>NC_136120.1:3288654-8088654 GCF_965212315.1 Lampetra planeri
GACCTCCCCAGAAACCCTGGCTGACAGAGGAGGTGTTCAGGTTAATTGAGAAAAAGCGACAGGCCCACTCTCATCGCCTACAGCATCCCACGTCGGAGAATGAGGAGGTTTACCGCAGCCTTCGCTCGGAGGTTCGGAGAGCCGTAAGGCGCTGTAAGGATGGGTGGTGGTCGCGGGTTGCTGAGGAGATGGAGTCTGCCTCAGTGGCCCGCGATCACAAATCACTATTTAATTCCATCAAAAAAGTAACCTGCAGCGCCACACCTATTACCATCATTAGAGGAAAAAACGGTGATCCAATCTCCGACCCCCAGGAACAGGTTTGCAGATTTGCTGAGCATTTCTGTGAGGTCCTGGGGGAGGGAAAATCTCTCAGCCAGGAAAACATCATGGCACAAAGTGGGGATAACCCTGCTGAGGCTGCGGTGCCTCAAATATTGGAAGAGGTCACCCCCTGTGAGTGGCTGGCTGAGGTGCCAGCTGTTGAGGAAGTACTGAGGGCGATCCGGAGTCTGAGACCAGGGAAGGCACCGGGCAGAGATGATCTCCCAAGCGAAATGCTGAGGGAGGGTGGCGTTTGTGCACAGACTGCCCTATATGACATCATAACAACAGTCTGGACCACTGGACGGGTTCCGCAGGACTGGAAGGATGCCCTGGTGGTCCCCCTCTTTAAGAAGGGGGACCGTACCGACTGTAACAACTACAGGGGCATCTCACTCCTCAGTGTGCCGGGTAAGGTCCTGGCAAGGATTATTCAACATCGCCTTGCTAGGCACGCTGAGGAGAGGCTTGCGGAGCCCCAATGCGGTTTCAGGAAAGGGCGGTCCTGCACAGATGCCATATTTTCTGTCCGTCTGCTCCAGCAGAGGTGTAGGGAATTTCAAAAAGACCTACATCTCTGCTTTATTGACCTGGTCAAGGCCTATGATACCATCAGTAGGACTGGGCTCTGGGTTGTTCTTCGTGCTTTCGGAGTCCCTGACCCTCTGCTCACGATCATTAAGGACCTTCATGATGGTGAGCGGGCCCGGGTAAAACTACGTGGCCGGGAGTCGGAGCCTTTCCCTGTACACCTTGGGGTGCGACAGGGATGTCCTCTGGCTCCCACATTATTTAACATCTATTTCGACTGCGTAGTTCGTGAAGCCTTCAAAAGCTGTACCGGGGGAATTACCATTTGGTACAGATATAATGGGAGGCTGATCGACGCCCGGGTGCGATCAAGGGATGGCTCCCTATTGGTCAACCACGTTATGTATGCCGATGATTTGGTAATAGCTGCTCATTCAGAAGAGGAGTTGGAGACGCTGCTGCTGAGACTGGAGTGTGCCACCAAGAGGTGGGGCCTTACCATCAGCCCCACCAAAACTAAGCACCTGCCTGGGTATTTTGTACCATCGGGCACTCCACCCCCACAACTCCCAATCGGTGATGGGGCAGTTGTGGAGAGAGTGGAGAGTTTCCCATACCTGGGCAGTGTGCTTATGACCGGCTCCAGTTTATCAGCAGAGGTCTCACTCCGAATCAGTCGAGCGGCAATATCTTTTCATCGGTTGCGTAACGCTGTGTGGAAGCTACCTGGTCTGTCGCTCCGCACGAAGCTTCAGGTCTTCTCGGCCACGGTCATTCCCTCCCTTCTCTACGCTTGCGAAACGTGGACCCCCCTAGTGGAGCATCTTCGCCGGTTGGAAACATTTAGGCTGGCCTGCCTACGATCCATCCTGGGTTTAACCAGGCTGGATTGTGTGAGGAGCTCACAAGTCCTTGAAAGATCTGGGCAAAGTCCCATCAGTGAGCTCCTCCGGCAGGCAAGGCTGCGTTGGCTGGGTCATGTAGCCCGCATGCCCAGCCACCGCATGCCTAAACAGCTTTTGTTCGGCCGGATCGAGGGGGCTAAACGGGCGCGGCACGGGCTAGAGAAGAGATGGAGTGATGTGGTACAGGAGGACGTGGAGCTGAGTGGACTTGCCGATGACTGGTACCAGCGGTGTCAAGATCGGCCTCAGTGGAGGAGGCTCGTGAAGGACGCTACTGGGCAGTTGGAGGCAGTCGCCCTCCAACAACAACGGAGGGCGGAGGAGCGACACTCACAACAACGAGCGGAGCGCCGGGTGGCTAAAGCACAGCAAGTTGGCACAGTAGGGGGCACAGGTGGTGGATCAGCCAGTCATCTCGGTCATCTCGGTCAGTCGACCCGTGGCACCTGGGTCTGCCCCGTGACCTCCTGCCAGCGGGCGTTCGACACTTCACGTGGCCTCAGGGTGCACATGGCCTGGCACAAGCGTCGTGGTGACGTCACCGCCACTTAGTGGCGAATGGCGGTTGTTGTTGTTGTTGTTGTTGTGAGTGAGTGTGTGAGTGTGTGAGTGGGTGAGTGTGTGTGTGAGTGTGTGTGTGAGTGTGTGAGTGTGTGAGTGGGTGAGTGTGTGTGTGAGTGTGTGTGTGAGTGAGTGTGTGAGTGTGTGAGTGGGTGAGTGTGTGTGTGAGTGTGTGTGTGAGTGAGTGTGTAAGTGTGTGAGTGAGTGTGTGAGTGTGTGAGTGAGTGTGTGAGTGTGTGAGTGTGTGTGTGAGTGAGTGTGCCAGTGAGTGAGTGTGTAAGTGTGTGAGTGAGTGTGTGAGTGTGTGAGTGAGTGTGTGAGTGTGTGAGTGTGTGAGTGAGCGTGTGAGTGAGTGTGCCAGTGAGTGAGTGTGTAAGTGTGTGAGTGAGTGTGTGAGTGTGTGAGTGTGTGTGTGAGTTAGTGTGTGAGTGTGTGAGTGAGTGTGTGAGTGAGTGTGTGTGTAAGTGTGTGAGTGAGTGAGTGTGTGAGTGTATGTGTGAGTGTGTGAGTGAGTGTGTGAGTGAGTGTGTGAGTGAGTGTGTGAGTGTGTGAGTGAGTGAGTGTGTGAGTGAGTGTGTGAGTGTGTGCGAGTGAGTGTGTGTGTGAGTGTGTGAGTGAGTGTGTGAGTGTGTGTGTGAGTGAGTATGTCAGTGAGTGTGTGAGTGTGTGAGTGAGTGAATGTGTGAGTGAGTGTGTGAGTGTGTGAGTGAGTGTGTGAGTGAGTGTGTGGGTGAGTGAGCGTGTGAGTGTGTGAGTGAGTGAGTGTATGAGTGAGTGTGTGAGTGAGTGAGTGTGTGAGTGAGTGAGTGTGTGAGTGTGTGAGTGTGTGAGTGAGTGTATGAGTTAGTGAGTGTATGAGTGAGTGTATGAGTGTGTGAGTGAGTGTGTGAGTGTGTGAGTGTGTGAGTGGGTGAGTGTGTGTGTGAGTGTGTGTGTGAGTGAGTGTGTGAGTGTGTGAGTGGGTGAGTGTGTGTGTGAGTGTGTGTGTGAGTGAGTGTGTGAGTGAGTGTGTGTGTGAGTGAGTGTGTGAGTGTGTGTGTGAGTGAGTGTGTGAGTGTGTGAGTGAGTGTGTGAGTGTGTGAGTGTGTGTGTGAGTGAGTGTGCCAGTGAGTGAGTGTGTAAGTGTGTGAGTGAGTGTGTGAGTGTGTGAGTGAGTGTGTGAGTGAGTGTGTAAGTGTGTGAGTGAGTGTGTGAGTGTGTGAGTGAGTGTGTTAGTGTGTGAGTGTGTGAGTGAGTGTGTGAGTGAGTGTGTGTGTAAGTGTGTGAGTGAGTGTGTGAGTGTATGTGTGAGTGTGTGAGTGAGTGTGTGAGTGAGTGTGTGAGTGAGTGTGTGAGTGTGTGAGTGAGTGTGTGAGTGTGTGCGAGTGAGTGTGTGTGTGAGTGTGTGAGTGAGTGTGTGAGTGTGTGTGTGTGTGAGTGAGTGTGGTGAGGTGGGTGTGTGAGTGATGTGTGGAGTGTGTGTGTGAGAGTGTGTGAGTGGTGTGTGGGTGAGTGAGTGGTGTGAGTGTGTGAGTGGTGAGTGTGTGAGTGAGTGTGTGAGTGTGTGTGAGTGTGTGAGTGAGTGAGTGTGTGTGTGAGGGTGTGTGAGTGTGTGAGTGAGTGTATGAGTGAGTGAGTGTATGAGTGAGTGTGATGAGTGTGTGAGTGAGTGTGTGAGTGTGTGAGTGTGGTGTGTGAGTGTGTGGTGAGTGTGTGAGTGAGTGTGTGAGAGTGTGAGTGAGTGGTGGTGAGTGAGTGAGTGTGGTGAGTGTGTGTGAGTGTGTGTGTGTGGTGTGAGTGAGTGTGTGAGTGAGTGAGTGTGTGAGTGAGTGAGTGTGGGTGGTGTGTGAGTGTGTGAGTGAGGTGAGTGAGTGGATGTGAGTGAGTGAGTGAGTGTGTGAGTGGAGTGTGTGGAGTGAGTGTGTGAGTGAGTGTGTGAGTGAGTGAGTGAGTGTGTGAGTGAGTGTGTGAGTGGAGTGAGGAGTGTGAGTGTAGTGAGTGAGTGTGTGAGGTGTGTGAGTGTGTGAGTGAGTGTGTGAGTGGGTGTGTGAGTGTGTGAGTGGTGTGGTGAGTGTGTGTGTGAGTGTGTGAGTGAGTGTGTGAGTGGTATGAGTGTGTGAGTGGTGTGTGAGTGAGTGGTGTGTGAGTGTGTGAGTGAGTGTGTGGTGTGGTGAGTGTGAGTGGTGTGTGAGTGAGTGAGTGAGTGTGTGAGTGAGTGGTGTGGTGTGTGGGTGAGTGTGTGGGTGAGTGTGTGAGTGATGTGTGTGTGTGGTGTGTGAGTGGTGTGTGTGGTGAGGTGTGGTGAGTGTGGTGAGTGTGTGAGGTGAGTGGGTGTGTGTGAGTGTGTGGTGGAGTGTGTGTGGTGAGTGTGGTGGGTGAGTGTGGTGAGTGAGTGTGTGAGTGTGTGTGTGGGTGGTGTGGTGGTGGTGGTGAGGTGTGTGGGGTGTGTGTGTGTGAGTGGTGTGTGAGTGTGTGAGTGAGTGTGTGAGTGGTGTGGGTGTGAGGTGTGAGTGTGTGAGGTGAGTGTGTGAGTGTGGTGTGTGAGTGTGTGTGGTGGTGTGTGGTGTGTGAGTGGGGGTGTGTGAGTGTGTGAGTGTGTGAGTGGGTGTGTGGTGGTGTGAGTGGTGGGTGAGTGGGTGTGTGTGAGTGTGTGTGTGGTGGTGTGGTGAGTGTGTGAGGTGGTGTGTGAGTGTGTGGGTGGTGTGTGTGAGTGTGTGGTGAGTGTGTGAGTGAGTGTGTGAGTGTGGTGTGTGAGTGTGTGGTGTGGTGTGTGAGTGGTGGGTGTGGTGGTGGTGAGTGTGTGAGTGTGGTGTGTGTGAGTGTGGTGTGTGGTGTGAGTGTGTGAGTGTGTGAGTGAGTGGTGTGAGTGTGAGTGTGTGAGTGTGTGAGTGGTGTGAGTGAGTGTGTGGTGTGGGAGTGTATGAGTGAGTGTGTGAGTGTGTGAGTGAGTGAGTGTGTGAGTGAGTGAGTGTGTCAGAGAAAGCCCTCCCGCTCGATACCCAGTGCCGGATTATCCTCGTAGCAAAAGTAGCTACATATGTAGTAGCTACATATGTAGTAGCTACATATGTAGTAGCTACATATGTAGTAGCTACATATGTAGTAGCTACATATGTAGTAGCTACATATGTAGTAGCTACATATGTAGTAGCTACATATGTAGTAGCTACATATGTAGTAGCTACATATGTAGTAGCTACATATGTAGTAGCTACATATGTAGTAGCTACGGGCCCTGCACTTTCAAGGGCCCCGCGCTAAATGCTTCCGAGCTATCAATTCCGGTGCAGTGATTCTGCACTTGCTCTATTACTATAGTACTATACTGCCCTCCAACTTTTATGAACGACCGAGTGTTTAAGGTTAGCGATTTGTCGTCTTATCTGGCTGTATAGCAAATAAAAAAATGCAATTACTTTACTGTGCAAGTTACAAATTTGTTTTTTAATATTTGTGTTTTTTTCTGTTAATTTAGTGCCTCTTTATTATGCTACAGGCCCCGCTCTGGCTTAATCAGGCACTGTCTGCACCTCACCTGTCCCCGTTGTTTCGTTTTCAGAGGCGAGGGCGAACAAACAAGGCGCGGGTGATGGAAAATGACTCTAAATCGTCAAAGCTCGCTGCACGCAAGAAGGCCCTTAATTAACTCATGGCTTATCAAACTATTCAACTAAACTATATATTTTTTTTACCAGGTAAGGCCCCCTGAGCTATAAAACTATTTTTCAGAAGCGACCTGGCCACATATGATAGCCCAACGAAGTGGCCCATCATCATATGTGCACATTTACAGCAGCCAAATGTTCTTCACGAAATGTTTATAAATTTGGAGGAAAAAATCGGAGGGCCCGAAGAAAATCCAAACCCCAAATATACAGCAGGCGTCGGGGTCTGGATCGGGATCGGGATCGAACCCACAACCTCCTCCATACCAGGCGAGGTAGTTAACATCTCAACACCGTGACACCCATGGAATATTTCGATGTAAAGCTTTCGTGACTGCAGGGATTCATCTTCTTGGTTCTTTCGGTAAAGTCACGTAGAATGGAAATAATAAAATAATAAAAATAAAACATAATAAAATAATTATTTTCTTTTAATGGAAATAATAAAATAATAAAGCACACATAATAAAATAAATCTTTTATTATGGTTTATTTTTATTATTATCGACAGACCTGTTCTCCACCTGAAGACGGCTGCTTGCGTTGTGGCCGAAACGTCGTGAGAATTATTTTAATGTTTTATTTTTATTGTTTTATTATTTTCTATTCTACGTGACTTTAACGAAAGAACCAAGAAGATGAACCCACAGAATAATTTCTGGTCGACACCCACCCCCCTTGCGCCTCCTCTCGGGGCGTAGGGATATATTTTCCGGAGCTCAGCCATGGACAGCTCCAGTTGAATCTAAGCCCTACCCCTGGGGGGGGGGGGGGGCTGTGGGGATGTTTGTGTTTTTGTTTCACTCGCCCACCTCAGAGCGTGAATCGAGGAAGCTCTCCGCTACCCTCGCATGTACCGTGTGTATGTTGAACTTCTTTCGCACCGTACGTAGCCAACCGCGCTCTCCGGAGGTGCGCGAGGGTTGTCCCTTCGTGGCCTCTTTGTGCAGTTTTATTTTCAAGTGCTGGTAGAAATGCCTACCGGCTAAAACAAATAAAAAAAATTAAAAATCATTTTACAACTACAGCGACGTTCTTCCCCGGTTCTCGGTGCAATTTTTTTGAAGCAGCCTCAAATGTTGTACAGTACCGCTAAGCAATGCTGACCCCCCCACCCACCCTGTTTGTTTCCAGCTGTTTGTCACCGGTAGTTTCCCACGAGATTTCTCGCAAGCCGTGCCGATTCATTGCCACGGGGGGGGGGGGTGGCACGGGACGCGATGCCTTAGAGACCTCCACCCTCCGCGGGTTCCTCCGTGAAAGTGGGACCTCGTTACACGTTTTCGTTGATTTTACGAGGTTTGTGTGGCCGCCGATGAAAGATTCGGAGCCTTGCAGGCGGTCAAGAGTGGCCCTCACCCCACCCCACCTCTCTCTCTCTCTCGCTCTCTCGCTCTCACGCGCCTCTGCGATTCGTCACTCGGAGCCACCGACAATAATCCGCCGAAGAGAAAAATATCCCCCGTGTGGCATTTAACAGACTCCTAATCTATGTTTCTTTCGGTAAAGTCACGTACATGGAAAAAAATAAAAGTTAATGAAATCAACTGAGACGTTTCGATCACAACACAAGCGTTCGGCATCAGGAGGATCGTCATCATCAGGAGGATGATGGCGATCGAAACGTCGTAGTTTTTTATTTTATTAACTTCATTTTTTCTATCTACGTGACTTTACCGAAAGAACCAAAGAAGATGAATCCCTGCAGTCACGAAAGCTTTAGATCGAAATTTAATCCGTCACCGGTGATGACCGTGAACGGGAATCGAACTCGGCTCGCCGGGTTCGTAACGCACCGCGCGCTAACCGTGACTCCAGCACACGACCGCTCCCCCCACTATCAATAAACAGCCCTCCCACAATAGAATTGCCCGATGATGCTGGATGCAATTACCAGCGAAACGTCGTACTCAAATTGTAAATGTTGTGGTTTCACGCTTCAACACACCGGTGGGCTAAAGCAGTGAACTATTTGTCTTTTGTCAACGTGACACTTTTTTACTGATTGGCCGTGTCGGGTGGTGGAGGGTTACGACACATTTATAAATAACGCGATCTAAACCCAAAAACGGTGATTATGAACTTAACAGACTGTTGGGGCAAGTGCTGTTAGCGAGCGCACGAGAGGGGTGGGTGGCCAGAATCACGCCCGGCCGCCTTTGTCTCCCTAGTGGCGATGTTTTTACACACCGCACCAGGTACTCATTTGAGACTGAGTCTACCTAGGGGAGGCCCAGGTACCGGTTCAGATAATCGTCACCGGTGTTGGCTGAGGTGGACGCAACGCAACCTCTGTGCACCCCCCACCCCCAAGTGGTGTTCTCAGAACACAAGGAGATCCACAAACCCCTTCGTGAGAAGGGGTGGCGGTCTCGTGAGGTCAGCCTCCCTCCCCCAGTGGGCAGTGACAACCCCTTGTACGTTGAACTTCTTTCGCACCGTACGTGGCCAACCCGTGCTAATCGGAGGTGCGGGATGAACCCTTGCGACACCAAATGAAGCCCTCGGCGAGATTTATTTTTCGTTGCTTGCACCTTGTTTTATTTGCATCGCTTTTGTCATTTCTTTTGGTGACCCAGGTGACGCTTGCAAATGAGACTCATCCTTGTCTCTTGAGATGTCGCCTGGTTGAATAAAACATTAACTTGAAACTCAGCGTGATGGTTTGAGGTTTTACGACTGCACTGCTCAATTGATCAACTTCGTTCTGGTTCTGTATGTGTACATGTGAGGCCCTGGGTCACCCTTGAAATCGAGACTCCTGGCCTCGATTTATTCTCTCTGAAAATGGCCAACGTTATAATAACAACAACAACGACGACTTACTTCCCTCTGTAAATCCACTGCTGGATGAATGACGCAGCGTGCCTTCTCAGTAAGATGTGTTCTGTTGACCATACTTCAAATGAAGCAAGTCAGGGTGTAGAGGGTGCCCAGTATCCGTTCGCATATCACTCGCACGCTCATCGCGCAGAGTCAGCGAAGGACCGCTGCGCCAAATGTGTGTGACCTCTTGCGAGAGGGCATTTGCATAAACCGCTCTTGGCGTCTCCAGTGATGTGTTTGATCCCCGTGTCACGGGGTAGGGGGGTGACCACGGTGGCGGTGCTACTCCTTTGAGGGTCGCAGTCCTCACTTCGAACGTCGACCGCCAAATGGGACGAGCGCGATCTGCTGCCGGAGCCTGCGCCGTGTCCACCGAGCGACAGCAGCCGTCTCCCTCGAGCCAAGCGACATGCCACTCGCCACCGGCGTTAGCCACACCGGGAGTTCTTCTTCATGTCGCCTGGCTCCCCCCTCCCCCACCCACCATGCACCCGTCCTCCCTGGCTCCTCCACCCAATATAATAATGTCCCATCACAAATAACTCTCACTACAGTCATTTTGCTGTGCCTTTTTACACCTGATGAAGGAAGCTTGTGTTGCCTCCGAAACGTCGTGATTGAATATTTTATTTCTATTACTATTCATATTAATTTTAATATTTATTTATATTATTATTTAATATGTATTATTTAATATAAATGTTTATTATTTATTTTTATTTATTTTTTTCATATTTATTTTTATTGCTTATTTATTTTTCCCTACGTGACTTTACCGAAAAACCCTAAGAGTATTCATGTCGCCAGGTTCACAGTGCGGTGCACTCCGCTCAGCTCCTCCCCAATAATCACTGAATGATCATTGTACATTAAGACACGTCTTCATTTCCGTTTCAGCACGTGCACGTGAGATAGAGACGTAGAGTCTCTCGCCTGATGAGAAACGAAGCTATTTGTCTGGCAAATGAAGGTGAAAGTTCAAATCTTACGATGATGATGAAGAAAATAACTGGTGCCAGGTATAGTTCGTACAAACAAACGCACGCTCGCAGTTTGAATGATGTGCAGCGAAACGTGGGCGTAAATCTTCGCTCTTGGCATGCCATCGTTTCGTTCGAAGGGGACCCACAAAACCAACAAAATCCACATCTCAAGTTACCAGCGTCGACCGATATAAAACGTGAACTCCCACTCGTGCCGTGTGTGCAGCACACGGCCGACCTGTGGCCAATGAAAACAGGCACGCACACACAGACACACACATCTCCCGTAACGCGGTTTGCAGACTCTTGGGGCCAAGTGCAGTCAGCGAGCATTTATTGAAGCCGGAACAGCACACAAGGGGGGGAGGGGGGGTGGTGTAGGTTCGGCAACGTTGTCGATGTCTACACACTACACAAGATAGTAATTTCAGCCTGAGTTGACCTAGAAGAGGCCACTGATGTTAACCAGGAATCTAAACACAGGTCGCTGGGTTCTCAACCAGTATTCTAAACACAGCAATTCCACTCTCTGCACAAAGACAAAGATCCCCCGTATAGCCTTAACAGACTGTAGGGGCAAGTGCTGTTCGCGAGTAGCACCTATGAAGGACGGAACGGTACACGAGGGGGTGGGTGGTCAGCACCACGCTCGACCGCCTTTGTCTCCCCAGTGGCGATGTTTACGCACCGCACCAGATACTCATTTGAGGCTGAGTCGACCTCGGGGAGGCCCAGGTACCGGTTCAAATAAACATCACTGGTGTTGGTCGCCGGGTTCGTAGCGCAGCGCGCTAACTGCTACGCCACCGCTCCCCACAGAGGCGACACACACACAAGCATTCAAGTGCACGCACGCGCGTGTACCAAGCGACACGGATAACTTTCGCCAAAGTCGAGCCGTGTGCCGATTGTCTTGCGGTGTCTTTGCTTCCAGCCCAACTCAATGTTCGGCCTCTGAATGTTTGATTATTATTATAAAATGCTGTAATACATTTTATATTTATTTGCGAACAGGTCTATATCCATGCATTTTCAACTAAAACCCTGATTTTCAGAGCACTTGCCAAATGTATCTGTAAAATAAGTTGATCTACATGCTTGTGCATTACAATGGACCAACATGAACATGGCACCTAAATGCTAATCGATTCCTGTAATGGCAATGCAGCAAACAGCTTTAACTGACCGATGTTCTAATAAGGTTTTTCCCCTTTTTCTGGAAACAAAACTGACACCTTTTGCAAGGCATCATGCTTACATTAACCACAATACTTGCAGTCAAATGCAAACAAAAAACACTACTCTGATAATTTATGCATTGTCTTTGAAACTGATTGGTCCACACCAGAGACAGCTTTCTTTGGAGCCTAGTCTCATATGGTGTTCGACCAGATGACGCCAAAAGGCGCACAGCTCAAAGACAACGCACTGCATTTGAATGCAAGTATTGTGGTTAATGTAAGCATGATGCCTTGCAAAATATGTCAATTTTGTTGCCAAAAAAGGGGAAAAACCTTATTAGCATATTTTGGTACTTGCAAAGGAGGTCCCATGATCTGACCGATGTTGTTATGTAATTGCGGGCAGCATCGCCCTAGTGTGCATGAGGTTTCTCTGATCACTCCACCTTCACCCCACATGGAAATTCAATCACTAAGGAATTAACCGAAATGTCCCAATGTGTGACCCCCCAGGACCCAAAAAAAAACCCCAGTTTGGACTCAGAGATGACTTCCTTGTTTAATAAAAAGGACAACTTATTTATTTATAAAGTTATGGGTACATCCCGTCCTGGCATATTCGATCTGAAATCGCGCACACATTTCTTCCATCTGGCAATCGCAGCGGAGTAACATAAAAACAGGCAAAACTCCTTAAAAGTAAAAAAAAAACTTGTAAAAGATTATACCCGAGCGGCTTTCAGAAAACCCACGGCGTTCAATGAGAGGACGAGACCCCGAACATGTGCGGTGCAGTTGGGCAGCGTAGATCTTAGATGATCCAGAGACATCCGCACGGCTTGATTAAACCATAATGTGGCGGCGTGTGATTTTATTTTCCTGTGTCATTTATAGCTCCAATAAGCGAGTCATCGCTTGGACGTGGTGGTGGTGGGGGAGGGAGGGAGGCTTTGCGTTCCCAGGGAAACATCAGAAACAAACATGCGCAGAGGGGCTGATCTGTTTGGAAATGAAATACAGGACGGAAAAGCCTCCTCCGACTCGGACCGCTCGTGCCACAGTGACAGCGGCGAAGCCTCAAGGGAGCGTCTCATCTTCGCCGCTCGCCTACAACCTACAACTCCCTTCCGGCCGTGTCAGAGAGCGCTCGGAGGAGGAGCGGCGGTGCGCTGACAGATTGAGGGCTCAAATCTCGCGCGTCCATCTCATGCGTCGAGTCCGGGCGAAGGCAGCTCTCTTTCGTGTGTCCCCTTTCGTAGGAAAAGACAATCGTGAAATCCCTAACAAGCGGCCACTTCAGCTTGCACGACGTATAAAGGGGCATTGCTTGAAAACTGGATGATATTTCTGTGCCTAGTAACAGCTTACGAGTGTCAACTCTGTTTACACAAACATTATTACGTAACGCAACGGAGCGTTTGTGTATACAGGGCAGTATAAACACGCATTTTTTTTCTTTCTCATAAACCACCGCCGCATAGCTTTGGCTAGAGGATCCCGTACCATTGCTAACACGTTCGAACGTTTAATTCCATAGAATTTCCACCTTGACACAATAGGTTACATTTCTTTGATGGGAGGTTTCGGCGGTACTGTGCTCAGCAGCGCTTTTAATCGAAAGCAAACATGAGAAGCTCTGATGATGGGGGTGGCAGGTTTGTGTGTGTGTGTAGCGGTTAGCGCGCTGCGCTATGAACCTGGCGACCCGAGTTCGATTCCCGCTCACGGCCAACACCAGTGGCGATTATCTGAACCGCTCCTGGGCCTCCCCTAGGTCGACTCAGCCTCAAATGAGTACCTGGTGCGGTGTGGAAACATCGCCACTAGGGAGACAAAGGCGGTCGGGCGTGGTGCTGGCCACCCACCCCCTCGTGTACCGTTCCGGCCTTTATAGGTGCTCGCTAACAGCACTTGCCCCTACAGTCTGTTAAGGCTATACGGGGGATCTTTGTGTTCGCCTCTCCCTCGGGAAGGGTTCCCGGCGAACACCAGAATTCCGGCGAACATCGGTTACGGACGAACCCCGGTCCACATGCCGCTTGCCATTTGTGCTGCCAAATATGAAGGGTCCGAGTATACGACTCCGACGCGGCAAACCGCGTGTTTGTTTAACGATAACGTCGCCAAAGTCAATGCGCAGAGTGGTCTGCCTGGACTTGGCCCATTACGTGCTGTGTATTTCCGTGCCACAGTATAACGTCAACGCGCTAATACGGCGTATAATTTCAAATTCTGGCAGGTTTGGTTTCCTTCAGATATATATCGTTTTTAATTGTCAGCCTTAGGACTCGAGATTGTGCACGGAGTTGGATGCTGACAGCCCTAACGCGTGCGGCAGCTCACGCTCTGCGAACAGAAGAGGGAATGACTTACTTCTTCTACGTGTGCTCTGTTCTGTACACACAACACACACGACAACAAATATCCCTGGCGGCCCACAAGCCCGCTCCGATGAGCAGATTGGAAACTGTAGAGTGCTACATAACATTAGCAGGAACATTGTGTCATGGGCCAAAACGGAAAATCAGTCAGGCTAATAGATGTTGCATGTTTTACCATAAAATAATTATTTACCCAGAGAAGCCTCCAGGACTCTTTTCGTTTCTGGAGAGCCTACTGCGATATGTTTTTTTTGTGAGCTCATTACCGAATATTTCTGCCTGTGGGAAGAAACGTGAGCATACATACACGGATATACTTGTTTTTTAAACGTCCACTTACAAGCTATCAGCAACCTACTTTCTGTACTACCTCCCACATGTAACGTGTCCATTGCGATTAATGAGACAATGGAATTATTTTAGAAATGAGACGAATATTTACTCATGAGAATGTAATTCACGTGTTAGAAGTGGGGAGTGGTGACAACGTGGTCAGTGCAGTACGGTTATGAACCCCATTAGCCAGAGCTCGATTCCTGGCTAATGCTAACATCTGTGTCACTTGATACTGGTAAGAACCTACTGGTGACACCAGCCCACAGGGGATTATTGTGTCCGTCGTGCAGGGAGGGGCTGGATAGGGAGGGAGGGGCTGGGTGGGGAGGGGAGGGTGGGGAGGGGCTGGGTGAAGAGAGGGTGGGGAGGGGCTGGGTGGGGAGGGAGGGGCTGGGTGGGGAGGGGAGGGTGGGGAGGGGCTGAGTGGGGGGGGTGGGGCTGGGTGGGGGGTGGGGCTGGGTGGGGAGGGGCTGGTCACCCCGTGGTGCCCTTATAAAACTCAACGTTTAACCTACTCACGCCGGCTTGTGCCCGCCCTCGCAGTCGGGCATATTTGCGGAATACACCACGCCGTCGTTGGCCCTGGCCATTGACCGAGCAACCCAACGTTCCTACCAGCTCCCTCCGCAGGAATGTGTTATCTGAACCGTTCCCGGGTCACTAACCCGCACTGACCAGCGTGGTTTATTTAGCATGGCCCAACAACCCACATGAACGACACTTGCGCGGAGGGGAAGCCTTCATCCAGTAGCGGATTGAGAACAAGAGCTGTAAAGTATTATGATTGTACAGTGAGGAACACTGCGGATACACTGCCTTTTGTCCATAGCTAGCGAAAAAATAACACTCAAAAAACTGAAAGCGTTTAATCGTAATTGCTGTAAGTTAATATCGGCACATAATACATCCTTCCGAGCCAAGATTAATCCCTTATTTTTCAAGCTGTAAAAGCCATTTTAAAGCCGAGGGCAGATTAGCCTTTTTAATTTGAAGTAACGTGGAAATTCAAGACACAATTTGGCAAGCTAGATTCATAGCGGGCTTATGAAACTTAAAAGGCAGAATCGTTTAGAGACTCATGATAAATGCTGTAGACATGGGTTCTGGGAACCAGCCTCGTTTGAAAACAGATTAAAATTAATGACAGTGATAAACGACAACCCCTTGTCACTCCACTGCTAGATGAAAGCCTCCATATGTGTGTTGGTCAAGGGGGTTGGCTAGTGGTCACTGCGCTGCTGGTCAGTGCAGCTTGGTAAGCCGAGGGGGGGGGGGCATGTAACATTCCAAAGTGTGAAAAAAATAAGAGTTTGAATGATTGCGCATGTTACCTACTGTGGCAAATCGATCCGAAACATGGACATTGACAAAGCTAGAACAAGCTGAGAAATGTGCAAAAAAGCGTGCGGAGAGGTTCGTGTTTGAAATGACACCGAGAGATGAAAAGAGGACCACTCGGGCAGCAGCGTGTCACATGGCCTAGGTTGGATTCCTCTCGTGGGTGCCTTACGTGCAGTTCGCATGGCCTCCTCTTGTTCTGCTTGGGTTTCCTCAGGGTTCTCTGCTTTCCTCCCTTTACAGTATCGACAGAACCAACTTTATACGAAACTGCCATTGGTCAAACAACCCAATGCAACAACGATTGCATACAAATTACTCACATTGCGATTTCACATAACAGAAACATTGCCTCTGGCGACAGCTTGCTTGGCAAGACGCTCACGACAAAGAGTCTTGAGACTCGGTGAGGCTTTCCTGACTAAGCAATCGTAGTAGGAATAATAACAACATGAATCAGAGAACACCCACAAATTAGAGACATTGAATTGTCCGTCAAGAAAAGTGGAATAGGGGAAGGCATCGTGGCATTTTAGTTTGTTGTCCTTCCCTACACCTCCCATAAGCACGGTTGGCTACGTACGGTGCAAAAGAAGTCCAACATACATATAGACTATACACTGTAATACACTACGATACACTACTATACACTACTATACACTATACCAAGTTGAAAACTAATTTCTTTAGAACCTGCTTGTTTTTTTCAGTTCGCTGTCCTTCCACCGCAACCTCCGATTAAGCGCGGTTGACAACGTACGGTGCGAAAGAAGTTCATAGGCACTGCGCCATGCAACAACACAGAAGCAACAGCGCGGGTCGAGGTTCGAAATGACCGATCGCTGGCCACCGGAACACGCCCTGGGTGGGAGGGGGGGGTCACGGTCAACCAGAGGAAGTCAGCTCACCCCACACATTCTTCTCAAATTCACGTTGTTTACGCCGGTAAAAAAACAACAACTTAAAACGTAAAATTAAAACAAAACGAATGCCACATTTAAGACCGGAAACAATATCACCGCATCATCATCATCGTTTTCCCCAACCTCGTAAGCTTGAATGTAACTTCCACAAATCAAAAAGTTTGGCTAATGAATGCATTTAAGGAGCAGAGAATGAGAGTGTAGTTTCGATTTAAAGCGTTCGTGACTGCAGGGATTCCTCTTCTTGGTTCTTTCGGTAAAGTCACGTAGAAGGGAAATAATAAAATAATAAAAATAAAACATAAAATTATTTTATTTTATTATGTTTTATTTGTATTCTTTTATTATTTCCCATAAAATTATTTTATTTTATTATGTTTTATTTGTATTCTTTTATCGTTTCCCTTCTACGTGACTTTACCGAAAGAACCAAGAAGACAAAAAAAGGAGAGTGTAGTTGTCGCAGAGGCGGGGAGTGACTTCTCCTCACTCCGAGTTGGACTCGCAGTTGTGGGCGTGGGAACAAACGAGACGGAAGGAATTTAAACTTCCCTCGCAGCTTACGAACAGTGAGGGATGGGGTAGGGAGGAATCGGTTCCTGCCCAATTAAGTCACGACCCCTTCGGCTATTCAACATGCGCCTTCCCTGGCTAGTTGATGAGCAGCAGCAATTATCCATCTACTGCTGGATGAAGACCTCCCCAAGCCGTCGTGATCTCTCACCGTAATCCGGTGAGCATCTGCGATCCACTTCGATCCTCTTGGATGTGCTCCCTCCATTGGCTCTCGTTCATACCTCTCGACCACTGGACCATCTGACCACGTCTATCGATGTGTCCTGCCCAAGCCCACTGACTTTTCTTCACCGTCAATACGATATGGCTGCTTGCTCCCAAACCTCCCATATTCGGAATTGTCTCCACGTGCTTCTACGAGTGAGTGTGGGTGATGGTGGCTCACGGTGACTCCGTTGGTACGTGGCTCAGTGGCTGTGGGACTGGGGCTCAGTGAGTCAGTGACACAGGCGTGTGCGTGCGCGTGTGTGTGTGTGTGCACGTGTTGTACTCACAGGATGGTGGTGCGTGGGTCCACACGAGGCACCGTGTCCAGTTGGAGGTGCATGCACCTCACCGTGGTGCGAAAGCACAAGCAGCGGCTGGGGCAAGCGACAGCCGCAGGAGACCACCCGAGCAGCAGCACCATCACCAGCACCACGGGCATCATCTTCATCATCCCCGCCATCATCATCATCATCATCCGCTGATGTCCCTACACCGGCTCCACTCGCTCGAGCTGCCCCACTCTCTATCCTTTCTCTGCCCTCGCCACCACAAATCCCCAGTCAATCCATCCACGTGACGAGGCAGGCGTGCGATGATATGCGCAGGTGAGCGACACCTGGTCGCGTGGCACACGGCGAGGAGACACGCGTGTGAGCCCACGGCTTGTGACGCTGGTGGCTTAGTCGCGGTGCGTCTGCAGGGAGAGCGAATTCGCCGATTGCGGAGGCTGCCCCAGCAGCCGCGGGTAACCACTCAGCAGAGGCACTCCCCCCCCCCCAAATCATTCCCTCCTTCATCCCTGCCCTGCCCTGCCTCCCATCCTTTCTTCCCTCCCCGTGGCCTTGAGGAGGAGGCGTTCCCCGTCAGTGCTGGTGTTGAGTGCGGCGGTGGCTATACCCGCAGCAGGTAGTGCAATACCACTGCCACTGCTACACGTGCGAAGACGACACGTGTTACAACAAAGACACAAGCACGTGTTGTCGACCAACGAGTTGTCTCTCACACGACCACGTGCCCTTGTTGATGTACATGAAGAGAGAATGCAAACCTGTGTTTGTCTCCACTGCTGGATGAAGGCCATACCTCACTAAGCTTGCCAGTGCTCGGGTCTAAGACCGATGCAGATATCACGCACCGCTGGTGTTGGCCGTGTATGGGGGGTGTAATTTGGGTAGCCGCGTTCGTAGCGAATTTACACGAACCACGACGCTACCACCCCCTCCGTATAGTGAATGAATATTCGTTCACAGATCGCGTGTTGTACACACAATACAGCACGTGTATGCATGCAAGTAGTGCAGTTGATAATGACCTATGTATAAGATTAGGCTAAATGCATGACATTAATGATGCCCTCTTGATCGTGGAAAGGCTGACTCATTTTGAAGATTTTTTCAAGCGGGTACTGGATTAAGGTATTTTTGGCTAAACCATTCATGAGTGCCATTATCGCATATTGTTTTTACGATTTATTCCAAAACTACGGTGTATGGTATAATCCGTGTGTGTGTGTATGCACGACTATGTGTAGACGATAGACCGCACGACACTGCATAAGCAGTGTTATACTGTATCAATGTCTAGGACATGTGAACGTACATCGCAAACATCATGCCGTATGTTGTCTACACAAATCTGGCTCTCGCCTGATGATGCTAGTTGTAATTACTGGCGAAACGTCGTACTCAGACTGTAAATGTTGTGGCTTGGCTCTCCAACACACCGGTGTGCTGTACTAGTATACTACACTATACACTACACAATACTCTACACTATACACTATAGACAACACTACTATACACTACACTATACAATATACTACTATACACTACACGATACACTACACTATACACTACTATATACAATATACTACATTATACACTAGTGCTATCCTAGTATACTACACTACGCTACTATACACTACACTATACACTACACTATACACGAGTGCTGTACTAGTACACTACACTACTATACACTACACTACTATACACTACACTACTATACACTACACTATACACTACACTATACACTACACTAGACACTACTATACACTACACTATATACTACACTACACACTACACTACTATACACTACACTACACACTAGTGCTGTACTAGTGACGAATTGGCCACGTTCTGTTTACGTGACAACCCTTACTAGTTGTCTGTGTCGGGTGGTGGCGGGTTTAACGACACATTTATATATTTACACGATCTAACCCAAAACACCAAGAGTATGGATATTGGTCGCGAAAGCCTGCTACGTGTTGAATTACCGCATATTGTCTGTGCGATGCACTTCTTTCGCACCGCACGTAGCCAACCGTGCAACGTGTCGACATTACACCAAATCACCCGAAGCTAAGCAGGTTCTAGCCTGGACAGTGCCAGGAGGGGTTGGGTGAGCACCGTGAACCGCCGAACACGTGTCGTCGTCTGCTGCGGGTTCTTCGTGATGGGCAGTACAGCAAGATGGGTTGTTGTACGGTACGATGTTCCAATGCTATGCTCCCCGCCTTCACCAAACGCGCACCGAATAGCATCGTGGAGTTTTGGTCTCACGATCCCTCCCCATGACACCCGTACGGCGTGGGGAGGTCTCCATCCAGCAGTAGACGAACAAACGACTGAACATGTCCACAACGATTAGATACGTGGCAGTGTCGTTCTCGTGCGTGATTGTTTTACACTTTCCTTGTTTAAATTACACGCGAATGAGTCTATACAAGTTGACGCAGTAATTTTGGAAAACAAAAAATACAGTACATAGATACCCATGCGACAAGTCACGATTTTACACACTATATTCCCCAAGATGTGGTATTTATTAAAACGGAGACAAACACGCCTCTGTAAATGCTCTTAAAATTCCCCGTATTTGTTGAGTATTTACCACCACCCCCCTCCGAGTGATTTCAATTCGACAAAGGGTGGCATTGTGCGGTCTTGATACGGGCAGAAGTGCAGAATTTGCCAACGTGTGCAGTTATTCATGGAATCTTGAGATGACTTCTACAGTGAATTGGGTGGAGTTGATTCTGTAAAGGAGTGTTCGTGGAGGAATATCTGGCCAGCTACTTGAGTGGGTATGCGTGTGCAGAGAAAATTGCAGTGCCCGGAGAAAGCTTACACACGTGCGAGGGGGTACCGCACGTCACAACCTACTTCCTGTGCTGCTTTCTACGAGAATATGTTCTGCTATCATACATGTACACGCCCATTACTTTTTTCACTCCACTGCTGGATGAGGGCCTCCTTAGCGCCTTGCGGGTCGCGTGGGTTTGTTTGACCATACTTCACCACGCTTATCGCTACGTAAGAGACATTGGGAGCGTATTACAACGATGGATATTGCTGCAACATCCCTCTGCTGCCCAGAAGGTAGATATATTTTATTTTGCAACTATCGGCTTTTCATTAATTTAATTTTTCGATAACCGAGTGACTCGGATGTCAGGGTGCTGAACTGGCGCCGCTGAGATTCTGGGTTCAAATGCAGATTTCAGGAGTCCGTGATTAAACCAGGTTCTCAAATGTACTGAGTTTGATAATTGGTTTTTTACCCTTTTATCTGGCAACAAAACTGACACTTTTTTTACAAGGAGTCATGTTTGCATTGACCACAATACCTGCGGTCGGAATGCAAACAAAAACACAACTCTGATAATGTATGCACTGTCCTTGTGCGTCTTTTGGCGTCATCTGGTCCAACACCATGTGAGACTAGGCTCTAAAGAAAGCTGTCTCGGGTGTGGACCAATCAATTTCAAGGATAGTGCATACATTATCAGAATTGTGTTTTTTGTTTGCATTCCGACTGCAGGTATTGTTGTCAATGCAAACATGACTCCTTGTAAAAAAAGTGTCAGTTTTGTTGCCAGATAAAAGGGTAAAAAACCAATTATCATATTTTGTTACTGGCAAATGAGGTTCCAATGGTGTACTGAGTTTATTGTGCCTCAGATTTTTTCGATTTAAAGCTTTCGTGACTGCAGGGATTCATCTTCTTGGTTCTTTCGGTCAAGTCACGTAGAATGGAAATAATAAAATAATAATAAAACATATTTAATTGTTTTATTTTTATTAAAACATATTTTATTATGTTAAATTTTTATTACTTTATTATTTCCATTCTACGTGACTTTACCGAAAGAACCAAGAAGATGTGTCTCAGATGTTTGGATCTTATTGTCGTCCTTTTGCTGCCCACTGCGTAGCCCCTGCGATTGTGCTCATTGGTCACCCATCCAAATATTACGTAGCCACGTTATGGCTCAATCTGTGTGATGGACACCTATGCGCTGCATCTAAATTGTAGGGTCAAACCAGACTAACAACAGGAAATTGTCTGTGGATTTAGTTTCGCGGTTTAAAAAAAAATCTCTGAAGTTAAAAAAAGACAAATCCCGAAAAGCAAACAATTGACAATGTTCACAGTTCTCTTGCACGTGTTTCAGAGGCGAGCTTGGATTCTTTTTTTTTTAAAGAGAGTGCCTCTAAAAGCTCTGGGTATAAACTGTTCTCGCAGACGTTGCCTTTCGTATTGTTTGTTATCCTTGTTGTTTTAGCGTGAGAGCCACTGACGGGGGCTTAAGGTGGTGACGGTGGTGGTGGTGGGGGTGAAACTCTTGTAGAAAAAAACGCGGCATGGAATTTGGGATGAAAAGCGCTGGTAAGGCACAGATCACGGAAGCACCTGCTCTCTAAATGCAGCACGCTAAGCTCTCCTGGTTTCCAAATATACGGCCCTTTGTCAGTCAAAGCACTGCCGGAAGAAGGGCCGACACTCATCACGTCGGTTCATGGCCTTTGTTTGACCACAATTCGTGACGCTGGTCAGTGCGAGTTGGTGCCAAAGTTTACGAAAGTTTTTTTTGTTTTATCAGTGCCCATTACCTGCTATGATATACGGATCAAAAGCATGGTGCGCATTCAGGAACCGGCTGAGATGTCACCCGTCACTTTTGTTAGCCGTAGTCAGGAATCGAACTCGGGTGGATGGGTTCCGAGCACCGTTCTCTAACAGCTGTGCCACCGCTCCAATTCTTACAAATATACAACACACCTTTTTGATGAATACACACATGTTGTATATGTACATGACACTACATTAACATAACGCGAAGAGTCAGCCCTAAATCATTGTGTAATGAATAAACTGCGGTTTATCTGTGGACTCCTGTTTTCTAGCAGACGACAAAACGACATCACAAATCTATTCAGCCAAACGACCCAGCAGAGCCCTCATGAAAGGGATTATCACCAATTGAGGCTTTCTTTGGTAAAAAAAATTACATTACAACACCAAAGAGTGACCAAAGTTGAATTCCAGGTCACGGCTGACATGTGGTGACACCTCAACCAGTTGTGGGTCCCCCCTTCACCAGCGTGCAGTATGGTCAAACTAACCCCACGACTCACACGTGCACGGTGGCCTTCATCCAGCAGTGGAACGACAAAGGACTCTCCAAAGAACAGCGTCAAACTTTACACAGCCTCTCGTCCGGTTATGCTAATTCGGTAAGTTCACGTTGCCCTGTTAGTTTTTGTGCCCATCCTGCAGTCTATGAAGTTCAAACGCTTGGCACTGCGCCTACCTACCTACCTACAGTATTTATAAAAAAAAACCAATAACTGAAGTGACAAGCATCACTCTCTAATCGAGTGGTTTCCAGCGGTGTGATCCGCGGATCAAAGGTGAAGGATCCGCAAGGCCGTGGGAAAAGGTTCGCAGAACCGTTGCAAAATTAGTTTTTTTTCACAAAACGCCAAATTTTTGACCGCACGGTGATCCGCGGAAATGTTTCCGAGGATTACGAGTGGGTGGCCAACTGCTCCGCAAAGATTGCGAACCCACTCGTCTCAGGCGAAGCTACACTACCACCTACTGGACACGATGCAACATAATGAGCGTCGTGGAGAATATAAATTACTAGTAGCCGTCATATATCTCCGTCTCTCCACATAATTTATTTTTTATATTACACAATCATCGGCCTTTTAGGGGCGAGTAATTTCCCATAAGGTCGTAGGGCTGATGGATTTGCAAAATACTGTAGTTTTTTTCATTTTCAGACTGTCTTTCTGACAGACCTGTTCTCCACCTGAGGACGGCTACTTGCGTTGTGGCCAAAACGTCGTGAGAATTATTGTTTTATTTTTATTATTTTATTATTTCAATTCTACGTGACTTTACCGAAAGAACCAAGAAGAAAAATACTGTAGTGTATTGATGTGGACACAGATACGAATGAGACGTATTGTCTGGCAAGCTATTGTATACTTGTATATGTATACAATATAAATGCAGCTCTGTTAATCCACTGCTGGACGAAGGCCTCCCCACGCTATGCCGGTCATTGCTGTTGTTTGCCCATACACCACCTCAATTTTCAGTGGGTTCATGAGGGACAGTGAACCAGTCCAGATGGCACTCAAGTTTGCTAGCAGTGGCCGGGAATCGAAGTTAGGTCACCAGGTTCATAACGCAGTGGCGACCACTGCACCAGCTTTCCCCCAAGAGTGAATTCAGGAAACGGTAACATTAATCGACTGTATATTGCATCACCACGCAGCTCTATTGAGCATTTTTTAGTGGAATGCGAAGACGAACTGGCGATGGACTATCCGCAGGTTGTTCCATGCTCATCCGACCGTGGGCACATTTGACGTGTCTTTCGCACCGCGTTGTGCAAACAAGAAACATAAGAGTCGTCTCGGCCACCTGGGGCCGGGTAGTGTGCGTGCCGCTGAGCGCACACACACACACAAGCACGCGCACCTGCAGACAGTCTCTCCAGAGCT
Source organism: Lampetra planeri (assembly GCF_965212315.1). Classification (NCBI taxonomy): domain Eukaryota; kingdom Metazoa; phylum Chordata; class Hyperoartia; order Petromyzontiformes; family Petromyzontidae; genus Lampetra; species Lampetra planeri. The sequence goes on from NC_136120.1 coordinate 3,312,177, forward strand.
CACACACTGCCGTGTTGACAGCATTAGCACGTTTTCATAAACACATCTGTCAAGCGAATCCTGAATACCTAAAGCCACCTAACCTACACAAAGGAAATACTGGTCTCGAGAGCATGTGCTTTTTGCACACAGGCCACAGAAATATTTAAAAATGTGTTTTATTCACAGGAACAAAAGTAAACCTTTCGAGTCGACAGGTATTAAAGGCGAAGATTTCCCATTGGCAACTGTGCAATGATCGTTTACAGCTATCAGCACTTACATTAAAGCGATGTTTTGCAAAACTGTCGTATTGTAGCTTATACGTGGGTCTTGTTGACAAAAGCCAAAGAAAACAGAGAAGGGCCCAATCTATAGAACTATTTCCAGCATAGGTGTTCATGTAATCAAGTTGAAACGTCAATGTAGTCCTTTAAATTACCCAACTAAAATAGATTTATGCAAAAACTGTACACGAGAAACTTGTATGTTAGTCGTTTATACTTTTGTGATGAATGCAAACATGACACGAGCAATTTGAAACAACCAATCGAAATTCGTGGTCTCCAGTTTTTTGTTCATTGTTCACAGAATTGTGCAGTGATCGTTTTAAGAAAGTAAATTTGCCGCTTCGTGCAATGTTGACTTGAAGTAGTCATTGCACAAACTGCTGCAGCCAAATCCAATATTTTGTTTCAATACTCCGAAATTCCTCCATTGCCACCTTTAGAAAAAATACATGACCAAGCTGGTACAACCCAACATCAATCACCCATCGTCTGGCACTTGTGCATTTCCAGGCCTGTCTTTTTACTACAAGAGGTCAGATGCAGCCTCGGCCAACACAAGTTAAATATAGCAGGACATATGTACACGAAAACAATATACATGTCTTGACATTTGCTTAACTGTTAAATATCTTAAAAAAATGTGAGTGTTGCCAACTTCAGCATGATTTTAGATCAGAATGCAATTCCATTATGCTCAATAAAATACACTTTGACAGGAATGAGATACAAAAACGTTTACATTTATATGACAACTGCACAAAATTGTGCCAAAACCCAGAGGCAGTCATTTACTGGTTACATTATTATCTAAAAACATTAAACCCGACATTGATTTGAATTATCAGTTCAATAAATACTTTGATCTGAAAAAATGTTCCCAAGTATCATAACCAAAAGACGCAAATAAAGGCTTTTCGCACGCACAGTTTTCATAGATTTTTTTTGCTCCCAGAAACTGCGTTCACATTCAGAGCTCCTCGTTGCGGGCGCTGTCGGCATCGTCCATGCCGAAGAAGGACGAGGGACGCCCGTGCACGTCTCTGTCGCGCTTCACGAAGGCCGTGAACGACGAGACGCAGTTCCCGATGAAGTGGTCAGCCTGGGCCAGCACGTACAGGTCCAGCTGTGCCACGTCTGGCTTTACAGCCACCACTCTCACCTTGGCAAGCACAACACGGTGCACACAGCATGGGAGACAGATCCCCGCACTCGTTATAGAGGGCCGATCAAGCCGACTCCCCCTGACAAAAACTACATTCACTTTGGCACACACAAGTGTTGAAGAGTGTAGCTTTTGGCTTGATTTGAGATGCACTTAATAGATGTTTAACACAGTTTTCTTATCACATGTCTGAAAAAAACACAAGTACGTTGAACTTTTTTCGCACCGTACACAGCCAACCATGCTGATCGGAGGTATGGGGGAAAAACTAAACGTAAAAATCAGTTCCAATTAAATGTATTTTAAACCTAGATTTAAAGATCCAGTGGCTTCCTAATACAATTCAGTACATGGTCACGATACAGACGTGACCCTCTCATGCCAAACAGCTCGCCCTCCGTCCCGACACGTCTCCATTCATTGTGTTGAGCACTGCGTGCAGTCTTTGATCACCGCTCCTCCTCCCTCCCGATACGTTTCCATTCATTGGCTACCACAGCCTGATAAGCTCCCCCCCCCTCTCCACCTCCCTTCAACTTGCTTATAAGGGATTACATTTGAATCATTGCTTCACTTGATGCAGCTAATTCGGCTGTGACGGTCCCACCTGATGACGGAGACTTGTGTTGCCTCCGAAACGTCGTGAATTTTATTTTGTTTTGTTTTATTTTACTTTCATTAATTTTAATGTTTTTACCTACGTGACTTTACCGAAAAAAATCTGAGAATACTTGTGTAGGTTATTCATCTGTATGATCATTACTGTGCGCTACAATGTATAATATATATTCCCCTATTCAAGCCCAGACTCAAGACTCCTCCCTTCTCCTTTGTCTACAACTGGCTTTGCTCTTTGAAGTACCTTCATCAGCATCTTTACCAAACATTCATCTCATTCTCCTCACCGCAACTCCCTACCGCCTCAAATTAATTAACAATTTAGCAAATAATCTCTACTCCATTCATAGCCACCCTCAATGTACCTCACTACTTTGTACAGCGTCCTGAGACGCAGCCACTATAACATGCTTTACAAATGCCAACTTCTTGTGACTAAATTACCCAGAACTTACCTGATCTTGTCAAGAGCTTGGAAGAGAAATCTGGGTAAAACCTGCATAGTGCTTGAATGGGCCTACCACCAAGCGTGGCCACGAGGCCTAGCACTTCCAAACGGCCCACAAGCAATATGTATCCGTCACTGCAAGCCATTTAGCCACAATGATCAGGTTCCAGACGGGAATAATTTTGACCTATTTATCACTTGAAGGCATTCTTACCATCGTCACCAATACATACAGTTCGTGCAAGATCAAAGTTGAGCATCAGCTAAATGGTAGCCCGCCAAAGAGAATTCTATTCATCCCTTGGTACAAAAAATTTTCCTCACCCCTGTGTACATGGAAGCAAACTGCATTGTATCTGTATATTTATGCGATCTAACCCAAAAAAGAAACCTCTATTATGGGAATAATTTGTCGCAAAAGCCGACGTGTTAAAGTCACGTAGGTAAAAAATAAAATTAATAAAATAATAAAAATTTAACAAAATAATTATTTTATTTTATTTCTAAATAATAAAAGGAATAAAAGAAAATAAATTAAATATTTATAATTATTTTTTTCTAAACTAATTATTTTATTTCTATTATTACTTTTATTAATTTTAATTTTATTTTTTACCTACGTGACTTTACCGAAAAAACCTAAGAGCATGATTCCTTGCAGTCACGAAAGCTTCAAATCTAGAACCGACGTGTTAAACTGCATTGTATCTGGGCTGCACCGACCTGTCCTTGCAGAGCCTCGCCAATCTCCTCGGAGTAGTCGTGTGAGTCGGTCGCGACGTAGACGGAGTGCGCGCCGATGCGCGTGGCCCAGGCACGAACGGAGCGTGTCACGTCCGTCACGCTCGGCAGGCACATGGCCATGGTGAGGGGCCGTGCCGTTGCGAGGTCGTCGCCCACGCACTGCGGCGACGCCATGAGGTGCGAACCCACCTTGCCCTCGCGCAGGAGGGCGCACGTGTTGTGCTGCGCCAGCGCACAGGCGAGGGGGTGGGCACAAGGCGCAAGGCACCAAGGATTGAGACGCGAGGACTCTTATTGGTGCCCAATGCTTTTGAAACTCGTGCTGAAAGCGATTGCGCGTGGAGCTCTGTCAGTCTGAAATGAGTCATTGTACTTGTACGTACATGGTCGAATTGTGAAATCAAAATTAGCGGCACGCTGGTTGATTTCAGATTCAATATTCATTCAAATGATGCCATTTGTGCACAATTAAACACTAGCTTCACGTTAAATGTGTATCTCCTGGATTAAGCATTGACATTCATAGTTAGATGATAAAATTGGTTATATTACAACCTTGTGGGGCTACTTTGTGAGCAGCAGAAGGCAGCGCAGTGAAAACCATTGTTGTATCGTACTATAATCCAAAATCTGTGCTCTCAGCCTTTGCCAATTTGCACTCTCCAGCATGGTCAAGTATGTTCAAATCACCCCCAAGACATGTACAGTGTGGGGAAGCCAACATCCATCATAGATTGACAAAAGACCTGTGCATGTGTAAACTTGTCAGAGGGGTTTCTGCAACACCACTGGCTATATTAATCCATTGCAGCAGCAGCAAATCTATTTTGGGCCAAAGCGTCGTAGGTAAGGTTTGCAAGGCGTTGCTACCTACCCAGTCTGAGCCGACCCGCAGGTGAATGGCCAGGTAAGGCCTCGCTAGTCGATCGCTGATGAGCCGATTGCCCTCGGAGACCATCTTGTCCGACCACACGACGTAGCGTTGGAGGCGGCGATGCTCGGGGAGCACGGGGAACTGCGCCGGGGCTCCGGGCAGCGCGAGCACCGGGTGCTTGTGAGCCGGGTACCTGCCCCGAGATTGACAGTGGGCTTGAATCAACATGCAATGTAATGTGAAAGGCCTGCATTGGCATAGATCTTGAGTACAAGTAATGAAGAGATTTCGATTTAAAGCTTTCGTGACTGCAGGGATTCATCTTCTTGGTTCTTTCGGTAAAGTCACGTAGAAGGAAAATAATAAAACAATAAAAATAAAACATGATAAAATAATTCTCACGACGTTTCGGCCACAACGCAAGCAGCCGTCTTCAGGTGGAGAACAGGTCTGTCGAGAAGGCAGAGTCTGACAGACCTGTTCTCCACCTGAAGACGGCTGCTTGCGTTGTGGCCGAAACGTCGTGAGAATTATTTTATTATGTTTTATTTTTATTGTTTTATTATTTTCCTTCTACGTGACTTTACCGAAAGAACCAAGAAGATAATGAAGAAATGTCACGAAGGACATTGAACAAACGGGTGAGAGTGCGACTGCAGAAGCAAGGCTGGTAAATGAGAAGGGAGAGTGTTCATTTGACCATGCCGTCTCTCCTGAGCTGGAGGCAGGGAATATAATAAGTCTGGCAGTGATGCACACAAGCACAAATCATACTAAATAAATATTACATTAGGATTATCATTAATGCTGCCTTGTAAACTACATAATGGGCTGCTTTAGCAAATTGCCCTTCTAATCTGAAGGACGAATTCACTTTTAAGAAGTGGCATTGGCTGAAACGTTTGACTATCATATTTAAAGGAGTGTTAACTACAAATGCTGATTTATTTTTTTATACAAACTGTAGGCTTCCATATTACAACAATACCTTCTGGAAATGTTCCACATTTAAAAGCTGGATATTTAAGTCAAACTGCTGAACAAAGGCTTTGGAAAGCTTAATATTAAATGAAGTGTGTGCACTGCTGCACATAATAATCTGTGATATTTTGCAAACACTTTATCCACTTCAATATGTGCTTTCTAAATGCGTTTCAACATGTACATTATCTTTAACCTACACATTTTAAATACGACCATTCCCACTTGCTGCGAATACAAGGGATACATTGTTTTGGCGTTGGGCAAATTAAATGAACTCTATATGGAAATGCCTTTATCCAGAAGTGGATTAAGCAAGGTCTGTGAAGGATTATTATCACTCTGTATTTGTAGTAATTGTTATTTGTTCACAAGTGGGCATTGTGATAAAGCCAAGCTGCTTCATTGTTACCACTCGAAGCCGAGTTTCAGGCGTACTTGTCAAGCCAGCGCTGCATGCTGTGTGGATGGTAGGAGAGGCTGTTAAACACCTCCGAATGAACAAAGTCCACTCCAAACTGGTCCCAGAAAGGCCCAAAGGGGTTGCCGTCCTGTCACATACACACAAACACGTCGCGCACCAATAATTCAATTACAAAATCAGCGTGAACATGCGCCTACGTATGCTCCTGTACATCACCGAGCTGAATTTGTAGTTTTGTAGGCAAGCCCATTTCTTCTGGCGGCTGTGCACCCAAGGATACCGTATGCTAAGAATAGTTTTAATGTTCCTTCATCACCAATCATATCTCAATTGTTCAATGAGGGCCTTGGCATGAGATGATGAAATGTTCTTCTAGTTCAACTACAGTTCAAGAATGGCCTGAAAGGATAATACACAAGACTGGAGACGCTTCAAAAGGCTTCTCCTCCCATACAATGAATTACACTCTTTCATACTCCATAACGCGTGGTTCACAACATGTTATTCATTTGACAGATTTAGCTTAAATTGCTCTCAAAATTGGACGAAGCTGGATTAGTTTCACGTGCACCCCTGTGTTGTCTGGACTGAGACCACAAAACTCGCTGCTTCCGAGATTCCAATCTTAGCTGTGAAGGCTGTGTTCTTGTGTTCTGCCTTAACCAGTATGAGCTTCATGAGCCACACAGCCACCTCAAACATGTTGACATTTTTTAGATGAAATCTTTTCCCGATATTTTATCTCAATTGTGTAATCGGCACGATTTATTTAAATAAAATAAAGAATCCATTCCAATGTAGAAAATAAACAATTTGAATCCGTCACAGAGCAGTGTTAAGAGAGTGGTCTGCAGAAGTGGAGATGACCTAACACCGAGATCTCTTTACGTCACCTCTGTTCCACACAGAGGATCGAACTTTTTCCCACTTGCTCTGCCACTTAAGATACATTTTCGTTGCATGACAGTCAACCCCACCTTTTAATCCTGAGCTGGAATTTATCCAAATTAAGTGCAGAACCAAATGTATATTTTTTTATGTAGACCATTAACTGAATACAATTGAGGTCCAGTTTAAATTGCAACTTAGTCTGTCAGTTTATGGGTCTTGATGTAAGTCTATGGGTTACCATGAAGTGGTTCTGTCTGAGTCTCTATGAAAGTCTATGGGTTTCTACATGAATCTCATGGTCTCCAGGTGAGTTTCAGGGTCTCTATGCAAGGCTAACGAGTCTCTCTGTAAGTAATTCGTGACCAGGCTGCGACATGAACCCACGAAACCTCAAGTAAGTTGACTTCAAGACATGTGTGTGTGTGTGTGTTTGAAGTGAGAGCTCCACAAGCAGAGCGAGACTGAGCGACCCTCCGGCCAGCACCTTCATGGGGCACGAGCGCTTGTCGGGGCTGCGCGTCGCGGCCGCCTCGAAGCAGTAGGCCGTGCGGGTGGCCGGGGGCCAGTGGTGCGGGGCGAGGTGCTCCATGAAGTGCTCCAGGCTCACGATGCGATGGAACTCGCTCAGAGCCTCCAGTCGGAAATACTCGGCGTACGGGACGTGCGCCTGAAGACAGAGAAAGTCCCGCGCAGGCGAAGCACCCACGGTACCCACCACCGTGGTAACAATTCCACGTGCAGACAATTCACTCAATTGTATTTCTACGCTCGCGGTACCGTGCATAGAAATTTGCATCTAAGAATTGATTATTTACACGAGGCTAATAGAATGAGTTTGCGTCTAGATTATTTGGCTGCTATAAATGATCACATGATAAGCCACTTTGTTGGGCTATATCATGTGGCCAAGTCGCTAATAAAGAAGCTAATAGCTCAATGGGCTTCACCTGGTAAAATAAAATATAGTTTAGTTGTATGTTTTTTTAATTTGCTTACCTTTCCTATACTCTGCACTATCGTGTTTTTTTTTCTATTGCTTGTTGGTGTAACTCTTTGACCCGCCCCTATTGGACAAAAAATCTTTAAAGCTCAATGGATTCGTCCAGTATAAATATTCAGATTGGGTCAAAGGCGTGCACATGGCTGTTGAAACAACCTAACCTGTCTTCTATGCCAGCGGCTCTCAGTATGACATAAGTATACTAAGTTTGCAGTTGATACCACATTGCGAAGTGGGTTCAAATTGAGTTACAAGATTTGAGGATACGACAACAACAGTGAGTTCATATAAAGCGTGTAATAATAATAAAAAAAAGCGGCGGGGTGGGTGAGTGAGTGAGTGGGTGGGTGGGTGGGTGAGTGAGTGGGTGGGTGGGTGGGTGGGTGAGTGGGTGGGTGAGTGGGTGGGTGAGTGGGTGGGTGAGTGGGTGGATGGGTGAGTGAGTGGGTGGGTGAGTGGGTGGGTGAGTGGGTGGGTGAGTGAGTGGGTGGGTGAGTGGGTGGGTGGGTGAGTGGGTGGGTGAGTGGGTGGGTCAGTGGGTGGGTGAGTGGGTGAGTGGGCGAGTGGGCGAGTGGGTGAGTAAGTGGGTGAGTGGGTGGGTGAGTGGGTGGGTGAGTGGGTGGGTGAGTGGGTGGGTGAGTGGGTGAGTGGGTGGGTAAGTGGGTGAGTGGGTGGGTAAGTGGGTGAGTGGGTGGGTGAGTGGGTGGGTGGATGAGTGGGTGGGTCGGTGGGTGGGTCGGTGGGTGGGTGAGTGGGTGGGTGGGTGGGTGAGTGGGTGGGTGGGCGAGTGGGTGAGTGGGTGAGTGGGTGGGTGAGTGGGTGGGTGAGTGGATGGGTGAGTGAGTGGATGGGTGAGTGAGTGGGTGGGTGAGTGGGTGGGTGAGTGGGTGGGTGGGTGGGTGGGTGAGTGGGTGGGTCAGTGGGTGGGTGAGTGGGTGGGTGAGTGGGTGGGTGGGTGAGTGGGTGAGTGGGTGGGTAAGTGGGTGAGTGGGTGGGTAAGTGGGTGAGTGGGTGGGTGAGTGAGTGGGTGGGTCGGTGGGTGCGTCAGTGGGTGAGTGGGTCAGTGGGTGGGTGGGTGAGTGGGTGGGTAAGTGGGTGAGTGGGTGGGTAAGTGGGTGAGTGGGTGGGTGAGTGGGTGGGTGGATGAGTGGGTGGGTCGGTGGGTGGGTCGGTGGGTGGGTGAGTGGGTGGGTGGGTGGGTGAGTGGGTGGGTGAGTGGGTGAGTGGGTGAGTGGGTGGGTGAGTGGGTGGGTGAGTGGATGGGTGAGTGAGTGGATGGGTGAGTGAGTGGGTGGGTGAGTGGGTGGGTGAGTGGGTGGGTCAGTGGGTGGGTGAGTGGGTGGGTGAGTGGGTGGGTGGGTGAGTGGGTGAGTGGGTGGGTAAGTGGGTGAGTGGGTGGGTAAGTGGGTGAGTGGGTGGGTGAGTGAGTGGGTGGGTCGGTGGGTGCGTCAGTGGGTGAGTGGGTCAGTGGGTGGGTGGGTGAGTGGGTGGGTAAGTGGGTGAGTGGGTGGGTGAGTGGGTGGGTGGGTGCGTCAGTGGGTGAGTGGGTCAGTGGGTGGGTGGGTGAGTGGGTGGATGAATGGGTCGGTGGGTGGGTGGGTGGGTGAGTGGGTGAGTGGGTGGGTGAGTGGGTGGGTGAGTGGGTGGGTGAGTGGGTGGGTCGGTGGGTGCGTCAGTGGGTGAGTGGGTCAGTGGGTGGGTGGGTGAGTGGGTGGGTGGGTGAATGGGTCGGTGGGTGGGTGGGTGAGTGGGTGAGTGGGTGGGTGGGTGGGTGAGTGGGTGGGTGAGTGGGTGGGTGAGTGGGTGGGTCAGTGGGTGGGTGAGTGGGTGAGTGGGCGAGTGGGCGAGTGGGTGAGTAAGTGGGTGAGTGGGTGGGTGAGTGGGTGGGTGAGTGGGTGGGTGAGTGGGTGGGTGAGTGGGTGGGTGAGTGGGTGGGTGAGTGGGTGGGTGAGTGGGTGGGTGAGTGGGTGGGTGAGTGGGTGGGTGAGTGGGTGGGTGAGTGGGTGGGTGAGTGGGTGGGTGAGTGGGTGGGTGAGTGGGTGGGTGAGTGGGTGGGTGAGTGGGTGGGTGGGTGAGTGGGTGGGTAAGTGGGTGGGTAAGTGGGTGAGTGGGTGGATGAGTGGGTGGGTGGATGAGTGGGTGGGTGGGTCGGTGGGTGGGTGAGTGGGTGGGTGGGTGGGTGGGTGAGTGGGTGGGTGAGTGGGTGAGTGGGTGGGTGAGTGGGTGGGTGAGTGGATGGGTGAGTGAGTGGATGGGTGAGTGAGTGGGTGGGTGAGTGGGTGGGTGAGTGAGTGGGTGGGTCAGTGGGTGGGTGAGTGGGTGGGTGAGTGGGTGGGTGGGTGAGTGGGTGAGTGGGTGGGTAAGTGGGTGAGTGGGTGGGTAAGTGGGTGAGTGGGTGGGTGAGTGAGTGGGTGGGTCGGTGGGTGTGTCAGTGGGTGAGTGGGTCAGTGGGTGGGTGGGTGAGTGGGTGGGTAAGTGGGTGAGTGGGTGGGTGAGTGGGTGGGTGGGTGAGTGGGTGGGTCGGTGGGTGCGTCAGTGGGTGAGTGGGTCAGTGGGTGGGTGGGTGAGTGGGTGGATGAATGGGTCGGTGGGTGGGTGGGTGAGTGGGTGAGTGGGTGGGTGAGTGGGTGGGTGAGTGGGTGGGTCGGTGGGTGCGTCAGTGGGTGAGTGGGTCAGTGGGTGGGTGGGTGAGTGGGTGGGTGGGTGAATGGGTCGGTGGGTGGGTGGGTGAGTGGGTGAGTGGGTGGGTAAGTGGGTGAGTGGGTGGGTGAGTGGGTGGGTGAGTGGGTGGGTCGGTGGGTGCGTCAGTGGGTGAGTGGGTCAGTGGGTGGGTGGGTGAGTGGGTGGGTGAATGGGTCGGTGGGTGGGTGGGTGAGTGGGTGGGTAAGCGAGTCAGTGCGTGAGTAGGTGGGTGGGTGATTGAGAACCCATCACCGTTCTTCCGTGCCATCTCGCCGCTGCTGGCCTCTCTCTCTCTCTCGAGGGACTTACGTTGGTGTACGGCGGCGTGTGGTGGCGATACTCCACCCAGGGGGGCACGGCCAACGTGCGGTTCAGCATCCGCGCGAACGCCAGCGAGCCCAGGAACTGGTCGGCCTGGTTTCCAAAGCGCCCTGCGGAATTCAGCATCATCAGCAGCAGCAGCAGCCACCACCGGCGCTTGAGACAATCCACCTGGGCTGGTGGGGGATTGCGAACCCCACCGAGACTTTTGGGGCAATGCATCGAATGATAAACAACACGGGCGAAGGCTACGGCCATAGACAATGTTGATTTGAAGCTTTCGTGACTGCATGAATTCATATTCTTTGGTTCTTTCGGTAAAGTCACGAAGGTAGAAAAATAAAATCACGACGTTTCGATCGCAACACAAGCGGTCGAAACTCAGGCGGGAAAAATATAATCCAGAAGTGGAACTCAACAGCAGTTCGTGACTTTACCGAAAGAACCAAAGAGTATGATTTAGACAAGTTTAAGAAGGAATTAAAAGAGAAAATTTGTAAGTTTTTAACTCTGCTACTCGTGGCTTGCACACCGTGTGAACCCATGCGGTGTGACCCCGTGTTCTTGTACAGGAACATTTAAAGTGGTCAGTTCCATACGGCGTACAGGCGTTTCAACACGGACACAAATGTTGTATCTAATTGTTTGTGTTTCTCCCTTGTGATGGGGCTTTGTAAGATGAAGGTTGAGGTTTAATAAGGCACGGGGTGAGCAGTAAGGTCTGTAATAAGTTGGGGCACTGCCAATGGGTTGACAGGTTTGTGTGTTTATATAAAGAAGTGAAAAGGGACAGGTGGACAGAATATACCTTTATATATCGTAGGCTTTCGCGACCAATTTTACTCGTATTTAAAGGTTGTTGGGTTAGATCGCGTTAAGTATAAATGCGTCTAACCAACAAACTTGTATTAATAAACCTTCTTCCACGCGTCCCCGTCTGGTTTAAGTGCTGTTCAAGATCAAGTGATTTATAAACACAAATGGAATCCCACCCGTTTAAAAACCACCCCACATTTGTTTAATAAGTGCCTCGAAAACGAAAAACTAAATACACGACGAGGCAATGTCTTGGTTTTATAGCGCATCGATGTCGACCGATGGTCACCGCGTGGACGAGAGAGTTAGTCGATGTGCCTGTCGACGAGAGAGACACAGAGAGAGATGGAGCCAGAGAGAGAGAACAGAGAGAGATGGAGCCACAGAGACACACGAGAGAGATGGAGCCACAGAGAGAGAGACACACACAGGAGAGAGACAGAGAGAGAGATGGAGCCACAGGAGAGAGAGACAGAGAGACTTTGACTTTTATAAAGTTTATTCCACTAGCGCACATTGCGCTTGAGTATTGCTGTGCCTTGTAGGCCACTCGGAAGCGACCATGCCCGCAACCAGTGACACATTAAATGCGTTCAGTCTCAGCGACAATCACCACAAGCGAACACCGGCGTCAGTCCGGCACGACTGTACAAAGAAGAGAGACAGAGAGAGAGATGGAACCACAGGAGAGAGAGACACAGAGAGGGAGCCACAGGAGAGAGAGATGGAGCCACAGGAGAGAGAGTGGAGGAGGCGGCATGAGCCCCCCTCCCCCCCTGGGCTCACCCATGCAGGGGCAGTAGAGGACGTAGCCCGCATGGTCCCACTCCGCGCCATCGCCGCCGCCTCGGGCCCACGACAACGCGGCGAGCAGCGAGACGAACGCCAGGCGCCCGGCCATGGCGTTACGCTAAACGCCGTCCAGTGAGCATCAACAAGAAGAACAACAAGAACAAGAAGAAGAAGGATGACCGCGTGAACAAGTTGGTGAGACCCGCAGGGATGCCGGAACACCACCCGGCAATGGGAACTCCGGGCACGCGGATACGCGCTCGCGATTGGCTCATCGCGCGCACGTGACGAGCAACGCGCAATCCGATTGGATAGCGACGATCAACTTATTTGGTAATAATTAACATAATACAACCCCCACGGTGTAATTAACATAATATAACCCCACGGTGCAATTCACATAATATAACCCCACGGTAGAATTAACATAATACAACCACAAGGTTGAATTAACATAAAACAACCCCACGGTTAAATTAACATAATATAACCCCACGGTGCAATTCACATAATATAACCCCACGGTGGAATTAACATAATACAACCCCACGGTGCAATTCACATAATATAACCCCACGGTAGAATTAACATAATACAACCACAAGGTTGAATTAACATAAAACAACCCCACGGTTAAATTAACATAATATAACCCCACGGTGCAATTCACATAATATAACCCCACGGTGGAATTAACATAATACAACCCCACGGTGAAAACTAATAATATGCATATCACCACACCATTATCCAGTGTTGGTTGGTGTATTTTGTTCATACATCGACGTGTAACGTTTAACACAATTCGAAATATAAGGATGCTGCCGTTGTAGTGATGCAATGATTTTTGTACACTGGACTTGCAATGGAGGTCACCGATTCGATCTCCTGGCGTGGCAATTCTCACAATTGATGTTGAGAGTTGTGGGTTTGACTCTCCAACACACCGGCGTGCTGAAGAACTAACTAATTGACATGTTTGTTTACGTCACAACCCTTACTAATTGGCTGTGTCGGGTGGTGGTGGCGGCGGATTTAACGACACATCTATATATTTACGCGATCTAACCCAAAAAAACCTCTATTATGAAACAATGGATGTCTTAAATTGGTGCACCAGTTAGTCGATCGACATGTTTGTGGTGGGGTAAAGTGTGGGTGCTCCCACCAGCGTGGAAGAGTAGGCCAAAATATCCTTGAGCTCCCTCTAATGGGGGCAGCTTCTCGAGTGGCGTGAGCAAGTACTTTGCAGAGCCAGACTTCTCACAATCCAGGTCACTGTAACATTTACAGCAAATGTCACGTGCAAGGCTTGTTTGTGCAAAAGCTATAGAGAATTAATGCGGTGTAGTCATCAGCAGCCATGGTCTATCCTGTGTGTTGTCATCCCTGACAAAACCATCAACAGAGCGGAATATATCATCAAGCTTTTATTCTGTTGGATTTCATTCGTACAAAAGAGCATTTAAAAATGCAATGAACTGCATAACGGACCTCAAAATTACAGTATGATTCTTGAAAGGACATTTCATTTTAATGCGTGGCCACTTCACCACCAATTTCAATCGCACATTTCCTTTCAACCCTTAACCACACTGAGCCAACCCCAACTCAATCAACCCCCCCCCACCGCATCTTCATGCAACGCGATGAGACGCGTGACGACACATCGATTACAATCGAAAACCTATGCTCAAGGCGCACGGAACACTGCGAGTTATGACTCGATTATTCTTGATTCGTGTGTGATGCCAGTGGCGGTGCGAGGCAGAACGAAAATAAGCAGAAGTCTATGATCCCAACTAGCTCAAGAGTCTAGGGGATTCAAATAACACCCAATATCAGCTTGAACGGAGATCCTTATAAAAGCATAAAAGGGCATCATGCTATTGACACGATAACAAAAGTAATTCCTTTGTAATTGTTCTATTAGATTGGTTCACGTAACTCTGACAAGTAGTTTTGTCCCGAATTTGTTTGTTGTAATGATGCACCCCAAATAATTTTCAGAGGGCTCTCCCAATGGACTGGCACCCCCACCGCATGTTGTGACCGCTTCTCGCACTCGTAATTTTGCATGAACCAGAATGGTAGACGAACGAATCAACTCAAATTAGTCGCGACCACGAATCGTAACAATTCATCGTTTTGTGATGGCATGAAAATCGTAAATGTGCTCAAAAGCCACACTCGGGGCATCAAATGGCCAACAATACACCAGCGTTAGACAGCCCACGGGTGATACGTTCGGATTGTAATGAATAAATGCGCAACCTTCCAATTGATCGCTCACATCACCGCATGCTGGAAGTCCTCCGCTGGAGAAAACTCCAAAGAGCGCCTCTAGAGAGTACCGTGACTGCATTAATTTGTTTCATATCCGACAGCGAGTTGGTTTTCACTGCACGGAATGCTTTTCCCTTTTTTGGATTTATCTCAGATTGTATCCTAAATATGCTACTCATGTCATGAGGTGAAGAAATATCTTCGAGATATTTTCCAGTCAGTCGGGCCTCGAATAACCGTGCCGCAATATCGAGAGCTTTTATGACCACTTTAAGGACACTTCCATTGACAATTGATGCTTAATCATCTGAAGTGTCAAATATACAATGTTATTTATCGAAGCTTTGCCCCAAAATTTCCAATGATCCAGGACCATGGACGGCGAGTACATTTTAAGCTTAACTTTAGTTGCGCTGAATTTTTTGTTGTGCGTGTGTGGTCATTAGTTAAGGAGCAAGAGGCCATCAAATCCACTACACTTGAAAATGTGGTTAATCACGGGTCGCGAACCAGATTGTAAAGCTTCTCAGTGGCATTGGCTCAGTGCTTCGACATGGCCATTGAGACTCTCCTTAGCCACCAGGCCACCTCGTAGTAACTGAATCTTTCGAAACTTATTTCTGATTTGACCAGGGCCATTCCAAGCTATTTACTACGTTGTTCGTCACAACACGGGAAAAAGTGCACTTATTCAAACCCCTTTTCCCTCTAAGCCGGTATACAGCAAGCATTAGCATATTGTAGTCGTAAAAGCATTCTTTGTTTTGCCTGCTTTTGGTTTAAATGTGCCGCACAAGCAAGAAAATAAACCGTACCAACATTCATATTGCCTCTAGAGGGCAGTCTAAACATGAACTACATGGACTTACGATTACCCATGGCATACACCACTGTAAAGGCTGGTATACTTTACAAAAAAAACTGAATGTTTATTCTACCAAGTAAAGCTTGGACAGAGCTTGCTTCAAACATAACTAGTGTTCAAATAATGTATGTCATTGAGCCGTTGGTCTGTTGTCAAACACTTATTAACGTCTGAACACAAACACGCACAAAAGCATTGTGATACCATATCGGATGAGCCAGTGCAAGAAAGAGGGTACAACAATATCCCGTGTAATGAACAAAACGCATAGTTTTGCATTTTCGGCCCTAACTTGTTTCTAAATTGTACTCTCTATCCCAAAGTACATAGTAAAGGCTCATATTAACTTCCATCTATTACGTGGCATATATTTGAGATTAATTCAATGTTTATTAATTTCCCTTAACACAATTATTTAAAACCAACTTGTTTTTCATATTTTCATTGCATTGTCTCTTCGACATTTGCAGAAGATCTCCCCATTCCTGCGTTCAGAATCTCACATCAACAAGAAGTCACAATGCACACAAATGCGAACTCGTGAAAATCAAACCATGAGAGAGAACACAAGGGTTGGAGTTTTAACAAGCAACAATTCTCTACATCCGTGTTTCTCAAACTCCGGTCCTAATGACCTCCCCACGATGCAGCATTCTGAGATTACCGTGACATCTGTTCAACGTGTAGCGGCTCGAATCAAATGTAAACGGTAAAGATCCATAGCAAATTTCGATTTAAAGCTTTCGTGACTGCAGGGATTCATCTTCTTGGTTCTTTCGGTAAAGTCACGTAGAAGGGAAATAATAAAATAATAATAATAAAACATAATAAAATAATTCTCACGACGTTTCGGCCACAACGCAAACAGCCGTCCTCAGGTGAAGACCAGGTCTGTCGGGGAGATGGCGTCTGAATGCCCGAAACGTCGTGAGAATTATTGTATTGTTTTATTTTTTATTATTTTATTATTTCCCTTCTACATGACTTTACCGAAAGAACCAAGAAGATGAATCCATAGCAAAGTAAAGCTGCACCACAGTGGAGGGGTCGTAAGGACGAGAAACATTGCTCCACTTCACAAATGTGTCGTCGTCTGCCACATCTCACCACTAATTCACTCACCACTTCATGTCAAGCATTCTCTTGGATGATTCGCAAATGCATCAAGACGCCAACCCGACACTCGGGTCGAGAGTGGCTCCCGTCGCTTGTTTTGTGCCGTGACGACGGACATTCAAGTAATGAGTCGCGTTAAAACAGTAGCGGGTTTACAGTGATGGTCACACTTTGCATAGCACACTCTGCGGCTGCAACACATTTCCTACACACGTCAGTCTTTGCTTGTGAAGTGAGCAGACGCCCAATACATTCAGCGATGCCACTGCCGCCACATGGGCACGCAACGTGGTTTACGGGCGCGTGTACGCTCACACACAAGTGCACTCTTCAGGCTCCAAGAGGCTGCTTTAAAGAGGGGGCAGGAAGCGTAGCAAGGCAGCCAGAGGCAGCTGCATAAAATATTCTTTGCGGAGGGCCAAATATTTTTTTAAGTTTTTTTTATATATATGTAATTTAATAAATGTTATTATTTTGTACGTCGAAAAATGTGACCGCGCAAGGTTGCCACTACCCTAGCACATCGTAGACTGGCGTGCTCAAGGACATGAGATTCACCGATTGCGTCAGTCTGGAGTCCATTCCATTGGGTTTTAGGATACAAGCAGAATTCTCAATTGGTACTTAGCGCCATATTTCTTCAAACGCACCACGTAATTCGCATCGTAATTTTCATGGCCTGCCGTTCGGATGCGGGTCAGGCCATGACAAAAACATGACATAGTGAATATGACCTGACCGGCAACGGAAAAAGGCAAGCCGTAAAAACGATCTGATGCAAAACTCTCCCGTCAGTCAACCACGTGCTCTTATAGTGTTGACCTCGCGCTCTGTCAGCGAGCAGGCCTTCAAGAGGGGTTACTGCACAGGCTGTGTATTTGAATGCCACAGCTGGTAAAAAGGTTTGCCCAGGCTAAACCCTACTAGACCGAGCCACTCGCCACTTAGGATGGCAGTGTATCCTGCAGCCTCTTTAAAAACGCCTGAAGGTCATGATACTCTCGGGAAATCACCGCCTGCGATCGTCACTAGCAACGCAATTACTATGCGCAGGTATAGTAACTCGGTGCAGCAAAAGCACAGCGAAACAGTTCTGCCTAGCCAATTGGACCAGTTTGTTGAAATATGTTAAATGAGCAATAGGTCGTTAGAGCACTCAACTTTTGGTAGTTATGTGACCTCTCTGTAATCTGATTGGAAGTTGCTATCCTGGTTGCTCACTACAAGGAGCAGCAAATAAATGTGTCCAGATTTTGGCAACGAAATGGTGTGGCAACTATTTCCAGTGACAATGCCATGCAATGTCCATAGTGTATCATCGCCTTGAAGGAGCGCCAAATCAAGTCAGTACCTCAGTAGCAAAATAGCACTCGCAAGTTTTGTCCATAGTCACAGTACCAAGTCATCTTACAGACACATGCTACAGAAAGGCAGCTGGTGCTACAAGGGCATTGGTACCACATTTTAAATGATTGTACTATACTATATATATTTTTTAATCGTTACATGCATACAAAATTAACTTATATAACACTTGTTTGATTTTTCTTAATTTACCATTCTCTAACACCAAAAGCATAACACGCTGAGATGATTGACGTCTCCAGATGGAAAATATTAGATTGCATTTAAATCATGAGCATACTTTGAAAAAACTGAATCAGCCATTGCCGTGAATACTTAACATTGATTACAGGAGCTGATTTTGGCTCTTTAGACCATTGAAGCTTACGGTCAACTAGGATAAGACAGAAATGTTTATAAAAAATAATATAATTTTTTAGCCAGCAGATATAATATTGTAACCTGCACCCTTACGTTTTAAATATGGGCCAACACTAACCTTGACATTAGCTTTGTGATACAATCATGAATCTTGTTGCCCGATAAAAAAACAATTCCTGAAACGCATCGTTTAATTCACATCAGCTGCCACCAGGTGGCCTTAATTGAGATTGTTCTCCCAAGGTCACCCCAAAAACAGTCTTTGAGCGTATCCATCACAATAAAATGCTTCGGTCATTAATGAAGCATGTCGCAGACTCTATTCACGTTTGTTATTGAATGGGACACGAAGATGCATTCAATTTGGCATGATCGGCCAGCAAAAGCTCTTAGAACATCACATTGTTAAAATAAAAAAAACGTTGTCGCAGGCGCAAATTAGCTCATCAGTTATATATGTATGCAATAGCATTTAAAAAAGGGTCACTTTGGTAAGAGGCAGCATTCTTATATACAAGTGCAAATGGACAAATTCTTGCTGGTATGTGCTTGGAATTAAATGCTAACAAATATATACACATACAAAGAAATCCACTGTCATGCTATGAATAAAACAAACTCTCAACACAATCAGCAAATTGTTTCCTTAGCCCAAGTCTTCCAAATCATGGCTATTAAAATCAACTCCATACTGCTCTCAAACCCTACAATTCCATCGACTGTGTTACAATTGCCATGCACAGTTTGTAAAACCTAGGACAGTACAATTTGATCATTTGGGTTGGAGTACAGGTCCACACTGATAATCACACCGATGGAACAAATTAAAAAACAAAAACATTTCGACGAGTACCTCTTGGTGACATTTAAATAATGCGCCGCACGTTTTGCATCAACCTGTACGCACGGCAAAGCGCGTACGTGTTAACGAGAGCCGGCGGCGAGACAGAGAGATGGACCTGCCGGCTAGAAAGACAAGGGCAGCAGCGATGTCACGCGGCAGCGCGTCCGAGACGCCCAGTCCGGGGCTCACGCTCTCACTGCTGGAGCATGGCTTTAATCTGCTTGGAGGTGGTCTCTTCATTTAAATGCTTGGTGTTGTACCTGGAATGGACGAGAGGCACGCACGTGATGGGTTTTATGGTCAAGACATACCCATCACATCCCGATCTCGTCAGACCTTGGAAACTAAGCAAGTGTTGGGCCTGGCTAGTGCTTGGATGGGCAACCATCCGAGCCCTACCAGCTGCCCCTTTGACAGCGGAGCAAGATCTGCTGTTGTTCTGTCCACCTCCCACCTTCACCAACCCGCACTGACCAAGCGTGGTAAAGTATGGTCATCAATTAACGCTCACAACCTGTGCGGCATAGGTAGGCTCTCATCCAGCAGTGGATTTACAAAACTGGCTGTGCATGTATTAAAACACAGTCCCCTGTAAACAGTAGGCATGTTAACAATGTACCACTACCCACCAAGCAGTTCAATAACTTGGTCTGATTTGGCATCGCGATTCAAGTCAGAAGTCAATTATCTTTTAACACATTCCTGCGGAGGGAGCTGGTAGGAACGTTGGGTTACTAGGTCAATGGCCAGGGTCAACGGCGGCGTGGTGTCTTCCGCAAATATGCCCGACTGTGAGGGCGGGCACAAGCCGGCGTGAGTAGGTTAAACGTTGAGTTTTATAAGGGCACCACGGGGTGACCAGCCCCTCCCCACCCAGCCCCACCCCTCCCACCCTCCCCACCCAGCCCGCCCCTACACGACGGACACAATAATCCCCTGTGGGCTGGTGTAACCTGGTGGTTCCTACCAGTATCAACATGTTTATCTACGTTATTTTATTTTCTCAGTTGTAAAATAGTATTTTTCCCCATTCGCCTAACTGTAACACTAGCACCTTTTCTACAAATGGAAAAAAAACGAATTAACTAATGCAACGGCTATGCACCACAACAAACAGTGGAACACATCGTTAATTCCATGTCAGCAATCTCTGAAGGTACGATAAGCCAACAGCTGGACTTAAATCTTGCAAGTGGGTTTACGTTTGCTACTCAATTTATATCCATACAAAACAAGAATATAATATTATAATTGGAATACATTGGAAGGAAATCTAATCGCAAACTCACATTTTGATACATGTAATTTGAATGTAATGTTGAATTGATTAATCACTGCACCATTGCATGTCCAATTGTGTCTGTAATACTGTGCCAATAAGCTTTAATATGCTATGCAAAAAAGACAAAGATCCCGTGTATCGGCTACACAAGCTGTTGGGGGAAGTTAGTGAGCACCTATTTAGGTCAGCATGGTGCCCTGAGGCGGTGGCGTGACCAGCACCATGGCCAGCTGCTGTCATCTCCCTGGTACTGCTGTTCACACGCCACACCAGGTAAACATTAACCTCATGTTTAGCCATGGCTCAATATCAAACTCAGGTGGGCCGGGTTCGTAGTGAAGTGGGCTAACCCAGAGGTCGCAACCGGGTACCCGATACCCGTACCCTACCCGGTACCCGGCCGGGTACGGGTAGCCGTTTGCGACCCTGGTGCGGCCGGGTACGGGTAGGCCGTGAGTCACTGGTGAGTAACCGTTTGTCACTCACTTCGGGTAGGGTACGGGTACGGCCGGGTACGGGTACCCATTTGCGACCCTGGTGCGGCCGGGTACGGGTAAGGA
Organism: Lampetra planeri; assembly: GCF_965212315.1. NCBI lineage: Eukaryota > Metazoa > Chordata > Hyperoartia > Petromyzontiformes > Petromyzontidae > Lampetra > Lampetra planeri. Next base: position 3,332,877 of record NC_136120.1, read on the forward strand.
ATCAAAACCCGTTTGCGACCTCTGGGCTAACCGCTCCACTGCCACCACCCCCACAAGGAACATTGACACATGCACTCACGATCAAGGAGAAAGAATGAGAGGAGAATTAATTTCGGTAAATTACATGATCGCTAATAGCACCTTATTTAAAACTGCTCCCAATCAGAATGTGCGTGGTCGACTCTTGTCAGGACTTCCAGTGACCGGCAACACAAGAAGTCTGCTCTGCAACTGGTACCGTTTACGTGCTGGCAGCAATGGAGAAGTAGGGGAGGTGGAAATGTTGAAAAATATATATTTTTAAACATTATAAACATGGGTGGGTGGCCAACAGGAAGCCTGACTGTCTTCGCTGGCAATTTTCCCACGGAAATAAAAAAAGAATACAAGAATGCAGCAGGCGTAACGCAGTGCGGGTGGGGCACACAAACCTGAGCGCATTCAGGAGACCCTCCACGCTATTGGCTGGCTGGTCCTTTAACACCTTGATGCAGCCTTTCATCTGTTAAAATCAGCACACAAAAAACCCCTTTAGAAGGTTAACATGAGCATCATCGGTGATCAAACAACTCGTATTCATTCAAGTTTTTGCAATGTTTAAAGTCAGCGAGAGATCACAGATACAACAACTCCCTTTCTGGAACGCAGACGTGAGATGTACTGTCCTTGGATACGGGCACAAGAGTTCCCAGGGAACCGGATTGGTGCAGACATTAACCATGAATAAAATATGAAATGCAATATTTAAAATAATATAATTATTTATACGTAAAATCACAGCATCAACAAAACATTATCTTCAACAGGTTAAAGCCCTCTACATTAACGTACTGCTGGTAGTGGTGAATCAATACAAATTTGAAATACCCACAACGCTCATTGTTTAACAATACTTTTCTGTTAAAAGATAACGTTAACCCCTATCGGCATTACAGTTAGAGAAATCATTGATCATTATAAATATGAAACCTCTGCCTAATGAATGAAAACAAATTATATTAGAAAGGCAGAGCTTCTGGTGTAGAACAGTGTTAATGATGAATGTGGTAATCTACAACCAACATAACTACCAAAACACTATCAAACACTTGTTTATTAAAGCTCAGCAGTGAGATTTTGCTTGTGCAAGTGCGGCGTTATTCCTTCTATTAAAACTTTGTTTACACGAGGAAAGGATTTCGATTTAAAGCTTTCGTGACTACAGGGATTCATCTTCTTGCTTCTTTCGGTAAAGTCAAGCAGACTCTGTCTACTTGACAGACCTGTTCTCCACCTGAAGACGGCTGCTTGCGGTGTGGCCGAAACGTCGTGAGAATTAGTTTATTATGTTTTATTTATTTTATTTTATTTTTTTCCTTCTACGTGACTTTACCGAAAGAACCAAGAAGACGAGGAAAGGAGTTGACGTGGGACGTGATGTGAACAGAGCTGATCAAGCGGATTCTCTTCACGCGGTCCCGTGTGAAATCCCTGGCAAAATTCTGCCTCTCACACTCCACAGCGGATAACGCCCAACTGGAACTTCCCCTTTTCGTCATTTCCACTTCAGAGAGGAACTCATGTGCCGTGCCAAAACTGTGCCAATCGCAATTTGAAATTAGAAAGCAGCGAAATACAAAAACACATGAAAACGCTTTACAGCAAAGATTGACATTAAGAGTAATAACAATAGGGGCCATCCATGGAGTACGTACGCATGGAGGGGGGAAGGGGGGGGTTAACCCAAATGTGTACGCTTGCGTATGGGGGGGGTCTACTGACAATGTCCGTACGCATAGGAAACGGGGGGGGGGGGTGTGAAGCCTCGATAGTAATTTGTCTGCATTGGCCTTCAAATGAGCCACAGTTCAGTTTCTTCAGCTGTCAGACAACAAGTCCTGCCGGGAGAAGTGGGACTGTGGGAGAGGTGTCACTCGTGTGCCACCGTGCCCCTGACTGTAGCTATCACGCAGCTCAGCAACATCAGTGGCCAAGGGACGCAACTTAATTATTTAATGCAGGCGGAGGTGGACTATCTGTTTGCTTAAACACGTTAATAGTATTAATCCTTGATCGTTTCTGCATGGATTAAATATCGGCCATTCTATTGGATTCGGGGGGGGGGGGGGGTGGGGGAGCACCCATGCGTACAGGGAGGGGGGGACGGGTCAAGTTTTGACAGATTTTTGCGTACGCACTAAATGGATGGCCCCATATAATTGTTATTTAAAACCCTTTGTCAATCAACGACTGGACGAAGGCCTCCCAAAACCGCTTGGTTTACGGAAGTTGTTATACCATCCTTCACCAAGCTGGTCAGTGCAATTTAATGAAGGTGGGGGAGATTTAACCAGTTTTAATATAAATTTCCACCTATGATAGCCATGGCCTGGAATGGAACTGTGTTCACCAGGTTTGTAGCGCACTTCATTGCAGCGATGAAAAACGTATAATGTTGCAGGCCATTTTGAAGTAGTGAGCCTCATGTGGCTGTGGGCCCTATGATATCAAGTCACGAGAGGCACACACCGTGCGGACCCGCAGGTTCCCATCCTCGCTGTGGACGCTCACGAGCAACAAAAGCGAGTGTGTAACATTTGTGAGCGCTATATTTCCACTCGGGTGCAGATTCAATACAGAGGTGAACCGCCCGACCTTGGCACATGGCGACACACAAAGCGTTTTCTTTCCCTCGCACCCACGCCATGGCGTTGTGCTCTCGCGTGAAACATTGAAAGGCCACGAGACTTTTGGCACGATCCTCTCAAATCTGCGCAGTGTGAATGCGAAAGCCTGCATGCATGTGTGGATGTGTGGGTGTGTGGGCGTCCATGCAGATTAAGATTTTGCTGCCACCGAGTCTCTGATCTTGCACAGCTGTGTGCGTGTCTTGAACTCGTTATAAACTATATTCTTTGGTTCTTTCGGTAAAGTCACGTAGGTATAACATAGAATAAATCACGACGTTTCGGGCGCAACACAAGCGTCCATCATCAGGTGGGAAAGCATGGTCTGCTGCTGATGCAGACTGTTTTAAAAGGTTTGAAATGGGTGTAGCTCAAGGGTTATAAAGAAGTGGCCAGGGCTAGTGATGTTAATGTGTAAAATTAGCATGTAACTGTCGTTATAAACTCATAGAGATCCAATTGGGTAAAGCGATTTGAAATGTCCTGACAAAACAGAATATCGTAGTACGAACAAATAAATCTGAAAAAGACGACCTTCTAAAGGATCCTATTTTTTCTGTACTTAGATTGAATGTAAAAGGTAACTGATGTTTAAGATAATCTGTTTGAAGCATTTTTGACTGTTTAAAAATGTATCTAAAGGTAAAAAACACCCTGAAGATGAGGAGTTAACTTTAATAAAAATGTAACAATAATTCTTAATTTAGGAGCTTTCGTGACTGCAGGAATTATTCTTTGGTTCTTTTCGGTTAAGTCACGTCTAAAAATAAAATAATAAATTAAAATAACATATTACGACGTTTCGATTGCAACACAAGCAATCATCATCAGGTATAAAAGAAATAGCAACAAAAAATCTAACTAGAAAACTATAGACAGACATACAAGCAGACAGACATCACAACGGCACACAGAGAGAGGACACACATCGGCACAAAGAGAGGGGTTGTCTCTATGACGGTCCCTTAAATATAGAGAGGGGGGGCGAGAACGGAGAGAGGGAGGGGGCAGAGAGAATTAGCATATCAATGAGTGTACGCCAACGTACTGCTGCTGCTGCAAGTAAGATGACAATGTGGAACGCGCACGCAAAATTGAAAACTAGGAGACAGGCACACGAAAATTAAATAACCCAGCAAAATATCGAAATGTGATGTAATACAACACAGAGAGTCGGTTAACACACAATTAACGCATAGTCTGGTTGATTACGTGTTTCAAAATTTGCTAAGTTAGAATTTTAAGTGTGAAAATTCCAAAGAGAGGACACAGGCAGAGAGAACAAATAGCCAGAAAGAAAAAGGATAAGCTTAAAACTTCCCCGTAGAAGTGGTTCAATCTTAATTTAGGAGCTTTCGTGACTGCAGGAATTATCCTCTCTCTGTGTGCCGTTGTGATGTCTGTCTGCTTGTATGTCTGTCTATAGTTTTCTAGTTAGATTTTTTGTTGCTATTTCTTTTATACCTGATGATGATTGCTTGTGTTGCAATCGAAACGTCGTAATATGTTATTTTAATTTATTATTTTATTTTTAGACGTGACTTAACCGAAAAGAACCAAAGAATAATTCCTGCAGTCACGAAAGCTCCTAAATTAAGATTGAACCACTTCTACGGGGAAGTTTTAAGCTTATCCTTTTTCTTTCTGGCTATTTGTTCTCTCTGCCTGTGTCCTCTCTTTGGAATTTTCACACTTAAAATTCTAACTTAGCAAATTTTGAAACACGTAATCAACCAGACTATGCGTTAATTGTGTGTTAACCGACTCTCTGTGTTGTATTACATCACATTTCGATATTTTGCTGGGTTATTTAATTTTCGTGTGCCTGTCTCCTAGTTTTCAATTTTGCGTGCGCGTTCCACATTGTCATCTTACTTGCAGCAGCAGCAGTACGTTGGCGTACACTCATTGATATGCTAATTCTCTCTGCCCCCTCCCTCTCTCCGTTCTCGCCCCCCCTCTCTATATTTAAGGGACCGTCATAGAGACAACCCCTCTCTTTGTGCCGATGTGTGTCCTCTCTCTGTGTGCCGTTGTGATGTCTGTCTGCTTGTATGTCTGTCTATAGTTTTCTAGTTAGATTTTTTGTTGCTATTTCTTTTATACCTGATGATGATTGCTTGTGTTGCAATCGAAACGTCGTAATATGTTATTTTAATTTATTATTTTATTTTTAGACGTGACTTAACCGAAAAGAACCAAAGAATAATTCCTGCAGTCACGAAAGCTCCTAAATTAAGATTGAACCACTTCTACGGGGAAGTTTTAAGCTTATCCTTTTTCTTTCTGGCTATTTGTTCTCTCTGCCTGTGTCCTCTCTTTGGAATTTTCACACTTAAAATTCTAACTTAGCAAATTTTGAAACACGTAATCAACCAGACTATGCGTTAATTGTGTGTTAACCGACTCTCTGTGTTGTATTACATCACATTTCGATATTTTGCTGGGTTATTTAATTTTCGTGTGCCTGTCTCCTAGTTTTCAATTTTGCGTGCGCGTTCCACATTGTCATCTTACTTGCAGCAGCAGCAGTACGTTGGCGTACACTCATTGATATGCTAATTCTCTCTGCCCCCTCCCTCTCTCCGTTCTCGCCCCCCCTCTCTATATTTAAGGGACCGTCATAGAGACAACCCCTCTCTTTGTGCCGATGTGTGTCCTCTCTCTGTGTGCCGTTGTGATGTCTGTCTGCTTGTATGTCTGTCTATAGTTTTCTAGTTAGATTTTTTGTTGCTATTTCTTTTATACCTGATGATGATTGCTTGTGTTGCAATCGAAACGTCGTAATATGTTATTTTAATTTATTATTTTATTTTTAGACGTGACTTAACCGAAAAGAACCAAAGAGTAACAATAATTGTTTTCACATCAGACGTTATTGTTCCCAAACTGAAGCGATGTGCACATACATGTGTGTGCATGCATGGCGGGGGAGCAGTGGCGGTGTGGTTATCCCACTACGCTACAAAACCAGCAAACAGAATTAAATTCCCAGCAATGGCTAACATCAGTAGCAAGTGATATTAGAACAGAGTCTGGGTTTCCCCTAAACCAACTCAGCCTAAAACACATACCAAGTACCGTGCGTGAACACCAGCACAGGTGAGAGACATGTCGCCAGGCGTAGTTAGGAACCACACCACCCCATTGGGAGTCACCACTTGCCCCAAAATGAAATTAAGCCATACAGGGGATTTATTTGCGTGCGTGCAGGCGTGTTGTGTGTGCATACACCGTACGTCGATTTTGGAAGATTTGGCGAAGGCGCCCACAGGGTGCACGTGGTCGTAGAGTATGATGACGCCCACCATAACGCGCAAGCAGAAGAACACCGTCTCTTCGCTCGCAAAGCGCTTCCTGTACTCCCTGCCGGCAGTGCACACAGACACACACTGCAATTGCCAACCAAGCCTGTGTGTGTGTTACCAAATCAACCCAAAATGTGCCCCATTTCATCGCATCTCAGAAGCAAAGCAGGTTTGATTCCAGATAGTGCTTGAGTGGAAGACAACCATGCATAGAAAACAGGTATATTGCATGTTGCTGCAGGACTACATCATCAATTCTTAAGCTACATACAGTAAAACCTTAGATTGCGAGCATAATTCGTTCCGGAAACGTATTTGCAATCCAAAGCACTCGTATATCAGTTGTGATCACGTGACGCTCGGCAGACAAAGCGTACACACGTACTACTCGTATTGCAGGGACTCGCTCGTTCATCAAATTAATATTTAGGTAAAATTTTTGCTCGTTTTGCAAAACACTCGCAGACCAAGTTACTGGCAATCCAAGGTTTTACTGTATATAATTTGATACCAGGGACTGACATTGGAGCAGTTCAGATAATGAAGTTCATGCTGAACGAACATGCAAAATTCCACCTGGAGGTGCATGGCTAAAATTTGTACCTGAGCTCACTAGAATTGCCGTGCTGCACATAAATCACCACGCCACTACGGACTGTAGGTGCAGTGCCACGTGAACACAAAGATCGCCGTATAGTCATACAAACTGTCGGGGCAAGTGCTGTTGGGGCGGGCCTATGTCGGCCTGCATGGCGCACGAGGGTGTGGTGTGGCCAACACCACACCCGGTCGCCTCCGTCTCCCCAGTGCAGATGTTTACATCTCAACCATGTGCTCATTTGAAGCACACGGCAACACACAGTCACATGCGGTCACAGCGTGAGGCTTACGGTGTCTCCAGCATGACTTTGCACACCCTCGCCATGGTGCTCAAGCAGTCTGTCGTATTTTCCAGGGGAAGTGACTTGTGCTGAAACAGGAATCAACATTGTACACATTATTAACTACCGATTAAACAACAAGGCGTGAAGCAAACAAAATCCCAGCGATATGCGAATAAAACATTTGAATTTGAAATGTTCACCATGATAAACCTTGCTCGTTTATTCAAAATGAGATACATTTGAACAAGTTGAGGCTATTAATGCCAAGTGATATAAAAAAAGACATGATCTTCTTGGTTCTTTCGGTAAAGTCACGTAGAAGGGAAATAATAAAATAAAATACATAATAAAATACAATTCTCACGACGTTTCGGCCACAACGCAAGCAGCTGTCCCTCAGGTGAAGAACAGGTCTATCGGAAAAACAGCATCTGAAACGTCGTGAGAATTGTATTATATTATGTTTTATTTTTATTATTTTATTATTTCCCTTCTACGTGACTTTACCGAAAGAAGCAAGAAGATGAATCCCTGCAGTCACGAAGGCTTTAAATCGAAAAAAGACATGATGTTGTGACTTAAAAGGACAATGTAAACTCTACCAAATTGAGGGCTTGGTGCCCTTTAACTCGTGTCTATGGATTGTCTGCTGCTTTGGCCTGTATGTCAGGCCTGCATTGCACTGTATCAGTTATCATGTTGGCCCAGACCTTCCCCGTGAAATAGGAACTAGCATTCTAAACGGGTTCTCACCAGGAAAAATAAAGTCCATGAACCAATCGCCCATATCTCTCCACCCAATTAATGTTGTATTCCATGAACAGTATCAAGTATGAGTGCCTGTTATTTGGTACGGATTTGCCGTAATTTATCAAACAACTTATAAGGCTTCCCTGACGCCGTTTTCAAATGTCCAGCAACTCTATGATACTGTCAAAACCTAAAATCTCATGTTCGTCAATAACACCATCCTAAAAGGAAGAATATATAATAGATGATGTATTGGGCAAATGGCCTTTCTTCATGGCACATAATGAATGTGTTATTGACGAATGTTTTACATTTTTGTTATTTATGACCCACTGCCAACGCATCACGAGCAAATAATTCGTTACATTTTCTCTGAACCTAGTGTGCCTGGTCACGTAACCACACTAAACAACACAACTCGTAGATAAGAGACAGGTTTTCCTTATCAATCTCTAGGCGGATAATTGTGACTACTTTGCACAATAAATGACCTGTAAGCCAAATCTACTTTTCTTTACTATCATTTTCAATAGCAAGCCACTGTCAATGTCAAATTTGTCTGACCTCGGAAGATCTCAGAAGCCAAGCAAGCCTCAACCTGGATAGTGCATGGAAGGTTGACCGCCAAGCACAAAGTTTGTTATTGGCTGCGGGGCAATATTGTGGGCATCCAAGGGCACTGCAGCAAAAAATATTGTGGTAGTGGAATATGCTCCCACGGAAATGCTCTCCATCTTTACAGACCCGCACTGACCAGCGTGAAAGTATGGTCAAATAACCCCTTGCAACATGCAAAGCGTGGGACGTGCCCTCATCCAGCAATGAAATTGCCAAAGGACTGTACATGTACAACACACATGTTGCCTTGTACTTACGTACCAGGCAAACCAAACTAATATGAGCCTAGAAAGCGCACACATCCTGTTAAACATTCTCCAGAAAGACCCAACACGGGAACAACGTCACCCACTGTTACCTCCTGCACAAACCGCGTGGTGCCATCACTCAGCGTCTTCAGCATTGGCGTCGCTTCCGCGTAGAACAGGGACATGCGGTTCGCCATCTCGTTATTCACCTCCATCTCCACGTCGGACTGTGGCGAATGCAAAACGGCAGCAACGGAAAAGCGCATCAGCCTGCGCACAACGCCACGTTTTTGTGGGCGACGCCTGCCGCAGCTCCTGTACACTGCCGAATGAAATATGATGAACCAAGAAAGTGTTTGACAATGTTCCCGTTAAAAGCAGTTATGGAACACTAAAGTCAAGTAGACAGCCAGAAGGCACGTATTGCTGCCATGATTCACAAAACGGTCACAATTTGGGATACATTTTTAAACTTTATTTTTTGCCCTTTTTGTATTGCCTGTATTTTATGTTCCGGCTCGTTTGTTATATTGCCTTGATAGTACATTTCACAAGCGTGTCATCCTCATCATTAGATGCGTTATGTGTACATACTTATTTTCATGAATTAATCATTTGTACATGTTAACACAAAGTAATACACCGTTTAACTGCATACCTATACAGGTCACTATGCGTCGAAGGTGATTAACTGTGAGCAGACCACAATAGGTACTGCAATTTTTGTGCACACAAAAAATGGCAGGATGTAAAGCACAATGTGCACGCATTATGTATGTCGATTACCCTATGAATAGACACACTTTAGCGGTTGTGCTTTTGTTATGTTATCCGCACCTGCAGAAGGACGCTTGTGTTGCGCCCGAAACGTCGTGATTTAATTTAGTTGTTTTTCATTTATTTCATTTTCTACCTACGTGACTTTACCGAAAAAAACAAAAAGAATGAATCCTTGCAGTCGCGAAAACTTTAAATCTAGAACCCTATGAATAACCCAACCGGTAATGGATATACATTGTAATGTATATGCATACATTAACCCCCCCCACCCGCCTTCGCACCTGATTGACTCACAAGTGACGACATAAGTTGTATCCCTCTATTTAAGAACGAAACAGGTGGATTCTCCACAAATGTGGCTGTCGCTTGATGAGGCTGGTGGCAGTTAACGGCGAAACGTCGTAAAACGTCGAATTTTAAATGTTGTGGGTTTACTCTCCAACACACCGGTGTGCTGTACCAGTAACGAATTGGCGTGTTTCGTTTACGTGACAAACCTTACAAATTGGCACGCATTTATATTTACGCGATCTAACTAAAAAAAAACGTATATTACGGATCATATTTACATGCCTTGTGGGCAGTGTCATAAACACCAAGTTTGAGTAATGGAATGGACTTCGTGTTTCCCATGTGCAGGGGTTGGCAACGTGCGGCTCTGGAGGTGCATGTGGCTCTTTAAGGACCGCTTCGTGACGTAGTTTATCAAGGACCGTCTCTCGCATTCACATGCATTGCGGCTCTTGAAATATTGAGTTTTTTACCGAATACGAAAAAAAGGCTGTTCTTGTTCGTTTGGTTGCCAACCGCTGACCATGTGGGTGGATGAAGTCAACTTCATATACATTGCAGAGGTGTATGTATATTAAACTTCTTTCACACTGTACGCAGCCAACCGAGCTAATCGGAGGTGCGGTGTAGGAGCATCTCAAACTGCCTTTAGCGGCTAGGAATCAAACTCAGGTCATCAGGTTGACAACGTACTGCACCAAACACTGCACCACCGTTCTAACCATTTTCATTTCTAATAAATAAGGCAAATACCAGTAATGCATTGAGTTAATCCCAATGACAAAACGATACTCAAGCAACAAACATTGCAGCCAACAGAAACTCGTCAAAAGTTCTGTTTTTACTTTTCCCAAAGAGGGTGGCGATCACATACGCAAGTCATTGGTGTTCAATTTACACTCTCCAAAACAATATTTTCCAACTTATTTTGAGCCGTGAACACATTTAAAGGCAGATGACAATTCAACAAGGCGAGCTTTGACGGAAAGCAACGATTAAGGAATTGACATGCAATAGCGCCACTTTCAACGTGCGGGAAAGGCAACGCATGCCCAAGAGTCGCATAAATCTTCAGCTGGAGTCCTTATCAGCCCTGATCTACGATGGCGAAAGCTGGGGGCTTTGACAGGGAGTTTGTCACTATCTGCAGAGGTCCGCGCTTCTAAACCGGCAGTCCGCTCTCTTAATCGTCCCTTTTGCATCACACGGGACATAAAAAAAAATCCTACGACGTCCTTGAAAAAGTGGAAGCCAATATGTTTTCAACGTCATGGTCCAAATTTGCCCAATTGGAAAAACGACCTGCATATTGGGGTAACACAAACCAACATCCCCTCGTACTGCGAAACTACTGCAGACAGTGTCGGTGAAACACAGTGCCTTCAGGATCCCCGTGCGCTATAAGGATGGCGTGAATGCCAAACGTTCTAATGATGCGAGTTCATTCAGTTCCACTCACACCCATGTTGTTGATGCGCATGCGGCTCAGAGTCCGTCGGTAGTAGCTGAAGTCGTTCTGAATGGCCGGGTTGGTCATCTAGCCAGGGCACAGTGAGCACAAGCAAATAAGGAGCAGCAGCAGCAGTCGACAAATATCTCACACTGCAATTAAAAAAACATGGAATTATAATACAACCATAAAACATACAGTGAGGGAAAAAAGTATTTGATCCCCTGCTGATTTTGTATGTTTGCCCACTGACAAAGAAATGGTCAGTCTATAATTTTAATGGTAGGTTTATTTGAACAGTGAGAGACAGAATAACAACAACAACATCCAGAAAAACGCATGTCAAAAATGTTATAAATTGATAAAATTATAGACTGATCATTTCTATGTCAGTGGGCAAATGTACAAAATCAGCAGGGGATCAAATACTTTTTTCCCTCACTGTACAGCTCAAATTGTAAAACTAATTATTAGGCACATGTAACAATGCGTAGATGAAAATGAGACTTTAGCTGACAATGTGTAGAATGTGCATGTAAAAATCCACAGATTATGATTAATGCCACAATTATGCAGACCCGGGGTCAATTACATTGACAGCAGCATTGTTAGCCAAAAATACAATTACTTTGTGACTCCAATTCATTATGAATGCCATGAATACAATTGTTACTGACCCCAGCTATGCATTTAGGCTAATGGAACAAATTGTTACTGATCATATGACCAACAATGAACAGGAGACAATTTACAGAAAATACAAATTATTATTGTATAGAACTGTGAATGCAAATCGTGGCAATTGGTCGAGTTTGTGGATGGTGAATCATCAAACACCTACACATTATCCACACAACGTATTGTCCATTAAGCCTAGATAATGCTTAGATGGGTGACCACATCCCATAGCAGCCAGGACTACATTGTCAGCAGAGGCGAGTACAGTAAAACCAATTGTTACATTGTACTATGCTTCCCACTTTCACCAACCCACACTGAGCAGCATGGCGACGTGTGCTCAAATAAACACTGCGACCTGGACGGTGTCGGAAGGCCCCCATCCTGCAGTGGATTGAGGAAAAGGGCCATACATTTAATGTAGGGCCTGTTAAACTTACATCCAATGTCCACAACATATGCCTTTTAACATGCTGCCTCTCACTGAATCAGCCGGCCCCGTTCCCCGGTACCTTGAGCTCGTCGAACTGCAACGTGAAGTGCAGGATCTCTGCAAACTGCTTAGCGAGTGCCTGCTCCCGCTCCAGATGTTGCATGGACGTGAGCGGCGGGCAAGTGAGCGCCACCAGGAGGCTCTGCAGAGCGCGATCTGACAGGAGCACACGAGAAATGTAGACTGCACAGGCTGTTCGGGCAAGTGCTGCAAGTGAATGTCTATGAAGGCTGGCACGGCGTACAAGGGTGCGGTGTGGCCAACACCACGCCCATCCGCATTTTTTGTACTTATTGCGGATGTCTAAACACCCATCATGGGGTACTCATTTAAGGCTAAGTCGATGTAGGAGGAAGCCCAGGACCAGTTCAGGCATGAACCCAGGTCCCTGATTCATAGCAGTTCATTAACCACCATAACACCGCTCCCCACGCACGCACGCGCACGCACGCACGCACACGCACGCACACGACGCAGCTACCACTGGGCTGAAAAACACTTGCCCAGACGCCAACTTAATAAAGTATGAAAAAAGCATGCTTTTATTTGCTTTCATCATCTTGAGCCAAACCATAACAGATTATTGTGGGAGCACATACATTTGTAGCCAACCATGGTATGACTTAAGATGCCTTAGGCTCTACATTAATGTTGAACATTGGTACAAAGAAATATTGTTCGACGCATATCCATTTCTTCCGCTATGCTCTGACAATTATAAGAGTAAAAAATAAATCAAGTATGAAATCAAATTACAACATTTGGCAGCTGTTTACTTTCAAGCATGAGTTTGTAAAATTAAATACCTTAAATAAGATTCATACCAAACTTAAAGAACCATGTGCATATATTCAGCTGTTTCTGTACCTTTTATTAAGCCAAATGACATTTCAAACAATAGTAAGGTTACGGTTTTAAAATGTCATTAGGCTTAACAAAAGCCACCGTTCACTATTGTTGGATAAGGAATTAAACTCTCCTTGATACATCTGAGTGGAGAGGTGGGTGGCACAGTGGTTAACGCACTGCGTTACGAACCCGGCGAAACAAGTTGAATTCCCTGTCAGCTACAATCAGTGGAGCAATATCTAAACCAGCCCTAGACTCCCCTCCACCTTGACCCATTCCTACTGACCAGCATGGTGAAGTATGTTCATGGGGAAGCCTTCACCAGCAGTCGACTGACAAAACGGATGCAAATTACTATTGTTATTTAAATGTGTTGACACTTTAAACTCCCTAAGCTCATCCGTTGTCAAGATACAGCACAGAGATACACGTCACACGACGTGGCGCCTCACCGAGGCGCTGGGAGAACTCGAAGAAGCGTTTGAGTTTGGAGACGAGCGGGCAAACAGCGTTCCACGCCTTCTCCTGGAAGATCTCATTCCCAGGGTTGGAAATCGCCTGCAAGAGCACAGACAAAACACCGCAATTGTTTCAGAATGTGGTTGTTGCACACATGCACGCTGATGTCCCATGCGAGAAGTGGTGGTGGGAAAGCTAACAGAAGTTTCTTCTTCTGTTAAACAATGCTGAAATGAAACCGTGTGTACATTCTTTTAAAGTCATACCCAGTGTCACCTATTTATCCAAGCGAGCCTCACTGATACTCAAGGTTTTTTTTTTACCAGTCCTTCCTGTATTGGGATGTTTGGCCAATTCCATTAATGAGTGCTTTGTGTGTGTGTGGAAAAGTTACACAATGGCAATGAAAGGCCCATATACAGATCGGTTCATAACCCAACCATATTCGACTGCAGCGTTCAGTCACCTCAACCGGGTCTCAAATCGTGTTCACGACATTCATGCTTGGGAAATCCAACTAATTCTTTCCAGACAATTTTTGTTTCTAAAATTATTCGCGTACAAGAGACAAAACAGTCCAAACGCCCTATGGCCAGGCCTGCAAGATACTCACCGTACAGCTACAGGGGCCTCACTGGGGTAAACCTACCACTAGCATATGACAAAATGACCCTAAATGAACATAATCATCAGATCTCTGCAGCCAAGCTGAATTAGGCCTGGTTAATACTTGGATAGGGGATACCAGGTGTAGAGATTCTCAGGAGATGGCAGCACAACGGATTATTGAAACTGTGTAGAACTTTGAGCGTGTGGGTTTTTTCAAAGGTACCCCAAGTTCCTTGTACATGAAGGAAAACACTCATAAATAAGATTAACCAATCATCAGTCTTGAGATTCAGTGGGGATCTCCTGGGTAAATAAAGTAAGTCCTCTGTAGATGCGTTCCTGAAAAGTGCTAAGTTAAGCAAAACACGTGTTAAGCAAAAACTATTTCCCCATAAATATGACGGGATTAATAACTCGGGATACGCCGCAGTGTTACTGTATCATTCCGCATACTGTATCATACTGCTCCGACGTGCAGCTCAAGTAGTTTGTCGGTGACCACTCAGAAACCGCATCATAACGGTGCGCGTTACCATGTTATAATGGCGCAGGTTTCACATTGTGCAAAAAGTTTTTCCTCATGGAAGAAACGCGTTGTAGCGAAAACGCGTTGCGTGAACACACGTTAAGCAAAGACTTACCGGAAAGGACATTATTATTAAGGTTATGTTAAAGAAACAGGGAGTGATTAAGTTCGTTTCAAAGAGGTGGTCAAGAAAGCAAAAGGTGTCGGACCACCATGTTTAGGATATGGCAGTTGAGGAAATGTGGTGTGCATGAGTGTACATCTGGGGAGTAGTGGCATGGTGGTTAGTGCACTGCACGACAAACCCCCTTAACCTGTGATCAATTCCCGTCATTAATATCAGCGACGAGTGATTCTGAACTGGTAGATTCAGCCTGAATAAAATGCTTGGTGGGGTGTGTAAACATTAGCACTGGGGAGACAAAAGTGGCCAGGCATGTTGCAGACCTTCATAGGTACCAGCCTTTGCCACTAAAGTCTCTGTAGGCTACACAGGGGAACTTTATCTGTGTGTGCACCTCTCAGGAGTGGTAGTGCAGCGATCAGCATGCTGCACTACGAACCCGGCAACCCGAGATCAATTCCCACTCATGGCCAACACCAGTGACTATTATTTAAACCAGTCCTGGGCCTCCCCTAGGTCGACTTATCCTCAAATGAGTACCTGGTGTGGAGTGTAAACATCGACACTAGGGAGACAAAGGCAGCCAGGCGTGGGTATTTGCCACCCATCCCCTCGTGTGCCACGCCGGCCTTCAGAGGTGCTACCCGTCAGAGTATATTTGTCTTTGTGTGCACCTCTCGTATCTCGTTGCCAGCGCCGCAGTACTCCTGCAGCTCAGAGAGCACGCTCCGTGTGCCCTGCAGCACCGACCCCACCGACATCCACGTCTGCTGCTCATTGTCAGTCGGCTGTGCATCTGGGCAGCGGCAGCAGCAGCAGCAGCATCAACAACTTTAATTGATAAGAGCGTTTAAATGCAATTACATCTAACGATACTATAAAAATATGATGAGACTACATTCGAGGTGAATATCAGGTTACCATGGGAGACAGCAGAGAGAGAGAGCAACACCCTGCCACATCCTGGGATGGCATAAGAGGGGCCCAGCAAAAACAACAACAACAATGAGCCTCAGGGGTAGCTGAGGCAGCCATGGCAGCACCTACAGGTCCCAGGGCATCCTCGCTGTGGGGGTGGGTCCAGGCCCTCCAAGGAGTCCCAGTGATGATAATCAGCATGACAAAGTGTCAATAATGATAACTGTTGGCAATGACGAATTCTTGACGATGATGCTAATGAGGATTTAATCATTATTAGCCATTGATGATCATCAGCAGCATCAACAACAGCATCTTCTAAAACACGTAAACACGTCTTTTTGACACGAGCATTGAGATCCGTGAAAGACAGCCAGATAAACATTTGCTTTTAGCAAAAAGCATAGAGGCAATTCCCATTCTCTTATGGATCTACATGGTCACTTTTTTTATTTTAGAAGTTGAATTCACATCAGACCACACTCCACCAACACTTTGCAGTAAGAAACAGAACGTTTAATGCATTCTAATAACATCTATTTATTAATCGTCAATTAGTAAATAAAATAAAATAAATTACATCTTCCCCCTTTATTTTTTACATCAGTCAGCACTCACGAATTACCACAAACTTTATCACTTGTCCTGTTGCAAACCGCTTGGGGAAATCCATGGCGAGTCGAGGCGGTAAATGAAATCGAAATGTTTTCATTAAATTATAATGTAACCATCAGGATGCAGAGAACATTTGAGTCAGCTCAAGTTTCCACTGTTCAGGGCGCCATGACTCATTTTGTACGGATATGTGGAATTTGGGCTGAGC
The DNA here is from genome assembly GCF_965212315.1 of Lampetra planeri. Lineage (NCBI taxonomy): Eukaryota > Metazoa > Chordata > Hyperoartia > Petromyzontiformes > Petromyzontidae > Lampetra > Lampetra planeri. The sequence continues at coordinate 3,349,351 of NC_136120.1, forward strand.
TCCATTTTTTGCTAATCAATGCCAAATGCATTGAACGGTAGCTACGAGGCATATCCACGACTGCAACGTGAAACCCGCGTTACTCTAACCAGGGGATGCTGTTGTGGTGTAACGGTTAGCACCCTGGACTTGCAATCCAGAGGCGGCCAGTTTCATCTCCGGTTGCATTCGTTGAAACTAAGGCCAAGTTTTCTTAAACCCCACACGCTTCTGTCCACCGATGAATGGAAGATTAGGCCAATTACACTCGAGAGGGAGGTACTCTGGAGCTCATCCAGCTCAGGCCCTTCTGCAAGCAGTGATGTCAGAAAGGACATTGCAGGGCTGCACCTTTGCCTTTTTACTCTAACTACGTTCATACCTTAATGGTGAAGTAAGCCAAGTATTTATCAAATCTTTACAATCGGGGGAGAGGGGTTTCATGACATTTAACTGAACTCAAGTCTTAATGAAACAAATGATGCACTACGCTAATTGACGGGTGGCTCCATCGCTTACTTTCAAAGTCGAGGAAAAAGTTTGGTCCCTGTTCCAGGTCAGTGCACGTCAGCACTTTCAGTAAGTTGCCCATATTGCGATCACCTGCAAAGGGCAAACAGAAAGAAATTATGTAATGCTTGAGCTGCGCTTTTCAAAGCTTTCAACCAAGTCAACCTTGAAGTACACGCAATGAACACGAATGACCGTGTTACAGCTACCAAACCACGACATCGTAGTATTCTGTGTTATCATATTAATGCTCAAATGAAATTTAATTGTATAGTATGAAGATCACCACGAAGATCATGAACAGTAGTGTATGCTACCCGCAAATACCCATCTGTGAAACAAAGCGGCTAAGTTTTTTATTTTATTGTCATATTTATGCTTGTTTACCCAGTAAGAGACTCTGTTTAGCAAAGTAGTGTCAGTTTTTGCCATCGAGCTCAATGTTGTGATGTGTAATCCTAATTGAGTAGTTTTCAGGTAATTTTTACAGCATTGGGATGTTTTGGCCAATACCAGTTACACTGTATGCTTTTATAACTAGGGGAAGAAACCATAAAACAGGAAGCCCATGCAGAACAGAGGGGAGAACATACAAACTCCACACAGAAAGGCCCCAGAATCAGGAATCGAACCCAGAGTCGCTTGTGAAGCACAACTGTTACCACTGCATCACCCTGCTGCCAGAGAACCTTGTGCTATGAGAATGTCACAAATATCAAAAGGAGTCATATTATTTAAGACATTTATTCAGATGTACAGGGTTCATGTTCCCTGCAAGCCCGATCACATTACTCATTCGAATACCCTTATCTACGTATGAATTCTTACTGAAGTCATTTGGCCAAATCGTCGTATTTGTTTCATTTCATATTTGTGGTACGTGACAATTGCCCCACTGGAGTCGGTTGGCGAGGCAAAGGCAAAGGCATGCATTCCAGACTTATGGCAGGAGAACTAAATCTTCACAAAGGGAACAACCATAGATGAATAATGCCTGGTGACTCCTCAATGAATTTCTCTCACCCAGACACCAGCCAGTGCTTCATCTCTCGCCGTTTTTACAGAAGACTTTGCAAAACATGCATTACCTGTCAAATGAAAAACACTATTCTACTGAATTATTTTCTTTTGTGCTGTCATTGGTAACCTGGTCGAAACCATCAACTTGCTACACCAGGATTCATACCTCGGATCTCAGCGGTGTGGCCTCAAAGCTCACACAAGACCATTTTGAGCCCCATTAGCCACATGACTATCTTGACAAAGCGTTACCATTAGAGTACATAATGCGGTATTTTTATTTGATGAGCGAAGTGGCACTAATTAAAAAAACATGAGCTGCCTAGCAAACAACAAGCAACATATTCATATTGGCTATAACTTTACAGACGACTGTAAACAACAATTTACAGCCCTTTGTAAAATCCTCTGCTGGACAAAGATCTCTCCAGGCCATGTCAACCATGGGAGTTGATTGACAAAACTTCACCATGCTGGTCAGCGCGTCGATGAAGGCAACATCGATGTCGGATAAGTAATTACAACAAAGCGAGCCTTTTTTTGTTCATTCCCTTTACGTAAACACAGCTGAGAGCCCAGCGCAGCATCGGTTATCTCTGCAAGTGAAAGCTGTCGCGATAAACAATGGTGAATAAAAAAAAATTCACTATGAAAAAATAAGAACAGGTATTTCAATTTCTGGCCATATAACCTATTCTTATTTTTTCATACTGGCAAAAAAGTCCCATTTTAAAGATCCCATTTTAATCATTAGCTATGGCTGGGGACCAAACTCGAGTTGCCAGGTTCACAATGCAGTGTGCTATCCCGCTGTACCACTGCTCACAGTGGCCTCGACACAATGCTACACTGTACATCGACATGGCAAACAAGAGACCAAGATGCTCATGGGCACCCCCAAGACTAGAATCTGATGGTCAAAGCCACGTCACTTCCTTCTCAGCACTTCCCAAACAGAAGTTCCGGTTTCAACACAAACTCTTGCCAAGACTTTTACATTCAAGGAAATGAAAGCCTAAAACAAATGATAATTACATTGTGTAAAAATGTTATCCTGCCCTAAACTAAACGCCACCGTCACATCAGTACAATATCCCCAATCTGTGTGAAAACAATCAATTGCGTCTACTTTTGAACAGATAAAGTAACATTTAACCTTACCCAATGGCAAGCTATCAGTTTGGTTATTAATACTCTCCAGCATTGTAAATGATGGCATCACGTTTGAAAGCAGATTAAAGCATTCGTACTGGAACGGGGTGGAGTGGTAGCACAGTGGTAAGAGCACAGGACAATAAAATCAACCACCCGAATTTGATTCCTGGCCATGGCTAACATCTGTGGCGAGTGATATATGAAATGGTCCTCGGCACTGCCCTTCACAAACCCCCAGAAGCCCTGCATCGTTAAGTATGGCCAAACAAGCACCAAGGCTGAATGAAAGGGGAGGCCCTCGTTCAGCATTTGGTTGAACAAAAAAAAATCTGTAATTCAACATTTAATTTCAAATTACATAATAAGACGACCACACTCACATGGGATTCACCCTGTTCATGATAAGTGGTTCCGATCTGATAAAGTGAGCTTACCCGAATGCTTAAAACTGTGGAGGTCCTGTTCAACGCTTCGGGCTCATTCGACTTGAACAATTTGCTCAATGAGCACTCGGATAACCTGGGAATGAAAGAGCAAAAAAAATCAGCAACACCAACCAACTTTCTCACTTTTCCCGGTACCCATAGTCCCCCAAATGAGCACACTCTTGTGGTAAGATTGAGACATCTTCCATATTGGTTCTCATTATAGAACACACATTAAATAAAATGGCATTTCATCATGGCAATGTAGATAGTATAGGCAAAAGCAACATTCACAAGCTTCCTCATATGCCACCAACCGACCACAGCACAGTGCCCGACATTGGCGTGCACGTCCCAAATTATTCAGCCATCGGACTGGCACAATTTTAATTTAAACGCAGCATACAGCCACCGTCCATCCACGCTACACCAAGCTACCTTTTCGCCAAGAGGTGACGAGTTTTATCGGCACACCGTCGTGCAGCGGCAAAAAGGGGGAAATCAGGCGACACACACGCATGGTTCTCACCACATTTCCCATCAGCCACTGGGGCTTCCCTGAGAGGGGCGATCGGCCCTTATAAGGGCAGATGCGGTGTGGCTACACTTCCTCCTCGCACAGGGCTCATGTGGCTGCCCTCTTCCAGCCCCAGCTAGGACGTTATTTTTTTCCACAATTAAAAAATATCACCCTGCAGGAAACTTGAGTTTTATTGTAAAAATATTTTTTCACGGCGATCCCGGTAACAGCACCGCCACGTTAATGAATTAGCTTTTCTCGCAATCAAACTCTACTTATATTTCAACACAATACAGGCACAATGGGCTGTTACCGGTCTATAATTTAACGTTTTACACCGATTCACACTCGCACTGTTTGGTATAAACATGCATCTTCGAGTTATATTTTGAATAAAAATGACACATTGCTTCGAGCAATTTGGCTCAGTTCTTTGTTTTATTGCGTGTGGGCGGAGGTAGGAGTATTTGTCAACAAAACCATTAAGTTGTCTAGTGGAACCACCCTAATCAAAATAGATGAGGCAGCGCACCCAAGAAAATAAGTGGCGAACTACAATTGTAGTGTCTCTGGTGTGGCTACGGGGGACGATGGAAACCAATTTCATTCAGCATACTTGAATAAAAAATAATTTATTTTTACATATCTGATTTATTGCATGTATTGTTAATGTAATAATAAATTTTAATTGAATAATCAATTTTAATTGATTAATCAATGCATTGTAAAACACCTTATAACATTCCCTCATGGAAACTGCCTTGGCACTCCACATAATGAAATTAATCAAATGTACATTTAACCACGTGTCTTCAGAAAATATGACAAAGTAATGTAAAAACACATGCATTTCCCCAGAGCTTCATACAGGATGCTGTGGCTGTTTTAAGTTCTGAGCATGTAAAATTGCTTTTATTTGCTTTGCAATATACTGTAGAGGAAGTATCTTTAAGTACAACAAATGTTGTACACCGATTCGCACGGTTGGCTTCGTACGGTGAGAAAGAAACGCAGCATACATACACACAAATGTGACCTAAGATGGAAGTGCATTTTTTAGGTTGATAATTGGAAATCCAAAATAGGAGTGATCTGAGAACTACAATTTAACAGAGACTTTACTGGAAATTGATGCAAAATTAACCCCAACTACCTTAACCCACAGTGCAGGAGCAGCCACACACTTTCAATTCCCGCTTCCCATTACTCAACGCAAGAAGAATTGCATCTGGTTTCAGTACCTCCACCCTCTGTATATCCTTTTCCAAAAATAGGTCCAAGGGCAGAGTACAAAGTGTCTACAAATACAGTATATAGACATTTTTAAATCAATTTAAATCATCCAATAATGAAGCTGATTACAGTTTATTTAATATATCTCCATTCAGCCAGTGAGACATCTGGTAAGGCTTATGCAAAATCCTACAGCAATAAAATGTTACTAGAATTGAGAACTATACAAATCTAATAATAATAATCACCTTGGCATGGTATATAGTGATGATGAAATAATAAGGCGTACAGAGTGCAGGTTTTAGTGCTTGTTGGGAAGCTGAATTTGAAAATGAAAAGTAACATACCAACGTCCCGAATGAAGAAAGTTTGTATTCAGGGCGTACAATGTCCTATGACACATATGGTTCAGAAACATGGTCATAACCACACAAAAAATGGAACGAAAAATAAAAAGTGCACAAAGAAGCATACTTGGAAAAACGTTGAGAGACATAACGAGAAACATTTGGATTAGAGGTCATACGCATGTTTTAAAGATGATTGAAACTGTTTTTTTACTTTTATTAATTTAATTTTTTTACCTACGTGACTTTACCGAAAAAACCTAAGAATATGAAACTGTTAATAAATGTGAGTTGGCTTGGGCAGTACATGGTGCTGGAAGGAATGACGGCCGACGGTCAAGAATGAATGAGTGGCAGCCAGCGAATGGAATACATTTGAGAGGATGCCCGCCAAGGACATGGGGCAATGGAAATAGCTCGCGGGCAGGTGATCAGTGGATTATTCCATCACAGGATCGCAATATATGGTGGTGGGTTGGGAAGGCCTTCATCCAGCAGTGGATTGATAATGTCTGATGATGATGATGATGATAATTTGCTGTGACGTTAGCGGTAGAGCAGTGGTGTAGTGGGCAAGCACACTGCCCTATGAAACCGGCGACCCAAGTTCAATTTCCAGTCACAGCTAACATCAGTGGTGAGTGGTACCTAAATCATTCCTGGATTCCCATCTTCACCAATCCACACTGACCACCACGAAGAATGGTCAAGAAAACTCCCACAAAGTAAAAATTAAAAATAAGACACAAATCAATTATTGAATTTACAGTAATTATATTACAACCTCTGGATGGTCACAAATAAATGTATAAAACAGTCATACTTTTAAATATGCACCATCTCAATGCGACCACCTTTCCTGAGGCAAATTATAAACGGTCATTTTTAAAGATTTTCGTCCCACTACTCCACTCAATGTCCCGCTTTCCACCAAGTCGACAAGGAGCTATCCACTGTAAAACGTTTAACATCATTAAAGTTTTAGATGCGAAAAACATGATATATAGGGAATATTCAAAGGTTAGTGATTTCCTGCTCAATGACCATTGAGACGGTGTTGATGTCCTTTTCACAAAGCTGAGCCAGTGATGGAAATTCCACATTCTATGGCAGGGGGCAAGTCTAGATATAGGACAACCAATCTTGACTTCCCAGCAAAGTGGCACTCATTTTATCGACCCCGGAGGGATGATGGGCCGAATCAACCGCCAACCAGGATTTGAACTTGAAACCTTCAGACTGAAATCCACTCATTCTCCTGCTAAGCCAACAGGCCAGATTTCATTTGGAAAACTGACATTAATAGTGAAAAGCAAGCGATCTAAAGAATTGTTTTTAATCAAGGTACAGTATTATTACATGCCGTGATATATGGACCTGAACTCGGACATTGAGTTGATGGAATATAAGCCCAAAAGTGTGCAAAAAGAAGCAAGGAGGAAAAAATGTGTATGATTAAATTGAGACCAAAAGAGAATACGTGTATTAAACAAAATACGTATATTACAGACATCAAATTTACACGAAAAAATCAAGTGGGCTTTGGCAGCAGTCACTTGGAAGTATAATATCCAGTGTTCATGACTAACAATGAAATGGCAGCCGAGGGAATTATACCCAAGAATGTTCAACAAGTAATATAATTATTACCATTAAGTGACAATGACTGGGTGATATAAAATAAACAGCACTGACAATGCTGTTGTGTAAGCTAAAAGCACTGTATATTGCACGACTAAAATAGCTTAGCATTGTAGCAGTCAACCACAAAACTTGCCAACAGGTTACCAAGAAACATTATCAACTAAACAATCTTTGCATCCGCACGAATGGGGGATCAATGGAAATAACCTGCCAGCCCTCTGGTTGATGCTGATGTTAATAATAGCAATACGATCAGCAGTTGGTTATAATCACTCATGTAAAGGGTTTTCCGAAAGAGTCCAGCTAAGGGCTGGCCCTGTAGCATTAAACTGCGATGATTAATTTCATTCTATGACCAAAATGACATGAAAAGCCCCGATCTCATCAATTCGTGGAAACTAAGCAGATCTGAGCCTTGATCATGATTGGATGGGCGACCACCATGCATAGCAAGTGCTATAGGCTCTGGGGCTACATTGTGGGCAGCAACGGGGAGTGCAGAAAAATTAAATGTGCTGTACCGCTATGCCAACACATTATACCCCCAGGCCTTCACCAACAGGGTGAAGTTTGGTCAGAACCCCCACGACCCGGACAGCATAGGAAGGCCCTCATTTAGAAGTGGATCGCCAAAAGGGCTGTACATGTACCTCTACACCACCTAAACATAGTCTAATGTGGGTTCATATTATGGTTGGGTTGGCATTAATGTGTACAATATTTGTAAATAGCTGCCACACTCTTCCTATAACCTGTTTCTTACCAATGTGGGCTGCAGAGTTCATGTTGCGTCTTGCCTGTGGCATCCAGACATCGCCACATGCCATGGCATTTGTATAACCAACAGTGGCTTGCTTTATGATGATTGCTCAGAGCAAAAACCCTATTGGTGGTCTCTTGTGGTGTACACCTGGAAGCAGAACATACTGACCTTGAAAGGCATTATTGGCCGAATAGTTTCCTAATCTTTCCCTTTGACATATACACTAGTAAACCTGACTCTCAAGGGTCACAATGGTTTGCACACTTTGCTCCTAACCCTTCAAACTGAGTTTGATTTCCAGCCATGGTTAAAACTAGTGGCAAATCGTATCTGAACCAGTTCTGGGTCCCCTCTCGACCCTTCACCAGGATGTTATGGGGAGGCCTTTCACCGATCTGTGGATTCATGAAGTGTAGTACTATATATTATTCAAACATTATACTACAGAGTGCAATTCAAGATTAATAAGAGGCACAAGAGGGCAGTCTTAAGTGTCAATCACGGGCGTCTACAGCCTGGATGGACCCTTTTGTGATGATGCTCCAAATTTAAAAGTGACCACGGAGAGGTCCACATTGATGTTTCCCTCTGGGAGCCCCAAAAAAAGCCCTCACCACAGTTGCTCGAGCAGCCATATGGCGTGTGTATGATTCACTCTAGCGTTTCAACAACAGCAGCATCAGCAGCGGGGAAAGTACAGTACTGTACCGGCTTTATGACTGCATTATCACATGCCCCATAACCTTAAGGAGGCACCACTATTCTTTGGACTTTGCCCGCAGCACAACTCAACGTAGAAACCTCACCAACTCTCAACGAGGGGGAGGGGGGGTACACGGGTTGGGTGTGAAGTCACTCAAAATGCTGGCCCTCAAACCTCCCCGAGAGAAAGGGGACCCACTATACGGCTAAGAATCACTCCATGTAATGACATTGGTGTTTTTGAAGCGTCGCCTTTCATGCTACCGCATAAGCGATGTGCGGCAACGTTGGCATGTGTGACCTGCGCTATGTTAAAAGCACCCCCCCCCGCCCCATTCACAACCCTCTCCACAAAGACAAAGATCCCCCGTATAGCCTGAACGGACTGTTAGGGAAAGTGCTGTTAGCGAGCACCTATTAAGGCCGGCACGGCACGGCACACGAGGGGATGGGTGGCCAGCACCACGCCCGGCCGCCTTTGTCTCCCCGGTGGCAATGTTTACACACCGCACCAGGTACTCATTTGAGGCTGAGTCGACCTAGGGGAGGCCCAAGACCAGTTCAGATACTCGTCACTGGTGTTGGCCGTGAGAAGGAATCGAACTTGGGTCGCCAGGTTCGTAGCGCAGCGCACTAACCCCTGCGCCACCACTCCAAACACACAACTGCACAAACACTTGCAGTCACTTTACGAAAGGTCAACTTCAAACAATGTCCGTGGTTATGCCCGAATGTGTGCGTTAAACAGTACATTTCTATATACAGTACAATGTAAGCCAGCAGTGGAAAAGGCAACAATACGCATAGGCTGTGCCGTATGCTGGTCAGCACATTGCACACAGCACGGCAGGCTCACGTTACAGTCCAGGGATTTGATTAATCACACCGAGCGAGATATTTAAGCGCCGAGCAATGTGAGCATTTACGCTCCGCTGTCGTGCAACCAATTTGGGTGTAATACGATGCAACATACCAATGTGCCTAAAAGAAGCAAAGTCGTTCAAAAGTGTTCACCACCTTACTATGACATAAGGTCCAGAAAAAATAACTGAGGATATTTGTGCGTGGGGTGAGTAGCGTGCTTTGAAAATACATCGAGACAAAGAGGAACAAATGGATTAAATCATGTCATCGCTGTCAACCCATACGGTTTTACCCGTATTCTTGTACTACAGGGAAATTGAGCTAAAAGAACGTGGTTTTTGTTCTATTTGTTTGTGTTTCTCCCTTGTGATGGGACCTTGTAGGATGAACGTTGAGATTTATAAGGGCACGTGGTGACCAATAAGGTCTGAATTGGCCTGTAATCAGTTAGGCACTGATAAGGGGTTGACAGGTATGCAATTGTGTGTAATACAATGCAACATAGCAATGTGCCTAAAAGAAGCAAGTAGCTCAAAAGTGTCCCAACTACCTTACTGTGACATAAGGTCAAGTAAGAAAAACGAAGGGCATTTGAGCGTGGAGAGAGAGTAGCGTGGTTTGAAAATACACCGTGACAGAGAGAGGAACAAATGGATTCAAGAATGTATGCAAGTTATAACGGCATCGTTTACACTGTTATGAAACCGAAGTGATTATTGGATAGAGGGATAATGATGATGATGACCAAGGCGGTCGAGACTAAATTAAGAAGTGGGAGTCAAAGGAGGGAACGACGTCTACGGCTGAGATGGAACCATAAAATTGATCTCGGGTGCGCTGGATGATCGATTGTTAACATCGAAATACCGTGAGGTGTGGAATTATCGATTTGGGGTGGCATTCATCCAACGGTGTATAGATCACGGCTGGTGACACACTGAGGGTTGGGAAACGAATTGTGTTCACGTGTTTTCAATACGACAGGTTGAATCTAATCGGTGGCATTAAACTGATTTAGTTTTACTGAAACGGAACTAAGTTGTCGTAACCAAGTTAATCTCCATTCGATTTGACTAAAACGTTTCAAAAGGATCAATTACACCGTTGGAACCTCATTTGCCAGTAAAAATGGTTCCATAGGTTCCAATGGTGTAAATGCTTACCCCGAGCTCTCATACTCTGATGGTGCATTGTCTTTGAGTTGTGCGCCTATTGGCGTCATCTGGTCCAACCCATGTGAAACTAGGCTCTAAGGAAAGCTGTCTCGGGTGTGGACCAATCAACTTCAAGGACAATGCATATATTATCAGTTATGTTTTTGCATTATGGCTGCAGGTATTGTGGTCTATGCAAACATGACTCCTTGTAAAAAAGGTGTCAGTTTTGTTGCCAGATAAAAGGGTAAAAAACCAATTATCAAGGATAAATTACTTCCTTACGAAGGGGGTTAAAAAGTAATGTAAATCGTTCCGCACGCAGTATGTATATGATAGGTGCATGTCTTGTTTAAATCGGGACGTTACCTTGGGATTTGTCCTTGGTGAAATTTGGGGCTAGGGAGCCGCATCGATTGCGTTATCGACAACATTTATCGATTAGGTAAATCCGATTTTTTTTACAGGAACGTTCAAGAACAAACCCATCTCCTTCAAGGTGAGTTTCACCTCGTAGTTTATAACTTTCTTTTTCAAAACAAGGCAGTTAAGCTGGGTTTGTTATGGTGTCGTCAAATCGGTGATACTAAAACCTGCTTGGAGTTCACCATCCCCGTGAAAAGGGGGGCTCTGTAAACCGGTTTAGTTCACCAACTTTACACTCAAACCTTTCACCAACATCTGTTGCGGTCTATAATATTAACAAAAATAACTAAGTAAGAGCCATGACATAGTTCGTTAAACACACCGCGACTAACAGTAATAATAATCACAATAATGTCCCGTTAACTCAAACCACTCGCTCCCATACCAAGGCCCAACACCGACCGCGTGAAACCACGGCCTTGCCTAGCGCCCCTACAGGCGACGACTCAACTCACCCGGCAGGGGGAGGGGGAGAGCGAGTCCGGGCCTCCCGGTCGGTCCTCCCGCTCTTCTGAACGGGCTCGGGGTTCGTCAGCAGACGCAACGAAGCATGGTGCCCCCTCCTCCTCCTTGCCGCCTAAATAAATCGATAAAGAGACGCGAGGTTTGGAGCTTTGTAATTGACTTTCTCTCTCTCTCACTCTATCACGGCCGTAATTGCGCAATTCACACGTGGGAGTAGTGGACCAACTTCTCCGTTTCTCTGCCCAGCCCCGGGGAGTCTCGGTAACGTGTCCGCCTCTTCCTCTCCTCTTCCCGTTATCTTTGCCGTCATCATCAGCAGCGGCTACGCCCACCTCTCCCCCTCCTCCTCCACCCCCCTCCACCTCCCCCTCAGCCCCCCCCCACCTCCTCAAACCCTCCACCCCCCCCCTCCGCCCCCCCCCCACCTCCGCCCCCCCCACCTCCGCCCCCCCCTCCTCAACCCACCTCCACCCCCCCCCCTCCTCCCCCCCTCTGCCCCCCCTCCTCCCACCCCTCCTCCCCCCCCTCCACCCCCCCCTCCTCCACCCCCCCTCCTCCACCCCCCTCCACCCCCCCCCCTCCTCCCCCCCACCACCCCCCCTCCACCCCCCTCCACCCCCCTCCTCCACCCCCCCTCCACCCCCCTCCTCCACCCCCCCTCCTCCACCCCCCTCCTCCACCTCCCCTCCTCCACCCCCGCCCTCCTCCACCCCCCCTCCTCCACCCCCGCCCTCCTCCACCCCCCCTCCTCCCCCCCTCCACCCCCATCCTCCTCCACCCCCCCTCCTCCCCCCCTCCTCCACCCCCCCTCCTCCCCCCTCCTCCACCCCCCCCCTCCTCCCCCCCTCCACCCCCCTCCTCCTCCACCCCCCCTCCTCCTCCACCCCCCTCCTCCTCCCTCCTCCAACCCCCCCCCCCTCCTCCACCCCCCCCTCCTCCCCCCCTCCTCCACCCCCCCTCCTCCCCCCTCCACCCCCCCCTCCTCCACCCCCCCTCCTCCACCCCCCCTCCTCCCCCTCCTCCACCCCTCCACCCCCCTCCTCCTCCACCCCCTCCTCCTCCCCCCTCCTACACCCCCTCCTCCCCCCCTCCACCCCCTCCTCTCCCCCTCCTCCACCCCCCCTCCTCCACCCCCCCCCCCTCCTCCACCCCCCTCCTCCACTCCCCCTCCTCCACCCCCTCCTCCCCCCCTCTTCCACCCCCCCTCCTCCACCCCCCTCCACCCCCCTCCTCCACCCCCCCTCCACCCCCCCCCTCCTCCCCCCCTCTTCCACCCCCCTCCTCCACACCCCTCCACCCCCCCCCTCCTCCACCCCTCCTCCACCCACCCTTCCTCCCCTCCACCCCCCTCCACCCCCCTCTCTCCCCCCTCCATCTCCCTCCACCCCCCCTCCTCCACCCCCCCTCCTCCCCCCCTCCTCCACCCCCCTCCTCCACCCCCCCCCTCCACCCCCCCCCCCTCCTCTCCCCCTCCTCCACCCCCCCTCCCCCCTTCTCCACCCCCCCTCCACCCCCCTCCACCACCTCTTGAATTTCGCTTTATTTTATTTTGATTCCCGGGCGAGGCCGGGTAGTAAAGCTCGTTTTTTAAATAAAATAACTTTTCGTGAATTGAAACAATTTAGTGATGCCATCTACGTTGATAGTGGTGCACAATTAGGGACAACTCAAACAGCTTTGTCAATAACACTTCGGTCTTAAATGGAACACATATATTAGGCGACGTTTCGGGCAATGGCCCTTGTTCATAGCACAATTTAATTTATGTGCTATGGAAAAGGGGGTGATTACCGAATGATTCAGTGTGAATGTGGGGCTGTTTTTTATTAATAGTCAGGCACCTTTGAGCCGTGACAATTCCCCCACTCGTGTCATAATTATTACGGAGCATTGCAATAGGGCCCTGCAACGCTACTGCAATAGGTTGTGCTAGTGCTCTCGTATAAAGCCCTGCAGTGAGACCACCATAACAGCTGACATCGACAAAGCCAAGACGAGGGTTAACATCTTCTCCTGCACACCACGCCATCGTTTCCCGTAGTTGTTACACAGATGGCACTACACCTGTGTATAGTCTGCTCCCAGAGTAAGTGCCACATGCAGCGTTGGGTCCTCTCCTTGGTGGCCCACCTCTGGATTCCGCTAATAATGCCCGTCTGGACCACATGCCCTCTCCCATGATGTACAGCGTGTCCCGACGCCCATGGGAACCGCCTCTTCCTGAAAAATATCTGGAACATTTTCTTGACACGTTTGAGGCCTGGACCTCCAAATTGCGTTCGTAATTCTGCAAATAAATTCCGTAGTTGCTTTATTAAAAGTCTAACTTCCTGACTGAGAGTGCCACGAACGATGCTCCTGCGTCACACATTTTCACACTAAAGTGAGTGAATGCAGTGGCTTTACTCGTCCATCGTGGTTTATTTAGCCCATCAAAAACCCACATTCCTACTCACAATTCCTGTATTACTATATGCACGTTGCTAACTACGAAGGTGGTTCAAGTTATTCTCTGACTTTTGTCTCGAGAAGAGGGTTTTCATTCCAGTACGACAGCTCGCAAATTTCTCAACACGGTCTACATTTAAACCACACTCCTGCCACCGATTCACAAGTAACCTGAACGCCTTTAGCTGAGAAGTGACAAAATCCGACACTGCCATTCTTATATTCCCACTGATACTTCTCAAAACAGAACGTGCATGGGGTCCATACGTAAATACCGCTGTTAAATAATAATATATACAATACTGTATATATAACGTAACTGGTATTGGGCAAACGTCCCAATGTTGAAAAACTTCAGTACAGTACGTTACTTGAAAATAAATTTAATTGGTATTACACGTGGCAACATCGCCCCCTGCTGCAAACACCTTGACAGGATCCTCCTTGAAAAAGTTTTCTGAAGACTCAGGCTTTTCCGGGCAAACAGGCGTATTAATAAAGCCATTGTTGACAGTACCTATGAACTGAAACCATGTCATCACCATCAGCCTGAGTCGTGGTGGTCGTTGGTTCAGCAGTGATGCTGCGATAACTCAATTCTCTCCACCTCTTGCAGGCTTTTGCCATCTGCACAACGTCGGCTGCTTACCTCTCTGTCCAAGACACACTCCTGTTCACTATCCAGCGAGCTCTTGGCTTGCCTGTATTGCTCGCCCCTTCGACTGGGCCCTCCCTGCAGAATGGCGTCGGAATATTTATGGAGGGCTGAGACAAAACATCAAGGAATGTACTGTAGAGCGCACTGACAGTGAGATACACGAACTGCTGTGCTGCAAGGCATCGTGAAGAGCCCCCGCGTGGCCCTGCATGCCCTCTGCTGGGCGCGTATTCGTGCGTGCAAAATTGTGCACAACCAAATTTATTTTCCCACCAATTTAGCGAAGGTGAAAGAGTAACCAACTTTGTAAATTCATGCGCGTAAAAGCAACATGTCAGCTCTATAGCTGCCTCACACTTTCAGACACTACACATTTAATCTAAGCCGAGGTTATTCCATGCTTCGAGCTGTGCCTAGATTACTGTGCGCAGCCTTCTAAGAAACGGTGAGCCACCTGTGCAAAAAGGTGCTCAGTCGAAAGGTTAACGTCTTTCCCAGCCCTTCACAATCCCCATCACCTGAGAAAATGTATCAGTGGAGGCCACCTTCATCAGCCATGATAAATTCACTGTTGGATTAAGGCCTCCCAAATACCACCGCCACCTCTCACGATCTTGCAATACACAAACCGTCCAGTACCTGAGGTCGACGGCCTTTCGGATGTCTTCCATTTCTTTGCCAAGACAAAATAAAAAGGAACGCACTTATAAAATGGTTTGGCTGCAACACACCAGCAGCAAGAAATACAGAGTGCTTTTTAAAAAATGTTAACACTTATATGGGACTATCGTTTTTAAAGGGAAAAGAACGGATAATACACAGTAACATGATAACAAATTAATGTTAATAGCTTCAAAAGGTCAAAGAATCTCCACTTGTTCGCCATTAATGTAAACACGTGCCTGGAATCTTCTCCAGGTGGTTTCCAGAGCCCGGAGTCACATTCATTGTGGTATTGTTGCAAATTCTCAGAAGTGTGAACATTTTACTGGTAGGAACCTCCTGGTTACACCAGCCCACAGGGGATTATTGTGTCCGTCCGTCCGTCGTGAATCCATTAATGGGAGGGGTGGGGCTGGGTGGGGAGGGGAGGGGAGGGTGGGGAGGGCCTGGGTGGGGCTGGGTGGGAGGGGTGGGGCTGGGTGGGGAGGGGCTGGTCACCCCGTGGTGCCCTTATAAAACTCAACGTTTAACCTACTCACGCCGGCTTGTGCCCGCCCTCACAGTCGGCCATATTTGCGGACTACACCCTGGCCATTGACCTGGCCATTGACCGAGCAACCCAACGTTCCTACCAGCTCCCTCCGCAGGAATGTGTTGTGTCGATAATAGACATGCCTTCTTCTGGTGCGTGCATGCATAGCAGTCTGATCTCGAACCATCGCTTCCAATACGATGCAGCTGACAGTTACCACGATATGACAATACTCCGACATTTACAAACCAACACAATAGTCTTGTACTTTTTTTCTAAATACATTCATATCGTGATTATTGTTGCTCTAGTTGTTTTTCTAAAGTATTCCAATTCTCAAGTATATAATTTATCAAATAACATATGCCCCGAGTTTCCTGGCTGGCTGCTGGCTGGGCTCCTCAGGGCTCCACTGCCACGTGGTGTCAGGCGAGCTCGGTGACTGAGCGGGAAACACGTGGAGCTGACGGATCATGAGGATACCGGATACAAATCTTATTTTTCATTGTAAAAATGTGTTTTTTTTGTAATTGAATCGTGAAAACATTAGTAAAATCTAACAATTATTTTAAGATATCATATTTATTATATGCCCTTCCCGGCACCTCCGATTTGCACGATTGGCTACGTACCGTGCGAAAGAAGTTCAAGATACGTACACATCAGACGACTGTGTATATATATCACACAACTAGCTGGATAAACGGGATATTCCGTGTAACAAATACACGTTCAATAGAATTAAAACGGCGGAAGAACTTCGGAAGAGATAATAGATAATACAAAAGGCTGGAATGGTTCACTTAAAAGCGTGGCACCTACAATTTATCACGGTTGGCGACATACACAAGAAATGCTCTAAAGTTTTAGTTTGTGCTCTTAATGTAATTCTTTCGCCAGAATATTATTTAAATCCATGCGAATATTAGTTTGTTTAAACCTCACAATTCGTATTATCTTGGCTTTTTATTACGTTAAACGATTATTACTTTTGGTGCTCTTCGTACAGGATTGTAAGAAGAGTATGACGACAGCTGTTTATATTATCATTTTATTGGCATGGATATGCGTTTAATGCCTCAGCAGGTCAAAGCGCCTCACATCATCTCGTTTCAAACAATTCGCAGGGCACCTCCAGTGGCAGCTGTACCCTATGCGACGCAAAGTGACTCAGCAACAAGGCATTAGTCTTGCCAATAGGGGGCGATTATTGCTGCTTTGTCCGTGTACATTACAACTGAATAATTACACTGGTCAACACACTTTTTCTGGCATAAGGTATTCCAACGGTTTTAAGGTAATTTTGGGGTGCTGATTCCAAATCTGGCATCAGTTTTTGTCTATCACATCAGGTTTTTCAGATATCAAATATTGAATTTTCAATAAAAACTGCATAAGAAAGATATTAAATAAATGTGGATATCTACATGAATGATATTATAAACACACTATCCTAAAATTACAGCACCATATTTTAACACTAAAGCAGTTACTGACTCGCAACAACTTGCAATCATAAGTGACAGAGTTAATTTCGGGTAAAATCAATGAAAATGGGGTATGCCGATAGCATAAAAATGAGATGTGATAGAGCAAATCTGAGATCAGATTTGGAATCAGCACCCTGAAATTAGTCTAAAACAGCTGCAAAAGTCCAGGCCAGAAAAAAATGTTTTTTTTTTGTTGGCCAGTGTTATCTGTGGCGATGTTGATGCGATTCTATCTCGGGTTATCGATTGCATCATTATCGACACACCATTGCGCCGTTATTGCAACATGTGGCGACCCATGCATGCGCAATTGCAAAACAACATTCGTCCACTGGAGTCAGCAATTTCACGGAAGCTCCCCAGTGAACATGCCGACGTTGTGATCACGTAATGAGTACGAGTGTATGATTGTACGACGAGTACACGCGAACGTGTGTGTATGGTGGGTGAAGAAGAGCGTTGTGTTTATCTTGTAGTCTAACGTGATGGTGGTACAGGAGTGCCAAGATCCCGGCTGTCACCAGACCAGCCGGAGTGAACCTGATCTCGGCAGGTCACGGAAGCTCCCCAGTAAACAAGCCAACATTGGGTCAACCTTGACGGGTGGTTTGGAATCTTTGGACGAACGTTGGCCCAGAGTCTGATACTGGTAGGAACCTCCTGGTTACACCAGCCCACAGGGGATTATTGTGTCCGTCCGTCGTACATCCAAAAATTGGAGGGGTGGGGCTGGGTGGAGAGGGGAGGGTGGGGAGGGGCTGGGTGGGGAGGGGAGGGTGGGGAGGGTGGGGCTGGGTGGGGGGCTGGGTGGAGAGGGGAGGGTGGAGAGGGGCTGAGTGGGGAGGGGCTGGGTGGGGGGTGGGAGGGGCTGGGTGAGGAGGGTGGGGCTGGGTGGGGAGGGTGGGGTGGGGCTGGGTGGGGTGGGGAGGGGCTGGTCACCCCGTGGTGCCCTTATAAAACTCAACGTTTAACCTACTCACGCCGGCTTGTGCCCGCCCTCACAGTCGGCCATATTTGCGGAATACACCACGCCGCCGTTGACCCTGGCCATTGACCGAACAACCCAACGTTCCTACCAGCTCCCTCCGCAGGGGAATGTGTTTATTTACTGGGTCATCATGAATGAGCCTGGATAGTGCTTGTGTGGGCGACCACCACGCATCACGCGTTGCTATCCGCTGCTTCGGGGATACGTCGTGAGCAGCATGGGCCAGGGGGAAAGTGCTTCTCCACCTCGACCGACCTGCACCTTCCAGAGTGGCAAAGTGTGGCCAAATAACCCCCACGATCCACACGGCGCGGTGATATCTCCTTACTCAGCAGGTGATTTGACAACACGGCCTGTAAATGTCCATTTACGATTCTAGTTTCAACAGTAAAGTTGAACTGCACAGTATCGCGTTGACTTGTTTACGGAACTGACTTTACGCCGTTCAGTGTCGCGCCTCAACTTCGCTTTGTGTTCAATAAAAGGGACGCGGATTCATCATCACAGTCACAATGACCTTGGAGGTGTTCCAGCCTCCACAGCTGACGACACTCGCCAATGATTTCTGGCCATGTGGCTGATGTGCCTTGTGGGGAGCGGTGGCGCAGTGATTAGCGCACTGCGCTACTAACCCGCCGAGTTAAGATTCACGCTCACGGCCGATACCCGTGACGATTATCCGAACCGGTCCCGGGACTCGCCTAGGTCGCCTCAACCTTAAAACGAGTACGTCGTTTTAAGATTGAGGCGGTGTGTAAACATCGCCACTGGGGAGACAAAGGCGGCCGGGCGTACTGCTGGCCAACCCACCCCCTCGTGTGCCGTGCTGGCCTTCATAGGTGCTCGCGAACAGCACTTGCCCCTACAGTCTGTTAAGGCTATACGGGGGATCTTTGTCTAAGTGAGTATCTGAGTGTATCTCAGTGTGTGTCTGAGTGAGTGTCTGAGTGAGTAGGTGAGTGTCTGAGTGGGTGAGTGAGTGTCTGAGTGGGTGTCTGAGTGGGTGAATGAGTGTCTGAATGAGTGTCTGAGTGAGTGAGTGTCTGAGTGGGTGAGTGGGTGTCTGAGTGAGTGAGTGTCTGAGTGAGTGTCTGAGTGAGTGAGTGTCTGAGTGAGTGGGTGAGTGGGTGTCTGAGTGAGTGAGTGTCTGAGTGAGTGAGTGTCTGAGTGAGTGTCTGAGTGGGTGAATGAGTGTCTGAGTGGGTGTCTGAGTGGGTGAGTGAGTGTCTGAGTGAGTGTCTGAGTGAGTGTCTGAGTGAGTGTTTGAGTGAGTGTTTGAGTGGGTGAGTGTCTGAGTGGGTGAGTGAGTGTCTGAGTGAGTGAGTGTCTGAATGAGTGTCTGAGTGAGTGTCTGAGTGAGTGAGTGTCTGAGTGAGTGAGTGTCTGAGTGAATGTCTGAGTGAGTGAGTGTCTGAGTGAGTGTCTGAGTGAGTGTCTGAGTGAGTGAGTGTCTGAGTGAGTATCTGAGTGAATGAGTGGGTGTCTGAGTGAATAAGTGGGTGTCTGAGTGAGTGAGTGTGTGAGTGGGTGAGTGTCTGAGTGAGTGGGTGTCTGAGTGAGTGTCTGAGTGTGTGAGTGTCTGAGTATGTGGGTGTCTGAGTGTCTGAGTGTGTGAGTGTCTGAGTGGGTGAGTGTCTGAGTGAGTGTCTGAGTGAGTGTGTGTCTGAGTGAGTGCGTGTCTGAGTGGGTGAATGAGTGTCTGAGTGGGTGTCTGTGTGAGTGAGTGTCTGAGTGAGTGTGTGTCTGAGTGAGTGTGTGTCTGAGTGAGTGTGTGAGTGGGTGTCTGAGTGGGTGTCTGAGTGAATGAGTGGGTGTCTGAGTGAGTATCTGAGTGAATGAGTGGGTGTCTGAGTGAATAAGTGGGTGTCTGAGTGAGTGAGTGTGTGAGTGGGTGAGTGTCTGAGTGAGTGGGTGTCTGAGTGAGTGTCTGAGTGTGTGAGTGTCTGAGTATGTGGGTGTCTGAGTGTCTGAGTGTGTGAGTGTCTGAGTGGGTGAGTGTCTGAGTGAGTGTCTGAGTGTGTGTCTGAGTGAGTGCGTGTCTGAGTGGGTGAATGAGTGTCTGAGTGGGTGTCTGTGTGAGTGAGTGTCTGAGTGAGTGTGTGTCTGAGTGAGTGTGTGTCTGAGTGAGTGTGTGAGTGGGTGTCTGAGTGGGTGTCTGAGTGAATGAGTGGGTGTCTGAGTGAATGAGTGGGTGTCTGAGTGAATGAGTGGGTGTCTGAGTGGGTGAGTGTCTGAGTTGGTGAATGAGCGAGCGAGCACTCCACGTCACTTCTCGTCCACGCAGCTGTTTACCTCCTTCCTTACGTCACCGCCGCACCAGTTCTGCTTCCCTTTTGCGCGCCCCGAGGGGGGGGCGCGAGTGGGCGGGGGTGGGCACGAGAGGGCGGGGGGCGGTGCGGGGGGGGGGGCGCGAGAGGGCGGGGGGGGGCGCGAGAGGGCGGGGGGGGGGCGCGAGATGGCGGGGGGGCGAGTGGGGGGCGCGAGAGGGCGGGGGGGGCCGAGGGTGGGGGGGGCGAAAGGGGTGGGGGCGAGAGGGTGGGGTGGGGGGACGAGGGTGGGGGCGAGACGGGGCTGACTCAATCGCCGCCTCGCGTTTCACGATGTGGCCAACGAGAGAGAGAGAGGCGATTGCGTGATGCTGATGCTGCTGCTGCTGCCGCACACTCCCTCATCGCTCTCCTCTTCCTCCCCATCTCCCTCCTCGCTCACATCTCTCGATCCTCCCCATCGCTCTCGTTACTACAAGGGAGGCAGCAGCAGCTCAGCCTCGCTGCGTGTGGTGGGGATGGGAGTCGCAGCTGATTGTGTTTGTTGTTGTTAAGTCGCGAAGTTAAGAGACTTGGTTTCGTGGTAAACATCGTTCGGTTTTTGTGCTTGGATAACGCCGTGCAACCGTAGTGCAATTCCTCGCAAACGTCACCTGGCTTAACTTATTAAGAAAACCTCGACTTTCGGAGTGGCGTTTAAGTTAAAAGGAAGCCTTAGAAAATAGAAACGTAGGATACAAAAGACAAGGCACACGGTGTAAGCTCATGCCACGTGCCTTCGTTTGGTCCAAGCAGTTTGGAGCTCGCTCCTGTTGCGGACGCAATTAATGCGCAATTAAAGTCGCGGGCTGATGCACGGGCCGTGTTTGACCTGCGGGGGGTCGTGAAGGTCAACTCGACGATTACTTCACCACGTTGGGTCATTGGGGGGTGGGGGGCAGGGTAGGAGCGCTGGCGTGGCGAAACCACCCAGCCGCAGATTGACAAGTTGTTGTTGAGAGGGGGCGGGGAGGGCTCTTTTGGTGGCCAGGGACATCACACGGAGCGCAGATAGACACGGGGACCGGTCGAGACGACGCCGCATTTCCTTCAGAGCCATCCGTCCCCGATGGAAGAGACTCAGACTCGTCCAACGGAGGAGCTCCGTCGTCTCCAGGAGGTCCGGCCGACTTCGCTGCTCGGCAAGAGGGCCCATACAAGCTGCGGCCAGACCCCTCGGCACCACCCCGAGCGAGAGGGCCTCCCGCCGGCTTTGGCCGTGAAGCCACGGGGACACTGCCCGGCCAGAGTGGGCGAGTACCTGCTGGTGGCCCCGCTCGACGTGGGAGGCTACAGAGCGGTGCACGAAGCCACGGGGAAGGAGTTCATCTGCAAGGTGGGTTGTGGGTTTGAGAGATGCGTGGATGGTGGTGGGGAGCTACAGGTGGGTTGTGGGTTTGAGGAGAGATGCGTGGATGGTGGTGGGGAGCTACAGGTGGGTTGTGGGTTTGAGAGAGGAGAGATGCGTGGATGGTGGTGGGGAGCTACAGGTGGGTTGTGGGTTTGAGGAGAGATGCGTGGATGGTGGTGGGGAGACACTGATTCCTACTGGGGTTGAGACGTGGCTGGGAAGCTTTAAAGGACACGCATTGTGTGGTGCTTTTTATTTAATCAAAAACGTCTGTGAAAAGCTGAGTTCAAGTGCTGAGCCCGGGTGGATTTCGCATCTTGGTGATAATAGAAGAATTATTTAGGTCAGGAGCTGATTTCACGTATTTATTATGGTATGCACTATGACTTTATCCGGTTATAGATTGTATCCCCTGTTCTTTTCAACTTCAATTCTTGACTTCCTTTAAAATGCAACAATGATTTGTGATTCAGTGCTGGGCGGGTTAAGGGAGTTTCCACGTTGATGATTGGAACCAGCAATAAAATATTTACCCTTGATGGCCACGATCTGTTTTGATGCCTGGTGACTTTTGTACTGAACGACTTGGAAAAAAAAACCCCACGTTGTAAACACTCCATGAAATCGCCACCACCACCATCATCAGCCTTAATGTATTCACTGCTGTATGAATATCTCCCCCGCGCTCTTGTCAGCTCACAACAACCTCGTGATGCAACAAAACTGCAACACGTCCGCCTAAAACTATTTGGTGCTGCTGCTGCGTTGTTAGTGGGTGTCTCAGCATCTCGCATAACAACACACTCCAAACACATTCGTCAATAGCACTGCCTTACACAGGAAAACAAATACATAATACTGTAGGCAACATTTCGTCCAATGCCTCTTCCTCAAAGCAAATCGATGTAATACATTTGATTCTTGCACACAAGCTGATTTAATCGCTTCGTATTTGAGACAGGGTGGGGGGGGGAGTCGTTTCGGGCGTGTTGATTTGGCTCCACTCCCACGTTAATATCGACCACCGGCTATTGCCAATGTTGCCTGCCCAAGCCCAATTACTTTCTT
Organism: Lampetra planeri; assembly: GCF_965212315.1. Taxonomy (NCBI): domain Eukaryota; kingdom Metazoa; phylum Chordata; class Hyperoartia; order Petromyzontiformes; family Petromyzontidae; genus Lampetra; species Lampetra planeri. The sequence goes on from NC_136120.1 coordinate 3,372,062, forward strand.
ATCAGCCATGGACTTGTGTAACGTTTGTAACTTATGTATGTTATCTGATCCATTGTGTTGTTGTTCCTCCTCTTGAGACGAACGTGCATATTTTGCCACGAAAAAAATCCGTGGCACAAAAATGTACACGTGAATTATACTGTTAAGGAAGCAATAATTACCCGTCTTTGTTTACTCTTTAACTCGAGTAAAAAATATTGGAAGTTTTGTAGGATTTTTATACCTTGCAAATATATTGCTTCATTCTCTGAAATAACCCTGCAGCATTCTTAGTATTGAAGTAATTATGGGAAAGAATAATCGTGAGTGCAGTACTGTACGGAACTTTATTCATATATCTGCGGTTATACGAAAACATGGGACTCAGATGGTCCAAGTGGACACGATAATGTAAAACTATTGACGCCCTCACTAACGCAGACAATATTGCAACAGGGTTACGCGACTCACGGAATGGGCGAGGCAACACACGGGGCCAGTTCTGTAAAGCGAATCAACAAAGTCTGCGTTGCACTGCAGAGCGTGTACTCGACCTAGCCGACCACAATGTAGTCGGGTTTTTCTCGAACAGAAACTATAGTATTATATTACAGCTGCATACATTTTCACCCTGTGAGGAGAGGGGGTAGACATTTGACAGTGGGTAGTTAGGTAGGCGGAGTGCAGAGTTTCGTCAGGATCTAATTGATTCAGCCTAGACAATATATTTATACGAGTGCGTGTTTATAATTTGTTGTGTCGATTGGTGGTATACACGATAAATGATTTGGAAGAGGGGTGATCGGTATATCCTTCAACCAGAAATACCCTTGACTCAAGACTCATTTTCAAGTCTCACTTGAGTTGTTTAGCTGTGGCCGAAACGTCGTGAGAATTATTTTATTATGTTTTATTTTTATTATTTTATTATTTCCCTTCTACGTGACTTTACCGAAAGAACCAAGAAGATGAATGCCTGCAGTCACGAAAGCTTTAAATCGAAAAATTGTTTAGCTATTTCTTAATTTGATATTATTGATGACAATCATTTAAATGGTTGTGAAAATGAAAATAAGTTAGTAGGAGTTTTTTTTATTTAAAAGCAACACCACTCAGTCTCAAGTTTAATATCCAAGAGGCGCAATGTTTTACTACTTACTGTTTTATTGATGATGAAAATAACGAGTGATGATGATGGCGAGAATTGATAGTGCACATCAGCGATCAATTAAGTGCGTTTGAGGCATGGATTGGTATATCTCATCGATATATCCTCAATTCACTGCCTTCCTGAAAAAGTTTTAAAACTCATTGAGGCTTTCGTTGATACTTGCTTGACATTATTAGTATCATCAAAATGATGATCATGACATTGCTGGTGTTAGTGACAATAGTGACTATAGTAATGATGATGTTGATGACATTGATGGTAATCACGAAAATGAGGATCGTGAAAACAAGAACAACCATGGTGATGATCGTGACTGTTGAGATGATCGTGATCATAATCACAATAATGGCGATGATTGTGCCGATGGAGGTGTTCGCGTCAACAATAACACCGATGACGATGTCACTCCCCGTGGCCTGTGTCTTGTGCAGGTGGTGGAAGCAGCCCGCTGGCCGACGCTGCTGGAGGCGTACCGCCGCGTGTGTCCGCACGAGCTCGTGTCCTCGCCCGTGGAGCTGCTCGTGGGCTCTCGGCGCGCGTACGCGCTCCACGCGCACGCGCACAGCGACGCGCACGCGCTGGTGCGGGAGCGGGGCCGCCTGCCGGAGCCCGAGGCGGCACGACTCTTCCGCCACATGGCGGAGGCGGTGGCGTGCTGTCACGAGCAAGGCCTGGTGCTCCGTGACCTCAAGCTGCGTCGCTTCGTCTTCAGGGACCCCAAAAGGTGTGTGTGTGTGCGCGCACTCACGCCTGGGTAGATGCAGCAGGGCAGGTGGCACGGCTGGATTAACTATGGGATGCATTTGGGGTTTCAAGTTGGTTGTGTTTAACCAGGTGTGGAACTCTCAAGGGAGACGAGGAAAGTTTCTGGGTCTCCGATATGACAAGAGCAGCAATGCCAAGACAAATACACAGAATGAAAGGAATATAAATCAGAGCAAAACAACCACATAGAATTCAAATGCTTCAAATCTGCTCCCAATTAGTGAATTAGACTCAATTAATGTTGCTGTTTAAGCAGTTAATTTTCCTTTAAATGCTTGGAGATAAGTGGTCTACCAACGAACCAGACAATATCCCGGATACCAAATATGATGATGGTGGTGAATACATGTAGTTAATGTTTACAGCAATTTGCGTTTTTTTCTGTTCTCGTTGTTACAATACCTAGGGAGGATGGGACCATGTCATGTGTGCTCATGCCATGTGCTGTGAGTCATGTGTACAAGGGTCAAAGTTTCTTGGCTTTTGGAAAGCGAGTTGGAGTGAGGGCAGTTTGCCTGGCAGGTTGTCTAGACAGTGCATGCCAAAGCCGCCATATATCCATTTGGCCCACCCAAATTCATTTTCCTTAGCAGTATGTTACTGCTCTGGTTGTCCACCCGAACAACTGCGCTACTACGCCCCCCTAATCCTCGATGAGCTGGAGCTGGGCCCGCTACGTAAGGGGGCACAGGGCTGGAGATAGTGCAACGCTTCTGGTCCTTTACCCCGTATGCTTCTTGCTAAGCTCAATAATGTTGGTAATTTCTGACTTTGACTAAACACCTTTGATCGTGGACAAATTGCGAAAATTACAGCTTTAGCTGTAATTTGACACGTTCACTTACATAGGCGCATTCGTAGCCCAGAGGCACTACGTTACGCACACACCCTTGTTCTCAGTTTGAAATAATACCTTGAAATTATTAAAACATTAAAATAAAACGTGAACTCACGCGCTCATTTGCAAACATGACTCATTACTTGAACGCGTGCTTGTTATTGATCGCAGAAACTTGGGGGAAATGTTGAAGTCAACGTGTAATAGGTTAAAACCTCTAAAAAGTTACGGACAGTGTTAAAGTTGTCCAAACCCATTTTTAATACTCTATATTTGTTTTGAGTAAACTGTAGTGTAAAGTTGAGCTTCTATAAGGGCTTTATCCTATTAAAACTAGGCAAAGTGATCAGAGGATTGACCAAAATTTGGCAATACAAACCAGAGCAAACAAGACTATTGACAAATATTCAAACGCTTATTGCCTCGAATACTACCCATCGATTTCCACACTGCTATTTCAGTACTTCCAGACAAACCCCACATTGCAATCCATTACATATTCAACACGTATTTATGATTTTCCCTAACTTATTTCTACAACAGTGGAGCATTTGCAGAACAATGAAAGTTGCAATAATCGATGTCCCCGCTGCAGGACGGAGCTGGTGCTGGACGGGCTGGAGGACGCGCTGCTGCTGCAGGGCACGGACGACTCCCTGACCGACCGTCGCGCGTGCCCGGCTTACGTGAGCCCCGAGTTGCTGCGGTCGTCGCCGTCCGCATCCGCCGGCGCTCCCCGGCCCGTGCCGTACTCTGGCCGTGCCGCCGACGTGTGGGGGCTGGGTGTCGCGCTGTACGCCATGCTCGTGGGCCGCTACCCGTTCCACGACCCGGCACCCTCGGCCCTCTTCCGCAAGATCCGCCACGGCCGCTACGCGCTCCCCGAGTGGCTCTCACCGGCGGCACGCTGCCTCATCGGGGGCCTGCTGCGGCACGAGCCGTCCGAGAGGGCCACGGCGCGGGATGCCCTGCAGCACCCGTGGCTGAGAGTTGGCGACGCAGGCTCAGACACGGACACCGCCACAAACTCCAGAACTATGTCCGCGAACCCGAGTGTGAATGCAGGCTGTGCGCGGGCAAGGAACGACGACCAGACGGTGCCTGATGTGGGGGTTGAAGAGGCTGGCGACTTGTTCTTTAGCTGAATTAATGGAATGTTTGTTTGTCCAGCAAAGCCTGAGTCTCAGGATACTTATTCAGGAAGGTCCTGGATTGTGACGTATGGCCAGTTCTAGACTGAGTACTGTTACGTGTGGGACTAAACCAAAGTACCGTGATAAAACCCACACGCATAACAAGGCATGACACTCAGTCTGTATATAAACGTCGGAAACTCATTTGTGGACTGCCATTTAGCACGTTTGGATGGATGTCTTGCACACAAGTCTGCATGCATCTCCAAGCTGCCAACGTCTATCATCGCGCTGTGTGTGCATATGCGGTATACGATACGTGATATGACTTGGCATCCGGAGGCACTAAGCATTAAGCACTGTCTTCAAAACCTCTGGAATTGACAGTCAAACCAAGTGCGCTCAAGGAGGCAGACAGCATCCCATTTTGCATTATATATAGAACGCCGCTCACCCTCCCATGGAGGGTTCATTGCACAGCGATATTACGCAAACTTGCAGAATGTGATCTGGTGTCTGAAACGGACCATGGCTGTAACAGTTCCGAGGGTGAGGTTGTTTTTACTTGTTTTTATAGCAGCAGGGTTTGGAAGAGGCAATATTACGACGTGCCCATGTTTGAAATACATGTGTATCAGCTTTTTATCGCCATGTTATTTGCTTTGTCGACGTGTGTATGTTGAACTTCTTTCGCACTGTGCGTAGCCAATCGTACTGCACTTGACGTGCGTTTTTAACGGTTCAGAGATTGGTTCTTAAATTCTTTATAAAATGTAAACTCAAATGGTGCAAGCAGTGTTGTTTACTACTTTGAATGGATTGTTTTATCCATTTTGCATTTATGTACAGGAATTGATTCTGTGTTTTATAATAAAACACGTTGACTCAAACGACTCAGTGGTATTGATGTGTAAAGTGAACTCAACATGCGCTGCAAGGCCCGTACATTTTGTCTACTTAGCAGAGGTGTGGACTCGAGTCATGTGACTTGGACTCGAGTCAGACTCGAGTCATGAATTTGATGACTTGCGACTCGACTTGGACTTGCATAACAATGACTTTGTCCCACCTATGAGATGTGGACTCGAGTCATGTGACTTGGACTCGAGTCAGACTCGAGTCATGAATTTGATGACTTGCGACTCGACTTGGACTTGCATAACAATGACTTTGTCCCACCTCTGCTACTTAGTAACACATATCCACGTTAAATAGGGTGGTTGCGTGAAGGCTGTGGTATATCAGCTCTTCTCAAGTATGAGAAGCATAAGAGTTAAAACGGGGTGGACCGGTAGTGCAATTGATAGCGCCCTTCTCAGTGAACCGGGCGATGTGAGTTCAATTCCCGACTGTGGATAATGTCGGTGGCGAGTGATATCTGAACAGATCCTGGGCATCTCCTTCACCAACACACACTGACCAGCATGGTCAAGTATGGTCAAACAACTGCCTTGATTAGTATGGCATGGGGAGGCCTTCATTGTCCCAACGGGCTTTACATTCACTATGTAAGACGATTTTTGTTCCTGGGTAGTAAGTGTTATTTCCTAATTTCTTATGCCTCAAAAGTATAGAAAATGGCTATTATTATCATTGAAAATAGGTCAATTTCAGAATATCAATGTTCTGGTCACAAAAGCAAAGTTTGTGGGGAATAATATAAATTTTCTGTACTTTTGAGGCATAAGCAATTAGGAAATAATACTTACTACCCAGGAACAAAAAATAATACAATTTGTTACACAGTGTTATTAACGGAGTGGATTATTAACTTTGACGTCAAAGCTTTCGTGACTGCAGGAATTCATTTTCTTTGGGTCTTTCGGTAAAGCCACGTAGATAGAAAAATTAATCAAAATAATAACAATATCACGACGTTTCGATCGCAACACAAGCAATCGTATGCACCTGATCGCTCGCAACACAAGCAATCGTCATCAGGTGAAGACGATTGCTTGTGTTGCGATCGAAACGTCGTGATATTTTTATTATTTTTTCTATCTACCGTGGCTTCACGAAAAGACCCAAAGAATATAATTAACTTTGGTTTTGTGTCCTGATCACAAAAGCAAAGTTTGTGGGGAATAATTATAGCCATGTTCTGTACTTTTGAGGCATAAGCAATTAGAAAATAATACTTACTACCCAGGAACATACCATGAAATGATTAAGCAAATATTTCGCACCGTAAATATCACATTGCACATATTGTTAAATAACAGGCAGTATGACATTTCATATCGTGATGAATGTAAGAATACATTTAAGAGTGAAATGCATTTACACATTAAATATATTTGCTCACTGGAAGGCCTTTATTTATGAAGGTCAAAGTACAATAATAAACATTTTCTCTTTAGCAATGGAGACCAGTAAAAATAGCTGCGTAAATTATTGTGTATTTCGTACTCAATTTTATTTAAATTACCGTATAATCCAACACGTCCACGTGGTATGTCTATGTGGTATGCATACAACTAGCAGTGCACCATCCTGTGTCAGAATAGACCTAGAAAATGTCAGCTATGACAGGTCACCGCGATAACAACACAACAACAACCGCCATTCACAATAAAGTGGCGGTGATGTCACCGTAGCACTTGTGCCAGGATAGATGTACATTGAGACCACGTGAAGTGGCTGCTGCATTCACGCCCAGTATACCATACCATTTATATAAACTGATGAAACGTTGTCATCGCATGTCAGTCAAATGAAAATAGAAATCCTCAAAATAAGAATGTATTTATAATCAAGTGAAAATACAAATTAATTAATATTTTGGTTCTTATTTGTTTACCAGGCTTAAACCATTAAGTCGCTTCACTTGAGGACTCAGTTTAATCACAGGTGGGTTCCCAGATTTAGACCAAACATTTCATCTGTGCCAGCTCAGTACTCTTGACAATGCTAGCCACCCAGCCCATTAGTAATGTCTGTAACGTTTATTGCATGGTCTTTTAAACGGTAGCCGTTTGGGCAACAGCACTGGCAAAAACATTCATTTATATTGTGATTACATTATACGGCAGTCGGCAAGATCTGGAAAATTTCATAAAATATTTTTTTCTCCTTTAAAAAAATACCGAAATACTGTAGACATTGCACCTATTAGACCAGGCAAAAAGAAGAGTTATTTTACCAGGTAAGGCCCAATGAACGATATAGCTCTTTTTCAGAAGCGACCTGGTCACAAATGACAGCTCAACGAAGTGGAAATTTAAAGAAGCCAAATACTAAAAAAATATGTTTCTAAAAGTGTACGGTTTTGAACCTGGTGATAAATCCACGTGACCACGAGGAGAGACATGAAAACTCCAAATATACAAGCTTCAGCGTCGGGATCGAACCCATGACCTGTATACTATGCGAGGCAGTCAACGTGATGACCATGAACCCAATAGGAACCAGGTTAACTGGGCTAGGCCTCTAGACTGAAGAGCAGTCATGTAGGGCAAGCCTCAATTTTGAGCTCCACGCTGTCTGGACAGAAGCCCCAATCCGTGTAATTAGACCCACTTTTGAGACAAATCAATTAGGGGTTTGTCATTGTGGGTCAGCTTTACACGCACTGCATGGCCTGTTCTGGAGACATGACCCCATTTCTCTGCGCTTCCCAAGGATGGGGATTTGCTTTGTGGCCAAACTACAGATCCCCATTAGCATGGTGGCTTTTCGTCTACCCATCTGCCCTGTGTGAAGTTTAATGGTTGGAATCTAATCTCCAGACGGGCATTGCCGAAATGTTGACTACCTTTAATATTAAATACTGCCTGAAAATTGAATCTTTTTTCAAGATGTTTCATGAAATTGCTTTATTTGATTAGTCGAGAAAATTAGCCAGTCTTCTTTATTTTATATAGGAGCTGCAATTGTATATTTCAGTTGTACAACAAAACTAAATATACAGAAGCGCATGAGGGCATGTCGAGCAATAGTAGTGACTTTTCTCGTGAACATTGGATGTCATCATGATTCACCATGATCTGCTGGATGAATGCGTACCCACGCTAACCCAATTTCTCATCGTGTGATGATGCTACAATCTTGGTCCTGTCCTTTCTGAGGTCATTGCTCCGTTAGAAAGAGACGTTATCGATTCGTGCTTATTGCCTGCTATGACACGGATCAAAAAAATTAAAGAAAATGGAACAAAAACTGAAGCACATAAATAAGCGTGGGAACGAAATGTGCTGAGAATTACTACGATGAAAAGAAGAACACATGGATCAGTAGAAACATGCATATTAGAGACATCCTATTGACTGTGAATTTCAATATCAATATATATAATTAGGCTTTGGTAGAACACATCCCTCGAAGGGATAAAGATCAATTAATCCGATTGGGGGTGGAATGGCAGCCAAAGTAGGAAACAAACTGGACAGGACGACTGTGGGATGTGATGATGGTTAAACTAACAACATTGAAATGCTCAGCATTAGACAAGTTGATAAGGTCTTTCGGTGTCAAACAAGCGGAACCGAATTCCATGCACCACCTTCCCATGCACACAAGCAGCTCACATTGGCGTCTATTATTGCGGTGCGATCGTGCTCAGCCCCAAGCATTAACGACCGCCGCCGGCAGACGACCCTGCAGATGATTTTGCAAGACCAAAGCGGCGTGGTGCCGACGTTCGTCAAGTCAAGCCCCGACTGTGTAGCGACATGTGTAAGATTAGGGATAACGAGCGGGTGCCGGATTAGCTACAGGGCGCGACAGCCGCAGTGAAATCCCCAAGTAGTCGACCCCCAAGCCCGGCACCACCAGACAAGCTCCATCACCCTCCCCCGCACGTGCAGTCACCAACACGCAGCAGGGCTGGCCCCAGGTGCGCTGTATCACCCGTGCATGATACAATTTCACTGCCACTGTGAAGCTAAATATGACCCTGCCTGCATGGCGAGATGTTAACTACCTCGCCTGGTATACAGGAGGTCGTGGGTTCGATCCCGACCCTGACGCCTGCTGCTGCTGCTGCTGTATATTTGGAGTTTGCGTGTCTCTCGCACCATGGTCGAATGGACTTTTCTCCGGGTCCTCTGGTTTTTCCCTCCACATTTAGAATCAACACGCGTTTTCTTGGTTCTTTCGGTAAAGTCACGTAGAAGGGAAATAATAAAATAGTAAAAATAAAACATAATAAAATAATTCTCACGACGTTTCGGCCACAACGCAAGCAGCCGTCCTCAGGTGAAGACCAGTCTGTCGGGGAGACCTGGTCTTCACCTGAGGACGGCTGCTTGCATTGTGGCCGAAACGTCGTGAGAATTATTTTACTATGTTTTATTTTTACTATTTTATTATTTCCCTTCTACGTGACTTTACTGAAAAAACTAAGAAGATGAATCCCTGCTTTAAATCGAAAATTAATCAACATGCGTTTTGAGTATATGGCTGCTATAAATGTACACATGATAAGCCACTTCCTTCAGCTATAATTTGTGGCCAGGTCGCTTCTGAAAAAGAGCAAAATAAAAAATGGTTTAGTTTATGGACAGATCATCCCATTATCTGCTTCAATGTGCTCGTGAAACGCACGTTTTACCCTTAATATGAATACGCAAGTTTTGTCGGGTTTTCTCTCGAGCTGTGTGATGTTTCACTCCACGTGCTGGGAGCTACTACAGAAAATCAATACAGGGTTCCCTCGATTCGTGCTGGGTTCGCTTTGTGCGAATTCGCGTATCTGGAACTCACCTATTTCTATCCAAAATTCGCTATACTGCATGTGGTTCACATTCACTCACGTGGGACAGCATTGTGCACTGAATGGGCTACTCAGCAGTCAGCTGGTGCGTATGAATGCGTTGCGGATGAGGTGACTGCAGCCCATGCTACGCGATTTCACTTTGTGCGCCCTTGTTTTGGAACACATCTACAGCATCAAGTGAGGGACACCTGTACGCTTCCCAACATTTCGTGCTAAACTTAGGACATCATCTTCTTGGTTCTTGCGGTAAAGTCACGTAGAAGGGAAGTAATAAAATAATTATTTTAAAATAATTATTGTATTACTTCCCCTACGTGACTTACCGAAAGAACCAAGAAGATGAATCCCTGCAGTCACGAAAGCTTTAAATCGAATATTAGGACATCATGTTGAACAAGGGGTCGTCCATAAATGACGTCACGCGATTGTGGACGATTTTTGACCCCCCCCCCTTCGTCACACAGCGTCATAAAAAGTCAGACCCCCTCTCAAATATGACGTCACAAAGCCCACCCCCCCCCCAAACCATATTTCCATTTTGAAAATAAAACATGCTTCAAATCGCTTTAAACTATTGTCATTGTAGTGCGTATTTAATGTGGCGCTGCACTCTGATGTTGTAGGAGAAAACATGTATTAAAAGTCTATTTAATTAAGTAGAACGTGTTTTCTATATTTATTTCAAGTTGCGCATTTTGATGTGACCTCACATTTCTCACCCCCCCCGTCACACATCGTCACAAATGTCTGACCCCCCCCCAGGTGCGTGACGTCATTTATGGACGGCCCCTAACACGCGGCACAACCCGGACACACATCGGAGATCTACGCTTTAGTATGCCGAGGCTTGTGTTAATATGTAACGGTTTACGTTAAATACAATACGACGTTATGGGACTACATTGGCAGCGGTGAACGAGCACAAAGGGGGGAAATGTAAGACATGCTCGCCTGTCTCTAAATAGTGTAGTTTAACAGGATGCGAGACTGGACAATAACACAATGTCTACTCTTCACCTCCTGCCTAGATGCGTTCTCATCATGAATTCTCTGACTTCCTCTAGCTAAATGTTGTATAAACTTAAGTGCTCTTCAACGGCAAAAAGTCCACTCTCAGTAAAGACTCCAGTTAGAGTGTGCGCCTCCTAAACTCTGACATCGTACCGGTGAAGAAGTGTGTGAAGCCCTGGCGTTGTCGTTGATACCAGACACCCCTGTTACGCCCACTTATCTCAGCCGTGCAGGATTTCCCACCTCCATCTGTGCATCATCTCCCGTGTCCAACATTTCCTTACCCCAGGTGCGACCGAGACCTTAATTTGTGCCTTCATCATGTCCAGGCTCGACTGCTGCAACTCTCTTCTCAACAGCATCTCACAACTCCTAATTTACAAACTCTACATAATCCAATATACTGGTTGCCAGAATTCTCACCCAGATCCGTAAGCAAGGCCACTTCACACCACTATTCCAATCCCTTAATTCTAGATTTGAAGTTTTCGTGACTGCAAGGATTCATACTCTTAGTTTTTTTCCTCTTCACTTGATACAGTAAAATTTGCTGTGACGCTTCCACCTGAAGACGGAAGCTTGTGTTGCCTCCGAAACGTCGTGATTTAATTTATTTTATTTTTTTTACCTACGTGACTTTACCGAAAAAAACAAAGAGTATATTCCAATCCCCTTGAATTCCACCTAATAAAATCCTGGATCACTCATCTTCGTCAAGATCCTCAATAGCCGAGCCTCTAATTCTAGATTTGAAGCTTTCGTGACTGCAAAGCACGACGTTTCGGAGGCAACGGAAGCTTGTGTTGCCTCCGAAACGTCGTGATTTTTATTTTATTTTACTTTTATTAATTTTAATGTTTTACCTACGTGACTTTACCGAAAAAACCTAAGAATATGAAGCCGAGCCTCTGCCCACCTCTCCAGACTGCTCCATGCAGCAGCGTCCATACCCTTATGTCGCCTCCTGCTATCCGCATCCCTCCTGCCCCTTTGGTCCCGTTATGCCGTTCTTTTTCCACGATTTTCCCCATATTTCCCATTCATTCTCTTCTTCAATTTCTCGTTCCTCTTTCTTTTTCACAAACATTATCTCGTTGACTGTGCTCCCCTTCCCGTGGCGTGCTGTGGGTAAAGAGGTTGGTGGCTTACAGTAAAGTTGGCTGAACAACTGAAAAATAAAGAAAACAACTTGGACAGTTGTAGAATGCAGGTTGACATCAAAATAATGAAATAAAGAGGCCGCTGTCTGATTTTGGAAAACTGAACTTGGTAATGAAAACCAACGTATCAATATGCATAAGAAGAGAGTTTCCGATCAGTGCATAGTACCTGTTATAACATAAGGGTCACAAACATGAACAATTGACAAAGACAATTGAGAACAGACTGAGAAGTGCACACAGAAAGATGACGTGCTTCTATAACGCTTGAAATAAGACAAAGAGACTTAAAGAAGAACACTTGGATATGAGAACATACTCAAGTTAGAGATATCATACTGATTGTTTATAAAAGTTAGTTGGCTTGGGCAGAATCAATCGTCTGGTGTGTGAATTGCAAAGCGTAATTCACTTGATGGGTAGTCACAGAAAGCTGTACGGTCGGGGGTTCGGAAGGAATCGTGTTTGAGAACCACTTTCTTCATGGGACCTACTTTGCCAGTGTCAACATCTGACAGGTTTTCCCCGTTTTTCTGGCAAACAAAATAGGTGTTAAGATTTTGATCTAAAACTTTCGTGACTGCAGGGATTCATATTCTTGGTTCTTTCGGTAAAGTCACGTAGAAAGGATGATGATTGCTTGTGTTGCAGTCGATATGTCGTGAAATTTGTATTGTTTTTATATTTCTATTATTGTATTGTTTCCCTTCTACGTGACTTTACCGAAATAACCAAGAATAGGTGTTAAGATGTTAAAACACCAAACTGAAACCTTTTGCAAGGAATCATGTCTGCATTAACCACAGATACTTGTGGTGTAAATACAAAAAAAAACATGCTCTGACAGTATGTATATATACCACAAGTTCTGACGCTGTCTTTCCGACAGACCTGTTCTTCACCTGAGGACGGCTGCTTGCGTTGTGGCCGAAACGTCGTGGCCGAAACGTCGTGAGAATTGTATTTTATTATGTTGTATTTTTAGTATTTTATTATCTCCCTTCTACGTGACTTTACCGAAAGAACCAAGAAGATGAATCCCTGCAGTCACGAAAGCTTTAAATCGAAATCTTAACACCTGTTTTGTTGCCAGAAAAACGGGGAAACCCTATTCTTAAACCACTTGCTTACTTATCAAATTCAACGGAGAGGTAGAAACCAAGTTGTTTCAACAGTCGAGTCACCCACCATTGTGATAACGTCCACAGGCTACGTAATTTGAATTGCACTGGCGTTTGCGGTGCTAATTTCACGGTCAGCCGAAATCAGCGGGGTTCGTCGATGTCGCAACATTTGCCCACGCGCAGACGATTCGTACTGGGTGGGAAAAGGCACAGATTAGCCTGACGTGTCGTGTAATTACAGAGCGTGCTACGCAGATTAAAACATAGCGGTTATTTTACCCCCGGAGTGGCTGCATGAAACGGGAGAGTTGTGTTTGTATGCTTGTCGTGTGCATGTGGGTGGGAGGGGGAGTGTTAAAGTGGTCTGTGTTTATGAGTGCATGAGAGCCCAGGCGACGTGAGGGTGTCACCATCATTTAGGTGTGAATTATGTCGTGGGTTTTTCTGTTGTGTGATGTGGTTTGCGCCCTATAACTTTTATCACAGTGGCCTGGAGTTGACTCCTGATCATAACTCAGCCACAAGTGCAAATTGATACAACGGAACCAGGTCAAGTTGACTCAGTCTAAACTAAACGTAACATGAGGGATCCTTTATTCCAGGGGTGGGGAACCTTTTACCTGTCAAGGGCCATTTGGATATTTATGACATCATTCGCGGGCCATACAAAATCATCAACTTAAACATTGGCCTGTTATATTTGGTCAAACATTTAATTAACTCACCCCTAATGCGATGGCTGGAACTGCTTCTCTCTGGCGAGGCGTGTGATGTTAGCTGGTATTGATGTTGCTGCTACTCGCAACTCCTTTTCCAGGTTTGCTCCGAGATTTAGTGAATTTCGAGTCCCGCCTGTGGTTGCCTTGGCAAGGCCAGAGACCAAATGATTTCGTGGGCCTCATACGGCCCGCGGGCCGTATAAGGCCCACTCCTGCTTTAGTCCAATGGCCAAAGCAGAATCTAGTACCACGGTTTGTTGCAAATGTGTAGTGTGTGAATGTGCTATGACGAAGAGGCATTGCCGGACAAGTTTCCGATTACATACATTTCTCTTTTAAGGCAGTGCTAGTGACGAATGTGTTGAGTTTTCCCAATCTAAACTACTGTCTAGTACAGTACTCCTGTGGCGTAATAAACACATTGACTGGCAGAGGCAACCCACCGCACACACGTACGTGTTATTTTATCCTGCAATAGGTGCACACTAAACTGAGCGTGCCCTGGCGAACATACCAGCGCAAAATAAAAACAAGTCCATGGGCCAGATCATTATTTGCTACCATGGGTAGTGGCAAAATATTGTGAAACCAGTTTCTGTATATGACTAATGCAAGTGCATTATGTAATTATTGTTCAATGAAATAATTGCATCATTTCACTTCAATTGGCAATGTAATGATGATGTTGTTGTTGGTAGAACTCAAGTGTTGCCAGATCGGGTGGTACCAAAACAGTCGAATGTTTGCCCTGGGCTCATGGTCCATTGTCTTTTTTTAATGCGTTCAGTGTGTGCATGCACGTGATACTGATATGTGCAGAATACTTAATAAGGGTATGAGCACGGCAAGCTACGCACGGTGCAAAAGAAGTTCGAAATACATGAGATATTTATTAATTTGAGCCTGCTCACAATGCATGCATAGAATGTGTTGAGAATTATACTTTTTTTATTCGGATGTTTTATGCAAATACTTAATGCGACCTGTGAAGCCACTAGCAGAGCTGAAATCCATCGCGATTGTTTTAATAGATTTTATTCTTAGACACAATCATAACCCCCCCCCCAAATCATGACAATCTAATCTAAACTCAAGAGGTACGTTTCAATCGTTAGAGACGTAATGCTCAATGTATCGTGCGTAACCCAAGCACAAACTATGTGGACACGTCATGTTGGCCTGTTGCTGTGCTTGGATGTGAGTCATCAAAGCAAACATTTAGGATTTATTGACATTTCAAAATCCTCCAAGACTCATCTTACCACAAATATTTACCACGAAATGGTTGCGTAAATTTCAAAGGTGCTAAATGAAAAGCGCTATAAGTTATTGTGTTCTTGGTTCTTTCGGTAAAGTCACGTAGAAGGGAAATAATAAAATAAAACATAATAAAATACAATTCTCACGACGTTTCGGCCACAACGCAAGCAGCCGTCCTCAGGTGAAGTTAAAAGACGCTGTTCTTCACCTGAGGACGGCTGCTTGCGTTGTGGCCGAAACGTCGTGAGAATTGTATTTTATTATGTTTTATTTTATTATTTCCCTTCTACGTGACTTTACCGAAAGAATCAAGAATATGAATCCCTGCAGTCACGAAAGCTTTACATCGAAATTTAAGTTATTGTGTGTGAATGAAGATGATATTTTACGGTAATAACAGTAATTGTTAATGCACACAGTTTCAAAGTGGAAAACGATCAGGATGTTAATTGCGTAAAAATAAACTTGGAAACAACACGACAGTACTGTAAAGATATCTGTTTTACTTCAAATTAAGTTAAAATAAGATAACATTGATCATGGAGCTGGACTCCGAGGCGTTTGACATTTAAGCATTGGTGTCTGAGATGGATGCTTGGAATTTCATGGCAAGATATGATAAGCAACGCGAAAGTTCGGAAGAGAACATAGAGGGTAAGTGTTGTAGACATGATTTGGCAAACACATTCTACTGGGTAGGATAGCTGTACAGGATGGAGGAAAGCAGTCTTAACGAGACAGATGTTGGAATAGTCTACACGAGTCTAGCAATCAAGAGGAACACTTAGAGCAGCTGGTGGGATACTGATGGCAAATCTTGAGGGTCGTGTGTCTACTGTGCAGCAGATGTGAGATATAGGAGAAGGCAGAACGCATTGGATGTGCGGTTGTATCAACGGTTTTTGGCCATGACGTCTTGATATTGTAAATGCAATAAATCTGTAAAGTATGTGAAAATAGATTGTTCGAACAAACACCGTACATTAATACTATATAGGTTAAATTTCGATTTAAAGCTTTCGTGACTGCAGGGATTCATCTTCTTGGTTCTTTCGGTAAAGTCACGTAGAAAAAACCTAATAAAATATAATATATTCTTTTATTATTTCCATTCTACGTGACTTTACCGAAAGAACCAAGAAGACTATATAGGTTATGAACAGCATTGGTGAATGTTTGCAGTCGTAGCAATGAATCTTGATGCTGACATGAAAGTGTTAAAACCCCATCCCCAGGCATTGAACGTGCAATTCAGTGGATGTGTTGCTGTGCCCCCTAGCGGAATGTAGCCATGAATCCGGCAAAGTGATGAATGCCTTGAGCAGCCTTATCCCTTGCGAATCTCAAGGTCTTCGATCTACTCCTATCTGACAAGTTACAACACGCAATTTTGCTGTCTATACATTACATCGTCTTTAATATGGGCCACATTCCTATATAACTGTGGCTTAGAAATGTACACACCTTTGTCATTGAATGCTTCCCCAGTGTTCGTCACGGGAAGTGGCCTTATCTCAGCACACCGGCTCAGTACGGGTTGAAAGGTGGGGAACCCAGGAAAGGTTCCAGATATCATTTCGTCACTGACGTTAGCCGTGACTGAGAATCAAACTTAGGTTGCCCGCCTTATAACGGAGTGCACTATCTATATATATAAAATCGCAAATCTGTCTGTCTGTCTGTGTGTGTGTCTGTCTGTCTGTGTGTCGCCGGACCATACGCAGTTTCATTGGACGAAATGTGAGGGATTTGCGAGACACAATTGGTCCGTTTGGTTTTCCACGGCGGTTGCCCCTGGCAATGGGTAGCGACGCATTCGCTGCGAGGTGGACGCCATTTTTAATTCCCGTTAAAAATATGCGCACGCATTAACACGCGACTCTGAGGTAAATTCATCAAAGTTTCACGTCCTCTTCACTCCCCCCCCCACCACAATGTGTGCAATTACTATTATAGGGTCGGTAGATAATAAAATTATAGCGATTAGACAGTATTATTGTAGCGCGGGGGGGGGGGTAACGGCCCCAGTACCCAGCCTCAGCCGGGTGGGCAATTTAGGCGAGGCCGGAGGCTCTGCACGGTACTAGGCCTCGACACCCCACCACACTATAGGCCGTACATATTACTGCACAGCGGCCGAGGAGATCGTGGCTGGGGGGGGGGGGGGTGCAGGGGTAGCAGCCCATCTGTGTATATATGTAAGGTTATTAAGAAATATATTCTTCACCCGGGCAACGCCGGGTACTTCTGCTAGTCTATATATATAAAATCGCAAATCTGTCTGTCTGTCTGTGTGTGTGTCTGTCTGTCTGTGTGTCGCCGGACCATACGCAGTTTCCCCACCCAGCCCCTCCCTCCCCACCCAGCCCCTCCCCACCCTCCCCTCTCCACCCAGCCCCACCCCTCCCATTTTTGGATGCATGACGGACGGATGGACACAATAATCCCCTGTGGGCTGGTGTAACCAGGAGGTTCCTACCAGTATAATGAGCAGTTGTCGTTTAGTTTTCTCAAAGACACGCTGTGCTTGATATGAACGCAACAATAGGAGCGTGGAACATTCTTTCACTTCGTCAACAGTGGTTGTTGGGTAAGGACAAACTAAGTTCTGTAATATAACAAGAGATGTTCCAGCTAAACAAATGTTTAGAGGAAAACAAAACTGGTTGTATTTACTAAAGTATAGACGGGGTCTTCTTATATAGAAGGAGCACGGTTGATTGGGATGGTGATTAGGACTTGCATTTATGCAACACTTAAATACAACGAGTATCTCCAAGCGTGTTACACAATCATCCCAGATGAACAATATGACCAGGGAGAGAGAAAGGAATAGAGAATAAGGGGGCGTCCATAAATGACGTCACGCAATTTTGAACGATTTTTGACCCTCCCCCCCCCTCGTCACACGGCGTCACAAAAAGTCAGACCCCCCCCCTCAATTATGACGTCGCAAATCTCTTCCCCCCCCCCCCCCCAAAAAAAACATGCTTCAAATCGCTTTAAACTATTGTCATTGTAGTGCGTATTTAATGTAGCGCTGCACTCTGATGTTGTAGGAGAAAACATGTATTAAAAAGTCTATTTAATTAAGTAGAACGTGTTGTCTATATTTATTTAAAGTTGCGCATTTTGATGACTCAGTAAACATGGAAAGTTGGGCCAACGTTGCATATTTATAGGGTAACTAGCAGAAGTACCCGGCGTTGCCCGGGTGAAAAATATATTTCTTAATAACCTTACATATATACACAGATTTCATTGTTATGTAATGTTTGAAAGTTTTCAGAAGATTTTAAATGTATTTTCCCCCCGGGTAACGCTGGGTATATCGAGTTTATACCACAAAGTCGTCGCTTGACACGGGTGGGGTGTCGAGGCCTAGTACCGTGCAGAGCCTCCGGCCTCGCCTAGATTGCCCACCCGGCTGAGGCTGGGTACCGGGGCCGTTACCCCCCCCCCCCCCCGCGCTACAATAATACTGTCTAATCGCTATAATTTTATAATCTACCGACCCTATAATAGTAATTGCACACATTGTGGTGGGGGGGGAGTGAAGAGGACGTGAAACTTTGATGAATTTACCTCAGAGTCGCGTGTTAATGCATGCGCATATTTTTAACGGGAATTAAAAATGACGTCCACCCCGCAGCGAATGCGTCGCTACCCGTTGCCAGGGGCAACCGCCGTCCAATGAACCTGCGTATGGTCCGGCGACACACAGACAGACAGACAGATTTGCGATTTTATATTTTACTAGCATAAGTACCCGGCGTTGCCCGGGTGAAAAATATATTTCTTAATAACCTTACATATATACACAGATGGGCTGCTACCCCTGCCCCCCCCCCCCCCCCACAGGCACGATCTCCTCGGCTGCTGTGCAGTAATATGTACGGCCTATAGTGTGGTGGGGTGTCGAGGCCTAGTACCGTGCAGAGCCTCCGGCCTCGCCTAAATTGCCCACCCGGCTGAGGCTGGGTACCGGGGCCGTTACCCCCCCCCCCCCCCCGCGCTACAATAATACTGTCTAATCGCTATAATTTTATAATCTACCGACCCTATAATAGTAATTGCACACATTGTGGTGGGGGGGGAGTGAAGAGGACGTGAAACTTTGATGAATTTACCTCAAGAGTCGCCTTTTAATGCGTGCGCATATTTTTAACGGGAATTAAAAATGACGTCCACCCCGCAACGAATGCGTTGCTACCCGTTGCCAGGGGCAACCGCCGTCCAATGAAACTGCGTATGGTCTGGCGACACACAGACAGACAGATTTGCGATTTTATATATATAGATATATATAGATGACGGCATTCGTGAACTGCACTTATTTGTATAGGTCAGCAGGGGGTGCTCGTTCATGCCTGCAGTATTTGGTTTCACTCCGACCCTGAAGAAATACTTAAAACTCATTTATTCATAACTCTTCTGCTCTACAAACATCAACATCTTCCCACAGCCACTGCAGATTTAATGACGGCAGGAATGTATCGATTTTAGCAGATTTATTACCTACAATTGTTTACATAAAATGTCATATATGTGACACCTGGGAGCACTTTATAAGCGGAATCAACACATTAAAAAGCGCACCCCCAGTGGCAGCTGTCCCTATGGTTCAGCGCTTGGCAATCGGGGATGTCTGCCAGTAGGGGGCGATGATTGTTAGGTGGTGTAATGATCAATGATGAGGGTCAGTTCATGTGTAGGTGTGAGATGTCTGGGGACGGTAGCAGCACTGCAACTTGATGGACAGCAACAGCGTGGAGGGCCTTTATCCAGCAGTTTCAGTTTCATTTCAGTTTAATTCATTAGGTACTAGCTGTACTACCCGGCTTCGCCCGGCCGCCTTTGTCTCCCCAGTGGCGATGTTCACACCACAACAGTTACTCGTTTGAGGCCGAGTCGACCTAGGAGAGGCCCAGGAGCGGTTGAAATAATCGTCACCGGTGGTGGCCGTAAGCGGGAATCGAACTCGGGTCGCCGGGTTCGTAGC
This sequence comes from Lampetra planeri, assembly GCF_965212315.1. Lineage (NCBI taxonomy): Eukaryota > Metazoa > Chordata > Hyperoartia > Petromyzontiformes > Petromyzontidae > Lampetra > Lampetra planeri. Next base: position 3,391,940 of record NC_136120.1, read on the forward strand.
GCAGCGCGCTAACCACGACACTACAATGCGTGACGCTCCCACGTGCGCGGGTCACGTGACAGATGTGACGTCACAGCTCGCTTGCCGTGCAAAAAATAACTGCATTATTGAGCACCCCCCCCCCCCCCCCCCAAAAAAGTGTATTTTTTATAATTTCCGCATGGTGTACAGTCTGTAAAGTACCCAAATGGCAAATTTCCAGTTTGTTGCATGTCGGGAAGTACGCTAAACATTTTGAACAGACACACATAATCACAACTTTGCCTTTTATATAGATGGAGATAACCCTGTGAGCCATTCGGCTCTTGAATCGGGTGCAACCGCAACAAACAAGAACAGTGAAGAGACAGTGGCCGATTATTATGCACGGGACAGGCCCTGTTAGGCTGGATTTTGTAAATTCTGGATATCGCCTGATGAAGCTGGTGGTAATCACCAGCGAATGTTGTGGGTTTACTCTCCAACAAACCGGTGTGCTGAAATAGTAACTAATTGGCACGTCTTGTTTACTCGACAAACCTTAATAATTGGCTGTGTCGGGTGGTGGCGGGTATAACGACACATTTATATATTTACGCGATGTAACAAAACAAAAGACTTCATGGGAATTCCCTCCCAATCGTCTTTTCCGAGCAATCTCACTCAAGTTCATTTTGATTGAGCAGATTCAGTAAATCATTCAGAACTAAATTTCGATTGAAAGCTTTCGTGACTGCAGGGATTCATCTTCTTGGTTCTTTCGGTAAAGTCACGTAGAAGGGAAATAATAAAATAATACAAAATAAAACATTATAAAAGGGAAATAATAAAATAATAAAAATAAAACATAATAAAATAAAAGTATTTTATTATGTTTATTTTTATTATATAAAAGTATTTTATTTTATTGTTTTATCTTCATCATATAAAAGTATTGTATTGTTTTATTTTTATATTATAAAAGTATTTTGTTTTATTTGTATCATTTTATCATTTCCCTTCTACGTGACTTTACTGAAATAACCAAGAAGATCATTAAGAACTAAATAAAAAAAGCACTTAATATAATTTATAGAGCGCTAGCACTCAATACGTTCGCCATGGCTTACGAAACGGTAACAGAATGGGATGATTTAAATAGCAGGTGCGTTGACGATTAATGGATAAGTGACACTGGGGGATACTTCCTTAAACGCAACTTCCGCGGTCAACACAAATCAACGTTAAATCAAAGCCCTAACATTGAATTACCTGCAAAGCAATTCGTCTCGGGAAAATTTGCCTCCAGATCGATCGCAGCACAAATAACAAAAATAAGCTCCTGAAACATTAATCGTTAAACAAATGGAGGTTGATCGCTCATAGCGGTAATGCTGCATGTTAAGGTACAAGAGTACTACATTATGCAAAAGGCAACTACAAAGCGAAGCTTTAAAGAATCGACGGCGTCTCATCATATTGTGCTTTATACGGGGAGAGTAGAAAGAGGACACCTTTGCAGCGACGACATTGACGGTAGTTTGAGGCGTTAAGGGAGAGAGAGAAGTCGTGATAACTAATTCACACACACCGGGACAGAGATCGATAACGTCGACTCGACAGCCATCTTGCTCAGGGAAAACAACGCAACTTCCGCCTCGGCCAACCCATGCGTGCTGACGTCACCCACCGTGCGTGGTGACGTCACCCACCCTGCGTGATAACGTCACTTACCCTGCGTGATAACGTCACTCACCCTGCGTGCCGACGTCAACCCCCCCTGCGTGCCGACGTCACTTCACCCCCTGCGTGGTAACGTCACCCACCCAGCGTGGGACGTCACCTACCCTGCGTGGTGACGTCACAACGCAGGAGGCGGGTATGACGTTATCACGCAGGGGTGGTGACGTCACAACGCAGGAGGCGGGGTGACGTCACCACCCCTGCGTGAAAACGTCATACCCACCCTCCGCGTTTAACGTCACCCCCCCACCCTCCGCTGCGTGGTGACGTCAACCCCACCCTGCGCGCTGACGTCGAAACTCTTGCCCCGCGTAACCAAGGCGACGACGGGGACGCGCCCCCCCCCCCCTCCTTTCCCGCGCAAAGCGAGGCGTGACGTCACACCGCGCGGGTATGACGTCACACCGTGCGGGTATGACGTCACGCGGCGCGCTGCCACTGCGAGGCTCACAACTTGACAGGCGGTGGCGGGCGGGGTGCCATGGTCCGGGCCGGCCGCTGCTGCTGCTGCTGCCGCTGCTGTTGCCGCTGAAGCTCTTGCCGCCTGGCGCCCCCCTCCCCACTCCGCTCCCCACCGGCAGAGCCGCTCAGAGACGGCGACAATGACGCTGATAGGAGCGAGCGACTTCGTGGCGGAGGCGATGGATGATTACAGCGCGCCCACCGCCTCGGACTTCGGCAGCCGCATCGCGAGCTGCAGACACACCGTGAGCACGCTGGAGGAGGTGAGCCGTGGTGGTGGTGTGGTGGTTGTGTTGTGTTGTGGTGGTGGTGTTGTGGTGGTAGTGAGCACGCTGGAGGAGGTGAGCGGTGGTTGTGGTGGTGTTGTTGTGGTGGTGGTGTGAGTGGTGGTTGTGGTTGGTGTGAGTGGTGTTGTGGTGGTGTTGTGGTTGCGTTGTGGTGGTGTTGTGGTTGGTGGTTGTGGTGGTTTTGGTGGTTGTGTCTTTGTGGAGAAGTTGTCTGTCGTGAGGGTTTGTGATATTGTTGGGATCGCGCTGTTTGGGTAGTGGTGTGGTGTTGGTGGTTGGAGGTAGTTAGTGTCAGTGGAGTTCTCTTACGACAGCTGTGATTTTTTTTTTTGGGATCGCGTCTTTGGTCGTGGTAGAAGAAGGTGGTGGTGGTGGTGTAAGGATGGGGGGGTATCAGTGAAGTCAATGGAGAAGTTGCTGCTCTGTGAGGGTTGTGATTGTTTGAGTCTCTCTGTGTTGAGTGGTGGTGGTGATGGTGGTGGTGACGGTGGTGTAAGGAGGAGGTGGGGGTATCGGTGAAGTCAATGGAGAAGTTGCTGCTCTGTGAGGGTTGTGATTTGTCCGCGCGCGGTCTCCGTAGCGAGATGTCAACAACGCGTGACGCTGTTAACACGTGCGGCTATACACAATCATTGTTATACACAATCACTGTTATACACAATCACTGTTATACACAATCACTATTATACACAATAGCTGTGTTATACACAAACACTGCGTTATACACAATCACCGTGTTATACACAATCACCGTGTTATACACAATCACTGTTATACACGATCACTGTGTTATACACAATCACTCTGTTATACACAATCACTCTGTTATACACAATCACTATGTTATACACAATCACGGTCTTATACACAATCACTCGGTTATACACAACCACTCGGTTATACACAACCACTCGGTTATACACAACCACTGCCATACACAATCATTGTGTTATACATAATCAATGTGTTATACACAATCACTGTGTTATACACAATAACTATGTTATACACAATCACTGTTATACACAATCATTGTGTTATACACAATCATTGCGTTATACATAATAACTGTGTTATACACAATTATTGTGTTATACACACTCATTGTGTTATACACAATCACTATTATACACAATCACTCTGTTATACACAATCATTGTTATACACAATCATTGTTATACACAATCATCGTGTCATACACAATCACTGTGTTACACAATCATCGCGTTATACACAATCATCGTGTCATACACAATCATTGCGTTATACATAATAACTGTGTTATACACAATTATCGTGTTATACACACTCATTGTGTTATACACAATCACTATTATACACAATCACTCTGTTATACACAATCGTTGTTATACACAATCATCGTGTCATACACAATCACTGTGTTACACATAATCATCGCGTTATACACAATCATCGTGTCATACACAATCATTGTGTTATACACAATAATTGTTATACACAATCATTGTGTTATACACAAGCATTGTTATACACAATCGCGTGTTATACATACTCATCGTGTCATACACAATCATTATGTCATACACAATAACTCTCATACATAATCGTTGTGTTATACACAATCACTGTGTTATACACAATCACTGCGTTATACATACTAGTCGTGTTGTAACGGGGTTATACATACTCATTGTGTTTTAACGTGGTTATACACAACCATTGTGTTGTTATACGCGTATTATACAATGCAGCCAAATCTATAACAATGCTAACACTCGGTGTTCGAGTAACATGTGTAACATCACAGTTCTAGACAATGTTTGATTATAACAATACTGCAACATAGGTAAAGCATGCACCATGAGAGTACTTGTGACAATTCTATATAAGTTGTGATTTTAACATTGGTGTACTGCAATAGAAAGATGGCATTGTATAAAATAATCACGTGTGTGTCACAAGACGTGAAATCATAACCATAATTTCGCCAACAGTTATGTGCAAAGCATACGACTGGAAACAATATTAAGTGTACGGGTGACACGTAACGTAACAGGTTATACACCATATGATTATAGCGACGCTGAATACGTACTTGAAATTTAACATGTAAAATATAGCGTGTGTCAGTGGATGTGGAATTACAACTACAGTTTTTGTAATAACAATACGTGTGTTTAATTACACTCACAAAACAGCATGGTACGTATAGCATGGAAATAAGAAACCCTGGTTGGTATGTGAGTGAGTGATAACTCGTTTCCCTCGCTTTACGCAGTATTAAATGCACACACAGTAGTACACACACAATACACACACAATACACATACAGATACACACACAACACACACACAGGTACACACACAACACATACAGGTACACCACACAATACACACACAGTAGTATACACACAGATACACACACAACACACACACAGGTACACCACACAATACACACACAGTAGTATACACACAGTAGTACACACACAATACACACACAATACACATACAGATACACAACACATACACAGGTACACACACAACACATACAGGTACACCACACAATACACACACAGATACACACACAATACACACACAACACATACAGTTACACCACACAATACACACACAATACACATACAGATACACACAGTAGTATACACACAGTAGTACACACACAATACACACAATACACACACAATACACACACATTAGTACACACAGGTACACACAGGTGCACACACAATACACACAGTACACACACAATACACACACGTACACACACAGTAGTACACACAGTACACACAGTAGTACACACACAATACACACACAATACACACACAGGTACACACACAGGTACACACACAATACACACACAGGTACACCACACAATACACACACAGGTACACACACAGGTACACACACAATACACACAAAGTACACACACACAATACACACACAGGTACACACACAGTACACACAGTAGTACACACACAATACACACACAGTAGTACACACTGCACACAGTATTACACACACAGTACACACACAGTAGTACACACAGTATTACACACACAGTACACACACAGTACACACAGTAGTACACACACAATACACACACAGTAGTACACACTGCACACAGTATTACACACACAGTACACACACAGTAGTACACACAGTATTACACACACAGTATTACACACAGTAGTACACACACAGGTACACACACAGTAGTACACACAGTATTACACACAGTAGTACACACACAGGTACACACACAGTAGTACACACACAGTAGTACACACAGTAGTACACACACAGGTACACACACAGTAGTACACACACAGTAGTACACACAGTAGTACACACACAGTATTACACACAGTAGTACACACACAGGTACACACACAGTAGTACACACACAGTAGTACACACAGTATTACACACACAGTATTACACACAGTAGTACACACACAGGTACACACACAGTAGTACACACAGTATTACACACAGTAGTACACACACAGGTACACACACAGTAGTACACACACAGTAGTACACACAGTAGTACACACACAGGTACACACACAGTAGTACACACACAGTAGTACACACAGTAGTACACACAGTAGTACACACAGTAGTACACACACAGGTACACACACAGGTACACACACAGTAGTACACACAGTAGTACACACAGTAGTACACACAGTAGTACACACACAGTAGTACACACACAGTAGTACACACAGTATTACACACAGTAGTACACACACAGGTACACACACAGTAGTACACACAGTAGTACACACACAGTAGTACACACAGTAGTACACACAGTAGTACACACAGTACACACACCGTACACACACAATACACACAGTACACACACCGTACACTGTTGCCCCACGTCCGACCGCATAGCCGCCCGCATACGAGTGAATTCAAACCACAGCAAATTTTGGGTACAAATAGGTGAGCCGCATCTTCGCGAAACCGCAACAACCCAAACCCGCATGAAGCTATAGGGAAACCTGCATTAAAGGTATGGAGCAGTGGCGTAATGGTTAGCACATTGCGCTATGAACCTGGCCACCAGAGTTCTAACTAACGATGTTTTATTATTTTACCGGTTAATGCCCAGCTCAGCAAAGTGGCTTATCATGTGGACATTTGTCGCAGCGAAATACTGTAAACGCACGTTTCTAAATGTGGAGGGGAAAACTCTGAGAACCCAGAGAAAAATCCACACGACCACGAGGAGAACACGCAAGCTGCAAATATACAGCCGTCAGGGTCGGGATCGAACCCACTACCTCCTACAAACCAGGTGCGGCAGGTCACATTATCCGAGCCACCGTCGGTTTCCGGCTGCCACTAAAATCAGTGACGAGTGATATCCGAACCTGCCGGGGGTACAACCTTCATTGACCACCGTGGAGAAGTACGGTTAATCAGCCCATGTGGCGACACGGAATGGGAAGGGCTTTCATGTTATCTCCATATATATGAAAGGCAAAGCTGTGATTTTGTGTGTCTGTTCAAAATGTTTAGCGTACTTTCTCGACATGCATCAAACTTGAAATTTGCCGTGTGGGTACTTTCCAGACTGTACAGCATGCAACAATTATAAAAATACACTTTTGGGGGGGGAGCTCAATAATGCAGATATTGTTTGCACGGCAAGTGAGCTGTGACGTCACATCTGTCACGTGACCCGCGCACGTGGAAGCGTAACACATTGTAGTGTAGCAGGTAGCGCGCCGCGCTACGAACCCAGCGACCCGAGTTCGATTCCCGCTCACGGCCACCACCGGTGACGATTATTTGAACCGGTACTGGGCCTCCCCCTAGGTCGACTCAGCCTCAAACGAGTAACTGCTGTGGTGTGTGAACATCGCCACTGGGGAGACAAAGGCGGCCGGGCATCGTGAATCCAAGTCCCGGGCGAAGCCGGGTAGTAAAGCTAGTTTATTAGATAAATACATTAAACCGCGCACGAATACTTGTGTGCACACATCAGGTCTCCATTTGAAAAGAGTCTTTGAAACTGTGTGTGTTCTAGCTTGTGGTTGCACAACCATGGAACAACTTGGACTTCAACGGGGCGCACGTACACATGCCTTGCCTTCACCAGCTACAGCGATTTCCAGTAAAAGCATTACGCCAATGAAATTGTTACCTCGGACATCTCTGCCAATAATATCGCCGCAGGATGTTGGTAGGTGTGCGGTGAATATCTCGGCAGCAGCTACACAAGTTTTGGCTCGTAAGTAACCAAATCGAAGTGCTTGTCATGTCGCAGAGTTCACCGCTGTTAACCCAAGGGTATAGATGGAGCCCAGTGGTCGGGTCTGGAAGCAGAGAATATGGCTTATTCATCCCTTTATGCAATGATGTGTTACATGTCTTGAATAGGGTCATACACGAGCCTAGAACATGTATACCAAAGACATCATGGCCAGGTTTTTGAATGCCAGGGATGCTTGCATCCTAGGGTTACAAGGTAAACATGCCATACTGTGTGTTGGTAATATTTGCAATTTATTTCCGCTTGCGTGTTATGAGGGTGCCTTGGCTTGGCTCTCTCAAGAAAAAAAATCGTAGATTCTGAACCCTAAGAGCAAATGATGTTACTCCCTGCAGCGTGTGTTGTTTATATGTGTGTGGACTGTGGGGTCTTGGGTGAAGTGGTAGCGAAGTGATATGCCCAATGTCCGACGAACTTGGCAACCTGAGTTCAATTACTCTTTGGTTATTTCGGTAAAGTCACGTAGGTATAAAATAAAATAAATCACGATGCTTGTGTTGCGCCCGAAACGTCGTGATTTATTTTATTTTCTACCTACGTGACTTTACCGAAAGAACCAAAAGCTTCAAATCAAGACTGAGTTCAATTCTTGGCGATTTGCAAACATCATTGGTGGACATTTAAACTGGTCCTGATCCTTCCCTAGGTCGACTGGGTCTGAAATGAGTACTGAAATGAGTACGTGACTGCAGGGATTCATCTTCTTGGTTCTTTCGGTAAAGTCACGTAGAAAGGAAATAATAAAATAATAAAAATATTACATAATAAAATCAAATTCTCACGACGTTTCGGAACACCACCAAGCTTGGTGGTGTTCATTCGGACGCTGTCTTTCCGACAGCCCTGTTCTTCACCTGAGGACGGCTGCTTGCGTTGTGGCCGAAACGTCGTGAGAATTGTATTTTATTATGTTTTCTTTTTATTATTTTATTATTTCCCTTCTACGTGACTTTACCGAAAGAACCAAGAAGATGTGTGTACCACTTGACCATGCACACACACACACACCATGGTGTTTTCAACATGGCAGCGTTGAAGCATGTGCTCGTGTCATCTTGTATTACGTAGCCATGGGTGGGGTGTCAGATTGGGGTGTGTTGGTTTTCATGTTTTACTTAGCAGTGAGCAATAATGGTGTTGTCATAATGTTACGTGGGGTGTGCTCCTATAAAATAGTGCTTATTACAACAGACGGATGGCCCATCAGCAGCTCTTTGGCCCTGAAGCTGTTTGCCATTCTGAAACGTAATATCACAGGAACAAATTAATGTGTTTGTGGAAGCTGATTTTTAACAGAATGGTGGACAGTGTTGCCTTTACCACCAGCAGTAGCAACCATGATTAAGGTCTCCTTAAGCATCACCCTTTGCCTCATCAGGCAACAATCCATTTGGCTCCTTCACACGAGTCGAGTAAATTGTTCCATCTCCATGGTTCTCCATCTCCATCATCTCGGGCGTGTTTTCCCTGTTTGACGTCCCCCAATGGCAGTGCCTTTCCTGTAATAACAGGCGTTTGGGACGAAGTGTCCCCCAAATAAGCATTCGGTCGCTGTTCAGTGACAATGCTAGTTTTGTGTCACTGGTGTCAATTCCGCACTGCGTGGTACCATGTAGGTCTGACCTCTCGCTCAGCAGAGATTGCCTTGGGGTCTTTCCTAATGGTTTTCGGCGCTGGAGAGGAGAGCGTGTGAATGAGAGTAGAGCAAGACAAAAGGGCTAGGGGGTAGACGGCAGAGGTCGCAACCGGGTTTTGATTCCTTACCCGTACCCGGCCGCACCAGGGTCACAAACGGGTACCCTACCCGTACCCGGCCGGGTACGGGTAGGGTACGGGTATCGGGTACCCGATTGCGACCTCTGGGATGAAGCCATGTTGCAGGCACGGGTGGGTTGATTCTAGGAACTTGAATTGTGAGAAGAGACAAGACGTTGGGAAATGAGTGACAAACGGTTACTCACCAGTGACTCACGGCCTACCCGTACCCGGCCGCACCAGGGTTGCAAACGGGTACCCGTACCCGGCCGGGTATGGGTAGGCGGGTATCGGGTAGGATACGGGTATCGGGTACCCGGTTGCGACCTCTGGTAGACGGGGTCCAGTCCATGGAGGACCTTCAAAACACTGATCTTGTAGTTCACTCAGAAATGAATGTGGAGTTATCCGAAGTTTGGGGTGGTGAGTCTCTGATCCAAGTACTGATCAGGGTTGACCTGGCTTCACCTCGAGATATGACCGGTGCATTCAGGGTGATCTTTATGTAAGGCACATTGAAATGTCTTATTTGCACAAGTGTTTAATTGTTATCGAATAGCCTATGAAGGGCAAAAACGCCATGCTCTTGCCATTTATATTTGTTTGTCTGCTTGGTTTTTTTTTCAATTGGAGCTTCTGACTTTAGATAATGTAAGCGTGTGTATCGCTTAATATTTTTCATACCAGACAATAAGTCTTTTAACTTAGCAGAGGGATTTAGGTATTTCGTGGCACATATTTTGAATGACTGACATAGGCATGTAACGATCCGGACATATTTCTCATATCCGAACCTAATGCTCTGCCATCAACATGGACAGCGAGTAGTGTGGGTGCGGACAGGCTGTTCTCAAAAAACATGACGGTATGTGAAGAGTGGTGCTTCATTATCGCGGTTCTGGAAAGGCGGCGTATTGTTGCTGCACTCAGGTTACTGGCCACACAATAGACTATTACATAATAACCCTCTCCCTACAGGTGTGATCATTGATCAGCCGGGTGTCTGTCGTTGGAAATCTTGCACAAGGTTAAGCTGTGCATTGAGTCTATATCATCGAGGTATCATCAAACATTTACCGATGGCTCATTGACATGTCCCGTCGTGTCCCTAAAGGAGAACCACGATTTAATTATTTTGTGCGAATACCACTTTACAGAGGACGCATCGGACCTCAGGGTTGCTGCTGCTGCTGCTGCGCGTGATTAAGCTACTGCACCGTTATAATCTCTGACAAGTAGGGCTGGAATCGCGTAACAACAAAGGCTCGTAGTGGAGGCATTTCGAGTGCCATTAAGCATCGGCGCTTGCAATATCGCGCTGTGCATCTGCTGTTAAGATAGCGCCGTGCGGCACACACACACACTGCAAGTGCTTCTTCCTGGCTGGTTTATTCGCCGCGGCAAACATTCCGTTTCGCAGCGGGATGATGAGTGCAGCCGTTAACATTTCACTCTGCTAACCACGAGCACATTACCAACTGCGATAAAAAAAAATTACCCGCGGATAGTGTGAGAGAGCTCCAAAACAGGATAACATCCACAGTTTATTTTAAATTGTGCACTGTAAACAGTTTCTTTATGGTGTCACGCTGTGCTTTTTTGATTGGCCATTGGTGTCATGACAATATCTGTAGAAATGTTAGCTCCTTTAAAATGTAAAGCACTGCTTCAGTACGTTAATATGCACACCTTGCATTGAAGCACTCGCACCAAGCTGAAAAGCAAAGGAGGATTTGCTGCGATGGCCAGTCTACAAAAGCTTACACCCAAGCCCCACATTCAGCTGGTCACGCATTCCACAGGCGGAAGCATTCGGTCCATCCATTCTTTACACAAGCGCCGAATCAATTGCGTTGCATCTCTTGTCACATTCACCGCGGATTCGTACGCTCCAGAAGCAGCCCATTTCATCCTTGTCCAGTCTGCCTCCGTTAATACATATTCACACGCTCCAATATGTTTGCGTATTTCTCCTTTCACCACGGTGAGTTTGTTCAAATACAGCACAGCGGTGTTTCCTACCGCAAAGTGACTTTAGCACATAGCCTGGGTGGCACGATGTTCATCTGCTGCGAAACGGATCTAGAGAAAAACACTAGTGTCCTGTCTAATACAACCCTTATGCATGCACTCTTCAACGTTCATAAGTTTAAATTGGTTTGCTCGTATTCGGGGTGAAGTGGGCTTGTTTGGGCTGGTCTGGTGAGTCCCAAGTCGGTAAATTAAGGTCTACGATGTCGATGTTGCTGATGGTGGTGGCGTGCATTCCTTAGCTGCTTTCAGCAAAAGTGTTTAATTTCATTTGGTTTTATTTACTCTGCTATAATTTGAAATGTTAACCCAGGAAATCCCCACTGAGTGTTCACTTGTGTTTTAGGAGGGCTTCTGCTAAGGAGTTTTAAGCCAATTTCTTTCTGGGTACATTTTTTAATGCTATTTGAGCCTTAGCAGGCATTTCCGCAGAATCCAAAAATTATTGCATTTCATTTTGGTTCTGTACGACTTGTTGAATGTAGTCTTTTCCAAAGGCCACTTCCTGCGACCCACCACAGCGCACATGTAGGTTCCCTCTGCCTATTTCCAATGCGGACATTATGGAACGAATCTATTTAAATTTCGTTAAGAAGATGTGAAAACTTGGAGGGACGGGCGGAAAGGTTGAGGGAAGAGTTTGTTTTCAACCCCCCCCCCCCCCCAGTTAATATTCTTTGGGAATTTCTTTCGATCTTTAATATGTTTATAATATGGCTACGTATCGGGTAGCAGAGGGAAGTGAAGCACTCATTGCATTCTAATTTTAAGCTCAAACATCTATGCTCCCTTCACCGAGCCGCAACTGACTGACCAATTTCCTGAACTGTAGTAAAAACAACCCCGACGATCCGCATGGCGTTGGAAAGGTCCTCATCCAGCAGCGGATTGACGGGGCCGTATGCGGACATGGGCACTGAAGGGGATGATGTTGGTGTTGGCTGTTGTCCTCGGCTAACTATGGGAGACTGGTGGCACCCTCGCTTGGAGCAGCTCCCTGTATTAGCACCCTGTTCCATTGTCACGTGGTTCACGGCGCTCGTGGTCCCCGTGGCCCCCTGCCTGACACGTGCGCACCTCTTTCTGCCAGCGGTCGTTGAAGCGCGGCGACTGCTGTGCCGAATGACGAGAGGAAATAACTTAAATTAGACATGTTGATAGTAATGCTCATTGCTGTATTGTCTGGGCAGTGATGATGGGCCATGGAGTCAATTTGAATGAACAAAAATGTGTTTATCAATGAAAGCCTCACTGGGGCATAAGAATAAATTGGGCACATTGCTCTGCTGCTTTTTCTTATGAATTGAGATTTCTTAAAGCACTCCCAACTTGCTCTCGTGCACCTCTTTACTTGCTATCACGTATCAATCAGAAGTTTGACGTTAATCAATAAAAGGGAATAAAAGCTGAAAAAGTGCTCAAAGAAGCAGGGAGAGATGGATCTTGGGAGTTCCGATGAGAGACGGGAAGAGGCTCACACGGATTAGATTCATCATTTGGGAGCAAAACTCATGCATACTTTGCGATGACACTCAAAGTTTTACACAGATTGGTTTCCTGACCCACTTGCTGTACTGCCACCTCCCAGCATGTTTGGAGTCGGATTATTTACGGGTCTCTGTGATTCACTAACTCCCCGCCTCCAGAGTTCTGGATCACAGACATGCCTGCCATCATGCCCCAACTTGCATTGATTGGGGCAGACATCCTCTGCAGGAATGGACAGCAGAAGAGGGACGTGGCTTTGATGCAGGGCCGTCATTTAATTAGGAGTTTGAATGTTTGAGGTTTGCTTGATCGCCTTGCCTGTCGGCTAACAACAGCTGCACTGAGCTCGGTAGATGGGCTCCGGTGGCCCCCTCCAAGTACCAACGTCAAGTGCAAGCCGCTGCCTTTAATTAATGTCGATTGCATGGGAAACTATAAATAATTATTAAGCTGAGAGCGATGCTGCAAGGAGATTAAAGTGCAGAGGCTCATATCTCATCCCAAGCTGAGAAGGAGCAATGGGATTGTCTTTACACGGACGCCTTGTGCTATGATTGATTCGATTTTTATTATATCCTGTCTTGTTTATATATATGTATCGCCCTGTGTCACTCAACTGCTAGGTGAGGGTGTGTCTACATCATGCAGGTTGTGGAGTGTTGTTTGACTAAGCCTCACCACACTGGTTAGCACGGGTTTGTGAATGCTGGAGAGCACACGTGTGGATTTTGATGTACAGCCCTCTGCTACCCACAACGTAGCCCCAAAATCGATAACACCTGTTTGTTAAACAAGTTTCTTTTATTTTACCAGGTAGGGCCCATTGAGCTCTATAGCTCTTTTTTTCAGAAGCGACCTGGCCACAAATGATAGCTCAACGCAGCTGCGTATCGTGTGGAAATTTATAGCAGCCAAATACTCTGAACGCAAGTTGATTCTAAATGTGGAGAGAAAAACCAGAGGGCCCAAGCAAGGTAGTTAACATCTTGACACCGTGGCGCCCAAATGCGTGGTGGGTGAAATTTGCAACACCTATGCAAACACTGTCCAGGTTGAAATTTGCTTAGCTTGTGAGATCTGATGAGATTGGATGTGGTGATTTGGTCATAGAGTATACACCACTGTGTTACAAAACTTTCATTCTTTTCGAGTAATATTTCCGGCTTTGCATTCTTCCTCTCGATCAGCGCAGAGGGGACAAATGGAAACATTGTTCTGAAGCAACGGGGTGAGATAACACTGGTCAACATAAAAAAAAAATTCTGACCTGGACTTTTGCAGCTGTTTTAGACTTATTTCAGGGTGCTGATTATAAATCTGATCTCAGATTTGCTCTATGACATCTCATTTTTATGCTATCGGAATACCCCATTTTCATTGATTTTACCCGAAATTAACTCTGTCACTTATGATTGCAAGTTGTTGCGAGTCGGTGACTGCTTTAGTGTTAAAATATGGTGCTGTATTTTTAGGATAGTGTGTTTATAATATCATTTTATGTAGATATCCACATTTATTTAATATTTTTCTTCTGCAGTTTTTATTGAAAATACAATATTTGACATCTCAAAAACCTGATGTGATAGACAAAAACTGATGCCAAATTTGGAATCAGCACCCCAAAATTACCTTATGACCGTTGGAATACCTTATGCCAGAAAAAGTGTGTTGACCAGTGTCATTCTAGATTTGAAGCTTTCGTGACTGCAAGGATTCATTCTCTTAGGTTTTTTCGGTAAAGTCACGTAGGTAAAAAATTTAAATTAATAAAAGTAAAATAAAACAAATAAAAAAATTCACGACGTTTCGGAAGGAACACAAGCCTCCGTCTTCAGGTGGAACCGTCATAGACCAGTGTCATGTTTTTGCTCGGTGTGGCAATTCCACGCTGGCCCCCCGGGGTCGCTGACGGTGCGAGCGATAAGAGCTCGCGGCGATTGATGCAGGTGATCTCTCTCGGCTCGCCACCGCTCGAGTGGAAGCCAGAGCAGGCGCTGGGTTCGAAAAATTCACAGCCGTCGGGAGATTTAGCACTGTGCATCGGCGCTGCACGGTTAATGCCCAAGCAGGGAGTAATGGAGTCAATAATCGATGGAACGTTTCGTGATTCGGATAATCGGATCATGCGCCCTCTTACAATTGATGTGGGTCACGTGACCCCTCTCTCTGCCTTGTTGCTGTTATCTCATTCGGCTAAACAGTGAGCGATGTGTCAATTCACCGCTCTTCAAAAGGGATTTTCAGATTCATCTGAAGATGGAATCCAAAGAACGTAGAGTTCTCTTAGCTTGTAGATATGAGCCCAGGCTTTGTGTGTCCAGGCTCTGGGTTTCGACTTTGAAGCTCTCTGATAAGGTATTAGACTTTAAAATCACGGCCAAGCAGGTCACCATAGCTCACTCTCATCATGTCACTGCGTTGCCGAATCAAGACGTACAGGACTGACGTCACTAAAATGCCGTGAAGGTGTGCCTGACCATGATTGTAAAGTGCGTGTCGTTATTAATGCTGCTTCAAACCAACGTTAGGCACCCCAGGACACGCAGACTAAGTGCGTAGCTACAGAGTAAAAGCTGTTTGTGTTGTGTGCTGTGTCTTCCTTAAAGCATTACATTGACTGTTTTTCTGCTTCCTCTACGGCTTTATTTGCAGTTTTAACCATTCAACCCCGGTGCTTGGATATCCCCGTCGTCTGCGCAGTTGTCACTGCGCCAGTTTGCATGAAGCCGTCAGTTTGATTTCTGCATTGGCCGCCAGATAACTTCTGCACGAAATAAATACAGTGCTGAGGGTAACAAGTGTGGGTTGAAACCGCGCACTTTTTTGCTTGACATGATCCATTTCTCGTCTTCCCTTTTAAACTTCCTCTTTGCAATCCTCTTTGCAATCGTCTTCTCTCATTTGGCACTCGACTGGCCTTCGCCTTGCATAGCTCTTTAGATCTCCGCGAGTGTCCGTACCTCATGACCAAGGATTACGCGGTGATATTTTTCGTATTTACTTTCTAATCGTATTAATGTACTGCGTTCCACCGTCCTTTTGTCTGTCATTGTTACTGAACGGCCTAAATAAAAATCTAACACCGTGATTCAGGAATATACTCTGGAAAACTGGATTAGTCTGCTGTTTTGAAGCTGACCTGTTTCATATCTATTTACAAAAATCAGCAGCCAATGACAAATTGATGGTTATGGATCAGCAGCTGCCCTGGTGCAAAATAAATCGTCTAAGAGGGCAATAATTAACTTTGCTGCTGTGCTGTCCGTGGGCTCCACACTGCCGCCCCGTAAATGATGGTTCTGTGTGTGCGGAACCCCGTGACCAGCTGTACTGTATGGAAAGGACGGCATCCTTCCCGCACGTCACCCATGTTTATTGTTCAAAACATTCTTTTTTCCAGGCTTGCGCCCAATAGCTCGGCCACAGGGGCTCGGAGAGGCAGGCACTTTCCGAACATGCGTGCAGCCAGCCTCCAGCCGCAGATAAAGGGCATGGCTCTCGCCGGAAGCGGAGCTTAATCGGCGCCCGCCGAATATTATTCAGTCTCCCCCTTTAGCTTTTCCTCTTGGGCACGTTTCCCACATTGCAATGCTTCTCACACTCCAAGGCTGTGAGCCATACAGCAGTCCGCCTTTCCGTGTCTATCCAAATTTGTGTTGAGTCGATCGGTGTAAATGGAAATGTGCTCTCGATTTACACTAGGGATTGGTTTGGGAGGCTATGCGGTATTGCTAGCCATTACTTGATTAGTTTTTGGCTATTGCCACCAGTTGGCTTTGAAACATTAATCCTGCCTATATATATAATGAAAATAATTAATAATAATCTTTCTACCCTGTGTCAATCCACTGCTGGATTAAGACCTTCCCACCTAATTATTAGTCATTGCCGTTTATAAAATGTAGCGCAGAACTGCTTCAGGGTTGACTGTCTCCGAATGCGATGCAATGTAAAATAAAATGATTATCATTGGCATCAATGCCAGCCATCGTTAGGAATCAAACTCATGTTACTCGTGTCAGAGTGCAGTGGACGCACTGCCACCACTGCTCATGTTATTGTTCTGATAGTCAAATGAGGAATACTTTGTATAAATGCATAATGCCAACCTTGAAGGGTGGGTTAAAATCAAAAACGCGCTGTTCCAAGTATATTGGTACGATAAGGCGATATGGTTTAGACTTTAGGTCACTGCACACAGTAGCACACAGTAAAAAAAAGAGGCATCATCCCTTTTTAATCCTTGGTATCGAGCCTGGGATATATGACGATGACGTAACGCTCGGGCCAGTGACAGGGTTTTTGTGGAACGTGCAGTATAAATAATAAATGAGGATGATGGTGGCGAGTCTGGTTGTCTCCACACCCAACCTGTTGGGGGGCATTAAACCTGGCTGGCTGCCTTTCTACAATCCATAAAGTGAATTCCACAGCTCTCGCGCCTTATCTTGACACCGTCTGTTAGGAGAATGCTGCATTTCTTGTTCATTATTTCCCAGCATACTTCTGCATGATGGGGGGGGGGGGGCAATCTCGCTGCTGTTGTTTGGAGTTCACATGAGTGCTTGCTCTCCTTGCCCTGATTTCACCACTCGACCTGCGTATCAAGGTAAGAGCACACCAGAATACAATTTGGATTCATATAGCTTGTAAATATAACCACAGCTCCAAAGCCCTGTACAAAACCAATGTGCGTATTTATTTTGTATCTAGAAGCAGTGTCAAGTCCACACTTGAGGTTTTAAGTGTGAACTTTGAACAGGGGGGGGGGGCTTCACAGCATGGATGGCTAGGGGATGTAAGTTACAGACTGTGCGAACAGCGTAGGTGAATGAGCGACCTCTCACTGGCCGAGTGTTGAGTGGGGGCCTTAGTTGCTGAAGCAGAATGTGCATGGAGGGGAGTAGAGCGAGATGAGAGGGCAGAGGCAGGCAGGGTCGAGTCGCTGGAGGATCTTGAAGACCGTTAGCGGAATCTTGAAATTGATATTCGTAACCCCTTGGGCAAAAATTACACCTCGGTGTCTCACGGGGAGAATCACCTTTATTTTGGTGCAGCTACATTTAATTATTTGTGAATGTGCTTGAGCCGATAAAGCATGGTGGTGTGCACCACCTCTCTTACCATGCGAGCTCCGCTGACGCATTTTAAGGTGGAATCAAATTAAATAGCAAACCCGCATTTTGTCTTGCGAACCGGGCGGTGGACTATTCCCCAATGAGCTTCATCCACGTCGCTCCGAGCTGCTCGGTGACACACAGCCACGTGGCCACCACCTCTGTGCACTCTCCCAGCAGGCCCATTGTCGTTGCATGGCACCGTACATACAAGACTGGCGTGATGGAGAGTTTTAGTTGCGGTTGTGGTGAGTGCTTGGGTCGGTGAGGGTTTCGGGGTTACATAGTTAGACGAGGGTTATATTTACTTACGCTTTGTGGTGAGGGTTAAGTACGTGAAGTGTAAATGTTCGGGTGAGGTTGGGTCAGGTGTCGAGTTAGAACCGTAGTAGTTGTGACTCAAGTTTAAATCTAATGCCGAGGCTTAACTTAAGCCATGTTATCAATGCATCGTTTTTATCGAGAAAAAAATATTCATGCACTCACAATACGTGCTCCGAGTCATACTTTCGTTATTTATATCGTGTGTCTAATTGGTTCACATCAACCCTGCAGCTACCAGAGATGCCACTTTCACCGCAACGGAAAAACAATCATTTACCCTTGAATCAAAAAGCCGTCCAAAATAATGACAATTCCGCAAAACCTTAGGGGGATTTAATCCTTACATGTTACATGCCTGTTAATGTGAAGGTTCAAGGGTTAGGCTTGGGGTTGCCCGCCGTCCGGGTGACACGGAGCCTCGCTCCACATCTCAGAGTCACGGACATTTATGTGTCTGTGAAAAATGGTGTGCGTTTATAAATTGCATTAGTATTAGAATAGGTTTTTTTCCCTTTTTTCTGGCAACAAAAAAACACCTTTAACAAGGAATCATGTCTGCATTAACCACAATGCTTGTGGTCAGAATGCAAACAAAAACACACTCTGATAATGTATGCATTGTCCTTGAAACGGATTGGTCCACACCAGAGACAGCTTTCTTTTGAGCCTCGTCTCAAACGGTGTTAGACCAGAGGACGCCAAAAGGCGTACAGCTCAAAGATAATGCACTATCAGAGTAATGAGAGCTCGGGTGAGCATCTACATCATGTGACCTCCGTTGCCAGTACCAAAATATGAGAATATGGTTTTCCCCTTTTTTCTGTCAACAAAAAAACACCTTTTACAAAGAATCATGTCTACATTAACCACAATACTTGTGGTCAGAATGCAAACAAAAAACATACTCTGATCAGCAATGCATTGTCAGAGTATGTGTTTTTTGTTGCCAGAAAAAAGGGGAAAAAACCTATTCTCATATTTTGCTACTGGCAAAGGAGGTCCCATGATGTTGCATTAGTATTATTAGGTTCCTTATAGCCACAGCCACCTTTGCTATTCGTAGAATAAATATACACATCAAAATAAAAATAAATCTGAAAAAGAAAGCTTCGCTTAGAACATGATGGATGCAGCAATCAAAGGCAGTGTACTGGAAAAGCCTGTTAAAACGTATATTAATAGCCCTGATGCTGATATAAAACTGGCTCTGGTCGACTTGAACAGAACTCACGTCACATAGTGATTGCTGCATCCTGCCTGGGGGATATAGAGGGCATATTTTTGTTGTTGCTTTGGTTGGTTGTTTTATGCGCCTCAGTGGCAAGATGTTAATGACCTCTTCTAGTATACGCGTGTTTGTAGGTTCGATCCTCACCCTGACTCCTGTATATTTGGAGTTTGCATGTTCTCTCTCCCCGTGCTCATGTGGATTTTTCTCCACGTCCTCTGGTTTTTCTCCTCCATGTTTAGAATCAACGTGCGTTTAGAGCATTTTCCTGCTATACATTTCCACGATGATAAGCCATTGTATTGAGCTACCGTTTTGGCCAGGTAATGTCTAGAAAAGAGCTATATAGCTTAGTGGGCCTTACCTGGTAAAACAAAAGTTTAGTTTTTAAATTATTTTGCGGGGAGGAACGTGCTTTGTCGTGGGTGCTGTCTGGCCGTGAGCCAAGCGTGGTAGCCACGCTGGTCACCGCACTCAGGCCCGTGCACGCACGACCATCTGCCTGTGTGTCTGTGGCTCCCTGGCAGCCTCTTTTACTGCATTGTAATTGTAGTCGCTGTGCACACGTTGTGGCTTGCAAGAGAATGGATGCTGTGCCCGTCGATGGACAGGATGGAGCAGTGGTTGGTGTCTGAGCGAGTGCGCGAGCACCTCTGTGACTTTGAAATTGATCCGCAAAGTCAGCCACAGTTATGTCATTTTACTTGTTTGGGATTGATTTTTATTTATTTATCACAGTTATTCTGCTGAGTGTTTATAATGATAGAAGTAATGGAATTTATCCTGGAAAGCCTGATCAAATCTTAAGACCCTTTCATCAGCTGTGCCCTGCATTTGAGATATTTCGCCAAATCCTTTTTGGTTTTTTGCATGTGGGAATATTACCCATTGTACAGAAACAGTGGGCATTTTTATTTTATAGAGAGATGCAGTTGGTCATAGACAGATGAAATAAGTAATATTTTAAAAAACTTTTTTTAAAACACGCTTTAATGAAATGTACCGTACTAGTAATGGCAGAACTCAACGACTCCAGGAAGTGGCCCCGAGGCTTGCCATAACGTAAGGGACCGTGGCCAATTACAGCCAACGTGAGTTTATCGTGGATAATTAGAGCCAAGCCGAAACATAACATATCAAAAAGAATGTTTTTAAATATATGCTTTTTTATGATAGAATGTAGTATTGTCATCAGTATGACATAAGTATACCAAGTTTGTAAAGTGTGATCATAACACCCACACAGCACTGCTGTTGACATCAGAATCTCTATTTATCCTGGAGGAATCCGATGAGCTATAAATCTATTTTTGCACATATGTCCAGTGGGGCTGAGTCAGAAATGTACAACAATAAACAACACAAAAACCACGATCCGAGTGCAAAGTAGAGAAAAGGTAAGCAAGTCACCAAAGATAAATACAAATAAAGTAGTATATACTTGAAAGTACAAATTGTATAAAAATGTAATAAGCGTTGCTCACATGCCACCACTGATACGCACAGCATGCACAGAGAATGTGGGGGGGGGGTCTGCCTACAAAATAAAACGCCCCCACATTTGAATCTATAATTCGTATTTTAAAAAAGTACGCCAGTAACGATTAATTCCCCCCCCAGTAATTAAATTAATTGTCACCCCAGTCGGGGGCTGATGTGGCTGTCATGCCGATTAAAAATGTTTCTGGTAATTTTTCAGCATTGGGATGTTTGGCCAATACCAGTTGCATTGTATGTGTTTTTGTAGTTATGGGGCAGGAAACCGAAGAGCCCGGAGAGGAAACCCCTGTAGAACAGGGGGAGAACATCCAAAATCCACACAGAAAGACGCCCCGAGTCAAGAATCAAACTCAGGACCTTTTTCTGTGAGGTGCGAGTGTTACCACTGCGCCGAACCTGAATTGTCACGAATCAGCGTCGCTGTTTTATTGAAAACTAAAAAAGTTTGCCTTGCATTTACTTCGTCTCGCCGTGGTGGCGAGATGTTAACTACCTTGCCTGGCACGCAGGAGGTCGTGGGTTCCATCCCAACCCTTGGCAATGCATGTATATTTGGAGTTTGCATGTTCTCCCTGTGGTCGCGTGGATTTTTCTCTGGGTCCTCCAGTTTCTTCCTCCAAATTTTGAATAAAAATGCATTTAAAGCATTTGGCTGCTGTAAATTTCCGCATGATAAGCCATTTCGTTGAGCTATCATTTGTGGCCAGGTTACTTCTGAAAAAGAGCTATGAAGCTCAGTGGGCCTGACCTGGTAAAATAAGAAATAGTTGATCAAATATTTAGAGTTTTGTACTCGGCATAATTGTAACATTAGCTTATCATCTGCTTGTAATTTTCATTAATCAGACATAATCTGGTCTCGTTTGGGAGGGCCTTCATCCAGCGCCCATCACCGTTTCTCACGATCTTTGCAGCGTAATAATCCACGGAGCAGCTGCACGCGACATGATTTCGTCGTTCCACCTCCCGCGCCTGGTGGACATCTCCTTGGGTGTGTTCCCACCTTTGGCTGCCACTCTGTCATTAGTGTCAACGTCGCGGCCATCATCACGTCTGGCAGCGCGTTTTGCTCAAGGACACATACTTTTCTTAACAGTCACCGTTTCTCCCAAGTCGCGTAAATCTATCCATTCCTATTTTCGTCTCTCTGTGTAATTCCAAGCGTGCAGTCTTCCATACTTGACTCAGCGTTTTGCAGTTTTTTTACATTTTCTTTGTCAGTGTTTTTTGTTTCCGTAAAATATATCTTGGCAGGTGATACAAAGCTAATTTTACACTTTCGGCACATTCATATGTTACTGATGATGGTAATCGATTGTTATAATTGTGACAAAGTCACTGCAATAGTTACCAATTGAAATGACGTACGATGGAAAAGAACTCCTGGAAATGTGTACTTAATTCAAAAGGTTGCAACATGGGCTCAAAATGGACATGAGCAAGACAAACATCAGTTAGAACAAATTCACCGAGCAATTGAATGTATCTGACGGAGGGACACGTTGCCAAAACACATTCGCGTATGTATACCGAGAGCAGTTATTGAAGGTGTACTGGTAGCTTGGCTACATACGGTGTGAAAGAAGTTCAGCATACACACGTGAACATTAGGAAATAAAGAGGTTGACAAAAGCTGCTTGGGTTGCTTTTGTAAAATGTAACTTAATCTTAAAAGGCAACAGTCGATATAATATAAACGAATCAAATAATTTAGATTCCCCTGCATAGGCAATTTATTGCACTTATCGTGAACTCACTGTTGGTATTATGTCACTGACACATGGATACATTTGGGTACCCAAAATATACGATTCACATTCGGCCCAAAAATGTCATCTCCTGCCCCCGCGTGTTTTATGGGCTGCTGAGCATGCACAATAGTCTCGTTTTGCCTCTAAATATCCAATGCTCCACTTATATCTGAAGTGGAAGCCCCCTTTGACAGCTTGGTGGTAAATTCTGTTTGCAGACAGTGATGGGGTAGGGCAGGCTGGGGCGTAAAGGAGTGAGCAGCACAGTGGCAGTAGTGGTGGTGGTGGTTGATGGTGGTGGTGGTGGTGGGGAAATTGATCGCTGCCTTGCTGTTCCACGCTCCCACATTCACTGTGCATCCCCCCCCCCCCCCTTGGGAGCGTTCGTGCGTCGTGTTTGACACCGAGAAAGTCTGTGGAATGGTCCGCGCGGAATGAATGTACCGAAGAGAGCTCGACAAAAGATAAATATACAGCAATTGTGATGCTTTCTGGTTATTTTATGCAATGTTAATTGTCCCGCGTTCATGAATGGCTTTTTTTCTTGCCAAAGCACCAAGCAATTCAACAGCATTTGGTTAACATGCCCACACCCTGCTGATAAGGTTCGGAGAAGGCGAAACCAGTACACAGTTTGACCGCATGCGCAAATGCTACTTGAACATTTTGATCTAAAAAGCCTTTTGGCTGATGGGACAGAAATTGAAATCTTGTGTTTGTATAGCGAGACACATTTCTGTATGTTGATTTGTTTATTTATGATATTTTATCACAGACAATTCCCCAAGACAGCGCGTGGTGTTTTATGCATAATGTGCGACGCTTGGCACGTGGTTCAAACCCCATTTATCTACCGCACAGTACGAACAGGCGGCACGTGACACACGAGGCGAACGCAGTTCTGCACGGTGACTGGCGTCTGCTGCGAAATGCAGAGACACATCACTGAACCAGTAGGTACGGGTGGCGCATGCCTGCCTGCCTCAAGCGTTGCGTATGGCATTGTCTACTGCACAGCTTGAGTGAGCGACACTTGTATGTACTGCACACGGGGGGTGCCAGAGCTTAGGCAGTGCCCCCCACCCTGAATTATGAGAATATTTATTTATACTGGAGGAATCCGATGAGTGATAAAGCTCTTTTTCACAGATGTCCAGGAGGGGTGGGTCACAAACGTTACTAGGGGCGGGTCAAAAAGGTTAAAAGTCTCTTTTTTTTATATAAATAGAGAAATATAAATAGCGAATATTTCCAGGTTAGAGACATTGTTGACTGTTGATGGATATTAGTGAGGCTTGGGAAGGACACGTTGCTGGAAGGGACGCTTGACCGGTGATTGAGACTTGCTTATGATGGAGTGGCAGCCGAGAACGGGCCAGAGGTGGAGGGAATACATCTGCTCGTGTGCAGGCACGAGATGGATTGTTACATGGCCGGAACCATAAGAGATAGAGACTGTATTGGGAAGGCCTTCATGCATAAGTGGACTGCTCAAGGTGGATAAAGATAAATCTGTCCTGTATGAATAAAAATCTAAATTTACAAAGTGCCCTTAAACAATTGTTCACATGGCGTATCACTGCATCAGTTAATTTCATTTAAAAACATCATTATTCGTGGATAGACAACGAATGTATTGAATCTTACGTGATAATTGATTATAGTTTAAACAAATCATATGCAAATGTTATGTTAGTATGGCATTTTAGCTAGAGTGAGAAACAACTTTACAAGCAAGACCGGGAATGATGATAAGCGATTACACGATATTGTGTGAACGAGGAAACAGAACCTAGCTTTGAATTTAATTGCATCTCCAAATCGTGGCAATTCCATCAAATCGTAATAGGGGGAGAGAGAGAGAGAATAGTTGCTTGCCTACCAATTAGTCTCCAATCTATTACTCTGTAATTAGCATCCAGGAATGTGGTCTGTAACACACTACTCCAACTCCCCGACTCCTCATTCATACTCCGCTACCACGAAGTCTCAGTACGTACGGCAATGACAACACGGTATGGAGTACACGTACGCAGACTTAATGAGTGCGGTTTAACGTAGACACTATAGGAACAACATCACCCAGGCAGGCATGTATACTTGGTCAGCCCCGCTCCATTCATGTAAGTTTTCACTCCTGCACGAGACCTATTTAACAAATCAATGCAGAGCTCATTTCCAGTCACGAGTCCTACTGGCTACCATCTCAACAGTCAAACCTGTGAACACGCTTTTTCACTCGTATATTATTTTACTTTTATAACACATTCCTGCGGAGGGAGCTGGTAGGAACGTTGGGTTGCTCGGTCAATGGCCAGGGTCAACGGCGGCGTGGTGTATTCCACAAATATGGCCGACTGTGAGGGCGGGCACAAGCCGGCGTGAGTAGGTTAAACGTTGAGTTTTATAAGGGCACCACGGGGTGACCAGCCCCTCCCCACCCAGCCCCACCCCTCCCACCCCCCACTCATCACCACCCTCCCACCCAGCCCTTCTCCATCCTCCCCTCCCCACCCAGCCCCTCCCCACCCTCCCCTCTCCACCCAGCCCCACCCCACCCCTCCCATTTTTGGATGCACGACGGACGGACATAATCCCCTGTGGGCTGGTGTAACCAGGTGGTTCCTACCAGTATTATTTACACCACACTTGGATTTGTCCATAAAAGCGCGTTTGATGGGTACCCATCCACGAAGCTTAACTGGGTGTCAAGGAGAACGCCTCCCTAATCACCTACACGGTGGCACGAATTACGATGTTGCACGCTTGCAAACATCTTGAACCACCGGCTCCACTAAGAACTTGGGTTGGCAGGTTGTGTGTGTGTGTGTTGCCTGGTGTCCTTGGGACACTTGAGCCTCTACGATGCAGAATATAATCTTCAGTGTTCTCTAGTCTCTTGATCTCAACCCTCCCATTCCCTTGCTTATATAGCCAGATCGCCTTCATTATGAATAACAACAAAGATAAAAAGACAATATCTGGTTCATACCTCTGTCTATCCACTTAAAAGTTTGCGGTATTTTTTGTTCACATCACCCAGTTGCCCCACAGCCTTCTGGTAGTGTGTACATTTCAGCAACATCGATTCCATTAAAGCAAACCCGAGACCAGTTTCAACACTCATTGTCATTGTCCCACCAATCGCATCAGGTTGAGTTGAATCAAGGCTGGTGAACTGTCAGCTGCTACAGGCAAGGACCGTCTCTTTTAAGATATTGGTTCAATTCTAGATTTGAAGCTTTCGTGACTGCAAGGATTCATACTCTTAGGTTTTTTTCGGTAAAGTCACGTAGGAAAAAATAAGTAAATAATAAAAGAAATACAAAATGTGAAATTTTTTATTATTACTTTATTATTTACTTATTTTTCCTGCGTGACTTTACCGAAAAAATCTAAGAGTACAGTGATACCTCGGTTCACGAACTTAATTCGTGAACCGAATTGGTCGTGAATCGAGGCACATTTTCCCATAGGGTTCAATGTAAATCCGGTTAATCCGTTCTGACCTTTTTTTTTGGTTTTTGTAGCACAAAAATATGAAACAAATTACAATACACATTAGTACTGTACAGTATAGTAATGTATAAAGAGAGAACACTAACCTTGCTTGAGATGACTTCAGTAAGCACTCAAACGGGTGAACTGTACAATACAGTAAGTACAGTATTGTACAGTACAGTAGTACAGTACAGTACTGTATGTGCTATAAAGCACACCAAAAAGCAAAAAGTCACTGAAAGTGTCTTCACAGTACTCACAGTACTTCTTTCTGTGTCTCTTCTCTCCACGATCTTCCTACAGGAAGTCACGACCACGTGACAGCCTGGAAATAGCATTAAAATGGCCGCGGCTCCTGTTCGTGAACCGAAGCGGAGTTCGTGAACCGGAGCAGATTTTTATGAACTTTTCTGTTCGTGAACCGAGTTGTTCGTGAACAGAAGCGTTCGTGAACCGAGGTATCACTGTATATTGGTTCAAGTTGAAATAAATACGTTGTACGAAGTATATTTATCTATTTCGTTACTTATGTTCACCACAGCGCTGCTCATGACTTGTATTACTTTGTTATGAATGGCTCACGTGTTCACTACCATTTTCCTGTCTTTTTTTTTGCTTTGGTGGCTGTGCAGCACTGCTCTCACGATTGGAGGCCCCTCTTGCTCCTTGAATCCAACACCCCCCCCCACCCCACATTTTACCTTCCCATTATTTTGTTCTCCCCATTTAAACGCATCTCTGATTAGCATGGTTGGCTACGTGCAGCAGAGGTCGCAACCCGGTACCCGATACCTGTACCCTACCCGATACCCGGCTACCCGTTCCCGGCCGGGTACGGGTACCCGTTTGCGACCCTGGTGCGGCCGGGTACGGGTAGGCCGTGAGTCACTGGTGAGTAACTGTTTGTCACTCATTTCCCAACGTCTTGTCTCTTCTCACAATTCAAGTTCCTAGAATCAACCCACCCGCGCCTGCAACATGGCTTCATCCCTGAGGTCGCAATCAGGTACCCGATACCCGTACCCTACCCGTACCCGGCCGGGTACGGGTAGGGTACGGGTACGGCCGGGTACGGTTACCCGTTTGCGACCCTGGTGCGGCCGGGTACGGGTATGGGTAAGGAATCAAAACCCGTTTGAGACCTCTGACGTGCGGTGCGAAATAAATTCAACATACATACGGCCCTGCAGCCACCTATAGCAACTAGCCTATGACCAAAGCGCCCAGAATGCACCCATATTGTCAGCCCTCGGAAGCTAAGCAGGTGGAGCCTGGATAGTGCCTGGATGAGCAATCACCATGGTTGCCTGCGATTTACCAGGAATTGTACTTTTAACCTCGCAATTAAAAGCCCTGTTTTTTCCTATGAGCTCGGATAAATCATGGCTCGGGGAATAAGGTAGGATACATATATTCTGATATGTAATTAACATAATGGTTCCATGAAAATCGGTACCATTGAAATAAAGCAACATTTATATTTCTGTTTCTTACAAAAAAAACAACAACGTGCAAGCACATGTGTATTTATGTCTGGCCAACAAACATTTAGACGCGACTTTCGACAGCATAGACAGAGTCGGGTCATTGGAGCTGAAACTGCACTCGGAAATACCCAGAATGCATTATTTATGTTGTTGTTTCGCTGAAGAATTTAAAAGAAGGCTGAATCGTGCAGGAACCCAACGCTGCTTTTAAAGCGCATGAACACTCGCCAGGCAGTTCACAAACGGTGCACGCAACACCGCGCGTTATTATTTAGAGTGCGTGGGATTATAGCGGCTTCTATAAGCGGCGCATGCATTAGTGGCGCGCACATGCGCTCCAAACCGTATATCAGCCGCGTTGTCGCATTCAGAAAATACGCCCCGGCATATGCTGCACTTAACATCCAGTAGTATTCTGTGTGCGGTGAGAGTACGTGCGTAAAAATGTCCGTGTGTACACGGTATGGCGTGTACATTTCTTATTTATCGCATGCATACAAGTTGGCGTACCGTATTACACCGCGCGTTTGCATTACATGGGACAGGAGAATTGATTTTAGTTGGGTTTGCCAACATGATTTTTTTCGTGGCTGCCAAAATGTCTTGGATTACTGCACCTAGGAGGTCTAGCAGCGATGGCTCTTATTGGCATTGTGATTCAAGTACAGTACGTGTGGCGGGGCCAATTGAGCTCAAGTTTATCTGAATGTCACTTTGTAAGCACTTTTTTTTTACCACTTACACATTTCTTTAAATATAAACCTTCATTGTGAACTTTGGAACCACTCGACTGAAATTTAGCATTTACGTTAACTATGCGTCATCGTGTAGTATTTAGGACAACGCTTACAAATACACGAGTCCTATTTGTCAATTTTTTTATGAAATAACATTTTAGTTCGGTAGCCTTTGAGCTTTCGAGAGCAATGTTGCCCGACATAATTTGTGAAAACAACTGGTCCACACATGGCTGATTAAACAGTCGCGAATGAAAACATTGGTCCAGAAAGTACATTAGCTGATGGACAAAAATTATATATTTATATGAAAAGACAGGCACTTGTCGGTTTATTAGTATAACTTGTCATAGTTACATAGCCAAACTTATCAACATGTATGGCGGCCAATGAGGGCTCCATCAACGCAAGTATTCTCCCCGAGTTTCACCGAGTCTCGGAATCTCATCGAGTTTCTGGATCTCGCCGAGTCGCACCAAATCTCTGAGCCTCACTGCGTCTCACCGAGTCTCTCGCTGTGCCTCACTGCTGCATCTGCTGCGAGCAGAGCCCACGTTGATTGAGTGGGGTGGAACCACGAGAAAAAAACACACTCGGAGAAAAAGCACTCAGGAGCCGTAGGAATGCATGGAATTTGAAAAATGTGTTCCCTTGGAAGAAGCTCGAATGTGCAGGGAAAGAGGCGCAGAATGTACGAGGAGCAGCGCGCGTGATGCAACAGAAATGCGTACGCAGTGAGATATCACATTGCACGTGGCAGGGTGGTGTGTGCTGGCAAGCCACTTGCGTGCGGCAGGGTGGTGTGTGTGTCAGAGATGCACACCATGTGGGTGAGCCAGTACAAGCCGTACATAACAGGGTGGCTTGTGCGATGGTGGCACGCGACATGTGGAGGGGTGGCGCTGTTAGGAGATGCATGCTGCACGTGGCAGGGTGGCTGTGTATAGTCTGCAGGTAGCTGTCGTGTAGCGGTTAGCGCGCTGTGCTACGAACCCGGGGACCCCACATCGATTCCCGCTCACAGCCGACACCAGTGATGATTATCTGAACTGTTCTTGGGCCCCTTCTAGGTCTAATCAGCCTCAAATGAGAACCTGGTGCTGCGTGGTTCTGGCCACCCACTTCCTCGTGTGCTGTACCGGCCTTCATAGATGCTCGCTAATAGCACTTGCTGGCCCAACACTCAGTTAAGACTCTACGAGGGATTGTTTATATTGTTGTGAGCAAGATGCATGTGGCAGGGTCGTGAAGTGTCTCAGACGTTCACGGCTCCCCTGTGGCAGGGTGAATATTGCACAAGCAGCAAACTGCACGTGGCAGGGTGCTGGTGGTGTGACACAAAGGCACGCTGACTGTGGCAGGGTAGTGGTGTGTCACTTAAGGCACACTACACGTGCCAGGTGTGGTGGCATGTCACAGCGGTACACCGCGGGTGGCAGTGTGGTTGTGGTTGTGCCACAGCACGTGGCAGTGGTGGTGTCACTGGATGGGAGCTGTGCGAGCCATGCATCACGGCGTGCTCCTCCTGGCTGTGCCCAACTCTGAACTCTCAGGCGCTCAGCATGGCTCCTGTCATCGCCTCCACCCCCCCTCCTCCTCCTCAAAGCCCCGGCACTAAACAAACGCGGCATCAATAGAAGTGCTCTGTTGGCATCAGTATTTTCTCCGTCATTGGCATTTTTTTTTACGCAGACAAACCAAGTTTATCGAACTGACGTCACGCCAAATCTGATCTGTATTAATGCGTTTATAGAGCTCGCACTCGTGAACAGGATAAAGATTTTGACAAGTGATGGGAAGGGATGATGAAGCAGTTGAGTATTGTTTTTCTGAAGACGATGGTGTGATCGGGCACACATCGGAAGTTCACATGGAAACGGTGTTTTGCAAACAATGTTTTTAGCTTTCAGCGCACTGTGAAGTCATATGAAGCCATTTAAAGTGCAGTCACCTTTGAAATAACTTGAAGTGATCTCGCTCGTAAGAAAATAACTTATGTAGGGGGACACATTGACCTTCACGTCCAACCTTTGTAAATCTCTTTTCTGCCAACTTATAGTTTCCTGCGCTGTGTCATCTTTTCAAACTGACCGCTGAGACGCATGTTTGTGATGCCGTTGGGATCTCGTCTGTCAGCTGTCAGATGAAGATCACAGCTGTATGGCGTGTATTATGTGCTCCAAATTTAAACTTGCATCTCTGCTATGAAGAAGGACCATTACTAAACACGGATCTTATTTCGGTTACAATGCGATTGAATGATTTTGACGATTCAGGGTCACGATTTTCTTTAAGAATCACTTAGCTGCCTGTATTTGCTGGATAAGTCATGTAAATCCTTTACATAAAAAATATACAAATCAAAAACCTAAAATTCTACATATTTGTGATATGATGCCTGTATTGTATTGGTGATGGAAGTCAAGTGTATTATCAGTTGGTTCCTTTACATAACCATGGATTATTCAACTGGGGTCTTTAAATGTATTTTTGGCTTCCTGCATGAGCGTATCATGAGCTGATGGGCCATGTGACATCACGGGTCACGTGTACAGACGTTATGACTTCACACGATATAACATCTGCACAAGTTACCACCGATGCGTATCTCTTGTCTCCAGCTCGCTCATTCTCTCTCTCTTTTTTATCTGGCCATCGCCTCACTCATCTGTATCTCTTTGTCAAGGCGAGCCATATCTCTCAGCAGGCCATAGCTCGGCGAACAGCTCCAATGTGGCCTGCGGGACCGCCAGTGCAACACCATCTTGTACAGAATTGCCTTGTCATGCATTTCCTGTGTCATGTATTTGCGCTCGCTCGCCGCTGTCCCCACGCCAGCTTGGACTGCTCTCCCCACTAGCTAATTGATCCTCGCCCGCTTGTGGCTAGCACCGAGAGCTTGACCGATTACTTTTTTTACATTTCACTACCTCAATGCAATTCGCACTAAACTTTGAGGCTGAAACCCGCACGGCCTCTCGGAAACGCCAGGCGATGGGTGATTTTCCCCGTTAAAGAAAGCGCCCCATTAATGATCTTTGTGCATTTTTTGTTCGGCCGTGGCTCCCTGGGGAAATGATCCAATTGCGCCGGTCACGGAAAGCCCCGACGACACTGACCGTGGAGTGGGCGGGTGGGGATGGGTGTGGTGCTCGAGCAACGCCCCGTGTGTGTGTGTGTTTCTCTCTCGTTGCCATGTTTATGGGCAAAAACCGGTCAGTCCTCTTGCAGATGAATGCCTGTTTGAGTAAGTTTAGTCCCGGGGGTTGTTTGGCCATACTTCGCCAAGCTGAATTTCGATTTAAAGCTTTCGTGACTGCAGGGATTAATCTTCTTGGTTCTTTCGGTAAAGTCACGTAGAAGGAAAATAATAAAAATCAAACATAATAAAATAATTCTCACGACGTTTCGGCCACAACGCAAGCAGCCGTCTTCAGGTGGAGAACAGGTCTGTCGAGAAGGCCAAGCTGGTTGTGCGGTTTGTGAAGGGCCTCGTGCTGGTAAAGATGTCTTTCTGCCGTTGGTGTTAGCTGTGGAACTCAGGTCGCTGGGTTCATAGCGCAGTATGCTGGCATCGGCACTGACATTTCACCCCGGGACTTGTACTAAAGTGATATTCATCTCGACAGCGTGAGCTCATTATGCCAAACCTAATCACAGTCCACCATATACTTGTATATATTTTTTATTTTCCCCGCATGAGTGTATTGCAATTGTGCTTTTGGCATCTTGTCAAGAAACTGAATCAATTCTATTTGGAACTCGCATAGCAGTTGCATCATCCTCTATGAGAGAATGGCCTTGGAAAATTACGTCACGGAATTACTTATGAAGTTACTTTAATGGATCTCTTTATCAGCAATAGGGTCAGACTTTTAATATCGATAGAGATAGTTAATCGCTTGTTAGTCTAACATGGAAAAAAAATCTCGTATATATGGAATTCAGCCAATTTAAATGAAACCAAATTTCATATCTCAGGCTTGTTCATGCAATCATTGGTGACTTAGCTGAGACCACCATCTCACTCCACTTAAGAACTCACTCTAATCCTTGGTGGCCTAAACCTGGATTTGAACCCAGGGGCTAAGTTTGCTGTCTCAGTACTCTGACCCCTGAGCCTCCTGGACATCTATCTACTTATTAAATCCAAATCTTATGCTTATAAAACCTAGTAATAGGTTTTTACCCTTTCAACTGGTACAAAAACCTATTACTATATTTTTTCATAATGTAAATGCTTATAAAACGTGTTAAGAATATCCCAGAGTCCAATGCTACCTACCAGTGTGGGATCCCATCGGGGACACGGTTAGGCGTGGCGATAGTGGGTGGTTTTAAAGCTCTGTGGTCCACAACCGCCAGCGGGATATTGTATTTGACACAGGCGTGGCTATTTACAGTTTAAGTGTTCAGTGGCGGTAGGAGGTTTTAACGTTTTGGCTCTTCGGAATGGCGCCCTGGTCCAGTGCAGCGAGTGTGGAGTTCCAGGAGACACGGCGAGGCGTGGCTGTGTGGGGGGTCGCCGTGTTCCGCAGCGGTGGTGACGGCGGCGGCGGCGGTGGCGGCATCCGCACTGTCGTGCGGTGTTTAGGGAGAGGGGCCGGCCGGTTAGGAAACTGCTCGTCTTCTGGCTTCCTGTTGTTTGCTCGTGGGAAGGAAGTGGCCCGTCCTGCCTTAAATGCCCCCCGCCCCCAGAGCAAGGCAGAGAGACACGGCTGCGTGCAGTTAGAACCCCGCGTGTTCGCTCACACTTTGCGCTCGCATCAAAAAGGGGGGGCACGGTGGTGAAATGTTAACTACCTCGCGTGGTACACAAGAGGTCGTGGGTTTGACCTCCACCCTGACGCCTGCTGCTGTATATTTGGAGTGTGCAACTTCTTCCTATGGTCATGTGGAGTTTTCTCCAGGTCCTCCAGTTTTTCCTTCCACATTTATAAATAGTAATTGGCTGCTATAAATTTCCACATGAGCTATCATTTGTGGCCAGGTCGCTCCTGAAAAAGAGCCACAGAGCTCAGTGGGCCTGACCTGGTAAAATAAAAATAGGTTCAGTTTGAAGTTTCAAAATATTTATTATTAATAACTCACTGCTTGTCGTTAATTTTTTTTAAGTCAAAGCTGTTAGAAGAGAATGTGCTTTCTGGTGCTAGACTTCTCCATTTTGAGCCCTCGTTTTACATTAACATTAAGGGTGTGAGGACATTACCTTGCTAACCTTAGGTACAGACCATAGGCACACAACTGGCTTTTGCGGAGTCTATGGGTTCACTTGGAGTGAAAGCGTTAGGGAAAGTAAACTGCAGTGGCAGGCCTTGTGTTTTACACCTGAGCCTTCAGTGCTATCCTCCCGCAATTAAACCGTCTTCGAATAACCGCACCATGACACTAGGGCTATAGGCTATTGTCATTCGACGTAACCACCCCATATTCACAGTGACGGTAACCTTTATCGAGTGTAGTTAAGTGATTTAACACGAGGCTCAACACCTATGAGAGTTACAATGCACTAATTGCAGAGACGTGAATACATGGTGACTGAAACCATCAAGGATGTACCACTATTACGCAGTATGACAGGATGCTGCATCACAAATAGACATCGCATTGCCCAAATCAATGTCATTGCCAGAGAAACCAGATCAAACTCACAACAACCAGTCACATTTACTCATACGACCACCAAGCAAGCAAAAATGCCGTGAAACACCAATAACACAATCAGGATTCAATAGGCTTCCCCACAGATTCCAGCCAAGCTGCTGGTCCTAAACGCACGTGCCACCACGCGCACTCAAAGGCACAGCCAGGCCACTGAATCTGAATGTCATTCACACCAGCAGCAACGATCTAAAGCAAGCAATAATACATAGCTAGTAACAGGCCCGGCGCCAGGATGAAGTCTATCTGTCTATCGATCTCCTCCGAGTTTAAATAAATCTTAGATGACTAAATTTGCACACGAACGACGCATTCGCGCAAGCACCCGATGCTCCGTTTAGAAGTTTTATCTTATATTATTATATTATTCACCATAGAAAGATCGATGAAGTTGTGCGCTTACCAACGTAATCGAACGTCTGTCACTGCGACATGTTGATAGTGATAGCGTATGTGGGGAGAATGGGAAATTGTCGTCGTCGTTGCAAAACAAATGGCAAAGTCGTGTCGGTGGCGGCCAAGACGATGCAGATCGATTCCAACGTAATCGAACGTCTGTCCGCGCCTCCTGCATGAAAACGACGGGAAGTGCAGCGTTCCTCACAGATAAAGTTAGGCGTTTATTCTTAGATGATGATGATGCTACGTTACGTGCTAGCTAGTTTTAATTCAGTTATCTAACTGGCCCTCCGAAGACGCCACGCGAAAAATGCTAATGTAGGCGGCTAGGCCAGCTAGAAGGCTCCGGCGTGTCAAAGAATACGCCCAACATGGCAAACTCGAAATCTGATTGGCTCAAGAATATGCCAATAAACAACATCGTCCCCATTTGCTTCAACAGCAGAGGGGATTCACTCGAAATTCTGAAGGCCTCAGGGTAGATGTTTCACCCGGAGACGGCACAGGTGGAAAATCTGATTGGGTAAAAGCTCTCATTTATATGAGTTGCACTGGAAGCAACGCAACTGAGGGAGAGAGTAGCAATGAAATGACGTTAATAGACTGATGGGAACGAGCTTTGTAAAATACATATAGCATTAATGAAAATATATATCTCCATATATATAAAAGGGAAATTTGTGAATGTGTGTCTGTTCGAAATGACTTCCCGACATGCAACAAACTTGAAATTTGGCATGTGGGTAGTTTCCAGACGGTACACCATGCAAAAAGTATAAAAATAGACTTTTGTATTTTTTTGGGGGTGGCGCAATAATGGATATATTTTGCACGTCAAGTGAACTGTGACGTCACATCTGTGATGTCACCCGCATGCGGAAGCGTCACGCATCCCCCCCCCCAACCCTCCGCGAGTAAAGTGCCATACAAATGTGTTGCAGGTCTAAGGCGTTCTTCGCGCAGCATTGCTTTATTATTTGAGTCGTTTACTGCCGTACGCACCCTGAAAGTTGTGTGTGTCTGCAGCAAGCGCGTGTATGTGTACCTATGGACGCGCGCGCGTGTGTGTGGGGGGAGCGGTAGTGTCGTGGTTAGCGCGCTGCGCTACAAACCCGGCGACTCGAGTTCGATTCCCGCTCACGGCCACCACCAGTGACGATTATTTGAACCGGTCCTGGGCCTCTCCTAGGTCGACTCGGCCTCAAACGAGTAATTGGTGTGGTGTGTGAACATCGCCACTGGGGAGACAAAGGTGGCCGGTCGTGGTGAATCCAAGTCCCGGGCGAAGCCGGGTAGTAAAGCTAGTTAAATTATAAAAATAAAATGTTCTGATTCTGAAAATGTCTAGGCCAGCAGAGAAGGCCTTGCTGGTCCCTGACGGCCCGCCTCTGCGTGACCCAGAGGTCGCAAACAGGTTTTGATTCCTTACCCGTACCCGGCCGCACCAGGGTCGCAAACAGGTACCCGTACCCGGCCGTACCCTACCCATACGGGTACGGTACGGGTATCGGGTACCCGATTGCGACCTCTGGGATAAAGCCATGTTGCAGGCGCGGGTGGGTTGATTCTAGGAACTTGACTTGTGAGAAGAGACAAGACGTTGGGAAATGAGTGACAAACGGTTACTCACCAGTGACTCACGGCCTACCCGTACCCGGCCGCACCTGGGTCGCAAACGGGTACCCGTACCCGGCCGGGTACGGGTAGCCGGGTATCGGGTAGGGTACGGGTATCGGGTACCCGGTTGCGACCTCTGGCGTGACCCCTACAGCCACTTGTTCACTGCAGCGTTCATAAACAGATTGATTCTTTAATTTAAAAAATCATGGCCCTGATTCGTAATAATTCATTGAATCTCCGGGAGTGAACTGATTTCAGCCGGAGTATTTTACAACACAGCGAAAAAGAAAGGGAAACATCTTTAGCTTTGTCGGGGTAAAATTGTTGCTCCTACTTAAAATGTAAAAGGCAGCTCGTGGTTGCAACGCGTGCCCGTGTAATCCATCGACTTGGCGGTGGATTTCGTTGGACCTTGCAGTGTTCTCAGCCCTTGCGGTGCCTGCAGCAGTCTGCACAACCAACGAGCAAGGTCTCTGGTTTCTGACAGGCGCGGTCAACGTCAACGGAGCAGCAATCCTGCCGACCGACCGAGCGAGTGCCCGTGCGTTTGTCATACGCCGGGCAAACAACGGCATGGGGGCACGCACGTCGGCACAGGCACGCGCGTCGGCACAGGCACGCGCGTCGGCACAGGCAGCACTCGCCGGGTCAGGGTGAACAATGGCGAGGAATTGCGCTTGGGGAAAAAAAGAACGGGGGAAGTGGGAGGATGGACGGAAATTAGTGTTGTGCACAAAATCGACTGGAACGCGCCTTCTGGGAAGGTGTAACGTGACCTCCTGTAAAATGCGTGGAATCTTATTTTATTCTTTACTTGTTCTGCTCTTGCGGCATTCAAACGCTGTACAGTATAAGGACAATTGTGCGTGCGCATTCTGTGAGCTTGTGACAATGCGTCGATTTAAAATGTGATGCTGCTCTCGCGACCTGCCCATTGAATCGTGCGTGTGAGAGTCGATTGTTTTCTATTCATCTCTATCGCATCTCGTTTGTTCAAGCCAACCCTGCAGCTACTACAAGTGGCCACAATGGCACACAGGGAATCACTACTTGCATGTAATCATGACCCCAAATTATGGCAATTCAATCTAATTAACAGCACAGCTGGCTGTAAATAAAGAAACTTTTCCCAATCCACTGCTGGATGAAGGCCTCTCCATGCCATGTTGGTCATTGTACAAAATTTTTACATGCTGATCAGTTGAGGTTGGTGAAGGTGGGGAGCATCGACTTACAAGCATAGTAATGTACAACTAAAATAAAATGCATTTCCCCCTGCTGACAACATGGCCTCACAGCAGCCTGCAGCACCTATTCTATGCTTGGTGGCCATCCATCCAAGCATTATGGAGACTCAATCCTGCTTGGCTTCCGAGATCAGGCACATAGCAGGTGATTTTGTGTCACAGACATCCCACACCCTTACCCAATTTAACCAACTTCTTAAATAAATACATACAGCGGTTAAAATCAGCTTTGTCGACAGAAGCGTTCCATTTCTGCCCATTTAAACGACGATTTAACCCTTCGTGATTTGACCCTAAACTTTAAATGTAACTTTCCGTCCCATTGATGGTGGCGCCGAGGCCGGGCCGGGCCGGGCCGGGCCGGGCTGGGCCGGGCCGGGCCGGGCTGGGCCGGGCTGGGCCGGGCCGGGCCGGGCCAGGCCAGGCCGCCCGAGTGGAACGGCGTTGCGCTCGACAGCGTTTGCGGGGACTCTGCAGCCATGTGCCGGCACGGCTCCTCTGCCAAGGCCGTGGTTTTCCTGCCTTCTCCGCACTGAGCCAAGCGCCATTTCCGGCGCCATAAGAGGCAAGCCCGACTCGCTGTTTCGGGCCCAGCTGTCCCGTGACCGCCACCGCCGCTAAAAACTAAACTAAACTAAAATACATTTTTATTTTACCAGGTAAGGCCCGCTGCACTATCTAGCTCTTTTTGCAGAAGCGACCTGGCCACAAATGGTAGCTCAACGAAGTGGCTTATCACTTGGACATTTACAGCAGCCAGATGCTCTAAATCAGGGGTCCTCAAACTTTTTAAACAGGGGGCCAGTTCACTGTCCCTCAGACCATTGGAGGGCCGGACTATAGTTAAAAAAACTATGAACAAATTCCTATGCACACTGCATATATCTTATTTTGAAGTGAAGAAACAAAACGGGAAAAATACAATATTTAAAATGAAGAACAAGTAAAGTTAAATCAACAAACTTGCCAGTATTTCAATGGGAACTATGGGCCTGCTTTTGGCTAATGAGATGGTCAATGTCCGGTTCCATATTTGTCACTGCTAGTCGTAACAAGTGATGCAAGTGTGCATCCGTTAGTCTAGATCTGGTTGGAGATTTCAAATGTTTCATTCTGGAAAAAGTCTGTTCACAGACTTGTGCTGCCAAAGATGGTTGCCATTTTGAGTGCATGGTTCCTGAGATGAGGATATGTCTCAGAGGGGAGAGATGCATAGAAATTATGAAGGCTGCTTGACTTGAATGCGTCTTTCAGAGAGTCACAATTCTGCAGTTCAGCCAGTTCCATTTGGTAAATTGTATCCACATTTTCAATGTCAATAGAAAATGGGTTACGGAAAAGCTGTATGTCCTGTTCATGGAGATGAAGCTCTTTAAATTTAAATTGGAACTCCTTTTGCAATTTTTCCAGTGAATCCACACATGTTTTGTTTGGGAATGCAAACAATGGTTTTTCCGCTAACAGATTTTGAGTTGTGGGTAGATGGCAGAAGTTTTCCTCCTTCACTTGTTTGATGAGGAGGCCTAATTTTACTTCAAATGCTTTGACATGTGATTGCATATCACAGATGAGCTTCCCCTTTCCTTGAAGTTGCACATTGAAACTGTTGAGTAGCTCTGTTACATCTGTGAGAAAGGCAAGGTGCCATTTCTATTCTGCATCATTGAGCTCTGGTACTTCTTTGTTTTTTGAAAGCAGAAAAGCTGTAATCTGTGGAAGTAAGTCATAGAAACGTTTCAAAACTCTCCCTCGACTCAGCCAACGGACTTCTGTGTGGTACAGAACATCTTCATAGTCAACATTTAGCTCAGACAGAAATTCCTGAAATTGTCTGTGGTTTAGTGCATGAGCTCTAATGAAGTTAACGCAAGATACCACAATTTTCATAACAGAGTCGCACTTCAGTGATTTACTACACAGCGCTTGTTGGTGGATGAGGCAGTGTATGGCTATTGGATGAGAATGGTTATGTTTGTCCATCTCTTGGTTAATGCGAGCAATTACTCCTTTCTTAGACCCCACCATGCTAGGGGCACCATCAGTTGTCACACTGGCTAGTTTAGCCCAGTTCAGCTCCAAACCATTCACAGTTTGGCAAACCTTTTCATAGATATCCTCTCCTGTAGTTGTTCCTTTGATGCTTTGCAGTGCAGCAAGCTCTTCTGTGACTTCGAAATAGTCATTCGTCCCACGAATAAAAATTAAAAGTTGTGCAGAATCACGAACATCATTGCTTTCGTCGAGTGCCAAGGAAAAATAGGAAAGTTTTTTTGTGGAGTTTTGCAAATGCTGATGCAAATTGTCTCCCATTTCTTCAATCCTCCGTGTAATTGTAGGTCCTGAAAGACTCACTGTACTAAATAAATCGGCCTTCTCTGGACACATCTCTTTGGCAACAGAAAGAAGGCATTCTTTAACAAATTCTCCCTCCACGAATGGTCTGCCAGTGCACGCTATTAGCTTGGCAACTTGAAAACTTGCTCGCAGTGATGAAATATTTAGCTGCTTCTGCTTCACAAAAGTATTTTGCTGAGTTGTTAATGTATTTTTCAGTTTTAATATTTTATCTTTTTTCACTTTTCCAACCAAACAATCATATTTATCTTTATGTTGAGTTTCATAGTGTCGACGTAAATTGTATTCTTTGAACACAGACACTATATTCTGGCATATCAGACACACAGCTCTTTCCTTGTACTGCATGAAAAGTAATCATACGTCCACTGTTCTTTGAATATCATACACTCCGAGTCAATTTTTCTCTTTCTTGACATCATTGTTTCCTAGGGAGTCAAAATTGCTATTAGTAAAATACCAATATATATACAGCGCTACAAAAACAATATACCAGCAATAACTTTGCCCACACAGAGACATACAGACTGCACTGCCCATCAATGCAGTCTGATTGGGGGAACTCTGCTTTTACCCCAGGCTCACACTGGTGCGGGTGCCATTAAAAAGTTAATTACACCTGCAGTTTTGTTCACAGATCGCAGTGCGGTGGGCACAATGAGTGCCCACCGCCGCAGCTCAATCAGTGCCCACCGCCGCAGCTCAATCAGTGCTCACCAGCGCAGCCAAATCAGTGCTCGCCACCGCAGCCCAATCAATGCCCACCACCGCAGCCCAATGAGTGCTCACCAGCGCAGCCCAATTAGTGCTCACCAGCGCAGCCCAATTAGTGCTCACAAGCGCAGCCCAATTAGTGACCATGGGCCGGATAAATGTCCTTAGCGGGCCGCATGTGGCCCGCGGGCCGTAGTTTGAGGACCCCTGCTCTAAATGCATGTTGATTCTAAATTTGGAGGGAAAAACTGGAGGACCCGGAGAAAAATCTACACGACTACGGGGAGAATATGCAAACTCCAAATAAAATAGCAGGCATCAGGGTCGTGATTGAACCCACTACCTCCTGTATACCAGGCGACGTAGTTAACGTCTTGCCACCGTGGTGCCCTTGGCTGGGCGAGAGGAAGGCAACTGCTGTGTGTGGGGCTTGGGCATCTGATAAATAATAATAGTAATGATAGTCGTCCTCGCCATCATCAACCACGATCAATCCACTGCTTGATGAAGAAGGCCACATGGAGCCACCACCTCTCGCGGCCTTGCAGTGCCACAGTCCATCTTGCCCCCCCCGCGCGCATTCTTTGACACGGAGGGGGGTGCCACTGGTCTGCGGCAGATTTCAAAGGATAATTCATCTCATGACGTGACGCTGATGGCGCAATCGGGATAAAATTGGGGGGAAATAATCAAAAGCATATTTTTACTTTCTTTATGTTTGCATTGGTATGTTGATTTGAAGCTTTCGTGACTGCAGGAATCCATACTCTTTGGTTCTTTCGGTAAAGTCACGTAGGTAGAAAATCTAATAAAATAGATCAGCAGCAGACCATGCTTTCCCACCTGATGACGGACGCTTATGTTGCGCCCGAAACGTCGTGATCTATTTTATTTTATACCCTACGTGACTTTACCGAAAGAACCAAAGAGCATTGGCATGTTGCTTTTTATTGTGGAGTTAAGTTTTCCTGACAAAGGACTGCACACCTTCGTCCCGTTGAGCAATGACTGCGTGAATATTTGTGTCCTTGGTTGATGTATTTTTTTTTAAAGGCACACCCCACATAGCATTATCGTTTAATTGAAGAGTAAACAGGACGTAGCTAAAACGGGCAAACTGCCGCTTGCTGTAAATAACGGGCCTAATCAGCGCGGTGTGTTTATATTCAGAAGTGTCTGGCACGTCTTGCTGGGTACATCGATAGAAGCACGGCACTCTTCATCACCCACACGATGCCTCCCGCTGTCGTCGCCTGCTGAAGCGGGCCTCTGTTGCAATTTTGTCATAAACCGATCACTCTTTTTCAATCCTTAATCCACTACTGGGTAAAGACCTCACCATGCCATGTAAGTCATGTGGGGGTCGTTTGACTTATACTTCACCATGCTGGTCATTGCGGATTGGTGAAGTTGGCCTGATCTAATGCCACTCGCAATGGCCGGGAATCAAACTCAGGGGGCCAGGTTCATAGTGTGGGTGTACTAACCACTGCTTCACTGCTCCACTCTAAAACGAATTTAACAAAGTTCCTGAAAAATATTCACTGTACTGAAGATATTGAGCAGACATTGTGTAACACGGGACTGTGGGAATTTGTTGGAACAAATAAATAAACACGCATGATTTATGTTTACAGTACAGCGTCTAATTTGCCACAAGAAGCCAAACATTTTGATTGTTTGCTGCCACTGCAAGTAGGTTTGCAGTTTTAGCCAAATAGCTGCAACTTGCGCACAATTTTTGGCGATGGTTCATTGTGCGTGTGGGTGTGCTGGCACGTACGTCATCGCTGGTTTAACATTTTACGTCTCACCACATATGTCATAAAATACTCGGCCCTTTGTAAATTCACTGCCGGATTTCGTCCTCCCCGTAGCTTGTCAGAGATGGAGGCTTTGACCATATTTCACCATGCTGATCTGTGCAGATTGATGAAGGGGTAGAACCCACGACTACTTTGGTTTTCATTCGCCCCTGATGGTAGACGTGGCTGGGGATCGACTTCAGGTCATCAAGTTAATAGTGCAGCATACTAACCACTGCCGCCACTGCTCACCCAAATATTGAATGCTTATCTTTGAGCAATGTTGCATTACCTTGCGCTTGTGTAATAGAGTGTATACCAGGGGTAACAATGCATAAAATCACGCATTATTATTGATTGTTAAGGCTCAATACATACAATCATGAATTTGAGAATCAGTGATTTTTGATTTGTGCTAATGGTAAGCATCCAAGCTTATGCAATAAACAAAACAATGAGATGGAAAAAATGAGAAACGCAACAAACGGAATGGCAAAGCCAAAACTGTTAGATTCTTTTGGAATTGTGGCCCTGAATCATGACAATTCAATGAATCACCGGGGAAGCGGAAGGGTGAGTTGGCGCCCCCCCCCCCCCTAGTATATACACGCTATGTGTGTGTGTCAGTTGCTCATGAGAATTGTAGTGTGTGGGTGTGCGTGTTTATATTGGGAATCGTCGGCTTGTTGTTATGTCCGGGGTCAAGTCCGGAGCTTTCGTTGCATCAGACGTTTAGTGATGATTTAAATGTTGGGCGCTATCACGCACATTCCCTGAGGGGCGGAACGCTGTCGCAGTGTTTAACGTACCGCAACATTAACCCCCGGACCCCTGAGTTCGATTCCTGGCCATGGCTAACATTAGTGGCAAATGATATCTGAACCGGCCTTGAGCCCCCTCCCCCCCTTCACCAACGCAAACTCACCAATATGGTGAAGTATATTCAAATAACACCAGCTTCCAATATGGCATGGAGTGGCCTTCATCCAGCAGTGGATTGACAAAAGGGCTGTATGCATATTTCCTGAATTACCAGTGACGGGAAGCTGGTGAGAAGTCTGGTTTGGCCTACTGTGGTTTATGAAAAATAATTTATCATGGCAGGTGGGACAAATGACCATAACCTTATGCAAAATGTAAACACACACTTTGTTTATGCTTGGACCCAGCTTACAGCCACACCAGGAGGCAGTGAATACAGCATCGAGAGGTCATTGTTTTCCCAAGCTGTGCTCTGGACCACGAGGTGGATGTTGAGTTCTAGGTCTGGTGAAGCCATATTCGGTTTAACACTTAAATTGACGCGATCTAACCCACAAAACCTGTTATGGATGAAGCCACATTGGGGACTCGTTTTTGCCTTTCGCTTGGTGAGATGCCTGCATATGGCCATGGAGTGTACTAGAACCCAAACTCACCTGACCGCATATTTACACCTGTGGGTAATGTGGGGATTTGTATACGTACACACTCCCTATATTAATGACAATTCGTCATGCTTAATGTTATTTTAATGTCTCTCACACATGCCACCATTGTAATGTCGAACGCAACATCACTGTAATGTGTATGTCGTACCTTTTGCCTTTCACTTATAAACCATCCCGATGATTAAAGGGATTCCATGCTGTATATTAGGTACGTAAAATGTAATTTTTTGAGTGTTATATCTATGAAAAAAACTCTTTAAAATCCCACGTGTCATTGCAACTTTGCATGTCGGCCAGTTTGGGTAGACAGATGTCCCTCATATTTTGTGTTGTCATTCATGTCAGTTTTAGTACACACGTTTGACCAGTAAAGAGGCTTCAATTGCCTAGGCATTGTGTTTTTTCCCTGATCGACTGTGAGAAATGGCGACGGTTTCGGGAGACCTTCATTCAGAAGTGGACAGATCATGGCCAATGATGATGATGATGATAGCTGGACGGTGGTGGCACACGCCTGTAATCCAGCACTGTGGAGGAGACAATGGTTGGCAGATCACCCAGATGAGAAACTCCCTTCCTGTGGGCTTTGAGGTGTCATCCTCTTTTTTTCCAGGCGAGAACAGTGCAGAAAAATGTGGACTAATATTAATCTCTCTCGTCTGTATGGAATAAACTGTTGCCCTATCGCATGCATGGGTTTTTTTCCCAGTGCTCTGATTGGCGCCCACATACTAATAGGGTTTTTCCACTTTTTTCTGGCAACAAAACTGACACCAAAAAGGTGTCAGTTTTGTTGCCAGAAAAAAAAGGGGAAAAAC
Source organism: Lampetra planeri (assembly GCF_965212315.1). NCBI lineage: Eukaryota > Metazoa > Chordata > Hyperoartia > Petromyzontiformes > Petromyzontidae > Lampetra > Lampetra planeri. The sequence continues at coordinate 3,436,653 of NC_136120.1, forward strand.
CCTATTAGTATATTTTGCTACTGGCAAAGGAGGTCCCATGATGTTGCTCCCACATGTTTAAAAAACACATTTTTAAAACATCTTAATATTTTGAGGATCGTAGAGCTTGGGGTAATTGTTGGTGCCGGGTCACTGCCCGACAGCCTTTCCGCTTGTCTGTAGTTCCTCCTACCTCTTGAATCATTCGCTCTCGTCGAGAGTGAGTCAATGCTGTGTGGGCGTTACAAGTTGAAATGATTATGAGTGATTATTATTTGTGTTTCATATATGTGTAGCATATATGTACAACCCTGCAAGCAGCCACAAAGCTGTCGATGAGTACATGCATATAGAGTAAGTGTGTCGTGTCCCTAATGTCTTGTAGACGTTTAAACGCCGCACGCTTACCCCATGCTGGAACAACCAACTCATTGTTGCACCACACGGTTTAGTGAAGTCATGTTTAAAATGTCTCATCAAGGAAGCTTGCTTGTTCCTGTGCGCAGTGACCTCACATCTCCCCTGCATGAAGTAACTCTTATTTGCTCTGCATTGCGGTGGGTGGATGTTTGTTTTAAGACTCGAACTGACTGGTCATTGGCTTTGTATGGAGATTACCAATCACACTTTCTGTGGTGCTTGGGGAGGCTGGGAGAGATGGCGGCGTTGAGGAATACGAGATGGTGAAAGGTGGGAAGGGAAACGTCAACTGAAACACTGGACTGAGCACAAGAGTTTTCACATTTCATCGTAATTCCCTCAGTCATGCGGAGGCACGTAATAACTTGCTAACTTTACAGCCAACTCCTGGGGACCAGTAGCTAATTAAATTTAACCATTCCGCCGTGAGGCATGTATGATTAAACATCCATTCATAATTAATCGTTAACATGACACCACCACCATGAGCGAGTCCTTGTTTGCGTACACATGGGAGGGAGCGTGAGAGAGTGGGCCGAGCGGGGTGAGTGTTCGAAAACGGCTGCTCGTTGAGTTTGCGGCGTTCCCTGGTGTGCACACCGCCTGTCTTCACTGCTTGGTACTCTTAGTTCTTTCGGTAAAGTCACGTAGGTAAAAAATGAAATTAAAATTAATAAAAAAATATTGTTTTTATTTTTTTTTATTAATTTTAATTTCATTTTTTACCTACGTGACTTTACCGAAAGCACTAAGAGTATGAATCCTTGCAGTCACGAAAGCTTCAAATCTAGAATTCACTGCTTGGCTTTGCTGCTGGCTACAGCTAGCGAACGAGCGCGTGTTTACCACTCTCCCTTGGCCCCAAACAACATCTGCCTTCCCTACCACCTAATGCAGCTGGACCCATACCCGTCGCCTGCAATCTACTTCACGCCACTGCACGCTCGAGATATGAGGGCTCGCTTGAGGACCGCGGAGGATTCCGCAGCCAAATCGCTCTTTGTGAAGCCAAGTGGCCTTTTTTGATCAAATAATTACGTTTCGTTTGTTTTGCTAAATGAAAACAAAACTTTTGTTTACCGGGTAAAAAAAGCAACTGAGCTATTTTTCAGAGGCAACCTGGCCACACGTGATAGCCCATTATCGAAGTGGCTTATATCATCATCATCATCACGTGGGAATTTCTAGTCGGAGCCTAATAACGTAAATGCATATTTCTGAATGTGGAGGGCAAAACCGGAGGAGCCGGAGGAAAATCCACGTGACCACCACGGGAAATACAAGCGTCAGCGTCATGATGGAACCCACGATCCCCTGCTAAGCAGACTAGGGAGGATAACAACATCTCCCCACCGCGCCGCCCCGTGATCATGACCACACATTTGCGGTGTACCAGGTTTGACCCTTGCTCGGGATCATCAGCACTGTGTAAGGTTTTATTTACTGCCACGATGCTCATTCTGGCTGCTAAGCGATTCTAGAGTCTACTGTGCGTTTGTTGGCCTTCCCCGCACCTACGAAAAGGCACGGTTGGCTAAGTACGGTGCAAAAAGAAGTTCACCGTACATACTGTCATTACACACACATCCAGCAGCGTTCTCTTTAACTTTAATGGTCTGCAACATTTACCTCTTTGTTATCCAAGTTACATTTCAAATATTCTACATTTATCCGGTTGTCAGATGAATGAAGTTCAAATTGGGTACTCGTGCAATGAGCGGTATACCACATTTTGTTTTGAGAGCTCCATAAAAGTGGCTTTACAGAACTATTCCCAAGGTCTCTCCAATAGATCTCCTTATTTGCATTAGGGTAAATCATATTGTTGCTTTGTAAACAGCGTCGAATGAAAACACCGAACATTTTTATTCTCACAGCTGGAGTGTGCTATAAGTGACATCAATGACAAATGTAATACGTCGTGTTTGTGCAGTCATTGCTGACGGGTTGACCCCATCAACTCCACTACAAGTGAAAAACAGATTTAATCATGGGTGGTTGCCCTCATTGGCACAATCCCAGTGGTGCCAGCTCAGGCCTCTGACATGGCATTCGTCCCCTTGCGCCACCTGGCCCACCTCTACAAACACTCACTTTTGGCAACGCTATAATTTCCTACTGCCCATAATCCCATGAATGTTTCCTTGCTCTATAATCCTAATGCTAGTGCAGAGGAGTAATATGGGGACGTGACGTCATGCGCGCTGTGCGGTGCGATGACGTCATGTCTCCTCGTGGTACTTAAGGGGGGGGCCCCGTGACGAAAGCGGGGTCGTGGTGGGAGCGCGGGATGGAGAGCGGTTGAAGAGACAGCCGGGGGTAGAGCTCGGGGAGTGGAGAGAAGCCGGCTGAAGTTGTGGAAGGTGCAGCTCTCCCCGGTCGGTTGGTGTTGGCTGATCCCCCGATCCGACTCGAGTGAGAGAGCCCAGGAGATGGCCGAGGCTATGGACAGACAGAGCCGAGTGTCCACGTGAAGAACCCAGTGTAGGGCACCTTCCTCTGGTGAAGTTGTCTCAAGTCTTATTAATAAACCGGCGCAAGCCCTTACATGAAGACCTGCCTCCGCATCGTCATTAAGCACACAACACGAGCATCAGCCCAGCCAACAGCTGACCAGCTCTCCCTCTCTCTTCATCCCTTAATGATATTAGTCGTAATGACGGCTGCGATTGTTTTCGCTCGGGGTGGCTTGCAAACAAAGCGGCGCATTAAATACACGGCGGTGGCGAACAGGAGCCCTGGCAGCACAGACACAAGTGGAGCTTATCGAAGCAGTGCTAATCATGAAGGCGGCACGCCGTTCTAATGCGAGACACGGAGAGACGTCCCCTGCGAAGATGGAGACACGGAGAGACGCCCCCAGTCGTCTCGCTCGCGTTGGCCCCCGAAGCGGCGAGGTTCTCAGAATCTCCCTCCCCGTCATCTGCGTTCACACGCGGCAACCTATGATGAGCAGATCGTGACGCTCGCTCCCCATTCGCAAGAAGGAATTGTTGAGATGTAGCCTAAGGTTAATGGGAATGGTAAGCGTGTGTTTATGTACGTATGTATGTTGAACCAGTTTGTCATAACTGGCTGTGATGTTTCCATCCTACCTGCCGATGTTAGTAGTTATTTTCGACTCTGGTGTTACATTAACAGGCTAAATGTCTTTACATTAACAGGCTAAATGTCTCACACTAACACAGCCACCGTTGCTCGTTTTCCTCGATGTGGCGGTGGCGCTGCGGTTTAACATTGACATGCTCATCTCTCACAATACAATGGCCACCTCTGCAGCTTCGTCGTCGTGGAGGTAGCTCCTCGATTTACCCGATCTTACATTGACATGCACATTTAATCAATAGCCCGCCCACTAAGCTTATGACCCTTGGGCTACACCCATCTAAAACCTTTATAACAGCCTGCCTCAGCAGCTCTCCCGCTATTTTTCACCTGATGACGATTGCTTGTGTTGCGATCGAAAAGTCGTGATATTTATTATTATTTTTTCTATCTACGTGGCTTTACCGAAAGACCCAAAGAATACATGACCCGTATTTGGAAGAATAAAACATTTAAGGGACTACGTAATTTTTTTTTATATTGCATTTGTTATTAACATCCCTTTATGAAAGAACTTTGTACAAGAGGCAAATGTAATATTATTTTCTTTTAACCGAATATATTTACTTATGTTCTAAGGCAGCGTGAATGATAAACATGGTGATTTTCTTGTGTCCACATTTGGAAGATGGTGAGTGTAACTCCTGCCTGGTGCCCATCTTTCATCTCGGGTCAAATACAAAAGCACTGCTTTGTGGGAAGACAACAGTGGTGGTTCTGTGATGTGACTGGTGATGATTATGAATATAAGTGCAACGTTTTCCCAAAAAATAGAGCACTTGTTAAATTGAAAATGAGGCATGCAAACAGACCGTATTTAATTTAAATGCAGTCGGTGTATGCTTGACCTCTTGGCCCACTGCTCTTCAGGCCTCTTCTCCACCCCTCCCAGCTCCTCCCAACCCATGTATACCGTGTGTGTGTGTGCCTGTGTTTGTGCATGTGTGGGGAGCGGTAGTGTAGCGGATCGCGAGCTGCGCTATGAACCCGGCGACCTGAGTTCGATTCCCGCTCATGGCCGACACCAGTGAAAATTATTTGAACCGATTCTGGCCATCCACTTGGTCGATTTATCCTCAAATTAAAGTACCTGGTGCAGTGTGGAAACATCGCCACTGGGGAGACAAAGGTGGTCGGGCGTGGTGCCGGCCACCCACCCTCGTATGCCGTGCCGGCCTTCATAGGTGCTCGCTAACAGCACTTGCCCCAACAGTCTGTTAAGGCTATATGGGGAATCTTTGTCTTTTTGTTTGTGCCTGTGTTTTTAGTTGGACTGGTGCCGATAGGGCACTTACGGGAAGTGTGCCGCTTCAGATACCAGGCTGTATCGGTCGTGTGTGTCGAGCCGCCTTCTGTGTCCCATTTGCGTAACATTTGACGTTGAATTTTCACTCCCGTCGCTTTGTCTGGTGTGGCCTGAGGACGGATCGGGCATGGGCCTCTTGCTTCGGGATAATCGTGAGAGAGAAACGGAGAGTTTTAATTTGCACAAATGCGCCTGCTGATTCTTAACGATTAAAGAGTTCCAGGATTAGTAAACTTGAATTCTGGATCGGCCAATCAGGCACTTTCTGCAACATTCGGGTGTATGCTTAGAGGCATTGCATTTGCCTTATTAGTCTTACTCAGTAAGAGATTACACTGATCACTAACATCGCTATTATTAAGCAAATCAATATATGACATGGTGCTATTTACATTCAAATATGGACCTCAGAATGATGCAATGGAAAGAGCCATAACGGCTTTAAAGAAGCTACCAAAAGTGGCAGCGTCTGATCAATCAACCTCATTGTTCTTACAAACTTAACTCCCTGATGACATCATAGACATCATCAACAGCCATGATCTATCCACTGCTTGATCAAGACCTCCCCTACGTCATTGCCATTCCTCCTGGTTGTGCGATGTCGTAACACTTCTTGCTCCTCTCATCTGAATGGGAGAAAAACACGCTCCGCATTACACTTCCATTTCATCATCAGTGTTGCCCATCGTCCGTTACTCCTGCGAGTGATGTGTCCTGCCCAAGCCCACTTACTCTTTTTAGCAGTCAGTATGATTGACTTAACACGTAGGCTTTCGCGACCAATATTATTCATAATCAACGTTTTTGGGTTAGATCATAGTTCACTGCTTTTAGCCCACCGGTGTGTTGAAGCGTGAAACCACAAAAAAAATTGTAAATGCTTCAACACACCGGTGGGCTAAAGCAGTGAACTATTTGTCTTTTGTCAACGTGACACTTTTTTGCTGATTGGCCGTGTCGGGTGGTGGAGGGTTACGACACATTTATGAATAACGCGATCTAAATCCAAAAACGTTGATTATGAGTGATTGACTGCTGTTCCTAATTTCTTTTGTCTCCCGATTCCTATGTTCCCGTCTCTCGGCGTGCATTTCCCCATGCTATTTTTGTAGTTTTAAGCTTGTGTTTCATTTGCTGTGTCAGTGTCCATATATCACAGCAGAGTAAATATATATAGGGTCATTAATAAAGGCAGACCGGGGTCGAAATTATGAAATACATTTGCAATCAAGAGCAAGTTGAAGTGCTGTCTAAAAAAAATTGAATTTGACGATGAAAAGCGACATAGAAGCATGCATTAATGGGAAACATATCAATCAGTGCGGATTACCTGCTACAGATTCCTGATGTAATTCACGTATGGTTATACAGCCAGAGAAGGCTGAAGCCAGATCACTGGCGGAGATATTGTGCGTAACCGCCTTGGGTGGCTCCCTTGTTAATGTTTGTCAATCGATCAATCAAATCATTCCGTATGTATGTATGTATGCTGAACTTGTTTTGCACCGTACGTAGCTAACCTGATTGGAAGCAAGTTGAGAGTTACTCGCTATGCTTTTTTTATATCACAGTTGATGAGCACAGGCCCAAAGGCCCAAAATTCCAAGCGATCAGAAAACAAGCAACACAAATACATTTGTAATAGATGAGAGTTGATAACGTTTCTTGAATTGATCAAGGTTATTTATACTTGTCGCATGTGCTGGATCTGATGAATTCCTTGTCCCGGGCGTCAAAGTCACATGTCCATACACTTGTCTGACTGTCGAAAGCACGCACAACCTCGCTGATGTTGTTGAACATGAGTCGAGCAATAACCAGCCGATGGGAATCTCTTTTAAAGGAAGACACTGCCCAAGAAACAAACAGCCCTTACCATTTGTAAGCGCACTGAGGCTGTGTGACCTACACGAGTTTCTATATTTATTTCTTGTGAGAACAAAAACAACTGTGTCATGTCATGGTCAGGCGCAGCAGTGTGATCCTTGATGTTGTGACGTCACTCCGTCGACAATTTATTGAAGTGAATAGGAGCGTGGTCTTAACTATAAACTTAAATTTTCTCATTCGTGTACGTTCGAACACGCAGCCAACCAAGCCTAGGTAGTTTATAAAGGGTCTGTAAGATGAGGCTTCGTTGCTTGCTTCTTTCATTAATAATGCTGGGTGATACAGGCATTCTTAGTGCAGTATTACCTTATCAATCGCGGTGGTTACGTTCCTGGAAAATTCCGTGTTGGGAAAAAAATGCTTTCGACAAATAATAGGCCTTATGGGAAAAAGTGGGTTACGTTCCTCGGTCCAAAATTATCACCCCCTGCCTCTATGTTTAACTAATTCTACATTATTTTCCCCCAGTTGGTGTCACGTAAAAATAAAAAACAGACGCACAATACGTGTCTAGAATAAAATAAAACATATCAAGACGTAAAATTTATTTTAAAAAGTGACATTCAACATTTTTACTGATAATGAACGATGGTGGGGGTGTTGTAGGGGGCTGGTGACGCTTGGAGCGAGCCTGAGTAAAAGTGTTGGGGGGGGGAGATGGAGACAAGATATCCATCCGCAGCGTCTGCTGTACTGTACAATCGTACAGTGTACTACTTATACTCTTTGGTTCTATGTGACTGTACCGAAATAACCACAGAGTATGGATTCCTGCAGTCACAAAAGCTTCAAATCAAGAGTGTACTACTTGTCAACGCGGAGATGAGAATCGTAGCGTCTAACCGCCTAGAGCCGAAATATCACACCCACGTTCCGGTGAACATACCTCAATAATTAAACCGTGTATAGCCAAAACACACCTTCTTTAAAACTGCGTTGGGCAAGGTATGACTGTACCATATATCTAAATATCTACTCCATTACATTGCATTAACTGTCCTGCGTAGGGATGTTCGATTCCACATTGAGATGTTTGGCCCAGTGTTGAGATGTTTGGCCCAGCGTTGAGATGTTTTGCCCAGCGTTGAGATGTCTGTTACAGCGTTGAGATCTTTGGCCCAGCGTTGAGATGTTTGGCTCAGCGTTGAGATGTTTGGTCCCAGCGTTGAGATGTTTGGCCCAGCGTTGAGATGTTTGGTACAACGTGGAGATGTTTAGTCCTGCGTTAAAATAAATGCAACCTGCAGGGGTCACCCAGGAGGGACGTTAGCCTCCGCACTGACTTCGTGGATTCCCTTTTCTCCGCAGTACTTGGACGTCGACCGCAATATCTTGCAGAAGATTAAGAAAGCCGTGAAAGCCATCAACGCGTCCGGACTGGGTGAGTCGAGCGGCTTCCACCACGCATGGTGCACACGACGGCCAACCTGAAACAAAGAATCAATTCACCTACTAAAATCAGTTTTTATTCATAAGGGGGCACCGTAAGTCTCATAAATGTCAATACAATTTTAGTGAAACTTTAGTAGCGTTAAATATGAACATTAATTCCTCTTATGTATTTGCTGTTTTAAGCCTATTACTTACATTGTGAATATTTATTGAAGTAAATTGTATCAATTTGCTGACCCAATTGAAAAATGGCAAAATAGATCAAAGGGTTGCCCAGTATATCCACTGGAGGCAAAAGGGCTATTTGCAAATATACAGCTTCCATATTGATGATGAAACACATCCGTGAATAAATGCGTGTTGGAACTCTTTACATAATCCATACTTATGGATCTTATTTTATATATAGATTTATATAGAACCATTTCCAAGGCGCTTTCGGGCGATTATAAAATAATATTTAAAATGAGAATAGTTTGAGATGGACAATAGGCTTATTAAAAGTGGTGGTGTAGTTTTAGTGACAGTAGCACAGACGGGAGTCGTTAAGGAGAGGTTGCTGTAGGCCTGGTCGTAGCTGGGTTAAGGGGTGGGGGGTGATGGAAAGCTGAGAGGCGGAGAGGTATTGAGGCATCGCATTGGGAAGACGAAGAGGGTCCGCCAGGGGTGGGGGCCCGGCGGTGGAAGGGGGAACACCGCAAGCAGCATTTCTCCTGACTTCATTCGCATTTTCTTGGTTCTTTCGGTAAAGTCACGTAGAAGGGAAGTAATAAAATAATAAAAATAAAACATAATAAAATAATTCTCACGAAGTTTCGGCCACAACGCAAGCAGCCGTCCTCAGGTGAAAACCAGGTCTGTCGGCTGCTTGCATTGTGGCCGAAACTTCGTGAGAATTATTTTATGTTTTATTTTTATTATTTTCTTACTTCCCTTCTACGTGCCTTTACCGAAAGAACCAAGAAGATGAATCCCTGCAGTCACGAAAGAAGCTTTAAATCGAAAAAATTCATTCGCATTCTCTCGTCCCCACCTCCTCCTGTCCCCTCTGACCCCATCAGCCCACGTGGACAGCGAGGATGCTCTGTCACAGGCTCTCGACAGATTTGGGAATACGTTTCTGGAGCGGAACGAGATCGATCTGGGCGAGGCGTTCACGAACGTCGCCTCGTGTACCAAAGAGATCGCCGCCGTCCTCAAGAATATGGTGAGCAGGCTCGGGCCCACTCCCACGCGCCGCCCTGTGGCTGCCGTGTCCTCCCCCCAGCCTCCGCCTCCGCCGTTACCCCTGATTGCTGCTCGCTCGGCCGCTATAGTCAGCCGCCTTTCAGTCGGGCCACATCGCGATTGTGCCGTTCCGTCAATTAAAATCGATGCTTATGCGTGCATTGAATTTGCTCCAATTAATTTGCAACGAAAAGAATGAAACGTGCGAGTCGAGTAACTAAAGCGACGTTTGTGTGGAAATCAGTGTCTGACTCGATGGGCAATGTGAACCCTGATTTGTACAATATGTCTACTCCAGTAGAAGTTTCGTGTCATCGTTTTACTGCATCACTGCCACTCTGCGAGTCCTGGTCTGCATTTCATCACTGGATGAGCTCATGCATAGAGTTTTTGCAAACTACGTCATCTCAACCTCATGAATCAATTTTTTTTATTTCCAAGTATGGAAAAGAAATATTCGAAACACAAGAGTTTCAGTTGGGTCATGAAAACCTTGCTTTACAGCCACCTGCATATATATAATAAAATAAGGCTATCAAAGACTATTGTATACGTTTGGTCTCTGGCCTTGGCATCCAGTCAAGAATTTGTTAACGAGCATGAGAAACTAGGTCTGCAAACTCCAATGGAGTTAAACAATTGAACTCTAAAATATTCTTGCGTGAACATTAATGTCCGTAATTTATCTGTTCATAATAGCGCTACGTGTTGTGTTGCGAACAGTTATTAAAGTCTCAGAATTTATTTTCCTTCAATTTAAAATAAATTGTATGAACTACTTTAGAAGTAATACTTCACAACACCCAACTTTGTTACTTTACAGTAAATCAAGTTTCTGAATAAAAATGTGCTAATTATTTTATGAGTTTAAATCTTTTTTGGGGAGTTGGCAATGATTCCCAAAATCCAGTTTTTACCAAGGTACAGGAACCTCCTTTAGAAGTATCCCACTGTACAATCCTTCGCTCTTACGAAGAGCCATTGCCCAACACTTTGGCTTGTCGTGGAGTGTTTTGAACACTTTCCAACGAAGGTTTAAATTGTAAATGCGTCAGCTCTGTCTTGCCCATCTGCCTGTAAGTCAGGCACGATAATAGGAACACGACTTTAGAATAACGTCATTAAGAAAGACGCTTAAAGGGCCTGCCATCTGAAGCGCACCCTTCCCAGTAAATCCTCTGTCCAAGCCCCCGTTGTCGCATCGTGGCCCACGGACGCCCTGCCTCCTACACAACTTACACGAGCGCCACCGTCGCTATCCATAATTAAATACTCCCAAGGACAAGCGCGTGCTAGAAGGCGTTACATAATCCACGCACGTGCACGGCGTCTTATCTCACCGCATATAGAGCGAGAGGCCAGGAGACCAGCTCTCTACGAGCTCAACAGGGGCCCTGGTCACCCTGGGTTGTTATTGTTCCGCAGATCTGCAACATGACCAACATCTTGGTGTTTCCGCTCGAGTCCGTGCTCAAGGGTGACTTCAAGGAAGTGAAAGGGGTGAGAGACGCTGGACGCATGCGGGCACCATTTATTAAGACTCGGGCGAGTTGTATCAATCACGGTTTGGGCGGCGCGCTCACTAATGACTTGCCGATTGCACAGTAATGGGCCATCCATTTAGTACGTACGCAAAAATCTGTCAACTTGACCCCCCCCCCCCTCCCTGTATGCACGTGTACTTTTTACACCCCCCCCCCCCACCTGCTTTACGTACGCTTGACGCACCTCCCCACCGAAACCTATAGAACGGCCGACATTTAATCCACGCAGAAACGATCAAGGATGAATAATATTAACGTGTTAAAGAAAACAGATAGTCCACCGCCGGCTGCATTAAACAATTAAGTTGCGAGCCTTTGCCACTTATTGTTCTGAGCTGCGTGATAGCTACAGTCAGGGGCACGGTGGCACATGAGTGACACCTCTCCCACAGTGCCACTTCTCCCGGCAGGACCTGTTGTCTGACAGCTGAAGAAACTGAACTGTGGCTCATTTGAAGGCCAATGTAGACAAATTATTATCGAGGCTTCACCCCCCCACGTTTCCTAGCGTACGGACATTGTCAGTAGACCCCCCATACGCAAGCGTACACATTCGAGTTAACCCCCCCTCCCCTCTCCATGCGTACGGACTGAATGGATGGCCCCTAATGGACCGGTGATGCTAATGGATGATCCAACGGTGCCGTACTGACAGATTACTAATAAGTTACTTGTGTCAGCGTATCTTAAATGCAACGCGGCACAAAAATGCCCATTTCCACTCGTGATTAGCTGGTGCGATTGTCCAATGAAAGTTGGTAAAAGCAACAAAGGTGGACTGTTTGCCGGGTGAGAGGGACTGCCATTAATCAAATTATGGTCTAATGACTGCAGACAGCTCAAATGCAGTGCAGTAACAAGAATTGCAATGGTAAAGTAGCATGGCTCACTGTCGTAAAGTTACGAGTTCAAGTCCCGGTCGTAGGGTGACCTAGACCTTGACTTACCTCGGGTCAATAATATTTGCGACCACTTTTATGGAAAGTGGCCGGTTTATCCTATGGATTCACTCTTCTCCGAAATCTGAAAGTGAAATTTCCCAAATCTCAAAACTGTAAACAGGATATGAGGGGCCACACCAAACTCATTTGAGTGAGAAACCACTTCGGATTTTTGTTATTTTTTCAAAGCACTATTTTTACATCCATATTTTTGTTATTTCGTTAAATTAGTTTTCGCATCAAATATACACATCGTGTAAAAGATAGTAACAACACCCGCAGCTCGTTTGTCTGTACGGTGTTTTGTAACGCACCCAGTGGCTCCAAGGCCTAGACACGAGTCTAAAATAGCGTGGGACTGTGCTGCTTGCCAACATGGGCTGTAAACAAGATAATGCATCTCCACCGTGCATCCTGGCCAGACATAAATACACATGTGCTTGCACAGTTTTTTTGTAAGAAACAGAATTTTAAGCTTTACTTCAATGGTAATGATTTTCACGGAGCCCCATTATGTTAATTACATTTCAAAATATATGTATCCTACGTTATTCCCCCGGCCATGATTTATCCGAGCTCATCGAGATAACAGGGCTTTTAATTGTGAAATTAAAATAAAAATTCCTGGTAAATGGCAGGCAACCATGGTGGCCGCTCATCCAGGCACTATCCAGGCTCAACCTGCCTAGTTTCCGAGGGCTGACAAGATGGATGCATTCCGGGCACTTTGATAATAATAGGCTGGTTGCTGTTGGCGGCTGCAGAGCTGTATGTTGAACTTCTTTCGCACCGTACGTAGCCAACATTGCTTATCGGAGGTCGCCGTGCTACATTGTGGGCAGCAGAGGGCACATTGTGCTGTGCCTCGATGTCTATGTTCCCCGCTTCCACCAGCCTGCATTGTCCAGCAACGGTGAAGTATGGTCAAATAACCCCCTCGACCTGCAAGCCGTGCGGAGGCCCCTTTCCAGCAGCAGATTGACAAAAGGGTTGTTGGTTTTACAACACCAAGCACTGCCCACCTATTGTTTGAGCGTTGACTTTTGACCTGACTTACATTGACCCCTCCGTGTACTGCCGCAGGGGGGAGAAGACGTAGGATGACACGTCTACGTGTAGCTATCCACACGAGGTGGGCGAGTCACATGGCCAACAGCCCTTGCCCCGAGTAGTCAGTAAGGCGTACAACTATGGTTGTGTCTGTGCGCCTTTTCCTCTGCTGGTGTGTGCAGGAACTAAAGAAGCCGTTTGACAAGGCTTGGAAAGACTACGAGACGAAATTGTGAGTGCGGTCGTCTGGTTTCGTTGTGGTCAGATTAGTACATTGTTGTTTATTCATCACATTCCATAGTTTTGCTATTTATTCTGGAGCTAAATCGATTGGTTACCTTTTAAATATATATAAAACCAGTTAAGAGCCCATTCAGATCGGAATTATATTTTTCTAGCGAGACCTGGGTGTAAATACCAACCTGGTTTAGACCATGTGTCCGTGTTCAGTTCAGTTTCCCGAATTATCCCAGGCCATCTATAACGAGATAATCAGGCCACACAAGCTGTTGTGTTGTCACGGGGTTTTTATCACTACAACAAACACATTTATTATTTCACACATCACCGTATTCTTTTTTTTTTGTTACTTAAAAAAAATCACTATTTTCAGTTTGCATTAACTACACCCATGTATATTGATCATTTTTAGAATTTACCAAATATGAAGCCATTCGCCACTGAATCTCGCCTAAGAGTTTACCTAGCCCAGGGGTTGGCATCCTGCGGCTCCGAAGCCGCATGCGGCTCTTTAAGGACTGCTTCGTGACGTTATTTAATAAGGAGCACCGTCACGTATTCACATGCATTGCAGCTCTTCAAAATATGGAACTTTTGACCGAACTAGAAAAAAAATGTGTCGTTTTATTTGCCGACCCCTGACCTCGCCTATTGTCAGTGTTGTTTATGGGTGACAAATTGTGACTGTTGTTGTTGCTGCGTGCGTTTTTGTGTTGTATTTGTACGTGAACCCGGCGACACGAGTTCACTTCTCACTCACAGCCAACACCAGTAATGATCATCTGAACTGGTCCTGGGCCCTGCTGTAGTTCGGCTGAACCTCAAATGAGTACTTGGTTTGATCTTTAAACATCGCCACTCAGGAGACAAAGACAGTCGGGCATGATTCTGGCCACCCACCCCCCTCGTGTGCCGTACTGGCCGCCATAGATGTTACTCGCGAACAGCACTTGCCCCAACAGTCTGTTGAGGCTTCACGGGTGGGGGGGGCGATCTTTCGTGTGCGTGTGTTGTCAATGTACGTGTTCTGTTCCCGTAGCTTAAAAATTGAGAAGGAGAAGCGCGAGCAGGCCCGGCAGCACGGCATGATCCGCAACGAGATCACGGGCGCCGAGATTGCCGAGGACCTGGAGAAGGAGCGCCGCATGTTCCAGCTGCAGATGTGCGAGGTATCCGTTCGCCCGTCCAGGGGTCTCTCCTGCCCTTCTCCCGTTCGCTTGGTTCCTTAACGAGCTCCTGCTCCCGGTCGTGAGACTGCGTCCGGACTCTGTTTGTTGTGTGGATTCTGGCTGCTACGGCTTCGAGACCGGGCCCATGGCAGGTTTAGCGAGCGGTGGGCAGCGCTCCTCAGAACTGCAAAGCCGGAGTGTTTGGCTGAAATAGCAACTTATAACAATAATAATATTTTCATTGTTGTTAACATTTTTTCCCCAGGCGTGTAGAGTCTGCCTTCCTAATTCTAGATTTGAAGTTTTCGTGACTGCAAGGATTCATACTCTTTGGTTTTTTCGGTAAAGTCACGTAGGTAAAAAAATGTAATAAATTAAATCACGACGTTTCGGGCGCAACACAAGCGTCCTTCTTCAGGTGGGGACAACTTAGCGAAAGCACAACCGCTTAAGTGTGTCTCAGAGACACACGAAAGCACAACACCGCTTAAGTGTGTCTCAGAGACACACGAAAGCACACCGCTTAAGTGCCCGAAATGTCGTGATTTAATTTTTGTAAATTTTTTACCTATCTGCCTTCCTAGTTCTCTTTCTCCACCCATTTTTGTCCTGGGCCATCTCCACATCCACTCTATAGTCCTTCATACCCTGGCTCTCACCCACTTCCAACAACCTCTCTCTCGGACTGCCTCTCGGCCTCTCTCCGAGTGCTTCCATGTCCACCACCTTTCTTCCGACGTGGTGTTCTTTCTTCCTAAGACATGTCCCTAGCCATCTCAAGGAACTTACAATAATAATAATAATGATGATAGTAATTCCCTTTACTTCCCACAGGAGCCTTACTTAAGTTTCAGAACCCTTTTTCAACAGGATTCTGCTTTGGAACGTTTGGCATTTTCCATAATTGAGTGTTTGGCTTTATGTGGGAGACAACCAGAATAACAAAATAACCCGTGCATACGTTCAATGCTTTATGCAGACAGTTTAAAAAATCCATTGTTGTGAGGCCTCTCCTTGCCAACATGGAGCCCTCCCCTACATCACCTCTTATTCCCAGGCAGTCTCCCACCAATTTACTAAGAGGACTTGAGTTTGCTTAAAATTCTGAGATCTGATGAGATGACGGTTATTTAGGGTGATTTGGCCTAGGCAACTTCACAGGTTGTGAAACTACGAGTAATGGAACCGGCCGGTCCAGTCTACATACCACGGTGATGGTGTTGTATGTGTGCTGCCCCTTGATTTTTGGGCGCTGTGACCCTTCACTGATGTTGCATCGTGAGCGCTGCGATGAAGATGAACGGTGGCGTCCTTCCTCCTGCCCCCTCCGCAAACTGCGACAGCGGACTTGGTTGTTTGTGTCTTGCAGCAGCTGATTGGCATTCAGAGTAACCGCGAGAGCACTTAAAAATAGTTTTCCCGAGGAAGAACAATGCATGGGGAATGCGGTGGTTTTAGCCGTTGGTACTGCAGCAGAATAGATTTGGGCAGACAAGGGGGGGCGGGGGGAGCATGAGCGGGTTATAGTTGGCAGAGTTTGGCATTCAGCCCACGCAGCTCACATCAATACGGATCAAGAATCAGTGCCCTGCACACATTCACTCCTCTGGGAGACAGATTCGGAATAGTACAAGAACAAACTAGGCACAACAAACCAGCCATGCACCCTCACCTACAGGCATGCGTGTGATGTTTTATTATTATGGAACACTCCAACTAAGGTTCAAATTGGTAATGGATTTCCTCTGTCCGTTTATCTATATGTATGTATGTAATGTGGGTCATGATAACTCTGTTAAATAACATCCAATAAAAATTTATAAATGTATTTAAAATATTCTTGCTGTTATGGATTTACACTATTGAAAACCAGGCAAATTGCTAAAAGGAGTTAACTAATGCTTGGTGATGAATAAATAAAAAACCAGCAGTAAAAGGTCAGCCTTTTTGGCCAAGAAAAAGACACCACCCGCCGTGGGCGGGCTTGCCTACCCATGACATAATTGTGTCATGTCACCTCGTGATGTGTCATGCCGTGTAATGTCATCTCATTTTGCGACTCGCAAGCTAACATTTTGGTTGTTAAACGCACGTTTTGAAAGCGTAATGGAATCCATGCATGTGCATGATTTTCCTGCCTTGTTTTTGTAGTGATCATCTCTGCGGTGCCTGCTGAAGGCTTTGTTTATTCTGAGCGTACGGAAGATATTCAACAAATCTCCTTCACATATTTTAAATTACGTCAGGTTGTTTGTTACATATCCGATCTTAGGCTTTGATCCAAAATGTAGTGTACAGCCTGTTTGTGATTGCGTGATATTCGTATCTTGTTCTCTTGTATACATTTTTTTTACCTTTATTGCTTTTGTAATTGCTTTGCAAACTCGTGACTGCCTGCCAGGTTGACTTACCTAGTTGATACAAACAAGCGTAGTTGATACAAACACTCTTCTCCCTCAACACCCCACTCTGCCCCTCTTTGCCACGAGGAGGTTTTTGGCTACAGAAGATGGCACTAAGCCATCAAAATGATAGTGCCAGAGAGTGCCTGAGTGTGTGAGTGTGTGTTGAAGCTATCATTCTACCAGTTTTAGACTACTATATGACATTACTTACAGATCAGCTACAAATGAAACACTGAACAGACGTTACCCGTTCTATCATTCTGCTGTTCGATTTGCCCTGGATGGACCATACAGGACCCACTTTTGTGACCTTTATTTAAATTATAATCCCATATCACTCGCTGCAAGAAGACATTTACATTGGACCCTGGTTATCCATAAAATATGTTTTTTGGAAAATCTACAATTTACTTTGTGCATTCATTAACATCTCATTGCCTTTTAACTATCCCTGGAGCGAGAATTGGATGGGATGACAAAGCTTTTGCCATTGCAGCACCAACGTTTTAGAACAACCTTGTTTCCTCTAAGCTAGTAAATCTTCATTATAAAGATATATTTAAACAGAAAACCAGTGACAGATACAGCCATTTTTGAAAGTGTGATTTTAAACTGTGAACCTTACCCATGTATGGATAGTTCAAATATAAAGTGCATTCTAGTCGAGTGACTGTATTGTCTTGGTGGTGTCTTGGATTGTTGTTGTTGTTGTTTTGCTGCCTTGCCTAAGCTTACATTTGGTCTTGACAAATCTGCAGGAATGTACGTATGGTTGCGATTTGTACTTCCATGCTACATCTATGTTTATTTCTTACTTATTCTTGGGTCTTTTGCTAAAGTCACGTAGATAGGTTCAAAGAAATTAACAAAAAACTACGACGTTTAGATCGCAACACAAGCAATCGTCATCCTTTTCCTGAAGACGACCATTTGTGTTGCGATCGAAACGTCGTAGTTTTTTCTTATTTTTAGTTATTTTCTTTGAACCTATCTATGTGACTTTACCGAAAGACCCAAGAATATGAATTCCTGCAGTCACGAAAGCTATAAGTCAAGATTTATTTCTTACTTTATTAACTTTTCTCTGTCTTACTCTTGTATCCTGTATTGTATTTTTTGTTGACGTAACTTGTCGGCCTGCTTCTACTGGACATCTGTGCAAAAAGCTTCATAGCTCATCAGATTCCTCCAGGATAAATAAAGATTCTGATTCTTAAGTGAATCTGGGAATGCTGATATCGTGGTTAATCCACTGCACTACAAGCCCATCTACCTGAGTTCGATTCCCAACCATGCCTAATGTCAGTGGCAAGCGTGATCGGAACTTGCCCCGGGCCTCCCAAAGGTCGACTGTCTTGAGTGAGTGCCTGGTGCACTGTGTAATCATCAGCACCGGGGAGACAAAGGGGGACTAGGCGTGGTGCTTGCTGACAGGACTTGCCCTCAGCAGTCTATGTAGACTGCTGAGGTCATTTAATGTGTGAATAAGTGAGTGTACAGCTTGGGAACATACATTGGTAAAGTGCTCATTCGCTGGCCATCAACATTTGCCCTCCCATCTATGTATTCGATATCTTCTAGATTTGAAGCTTTCGTGACTGCAAGGATTCATATTCTTAGGTTTTTTCGGTAAAGTCACGTAGGTAAAAAATAAAAATTAATAAAAGTAAAATAAAAATAAAATAAAAATCACGACGTTTCGGAGGCAACACAAGCTTCCGTCTTCAGGTGGAACCGTCACAGCACGATAGCTGTATCAAGTCAGAGAAATTCCAAGAAAATAGTCCTGTTTACTTTTATGAATTTTAATTTTTTACCTACGTGACTTTACCGAAAAAACCTAAGAATATGTATTCGATATCCTCCAGATGCTTCGGTTTACTCCCACATGCAAAAAACTCAATAAAGAATTGGCTTCAGAATAGGATGTACGTAACGATTTTTTGAGAGTCGGGTCAAGCTTTCTTATATTACTTATTCAGCGTGGCGGTCACAGTTCTGAAAGCATCTGCGTGAAAGTTTATCTGAAACGCCGATGTGCTAATGCGCTGAAAATAACTATAAAGCGTGGCCTAATGCATGAGTTAGAGTGCTCAGTTTGGCTGGACGAGGTTTCACAGACGCGCGTGATCACCTCGGGACAACGATTTGCATTTATAGTGCGTTTAAATGCCCCAGCATCTCAGAGCACCTTTAGTCTCGTCTCAACGTCACCATTGGCCTGCGGCAGTCGAGCCTTAGGGGATCCCACAGCTCAATTCTGCACCCTCTCCGTGTTCTCTCCGCTTGTGATGGTGCAGTATCTCATCAAGGTCAATGACATCAACACCAAGAAGGGCGTGGATATCATGTACAGCTTCATCTTGTATTTCCAAACGCAGTACAAGTGAGTGGCCCTGTACACGCACAGAGATGCGCACACACATGCTAACATTTACACTTGTACACAATGACAAACACCATTTTGCCATACACTGTTGAGGCAGATGATTTCTGCTAATATTGTTGAAACAGTAATTTCCCCTCTCATGAAGTTGTGTGTCCTGCCAGCACTGCGTGCCTCATCACTCACGCTGCCTACTTTCTGTTTGGTATCACAGCTTTTTTCAAGATGGTCTCAAGATAATGGACAAATTCAAGATGTGCATCGACAAGGCCAAAACTGTGCTGGAATCCGTACGTACAGCAACAAAAATAAGTCGTCAAAATGCGACCGCATCTCACGATTCAGTGTCCTCTATCGTGGCAAAGTTTGTTTTTGCCCCGATTATCTTTTTTACTTCATTGCTGTATTTTATTTTATTTGTTATTTTTCCGTTTGTTATGTTGGTGACCCCAGGTCACTCTTGGAAATGAGATGCATCCGGGCATCTTGAGTTCTCACCACCTCGTTATACAAATACATTTGACTCGACAAAACTTATTGACTCAGGAAAGCTTCACTGAGGTTCACAGAGAGTGCCCACTACAATGGGACGTTTGAACAATCCCATTGATGATGGAATTGTCTCTGAATGCTCATAATCGATTACTATTACAACTAAATTACTCTATTATATGATGTGATTGTAGGCTTGCAGCAATTGCCCCCACCGTGCAACTTACCAAGCAATTACATCTATTGTTGTTATTTGAGGTCCCACATGAACTCAACAATTGTTTACTTTTCTACCTTCAAGTTGGAATTGTCTGCCTCGTTTTTTTCTGTCTTTTTGCCCATTCTGGATAGGGGCCGTCCATAAATGACGTCACGCACCTGGGGGGGGGGGGGGGTCAGAGATTTGTGACGATGTGTGACGAGGGGGGGGGGGTTTGAGAAATGTGACGTCACATCAAAATGCGCAACTTTAAATAAATATAGAATTGTTATAACAACACTAATTGTTATAACAACACTCCTACAACATGAGAGTGCAGCGCCACATTAAATACGCACTACAATGACAATAGTTTAAAGCGATTTGAAGCATGTTTTATTTTCAAAATGGAAATATGGTTTCGGGGGGGGGGGGGGGGCAGAGCTTTGTGACGTCATATTTGAGGGAGGGTCTGACTTTTTGTGACGCCGTGTGACGAGAGGGGGGGGGTAAAAAATCGTCCAAAATCACGTGACGTCATTTATGGACGGCCCCAAATGACCTTTCTTCCTCTTCCTGTCATGTCCCCCCTCGTGTGTGGGCTCTGCATTCCCTACCTCATTCCAGAGAAGAACAACAACACAAAAACAACTTATCTTCTTTCGGAAGATAACTCCAGTTTACATGATTTCAGAAACCTCGTTTCTTCTCCCGCACGAGGCGTATGTGCAGCACACGAGCTTGCACGTACTATTTGTAATGAATGTGAACATTGGTGTCAACACGTATTCTTCCGGAAACGGGCTTGTATGTTGGTACAAATCTACATGGTGTAATTTGCAGGTCAGTATATTTAGACAACCTAGTTGTATATTCGTCCACAATTTGTACTGCAGTAATACCACAATTTACGTCTCCCCCTTCGCAAATACATTGTTACTTTATTAACACCACTATCTGATTTCCGTTGCCTCAACCCACACTTACGTTGCTGACAGCATCATCCGTCCTTTCTCGTATCCATCACCTCGGCCTTCGCTTCCACTAACCCCTCTTAATTGCTTCGATTTGTGGCGTTTCGATATTCGGCATCGCACCTTTCAGGATCGCATCCCCGAAGTAGACCGGGGTATTACTGTGCAATGTGAACAACAACATCGAAAGGACTCGCTTGGCACAGCTAATGCCGGTACACGTTGCTGAAGTCAAACCCAAGAGCTCTCGTCTCTCACCGATCCATTCCGTCGCTCGATCTTCAAACCCGCCCTGTACCCTGGCCACCTCCCCGCGTGGACAGAGCAGACGGGAGGCTGCACGCTGGTGAAACGAGCATCTACTTCTCAAAGCATGCACCCAATGAATGTTATTTATTTTAAAATCCATACGCGGGACAGCTCGGTTAACCGAGTTTTACAGCAAGGCTGCCATGGGCACGGTGTGAGCAATAAAAACACAATTTTTTATTTCGACAATAGCTGCATTCAATCTTAAACAAATGTGGCACTCGTAATAATGCTGTGAATGGCTGCCCATGCGTGGGGAATGTATTTTCAATATTCTGTTAATACCGTGAAATAATATGAATTTGTTAGCTGCAATCAAACTAAGCCTTGCTGCTCTGCCTTTGAAGCTCAAGTGCTAATGTGTAAACCGTGAGGTTCGCTGATTCCCCGCGTTTGATCTTTTTTTGTCTTTTTGATTTGTAAGCTGTAGTGATAGCAGCTATATGAACTGAAAGGCTAGCTAGACATTTGCTCACGGTATAGAAGGCTGCATGATGGTTGTTGGTGTGTAGTGTAACGATTAGCGCATTGTGCCAAAAACCCAGCAACCCGGGTTCGATTCCCGCTCATGGCCAACACCAGTAACGATTATCTGAACTGGTCCTGGGCCTCCCCTAGGTCGACTCGGCCTCAAATTGATACCTGAGGTGGTGCGTAAACATCGCCACTAGGGAGAAAAAGGCAGCCAGGCATGGTACTGGCCACCCACCCCTTCGTGTGCTGTGCCGGCCTTCATAGCTGCTCGCTAACAGCACTTGCCCCAACAGTCTGTTAAGGTTATATGGGGAATCTCTGTCTTTTGTGTGGTGTATTAGCTCGCATATTGCACTGATTCTGGAAACTTAAGTTTGAGTCCCAACCATTGGTGGATGGTATCTAAACCGGTCCTGGGCCTCATCCAGTTTGACTCAGTCCTAGATTCAGTTTGCCCTCTGAGCCATAAGCTATACTGGCCTTAATAGATGCTGTACTTGCTGTACTTGCCCCTATGTTTTTTTAACATAGGTGGGGAACCTACAGGCAATGACTTAATTTCAAACGACCTGTGGCCACATGAGGAACCTACCACTTCAAAACAGCCGCAACAAATATTGATCCGAAACTGCGAGCATCGTCGCCACACTACACGAATCAGATACGCGAGGGGAATATTTTCGAAATTAAAACCAACACTTCGCTTGCAGTCTTGGCATGCGACGCAAGGGCCTCTTGTACGTATGTTTGTTGAACTTCTGTCGCGCCGTACGTAGCAAAGCGCGCTAATTCGAGGTGCCATTGACAGTCGGTGACAGCCTCGAGCGAGGCGTGCCTTCAACGTGTGGTTACCCCGCCAAGAGGCATTCGACGCTCCCGTCCATCCCTCGGCAAGGATGAGGTTCCCCAGGCCCCATTGTGTAAGGTTAAGTGGGGGCGATGCTTTGCGTCCCCTGCCTTCGGTGTTGCGCGGCAGGTGACGCAGATGCAGGACGAGGAGCGGAACCAGCTGTGCGTGCTCCGAGACGTCCTCAAGACAGCCATGCCCAGGGAGTCCCGAGAGGTGAGCCGTGCCGTGCGTGTGCCACCTGTGTAGTTGGCAACACCCACCGGTGGCTAGGAGATGTTAACTACCTCACCTGGGATGCAGGAGGTCGTGGGTTCGATTCCTACCCAGACGCCTGTTGTCTCTCTCTCTCATCATCACGGTGGCGAGATGTTAACTACTTTGCCTGGTATGCAGGAGGTCGTGAGTTCGATCCCGAACCTGACCTCTGTTGTATAATTGGAGTTCGTGTGTCTCTCTCTCATCATAATCATCGTCACGGTGGCGAGATGTTAACTACCTCGCCTGGTATGCAGGAGGTCGTGGGTTTGATCCCGAACCTGACGCCTGCTGCTGTATATTTGGAGTTTGCATGTTTTCTTTGTGGTGGTTGCGTGGATTTTTCTCCGTGTCTTCCAGTATTTCCCTCCACATTTAGAAGTAACATGCGTTTAGAGTAATTGGCTGCAATACATTTCCATGGACTATCATTTGTGGCCATGTCGCTTCTGAAAAAGAGTTATATAGCTTAGTGAGCTTTAACTGGTAAAATAATATTGGTATAGTTTAGAAGCAGTAGTAGATTGGCACGTTTGTTCATGTGACAGCGTTCTTACTTGGCTGAGCCGGGCGAAAGAGGGTTTACAACGCGCATTTTATTCGCACGGTTATAATCCGAAGATTAATTATGAATCGTATTGCATTGGTCGCGAAAGCCTGCACGCGTTTTGCATGCCCCAATGTATGTTCCGCTCGCATCATACGTCCCGTCGTGCGCCCCTCATACTCATGACTGCTCTCATACCAGCAATGCACAAACAGAAATGCTGTGAACTCAAAGACATACAAGATTAATCGTTTTACAACTTGATCCTGACCTACAAGATAGGCGTGTCAAATTGGGCGTTTTATATGTAACCAATGATAATAGATTGGTGGAACATACTAAGATGACACAAATGATACAGACAATACAATAGAAACATGACAGAACAAAAACATGTATTCTAGAATCGAATCCTGACCCTGAATCATAACAGTTAATTTCATATTGAATCACTCGGGAGTGGTGGAGGTGGGCGGTTTGGCAGGGGATGGGGTTGAATCTTTCTACGCCT
The DNA here is from genome assembly GCF_965212315.1 of Lampetra planeri. Lineage (NCBI taxonomy): Eukaryota > Metazoa > Chordata > Hyperoartia > Petromyzontiformes > Petromyzontidae > Lampetra > Lampetra planeri. Next base: position 3,460,321 of record NC_136120.1, read on the forward strand.
GATCTCTAAGATGCAACTTTGCCGTGCTAAGTTCGCTCCAAGGTTGGTTCCCAACTTTATTTCTCGGCGCTTATTAACAACACCGGTCAGAACAAAGGCGGGCAAGTGTTTGTGTTTGTGGGCATATGTCTCGGCTGATGCCAATTCACGGATCGCTGTCCGTGTGCACAGGAGTCGCAAGCAAAGTTGGCCGGATACAACCTGCATCAGTTGCAGAGCAACAAGAACTTTGGCAATGAGAAGACGGGCTTCCTGCTCAAGAAGAGCGATGGGTAAGGCCAACACAAAGCCTCATGCTCACTCGGTCACCAACCCATGCAATTGGCACTTGCATAATCACCCACCAGCTCACTCACTCGCTCCGATACTTTTACCCACTCAGCCCCCAACCCACACACCCACCAACTCACTCACTCTCTCACTCACTCACTCCCCTACTCACACTTCTAGCCACTCACCGATTCACTAACTCACTTACACCCCCACACCCTTATCCACTCGCTCACTTCAAATATGTTTTCTGTATCGTCTGCACACTCATATTTTCTCAGTGTGTAATATTCAACATAATAGGTCCTCGCTAACATCACTTGCCCCAATAGCCTGAAAAACATAAAATAGGCTTCTTGTAGATGTATGAGTGTGTGTCTTATTCAAATACTCACTTGCGTGTGTTCATCTTTGCACGTATTTGTGTCTGTTTCTTTTGAGTGTGTGAGAGTGCATATGTGCACGAGAATGCGTGTTAGCGTGTGCGCTTTTGTATATCATTGTACACATTGAAATGTCCATCATTGCGGCTGTCTTTGTGTCAGGTGCTTAAATTCTTACTCGACTATGCGTATAGTTGCCTTGACATAACCCCTTTGTCTCTGCGCGCATCCAAGCCTGCAACTGCCATTCTTTGTGCCGCTTGTTTTTCTGCATGTTCGCATGCACGTTCGCCAGCGTGCATGTGCGTGCACGTTGTGTGCACGCACGTCACCGCCACTCCCCAATTGAGCGGAGTCATTCCACATCACGGCGCCATTTACTGCCGCCCTCCCCACCTTTAAGTGTTGACATTTTCTCGGAAGTCTACGTCCAAAATCCCTGGCTCCACACCACTGTTCTCGGAGCCTTGACCTCCTTCAATAAATTGCCCGCTATATTTAGACCTCTCTGTTTTCCTTTGGGATGCGTTTCTAAAATAACAGGAGGATGCCCTCTGACCCGGGTAACGTGGAGTCCAGACCACAGCAAGGCGTTGGAAGTTGCGTCCGAGTGCAGTCAGAATGAGAGGGCTGGCCTTCTTGCCAAGTCGACGTATTTAGAAGGGCGCTAGCACGGCCCCTGAGCACGTGTGTGTGCAGGATTGTCGGCCGCCTGGTTCTTCGGCTCGTAAACTACACGCAATTCGAAAACATTAAAAAATAACTTTCTTAAGTAAAGGCTTATTGTATGTTTTGTTATGTCTTCCTTCGTGAGCGTGTGGCCCAGCGCGGCATCGCTGCAGAAACGCCGCCGCTCAGCGGCCTGCGGCACCTCTATTACGCACGATGGTTGTTGCCCTATCCAAGCTCGATATCTTAGCTCAACCCTGCTTAACTTCTGAGAGCTGACGAGATTGGGAGCATTCTGTGTGGTTAGGTCACGAGACTACGTTGTGAGCAGCATCAGGCAGTGCAGGAAAATCAGTTGGTTTACGACGCGCCGATGTCCGTTCTCCCCCCGCCTTCACCAACCCACACTGAGCAACCTGCCGAATAATGGTCAAATTAATCCCCGCAACCCACGTTGGCGAGGTTAGGTCCTCGTCCACAAAAGTTCAATATTCCGGGTCAACACCGTGTTCGTGCACTGAACCAGCACCACTGAGACCCTAGGTTCGAATCGAGGCAGCTTTCGTATGCCAAAATTGAGTGAAAAACTAAATCTGGATAACCGTAGCACAATTTTAATATCACTTGGAGAATAAACTAAATGAAGGATTCTTATAAAAGCTCGCATTGCCTATTGTACGCGTGTTGCTTATGGGTTGGTGAAGGCCCCTCCTAACTGCTAGGTTCTTTCAGTTTGTTATCAATTCTGTTCGTTTACCAGTGTAGAAGTCGACCGTGTGATTATGAGAGACTGAATGCGATTTCACTCTCCCAGCTACATGAGCCATGCCCGTGTGATCGATATGGTGTCCTTGGCCAATTGATGCGACTTGTTAACCTCTTACAGGATACGGAAGGTTTGGCAGAGACGGAAGTGCGCCGTGAAGGGTGCATACCTGACCATCTCGCATGCCACGGTAAGGGCTGATATGGAACTTACGTCCCATTCTCTGTGTGTCTGTGTAATCAACGTGCTCGATTAAAGGGTGGCTCGGTGGGTTAAAAATTCCGGTGTCAAGAGCACTGAGCTGTGATTGATTGATGCCGGGCAGCCGATCTGTGGATATAAAAGCTCTCAAGTGTCGAGCGAGTGGATGGCCTTTCAGCCGGTCACCAATGAGCACACAAAGTAATATCACAGGAGTATGGTTTCTCACATGAATCTTAATAGGCCTTGCCCGGCTCTAAGAGTGAGTTTGGCAGATACACGTACAAGAAGTATAGTCTTGAGATCGTAGCAAGGTAAATAAAAAAAATAGGCTATCCACTTAAATACTAAATAAACAACAGGCCAAATTCAATGATCATTTATGAGGCTATAGAGCTGAAATATATCTTTGTGAGGATGCTTGTGTGTGTGCGTGCGCGTGTGTGCACACGTGGGGAGCGGTAGTGTAGTGGTTAGCGCACTGCGCGATAAACAATGATCCGAGTTCGATTCCCGCTCATGGCCAACACCAGCGACGATTATCTGAACTGGTCCTGGGCCTCCCGTAGGTCGACTCAGTCTCTAATGAGTACCTGATGCGGTGTGTAAACATCGCCACGGGGATAAAAAAAAGGTGGCGGGGCGTGGTGCTGGCCACCCACCTCCTCCTGTGCCGTGCCGGCCTTCTTCCTCGGTGCTCGCTAACAGCACTTGCCCCAACAGTCAGTTAAAGGCTATACGGGGGGGGGGGGGGATCTTTGTCTTTGTGCGCACGTCAGGCGAACCAGCCACCTGCCAAGCTGAACCTGCTCACGTGCCAGGTGAAGCCGTGCCTGGACGAGAAGAAATGCTTCGACCTCTTCTCCTGTAAGTTGCCACTCCTCACCCGTAAACGGGGCCCCATCAGCCCAACACTCCAGTTGCTCCACGGGATCCCAATCCAATCCCACACGGATTCCAAGATCACGCTCACTGTATTAAAAACCCTCCGCCCCCTTCCTACCTCTCATCCCACTCTACTCCCCTCCACACACCCTCCGACCTCCCCCCCCCCTTTCATCCCAGTCTACTCCCCTTCACAGATTCTCCGCTCCCATTCTAAATTTCACTTGGTGAGAGGTCACTCGCTCTCCGCTGCTGCCCCCGTGGTCAGGAACTCCCTTCCCCCAGCCCTCTGTGCTGTCAGCGCCATGCCCCTGGTGAACTCTTTGCTCAAGACCCTCCTTTTTACCCCGGCTATGATTGATTGACCGTCTTACTCCCTAAAACAAATCTGCGCACTGGTTCTGAACAGCGTCTTGACATTTGGGCAAATTCAGATGCCAAATAAATACAACTGGTATTGTACTGTATGACATCCAGCCCCTATGGAAATTACCACCCAGCATGGCAGAGGGGATAGTATTTTGTTCAGTGTTGTTGTGTGCCAATAGATGCTTATGTGGTTGAGTTGCTTGCCTCTAAATGGCGTCGTCTTATTTGTATTTTTGCAGACAACAGGACATATCACTTTCAGGCCGAAGATGAGCTGGACTGCTTGAAGTGAGTGTTTGTCTTTTAATTAATTCATTTTATTTGATTGTTATGCTGGTTAGAGCCCATGCTGAAAAGACAGATTCATTCCTAAGCTGTAAGTTTTGGGCTGCCTGCCATGAGTTTTCAGCTACACGAATTCGAATGAAGCATACTCTTTGGGTCTTACGGTAAAGTCACGTAGATGGGTTCAAAGAAAATAAGAAAAAAAAACTACGACGTTTCGACCACCACACAAGCGGTCGTCATCGAGAAGAAAAAATAAATGAGTGTTTGTCTCTTTTTTAAATCCTTTATATTAAGTTCACTTGCTTGCTTGCGCGCTTACGACCGTGCAGATCTTTCGGTCGTTTTTTAACCCACTTCCCGTGATCCAATCGAGCTGACATTTTGCACACAGACTCGTTGTGCGTGACAATTTATTTTCGTGAAAAAAAAATTCCAAAATTTACCACTTGTTAGGAAAAACTAAATTTCATATTTTATTTAAAATACCAATGTGATAAAAATGAAACTCTTACTCAAGAAAAACAGAAATGAATAATAAAATAAAACCGATGCCACGCATATAAAGGATTTATAGTGAAAAACTTTGTTTTTACGGGTAAATTTTTTTTTCCTGATGACGATCGCTTGAGGTGTGGTCGAAATGTCGTATTTTTATTACTCGCTTTTATTTAACTCACGCTGTCTGTTGTTGTAGTATCTTCAAATCTTGTAACTCAATTTTAACCCACTTCCCAATGTGGTATCGACTGCAAACTTGGTATACTTATGTCATACTGATGACAATACTATATTCTATCATAAAAAAAAAACATTTTTAAACCGTATGTTTTATATGTTATGTTTCGGCTTGGGTCTAATTGTCCACGCTCAACTGACGTTGGCTGTAAATCACCACGGCCCCTTACGTTATGGCAAGCCTCGGGGCCACTTCCTGGAGTCGTCGAGTTCTGCCATTACCAGTACGGTACATTTCATTAAAGCGTGTTTTTAAAAAGTATTTTCAATTATTAAAATTTTTCTAAAAAAATATTATTTCCTTTGAACCTATCTACGTCACTTTACCGAAAGACCTAAAGAGTGAATTACTGCAGTCACGAAAGCTTTAAGTCACGATTTCGAATGAAGCAATTCACGTCATGGCATGCACTGCCCTCTGCCGACAACATAGCCCCATAGCAGCCTAAGACTTCAATTTTCATGAATGGCCGTGGCCCGTCCAAGCCCTCTGTAGGCACTGCTCTGCTTAGCTTCTGAGATGTGCGGATATCGGGCGCCATTCCCTGCGTAGGTGCCTGCTGTATATGTGGGTCTTAAAGGTGCTGCCACTTCCTCCACTCGAGGGAGCTCAAGCGAGCCCCCCAAGATGGCATTGTAGCGTGTGTAGGTTCGCGCTTTGTGTTTAACGCACAGTCCATTCTCGGCCGCTGTTTTTCACCCCTGCCCATGCGCTGCGCCCCCTCCGCCCTGCCCCCCTCTGCGAGCAGCTGGATCCAGGTGCTGGTGAACGGGAAGGAGGAGGCGCTCAACAGGGAGTTCTTCAACGACAGCGGTGGAGGCGTCGGTGGCGGCTACGTGGAGGGCAGCAGCGCCGATGACCTCACCAAGGCCATCATCCTGGACGTGCAGCGGCTGCCCGGCAACAACATGTGCTGCGACTGCTCCGCACCCGGTGAGGCCCAGCCCTGTAATCACAGCTCAGACGTTATTGAACAAGAATGTGTGCGTGCGTCCGATGGGGAGCAGTAGTCTAGCGGTTAGCACGCTGCGCTATGAACCTGGCGACCCGATTCTCGCTCACGGCCAAAATCACTGATGATTATCTGAACTGGTCCTGGGCCTAGCCTAGGTCGACTCAGCCTCAAATGAGTACCTGGTGCAACGTGTAAACATCGCCACTGTGTGTCGTGTCGGCCTTCATAGCCTGTTAAGGCTGTAGGGGGGATCTTTGTCTTTCGTGTATGTCTGTCTGGCTGTGGCTGTGTGAGAGTCAGCATTGAGCAGTGGTGCAGCGATTAGCACGTTGCACTACGAGCCCAACGAGCTGAATTCAATTCCCGGCCACATCTGACATCAACGGTGATTATCTGGACCAATTCTGGGCCTCCAAGGTCAGCTCAGCCTAAAATAAATACAGCTAAACCCTCCATCTTCACGGGGTTTATAATCGCGGTTTTGCCTTCTTCGCAAGAAAATTATTGCCGTGCTATTTTAAATTCGCGGGGTTGTGTTTTAAATATTCGCAGCTGTAGCACGCGACTACCGGACAAGAACTACGGTACTATACTGGCACATGGTAGCCGTTCCACGATCTGTTAATGTAAAGTATCAGAGAGCCGAAAATAACAACTACAATTGGAAGGTGGTAGGATGGGAACATCGCAGCCAGTTATGACTTAAACTGGTTGATAACGTCCTTCCAGTGATTGCTCAGTTTGTAACCATCTTCACGGTTGAAATTGTGTCTGTGTCTATATATCTGGATGGCTTCATGAACGAATCTTTGTTGATAGCCAGTGGGTTTGTAAAGTACCTTCGTCTTAGAGAAATCAATTTCGTGTGAGCCCACCGCATTAAAACAATGATCATCCACGGCCGAGGTATTGGTCCTACCGTGTTTCAGATCTGCCTTATGTTCACGAACACGGTCCGTGACATGTCGCTTAGTTTCCCCAATGTAACTACTGCCGCAGACACAGCATAGTTTGTAGACGCCGGGGTATTGCATGTCAGGGATCACATCCTTCACAGATGGGATCAGATCATTAATTTTTTATGTACTGTGTTAAATTGAACCTGGATCTTGTGTTTGTTCAGGTTTTTGGAAATATTTTTGGTGACCCCTGCTATGTATGGCAAGGTGATGGTTTTGATTGGGTACTCAGATCGTTCTTTTTCACCGGTTGGGGTGATAGCTTTACAGATTGTGTAGTCTAAATGTCCATCTTACGAGCTTGGTGTACGTGCTCCAGTTCACTGGCTAGGTGACGGTCAGAAATTCATCGAGCTTTATGGTGTAGAGTTTTGATGAGGGAATTCTTCCGGGATGGATGGTGGTGGGAGTCCGGTTTTAGGTAGGCATCTGTATGGGTTACTTTCCTGTAGACAGTGTCCAATTGAGCCATCTGGTTTCTTTCGATTTAAACATCCAAGAATAGTAACTTGCCATCCTTTTCTACCTCCATGGTGAATTTGATGGCTGGGTGTATGGAATTGATGTGGTTGAGGAATTGGTTGAGAGCTGGTCGGCCATGTGACCAGATGACGAACGTGTCATCTACGTACCTCTTCCACAAGGACGGGCGTAGAGTGGATGCCTGGATGGCATCCATCTCAAAATTTTCCATGAAAACATTGGCTACAACTGGAGATAAGGGAGAACCCATTGGGGTACCTTCAACTTGCTTGTAGAATGTTCCATTCCAGGTGAAGTAAGTGTTGGTGAGGCAGTGTCTCACCAGGGCCCGTATATTAGCATTCATGTCTTTAGAAGCTCACCCCCCTTTTCCTGATGACGACCGCTTGTGTTGCAATCGAAACGTCGTGGTTTTTGGTTATTCTTTTGGTTATTTTCTTTAAACCTATCTACGTGACTTTACCGAAAGACCCAAAGAATATAAAATCCTGCGGTCACGAAAGCTTTAAGTCAAGATTAATCATTATTAATATTATTATCCTAAATGTTCCCTTAAAATACAGGGGGGGAAACGTGCCCGCCCTTATAACGTGGACAATACGGTCGTCGTGGTCGTCGGGATGTCGTCGTCGCGTCTCGAGCCGTTGACGAGTTCCTCGCCGGTGGTTTTGCTCACGCGCGGTGAACCGTGTCGCACAGACCCGACGTGGCTGTCCACCAACCTGGGAGTGCTGACGTGCATCGAGTGCTCGGGCATCCACCGGGAAATGGGAGTGCACATCTCCCGCATCCAGTCTCTCAAGCTCGACCGCCTGGGCAACTCCGAGCTGCTGGTATGGGGCAGCAAAGCGCGTGCACACGCACCGTCACACGCACCGTCACACACACCGTCACACGAACCGTCACACGCACCGTCACACGCACGCTCACACGCACCGTCACACGCACCGTCACACGCACGGTCACACAGTCACGTGTCCACATATACACGCACCGTCACACGCACGCTCACACGCACCGTCACACGCACCATCACACATTCAGGTGTCCACACATACACGCACAAATGCACAAACACGCGCACACACATTCACGTGTCCACACATGCACGCACAAATGCACACACACACGCACGTACACACATTCACGTGTCCACACATACACGCACAAATGCACAAACACGCGCACACACATTCACGTGTCCACACATACACGCACAAATGCTTGCACGCACGTATGCACACTGACTCACACGCACAAAGTCATGATAACAAACGTGCTTGCACCTGTGTGTATTCACATATATACTGTACTCAGCTCACCTACGTACGTGCATATGCAAATGTGTTTACTCATGTGTCCATACACAACACACATAGGAGTACATACACACACACGAGCTCAGTATTTCCATCCGTTAAGGCTCAGTCACCCCCCCCATCCCCACATGGTCAGCCCCCCCCCTCCTCCAGCCCCCTCCCACCCCGTTCCTATGCTGTTGTTTGGGCTGAACAAGTTCCTCCTCCCCCAAGGCCTCACAAAAATGCTCAGGAAATCTGCAGACCTCATCCTGGGGCTTGGAGATCAGGTTGCCAATCTTCCCCTTAAGAAGTGCAATAAGGGGTAGCACTGCGAGTGATTTTTTTTTTCCACGGTTTCAAAGCGTGTTTTGTGATTGCGGGCTACCGATGCAGTTTTCATCTCCGCGGCAGTCGGCGACCATAGCTCATCCTCGCAGCGCCGCACGGCTCTCCGCAGGTTGCGATTGAGCCTTCTCATTCTTGAGAGCGGGCAGTTGTAGATGCTGAGGACAGCTCCATTGCTGTTCCATTCCAAGTGAAGTAAGTGTTGGTGAGGCAGTGTCTCACCAGGGCTGGTACATCAACATTCAGTCCTTGTTGGACCAAATCTTCAAAGATTGCAATTGTGTCAAGCACAGGAACTTTGGTAAACACCAATACTTCACCTGGAATGGAACATTCTACAAACAACTTCTTGGTTCTTTCGGTAAAGTCACGTGAAGGGAAATAATAAAATAAGAATAATGTATTATAATAATAGTTTATTTTATTATTTCCCTTCTACGTGACTTTACCAAAAGAACCAAGAAAATGAATCCCTGCAGTCACGAAAGCTTTAAATCGAAATAATAAAATAATAATATTTTATTATTTCCCTTGTACGTGACTTTACCAAAAGAACCAAGAAGATGAATCCCTGCAGTCACGAAAGCTTTAAATCGAAATTCTACAAACAATTTGAAGGTACCCCAATGGGTTCTCCCTTATCTCCAGTTGTAGCCAATGTTTTCATGGAAAAATTTGAGACAGATGCTATCCAGGCATCCACTCTACGTCCGTCCTTGTGGAAGAGGTACGTAGATGACACGTTCGTCATCTGGCCACATGGCCTACCAGCTCTGGGCCAATTCTTCAACCGCATCAATTCCATACACCCAGCCATCAAATTCACCATGGAGGTGGAAAAGGATAGCAAGTTACCATTCTTGGATATTTTAATCGAAAAGAGACCAGATGGCTCAACGGGACATTCTGTCTACAGGAAATCTACCCATACGGATGCCTACCGAAAACCTGACTCCCACCACCATCCATGCCGGAAGAATTCCCTCATCAAAACTCTACACCATAGAGCTCGATGTATTTCTGACCATCACCACCTAGCCAGTGAACTGGAACACGAGCACCAAGCCCTCAAGATGAATGGATATTCAGATTACACAATCCGTAAAGCTATCACCCCAATCGTTGGGAAAGAACCATCTCAGGACCCAATCAAAACCATCACTTTGCCATACATAGCAGGGGTCACTCAAAATATTTCCAAAATCATGAGCAAACACAAGATCCAGGTTCGATTCAACACAGTACATAAAATTCGTGATCTGATCCCATCTGTGAAGGATGTGATCCCTGACATGAAATACCCCGGCGTCTACAAACTAAGCTGTGTCTGCGGCAGTAGTTACATTGAGGAAACTAAGAGACATGTCTCGGACCGTGTTCGTGAACACAAGGCAGATCTGAAACACGATAGGACCAATTCCTCGGCCGTGGCTGATCATTGTTTTAATGCAGTGGGCTCACACGAAATTGATTTCTCTAAGACGAAGGTACTTTGCAAACCCACTGGCTATCAACAAAGATTTGTTCATGAAGCCATCCATATATATAGACACGGACACAATTTGAACCGAGAAGATGGTTACAAACCGAGAAATCATTGGAAGGACGTTATCAACCAGTTTAAGTCATAACTGGCTGTGATGTTTCCATCTTACCACCTTCTGATGTTAGTTGTGCTTTACGCCCATTTCAAACTTGCGCTTTCACAGTCACTTCGTGTGTCGACCCCTTGGTTGCGGCTCTACGATCTCCCATTAACTTGCTAATCTCTCTTGAACATGCTCATTGTCAACGAACCACCGCCAGGCTCGCTGCCAACCACTTACATTATCATTGGCTGCTGACATTTGGGCTACGCCCATTTCAAACCCTTATAGACAGTTTCCATTGGAAGCTAACCCCCCTTTTCCTGAAGACGACCGCTTGTGTTGCGATCGAAACGTCGTAGTTTTCTGTAATGTTTTGTTATGTTCTTTGACCCTATCTACATGACTTCATGGAAAGACCCAAGAAGATGTCAGAAGCGCGAAAAGAGCATCGTCCGATTTGTCAAACATCGGCAGATTATGATTTTCGTTGCTCATTAATAGCTCTGAAATAACAGTAAAGTTCCCGATAACAGTGAAAGTAAAAAACAATATTACTGTAAGCAATTCAATTAGTGCTTCGTATAACATTTTCCATAGTATTTTCTGACAGAATGTGCATTTAAATTAGATTATCAAGTATCACTATTAAAAAAAAACCTGTGGCTGGATTATGTTAAGCGAACTTGCAGTTGAATAACAATTTAAGCATCTTTATTTGTACTTGAAATAAATGGTAGCAAAAAAACAGGGAGATTAAACGGTGAAATACAACGGCAAATTTAAGGGGAACCAATATCACGATAATAGTCGAATCGTGAATATCCAAGACTGTGTCGTTTAAAATGACACCGCAACAACTTTACCAGCCACCTAACGACCAGCGCCCATAGAAGGTGTCTGCGTGTGTTGAGGAGTTCCCACGGATGCACTCGGAGACGGAGATAAGCTAAGGGCTTTCGCCAAGCGTTTATTAAAGACTTCACAATACACACAAGGGTACACAACTCCCAGGGGCTAGGGGTCCTACACTGAGTCCGGGTCCCTGCCGGCTAGCTCCGGTCTCTCTCTCGTGTTGGATCGTGGACTCTGCCGACTCCACCGACCGGAGAGAGAAGCACCTCTACGGCTACCACCGGCTTCTCCCCAGACTCACTAGTCGATCCCTCTCTCTACCCCTGGTTCTCTCTTCACCCTGCTTACTCTACCCGTTCCCACAGTGACCCCGCTTTCGTCACGGGGTCTCCCTTAAGTACTCTAGGAGACGGGACGTCATCGCACTGAACGGCACACCTGACGTCACGTCCCCATTTTACTCCTCTACACGTGCGTGCGCGCATCCAACCTGGCAGCGCATTCTAGTGTGAGCAAGCATGTGTGCCCAGCAGTGTGCAACAGCGCGTCATTGTGTGGGCGCGTGTGGGTGGCTTTGCTCACCGGCCCGTCCGTGCGATTGCGCACGTAACGATGGCGACGCGCGTGTGGCAGAGCGATGACGACGTGCTACGCGTGTGTTCCCCCTCCCCAATCCCGCGCAGTTGGCAAAGAACGTTGGCAACACGAGCTTCAATAAGGTCATGGAGGCCGAGCTGAAGAGCACAAATACGGCCAAACCCACGGCGATGAGTGACATGTGAGTGTGCCTGCTACTGCCTCTTGTTTTGGCTGCGAGCCTCGGAAGGCAAACGGCAGGTGACGCTCTCCGTTATCCAGGGTTGTGGGACGAGCGGTGGCTCGGATCCAACAGTGAACACGATAAAATGCAAAATGTATGCGAGTGGGGCTGTAAAATGTACGCATTTCTAGCTTCATAGAATGGGATTTAATAACCTGTAATTTTGTTGTCTTGCCGTCATGTTTGTGGCCACGTGGTCACCTAGTCGCTGAGCATCAATGAGTGTGAGCAGTAGTTGACAATTCAACAAGATATTCTATGAATGTCTATGTAGGCATGCGAGAGTTGATAGCGGTGACATGGCCCTGCAGTGGCGCATTCATCGCTTGTTGTTGCGGAGGTTCAGATTTTAAATCAGGCAGGCCGCCCTGGTTAATACTGCGGTGCATGTTTTAACCTTAAGACACTCCGCGCCGTCTGCTTCACAGCGGACATTCAAGAGCCCATGCCAGCAGTTCGAAGAAGAGTCGGCTGTGCGTGCTGGCATCAAGGTCTAAATTTGTCAAATTTGAAAAATGACTACCAAATGATCGAATTGGAAAATGCATAACGCCCCCTACTGTGAAAAATAAGCACGACCCACCTGAAACACAGTTGAGGCTCTGTGATGCTTTTCTGGGTAAAAACAAATGCTAAACTAATTGGTAGCTTCTCCATCCATCGTGAGTTGCTGCAGAATGTGGAATTACCAGCGCTGGTTCAGGACCGTCAGCAGAGAGAGAGACAAGAATGCCACCCAGTGCTCCATCCTGCCCTTTGACCTCCTGAAGCCTGTGTTGCGTGGGATGGCGCAGGGAGGCGAGGAAGGGCTTCATCATGGCCAAGTACGTGGAGCGGCGCTTCGCCCAGAAGCCCGAGGCGACTGCTCAGGACCTGCGCGTGGCCTTGGTGGAGGCGGTGCACGAGAGGGACGTGCTCAAGCTGCTCGTGGTGTCCGCCAGCGGGGTCGACCTCTCCGGCTCGCTGCCCAGCACGCGTGGACAGGTGGGGAGCGCGGGCTGTGTCGGCGTTGCATGTGCAAGTCTCCCCGACACGCTGTGTAGGCTACACGAGGGGGGGGGGTGGATCCTTCTCTTTGTTTTTGTCTCTTGCGTGCTTGTGCAACACCAGGAGGCGGGCGAAACTCCGCTGCACTTGGCCATCCGGCTGGCGGATGTGTCTCTGCTGCACATCGTCGACTACTTTGCGCAGAACTGGTGAGGAGCACCTTGCACCCGCGGGTGGCCTTTCTGGAGGCTGGAGCCAAACTGCACGAGTCAGCCTTTCTGTGGCACTTCGTGTGCAGGAGCTCACGAGCCGAGAGTCCATCCGCGATCAGTCTGCAATGTTTAAAACAAGATACTGCAATGGTCTCTGTAGTAACTTGGCATCCGAATATTGTCCGGTGCTTGACATTTGCATTTCCCGCTGTGTTATAGAGAAGACTGAACTTCATTTTATGCACCACCATTTTGACCAGAACTCCAATTAGCAGAGCCTCCAATCAATCAGCGAAATATATTGTTACCCGCAAATGAATTCTTATTCTCTGCGTTATTACATGGATATGAGGATTTCCCCAGAAGCGGTCTGCCGGAAGTAATATTTTTGTCCTAGGATCCACATTTTCACGGATAAAAGAGGTCAAATTTTCACTTAAAACTTTCGTGACTGCAGGAATTCATATTCTATGGTTCTTTCGGCAAAGTCACGTAGATAGAAAATATAATAACAATACAATTATACAAATAAAAATGTAAAAAAGTGAATAAAAAATAATACAAATATCACAACGTTTCGATCGCAACACAAGCGGTCGACCACTTGTGTTGCTTGACTTTACCGAAAGAACCATAGAATATAAAAGAGGTCCGTTTGAAGTGATGGCAAATTCATGAGATTGCTTTTAGCCACAGCTACTCGCGCAGATAGAGCATTTTTTTACGGCGAGACTCTTGTAATAGAGCTTCCCCCACATCAACGTGGATGAGAGGAGTGTCACTGTGTCTTGTCAGTCTTGCTGGAGATTAAACACGTTTGGCACAGTGCTAACTAACGCGCGATCCGAGTCGGATGCACTTTAATGAAAAAACTGATGTTGCTTTAGTAAACACCGCCTCCTCCTCCTCCTCCCTCTTCCCCGTACGCATTCCTGCCGTCGTCGTCACGCGCAGCCACAACATGGACAAGCAGACGGAGAGCGGCAACACGGCGCTGCACTACTGCTGCCGCCACAACCAGACCGAGGGCCTCAAGCTGCTGCTGCGGAGCAAGGCCCACACTGACATCAGTACGCGCGAGCGCAGCGGGACGCACAACCCCTGAGGACCGCCGCGATGCCCAAAATAAAACAAAACCACGGTTTTTATTGTTTCAATCGCAACACCCCTGAGGTTGGGCTACGCGGTGGGCAGCAGCAGCAGCAGACGGCAACGCAGCGCAGTTGTACCGCACTTGTGAACGCCTTCGCCTGTGCCAGAGGTCGCAACCGGGTACCCGATACCCGTACCCTACCCGATACCCGGCTACCCTCGGCCGGGTACGGGTACGGGTACCCGTTTGCGACCCTGGTGCGGCCGGGTACGGGTAGGCCGTGAGTCACTGGTGAGTAACCGTTTGTCACTCATTTCCCAACGTCTTGTCTCTTCTCACAATTAAAGTTCCTAGAATCAACCCACCCGCGCCTGCAACATGGCTTCATCCCAGAGGTCGCAATCAGGTATCCGATACCCGTACCCGGGTATCGGGTACGGGTACCCGTTTGCGACCCTGGTGCGGCCGGGTACGGGTAAGGAATCAAAAACCCGTTTGCGACCTCTGGCCTGTGCTCCCCGCCTTCACCAACTCGCGCGGAAGCAGCGCTGGGGAAGTACGGCGGAAGAGCTGCCGCTGTCGCGCAGCATGAGGAGGCCTTCATCCAGCAGTGGGATTGACAAAGGGCTGCGCGTGTGCTGCTGCCATGCTGTCTGACATGAGTTTGAAGCTCCGTTAATGGGAAATAAGTATTGAACGTGACGGCATCGTGACCGTTCTCATTTGTGTCCCGCTGGGTGGGGAGGTGATGTTTGGGGACTTGGTGACATCTTCAGCATCATCAGCCGCTTCGCCCTGGGATCGTAGGGGTTTTCCTGCCTTCACAAAGCACGGCTGTGGGGGGTGGCTGCCATCGTTTAACTAAGCCGAGTAATCGATTACGGATTAATCGACTTTATCATCTCACCATCCTATCTCTCCCTGTAGCTACCACCACACTTTCTAAACGAACGGCGCTTTGGTTTTTTGCAATCCCCTCTGCACAGAAAACGCCGATGGAGAGACTGCTCTGGATGTGGCGCGGAGACTCAACCACTCGCAGTGCACGGAGCTGGTGAGATCACACGCGGTTCAGTGCACTAGAGTCGTAGTTCAACACTGTGCAGTTGTAGCCGGTCCACCCTGTCGCCTCCTCCCGTCGTGAATCCATGCAAGGTGGGGACCGGTTGGCTGCAATTACGATCAGAGATTAATCCGTAATCGATTACTCGGCTTAGTTAAACGATGGAGAGCCACCCCCCACAGATGAATTTCTCTGTCCGGCGGTCAGCCCAAAGCTCAATCTTGGTCCGGCGGTCAGCCCAAAGCTCAATTTGGGACGTGTCTCGTACTCCACCGTGCGCTTGGGTGCTCGGGGTCCAATCCCTGGTCACCATTGCCTTCTCTTGAATAATAATTTTTAAAAAACGCAACTGGCTGTCTGTAGCTGTGCAAAATCGTTTCTTAGTTTCCCATATGCTCCAGAGTGCACAATTATATACATGCGATTCATTACAGGCAGCTAAGCCGACACAAGGTTACCATGCAATTGGCCTGTGACTAAATCACCTGGAATGCCCCCCCCCCCAACCCATCCCATCAGACAGAACCTTGAGTCTAAGTGAGGCTTCCCTGCACATATAAATATTGTAATTATGAATACAATTTTTATTTTAACACGGCCATTTGTCCCAAATACAGCGGCATGTCAGAATCAGAATCGGCCACTATGTGAAGGCACTAGAGAAATAAACACGTGCATTGTAATGAAATTGTATGTTTGTTGAACTTCTTCCGCACCGTACGTAGCCAACCGTGCTAATCGGAGTTGCCGGGGGAAGGACAACAAACTAAACACAAGAAGCAGTTCTAAAGAAATTCGTTTTCAATCTAGATCTCAAAGTGAATAGCTCCAGTGGCTTCCTAATATCGGAAGGAAGAGCATTCCAGACGGCCGCAGAAGCGCATCTGAAAGCACGCGCGATGCAGTGGACCGTCTTTGTTCCATTGTGCTGAAGATGTAGGATTTTATTTGAAAGATAATGAGAGAAATCATGCAGAGGTGAGGAATTGTGGACTCAATGAGGCACTAATAGATGGAAGCCAAACGCATTGTTTGCTGGTGATACTGCGTTGGCAGGGGTGCACACAAACAAGCATAACAACAACAAAAAAACTCAACACATTTGTAAATAACTCTGTGACCTTATGAGGAAAAATATATAATTGGCGACATGTCAAGCAAAGGCCCTTCTATAATTATTTATCATTGAATAAACCATTTATGTGCTATGAAGAAGGGCCATTGCTCTGACGTGTCGATTATCAAATATATATTTCCTTTTAATCCAGCGTTCTCAACTAATGTTTTGAGTTTTTGTGTTCAGGCCTTGAGACTAAGTGAGACGAAGTGAGGCAGATGGAAGTGGTCAGTCATTGGCTTCATAATGAATTAAACAAAAAACAAAGCAGTACCCTGCAGCGTGTATGTTGATTCATCCCAGTCTAACACAGCATCATCGTACTTTAAAGCAGGTGCTGTGTGTATCCCATTGTGCGGCGTTGTCCGTGATGCTGAGATGTCTGTCTCTGCTGTGCCGCTCGCAGCTGGAGCAGGCGATCGCAGGAATCTTCGGCACCCGGGTGCACGTGGAATACAACTGGAACCTGCAGCAGGATGACTTTGATGAGAGTGACGACGACCCAGATGAGAAGGTGACACCTGCTGTGCGAGACCGCCAGTTGTTGTTGTTGCGACGCTGTTCACTTGGATTGTCTCTGGGCACTCGTGCTGCAGTGTGTGAATGTGTGGGTGTGTAACTCGCTGTAGTGTAGCGCGCTGCGCTACGAACCCGGAGACCCGAGTTCGATTCCTGCTCATGACCAACATCAGTGACGATTATCTGAACCGGTTCTGGGTTTTTCCTAGATCGACTCGGCCTCAAATGAGTACCTGGTGCAGTGTGTAAACATCGCCACTAGGGAGACAAAGGCGGTCGGGCGTGGTGCTGGCCACCTATCTCCTCGTATACCATTCCGGCCTTCATAGGTGCTTGCTATCAGCACTTGCCCCAACAGTCTGTTAAGGCTATATGGGGGATCTTTGTCTCGTGTAACTTGCACGCACTTATGTAACACCTATGGGCAGCAGTGGTCGAGTGCTTTGTGCACGGTGCTATGAACCCGGTGACCCGAGTTGCCACTCCCGGCCAACATCAGTGACAAATGTCTAAACTGGTCCTGGGTCTCCCGTCTATCGATTGAGGCTTAAATGAGCACCTGGTGCGGGTGGTTTAAAAATCGCCACTGGGGAGACAAAGGCAGCCAAGCATAGTGCTAGCCGCACCACCTCTACGTGCACCGCGGTGGCCTTGATAGTCGCTCGCCAACCGCGCTCACAAGTCTGCTAAAGGCTACACGGGGAGCTGGTGGGGGGAGGGTGTGTCTCGTTGTCTAACTCGCGCTCGATGCCACGCGTCACTGCGTCGCTCGCAGGTGAGCCCCGTGCGGCGCGAGCGGGGCGCCCGCCCCGTCAGCTGCTACCACTGCCCATCGCAGCAGCACCTGAGCCGCGAGCGGCCCGGCTCGACGCGCGAGCGGCGTGCACCGCCGCTGCACGGGGTCGACCCGGCGTCGCGGCAGCTCTCCACGCTCGCCGGCGCCACCAAGCGGGTGGCGGCCGAGGTGGCGGCCGCAGCGGCGGCTGCGGCGGCGGCGGCGTCGGCTGCTGGGACGGATTACAGTAACGGCGGGCAGCAGACGGACGTCTGCACGGCACCTCCGCTACCTCCTCGCATCGTGGGCAGCACTATCAAGGGCCCACGTGAGTGATGCAACAGCGTCAGGCAAAGAGGCAGGGAAATGGTTCCATAATGTGCGTTTCTTTTATTGGTCTTGATGGCGGTGCTTGTAAATTATGTTCTTGGTGTTTCCTAACAGCGGTTCTGTTTGGGATACTCGCTTAATGTTTTTTTAACCGGTGGTTCAATTGGTGGCGCTTTCAGCGATCAAAAGAGTGGTCCTGTCAGTGGTGTTATCACTAATTGATTGAATGAATGAGTGAGCCTAACGATTGATTGGTGATCTCACCAGTGATGGGATAGGAGACGATTTTTACATCCAAGTGTGCGATTAATACAAAAAAAAACCCCACCGACTGAGCACCGCTATTCCTGATTTACCATCACCCCCGCTGCGACTCATCCGATCACCCGTCTCTGTGGACTCCCTGACGCTTGGGTGCCGTGCGGTGTCGCTGGGTCGGGTGCCTCTTACTCTCCGTTGCGCTGCTTTCCTGGCGTGCAGCCGTGCCGGGCCTCCCCGGCCTCGCCGCTAACATGGTGGCGGGCAGCTGCAACTCGATGTCGCGGAAAAAGCCGCCTCCTCCCCCACCCGCCAGCAGCCCTGGCTCGGGGCACAAGCGGACCCTGTCGGAGCCGCCGGGGGTGATGCCGCCCACGCCGCCCGTGCGCGGCTCCTCGGTGCTGCGCGGTGAGGGCCCCGGGACGGGCCGAGAGGCTCGCACGGAGCCCCCGGGCCGCGTTTCCCTCCCGCGACCGACCCCTGTGGTCTGTGGTCTGTGCGGCGAGCGCAGAATCGGCTCGGATCGTTAGCCGCATCTGGCATTCGTTGGCATTTGTTATATCCACGACGAGTGCCGTTACGGACGAGTTGAGTCTGCCAGGAGTTGCACAGAAGGGGGCGATGTTGAGATGTGTAATTGGAACCGGAGGCAATCACGTGTGGCGTGCGTCTCCATGCTTGTGTACCGTTCTACAATATCATTTGTATTCATATAGCTCCTAAATACGGCAACAATGGATTGTCTATCGCTGAAGCGTCAGTGGTTCCCCCCCCACCATCGCAGTTAAGAGAAATAGTATAATAGTGGTGGCAACGATTAATCAGAGCAGGGAGTCGGCAGCATGGTTTTCTTGGAGTACTGAATTCCAAACGAAAGGGGCAGCAGAAGAGCGGGAGCGACCACCCAATGAGCAGAGGTTGGTGCTTCAGGAGGAGGCTTTGGATGATCGGCTTTCACGACCAATATTTTAGTTACTGAAGCAAAGAAACGCGTGGGAAAGAGAAGAGTGAGATGAGAGGGTAGAGGTGGGACAGAGGCCAGTCCGTGGAGGATCTTGGAAATGGTGATCTTGTTGTTGATTCGAGATTGGCTTGGGCGCCAGTGGAGGCATCTGCGGACCGAGGCGATGTGGTGGTCTCATTTATGGGTGTGGATGAGCGGCATTTCGGCAGCGTTCCGGATGATTTTTCAGTTGGGAGGTGAGGGATTTGGGGAGGCCATAGAGAAGAGAGTTGTAGTAGTCAAGGCTAGAGGCAATGAAGGCATGGATAAAGGGTCTCATCAGTGCAGGGGGCAAGGAAGTAAAGGAAGTAAAATGTTGCAAAAGTTGCTTACTAATTATTGCATGTAGTAGAGAAACTGGAGTACTCCAAAAAAATCAATGCATAGGAGTTGATAATACCCAAAAGTGTGCTTACTACTTGCTGCCCTTCAAGAGGGTGTCCACCAAACCCGCCCACACTTTCCTGGGCTACAGGCGCGCACCACGACGGCAACACGACCGGCGGTTGTCTGTGCGGCCGTGGTCTTTGCCGGCTGTGGGTTTTGTACTGGGGAACGGGGTGAGACGCAGCGTCTCGGCCTCCTCTCGTTCCAGGGTCCAACGAAAGCTCACCGCCTCCGCCCCCTCCCGTGGCCAAGCCGGCGGCGCTTTGCGACATCGGCAATCGGCAGCCAAGGTGAGGCCCCCCCCACCCCCGAACACCGGATCGGTTAACACTGCCACGCACAGAGAAGAGAGAGCCCCCGTGAATATTTAGCGACGTGCACCCGATGTCTGAACAAGAACCCCGTTATCTTCATGTTCGCCATAATCTATCCGCTGCTGGATGAAGACCTCCCACAAGGCTGTCTCCATCCCTCATGGTCCCGCGGTCTTGATTCTGCACACGAGCCGATTTCATCGCTCTATCTCCTCAGTGGACATTATCTTGGGTGTGTTCCCTGGTTTGGCTGCCACTCTTTTATTGATCTCGACCATTGGCCATCAGCCATCATCTCCTCTCTCTGTGTGCTATAAAGAAGGACCATTGCCCAAAATGCCACGTGTTATTTATTTAGTTTTCATTTAAGGCAGTGTTATAGACGAATGTTTTGATTTGTTTTGTAAGTTGTGCTTAGGCAATGGGATTAGCTAGGGTCATTCAGGTTCGGCTTGACGATGAGTGAATCGCGTGTTCCCGTGAACAGCCCTGACAACAAGCTGCAAGCTGGGAAACGGCCAACCATCCACGGCCTGCGTGTCCTGCCCAAGACTCCTCCTTCCGCCTCAGGTAGTGACAACATTTGCTGTATGCCACCAGAAAGAACATGCGTTCCATTAGAACAGGGCGTGGTTTTGGCCCTTCTCTCCCAATTTTTCTCCGGGTTCTCTGGTTTCTCTGGTTTTTCCCTCCGCATTTAAAAACATGCGCCTAGACTATTTGGCTGCTAGAAATTTCCACATAATCAGCCACTTAATTTGTGGCCATGTTGCTTCTGACCTTACCTGGTAAAATAAAAAATAGTTTAGTTTTTAAGTTTAACGCTATCGGTATCACATCATGAGACAAATACTTTGCCAATTGGGATTCCTGCCCCTAGCATTGCTCTTGTTTGGCAGAGAAGCCCCAGAATACAATCACAGAACTATGGCTCGAATTATTAGGCTTTTTTATCCATACTATCGGTCCGTCTTTTAAATGCACTGCACGATGCTCATCACATCCTAATCAAACGAACATGTTTTACACCTCGGAGCTGGACTAAGCCCCTTAAAATAAAAAATAAAAAAACAATTTAATGATGGATTTTTGCACAGCTGTTGGTGGCCGGACAGATCCCATAAATTAGCTACTCTTGGGAACCTGATTTATAATCACAGGTGGCTGATTCTATTAGATATTGTAAGCTAAGCAGGATTAAGCCTGAATAATGCTTGAGTGGGCAAGCACCATGCACACGAAAAGCAGGTGCTGTAGGCATTGTGAGCAGCAGAGGGCAGTGCGGCAAAATCAAATATCGTTCTGTATTATACCTCACGTTCACCAACCCACAAGCACCAGCGTGGTGAAGCATGGGCAACTCACCTCTCGTGACCCACACTACGTGGGGAGGCCCTCACCCAGCAGCGGAATGACAAGGGGCTGTACGTGCTGTTACGTGCTCATGTTCTGTGCAGCGCTGAGGAGGAGGTCCGAGACAACGGGGAGCACCGAGTCCCTGTCGCAGCAGCAGCAGCAGCAGCCGCCTCCTGTCAACCCGGCCGCCAGGCCCGTGCTCCCCGGCACCGCGAACCGCACCCCACCGCTGGAACGCCTGGGAGCTAAGCCTCAGCTGCCGGACCACCCTGGACACAAACCGCTGGCTCCAGATCCTGGGACGAAGCCACAGTCTATGAATCACCCCATGCCCAAACTGATTCCGCCCGATCCTGGTACGAAGCCTCACCTCCCGGATCTCCCTGGAGCCAAACCTCAGGCCTCCGAGAACCGGGCCAGACTGCAGATGCCAGAACTTCCTCCGAGCAAGCCGCAGACTCCGGATCCTGGAACCAAGCCCCAGCTTCCGGATCAGAGAAGTAAGCCGCACGCTGCGGACCAGAGCCTCAGGCCGCAGCCGCTCGCGCTGGCGCCCAAGCCTCAGCTGCCAGATCCGGCGACCAAGCCGCAGCTCGCCGAACTCACGCCGGTCCGGCCCCGAGCCCCCGAGCAGTCGGCCAAACCGAGCCGGTGGAGCACCGAGTCAGAGAGAGCGGCGAACAGGATTTCCCGTGGCCCCGATCCTCCGATGCGACCGCAGATGCCGCCGCCGCCACCGCCGCTGCAGCGGCAACAGCACAGCAAACGCGTGTCGGGATCCACGGAGGAGGTGCAGGCGATGGAGGAGCAGCTGTCGCCCTCCTCGCCGGCGCCACTTCCTCTGCCGCGCAAGACCGTGCAGGTACTGAGTTTATCCAGCGTCGTGTGTGCTGACTGTGTGCTGGCTGTGTGCTGGCTGTGTGCTGTGTGGGCCTCGCCCTGCCGCGTTGTGCCCCTGTGCCCTGCTACTTCGTTACTTACGTTCTGCTCTGTACTGGGCATGTAAAGGTTTCACCCACACACGGTAAATCGATAGATTTTCACAATTTGTCAATTTAGTCTGCGTTGTACTTTTTTGTTGCATTATTTTTAAAATCTCATTGTCCGTCTCGTATTCTGTGCCTGACTCATTCCGCCTCGTTTGTTCCATTAACCAAAAGTTAAATGCCTCTCACCCCACCATGCTCTCACACAATTGACCTCTCACCCCCGCCCTCCGCGGCCGTCGCCCCACAGCGAGTGAAGACGAAGAAGCGGCGCGTGAAGGCCATCTACGACTGCACGGCCGACCACCCCGACGAGCTGACCTTCCACGAGGGCGAGGTGCTGCTCGTGGTGGAAGAGGAGGATGCGGATTGGTGGGTGCGTAAATCCATCTCCTCTCTTCTCCTGCACACCACGGCTGGAGCTACCACATGTCCCAGTTGGGGCTGTACGATCCAGGCCACACCAGCTATTCTGCCTCAAAGCTCCCATTCTAAAGACCCCTTAGGACAGGAAACGCTGTTTTTGTTTTATCGCTGTGCTGATGAAATGGGGAGGAAGGGAGGGAGTGACGTGGGTGCTGCCCAGGCCTGCAGAAATCTATTTTTGCTCGAGCAGGAATTCTTACATTTCTGTATGGCCTGGCAGAAACCACAGCCATCGCTTGTCGATGCAGTGTCTCCACCAGAGCTCACTTTAACAAGGGTGGTGCGGGCAAGAGCTGCGTCGCTATGAAACTAGAGCAGAGAGCACCACAGCCTGTAAGCTGTCTCTGCCAAAGCCAGTGTACGTGTAGAGCCCGTTTTATTAATCCATTGCTGGATGAGGGCCTCCCACCCAATGCGGGCAGTGAAGGATATTTGACCACACTTTGCCACGCTGGTTAGTGTGGGTTGGTGAATGTGTGCTGAGCAATGAACTTTTCTGCACCGTCCTCTGCTGCCCACGACATCCCTTCTTACACCTTTTTTTGTGCTTGGTGGTCACCTATGCAAGTGCTATCCAGGCTAAAACATGCTTAGATTCGAAGGTCTCGGGCGCATTCCGGATATTTGGCCATAGCTGAAGCCACCAGATCCAGCCCGTGTTGTTGGATGATCGTATGAGGTGGTGCCCAAGTGATATCTATAGATCCCACTGACCCATGAGGTCACTTGTGTGTTACTCCTCCACGCTTTCCCATAGCTACAGCTGAAATCCATTTAGCCATGAGGCTGCTTCGCCCGTTCCATTTTGACCCAAACGAGACGAACGTTTGTTCACCGCGCGTCATGTCGCTGTTGTACTGTGCTGGATCGTGACCGACTGATTCTGTATCGCCAGATCGGCCACGTGGAGGGTGAGCCGGAGAGAACGGGCGTCTTCCCCGTGTCCTTCGTCCACATCCTCTCGGACTGACAGCGCAGCAGGATCTCGCGTCCGCCTGAATCGTAGCTGGTCTTAGATTCAGGGGACACGCTCGCCCGCACACGCAAGGGCCACAAACACACGAGCACACAGCAAGACTTCAACCAGCGTACCTACGAATAATAACACAAACGAGTGCAAACAATATTCATCTTGCCACATGTGCTCTCACATGAGGAAGTGACATGGGAATTAAATTCAAATTCTATCCAGTCCTGTCTTGGTCCCTTTAACATTGACCCTACCCCCAAGTCACTTCCCAACAAACATTGTCCCATCCTGCTCTGTAAGCCTGTCGCACACACACACACCACAAATACTACCACAACAACAGCCACCATTCGCTACTAAGTGGCGGTGACGTCACCACGGCACTTGTGCCAGGCCAGGTGCACATACACACAGACGCGTCTATATTTCACCATACATCCACATACTAACAAAGACACACGTGCCATGCACACACACATGCCATGCACACACACAGGTGCACGTAAATAATAACATGAATACACATCATAACATGCGCACTCTCACACACACGTACTTGCGTGCACACAAATACCCAATGTTCCGTCTATTCCCTTTGCTCAATTCCCATCCATTCCCATGGATTTTGATTCCATTCCTGCATGCCCATGTGGTGCATGTTCTCATTCCCACAGCACTTCTGCACGGTTCCCTTCCTAACGGCACTCTCCAAATGCACGTTCCCCAAGACATGGTGAGGCCTAGATGGTTCCAGCATGTTCCACCACGATTTATAGCTGATACGTTTAATAATTTACTGCCCTTTTTTTGTTCCACTGCTGGTTGAATGCTTCCTATCCCTGTGTCGCTCATGGAGGTTGTTTGACCATACTTCACCACGCTGGTAAGTGCTGGCTGGTGAAAAGGGATGACCCAGGACCGGTTGAGATTATCACTCGTTACTACTCCTCTTCTTGCGTATGGCAACATATTCAGGGGGCTGAATGCCATTATCGATCTTGCAAGTCATGAGAGGGCTTCTTTTGAAAGAGCGCAGACAGTGGTTTACCGCATGGTCCATAGTTACTGACGATAGCCATGAGCTGGGAATCCAACTCCGATGGCAGTGTGCGTATAACTGCGCCACCACGAAGATTATGAAGAGCCGTGTGCATTTAAACGAGAAAGGTTGCATGACCAATCTGGCTGCGCGATGATGAAGCAGCAAAGACCGCACAGTCGATCAAAGACGCCGTCTAGAGGCTCGCTTTAACCACGGGCCTGGCGTGTATATGTACAGGTGTATATGCTGTGTAAATAGAAACGGCCTTTCCATTTGCAACCCGCTGCAGATGCTGCCTTTGACTCCAGTTTTGGCTGGTCACCGAAACTCGCCTGTTGTATCCGCGTCGCAGTAAGACTTGGGGGGTGGCCAAGCTTTCCCAGTCAATCGCCTTGTTTCCACGTTCAATGTGAATTATAGAAGAACAATAATGATTATAAGGTAAAAGCAATGCAATGCATACGTATGGGTGATCATTTGTAACCTCTTTCCTGCAATGCCTCCCACGAGCCTCCTTAGTTGTGATCGTACCCTTGCTGACCCTTGCCCCATCACGCTGGCATCTCAACACTTGAGGGCTCAATGAAAGTGATGGGGGCACAAAGCACAATTAATTGTGGGAGACGCCACCATGGTTTTTTGCTTTATTATTTACAACCGGGGTTTGATCGCTTACCTTAAACCCAGTTTTCATAACCCTCCTCCAGAAGACTTGAATCCTGCCCCGACCACCCACCTCCCGGCAATCTCTTTGCAAAAATAAAAACAAAGTGCTGCCCAGGGGCGTCGCCATAGCCACAACGTCGCAGCCATTTGCTTATCACTGCCTGGGGCTCCGCCGTTAGTCACATAACGAATTAATCCATCGTTGGGAAGAAACTTTGCGAGCCCCATCACGTGTGTGGTCGTGCCAGTGAATGAACATGGAGTAGCGTAGGTTCTTCAACTGGCAGCCCCGTGGGTCGGACCTGATCCGCAAAGTTTCTTGCAGGTGGTCCACTGAACTGTGGCCCGCCGAGAGATGTTGACTCACCGAGACCTAAAGAGATTAAGATTCATGTACTGAAAGCGAGGTTCACGAGAGGTATGCTACTTGGAGATAGGAGGTATCGATTTGTGGTCACATGCACAGACGTTATAATATCACGACGCCATGTGACTTTATCCCGTGTGTATACATGACATAAGGTCACGTGGTCCACAGCAGACGCACATTTTTTGGCCCTCCATAAAATGCAGTTGATGAGTCCTCGAGTGAAATGTGTATGTATGTTGAACTTCTTTTGCACCGTGCTAAACGGAGGTGCAGGAGATGGAACATGGGGCTGATCCTTCATTGCACTGCACGCATTGCCTAACGGAGATTTAACAGCTCTTACATTGTCTCGTCTATTGTAATTATGTTTATGTCAATTTTAAATGTATATTGACTTTGTGACCGAGTATAAAAAATCTCGCAGTTACCCAATAACTTGCTGTTGAAAAGTCAATTGCAGTTTCAAACGTACGAGGAGGGGTTTTGTGAATTCGAAGATGTGGTGAAGCTACCCAGTGATGAGCGCTGTGCGTCATTAATTTTAGCAAAATTCAACCAAATTGTTTTTCCGCCCTCGAGTGTCCACGTTGTACCGCATGTTTGTTCGGCTCCACGTAGCCTCCTGTGCCGGGTGGCTCCTTAGCACCGGAGAGATCCACCACGTGGAACAAAACGCTAGACATCAGTGCTGCACTGCAGCACAAACCTACGGAGTCTAATTGTTTTTCTTCTGAGATTCAACAGGTCAAGGAGCTCGGAGCACTTTGAATTGTTAAGATGCCTGTCACCGTTTCACCACTATTAGTGTTTTTACATGTACACATTTTTAATGCCAGCTATTAATTTCATTAGAATAGTTTGACTGTATTCCTATTCCGTTTTAATTTCCCCCCATTATCATCACGTTATCTCATCATTATCATTGAATTGTTGTAATAAAAAACACATTGTAAACAATGTCATTAGTACATTTCAATATTGTTTTTGGTCCAATAATTACGACCTTTTTACCATCGACGACATTGTCCGTAATTGTCACCGAGTTTTTTTTGTTCAATACAAATGCCATTGGCATTGTTATAATTATCACAATATCGTGATCAAATTATCAGGCCCATCTTCTGGCCACGTTTACGAACTATCATTGCATTATCATGTGCATCCATCCATATCAACATCACGTCGCGATGAAATAACATTTAATGCCTTCCCCTTGTACATAGACATTTCCTTTATTGTTTAAAAAATCCCATATCGAAGTTTGAGTAAGCTCTTGTCACTCAGCACTTACATATTCAAAATCCAAGTCTCGTCGTCGTCGTCGTCTAGTGTGCATACATATACATAGCTGTTCCCACTCACACGGTTTAGTTTGATCCCTCCCCTCCGTGGAGAGTTGAATGGGATCGATCGCAGAGTCGAGCCGCTTGTACTTAACGCAGCGCGGAAGTGTTCCGATGATCACGGCGCACGCTGCACATGAATTAAATATTAATGTACGTATGTATGTTGAACTTCTCTCGCGCCGTGTACGTAGCCAACCGAGGTATTGATACAGTACCTGTACATTGCGTTCGGTTATTATTGTACTTGATGGCCCAACAGTTGGGAGCGCGGTGGGACGCTGCTGTCAGACCCCCCGTGTGTGCACGTGTTGTATTCGAACGCCTCTTCCGACTGCACTGCGTCAGTGCTTGAGCATTCTAAGAATAGGCGGAGAGAGCCTGGGCAGCACACGTGTGCACCGTGCACACACTTGCTGAACATGTCGTGGAGACCGTTCCAGACGCCAATCCCACGTTCGGTTGGCACGTCGGTTTGTAAATGCATTTGTGACGCCTGCAAGCTTGCCACGTCGTGTATACAACGCCATTTGTGTCTGCGTCCCGTGCCCGATTTAAATTAACCTCTTGAGTGTCAAGCTCGTCCCATGAATATCATCACTACACGGTTCCCAATCCCGCTGACTTTGAGAGGCTGAAAGCGCTTCTTCCTCTACGTTAATAAGCTAAGTCCGTTTATGTTTTGGGCGCCTGATCAAAACTATTTGTGTGTGTGTGTACACACCACAGCCAGCTTAATTGCCTCGTGTGTACAAGGTATTTGGGCTCTGTTGGTGGCAAGCAAGCCCATGGTTTACACTGTGTGGGCAAAAGCAATACTATTCAAGACACGGAGAACACATTGCCAGTAAATGAACAATCCATGCAGTCGCGAGGCGGGGAGGGGCACGAACCCCCCGCGGATGCTGTGTGTTGTTGCGCACGGTTTGCGTGAAGCATGTTAATGCCTGTATCCTGCCAAACTTTGTACATTGTATTAAATGCATTAAAAGGAAGCATATGTTGCGATGCAAGGTCCTGCCCGTGCCTCTCGTCTCGTGTGTTGTTTCGGTGTCTCCGAGTTGTTTGATGAAGTCCACTTCAGCCACCATTGGAACCGACCGCAGATATTGTGGTCAATGCAAACATGACTCCTCATAAAAAAGGTGTCAGTTTTGTTTGCCAGATAAAATGGTAAAAAACCAATTATCCACTTCAGCCGCTGTGTTGATTTTACGTGATAGCCCCAAGAAATGTGTCTTAGCCTCTCTCAGCAGCCCTATCTCCACCGCAAACCTACACCATTCGGTACAGCAAATGCAAGCGGTTAACAGACGAGCATAGGACCCATAGACGTTTATCGCTGGCGAGTGTGCAACTCAAGGCCGTAATTATAATTTATATTGGGGGGTACACATCCCCCCCCCCCCCCAATATTCAAATATGCTCAAAATGTCCCCCCCCCAATATATTGCTATAAAGTAGATTTCTGTTTATATGATTGTGGTTATGGTTGTACTTTATTAATCCCTAATCTCTGCCATTACATACAATGAAACAAGAAAAGGTAAAAAAAGAGAGAACAGAGCAATGTAATACAAAACACTATTAGACATTATTGCTAAAAAGTAATAAAACATCAATCCAATGTGTTGGTGAATTTTTTCATATTTTAGGCAGGAAATGGCAGGAAATTCGTTTTCAAATTTAGATATTTTTTTCTGGGGGGAGGGACCCCCAGACCGCCTGGAAGATGTTATGCTGGTGGTGATATTGATGGATGGTGTTGATGATAATTGATGGTTATGATGATGTTCAGCCGAGCATGCCAGGCCCATGAGTTAAACTCAATGAGAAGCACTGCTCCGTGCCAAGTCGACACTGCTGCTCTTACGGATGTACCATTTCCTGTCATGGACACGTGGAATTTCCACCAATAGCACAGTGAGGAACTGACCTTTTCAAAACAATCACCAAGACGTTTACCATTGTTTAGTCGTTGTTTTATTGCCAGACGTCGGGGGGAAAATAGATCACATTCCAGGAAATGTAAGCGTTTACTCTAAACCCAAAACGTGTATTTTAAGTGATGTGTTTACCTTTCCTCTACTTGCAGCTCATTGGATTCCTCCACTACAAATAAACATTCCGAGTGCGATTCTGGGTCCCGGGCACGCCGAGCCTGCGATGGGTGACGCGGCCGCGTGTGCCGATTGGGGGGCGGGGTGCCCATTGGCTTTGTGAGGGGGGGGGGCTGCTTTTGGGGGGGCTGTTTTGGGGGGGTGGGCTGGTTTTGGGAGGGGGGGCTGGTTTTGGGGGAGTTGGTTTGGCGGGGGGACCGGTTTTGAGGGGGGCTGGTTTGGGGGGTTGGTTTGGGGGGCTGGTTTTAGGGGGGGCTGGTTTAGGGAGGGGGGCTGGTTTTGAGAGGGGGCTGATTTGGAAGGGGGGGCTGGTTTGAGGGGGGGGTGGCTTGGAGGGGCGGGCTGGCTTGGGGGGGGCTGGTTTGAGGGGGGAGGGCTGGTTTGAGGGGGGGGGCTGATTTGAGGGGGGGGGGCTGATTTGAGGGGGGGGGGGCTGATTTGAGGTGGGGGGCCGCCCCCGCCCTTCCAGCCCCCGCCCTTCCAACCCCGGGGGATGGGAGGGAGGGGTCGCGAGCTGTCAGCGCGTGACAGCTGTCAATCACAGTGACGAAATAGCACAGAGAGTGACAGATCGTTAGAAGAGTTGAGTTTCTGGAATGGAAGGGTGTTAGTTGTGTTTTAGCGAGCTCTTTAAAAGGTATGCAGTTACATTGCTTAGTCATTTATGTTAGCTTAGGCACACGTTTATTACAGCTACATCATTTATATTGGGGGGAGAAAACTGGTTTTGCCCATCCTGGCCTTCATTTAGAACAGTTGCTCTTAACCTGGGGTGCGAGACATCCCAGAATTGTTTTCGAATGTTAAAATCGAAACACAAGTTAAGAGCGGGCACGTAAGTACAACTACAGGGTGTTGTAAAAAGATGGGACCAATTTCAAAGCATTATATTTTAAGATGGCAACATGTTGCAATCACACAAAAAGTTACAAACGGTTTCATGAGTTATCAAGTTTTACGAACCATTTTATGAATGCTCGATGTGCCCTCCACCTGCTGTTTGGACAATATTGAGACGATAGTTGAATTCGTCCCAAACGCCTCTCAAAGTGTCTTCTTCCACTGAAGTCACCGCTGTGGTGCTTCCGTGTTTGAGGTCATCCAGATTAGTCGCTA
Source organism: Lampetra planeri (assembly GCF_965212315.1). Classification (NCBI taxonomy): domain Eukaryota; kingdom Metazoa; phylum Chordata; class Hyperoartia; order Petromyzontiformes; family Petromyzontidae; genus Lampetra; species Lampetra planeri. The sequence goes on from NC_136120.1 coordinate 3,490,645, forward strand.
ATGGTGGCACAAAAACACAACGGTCTTTGACGTATCCCCACAAGAAAAAGTCGCAGGGTGTGATGATGTCTGGGGGTGATCTTGGGGGTCAAGAGTGTAGCGCCAAGTCTTGGGGTCCCGTGCGACATATCCAACGTTGAGGCAGCGCGTCTTGCGAATGACTGAGGCTAGGGGCTGTTTGTGCGCTGGGAGAGGCATCTAGCGGTAATCAATTGAAACTCTATGCCCCGCCCTCTCTATGCCCCGCCCTCTCTATGCCCCGCCCTCTCAAGTGGTAAGAGTTTCATTCATGGGCGGTTCGTGGTTGCAGAGATACAGCATAGCGATTTCAAATCGGGTCCATCTCTTTTAAACACCATGTACTTTGTTTCATTAAACCCTATATTTATTAACATAAAACATACGATTGAGAACCAAAGGGATGCAAGGCTGCAGAAAAGGTAAAAAAACACTTATTTAGATAAGACAGTTTACGATAGATACGATACACAGTTTTGTCCATGATGACCGTGGCATTGCTCTTGTCGGCTGAGAGGATGACAATATCATCCCTCTTTTTCAATTGAGATAACTCACAATGCTCTGGTGAGACACTGCCTCACCAATACATACTTCACCTGGAAAGGAACATTCTACAAACAAACTGAAGGCACCCAATGGGTTCTCCCTTATCTCCGGTTGTAGCCAATATTTTCATGGAAAATTTTGAAATGGACGCCATCCAGGCGTCCACTCTACGCCCGTCCTTGTGGAAGAGGTACGTAGATGACACGTCCGTCATCTGGCCACATGGCCGACCAGCTCTCAACCATTTCCTCAACCACATCAATTCCATACACCCAGCCATCACATTCACCATGGAAGTGGAAAAGGATGGCAAGTTACCATTCTTGGATGTTTTAATCAAAAAGAGACCAGATGGCTCATTGAGCCACTCTGTCTACAGGAAAGTAACCCATACTGACGCCTACCTAAAACGTGATTCCCACCACCATCCATCCCAGAAGAATTCCCTCATCAAAACGCGACACCGTAGAGCTTGATGTATTTCTGACCATGAACACTTGACCAGTAAACTCAAACACGTACACCAAGCTCTCAAGATGAATGGATATTCAGACTACACAATCCGTAAAGCTATCACACCAACCGTTGGGAAAAAAACATCTGAGGACCAAATCAAAACCATCACCTTGCCATACATAGTAGGAGTAACCAAAAAGATTTCCAAAATCATGAACAAACACAAGATCCAGGTCCGATTTAACACAGTACATAAAATTTGTGATCTGATCCCATCTGTGAAAGACAAGATTCCTGACATGCAATATCCCAGCGTCTACAAACTAAGCTGTGTCTGTCTGTGGCAGCAGTTACATTGGGGAAACTAAGCGACATGTCTCAGACCGTGTTCGTGAACACAAGGCAGATTTGAAACACGGTAGGACCAATACTTCTGTCGTGGCTGATCATTATTTTAATGTGGCTGGCTCACACGAAATTGATTTCTATAAGACGATGGTACTTTGCAAGCCTACTAGCTATCAACAAAGATTTGTTCAGGAAGTCATCCATATATACAGACACAATTTCAACAGAGAAGATGGTTATGAACTCAGCAATTATTGGAAAGATGTCATCAACCACATTGAGTCATGACTTGATTTGTGTTTTCTTGTCAACTTCCACCGTTAGCAGTGTGGGTGTGTGGAACAAGGTGCAATGATTGCCTGGCGGCCCTTTGATTGGTGTAGACCCTTCTGCGTTGGCATTGCTTTCTCCCACATTAACATAAGCTGCCCCGCCCATACTGCTGACCCACGTGGGCGACATTAACATAAGCTGCCCCGCCCATGCTGCTGACACACTTGGGCCACGCCCATCTCTAAACCTTTATAAACAGTTTGCCTTTAGAGGCTAACCCCCCTTTTCCTGATGACGACTGCTTATGTAGCAATCGAAACGTCGTGGTTTTTGTTTTTATTTCTATTATTTTTTATTCACTTTATTTTTTAGAATTTTCTATCTACGTGACTTTACCGAAAGAATCAAAAGAATATTAATTCCTGCAGTCACGAAAGTTTTAAGTAAAACAATACTCAGCACCAGAGGTGTGGACTCGAGTCATGTGACTTGGACTCGAGTCAGACTCGAGTCATGAATTTGATGACTTGCGACTCGACTTGGACTTGCATAACAATGACTTTGTCCCACCTCTGCTCAGCACCCACTCACCGATCAATCACCAAACATTTACCTAGGTCTACAAAGTGTTGTATCTATATGTTTCGAAGGGTATTGAATCAAAATATGGCAACACACTTTCAAAAACAATTTTAGATGTTTCTGTTCTCCCGAATGTGGGAGGCCGAAATGTCAAACGTTTAATTGTCTAACTTACACCGATACAAACATTTTTGGTAATTTGGGGCCTCCAACATTGGGGTGGTCATTAGATAACATGTGGTGGAGAGTAAGGGGCCGTCCATAAATGACGTCACGCACCTAGGGGGGGGGTCAGACATTTGTGACGATGTGTGACGAGGGGGGGGGGGGAGGTTGAGAAATGTGACGTCACATCAAAATGCGCAACTTTAAATAAATAGACACCACGTTCTACTTATATTCTTGGTTCTTTCGGTAAAGTCACGTAGAAAGAACATTTTCTTTCTGTGGATTTTACACCTGATGATGATGGCTTGTGTTGCAGTCGAAACGTCGTGAGAATTTGTATTGTTTTATATTGAGATTATTTTCTTATTTCCCTTCTACGTGACTTTACCGAAAGAACCAAGAATATGAATCCCTGCAGTCACGAAATCTTTAAATCACGTTCTACTTAATTAAATAGACTTTTAAATAAATGTTTTCTCCGACAACATAAGAGTGCAGCGCCACATTAAATTCGCACTACAATGACAATAGTTTAAAGCGATTTGAAGCGTGTTTTATGGTTTGGGGGGGGCAGAGCTTTGTGACGTCGTGTGACGAGGGGGGGGTCCAAAATCGCGTGACGTCATTTATGGACGGCCCCTAAAGCGTCGGTCCTCGTCTCTCCCACCCTCACCCAACATGGCGCCCTCCGCGTTACACCGCGCGGCCATCTTGGGCAGGGGCTAGGGCACAGTCACCCCGCCCCCCACTCTCCCACCCTCACCCAACATGGCGCCCTACACGTCACAACCGCACGGCCATTTTGGGCAAGGGGCTGCGTTACGGTCACCCCGCGGCCCCCACCCCTCACCCCCCCTCACCCAACATGGCGCCCCCGGAGCTGCACCGCGCGCCCTTTCCTCTCTACGCCGTCGCCGTCCTCTCCGACAGCCTCGTCGTGGTGGGCGGCGGAGGCGGCGCGGCGAAGACGGGCATCAAGAACGCGCTGGTGAGGAGGGCGACGAGGGAGCGGCGGCGGCCGTACGAGTTCGCCTCCCCCCCCCCACCACCCCGTGTACACGAAGCGAGGGCGAACGCCGGCGGCTTTCAGATTTCGCACAGCGCATCGGGCGTCTCGCCGCAACGCCGCGCCCCCATTGGCTGCGGCGCGACCACGCGGGGCCGCGGAGCCAATGGGGGCTTCGCGTTACGGCGGGCCGCGCTAATGTGCGCTGGGAATTGTGGATGGGGGGGGGGTCGGTGCTTTTGATGTTTCTTGCCCGGCGCTGCGGGTTGAACTTAGGGGGGGCCCGGCCCCCCTCGCTCCCCGTGCCCCCCTCACTCCCCGTGCCCCCCCTAAGAGCGGCTGCCGTGGAGGGGTTGGTTGGGGGAGAGGCCCACGGGGTTGCGCGATGTGCTGACGTGGCCCCCTCACGAGGCAGGCGATGGGGGCAGCAGCAGCTGTTGTTGATGTTTGTTGTTGATGTTTGTTGTGTTGGGACACGTAATCCCCCTTGTTGTTGCTGCTGTACGACTCATGGGTGGAAAAAACCCGATTTTTCCAGCGGCAGGCATCGGGTTTTTTCTTTAATACAATTAAACCCGATTTCGGGGAATTAAAACCTGGTTTAATGAATACGAAACTCTGATCCAAGGCTCAGGCTGCTTCCTCGTCGGTGCTGCTGTCGTACTCGGGGGGGTCGTCGGGCACGGGGTAGTCGTAGAATGCGGCGGGCAGGTTGGTCTTGATGAACACGAGGTGCTTCTCCACAATCGTGGGCGCCAGTGAGTCCTTAGCTTGGAATGGATGAAGCCCATCGTTGAGAAGTGCGGTTCTGCAATTACAACCAATTAAACCGGATTTCTCCCAATCTCAGATGATCGGGTTTAATATAAAAAGACAATTAAACCCGATTGTAAAAAACCCGACTGTGCCACCCTTGGTACGACTCGCTCTAGGCGGCGGACTTTGTCAACCCCCCACCACCCCCCACCACCACCACCCCCCACCACCACCACCCCCCACCACCACCACCCCCCACCACCACCACCCCCCCCCACCACCACCACCCCCCACCACCACCACCCCCCACCACCACCACCCCCCACCACCACCACCCCCCACGAACACCACCCCCCACGAACACCACCCACCACCACCAACACCACCCACCACGAACACCACCCACCACGAACACCACCCACCACCCACCACCACCCCCCACCTGCCGGATGAGAGCCCTTTCGTCCGCACTTGAACCCAGGCGGGTTCCCGGGTGGAGGAGGAGGGTTGGCGTAGTCGTGGCAGACTGCGTGACAACTGTGGAGTTTCCTCCACTGCCACTAACACGGCGGCAATGTGCCGAGTGCGTGGTGATCCGTCGCTCTAACGAGCACTGTCCAGTCGAGATTTGAAGCTTTCGTGACTGCGAGGATTCATACTCTCAGGTTTTTTCACTGAAGTCACGTAGGTAAAAATAAAAGTAAATAATAAAAATAATAGAAATAAAATAAATATTATTTTATTTCTATTATTATTTATATTAATTACTATTTTATTTCTATTATATTATTATTTCTATTTATATTATTTTTTATTTTAGCCTACGTGACTTTACAAAAAAAAATCTAAGAGTATGAGCACTATCCAGTCTCAATGCCTCGCGTGCTTGGCTTCTGATTTCTGCATAAGTCGGGCGAATTCTGGTTGATACGGACAATAGCTACTGCAACCTCATCATACGCACTTCAATTAACAATCACGAGCGCCGTCATCCTGCATTGTTAATACGTCCAATTGGAGAGGGGAGCGGTGGTGCAATAGTTGGCGCACTGCAGCAATGTAGATCGGGAGATGTGTAAGTTATACTGGTAGGAACCTCCTGGTTCCACCAGCCCACAGGGGATTATTGTGTCCGTCCGTCGTGCATACAAAAATGGGAGGGCTGGGTGGAGAGGGGAGGGGTGGGGCTGGGTGGGGAGGGGCTGGGTGGGAGGGGTGGGGCTGGGTGGGGAGGGGCTGGTCACCCCGTGGTGCCCTTATAAAACTCAACGTTTAACCTACTCACGCCGGCTTGTGCCCGCCCTCACAGTCGGGCATATTTGCGGAATACACCACGCCGCCGTTGACCCTGGCCATTGACCGAGCAACCCAACGTTCTTACCAGCTCCCTCCGCAGGAATGTGTTTATTTCCCTGCCACGGCTGACAACGATGGAGAGTGATATACGCGGCATGTTGCGCATTCGGTACAGAGGCACGCTCCTCGTTCAGCGCGTTGCCTAAAGTCACTCGTGAGAGATGGAGGCGGGTTGGGGAGGCCTTCATCCAGCAGTGGATTGGCCATGGCTGCTGCACGTACGCTGGACTTCTTTCGCACCGTGCGTGGCCAACCGTGCTAATCGGAGGTGCGGGAAGTTCGCTGATCGAATTAATATTTATAGAGCAGCGCCTTCACTCAAGGCACGTGGCATCGCTTACAGAACGATTACACTACATTGGCACGTACAACTTATACTGTGCTCACATGTTTACCATAAACAATGATTCGCGTATCGTAGATCGCTCTTTACACGCAATAAGCGACTTGCATCACATCGTATCTCATTTGGAATGGGCACCCCCAGTGGCAGCTGGCCCTGAGCCCATAGGGCGACTCGGCATCGGCCTGCGAGCGGGCATTAGCTCCCAATAGGGAGCGATGTTTTGCTGTGTATAATCACTTTTGAGCAAGTTACACAACGCGTACAGTACACCCAATACGTACCCATTAGGGAGGTTGTCGAGACGAAGGACCGTGGTTGGGAGATGTTAACCACTTCACCCGGTATACAGGAGGGTTAGTGGGTTCGATCCCGACCCAGACGCCTGCTGTATACAGTAGTTGGAGGTTTCATGTTCTCCCTGTGGTCGCGTGGATTTTTCTCTCGCCACGTTTAGAAACGTGTTTCGAGTATTTGCTGTAAATGTCCACAAGATGAACCACTTCATTGGGTTATCATTTGTGGGCAGGTCGTTTCTGAAAAAGAGCTATAGAGTCCAGTGGGCCTGACCTGGTCAAATAAAAGATAGTTTAGTTGAAGAATATCGTCGGCAAATACGCCACAAACTAAAGGCTGTGATTTTGATTCAGCCGCTCGGCAATTTAAGCCGACAACTTCAGCGTTGTAGCCAAAGGAGGGAACGCAAACGAAAGTACGGCCAACACAGAGATGGAGCAGTGAAATTAGCTCGTGTGCAGGAGCTACATGCATTCATGTGTCACTGAACCATTAGGGATTGCGACGGTTGGGGGGGGGGGGGGCTTCATCCTGCTGTGGATCGATCATGGCTAATGATGATAGCTCAATACCATACACTATCCATACAAAGATGCTAAATGTAGTCCAGTATACGCACACCCAATAACGTTTATATACACATTACACTCTTGATGCTTAATAATGTAGTATAATCACCATCAACGATTTGTGTGGGTTTCTCTGATTCTAAAACTAGATTGATATTGTAACCTTTAGCATTATGAAGAGTATTGGAGATGCAGCATCTGCTTTCAATAGCCCATGTGTACGTTTAATAGAATGTGCCTCTGTCATTTCATTATATCCGTCAAACACACTCCACCTGCTCGTGCATGTCCATACGTATTTGCCGATTTTTCAGGCATTCGTGAGATCAATAATTTAATGGGACACCGAGTCGAATGCCTTTGTGAAATCTACTCAAGTCAGATATTCAGTCTTGCAGTCTATTCTGAGCTCTCTTGTAAAATGTTTATTTGACTGCCATGCTTCCTAGGCATCATCTCTTTGAACATAGTGCCTTTTTTAAAATCTGGTATACATTTCCTTTGTGAGTGTGGAGTAATACTATTTAACACAGAAATAAGTTTATTTATACATTGTATTCAAACTACATATTGGTGGGAAATCCTTCAGCATAGTGGTTCCTGCCTACTGTGGCATTAAGTGGGTCAATCCTGCGGTAAACCACTTTTGATGGCTTTGTGAGGATTTTATTTCGTGGCTCTGCTATTGGGTCTTAGCTTGATGTCTTTTTATAGAGTAACCTAATTCTCAGTAACCTAATTACATACATCAGGTGTAGCCCAAAACCTACATCTTGTGAGCAATTGATTGACTGCCGTCACATGTCGTTTTGTGGGGTCGTTTTTACTAAATACGATCCTTTTACGATAGAGCTGCTTCCAAAATGATTCACGTAATTGCGGGTTGTTTTGTTTTGGCCTTATTCATGTTCATTGCATGTCCATGTTGAGCAAAGTCTGCTTGCCCTTTCTTATTCTAAATTGATCTGTTACCCCACAAGGCAGGTGCATTCTGAAATGTAATTCCAGGTTTCTGCTTTCACAACTGGGTTTGCCACCAGCGATGGCAGGAGGAAATAAAAAAAGTGTAAGATAATTGTTTGAGCAATGCTGACATTCATAGGTGGCTTTAAGGAGTTCTGGTAACATAGCTTGACTGTAAGGTGCAAGGTTCAGAATCTGGGATGCTGAATTGGCTGTAAGACACTGAATTAAGAAGTAGCTGTCAGGAAGAGCAATCAGGAGATGACTTGTGCCTCTTTTTCCACTGCACAACCCAGTCACGTCGTGGCCATGTGGAGCCCCAGCACGGCTTGCGATCGCGCCAGGTTGATTTTCCATCACAGAATCGAAGCCATGCGGCTGGCATCACATGCACTGAATAAGTCGTGATGCACGTAGATCACCCAGTGATGACGTGAGTTCTACTGACATGCAATGAATACGCCGTTTACCCCGGGCGTAGATCTGCTTGGCCTCAAGCCAGATTAAATGTGTGTTGTGGGGTGAGCATCATACGGTTTGGTTCTGGTTCAGCTTAGCAAATAACCTGTGGGAAGACCCACGCTGGCTCATCTCAGATGCGCCAAGGGCTAAGGGGGCACCAGATACCGGTGAAGCAAAGAAGAGGGGGTTGTTGACGCTTCCCGTGGCCTGTGCCGACAGCACTTCCTGCGCGTGGAATGGATCTCGGGGCGACCCTCGGCCTCTCTCCTCTGCAGCCACGACACGCAAACGCGCGCCGTCATGAACCTGGCGGCATGCGCGCCCCTACCGCCCTCCATCGCCAACGCAAACAACGCCGCTCACGCTGCTGCCAACAATGCCAAGGGCCAGGGCAAGAAGGCAGGGGAGAAGGCGAGTCGCTTTATACAACTATGATCTTCTGCCTTGTTGAGCATGTGGTGTTCTCTCAAGCTATTGCCGCATGCTACTTCGTGCAAATCCTTAAGATCAAGTTCCTCCTTTCTGATTAGTTTTTTTGTTACTGCATGTTCTCTCGGTGTGCCTGTTCTATCATTACAAATGGTTTATATATTGTTTATGTATATACAGCGGTACCTCGGTATGCGTCGTTAATTCGTTCCAGAAGGTAGGACTTATACCGAAAATGACGTATACCAAACGAATTTTTCTCATAAGAAATAAAGGGAAAGGAAATAATCCGTTCCAGAGTATAAGAAATGATATTTTATATGTTATATTATACATTAATGGGGTTGTATAAAATAATTTGCACTACTTGTTACTAAAATGCATACCTAAACTAAAATAAATGCATAAATAAATTATAATAAATTGAAATAAAAATTAAATTTAACATCACTTTTCCTTGTTGAGAGGAGTTGAATGAATTCACAAAAAATCACGTTAAAATGACAAAAAACACGTGAAAATTCAGAATTACAGCTAGGGTTGTGCACCAAACGAGATCTCCTGTACAGGCAGACTGAGGAGCGGCGCTTTGTTTCAGTCGTGAACGGGGTCTACGCGGGGACATGGTGACTCATCCCGATCCATAGAAGTTCTAGCAAGTGCGTCGTATCCCACGCAAGACGTCGTATCCCAAGACATTTTTTTCTCGTCAAAACACGACGTGTACCAAATTCGACGTATTCCAAAGCGGTCGTATACCGAGGTATGACTGTACTGTAAATATAAGAAGGCATTTGTTAGAGCGTGGATAAATGCATCAGTTTCCACTTCATCAATGGTAGAAAAAGTAGAAACTGGCAGGCATCATGGTGCTTAATATTAATCTGCTCTCATATGGTTGGGTTGCCTCTAAATTAATTGTCATTCAGTTCTGTTTGAGATTCACGAAGAGTTACTCTGCGTGATAAGAGGCTACACGCACGTGTACAGCCCCTCTGTCAATCTACTGCTGGATCAAGACCACCCCACCCCATGTGGGTTATGGTGCCTATTTGACCATACTTCACCGTGCTGGTTAGTGCAGATTGAAGGCAAGGAGGGCGTAGGTTATGCAACATTAGTATAATGTATGTGTGTGTGTTGAACTTCTCACCGTATGTAGCCAACAACAATGGATGTTGGTGCTCTGCCCTCTACTGTCGATGATGTTGGCCACCAATCCAAGCACTATCCAGGCCCAACGTTGCTTGGCTGTCGAAATCGGACGACTTTGGTCGCATTGCGGATGATTTAAGCCACTGGAGCTATGCACTTTTAAATTTAGATTGAAGACTCATTTCTTTAGAACTGCTTTTTGTGTTTAGTTTGTTGTCCTTCCCCTGCACTTTTCCATTAGCATGGTTGGCTCCGTACGGTGCAAAAGAAGTTCAAAATACATACACTTGGTCGTTTAGGCTCATGGGACATACACAACTGTACAAAACAAGACAGCAAATTCCAGAAAGAATAAAAGTATCGGGCTATTGAATCGAACCACGATGCCCAATCGTGACGAGTCGTCGCATCGCTGGAGTGAGCGAACCTTCACATCCCTAGCGATGGTTATTGTTGATGATGTTAGCGCTCCTGCTGCTGCTGCTGCTGCTAGTTGTGAATGGCGCTGTGTTGGTGGCGGTGTCGAGTAGGGCGGTGCGGCCGCGTTGGAGAGCGGCGTGCTGGCTGTCGGCATGGACGGGGACTGCCACGTCCTCCGCTATGACGAGGTGCCCGCCGAGAGCCGCGCAGCGCCGCCCGCCGGTGGGTGTCTCTCCCCGGGAGGGGGGGGGGGGCGACATGGAGGATAACGGGGGCAAGAAGGAGTGCGACAATTGACCGTCTTCACGAATTCATGTTACTTTCTCAAGGCCTAGGGTGCCTGCATGGACCCACACAGATCTTTCATCAATCCACTGCTGGATGAGGGCCTCCTCATAGATGGAGCATCATTTTCTCCTAAACAAAGTCACGTGACAAAGGAGAGGTCTGTTTGCTCAACCTTAGACCAAATAACGATGAATCGTTTAATCCATTTATATCGATTGTCACATTTATGATACAACATGTAATCATCGCTTCTTATTTTTGGAACTTTAATTTGCTTTAGCTATGCTAAGAATTCACCACGGGAATGAAACAATTACATGCTGACTAAACATAGAAACCATTTGTTTCTATATCCCGCTCCATGCTATGATAACAATAAACAGCAAGGCACACCTCCTGGAAAACCACATTGCTTAAAGCGGTCGAGTATGAAATGCTTTCTAACCAAGGTTGAAAGGGTTCATGCAGAGCTCTGTCAGTCCGTCAGTCAATCTGTCCTTAACTGCAGGGGTGCATGATGACTGAATATTGACCAAATTGGTGGAAAGTTCTGTTGCTAGAAGGGACTTAAACCCTGTTCAAAACTGGAGAATTTGATCAAACGGGCGCCCTAACCTAGGAGACACAAACCAGAGCAAAAAATGACTTTTCAAATCTGTAAACGCATTTTGCCTAAACAGATGTCTGTCAGCTTCCATGCTGCTCATCAAATAAAATTCTTCCGAGAAAACGCACGTTGGCACGCGTTACGAAATGCACGCCGATGCGTGATCCATTTGAATGCCTTACACAGAAAAGGGGCGGCAGAGGAAAAAGGGCAAGGCGGAGGGGGGCAAGACGGCGGAGGAGGGGAGCAAGACGGCGGAGGGCGAGACGCGTAACGAGACGCCGCAGCTCCAGCTGGAGAGCCTGCACGTGGTGCAGAGCGACGTGAGCGCCGACAGCGTGCAGAAGTCGGTCCGCTTCAACGCCGACTCGACGCTGCTCGCCACAGGCGGTGTGGACGGGCACGTGCGCGTATGGGAGGTACATCCTCACGCGGTGGGGGTGGGCGGTTGTTCGTTTGCCGTGCGCGTCGAGGGAGCGGCGTTTGCGCTTCTCCGATGCTTAACGTGCCGCTGTGCTGTGCTTGTGCAGTTCCCCGACATGAAGCTCTTGCATGACATCGAGGCTCACAAGGATGAGGTGGAAGACCTGGATTTTGGACCCAGCAACACGGTGGGGCTGTCGTACCTGTCGCACGTTCTGTTATTTACGGGGTATGCACATTATGGGCGCTGTTGAGAAATTTAAGTGGGCTGGAGCAGGACATGCCGGAGAGGATAATATCTGCAGAGGTGTAGCGATGAAACCAGGATCAGTTTATGGACAGGAGCGTGATGGATTGTGGCATTTCAGGACCATGACAGATCACAATGGAATGGGGGACGCCTGCATTTAGCGTCAGATAGACAAGGTTTTCACATCTCCTGTCGAGTAGTGCCGCAGTTCTGCAGGTTTTACGATAACTTTAAATCCCTGTCAGCTTACCAGCTGAAAACAATTAAATAGTCTCACTGAGAAAATGTTTAGTTCAATCAAGGATTCTATTACTGTTAATTAGCTCCGTTGCAATAAGTAAACTGAATATACCGTGGCCCTTGATGACCGGAGTTGTGCATCCTGTGGGTAGACCGTCACTGATGATGTCTGTGTGTGTGTTTCTGTGTCTTGGCACCTGCGAATGTGTGTGTGTGAACGTCGGGAGCAATAGCGTAGTGGTTAGTGCATTTCACTACAAACCCAGCGGCTTGATTCAATTCCGGGTCATGGCTGACGTGAGTGCCGAGTAATCTGAACCAGTCCAGGACCTCCTCGAGGTCAGCGGTGGCCAACTGGCGTCTCCCGAGCCGCATGCAGCTCTTTGATCCACCACGTGGGGCTCTACCGTAGAGGCACAATGTAGAACGTGCTGTCACAGTGGCAAAGAATAATAATGAATGTCTCCCGTGCTATACAGAAAACTGTCAATATTTACACTTGTACAGAAAACTTGGCTCTTTGCAGAACTCATGGGTGCTCTTTGGCTCTTGGGCTGTTACAGGTTGGCCACCCCTGCTCTAGGTCGACTCCATTAATTGCCTTCCTGGTGCAGTTTTAAATAAGCATTGGGCTGTCAAGGGCGGCCTTGCGTGGTTGCTGCTCACACCACCCCCTCATGCCTCAATGTGTGTGTGTGTGCATGTGTCTGTGTGTGCGTGTGTGCGTGTGTCTGTGTGTGCGTGCGTGTGTCTGTGGCGATGCGCGCGAGCAGTTGGTGTCCGTGGGGCGCGACTTCTCGTGCAGCGTCTGGCAGAAGGGGCTGCTCATGCTTGGCCTCGACTGGAGTAAAGCCAAGCCCGACGTTCCCGACAAGACGTACCGCTTCCGCGCCTGCAGGTGCCGCATCCGCTGGAAGCAACAAGTCCCTACAGCGGTCATACGTGGAAGGGCCGGGCAGCCTCCGAGCCTATGTCCATGTCAGCTATTTAAATACGAGATTTGGGATTTGGCTGCGTTATGCTTTCAGCACTGGACCCAGCGCCTTGGCGGGATTAACAATGGTGGATTGGTGCAGGATAGGAATGTAGCTTAGAGCAGACTTATATTCATGTCTGGCCATATTTTCTGTTTATTTAAATTAGCGGCCTATTCTCAATGGTATTAACATCCGGACTCTTTCAGATATTACCACTCACAGATCTTAGTCGTGACCATGAATCGAACTCAAGTTGCTGGGTTCATAACGCAGCGCGCTAACCACTGAGTCACTGCCCATTCACCGACCAGCACTGTGATCAAGCAGCCCCTGTCACCGTCGAGGTGTGGAGTGGCCTTCAGCAGGTGGTTGACAAAGGAGCACAAGTATTTTTTACACGCTTTTATTTAACTCACTCTGTTGTTGTTGTTGTTGTATCTTCAAATCTTGTAACTCAATTTTAACCCACTTCCCAATGTGGTATCGACTGCAAACTTGGTATACGTATGTCATACTGATGACAATACTATATTCTATCATAAAAAATATAAAATACATCTTTATGTTATGTAGTATATGTTATGTTTCGGCTTGGGTCTAATTGTCCACGGTAAACTGACGTTGGTTGTAATTGGCCACGGTCCCTTACGTTATGGCAAGCTTCGGGGCCACTTCCTGGAGTCGTGGAGTTCTTCCATTACTAGTACGGTACATTTCATTAAAGCGTGTTTTTAAAAAAGTTTTTAAAAAATATTACTTGTTTTCATATATATACACACAAACCTGGCAATGACATCATGCCACTCAATGTGGTCGCACCACCAACATTTAGTGTTGCGTCAATAACATAAACCCAACCCCACCCACTCTTTCCAGGAGATTAGTTTGTGAACATCAAAAAAGTTTTAAGTTTTCCAAAACTCCAAATGAAGGACCCTCATTGTGGCTATATTGACTAGAATGCATTATTATCATTTACTTTGTAATGATAATTTACAGGCCTTTGTCAATCCATTGCTAAGTGAACCTCAGGACCGGTTCAGACGTCACTCGCCACTGATGTTAACCTCGGTTAGGAATCAAACTTCCAGGTTCATAGAGCAATGCACTAACTACTGCGCCACCCCGACACATAAATTACTATAAATCATATTGAAACTACACACAGTACTGTGTAGGTTTTGTAACTATAAACCCCAATAGCCTGCACAGCATGGGGGGGAGGCCCTAATCCAGCGGTTAATTGACACAAGGATGCTGTAGCAACGTGTCTGTCCGTAACTTTAAAGTCTGTTTACCCATTAATAAAGCTTCACTTTTGTGTGAGGAAACCCAGGACACAGCTTTTGTTTAGCGGGTTACATCCTTTTTAAATTCTTTATATTAAGTTCACTTGCTTGCGCGCTTACGACCGTGCAAATCTTTCGGTCGTTTTATTAACCCACTTCCCGTGATCCAATCGAGCTGACATTTTGCACACATACTCGTTGTGCGTGCCAATTTATTTTCGTGAAACATTTTTTCCAAAATTTTACACTTTTTAGGAATTTTTTTATATTTAATTACCAATTGCTTAATGGTGGCAGGCAATCATCTGACCCATAGGTGGCAGCCATCTCAAGCCAGAGGACGAGAGGACTCTAGCCGCCCGTTTCAAAGACCAATGTGGGCTGGGTTGTGGCCCATTGAACACGCATATAAAGGATTTATAGTGAAAAACTTTGTTTTTACGGGTTAATTTTTTTAATCCCACCACGGGCAGCTTAGTCAGGCTATCGACCGCGGTCTTGTTGCCGGTAAAGCCGGTTCTATCGTCGGTAGAGCCGCTGACGGCGGTTGTGCTGTGGCGTCCCTCTGCCCTCCGGCGCGGGTCTCCAGGTTTGGGCGTGTGGCCGATAGCCCCGACAAGGTGCGCCTCTACACGGTGCACATCCCGCACAAGCGCGAGCGTCGCCCCCCGCCCTGCTACGTCACCAAGTGGGAAGGGCAGAGCTTCCTGCCGCTCCTCACCGCGCCCTGCGGCACCGAGGTCGTGTCCACCTTCACCGTCAGGTACCAGTACCCGGAGGTTCAGGCCGGAGGGCACAGACGCACCAACGCTCAGAAACGTGCGAGAAGGCTGAGGGTGAAAGCCAGGCTCGCAGACGCCCGGACAGACGTGTGGACACGCATGTAGCTGTTCGTTGTTGCATTGATTAAGATGTTATTTTTTACACTCGCAATGCATGCATTGAATTGTCAGACAGGTAGACAAACGCCCTTGTTGTAAAAGCAGATACAAGCCTATGCCTTGGACCAAATCATACAGAATGTGACCAGTCGTCACAGATCAATATAGTTTTTTTGGGATATATAAAAGCACATTGCACGTAGGTAATGGAACAAATAAAATGATAATAAAAATGTGACAAAGGTGCTCGATTTAATTTAAATCATCATAAAATAAAATATATTCAGAGAAAGGTTTAGAAACTGTAAACTATTTTTATTTTACCAGGTAAGGCCCACAGCCATACAGCTCTTTTTCAGAAGTGACCTGGCCACAAATAACAGCTCAACGAAGTGTAAATTTATAGCAGCCAAATACTCTAAACGCATGTTTCTAAATGTGGAGGGAAAAACCAGAGGACCCGGAGAAAAACCCACGCGGCTACAGGGAGAGAGGCATGCAAACTCCAAATAAACAGGCTTCAGGGTTGGGATTGAACCCACGATCTCCTGCATATCAGGCGAGGTAGTTAACATCTCGCCACCGTGTCATTTGTTAGGTGGCTATCTGCTTCCCTGAACGAGCCTGGGTAGGCTGCTCGTGCGAGTTCTGTTCGTGAGCAGGCACGCAACGGGGGGTGGTGAAGCCGGCACTGTTCATAGGGATGTGATTAGATTGTGTATTAAATGGAAATGAAGACGTGAACTCACCGTGGCTGCTGCTGCTGTTGCCCGATGTACACCCGCCTCTGGTCTGTGTGCAGCGAGTCGGGCACGTTCCTCGGACTGGGCACAGTGACGGGTTCCGTGGCCATCTACATTGCCTTCTCCCTGCAGGTGAGTCATTCATAACCGGAGCACACACCAGCCCCCCCCCCCACTCACCTTCAGTAAAGATAGCAATAAGAATGCTCTTTCATAACCCAGCCTCAATTAATTTCGAGATAATTTTTGAATATGGATCTGCATTGGGATGTGTGGTTAATTCCACGAATGAGTGTTTGGCACTGAGGAAGAACCCAGAGCAAGCGGAGAGAGATACCCATCCAGACGAGGAGATAATCTGGATTGAAGAATGCAGCGCAATATGTTGCCGCCTTCTCTTGGCTGTCTCGCGTCGACCTGGACTATAATCTCCGGTTCTGTATTGGATGGATTGTTATATCCACATATTGGATGAGGCTAGTAGTTTAAGTAAAAAAAATCACACCGAATGCTGTTTATAAACCAGTCAAATCATGTTGTCACCTACCAACTAATATTCATATTAAAGCCTGCGCCGCAAATTTGCCTAGAAGATAGACAAAGATATACGCATCGCACGAACATCATCATCACCCGCAACATCATCTTCATCGACGAATACCGCCGTGACTCAGCCAGCGCGTGTCTGTGCGTATCGTGGCGGCGGGGGCGGGGCGGGGGGGGGGAGCACCACGCTGAGCACGCGTTTGCCTCGCATGTGTCGAGCAGCAGGCGTACTACGTGCGCGAGACGCACGGCATCGTGGTGACGGAGCTGGCGTTTGTGGGCGACAAGGCGGGCAGGGGCGTGGCGCTGCGCGGAAGCAACGACGCTGCCATGCTGAGCGTCGGCGTGGACAGCCGCTGCAAGCTGCACATGCTGCCTCGACGCAGTGAGTGCCGGGGGAGGCGGGGATGGGGGCAGCAGCACGAGAGGGACGTAGGGGCACGGGTGGAGGAGGGGGGGGGGCCTCCAGGGACCAGGACCACGATCGGTCTCTCAGTTTCTAAGACAGTAGGCGTGCAATGAAGCATCGATTCATCAATGATTTTGTATCGGGTGGAGTGGTGGTGCGAGGGTGGGAGCACTGCATGATGAACCTGGCAGACCTGGCACGATGAACCCCGCACCTCCGATAAGCACGGTTGGCTACGTACGGTGTGAACTAAGTTCTACATACACGCGGCAAGTAAGAGTTCCGTTGTTGACCACGGCCAACATCGGTGGCAAGTTACACATGAAATGGGCCTGATTACCTTCCCCTCTTTACAAATCCACACTTGCCCGTGTGATGAAGTCGGGTCAAGCAACCCCCGTGATCAACATTTTATGGGGAGGCCTTCATATAGGAGTGGATTGACAAAGGGGAGTTAACTTATTCGAATAATTACCGTAAATATTGCGTGTTGTATGGACTGTAACTCGTGTGGCTACCATAGGCGCAACATTCACCACAGCAGAAGTTAACTGATTCCTGAATAGAATCACAAACCCGAATTGTGAATGTGCATGCAATGATGAAGGTCGTAACATTTTGCAGCCACTGCCCTTGGAGTCGTCACTTAATTGTAATATTTTATATGAGAACCAGCTACAGCTTGCTACAAGACTTATCTTGAAATGTATCTATTGTACAATTAACTCTGCCTCATTGTTCATGAATCTCAGTGGCGTCTTGCACGGTCTGCACTGTGGGATCGGTGGCTGGTCGTCTCACTGAGCCGTGTGACCCCGTGTGCTGTGTCTCAGCCATGCTGCCGGTGTGGCTGGTGCTGCTGTGCTGTGCCGGCCTGCTGGTGCTCACCATAATGCTCATCCAGCACTTCTTCCCGGGCTTCCTGTAACATCTGGCAGCACCGCAAGCCCCTCTCCTCTCATCATCCCCGCCACAACCCCCCATATCCGACACCACCTCCCGCAACACACGGATGCAGAGATACGTACGTGGAACAATGCCGATGCACCATCGGGCAGCAGCAGCCAGGTGGCGGAGGATGTCTTAACCGAACCCCACGGATACTCGGACACGGGTCACGCGGACACCCGTACGAAACGTGGCCGCTTGGAACTCGCAGCTGCCAACGGAAAACAAACGTTCTCACGCGCTGACCCATCTCACGTGCTGACCCATCTCACGTGCTGACCCATCTCACGTGCTGACCCATCTCACGCGCTGACCCATCTCACGCGCTGACCCATCTCACGCGCTGACCCATCTCACGCGCTGACCCATCGCAGCCGCGTGGACGCACAGCAGAGCGTCGGTGTGCGCACACACACGCAGGCGCAGCTTGTCTGCGGCAATCTCTGGGCGACTCGCGTTGTTTTCCTACGGCGCTCTGCATGGAGCCTTTCTGAGAAAAATCGTCCAAATGTGGTGCGCTCTCGGCATTGTGCGGCGGGTGGCGGTGGCTGTCGCGGCCGAACCGGGGGGCCCGATGTGGCACAGACGGCGGCCCGGCTCAGTTTGGCAGCTTCGCCGATTCGCACTAGCAAGCATGGCCTGGCACAGGCCGGAGAGCCACCCTGGATACATGGTGCGAGTAAAACCCACCTTTCCAAGACTCCGAATTGAGGAAAAGATATTTAAACGTTCTAAGTGAAAAAAATGCAATCTTTTGCGTACGGATAATTGTGTTGTGAGCGGTGAAATTTTACCAGCGCACCGTCTGGCGGCTGAGTTCCTGTTGAATTTTTAGATCATAATTATAATGGGGAATTAACAGCCCAGGTCTCAGTGCCCAACTTCCCAAACCACTTTAACACATAGGCTTTCGCGACCAATATTATCTATAATAGAGAATTTTTTTTGGGTTAGATTTCGTAAATATAAAGATGTCGTTAAACCCGCCACCACCCGACACAGCCAATTAGTAAGGATTGTGTTGGGTGGTGGTGGTTTGAGCGACACATTTACGCGATCTAACCCAAAAACCTCATATGGATTCCAAAACCACGTTGGCAGATTGCTGCCATGATCCATACATTTCCAGTAATTAGCGCCTTGTTTGCTCTCAACGCACGGCACTGGGCGGGCTGCGTGTTATGAGAGAGGCATCTTGCCTCTGTCAAGTCGTTGTTTTTATAGTTCTGAGCCTTACAATTCGAAGAAACTCCTCCACGGCGGAGTGGACATGTGACTAACGTGCACCCTTCCCAGCGCACAATTGTAGAGGGTCCTCAAGTAAAACGTGTCGAGGGGTTCACCGGTTCGAAGCGCAGCTTGTGCACTTTAACACCGAGTGTGGCTGTAAAGGGCCAACTTTATATTGGCTGCAATTGGCGTTAAGTGTCGTCGCCAGACTTGTGGAGTTGTGTTTGCAGCAACACACCGGATTGTTTACAGACGCTTGCTGCTCTGGGACGGGAACCCCGCGGGTGATAGCAAGTGCCGTTCGAGTGTGGCTTCTGTGACCAAGAAGCCTCACACGAGGACTATTGAGTGTATTGGTGACAATTATCGACTGTATTTGCATGTTCATAGCTGTTAGGTTCATGATGGGGGCAGTCGAGAAAACAGTCGGAATCTTTAAATAATGGCGTTCGTATTCCTTGCATGGTAAGAGTATTGAAAACTTCGCCCTCTCGTGTTTCCCAATGCTGGCGAAGGTGGAGAGCACAGATCCGGGGGCGTAGAAGTATAGTACAACAACGGAATTCGCTCCACTTTCGTAGCTTTATCAATCCAAATTCTATTCTGAAGTCAAGTGGAATGATGCACATTTGAAATGTTAGCGCTTAAAATGCCCAACCCTTGCTCCAGTACCTGTGCCGCTTGAGCTGTGCCAACGTAACGGATCACCCCTCAAAGGGGGGGGGGGGGGGGTCGGGGGTGGGGGGTGTGATTGTGGGGGAGGGGGGCAGCTCCCAGTATCAACATTCGTCACGAGGGGGCGCGCGCGTCCTTAGCGTGCCCTGTGGATTAACTTTTTTCTTGAGGGCTTCGGCGCGAGTGGTAGAATCCCTGGGCAGAGCACAGCAGGCGATGCCACTGCACCAGGGGGCCCCAGGCTGCGGGTCACGAAGAGAAGGAGAAGATTGGGCTACGGGGGCTTTCTAATTCCACGCACCAGGTTTCATCAAGCCAAACCGCGCTACGACCCCCTGGATATCCCCTCTCGCGTTATTGTTTTTTTTGCGTGGCTCGCGCGAGTTCTTGTTACGCAGTCGCGTCTCCCCCGAATGGTAATGAGGACTTTCCATTCCACGTTTGCGGGAGCACAATTGTGTTGCTATCGCTCCTATAGCCCCTATCGCTCCTATAGCCCCTATAGTTCCTATAGTTCATATAGCTCCTATCGCTCCTATAGCCCCTATAGCTCCTATCGCTCCTATAGCCCCTATAGCTGCTATAGCTCCTATAGTTCCTATAGCTGCTATAGCTCCTATAGTTCCTATAGCTCCTATAGCTCCTATAGTTCCTATAGCTCCTATAGCTCCTATAGTTCCTATAGATCCTATAGCTCCTATAGTTCCTATAGCTCCGACCCTCCGGTTTTCTCCAACGTCGTTCACAGCTCGGTCACTGCTCCTCACCTGTGACTCCTGACCGCAGCTAAATGGTCTCTGAACCCCCGTGACCTCCCCCCCCCCCATTGTCCCTCGTCCCATTTATCACAGATAACCACATTCCTACTAACGCCCCCGCCCCCCCCTCCCCCAAATCTCCAAGAATTCCACGCACCTGCGGGGAGCGTCTGTAGTCATATTTTGCCGAGACCCCTTTGTGCAATGCACACACAAGCGGGGCACACGCTGCTGCCAGCTGAGCCACAAATTGATTGCAGGTGTTGCTAACCCCGCAGACACGTGCGCGTGGATGACAGACCCATTGTCGGTGTTTGACAGATGTCTGCAGATGTGAAATGCCCCGATGTGGTTGGTGTCTCAGGGGGCTAAAGTTGTGTCTTGACAGAAGACTGAGCCAGCACTTTAGAGAAGACTTGGTTCAATCACTGGTCAATTGGGTCGAGGTACAATCCAGTGGAGTGGAATGTGGTTATTCTGTCTCAATCGTGCCTGCAACAACTGCACAAAGAAAACGAGAGTGGAGTTTTGATTTAAAGCTTTTGTGACTGCAGGGATTCATATTCTTGGTTATTTCGGTAAAGTCACGTAGAAGGGAAATAATAAAATAATATAAATAACAATTATTGTTTTATAGAAGGGAAATAATAAAATAATATAAATAACATTTTTTGTTTTATAGAAGGGAAATAATAAAATAATATAAATAACAATTGTTTTTTCTTGTTTTATATTTATATTATTTTATTATTTCCCTTCTACGTGACTTTACCGAAAGAACCAAGAATAAGTGGAATTTGTTTCTTTTGCACAATGTCACGTGGCCCATCTTTGTTTAATCTGTAGATATTCACGAGATGAACAGTCGGCCACTTGCCTGCCTCCAGATGACAGCTCAGTCTCGTGATATCGTAGGACAGAGCCATGAACGATAATTGCAAGCCTGGGAAGCTGTTGCCAGGTTGTTGCAACATGCGACGTTTGGCTCTGTCGGGAGCTCTAGAATGTATAAGACACTTCACGGTGTCCAAGTTGTGCGAGTACTTTTGGAATGTAATCATGTTTATCGCAGCCTGTTTGTCAATCCGCCGCTGAACGAAGGCCCCTCCCCATGACTTATCGGCCGCGGCCGTTGTCTTATCATGCTTCGCCGCGCTGGTGTGTAGGTTCGTGAAAAGAAATGCAGATGAGGGTATAATCGTCTTGCTCGAGTTTCCAGAGGGTCATGTTTATGTCAAATGTGGCTAGGGACCAACCATGACTCGCACTGCACTCCCAGTCCACTTGGGTTCAGTCCAACTCCGCCTCCTCCCGTGAGGGCACCTGCAAGTCAATTTGACCCCAACTCATTGAGCCACGTTTAAAGTCTTACAATATTTATGTGCGTTTGCGTCTTCTGTATGTATTTAAAAATATAACGCGTAAAGGCAATTTAACTGAATTTTAACGATTCCACGGAATTAATGGGTCTAATTAGGGCCCGCTAGTGATGGTAGACCACTTTGCGTGGTGTTAAAATTGTAAAAAATAAAAAAGTAGTTGTGTAGGCCCTCTGCCGCAGAATACATCTCATCAATAAAGTCGTGATTCTTTACACTCGGGTCGTGGCCTTCCTGTCTCTTTTAACCGATGTCGTTCGACTGCCGATTTAATTTGGCCATTCTCATGGCATCATTGCATCAGAGCCGATTTGTTCAAATAAAAAAAAACAAAGTTGAAAGTTGAGCGAATGCTTCAAATTGTGCACGCATCGTTGCCAAATATTCACGTCTCTCAGAATTCTTGAAAGAACCCACGTAAAAAACAACAGGGCATGCATGTTCATAGTTATCTTATTTTTAGCCATGTACTATGCAGGTACAGCCTTTTATTTATCCACTGCTGGATCAAGGCCTAGCCCACGCCGTGTCGGTAATGGGGGTCGATTGGCCATGCTTCACCAGTACGCGTTGGTGAAGGGGGCACCCACCAGCCTAAAGACTGAAGATGAGGCTGTTATTCATGGAAAGGCAATTCAGGTGGAGGCCAGTTTCACTCTCGTTGGGGAGCACCAGTGCTATATCATTAACTATGCCCGTGCTACAATTGTCCCTATTGCTGTTGTACCGCCCACTTGTTTTTCTGCCATGAAACTGACTGAAGAAAAACATCTCTCGTCGTATTGTACAAGAGGCCAAATCAAGTTTCCTATTTAGTTGCTGCGGCATTTTTTTTTGGTACCTTAAAAACTCGGGCACCGATTCAAGGCAGGCACCCGTGAATGTCCCAAAAGCTACGAAAACGACGCGGTGATTCATACCGAGCGGAGAGCGGCGCTGAAGAAGAAGCCCAATCGGTGGGGCCTCGCCTGATCTGGCTACCTCTAAGTTGACGGCCTAAATTAGCATTCTCGGTTGTTGTGTTGCGAGCATTAGCACCGGGGAGACAAAGGAGAGCAGGCTTAAAGTTTTGACCTCCCTGCGTCATGCGTCGCTTACGTTCCCGTCCTTCGTAGGTGCTCGCTATCAGCACTTGGTCTGAGCAGTAATGCTCTATGGGGGATTTTTTTTATGTTTGTGCCATGTAAATCTGTGTGCCCGGGTGCATATGTGTATGTGCCCGTGTGTGTGCGTGTGTTATGTGCGTGTGGTGAGCAGTTGTGGGGATGCGGTAGCGTTCCGGTTAGTGCGTCGCGCTCCGAGCCTGGTGAGCCGAGTTCAATTCCCGCTCGTGGCTAACACCAGTGACGATTATCAACCGGTGCGGTGTGTAAATAACACCACTAGGGAGACAAAGGCGGCCAGGCGTGGTGCTGGCCACCTACCCCCTCGTGTACCGTGCCGGCCTTCATAGGTGCTCGCTAACAGCACTTGCCCCAACAGTCTGTTCAGGCTCTATGGGGGGGGGGGGGGGTCGTCATCTTTGTGGTGAGCTGTGGCTTGTGGTGGCGTCGTGGCGAGCATCCTGCGTTACGAACCTGGACATCTTGATTTCAAGCTTTCGTGACTGCAGGAATCCATGCTCTTTGGTTCTTTCGGTAAGCTCACGTAGGTAGAAAATAAAAACAGTCTGCCTCAGCAGCAGACCACGCTTTCCCACCTGATGATGGATGCTTGTGTTGCGCCCGAAACGTCGTGATTTATTTGATTTTCTACCTACGTGACTTTACCGAAAGAACCAAAGAGTATTGGAAGCTGGACATCTTGTGTCGATCCCCGCTCATGGCTAACACCGGTGACAAACTTCTGGACCATTCCAATTCCTCCCGTAGGTTGACTCGGCCTATAACGAGGACTCGATTTGCGTGTATTAAAAACATCATCACTGGGAACACAAAGTCGGAAGGTTCGTGGCCGAACCGTCCCTTTGTGTGCGCAAATCCCAGCGTCAACAGATGCGCGCTCACGGCGCTTGTCCCAACAGTCTGTTGGCGGATCCATAGGGGGGGGGGGGGGGATCTTTTGTTCTTGTTGTATGTGTGTGCCCAGGTGTGTGTATGTAACTAAAACGATGTGGAGTGTGCCCAGGTGCACGCTTGAATGTGTGTCAGTGTGTCGGGGTGTGTGTCGGGGTGTGTGCGCCTTGCACGCGCGCGGTGCCTGTGACCGCACAATTACACACAACACCTTTTTTTGGGGGAAGTCTTCTGAAGTTTCTCTCAAAACTTTTACTCTCCCCAACCCCTCCCCCCAACCCCCCCCCCCCGGGCTCTCCGTTGTTGACAATCACAAAAAAAGTGCTGGCAGGTGCGTGGCGCACACGCGTACAGGTGTGTGTGTGTGTGAGCAGGTGTATGGGGCGTGTGTGTTAACAGTGTGTGTGGTTGTATGAGTGTATGTTGTGTGTGTGTGTGGTTATATGAGTGTATGTTATGTGTGTATGAGCAGGTGTATGAGGCGTGTGTGTTAGTGATTGTGGTTGTATGAGTGTATGTTACGTGTGTGTGTTGTATGTGCACAATATACGCATGGCGGTTAGCGCGCTGCCCTGCGGTGAGCCGAGTTCAATTCCCGCTCATGGCCAACACCAGTGACGATTACCTGCATTGGTCCTGGGCCTTCCCTAGGTTAACTCAGCCTAAAATGGGTACCTGGTGTGGTGTGTAAAGATCGTCACTCGGGAGACAAAGGCGGCCGGGCGTGGTGCTGGCCACCCACCCCCTCGTGTGCCGTGCCGGCCTTCATAGGCGCTCGCTAACAGCACTTGCCCCTACAGTCTGTTAAGGCTATACGGGGTATTTTTGTCGTTGTGTGTGAACCTGGAGCATGCTACTAATAGATAGGGCCTTACCATCAGCCCCATAAAAATGAAGCACCTGCCTGGGTATTTTATGTCATCAAATTGTCCCATCCATCCACTCCTCATGAGTGATGGGGCAGTTGTGGAGAGAGTGGAGAAGTGTCTGCACTTGGGCAGTGTGATTACGACCAGCTCCGGTTTGGCAGCCGAGGTCACACTCTGAATCAGTCGAGCGGCATTATCTTTTCATCAGCTGCGTAACGCTGTGTAAATTGCTACCTGGCCTGTCGCTCAAAGCTCCCGGTCTTCTCGGCCACCGTTATGCCCTTCCTTCTCTATGCGTGTGAGACATGGATCCCTACAAAGTAATATCTGCACCGGTTTGAAACATTCAGGCTAGCCTGCCTACGATTCATCCTAGGTTTAACCAGACTGGATTGTATGAGGAACTCACAGATCCTTGAAAGATCTGCATAAGTGAGTTCCTCTGGCAAGTGAGGCTACGTTGGCTGGCTCATGTCGACAGCATGCCCAGACACCGCATGCCCAAGCAGCTTCTGTTTGGCCGGATAGATGGGGCTAAACGGGCGCGGTACAGAAGGATGTGGAGCTGATTGGACTTGCCGATAACTGGTAACAGCTGTGTCAATATCAGCCTCTGTGGAGGAGGTTCGTGAAGGACGCTGCTGGGGAGTTGGATGCAGTCGCTCTCCAACGGAGGGCAGAGGAGCGACGCTCACAACAACGAGCAGAGCACCGGGCGACTAAAACGCATAAATTTGGTACGGTGGAGAACACGGTTGGTGCATCTGTCAGTCGTCTCAGTCAACTTATGGCACCTGGGTTTGTTCCGTGACCTCCTGCCAGTGGGCCTTGGACACTTCATGTGGCCTCAAAGTGCACCTAGCCTGGCACAAGCGCCGTGGTGACGTCACTGCCACTTAGTGTTGAACGGCGGTGGTTGTGGTGAGCGGTGCTGTAGCGGGCAGCGTGACGCGCTACAAACCCGGACAGTCTGATTTGAATTCCTGGCCACTAGGATCGGTGGCGAATATCTGAACCGGCTCTGGACCTCACCTAGGTCAAGTGAGCCTTGAATGAGAACCTGATGCAGTGGATATAAAATAGAATAATTGATGAGACGAAGGCGACCAGATGTGGTGCTAGCCACACGGACCTCTTAAAAGCTGTCTGCTCACCGCACTTTCCGCAGCAGTCTAAACTAAAAACTACTAAACTATTTTTTATTTTGCCAGTCAGGGCCCAAGAGCTATGCAGATGTTTTTCAGAAGCGACCTGGCCACAAATAATAGCTCAACAAAGTGACTTAGCACGTGGTAATTCTTAGCAGCCAAATGTACTCCAAACGCACGTTTCTAAATGTGGAGGGGAAAACCGGAGGAACCGGAGAAAAATCCACTCGACCACAGGGAGAGAGAGACACCACAATCTCTAAATATACAGCCAGCGTCAGGGTCGGGGTCGGGATGGAACCCACAACCTCCTGTATACCAGGCGAGGCAGTCAACATCTCACCACGCTGATCCGCCTGCAACATTTGCCCGAGGTGCGCGCACTCTGCTGAGTTGTTTTTGTTACGACTCTCCGGCAATTATTTTGTCGAGGCAACCTCGTTAAACTCCTCAAGCGCAGCAACATTCGGGGTGACCCGATACCCGACACCGCGACTCTTAAGTCAGCAGCGCTGAGTCACCCCACGTGGCACGGCAAAGCTGGCACGCGCCACCGCAGCCATTCACGCCGCCACGACGGCCTCTTGGTGAATGGCCCGCGGGTGAGCGGTCGTGTAGTGGGGAGCGGTGGTGCAGTGGTTAGGGGAGCGGTGGTGCAGTGGTTAGGGGAGCGGTGGTGCAGTGGTTAGGGGAGCAGTGGTGCAGTGGTTAGGGGAGCGGTGGTGCAGTGGCTAGGGGAGCGGTGGTGCAGTGGGGAGCGGTGGTGCAGTGGCTAGGGGAGCGATAGTGCAGTGGGGAGCGGTGGTGCAGTGGCTAGGGGAGCGGTAGTGCAGTGGGGAGCGGTGGTGCAGTGGCTAGGGGAGCGGTGGTGTAGTGGGTAGCGGTAGTGCAGTGGTTAGGGGAGCGGTGGTGTAGTGGGGAGCGGTGGTGCAGTGGTTAGGGGAGCGGTGGTGCAGTGGATAGGGGAGCGGTGGTGCAGTGGTTAGGGGAGCGGTGATGCAGTGACTAGGGGAGCGGTTGTGCAGTGGTTAGGGGAGCAGTGGTGCAGTGGCTAGGGGAGCGGTGGTGCAGTGGTTAGGGGAGCGGTGGTGCAGTGGCTAGGGGAGCGGTGGTGCAGTGGTTAGGGGAGCGGTGGTGCAGTGGTGAGGGGAGCGGTGGTGCAGTGGCTAGGGGAGCGGTGGTGCAGTGGCTAGGGGAGCGGTCGTGTAGTGGGGAGCGGTAGTGCAGTGGTTAGGGGAGCGGTGGTGCAGTGGTTAGGGGAGCGGCGGTGCAGTGGTTAGGGGAGCGGTGGTGCAGTGGTTAGAGGAGAGGTGGTGCAGTGGTTAGGGGAGCGGTGGTGAAGTGGGGAGCGGTGGTGCAGTGGTTAGGGGAGCGGTGGTGCAGTGGTTAGGGGAGCGGTGGTGCAGTGGTTAGGGGAGCGGTGGTGCAGTGGCTAGGGGAACGGTGGTGCAGTGGTTAGGGGAGCGGTGGTGCAGTGGTTAGGGGAGCGGTGGTGCAGTGGCTAGGGGAGCGGTGGTGCAGTGGCTAGGGGAGCGGTAGTGCAGTGGTTAGGGGAGCGGTGGTGCAGTGGTTAGGGGAGCGGTGGTGCAGTGGTTAGGGGAGCGGTGGTGCAGTGGTTAGGTGAGCGGTGGTGCAGTGGCTAGGGGAGCGGTGGTGCAGTGGCTAGGGGAGCGGTGATGCAGTGGCTAGGGGAGCGGTGGTGCAGTGGTTAGGGGAGCGGTGGTGCAGTGGTTAGGGGAGCGGTGGTGCAGTGGTTAGGGGAGCGGTGGTGCAGTGGTTAGCGTACCGCGCTGCGACGCCATTGACCCCAGTTCAATTCCCGCTCACAGTCAACACCAGCGACGATTATTTGAACTGGTCCTGGGCCTCCCCTAGGTCGACTCGGCCTCAAATGAGTACCTGATGCGGTGTGTAAAAACATCGCCACTGGGGAGACAAAGGCGGCCGGGCGTGGTGCAGGCCCACCCACCCGCTCGTGTGCCGTGCCGGCCTTCATAGATGCTTACTAACAGCGCTAGCCCCAACAGCCTGTTCAGGCTCTACGGGGGATCTTTGTCTTTGCATGTGTGTTTGGCCATGCCTCCGTGTGTGTGTTTGTGTGTGAGAGTGTATTATGCCATGCGAGCACGTGTGAGTTTGTGAACCGTCCGTGTTCCATCGCGGGTGGATTCGCGCGTCTGGATGCCTCCTTCCCGCCAGTGGGTGACCCAGGTGTGCGCCCTTCGCACACCTGTGTTTGCTCAGACTTTGCACTTTACACGTTCATGACGTGTCACCCACTCTCGCTCGGAGTTACACGCGTGTGCCAGTGGGGTGTGTGGGTGGCGATGTGGATGCAGCTGGTGTGTCACTTTGTGGTTGGTCCCCCCCCCCCATCTTTATGGCGTGTGCTTCTCCTAGGTAGACTCGGCCTAAAATTATCGAAGTTGCTCTGTAGAGACAAAGCGGGCCGGATGCATAAAACACTTCGAGTGACGATTTTCTCTCTTACTTTCAATTCCACTTGAGCTGTGTATGCAACCTGCCATATTGGTCATTATAAGTGCTCTCTAATCAGACTAAACTGTTTTGTTTTAAATATCAAAACACATTGCGGCCTTTAGAATGCAAGGTATATAATAGGTGACGTTTCACAGCACATCAATAGACCAGAGAGAGTTAATAATCCAGTAAATTTATTGTAAAGGATATAAAAAAGACGGGAGGGAATTCCAATGGAACATTCGAAGACCCGTGATGTAATAAATATGCTCACAAGCTCGGTGAGGGTTTCTCTATTAAAGATCGGCGAATTACGAATAACATCGCTCACAGCAATTGAGTAAATTGTCTTTGTCGTGGCTGTAACGTCATTGGCAAGTACACCTCCACATTTGTTAACATCCAACCGTGTAAACAGCGAGTAAATTGTGTACACTGATCGTCACGTGGCAGGGTTTAGGAGACTGGTATAAATATTCGGGGCCATAAAGATATCGCTAAACGCCGTCACGATAAAAAAAACAAACAGCTGTGCAAACGGTGCGGTAGGAAAGCGTGACGATTTAACAAACAAAAAACAATCCCAACACTCGGTCACACCGGTTCCTGCCCTGCTCATGCAAAAAAGTGGCCGAGGCAATGAAAACTGAGCTTCTTCCATTCACTGTCGTGGTTTCACGGGCGGTAATTAAAATGTACCCGAAACCCCGCGCAGGATGCGGCGTGCGCGTGTTTGCGCTGACATGAGATCACAAGTTTACACGCGGAAATGTGCCAACATCGTAGCTGTCGACCCATACGGTTTACCCCGTATTCTTGTACAGGGAAATATAGTTTGCAGGTCCATACGGCGTACAGCCGTTTCAATGCGGGCAAAACAAAGATGTTGTCTAATTGTGTGTTTCTACCTTTTGATGGGACATTGTAGGATGAACGTTGGGATTTATAAGGGCACGGGGCGACCAATAAGGTCCGAAATGGTCTTTAATAAGTTCGGCACTGATAAGGGGTTGACAGGTTTGCAACATTGAGAGCTGCCATCTGCAGCAACGTTATCACCGGTAGCATGATCATCAACAGCATCGATATCTGTAGCAGCATCATCATCTTGCAAAATCATCTTCCCACCGTACGTAGCCAGCCGTGTTAATCCGAAGCATTACACTGTGTAACAAAAATTTTTTGTTCCTGGGTAGTAAGTGTTATTGCATAATTGCTTATGCCTGAAAAGTACAGAAATGGCTATTATTATTCCCCACAAACTTTGCTTTTGTGACCACGACCCTAAAGCAAAGTTAATAATCCACTCCATTAATAACACTGTGTAATAATAATAAAAATCGTTCCTGGGTAGTAAGTGATATTTCCTAATTGGTTATGCCTCAAAAGTACCAAAAATGCTATTATTCCCCACAAACTTTGCTTTTGTGACCAGGACAGTGAAATTTTGAAATTTATCTATTTTCAATGATAAAACGTGGTGTGCATTTGTCTCATTCCTTCACATTAAGTCCTAGTTCACAAAATCAAAGTTTGTGGGGAATAATAGCCATTTTCTATACTTTTTAGGCATATGCAATTAAAAATTAACACTTAGTACCCAGGAATAAAAATTGTGTTATGTAGTGAATTATTCGCGTAAACTCTGACAAACGTTACGTTCTTGGCGGCCGTTGCTTGTCTGGCCGGGAGCTCCATGATGGAAGTTGGACTTCCGAGGATTTGATGTTCGTTGCGTTTGGTGCTTGACAGGGAAGACCGCAGGAGCGTTCATTCTCGATTTGAAGTTTTCGTGACTGCAAGGATCCATACTCTTGGTTCTTTCGGTAAAGTCACGTAGGTAAAGAAAAAATATATATATAAATAATTTTTTAAACTATTTTATCACGACGTTTCACAGGAGCGTTGCCATCTTCCTCTCCCCAAAAAAGTGACCCTAGAAAGTGACCAAAGGGCAATGGGAGCCACCGTGCGGCTTTGTTTGAGCGGAGAGTCACTTTCAGTGATGATTTCAAGTTTGCACAAAGCTAACGTCACGTTGTGCTCACGATGTCGCAGCCTTAGGACGGGTGCCTTCATTTGGGCGCGTCTGAGCTCTAACTAACACGGCCGCTGAGTCGGTACGAGTCCGAGCAATGAGTTTCTCTTTGGCTGACTTTCTCAAATAATAATAGTAATAATCAAATAAATGGTCTGCTTTGCCGCAAAGCAGAGTAACACATTGATCCATCAAACCTATGGGATTTGGGACCAATGTTTTCTAGCAGAATTAGTGTAAACGTTCACACTATTAAGTGATTTTCGGATATATATTTTTTCAGACAAAATTTCAGATAATCAACCCGAAAATGAGGAACACATCCCGAATTAGAACTGTTTCTTCAATGAACCCCAAATCTAATTTTATTTCTCGTATGGTGAAACAGACACGCGTTTTCGTACAATTGTATTGTTTGTGTACTGACAACACAGACATTACAATTGTAGTTTGTGTACAACTGTATTTGTCACCAAAAATCCGCAGCGTGCAATATATTTCATCGTGCATTTACATTTCTCAGGAATCCAGGGGAAACCACGGACAGTGTTTCACCAGACACAAGCTTGGATCCCTCCCCCGTCCCACCCTTTGTTTGCTCTTTTCTTTAGCCCGCCGGTAGGGAGGCCCTTTTATTGAGCACCCAGAGCTTACGGCTCTCAGACCTCCACAGGCGTCAGCATGACCCAGGCAGGATTATCACCCTCCTTTGTTCGAGTTTCATCGCTTTGTTGTTTTGTCTAACCCCCCCATCCCACCCTACTCTCCCTCCTTTTTTGCAAAGTAATTAATTACCAGGTCATGTTTTGTTTTCTATATATATTGTTGTTGTTGCTGTTGATCGGCCGTCTTTCTATATATCGGGCGCGCCTCTGAGAAGCGGATTTGGAGGCGTTCACGCGACGGGACGTCACCGAGGCGACCACAAAGCGATCGTTCGCCAAAGGAGGAAATAATCGTGAGCCCAGCTTGGTTTGTGGGACAATGCCGTGCCCACCCAACCCCCACCCTCCCCTACAGGAGATGGTTTCCTCTCGCCCACGGCGCTGCTGCTGCTATCGATTGATCCACCGGCTGTAACCATCCGCAGAATTCCACCCGCAATTTGGTGCGTGCCCGTGACACGCACACGCCGCCGCTGCTGCTGCCGCCGCTGCTGCCGCCGCTGCTGCTGCCGCTGCTGCTGCTGCTGCCGCTGCTGCTGCTGCTGTTGCTGCTGCTGCTGTTGCTGCTGCTGCTGTTGCTGCTGCTGCTGTTCCTGTGCCCCGTTGCGGAGTAACGCGGAGCGACAATCGAGACGTGGACGGAGCCCGGCGATTAGAGCCCAGCGGTCCCCAACCTTTTTTGCACCAGGGACCGGTTTCGTGCAAGACAATTTTTTCACGGATCGGAGAGAGGGGTCATCATTGGGTCTTTCCCCATTTTCAAAGAAGCTCTCCAGAGACGTTTGTTTTTGACTCATGTTGGCTAGGGGTTAGCAGCTTGTGGGCTCACCAACACTGTGACTGAGTCAAGTGCACAGTGCGGGAAAGAGGCGCGGACGGAAGTGGTGAATAATAAAATCATGGGCGGTCCACGTGGGGACTAAAATAAGTGTCGGATTCTGACTTCTCACAAGGAGCGCGCAACCGAGACCCCTCGTGTGCGCGCAGTTTGCACAGTCGGGTTCGCGCTCCTGTGACAATCTAATGCCGCCACTGATCTGGCAGGAGGAGGAGCTCAGTCGGTAATGCGAGCGATGGGGAGCGGCTGTCAACACAGATGATGATGCTTCATCAGATGATGATGCTTCATCATCTGTCAATACAGATGATGAAGCTTCATCTGTCAATACAGACGATGAAGCTTCATCATCTGAAGCTTCATCTGTCAATACAGATGATGAAGCTTCATCATCTGTCAATACAGATGATGAAGCTTCATCTGTCAATACAGATGATGAAGCTTCATCTATCAACACAGATGATGAAGCTTCATCTGTCAATACAGATGATGAAGCTTCATCTATCAACACAGATGATGAAGCTTCATCATCTGTCAATACAGATGATGAAGCTTCATCATCTGTAAACACAGATGATGAAGCTTCATCATCTGTAAACACAGATGATGAAGCTTCATCATCTGTCAACACAGATGACGAAGCTTCATCATCTGTCAATACAGATGATGAAGCTTCATCATCTGTAAACACAGATGATGAAGCTTCATCATCTGTAAACACAGATGATGAAGCTTCATCATCTGTCAACACAGATGATGAAGCTTCATCATCTGTCAACACAGATGACGAAGCTTCATCATCTGTCAATACAGATGATGAAGCTTCATCATCTATCAACACAGATGATGAAGCTTCATCTGTCAATACAGATGATGAAGCTTCATCATCTGTCAACACAGATGACGAAGCTTCATCTGTCAATACAGATGATGAAGCTTCATCATCTGTCAACACAGATGATGAAGCTTCATCATCTGTCAACACAGATGATGAAGCTTCATCATCTGTCAACACAGATGATGAAGCTTCATCTGTCAATACAGATGATGAAGCTTCATCATCTGTCAACACAGATGATGAAGCTTCATCATCTGTCAACACAGATGATGAAGCTTCATCATCTGTCAACACAGATGATGAAGCTTCATCATCTGTCAATACAGATGATGAAGCTTCATCATCTGTCAACACAGATGATGAAGCTTCATCATCTGTCAACACAGATGATGAAGCTTCATCATCTGTCAATACAGATGATGAAGCTTCATCTGTCAACACAGATGATGAAGCTTCATCATCTGTCAATACAGATGATGAAGCTTCATCTGTCAACACAGATGATGAAGCTTCATCATCTGTCAATACAGATGATGAAGCTTCATCTGTCAATACAGATGATGAAGCTTCATCATCTGTCAACACAGATGATGAAGCTTCATCATCTATCAACACAGATGATGAAGCTTCATCTGTCAATACAGACGATGAAGCTTCATCATCTGTCAATACAGATGATGAAGCTTCATCATCTGTCAACACAGATGATGAAGCTTCATCATCTGTCAACACAGATGATGAAGCTTCATCATCTGTCAATACAGATGATGAAGCTTCATCATCTGTCAATACAGATGATGAAGCTTCATCATCTGTCAATACAGATGATGAAGCTTCATCATCTGTCAATACAGATGATGAAGCTTCATCATCTGTCAACACAGATGATGAAGCTTCATCATCTGTCAATACAGATGACGACGCTTCATCATCTGTCAATACAGATGACGACGCTTCATCATCTGTCAATACAGATGATGAAGCTTCATCATCTGTCAACACAGATGATGAAGCTTCATCATCTGTCAATACAGATGACGACGCTTCATCATCTGTCAATACAGATGATGAAGCTTCATCATCTGTCAATACAGATGATGACGCTTCATCATCTGTCAATACAGATGACGACGCTTCATCATCTGTCAATACAGATGATGAAGCTTCATCATCTGTCAATACAGATGATGAAGCTTCATCATCTGTCAACACAGATGATGAAGCTTCATCATCTGTCAATACAGATGATGACGCTTCATCATCTGTCAATACAGATGATGAAGCTTCATCATCTGTCAATACAGATGACGACGCTTCATCATATGTCAATACAGATGATGACGCTTCATCATCTGTCAATACAGATGATGAAGCTTCATCATCTGTCAATACAGATGATGAAGCTTCATCATCTGTCAATACAGATGATGACGCTTCATCATCTGTCAATACAGATGATGAAGCTTCATCGTCTGTCAATACAGATGATGAAGCTTCATCATCTGTCAATACAGATGATGACGCTTCATCATCTGTCAATACAGATGATGAAGCTTCATCATCTGTCAATACAGATGATGAAGCTTCATCATCTGTCAATACAGATGATGAAGCTTCATCATCTGTCAATACAGACGATGAAGCTTCATCATCTGTCAATACAGATGATGAAGCTTCGCTCGCTCGCCCACCGCTCACCTCCTGCTGCTGTGCGGCCCGGTTCCTAACAGGCCGCGGCCCGGGGGTTGGCGACCGCTGGGTTAGACCACCCAGGTTGGTCGTCAAGCAAAGTGACATGGAGGGTCAATTGTTTTGTTTCGAATTCGGTGTAAAGATCAATGTTTCACAAGGGCCGCATGCGGCCCCGGAGTAACGCAAATTGCCGACACCCGGGATTTCGACGCGTCTCTCCTCGCCTGCATTAAGGCGGTGTGAATAAGAATCACGCAGTTTTAAGGAGTAGTCTCGGTGTGGTTTAAACGATTGTCACTCTGTCCGTGCACCTAGGGAGGGGCGTTGGGGGGGCTAACAGGATGCCCCCCCCCCCCGAAATATGTCAGTGTCTGTTGTGTCTGTCACCGTGTTTTTTTTTTTTTACCAATGTCATGCACCTTGAGTGAAGGCGCTCTATGAATATAAAG
Source organism: Lampetra planeri (assembly GCF_965212315.1). Lineage (NCBI taxonomy): Eukaryota > Metazoa > Chordata > Hyperoartia > Petromyzontiformes > Petromyzontidae > Lampetra > Lampetra planeri. The sequence goes on from NC_136120.1 coordinate 3,525,471, forward strand.
ATCAGAGTGAATAAACAAACAACAATTATGGCTGTCACTTTTACTCTCGGTACATTTAATGTGTTAAATAAAACTACACTAGATCATTTTTGTTATCTTACCAAGTAAGGCCCATTTAGCTATATAGCTCTTTTTCAGAAGCCAATTGGCCACAAGTGATAGCCCTACAAAGTGACTTATCACGTGGAAATGTATAGCAGCCAAATACTCTAAACGCGTGTTTCTCAGTGTGGAGGGAAAGACCAGAGGACCAGGAGAAAAACGCACGCGACCACGGGGAGAACATGCAAACCCCAAATATACAGCAGCAGCAGGCATCAGGGTCGGAATCGAACCCACGACCTCCTGCATACCAGGCGAGGTATTTAACATCTCGCCATCCGTGGCGCCCCAATTATTCGGTAATGGAAATTTCCGAAGTTTCATCTGAAATTTAAACAGAGTTAGAAATTCTGATTTCCGACTTCGTACTCTTGGCAGGAAAACAAGTTGGTCCCCTCCGCAAAGTTTATCTGCCTCTGTCCATCATGGTGGCCTCTCTTCTAAACGTGGCTACCTGCCACTACTCACTGCCGTCACAGGTAGACCCTGCAGTGCAATCGTCTCAGTTCATCTGCAAAGTGCTTACGAGGCACCTGCCACGAAGTTAATCGAGTTCGCTTATTCCAGGTCTAAATCCTAACAACATAACACGGAAGGTAAAGGTGCAGCCCTGCAATTGCTTGCTCATGCCACTGTTGGGTAGGCCAAATGCCCTCTCCAGCTGAGTATGCTGTCAAAATGTCACCTCTGTTGAAGGTGTTTCGTTTCGCTGTGACAGCATTAACGGGATGCTAGCCAAGGGGGTGAGCGTGAGCGCACTGCAGCACCGGTGCCAGTTTCTTAAACCCCCCGTGCCTCTGTCCACCCAGCACTGTCAAAACATGGGAGTCGATCGGCAGGCGAAGTGTGTTGGGATCAATTGTGGACGCTCGCACCTCTCCAAAGACGTCTGGCTAGCATGGAAGAGTAGGCCAAATACCGTCTAAAGGAGGTATTTAAAGCTCCCTGTAAATGGGGCTCTTTAGAGCTGCCTCTAATGGAGGTTCTTCGACCAGCAGTGACTTGAACAGGGAAATGCAGGACTGCACCTTTAACCTTTCAAGCCCAAGCAGAACCCTCCCGCAACGTGACTTCACCGAAAGAACAAAAGAGTTTGGATTCCCGCAGAGCTTCAAATCAGGAAAGTAATAGTAGGACTTCTCAAATCGAACAAAAATCGCAGCCTTTGCAATTTGCTAATCCCATTGTTTCAAATTGCGATTTCGATGTGACATCGATTAATCGTTCAGCCCTACTCGCCCCTGCGCGTTTCTCGTGGAGTCTGTGACCGGGGGTGGGGGGTTTAAGATGATCCAAGTCAGAGGCTGGTGAGCTTACCCCCCTGGCCCTCCACCCCGACTCCCCACGCCGCCCGACTTGGGTTTCCAGTGGAGGAGCATTTCTGTCCACGACTCTGAGTGGGGCTCCCTCGCAAGTGTAACGGCGAAAGTAGCGCAGGAGACGTCGACGGAGGCAACACGTATGTATTAACAATGGCCACTATACAGCACGTAGCGCACCCTAACACTGGAAGGGGTAACGGCCCCTTCACCCGGTCTATCCGAGGCAGTGTCCCTCGGCTAACGTTTCCACGTTAGCTCCTACACTCCTCTAACCCAGACCATCCTAGTGGAGGCTAACTGACCTGGCCCAGCTTAGGCTCAGGTCCGACCCTCAGCCACACGAGCCTGGCCCCTCACAAGGACACAGAAGACCTCGCTGCTCTGAGGTCGCCCCTGGCTTGCCCTGCTCGGCTCTTACAAGAGCAGCGAGTCAGGGTAGTCCCAGGGCTAGCTAGCTGGTCTTCAGTCTTCACTGGTTCTTCTGCTCCAACGACTGCCTCGAGCTCTCTCGCGCACCGCCTTATATACCCAACTGCCCCCTGAGGGGCGGGGGTGTATGCGGACGTTGATGTAGACACCGCAACGTAACGGCTTGCTACACCCCGGTACGTAACACCTAACACCTCTACACAAGTAAGGGGAATGTAGTTGCGTATTTACTTTAACGCGTTGCGTTATCCAGCAAATATCCACACGAGGCACTCTCATGATGCTAATCTCTCGTTAACAACTGCTGTTGTACGCATATTCGGGAATGATACTGTTATGCGGTGACGGAAGCTCATTCATGCTAATCTCCCTCCCTAATCTCTCTCTCCCTAATCTCCCCCATTAACACAACTGACGTGCTTGCGTCCGGGGATGGAATTCCTTTCCAGATCAGACCCCGCTTGCTTGCCCATCGCCACGTATATAACCTCTTGTTGTAACAGCTCTCTCGCTGGTTCAGCAGTTCCACTGCTGGATTATATTTTTTCTGCCTGAGGATGACCGCTTGTGTTGCGATCGAAAGGTCGTGATTTATTTTATTTTATCCTATTACTTTCTTATTGGAATTTTTATTATTATGTTAACTTTTTTTTACTCAACAATTGTTCTATGTTTGATTGTTCTATTTATATATTTTTTAAAAATAATACATGTTGGAAGCAATTAATATCTTTTAAGATCTCATCCTTGTGTAATGAGAGTGCGGAGTGTTAGCGGGACAATGTAGTTCCCCGGGACCATGGTTACTAATGGACAAACTAATGAGGATTAATAAGATGGAATCCAATGGCGGGGAAGTGTGAGAAGGGCGGTGAGCAGCAGGGCCAGGTGCGGTGAGGAGGATTGAGGAATAGGGCGTGGCTGGACCGTGCGAGGATAAATAGCAGCGTGAGTGGAGGCTTGGGGCTGCTTGGTGTGGGGAATTGTCGTCGCCTGGGATCGGGTCGTCTCTCCATCGTCTGCAAGTTGTCTTGAGACTGAGAACTGTGTTGTCTCAGAATAGAGTGGTGTCAATACCCAAGTACACGGAGTCACTCACGGCTACGTGTTGAGTTGTCATTGATAAATATACAGAAGACAGGACGGCGTCTCTGAGAGCTACATTGCACTGGTGTCAGAAGTGGCTATTGTAAAATGCCGAGGAAGGTAAATAGCAAGAACCCACCTGTGGCTTCTTCAGAGGAGGAGGTCTTCCAAGGGGTCCTGGTGACACACCCCGCGGGCGTGGGGAACGCGGCGCCGGCGACGGAGGTGACGGTCGACTTGCCGCCCCGACCACAGGCTCCGGAGGAGTTGCAATCGCCGCCGCCGAGGGGAGAGGCGGGTGCCGTTTCTCCCCAGCGTGGTCCGATGGAGGGATGGCAGGAGCTGAAGGCGGAGGTGGCTAGGCTCCGCTCGATGGTCGCTCATTTGGTGGCGACGTCGAGGACAGAGGGGGGCGTGGACGAGTTGCTCGTTTGAGCAGGGAGGACGGAGGGGCCGCCGGCGGTCGGGGTTCCCGCGCTGGAGACCACGGGACGAGGCGCGACCGGCGGCCGCCATTTTGGAGACAGCGCGGGAGGCTGCGGAGGCTGAGCCAACTGCTGCTGCACGGCGGAGTGCCGCCGATCGGCCACGGAGGCTTCCCCCAGTGAAGGAGTTTACAGCGGCGGGGGGAGATTGGAGTGCCTTCGTCCGCCGGTTTGAGGCGGCGTACCGGTCTGTCAACTGGATGGAGGATCAGGCGTTGAGGGCCTTGCCTACGGCTCTAGACGATGATCGCCTTGCAGCATTTTGGGCCATCCCTGCGGACAAAAAAGCTACGCTGCAGGGTGCGTACAGAGAGATGGCCGCTGTATACAACCCACCGTCGGCCACGCGGGGGAAGTTCCTCCAGCGGTGTCGAGGGAATGCCGAGACACCCGTCGCCTACCACGGGGCGCTGATGGCGTTGGGACTGGCGGCCTACTCTCAGTTGGACCAGGCGGCACTCGACTCCCTCCTGATGGAAAAGATGTTGGAGTTGGCTTCAGAGATGGGTGTCGTGCTGCCGGTGATCGACGAGGACGCTCAGACATCCTTGTGGGCTGCCCGGTGCCTGCAAGCGCACGAGACGCTACGGAAGCGAACCAGAGTGGCCGCGTGGACCGGGAAGCCGTGGCGGGAGACGAATCGCTCGGTCGACCATCGCGGGGCATGGACGAGCCGACGGATGATGGCGCCGAATCAACGGGAGAGGTGTCGGCGGCGGTTCGCGTATGGGAACGGTTGCAGGGAGACATGCAGCGACAGAACCAGCCTCGCCCGAGCCACCCGCCAAGGACATCGACCCCTCCGTTCCGAGAGCCGAGCCATCGTTGGCCAACGACAGCCATATTCCCACGAGGAGTGACAGCCCGGCATCGATGACGCGGTCAAGGGGGTTGGCATTCCATTGACGGGTCACCCTAACTTGTTACGTTGTGGTTTATGGGCGTCCGCATGTGGCTGAATGGGGCAGCCGTGGGGAATTGCGTGCGCGTGTTATTCGGTTTTTGGCGTTATTGTTGTGTTATGGGGTTGGTTGTGGGGATTCGCATTGGGTTCTGAAGTGTAGGTTGTTCCTTCAACGCCTAAAACGATTGTTATGGTTGTGTTATATGGTTGATTCGGCCCTACACAGATGTTGTTGAAATTGTGTTAGCCGAGGAAATTGTCTGAAATTGTGTTAGCCAAGGACGGCTGCTTTTTTTTAAGAGAGAGGGGGGGGGTGATGTAATGACATTGCGGAGCATAGCGGGACAGTGTGGCTCCCCGGGACCATGGTTACTCATGGACGAGCTACTGGGACCATGGTTGGTAATGAACGAACTAATGAGGATTAATGAGATGGAATCCAATGGCGGGGAAGTGTGAGAAGTGCGGTGAGCAGCAGGGCCAGGTGCGATGAGGAGGAAGATTGAGGAACAGGGCGTGGCCGGACCGTGCGAGGATAAATAGCAGCGTGAGTGGAGGCTTGGGGCTGCTTGGTGTGGGGAATTGTCGTCGCCTGGGATCGGGTCGTCTCTCCATCGTCTGCAAGTTGTCTTGAGACTGGGAGCTTGTGCTGTCTCAGATTAGAGTGGTGTCAATACCCAAGTGCACGGAGTCACTCGCGGCTACGTGTTGAGTTGTCATTGAACTTTATTCTTAATAAATATACAGAAGACGGCGTCTCTGAGAGCTACATTACACTTGCATTAGAATATATAGAGCAGTTCATATTTTGATGGTATCATGTGGTAATGCTCCATCACATGTTTTTAATCTATTACACGGTGAATATTGAACTGAAGCTTGACTAAAAAAAATGTTCATCGCAAATCAAACCGCAATATGTGTCATCTTCTCTTCTTTAGTGCTGCCTAACGGCGTGTGCGACTTCACGATGATATTGGTCCCGGTCTAGCACGGCGTGTAGAGTTTGTGCTGCTGTTGTTAATTGTAGCCATGTTTTGATGTTACTGAGCCATGTCGTTTTTGGCCGTCCTGGTCGTTTTTTCCCTTCGATTTTTCCTTCCAGGATTTGCTTTAATAGCTGGTATTTGTGGTCGTTTCGGGCAATGTGGCCTAGGTAGTAACACTTCCTGCTAATGATGGTCTTCAGCAGTTGCCTGTCAGTGCCCATATCTTGCAGAACTTGTGTATTGGTGGTTTTGGCTGTCCATGGGATTTTCAGCATTCTTCCATACAGCCACATCTCGAAAGCTTCGAGCCTTTTTGTTGCTGTTGTTGTCAGTGTCCACGTCTCTACTCCGTACAGCAAAATTGACCAGATGTAGCATTTCAGTGTCATAAAAATCGCAATTAGATATTTTCCCCAAATCGTTGGGAGCCCTCGGGGTGAGCCACCTCATAAGAGGTCGCCGCCGGCTTTACACGGGGGACACGAGAACCACCGTCCGGTTAACGCCACCAGCACAGGCGGTGGGTGGGACGGCGGCCATGGGGACGAGAGAGCAAGACGGAGAGAGATCAAGGGAGAGCGGATTTATCCCGAGGCCAAAGTGACAGCGCGCGCCCTGAAAACGCTGACACCACCACCACCACTCCCACCACTCCCACCGCGGGCGTTTGGCGGACGACCCTCTGAAGTCGACAGCTGAGCCGGTGGTGTGATTTCATCCGGTGTGCCGGGGTCCCCTTTGTCCCTTTAAAGGCCCAGACGGCAACAGCTGTGATGCTGCCCTTTGCGTGAGTCACGCGGGATCTTGTTCCTCGCTGTAACTTCATCTCGCGGGTCTGGACCCCCCCCCTCCAACCCGCCACGTCTCGAGCACACAACTCGATTTTTTTGTCTTCGGGACACACGTACAGAGACAAAGCTCCCCCGTGTAGTTGTATACGAGCCGTCAGGGCAAGGGGGGGGGGCTGTTCGCAAGCGCCTGTAAAGGATGCAACGACGTGGCACAAGCGCCACGCATACCCTGGCCGTCACTGAAATCCTTTAATATTCACCCAAGAATGATTCGCCGAGTCTCATGGTTGTTGCGTTTTTTTTCCCAAGAGGGTCCTGCACAGGGACGTTTGGCCAATTTCACGCGACGTTTCTGTGTCTGTGTGTGTGTGTGTCTGTGTGTGTCTGTGTGTGTGTCTGTGTTAAAAAACCGGGGGGGGGGCTGGGGTGAAAATCCGCCACGTGACAGGGGTTTCACGTTCATGCACGTGGGTGGGAAGCCTCCGTGTTGCTCCTGGCAGACGCTGGCGCTCCCTCGCTGCCCACCAGGCTGGTTACCCCCGCCGCGTGCGGCGATGACGACCCCCGGCAACGCAAGCCCCACGGCACCGGATCACGGCGGGCGAGCGCGCCACCACCAGCCCCAGGGGATGGAGCGAGTGGGCAGGCAGGGGCTGGGGCGTCGTGGGCGAGGGGGGGTTGCCAGCCCGCCAGCCTCTGCACGGTGCCCACCAGCCAAGCGGCGCCGCTCGCGAGCCGCTTTGGCAGGGGGCTGGGATTCCCAAAGAGTGTGGAGCGAATCCAGCGCGAGACACGGGGGGGGTGGTGGTGGAGAAGCAGCGGCGGCGCTGTTAGGGATAGAGTCCAGGGCGTGCGTGGATGAGGGCGAGTGGCAGAGGTCGCAATCGTACCCTGATTCCTTACCCGGCTACGGTGTAAGGAATCAAAACCCGTTTGTGACCTCTGGCGAGTGGCTAGTTGGCTATTTAAGGTCAGTGGGAGAGATAGTGCGAGTGGCTAATCCGTTAGGGGTATAGGGCTCATTGGCTTATTGGTTGGTATTAGGGATCGAGCTCGTACTCGTGCGTGATTGGCTGGTGACGGTTCAGGATCGGACTAGTGCTCGTGTCTGATTGGCTGGTGACGATGAGGAATCGGACTAGTGCTCGTGTCTGATTGGCTGGTGACGGTGAGGGATCGGACTAGTGCTCGTGTCTGATTGGCTGGTGATGATTAGGGATCGGACTAGTGCTCGTGTCTGATTGGCTGGTGACGGTTAGAGATCGGACTAGTGCTCGTGTCTGATTGGCTGATGACGGTGAGGGATCGGACTAGTGCTCGTGTCTGATTGGCTGGTGACGGTGAGGGATCGGACTAGTGCTCGTGTCTGATTGGCTGGTGACGGTGAGGGATCGGACTAGTGCTCGTGTCTGATTGGCTGGTGACGGTGAGGGATCGGACTAGTGCTCGTGTCTGATTGGCTGGTGACGGTGAGGGATCGGACTAGTGCTCGTGTCTGATTGGCTGGTGACGGTGAGGGATCGGACTAGTGCTCGTGTCTGATTGGCTGGTGACGGTGAGGGATCGGACTAGTGCTCGTGTCTGATTGGCTGGTAACGGTTCGGGATCGGACTTAGTACTCGTGTCTGATTGGCTGGTGACGGTTAGGGATCGAACTAGTGCTCGTGTCTGATTGGCTGGTGCCCGGTCGTTACCTGTAACACGAGAACCCGTGGCTAGCTGGTCGGGATTGCGGTTTGGGCTCTTTGTGAGTTTTTACGCGCAGACTGTCGCGTATTACGGATAGAGTTCTTTGTGTTTGTGGTCGCTCACAGCGCTCCTGTCCTCTGGGCGTGCGCAGGGCACGTGTGGGACAGGTGGAACGCGGAGGTTGGGGGGGGGGGCTTCGCCCCGCAATCACGGGGTGGGTGGCCCTTTGTGTCAGAGACGGCCGGAGGCGGGACGTGGTTTTGGTTGGGGGGGGGAGAGTCATGTCCACATCACGCTACAAACGCGAGAAATGAGCAGCGGTCAAAACCCCGAGAGAGCCACACACCGCAGTGGGATGGGGCGATGGTTTTCGAGCGTGTAGGCTGAGCGCACTCGCCAACCCAAGTGCTGTCCCTAACCCTAACCAATTACCTGATACTGACCAAAAGCGGTCGCTATATAATGTATGGGCTGCGTGACCTAACCCGGCTGCTTGTGAATGGCGCAGCTCCTCTGTGGAGCAGTGGAGTCGCTATCGGGGCGATAGAGATGGGGGCGGGTGGCAATGGACCGGGGGTGTCCCATTTCATCCCTGGCACCAGGGCCCATGCCAACCCTGAGACACAACTGCTCTGAAGGGTGTCTTGTTGGCCAATTTGTAATTGTATATGTTCGTGTTGAACTTCTTTCGCACCGCACGTTGCCAACCGTGCTAATCGCGGGGTGGGGGGAAGGACAACAAACTAAACACAAAAAGCAGTTTTAAAGAAATGAGTTTTCAATTTAGTTGATTTAAAAATGCGTAAACTCCCAGTGGTTTCGTAATATCGGATGGAAGAACGTTCCAGACGGCCGCAGAAGCGCGTCCGAAAGCGCGCGATGCAGCGAGACCTATTTGGTGCGCATGCTTAGCGCGCTTGACTTGTTAGTCCGTAGGTCGCCAGTTGAATTCGATCTTCCGGAACGGCAGTTTGAAGCAATCGTGAGAGTTGTTTAAATTTCCCTCTCCCCCCCCACACCTGCCTGCATCTGTCCACCCAGTAGTATAAATGGATTCACCATAAATTTCGATTTAAAGCTTTCGTGACTGCAGGGATTCATCTTCTTGGTTCTTTTGGTAAAGTCACGTAGAAGGGAAATAATAAAATAATAAAAATAAAACACAATAAAATAATTCTCACGACGTTTCGGCCACAACGCAAGCAGCCATCTTCAGGTGAAGAACAGGTCTGTCGGAAGGACAGCGTCTGAATGACGCTGTCTTTCCGACAGACCTGTTCTTATTATGTTTTATTTTTATTATTTTATTATTTCCCTTCTACCGAAAGAACCAAGAAGAGGATTCACCATAGTTAGAGGTAATACCCATCGCTTTCACACTCACATCCGCTGCTGTGTCCTCACCGAACTCTAAACAGATCTTATTTAAAGCTAGCCTATCACTAATCTCGGAGAGAATAAGGTTACTCCGATCTGAACTCGATAATTTAGACAAGACTCTCTTACAAACACATTTAATGTTAACACAAAAAATGTCACCTTCTGATTGGAACCACGTTGATAACATGACTTCTGCTTCTGCTGACTCAATGTCAGCCAAATGCAAAGCTAACCTGATTTCTAAATTCAACCTCCTATCTAAGAAGAAACCAGAGCCACACATCGCAAAGCTGGATGTTAACAAGACCGTGATTAATCAGAGTAACATCCCAATTTCTGACACTCTAAAAACGGTACTGGCCAAAGGACTAAATTTCGCCGTCACCCCTAAATATATACCAGTAGAGGATATGATTTCTCAGATTGATGTAGCCCTCAGAGGCATAGGACACATCCATGCGGATGTAGCAAGAGCTGAAATAGCTACTATTCTTAAGAATGCTAAGAAACCCACTAGTAACATCAGCAAAAACGAACGCTCTGAACTCGCGGACCTAAAAAAGAGAGATGATATAGTCATCCTCTCGGCAGACAAGGGCAATGCCACGGTCATCATGGATAAAGATTCATACAACAACAAAATCCTGGACCTTCTTAATGATGGGAGTTACTCCAAAATTAAAAACGATCCCACTAAAAGCCTGACGACGAAAACCAACAGTATCATCACGAGTTCTACTTTCCTAATCGAACCAAGCAAACGTCCCTCTCTAAAACCATCGGCGGCAAGACCTCCCAGACTCTATGGTCTTCCCAAAATCCATAAGGAAGGCACCCCGCTACGACCCATTGTGTCGACGATAAACTCTCCTACGTACAAACTAGCCCGTTTTCTATCAGATACTCTGCTCCCTTTCACAGGCAAGACCTCTTCGGCAGTACTCAACTCAACCCAATTAGTATCTATGGTTAAGGACATGGTACTATCTCCTGATGACATCCTCGTCAGCTTTGATGTAGTATCTTTGTTTACCAAAGTCCCAGTACCGGACACCCTAACAATAATTGAGGACTTAGTCCAACATGGATTGAATTCTGATGCACCTGCGCTGGTTAGGCATTGCCTCACCAACACCTATTTTACCTGGAATGGCACCTTCTACAAACAGAATGAGGATACCCCTATGGGCTCCCCTTTGTCACCAGTTATAGCCAACATGTTCATGGAAAAGTTTGAATCAGACGCCATCCAGACATCTACCCTGCGTCCTTCCCTGTGGAAGAGGTATGTGGATGACACTTTCGTCATCTGGCCACATGGCCTCCCAGCATTGAACCACTTCTTGGACCACATCAATTCTAGATACCCATCCATCAGATTCACCATGGAAGTGGAGAAAGACGGTAAACTACCATTCTTGGATATTCTGTTTGAGAGGAGGCCTGACAGATCCTTGGGACATTCTGTCTACAGGAAAGCCACCCACACAGATTCCTACTTGAAACCGGATTCCCACCACCACCCATCTCAAAAGAATTCTCTCATCAAAACGCTATACCACAGAGCCCATGGCATTTCTGACAAACACCACCTGACCGGTGAATTAAGACATGTACATCGGGCCCTCAGGATGAACGGATACTCTGACCGTACTATCCGCCAAGCTGTCTCTCCCACCACACAGAAACAGCCACTTGAAACTCCGACCAAAACCATCACGTTACCATACATAGCAGGCGTGACCAAAAAGATCTCCAAAATTCTAAACAAACATAAGATCCAAGTCCGATTCAGTACAGTGCATAAAATCCGTGATCTGATTCCATCTGTGAAGGATGTTGTTCCTGACTTACATTATCCTGGAGTCTACAAATTGAGTTGCATTTGTGGTGATTGCTACATTGGAGAAACGAAACGTCATGTTTCTGATCGTGTCCGCGAGCACAAGTCAGATCTGAAACACGGCAGAACTGATTCTTCTGCCGTTGCCGATCATTGCTACAACTCGGTGGGCTCTCATGAAATTGTCTTTTCCGAGACCAAGGTTCTCTGCAAACCTCCCGGCTACCATCAAAGGTTTGTACACGAAGCCATACAAATATACAAACACAGACATAATTTCAACCGTGATGATGGGTACAAACTTAGTAATCATTGGAAAGATGTTATCAACCACGCAAAAAAGACTTAATTACACTTTTTTGGACCATCTTATCTGACAGGCACTATTTTACTTTACTTCACCGAGTGTTAACATCCCCAGTTATTTTTTGGCAGTGCTCTTTTCATTGTTCAGCCAGCATTGGTATAAACATGGGCATTTTCGTTCTTTTGTCTATCATGTGTATCAGACCTCCCCTCCCCCCTCTCTGTCCATTGTGTTGGCGTGTGTAGCAGCAGCCGCGTCCAGGTCGTCGTCCATTGTTTTGGCCCCGCTCCCCCCCCCTCCCCCTCCCGATGCGTTGTGCTTAGCACTCCGTGCTGTCTTTGAGCCCCGCCCCCCTCCCTCCCGATACGTTCCATTCATTGGCTACCACATTCTGATGAGCTCCCCCCCCCCTCTCCTCCCCCCTACAACTTACTTATAAGGGATTACTTCTTGAATCGTTGCCTCACTTGATGCAGCTAATTCGGCTGTGACGGTCCCACCTGATGACGGAGACTTGTGGTGCCTCCGAAACGTCGTGATTTTTCTTTTTATTTTATTTTCATTAATTTTGATGTTTTACCTACGTGACTTTACCGAAAAAACCTAAGAATATGATGCCCTGCAGTCACGAAAGCTTCAAATCTAGAATCATAGTTAGAGAGTTGCTCCAGGCTCTCCCCAGACATCTGGCCACCGTGGAAGAGTAGGCCGAAATACCCGCCGTAGAGGGCATTTGACCAACTCCACAGTGGCGTGAGCAAGCAACTGCAGGGCTGCACCTTTACCTTCTGGACACGTGTTAAAGGGTGCTTAAAACATGTTTTAACACTTCTGAGAATTTGCAACAATGCCACGAGAAATGTACCTCCGGGGTCTGGAGACCACCTGGAGAAGATTCCAGGCACGCGTTGCCAATGATGGTGAACAAGTAGAGACTCTTTGATTTTTTGGCGCTATTAACATTACATTTGTTAGCGTGTTACAGTGTAGTATCCGTTCTTTTTCCTGTAAAAACGATAGTCCAATATGAGTGTTAACATTTTTTTAAAGTTTTGTTGTTGTTGTTGTTGTTCGGAAACATGGAATGAACCGGAAAGAGAGAAATACCTCACAGAGATTGACTTGACGACGACGTCAGAGATTGATTCCAGCAAGATGTGGAAATACTTTAGCATATTGGCACGACAAGACAGAGAGAGAGAGGAAAGTGGAAACAACGAATGGAGCAAATGTGCCTCGTGGTACACCTACTGCTACAAAAATATCTACCCATGGATCGTGATGGCGATGATGATGATGATTAGCAGGGTTGGCTACGTTACGGTGCAAAAGAAAGTCCAACATACACACAGACATACAAACAAACGAGCAAGACCTCACAAAGTAATGCAAGGTCATAATTCTAATATATATTGGGGGGGACATATCCAATATTCAAATATGCTCAAAATGTCCCCCCAATATATAGCTATAAAAAATTGCTATGCTATATAAATAAAAACAAGAATTTGCTAAACCTTGACCACAATATCTGGACTTGTCTTCATATAAATCAATGCATAGATTTCTGTTTATATCATTGTGGTTATGGTTGTACTTTATTAATCCCTAATCTCTGCCATTAGATACAATGAAACAATAAATGGTAAACAAGTCAAAACAGAGCAATGTAATACAATACACTCTTAGACATTATTGTAAAAAATAAATAAAAAGTCCATCCCATGTGTAAGTGAATTTTTAAATATTTTAGGCAGGAAATTAGTTTTCAAATTTAGTTCGTTTTTCTGGGTTGGGACCCCCAGACACCCTGGAAGATTTGTTCCCCACCAATGTTGCCTCCACGGCTATGGCCTTGGAGTAAAGGCTTGACGATGACGACGACGTACGAGATTGGTGCCAGAAAAATGTAGCGCACTACTTCTGGCGCTACAGGACAAGAGAGAGGAAAGTTGAAACAATTGACGACACGTGGACACACCGACTGCGTGGCTAGCATCTGCCCCCATGGGTCGTGCTGATGGTGACGAACTTCCACCGCTGCGTTGCTCCGAGTCAGCCGGCGTGTGCTGTTGCGGCTGACACAGGCCGTGCAGGGATTCATAGCTGCTCGCCAACAGCAACTTGCCCGAAACAGTCTATCGGACGGCTGTATACGGAGGGTCTTTGTGTCTGCCTGCCGGCAAAAAAAAACGACGCAGTCGAACGGCTTCTCCTGCTCTGCCAGGTGCCAGGTGTCTCTGTGCGGCACGAGCCAAAGACTCATCCCGAGTCCATTCGCGACTCCCCCGACCGTCAACCGCCCTCAGGCTCCTGTCGGCAAATGAAACTCTTTGTTAACCCTCAAACGGAGAGAGCGAAAAAGTGTCATAACCGCAACAACAACAACAACAACAACAAAACGGCGATGCAGATGCAAAAGTGAAGCTTGAACTGTAAAGTTTCTCTGTACGACAACAAAAACGTTTTTGGGGAACGTGCGGACAGGGAAAGACGCGGTATTCAACGCGAACATGGACATGTTACATGGCAACAACGTATGATGAGAACGTGGCGCGGAACGAGAGACTCGTGAAGCCGTCGCCGCACGCCACTCTTTGACACGTTACACCAGGGGCGTGTTTGCTCTCCATCTTATTATTCATCTTTTTAAAAAAAAAGACACAACCCACACACAAAACACACGCACACCTACGGAACAAACATAATCCCATTGTTTTGCTCGGCCCGGCGGGTTGAGTTGAGCCACACGAAGTGCGATCACAAAAGTGCCACTCGCCATTGTCCCCGAGGGTTTGACGGTTTTAAAATGTTTTTTGAGTGAAAACGAAACGGCGAGCAGCGAGCCTCGGCAGCGCTTCCCGGGGTCATGGGTCACACAGAGGAGAGCGCGCCCGGTTCAGAGGAAGATTCAGAATCTATCTTTATCCTGGGGAAATCCCATGAGCTATGAAGCTCTTTCTCTCTCTCAGATGTCCAGTAGGGGCACGGGGTCAGAACATTAGAACGAACAAACAATACAAATCAAACATCGACAGGAGTGAAATGTATAGGAAAGGTAAGCAAATCTATAAACATAAATAAATCAACTAAAACTGAACTTTTACAATTTTGACCTGGTAAAGCCCACTGAGCTATTAGCTTATTTATCAGAAGCGCCCTGGCCACAAACGACAGCTCAACGAAGTGGCTGAAACATAATATGGGTTTTTGGGTTACTCTTTGGTTCTTTCGGTAAAGTTACGTATAAAGAAAATAAATTAAATAATAGAGTACGACGTTTCGATTGCAACACGAGCAGTCGTCATCAGGTTGAACTACATTTGAGAGAGAGACAAAACACAGACACGGAGACACACAGACAGACACACAAGCAGAGAGAGACAACACAGACACACAGAGAGACACACAACACGTGTCTGTGTTTTGTCTCTCTCTCAAATTTACTTCTACCTGATGACGACTGCTTGTGTTGCAATCGAAACGTCGTACTCTATTATTTAATTTATTTTCTTTTTACGCGACTTTACCGAAATAACCAAAGAGTAATTCCTGCAGTCACGAAAGCTTCAAATCAGGTTTTTGGGTTCGATCGCGTAAATATAAATGTGTCGTTAAACCCGCCACCACCCCACGAAGCCAATTATTAAGGTTTGTCACGTTAACAGAACATGCGAATTCGTTACTGAGTACTCAGAGAACTCAGATTTTAAATGTTGTAGATTTGCTCTCCAACACACCGGTGTGCTGTACTAGTGTAACGGGTTCCGGAGACACTTATAGAGGTAACTTCTTTATTACAATCCAACACTCCAACAGTCCAACACTCCAACACTCCAACTCTCCAACTCTCCAACACTCCTGATACTCTGTTACAGCCTAGGTACACAGCCTAGGTACACAGCCTAGATACTCTACTCTGGCTACGCTCTGGGACTCGCCCTCACAAGGTCGTAGAGTCGGGAGTTCCAGAGTCCCACCACTGGCTCTCACAACGTCCCAGGGTCCTGAGATGGCTGGTCTTGGGTCTTGGGTCTTGAGCTACAACTGGCCCTGATCGTCCAGGGAGCTCCCTTTTTATGCCTAGTCCCCAACGAGGGGTGGGGCCGTGTGCGCCCCCAGATATCCCAAGCGGCTTAAGCGCCTGGGCCGCCCGAGAACCCAACGCCTGGCGCCAAGCGGCTTAAGCGTCTGACCCGCCTGGGAACCCAGCGCCTGACGCCAAGGGGCCCAAGCGCCTGGCCCGCCCAGGGTCCCAGAGCCCCCAGCAGCCCCTCCCTTCTTATGTCACTACACTAGTAACGAATTGGCCACATTCTGTTTACACGACAAACCTTACTAATTGGCTGTGTCGGGTGGTGGCGGGTTTAACGACACGTTTATACCTACGCGATCTAACCCAAAAAAGCCTATAATATGGATGATATTGGTCGCGAAAGCTCGCTACGTGTTAAACTCAAGTGGCTTATGTCATGTTGTGGACATTTATAGCAGATTCGGGACGACCGTTTCTTTTGTTGTGACGGGACGCACTTTCCCGCACACGAGGAGCTCCACTTCTTCGTCTTTCATAGAAGTCGCGGAGCCTCAGCCAGGGCGTGGCCTCCATAATAGAGGGTTTTTGGGTTAGATCGCGTAAATATATAAATGTGTCGTTAAAACCCGCCACTACCCGACACAGCCAACTAGTAAGGGTTGTCACGTCAACAGAACTTGGCCAATTCGTCACTAGTACAGCACTAATGTATAGTGTAGTGTATAGTAGTGTAGTGTGTAGTGTAGTATATAGTGTAGTGTATAGTAGTGTCTAGTGTAGTGTATAGTGTAGTGTATAGTGTAGTGTATAGTAGTGTATAGTGTAGTGTATAGTGTAGTGTATAGTAGTGTAGTGTGTAGTGTAGTATATAGTGTAGTGTATAGTAGTGTCTAGTGTAGTGTATAGTGTAGTGTATAGTGTAGTGTATAGTAGTGTAGTGTATAGTGTAGTGTATAGTAGTGTAGTGTATAGTAATGTAGTGTATAGTGTAGTGTATAGTGTATTGTAGTGTAGTATACTAGGACAGCACTAGTGTATAATGTAGTGTATTGTGTATAGAAGTGTATAGTGTAGTGTATCGTGTAGTGTATAGTAGTATATTGTATAGTGTAGTGTATAGTAGTGTAGTCTATAGTGTATCGTGGAGTGTGTAGTATATAGTGTAGTATACTAGTACAGCACACCGGTGTGTTGGAGAGCCAAGCCACAACATTTACAATCTGAGTACGATGTTTTGCCAGTAATTACAACCAGCTTCATCAGGCGACAGCCAGATGTGTGGAGAAGTCTTCCTGTTTCGTTCCTTATGTAGTGACATCGCGGATGTCACTGTGCAATGCCGGTCCGAGAGAGGCACGGCGTGCGGTGTATTGACATCTGTCACGTGACCCGCGCACGTGGAAGCGTCACGCATTGTAGTGTAGCGGGTAGCGCGCTGCGCTACAAACCGGGCGACCCGAGTTCGATTCCCGCTCACGGCCACTACCGGTGACGATTATTTGAACCGGTCCTGGGCCTCCCCTAGGTCGACTCAGCCTCAAACGAGTAACTGCTGTGGTGTGTGACACATCGCCACTGGGGAGACAAAGGCGGCCGGGCGTGGTGAATAGAAGTCCCGGGTAGTAAAGCTAGTTTTACAATATAGCAACAAACAGCACATTCGACAGGACGAAGCAAGCGCTTGAAGTGCGTGGCTCTTGTGAGAACGTTGTCAACGGAGGACAGTGCAGAAAATCCAATGTTTTTTCCTGTACTGGTCCCACTCTTCAATGTCTGTGATCTCCACCGTCCCCACCAACCCACGCTGACCAGCGTGGTGAAGTGTGCTCTAATCAATCCATATGATCCGCACGGAATAGGGGAAATCTTTTAACGCTTTTTCTTCAAAACTGCCCATAGCAGCCCTCACCGATTTGGAGGAGCGGGTCTTGTTTCAAGTGAACGGGCATCACTGCATGGGACTAGATGAACAAACAAGACGAAGGTGCCCCCATATAACCTTCCACAGACTGTTGGGGCAAGGGGCCGTCCATAAATGACGTCACGCACCTAGGGGGTGGGGGATCAGACATTTGTGACGATGTGTGACGAGGGGGGGGGGTTGAGAAATGTGACGTCACATCAAAATGCGTAACTTTAAATAAATATAGACAGCACGTTCTACTTAATTAAATTGACTTTTTCATAAATGTTTTCTCCTACAACATCAGAGTGTAGCGCCAAATTAAATACGCACTACAATGACAATAGTTTAAAGCGATTTGAAGCATGTTTTATTTTTTTGGGGGGCGGGGGGCAGAGCTTTGTGACGTCATATTTGAGGGGGGGTCTGACTTTTTGTGACGCCGTGTGACGAAGGGGGGGGGGTCAAAAATCGTCCAAAATCGCGTGACGTCATTTATGGACGGCCCCCAAGTGATGTTGTTAGTGTGCGCCTACGATGGCCGAATTGCCGTACGAGATCGTGGTGTGGCCAGGAAACCACGACGGCTGCCTTTGTCTCCCCAGTGCTGATGTCTGTCTCCCAATGTACTCTGATAAGGCTGAGTCAACCTAGCGAAGGCCCAGGACCGTTTCTAGTACCACTCACCGCTGGCGTTAGGCGGTGCGTGAACAGACTGTGCCACCGCTCCACTCCAGACGAGGTTTATAGCATTAGCAATGCCTCATCATCAGCCACAATCGATTATGGATGCCACCTGTCCGGGTTTGACCCGGAAAGTCCGGGATTTGGCGTCTGTGTTCGGTATTGCGCTGAACTTTATTGCAGCGGAGTGCACCGTTTAGAGAGAAAGAGAGACAGTTTGACTGAGACATGTGTGTGGGATTGCTCTACGTAAAGGTGGCATGCCTGTGATCAATCCACTGCTGGATGAAGGCCTCTCCAAGTCTTGTTATGTAATAAGACTGGTTCAGATATCACTCACTTGAACACCACACTCTGCGCTGCCCGTGTTCGGAGTTTAGTATCCCGGGCGATCATTAACAACCTCCGATGGCCCGTCATATTTTGCAGCGGCGAGCACCAGTAGCGATGTGATGACAGAACATAGCGAGGCTTTGACGTGGTTGAATCAAAGCACGCAGAATAGAACGAAACAAAATAGAAAAAGAGAAACGTTGAATTAAATCGAAACACAAAGTCAGTCATGTCCTGCTTTGTTGGATTGTGGATACATTTTTAAATGAAACGAGATATTGAAAATAAATGTTTACATCCATCAATTACCATGCGCCTCATGAACCAATCAATTCTTCCCAGCAGCATTTTTCCAATCAGGCAAATCATGGGAGGGTTTCAATTCACTGGGTGTCATCAGCAGATTGTGACCAATGAAACACCGGGTTACCTGGAGATACAGGGCAATGCTTTGTATAGGGTCGCCACCTTTACCACAGACCAAATCCGGACATATTTCTCAGTCAGTCTCGGTCTATCCAGTGCCGGATTAAGCTAGTGCGGGGCCTGTAGCATATGTTATAAAGGGGCCATAAAACACACACACACAAATATTAAAGCACAAATGTGTAACTTGCATAGTAAAGTAATTGCATTTTTATTTATTTGCTATACAGCCAGATAATACCAAAAATCGCTAACCTTAAACACCCAGTCGTTCATAAAAGTTGAAGGCAGTATAGTACTATAGTAACAGAGCAAGAGCAGAATCACTGAACCGGAATTGATAGCTTAAAAGCATTTAGCGTGGGGCCCTTGAAATTGCGGGGCCCGTAGCATTTGCTACTTTTGCTGCTAGGATAATCGGGCACTGGGTATATCATAGCCGTTCAGTCTCCTGTTCAACACAATGCGAGCGGATCTCGGGAGAAAATTGATTGCTGCCAACCCGAACGTAGGCCCCAATTCCCGGACTGTCCGGGTCAAACCTTGGCAAGTGGGAACCGTAGTCTCCACGTACGCGTGTACAAATAAAGTGTGTTTGAGTCTATCAGCCATATGATTCATATTCTTGGTTCTTTCGGTAAAGTCACGTAGATAGAAAATAAAAATAGAAAAAAATAGAAATCATAAATTGAAGATAATAAAAGCAAACGACCCACGACGTTTCGATCGCAACACAAGCGGCCTTCATCAGGCGGAGAAACAAGAGGGGGCAAGCCTCCAAATGCAACTGCTTCTCAGGGTTTCCAACGTGAGTGGGCGGGGAACGAGAGCTGGGAGGAGGAGGGTTGCGCTGCGTGAGTCAGCCAGTGGTGATGTCGGAGTAGACGCTGGGGGAGCTGGGACGCAGGAGCACCACGGACAGCAACTGGCGGTTGTTTAGACGGACGAGTCCATCTATGCTCGGAACGGAGGAGGGGGGAGAGAAGGAGAATGGAATGCGGTCTGAAAGTCACCGTGAGCGTGAACACAATAAATTAAGACCCGAAATGGTTGATCAAATCCTTCCAATGATTGCTAAGCCAGAATCCATCTTCTCGGTTGAAATTGTCTCTGTGTTTGTATATGTGGATAGCAGCCTCATGAACGAATCTCTCATGGTAGCCAGATGGCTTGCAGAGAACCTCTGTCTTGGAGAAGTCAATGTCATGTGAGCCCCCTTCTACGTGACTTTACCGAAAAAAACAAGAATATGAATCCCTACAGTCACGAAAGCTTTAAGTCAAAATGTAGGAGTAGACAATGGGGGGAGGAAGGGGGTAGATATAGGGAGAGGGGGGGGGGTAGAGATGGGGGGGGGGGCATTGCACCTCGCTACACACATCCACACTGCTGACGGTAGAGGTTAACAAGAAAACACAAATCAAGTCATTACCCAAAGTGGTTGATAACATCTTTCCAATGATTGCTGAGTTTAAACCCCATTGTCTACTCCGACATTACCACTGGCTGACTCACACCGCACAGCTCTGCTCCTGCCAGCTCTCGTCCCCCGCCCACTGACTTTGGAAAACCTTGTAAGAAGACCGCTTGTGTCGCGATCGAAACGTCGTGGGTTTTTTGCTTTTATTATCGTCAATTTAGTATTTGTATTCTTATTTTTTTTTTTGTATCTACGTGACTTTACCGAAAGAACAAAGAATATGATTTCCTGCAGTCACGAAAATTTTAAGTCAAAATATAGCCATATAATTGTCTTTCCAGGTCAATGTTCTCCATCAAAGAAACATCCGTACGTTTAATCGTGCAAACTCTGGACAAGTTTTTTTTTATTCTCATCTACTCAGGCAGGTGTCATTGCATTATCACTCGCCTATGTTTATATTTTTAAGACTACTTGTTTGACGGTTCAAACACCGCCACTCAAATGGCACTGACAGCAAGGCTTTTGATGAATAGTGACCAGGCCACCATCGACAGTAGGCGGGCCAAGCAATGCAGAGACCATGAATGACCCCTGCCACGCCATTGTGTATAACGTTACCTCGACGTCTTCTGATTGTGTAATGCCGCCTGTCTGTGATTGGAAAGAACGTTCATCAGCATCAGCATCATAATCGTCATATCGTACACAGTGATCAAAATGGAAATGTGGCGGTCTCGCTATGAAACCTATTTGTTCGGCAGGCCACGTTTGAGTTTATTTTATTTGTTGCACGGGTGACTCCGTTTAGCCAGTTTACAAGGGTGCGTGAGCACAGCAGCAACAAAACAAAAGGCAAAAAACATAAACACATTGCAGCGAAGAAGTCCAGGCCCCTTAGGAAATATCGAACAACTCACAAACGAGGCATTTGACGGTCGTAAACTGAACACACGCGAATCAAAGCAACGGTGCAAATACGATATCAGAGCAAGAGGTGCCAGAAAAAGTGAGATACAGCTGCAAATAAGCGCTGTATTTGAATTTAGCAGCGACATAAACGCGTGCGAAACGAAAGAGATAAGTGCCAAGATGTGGTAGCAAGCGACGCTAGCAAACGGGTAGGTACAGGTGGCAAGAATTCTCTCTGTGTGTTGTGGTTTAATAGAGAAATAAAGACGGGGAGGGAACAAAGTTGCCAATGAGCCGTTTCCTCTCTGCGGAAACATCGTAATACACTGCTGCATAGGACGAGGAACCGTTCTGAGATGTGCCGGTACATGTATGTATGTCGTGCCGTACTAATCGCAGGTTGCGGGGACGATGTTTGTTGAAAAGCGTCGTGGTTATAGCCGGCCAATTCCATGTCCATGTACAGCCCTTTGCCAATCCACTGCTGCGTGATTTATTCCTGATGTCACACGGATTGACAAAGGACTGTAAACACACCGGTGTGCTGAACTAGTAACACATTGGCATTGTTTTGTTTTCGTGATTAACCTTTATAATTGGCTGTGTCGGGTGGTGGTGGCGGCGGGTTGAACGACACATTTATATTTTTACGCGACCTCACCCCCCCCCCCCCCAAAAACCCTCTATTATGGATAATATTGCTCGCGAAAGCCTACGCGTTTAACTAACTGGAAACTATATTCTTGGTTCTTTTGGTAAAGTCACGTAGAAGGGAAACGATAAAATAATAAAAATATTAAACAATAGAATTCTCACGACGTTTCGACTGCAACACAAGCAATCATCATCACCTGATCACCTGATCATGATTACTTGTGTTGCAGTCGAAACGTCGTGAGAATGTTATTGTTTTATATTTTTATTATTTTATTGTTTCCCTTCTACGTGACTTTACCGAACAAACCAAGAATATGAATCCCTGCAGTCACGAAAGCTTTAAATCAAAATTTGACTATAATCTGTCAATTCCAACAATGCTCATCCCAACAGTCTGTAAGGAGACCATGTGCGTGTCGCTCTAGATGCTCGCTAACAGCACTTGCCCCTGCAGTCCGTTAAGGCTATACGGGGGACCTTTGTCTTTGTGTCGCTCTGGGTCAGCGTGATGATGGCACGGCGGGTAGCGCGCTGCGCTACGAACCCGGCGGCCCAAGTTCGATTCCCGTTCAGGGCTCAACACCGTTCCTGGGCCTCTCTCTCCACGGTCGACTCAGTCTCAAATGAGTACCTGGTGCGGTGTGAAAAAACATCGCCGCTGGGGAGACAAAGGCGGTCGGGCGTGGTGCTGGCACCCACCCCCTCGTGTGTGCGGTGCCGGCCTACGTAGGGGTGCTCACAGCACTTGCCCCAAACAGTCTGCTAAAGGCTACGCGGGGAGGACTTTTGTTGTGTCTGTGTTGCGTGTGTGTCGCTCTGGCCAAGGATGCCGCGATGAGGCGTAATGATGATGGCACGGCAGGTGAAGGCATTCGCCCTGGGCGGGCAGAGGGGAGGGCCGTCTCAGCAACAATCTCCCCTCGCCACCCCATTCCCTTTCTCGTCTCCCACCGCTCCTGCTCTCCCACCGCCCGCAAGCTCCCCCCGCACGCCAGCTGTATGCTAATGGAACAGATGTCTCGCAACAAAGGGCCCGCGAGAAGGAGCCCTTCCTCTTTGTTGGGGCCCCCACCACCACCACCCCTTTAGCCGGGCGCGTCTGTGCACGGGGCCAGGGGGAACCCAACGCGGAGGCTTCGTCCAAAACAGCGAACCATCTCCTACCCCCTCCTCCTCCTACCTCCATCCCCCACCTACCCACCCACCCCACCTACCAACGAGCCCTGTGCGTGCGTACCAAACCAAGCGCTCGACAGAAGACAGAAGAGAAGCCGTCCATCATGCAGGGGCGTCAATATATAAATGTGTCTCTGGTGTGGGCCAATCAGTTTCAAAGACAATGCATATATTGTCAGAGTGTGTTTTGTGTTTGCATTTTGACGACAAGTATTGTGGTTAATGCAGACATGATTTCTTGTGAAAGGTTTCAGTTTGGTGTTTTAACAACTTAACACAACTGTTTTGTTGCCAGATAAAAGGGGGAAAATGTATTCTCATATTTTGGTACTGGCAAAGGAGGTCCCATGATTAAATATATAAATGTGTCGTTAAACTCGCCACCACCCGACACAGTCAAATAGTAAAGGTTGTCACGTAAACAGAACGTGCCAATTCGTCACTAGTACAGCACTCGTGTATAGTGTAGTGTATTGTGTAGTGTATAGTGTAGTGTTTAGTGTAGTGTATAGTAGTGTAATGTATAGTAGTGTAGTGTATAGTAGTGTAGTGTATAGTGTAGTGTATTGTGTAGTGTATAGTGTAGTGTATAGTAGTGTAGTGTATAGTAGTGTAATGTATAGTAGTGTAGTGTATAGTAGTGTAGTGTATAGTAGTGTAGTGTATAGTAGTGTAGTGTATAGTGTAGTGTATAGTAGTGTAGTGTATAGTAGTGTAGTGTATAGTAGTGTAGTGTACTAGTACAGCACTAGTGTATAGTGTAGTGTATAGTGTAGTGTATAGTGTAGTGTACTAGTACAGCACTAACCGGTGTGTTGGAGAGCCAAGCCACGACATTTACAATCTGAGTACGACGTTTCGCCAGTAATTACAACGACCTTGATCAGGCGACAGCCAGATTTGTTGTGGCTTGGCTCTCCAACACACCGGTTAGTGCTGTACTAGTACACTACACTATACACTACACTATACACTAGTGATGTACTAGTGACGAATTGGCCACGTTCTGTTTACGCGACAACCCTTACTAGTTGGCTGTATAGGGTGGTGGCGGGTTTAACGACACATTCACATATTTACGCGATCTAACACAAAAAAACCCCTCTATTATGGATTAAATTTGTCGCGAAAGCCACCTACGTGTTAAACTGAATTGAATCCAAGTCAAATTTATACATCTCACAAGCGTGCCAACTCGGAGAGATGGCCGAAGGCTTGGGAACACTCGATCGTCCAGCCGTGGAATGATCATGGCTGCTGCTGCCTGTTACTCTGGCTGTTGTGCATAGTTCCCAACCGGTAGAGACTGAAGCGGTAGTCTGCCACTTGTCAAGGGAACAGGTAGAAGCCCAAAATCCGGTGTTGTTCACGCGTGTCTGGTTAAGTGAAACGTTTTCTGCATTACCCGGTAACCGCATGGGAACAAAAGCCGATAGAAAACCGGTTACCGGTTCGCAGCACGTATTTAAATGTCTCGAGCAATACACGTAACGTGATTTGGAATTTGCGTGACTGCAGGGATCCATACTCGTTGGTTATTTCGTTAAAGTCGCGTAGGTAGAAAATAAAATAAAATACCTAAGTGACGATTTAAAGCTTTCGTGACTGCAGGGATTCATCTTCTTGGTTCTTTCGGTAAAGTCACGTAGAAGGGAAGTAATAAAATAATAAAAATAAAATTAAAACATAATAATGTTTTATTAAGTCACGTAGAAGGGAAGTAATAAAATAATAAAAATAAAATTAAAACATAATAATGTTTTATTATGTTTTATTTTTATTATTTTATTACTTCCCTTCTACGTGACTTTACCGAAAGAACCAAGAAGATGAATACCTAAGTGACTTTACCGAAAGAACCAAAGAGTACGTCACGTGATGTTCACATTTTAAAACCGAGAAACGACGAGAGCCGCCACCATGGTGTAACGGCGAGCGCACTGCGCTTGCCATCGAGAGGTGGCAGGCGAGATTTCACCTGGCGGCGCGGCAGCTGAAACGAAGGGGAAAAAGTCTCCGACTTGTGTTGCCTCCGAAACGTCGTGATTTATTATTTTATTTCTATTATTTCTATAATTTGTGTTATTTATTTGGTATTTTTTATTTATTTATTTTCCCCTACGTGCCTTTACCGAAAAAACCTAAGAGTATGAATCCTTGCAGTCACGAAAGCTTCAAATCTAGAAGTTTCTTAAATCCCCCCACCTTGAGCCTCTTCCCCACCCACCCACCCAGCCACAGGTCTACCGTGGTGGGATGAAGTGTAGGGACGCCCACCACTTCCAAGACGTGTGGTCGGCGTGGAAGAGTAGGCCAACGTACCCACGAGAGGGGATTGTCTGTAGAGGACATTTGGCCTTCTGGGCAATGGCGTGAACAAGCAATTGCAGGGCTGCACCTTTACCTTCACCTCTGTGTTGTTTCAAGTCAGCTGGCTGACCCTTCCTGGCTGACCCTTCCTGGCTGATCCTGGCTGACCCTTCCTGGCTGACCCTTCCTGGCTGACCCTTCCTGGCTGATCCTG
This sequence comes from Lampetra planeri, assembly GCF_965212315.1. Taxonomy (NCBI): domain Eukaryota; kingdom Metazoa; phylum Chordata; class Hyperoartia; order Petromyzontiformes; family Petromyzontidae; genus Lampetra; species Lampetra planeri. The sequence continues at coordinate 3,550,869 of NC_136120.1, forward strand.
GCTGACCCTTCCTGGCTGACTCTTCCTGGCTGACCCTTCCTGGCTGATCCTGGCTGACTCTTCCTAGCTAACTCTTCTGGGCTGACCCTTCCTGGCTCTTCCCGGATGACCCTTCCTGGCTGACCCTTCTTGGCTGACCCTTCCTGGCTCTTCCCGGCTGACTATTGCTGGCTGACCCTTCCTGGTTGACCCTTCCGCCAGCAGTGGCGAATACGAGCAATCGATGGCAGCGCTGCACCTTCAGCTTTTAACTGAGCAACGGGTGGCTAATGCGAACTCGACACTCGAGTTGTTTAAATCGGTGAGTTCGGCCGGCCGTGCCGTCTTTGTACGTTTGCGCGCGCCAGTCGCTGCACCCGTGAATCGCATTCCCATGGAAACGGTTACCGGTTTCTTGACTTTCAGAAGTCGTGATCGATTGTGAAAACGGTTACCGGTTCGCCGGTTATCGATCAGCAAACCTAGTTTATAGTCGACGAGCCCAGCCCAGAAATGTCACAAAATAGATGAGCAGGCGAAATTCCCCCTTCACATATCTGTCCCTCGACATGAAAGGAACAAAAACGCGACTCAAACCATCAGCCACGCTGTCTTCTGGAAGGGCATCATTTCAGCAGCACTGGTTCAAGACAAGCAAGCCGTGGGGTGGTTTCGACATGTCATAGTCTCATCAGCAGTCAGGCGGCTTGCTTGCACCGATCGATGCTGGCGAACTGCCAGATGTTTAGAGGCAAGGGCCCTGTCTGGTCCCTTGTAGGCACCACCTGTGCTGGCGTAACCTCAGTGGCTCCGACATCTCGATGTGGCCAATAGCAGTGAGGTATGTGATAACCGTTCGAAATGAGTGGGCTATTAAATAATTACACTTCTAAAGACATCGGTCCGACTTTAGGTTTGCTTCCTCAGGTGGCACCAATTTTTGCTCTGGCCCATGGACTATTAGCTTCGGCGCAGAGAGTGGGAGCGATGGAGGGATTAGGTGGATTATAACGGATCCCAGAGAGCATGGAGGTCAGTAGGTCATGTGTAAATATAACCACCTGTGGCTCTCACGTCAACCTCTGACACACATACATACCTACAAACATGCACACTCACTCACTTACTCAAACATGCACACACACAACAAAAACTACAGCCGCAGTTCGCCACTGAGTAGCGGAGACGTCGCCACAGCGCTTGTGCCAGGCTAGGTGCACTTTTAAATGCGAGTGTAGAAAGCCCGCCGACTAGAGGTCACGGGACAGACGCAGACAGGTGTTGACTGAGATGACTGGCAAATGCACCACCTGTATATCCTGTGTATGTTGAACTTAATTCGCACCTATACAATTAATGGGGCTACTTGTTCTGATTTAACTTCCCGGCGCTCCGCTCGTTGTTGTGAGCGTCGTTCCTCTGCCCGCCGTTGTCGTGAGGCGACTGCCTCCAACTGCTCAGTAGCATAAATCACGAGCCTCCTCCACAGAGCCAAATCTTGACACCGCTGGTGCCATTCATCGGCAAGTTCACTCAGCTCCACATCCTCCTGTACCACATCATTCATCCTATATATTCTCTATCCTGTGCCGCGTAGCCCCCTCTAACCGGCCAAACATAAGTTGATTGAGCATGCTGTGTGGCTGGACATACACGGGCTACATGGCCCGGCCAACGCAACCTCGCTTGTCAGAGGAGCTCGCTGATGGGACTGTGTCCAGATCTTTCATGGATCTGTGAGCTTCTCACACAATCCAGTTTCGATAAACCCAGGATGGATCGTAGGCAGGCCAACCTAAAGGTTGATCTAATTTACATACACACACAAAGATAAAGATCTTCCCTGTTGCCATCACAGACTTTTGGGGCAATCCACTGCTGAATGAGGACCTTTGCAAGTTTCTGACATCTTTCACGATCCTACGATGTATGACAAAGATCCCAAGTATAGCCTCAACAGACTGTAGGGGCAAGTGCTGTTCGCGAGCACCTATGAAGGCCGGCACGGCACACGAGGGGGTTGTGTGGTCAGAATCGTGCCCGACCGCCTTTGTCTCCCCATTGCCGATGTTTACACACCGCACCGGGTACCCAATTGAGGCTGAGTCGACCTAGGAAAGGCCCAGGACCGGTTCAGATCATCTTTGCTGGTGTTGGCCGCGAGCGGGGAAATCGAACTCCGGTCTCTGGGTTCGTAGCGCAGTGCGCTAACCACTGCGCCACCGCTCACCAACAACACACACACACGCGCGCGCGCTTGCGCGTGCACGTGTAAACACGGCGCAGACGGCAGCTGCCCTCAGCCACCATCTGGCCCATTCACCCTCACGACTGCGCCACCCCCACCCACAGCGCGGGCGGACGACGGGCATTCTGGCCGTCGCTGTCATTCATTCATTCACCCACTCACTCGTTCACCCACCCACCCATGTATTCATTCCTTCATTTCATAATTCCGTGTTTCAGTCATTCACTCGTTCAGTCAGTCACGTATTCATTACGTCACTCACTCGGTCATTCACTCACTAATTTATTCATGAATTCATCCATTCTGTCACGTATGCATTCATTTACTCATCCAGTCATTCACGAAATGATTCACTCATTCAGTCACTTAGTCACTTATATTTTGTTATTAATTTGGCCATTCACTCATGTAGCCATTTATTCATTCATGTTCTCATTCACTAATTAATTTGGTCACTAATTTATTCGTGAATGTAATCATTACTGTTCCCATTCACTCCCTAATTTAATTATGAATGCATTGCTTTACTCGATATCGGCATGAACTCATTCGTTCACGCATTCTTTCAACCATTTAGTAAATTCGTTCATTTCTTTTATCTACGCATTCGGCAATTCACTCGACGATCCCGTCACTCATTCGTGTATTCATAAGTCTCCATTGAATGAGCCGCAGCAGAACAATCCGTGCCCCCCTCTCTCTCTCGTCCCGGCTCCACGCTCCAGGCTCCTCATGTCGCACCTGGTCTCTGCTTTGTGCCACGTGTCTCTGACGCCCTTCACTGCTCCTCTACGTGACGACTCCACTGCTTTGTGCTTCTTCTCGCTACTGACGGCACCCGAATCAGTCAACCGATCCATCAGTTTACGCCGTCATCAATCAAGCCATCATTAATAAAGCCATCATCAATCAAGCCATCAATCAACCCAGCAATTCGGCCATCAATGCATCAATGTAAGCCATCAATAAATCCATCAGTGAAATGTTATTAGGCACCATGTCAGAGCACGTGGATACAAAAGGCTCGTATCTAAGATCAGGGTTTCAATCTCACCTGCAGATGTCCAGATCTGAGCCCTGGAAAATATTCCACGACACATGAACCCTCGTTTTAGGAGATATACAAGTCGGACCTTACAAAAGTTATGTGCACAAACACAATGAGATGTAAACCAAAACATGTGGGGAATTGAAGAGATTGTACAGTTAAAGTGCCGGGTGATCAAATCGACTGCGAAACAATGTGCGTTCATTTCCAGTGCAACGTTCTCAATAATAATAATCATCATTAATCTAGAATTGAAGCTTTCGTGACTGCAGGAATTACTAGACTTATTGGTTCTTTCGGCAGAGTCAGGTATGTAGAAATAAAATAATAAAAATGTTATTTGTGATTTATTTAAATTTCATTTTATTTCTACATACGTGACTCTACCGAAAGAACCAATGAGTATACGAATCATTATTATTATTAAAATGTATAATTGCGCATTCCATCCTAGGATCCCAATGTGCAATGCATGAAAAGCAGGAAAGAGAAAAACAGAACCATGGCAACCGACCAAACTAAAGAGGGGAAGGCCACTTTAAAGAGATGGGGTTTTCAAAGCAATGAGCAGTGCACCTTCCTGTGTTAGAGAACCATTGCCGAAGGTGACGCAACTCGTGAATTACTTCCCAAGCCATTATTCTCATAACGCAATCCTGCGGAGGGAGCTGGTAGGAACCTTGGGTTGCTCGGTCAATGGCCAGGGTCAACGGCGGCGTGGTGTATTCCGCAAATATGCCCGACTGTGAGGGCGGGCACAAGCTGGCGTGAGTAGGTTAAACGGTGAGTTTTATAAGGGCACCACGGGGTGACCAGCCCCTTCCCACCCAGCCCCACCCCACCCAGCCCCTCCCCACCCAGCCCCTCCCTCCCCTCCCCTCCCCACCCAGCCCCACCCCTCCCATTTTTGGATGCACGACGGACGGACACAATATTCCCCTGTGGGCTGGTGTAACCAGGAGGTTCCTACCAGAATAAACCCATGGGGTTGCCTCCGAAACGTCGTGATTTTTGTTTTATTTTCATTAATTTTGATGTTTTACCTACGTGACTTTACCGAAAAAACCTAAGACTATGATTCCTTGCAGTCACGAAAGCTTCAAATCTAGAATAAACCCATGGGGTGTCCACCGTTCATCTGTCACAAGTGTCAACCACACCAAAATGTTTTTTTCATCAGAGCTGGAATGTGCTGAATTACATGAAAACACAGAGTTAGCACGATTATTTATTTTGAGTCATTAGTGACTCGGCTGAGTCCGTCAATTCAATTTCACCCGAGAACCCACAGTTGAATCACAAGCATCAGCAGCAGAATCGAGATTTGATCCCAGTGTCTCAGTGGCGCTGGAGGGGTCATTGATCCCAGACCCGGCGTATTGATTTTATTTATTCTTGGTGGCACGGTTTGTATCCGGTCACACTTTTTTTTTCCAAAACCAACGTGCCGTCATGGTTGGTTGGCCTACACATAGGTAATTATTTGGTTTTCTATAATGCCCGTGAAAAGGTTATAGTTGCGTAATTAAAGGTTAACGGATCTGTAATTATTCAAATAAGGTGTATCTTCCTTTATGAACAGAACAATGACGCATTGTTTCACAATTACGGTATAGTATTTCACTACGGTGTCAACTTTCGTAAATATGTCCACTAAATCTTATCCAACAGCAGGTCCCTCTTCTTTGGTGATGTCCACAGTAATTCCATGTGGGCCGGGAGATTTTTCTCCCTTTCACACTACCAAGGGCAGTGGTGATCTGTATGTATGAACGTACGTTTGTATGTATGTTGAACTTCTTTTGCACCGTACGTAGCCAGCCGTGCTGATCGTAGGTTTGGGGGAAGGACAGCAAAAGTGACATCTGTTACGGGTTTGACATCCTCACCAGACAAACATATTTGTATAGACTACCAAGAGGCATATGATTCAGTGCATTCAGTGGAAACGAAAGCAGTCATCAAGTGAGGTGCCAGTCGGAGACAGTGCAGCAAGTAGGTCGCCGACATATCTCATCCGTGTGAATTGTTCAGTGTTATTCGCTTTTGAAACGTGCGTTTTCTCTTGAAAATCCGATTTCCTTCTACGTGTCAAATGAATAATTTACGACCCTTTTGTCAACCTAATTCTGATTTGTATCGGTCATGGGGATTTGTTGGACCATACTTCTCGACATGAGTCAACACGGGTCGGTGAAGGTCGTGCCCAAGAACCGGTTCAGATTATCACCCATCGCTGATACTCGCTGAGGCCGGGAATTGAACTCAGCTCGCCGGAGTCATTGCTGAAGAAGCAAACGTTCATAAAAGTGTATTTTTTAAAAAATATCCACGCGTGCCACACAGCGTGACCCTCAAACTATGACATCGATTTCCCTTCTTGGTTCTTTCGGTAAAGTCACGTAGAAGGGAAGTAATAACATAATATTGAGGACGGCTGCTTGCGTTGTGGCCAAAACGTCGTGAGAATTATTTTGTTTTATTTTTATTATTGTATTACTTCCCTTCTACGTGACTTTACCGAAAGAACCAAGAAGATGAATCCCTGCAGTCACGAAAGCTTTAAATCGAAATTTATGACATCGATTATGACACTGAGCAGTGTCCCAGTGTCGACACAAGAAGCGGTTCCTCCACGTCCGTGATTGGGAGGTTTCAGAGAGGACAGAAGCGAGTTAAGGAATTAACCCGCGATCCTCCCCAAAGCGGGCACTGCGACGAGTGGATCATTGGCACCGGAATAATGATCATAATGGATTTAATGGATTTCTGTCTGTCACAAGGAGTCGCGTTGTAGCACAAGCGCACATACACTCTACGGACGCACGCGTGCACGCATGAGCACACACGTCCATGCGGACGTCTGGCTATTGATGAAATCTTAAGCACTCGGCTTTGACACACACGGCACTTGCGCAGAGGCGCACGCACGCACCCACCACCCGCTCGCACGCGAGCACAGAGCCTCCATTCAAAAGGGGGTCAGCCACATTTAAGCGTCTGCCATCTGTCCCGTGGCCGCACGCTAACAAACGCGCCCTCGGCAGAGCCATGCAAAGCCACAGCGTCACACACACACACGGCACCACGACCACCACCACGACCACCACCCTCGAGTGTGGCAAGCGATTACAATGAAAAACCGGGATGCGACAGGCCCAGGGATTTGACGCTTCAACGAATTCTTGCAGGAGACATTTGATGCCAGAGGTTCATAGGTTGATGGACTAAGAGGTTATCTTACTCTCTGCGTCGTCAAAAAGGACCTTCCTTGCGCAAGGTTTTTTTTATTACCCAAACGCCACCATGGCGGTGCTGAATAAATGTCGCAGGCACTCCAGCAGTAACATTCGTCATCAATGCCACCTTCCCGCACAAGGTAGGTAGCAATTCATTCATTAAGATATATTGTAAAACTCACGATACATGTAAATTTGACTCAAATAGAGTATTTTATTTACGTAATATCAAAATATTGCAGCCCCCCTCCTCCTCCCCCATAAATGAATAATCCACTTTGCAACACGATTTTTGTTCCTGGGTAGTATGTTATTTTCTAATTGCTCATGCCTCAAAAGTATAGAAAATGACTATTATTCCCCACAAACTTTGCAACGTGGATATATTTCCCTTTGACCAAGTGAAGGTCGATTTGCTCGAGAGATTAAAATAATTAGTCTTCAGAATCATCCATGGTAAATCCACTGCTGAATGAGGGCCTTTGCAAGTTTGACATCTTTCACGATCCTACGATGTACTACTAAGATCCCAAGTATAGCCTCAACAGACTGTAGGGGCAAGTGCTGTTAGCAAGCACCTATGAAGGCCGGCAAGGCACACAAGGGGGTGGGTGGCCAGCACCACGCCCAACCGCCTTTGTCACCCGAGTGACGAAGTTTACACACCACACCAGGTACTCATTTGAGGCCAAGCCGACATAGGGGAGGATCAAGACACCGAGCACCAGCATACAAGCTGAATTCATCACTCCATCTCCTTGGATGACGTCACTTCCAACGTGTTCCATTCGTCGCCTATCGGTCATTATTCTTGACATTGAGGCATCATCCCTTCTCGCGATGTGTCCGATCCAAGCCCACTGACTTTTTTTACACTTTGAATCCCATTAACCTGTATATGCTCTCGAATTCAAGTCCCTCTTTCTCTCATTGTAATTCCAAGCACGCATCTCTCCACGCTGCTTTCTTCGTACACTATTTCGTTTTTGTTCCACTTTTTCATAAATTGCCATACAATATTTCTGAATAACGTCATGAAGCCAATCATCAGTAACTTTTTGACACACCGCTGTGACGTAGATTTGGCCCCGGATAGGATTTGAACTCACGATTTTGTGACCAACCAGCTCTGATGCTTCTCAAGGGGTGTAGTTTAACACGTAGGCTTTCGTGGCCAATATTATCCAGAATAAGGGTTTTAATTGCTTTGGGTTAGATCGCTTAAATCTTATTTCGTATGGATTAATAGCAGATTTAAGATGTAATTTTAGATTTATCCACTCAATTGTCTGTCCAGACACAGTGGACCAAGTCCGTTCCCCTCCTTTAAAGTATTGAAGGCAGCGGAGTGTTTACGATGCGGGTCGATGGTTTGCGATTCATGGCCGCCGAATCTTTGATGCGCCATTTATGGCATCAGGAGGACGCATCGGCCATGCTCACGTGAAAATAAATGTGTCGTTAAACCCGCCACCACCTGACACAGTAAGGTTTATCACGTAAACAAAACGTGCAGTTAGTTACTAGTACCAGTTATCTTCTTGGTTCTTTCAGTAAAGTCACGTAGAATGGAAATAAAAAACACAATACATAATAAAATAATTCAGTGAGAATTATTTTATTGGTTTATTTTCATTATTTCAATTCTACGTGATTTTACCGAAAGAACCAAGAAGATGAATCCCTGCAGTCACGAAAGCTTTAAATCGAAATTTAGTACCAGTTAGTTACTAGTTTAGTACACCGGTGTGTCGGAGAGTAAACCCACGTTTACAATTCGAGTATGACGTTTCGCCGACTACAACCAGCTTCATCAAGCGATTAGCCAGAATTCAGAAGTATTGCTGCATACCAGGCGAGGGAGTTCACATCTCGCCGCAGCAGCAACCCACTTGAGCTATGGACCTGCCCATGGACAGAGAACTTAAAACGACCTTCATAAATACTCTTTGGGTTTTTCGGTAAAGTCACGTAGGTTAAAAAGAAAAAAAATAATTAAATTAAATCACGACGTTTCGGAGGCAACACGAGCCTCCGTCTTCAGGTGGAACCGTCACAGCAAAATTACTGTATCCGTAGAGGGTATCAATTCTAGATTTGAAGCTTTAGTGACTGCAAGGAGACCCTGTTTTTTTTTACCTACGTGACTTTACCGAAAAAACCAAAGAATATGTATCCTTGCAGTCACGAAAGCTTCAAATCTAGGACCATCATGAAATAAAACAAGACCGAAAACATTGACTCAGGAGGCAACTGCTTTTGTTCAAACGTTTTAATTAAAAACTGGATAGAGACAAAGTGCCGTAAAAAACAAGACAGAGGGCGCCGTGAAGCTTGTCAAACTGCTGACGAGTGATCAACACCCAAACACTGTGCAAAACCTTGCAAACTGGAACACAGTAAAAAAACAAACCTCCAAAATCGTACAACAAAGTGTCCAAAACCATCTGATCATCTGCCCCGTGTGAGATACGCAAAGGAGGCTCTTTTAGGCAATCACATTCTCTTAAGCCACCCTCTCAAAAACACCACGACAAAAATTGCAACTGCTGCCATGCAAACATTTCTTCCATCACCATACCATTCAACTCCATTTGAAGCTTTTAACAAATAATTCACATCTTTCATCATTTGAAGATTGCCAAAAAACAGCCCCCCACATACAAAAAAAGTACTTGTAGGAAGACACAAGTGAGAAACTTGATGTAACGGTTTGCAGCCTCCCTGCGTGGAGGGTGCGGGGAAACAAGTGTGGTCCCATTGAGAAGTGATTCTTCTCTCCACCACACCAAGACACAGAAGGGACACACGGGATATAGGGTGTGGGGGAGGGCGGTGGCTTCGTGGCGGAGAACGAGGCAATTTGGTCTTGCCTTGGGTTTTGAGCATAGGTTTACGAACAAACACGAGCCGATCGGCCTCTTTCGGGTCAGTGCTGGCAAGTGGCAGTGATGGCGCACGGAGGCTTGGCTTCTGCAGTGGTCGTGTTAACGTATGAAGGCAGTGGCCCATTGTGTGTAGTTCATGAAGCCTGGACGTTTGCGGCTTCATGGTGCTGTTGGTGAGATATGCCAACTGAAAAACGGATCTGCCTTTACCGCGTCTATTACATAAACTAATGCTCAATGTGCCTCTGTGGAAATCTTGATGCTGAATGTTCAATGAGTTGTTGCAAGTTGTTCATAAGCAAAAGTCTAATTTACACCACTGAAGCCCGTTGATCGTGTCTCAAAATCAACTGGAATTCTACAGTCAACATTACCTGTCCTCACCAATAGTTAAAAAGAGTATCTATTTTAAGGTTTTAAAATATAAATTGGCACCAAGAGACGAATACAATTCGATTTGGAATGCTCTCAAGGAACAATTGCACCATCTTGTCATAAAACAGCCCAAACGATGGCAACACAAAACTTCTTAAGTAGTTTATCACAGAGCTCCTTCTAAAGTCCCTGCAGTAATCCATATTTGAGTCCAATTTATATTTGGGTCAAATATAGGCATTAACATTTTAGAGATAGAATATGCCAAATTAAGTGAAAAACTAAACTTATTCTTGGGGTTCAGGCAGTTGTTGGTGACCAGCTGGAGACCAACTCGCCACAGTGGCGAAATGTTTACTATCTCGCCAGGTATACAGGAGGTCGTGGGTTCTATACCGACCTTGCCGCCTGCTGTATATTTGGAGTTTGCATGTTCTCCCCGTGGTCGGACGGATTTTTCTCCGTGTCCTCTGGTTTTTCCCTCCACATTTAGAAACATGCATTTAAGAGTATTTGGCTGCTATACATTTCCACACGATAAGCCACTTCGTTGAGCTATCATTTGCGGCCAGGTCGCTTCTGAAAAAGAGCTATATAGCTCAGTGGGCTTTCCCTGGAAAAAATACTAAGTTTCGTTTAATTTTAACTTGATCATGCTTAAGAACACCGTTTAATCACAGACTGCTGGAACCTAGATTCGAACCTCGACTCTCATGGTACTAGCTCAGTGCTCCAGTGCAACTCCTTTCCCTGTGCCACCTGCCGCCCCTACGAAAACTCAACTTTGATCTGCAGCCATGACCGGCCCCTCATTTTTGATCTGCAGTACATCACCTCCATCGCCTACATGCAAATGTAGTCTTTTTGTTTTCAATGAAACTTCAAGACAAGAGGTCAACCCCCTTCCACTGCCTACAGTCCTTGCCCTTAAGACTTTCTACAATGATGAAAGCTTGAGCGAAGCACTCGGGCGTATTCCACTTACGGACTTCCCATTCAGTTTCTCCTTTTCTCTCTTGCTCTTATAGATGTCAACCAAGGTCCCTCGTTTTGGCTGGAGTCGCTGTTAATAGACTAAAGTTGTCGGGGGAGGGGGCGCGCTGGAATGGAGCCAATCACACAGGGACATTTGTGATCACTTGGGCCTTCTAAACCAATCAAACGCGGTTTGACATGAGACTGACAATATGTTCTATTGTTCTTATCACAACAGTGGTCCTCCTTTTTACACGATACTGTATATGTGCATTGGTTCAATGGAACAATTTTAAACGTGCTGAAAAATCTTTGAACTTGGTTCTACACAAACAATTTATAGCCAAATCAATTCCACGATAATTATTTATCTTCTTTCGCGTAAAAAGGGTCCAACCTATGCAATTGGTTCGTGAAGCCTCCGTGCTTGCCACATTCCATCGATTCCCCTACCCACGTATATCTGTACATTTGCCTTTAAGTCGCATAATATACAGCAAAACCACTCTCCAGAAACCACAAGATCTTATTTATAGCATAATAAAAGCTAATGAAATATTAAAGGCGATGTTAGGCAGTGAAATCATACATAAATTATGTCAACAAAAACCAAATACATTTAGTTACAATGCTAACCACTGGTCTCAATCCTAAAACAAATCTAAACATTTAGTCCAAAAAATACTTAACACACCTTAAATAATCATTACAGCCCTTACACACAACTATGTCTTATCATGAAAGAATAGACCACTTTGCAAATAGCCTTGCCTCGCTTGATATCACAAACCACACGGCAGCTGAATTATAAACTGGTCTAACTAAACCTCTGACCACAGGAGTATGCTGTTGTGGTGGTGCGTTTGTCTGGCCTTACAAACCATAAACGTTTATAACGAGTTATACAGGTTCCTTGATTCAGCTCAAAGTGTGTTGGGGCACTTCCCACGAGGTTATTGGGACTCTTTCGAATATGATTTGACAGCATGCCAGTTTAAGGTGTGTCAAATATACACGTGGTGCGGTGACATCAAAGAAGAAATCTCCACGCATCTTGCAGTCGTTCAATCGGATATATTATTGACTCGTATCTTACTACCAAGTGTGATGTGATGAGTGCTTAGTTGAGTGGATTTATACTTTACGTGATGTTACGATATTGTTTCAATTTACTTGGAATTTCACACAATCCTGCAGGTTTCCACCACGTGGGATGTGACATCAAGCGGGGTCAGCCATTGGTGCCTTAAACAAGCCGAGTTTTTGCGACAAAATAAAAAAACATCACCATAAAAATACAAAAACCATTTCCCCATCAACAAAACAAGGGACGAGGAAATAAACACCATTGAATTACAACGGGTTGGCAATGCTGCAAAACGTCACACTTTTGCCGTAAATGATCCTCTACACCTTTGAAACATATATATATAAACAAAGTGACCAAAAAAATGCCTCTCCGCAGCTCGGAGCGCACACAGTGGAGCAGGCCGCGAGAGTTTCGGCGCTGCTGCGTTAAACATCCACATGACCAATCAAGCGATTTAACCAGCGCGTGCGTGCTCGTCCGAAACTGGGTCACGACAGGCGCCATGCGCCCGGCGCCTCTCCAATCCGGAGCCACGACGACCCCAGACGTGACCGTCGTCCTCCTACTCCCAAGAGGAGGGGGGGGACCTCACACAACCACGGTTCCCACCCGCTCGCTCGCCCGCTCACGCGCGTCCGCAAGACCTTCTCTCCCTACCCTGTTGTAGCGCGCAAAAAAAAAAACCTGATGGGACTTTTATTTTCATTCCCCCGTCTCGCACCTGAACGTGGACATTAAAGAGAATCGCGGTGGTGCAGCCCTAGGCTCGCTTTGTCAAATCCCTGAAGACGGTTCTATAATCTCTACAATTGCTAAATCCACCCAGGTTTTGCAACAACAAAAAGAGACGCGTTCCCGCAACCTCCCGCCCCCCTCCCACCGACGCCTGTGAACTGCGCCTGCTGACCCGAGTGTAAGTGGCAGCGGTCTACCATGAGAGGTCTCCTAGGAGAGAGGATTCAGTTGGAATGCGCTTGGGAGATGTTACACGCTTCCAAATAAGGCGGCAGAAGATACAAGGCAAATGTGCAGTAATGCGTACGTACACGAACTGCATTTATGGCCATGTGTAAGCCCATTGAGAAAAATTTGTATTTTGCAATGGAGAGTTAAGGTTTGCTGCACCTCGTGAGAAGAGACTTTCGAACGGACTTAAAGGGTGCAGCACCCTGTAAGGCCACACAGACCTTAATGTTTGCACGAGAGGTGGTCACGCCATTTTGATTAAAAGTCATCAAGAGCTGGAAAAACGAGCACTTGAAAATAAAATACGAATTTGAACGATGGGGTTTGTGTGTGCAGCCACTGGTGACCGAGCTGGGACCACCAACTGTGCTTCTATGAATGTAATGATTCACCTCCTCACGATTCAATTCCTTGTTTGCTATTGTGATGCATGTGCAAGCCATGAGCGGGGCTGCAGCGCTTTCATGAATATACACATCTTGAAAATAATCGCTTCTTACACGCATGATAGTCATGCGTGGTGGGCACACAAATCGATTTTATTTGATGAATCATTACATCCTCAATTGCTCTACTTGAGAACTTGCTTTATTCTCGGGGTTGGCTGCCTAGACATAAATCTAGGCTGGCGCTCAGTTATCAGACAGTGAGCCACCTCCAAGCATTACAAACTGTGAGAGAAACACAGCGCTGTAGCTTGCCACCTCATGAAAGCGTGTATCGGGATCAGTCACTGCAGAAACAGACGGAGGAGTTAAACTGGGTAGGGAACAGGCAAGGGGGACTCGCCCCTGGCTCAAGCCATCACAAGCGCGCACGCGCGTGAGTACAGCACGCTTCTAAGATACGGACTTAAACCTGTGCAAAACGCAAGCCCGATTCGGCATAAAGATTAAAGCGAGAAATTCTGTGCATTGTGTCATAGCAAAAAAAAGATCTGTTCAGAACATCTATTTGGCAAAAATAAATTTCAGAATCATTATAATCACAATTTAACAGGCAAAGGCAGAGATGCGCAAACTAAAAATGCCATTACATTCCGCAAAAAGTGTATGATACATTCCACAGTGTATATTTTAATTTTGATGATGTCCTTAGCGTTCACTACAAAACCTGTCACATTATGGATATTTGGTCAGAAAGCGCTGCCTTCCAATATCCAATTGTTATCGTGTATAAAACATTTTTTTATCATATACTCTAAGAAAGGTATCTTTGTGCTTAAGTAGTTTTATTTTACCAAAGTGTGATGCTTACGTAAAAAGACGCGCCGCGGATTCTCCTTCGCCGGATGCTGTTGAGTAACGTCAAGCGAAGGCTCGCGGTATTTTGCTCATCACCAGCAATTCAAGCAACATTTTAGAGGCCAACCTTCTGCTACTAGAGGTCACATGGTCCTTTACACCAAAACGTGCTGCCAGCTCAAGTGTAACTTGTAGACTGCTCTTTGAACCCAGAGGTCCCAAAAAGTGTATCAAAGCCATAGGCTTGTTTGGCGATACTGTGGCAAGGCTGCACCAGGTGGCTGATATTATCGCAGCCGTCACCACATCCAGAATCACCGACACAAATTCAGCAGAAACCACGCCATCTTTACCAGCTCACTATTCCTACAATGACACCACGACATCGTTCACCACCATCAACATCGCTATTATCCTTAATACCATTATAACCACCGAATATGTCATCACCACATCAATAACAAGAAAACACAACCATCGCCACATCACTATCTCTGTGACAGTCAGCAAATTCACCGCCAGAACATGCATCATCACTCAACACAATCACCATCAACAAGACTGCTGCAGCCGCCAACAGTACAACTCCCCCCCCCCTTACTCTGTTGTGCAGATGCTGATGGAACCATACAATGGCTTCTGGCGACAGCTTGGGCACCCCCCTTGGTTTAGAGCATTTCCTGACCCTGACAGCCACTATCATAAACACCTATTTTAGTTGAAAATTAAACAAAAATGTATGGTACATTTATTTTTAGTGTAGAAATGCTCTAATAAAATATTGCATTTTTTTTCCTCCCATGAAATGTAAATGGCAGCCAGGCTGCATTGTTCATACAATCGTATTTTCAAACCTCTAGTAGACAAAGGAGCCTCTAAACGTCCTTGGACTGTCGGTTTGGCTCACAGTAAAGGTGCGCAAATGTAAGAGTGCTGGGCTAAAACCTGCAAACCTCCGTGAGCAGAGGCTGCCCAACTATGTAAAAAAATACAAACATTCCCAACAAACTATAACTTTGTTTTTGCTTTCAACAATAAACACCCGCTATCCGGGGAACACACACAGGGCCACCCTTCCGTATATCACGCGGGAAACAGAATAACTTTTAAGAGACGCGTAACGGGCATAGATGAAGAGCGGACGAGGTGGAGACAGGGTGGCGGCACCTTGGCCTACGCCGCCTTCTTCAGCTGCAGGAGGCGCCGCTGCAGCTGGGCCCTGCGGGCCCTGAGCTGCTCCTTCTCGGCCAGCAGGCCGAGCTCGCGGCGCGTGGCAGCCACGGCGCTCTCCGCGGCCTTGCGCAGGATCACTACCTTGGCCGCCTTCTCGTTGCCCGTCAGCTCGGGGACCTCGTCGCGGAGCGCGCGGAAGCTGCGCTTGAGGTCCTCGCGCCGCTGCCGCTCCAGGAAGTTGTGGTTGCGCCGCCGGCCGTGCTCATCCGAGTCGTCGCCCGAGCCCGAAGTGAAGCCCGAGTCGGAGCAGGCGGCCGAGACTGGCGCGCAGGATGCGAACGGCACGAGCGACGGCCCGGCGGCGTGGCGCGGCGGGGACCCCGCGCCGCACCGCGGGCCGGCGGTGGTGACAACGCACGGCCTGAGGCCTTGCGCGGCGTGGCACGTCACGTCGAGGGACGGTCCCGCTATCGCCCCCTTCCTGGACGTTGGCGATTTTACGGCTGTCGCAATCTCGTAAACGGGGTCGGCGGCGCGGGGCTTGCAGCGGAGCGCGCACGAGGATTTCAGCGCTGGTGGCGGCGCCAGCCGCTTGGCTGGCTGGGAGTGCCGAGAGTTGAGGGGGGCAGCCGCGGGCCGGGTCGGGGGTGATGGCGCCGAGTAGTTGTGCTGCTCCTGGTGCACCAGGAGAGCAAAGGGGCGGCACGAGGCGGCAGATTGCGCCGAAGCCGGTGCCGCCGTGTCGCCTGTACGGTGCTTCCCGACCGTCACCACGTCGATTATCTCATCGTCATCATCGTCGTCGTCATCATCATCGTGGTCATCGTCTTCATCGTCTTCTGCTGAAAAGAAAAATATAGATTACTTTTGGGTATTGATAAATTCTCACATTAATGGATTGACGTTTGTTTAATGAGGAAAAAAGATATAGTGATGATTAAGTCTCTTGATATGGTATTCTATTTATGTCACTGCTAAACATTTAATACATCAAGGCGGTGGTGAGGCTACGAGTGATACCATGGAGCACACGTGCGATTTATTAACTTTTTCCTCCTTTAATTCAACCTCCAAACTCACATAGGGCAACTTTGGACTCACAGGCTGGGCACGCAATCAACAAAATAAGAACCTGTGTGTTTTTTAGATCGCTCCTTCCCTTTAACGGGCGAGACACCCGACGGTTCGAGAGCAAGCCCGTGTTTATAGAGACGTGGGCTCCGTGCTTCGTTGAATTTCTCCGCGTGCAGGATGTACACGGCGGTGTTCAGCGCTGCCTTGCGGGGGTCCACTGACGCAATGCACAGTGACAGGCTCGCTCAGCTGTAGCTACAGTAGAGCATTTCCAGCTACAGCCCCCCACGCAGCAGCAGTGTGAATCTCTGTGTTTCCGTAAAGGGAAACACGGAGCTCGGAGCAACGCAGCGGTCACATAGAACCCGGTGAACTATTTCCTCTTCACTGTACCACAATGACCTGAAATTCAATATCTGCTGCGTGGCTGACTGCCACTACGGCTAATACATGTATTGCTTATATTCGAGACAATATATGAAATAGCTTTTGTTCTATTCGCATTAGGTCACGAGACCAACACATTTTCTTTTGAGTCACTTGCAGCTAGCAGTGCACCGCCTTGTCATAAGATACCATACAGCATCACAGAACGACTTCTCATCATGGCTGGAACACAGAAGTCCGACCAGTGGAGGTGGGCTGCAGAGGTTTTGTGGCAACATCTACAACCAGACTGCTTAGAGACCTGGGAATTAAGGGCCAGAGCCAGCGTTCGGCAATCAGAGCTGTATCGGAGGCGGCAGAAGGCAGCAGTCAGTGGCTCTGGATGAAGAGGAAAGACCCCAGCTGGGCCCCGAAGTGAGAGGGCCAGGAGGTATGCGGTCAACAATGCTTGACTCAGGGAGGAGGACGCCCCTGCCATGCATAGTCCCATGGGATGTTGGCTATCTACAACAAGGCAACTCCTATGACTAATTGGGAATGGGACGCAAGCGTAGGATTGATCACCCTGTCGCTGGCCGCCTTTGGGGAGGGTGTATAGTGTGAAAGGCCGAAACACCCTAGGAACCAAAGGTACACTACTGACGATGCGCTTTCCAAATTTCGCCAGGCTCACTGTTCATGAACTCTTGGAAGTGCTTGCACAAAGGATAGTAACATCTCATCCTGTGTTCTTGGAATCTGCAGCCTCTTATCCACTCTAGAGGCACATCTTTTTTGCCATAAAGTATGGAAATCAAATGGCAATCGAACCAAAAATGTTTAACTCTCAGGGCTGGAATATGCCGAATATACTGGAAATGTTAAATTTATGCTGGACGTTTTTTGTGCAGTGATTGGTAACTCAACTTGCTACACTTAAAATCCAGTTAAGAGGACAGCTCTTGGATTATAACCCAGATTCTCAGCAAAGTTGCAATTGGTGCTCTGACAAGGTCATTCTTCACCCGACCCACCCGGTCACCTCAGCTGATAAACAATTAAACTGCTGACCATCGAGAGCTCACAGAATGAGGTCGAGGTTCCACCTCCCTGAGGTCACACAACAGATGGTTGCTGACCCCTCAATAATCTGGACCGAGGGCCATAATCCACACTCCAAGGCTTTACCGGCTGGGCAGATGGATCCCCGGCGACACCAGATTACCCGGCGACACATGAATTCAGCAAACACCGCTCCCTCATTCTACAGGGTTCACGGGCTGAAAACTGGGGCAAACCCATTTCACCGCGCCAAGGGCCAGATTCGCATATTTACAAAACGGCCAAAGCACATCACACGATTGGCTACGTAAGGTGTGAAAGAAGTTCAATATACCGTGCCGTTTTAGCCCCATCTTTAGTAATGGAGAGGCATCAGCACATTTTCGCTAAAATAAACCAATCGAATAAAAATAAATTGTCAGCATGTGGATTGGGTTGTAACACTTTTAACGATCTGACAATGAACAAAATGAGATTGTTTCTTTTTTATTCCCCAAATTATTATTCAGTGATGAAACCAAAGTTAGTTAATTCGACAAAGGAGCATTTCAACGAATGCTTGCAGCTATCAATGCACCATTCTGTTTTCGATAAAGGCCCCAGGAAATGCTGTCCCAAAACAACTCTTTGGTCTTCTCAAAAGCCTCGGATCCACACTATGAGCGCACCTAGCGATTCGTTTTTTTATTTCACTTTGACTAGCAGGCCACATGTTCTTTGGACGTGACCGTCCGTCAATTCCTCTCTTGCATAGAGCCCACAGCCCTCGTGGTCGCCTCTTCCACCCAGCATGTCACTTGCTGACGATGGTCGGACTTAGAGCTGCCACTTGATTACTAAATGCCATTGACGCGATGATCCGTCCATCTGCCCGCCATTCCCCCTCCAGCAAGCCAGCTGGCCATTCAGTCAAACTTTTTTTCTAATTTCACATGATTCCATCACTAATTCCACAATCTGAGCCTATAAATGATGAGCGCAAACACACTTTTCCTTCTAACTCCAATTCCCTTTGTGATACGAGAATCTGCTGTATGTAGGGGCTTTCCTGATGTTATTATTATTGTACATGTTTACCTGGTAGCTCTACCGAGCCTCATTACTTTTTCAGACATGACCTGCAAAGTCTTTGCAATAGGGGGCGATGATTGCTACGAATATTCCACTTTTTCTTCATTTGGCAGATTTGGACCGTGATAAATGGTTGCTTTGGTCCGAGTATCAACATGCTGGAATAATCAGGAGAATATTTTATAGCCGACAAAAAACACTCGCATCTATTTTAATCAGGAAACTTGCTAATCACGCAAATGCTTTGTGTCCTTCAGAGTGTTCGGAGTGACTTCAATAATGGAACATTATAATTTGCAGCTATGATTAAATCTCCTATCAACTCGTTGCCGTTTTACTGGGTGTACTTCTGACAATGGGCTGCCAGAAACGTCCATCCATCTAAGCCGCACAAACTTCGTATAAAAGGCCTTTCATGTTTATAAAATGCTTGAATCAACTACGATCACTCATTTTTGCTGGAACAGAAGAGTCCAACAGTCGCGACTGCCTGACAAAGGGACAGCGGTTCTAACACAGCCGCCTTGCCTTGCGCAAAAGCCCACGTGCACGACCTGTGTGTTTGAACTACTTGGCCTTTTACATCCTGTTTGTGAGAGCACGTGCTCAGCCAGGCACGTTTAAGTGCTATGCACACAGCTAACAGCCGTAAGGTAATAAACTAAACGTTCACCTGGGCTTTCAGGGAGGCACATGGTCATTGTGAAAGCCTTGCAAACAGGACGAGAGCTCACTTTTTCTACTTTGTTGCAATTATTTTTTCTTGAGGTCAAAATGCCAGGAGCACAGTGCACATCCTCATAAAACTAAAATGTGACTATGGTGCAATTATTATGATGAAAATAATATTCCGTGCATTTATCGCAGCACAATCATTGTTTCATTAATAATTTCTTATTGTTTTCCGTAACGAAGAGCCTAATATTAAGTAAGACTTGCCATCGATAAATCGATTCAAACATTCGTACGCTATTTCCAATTTCGAAGTTTAAACCAATAGAAGTTTCTAAAGATTCACACCATCAAAGATTTTGTACGCACAAGCGCAAAGTAATTGAAATGTGAATACAATTCATTACACAAAGATCAATTAACACCTCCCAGTGATTTGATTATTTTTTATTATTTCAGGATCATGAATCAAGTCCAGTTTATTTCGTCTTGTATGCTCTGGATAATTTTTCCGTTCTTGTTCATTCTATGAGCCTAAAGGTAACAATTGCGTATAATTTGCATCAATTATACTTAATTATAGCCTACGACGAAATTACCCGGAGCGCACCCAATCTCATCAGATCTCTGACGCTCGGCTGGGTTGAAGTTAATATAGGTGGCTGTGGGGATGTGCGATGTGGTGGTCAATAGATGGCAGTGCAGCACATTCCACTATTGTACTGTACTTCCAAACTCCCAAATATATGTGGGAGCACAGACGTCAACCCATTGTGGGATGAGGGGCTTCCCACTTTGTGCAGGCTATGGGGGT
This sequence comes from Lampetra planeri, assembly GCF_965212315.1. Lineage (NCBI taxonomy): Eukaryota > Metazoa > Chordata > Hyperoartia > Petromyzontiformes > Petromyzontidae > Lampetra > Lampetra planeri. Next base: position 3,571,153 of record NC_136120.1, read on the forward strand.
TATTAGTCCATACTTCACCACACTAGTCAGCGTGGAATATTGAGATGATGCCCAGGTCCACAACTGATGAAGCATAGAAGTTCAGTACAACAATGTAACTTTTTGCAATGCTGGAGTTTCCAAAATCGCCTGATGCAGAGATTGAAGCCACATGAGTGTGTGCAGCTGGCATCATCGAACCCTCACCGGATTCGGAGTCGGAGGCGCTGGTGCTCCCACCGTCGCTGTCGGAGCCTACCGAGTCCGTGCGGCCGAGCACACGTGCACGCGCGTGTCCATACGCGGGCGACGGCGACCGCGACGGAAGCAGCAGCGGCCCCAGCTCTGGCGGCACGACCCGCGGTGCCGAGACGCCAGCAGAACCGACGCCGCGTCCTCCCCCTGCCCCCGGCGAGCCCTGCACGGCCACGGCCGCCACCGCACCACCCCACATGCAGTCGCGGACGAGCACGGGCCACGGCGAGGTTTGCGCCGCGCCCCGCTCGGGAGGAAGGGCTGCCGCCACGTCGCCCTCATCCACCAGCCGCTGCGGCGATGGCGGCGTCAAAAAACCCGGAGACGCAGGGCAGCCCACGTACAGGGGGCCCGGCGCGGGCACAGAGCCGCTCCCGGGCCCGAGCAGCAGCTGGAACTTCTTCCAGATGTGCTCACCGGGCGCGGCACAATAGAGGCTGCCGGCCCGGAAGAGCTCGTCGTCTTCATCGGGGTCGTCGTAGAAGTAGCCGCACTCGTGCTCAGAGTCGGGCCACGATGCAGTGGCGACTGTGGCGCCGAAGGTGTTCGGGAACCAGGCCATGGGTACGTTTGGACACTCGCGCTGTGGGAGACAAGTGTGGTCAGCTCGACTCTCAAATCCCAACAGTTCTTTGTTTTCCGCACCCGCCAATAAATCATTTGCATTTTTTGCGAGCACAAAAACTCCAATATCGTTAATGACTCCATACAAGAGGCAGGTTTGCCTACAGGGCACCTGTACAAGAAACCATGGCCTACGAGCTTTAATGAGAGTTCTACACAGAAAAAACATACATCAATTTCCCAGTGTGAAGAGGTCAGCTCTGCACAGTTGTCAGCCATTCACACGCTGTTCCCCATTTCTGAACTGCTACGCTACATGCATGACACGTGTAGTAAGTGGAGTGGCACAGTTGGATAAACGTCTCAGATGCATATCTATTGGCAAAGTGCATCGCTACTCCTATCTTGCGCTGTGTGTAACCTCGGTGGCAAACTCCATTCCTTAATTTGGCCAATCTTGATCTCGAGGCACGTGCTTAATCCAGGGCTCAGACAGCCACAGTAAGGCAGCCCCTAATCCGCAGGATCAGAGGGGCACCTTGCCTCAATACAGCTCTGAGAGGCACGCAGTGTTGACCTCTTCCCCCATTGGGCAGATATTGCACACTGCTCAAATCGCGAGACCGAGCAGATGAGCGGCGTCTCCACATTTAACTGACCAAAAACTGTGTCAGCGGGACAAGGGCCTCTAGAAACACGAGCATTTGGACCACTCTTCACTACCTGCTGCTAAACGTTGGCATCAATGGAGGTCGCTGGCTACGCTTGTTATATAGTCAGTGGGTGGGTTGGCGAGCGGTGTGGGCATTGAGTGCAACTGAGAGGCATTCGACTAAGCTGCAACCGCTTCAGAAATTTGGCCGCGAGGTTTCTTTCTGGTGCCAGGCATTGCCAGCTCATGCGCCGCGTTGCTAATAAAGTTACACTGGCTGCCTGTGAGATTGCATTGGTGTCAGCATTCCGGGTTTGGCATGGGGTTGCCCCTACCTACCTTTGTGCGGCTATTTCCTAGACACGGGCCTGCTTAGATCGCAGACGTCAAAGGACCGGATACCAACATTTCCAGCATCAGATATAAAGTTTCTGATTGAGTGTGCATAGGCGTGGCTTTCCCCTGAGCAAGGATACGGCATAGATTTCGCTAAAATCGATGCCATAGATTTGGGTCATTCGAGGTTCGCGTGAATGCAACATCATTCAGCTTTGGCTGCAACTATGGTAGTCGTAACTGTCAGCTTTGTCTTCGGGCTTTTTTTTATGAGATCCTATATAAAACTATGATAAATGCATTGTAGGGGAATGAGTACACGCCTGAGTGGCCCGTGACATCATTTGCAAGAACAGGTTATTGTGTGCCAAGGTCACAACACAGATCCCAAATTTACCCTCCGAAACTAAGCTTGGTAAAATATGTAATTGTTATTTTAGGTGGGCATTCTCAACTCTTGAAACCCTACTGCTCAGAGACACGGATACATTGGCATGGTATACACGTATTATGGTTTCTGTGACCGGGTGGTACGTGGTGATCAACCAATCACACCAAACGGCTCAATGAGTCACCAGCACTCAAATTATAAAACACTTTGTGTATTAAGTGTTATTATTTAATCTGCTCGTTCACATTCTCTTCAGGACAGAGTTCCTATCAGCAATATGGTTCTGTAACCGCATCCAGTTTCACTACTCTCCTTTGAAATTCGCTGAAGTTTGCTGTTGGCTTCTGACATGTATCAGGTTACACAGTGCACAGCATCTGGAGATGGCTTATTTGGGCTTTTTTCCCAATGTCTAAATTTTAATGACAGCATATTGTATCATGTTCCGTAATCTTATCCATAAGCTCTAAGCCATCTAAATTCCCTGCATAATGGTACTGTACTCATACAAAATGACTGCATTCGACTCTCTAATCGATGACTCAAAACCCACATTTTACAATATTCCCACGCCAGATTGCAAGCAGTAAAGGTGCAGCATTGCAATTGCTTCCTGACGCGACTGCTGGCAGAGGGGCTTCCACTTTAAGGTATTTGGTCTACTCTTCCACACTGACCAGACGTGTTGGAAGAGATATGAAGTACCCACCCTTTACTCCACCACATGCGACTAGACTAGCCAATTGGCTGTGGTGTAGCGATACATGCTCCCGGGTGGACAGAGGCGAGTGTATTTAAGAAGCTTGACCATTGTATCAACTGTCGATTGTACTGTGCACATATTAACCCAGAGCAACTGGAGTTTCTCAAGATATCCCTTATAAAAAACGGACAAGAGATCACGATCGGATGCATCAATCAGCAGTATCACTCAATTCACTTAAACAATAAAACCACGGTTTAGGGGCCAGTTACCTTAAACTGTTTTGGCACGTTTCACCAAAAATCTGAGCGCACGCATTACAACGAGTCACACATTTGTGGAGTGCCAACGGGGGGGGGGGGAGCAAAACACAGTCTGACAGCAGCAGCTTTGCCGCAAACCACAGCAATGAGATGCGAAGCAAAATAAACACTTTAATGACAGAAAATCATTGCCCCTTTGTGGAGTCAATAACAAGCAATCTCGAATGTGAAAACTGCCAACAGATAACTTGAAAAGGAAATAAAAAGTCCACGTTGATATTACATTTTTTTATGAAACCAGGTAAGAGTGGAATAAACCTTTGATCAAATAAACTTGGATCGCAGAGTACAGCGCAGAAAAATCCATTGTTGCACCATACTATTATGATTTCAAGCTATGTTCCCTGGCTTTCATCAACCCACACTGACCAGGCATGGTAAAGTATGGTCAAATAATCTTCAAGACCGGCACAGCACGAGTGGATTGATATAAGAGCTGTAAGATGCATGTGTCGAAGAGCCCACTGAAACCAGAAGTTAAATTTTAAAGGGGACCTGGGTTGGCCAATCCCTCTAACAGTCCCTTTCATGCAAGGTTCATGACATAGAAACAAAGCATCTCAGTGGGTCCTCACCTAACACACAACACATTAAATGCACGGAATTAAATGTCTGCAGTGCAAGCCCTGCTGTAAAGAACAGTTCTGGGTGGGTGACGGGCTCCCTGAGTTCACAATCCCACGACAAAAATTCCAAGGAATAAATTTCCAGGAAACAAGGATCACAGGTTCAGGGATAATTTGAGCTCAGCCTCCCAATACTTCAAACGGTTCCCAGGACTCAGGTTCCACGATTCAGATTCATTCAACTTATGCTTACAATAAGTAAACCATACATACAGTTCATGGTCTCCGCAGTTTAAACCATCATACAACCCAGAATGAAACATCTCAAAGCCCATGATGGAGACATCCAAAGCTCAGGGCAAAGAGTGATTCAGCTCATGGTTGTTAGGACTCAGTGCACATGGCTCAAAGTGTCAAAACCCAGTGCGCTTAAGACTTACAGTTGTGACACCAGGAGTTGTGGGTCCCTGGGTTCTGGTAGCTGAATGATAATAGCAATGCCATGAATTTATCCTGTAAGGCCTTAATGTTCAGGAGGGTCCTGCATATACGAGAAGATAATACTTAGAAGTTGGAAAGCAGGTTCATCCGTTGCCCCAAAGATCCTGGATGTCTATACAGTACTCCTCTAGGCTGTAAATGCGCTTAACTTAACCAAGGAGACCTTAAACAGCTGATCCCCAAAACATAAACAAGAGGGCTATCATCTGTAGATCATAACACAGACGTGGGTTAATTTCTAATTACAATCCAAGTCGCATTGTAGGCTTAATTTACGACGTGATTTCGATTAATTACGAACAAGACCATTCTAACATACCCATGATATTCAATCCCATTAAACCTCTCGACCCCAAACTTATTGCAACTGAACAAACCCCTACAAGAAACCACAACGAGGGCACAATGACTAAATCACTAGACAATCACACACCCACCTCTAAGCCCGATATTATTATTATATACACGTGAACCAAACCTTAGAACACAGAGCCACATGACTCCCACTTAAAACCCTGAACCTCAAATCATGATCCCAACCCTTCCTGAACCTTGCCGGCCCAAACCCCACAGACTACAAAGCCAATAACCACCCAGCGAAGCCAATAACCCCAAAAGACGTAGACACCACCCTTTGTTTAGGTTGACAACCCACATATAAGAGACCCCCCCACCAACCACCCCCTGGACCACCGCAGGCCCAGGGTCGCTTCTCACCTCTTCCCGGGCAGAGGCGGCAGCCAAAGGCCCCGCGCCGGCCGGCAGCGCGCGGGGTCGACTAGACGCACAAAAGCTGCTTTGCTTCCAATTGTAAATAACAAAAATCACCACTCTCCCGCACGTGCAGTAACAAATTTTAAAAAAAATCTACACAACCAACACTTCCCCCTTACCCCACCACAATAAAAAAAAATCCCCCGCAAAAAAATCCCCCTCCTCTAAAATAATCACAAAAACGTGGCAAATATCTCAAATATCTCCCGCGTGGCCGCTTCCGTGGCCTCGCCGCGCTCGCGCACGGGGCCCGGCTCCACTGCGCCGCGAACAAAGCGCGCCCGACCACTTTCCCGCCAGTCGCGCGCCGCCCCGTCACGTGGTGCACGCGCCACGAGCTCGGGGGTGGGTGGGGGGGGGTACGCTCCTCCCCCTTTCCCAACAAAGCCGGAGGGGGTGGGGAGGGGTAACTCAATGCCGCGCGTCTATTGGACGGTCGGCGAGTAAAGGAGGAATTAAGGGCGTGGTTAGTGTCGTGGTGGGGGGGTCACGGGGAGACAGCGCTGAGTTCGCCCAGACAGGGGAGTTAGCGGCCTGGTTACCATGGGGCGGGGGAGGCAGGGGGGGGGCAGTTATAGACGTGGGTGAGAAGGGGTGGGGGTATGGACGTGGGTGAGATGGGATGGGGTGGGGGTTATGGACGTCGTTGAGATGGGGTGGGGGTTATGGACGTGATTAATGTGGGAGTTATAGACGTGGTTGAGATGGGATGGGGGTTATAGATTTGGTTGAGATGGGGTGGGGGTGGTTATGGACGTGGTTGAGATGGGGTGGGTGGGGGGGTTATGGACGTGGTTAAAACCGGGGTGGAGGGAGGCGGATTTTGGACTTAATGTAGGGGTGAGAGGTTATTGATGTGATTGAGATGAGGGGGTTTGGCCTGGTTAATATTGTGGGCAAGGGAGGGGGGGGTAACAACATTGTTAAGGTCTCAATTGGGGGAGGTGGAGCTTGGAGCGTGGTTGAGGTGGGGGGAGGGTGGGGCGAGGTGGGGGAGGGTGGGGCGAGGTGGGGGGGAGGGTGGGGGCGAGGTGGGGGCGAGGTGGGGGGGAGGGTGGGGGCGAGGTGGGAGGAGCAGGATGGGGGGTGGGGCGAGGTGGGGGGTGGGGCGAGGTGGGGGGTGGGGCGAGGTGGGGGGTGGGGCAGGGTGGATGATGGTGGGGGGTGGGACGAGGTGGGGGCCGGGGTGGGGAGGAGGGTGGGGGGGCAGCGCGCGCGCCGAGAATCCGTGAGCGCGGGAAAATCGCCGCCGTGGCCACGCGGCCTGAGAGTTCTTTATTGCGACGTTATATTTGTTATGAATACTACGATATCGATGATCGTCTATACGACAGTTAATGTGTTTGTGTGCTGTATAAATAAGTATGTGTGCGGTGTGTGTGGTTTATTGGTAGAAAAGTGATCATTGCTCATAAAGCAATGAATTACACACATTTATAAAACAGCTTCATATTAAACTGCGCGTGTTTGCTACGATCGACCATTGTCGATATTTTATATTGTAAGTTAACAGAAGACGCCACTCAAATAAGCAATCGCAGACACTCCGATAACCTTCACCCTCCCCACGCATAGTCAATTATCCATCAGATAAAGAGGTTAAGTCCTCTGGAATTCCTATCTTAACATTGATAACATATCAACATCCCTCAATTACTTTAAGCATAGACTACGGGTCAGCCTGATAAGCCACAAACTAACAAGAAGTATCCTCTATGTAGCCGAACTCTCACATATATTGAACACTGAGTTTAACATTGATTTGTGGCTTTCGTGACTGCATGAATCCATACTCTTTGGTTATTTCGATAAAGTCACGTAGGTAGAGAAATAAAATAAAACAAAAATTATTGTAAATATATATTTTATACCTACGTGACTTTACCGAAAGAACCAAAGAGTATGAGTTTAACATGTTTAGTTGTAATCGTTGTGGTTTTCATAGAAAGCCCTCTCTGGTTTCCAACCTCACCTTGCACCACCTTTTTAATTCTCACTGTTTGGCTTTCGCTTGTTTTCTTTTTGCATGTGCGAATAAACAACAATACAATAGATTGGTGCGTCTTACCTTTGTCAGACAACGTGTTTGTGGCTTCGTTGGCGCCAAAAAAAGACAAAATCACACACAAACGTAGTATTAATTGCGCTCCGGTGACGTCACTTTGTGAACGAAGGGCATGACGTCACTTTACTTTGTGAACGAAGGGCGTGACGTCACTTTACTTTGTGAACGAAGGGCGTGACGTCACTTTACTTTGTAAACGAAGGGCGTGACATATTCTCAGGTTTTTTCGGTAAAGTCACGTAGGAAAAACATCAAAATTAATAAAAATAAAATAAAAAAAATCACGACGTTTCGGAGGCAACACAAGTCTCCGTCATCACGTCACAGCCGGATTAGCTGCATCAAGTGAGGCAATGATTCAAGATGTAATCCCTTAAAAGCAAGTTGAGGGGGGAGGAGAGGGGGGGCTCATCAGAATGTGGTAGCCAATGAATGGAACGTATCGGGAGGGAGGGGGGCGGGGCTCAAAGACGGCACGGAGTGCCACGTACAACGCATCGGGAGGGGGAGGGGGGCGGGGCCAAAAGGATGGACGTCGGCTTGGACGCGGTTTCTGCTGCACACGCCAACGCATTGGACAGAGAGGGGGAGGGGAGGCCTGATACACATGATAGAATAAGTATAACCCCTAAAAACAAAGTTTTTCACTATAAATCCTTTATATGCGTGGCAGCGAACTTAATATAAAGGATTTAAAAATATATTCGCCTGTGGAGGACGCGGGGATCGATCCCGCGACCTTTGGCATGGGAAGCGAGGGCACTACCAACTGCGCTACTCCGCCACGGCCTGTGGAGGGGTTACGCTCTGGGCTCTTATACTGTGAATGAGTTCTATTTGAATATATGTAAAATCATTTTTTTTGCCTAAAAAGTGAAAAGTTTTGGAATTTTTTTTCACGAAAATAAATTGTCACGCACAACGAGTCTGTGTGCAAAATGTCAGCTCGATTGGATCACGGGAAGTGGGTTAAAAAACGACCGAAAGATTTGCACGGTCCTAAGCAAGCAAGCAAACTTAATATAAAGGATTTAAAAACAAGTAAACCCGTTAAAACAAAGTTTTTCATTATAAATCCTTTATATGCGTGGGATCGGGGCGGCGAGTCCTCTCGTCCTCTGGCAGCATTAAACAATTGGTAATTAAATATTTTAAAAAATTTCCCTAAACAGTGTGAAATTTTGGAAAAAAAATTTTCACGAAAATTAATTGTCACGCACAACAAGTCTGTGTGCAAAATGTCAGCTCGATTGGATCACGGGAAGTGGGTTAAAAAACGACCGAAAGATTTGCACGGTCCTAAGCAAGCAAGCAAACTTAATATAAAGGATTTAATAAAGGATTTAAAACTATATTTGCCTGTGGAGGACGCGGAGATCGATCCCGCGACCTTTGGCATGGGAAGCGAGGGCGCTACCAACTGCGCTACTCCGCCACGGCCTGTGGAGGGGTTACGCTCTGGGCTCTTATACTGTGACTGAGTTCTATTTAAATATATGTAAAATAAAATTTTTGGGCCTAAAAGTGTAAAATTTTGGGAATTTTTTTCACGAACAATAATTGTCTGGCACAACGAGTCTGTGTGGAAAATGTCAGCTCGATTGGATCACGGGAAGTGGGTTAAAAAACGACCGAAAGATTTGCACGGTCCTAAGCAAGCACGCAAGCAAGCAAGCACGCGAACTTAATATAAAGGATTTAAAAAAGAACGAAAATGCCCATGTTTATACCAACGAAGAGAGTACTGTTAAACACTGGGGATGTTAACACTCGGTAAAGTAAAGTAAAATAGTGCCTGTCAGATAAGATGGTCCAAAAAAGTGTAATTAAGTCTTCAGATCTGAAACACGGCAGAACTGATTCTTCGGCCGTTGCCGATCATTGCTACAACTCGGTGGGCTCTCATGAAATTGTCTTTTCCGAGACCAAGGTTCTCTGCAAACCTCCCGGCTACCATCAAAGGTTTGTACACGAAGCCATACAAATATACAAACACAGACATAATTTCAACCGTGATGATGGGTACAAACTTAGTAATCATTGGAAAGATGTTATCAACCACGCAAAAAAGACTTAATTACACTTTTTTGGACCATCTTATCTGACAGGCACTATTTTACTTTACTTTACCGAGTGTTAACATCCCCAGTGTTTAACAGTACTCTCTTCATTGGTATAAACATGGGCATTTTCGTTCTTTTTCTATCATGTGTATCAGGCCTCCCCTCCCCCTCTCTGTCCAATGCGTTGGCGTGTGCAGCAGAAACCGCGTCCAAGCCGACGTCCATCCTTTTGGTCCTGCCCCCCTCCCCCTCCCGATGCGTTGTATGTGGCACTCCGTGCCGTCTTTGAGCCCCGCCCCCCTCCCTCCCGATACGTTCCATTCATTGGCTACCACATTCTGATGAGCCCCCCCCCTCTCCTCCCCCCCTCAACTTGCTTTTAAGGGATTACATCTTGAATCATTGCCTCACTTGATGCAGCTAATCCGGCTGTGACGTGATGACGGAGACTTGTGTTGCCTCCGAAACGTCGTGATTTTTGATTTTATTTTATTTAATTTTCATTCATTTTGATGTTTTTCCTACGTGACTTTACCGAAAAAACCTAAGAAGATGATGAACATGTACAATCCGGCCAAATTACAGCAAGAAACAGATTGGATTCGGTTTTCAATTCGGATTTACCATTTTTCGTACTCAGAAATATCACTGTGATCTCCATAATGACTGATTGCCTCCTGCTATCGAACACATTCCTGCAGAGGGAGCTTGTAGGAACGTTGGGTTGCTCGGTCAATGGCCAGGGTCAACGGCGGCGTGGTTTATTCCGCAAATATGCCCGACTGTTAGGGCGGGCACAAGCCGGCGTGAGTAGGTTAAACGTTGAGTTTTATAAGGGCACCACGGGGTGACCAGCCCCTCCCCACCCAGCCCCACCTCACCCAGCCCCACCCCTCCCACCCCCCACCCAGCCCCACCCTCCCCCTCCCAACCCTCCTCACCCAGCCCCTCCCCACCCTCCCCTCTCCACCCAGCCCCACCCAGCCCCACCCTCCCCACCCAGCCCCTCCCAGCCCCATCCTCCCCACCCAGCCTCTCCCCACCCTCTCCACCCAGCCCCACCTAGCCCCACCCTCCCCACCCAGCCCCTCCCCACCCTCCCCTCTCCACCCAGCCCCACCCAGCCCCACCCTCCCCACCCAGCCCCTCCCCACCCTCCCCACCCAGCCCCTCCCCACCCTCCCCTCTCCACCCAGCCCCACCCCTCCCATTTTTGGATGCACGACGGACGGACGGACACAATAATTCCCTGTGGGCTGGTGTAACCAGGAGGTTCCTACCAGTATAAGAGAAACATCTAGAGTACTTTGGGATGTAAATTTGTCTTTAAGCCATCTACAAATAGATCATTCCCGGCTGTAGCGAGTTTACTAACCCCACAATCATACCATTAGATATCCTACACGATTCTTGTCACGTTCCAAAAAATTAACCCGGAAAAACAAAGTTTTTCACTATAAATCCTTTATATGCGTGGCGGCTAGAGTCCTCTCGTCCTCTGGCTTGAGATGGCTGCCACCTATGGGTCAGATGATTGCCTGCCACCATTAAGCAATTGGTAATTAAATATAATTTATTTTTTCCTAAAAAGTGTAAAATTTTGGAAAATATTTTTTCAGGAAAATAAATTGTCACGCACAACGAGTCTGTGTGCAAAATGTCAGCTCGATTGGATCACGGGAAGTGGGTAAAAACGACCGAAAGATTTGCACGGTCGTAAGCGCGCAAGCAAGCAAGTGAACTTAATATAAAGGATTTTAAAAAAATTAACCCGTAAAAACAAAGTTTTTCACTATAAATCCTTTATATGCGTGGCGGCTAGAGTCCTCTCGTCCTCTGGCTTGAGATGGCTGCCACCTATGGGTCAGATGATTGTCTGGCAGCATTAAGCAATTGGTAATTAAATATTAATATTTTTTCCCTAAACAGTGTAAAATCTAGGAATTTTTTTTCACGAATATTGATTGTCACGCACAACGAGTCTGTGTGCAAAATGTCAGCTCGATTGGATCACGGGAAGTGTGTTAAAACACGACCGAAAGATTTGCACGGTCGTAAGCAAGCAAGCAAGCACGCAAGCACGCAAGCAAGCAAGCAAGCGAACTTAATATAAAGGATTTTTAATAAATGCTTCGTTCTGCAATAATTTCTTCCACCAGAATGCTCCGTACACATGGAAACATTCCATTCGCTTTACATTTGAAAACAATTCCCTCCGCGTTGCCGAAGTTTAACCTCACTTTAATATGCAACCTAACCTGAAATGTGTATATATTTACGTTGCTTTAAACCTGTATTCCGTATTTACCGAGGTATCTGTTTGAAAACGAGACTTTTAGTCTAACCTCGTTTTAAAAACAGTAACGAATGACTACCCATTTTTTATATTCTATAGTTCTTACGCTAAAGTCACGTAGATAGAAAAATTAATAACAATAAAATTAGAAAAATAAAAAAGTGAATAAAACAATACAAAAATATCACGAGGTTTCGATCGCTACACAAGCGGTCGTTCCTGATGACGACCGCTTGTGTTGCGATAGAAACGTCGTGATATTTGTATTATTTTTTATTCACTTTATTTGTATTATTTTATTGTTATTATCTTTTCTATCTATGTGACTTTACCGAAATAACCATAGAATATGAATTCCTGCAGTCACTAAAGTTTTAAGTCAAAACAAAAGACAACCCAATTTTTATGGCCCACGACACGTTGCCCTGTGGTGCCCCCTGGTGGCAGTCATCAGCACTTGGCGCTCTTGTGGTGGTGAATGATGAAGCAGAAAAAATCGCCTCTAATAATTAATAATACCCTTAATAATAGGTTTTTACCATTTTTTCTGGCAACAAAACTGAAACTTTTTTTTTTACAAAAAATCATGTTTGCATTAACCACAATACCTGCAGTCAGAATGCAAACAAAAACACTCTGATAATGTATGCATTTTTATTTATTTAAAGCTTTCGTGGCTGCAGGGATTCATATTCTTGGTTCTTTCGGTAAAGTCACGTAGAAGGGAAATAATAAAATAATAAAACATATATTTTCTATTTTTATTATAATAAAAAATTTTTTTTTTATTATAATAAAATAATAAAAATATCTTTTTTATTTTATGATTTCACTTCTACATGACTTTACCGAAAGAACCAAGAATATAATGTATGCATTGTCTTTTAAATTGATTGGTCCACACCATGATGTAAATAATACCCTTCCCCCCACATACAAATATAAACTCTTTTTTCACACATCCCATCAGCCACACGGGCCTTCTGGGAGTGCATCATTTCATCATTGTTTTTATTTACATAGCATAGCAATTTTTTTTATATATAGCAATATATTGGGGGGGGGGGGGGGCATTTTGAGCATATTTGAATATTAGGGGGAATGTGCTCCCCCAATATATATTAGAATTACGGCCTTGCCTTATACATCTCAAAGGTCTGAATTTGTTTGTAATAAGGTAGGCACTGATGATAGGGGGTTGACAGCTGTGGATTTAACCTCAGGACACTGGGACCCGGCTTCCTCCCATCAAAGTTGCCACATCGGCCCTCTGACCTCTCGGGGTCAACCGGCCGTCTCAATCGCCGTGAATATTTAGGCCCGTGACTTATTGGCACCACCGTCCTCACGGTGATTATATTCTTGGTTCTTTCGGTAAAGTCACGTAGAAGGGAAATAAGAAAAAAATTCTCACGACGTTTCGATTGCAACACAAGCAATCATCATCAGGTTCTTTTATTTAAAATCTGCCACTTAAAAAAAAATATTGCTGTGTTTTTACACCTGATAATGATTGCTTGGGTTGCAATCGAAACGTCGTGATAATTTTATTTTATTATGTTTTATTTTTAGTATTTTATTATTTCCCTTCTACGTGACTTTACCGAAAGAACCAAAAATATGTCGTGAGAATTGTTTTATTTGTATCATTTAATTTTTTCCCTTCTACGTGACTTTACCGAAAGAACCAAGAATATGTCGTGAGAATTGTTTTATATTTTTATTATTTCATTTTTTCCCTTCTACGTGACTTTACCGAAAGAACCAAGAATATGTCGTGAGAATTGTTTTATATTTTTATTATTTTATTTTTTCCCTTCTACGTGACTTTACCGAAAGAACCAAGAATATGTCGTGAGAATTGTTTTATTTTTATTATTTTATTTTTTCCCTTCTACATGAACCAAGAAAATGAATCCCTGCAGTCACGAAAGCTTCAAATCGAAGGTGTACTTGTTGTTACGCTGTTTTTAAAACTGTTAATGCTAAAATAACGCGATTTAAAAGTCTCGTTTTGTTGTTGTTACACGGAGTCGCTGCGCGTCGGGTTGCTATGGTGACGCCCCGCCCCCCTGCCGGAGTGTATCAATCCGCCGGCCGGTTCACTCATTTCGTTATTGTTAAAAAAAATCCGAATGACTACCAAATAGACGAGAGCCAAATAGTTTTTTTTTCTATCAAAAAGGAATAGAATTCTTACGAATAAAGCGGCGGGGGTTGTCTTTTTCCTCGCGAGACGCTTCAAAGGTTGGAACTATTTGCGCCGCGCGGATTGGTTCGGCCGCTTGAGAAGGCGGCGCAGTGGCCGCGTCTTCGCCGGTTCAAAGTCGCGGAGACGGCGGCGGCTGCGGCGGCTTCACAACTTCGTATAACAACCCGAATATAAATTATATCGCGATAAACTACTTGCTTGTTTACACTGGATTGTTGTTGCTGCTGTTGTTGTTGCTGCTACGTGGGGCCGTTCCAGCGGCTTGTGCGAGGCGATTGGGGCTGGACTTGCGAGTGGTCTGGCAGCGTTTTCGTGGAGTTCTTCACTGTGCCCTCAGAGGCATGGGGATTCAACAGAGGAGACATGGGGGCTCAAGTTGATGTTTTGGGGATCAAGACGAGATACGAGGAGGGATAGACTCGCTTGCAAGTGCGACCTGGGTTAGCCGTGGACTCTGTGTAAGGTTCGGGGTTTTGTTTTTTTGTGGACTTTGTCGCGTCCACGAAATCCGTCCCTGAGTTCTTACAAAACCTCTCACCACCCCGTCTCTAACCCTTACTTCGTAACTCTGACTCTGTTCTCTATCCCTAAACCTATTTATAAAACTGACCTTCAGCCTTAGACCGGTATCTAAACATTTTCTAATCCCTTTGGTTATTTTGTTAAAGTGCTGGATTAGATTTGTTCCCGCCTGAGGACGACCGCTTGTGTTGTGATCGAAACGTCGTGCAGAGATTGTTTTTTTGTTTTAATTAATTTTTCTACCGACGTGGCTTTACCGAAAGAACCAAAGAGTATGGATTCCTGCAGTCGCGAAGGCTTCAAATCACGATTCTCTAATACCATTACTCAAACCCTATCGAACGCAAACTCCATAACTTTGACTCTGGCCCAAAGCTCCATAACTTTGACTCTGGCCCAAAGCTCCATAACTTTGACTAACCCAAAGCTCCATAACTTTGACTCTGACCCAAAGCTCCATAACCTTGACTCTGACCCAAAGCTCTATAACTTTGACTCTGACCCAAAACTCCATAACCTTGACTCTGACCCAAAGCTCCATAACCTTGACTCTGACCCAAAGCTCTATAACTTTGACTCTGGCCCAAAACTCCATAACCTTGACTCTGACCCAAGGCTCCATAACCTTGACTCTGACACAAAACTTCATAACTTTGACACTGACCCAAAACTCCATAACTTTGACTCTGACCCAAAACTCCATAACTCCACTTTCTCAAACCCTAACCCTCTGTACACCTAACCGGACAACCCTAACTCTCCATCACCCTGACTTCTCCCTAACCTTGTCTCTAAACCCGTCTAAAACTGTTACCAACGCCATAACCCTAGCCCTGTTACTAATCCTGCGTCTAAGCCTGCTCCTATCCTTATTTCTAAACTTTTCAATAACCTTATCCAATCTTGTCTCAAACCCTGACCTTAACCCCGTCTTATCCTTGTATAAATCCTCGTCTACAACTCCCAGTCATATTTGCCTAACACAATACACCCGTCTCGAACTTAAACGTAATTACATTCTTATAATTTACGCTCATCCTTACCATTACTTTAACACTGTCTAAATGTATCCCTGAATCTCATTAAAGTCGACCATTACCACTTAACAGTGCCGTACCTCTCAATATAACATCGTTCAATGATTGTACTGTACAGTATATGATAATTATAACACCGTAAACCCTAACCATCCCTATGCACAACATCTAATTCTAATTGCAATGCTTATCCGTAAACTCAGCTCTACCCCAAATTAAACCGTATTTACAATTTATCCCTAAACTTAACTCTTCCCCTTTCACCAACTCTAATTAGAGTCTGAACCCTAGACTGTTAATAGTTGTTTTGGTTGACCAGTTCTTAAGGTTGCACCTCTCCAGTGGGCACCTACATGATCCCCCGGCTCTCAGCCTTTTAACATCTGCGTACTTGCTCAGTGAGAGTGGTCGTCACAGTTGCTGGTGACACTTGTTCGATCACACTTCTCCCTTTGAAAGTGAGTAGGTTCCAGGACCATGGTGCGGTTGACAGCTGAGCTGATCGGCCGGAGCGAGCAACACGTGCGCAGGAGGCGGGGAGAGCCCCTGGGACTCTACCTGGGCAGACTGACGCACCTGCACCTGGGAGAGAAGGACATTGAGCATGTGGTGCTATGTCAGCAGTATTGCCACCACAGTACACGGCACCATCATCGCTGTGCTGGTCTCCGAAAAAATATTACAATTACTAAAAATTCCATCAATACCAATAACATCACCACAGACATTACCACCAATTTGTTCGCAGTTGCAACTAAGTATGACTGCCAAAACCAGAAACGTAATGACCGACATCAACGTGAATACAATCATAATCACTATCACATAGTCATTATCACTCTATCTGGTGTCCCTGTTCGAATCCAGTGGCCGCCCTGATTATTACTGTGGGTGTAATAATCATAATACACCAAACCCTTGTCCACTGCGGGGGTTACGTTCTTGAAAATAGCCGCAATTGGGAAATCCACGATCCGCAAACTCAAAGCCAAATGGGAAAACTTGGGTTTTGTTCCGGGTTCGTAATATTACACCCCCTCCGTTTGTTTTATGTTACCCTACATTTTCTACAGTGTTAAATATAACTTGTACAGTAAATGTATAGAATGGGAAAAATATTTTTTTTTAAATCCTGGGCGACTCACCTCACTGCCTCCTTACTGGATGCTGGGAACAACACGTGACCTGGTACACACACGATGGACTGCGTCAGAGAAAAATTTACCACATTTGAAAACATTACCTGCAAATGATTAAATTGGAACTTCCAAAGCAATAATCGCCCTCTACTGGCACATGAATGCCCCAGGTCACGCTTGTAAATAAGACTATTCTGGTCTCTTGATTTGTCACGTGGTTTAACAAAAATAAACTTGTACAATTGTAAGCAATAATCACCAGTAACATCAATCGCAACATTACCACCGACAAGACGACCATAATTACTGTAAGCATCAGTAATATTACAACAACCACCGACATCACTACCAACATCAATAAAACTACCACCAACATCATTATCAACATCAGCAATATTACCAAGGACATCGTTAACAGTATCACTTAACTGTGTCTCTCGCCATCACTACCAACTCCAGCAATATTACCAACTACCACAATTGGCACATCGACAACAACATTACCGCCATCCCAACAACATCACCACCATCTAACCCCCATGAGAGCGCTGCTGGCTGAAGCATGTGACGTCCGTTCTCTAGGAGGACTTGTCGGCGTGCCGCAACCTTGCCGTTCTCTACCTCTATGACAACCGGCTGAGCCGCATGCCCAACCTGGCCTTTGCAAGTCACCTGACGCACCTGTACCTGCAGAACAACGCTCTGGAGCGCATGGAAGGCCTTGTCGGCCTGCGACACCTCTCCAAACTGTATGCCGTCTGACGATAAACTTCTTACACCTCTGCATCACACTTTTCACAGAGTGTGTAGGCACAGTTAGTTATGTTCTAATCGTATTAATTGTGTCCAGGCACAAACAGCCCTTTTATCTATCCACTACCTGATGAGGGCCTCCCGACGTCGTAGATGTGGGAGCACAGAAGTATAGTAGAATAATTAATTTATCTTTACTGTTCTCTGCTAGTTAACCTGCAGCCTATAATAATAACCTTTTCTCCATGGCTGTTTCCGATCCAAGCATTATCCAGGCCTAACTTTGCTTGGTTCCTAAGAACTGATAAGATTGGCTGCATTTCAGGTGACCTCGTCATCGCCACAACACATTCTTTTAGTAATTAAAAAAGCCATAAAAAACAACCTTTCCAAGCTATACTTTTATAGGTCACAATACTGGACCATTTATCCATTTACTATAAAAGTCATTAACTTTCTCAGAAGCACACGAAGACTCATGAGGATCTTGTTTTAAATGTTTGGTGAATTGTATGTTGAGCATTTTTAAATTGGACACGAAACCGTGGCAGACCACTGTTACAACTCAGTGGGCTCACATGACATTGACTTCTCCAAGACGGAGGTTCTCTGCAAGCCATCTGGCTATCATAAGAGATTCGTTCATGAGGCGATCCACATATACAAACACAGAGACAATTTTAACCGAGAAGATGGATTCAGGCTTAGCAATCATTGGAAGGACGTAATAAACCATTTCGATACACATTAGGGTGAGTTGAATAATACATAGTGTTATATTAAAATGTATAAAGTATAGGGTGGTTTACAGCAATACAGTTTATAATTTAATGTTGGGTTTATCTATGGCAGTATATAGTACTGTATATGCTAAGAGAATAAAGTTTAGATGGAAGTATATTATATACTTCTTACGACGTAGAATTGTAATTTATTATTTGTTGTTAGTAACTCAGCTTATTGTAGAGTATAGTAAGTATCAGTTTATATTTTAGTTTTTTTTTATGTAGTTTTTTACTTTGGTTTTCTACATGGTTGTTTGGTAAATGCAGCTACATATCATTAACATTCCTTTTCTTTATTAACGCTGTTCCTTGCGCCCCCCCGTGGTGCTGTTGATCCTGCATAATGCATGGGCATAATGGGACTTTGAAACCCCTCCGCCCACCTCCTACGCATTGCCCATTGGTATGCTAAATTCCTCTTCATATGCACATTCTTTTGTTAAGGCGCTCCTCCTCGGTACACCTATATAAGCTCCTAGCTTGATAATGTCTCATTCTTCGCCTGAGGACGGCTGCTTGCGTTGTGGCCGAAACGTCGTGAGAATTGTTTTATTATGTTTTATTTTTATTATTTTATTACTTCCCTTCTACGTGACTTTACCGAAAGAACCAAGAAGATGAATCCCTGCAGTCACGAAAGCTTTAAATCGAAAAATGAAACCAGAGTACTCGGAGAAGAGTTGCACATGGGAGGGTATAAAATAAAACTCTAATCCAGTAACATTTTAATGCTTGATGAATTAAAATTATATCCGTAATGCTGTGTCCACGCTGCCACGGAGCCACTTTCAGTTTGATCCTGGCATGGACCACAGGTACCTTGGAGGCAATGCCATCTCCGTGGTGGAGGGTGTGGAGATGTTGAGCGAGCTCACGGAGCTACATGTGGAGAACCAGCACCTGCCACCTGGAGAGAAGCTGCTGTTTGATCCTCGCTGCCTGTCGACCTTGGCTGTGAGTGTCACATTGTCAAGCCCACAGTGCCACCCAGCGTTTGTGCTCTACCAAAGCTTCAAGGGCCCCCTATCGTGCAGTTGGGCGCAGGGTTGGGCTCAAGGGCCTATGCACCGACACGATCATGCCCTGGCAGCTGGAACTCCAGAACTGAGCCACCAAGCTCCCTGCTCAATCCGAATCTCACGCTGACGAGGCAGTCGCGCTGTCACGGAGTCGAAATGGAAATAAACATGCGCATCATGATGACACATCAACTTAACACCAATGTTCGTGTTCATAGTGTGTGATGCAAAATGTAGTATAGTAATTCAACTTCAGCTGTGCCCACGTTAAACTTAATAAAAAAAAATGCATTTGTGAAGAGCACGATCCCCATCCCTCCGCCAATAACTGTGACGATGCATTTGTTTTTATCAATAAAGATTGATCAACAAATGTATTATTTTGTATATTATGGAAATAAGCAAATTATATGATGCTACGTTTAGGCTAACAGAGCAAACACAACTGTACATACAAGACAGAAAAACAATGCAAGATGGTAAAAACAAGGTGATTTTTTTAAATCTTTGAATCACATCGTGACTTTGAACCACAAGTCTTCAAATTGCCAAGGGGACAAGTCGTTCCACCTGTATGGGCCATGGTGGGTAAGGGGGAGGTGGGAGAACGTAGCGGGACAGGCTGAGCCCTTGGAGACTCCTAACTCAATGAGCGTGGGGATTCGGCCATTCCTGGGCCATTCCTGGACCGGTAGAGCCCGGTTCCCAGTGGTAGTAGACATTATGAATCATTGACGGCAGCTCAAAGTGCCAGATTTTAGCAGGCTAAAAATGTTGTCTAAGGTTTTGTAGTCTCTGGTGATACATGCAGTTAGACAAATTGATGGCTGGAACGTGAAGGCAACATGTGATAATGCGCTAGAGTGCTGGGCACCCACCTGACGAGTCTTTTTTTACGGAAAGCTGTGTGTCAGGTGGAAAAAGCACTACTGTCACATTCACCTGAATGCATCACCTGAGACCGGAATATTCGAAGCAGAATACGTAGCTCTCTTAAACATAAGCACCGCATCACTATGTCTGCCACTGCTGGCGTGTTTCTATCATTGCCAATTTTTTGCATCACGCCATCCCTAAAAAAAAGTTATGGGAAAATATTTTTGGGAATTAAATAGACGCTGCCTCAGCAATCTTATGCAGGTAGAACATATTTAATATCCGATATTTTGTCTTGATTTGCACACATTTTGTTGGAAGCAGTTTGGCTCTTTTGTGAATAGCATCATGTTCCATCAGCCCATGTTGTGATGTGTGGAATGTGATAGAGTAGGGGGAGCAGCGTG
Source organism: Lampetra planeri (assembly GCF_965212315.1). NCBI lineage: Eukaryota > Metazoa > Chordata > Hyperoartia > Petromyzontiformes > Petromyzontidae > Lampetra > Lampetra planeri. The sequence goes on from NC_136120.1 coordinate 3,591,371, forward strand.
GTATAATGGTTGATGCATGGCTATGAAACCATGAACCTGAGTTCAATTTCTGGCCACGGCGAACATCAGTTGAAAGTGAGTCAAACCTGGGCTGATCAGCATGGCAAAGTATGGTTAAACAACCCTCATGATCGATACGGTGTGGGGGAGGCTATCATCCAGCAGTGGATTGACATAGGGCTGTGAGTGAGAGAATGCAATTAAAAGAATAAGAGACAATTGACCACCTACTTACACCCCCTCTCTCCCTCACTTCACACCCAGTCCCATGCCATATCCGTAATTATGGAAAAGGAGAAATCTGACTTGTCTGAAACAGACAATGGGACAAGATAGCAAACGTAGAATGTACACCTTGACAAGATCTGTTTTATATGTGTTTAGCATGGTTGTTGAAATAAATATATAGTATCAAATACAAAAAAATAAGTGGGAGTTTCTGTGGGCAATGGTCAACGTGCTGGTAATTGTTGCAGGTGCCCCTGTCACACTCAAAGCCTATTCTGGCTTTTGTCACAATTGCCACAATTGCCACTATCTCGGTCCCCTTGCCCCACATTACAGGGCAGCCTGTGTGTCCTCAACGTGAGCGGCAATGGCCTGGAGGAGCTGCAGGAGCTGACCTGCTTGAGTCACATGATGCAGTTCATGGCCTGTGAAAACCAGCTCACTGACCTGCAGGTAAATCATAATAAAAATGATAACACACAGAGCATTTCTCAGACATAAATGACCATGACTGACGCAGGGAGCCAAGCTCCAGTAATGCCCCTGCAGCTCAATGTGTAATGTAGTTATGATACTGCTGCGTTGATTTTTGTGTTTGTGCTGTATAGCTTCTGATATGTTTTCGGAATGTACGTTGTGGGAGCTTAAATTCAGTTCCTGAAGAATCGTCCTGCACGTGGAGTGAAATATTGGACATAATGTCAAACAGCATGAGGTACAACCCGAAAAGACGTCGGAGATTTATAGTCGTGATCTTTCACGTATTACCCAAGAAACCTCGCTGACGCTTCAGGGCTTATTTTCATGTTTAGTGGCCAATTGGTTTCTAAGTATTTTTTTACATGTGAGAGGTAACCAGAGTGTGCACAGAAAACTAAATTAAATAATGCTTTACTGCTGCACAGATATTTCCCCTATGATCTATTGGAGTGATCAACTAATGTTATTTAGTGCATGTTCTTTCACTAAATTATTGCAGTTGTTAATCACTAGCCTTTCACAGCAAAAATATCAACTCATTTAATGCAACCATTTTGACCAAAATGTTTGAGTTGAGATACTTTTATTCATTTGTTATAAAGTTTCAATACTACTTTACATTCGTGATTTAGTCACATTAGTTTTACATATTAAAAAGTAGAGCCATTCATCATATTCATGATTAACATTGTCTTATCACAGATTGTTTTTAATGCATAATGGGCGAACGTTCCAGGCAATGCCCTTTCCTCATAGTTGATGGCCAATGCTTTAAATATTAGATTTAAAAAAATTCAGTTATAAGGCCGTTTTAATGAGAAAAGTATTCAGTTTGTTTTATTTTACTTGTGTTCCACTGGCAACGGAAACCCATAATTTTATTTTTTATCTTGAAATGTGCGTAATTCAAAGTGAGTATTTTCTGTGAATCTGTGGCAGGATCTGGCAGACGTACTGACTTGCTGGCCCAAGCTTTGGAGGCTGGAGTTATCGGGGAACCCATTCTGCCAGAAGCCCAAGTACAGGGATCGTGTCATAACGATGAGTGCTTCCCTGGGTGAGCTGCCATTACTTGGAAAGGGGAAGCTTTCATATCAACACACCATCCTCAACATATAGAAATAATTAAATGACACGAAGCAGATTTTTTTTTAAAACACTGAGCCGTAGCAATTTTATGAATGTTTGTCCATGATTAGAATTTTTTTTAAACTCACCACATTGTAATTGAAAAATGTGTATTGTAAGATGATGTTAATCATGAAAGTGGTGATATTTGTACGTGTACACCACTGCCAATGCAGTCCTTACATGTTTTATTTGTCCACAATGATATGTTGGAAGTGTTTGTATACACGATAAATCCCATTGATGATTCATGTGTAGTGGGTTCAAGGAGACTTGGACGACGTAGTCGGAGGCACACTTATTTATTAAACGTTCCACTATATACAGGCCAAGGTATACGACACTCGAAGGGGTATCGGCCCCTTCACCCGCCTAACAGGGAGATCCCACAATCTCTGTCCCGGCTAGCCTACTCCCAGGTCCTCCACTACAGAGCTAGGGGAGGCTAGCTGATCCAGCTCTGGCCAAGCTGGGATTACGGCACCCTGAGTCCCCAGACCGGCTCTTACAAGAACATCGGCTCTGGGCTCTCGGGGCCACGCCACTGGCTTGCCCTGGTCGGTCCTTAGAAGGACGGCGATCCAGGGGAGTCCCATGGCCTATCTAGCCGGTCTTCTTTCTTTGCTGGTTTAAGCTAAACACTGAACCCCGAGCCCACCGGCTCACCGCCTTATATAGCAACTCCCCCCCACCGAGGGGTGGGGCCGTGGGGGATCCCAGCGCCGTTTTAGCCCCCCAGGCTAAACGATGCGGACGTGGATGTAAGCATCCTTCTGCGTGCGGCCATAACCACCCCTGGTGTGTTTGTTCGCCCTCCCGTAACACCTCTACACATGCACTGAACTGTCGTTTTACTTTCGTCATGAAAAATATTAACATTTTAAACATAAGATGCATTTGGATGTATTGGTGGCCGCACAGATTTCCCTTGCCTCACCTCTATGGACATTTGCAACATGGTCTCCTGAAAACCATGATGCGGCACCGTTTGTGTTGATGTATTTCCCAGACATCCTGGATGGAAAGGAGATCAAAGAGAGTGCTCGCCAATTCCTCCTCAATTGGAAGGCTTCGCGGGAGGCGAAGAGGAAAGCTCATGAACAAATGTCGACATTTGGAGAAACCAGTGGAGATCTGGTTGTGCAAACAGGTGAAGCTGCTGTGCATTGCATGTCAGCAAAGCTTTATTGTTCAGGAGATAGTTTAGGAGTACAGCAAACCCTTAATATTCGCGGGTTTCATAATATAGGTTTTGCGTATTTGTTGTAGCGCTATTTGAAATGCGCGCAGTTTTTTAAATATTGGCGGCCGTAGCACTCTACTACCCGACAAGAAGTACTGGACTGAAGTGAGGCATGGGAGCTGCGTTGACCGTGAGTCCGTGGAAAGTGCCCACGGAAAGTGCCCACGTCTGCCGCACTGTTTACAAGCGAAGTGCTTTGCTTTATAATTTTTTGGAATTATGTACTGCGTTATTGATAACCATGGCCCCTGAGCGAAGAAGAAGTGACATCTTTAAAGGTAAGTTTAAGTAATATCGTATAATATTCATGTGTTCATTGCTATTTGCACTTTTAAATGTTTATGTTCCTGATTAAAGGTAAGTTAACACAATACAATTTATTTACAGTATTTGTTAATATATACCTTCATTTTATGAATTTGTATGTATATATGTTTAACTTTTTTCGCACCATACGTAGCCAACTGTGCTAATCGAAGGTGCGTGAAACTAATGTGCTTATGCCTCCGAACACTATATTTATCATAAGCTTTAAGTATTAATATTCGCGGAATTGATTTTTGCGCTGTTCTCCAGGACCGTACCCCCGTGAATATTAAGGTTTTACTGTACTTCTGTCTTGGCAATTTAGTTGTAAAAGTTAAAATCAATCTCAGATGAGACTGTGGAAGTCGACAGTGAGGTTGGATTCACAGTGGTAATGGTGATGTTGAGCTGGGCTACATCAATTCTAGATTTGAAGCTTTCGTGACTGCAAGGATTCATATTCTTAGGTTTTTTCGGTAAAGTCACGTAGGTAAAAAACATTAAAAAGTAAAATAAAATAAAAATCACGACGTTTCGGAGGCAACACAAGCTTCCGTCTTCAGGTGGTACCGTCACAGCCACGACAGCTGTATCAAGTAAATGAGAGATTGCAGTAGCTACCACTCCGTTTATATAATGGTTGGAGAAGATTATATAAACGGAGTGGTAGCTACTGCAATCTCTCATTTACTTGATACAGCTGTCGTGGCTGTGACGGTACCACCTGAAGACGGAAGCTTGTGTTGCCTCCGAAACGTCGTGATTTTTATTTTATTTTACTTTTTAATGTTTTTTACCTACATGACTTTACCGAAAAAACCTAAGAATATGGGCTACATCATTATACAAATTAATGATGCTCGAAATTACAACTGGAGATGATTGTGCCAAGAGGGAGTAAATATATTTATAACAGCAGGTGGCTGAGGATACTATCAGCTGTGTGGTACACCATAGCTCAGGAATTTCTGAGAGGAAGACTGGTCATTGTATGCAAACATAGGAGGAGCTGTATCAGAGATAAGAGTGGGATCACGAGAGAACTTTGCCGAAGATGCCTTCATAATTATGGAGACACTTCAGGAGAATGGAGTGGTCTATGGTTTCAAAAGCATTGAAAACGTCGATGAGAACTATGAGTTAGAACGGCCCACATTCTGAAGAGATAAGAATGTCACTACCCACACATGGAAGAGTGGTCTCCGTAGATTTGCCTTGGCAGAAACCAGATTGCACTGGCATGTGGAGACCATAGAGGGAAAAGTGCAAGACTGCTGCAGTACAGCTGTCTTGGCAAAGTAGTAATACCAATTACCATTAAAACCCTAAAAATATATACTGTGTTCGTTTCTCAGTCCGCTTGTCCAGGTGAGGGTCGTGACAGTAGGCTGTTGAGTAGGGTGGTCCAGACTCCCCTTGCCCTGTACAGTATTTCCCTGAAATATATACTGGATTTCAAAAGAGACCAATATGCCATATTCTGAGTTCGTTATTGTTCAAGGTAATGGTTATGCATATTATAGTCCAGCATTTCTCAATCTGGGTCATGATCAACTGCAGGGTATCTTTGTCGTTTGAGAAGGGTTGTTACTCAGTCAAATTAGAAAAAATGAAGGCATCTGTTTAATAAGGGGCCATCAATTTAGTGCATACGCATGGGGGGGGGTTAATCAAAATGCGTACGCTTGCGTATGGGGGGTCTACTGACAATGTATGCATAGGAAACAGAGAGGGGGGGGGGTGAAGCCTCGATAATAATTTGTCTACATTGGCCTTCAAATGAGTTAGATAGTCTGGCGGAGGACTATCTCTTTGCTTAAACACGTTAATATTATTAACCCATGATCGTTTCTGCATGGATTAAATATCGGCCGTTCTATAGGATTCGGGGGGGGGGGGGTGCGTAAAGCGTACGTACGCAGGTGGGGGGGGGGGTGTAAAAACTACGCGTGCGTACAGAGAGGGGGGGGGGGTCAAGTTCTGACAGATTGTTGCGTACGTACTAAATGGATAGCCCCTAAGTGACAAAAAAACGTTTGAGTCCATCAGCTGTCTGAATAATTAATGCTCAGACATCTTGTGTCCCAATGCTACAAGCATAGTCAGTTAACAACGCAACACCACCCATGCTCTGCAACTCGCTGCCATGGAGGATCGCTGAGTATAAAATAGGCTCTCAAATTGAAAACGGGTTTTCCTTATTTTTTATAAGAATCACATTGCAGTTATATTCTCGGTATCATAATATGAAGAAAATTCCACATTACTCTTGCAGCTAGCATTGTGCCAACTTGTATCAAGAGGATGGCATTCAGAACAGCTCTAGAAGTGGCAAACTTTTGATACACCTTGCAAAGACTGTTGCATATCGAACTGAAAATGTTAGTGTTTAAGTGGAAATAAGCCAAATCAAGTGAAAAAACTAATTTCATCTGATGAGTCTTTGCAGAGTTTTTTTTGTGACTGGGCTGAGACCATCACTTGGCGACACTTGAAAAGCCAGTTTATTCATCGGTGGCTGAAATCCAGATTCAGCGGTTCCAGCTCAGTGCTCTTGAAATGATATTAGCATGCTGAAATACCAGGCCACCTGCAAATTTTTTTTTTAATTTAAAGAATTCAACACTCATTTTTGTAGGAGAGGGGCCCCATCTGGTATGTGCGTGAGATGAGATGATCAGCATGTCTCAACGTTTCCCTTCCAGCAGGAGACACAGAAGCCAGGCGGCGCAGCATGCTGCTAGACCTACCGCAGCACTACATCTGCCCACCGCTAGCAGGGAGCGTCGTCCGTCCACGTCGGGTCACGGCCCCACCACGCAGCTACAGCCTGCCAGCCATAGGCAACAACTAAACATTTAGTGTGTCAGCCATCAGCAGCAGCAACTAAACCAGTGGTTCTTAACCTGGGTTCGATCGAACCCCAGGGGTTCGGTGAGTCAGTCTCAGGGGTTCGGCGGAGGTTAAGACACACACCTGACTCATATGATTGTGCACCAGTAAAACATATACCTATGTTTTGAATTTGAAAAAATAATTTTATTTTTCCAATTAAGAAGGGTTCGGTGAATGCGCATATGAAACTGGTGGGGTTCAGTACCTCCAACAAGGTTAAGAACCACTGAACTAAACACACAGCCTCTCAAGTTTCGATTTAAAGCTTTCGTGACTGCAGGGATTCATCTTCTTGGTTCTTTCGGTAAAGTCACGTAGAAGGGAAGTAATAAAATAATAAAAATAAAACATAATAAAATAATTCTCACGACGTTTCGGCCACAACGCAAGCAGCCGTCCTCAGGTGAAGAACAGGTCTGTAGGCTGCTTGTGTTGTGGCCGAAAGGTCGTGAGAATTATTTTATTATGTTTTATTATTTTATTACTTCCCTTCTACGTGACTTTACCGAAAGCCTCTCAAGTCTTCAAGCAACTGGCTGCTGACCATTATCAAAAACTCAACACATTTTTTGCCAACAACTTAACACAACGTGTCAGCCATTAGCAACAACAAAGCACACACAGCAAGTCATCCAGCATGTCAGCCAATAACTAAACAGTCTGTTGTCCATAAGCAACAACGAAACTCAGTCTTTAAGTTTTCAGCAACAGCAAAATACACACACATACACCAGCAACAACACATGGCCTGGCAGCCATCAGAAGCATTTACGCACATGCACTCTGGCATCGGAGGCAGTGTATTGGTGTAATGACCAAGGTTTTAAGGATTAAAGTTTAAAACTGCTGACTTAGAAAGTTTACTGGAAGTGCTGTGATATGTGTGAGTAGTGCAGACACAATTTACTCTTATCGTTTTTGCAACTCTAGCCTGGAAAGAGAAACGTAAGGTGCACATTTTGCATTCACATTTTGACTAATCGGATGACACATCTTAATGAGTTTCTTAATTGTTTGCAATGTCAACATTGGTGTGATTTTTTTCAATACATTAGCGATGAGATTTGTGGGCAATACATGAAACTGGCCAAAGATCTCCAGGGTTAAATACGATCATTTGAATGCAGATCAAGCATGATGTGTATAAGCCATTCACTAACATTGAAAGCATACATTAAGTAAGTCTTAACATGTCTCATTAATTATGTGCTTGACCTTGATATGTTGAAAGGGCTGCCTGTAAATCGACATTGGCGCTGTGGTGGAGTGATGCTAATCTCCCTCACCTGGTATGAAGGAGGTTGTGGGTTCGATCTCGACACTGACGCCTGTACATTTGGAGTTTGCATGTTCACCCCGTGGTCGTGTGGATTTCCCTCCGGGTACTCAGGTTTTTCCCTCCACATTCAGAATAATGCTTTCAGAGTATTTGGCTGCTATAAATGTCCACATTATAAGCCACTTTGAGCTTTCATTTGTGGCCAGTTCACTTCTGAAACACATTCCTGCGGAGGGAGCTGGTAGGAACGTTGGGTTGCTCGGTCAATGGCCAGGGTCAACGGCGGCGTGGTGTATTCCGCAAATATGCCCGACTGTGAGGGCGGGCACAAGCCGGCGTGAGTAGGTTAAACGTTGAGTTTTATAAGGGCACCACTGGGTGACCAGCCCCTCCCCACCCAGCCCCTCCCCACCCACCCTCCCCTCTCCACCCAGCCCCACCCCTCCCATTTTTGGATGCACGACGGACGGACGGACGGACGGACGGACACAATAATCCCCTGTGGGCTGGTGTAACCAGGAGGTTCCTACCAGTCAAAAAGCTATATAGCTCAGTGGGCCTTGCCTGGTAAAATAAAAAGTCAATAAGGCCGGTGCACAATTTACCTTGTTTGCCGTAGCCCTTTATTTAAAGTCTGACACTACTGTCCCAGCATGGATGTGATAGTAAAACAGCCTTAGTTTGAACTAATAACTCCCAAACTCGAAACCTTACCTCGAAATCCTGATCTCGAGCCAAAAACGCCCAACCCTGAGTACTAGCCCTCAGTCCTAATCCTAAATATAAACGACAGAAGTGACATAACTTCATATTTCATTAACCCTATCAGGTAAATGAAACCCAAAGAAGGCATTCTTTTGGATGGAAATCTGTATATTGATACAAACAAAAATTCGGGGACAGTTTACTCTCTTATTTAAAGCAAATAACACGTTTTACCTGTGGCACACTACAGAAAGGGGAGTAGAGTCAAGGATATTCAATAAGAAAACGTATTTGGAAAGGAATGCCAGGATAGAACTCTTTCAAGACACACCAATAGTGTACTGCTCAAGACGTGCAGCAGCAAAAAAAGGGGGACCACCGTGCATAAAGGAGAGATGGAGGAAAAAGGAATGACCAGGCCAAGATATCGGGGATGATGAATGAAAGGGGGGAGAGAACAGAGAGAGAAAATGAGCACTCAAAATTGAGCTGCATTGAGCGTCGTCTGTTTTGACAGGGGGCGGGCAGAGAGGAGGGATTGAAAGTGGGTGTGGCCACACAAGTCACGTGGTTTACGAGAGGCTTGAGCTTCATTTAAATGCTTAAATATAGATGAGTGGGGGTCTTATTAAAGGTAGATCTGGTTGACAAAAAAACAGTACAGCAAATGGAATGCACAGTTTAAAAGATCCTGCAAAATCAATAAAAAAAATGAAATACAACTTAGTAAATGTGTAAAGTGGGATTTAGATTTGATGTATTTTCAACCGAAGGCTTTAGTTGTGTCTGTGCAGCCTTGAAACACTGTACCACAAACACGACGCTGCATGTCATGTGCAGCACTTTAAAGAGTGTTTGCACACAAAAATCTCGGCAATGCACGTGCACTTTTGATATTTGTAAAAGCTCATCGAGTTTGTATAATAAATGTTTGCTCATAATGTTCCAGCTACAAGTCCCACTTAAATATATCATGTTAAGCTTCACACTCGTAATGACATGTATTCGGGAATACCTTGCACTTTGCAATAAACACGAACTCAACCAAGTCTATTGTAATGCAAACTTCTGTAGTGATGGCACTAATACTTTAGCACAGAGTTAAGCGGATCATACCATTACCACACGGGGTGGGGGGGGTTATTATACAGCATGCAACAGCGTAGTCAGATTCTTACACTTTAAATCATAATACCACTCCGACATCACTTACAACACCGGATGTAATTAATATAACCTTCGCTCTGACCGCGTAAGAAAATGTAAGCGTTGACGGGCTAGCAATGTGAGTTTATTGGTTGGCCCAAGACGCCCCCATCGGTGAGTGGTACACGCTGGGCCCGCACTTCTCTTTAGTGTTTGCCATTGTGCGTCGCGTTCCGCGCTCAGTTCACGCAGCTTGACGCCGCTTTACTGGCGCTTCGCGACCACGACGAGTGGTGAGTATGCACCTCGGCGTCGGGGCAGTGCCCCGCTCAATTTGGGACGCGTGGCTGCTTTGCGTTTCGCTGCAATCTGCACGCTTTTCCCGAATTTAAAGAGACAAAAAACGGCGAGGACGGCAAATGGCCGACACCCCCCCCTCAACCCCTGCGTCGCCTGACGGCGCTGCCGGATTTCCCTCGCTCACCCCAGCGGCCGCTCAGGCTGCTCCGCCTGACTAGGCCCGAGCCGGTTCGGGGGCGCCCTGGGGGTGAGGTGGGGGCAGGGTGAGGTAGGGGGGAGGTGAGGGGCGGGAGTGGGGGGGTTGGCGGGGGGGTGAGTGGTGGGACAAACAGGGGGCTTGCGTTTAAGTAGTAGTTAGGGTATGAGGATGTATGGAGATGTGGATTTGGGGGGTCTGGGAGGGAGCAGGGGGTTGATTGAGCACTTAATGTGTGGGGGGTGTTGTCTGGGTGAGGAGGTCTTAGATGGGTTGTTCTGGTGAGGATGGGTTGTCAGGGTGAGGATGTCTTTGATGGGTTGTCAGGGTGAGGATGTCTGAGATGGGTTGTTCTGGTGAGGATGTCTGAGATGGATTGTCTGGGTGAGGAGGTCTGAGATGGGTTGCCTGGGTGAGGATGTGTGAGATGGGTTGTCTGGGTGAGGATGTGTGAGATGGGTTGTCTGGGTGAGGATGTCTTAGTTGGGTTGTCTGGGTGATGATGCCTGAGATGGGTTGTCAGGGTGAGGATGTGTGAGATGGGTTGTCTGGGTGAGGATGTCTGAGATGGGTTGTCAGGGTGAGGATGTGTGAGATGGGTTGTCTGGGTGAGGATGTCTTAGTTGGGTTGTCTGGGTGATGATGCCTGAGATGGGTTGTCTGGGTGAGGATGTCTTTGATGGGTTGTCAGGGTGAGGATGTCTTGAGATGGGTTCTGGTGAGGATGTCTGAGATGGGTTGTCAGGGTGAGGATGTCTGAGATGGGTTGTTCTGGTGAGGATGTGTGAGATGGGTTGTCTGGGTGAGGATGTCTTAGTTGGGTTGTCTGGGTGAGGATGTCTGAGATGGGTTGTCTGGGTGAGGATGTGTGAGATGGGTTGTCTGGGTGAGGATGTGTGAGATGGGTTGTCTGGGTGAGGATGTGTGAGATGGGTTGTCTGGGTGAGGATGTGTGAGATGGGTTGTCTGGGTGAGAATGTGTGAGATGGGTTGTCTGGGTGAGGATGTCTGAGATGGGTTGTCTGGGTGAGGATGTGTGAGATGGGTTGTCTGGGTGAGGATGCCTGAGATGGGTTGTCTGGGTGAGGATGTGTGAGATGGGTTGTTCTGGGCGAGGAGATCTGAGTTGGGTTGTCTGGGTGAGGAGGTCTGAGATGGGTTGTCAGGGTGAGGATGTCTGAGATGGGTTGTCAGGGTGAGGATGTGTGAGATGGGTTGTCTGGGTGAGAATGTCTTAGATGGGTTGTCTGGGTGAGGATGTGTGAGATGAGTTGTCTGGGTGAGGATGCCTGAGATGGGTTGTCTGGGTGAGGATGTGTGAGATGGGTTGTCAGGGTGAGGATGTGTGAGATGGGTTGTCAGGGTGACGATGTGTGAGATGGGTTGTCTGGGTGAGGATGTGTGAGGTGGGTTGTCAGGGTGAGGATGTGTGAGATGGGTTGTCTGGGTGAGGATGTCTGAGATGGGTTGTCTGGGTGAGGATGCCTGAGATGGGTTGTCAGGGTGAGGATGTCTTTGTCATTGCTCTGGGTGAGGTGTGGACAGAGAGGGGTCTTGAGTGAGGGGTTCACGGGGGGGGGGGGGGGTCTGTGTGACATGCTGGGTTAATGAAGAGCGTCTGAGGGATTCCTGAAAGGTTCTTGGCATCGAGGTCGCTGAAACAACGATTAAAAGTGGTTAGGTAAGGGATCTGCTGCTCATGGTTTGTACTGGGAGGTGGAGGAGAATGGATTTGGGGGGGGGGGTATTCTGATGGGTGTGTAAATGGGGTATCTTCAAGAAGATGGGGGTAACAGAGGAGGGTTAAATGGGGCCTCGACATGAGTCTGGCATCAGATGGGGCTAAGTAGGACATTGCAGTGATATGGTTTAGGAATCTCGAGGGCTCTGGCAGGGATATTGTGGGTGATGGAGTTGTTGGGGTGGTTGATGTTCGGAGTTGGATCTGTCTGTGAAGTCTGATGGGATGAAGCTGCAATTTGGAGTGGAAATTGGCAGAATCTTTCTAACATGTAATTCAAATGTGTAATTTATAGACATTTGTAATTGCAATCTAATTAACGTACCACAAAGTAATTGGTAACATGTGTCTACATTACATTACTCCCAATTGTTGGTAATTTGAATGTATTTGGCAACCGATCGGGTCTTACCAGGGTACATGGTGAGAGGGCTTCATAGGGGCAGTGGGGATTGGTTCTCTGCTGTCTGGAGCGGTGCAGGGAAGATGATGATGATGGAGTCGGTGGGAGCATGAACGTGATTCATTGTTGTGGGAGAGGTAGGTGCTGTTGTGATATGGATGTGGCTGATGGGGTCGATGTGTATTGAAGCAGTTGCTGTACAATGTAGGCTTCTACTTAGTTTCGTGAGCAGTTGTGGGGACAGTTTTGCTAGGATTGCCACAATTCGGTGGGGGGGACGTGGATGGGTTGCTGTGGGAGTTTGAGGGAAAAGAGGGTCTCTGAGGCCATCATCCGCTCGCTAACATTGGCACAGGGAGGATGACATCACCCACTTGTGAATGAACGGGCCCATCTCTCTCTCTCGTTGTCTGTGTAGTTCATTATATCTCCACCGTCATTTTGCTCGCCGGTTTGCAGCCTCGCAGTGGCATGATTTAGACCATCAGGCACAATTATTTCACATTAATATCGCAGCGTGTCAATGTTACCGGTCTCCCTTAAAAAAAAACGAGATGCGGTCTTTGCACAAATGGTTCCCTTGCATGATTTCTAATTAAGCATCTGAACACCACGTACAGTGTTCACGTTACAGTCCTTGGATGATATTAATAACAGGGCAGTACAGTATTGTGTGATTCGTGCACATTGTTGAGCGGCGAAATCGCCTTGTGTGCAGGCGGTAGGTGGATTAGTGCATTGCAGGATTGTAAGAAATGGCAACAGCTTTAGGAAGGCATCTAGTAGTGGATCGTTCATGGCTGGTGATATTGTTAATGTGTCCATAACAGTATTCAATGACGTAAAAGGTTTTTGAGCATTTTATGAGTGAGGAAGCTTACAATGATTACATGATTTCAGTATACAGTATTTCTTAATGTCAGTGTGGTCTATGAGTGGGGTTAAATTCAGGTGATGAATCCTCTTCAACTTGAGCCCATTTAGCTATATGCCACATCCAGACCTCACCTCTCGCACTACTTGCGATATCCCTCCACGCACAGCCACTTGTTGGTGCGCGTCGTGAGGAGGTCGTGGTGAGCCTTGCGGCCTAGTTCACTTTCTCTCATTCCCACCTACAATGAAGTGAGAGACAACGGCTCAAACAAGCATCTGCCACAGCACAAGTTTACTACGTCTTTTGTGGAAGTGTTCTTTTTTTATAGGACTACTTAAATAAACTGGGGGAAAAAATCGCATGACATTATTATTACACGCCAACAAAACTCAGGTATTGAGGCACTGGTACATTTTCAGAATGGACACTGCCAGCATTAGAGCAAAACTTAATCATGTTTTCAGGAAGTGGTAATGCATTTTCAAACATTTGAACTGAACTTTTAGTTGTTGCAAAACAATCCAGTATTGCAGGTACATGCCTAAAAAAGTGTTAAACTGTAGCCTTTGTCGATCTACTTTTGGATGAAGACTCCCCAAGTTGTGGCCATCCCTCATGGTTCTTTCTGCAATGCTGCAATCCATCTCCTGCGAATGAATGGATCTCATCTCTCCACCTGCACATCGGTCGTTTTCTCAGTAATGGAACAACAGTTATTTGGTTTATTTTCAGTGTTCATATTACATGAAAGAGAAATGTAATTGCCTGCTTGTGCTCAAATATGAATACTGTATATGCTTATCTCCTGAGCCACTGATGGAAATTGCAAGTTCATTTTTCATAAATGACCAACGACTGTTGATTTTACGATGCTTCTCTGATGTGTCTTCAGAGGCCCTTCACACCGCTCCCACAGGACAGTGCGTGTTGCATAGAGCCTGGTTTGCTTTGTGCCTGGAACTACGACGTGCACTTACTGACATGAGATCCACAACTGGAATCTGCGCAGCCACATTGAGATTAAGCCAGGCTTTTATGTTTTAGTGAGTTAGATTGACTCAAATATAAGTGTCTGGTTTTTCACTGAATTTAGCCCAACCCCATCTCTGCAGAATATTTTTTTAATCTAGACACTTTATACAGTATGTGAAAAGAACAGTCAGGACATGTCATGTGAATGGATGGTGGCCAGTGATTGAGACTCGCAAAGGAGTAGCAGTCAGATGGGGTGACACACTTGAAATGTTGTCCTTCACAAAGATTGCGCAATGAAACAATCTAATGTACAGATTCTAGGTGGGTTGCTAACATCGCAAGATTTTGGAAAGAGGGTCATGAAACTTGGTGGCTTGAGGAGGCCTTCATCCTGCTTTGCATGAACCATGTCCAATGGTGCTGGAAGCATGGCCATTTCGTCATGGTGAGAGAGCTGCTGAATCTAATAGCCCTCTGATCTTTTGAAGCCAGACCCAATGAACTAGATCTGTTGCATCAACTTCCGAGGTCCAATTTCGATTTAAAGCTTTCGTGACTGCAGGGATTCATCTTCTTGGTTCTTTCGGTAAAGTCACGTAGAAGGGAAATAATAAAATAATAAAAATTTAACTAAATAATTCTCGCGACGTTTCGGCCACAACGCAAGCAGCCGTCCTCAGGTGAAGAATAGGTCTGTCGGAAAGACAGTGTCTGCATTTCAAAGACAGTGTCTGCATTTCAAAGACAGTGTCTGAAATGCAGACACTGTCTTTCCGACAGACCTATTCTTCATAATCAACGTTTTTGGGTTTAGATCGCGTTATTTATTCTTATTCTTCACCTGAGGACGGCTGCTTGCGTTGTGGCCGAAACGTCATGAGAATTATTTTATTATGTTTTATTTTAATTATTTTATTATTTCCCTTCTACGTGACTTTACCGAAAGAACCAAGAAGATGAATCCCGAGGTCCATTTCAAGATGTGATGACGACGATGTTTTGGGTGTGCCAACTGTAGAAATTCCAGTAAAAACGTCCGTTCTGAGTGCTTGCAAAAGCTTACGTGTTAAGCTTACACTACCATTGCACAATTTACATAAAAGTGATGATTGATTTTTCTGTTAACTCTTGCACTGTGGGAGAGGAAAGGCCAGCAGGAAGCAAACTGGGCTGAAGGTGTTGAACACACAGCGGTGCCATCGCTGGGCAATGGTGGTGCCAGAGCACTCCCCCATAAGTGCCCCTTCCAAGACAAACAATTCATGAATCAGTGCCTGCTCTGTAGCTGTTCATGAACTGTTGAAGACGAGTGTCGTCTCTAAAAAGTTACAGTTACTGTAAGAAAAAAACATTTGCTCAAATAATCGGAGGGTGGTGCTCATCTTATTGCAGACCAGAGTCAGTTGCTTAAATTTACACAATGCTATGGTGGAGGTAAGTTCGTCCATCGGACGACAACTGTTGACTTTCCACAATGACACTCGTTTTATAAACCCCAGAGGGATGAATTGCTCAGGCAACCTTCCACTTGCAATGTACACCAGACTCTGAAATCTCTTCACACACTGAGCCACATGCTCAGTTCTGTAAGCCCAACACATAATTTAGATGTTCACTTCGTTTGTCATGCTCAGTTCTGTAAGCCCAACACATAATTTAGATGTTCACTTCGTTTGTCTTCCTGGCTATGTTAGTGTTTTAAAAACGCACAGAAAACATTGACAAAACAAACAGCCTACGTTAACCCATGCCTATGGAAATTTGATCTAAAACCAACTTTTAAAAAAATGTCCCTCCATTTACAACATCCACCTTCTGACTGAAGGAAAGTGAAGAGGAGGGGAGCCATCCAGGGGCAGAATCCACAGAGCCTCACCGCTCACAGAGTGGGGACATGGACCTAGGCCCTGATGCAGAACCTGGGCCAATCCTGGGTAAGCAGAGTCCTAATTCTCTCCCTTCACCCCCATGTCTTCTCCTCTGCCGTTGGCACCCTCTGCAGCAGAGGATGGCGCAGGTCTCGGTCGCGGCCCCGGCTCTGTCTGTGGGTGCCCCCCTCCCCTCTGTGGCCGGTGACGCGTGCGGCCTGGAGCCCACAAGCCCACTGCTGGCCCCGCCGGCCGGTCAGTGCCCCGTCACAGCCACTACCAACGCCATCGGCACCATCATTGACGGCATGTCCTCTGGTGAGGTTCCAACGTGTGTGTGTGTGATGTCGTTTTCTCAGAAATGGGACTTGTTCAATAAGTTGTTCAATTTATTTAACCTCGCTCTGTTAGGAAGTAGGGCAATTTCCAAAAACGTCACCTGTTATATAATTTTCCTTTTTGTGGCAAAGCTATTGACGTATGTGTTGAGTTTCTGTCATGTGTGCTTGCACACCACTGCCAATTCAGTCTTACAAATATATGTTGCTTACTTGTGAAATCTGGACTCTGTGCCGCACGAGGCATTTAAGCTTTGGTGGTGGAGTCGTTGACCCACTGTGCCACAAACTCAGTAACCTGCTTTCAATTCCATTCCACAGCTAACATCGTTGGCAAGCGGTATCATAACTGGTCCTGGGCCTCTTCCTCGCTAAACTCGGCCTTAAATTAATTTCAAAACTGGGTAAACAAAGGTGGCTCTTCTCAGTCCCGTCTACACTGTCCCCTTCTGTACTCTGCTGGCCTTAATATTTGCTTATTACCAACACCTGCTCCAGTAGTCTAAATACTTTGTGCTGAAACTTGGTGTTTGTAGTGTGCTAGTACGTCATGGTGGCCAAGTGGTATTTGTACATTGCACTATTAACCTGTATTTCGGGGCTTGATTTTTATCCACGTGTACTGCTTTTTGCAATCGGCCTAGAATTGGTCACACCAGCGCTTTATAGTTTGGTCATGATGGCAAAATAAGGGGCATTATCTTTGTCTTCTTTATATATATCTGTATTTTTGAGTATCTGTTGTCTTTGTGGATATTTTCTTTGTGTGTGTGTATATGTACGTGTTTCGAACCCGGCAAACCGAGTTCATTTCCTGCTCACGGCCAACACCAGTGATGATGATCTGAACCGGTCCTGGGCCTCCTCTAGGTCGACTCAGCCTCAAATGAGTACTTAGTGCGATGTGTTAAACATGTTGCCACTAGGGAGACAAAAGTGGCCAGGTGTAGTGCTGGCCACCCACCACCTCGTTTGCGTGCCAGCCTTCATAGGTGCTCGCTAACAGCACTTGCCCCAACAATCTTGTCAAGGCTATAGGGGGGGGGGGGAAATCTTTTTCTTTGTGTTTGTGTACATAATACTGTGCGTGTCTGCCACAGTATCTCTGGAGGAAAACATGGCAAACCCCAAAGAGAAGACCCCAATGTGTCTGGTGAATGAGCTGGCCCGCTACAACAAGCTGCAGGCCCAGTACAAGCTGGTGCGGGAGGAGGGGCCCGCACATGCCAAGGTGCGTCGCCCGGTCACTGTAGGCCGTCAGTGTTTCACGCAGTGGTGTGATGCAGGGCCATTGCCTGAGGCATTAGCAGTTATTTAATTTGTTCGTAATTAATGTTTGGGTGAGGCCAGGTACTGATCTAGCCGATGGAGCCAAACATATGAAATTGTGACGTATACCAAGAGTTTTAAGCGTACCATTTACGTAGGCTACCGTTACATGCAGGCACGTGGAACAAACAAAGCATACGGAGCAATTCTAGATTTGAAGCTTTCGTGACTGCAAGGATTCATACTCTTTGGTTTTTTCGGTAAAGTCACGCAGGTAAAAAATAATAAAATAAAATAAATGAAAACAACTAAATTCAATCACGACGTTTCGGAGGCAACACAAGCGTCCGTCTTCAGGTGGAACCGTTACAGCCAAAGTCGCTGTAGTAAGTGAAGAGAGCTAATCGAGAAAATAGAGAGCATACGGAGCAAGTGAGAAACAATTCCAAACGAGACAACAATTATAACAAAAATTAAACAATTATTGGAATAAAATGCAACCCCGGTTTATGACAATTCATCAAATCAATGTGGGGGGTAAACCATCACACCCTAACCCTTTTAACAAAACAAGCTGTCATACTAGTTAATTAAGGAAGACTCAATTCCGTTCTCCATGCAAGACACCCGTTATAAATGTTATGATATGCAGCGTAACATTTTCTAACATGACACAGTGTTGAATTATTTAATTGCTAGTCCATTCCCAATTCGATGCAGATCTGGCAGTTGGTGTTGGTAAATTCTGTGCTGAATTTTGTGGCGATCGCTTTAAGGGTTTTCTAGTTTTCGTAAAAACTAAATGATCTTGTATGGGCGGACGAACAAAATGTTTCCCAGGCGTTTCTATGGGTAGCCCATTGTCTTCCTTAAAGAAGAGATGTTTTAATCGTGGCATGACCCCAAATAATGACTCACTGAACCATGGAAGCATATGTTTTGACGTCCTTAATACGCATAACATTTCGATGAAATTCACAATTCAGGGTCGCGATTCGATTTCATAATACATTCTACGGTTTAGCGTTGTGCTGCATGTATAATCTAGTGGCTGTAGAGTTTGCATAAAATAATACTATATCGCATAAGGATTTGTACAGCCCTTTCGTCAATCCACTGCTGGATGGGATCCTACCCACGCCATGCAGGTTTTGGGGGTTATTTGACCATACTTCACCATGCTGGACAGTGCGGGTTGGTGAAAGCTGGGAGCAGCGACATGATAGCATAGACGTACGGTATAACTATGTATTTTACTGCACTACCATCTGATGCGCACAACACAGTGCCCCACAAAGTATACCAATGTCCAGGCGATCCCCGCACCTACGATCTAATTGGTTCCAGGACGATGGCAGTCGTAAGTCGGGGGTCACCTGTATAACGATTGTTTCTAACATGCACAATTTGACGCGTGCATTATACATTCAATTTATGCGTGACGGTTGATTGTACAATGCACAATAGGAATTTATAATAATCAATGAACCAATACATCAGTCATCGTCATCATCAGTAGCCATGATCAATACACAGCTGGATTAAGGCCTCCCCAAGCCGTCCATCATTGCCCTTTGAAGTAACAATCTGCCTATTTTTCGATTTAAAGCTTTCGTGTTAAGGCGCTCTTCCACCTCCAACCCAGTTTTTATATAAGCTCCTAGCTTGGTAGTGTCTCATTCTTCACCTGAGGGCGGCTGCTTGCGTTGTAGCCGAAACGTCGTGAGAATTATTTCATTCTATTATGTTTTATTTTTATTATTGTATTACTTCCCTTCTACGTGACTTTACCGAAAGAACCAAGAATCTGCCTATTACCTGTACAGAAGCAGATTCTATTGTTGTACCTCCCCATTGGACATACATGTACTCCGACCATCATTCCTTGTACGTGCCTAATGCAACGTCACATGCCAAATTATTAGTATTAGGTGATGGCAGTAATGATGTGTGCTACCAATGCACGGTGTGTGTGTGTCAGCATGTGTTCTGCCAGTCTTCTCAGTCAATCCATGGCACCTGGGTCTGTTCCGTGACCTCCTCCTGCCAGCGGGCCTTCGACACTTCACGTGGCCTCAAAGTGCACCTAGCATGGCACAAGCGCCGTGGTGACGTCACCGCCACTTAACGGTGAACCGCAGTGGTCGTTGTTGTTGCATGTGTTTTGAGTCGTGCCTTGTTCCCCCGCTTGCCACCATGCTCGCGCCCAGTTGTTCACGGTCGAGCTGGCGCTGGGGGAGCAGACATGGGAGGCCGAAGGCAGCAGCATCAAGAAGGCGCAACACTCGGCTGCCACGCGTGCCCTCGCCGAGACGGCGCTGCCCCGGCCGCCCGCTCGCCCACCCAAGCACAACCTTGGCACCAACCCAGGTGCGGCTCGGGCCACTCGTGTATAGGGACACCGAGACAAAGATGATCCCCCGTGTAGCCCGTAACAGACTGTTGGGGCAAGTGCAGTTAGCGAGCAGCACCTATGAAGGCCGGCATGGGACACGAGGGGGCGGGTAGCCAGCAGCATGCTAAGCTGCAGTTTGTCTCCCCAGTGGTGATGTTTATACACCACACCTGCTCCTCGTTTGAAGCTGAGTTGACCTAGGGGAGGTCTAGAACTGGTGCAGATATTCGCCACTGATGTTAGCCGTGAAAGGGAATCGAACTCGGGCCGCCGGGTGCATAGCCCAGTGCACATTGTGCTAACTTCTATACTACCGCCAGAGGTCACAAACGGGTTTTGATTCCTTACCCGTATCCGGCCGCACCAGGGTCGCAAACGGGTACCCGTACCCGTAGCCGGGTATCGGGTAGGGTACGGGCATCGGGTACCCGATTGCGACCTCTGACTACCGCTGGTCATGCGCACACACACTTGGGCACGTATGCACATGCATTTGCATACACACACATGGTAGTAATTACATGCTGTAAATACAGAAACACTGGTGCATACACACCATGATGTGTCCACATGCCACTACAGATGCTGGCTTTCATTTTCCACTCGTATTGTCACTCCTGTGTTGAGCATTGTGCCTGTGATCATATCACCCGCAATGCGCCCGATCTCACTAGATCTCAGAAGCTCAGTAGACTTGAGCCTGGACTAGAACTTCGATGGGTGATTACCTTGCACAAAACAGGTGTCGTAGGTTGTTACGGGGCTATGTAGGCAGCAGAGGGCAGTGCAGCAAAATTAATGTTTGTACTGTACTATGCTTCTAACATCTATGCTTCCCCCTATACCAAACTGCATTCACCAACACGGTGAAGTATGGTCACATGACCCCCACCTGCGCAGCATGGGGAGGCTCTCATTCTGCAGTGGATTGATAATAAATGATGAACATGTATACAGTGTTGTACAGTATTCACTCATGTAACTTGTACCTTCCATTAATCTCCATTCCTCTTCCTCTTGACTCGCATTGTCTGCACGGACTGTGCTATCATTCGAGTAAATGGATAACCACCCATAGCACGGGTATCAGACACATGATGCACCCACGTGGCTTCTGGAGGCAAGAGGCCACAGCGATGGGTGGCACAGCCGGTTAGTCCGACGTTGGTTCGGAGCATCTGTGGGACATGGCGCAGTGTGTGGTGACATGGCCGCAGTTTTTATGCTGCCCGCAGGGAGCATCACACCCACCGTGGAGCTCA
Organism: Lampetra planeri; assembly: GCF_965212315.1. Classification (NCBI taxonomy): domain Eukaryota; kingdom Metazoa; phylum Chordata; class Hyperoartia; order Petromyzontiformes; family Petromyzontidae; genus Lampetra; species Lampetra planeri. The sequence continues at coordinate 3,612,405 of NC_136120.1, forward strand.
ATGGGATGGCCATGAAGCTGGGCCTGCCCGTGTTCTACCGACACTTTGACCCGCCGCCCATGCCCGGATATCGGCCAAACTACAACTACCGCGGCATGCCGCACCAGAGGTCGTGATCTGCAAGCATGCGTGCACGCACGTGCGCGTTCACTCACAGAATTCACTTGCGCATTATACCACTTGTATATAGGCATACACACGTGCACTTTGACACGCACACATTTTTATCTTACTGAGTCACAAGACTATCAGCAAGGTCCTACCGAGTTTTCGCAGTACGGGGGGGGGGGGGGTACTGTTGCTGCTGTGTTTAATCCCAATTGAGTAATTTGCAGATATTTTTTCAGCATTGGGATGTTTGTCCAATGCCAGTTACATTGTATGTTTTTTTTTTTAGCTATGGGAGGAAACCTGAGGACCCGGAGGAAACCCATGCAGAACAGGGGGAGAACATACAAACTCCACACAGAAAGGCGCCCGAGCCGGAAATCGAATCCATGCCCTTCCTTCTGTGAGACACAAATGTTGCCACTGTGCCACCCTGCCGCCTAAATTTAGTGCACACATCCACACCACTCGCACATGCAAGCTCACGTGCATGGAAACACATAATCACACCCGCGCATTGCTCACACACAGCAATGTGTACACGTGCGCACACACACATCGGACATGCTCATGCAAATGTACTTGGCTCACATGCAGACGCATAAGTGCACATTCATTTTCTTTTACACATACGTGTACGCTTACTTGGTGTTGTGTGCACACATACTCATGAGCTCATGCACAACACATAAACCACACATCCATGCATACACATCGTCACGGTCTCGCACACATATGTACACACATGCACAGTTCATGTACACGCTTACACAAACATGCGTTGTGTGCAAAGCCAGTCGTCAAGACAGATGTTTGGGTGACATCTCAAGAAGTTTCTGCCTCTCATCTCTCATTTCCCCAACCTGTAAAGCCTCGGTCATTATTGCCACACTCCCCTGGATCCAATAGTGTAGCTATTGAGTGTGCAGGTGGTACAACTGCACTGGGGCAGACCCATGGACCAGAGCGGCCGATGTGCCAGGTTATGAAGGGGGAGGGGGGGGAGGGAAAGTATTCACGGTGCCTCATTGCATTTCTTACACCGGGACACATTCCAACCACGCTGTGTCACTGGATCCCTGTTGCATTGTGACCCCATTTGTTTGGCGATTCTGGCCGGGCAGGTACCACCACCCCCCGATGCCACGCGCCTTCCTGGTGGAGCTGCAGGTGGGCGAGCGCAAGTTCACGGGGGAGGGCCGTACGCGGCAGGCCGCGCGCCACAACGCTGCCAGCAACGCGCTCAAGGACCTTCAAAGCGACCCGCTGCCTCCCAAGCCTGCGCCCGACACACAGGTTATGCTCTGCTGCACCACCAACGGCTTGGACGGAGCCGGCTTCCTTTCATGACAAAGCAGGCGACAGCTCGTTGAGACCCGTCGTCGCCCTTACAAGTGAGGCCGAGGGTGAAAAAAAAGCTGCTTGCCGCTCTGCACATTTCCACGCCGGTTGTTGACGAATCGGGGGTTGTGTAATGTGGCGGTGACATGGCCCGCGTTAGAACGTCCGTCGCTCGTTGCTGAGGTTTGCGGTTCAAAGCCTGCAGGTCACCCTGGCTGTTACTACGGGTGTATCAACCTTACAAAATACACCCTCTGCTTCATTGTCAACGTTAAAGATCCTCTGATCCCATTGTAAAAGAGTAGGCCATAGCAACATCACTCCCCACGAGCACACTATATCGACCTGTGAAATATAGCAATTTCGCGATCATCCTGCACTTTAAGAATGTCCCAAATACCGAATTTATTAAGTGACTATGAATTATGGTTTCGCACGCTGGATTTGTAATCAAGGCATCTCTGGTTTGATCTCCGTGCATGCCAGTTGAAACGACGGTGCACTTTTTGTTTTAATCCCCCTATGTCCACCCAGCAGTATTATAAATGGATGCGCCAGAGTTAGTTTGTTAGCAGGGCATGTATGCTGGAGTAAAGTGTGGATACGCCCATCTCTTCCAAGACGTCTGCTGGCTATCATCTGGAGGGGCTCTCTTGAGCTGCCTCTAGTTGAAGCCCTTCTGCCAATCGTGGCATGAGAAATAAATGATAGGGCTGCACTGATTCCTTTGACTAATCAGTGGTTGCCAAGGAGCACTTTTATTTGATTGTACTGTTTCTTTGAGAAGAAATGGTCCGCTGAATTTGGGATGTGTCTTTGTATGTGCATTCGTGTAACTGTGTGTGTGTCTATACATGATGAGTATCTGGTGCGGTGTGTTAAACATCACTGGGGAGAGAAAGGCGGTGGGCGTGGTGCTGGCTACCCACCCCCTCGTATACATTACCGGCCTCAATAGGTGCTCGCTGACAGAACTTGCCCCATATTATGTCAAGGCTTTACGGGGGATCTTTGTCTTTGTTTGTCTATACGTGTGTGCGTATATAACTGTGTATATATGTGCATGTGTGTGTGTGTACATATGTACACACACACACACGCAGTGCACTGCGCTACAAATGCAACAGCCTGAGTTTAATTTTCGGCTACATACGACATCAGTGCTGATTTCTCTTAAACTGCTCCTGGGTTTAAGAGAAATCACTGCTAGTGCAGTGTGTACCTGGTGCAGTGTGTAAACATCTGCACTTGGCAGACACAGGTCTTTAAGCATGGTGCTGGCCACACCACCCCCTTGTGCACCACAGCGGCATTCATATAAGCGCTGGCTAACAGAACCTACCCCAGCATGTGTATGCTACCCGGGGGATCTTTGTCTTTGCGTACCTATGTTACTTATGTAACGGTGTGTGCATGTGCGTGTGGCTCACGGTTATAGGAGAATGGGAACGAGGATGAGGACGAGGAGAACGACCACGACGCCAACAAGTCTGAGATCAGCCAGGTGTTTGAGATCGCGCTCAAGAGGAACTTGCCCGTCAACTTCGAGGTGACAGGTTTGGCGCGACGCCTCTCCCGAGATGACAAGGCCCTCATCACCGACTGGTGCCAACACCAGGAGGCAGGCGGATCGGTGCCAGGTTTAGCAAACAGCTCCATAGTGGCAGGTATCGAAGACCGTTAAATGTTTTCGCCGACAGTTGCATTGTTTAGCAGATAGTTGCCCTGTTCCCCGTGGTCCTGAGCACCATTTGGTTCCTGACTTGCTGCAGGAACTGTCCGTTAGGCTACTGCCACTTCCTGTCACGTGACCCCTTCCCAGAATTCCTTAGTTCATTGTATTTACAGGACCCAGCAGCCACATTCTTACGTAACTCCTACAAAAGGCCAACAAACTACACTGAAGTAAATGTAGATAAGCAGACATTCCGTCTGTCTTCACATACAAATCAAATGTTTGTGAGTCCATCTGCTTACTAGTCTGGGAAGCCAATAGGCTGATGGGACTGAATAAATATTTTAATATATACGAACGGACACTCGTTCTGTGTATCCAAATATGAATAAAACAAGATCTTTATGATACGTGGAGAAGGATCTAGTGTAATTTCAATATTTTTTTTATCACACAATGCTGCACAACAACGCTCGGTGAGTTTGTTTACTTCGAAGGCATTGGGAAGCAGTTGTCGGGCAGCAGGTGGGGACAGCGTCTGACCGGTGACGGAGGAGTAGACGCCGGCTTGGTTGGTGTGCCCAGCGTTGGCGTCTTCACGACGCCACCGTTGGGGTACTACGGTAGCGAGACGTTAAATACCTCGCCTGGTATGCAGGAGGTTGTGGGTTTGATCACGACACTAATGCCTGTATATTTGGAGTTTGCATGTTCTCCACGTGGTCGCGTAGATTTTTCTACGGGTCCTTTGTTTTTTCCCTCCACAATTAGAAACATGCGTTTAGAGTATTTGGCTGTTATACATTTCCACATGATAAGCCTCTACATTGGGCAATCAGGTCCCTTTTGTACAAGAGCTATATAGTTCAGTGGGCCTCACCTGGTAAAATAAAAATATATAGTTAGAGTCCCTGCGAGTCCCTGAGCCATCGCGCTGCGTGCGCCCTGTGCAGGTGGTGCGGGAGAGCGGCCCCCCGCACATGAAGAGCTTTGTGACGAGGCTCTCGGTGGGGCAGTTCTCCGCCGAGGAGGAAGGCAAGAGCAAGAAGCTGTCCAAGAAGAAGGCGGCCGCTATCGTGCTGGCCGAGCTGTTCAAGCTGCCGCCCCTGCCCGTCGTGGAAAAACCGCGGCCCACGCTCTTCAAGAAGAAACCCAAGTCGATCGTGAAGGTGAGGCCTCGGCCCCGTGGCGGTGCGGTGCGGAGGATGGTGGTGGGCGCCTGGGTCTTGGCGCATGCGCCCACGTTGGTTGTGGGCCACACGTGCGCACACGGCACAGGTGTCATGCGATTTCTTACGATGTCTTGTCCCGTCTTCTACACTCCCAATCTCTTCTGTCCCTCTCTGTGCTTCCCTCGCCCTGCACCCAATCACGATGTCGTTCCTTTTCCCCTTCTTGCTCCCCTTCACTGGAACAAACTCCCACTGCACATGAAACGATCACCTTCATTCAGCTGCTTCCGCTCCTCCCTTAATGCAACGCCATGTGTCTTCTTCCTAGCCCATCCTGCTGATTACTACCTGCCCCCGCCTACCTGCTACGACTAGCCCTACCCCAACCCATCCTTAAGCTCCTCCACCATTCTGCACCACCACTTTTAATAATCCCACTTTTTATCACAACCACTTTCATAACATGTACCATTTTTATCATCGCTGTGCAGCTCCTTGTATTAAGGTGCTATATACATTTAGATAAGATGTCTCTCACCTACCTGTGTGGCTATGCAGGTGAGCCCAGAGTACAGCCAGGGCATGAATCCCATCAGCCGGCTCGCACAGATCCAGCAGGCGAAGAAGGAGCGTGAGCCCGACTACACAGTCGTCTCGGAGCGCAGCCTGGCGCTGCGTCGACGCGAGTTCATCATGCAGGCACGGGCACGGGCACATATGCAGTTGCATGCGTGGGCAAATGCCCAAGCAGTACTTGTGACCTACTTTCAATTCCTGGCCAAGTCATACAATAAAAATTGCAATTGGCATCCAAGCCTGCACTGAGCCACCTCAAGATTGACTATGCCTAAAATGACTGCTCACTGCATGGCGAGTGTGGTCATCATCATCATCAACACCGGCAGCGGGGCATGCGTAGTGCTATCCCCACCGGTTCCCTCGCGCGCCACGCCAGCCTTAACGGGTGCTCGCTAGTGGCCTGTGTCCTAGCGGCGGTTGTCTGCGAGGCTGAAGGAAGTGCCGTGCCTTTGTGCTGTGCTGTGTACAGGTGAAGGTGGGCGATGACTGTGCGTCGGGCACTGGTCCCAGCAAGAAGATCGCCAAGCGCAACGCGGCGGAGACGCTGCTGCTGCAGCTGGGCTACAAGCCCTCTCTGCCGGCCGCCTCGCCCGATGAAAAGGTGGCTCTGAGGCTGGGCTGTCTGTCGCCCGGTTTTTGACAACGGCTTCATCGTTGCCGTTTGAAATATGTGTATAAATTGGTAAACAGGTTTTCTATTGATTGATTTTCCTCTACAACTTTGATATTCCAGCGTCAAAGGAAATGCAACGTTTCAGTGGATAATGTTATGGCCTCTGACTAAATGGCCTAGAATGCAGATCTTTGAAGTTAATCAGGGGTGAGCCTGGATAATACTTGGATGGGTGATGACCAAACATAAAACAGGTCCAGGCAATCCACGGTTTACGCACTTTCGTGGTACACCATTTTGGAATAACTCGCGCTTTAAATTTAGACCTTTTATTGATATACGCGAGGTACTTTTCGGAATAACGTCATCCCGCAAGGCGTCGTACGCCACCCTAGCCTGGCACCGCGACCCAGTGTCGTTGGCAGCAGCTAGTGCGGTACGATAACTCGCGTGCTATTCAAGTACAGCATCTCGCCGCAAGTACACGGGCGCCCTTCACTTTGTCTGCACAACGCAACTCCGGCGTAGTTACAACGTGGAGGGGACTAAATGGGGAAGAGTCGTTACACAGAGCTACTAAAGATTTATGTAAAGAACACAGGTGCTGAGGGAAATTGGAAAGAGAACAGGTTGGTAAGGGATAATTGAGAACACAGGTGGCTGTATATCTAACATCGGAGAGGAAGCGGCACAGGTGGTGAAGGGATAATTACTGAGAGGGTACTGTAGCAAGAGAACACACACACACAGGTGGTTAGGAATTAAAGATCGAGAGGGAGATAAAAAAGGGGAGCCTCGCTGGCAATAGGCCTATTGATATGTGCGAGGATAATAGAGCCGATTATGTCTGCGTGAGTGAAATCCCCTAACCCCGACCTCCTTTACCATTACTTCTTGTGGGAAAATTGCTTTTGACAGACGCGATTTTGAGATACGTGCGTTTTTTGCAGGAACGCATATATCGCCTATGTCAAGGAGTGCCTGTATTGAAGGCTGCCTTTGGCCTACTTTTTGAGCAGAGGGGAAGTGTAACTAAAGATCTGCGGTCTATGTTCCATGCCTTCACAAATCCACAATGACCAATGCTGCGGAGTACTGTATGGTCAAATAACCCCCACAAGCAGCACAGCGTGGGGTGATTCAACCATTTGTTGCACACAGTCTGCACACAGTCTGCACCAGCAGCAGGCCATGCTTTCCCACCTGATGACGGATGCTTGTGTTGCGCCCGAAACGTCGTGATGTATTTTATTTTTCTACCTACGTGACTTGACCGAAAGAACCAAAGAGTATGGATTCCTGCAGTCACGAAAGCTTCAAATCAAGATTGGCAAAAGGCTGTACCTGTAGGAAGGGGTCCTAATGATTCCCAAGAAGATAAGGGACAAAACTATCATGCATTTACCAACGAATTAAAGCTACGAAAAAGCATGAAATGTGGATATGTTCTGTGCTGACCCTCATCTCCTCCATGTGTTGCACTCTGCCCACTCTCTCTATTCCTGCCCCACCATCGCCTGTTCCCTACCCCTGTGCCCCTCCCTTAGCAGTGTCAGCCGCAAGAGGGTGAGAAGCCGGTGGATACACGCAAAGTGACCTTCGCGGAACCAGCCAGCCCCAGTAAGTAGCTCCTTCCCTACTACGGCAGGGTGGTCTGGGCTCCGATTGACTTGTGCCTCTCTTCACACGGACATCTGAACCTGATGCACTTGAGCAGGTGCCAGGTATCGCGGCGACCCTCTGCCCTACTGATTGACGTCATACCCAATGAATGAGTCATTATTCCTGCCCCTGATCCTGCTTGGCCACGAGCCAGACTCAGATGTCTTGCGAAGTCACTTGGTTCCAGCTTAGCATGGCACATAGCCATTGGAAACCACCTGTACCGCTAGCGCCCAATGCTGGCTCAGCTCGAATGTGCCAGTGGAAATTGTGTATTGGAGTGGTTCTCGACTTGGTATTTGGGATTAAATTACCCAGGATTGTCGTGTCAAGTTGAAGTGCTTTGCACTCATCCACCACCCAGCTATCACATCCTCCGTGTGTTGTGTGTAGTGTGCTTTTTTAAATCCTTTATATTAAGTTCACTTGCTTGCGCGCTTACGACCGTGCAAATCTTTCGGTCGTTTTTTTAACCCACTTCCCGTGATCCAATCGAGCTGACATTTTGCACACAGACTTGTTGTGTGTGAAAATTTATTTTCATGAAATTTTTTTTCAAAAAGTTTACACTTTTTAGGAAAAAAATAATTATACTTAATTACCAATTGCTTAATGGTGGCAGGCACTCATCTGACCCATAGGTGGCAGCCATCTCAAGCCAGAGGACGAGAGGACTCTAACCGCCCGTTTCAAAGACCAATGTGGGCTGGGTTGTGGCCCATTGAACACGCATATAAAGGATTTATAGTGAAAAACTTTGTTTTCAATTTATATTCCATTTGAGTCATTGGCATCATGTCATGAGACAAAAGCTTTTTCGTTCGGCACCCTCAGCTCGCCGTCCACCACCGCATGTCAGATGATAGAAATGGCCTTGGAAGAAGTCATTGAACTACTCTTGAAGTCAATTTCAGGTGGCATTTTTATCCATACTTGAAGTACAGATTTTTTTTTAAACTTAACTTTCGTGACTGCAGGAATTCATATTCTTGGCTCTTTCGGTAAAGTCACGTAGATAGCAAATAAAAAAAAAATGCAATAATAAATTGAAAATAATAAAAGCAAAAAACCCACGACGTTTCGATCGCTTGTGTTGCGATCAAAACGTCGTGGGTTTTTTGCTTTTATTATTTTCAATTTATTATTGAAATTTTTATTGTATTTTATTATGTTTTTCTATCTACGTGACTTTACCGAAAGAACCAAGAATATGGAGCACAGATGTAAAATTCCCTGCAACGAGTGTGCATTGCATCTTTGTGTGACCAACTATTTAAATTCTCAGAGCTGGAATAAACTAAATTAAGTAAAAACATCTTTAAACATTATTGGTTCTTTGCACGAATGCATAGTTTAGGCAGAGACCATCAACTCGTCGCTCTTGATAACCAGGTTTAATTACAGGTGGCTGAAACCTGGAGTCAAACCCAGAATCTCAGTGGTGTTGGCTCGGTGCTTCTGACATGGTGTTAGCCTCCCAAAGCCACCGGCCACCTCTACAGTGCACCCTGAAACGTAGACAAAACCTTATATAGTAAAACCTTGGATTGCGAGCATAATTCGTTCAGGAAACATGTTTGTAATCCAAAGCACTCGTATATCAGTTGTGATCACGTGACGCTCGGCAGACAAAGCATATACACGTACTGCTCGTATTGCAAGACCTCGTTCGTTTATCAAATTAACATTTATTAACAAAAATTTGCTCGTCTTGCAAAACACTCGCAGACCAAGTTAATCGGAATCCAAGGTTTTACTGTAAATGTATGTTGACCTTCTTTCGCACCGTACATAGCCAACCGTGCTAATCAGAGATGCAATTGGTGCACCTCGCCTGCTCCACCCCGTGTCTCCCCGTGCCGCTCTCTCCTTTCTCTGCTGCTCAGACCAAAAGGGTATCCTGCACCTGTCAGCTGATGTCTACCAGCAGATGGAGGCTGCACGAAACCGGGCTGGCGGTCCCCCTCCCCAGCAGCAGCAGCAGCAGCATCAGCAGCATCAGCAGCAGCAGCAGCATCCTGCCATGGGCTACGGCAAGAAGGAGCCGTCGTGGGGGGGCCCAGGCTCCATGCACCCCCACGGCCTAGGAAACACCACTGCCACCATTCCCAGGTGCTTTTGTGGATCCCCATGGCAGCACACTCAAGCAGGCGGCTCACGCGGGGGCATTCCCATAAGCGTCGGGCTAAACTATCGCTCTTGATAAACACGAGCGAAACTTTGTGTCCGTTCTAACAGCAGTATTTTAATATTCGGGGTGGGGTGATGGCACAGTGGTGTGAGTGTACTGCGCTATTAACTCGACGATGTGAGGTCCATACGCGGCCATGGCTAACAGCGCTGGCGTGTGCTATCCCAGTTGGTCTTGGGTGCGCCCTTCATCAGCCTACACTGACCGTCATGGTGGAGTATGGTTAAACAACCCCCTTGTCTAATACGGTATGGGGAAGAGTGGATTTGGGGCTATCAATTATGATAATGATTATTATACATATTTATTGAATAAAAAATAAATATATTGTTAAAAAAAAAAAACATTTGGTAACTTTAACTTTGGTGTGGACCAATCAGTTTCAAGGACAATGCATATATTATCATAGTATGTTTTTTGTTTGCATTTTGGCTGCAAGTTTTGTGGTTAATGCGGACATGAATCCTTGTAAAAAGGTTTCAGTTTTGTTGCCAGAAAAAAGGGGAAAAACCCCTATTATTATTTTAACTTTGTAGTAGCGCGGCCTCCCCAGGACCCTCGGGTAAACTTGTCTAAGCGAGTGTCCTGCTGGACAGGTTTCTGGGCTAGCATGTAAAACTGTTTCATCATTTTGGGATAGGCCACATCGTGATCTAGCCAATGTTTTGTCATAAAACCCTCCACCCTCCGGCATTGTCAAACAAATGAAATTGTCAAGTGTACAACAATTTAATGTGCCAATTAATTGTTTCAGCTCATCCGTAAGTTAAGAGCAATTCTCATCTTATTATATCAGTTAGATAAGACGTTTCGCTTGAAACTGCATCGAGCATCTTCAGGTCATGAAACCACGAAGTAAGAATTTCATTTGTTTGGCTCGCGACAAAGATTTATCGAAATCGTTACGTGCTCTAATCCAAAAATCAATTGTCAATCTTAACAACGGAAGCGAAAACCTACGGGTTACGTAAAACTGAGTGCGCGTGTGTGTGTGGCGATGCAGGGAGCTGCTGATGAAGGGCGGCTCGCCCACGGCGGAGGCCATGGTGAAGGTGCCGCCCGTCCACATGGCCCACGCGTGCCAGCAACTCGACTACCTGGCTCGTGAACAAGGCTTCCAGGTGGCCGCTCTGCGGTGGACAGTGTCCCTGCGTGTCAAGCGAAGGGGTTTTCTCTCGGCGTTTTAGTATCGCGCGTGTGTTTATGTTGAGTGGAGCGCGGTAGCCAAGTGGTTAGTGCACGGCACTACAAACCCAGCGGCCTGAGTTCGTTTTCTGCTCAGAGCCAATATAAGTGAATCGGACCTGGGCCTCCGTGAGGTCAACTCACCCTTAAAACGAGTACCTGGTGCAGTGTGTAAACATTGACAAAGGTAGCCGGGCGTGGTTCTGGCCATACCACCCCCTAGTACACTGTGCCGTCCTTCATAGTTGCTCGCTAACAGTACTTGCCCCAACAGTCTATTGAGGCTATAGGGGGGGATTTTCCCTTAGTAAATCTACTGCTGGGTGAAGATCACCCTCACCCACACCTTGTTGGTTGTGGAGATTGTTTGACCATACTTGGCCACGGCGGTCAGTGCTCATTGTTGATCGGGAGGGCATCCAGGATTGGTTCAAATATTGCTCACCACTGATATTATCTTTGGCTGGAAAATATAACGTAGTGCTGGGTTCACAGAGGAATGCGTTGACCATTGTGCTACCACTGACTTTCGATGTACTGTACAACATGTCGTTATAACCATCTTGGTATTCTTGGTTCTTTCGGTAAAGTCACGTAGAAGGGAAATAATTAAATAATATTTATATAAAACAATAAAAATTCTCACGACGTTTCGACTGCAACACAAGCAATCATCATCAGGTGTGAAATCCAATTTTGTTGCTGTGGATTTCACAGCTGATGATGATTGCTTGTGTTGCAGTCGAAACGTCGTGAGAATTTGTTTTGTTTTATATTTATATTATTTTATTATTTTCTTTCTACGTGACTACCGAAAGAACCAAGAATATGAATCCCTGCAGGCACGAAAGCTTTAAATCAAAACCCTCTTAGTGATGGTGTCACTCGAGCATCATAGCGGTGAACCGATTCGACTGTGATGTGAAAGTCTTTTTACGCTCACGAAAGCTTCAAACTCGCGTCGGACAGTCTTGAACACACAGCAAGCTGGCAGCTACTGGAGAAGAGCTCTTAGGACCATGTTTGCACTGAAATATCAGAGAGGGTTTTAGATGTGTTTTTGGGTTTTGTCCTGTGTTGTTCCGCATTATATCCGACCTTTCGCTGCACATGCTGGGAACTTCATTAACTGAATTCAGCATCTCACTTTTTCCCGTGATGATTATCGTGTTGTCTGATACTGCTGGTGTTGCTGGTTCTTGATGCCGATTGTTTCACTGGTGGGGTTTCTACAGGAAATTAATTATAATCGTATCGAAACGCGAACAGCGCAATAAGGATAGAAATCGGTGAACAAGTATTATCAGGAATTCCTCGGGCACTGCATTAGTGAGATGTTATCTCCCTCTCCTGGTATGCAGTAGGTTGTGGGTTCGATACAGACCCTGACTCCTGTATATTTGGAGTTCACGTGTTCTCACGCTACGTGGTCGCGTGGATTTTTCTCTTGGCCCTCACCAGTTTTGCCTTCCACCTTCAGAAAGTTGCGTTGAGATTATTTGGCTGCTACTCAAAAAATCCACGTGAGCCACTTAGACGAGTTATCATGCATGGCCAGGTTGCCTCTGGAATAGAGCTAATAACTCAGTGGGCTTTACCTGCTAAAAAAAATATCTATAAATAGGATTTTAATAAATGTATTAATCAGAGGTGGCTGAGTGGCTGAAAGTTCAGAGCAATAAAGTGGCTCCGCTTAGGCCTAGTTTCTAATCCAGTCAGCCAATCATGATTACATTTGTGTCTCAAGTCTTTTGAGTTGATGGTCTCAGCTTTGGCACCAATAACTGGACTTAAAACATCACGTTTAAATTTTCCTTTTTAAATTAAATCTGCATATGTCTTGCTCTATAAATGAATAAAGTATTTGTTGGACTGCCATGTGCTGAATATCCCTGTAGCTGGGCACGTGAGAATATGGACCATTCCTCACGTGGATTGGAAAAAAACGGGTTTTTCAAAAGTATCTCGGTTTTGATTCTATGATTTCACCTATGGGTTGATGCACTGCTCTTTGAGACTTCCAAATAGACATTTCGTCCCATGACCCTGACACCGATCGCGAAATTGGAACACAATTGCACACCTTAACAATAAATGTGGGATTTGTGTGTTTGGTGATGCACAGGTGCAGTACATGGACATGCAGCGTGGGAAGGATATTATGAGCACCCTTACCATCCTGCCCCTGCAAATAGCGTTCCATGGCGTGGGCAGCACTGTGGAGGCGGCACGCGATCAGGTGCTCCTGCACTGAACACGCCACACCTGCCCGCTTGCTCGCTCACCCACACCACAAAGATCCCCCGTGTAGCCTTAACAGACTGTAGGAGCAAGTGCTGTTAGCGAGCACCTATGAAGGCAGGCACGGCACACGAGGGTTGGGTGGCCAGCACCACGCCCGGCCACCTTTGTTTCCCCAGTGGCGATCTTTACACACTGCACCAGGTACTTATTTGAGGCTGAGTCGACCTAGGGGAGGCCCATAATCGGTTCAGATAATTATCATCACTGGTGTTCTCCGTGACCGGGAATCGAACCCGGTTCGCCAGGTTCACAGTGCAGTTTTCTAACTGCTACACCACCGATCCCCACTCACTTGCTCACCCACTCACCCTACTCATTTGGTCACCTGCATGTTGGTTCGCTCACTCGCTCGCCCGCCCGCCCATACCTCACGCTTGTACATACACTCAACTGGCTTGCTCATCCACGTGCTCGATCGCTCACCAACACCTCACTTGATCATACACCCAGTGGTCAAAGTGCCGGTAAGAAATACTCAGATGGTATGGTATACTTGCAAATTCAAGTGTAAACCTGGGATGAGGTGACCACTCTTTATTATACATTTGAAATGCACAATAATACCATTATGTAGTCGACACATGTGTGACACACCACCTCGCGCACACCACCTCACTCCACCTCACTCACACCACCTCACTCACACCACCTCACTCACACCACCTCACTCACACCACCTCACTCACTCCACCTTACTCACACCACCTCACTCACACCACCTCACTCACACCACCTCACTCACACCACCTCACTCACACCACCTCACTCACACCACCTCACTCACACCACCTCACTCACACCACCTCACTCACTCACCTCACTCACACCACCTCACTCACACCACCTCACTCACACCACCTCACTCACACCACCTCACTCACACCACCTCACTCACACCAACACACTCACACCACCTCACTCACACCACCTCACTCACACCACCTCACTCACACCACCTCACTCACTCACTCACCTCACTCACACCACCTCACACCACCTCACTCACACCACCTCACTCACACCACCTCACTCACACCACCTCACTCACACCACCTCACTCACTCACCTCACTCACACCACCTCACACCACCTCACTCACAACACCTCACTCACACCACCTCACTCACTCCACCTTACTCACACCACCTCACTCACACCACCTCACTCACACCACCTCACTCACACCACCTCACTCACTCACCTCACTCACACCACCTCACACCACCTCACTCACAACACCTCACTCACACCACCTCACTCACTCCACCTTACTCACACCACCTCACTCACACCACCTCACTCACACCACCTCACTCACACCACCTCACTCACACCACCTCACTCACTCACCTCACTCACACCACCTCACTCACACCACCTCACTCACACCACCTCACTCACACCACCTCACTCACACCACCTCACTCACACCAACACACTCACACCACCTCACTCACACCACCTCACTCACACCACCTCACTCACACCACCTCACTCACTCACCTCACTCACACCACCTCACACCACCTCACACACACCACCTCACCACACCACCCCCACCCACCCACCCACCCCTCACTCACACCCCCCCACCTCACCACACCACCCACCCACCACACCACCTCACTCACACCACCACACTCACACCACCCTCACTCACACCCCTCACTCACACCACCTCACTCACACCACCTCACTCACACCACCTCACTCACACCACCTCACTCACACCACCTCACACACTCACCTCACACACTCCACCTCACTCACACCACCTTACTCACACCACCTCACACCACCTCACTCACACCACCTCACTCACTCACTCACACCACCTCACTCACACCACCTCACTCACACCACCTCACTCACACCACCTCACTCACTCACCTCACTCACACCACCCCACTCACACCACCTCACTCACACCACCTCACTCACACCACCTCACACCACCTCACTCACACCACCTCACTCACACCACCTCACTCACACAACCCCACTCACACCACCTCACTCACACCACCTCACTCACTCACCTCACTCACACCACCTCACTCACTCACACCACCTCACTCACTCAACCTCACTCACACCACCTCACTCACACCACCTCACTCACCCCACCTCACTCACACCACCTCACACCACCTCACACCACCTCACTCACCTCACTCACACCACCTCACTCACACCACCTCACTCACTCACCTCACTCACACCACCTCACTCACACCACCTCACTCACACCACCTCACTCACACCACCTCACTCACACCACCTCACTCACACCACCTCACTCACCTCACTCACCTCACTCACACCACCTCACACCACCTCACTCACACCACCTCACTCACACCACCTCACTCACTCACTCACCTCACTCACACCACCTCACTCACTCCACCTCACTCACACCACCTCACTCACACCACCTCACTCACACCACCTCACTCACTCCACCTCACTCACACCACCTCACTCACACCACCTCACTCACACCACCTCACTCACCTCACTCACACCACCTCACTCACACTACCTCACTCACACCACCTCACTCACACCACCTCACTCACACCACCTCACTCACACCACCTCACTCACACCACCTCACTCACTCCACGTCACTCACACCACCTCACACCACCTCACTCACACCACCACACTCACACCACCACACTCACACCACCTCACTCACTCCACCTCACTCACACCACCTCACTCACACCACCTCACTCACACCACCTCACTCACACCACCTCACTCACTCACCTCACTCACTCCACCTCACTCACACCACCTCACTCACCCCACCTCACTCACACCACCTCACTCACTCACTCACACCACCTCACTCACACCACCTCACTCACACCACCTCACTCACACCACCTCACTCACTCACCTCACTCACACCACCCCACTCACACCACCTCACTCACACCACCTCACTCACACCACCTCACACCACCTCACTCACACCACCTCACTCACACCACCTCACTCACACAACCCCACTCACACCACCTCACTCACACCACCTCACTCACTCACCTCACTCACACCACCTCACTCACTCACACCACCTCACTCACTCAACCTCACTCACACCACCTCACTCACACCACCTCACTCACCCCACCTCACTCACACCACCTCACACCACCTCACACCACCTCACTCACCTCACTCACACCACCTCACTCACACCACCTCACTCACTCACCTCACTCACACCACCTCACTCACACCACCTCACTCACACCACCTCACTCACACCACCTCACTCACACCACCTCACTCACACCACCTCACACCACCTCACTCACCTCACTCACACCACCTCACTCACACCACCTCACTCACCTCACTCACACCACCTCACTCACACCACCTCACTCACACCACCTCACTCACACCACCTCACTCACACCACCTCACTCACCTCACTCACCTCACTCACACCACCTCACCACCTCACTCACACCACCTCACTCACACCACCTCACTCACACCACCTCACTCACACCACCTCACTCACTCACTCACCTCACTCACACCACCTCACTCACTCCACCTCACTCACACCACCTCACTCACACCACCTCACTCACACCACCTCACTCACTCCACCTCACTCACACCACCTCACTCACACCACCTCACTCACCTCACTCACACCACCTCACTCACACCACCTCACTCACACCACCTCACTCACACTACCTCACTCACGCCACCTCACTCACACCACCTCACTCACACCACCTCACTCACACCACCTCACTCACACCACCTCACTCACTCCACGTCACTCACACCACCTCACACCACCTCACTCACACCACCACACTCACACCACCTCACTCACACCACCTCACTCACCTCACTCACTCCACCTCACTCACACCACCTCACTCACACCACCTCACTCACACCACCTCACTCACACCACCTCACTCACACCACCTCACTCACACCACCTCACTCACTCAACCTCACTCACACCACCTCACTCACACCACCTCACTCACACCACCTCACTCACACCACCTCACTCAGTCACCTCACTCACTCCACCTCACTCACACCACCTCACTCACACCACCTCACTCACACCACCTCACTCACACCACCTCACTCACACCACCTCACTCACTCACCTCACTCACTCCACCTCACTCACACCACCTCACTCACACCACCTCACTCACACCACCTCACTCACACCACCTCACTCACTCACCTCACTCACACCACCTCACTCACTCCACCTCACTCACACCACCTCACTCACTCACCTCACTCACTCCACCTCACTCACACCACCTCACTCACTCACCTCACTCACACCACCCCACTCACTCACCTCACTCACTCACCTCACTCACACCACCTCACACCACCTCACTCACACCACCTCACACCACCTCTCTCACACCACCTCACTCACACCACCTCACTCACACCACCTCACTCACCACCTCACTCACACCACCTCACTCACACCACCTCACTCACACCACCTCACTCACTCACCTCACTCACACCACCCCACTCACTCACCTCACTCACTCACCTCACTCACACCACCTCACACCACCTCACTCACACCACCACACTCACACCACTTCACTCACACCACCTCACTCACACCACCTCACTCACACCACCTCACTCACACCACCTCACTCACACCACCTCACACCTCACTCACACCACCACACTCACACCACCTCACACCACCTCACTCACACCACCTCACTCACACCACCTCACTCACACCACCTCACTCACACCACCTCACACACCACCACACTCACACCACCTCACTCACACCACCTCGTGGTGCAATACAAAATGACTTGGCATGTAAACGTTCACCCACACATTCTTTGATTAATCGTTATCATTCTTGCACAACATTTATTCATAAATCATATTTTTTTTTTACAAATGTGTTCATTTCCCTGCTTGTACTGTCAAATTTGTGCCATTAATAGATCATCTCATTTGTAATGCAGAATTGAAGCTATTTTGTTGGTACTGTTTCATTTGTGCTGCTCTGTTTAGGACAATCATCATCTCTGTTCCCTCGCTGATTTGTACCGTATGTCTTGTTCCTGACCATTAGCCTGCAAGAAAAACTTGAATTTTAAATTAATCGTTGTATGCCTAGCAGGTACATAACACCCATTCGTTAAGATGTGAACCAATGTAGTCTGTGCAGCATCGTTGAAAACAAACAAAATGCTATGCAAGCTGAACAGAGACTGTGTGATGGAATTTCACTCTACTTTTATCGATGAGGATAAAGAGGATGAAAGTGGAATTTAAAATCCTTATCAACAACACGGCTTGCCAGCTGTGTGTCAGCTGCGTACTTATTGGGGATGATCGTAAAGGTATCGCCCTGCCGTCCTGATGGTGACGCTTTGTATCCCTCCCCATCTTCTTTCACAGGCTGCCCTCAACACATTGAAGCAGGTATCTGAACAGGGCCTGGATGCTTTGGCCAGCAAAGGAAAACCAGACAAGTACTTCACACATCTTGGAAACCAATGGTTTTAAAAAGGGTCTCAGTGACCCATCACGTCCGCTCTCATGTCCTCATGGTCTTTGACTTGAGTTGCTTCGGGAAGTGAGATTTAGGCTCCCATTTCTCTGCCAAGGCTGTTGTAATGTGCCCAGAATTCTCAGAGGGGGCAACTTGGAGAATTTAACACGAACATTTGATGTTGCGTCGTTAAAATGTACGCGCGATAATGCACACGGTGGAAAAAAGCATACTTTGACAGGTCCTAATTTTGTAATTGGCCTGCCAAATCACACACCTGAAAGTTATACCAAAGTGTGGAGAGTAATGGGGTAAGAATGGTTTAAGTTAAAGAATAATTATTCTTTGGACATATCCACAATTGTATTCCTGGTTTTGTATTAGCATTCTGTCGTAGGACAAAGAGTCAATTTGGAAATCGAATTGTGACCCTGTGCGCATGAGAACAACTCTGCAGGAGATTTGTGTAGAAACGTTTTCAAAGAAACCCTTCAAATGGAAATGTTATATTACCTTTTACACAATGCAAAATTAAACGAGTGTTTTTCGCATTAAAGTCAAACCTATATTTAAATTCTCAAAGCTGGTATTTAGCCAAATTAAGTAAAAACATTATTTGGTGGATATTTTTGTACAGTAAATGTTGAGTGGGCTTAGACCATCAATTAGCTACACTTGAAAACCCGGTTTAATCACAGGTATCTGCCTGGATTCGAACCCAAGAACTCATCGGTGACAGCTCAGCACTCTGAGTCACCCGGACACCTCGATTTTCAGGTCAATTTTAACACAATGTAATCAAGTCATTCTGCGAACATTTTTACTGGACCTCTTGTAAAGCATGTACATTATTCGAGACCCTGTACATCAGAGGAACAGTGGGAAACAACAAAGCCGGTATGGGGAGATCGGCAAGGGAGATTAGATACGACAGACACTTTCAGGGAATTATTGTATAAATAGCTGGGGGAGTTACAAACAGAATCAGGGTAATCCAGAAGGGAGGTTATGTACAGAGGGGTCATTTGTTCACAGGCGAATCAATGAGCATGCATTGCTGGGCCTAGTGGTGTAGCAGACATTATTACTTGCATGAGACACCCAACTTGCTGGGCCATGATGTGGTTTGGCCTAAAGATGGCAGTACAGCAAGTAGAGATTGCTGACATTAATGTTTTTCGCATGAACACATGGGTTTTCTCTGTTCGCTACCAGTTTCTTCTCGCATGCGAAACAAAAATAATTGTCAGTTCAATTACCATGTAGACATTTGCGAAGAATAGAATTAATGATAACTTCTTCTTGGTTCTTTCGGTAAAGTCACGTAGAATGGAAATAAAATAATAAAAATAAAACATAATAAAATAATTCTCACGACGTTTCGGCCACAATGCAAGCAGCCGTCCTCAGGTGGAGAACAGTGTCTGTCGAAGAGACAGAGTTTGAGAGTCTGAGTGGCCGAAACGTCGTGAGAATGATTTTATTATGTTTTATTTTTATTATTTTATTATTTCCATTCTACGTGACTTTACCGAAAGAACCAAGAAGATGAATCCCTGGAGTCACGAAAGCTTTAAATCGAAATTTAATGATAACTTTTTTTTTATTAAATCGCGTAAATGCTTTATGATGCTGGTTGTAATCACCAGTGAAACGTTCTACTGAATTGTAAATATTGTGAGTTTGCTCTTTCGCACACAACTGGTGTGTTGAAGTAGTAATCAATTGACACGTTCTGCTCACGGGTTAATCCTTACTAATTGGCTGTATCGGATGGGTGTACGACACGTTGACATTTACGCGATTTAACCCAAAAAAAACCACAATCACGTCAGTGCATTATTGAATTGGCCATACCTGTCCAGTAGAGTAGGAGCATCGCCAAACGAGGCTTGAGGCTTTCTACTAGTGGCCCTTAGCGAGTGGATGGCCTTGAGCCTATACATGACTGTGCAGTTGGCCAGTGGGGGTAGTTTCAGAGTGTGGAGCTTGCAGTGTAAAGATTGACTTGGGGCTTCAACTGAAAGCCTTGGTTGCTGGAGCAGATAGCACATGCCGTGGTATCGAGTGAGAGTTAGTTGTCCTTTCCTTGCACCTCCGATGAGCACGGTCGGCTACGTACGGTGTGAAGGAAGCTGCACATTCATCGGTGTGACAGCCAAGCAGGGGCGTGACCAGAGAGGATATTGAAGACGATGATGGCAATCTCGTAGTTTGACCAAGTCTGGATGTAT
Source organism: Lampetra planeri (assembly GCF_965212315.1). Classification (NCBI taxonomy): domain Eukaryota; kingdom Metazoa; phylum Chordata; class Hyperoartia; order Petromyzontiformes; family Petromyzontidae; genus Lampetra; species Lampetra planeri. The sequence goes on from NC_136120.1 coordinate 3,633,032, forward strand.
TCATTGAGGGGATCTGAGTATTGGAGAGATGTGGTATAATTTTTGGGTGCGGAGGGAAAATCTGTTAGTGGCATTTTGGATCATCTGTAGTTTTGAGGTGAGGAATGTGGGGAAGTGAGAGCTTGATGAAGTCAAAGAGGGTGAAGGTTCTCAGCAGTAGCTACAGTGAAAAAGTGGCTAATGTTGTGCAGATGTAGGTGTGGGGTCTTGCAGAGTCCAGAAGTATGGAAAAAGAACGAGTGCTTGGGTTCAATGATGATCCAAGGTTGTATAAAGTCACACTTCAGAATGTGTAGGTGTGAACTGGAGGCTTTACTGAGTGTGTCCTTTTTTCCAATGGGAACTTCATATTTGGCAACATTTCATTGGGGATAACTATCAAAGTTCGGAACAGATAGATTCAAGAATAAGTTGCTGTCCTGTCATCTCTCGGCCACCTCAATGCCCAAGCATCCAACACCTGGTATTCCCAGGCAGTCTGCCATGCAAGTAGTAAACAGTTTAAAACCGTATTAGCTTCTGAGATCTGACAGTAAATTGCATTAAAAAATGTAATTGTTTACTCGTCAAAGTGAGAATATTGTTTAATTATGAACACCGGATCCCAGTCGGTTCTGGTCCAGCACACTGTACCACGTTTATTTATCACTCTCCCTGGTGACCCTACCACTCGTCCTATGTCATTGTACATGTACAGCCCTATTGACAATCCACTGCCGGATGAAGGCCTTCCCGGCTTCACCACACTGGTCAGTGTGGGTTGGTGAAAGCAGTGGCCGTAGATGTGGGAGTATAGAAGTGCAGTACCAAAATTTATTTTTGCTGTCCACCACAGCCATGCAACAAGATGTTGTGCATGGTGGCTCCCCCCCCCCCCCCCGATCCAGGCGCTATCCAGGCTAAATGGGCCTGCTTAGCTTTCGAGATCTGGTGAGACCATGCACATTCCTTGTGACTTGGTCATATGCTTGTTGTATGTGTTAAGTGTTAATAAAAAAAAACGTTAAAGTCTCGGCGTGTTTGTGTGTCCCTGCAGTAAGGGGTTGGCTGACAAGATGGACCCCAAGGGGATGGACTTAGGCGGGGGCCTCGTGAAGACCCCTCCTGGCCCGTCCCCCGAGCCCATCGGCACATAGACGGGCAACGCGCCATGCCACGCACACCCCACGCGCCCACGCTACTCAACTTATACCCCAGCTCCTCTTTTCTCCTCCCACAACTCCCCATCTTCTCTCCCAGCTCTCCATCCTTTCCCCCAGTGATGCCTCCACCCCCAAGCTTCCAATCTTTTTTCCCATCTTCTCTTCCCAGCCCTCCCAGCTCTCTCAGCTCCTCATCTTCTCTCCCAGCTCTCCATCCTTTCCCACCAGCTCCCCATCCTCTTCTCCAGTTCTGCATCCACCCCCAGCTTCAAATCTTCATCCCCCAGCTCGCCATCCTCTTCCCAACTCCCATTCTCTCCCAGCTCCCCATCTTTTCTCACAACTCCCCATCTTCCCTGCCAGGTTCCCGTCTTTTTCCGTGTGCCGTGGTGGGGGGGGGGGGGCGCGTGTGGTAGTGCGTTGGTCCGCGCTGCCTGTGTAACCGCACACATTGCACCATAACTCGGGCAGGCGATTCACACGTTCATTTTAAAATCACGATTTTTAAAAAAAGAAATCAGCATTGAATTTTTTACGAGTGGCTGCCATCCATGGAATTGGATTTATCACAGACGAACAAAATTTATCTTGATATTTTTTAAATTTTAAGTTAGTTGCAACTGAAAGTGCTTTCAGTGATGTGTTCTTAATTGGTGATATTTACATTTTGGAGTGGGACTTCACAGCCTCTGTGAATTTACTGCGGCACACTCCCACAAACGATGTGTGAGTGTTCAGTTCAGCCCTGGAGAGGGGTGTTGGACGAGACGCTGGTTTAGAACACGGCCAAACCACGCACGTAGCTCGTCCGTCGTCACCGCATGGCCCAGCCAAAAGTGTTTTTTAAGCGACCCCATCGGCAAATCAAAGCTGGTGGAGCGAGAATTGAGTCGACGTACGCAGTGCTGATGGAAATAAAATGACATGCAGGACGAGGGTAAATTTTTCCTTTATACAAGAATCTTGTAGAGCTACAGAAGTTTGCCAGTCGTCAGTCGAAGTTGACTGATGGATACATTGGTAAAGAGTTGAATTTACTGTGAAGAAGAGTTTCATGGTGAGGGCAGCACTCGGACATGCTGCTACAGCAAGCCGCCCAATACAAGGCTCCCATCCCCTGTGGGGTGGCCTTCATTTGGCGTGAACAGTGCTCGCCAATTGAGCTGAATCGAAATGACCCGACAGATCCTGAGAGAGCATTCTATTTTGAAAACCATGCAAACGTACACGGCATCGATGGCAATTAACAGATGAACTGCTCTCCACTGCAGCTGAGTTTGTCGATTACACAGTTTATCATGCCAGATTCAATGGTCAATGGGTTGTGCTGCCTCGTAATTTTATGACAATAATTTAGTTAATTCTTCATGACATGCCCGGCCCCATGGTGCAATGTGATTCGGTGCAGTTTTCGTGTGTGTGTGCGTGACCCATTCGTGTGTCTGTGTGTGCGTGAGTATGCGTACGTGTGTACGCCGATTCCAGACAAACGTGCAGTACGTGAAGACAACCGATGGCAAGGCTTTAGATTAAAGCGATCATGTAACCAACGGAATTAGAGAAGAGGATTGCTTTTTGCGTTTCAAAGTGTAGCAAAGTAGATCCAGTGGCTGGCAGTTCCTCGCATCTCTACTGGAACCGAAGCCTCTGAAACATTTGATGTTTGCATTTAAAATGAAATATATTCAACGATACTGATAACAAACAGATTCTTTCAAAAACCTTTGTTTAACCGAGGACTCCCAGTTTGCTCCCACGCATCGTTTTGTAGGTGAATGTTGAAGTAATTGGAAATGGCAGTGAAATGCGTGTGTTATCGTGAAAATAGCGAGGGGGGAGTATGGGTGTGGCTGTGCATAGAATATCCTGCAGACTTTGCTTGGAAACGGCGGTTGTCTTCATGTATATCCACTTTAGCAGCACTACATCACCTGTCAGGACGGTAAAATCCAACTCGTTTAGTCTGCAAGAATTGTGACGGCAACGCACTGAGAGGTTACCGTTGGATTGTCAGGCCACGTAACGGTGATGAGAATGCAGTGCTAAAAGAAACATTCGATCTCGTGTTAGTTTTACGCAAGGTTGCAGACTAGAGGTTGTGTTTTTGTAGTTGCTGACTGCTAAGTGTTTATCAATTACTCTAAGTTGTGATCTTTTTTTTTGCATTCCGTTCCCACCATTTAGACCTGCCTGTTGCTCCGAACACAAATCATAAATGGTGGAAACGACTGATATCTTTTTGCGTTGTCTGCATCGGCGGCACGCGCTGACGCTCTGGAGCGTGGGCGGCGGTGAGGGGTGGCGGGTGGCGGGTGGCGTCCGAGTTGCTGCTCTGACTCCAACCAACTCGAGCTCACCTGACCCTGATCCCACCACACCCCACCCCTTCTCCATGCTCGGTGACACTCGCCTGGTTTGGGTCCAGACCAGGTGGCCAGGATTCGTGCAGCCTGAGTCAGGTCACTTATTGTCAGGACCTATATCGCTACGTCAGGACCTGCCTAGCCTGTGTCAGGAGCCATTCGGCCTATGTTTCTGCTGGCGCATGCCCGCAGAAGCATCTGTGGGTGACGATGCCTTCACCGGTTTAGTTGGAGGCTTCCTGTTTTTTGGGCCGTTTTCAAATTTCCACGTTTTAAAAGTTAAATCCGCAACGCTGTTAAGTACACGGCGTAAACGCGTCCTTGGACGAGTCACTAATGATGATGATGATGAAAAACCGTGTGGGGGGGGGGGGGTGACTCGATCAATGTTTCCACTGCTATCCCCCCACTTTGAGTTTTCTTTTCTCTCGCGCTGAGGGGTTGTGTGCGTTCCCAACACCAGCGCCGCATCCCAGCGGTGGGTGCGGTGTCTGGGATTGGGATCCCGACTGGCCTGCGAACGGGCAGCCACACCAGCTAGCGTGTGCGGGACGCGATGACAGAGGCACCCTTTCTTCGGGCTGCAAACGAGACGGTCGCAGCATTTCGAAAATCGATTCGGTACGGTGTCATTTTTTTCTTTCTTCCTCCACAAGAACGGTATAGCGGCGCAGTTGAAGAAACACTAGTAACTGAGAAAAAAAAATAACTAAATTGGAGCTTGAACATTGAGATGTGGCGGTTTTGTACTCTTGACGCGCCCGGGTGCAGCGCGAATGAAGACAGTCTCCTGCACGCGGGTGCCACTTTTTGTTATTTTTTTTCCATCCCCCCCGCCCTCTGTTGGTTTAACAAAGTGTAAGGAAGCATGCACATCCCATAGTCACCATAGTGTATACCCCCCCCCCCTACCAGTGAGTGGCCGTGGAGTGTGTTCTCGTTGGTGTGGCTGAACCCAGAAACTTGCAGTAAAGACACCTTCAGTTTGTGTACCACCAGCTCCATGTGTGTGTCTCGTTTTGTTGCGTCCGGGTGCCACCAAATTTCACGTGGGTGTGTTGGTGCTTCATTAAAGCGGTTCGTGCTGTTCGTAGGTGCTCCTACGCGACTGCAAGACTAAGAAAGAGACCACCTGTTCTGTTATTCCCCGGATCGCCATTATTTTTGAGGTAGCGTCTGTTCTGGGAAATCTGTCTTCTCAGGATGTTAAAAGCCCCGGGGTTTGTCTCTCGCATGATAATACACGACACCGCTCAAGACAATGCTTTTACACCTCGTGCTCCCACCCCCACCCACCCCCCCTTTCCATTGGATGATATTCTTCCCATGATATGTCCCAGCTTTTTTTGTACCTCCGAGGTGGCAACCATAACTGGTACGTGTAATGGTTTAACACATCGAGATTAAATTATGCCAATGTACTGGAAATATGTTGGCGCATGACTAGCCGAACATTTCACCCATAACGCCCTGAGTGGTTCAGGTGGTGTACGCATTTCGAACGGTGGCTATTGGCTGTGTTTTCCTGAATAACCATTACTCGTGACAGCGTCTGTCAGGCTGAGTAACACACTTTTAATTATTTGGCTCTTCTTGAGTGGTCCATTTCTCACCACACCGAACCACAGACTCACCACACATAGACTCACCACACAGACTCGTCAACTTAAACGATGACACTTTTTTTACCAGGTAAGGCACTCGGCTATATAGCTCTTTTTCAGAAGCGACCTGGCCACAAATAATATCTCAACGAAGTGGCTTATCATTGGGGAAATGTAAATCAGCCAAACACTGTTAATCCATGGTTCTAAATGTAGAGGGGGAAACTGGAGGACCTGGAGAAAAATCGACACGACCACGGGGAGAACATGCCAACTCCAAATATACAGGCATCTGGGTCGGGATCGACCCCACGACATCCTGTATGCCAGGCGAGGTAGTTAACATCTCACCACCGTGGCGCTTCAAGTATCTGGATGAGGGCCTCCACAAACCATGTGAGCTGTGGGGGCTTTTCTGACCATATTTGACCACACTGGTCCGTGTGCGTTCGCGAAGATCAGCACCGACGGGGAAGTGCAAAAGATTACAATAATTTATTTTGCTCCCTTCTTGGCTATAAACATCTGGCAGTTCATCAAGCAAGCATGGCTGCTGAAGAAACACTGGGAATCGCATCCAAAGTGCGCTTGTATACTAATATACATTCTCAAAAGGCATTGTGGCTGATTGGATGTGTAAAATATTTAACGTATTTTCATGTGGTGGGGCAGATTTTGGCGGGAGGCCGATTGTCGGCTTATTTTATTATGCGCCGTAGTCGCTCAAACATTTCGCAGCCTCAATCCTGTGCAGCTTGAGTTGGGCGAATTCCGGGTGATTTGGTCACAGGCCAAGTGTGTGTAGTAGCTGGTCTTAACCTTTAATCCGATAGGTACCTCAATGTAGCACAAAAACAAATCAGTAATGCTCTTTATGTACCACGGAAAGCCTAAGTATCAGGATTCTATTTCAGGAGGAAAATTTCATTCTGGGTGTGTGGCCACTGAGTTGTGTTTTTTTTTATATGCAAAACCAAGGCCGTAGCCATGGAGTCAACATTGAGGGGGGACAAAATCTTCCAGGGGGTCCCCCCCCCCCCCCCCCCAGAAAAAAACGAAATTTGAAAACGAATTTCCTGCCTAAAATATTTAAAAATTCACTAACACATGGGATGGACTTTTTATTATTTTTTTACAATAATGTCTAATATTGTATTGTATTACATTGCTCTGTTTTTTCTTTTTTTACCTTTTCTTGTTTCATTGTATATAATGGCAGAGATTAGGGATTAATACAGTACAACCATAACCACAATCATATAAACAGAAATCTATTTTACAGCAATATATTGGGGGGGACATTTTGAGCATATTTGAATATTGGGGGGATCCCCCCTAATATATATTATAATTACGGCCTTGTACAGAACTATATTTTAAAGTGTAGTCTCTGACATGTGGCATTCACGCAGTATTGCATCGACATCATCGCTCGCTGGTTTCTTCGCTAAAAGGGGTCACAATAAGCAGTATTATAGCCCCACTCTTCTGCGGTCAGAGGTCACGGCTGTGGCTGTTCAGTCATTCCAGTAGTCGGTGATGTCTCAGCACAGTTGTCAACTGACCTGTACTTTATGTAACCTTCGAGGATGACGTATCAGCGTATTAGCTAAATCACCAAAAACACGAATTGTATTGAGAAACGTTATATAATTTGTTTAACACGTAGGCTTTCGCGACCAATATCCATAATAGAGGTTGTTTTGGTTAGATCGAGTAAATATATAAATGTGTCGTTAAACCCGCCACCACCCGACACAGCCAACTAGTGAGGGTTGTAGCTTGGCTCTCCAACACACCAGTGAGCTCTTACTAGTGACGAATTGGCACGTTCTGTTTACGTGCCAACCCTTACTAGTTGGCTGTGTCGGGTGGTGGCGGGTTTTAACGACACATTTACGCAATCTAATCCAAAAAAAACTATTATAATTTAACTTTAAAGGACAAACTCTGCGAGAATTGTTAGACTCAACATTTTCTTGAATACGCTATAATAATTCACTTTGTTGAAGTTTTTGCATTATAATATATTAATGTTTTAGTTTTGTACAGCGTCGTTCATGCACACTGCATCGCATGATGGCAGAGAAACCGCAGACAAACTGGGAGGCACGCAGGCGGTGATCCGACACCAAGAAGTGGCCCAAGCTGGACACTCCGATACGCTTGCAACCAACTAATGAGTGCTTGGACAAGTGTGGGAGGAAACGGGAGCGCCCGGAGAAAGCCCACGCGTGTGAGGGGGCAACACTCGATCCCGTACAGAAGGGAGAAGGCGATATTTATAGGTTTTTTCGGTAAAGTCACGTAGGTAAAAATTAAAATTAATAAAAGTAAAATAAAAATAAATAAAAATTACGACGTTTCGGAGGCAACAAAAGCTTCCGTCTGCAGGTGGAACCGTCATAGCACGATAGCATGATAGCTACCGTCACAGCATGATAGCTATCGTGCTGTGACGGTTCCACCTGAAGACGGAAGCTTGTGTTGCCTCCGAAACGTCGTGATTTTTATTTTATTTTTATTTTACTTTTAGTAATTTTAATTTTTTACCTTTGTGACTTTACCGAAAAAAAATCCCTAAGAATATGAATCCTTGCAGTCACGAAAGCTTAAAATCTAGAATTAAGGCGATATTTGTCTGCACTTTGCTGCAACATTCATTCTCTTGGTAAGCCGGGGGTGTCTGACAGATGCCTCGACGCCTCCGAGAAAGGAAGTTGCGCAACATTTCTGCGATCCATCAACCGTCGCCTCCACAATTCTGGATTGCGCCTCCAACATCCGGCTATTATGCATCTCATTGTAAACAAACTCGCGTGTTTATGGTGTTATATACACATACCCTTCAGGTGAGAGATCATAAAGGAAACCTGGAACGAGACAAAGGAAAACAACAGGAAGACAGTAAGATGTTAATTTTAAGGGGTGGAGTGGTAAACCACTGGGTGGTTTTCGAGAATTGTGCGACAAAGCCAGCAACTTGATTGTCATCCTCCAACAATGGCTTACAGCAGTGGCGAATGGTGTCTGAACGCGTCCTGTGACCTTCCTTAGCCTACGTGCACTGGCCAGTGTGGTGAAGTGTCCATTGATAACGTTTCAATGTGTTGGCAACATTTTCTGTTTTGCCAATCGACGATGATTGAACAAAAGGCGCGTGACTGCTTTTGTATTCGCGTAAAAAGGTGTCGATCGCTTTAGGTATTAATACATCGAGGCTGAGCGTACGTTGAAAAAGTGTGATGATGACGCCACATGCTTGATATGCTGCTACACCACGAAACTGTGAGAGGTGGCGAAGACTTGGGGCTGCTTCAACAGAGCAGTGGATTGATCACGGCTGATTATGCCTATTTCCATTGTGCTTGCACCACTTTGTTCGAAATGGGTACATTTATCGGACGAATCTGCAGGCGAAAATCGCCATGTGTGGCACATTAGGAATGGATCACTCTTTTAATTATATCCTTGTGCAGCAAGGGAGTAAAGTGTGGTTCTGTGAAAGTCCTGATGTGCTGTGCAGCGCATCAATGCATGTGTGTATAGCAGCATGTTATGACTGAGTTGGGCCTGTAGGTGGCTGGCAGGGTTAATGAATAACCGCTGTTTGTAACACGTGCTGTTGCATTTTACAGAGTGACGGTGCTGTTCTTCACAAGATTGCTATTAACCACAATAAATAAATGTGTCTGCCCTCGATTTGGAGCACCTGCCCACGTCCTTCATCTCGAGTGTGCAACACATGGACAAATATTTAAACTCATGCTGGACAGCCCCGTGCCGTTATCATGAACACCAGCAATGGTCTATCCCAGGGGTCGACAACCAAAATAGCAAGAAGAGAAAAATTTTTTCGAATTCGGTAAAAAAAGCCCTCTATGCACGTTGATACGAGACGGTCGTCCTTAATCAATAACGTCACAGTGCCGACCCCTGGTTTATCAAACTGACACCTATGACAGTCACGTAATGCAACATTCCATCTCGCACCTCACTCCATATCTGCAATGTATTCTTTGCTTTGGCTGTGTACTCCGTTGTTAGTCTCGACCATGATCTTGCCTAGAGACGTGCCCTACCCACGTTCAATTTTCTGTAGTGATGTCTCTCACCTGCTCAGCTTCACTGTATCTCTGTCATTACAAACGTGCACCTCTTTCGGCTCCTTTGCACAGTTTTTTTTACCTTCTAAATCATTGTGTTCTTTATTCTATGTGTAATGCGGGCGTAAACGGCTTCGCGGATATGACGTCATGGGGGGGGAGGAGTTAGGTCACGTGAGAGAGAGGGGTGAGGTCTTAAGGGAGAGATACCGGAAGAGACGGGGGAGTGTGGGAGATAGAGTTAGAGTGAGGCCACGCAGGGCGGAGGTTGGAGAGTGGCGAGATCGCCACACACGCAGGGTAAGACTCGGCACCGTCGGCCAGCGGTGACCGAGCATGGAGGAACGAGGAGCAGCGGTAGAGCTGCAGTGAGGGCAGCCGGAGGACTGCACAGGGGATCTGCAGCGAAGCTGCAGGAGCGAGGAGGCTACGGGAGCGAAGGCAGCTGTGGAGTTGCCAAGCGGAGGGGCTCTGAGCAAGGGCCGTGTGGGACAAGTGTAAGAACCCAAATAAAGGACAACGGAGACAGACCCAGTGATCGAGTCCTTTATTACACTGGTGTCAGAAGTGAAACAGCATGTCAAAACAGCTCAGAAAAAAGACGATTCCTGCGCCATCATCTGCATCTTCATCCGACGACGACGACCTTCCTCAAGCGGTGGACTTGCCTGCGATGGAAGAGGAGATCCGTGCGGGAGCGAGTACGGGTCCGGGAGTCCAAGATGTCGCCGCGTCGGTGGACCCGTCTGCACCAGAGGACGTGGATTGGCGATGGAGGCAGATGGCGGCGCAGCTGGAGACGCTGAAAATCGTGCTCGCGCAATTGTGCGAGCTCGTCATGCCGAGGACGGCGTTGGGGAGAGCCGATGGAGGTCCGCAGGTTGCTGCCTTGCCTCCGCTGTCGGCGCCATCGGCCACGCGGCAAGAAGACGCCATCTTGGGCGTGGCAGGAGAAGAACGGCGGGAAGCCGCCATCTTGTGCTCTCCACGGCGAGGGGCCGCCATCTTGAATACGTTGCGATGTGACGCCATTTTGAATATGCCGCCTGGTGAGTCATCGGCTGAGGACGGTGCAACACGGAGTCGCAGTCGTCATCTCACGACCGTTAAAGAATTCTCCATCGGGGGCGATTGGAGTGCTTTCGCCTGCAGATTTTTGGCGGCGGTACGCTCAGCAAGGTGGATGGACGCTGAGGCATTGGAGTTTTACCGACTCTTCTCGATGACGAGTCGGTGAGATTCTTCCGTTCTATAAAGGCCGAGAAGAAGAAAACATTGAGAGGAGTTTTCGACGAAATGGCAGATGCATATGAGCCACCGGATGATGCTCATCGCCGGTTTGTTCAACGTCAGCGAGCACTCGAGGAGTCGCCGGTGGCATACAGGGGTGCGGTATTGGAGTTGGCCATGGCTGCATACCCGGAGACGGAGCCTGACCTGCTCGAACCTCTCATCTTGGGTAAGATGCTCGAGCTGTCCCGGGATTTGGGGATTCCTATGCCGGTATGTGGCCACGAAAAGCTCACATCCCGGGCGGCCGCTAAATGTCTTGATGCCCAGTTCAACCTGCGCCGTTGGAAGCAAGTCACGGCGTGGACGGGGGGGCCCATCGTCGAGGGAGGTGCCACAAGATCATCTGGGCAGCCAGGTCATGGTTGGTGGTGTTTCAGGTCCTGGTGCCGCAGATAATCGCTGGATCACCGAATTGTGTGGGGAAAATTCTTCCCTTTCCGGTGAACAACGTTGTGCGCTTCGTAAATTATTATTGAGTTATTCTGATGTGTTTAGCTCCGACGATTTGGGCTTGGGACGCACCTCGTTGCTTTACCATCATATTGACACAGGGGACGCTGCCCCTATTCGGCTAAACTCGCATCGGATGAGTCCGGCGGAGCGAGATCAGGTTCGAGGGGCAGTGGATGACATGTTGGCTGCGGACATAATATCTCCATCTAACAGCCCATAGGGCGCGCCTGTTGTTTTGGTTAAAAAGAAGGATGGCAAATTGCGATTTTGTGTCGACTTTCGAAAATTGAATAAAGTGTCTGTGGCAGATGCGTACCCCCTGCCGCGTATGGACGACTCCCTCGATGCCTTGTCGGGGGCGAAGTTCTTTTCAACGCTAGATCTCTCTTCGGGATTTTGGCAGCTTCCCCTTGACGAGCCCTCGCGGGAGAAGACTGCTTTCCGTACGCCGCAGGGGTTATTCCAATTTAATTGTTTTCTGATGGGGTCGAATGCTTCCCCTGCCACATTTCAAAGGTTGATGGAGTTGGTGTTAACGGGGTTGCAGTGGGAGACATGTCTGATATATTTGGATGATATTATCGTCTTCAGCCGCACATTTGATGAGCATTTACTGCGGTTGGAGGCGGTGTTCGCCAGGATGCGTTCCGCAAATTTGAAATTTAAGCCTAAGAAATGTCACCTACTGCAACGGTCCGTGCGCTATTTGGGGCATATCGTAAGTGCGGACGGGGTGGCCACGGATCCGGACAAGACAGCATGCGTCCGTGACTGGCCAACCCCGGCCACGGTGGGGGATGTACGTCGGTTTTTGGGGTTTGCCTCATATTATCGGAGGTTTGTTCCGGATTTCGCGATGATCGCGAGGCCCTTGCACCTCCTTACGGGTAAAGGAAGGAAATTTGCTTGGGGACCACCAGAAGAGGCGGCGTTTCAGGGCCTGCGCGATCGACTGGCTACGGCACCGACGTTGGATTATCCTGATTTCGATCACCCCTTCATTCTGCATACGGACGCGAGTGACACGGGCATTGGGGCCGTGTTGTCTCAGTCAAAAGGTGGTGTGGAGCGCGTGGTGGCGTATGGTAGCCGGGTTTTGTCTCCCGCAGAAACCCGCTACTGCGTCACACGCAGGGAACTTTTGGCAATTGTTTTCTTTCTCCGCCAATTTCGACCATATCTCTACGGTCGTTCGTTTATTGTACGCACGGATCATGCGGCCTTGCAGTATGCTCTCAAGATGGACCAACCATCCGGCCAGTTGGCGCGGTGGTTGGACACGCTGCAAGAATTTTCCTTCCAAATTCACCATCGGAAGGGGGTGCGTCACGCGAATGCGGACGCGCATTCTAGGTTGCCGCAGCGATCCCCTTGCGCGTGCGCGTCTGGGACGCATAGATGTGCGCCGATTCAGCAACCCCCTCAGCCTGTTGCGTTGGCGGTCGACGTGCCTGAAGCTCCAAAGGAGCCGGGACCGGCTGATGGGATTTTTAATCTTCTAAGGGCTGTGTGGATTCGGGAACAAATGTTGGATGGTTCATTGGTCACGTTACGGAATCGGATTGCGAAGAAAAGTGGGGGACTGGGTACGGGGGGTATGCCGGAAACCGCTCTCCGCGATGGTCTGCTGATGTGGAGGGAAGGGTTACAGGAACGCTGGCGTCTGGTTGTACCGGCATCCTTGCGGTACGAATTGATTAGGACTCTGCATGGGGACACGCTTTTACATCTGGGGGTGCAGAAGACCCTATTGACGCTGCAGCGAGACTATTTTTGGCACGGCATGACAACGGATGTCGTCGGTCACGTTCGCGCGTGTCCCGATTGTGCCCGGCGAAAACCACCTAAACAACCATATGTGCCGCCCATACAGTCTATTCAGGTGTCTAGAGTTAACGAATTGGTGGCGTTGGACATTTTGGGACCCTTCCCGCCATCCGCTAAGGGTAATAAATACTTGCTAGTTGGGGTGGAGTACTTCTCCCGCTGGCCGATGGCCTGGCCTTTGCCTGACCAGTCAGCGGCGTCTATCACAGACGCCTTTCTATTCGGGTACATTATGGACAAGGGGGCGCCGGAGAGGCTCCTCACAGACCAACGCCGAAATTTTACTTCTAAATTGTTGGGGGAGGTGTGTGCGGCTCTTGGAACTAAAAAGATACGGACATCTCCCTACCACCCACAAACGGATGGTATGGTCGAACGGCTAAATCGGACTTCGTCCGCCATGTTGTGTCACACCATGAGTGAAAAACAATCGGATTGGGATTTGCATATCCCTGGGGTACTTTCGGCATACCGAATGACGCCGCATGCGGCTACAGGATATTCGCCGTTTTTCCTTATGTACGGTCGCGAGAACGTGCCACCAATGGATGTGCAGTTGGGAACTGGAGTGAGGGGACCTGCTAAGCCTCTTCCTGATTACATTCAGGATACCGTTCGCCGGGTTACTGAGGCGCGGGAAGGGGCCCGCATGGCTACTGCCAAAGCCCAGGCCCGGAACGAGCGGTGTGCTCGACGCTCAAAGGGGGAGTGCCCCTGGAAGGTGGGGGACATGGCCTGGCTCCATTGCCCGCAGGTGCGGCCGGGTACCTCTCCTAAATTACACAAACCATGGCAAGGGCCGGTTCGCCTCATCGAGGTTCCCAACCCACAGTCCGCGCGTGTTCGGTTTGGATCTCGGCGTTGGTTCGTTCACACGTCGCGCTTGAAACTATATGTGGCCCCTCGAAACGATGCGTCATCTCCTGATGTTGCCTTGCCGGGGTCTGTGGCTGCCGACTCATCCTTGCCTGTGCCTGTTGACCTTGCAAGAGCGCCTGTCGTGCCTTTTACAGACAAGCCGGCCGTGACATTGCTGGAGACAGGAGACTCTGCTCGGGGTGTGCCTACCACGGCTGCGGGGACTCCGAGCCCTGCCGCCCTTCCCGACCCCGTCGCAGACACGATCGCGACGCACCCCCGACGCTGGGCCTTCAGGGACACGGGACCGGGACGTTGACGGGCCTCCAATAGCGACAGGAGGACTTCATCCTGTCGCTCCTAAAACCCCGTCACGTTCCCGGTCTGAAGGAGGGCCGCCGCCCGTCCGGGACGGACCGGCGACCCGAACGCGCTCAAAGTCCCTTACATTTCGTTGAATTTTACTGTTGTGTTTTGTTGTTGTTGTTATATTTATTGTATGCTTCGTTGTCCTTGAATGTGTGATGGTTGTGTTCGCGCGCATTACTTGTCTCGTTATTATTCAGCCGAGGTCGGCTGGATTTTCTCTACGGGGGAGGGTGGTGTAATGCGGGCGTAAACGGCTTCGCGGATATGACGTCATGGGGGGGGAGGAGTTAGGTCACGTGAGAGAGAGGGGTGAGGTCTTAAGGGAGAGATACCGGAAGAGACGGGGGAGTGTGGGAGATAGAGTTAGAGTGAGGCCACGCAGGGCGGAGGTTGGAGAGTGGCGAGATCGCCACACACGCAGAGTAAGACTCGGCACCGTCGGCCAGCGGTGACCGAGCACGGAGGAACGAGGAGCAGCGGTTGGGCTGCAGTGAGGGCAGCCGGAGGACTGCACAGGGGATCTGCAGCGGAGCTGCAGGAGCGAGGAGGCTACGGGAGCGAAGGCAGCTGTGGAGTTGCCAAGTGGAGGGGCTCTGAGCGAGGGCCGTGTGGGACAAGTGTAAGAAGCCAAATAAAGGACAACGGAGACAGACCCAGTGATTGAGTCCTTTATTACATATGGTTCTTTCGGTAAAGTCAAGTGGATAAAAAAAGAATAACAATAAAGTGAATACATTCTTTAAAAAAAATTAACCCGTTAGGGATGTGTGTTATATTAAGTTTGTAATTAATGTTGAGGGAATGGGAGGCTTTAATCCATCAGTGGATAGACAGCGTGCTGTGGCCGATCGGTGCTTGTTGCAGAGGTTTGTGGTTCGAGTCAAGTGGTCGCCCTGGTTAATACTGCACTGTGGCTTTATTAATCAAAATACTGTATATTCCTTACTATATGCGCCGTCTGCTTCACATGGGGATGTTAAAGATCGCGGGACGTTATTCAATAAGTAATATTTAAAAATACTTTTTTTTAAACACACTTTAATGAAATGTACTGTACGAGTAATGGCAGAACTCCACGACTCCAGGAATTGGTCGCAAAGCTTGCCATAACGTATGGGACCGTGGTGATTTACAGCCAACGTCAGTTGAGCGTGGACAATTAGACCGAAGGCGAAACATAACATGTAAAAACGAATGTTTAAAATATATATATTGATAGAATATAGTGTTGTCATCAGTATGACATAAGTATACCAAGTTTGCAGTCGATACCACATTGGGAAGTGGGGTTAAATTGAGTTGCAGGGATTTGAGGATACGACAACAACGACAACAACAAAGTGAGTTAAATTTCGATTTAAAGCTTTCGTGACTGCAGATATTCATCTTCTTGGTTCTTTCGGTGAGAATTGTATTTTATTATTTTTTATTATTATTATTATTTTATTATTTCCCTTCAAAGTGAGTTAAATAAAAGCGTGTGATCATAACGGTTGGTTACGCACGTGCTTCCGTCGTAATTGTTACGCGGGGATTACCACCCAGCAACACCGCCCTCTGCTGGCAGACTGTGCGCTCTGAACATGAGAAGAATTAGAACATTTATTTAGACTGGAGGAGGAATCCGACGAGCTATGAAGCTCTTTTTTCCCACAGATGTCCAGTAGGGGCAGGTAAGAACGTTACAACAATAAACAATACAACATACACGATAGGAAGTATAGGGAAGGTATGCAAATCACTAAACAAATATAACAATAAAACAAAGCGCCTTTATTCCAGCCTCACTCTATATGAATTGCGTGAATACCAAATTGACGATAATACTGCGATTACGATCAACTCAGTCCCTAGCTATTCTAATCGCTGTGATTCAGGGTGGGCAGATTAAAACAATTATTCAGCGCAAGGGCTTCATTTTCGCATGGGGGCTCTGAAAAATATTCCGTGGGAAATTAAGCTCTGCTCATAGGAGAATTCAGAATCACCGGAGGTGGCAAATATTGAAAGATACAATGTTGTTGTACTGTATATGTTAAATAAAGGTGGATTGTGATAACATACTTATGAAACAAGATTATTGCATAATTCCCTTTATTGGCCAATCAAAGATGTTGCACAAACCTCAAGTTGTGCCGTAGCAGGCGATCATCAGCCGTGGTCAGTCCGTTGCTGGATGAAGCCCTCCCTTAAATCGTAGGTGGTACCAGACTATAAACATTTTGCAGTTTCATATTCTTGGTTCTTTCGGTAAAGTCACGTGGAAAGGAAATGATAAAATAATAAAAATACAATTCTCACGACGTTTCGATTGCAACACAAGCAATTATCATCAGGTGTGAAAACTACAGCAATATTTTTTTTATTTTCTTGCTGTGGTTTTCACACCTGATGATGATTGCTTGTGTTGCAATCGAAACGTCGTGAGAATTGTATTGTTGTATTTTTTATTATTTTATTATTTCCCTTTTACGTGACTTTACCGAAATAACCAAGAATATGAATCCCTGCAGTCACGAAAGCTTTACATCGAAATTTAGCAGTTTACCAACATGGGTTCAAGCAATCCGTAGTGATGTACTGATGAGAACACAGACGTGTTGAAACTGGTCCAGGGTTTACTTGTGTTATTACTTTTAGAGTGGATGGACAGCTGTGGGGCCGTCCATAAATGACGTCACGCGATTTTGGACGATTTTTGACCCCCC
The DNA here is from genome assembly GCF_965212315.1 of Lampetra planeri. Taxonomy (NCBI): domain Eukaryota; kingdom Metazoa; phylum Chordata; class Hyperoartia; order Petromyzontiformes; family Petromyzontidae; genus Lampetra; species Lampetra planeri. The sequence goes on from NC_136120.1 coordinate 3,649,755, forward strand.
CCCCCCCTTCGTCACACGGCGTCACAAAAAGTTAGACCCCCCCCCCTCAAATATGACGTCACAAAGCTCTGCCCCCCCCCCCAACAAAATTAAACATGCTTCAAATCGCTTTAAACTATTGTCATTGTAATGTGGCGCTGCACTCTGATGTTGTAGGAGAAAACAATTATTAAAAAGTCTATTTAATTAAGTAGAACGTGTTGTCTATATGTATTTAAAGTTGCGCATTTTGATGTGACGTCACATTTCTCAAACCCCCCCCCCCATCGTCACACATCGTCACAAATGTCTGACCCCACCCCCTCCTAAGTGCGTGACGTCATTTATGGACGGCCCCTGTGTACATGTGACTCCTTATTTACTTTGTTGGGGTGGCCTATTTGGTTTGTGGAATCGGTGCAAAGAAGACCCATGAGCTCAACCTTCAACAATGCAAGTTCATCACCGACGAAGCGTAGAGAGATGAATGGGGTTATAAATAACCAGCAAACATCTTGTGTAAGAGCCAACGCAGAAGATCCCTGGGTTTGATCTTCTACAAAGCTCATGGCCCACCCTAAACCGCATCCGCATGAACCATGACAGTACATGCGGATACCTGATGCACAAATGGAATATTAAAGTATCTCCAGTGTACGACTGTGGTTATCCAGAACATACCGTACAACATATAACTAGTGATATGTTTTTACCCTTTCAACTGGTACAAAAACTGACACCTTTATACAAGGCATCATGTTTGCAATAACCACAACACAAGCAGTGAAAATGCAAACAAAAAGAAACAACTCTGATGATGATAATGATATGCACTGTCCTTGAAGTTGATTGGTCCACACCCAAGACAGCTTTTCTTAGAGCCTAGTCTCCATTGGTGTTGGACCAGATGACGCCAAAAGGCGTCATGTTTGCAATAACCACAACACAAGCAGTCAAAATGCAAACAAAAAGAAACAACTATGATAATGACAATGATACTGATAATGATACTCTGATAGTGCGCTGTTTTTGAGTTGTACGCCTTTTGGCGTCATCTGGTCCAACGCCAATGGAGACTAGGCTCAAAGAAAAGCTGTCTCGGGTGTGGACCAATCAACTTCAAGGACAGTGCATATCATTATCAGAGTTGTTTTTTGCATTTTGACTGCTTGTGTTGTGGTTATTGCAAACATGATGCCTTGTATAAAGGTGTCAGTTTTTGTACCAGTTGAAAGGGTAAAACCCTATCACTATATTTTGCCACTGGTTAAGGAGATGTCTCATAGTGTAAACATATAACTACGCAATGTCCGATTCACAAATACGAAGGAGACATCACAGCGATACACTCCGCTGCTGCTGCTCCTCACGAGGTTATCCGGCTTGACCGCTTGAATGTGAAATTGTAGCTGTTGCCTCTGCATCTACATCAGCCGTGGGCGCCACGGTGGCGAGATGTTAATACTCTCGCCTGGTATTCAGGGGGTCGTGGGTCACGATCCCGATCGTGACGCCTGCTGTATATTTGGAGTTTGCGTTTCTTTCTCTCTGTGGACGCGTGAATTTTTCTCCGGGCCCTCCGGTTTTTCCTTCCACGTTTTAAAATACGCACCTCCGATTAGCGCGGTTGGTTACGCACAGTGCAAAAGAAGTTCTACATCCAGTACAAACATGCGTTTTAGAGTATTTGGCTGCTATAAACTTCCACATGATAAGCCACTTCGTTGAGCTATTATTTGGTGGCCAGGTCGCTTATGAAAAAAAAGCTATATTGTATAATATTCTATGGTTCTTTCCGTAAAGTCACGTAGATAGAAAAAATCATAACAATAAAATAATACAAATAAAGTGAATAAAATAATTTTAAAAAGAATGTATTCACTTTATTTTCATTTTTATTATTTTATTGTTATTATTTTTTCTATCTACATGACTTTACCGAAATAATAATAGAATATGAATTCCTGCAGTCACGAAAGTTGTAAGTCAAAATCTATACTGTATAGCTGAGTGGGCCTTACCTGGTCAAATAAATCAGACAGCAGATAATCGATTATCCGGTGGGGAGGGGGCGCCAGATTTTCAAAAACGCCGGATAATCACATCAATACTTAAAATAGATATTCTATGGGTCTTTCGGTAAAGCCATGTAGATAGAAAAATAAAACAAATATCACGACGTTTTGATCGCAACACAAGCAATCGTCTTCAGGTTGCGATCGAAACGCCGTGATATTTTTTATTACTTTTCTATCCCCGTGGCTTTACCGAAAGACCCATAGAATATTTATTCCTGCAGTCACAAAAGCTTTAAGTAAAGTTACTTAAAATTGCTTATTTTTGCACATTCCTGCATACCATGTTTTAGGTGTTGTGTGTATGTTGTTAATGTGTTTTAAATTTGTTTACAATGAAAATGGCAAAAATAAACGTACCAGATAGACAAAAATAAATGTCCTGCTGTAAAAAAAGTTGCCGCATTTGCTGTGGCGTACGTACTTACCACTCCATTCTCGGAGACTGTGCATGGGGTGATGTGCGTAGTATTACCACGCTCTTGTACTGGTAGGAACGAAGTGAACCAGCCTACAATAGATTATATCGTCCGTCCGTCCGATGTCCGATTAGGTGTAGCAACATCGCCCCCTACTGCAAACACTTGGCAGGACCCTACAAAAACCTTTAGACTCAGTGACGCTTTCCTGGCTAAACAAGTGTAACATTCCCTTATAATTCCCTGAGATAGCTTTTAATTAAAAAACCTTTAGACTCAGTGACGCTTTCCTGGCTAAACAAGTGTAACATTCCCTTATAATTCCCTGAGATAGCTTTTAATTAAAACATTTAAATTAAAAATTAACTCACAGCGGCCTAAAGCCTACAGCTAGGCCTAAAGCCTAGAACTAGGCCTCAAACTCTCCCTTCGTATCGTACCCCCGCGTGTGTGAAAGGGAGTTAATGTTTAACAATGTTACATTCCCTGATGTTTTTAAATAGAAACATTTACATTTAAAGCTTTTACATTAATAATTATACATTAATAATTAAAATATTTAAATTAAAAATTAACTCACAGCGGCCTAAAGCCTACAGCTAGGCCTAAAGCCTAGAACTAGGCCTCAAACTCTCCCTTCGTATCGTCCGATTAGGTGTAGCAACATCGCCCCCTACTGCAAACACTTGGCAGGACCCTACAAAAACCTTTACACTCAGTGAGGCTTTCCTGGCTAAACAAATGTAATAATACATTATGTTTATATTATTTGGTTATTCGTTCCTACCAGCCCACCCCGCAGGGACCTGTTTTCAACGACACGATTGTGTTTGACGATCGTCGGACTGTACATTTTATGTTTTTATCACTCTATTAGTCATGAAACATCTATATCGTGCAGTATTTTCACTGTTTAAATTGTTGCATGTAGTGTATAATGTAGCCTATATAATATTTGACACTGAAATCGAGCACATGGTGCTGATCGCCGGACTGGCTACAACCTTTGGACTATGATGAACATTGGAAGCCGGATAATCGGGGCCGTCCATAAATGACGTCACGCACCAAAGGGGGGGGGGGGGGGGGGTCAGACATTTGTGACGATGTGTGACGAGAAGGGGGGGGGTTTGAGAAATGTGAAGTCACATCAAAATGCGCAACTTTAAATAAATATTGACAACACGTTCTACTTAACTAAATATACTTTTTAATAAATGTTTTCTCCTACAACATCAGAGTGCAGCGCCACATTAAATACGCACTACAATGACAATAGTTTAAAGCTATTTGAAGCGTGTTTTATTGGGGGGGGGGGCAGAGCTTTGTGACGTCATATTTGAGGGGGGGGTCTGACTTTTTGTGACGCCACGTGACGAAGGGGGGGGGGGGTCAAAAATCGTCCAAAATCGCGTGACGTCATTTATGGACGGCCCCTAATCGATTATCAACTTTAGTTTAGTTTGGTTTTCAACGGTTTTACTTGACTCCTAGTGTTTGTCGTGGTCAAATCTTGTAATCAGAAGTTAGTCGACTTCCTGTTGACCAATCAATTCCACATTTTGCTCACTAACTCAGATCCGGTGACAATGCATGCCTGTATCAAAATCGTCATCAATTAATTCGCTACTTTAAAGCAATTAACATTTTGTATGGACGCCTTATTATTTATATATATGTGTAGGTAAAAAACGCCGCGGTCCCTAAACTGTGGAATCGCCTGCTCCGTGTGAACGAGTCACGGAAGTAATCGATTAATTAAAGTAAGCGTTGATGTAAGAGCAGGCACCGCTTCATTGACATACTTCTCGACCGTGAGTTAAACAGAGTTGTTAATAAAACCGTCGTTTTAAAGAAACGTTTTAAAGGAGTTTATTAAGGAGTTTATTATTAAAATACCGAGAGCAGAGGATTGCAACGAAATTTTGACGTCAAATCTTTCGTGACTGCAAGAATTCATATTCTTTGGGTCTTTCGGTAAAGTCACGTAGATAGGTTCAAAGAAAATAACAAAAAATATATTATTTTCTTCGAACCTATCTACGTAACTTTACCGAAAGACCCAAATAAGAGAATTACAACGTTTAAGAAAACAAAATCTCCAGCCACGCGCTTGTGGCAAATCCCCCCCACCCGGTTGTGACGCGCAGCCCACGTGAGCGCCAACCCTTTCGTTGTCCAATCAGCGCCGCGCCTGGCGCCGCCATCTCGGCCGCGCCGCTATATAAAGCGCGGAGCGTGCGCCCCCACCCCTCCACCTGGCGAGGCGGCGGCAGCAGCAGCAGCGCTGAGGAGGAGGAGGCCCGGGGGGGGAAACAAAAACAATTTGTTTGGGAAGTGGCAGCGACGTGGGACTTGTGAGCGTTTCGCGGTTATATTTTGTTTTGTTTTAAACGTTAAAAACAACGAGTGAACGGACACAACAACGACAAGACCCCCCCACGCACGCGGCTATTATACACGAGCGGGTTCTTCTCTCTCTCCACCACCACCACGACTCTTACTCGTTTTCATTATTTTCGACGCAATGGCGACCGCGGGAGGAGGCGGCAAGATACGCAGCAAACGTCAGCACGGAGCTGGGAAGCCGTACGCGAGGAACAAAGTGAGCTAAGGCCTCACGGCCCGACCCTACTCCCACCCACCCCACTACCACCACCACCACCCTGGCTGGGATAGATTCTCGGCCGGCGGCCTTGCGAAGGCTGTGCGGCCGGGAATCCAGGCGAGGCCGGTCCCCCCCCCCCCCATCGCCATCATCGTCATCGCCACCACTTGTCACAGTGAAACGGTGGCGTTGTTGCCTCGGCCAGCCAGCGTTGTCTTAGGTATCAAGCGACGGGGGTGGGGGAGAACCTCTTGCGGAGCTGCGTGTGCTGTGTTTGTAGTGGAGCTGCGTTTAGTTTGCGAGCGACTATTGCCGCCACGCCGCGGGTACAGTGCGGTGGCGGGGATGGGTACAGTGCGCGGCCAGTTCGCGTGGGATTTCTTACAAATGTCGTTAATTCGTCGCGAACAATCAATTGGTAGTCGTCTTCGTCGTCTTCCTGTGTGATAATAACATCGGGAGCAATACGAGTTTTGTTTGTAAACGTCCAAAGCATCGTAGGTAACAGTGACATGGCGAGCAATTGTGGACGGTTGCTCCTGGACGGCGATGGTTCGTAGTGGGTAATCGATAAATCGTCAGATTGCGGTCGGGCAAGGCCGTTTATTTTTTTAGACGTAAATTGTTCACAATGATCACGGATCGGCTGTTTTGCGGAAATGATCGACAGCGATGAAATGCTGATCGAAATCACGAATCGATTATGGGCACAGAAATCGAACATTATCGGTATTCATCAGTCGCTAGAGGACTCGTTATCATCATGACTCGACAGTCAAGAAAGATCGCCAGTCAACAGGAATAATTGGCAGTTGAAATCTTAATGGTATGGAATCGAATCGATTATGCTCGCCAATATTTCAGGATCCGTTTTATGATTACCGTTGAATATCCTCGACACCATCACTCGCAATATCGGCAATTGCAATCGGATATTCAATCTATCTTGCCAAGAAACATGTCATTTGTGCAGAGGCCTTAAGAGGTCGTCGATCGTCACCATCAAAATCGCCGAGATGAAACTTCATCGCATGATTACCGGATCTTCCGATTGCCACGTTTTTGCTTACGTACGGTGCGAAAGAAGTCCCAACATGCGATCATTGCTGTGTCCATAAACCATCCTTTGAGTCCGTGATTAATCCACGACTGGATGGAGCCCTCGGCTCCGTCGTTGTCATCTCTAAGGGGCATGCCATGTCATCACCATCTCTCACCGCCGCTGTTGTTGTTGCTTCTTCACGGGTTGATATCAATGCACCACCATCTCTGGGTGCCGGCTATCGATCATCTAGGGCGAGTTCTCACGTACTGTGTAGTATCTATCGGCAATCATTCCGGCTTTGGTCGCTATGATTGCTTTGCTCCGTGTGTGTGTGGGAGGGCGCCTTGTTTTCCCGGTGCATCTGCTACATACTCTACCCAGATCGCTTCTTTTTTTTCCGTGCTCATCAGTTGATCCCTGCTTCCGATTGCGTCCGTAAGCTGATGATGTTTTCTTTATCGCAAATGTTTTTATCGAACGCTACTTGGTTTTACTTCGGCCCAGCATGGGCATGTGGGAACTACTGCTTCTTCCACCGCTGATTTCGAGTACAGGGAACGGGGCCCGTGAGCGCCTCTGCTCCGTTCTCGATTTGGGCGGGAAAACCACTTTTGTCTTTTTTACAATTCGTGACATTTTCGATGCCTTGAGCTGCCCGTCACCTTTTCCAAGATATTTGTGGTTTATCTGATGGCAAGCGATGGTATCGAAACGGCCCCTCCCTCCCCCCGAGCGATATTTCTAGTTTACCATTCATTTTGCCATTCATAGAATCCCGATTTAAATATATACCGGCGCTTTAAAGCAAAAATGCACGTGGCACTGGGTTCGCGAGTTCTTTTTAGTGTCCGTTAAAACTAAGTTATTATATAAACACTGGTGGGCACGTGTGTATGTGTGTGTTAAGTGTGTGTGTGTTGTTAAGTGTAGGGAGCGGAAGTGTAGCGGTTAGCACGCTGTGCTCCGAACCTGGCGACCCGGGTTCGTTTCTCGCTCACGGGAAACACCAGTGACGATTATCATCTGAACCGGCCCTGGGCCTTCCCTAGGTCGACTCAGCCTTGAATGGGTACCTGGTGCGACGTGTAAACATCGCCACTGGGGAGACAAAGGCGGCCGGGCGTGGTGTTGGCCACCCACAACCCCCTCGTGTGCCGAGCCGGCTTTGCTAGGTGCTCGTTAACAGCACTTGCCCCTACAGTTTGTTAAGGCTACACGGGGGTGGGGGTCTTGGTTTTAATGTGTTCGTAACTGCGGTCATGCAGTGGTCGTTCTGTCTTAACGTTTGAAACATTAATGATTGCCGGTCGCCCTCGCCAAGCCAAGCTCGTTCACAGTGCACACGAGCAGGGAAACCCGCAGTCGCGCATGCGTGTATCCCATAATGTGGCTCAACAGTAGCGATTCCCACGCATTGTCGTTATATAATGCCGCTTGCCCCACGTCCCGGGAGGACACACACACACGTGGTGCTGAGTAGCTGTGTTGCATGACGGCCACGTGCTTGAATTTACCTTGTAGGTTTATAAATTCATATTTTTTTGTGGCTTGTGCTTTGGTGTGCCCGCTATAAATGATTAGAAGATTGGTGAGAAGTGTTGTAGTAGCATGGCCGGACTGTAATGGAGGTGTACCGTGCAAATTAATGTTTCAACTCGAGCTCTGTACTGTTCGTAATACCGCGTTGATACTGTCATGCATATGGTTTTTATTGTCTCTTTTGTGTCATCTCTAGTTTGAATTTTACGTGTAATTTTGTCTTGTATCACTCTAAATCTAATTGCACTTTTTGTGTGAATCGTAATTAATATTCTGGGTAAAAACACGGCGTATAGGGTAGGAATTGATTGTAATCGATGAATCTATTATTAAAAGACCATTAGGAATCATAGGTGGGTTGCGAGGTGCGTCCTCTTTGCCACAGTTGCCGCTTTGTTAACAGCGTGCATATCGATCTTCCCATCCCATGTGCCGCCGCAGGGTTTGCTGGGCCGCGTCACCGACAACGTGAAGAACCTCATCCCGTCCTGGCTGCAGAGCTACTTCCGCACAGACGACTCCACAGCGGCAGGGGCGGCACCGCCGACGTCCTCTGCACCTTCGAGATCCCCATCGAGCTCGCTGGACTCTGAAGAGGCGAGGCCGGCACCACTGGACGGCTTCTCCTTCGCTGGCCTCAACCACGACGCCCAGCAGAACTGCGAAGTGGCCGGGGATGGTGCCAAGCCGAGCACGAGCACCGCCGCTACCTCTGGCTACACCTACACGGTGCCGTTCCCTAGGACGCGTGGCCCCCAAAAGCGGCAGCCCATCGACCGCTCGCACGCGACGCAGCACGGCTCCCTGGCGCTGCAGTCCTGGCTCCCGGCAGCTGGGAACGCCGCAGGGCCCAAGCCCGGCGACGCCAGGGATGTGGCCGCCACTGGCCGAGAGGCGGGGGTCGGCTCTGGTTCTGCCAGTGCGGTTGTCACCGGGACGAGGAGTGGGCAGACGATGCCAGTGCTGAGCGGCGCTGACGGCGTCGCGAGGGACGTGCGCGACTCGAGCTCGCAGTGCGAGGACGACAGCGTGTCTACCACCAGCGGGTTCTCATCACGCGCCTCCGACAAGGGTACAGCCACTGCTACTCCGCTGGGTTGGTGAATGTGATCTTGTACAGCCATATGTCGGTCTGCTTCTGGATGAAGGCCTTCCCCACTCCATCTTTGTCATGGGGGTTATTTGATCATATTTCAACCGCACCGATCAGTGTAACTTGGTGATGGCAAAGGCCTGGAACCGAATCAATTATCACTCGCCACTGATGTTAGCACATTGCCGGGAATTGAACAAGTCCATAGTGTTGACAGCTCCTACAGGCTGATATATCAGCTGCTATTTGTTTCAAGGCAAACTTTCGCCACAACTCCCAAGCGCGCACGACAGCGGCCACAGTGCAATAACCACTGCCGTTTGATAAGTGTTCATACCAATTAGCCTTGTACCCTTTTTAAGACCTTTTCTGAGTCTCAGGGCTGCATTTGGGATGGTTGGTAATTTCATTTGGAGTGTTTATGTGTGTGTGTATGGGTAGAAGCTGGAGAGCCTGGATCTTATTTCCAAGGGTGTTGGCGTTTACATCTACGCACACTTAAATTAGCATTTCACTTCCTATTCTCTCTCTTCTCGAGGGCACCTTGTGTCCCCACCGGTGGTGTCTGTTGGTCATCCTGCCCCCAAAACGTTTGAAATTCACCTTCATCAATAGATTGCAGCATGAATAGATTGCAACATTACAAGAAAGATAAAATATTAAGTGAATTGATACTGGCCATATCTGCCCATTTTGGAGGAATCTTTGATATCAGATTTTTGGGAGTGTGGTGCTGCCTATCTGCAAAAAACTTTAAGCTCCTGCTGTGACACAATGGCCATTCTCTCTCCACTGCTAGTTGAATTCCTTCCCCTGGGCGACGTTGGCCTTGCCTTTGTACAGCTGAACTCTCTCCCAGTGCAGCACCCATGGTTGATGAGAGGTCGTATAACGAGCGTGCGTGCCCATTAGCCTCGTGCTTTGTTATTGATGTTTTTTATTGACTCCGTAAGGGGAGAGGGGTTTGCAGTCCCTGACCCCGCTTGAACTGCGCCTGTGCGAAAAAAATATTAGGCGCCCGTCGCCTGCCCCATCCTGGTAGTCTACTCGTGTTGGGTGGCAGCCATTGTCTCCCCGCAATGCCCCTCCTCCCTCCCTGCCAGCTTGCACATGTGCTGTTTATGACCACCAAACCAGTGGGCTGCTTTGTAAACACGTGTAGAGTTGAGAGGGGATAGCCCCACTGCGGTGGTTACAAACGCAGATGAAGTCCTGGGCGGTCGTGTTTGTGCCGCTTGGGAATTGTGGTGAGAGTTTGACTTGAAACGATTGTTCGCTTTATTTATCAGCTCGGCAGAGCTGTCAACGCTGTGGACTTGTCGCGGCTAAATTGACGGACTTTACGTTACGTTCTTCCTGCTTAAGCTGCAAAAGTAGATCATGAAGATGGTTGTAAAAAAATCTTATTTGCTTTAGATGTATTTAGTTATGGGCGACATTAAAATGAAGTTGGAGTTGATGGAATGTGGACACATGTCCGAAAGGAAATTTGTGCGGTTTTCACAAATATTTACACTACATCTACTTAGCATTGTTAAAATTTAATTCGTATTACCGATTCCATTAAAATTGCTTGCAAATGATTAGCTGTACTTTTTCCCAATAATGCTCTTGAGTTTTGGTTTACGTTTAAGTAGTGTACGATATGCAATATCTTCCATATTGTCTGGGAGTGTTTCCTCGAGTAACCATTATTTGTCGCAGCATCTGTCAGCTTGTGCTCAGCTTTGTTAACACACGCTTACATTTCATTCTGTGGTTCTTGAGTGGATCACCATCTCCAAGTACATGGACAGCTTTGTTGCCAGACCTTCCCCATGCCAAACGTGTTGTTTGACCATACTTCACCCTCGGTGTGGGTTGGTGAAGGACAGGGAGCATAGATGTGGAGGCATACTAACTATAGTAGAATAATCGATTTCGGCTAGTGTCTGATGTCCAAAATCATAACCTGTTATGTAAGGTGGTCACCCATCTAAGCACTATCCAAGCTCAACATTGATTAGCTTCTGAGATTGGAAGCATTCCGAGTGATTTGGTCTTAAGCGGATAATCTCTTTGCAGCTAAAAACACAACAGATTAAACATGGTGAAACTGTGTTATTTAAGCAATATATACATCTATTTTTGTGTTGCAAGGCAATGTTGAATGCTGTCCCATTTTACAGAGTGAACATAGACACAGCACATGCATACTATAGATGCTCTTGCAGACTGATTTACCTGTGCAGGAGTAAAGATATCGGTTGGAAAATGAGGCGAATTGTGCTCATTGATGGAGATACTGAATGTCTTCGCTGCCAGCAGTGTAATATAAAATGTAGGGTCATTGTTGGGTTATTGGGAGGTCCTCCTGTCGTCAGTGTTTTCCGGTGACTTATAGATGTTGCGCAGTGTTGTTGCATAACGCTGTTAAATTTTGGGTTGCTGTGCTGCATTAAATACCGCATGTTGAAGATTCGTGCATCCGGGCACCTGCAGCAGTTGATGCATTTTATCGAACTCCCTACGGTGGCAGAGAATGCGACCGCCGCATAGAGTTGTGTTGTTATCTTTAAACTTTCTATCTTTGCCTAACCTCTAGGGTGTGCTGTTTAGTAAAGCATAGGAGTGTGCTTTTTACTTGGTCTTTGTGCTGAATTAGATCATCTGCGGTTGGTGAACCAAATGTAATGCAATGCAGCAGAGATCCCCCTTTGAACTGAAAATTGTGTCGGGGGGGGGGGGACATTTTTGGGACTCGACCTCGGACAACCTCAAGATGGCTTGAAAGTCGAAAGGCGTGGAAGTAAAGATATTTTTCACGTACTTCTCGTTTTTTTGTCAGTGTTGTTGGACAAGGGCCTCCCCCCCACGCCTTGCAGTGTATTTAACCAAGCTCCATCCATGCTGGTCAAGGCAAGGAGCGGAGATTGAGCAGCAGAGTTAGGTGTACGGTAATGTCATTTGCCGCACTGCCTTCTGCTGACGGTGCATACCCCATAAATAACAGGAGTGGATGTTTGGTTTATGACCAGGTAACCGTGATTCTAAAATCTTTAACCAGGTGGGTCTGCAGTGACAATACATTTGTCAAGGTGGATCAGAAAGTGTGGCCGTTTTTTTAAATAATGAGTGTAATTACCCCCCCACAAATTGTCATGATGTGGTTGCAATTCCTTTCAAGAAATTGTTATTTATTCGTCCTTCTGGTCCATGTAGAATCCATCGAGGCTGCATAGTATCTGCAGGCTCTCCCTGAAACAATGACTATAAAATAACAATTGGCAATAATGTGTTCTTAAAAAAACGCATGTATTGTGAGTAACAATGAATTGTAGTCGTGGCTGTGTTAAGTATTTCGGCAGAAAAGTAGCCGAGCTACTTTCTGCACGTGTCAAGAGGTGGCTGATAAAAAATAAAAATGCCCATGGGAAGAGGCATAGAGGAAGGCGTGAATAAGACTGTTAAAAAGACGATTGGAATGATTGTAGCAGAAACAGGAAGAACCGCGTGAGTGTGGCAGAGGTGGAGGATCTCATTGTGGATACCACAGTCCCAAGGGATCTGCTATAACCGTGGTTCTTAACCTTTGCTGCAGCATTTGCACCCCTTTGATTATCAATTGTAAAAAAAAAGTATAATGTTAATAAATACATAAGTTTGATTTTTCGATTTAAAGCTTTTGTGACTACAGGGATTCATAATGTAAATAATAAAATAATAAAAATAAAACATTATAAAATAATTCTCACCACGTTTCGGCCACAACGCAAGCAGCCGTCCTCAGGTGAAGAACAGGTCTGTCGAGAAGACAGAGTCTGAATGACACACCCCAGGCTTGGAGAGTGTATTTAAGCTGGGATGGAGGGGGAAGAGCGCCTTGACAAAAGAATGTGCATATCAAGAGGCAGAGGTTAGTGTAAATACGATTGGTATTACCTTAGAGTCGCGGCATTTCTTGAGAAAGGTGAGACTCGATTAGCTGAGCCTTCTCATCCCGGAGTTTGTTGAAGGATCTTAAAGTTTTGTGGAATCCCACCCCGTAGTGGCGGTTAAATTTCGATTTAAAGCTTTCATGACTGCAGGGATTCATACATAAGTTTGATGAAACAAAGTAGTTGTACCTACGTGGCAGTGCTTAATTTGTGTTCAAATTATTTACCTTCTCAAAAAATCTGGCATGTCTCGCACTACCAGAAAGGGAATCTCGTATCCCCAGTGGGTGCGTGCACCCCAGATTAAGAACCACTGCTCTATACGGATGAAATAAACATTGCAAGTGTTGACTGGCTTTATTGTTTATTGGGGATCATCAGGACATCTCAGCCCTGCAAATCCCCTGAATGCGCTTGATCTTGTCGGATCTGAGAAGCTAAACAGGCTTGAGCCTGGTTCATACTTGGATGGGAGCTGTCTGAGCATGCTCGATGTTATAGGCTTGGACGGTGAGGTGGCCAGGAGATGGCAGTACAACAGTGGATCTTTTTCCAACTTGACATTTATTAATGAATGGACTTGCCAATGCAGGTCTTACTTGGCGAGGCATACCTGGGTGAAGGTCATTATTTATGTGGAAGTTTGCATGTCACAGAAGTATCTTCGAAATCATTCCTGGAATGTGCATTTGTTTAGCTGCGCCAACCGAGTTGTCCATTACAAGAATTCCTCAAATTTTTGCAATCTGCACGATGACAGTCTAATGGCTATGATGAATACTGACACCGTTCGTGGCGGTAGTCGCGCTTGTAATATTTATTTTGTGGTTTTGTTTCTCGCACGCACGCACAGTACCCTTTGCGTACAACAGCTGGGTGAACGCATCATGCTCTTGTCATTGCGCACTGTAAACCCGCCGATAATGTCATAACGCCTGGACAGGCGCGAAGTAGAATTAAGAGTGCTTCAGGGGTGGGGGGGGGGGGCATTGCCATGTCCTGATGCCGACAGCGTCGTGGGTGTTTGTGGTTTGATTTCGTTGGAGACGTTTGTCCTTTTGAAAATTGAGAATCCAAGCGCTGTATTAAAAATAATGGTTTGAGAGCATCATGCAGTAGCAAGTGGTGTTTCAAGTTCAAATAACAAATCCTGTTAAACAACTTTGAACTTTTGGATTGGTGCAATGCCAATTTAAAATATTTTTTCGTCTTCAGGTTAAGATGAAAAGAGCCAAAAATGGTTCTCCGTACAAAGACCAAACGGTTCTTTTTTTTGCAGATTCAAGTGTGCCTTAGGTGGTTGAACATGAATGAAAAGATTTTATTAATGAGAAAAAAACCTCTTAAATGCACATTTAGGCACTCCCAGCGCTCTAGATATATATACGTTGCTAGTTGCAATGTACGAGTGGTATGGCGGTACAGTATACAGTGATACCTCGGTTCACGAACGCTTCTGTTCATGAACAACTCTGTTCATGAACAGAAAAGTTCATAAAAATCTGCTCCGGTTCACGAACTCCGCTTCGGTTCACGAACAGGAGCCGCGGCCATTTTAATGCTATTTCCAGGCTGTCACGTGGTCGTGACTTCCTGTAGGAAGATCGTGGAGAGAAGAAGAGACACAGAAAGAAGTACTGTGAGTACTGTGAAGACACTTTCAGTGACTTTTTGCTTTTTGGTGTGCTTTTTAGCACATACAGTACTGTACTGTACTACTGTACTGTACTGTACAATACTGTACTTACTGTATTGTACAGTTCACCCGTTTGAGTGCTTACTGAAGTAGTCATCTCAAGCAGGGTTAGTGTTTTCTCTTTATACATTACTATACTGTACAGTACTAATGTGTATTGTAATTTGTTTCATATTTTTGTGCTTCAAAAACCAAAAAAAAGGTCAGAAAGGATTAACCGGATTTACATTGAACCCTATGGGAAAATGTGCCTCGGTTCACGACCAATTCGGTTCGCGACCAGAGTCGGTTCACGAATTAAGTTCGTGAACCGAGGTATCACTGTAGTCAATAGTGTCTTAATTACTCGCTCAGCTGGCTTAATATTGTTCTGAAAACTTCATATTTATTTTGGACAGCTCTGTATGCACAGCCTGGGTATGTATCTAGAAATTAAAAATGGTAGTTTTTTTAAACATTGCATGTTTCTTAAAGTACAATTTAAAGGTCATTTTGATGATAAAACGGCTTGAGTTTTGACAAGTGTTATTTTTGAAACCGGCAGCCTGGTGATGCATAGTTTTCTTGCAGCTTGTGCTGCCGGTTAATATTTCACAAAGTTTCAAGGTTTGCGAGTCCTCATTGATCCTTATTAGATATCAATTTCCAACCAAATGCTTTATGAGGCTAAGATTTTAAAGGTTTAAATGTTTGCTGACCAGTTGGTTTTCTTTTTGGAATCCGCTGGCTTCAGATAATTTTTCATGACGTTTTCTTGCACTGTTGGTTATGTGAACACAGCACGTTCACAGTAGAGGGGGGTGGGGGGGCATTAAGCTCCCAGTGAGCCGCACGGTCAATGCAAGACATCCTGCGGAGTGCATCGTGTCTTGCGTGCAAAACGCCTGTCGGCAGTCGTATTTCTCATGAACATTATGTCCAGGGTTGCCATTTGTGGGTGAGACAGTGTCCTGTAGGCAAGCTTTACAGAACCACCCACTTTAAAGACTTGGCATGCTGGGGCATTGCACAGTTGGTGGCAAAGGAGCATGTTGTGATGACCGATGAAGCAGACTTTTTAGCAAGGCACTCAATTTTAGCATAATGTAGTTGCTCTGGGTGCCCTGGATAGAAAATGTTTTGCTATCTGACCTCCACTGTGGAGTTCGCGGATACAATCAGTCGCCTTAGGCAGGCACGTGGAGAGAATCCGCTGAATCGACAGGGAGGGTGTTGTGGTCTCAGAAACTTTGATATGGTGGGGGGATTGTGAATGTGGTAGCGAGGTGCGGTGAAAGATGTGGCGGCGATGTCACAGTGCTTGTATCTCGGTGCATGGAGATGTTTGCGCCTGATCTTGTCAAAATGCACTGCTCAAAATGTTCGCTTGCGTTTTCAAACAGATGAGAGACCTTCCTGATAACTCTTTGCAATGTCACCACAACTGCACATTCTTCCATGGGATTGCACTGCGTGATTCCACTGAAAAGAAGACTTGATGAGTAAAAAAAAATACATTAAAGTTACAGTTGAATGCATCACTTTAGTTCTGCAGTCACGTCACTGCATTTACATGTTACCTTGTTTGGAAGTGACATCACATCGATGTCACTGCAATGCTATAATGGCACGCAAAGCTCTAAACTCATCATGCCCGGGATGCAACTCAAATGCATAACTGAAAGTACATAAACGAAATACATAAATAATCCATAGCCATTAATTTTTTTGCTTTTCATTTTCCTACAGTGTTACATGACCATGCCACTGTACATATGGATGTGAATTAATGTCTTTGTGCGGTTGGGTATGTGGGAGGGCATTCCCACAGTGGTTAGTGCAGTCCGCTACAAACCGTGTGTCCAGCGTTACATTTTCGGCCACAGTGATGAGCAACATCTGATCCTTATGGCGGTACCCTAGGAGACTAAATAATACGAAATCGCTGAGGCAATTAAATATTTTATTTCTGGGACACTATTTTTTCCAGGGGTGGACTTAACTCCGCGACTGGGGTACCAATCAATCCCAAATCAGTGCCACTCCACGATTTCGAAACGCAGCGAGGACGATTGCGCTGAAACCCTGAATGCTTGTATGCACCGTAGTAGTGCATCGTGTACAGCTCGTCGAGATGAGTCGATCGCCGCATCGCCGACCATCAACAGACTAAAAATGTCTGCATCACGCACATTATGCGAGAGCCGGGGTGCTGTGGTACCCCGGGGTACCACCATAAGGTTTATCTGTTGAAATCATGGGTGTGTATCCTAAGTTGACTGCATCAAAAGTACACTTGCTGCTACAGTGTAGCGGTTAGCATGCTGCGCTATGAACCCGTCGACTCGCGTTCGATTTTCGCTCGCGGGCAACTCAAGTGACGGTTGTCTGAACCGGCCCTGGGCTTCCCGTAGGTCGTCTCGGCCTTCAAATAAGTACCTCGTGCGGTGTGTAAACGCTGCCACCAAGGAGACAGTTGGGCATGGTGCTGGCCACTCACCCCCTCGTGTACCGTGCCGGCCTTCATAGGTGCTGACGAACAGCATTTGCCCCAAACAGTCTGTTACAGCATGGGACCTCCTTTGCCAGTACCAAAATATGATAATAGGGTTTTCTCCTTTTTTCTGGCAACAAAACAGGTGTTAAGATGTTAAAACACCAAACTGAAACCTTTTTCAAGGAATCATGTCTGCCTTAACCACAATGCTTGTCGTCAGAATGCAAACAAAAAACATACTCTGATAATATATGCATTGTCCTTGAAACTGATTGGTCCACACCAGAGACAGCTTTCTTTTGAGCCTCGTCTCAAACGGTGTTAGAGCAGAGGACGCCAAAAGGCGTACAGCCCAAAGACAATGTACTATCAGAGTAATGAGAGCTCGGGGTGAGCATCTTCATCATGGGACCTCCTTTGCCAGTACCAAAATTTCATAATAGGTTTTCCCAGGCTCAAAAGAAAGCTGTCTCTGGTGTTGACCAATCAGTTTCAAGGACAATACATATATTATCAGTGTTTTTTGTTTGCATTCTGACTACAAGCATTGTGGTTAATGCAGACATGATTCCTTGTAAAAGGTTTCAGTTTGGTGTGTTAACATCTTAACACCTGTTTTGATGCCAGAAAAAAGGGTGAAAACTTTTATCAGTCCGTTACAGGTTATATGCCGCATCACCCCTGCTAAATATGTCTTACCAGCCTGAACAGTTGCTCGCTAGCATCGCGTGGCGCTGTGACGACTTCGGTTTTAACGGGGGTGATCTTTGCTTCTGGTTGTACCCACAGATGTGAGCATGCAGCCGCGTGTTTCGGCAGTGCTGCTGCAGCCTCTGTGGTGCATGGGGGCCGAGCTGCCCGCTCGCTCGACCCCGCAGCCGTCGGCTCACAGCGCCAAGAAGCCCTCGTTCAACCTGACGGTGTTTGACAGCTCCCGCACGGTAAGCCCCATACAGCATCGTCATTTATTATTTATACCGTGCCTCTCAAATGTACAGTACATTTCGAGGCACCAGAGCAAGAGAGGTATTTGAGAGAATTGCTCAATAAGGGAGTGATTGCAGGCCAAATACAATGTTTGTAAAGATGCAAGAGACAACGGCCCTTCTCGCATTTTTCGTCCACTTCATTTCTGCGGGCGGTTGCAGTCGTAGCAGCAGTAGCAGGCTCGTGTTGTCCGTGTGTGTGGACAGCGATCTGACCACGTGGGAAACCTGAAGGGACAATTGCGCCTCAATGGAGCTGATGACCGGAGGGTGTGGCATCAACGGGGGTCAATGTTGATAGGACCAGTGGACAAGAGTTGGGCAAAGAGCAAAGGGATGTTTGTTGGCATGTCGTTATTCACCCCACCATGATTCATGAATTGTCTTGACACAATCAGCAATTGGAGTAATGTTTGTTATCACTGTTGCCAGGTAGCCAGCAACAAATTGCACGATGAAAGTTGTCATAAGCCTCACATGTTGATTTTACCCTGGAAAGCCTCGCTGACCTAAGGCTTTTTCAGCATGGTCTTGCACTTAATGTTTGGCTGATTTCAACAATGAGGGTTTTTCCCGTGGGAGTAAACTGTAGTCGCTGGAGATAACGCGTGTAGGTTAACACTGCCATTTATGTAGTACAATATGCATAGCTGAAGGAAACTGCATCAGAAAGAATAACAAAGTTCTGCATGTGTGGATTCATAAACCATTTGTGCTGCTATCTCCTGGTCACCTGGTAGCCCAAGCAGTATTGGGAATTTCATAACTTTTCTATGGGCTACGAACCCACGCCTCCTAAAGTGCTGGGTTACCTGTGTGTGTGCACCACCATACGATTTCATTAATCGTTTTTTTTTAACACATTTGTACCATCTCGTTTGTGTTCTCATGTATTCTGCCTCTTTGAATGAGCCTAAAAGGATTATATGTAATATAAAAGCATTTACGCAAATGATTTGGAACGTACATCGTGAGTGTATAAGAATGGACTTGAATGGAATCATTACTTGTTTAGAGATTGGCACTGGTCACTCGAGCTACCCTTAGGTTATTACGGTTCGGTGAAACTGGTTCACGACTCAAACATTGGGGGTCACCGATTGGTGGCTCCCAATGTGGTGAACGATTCACAATGCACTCCTGTTCGGATTCTGTAATGATATCTATTTGGCACTTAAGTTTTCACAGCCAATCGTAATCCAAATGTGGCCTTCTGCGTTAGGCAGCGTTTTTATTTTATGTGGGTGCCTTCAGGAATTGCATTACATTGTCGACTAGAAATCAGTCTGCTTTGTGCTTGTGATCACTGGCTGTACCGATGTATGTGGAACTTATTTTGCACCATACGTATCCAACTGTGCTTATCGGAGGCGCGGCGAAAGGACAACAAATGAGACACCAAAAGCAGTACTAAAGAAATTCGTTTTCAATCGAGATTTTAAAGTGCATAGCTCCAGTGGCTTCCTAATATCGGAAGGCAGAGCATTCCAGATGGCCGCAGAAGTGAATCTGAAACCGCGCAATACGGTGACCGTCTTTGATCGATGGCAAGCCAAAAGCTGCCGCGAGGATGAGTGGAGTTTGTGTGATGGTTAATGCTCCTTGACGATCCGCAAGGTATTGTGGTGTATTTGTGGAAAGCACTTTGTGTGTAATGAGTGCGACCTTATGATGTTTATGTTTGGCAACTGGAAGCCAATGCAGCTCGAACGAGCACTAGACACACAGTCATTACTCGTCACAACACGTGCAGCGAGATAATGTTTTTGGCAGACGTCGAGTAGTGAGTTGCAATAATGGACGGCACCAGTAGTAACATGGGCTGGTGTGCGTTGCTCCAGGCTGGAGGACTGGGCTCTGGTCAGCGGGGAGAGTCCACCTTCTACGCAGGGAAAACCACGTATGGCGGCGCATCTGCCATGTCACGGCCATCGCAACGCAAACTGCCTGCCGCCCCTTACCAGGTAATCGCCTGTAATCAGTCACTCCCTACCAGGTAACCAGTCGCTTGCTGCTGTCCCACCACTTATCTACAACCACCTGCCAGCCTCTACCGGGTAACCAGTTATCTACCATCCTCTAACACAACTTGAAAAAAATATATCTCCCACCGTGCCTCCCCTTCTCCGAAAATTCAGCTTTCACTTCGTACTTATATTTCAGTCGGGTAATTTTATTCTCGTCAGCATAAAACGCCACTTTATTTGTGGATTCGTTATATTCTTGACCTTGCAACGATAATTTCAACTTGATTCGTGACCGCATCGTTTTCGATCAATGTCGTCTCTCTCCTCCGTTGTCATATCTGGCCGTGCTTGCCCACATGGCGTTCCTGGGCATTCCTTGCTCCAGTTTGCTGGGCTTTTGTTTTTTGGCAGCGTTCGTGCTGTGCGTGTAACATGCACCTGCCCGGGCGTGTTGTGCGCAGGCTCCCTACCGCGTGCAGGTCAAGGCGAAGCCGGCTACTCCCAGGCTCACGTCGGCAGTCACCAGCGTTACCGCTCGCCGCATTCTCCAGTCGCTTGAGAAGCTGTCGTCTCCGCTGTCGGTGAGAACCACTTTTTCGCCCTGATCCGTGTGATCGTGATAGTAAAGGTAGTGTTATTACAGATTCTCACCCCTACAATAATTTAGCATTTTTACTGATGGTTTAGAACTGCGAACAGAGTTTAATGCCTCTGCACACTGGTATCGCCTGAAAACCGTCCCATTGCATTATATTCCAGTGCATGGAGGAGAATCCTCAGTTAATGCACTGGCTTCCAACTTCTTGCTCTTCGTCGCAGCTAAAACACAAACTGAAATAGATCCAAATATCAAGTAATAATAATTAAAATGTATAATCCGCATTCCTACCTATGAAGCCAAATACAAAAAAAACGTATTCATTAACATTTTCAAAACAAGCAGATGGGGGGTGCTCCTTAAAATAAGCAAGTTATAATGCGTGCTCATTTGACTGCCTTCTCTTTACGGGTCTGCAGTTTACATTATATTTAGCCAGGGCAACATGTGGCCATGTGGCGGAGTGAGATTCCTGGCAGAGTGCCTGTCCCCTGTGCAGAAAATTCACGTAAAGTATCGTAACACGTGCCGCTGTGATGGTGCTGTACGAGTATCCTTTACCCGTGTGACAATTCTTCTTTGTTAATTGTACAGGATGGCTCCATGGCTTCACAGGTTACTTGTTTTTTTTAGGGGTTACCACACTGGCGATGTTAACTACCTCGCCTGGTATACAGGAGGTCATAGGTTCTATACCGACCCTGACCCCCGCCTGTATATTTGGCGTTTGCATTATTTGCCCCGTGGTCGCATGGATTTTTCTTCGGGTCCTCCGGCTTTTCCCTCCACATTGAGTAACATGCGTTTAGAGTATTTGCTGCTATCATTTGTGGCCAGTCGCCTCTGAAAAAAAGCTCTATATCTCGGTGGCCCTTACCTCCGTAATAGAGGTTTTTGGGTTAAATCGCGTAAATACCTTGCCTGGTAAAATAAAACCAGTTTATAGTATTATAGTTCTTGGAACTTCCCGTGTTTCTGCATTTGTATTGATTATACCATATATTTGTTGTTTGTGAATTAGCTTGCGGGAAACAAGAAATCGGCGGTAACCAATGAATCTCAAACCAGAAACTGAACCATTCTCTGTAAATATCCACATGATGGAAAACAAGTAAAACAGATGCTGGAATACATCTGTAATAAACTAATTTTGATTGTACTTGAACAAGTCAATGTTGGCATATTGTTGTAAAAGGTACTTGGTCAACATTTCTTGTTGCTTTTAGGATGCCCTCAAGATTCCCTCGAGCAACACATCCCCTTCTGTAAGCGTCGTATATATCGCACCACACCTTCCACAGCGTATGGAAATTGATTAACTAGTACAGGTAGTCCTCTACTTATGATGGAGATGCGTTACGACGACCCCATCGTAAGTCTAAAATATCGCAAGTCGAAGATGGCCTAGCCTACCCAGGAGTCTTAAAGAATGGTGATAATTTAGCAAAACAGCAATTTACAGTACTGTACTGTATAAACTATATACTGTATGTATGAATTACAATACTGTATTGCACAGTAAAATGTAAAGTAAAAAAACAAGGTCAATTCTTAGCTTACCTATATGAACTGCAATTTAATAGAAAGTTTTTTCAGGAAACAATCCTATCTGCTATAAAAAAAACTTTTAACATGCATTGAATGTAGTGTATTGTGGTAACCCTAAAATGAAATCGCCAAAGCTACATATCATACATGCATTGAACGTATCGTAACGTATCATATTGTACTGTACTCACCAAGATTCGTACGCCGCTGCGTTTGCCTGCCACGCGAAATGTAAAATATTTTACAATTTTGTCGTATCGCTATCGTAAGATCGAAATATCGTACGTCGGACCATCGTAACTCGGGGACTATCTGTTGGAGATCGAACTAGTGTTGCAGTGTGCTTCTGATGGTCAGGAAAACCAATTCCAATCTTGGCGAGGTACTTAAACGAGAGTAAATTGTTTGGTTAATGCATTTGGGATGGTGTAACTCAATGAGGGTTTGGTAGTTATCTTTAATCAGATGTGCCGTGTATTTATAAATGTCACTGTGGAGTGAAAATGTAGGTTTATTAATTGTGTTGGAAACTGTGTGTCCCTGCTGTGTGTTCTCAGCTGTCTGGGTCATCGTACCTCGACCCAGTGTCGAGTCTGCGAGCTCACAGGGTGAGTCGCGCATTTTTCAATCAGTTTTGGATGTATAATCAAAATGCAATTACATATAAAAATGTCATAATTACAGGGGGGACCGGCACATCTTGGAAGCAAGAGAAAGAGGGGGGTGGTGGTTTGTTGTTTTTGTAGGCGGAGTTCTATGGAGGTAGTGGAAGGCTTTTGAGAAAAAAGGTGAAGTAAATGACACCATGATAAAAAGTTGGAATAAATATATTGCGAATAAGTTGTAGGCAAAGATTTGGGCTTGAATAGCAGGGTATCTGCAAAGTGGACTGCCAGGTGGTAGAGGGAACTCTAGAAGACCAGCAGTAGGAATGACACTTCCATGGCCTTATTGACGGAATGAATTGCCTTATTGAGACTGAGCAGCAGGCGTCAACTGGGAGTTTTGAGAGATGTTTGGACTCCCTGAAGAAACCCTACAGTGCAGTCTCATGAGATGCGTTTAAATGTTCAGAGCTCATTACATGGTACTTAGCACAGAATTGGTGGCTGAAATCCGACCGCAGTTGTGCAGCCATTTCTGGTGTAAATTAAAGAAGTGAAAACAAGACGGATGATGCAATTTAACTGAACTCTCAGTAGTAGGCCATTGCCAATGCCGTTAGCACAATCTGTTTGATTACTTCTAACTAAAATAATATAACAATTACGTGCTGTTAGTTGTGTAGATTGACGCATTTTTCCCTTACACGAGACGGTGCATCTCACTGCACACTCACCCTGGGTGCACAAAATGTTCTTTGACCATGCGAGTTGTGCACCCGTGAGCTTCACTAACGTGTGACGGCTGTGCCCACGTCCCACCTGCGTCGACAGCTGCAGCCACAGCGGCCGCCCGTGCAGCAGCTGGTGACGCCGCGTGCGGCCGTTGTCTCGTCCAGCCGCTCGCTCTACCGCCGGTCGTGGGCAGGGCCTTCACGAACCGCTTCACCGTCGCCCTCAACCACCACCACCACCGCTGCCGCACAGTCTTCCCTTGCGAGCGTGAGTCAATTTCGCGATCGCGGCCGCCACCATCACGCAGGATGCCCTCGCCACCACGAATTAACATTACCATCACTATTTGGTTCTTTCGGTAAAGTCACGTAGAAAGATAAACAAATTAAATACTAGCATACGACGTTTCGATTGCAACACAAGCAATCATCATCAGGTATAAATGAAATAGAAACACAAATCTAGTATGCTTAGAAATGTAATGTATTTATACCTGATGACGATTGCTTGTGTTGCAATCGAAGCGTCGTATGCTAGTATTTACTTTATTATTTTATCTTTCTACGTGACTTTACCGAAAGAACCAAAGAGTAATTCCTGCAGTCACGAAAGCTCCAAATTAAGTTTACTACCATCACTAGCACCATAATGGAAAGCTTCTCTCGCCGTCGTGAGTAAACATTGCAACCACTGCCGTCAGTGTTACTTTTGGTCCGGCGCTCTCTATCAACTTACTCGCTCTCTGCGGTGGCATTTGCTTCGTAACTTGACACCGCAGGAATCTGTGCGTCTCCTCTGTACCCAGTGAAGTTATGGATTTCTGTCGCATGCACGTGGTGCAGTAGGGCTCCCTCTTGCATGCGGATTTGTTATGGTCTGCATACGTTGTGTAAATATTGGCTCCAATATGTGAATTGTTAATGAGGTAACTTTTTGATTTAATGTATTGAGTGTCACGAGTTGGTTTATTTTGTACAGCGCATGCACAGCCAGAGTAATTAATATATGGATGATCGTGACTGACGGATGTTGGAGAAAGCGTCGAAAGATGAAAATTTGGAATGTGAAAATGTTCTCATGATTTGGTCTACCTCAGTTCTAAATTGCTGTACGTTTTGTGCTTAACACTTATATATCATCCCAATCCCCAGTAAAATCAAGTAACATTCCTCTCATGATATGTGATGCTAAAGCCCATAGAAAAAGGCAAACCGTGCTCCCACTTACGGGTTAACAACTATACATAAATCTGTTATTTTGAAATGTCGGTATAATTACGCTTAATTATTCAGAGTGAAAAGAAATGTATGGCATTGGTTGTGTACCCGTGAGGAATAGTTGCGTAACGGTTTCTACGTGTGATACGCAGAGAACAAAATTAAGCTTTAGACATTTCGGTGCCAAAATAAAAGAAAAATAACCCAACGTTCGGCACAGGCGCTGTCCCAGGGGGATTACCTTGGCTCTCCTAAGAGCCAGCAAAGCCACCGTCCTGCACGAGCTGCTTCAGCAGCCTGCCGTTAACGTTGCGCAACAATGCACGCCTTTCATGTGGAGTTGTGAAAAAACTGTGGTGGTGGGGTGTAACACATGCAGTTACATAATGGTTGACACTTGGACGTCCATGTGCGAAGCCACCCACGCACACTCGTAGGCACCTGCTCTTATCAGGAACGCGCAGGAAAGCGCAGGCACGCAGGAACCCAGGCACGCGCAGACTAACTGGTCCATCCACGCACTCGCACACATGCAGACACACCGACACCAAGCTCCCCACATGCAGAGGTGCCTCACACTTGTTAGACAGGTGGGAGTAGAGAAGAGGCAGCCACCTTTCCAGCTCCCTTCCCACACACATGCCTGCAAGAGAATGAGATGCATCTGTTGCCATGTGCATTCGTTTGAGTAGATCTGCATCCAATCTCTTACAGTCTGCTCCTCTCGTTAAATGAATCGCTGGTAATAATATCGTCATTAATTCTGAAGGCATAGGACAGGGTGGTTCAGATGTCTTGTGACCCCCATTTAATATTTTTTAGACTGAATATTGTTGAAGTAAGGTTTAAATATAAAATGAATATGCAAAGGGAGAAAATAGAGGTCAATTGGGGAGTCACAAGACATCTGGACCACCCTGTACAATTGCACCTTATGGCTGTACCCCGGCTCTCGCATCATGTCCGTGATGCAGTCACTTTTAGTCTGTTGATGAGTTGGCGATGCGGCGATCGACTCATCTCGACGAGCTGTCCACGATGCACCACTACGGTGCGTACCGAGAGCATTCAGGGGTTCAGCGCAATCGTCCTCGCTGCGTATCGACATCACGGAGTGGCAAGAATTTCGAATTGATTGGTGCCCCAGTCGTGGAGTTAAGTACACCCCTGAAAAAAAAATGTAATGACCTCGGTCCATTTAGTATTATTTGGTCCCCCGGGCTACTGCCATAAGGATAATTTATTGGCTCACCCATCACTTCGTGGTTGCTTTCTTTGGTAATATACAAGTTGGCCCAAAAGTCACCAAGTAGGGTAATGATATTTATTTGAGTAAATCACACAAGTCAACAAGTAGGATAATTATATTTATTTGAATAAATGACACGGTTATTTAATTTATTTTACTAAATGTTAAATCTGACTGCCATTAACATTAATTCATGCATGCAATCTCTTTTGAAAATAATTAAGGATTTAGTTTTTTAAGATTATAGGTGTAATCTTTCAACATTAATCAATTGTTTTGTTTTAATTCAGGGTTCTTGGTCGAGTTTTGTAACCGACGGATTTGAGGTGACGCCACATGAAGAAGAAACATCGATTAATAACGATTATAGATAAAATGTTAACTTAAAGACTAAACAATGAAATCAGATTATTAAAGTAAGCTAATGAACCACGTGTCCTGACTTTTTGGCCACCCTGTACATATTTCTACGCATCTGCACTCCGACATTGTATGATACAAGGTTTACCCACACCGCTTTATTTATTTTTCTTTGGTCTTCCTTTCCGAATACACCGAATTCAAATATGCTCGCACCTTGCTACAGGAAGTGATGGGAGGGAGGTGGGTGGCGTCTCTTGCAGGACCCCCATTACAGCTGTTCTATCTTGACCCGACACGGGAACAAAACCACGCTCCTCCCAAGCATCGAACAAACGAGCGTGGACGCCGCCGAGTGCGTGTCACGCGTGAGCAATTAGGCGAGAGGCCTGGGGAGAGAGGTTGTTCAACGATGCCGCCTTGGCGCGAAAGTCGCCGTCGCGCACCCACTTCTCTGATTAATGGCCCTCCATTGCTGGAAGGCCAACCTCTTGTCGGGGGCCACTTTGGATGTGATTACGGTGTTTTGTAGGATGCTCGTAAAATACTGAGCAGCTTTGCCGCTTGGGCCGTGAGGATCGCGTTGGCTCTTTTTGCCGAGTTTGGGTATTCCTTGCCGTTCTTGGTCTGCCTCGTTAAGGTCCTCCGGTGTTTTAGCTTGGGAATATTGGGCCGAAATTGCGTCCAGCGGAAAGCAGTCTGTGGTGCTGCTCGCAGCTGTGAAGCAGAGGATGAGCAGAAGAAAATCGGAAGGTCCTTACAGCGACATGTAAAGATGCACTCAACTAAAGCGGAACGCAGAAACACACGTGTCACAACAGTATTTAATGCTGCTATAATAAAAACTCGTGCTGTCTGACAGTGTAATACACTAGTGGAGTAGTGATTACAGCAGTGGCGTGATGCAGTGTAGACTTGCGCTGTACAGCACATGTCAGTTGGTTATGATGTAATCTGTTATTTCCACATTACATACATGGTGATGATAGTGATGATAACAAGTGAAAATCAAAACTAACCTTTCTGTATGATAAATAAATGAAACCAGAAGCTGATCTTTAAGTTGTTAGTTTTTTTTCTTCCTCTGACTCACTTTCTCACACAGACTAAGCTCATACACAAGATCTATAAATAAATACTCGCCAGTGTGAATTGCAAGATTTATTACCTGCAGCTGTATCGGTACATCAATAATTGGGAGTTTTACCCTCCCAACAGCTGCGAGCAGCACCACAGACTGCAAATCGTATCGTCACGTGATGTTCGGCAAAGCCGAGCAATCAGTGAGTAAAGACAATGGCTTTAATTCAATCGGGCGTAATAATCACAATTGGAATTTACTATATTACTTAAATTGAGCACCGACCAAGCTGAAATTTGGAAGGTGTTTCTATGCGATTGAGCAATGATCAAGCGATGAAATTTTGAATACATACATTATATTCTTTCTGACAATTCCCACAAGCCTACGTATTAAACTGATTTTAAATTCACGTGTCTATGCTCGAGCAGTGACCGAGCTATGATATTGTGAATGTGTATTTGGTCGAGCTTTACATTTTAAAGTTCGTGTCAATGTAATCAAGCAGTTATAGAGCTATGACATTTTCAATACCTGCGTCTATGTGATAGAGCAGTAATTGAGCGATGGCTGAGCATTGGTCGATTATTTTGCTGATGAAAAATCCGTATCCTTTCTGACAATTCCCGTTCCAGTAGAGTTTATTGTTTGGGCAAGAACACCCCCCCCCCCCCCCCCAGAAACATTAACATGATGAATCATTTATTCTCTCATGGATCCATTATGTCGCATGGAAGCACGGTCACTCGGTGCGGGCTGTATGAGCCTTGAGCCAAGCGTCACGTGGCCGCGGTACACCCAGGAAGAGTATCCGGGGGCGGGTGACGTGCAACCCGTCTCGTTAGCATGCGCGTCCGCGCGGTGCTTTGCTATTTCCAGCCTGGGAACATTACGTTGCGGGCTCACACTCCTGTCCCCCTGCTCTCCTCCCGCTGCCCGAGCGATCGTTATATATATAGACTTGAGAAGCTGATTGCCTCTCCTAAGCTCTCCGCTGTTGCCAGGCTGGCCGGGGCCTATGACCAGGTTTTCTCTCTGGGACTAAATGAAAATGTGTTCTGCCGCAACATCAGTGGAAATCTCCAGGCTGCATTGAGCCGACTTTGAAAGATGAACTGAAATTTGAACGGTGCTGTTCAATAATGTCTCTCCTTTGACGTGGCGATAACTGTTTATCGATTAAAATTGATCTAATGCTCGCAGTACGTGATTCCAATTGTACATGTCAGAATTGATTATTTGACGATTCAGTCGGATTGCATTAATTTAATGCAAATGCTTCCTTTGAGCTAATAGACAAAACAATGCAGCAAATACAAGACTGGCAACACAAAGTGCAGGCATTGTTTTAGAGCTAGTGAACATTTACAAGATGTGCACAAACAAAGACATGTCTTCTTGGATTAAATTGTAACCACACATAGCGACAGTTCATTGAATTGTGGGTGGGTAGAAGTGTATCGATTAAAGCTATGGGTACATTTTGAACTTTAGCGTTTCTGCAGTGAGCGCAGTGCTACACATCATAGTGCTACATTCGCCGTGACTCTGCGTTTATAGAGAACGCACAACCAAGGGACATGTGCACAAAGCCGGATGATGTTTCGCTGTGTCCGGCGTGATGGATAACACAACGTAACAATACCACCTCGTGAGCTAAATGTATATAACGTCTAATTATTTGGCCCATCACGACAAGAAGTTGGCATAGTTCGGGGTCGTGATTTGATTCAATTTTTTATTGTGGTTCATGTGTCATCGATATTGGATGCAAAATTTGCATGAACCTGCGGATTTTCCAAAAAACACTCCGCACGATTTGTGTGAATTCATTAATTTATTCATGCATGAACATTTTGTGTGCACACATTAGACTCCAATGAAACGATTATTTTCACAAGTCTTAAACGGTAAAAATTGTATCTTAGCAATTTGGCAATCTATATACACACACACACAATTGAAATGACAGGAAAGTGAAATATGAATTTTGTGTGATTCTTCTTTGGCAGTGGTGCACAAGTAAAAATGAATCGCATTAGTCAATAACTCTCTTGGTGACCCCATACCAGTCCATAATTACCAGTGCAGTACACAGCTCCCCCACTGTCTTGCATCATAACCAGCGCAGCCTTATTTCTGTTGATTGTTATCGGCACAGCGTAGCCACGATTCCCAACCAGGCGATGGTGCACCATTTACCGTCGTTTTTGCTGGCCATTTGCTGGCCATCTGGGCGGATGCGCCTCTGCGGCCGTCTGGAATGCTCTTCCAACATTAGGAAGCCACTGGAGCTATGCACTTGTAAATCTAGATTAAAAACGATTTTCTTTGGAACTGCTTTTTTTGTTGAGTTTGTCCTTCCCCCTGAATATCCGGTTAGCGCGGTTGATTATGTACGGTGCCAAAGAAGATCAACATGTATGCATAGTTACAGATCGTCAGTTCAGTATGAACGCGATGTCCGACTGCCAAAGTCTTGATCGGGTAAAAATTGTGTCAGGAAGATTTTTTTTTTAAAGCCCTTATTAACCATACTGGGTGTCCCATACTGTGTGACACTTACCTGAAGCTTCATGAATGACACAATTATCCGTAGGTGCCCGATTTATAGAGCTCACCATTAATCTAGATTGGAAGTTTCCATGACTGCAGGGATCCATACTCTTTGGTTCTTTCGGTAAAGTCACGGATTAAGAAAATAAAATAAAATAAATCACGACGTTTCGGGCGCAACACAAGCGCCCGTCATCAGGTGGGACAACTACAGCAAGAAACAATTGCAATTGTTGCAAGATTTATTTTATTTTATACTCCCCATTTATGTTGTATTAAACATATGAGTGACTTTTCCTTGATGCTTGAACAGGCGAAAATGTAAGTTATTTTTCTAATTAACTAAGCTTTGTTCTCTCTTGGGAATAGCCTGGGATGCACAACCTAGATTTGACTCTTGCCACGTAAGAGCTCTTCTGTATTTTGAGGTGGCTGTCTTTAAGGAGCACACCGTCGCTGCTTACGAATCCATCCGTCTCTGTGTAACACATGGGATTGTTGACTGTCTCTAAAGCACTCTGTTGATGCACGTTTCCTATTGAACAAAGGCCTCTTTGGCTGTGGGTGCTGCGAGTCAAGAGTAACACTTTCCCAATGGCGGTGTTTTCATTTGTCTTTTTCAGGACTCCACTCAGCCGGGAACTTCCTGTGACAATCGCACACTGCAAAGGTGAGTCATGTGCAGGCTGTGAATGGATATTTGATTTATTTCACCTTTTGTACATTCCTCAGCTGTATCTGGGTACACCACAGTTAAGACGATCTGCATATTGCGGATGGAGGGGTAAAGTGTCTGTACGCTGACCTATTCTGTTGTGGTCTTAAGCTTTGCAGATGACTTTTATTTTAGCTTTCGGTTCCTTTCGCCAGCATTGAGAGCGGGGCACCACGACCTTTATTGTTATCATTCAATTCCTTTTACATTTTGTTTAATTCATCGCATAATTGAACCGACGATCAGTAATCAGTTACTTAAGTAGTCGGACTCCATCCTCGTAGCAGTGTTGGAGAACGTTGCTTTGACCCGTTACCTTTTTTGTTTGCAGCAGCAAGGCCTCGCTGCCTGGGCCTCCCAAGGCCCTAGCCGAGCTGGCGACCCCAGTAGCCAACGGGCTGCCCAGGGGGGGCGGTGGCGGCGGCGGTGGCGGCAAGATGAAGCGCGAGCGGATTGCCGTCCACTTCTCGGCCCAGAAAGACGATGAATCGGTGAGCGTGCGTGTGTGGGATGTGTGTGGGATGTGTGTGTGGGATGTGTGTGTGGGATGTGTGTGTGGGATGTGTGTGTGGGATGTGTGTGTGGGATGTGTGTGTGGGATGCGTGTGTGTGCGTGTGTGGGATGCTCGTGTGTGGGGGGAGCGGTAGTGCAGCGGTTAGCGCGCTGCGCTACAAACCCAGCGACTTGAGTTTGATTCCTGCTCACGGCCAACGAATGACAATTATATGAACCGGTCCTGGGCCTCCCCAACAGTCTGTTAAGGCTAATGAGGGGGAACCTCTGTTTTGTGTGGATTTGGTGCTATGAAAATGGCGGCACGGGGGAACGTGGGTTATCGGCGTTTTTCCAACGCAGTCCTATCTGAAATACAACTTGCGTGTCTTCATTCTCCTAACGTCAATCCTTGTTCTTCATTGCT
This sequence comes from Lampetra planeri, assembly GCF_965212315.1. Taxonomy (NCBI): domain Eukaryota; kingdom Metazoa; phylum Chordata; class Hyperoartia; order Petromyzontiformes; family Petromyzontidae; genus Lampetra; species Lampetra planeri. The sequence goes on from NC_136120.1 coordinate 3,681,136, forward strand.
GGTACTGATCCATCGGTATATGTTCCTAATTGTTCTTCGAACAGAAGGTCCAGTCTCTTATTAACTCAACATTTGTTTTCAACGGAACTTGAGGTCCGCCTGGTACAGCTCACTCTGGGTGTTGCTATTTTTTGCCTGCATCGGGATAATGGGTTGAATTCACCCTGCCAGGGATTTTCACCCCACGGCCTTATTGCCGTGACCGTGTTGTTTGTCCGTGCCAGCTATCCCCGGTCCCTTGCGTAATGTCCTCAGTGGTGGAGGGGTAGGGTGCCCTGCGTAACAGCTTTATTTACCATTATTACCATGGAAACCAAAGTTTTGCCCATTTCCAGCTTCCATTGTTATTTACATTACCCCTAACACAATGTAAATATATTAAAGGAAGGTTGATACACATTGAAGCGACTCTAACGCACAATCCCTTGCTACAGTAGTTGCTGTACAGTACCAAACTCGGACGTCCTGGCACGTAAGGTTTCCCCGCGACGTGGAGACACACGCATTGCTGTGTGCGCACACCGTCGCATTTTTGAACTCGTGCAGTGTGACTTTGACAAAAGAAGTAACAACCCTTCTCCCAGTTTTTAGGTGTTTCCAAAAAAAAACCCATTGTATGCAGAACAGAGTATATCACACCAATGTGTGGTGGCTGTGTAGCAAATCCGATGCAATGAACGGTTAGCCGCTGTCAGCTGAGGGAGTGCGAGGGAGATGCCCGTAACTCTGTAATTGAGACCACGCGCTTCTGCAATTCTTTACCCACGTTGACCACTCGGCTGCAATAAGCAGTCCCCCCCCCACCCCGGGCTGCTGTGAAAGTGGGGGGGGGGGGTTAAAGCTCTGTGGCAATTGAGATGAACTTCACAGGGTGTGTTTATTGTCAGCGACCACCTGCCACTAATAAGACAAGCCACAGTATTTGCTCGTTACAGCCGCTCTTTGTTGCCCGCTCGCTTGCCTCGCACGGACATTACTTGTGAAGCAGGCGGGGGGGGGGCTGTCCCTTCAGCTGTGTTTACAACTCCGCCATGTGTCAGGGTGTTCAGAAATCCGTGTGAATAACACTTGTCTCCTTAAGAAAATTCCTCAGAAGCGTTCCCAGTACGGAGTGCGCGTGCCCACGAATAGTATCATTGCAAAAAAAATATCACTTGTTGATTGTCTACTGCAACATATGATAATTGTTTTTTTACCCTTTTATCTGGCAACAAAACTGACACCTTTTTTACAAGGAGTCATGTTTGCATTGACCACAATACCTGCGGTCAGAATGCAAACAAAAACACAACTCTGATAATGTATGCACTGTCCTTGAAATTGATTGGTCCACACCCGAGACAGCTTTCCTTAGAGCCTAGTTTCACATGGTGTTGGACCAGATGACGCCAAAAGGCGCACAACTCAAAGACAATGCACTATCAGAGTATGAGAGCTCGGGGTAAGCATTTACACCATTGGAACCTCCTTTGGCAGTAACAAAATATGATAATTGGTTGTTTATACCTACTGCAACATGTTATTTCAAATTAAAATGTCTTGCCTGGGTTTGAGCAACCTTTTTCAGACATTCGTACACGCGCGCATGTGCAAACATGATAATAATAATAAATATTGATGGGACGTGGGCATCAACGCCGGCACTATCGTCACGTGAGCACAGACACACGATTGTCGGACTCTTACCGCTGTGGAGGCGCAGCCGTCGCCGTGACTGCGGAGCTCCCACAGCTGCGCGCAGCCGTCTCTTGCTGTCTGCGTGCGACGTGTGTGCAGCAGCTGGGCTCTCGGCTTCGAGTGAGCATGCCACAAGGAGGCGGCTCGGTCGTGTGGTCGCTTCCTGCTTTATTGCTGCGTCGCGGCGATTGCACAAGTTGAGCTGCACCAAGCATTTTCTCGTGCCAAGAAAAGCTTTGGGGGGGGGGGTCCCTTTGCCAGCCAGCAATCCCTTTCCCCACCTCGTGGTTTAGGTGGAAATCCATGCTGCAACTTTCCCATTCATGGCGGTTAATTGAAATTTAGCTCGGGCAGAAATTATGGTTTCTTTTTCTGAATAAGGTTGAGCTACTCTGCTAGATAGTTTAAAATAAAACATTCTTATTTGTTAATCTTAGGAAAGTTTTCACCTTAATGCTTTTTTTTGAGGAATTGGCACTTATGTCCATCCTATTATTTACTACTAGTGTCGTATATTTCACTTTGGGTGGAGCAGAGGCGCAGTAGTTGTCCAAAACACAAAATTTATTCGGTGGCGAGTGATATTTATCTCGTCCTGGGCGTGTGTACCCCCCCCCTCTTCACTAACCCGCACTAACAAAGCATGGTGAAGTATGGTAATTGACCCCCACAACCGATATGGCAAGCAGAGGCGTTCATGCAGCAGTGGATTGACAAAGGAAATGCAAATTATATAATCCACAAAGTATTGATTCAACTGCCGCTGCATGGAACCCACTACCGCTGCAGAGGCGCCTTCACCAAACAATACCCTTAGAAAAGTCTGGTAATTGAGATGCACAGGTGAGTGCACAAATGTGCTTCAGTACCACCTTGCAGCAACAGTGGGTTTGGGAGATTCACAAACCCACCAGCCCTTGCCTCCAAAATGCTGGATTCCAGACGTTCGCCAAGACGAGCAGTGTGTGTAGTCATTGCTCTCGTTTTAATTTGAAGGGGGCAACATCGCGTTCCCGCCGTTAGATCTCGCCGTGACGCCGTGTCGGCGCTGACGAGCCCCACGAGACGTGCGTGCAAGGATGGCCGCTTGAGAGAGGAGAGCGAAGTCGCCATTTGTGGGCCTGGTTTGCATTGCAGGAGTCTGACGTCACGCTGCCGAGCGTGCCCCTCCCCATCCGTGCTGGCGCCCTGCCATCATTCAGCTTTGGCCCTGTGGCCACCTCCACACCGGCCAACACGCGGTCTGCTGCCCTTGCCGCTGCCGCCGCCATCGGCAGCAGCACCGGAGCTGGTGGTGGTGGTGGGAGTGACTCTACTGACAAGGTGCTCATTCCACATCGCGCTGGACTTGGTGTACAATTATAGTGTTCAGTGTACATGTCGGTGTTGCCTACTGTGTGTCTGTAAACTGTGGTGTGCATCAGTCTGTTATCGGATGGTACTCTTCACAGTGTACAGAGTGTATGGTGGTTTACATGCTTGTGTGTATCGCTTCATGGTGTGGATGGGAATGTACAACATACAATCATATGAATCAGAGTGAACACGACAATGTCGTGTAAGCAAGTTGCCATTGGATAGCATGTATGTTTGTTGATCTGCTTTCGTACTGTACGTAGCCAACCGTGCTAATGGGAGGTGCCTACACCACCACTGCCTAAACCCACCACGTGGTGCACACCGCTACTACATTCGTGTAGTATACACCCGTGTACACCAACGCAGAGTACACACCAGTGCATTGCGTTCAAGGTGGCATCGTTGTCCTTGCAGATGCCGTTTGCGTTCACAACTCCGCCCGTCAAGGCCACCGAGATCGAGCAGCCGCCCACCAGCCAACCGGTGAGAGCCCTGCCATTAACACGTGGCACGTCGCTCGGCCCGCAGGCTTCTTGAGATGAGCAATGCAAACACGAGGGCTTGAACGGTCTGTGATTTTATTCTGTGCGGCGTACATTTCAAACGTCCTTGTGGTACGCGCCGGCACACGTGTGCTTTTTCCCCATGTCATGAATGCGTGCGTGTGTGTGCGTGTGTTTTGCGGTACGTGCGTCTCTCTCTTCGCACGACCGGGGCTACATTGGTGCAGCCACCATTCCAGTTCAGCACGCCGGTCACTAAAGCTGGCCTCGTGACGACCCCTACCACCCTGCCCAGCTCCGGCACAGGTATGGCTTCTCCTCGTGGCGGCCAGGAAACTCGTGTGGCATGACAAAACACATTCCTGCGGAGGGAGCTGGTAGGAATGTTGGGTTGCTCGGTCAATGGCCAGGGTCAAGGGCGGCGTGGTGTATTCTGCAAATATGGCTGACTGTGAGGGCGGGCACAAGCCGGCATGAGTAGGTTAAACGTTGAGTTTTATAAGGGCACCACGGGGTGACCAGCCCCTCCCCACCCAGCCCCACGTCTCCCACTCCCCACCCAGCCCCTCCCCACCCTCCCCTCTCCACCCAGCCCCACCCCTCCCATTTTTGGATGCACGATGGACGGACAGACACAATAAACTCCTGTGGGCTGGTGTAACCAGGAGGTTCCTACCAGTAATGAGTAATAATTATATAAAACTAGACTTATTTTAACTGGGGAGATGTGGAAGAAGGATTTTGCTTTGATTGGCTGTTTTGCCTTTTGTCCGTCCCGTTTGAGTGCCAAATTATATGGCACGTGATGATTCATGGATTCGTTGATTTAAATGATCTCCTTCTGTGCATCTAATTGTGTGGATGAATGGATAATTTAGTTATTAATGTAAATCCTAGGCATTTTTTTTTCATTTTTAGCTGACGTTCAGAATGAACTCAGACAAAGACAGCACATGTGAGACACTGTACGAGTGATTTGGCATTAAATGATTTGCCCTCATTGTAATTCAATGAAATATCACAGTTTGGGATTGCGATTCCATTCGACCATCGATCTTTTTTTCAATATTGTCGTGAACGTATCACGTTCAATAGTCGCGTGAACCGCAGAGTGTCTTGATGCTCGCATCGTGAGCTTAACGATTCTAATCGCAAAATAGTACACTTTTACATGCCTGCAAATGAGATCGCAAGTACCGGTGAGACGGCACAACCAAAGGGGGTGGGACAAACGAGACGAAAGAAAAAACGTGTCCGGGAATTGCATTCGTGAGTCCACGCAATCCATCCAATGTTTGGTTTGTGCCGTGGTGCGTCTCCCCACCCCGGCGTCCGCAGGGTTCGCGTTCAGATTGCCCTCGGCGACGCAGACCACGCCGGTCCCGTCGGTGAGCGTAGTGGCGGCGGGAGCGGCGACGCTGTCTGGCCACAAGGAGCGGAGTGGTGGTACCACGTCCCCGGCCGGGGATCTCAAGGGCTCCAAGGGGATGAGCAAGAGAAGCAATGGTACGTCCGTCAATTCTCTTCTACACGTTACAATAAAAAATAATGTGTAGGGACTCCCCTACTTATGAACATTCGACTTACGAACTTTTGGGAGATACGAACAAACCTGTCCGTATGTCCAGTTGCCTGTTTGGACCGCGAGTCGTAAGGTCAACCATTGTGCAATAGAATGGCGGTTGTGGCATCTACATCTGCAGAACATGAAGGCCCACCGGCATCTACATCTACAGGATATTATACAACTTTTAAAGCCATTCCCCGTGTTTAGTGTACATGCCGCACAACATGTTTGGAATCGACAGGAGTAAATTTGAACTTAAGAACAAATCGACTTACAAACGAACCTGGAACTTAACTCGTTCGTAAGTCGAGAAGTCTCTGTATTTTGCCTTGCGGGTATAACCTACATATCAATTGTGAACCAATTCTGTTTGGTTTAGCCGGCTTACTGTGAGTGACTCTTGTTTCTGCTCATTTTGAGCCCAACTTGGCATCAAGTCCATGTCGGATTCTTTAATTTACGGTAGTTGATTTTCATTAGGAAGATGTTTAATAATTAATAATCGAGCCCCCCACCCCGTGGTTGTTCTTCAGATGAGGACAATGACTCTGGAGGAGGTCCCTTCAAGGCAGCCAAGACTCTCAAGTCTGGCAGTGTGCTCGACATCTTGATGGCCTCTTCAGCACCCAAAGGTCGGTGACGATAGAGCCACATTACAATGAATCCTACAGAAGCCGTGCATCCTCTGCTGTCCGATACGAGCTTGAGGCTTCGTTAATGAGAAACGTCATGTGGCACACGTGAAGCCCTTTGTGTCAATCCACCGCTGGATAAGGGCTTCCACGCACCGTGTGGGTCGTGGTGCGCTATTTAACCACACGTCATGCTCGTTAGTGGGGGTTGATGGTGGTGAGCATAGATATTGAGTAGAGTATAGTCCAACCATGAATTTGGCTGCACGTCCCTCTGCTGACAACATTTTTCAGCAGGAGCCTGCAACACCTGCTGAGCACGTGATGGCCACCCGTCCAAGCAACTTTCCAGGCTCAAGCCTTCGCGGTTTCTGAGATCCGACGAGATCGGGCGCTTGCCGAGCAGTTTGGTCACAGGCTGAACATGACGACACTTGACGTAGTTCCCGTGGGTTTGCAGTGATTGTCACTGGAGCGACATGGCAGACATGTCTGTGGTGGCGTTTTAAACGGGATTACACGCTTTTATTTAACTCGCTGTCTGTTGTCGTTGTTGTTGTATCCTCAAATCTTGTAACTCAATTTTAACCCACTTCCCAATGTGGTATCGACTGCAAACTTGGTATACTTATGTCATACTGACAATACTATATTTTATCATAAAAAATATATATTTTTAAACATTCTTCTTTATATGTTATGTTTCGGCTTGGGTCTAATTGTCCACGGTCAACTAACGTTGATTGTAATTGCCCACGGTCCCTTGTGTTATGGCAAGCTTCGGGGCCACTTCCTGGAGTCGTGGAGTTCTTCCATTACTACAGTACATTCATGTACTTTTTAGTACCTTTCATAAAAGCGCATTTAAAAAAAAGTTTTTTTTCAAATATAAAAATTTTTTAATCCTCATTTAACGAAGCTGCAAACCCGTATCGGACAGCCCAGCGCGCACAGCCTCGGCGTGTATCTAGAAAAACAACAACTTAATGGGTTGCGTCTTTAAGCGTGACACCGCCTCTGCCGACCTTCCCTATCGTGATGCCATTGGTCGGCAGTCTGCTGTTGAATGCTCAACTCTTCACGTAGTCACACATGCATTTGCCTTCTGAATTCTTTCCCAGGGCCAGGCCTCGGCGAGGCGGCGGCGAGCGGCGGTAGTGGTGGCGAGGTGCGACCAACCGCCTCTGGGTTCGGAGATCGCTTCCGGCCGCCCGAGGGCTCCTGGGAATGCAACGCGTGCATGGTGCAGAACCAGGCGTCGCACGTGACGTGCGTGGCCTGCCAGGCCTCCAAGCCCACGCCCAAGCGAGCCACAGCCCCTTCCAGCATTCCAGCTGTGAGTAGGACACAATCCTAACCCTGCAGCACTCGCTGGCTGTTTTGACTGATTGATTGCAAGGGCCTCTGGCTATATGACTTTGAGAATTCAATGATGGATATCAAGAATACTGAACCAGACACACAGGGAAGCTGAGCTTTGATTATGGGCAGGTGTTCGCCGTGGTGGCGATGTTGCCTACCTCGCCTGGTATGTAGGGGTCGTGCATTCGATCCTGACCCTGACGCCTGCTGTATATTTGGAGTTTGAATGTTCTCCCAGTAGTCGCGTGGATTTTTCTCCGGATCTTCTGGATTTTCCCTCAACGTTTAGAAACATGCGTTTGGAGTATTTGGCTGCTATATATTTCCACATAATAGGCTACTTCATTGAGCTATAATTTTCGGCTAAGTCGCTTCTAAAAAAGAGCTTCTAGCTCAGTGGGCATTACCTGGTAATATAAAATAGTGTGAGTTTATAAAACTGGGTTTCTGAAGAGTTGGGCAGTGGTTGCACACATAAAACAACACATGTAATATGATGTTTGATTCTAGATTTGAAGCTTTCGTGACTGCAATGATTCATATTCTTAGGTTTTTTCGGTAAAGTCACGTAGGTAAAACATTAAAATTAATGAAAGTAAAATAAAACAAAATAAAAATATAAATCACGACGTTTCGGAGGCAACACAAGTCTCCGTCATCAGGTGGGACCGTCACAGCCGAATTAGCTGCATCAAGTGAAGCAATGATTCAAGATGTAATCCCTTACAAGCAAGTTGAAGGGAGGTGGAGAGGGGGGGGGTTTGGAGAGCTTATCAGACTGTGGTAGCCAATGAATGGAAACGTATCAGGAGGGAGGAGGAGCGGTGATCAAAGACTGCACGTAGTGCTCAACACAATGAATGGACACGTGTCGGGAGGGAGGAGGAGCGGTGATCAAAGACTGCACGTAGTGTTCAACACAATGAATGGAGACGTGTTGAACACTACGTGCAGTCTTTGATCACCGCTCCTCCTCCCTCCCGACACGTGTCCATTCATTGTGTTGAGCACTACGTGCAGTCTTTGATCACCGCTCCTCCTCCCTCCCGATACGTTTCCATTCATTGGCTACCACAGTCTGATAAGCTCTCCAAACCCCCCCCCCCCTCTCCACCTCCCTTCAACTTGCTTATAAGGGATTACATCTTGAATCATTGCTTCACTTGATGCAGCTAATTCGGCTGTGACGGTCCCACCTGATGACGGAGACTTGTGTTGCCTCCGAAACGTCGTGATTTTTATTTTTATTTTGTTTTATTTTACTTTCATTAATTTTAATGTTTTACCTACGTAACTTTACCGAAAAAACCTAAGAATATGATGTTTGAATTTGGCATGAACCATCGCTGAAGGCTGAATATCTATAGACTGATGGATGGGTGCTTTGTGAAGCGATTCTCTGCAGATTGTAAAGGACAGGTGCTGGGTGAGAGGCCTCTTCATAAGTCTGCAGAAGTGGCGTCGTATTCGTGGGTCATTGCTTGGCATGTGATCGTTTGCGGAGTTGAGGGGTTCCAAAGTTTCATCACTTTGCGGCAGTACTCCTAATGATAGCAGTTATGTTCGAATCCATGGTAGGGTGAAATATACCGCATTTATAAAATGAAATGTACCACAATTTTGACAATGTACCAGTTAAACACATCCGTTCACACTACATGCGTCGAATCACGTGTGAGAGTGTGTTAACATTTTGTGAAGATTGTAATGTTAAATGTACACTAACAGTGCAAACGAAACTAATGCAGAAACAAAATAATAATTAAGACAATTAACCTGTTCTAAAAGCAAATCACTACTCTGAATCATGACGGTTCATCAAATCGCCGTGGAGGTGAATTGTATGTATGCGGGGAAAGTTGATGGTGATTTCATGGAAATAATTTACTTTGAGCGCTTACGGATATCTCTTCACCAAAGCTCTCTCCAACGGCACACGCCCGTCTTATGTATGATTTCAAAACTGGGCTCGTGTCACCATGAGACCTTTGTAAATTGCGATGTGGATAAGCAGAGCCAGGATAATAAGCCAAGCTTAGCAAATCTCTTTAAATCAAATTGTCATTGTTTCTGTACTTTACACCTAGTTTGCATAAACAACGTTATTTTTTAAATGATGCCACATGCATTGAAAATTGGTGGGAGCGGTCTCCGGACAGCCTTACATATATTCTTAGGTTTTTTCGGTAAAGTCACGTAGATAAAAAATTAAAATTAATAAAAAGAAAATAAAAATCACGACGTTTCGGATGCAACACAAGCTTCTGTCTGCCTCCGAAACGTCGTGATTTTATTTTTATTTTACTTTTATTAATTTAAATTTTTTATCTATGTGACTTTACCGAAAAAACCTAACAATATGAATCCTTGCAGTCACGAAAGCTTCAAATCTAGAAGCCTTACATATATGTTTAAGTTTTGGTACACACGTGCTCGCCTAACCTGACGACAGGCAATGAAGACGACTACGATGGGGCCTTTTCTCAAGCAGGCTGTTAATGGGGTGGGCGGGGGATCTTCCATTGTCACCGTTTTGTTGCAGGCCAACGCCAAACCGCCGCAGGCTGCCGGGCCCTCGCTCGCCGAGCAGTTTGCTGCCCCTCCCGGCTCGTGGGACTGCGACACGTGCATGGTGTCAAACCGCGGCGAGACCTCCCGCTGCGTGGCGTGCGACACTCCGCGCGCCGGCCTCGCCCCCAAGCGGTCCGCGCTCGCCCCGCCGCTGTCCACCTCCTCCTCCTCTTCGGCCGCCTCCACCTTCTTCTCGAGCGGCGTTTCCACCGCTCCCGCCTCGATAACGAGAGCGCCCGCATCATCGGCGCCGCCGCCTGCGTACACAAAGCCCTCGGCAGCCGCCGCCGGCGCCTCCAGCCTGGCCTCCCTGTTTGTCCGGCCAGAGGGCGCGTGGGACTGCGATGTGTGCATGGTGCAGAACAAGGCTGGCAGCGGCTCGTGCGCGGCCTGTCAGACCGCCAAGCCCGGTGAGCCCTCGACGCATCACTTCGTCGTCATCGACGTCATCGGTAGTGTCACCATTGGAACCTCATTTGCCAGCAAAAATATGATAATTGGTTTTTTACCCTTCTATCTGGCAACAAAACTGACACCTTTTTACAAGGAGTCATGTTTGCATAGACCACAATACCTGCAGTCATAATGCAAACAAAAAACACAACTCTGATGATGTATACACTGTCCTTGAAGTTGATTGGTTCCACACCCGAGACAGCTTTCCTTAGAGCCTAGTCTAACATGGGTTGGACCAGATGACGCCAAAAGGCGCACAACTATCAATTGTCATCGGTAGTGTCACCAACACACGTCGTTAGCAGCAGCTTCACGGTCATTCGTTATCACCCGCTGGCAGCCTCCTTGGCTGTCTATCATCATTATCAATTGGCATAACCGTCAGCAGTGTCATCATCATCTTTTTCTCATCACCGTACGTTAACCTCATCGGTATAATCCATTTGTTGACCATCATCAAGCACACAATCATTAGTTGCAATCCTTTTTTTCGTGACGATGTTTTGTAGGCCTATCCCCAAGTAGCCCCATGCATACCAAATCATGGGATCGGGTCCCAGTTTTTGTTGCAACATATTTACGTTTATACTATCTGATGACGGATGATTGTGTTGCGCCCGAAACGTCGTGATTTATTGTATTTTCTACCTACGTGACTTTACCGAAAGAACCAAAGAGTATTGGATCCCTGCAGTCACGAAGGCTTCAAATCAAGATATTTACGTTTAACGTGGAAACAATGCACAAGACTGGATTGAATCCGCGAAGCCTACGTCACTGGGCAGCAGAGGAAATCGAGGCTCTGGGTGCCGTTTGAGCTATCACCACACTCGGGACAAGGATTTGGGAGTGGTGTGAGTTGGCAAAGGTTTGCTTGAGGAATCTGTAGCTTAGTCTGAGTCACATGCTTCTTGTGTCGGGTTAATTTCCTGAAACTTTGTTCCTGTCACACTAAATTCTCAGTATCAGATTGCACAAAACAACTTGAGTCAAGTATATGGGATTAACTATGGGATTAAAGGGAACATTTGTGGATTGATCATTGTTGTAATTTAATGACATCATCAGAAGACTTAAAACACTGTGCTTGGCACAACTTGGGTCCTAGGTTCGAATCTGGTTTGCCACCTGCGCGTGGAGTGATGACACGTCCCGTTTCCCATCCCTGCAGGTGGCAAAGCTCCCATGTCGTCCGCGGCACCAGCAGCCACCCCGGTCGGTTTTGGAGACAAGTTCAAGCGTCCTGCGGGCTCGTGGGACTGCGACACGTGCATGGTGTCGAACTCGGCGAGCACCAACGTGTGCGCCTGCTGCTCCACCGAACGGCCTGGAGCCGCCCGGCCCACAGGTGAGAATTCCACCCACCGTCATCTGCCCACCCCAGCTTCAACACTCGCCTTCACACCGCCAGCCACTCGGCCACCCAGCCCTTGGGTGCGAACCCTTGCCCCACTGCTGAGACCTCGCTGCCCTGCCACCCATTTCGCTCCTGCAGTTGGTCCCACCACCTACCCAACCCACAGGTGTAAACCCTCAGCCAACAACTGACTCTTTTCCCACCATTCACCCACCCCCTCCAACCCCACCATGCGCCTGGCCCCACCACCCACCAACAGCACCCATTCATTCTCCTTGATGGCCTGAATGTTAATAGGCTGTCTCAACATCATTGCTTTCCACAGTCTGCAAGGCTCAGCGACCTTTGCATTTGTTTCAGCAGCGCAGGCCCCAGCGCAGCCCGACCGGCCGACATTCTCATTCGGCCTCTCGTCAGACGACTCTGCCGCCAGTGCCCTGCCCAGCGCCGCCGCCACCTTCTCGTTCAACAGCCAGGGCGGCTTCAAGTTCGGCACGGGCTCCACATCGGCCAGCAAAGACACTACTACTACTGCCCCTTCCTCAACCGCTGGTGCTAGTGGCGTCACGGACACGAGTGGCCCGGCAGCAGCAGCAAGGGGCTTCACGTTCGGCACTACCGCCCCAGCCAACGACTCCACCGTGACTTTTGGCGGCGGTTTCAAGCTCCCGTCGAGCGACGCCGCGGAAACGGCACAGACGTCCGCCGCCACCTTCACGTTCGGTACCAAAGTGGGTGCCGGTAACTCCACCGTCTCCGCCGCCGCCACCACCGATTCATCTGCCGCCGCCGCGTCGACCGCAAAGATCGCAGAACCGAAGGGCCCGAGCGGCGGTACTTTTCAGTTCGGCGTCGCGACTCCGTCGTTTGGACAAAATGCGCTGGCCGGCGGTGCAGATGCCAGCAAGCTCGGGGCGGGGTTCGCGTTCGCGTCCGACAAAGAGGCGGCACCGGCCACGTTTGGCGGCTTCCAGTTCAAAACGAGCGGAGCCGCGGAGCAGCCGGCGGCCACGGCGACTTTCGGTGCGTTCGGCGGCGTGAAGCGTTCGGACGGCGCCGGGCCCGAGGGGAAGGCCGTGCCGCCGTTGGCGACGGGGTTCAGCTTCTCCAAAGAGGCGGCGCAGAAGACGGACGCAGGTTTGTGCGCGACACCGATCGGCGGCGTGCGTGTTGTTTTTTACGATGATGGGTCGTCGGTGTTGCTTCCCTTTTGGAAAAGGATTGTGGTAGTTTCTGTGTTGCTGTTGGCATAGCTCGGATGACAAATATGAAAGTTATTGTCGGCAGAAATGACAAATGTAAAACGGTGTTTGTGTTTGTATATTTGTATATACCGTAGCCAATATGAACAGTTCACGAGGTCTGTACTGGTATCCACCGCGATGAGTTGCAGCATGTTGTGTTGTTTCGCATATATTCGTTTCTGATTAATAGGGAACACATTTCTTTATTAGGGAACCTATTTCCGTTACATTCTTTGGACAAAAATGGCAATCACAAATGTTGCTCAATTTTAAAACGAGGAATTCATTGGGGGGGGGGGGGGGGGGGAACGCAGGCTAATTTGGCTACGTAACACCATCCATAATGTGCATGTCTAGCGTGTACCACCGGAGATCCCTCCACCATGTGGTGAGATCTCTCTCAAGCTGGACTCGACACTGGTGGTGTAGTTGCTTGAATCCCATGGTGAGGCCCTATTAGATGAGTAATCTGATAGGAAGAGGCCGAGGAGATTATACCACCAGCACCACCACGAGTATTAACTGGTAGTCACTGCTACAAGGAGCTGGACCAGCAGAAAAAAACTGTCTTTGGACATATACATTTTAAAGAGTTCTACAATCAAGACAATGTCCAGGGAAGAGCCCAGAAGAAAAGCTTCCGCTGGTGAATATTTCTGTGACTTTAGCTTCATCGTCAGATGAAGAGGCAGGTGATCCTGCTTTGTCATCTGCATAACTCCACCCCCTGCTCACCCAACGAGGCATCATCATTGATCAGCAAACTCTGAAACTATCTCTGGCAAGTTTTAAATAATTATTTGTATTTAATATTAGCTAAAAGGTATGTTATCTTAGTGTTTGTTCCAGAAATCTCGGCTAGGAACAACCACTGATTTTAACATTATGGCGATGGGAAATTTGAGTTTGCTTTGAATAATTCAGATTTAAGTAGTATTTCCCAGGAACACATTTCTTATTTATCGTGGAGTATTTTTGTATTTCTTTACTCTGCCAACTATTGTCACCTGACCCCTACACATTTCCTGTACAATCACCCCCCCCCATCTCCGCTGTTCCTTTTGTAGATGAACCCACAGCCAAGAAACCATTCGGCTTCGCCACCATGAACCCATCCGCTGCGGCCACCCCCGGCCTTTTTGGTGCCGCGGCGCCTGCACCCGCCTCGTCTGCTGCAGCCCCCGTGAGCGGCAGCTCCTTCTCGTTCGGCACGAAGCCCATCGCGTTCGGCGTCCCCGTCAAACCGGACGCGCCCGCGGCCAACGCCGGTCCCTCCACCTCCATTGGGGCTGCTCCGCCCTTCATGTTCGGCCCCGCGGCCTCCGTGTCGGCCGCCAAGCCCGACCCCGCCGCGACCGGAGCCGCCCCCGCCTGCTCGTCCGCGCAGATTGCGCCGTTCGGCTTCGCCCCTTCGGCTAAGCTCGACAAGCCTACCACGACCTTCTTGTTCGGGCCGGGCCACGAGTCCCAGCAGCAGCAGCAGCAGCTCGCGGGCACCGCCGCTAACAACTCTGCCACGCCGGTGGCGCCGTTTGTGTTTGGCAAGACGGACGCCGGCGTGACGAACGCGACCGCGACCAACGCGGCCGCGGCACCGCCGGTGTTCGGCGCGGTGCCCAAGACCGACGCGCCGGCCGCAAACTCCGGCGTCGCAGGGGCCCCGGGGTCGGGCGGCTCCACGTTCATGTTCGGGCCCTCGGCCGGGAGCGCGGCCAGCGCCGCCACGGCCGCCGTCACACCCTTCGGATTCGGTGGAGTCACGGGCGCAGCCAGCTCCAGCGGCGCAGGTCTGCGGCGAGAGCTTGGCGGCTTGCTCACCGTCACCACGCTCGTCTGCGGGCACTCGCCAGCACGGCACATTTCACCCGCGCTGCACATTCGGCACAACGCTCGCGAACACTGCGCTCGTTTTGTTGCCTGTGCTGCGTGGTCATCACCAGTGCGCTCGTCAGCATGACGTGTCACACTTTCAGCATGCTCGACACTCAAATGCACTACAGTCTTTCGTACTCAATGTGCATTACATTCGTTCGCTCTCTTGGACCTTGTGCTGTTGTGCTGGTCCTCCAGATGTTTAAACGAAGATGTAACCCACATGGCAAATGGAAGTTTTTGTGTGTGTATATATAGATTGGGAAGTGTGGTCCTGGGACAAATTTGAATATATATATATATTTTTTTAGCGAGGAAAATAAGACGTCGCAATCACGGTCAGGTTATGTCACACGAGTGTGCAATGATGACATGCTCGGGTCTGTGTTTTCATTTAACGAAGCGTTAAACTCATGTTGGACAGTGCCAGAGCACAGATGGGTTCCATCTTCCTCCAAATAAATGCACCACCACCACCACACTTAATTACTCCCTCAGCGCCAACTCTCTTTCAGACTCGTTGCCGACCTGCTAACGGGCTAATCATGTTTACATAATTATATAACTCGACAAATGGCTGCTTGGAAAAATTGAACTCATTAAATTAAGATTCCAGCTAATTTCTTTGCAGCGTGGTTGGTAAAATGAGACGGGAATAGGATGAGGGAATGAACACATCGGACACGGGGGGGAAAGGAAAATGGCTGGAATGCAGCAGGCAAGACCAAAATGTTATGGTCACATGAAGGGGATTGTGGAAATCTCCCTTGTCAAAAATCAGGGGCCAGGACAAGAAAGAGGTGGGAAGATTGTGTCCTTGGAGGCTTCAGAGCAGAATGCGACTAGGCTGGAGGCAGAGAGAAAATAGGAAGCTGGGAAGTCAGAGAGAAGGAGCGTGAACAGGAAACAAATTATGGAAAAAATTAGTGACGATAAACGGTAGCGCATGACGATGTATGCTAACCATTTTGGTGGACAATACAGGTGATGATGAACCTAATCTAAAATCTTAGATGCCTTGGCTTGCAATTTACACACGGGTCATCTTTACCACAGTAGATCTCTACCCCTGTTTGCGAAGCTGCACTAACCGTGACGGGGCGTGTGTTGTGTGCGATTTGTTTTTTTCCCGCGCTAACCACGCTGCTGCTCCACCCCCCCCCCCCGCTCTTCCTCTGCTACAATCCAGGCTTCGGCTCCGGCTCGAGCTCCATCTTCTCAGCGCCCGGCAGCTCCCTGCCCACGTTCGGCACGGCTTCATCCGCTCCCCCGGCGGGCGCCGCTCACGCCTTCGGCACCCAGCCTGGCAGCAGCGGCGGCGGCGATGGCGGGGGCGGCCCCGGCGGGGCACCCTTCAGGCAGCAGCCGCCCACCCAGCCGCCTGCGTTCGGCTCCTCGGGGCCCTCGCAGTTGGCCCCGCCAGCTTTTGGCTTCTCGGCCAATCAGCAGCAAGCGCCCGCGTTTGGCTCGGGGGCAGCGCCCGCCGGAGGGCAGCAGCCGCTGTTCTCGGCCGCGGTGCAGAAGCCGGCGTTCGGACCTGGTGGCGCCGCCGGGCAGCCCGCTGGTGAGTGGTAGTGCACGCCGAGTATCTGAAGGCCTCGTCGGTTCACCGATTCCAAAATCCATTCTTGCACTCCATTTTAGGGTAAAGAACAAAAGTGTTAGAGAATGTGAAGAATGGGGCATATGAATCAATCAATTCTTATACTTGTGATGCACGCATCGAATTAATTGCAAATTTGCTAAATTATATGAAAACAATGACAACCCATGTGGCGAGGACCCTGGGGCCAGCCCAGGACACGCCGGCAGGACGATGTCGCTCAGCTGGCCCAGGAACGCCTGGGAATTCCCCAGGAAGGGCTAGAGTCTGTCGCCAAGGAAAGGGAGGTCCGGACCGCACTACTCGACGTGTGTGCCGTTGTGGGCACAATGGGATATTAATTTTCATTATAATGGGCACAGACAGACAACATTTTACAAAAGCTGAGGAGTGCATCAAACGAAGTAATTGCGCGTGATGCTTGCTTGGCATTGCGTTGAGACGTAAAGAGGAAAAAGCACACAGTGGCGCATCGTATTGAGTGTTCAAGCAAGTGGGCTTGGGCAGGACTCTTCGCTGATGGGGATTTTGGCCGATGGATCAGAGCGGTGACGGAGTGGCAGCTATTGAAGAGAGCAAACCCAATATGACAACCACTGCAGAGAATGGAACATTGAGAACCAGACTTGTGCTCGCTCACCTGTCTTGGTGTTACATTTACTGACGGTGTATTCAGGTGTCGAGGTGACGAGATGTTCACGCTTTCGCCCGGTATTCAGGAGGTCGTGGGTTTGATCCTGACCCTGACGTCTGTATATTTGGAGTTTGTGTGTTCTCCCTGTGGGCGAGTGTGTAATTTTTTCCGGGTCGTGCAGTGTTTCCCTCCACATTTAGAAACATGTCTTAGAGTTTTTGGCTGCTATAAATGTTCATATAAGCCGCTTTGTTAAACTATCATTTGTGGCCAGGTCATTTCTGAAAGACCTATATAGCTCGGTGGGCGTTACTTGGTAAAATAACAATTAGTTTTTTATCGTTTTATTGGAATTTAATGATGTAATTAATCTGGAAAAAGCCTCAATACTCTATTTTAGGAGGGGGGTCCTACATTGGGACGCATCTCCCAACTTCTTCTCAATGACAATTATTGAGCAGATGCAGATGTCATTTACCGATGCCGTGTCGTCGTACGCTGTCAGGCTCCGGGAGTTTCCAGTTCTCTGGCGCTGCCCCGGCAGCAGCAGCAGCTCAAGGCTTCAACTTCGGAGCAGCGAGTTCTGCGCCGGGTCCCAGCGGGAGCAGCTTGACGTTCGGAGGGAGCCCACAGCAGGCGCCCGGCACCTTCCAGTTCAACGCCCGCCCAGGGTTCAACATCGGGTGAGCTCCCCCCCCCACCCCACAACTGTTCACAGCCACGTTCTTAAGTCCTACTTTCTCATCAGCGCGTAACATTTGTTTTTGACCCAGCTCCTGTTTAATCTTGAACAAGGATTGTTAGAAAACTTCTTAATTTATCGAGTAAATTTGGTTATTACGCTCCAAAAATATGCATAGAATTGTGCAGTTAATCATTTTGGAGTTGTATTAGTACTTTATTTAGTTACATGCATAGATTTTATACATGAACAGCAACACCCAAAGTAATTTATTTCACAAACTTAATTTTGCAGCTTCTTAAATCATGACAATTCGTCAAATCGTGGAGGGTCAGTGACTTCCGACCTTAATAATTGTCAGCTGGGGTAGCTTGGAAATTAACATTCACCCCTTCTGCCCCACATGCGGAGGAATAGCTATACGCCTGCAGGGGGCAGTACAGGATTTCTCAGGCTGTGCAAGACGATCCCATTTAGCAAGCGCACGCCTGTGAAGTGAAGGGCAATTGCTCGTCATTGAGGTCGCTCGTGAATTGGGGGGGGGGGGGGGTTAGGGCGCAGGGTCGGCCCATTCTAAAGTATTTCTGTGTCCCCCCCCCCCACCCCCTCGCTTCGTTCTGCTTTCACAGGATGTCCGGGAGCCCAGCGAACCAGTTCCAGGGTAGTTCTAGCGCCACCCTCAAAAACCGTAAATACAAGACCGCAGTTCGCCGCCGCAAGTAACGTGCGGGGGTGGGTGGGGGCCCTCTCCCCCTGGCCGCTCGCGCCTGCGCTGCATGCCCCGCACCGCCGCCCATCTCCCTCGCAAGCAACGCCGGAGCCCCTCGCTGGGGCTTTATAACCGATTACCGAGAAGGCTTTTTATCGAGGGCTAAATAGAAGAACTCTTAGTACGTGAGATTTGTTTTTTAAAGCAAGCAAACTAAATGGAACACGTAATTAGAACTGGTCGAGCAAGGCTTTTAGGCTTTGCAAGGCGTGCGTGTGACGCGTCCCCCCCCCCCAGTCCGCGCTTGCGATGAACCCGTTCGGCACGGTCGCAAACGGCGCGTGCGTCGGCGAGCTCTCGCGTGTTGGCAGGAGTAGCTGGGGCCAGAAATAAAGACAAGGGGAGGGAAAAAATCCGTGGACAGTGGCTTGGGTTATAACCGTGCCCCACGTCTTCGGCCGCATTTCTTTTTGAACGCTTTGTCGTTCATTTAAGTGTCAGCATTCAGCTTGGGCCCGTGGTATTTCCTCGTTTGAGTCTGAGGAGGTCTGCTTGTGCGTGCGTGGTGCAGGGTGACATAGGTGTTGTTATTGGAGCGTGCGCGTGCGCGCGCTCGTAGCAGTGCGTTGAGAAATGCCGCGCGTGAGCGCACTGGAGCGTTGTTGTTTTTCTCTGAGCAATTGGGGAACGAGTGCGAGTTGGGAAAGAGTGGATGCGTGCAGAGTCTAAAAGGGGGCTGCCGTTGTGAATTTTAGCTTATTTTATAAATGGTTGCGAATGGCACTGCATGTACATAAGCAACTCTTGGTTTTTTTAAGCTTACACTCTTGTAATTAAAATTTGATTTTACGTTTTTCTTTCGTGTTTCTTTTTTCTATTCCTTTGCTATCTTGTATTTGTGGAGTATTTTTTTTGCTTTCATTTTCCTTTCTTGGCAATGTCTCTTTCCCCCCCCCCCTTACCAAAATGTTGCAAAGAAGAACCCTCTCCATTATTCAAAGTTGCCTAAATCCATTGGCTGTGCGTTACTGGGTGGAAAATTGGTATATTATGTAAATTATCTGCTCTTTCGTCTCTCCTCGCGCTGTGAATGGATGAATGCCGTTATTGGCTGAAGTTAAATTTAAACAAAAATAAAAAATGAAAAAAAAATAGGATGCGTTTTGGACCCCAGAGAAATCCCTGCAGTTGTACAAAAATGAAGTTTTATTTTTTTACGCGATTTATAAAATGGACAGTGGTAACTTTGGATAATAAGGACAATGGTGATGCGAGTATAAAGCTTTGTTTATTGACACTTACTATCAGTTTTCGCTGATGTAATTGCCTCCAATAAATATTATTAAAAGTAACATCCTGAGCCGTGCCTACTGTGTGTTTGGATTTTCCTGTGGTTACTTTGCCTCGATTAGAGGCAGTCTCTGTCATACACAAACTCACGATACCAGCCATAGCCACGTCTTAAGTCACATGACATGCTGAGGATTTTCAGAAGCAAACCGGAGGAGATCTGGCTTTTAAGCGTCGTCGTGATGGTCCGATGGAAATTAACCAACATCTTTCACTGCCCGTCGGTGCCGTGTTTTAATATCCACTAACCACATCAAGGTGTGAATTGGTGTTGATTATAAGTGTGTTGGAAAACAACGTATTTGCTATATATAGACGTGTGCCTCTTAAAATAGCAATTTATCATTCTTTACGTAATGACTGCAAGGTTGTGGTATCAAGACAACTTCTTGGGTGATTTTTGTGTAATTGACGTTACAGCGCCTTAACTGAGATGAATAATTCTGTATATTAAAATCTGAATATTTATAGTGAAATAAAGGCTGTTGATTTGACGTTTGAGTTGCAGGTACTGTATATATATATTTCGTTTGGATATTCCTGCACGGATTCATTTCAAGTTGTCATTGACACCGAGTGACTGCAAGAGTGAGCGAATACTGCGAGGCACACAAGGGACGACAGACGAGCAAGGGATGGTGGTCCGCTATGTTTTGAGGGGTTATCCACCAATTGAGTTATGTTATGTTGGAGGAAACGGGAGCATCAGGAGAATAAAATATTTGAAAATACTTTTTTTAAAAACACTCTTTTTAAAAATTTACTGTCCGAGCTGCCCCTCCCCCTGCCCCCTTCCCCCATCGCCCCTCCCCTCCTTCCACATGCCCCGCCCCTGGGCGTGGCTCCCCGAGGCTTGCCGTGACGTAAGGGACCGTGGTGATTTACAGGCAACGTGAGTTGAGCGTGGACAATTAGAGCCGTAAAATAATATTGTTTTAAAATATATTTGTTTTTAATGATAGAATATAGTATTGTCATCAGTATGACATACCTATACCAAGTTTGCAGTCGATACGACATTGGGAAGACGATTGAAATTGAGTTACAAAATTTGAGGATACGACAACAGCGAGTTAAATAAAAGCGTGTTAAATGTTAAAGACATTTTTTTTTATTTAAATGATAGAATATAGTCTTGTCATAATTATGACATAAATATACCAAGTTTGCAGTCGATAGCACATTGGGAAGTTGGTCAAAATTGAGTTACAATATTTTAACAATATTTTTTGAGGATACGACAACAGACGGAGTGAGTTAAATAAAAGGGTGTAAAACCCTGCACGTGCAAGCGTGAAACTCGCTCCCTCTCGACAGACGGGATCCGGTGGAAGTCAGTATTTTTGCTGCACTGCCTTCCCCTGGCAAGCCAGGGTATGGCACCCCCACGGGAAGGGAGTTCCACAACAATTGTGCAATCCACGAACCCTCCTCACCTCTACTGCCGTGCTGGATTACAAGCGTGCTCCACCACTGTGGAATACTCTTGCAAAGTCTTCTTGGTTCTTTCGGTAAAGTCACGTAGAAGGAAAATAATAAAAATAAAACAATAAAATTATTCTTACGACGTTTCGGCCACAACGCAAGCAGCCGTCTTCAGGTGGAGAACACCTGAAGACGGTTGCTTGCGTGCCTTCTCGACAGACTCCTGAAGACGGCTGCTTGCGTGCCTTCTCGATAGACCTGTTCTCCACCTGAAGACGGCTGCTTGCGTTGTGGCCGAAACGTCGTGAGAATTATTTTATGTTTTATTTGTATTATTTTATTATTTTCCTTCTACGTGACTTTACCGAAAGAACCAAGAAGATGAATCCCTGCAGTCACGAAAGCTTTACATCGAAACTCTTGCCAAGCTTACCGTGTAGCCTCAACATTACATTTTAATCAGGCAGTTGTGGTAATTCATCCACCAGGCCACTGCCTCCTGTAACACACTGCAACTGGCGCTACGATGAGAAATCTCACCACCATGAGGCGTTACGGTGGCGAGATGTTATCTACCTCTCCTGATATGCAGGGCGTTGTGGGTTAGATCCTGACGCTCAGTGTCTGCCTGGTCTCACCGTGGTTGAGTAGATTTTTCTCCAGGTCCTCAAGTTTTTCCCTCCCACATTTAGAAATATGCTTTTCTGAGTATTTGGCTGCAATACATTTCCACGTGATGAGCCACTTCGTTGGTCTATCACTTGTGGCCGGGTTACTTCTGAAAGAGCTTTATAACTCGGTGGGCCTTACCTGGTAAAATAAAAACGGTTGGAAATCGCTGTGTTGCCTCCACCGTCTTGAGTGGTGCAAAGGGATTCATCCTCTTGGTTCTTTCGGTAAAGTCACGTAGAAGGGAAGTAATAAAATAATAAAAATAAAACATAATAAAATAATAATTTTATTCTATTGTTTTATTTTAGTTTTAGTTTTATTATTTTATTACTTCCCTTCTACGTGACTTTACCGAAAGAACCAAGAGGATGAATCCCTGCAGTCACGAAAGCTTTAAATCGGTGCAAAGGGTTTAAAGAAAGTGATGAGGATATGAAGACATGTCCTATGACGGCGGTGGACATGTTATAAAGTATTCTATGCTTTTGGCATGGAGGCTTCATTCACAACATCGATAGGACACGCATATTTGCAGCAACAGGAGAATGCCTCTTAGAATATATAGACTTAGCTGCATTCAATGCGCTGGTAAAATTTCCAGAACTTAACGGGCAAGTTATCTTTGAACCGCCCTCATCGGATCCGTGGCAGTTATCGAGAGGAGTTTTTCACAACCTTCTGGGCACAAACGGAACCTTAAGTTTGAATGCTCGGACGGTCTTGCGGGGGGAACCTGATTGGAGTAATACGCAGCGTTCCATTGTTAACCACAAGGGGTCACACGTGTGACACGGAGCCTGCTCGTCGACTGCCATGGCATTGCCTGCCATCCATCACGACGATCGGTATCGCTGCATGGCGTGACAATACCCGGACTAGGGGATCACAATCCCTTCGAAACAGCAGAGTTGAGTTTTTTCAAACATTACGCACTACGTGCATTTCCGGCAGAGGTCGCAAACGGGTTTTGATTCCTTACCCGTGCCCGGCCGGGTACGGGTAGGGTACGGGTATCGGTTACCTGATTGCGAGCTCTGGGATGAAGCAATGTTGCAGGCGCGGGTGGGTTGATTCTAGGAACTTGAATTGTGAGAAGAGACAAGACGTTGGGAAATGAGTGACAAACGGAGACCCACCAGTGACTCACGGCCTACCCGTACCCGGCCGCACCAGGGTCGCAAACGGGTAGCCGGGTATCGGGTAGGGTACGGGTATCGGGTACCCGATTGCGACCTCTGATTTCCGGGCAGGTGACTGCAGTGGTTGAGTGGGGGGCTGCTTCCAAGTCGGTCAAGGCTTTTATTCCTCTGGGGTAGACGAACTCCAGTACCTCACGTTGTGGGCAAGTCTGCAGTTTGTGGTGTTGTAGAAAGACTTTGCCATTCCATCGGAATGTGGAATTTCCACCACCGAGTCAGCGCTCCAATTGAGTGGGAAACCCAATTGTAGTTCTCCCAAGTCTCCTTGACTTTAGGATCACACGCTGGTAATGCTGCCAGCTGGTTATAGTACAGACAGTTTAATGCACGTACTAAAGTTTTACACTTTTGTGTCATTTAGCAAAGGATGCACCCTCAGATGTTGTTACCCCGAGGGTGCATGCAACACTTTTAGCGGCACCACACTGGCGAGATGTTAACTACCTCGTCTGGTATACAGCTGGTCGTGGGTTCGATCCAAACCCCGACGCCTATATATTTGGAGTTTGGATGTTCTACCCGTGGTCTCTTGGATTTTCCCCTGGGTTCTCTGGTTTTTCCTTCCACGTTTATAGTCATGTGTTTAAGAGTATTTGGCTGCTTTAAATATCCCCACGTGATAAGCCACTTTGTTGAGCTGTCATTTGTGATGTCCAGGTCACTTCTGAAAAATAGCTTTCTAGCTCAATTGGCCTTACCTGATCAAAAACAAAAGAGACCCATCATGATATAGGTCGTATACATGTTACAGGCTCTTGCGTGATCTTATACAAGACTGTTTACCGTGTCTGTGAGAAAATGTACATTATTGATTATTGGGGTATTCCAGGGCTTTGGGTCTCTTGGTTTGAAGGGTGGTGGCTGCGGTAATTCTGCTGTGTGCACTCTCTGGGCACCTGTAGATGAGCTTGCATCGAATCGTGGGGGACTGTAAGTCCTCTCATGCAGATACGTGGAAAAAAACATTCAAATTACAAATGACTGGATTAGTGTAATCGAGATACACATTACCAATTATTTGAAGTTGTATACTTTACCAATAACAAATGTAATGAAATTACACATTTGAATTGCATGTTATTGAGATGTCCATCTGTCAGACTAATATTTGGCCATCATCCTTTGGGACCAAAAAGCGAGTTTATTATGTTTTGACGCCTTAAAGAGTTTCAAATAACGTCCGTGTGTTCACACGTATTTACCAAATCTCAGGCGAAGCATGCAATGGCTAAATCACTTAACTGAATCTCTAAGAGTTGCTCATCATTGGCCACACGGAATCAAAGTGTTTAACAAGAGAAGCAGGAAAGTCGCCACGTCTAGCGAGTCGTGTCTCAAGCGAGGACCCAGGGCTGTTCAGAATCCGAATCTTTATTCATCTTGGAGAAATCCGATGAGCTATGAAGCTATTTCGTCGTGGAGTTGATGGTCCCCCAGTTCAGCTGTTGCCACAGCAGTGAGGGTGAGCGTCTGCGCGTGTGACCGAGAGGAATGGGGAGAGATTTTGGTGCTTCGGCGGGAAGGGAGTTGTTTTGCAGCACGGGGCAAATTGACCGACATCAAACATTGAAACGCTCCTCCACAGTTGTGGGAACGGTTTCTTGGGCGGCTCCCAACCTCATCAGCGGCGGTCGCTCCTCCACCCCCAGCGATTCCCATCTCCCCACCCCTCTCTCTCTCCCTTCGCCCGTTCCCCAGCAGCAGCACCCCCCAACCAAAGCCGGTGGAGCGGGCGGGCGTTGGCCCCTTGAAGGGCGCTCAGCTCGCGCGCGCAATCGCACAAACACGAGGCACAAAAGGGCAGTCACCCGGGGACAAGGCAAGCGGCTGTGCTCCCTACAGACCCCGGGGGGGCACCCAGCAGTGCCCCAGCTGTGTCTCTACAGCTGGGCGTGGGAGGGGGCCAGTGGCTCCTCGGGGAGCATCAATCAGTCGCTCCTTTCATTGCGGAGCAGGTGAGAGGCGAGTGACAGACGGGATCTCTGACGATTTGGCGGAAGGCTGCTGCTGTTGTTGTTGGTGTCGTGGCCGAAAATTACGAATTGTCACTTGTTATAATTAATTGTTTCGCGCGTTTATTTACAAAATAATCTTGTGTACGCACCGGTGTACAGCAAGTGATTTGAGTTGTTTTTTTTTAAAGCAATTATCCCAAGAGAACAAATTTTCAGGTCAAAATTGGAACAAAAGTTTTTTCTGCAATCTTAACAAATGCTCTCCGGCGTGAGCACCCCCCCCCCCCACGTTTCAATAAGAATACAGTGGTCGTAGTGATAGAGAGTGAACTTACCTAATCACAGCGTGTGCTTCTGAGAATAAAAATGGAAAAAGAAACCCCACAATTATATCGGAGAATGGACGGGCGAGTTAAGATGTTGGGCCAATACGTCATCCTGAACGGGAACATGAAGCAGTCGCCAGGCAGAAGTGAAAGACATCTCACAACAACACCGGGTCTTTTTTATTTATTTTTACACGCTTTTAATTTAACTCACTCTGTATGTTGTCGTCGTCGTTGTCGTATCCTCAAATCTTGTAACTCAATTTGAACCCACTTCCCAATTTGGTATCGACTGCAAACTTCGTATACTTATGTCATACTGATGACAATACTATATTCTATTACAAAAATAAACAAAACAATTTTAAACTATCTTTTTACACGCTTTCTATTAACTCACTGTCTGTTGTTGTTGTATCCTCAAATCTTGTAACTCAATTTTAACCCACTTCCCAATGTGGTATCGACTGCAAACTTGGTATACTTACGTCATACTGATGACAATACTATATTCTATCATAAAACATACAAAAAAATCTATAATTTTAAACATTGTTTATAAATTATGTTTCGACTTGGGTCTTATTGTCCACAGTCAACTGACGTTGGCTGTAATTGGCCACGGTCCCCTGACGTTATGGCAAGCTTCGGGGCCACTTCCTGGAGTCGTGGAGTTCTGCCATTACTCGTACATTTCATAAAAGCGTGTTTTTAAAAAAGTTTGTTTTAAATATTACTTATTAAAACGGCATTTGCCAACGCCAATGGCGTAGCCGTTGAGTGCGCAGGCGGTGCAACTGCACCGTGGGTCCTGCGGACCAGAGGGGTACAAGCCCCGGGCTACGAAGAGGGGCGGGAAGGGGGGGGCCAACTCTGCTATGCCACTGTTGTTGTTGTCAACAGGTGTCGGAGACGACTGCGCAAATTCAAGTTGTGATGGATCAATTATTCAACCAGTATAGAAGCCTCGTCTCGTCCCACGATACACGTAACCCATGTCTCGCCAGAGTGCAATAGTTCCTGCCAATTCCACTGAATTCTCGTAAGAACCATACACATCCCAAAGATTTAGATGGCGATCAAACGCGCACTCCCAATGCTCCAGAGCCATTTACTTAGGCACAACAAACCTTCACTTCTTCACCTAGCCCTCCGTTTAATTATCATTCTGTAGCTATGAATCGCGATCTGCTTGTGTTCACGCGAGGGCTTCGCTCTGCTGTTTATACCCGTCAGCTGTGTGGAGTGTATTCAAGCGACGCAGCTGACACGTGCTTCCCACGCGGGCAGGTGGGATTGTCGTCACCGTTTGGGTGAGGCAGCTTTTAAAAGTGTGGGGGTGGGTGGGTGGGGGGCAGGTGGGCTTGATGATGCCATCTAATTCTAGATTTGAAGCTTTCGTGACTGCAAGGATTCATACTCTTAGTTCTTTCGGTAAAGTCACGTATGTAAAAAATGAAATAAAAATTTATAGAAATAAAACAATAAAATCACGACGTTTCGGAGGCAACACAAGTCACATTTTTGATGCAGCAAATCTGGCTGTGACGGTCCCACCTGATGACGGAGACTTGTGTTGCCTCCGAAACGTCGTGATTTTGTTATTTTATTTTTATTAATTTTCATTTCATTTTTTACCTACGTGACTTTACCGAAAGAACTAAGAGTATGATGCCATCTCAGTTTGGGGGCTTTATAACTTCTGTAAGTGGCACGAGATTCTATTCGACGAGCGTGGTGTGATGTTAACTACCTCGACTGGTGTACAAGAGGTCGTGGGTTCGATCCCGACCCTGACGCCTGTTGTATATTTGGAGTTTGCATGGCTCTCCCCGTGGTCGCGTGGATGTTTCTCCGGGTGCTCCGGTTTTTACCTTCACATTTAGAATCAACGTTCGTTTAGAGTATTTGGCCACTATATATTTCTACATGATAAGCTACTTCGTTGAGCAATTTTTTTGTGGCCAGGTGGCTTCTGAAAAAGAGCTATATAGTTCAGTGGGCCTTAAGTGGTAAAATAAAAAATAAATTCACATAGCTTAATATTATTTAAGTAATCGATTTTTGAACATCAGTTTGATTGTGCCACTTCATTGGATAACACAAGAATAGTTCACTGGGTGGAGGGAGCGGTGGTACAGTGTTTAGCACATTGTTCTGAACGTTTTGGCCTGAGTTCGATTCCCGGCATGAGCGGTGAGTGATGTCCGTACTGGTCCTGCCCCGCTCCTCCCCCCGCTTCACCAACCCGCACTCAGCAGCGTGGTGAAGTCTGTTCAGTTACCCCCACGACTGATAGGGCATGGTGAAGGCCTTCACTCGAAGATTGACAAAAGGGCTTCAAGGGATGGAAGGGAAAGCGTTTACGACATTTCCCGTGATGTGCTCATAAACTCGCAAAAAAAGTCAATGTTTCAGAATAAAGTGGCATTTCAGTTAAATAATTCAGGAATATATTATATGTGTGTAAATGGAGAGAGCCGAGGGGAGTTCTGAGTGAGGAGTTGCTGGAGCGAGTGTTACCTGCTGCGTGACCGGCTGCGTTACCTGTGGGTCCTCATGAAAGATACCTTTGTTGAACGCCGCGTGAGATGAATCCCTTCATATGTATATGTGTCGGATCTGTAATTTGATTTCAGGATAATTTTAGTCATAATTCACTGAATGGCGTGCAATTACCATTGTCTTTAAATTTGGCCTTGCAAAAAGTTAAAATCCCTTCAGTGATGAGATCTGCATCAGAAACCCAAGTCCATACTTCCTGCAGCTTTCACATATTTTCGTGATACCGTCTTGGCGCAATGGTGCACAAGCACAAAATAACAAAAAAAACTCAACGTGTTTTGAACAACACTGATCATAAAGAGGGGACAAAATATGTATTGGGTAACGTTTCGGCCAATGGCTCTTCTTAACAACAAGTTTCAAGTTATAATTTTCTGTTTACCACCAGGCGAGAACTGAAGACACCAGTATGAGTGATCTGGGTCGGAGAGAACGCACGCGTGATCCAACCAGGATGGACGTGTGATGAACGTTTGATGAAAGTGTCACCAAAGACAATGAACCCGGATTATACGTAATCAAATCGATCCGAATTATAAAGGGTTGTGTGTGTGGGTGGTGGTGGTGGTGTGGAGGGAGGGTGGTGTTGGGTGGAGAAGCGCCTTCCAGCACACGGCACCACCACCACGTGCGCCGAGACGGGGCAGCACCCACGCTACTGCCACTCTCCGTCACCGTGCGCGTGATGTCACGCCAGCCTTTGAGAGGCAGCGTCCAGCTCTTAGTGTCTTTAAGACAACAAAGGCGGGGTTGGGGGGGGGGCTCCTGCTGGCTCCGTCCCACAAAGAAGCAGCGGCGTGGAGTCCTGGCAACTTCCCTCCGCATCACGCGCACGGGAGTCGAGCAGAAGCAGCGGCGGCGGCATCACAGGCCGGGCTCCGTTGTTTGTCTTCACTCCATGGAGACGATCGCCCGCGGGAGGCTGGTGTGACGCCACACTTATTGTGGTGCGTCGTTAATCCCCCTGGAAGCCATATGCGAGGGTCTGAGCGAGCTCCCGTGGCCACCACGCCTGTGTCTGTGTACACGGGGAGGGGTGTGGGGGGGGGGCAGTGGTTATCGCACTGACCTACGAGTCTGATGTGACAGGAGTTTGATTCCTGCCCATGGATAACATCGGTGGCGAGGGATGTCTGAATTGGTTCTCTCGATATGGCCGGATTAACCCGAAGGGTAAGAGGTTCTGAGGCCCTCATGTTGTGGGCCCTCGTTTAGGGGTGGCGTGATGATGGGGGTGACGCAGTGGCGAGATGTTGACTACCTCGCCTGGTATACAGGAGGTCGTGGGTTCTATCCCGACCTTGACGCCTCCTGTATATTTGGAGTTTGCACGTTCTCCCCGTGGCCCCGTGTATTTTTCCTCCAGTTTTTCCCCTCCACATAAAAACACGTGCCTTTAGAGTATTTGGCCACTGTCAATACGCATACGATAAGCCACTTCGTTGAGCCATCATTTGTAGCCGGATCGCTTCGAAAGAAGAGCTACAGGGCTCAGTCGACCTTACGTGGTAAAATTATAAAAGTTTTTTTTATAATTTACAGGCCCACCATCCCACGTTGAAATGGCGCGGCCATCGGAACATTTTTTACGTCTTTGAATTACGGTGACTTCGTTCCGTGACTTTTCCACAGCTGAAGATAGGCAGAAAGATATTGTTTGAAGTCAGCCGTGGTGAGCCATTTATGTTTGATGCATTTACTTTGAACTCGAATATATTTGTGAAAGTAACATAGGTGAGTAAGTAAATACATGTTTGATGACTTCGGAATATTTATCTTTTACAAATATGTAATACCGTACATAATTAGGCCCCTTCCCTCCGATCAGCCTTCGGCTCCTGATCACCTTAATCCCGCCCTGGTTCGAGAGCATCCCCCGCCATACCTTCATCAACCCGCACTTATCAGCGTGGTGAGGCATGGCCAATTCACCTCCCACGATCGACAGGGCAGGACAGGGGCTGCATTAAACAGTGGAATAGCAATGGCTCCCGAGTGAATAATGACTCAATCCTCTAGAGCCATTTGTGAGTGTCCGAACCACACTCTGAGGATGTGTATCGGGGAGCGGTGGTGCAGTGGTTAACGCACCGCGCTACGAAGTCGGCGACCTGAATTCGATTCCCCTTCACGGCCAACACCAGTGGCGATTATCTGAACCAATCCAGGACCATCCGCTAGCTAGACTGAGTCTTCAATGAGTAGCAGGCATACATTGTGTAAACATGAGCATTGAGAAGATAGAGGCTGGCAGGCGTGGTGCTGACTGAACTCTTCCCTACGTGCTCGGCGTTATAATAGTTGCTCACAAACAGCCCTTGCCCCAACAGGCTACAAGGCTTAACGGGCCATCTATTTAGTAGATACGCAAAAACTTGACCCCCCTACCCCCCTCCCTGTACGCACGCGGACTTTTTACACCATTCCAACCGGGTACGTTCGCTTGACGCAGGGTTGAGCCCGCGGTGCACTTTGGATGGGTGGCCATCGTGGACAAACGTCGCCGCGGGGGCTGTGTGCATTTGTTGTGCTGTACTGATATGCTCCCCAACTCTCACCCCCACCCTCACCAATCTGCACTGACCAGCGTGGTGACGTATGGCCAAACAACCGCACGGCGTGGGGAAGGCGCTCATCCAGCAGTGGATGGACAGACAAAGTGGCCGTCCACGTACGAAGTGGACTGATTCGAATCTCGCCCCAAATCGTGACACATTCATGGCATCGCGTGGGAGGGGTTTGAATGATTGCATGCCGAACGACGATGATAATAATATCATCAGTTGAGCTATTGTAGGTTACTGTTTCTGAACACAGGTGTAATAGTGGTGTAATGTGGTTGGGAGTGGCCCCAATGAGAAGATATAAATGGAGCCCTCTTGTCAATTCCCTCCCCTTCTTCATAGCCTGGAACCTAGAGCCCTACTGGTCCGTGAGCTCTCTTGCAGGTGTCCCCACCTACACTTAATAGCCACGCCACTGAGTCCAATCTGCCACTGAGTCCAATCTGCCACTGAGTCCAATCTGCCACTGAGTCCAATCTGCCACTGAGTCCAATCTGCCACTGAATCTGTCGGTCCTTGATGAGTCATTCCGTGAGTCTATGGGTTCTATATATATATCTATGAGAGTCTGTGTGTAACACTGATAGACCTACAACATGGACTCTCATAGAGCCGATGGGTCTCTATTTTAGTCTACAGATGACTGTAAATACAGGAGTTTTAAATGGCATAGTGTGGTTGGTATGGGCCCCGGTGCAAATAACGAAAAAGGGCACCACTTGTCAAATTTCTATCCTGTTCGTACCACCGGCCTGTGAAGTTGCACCGCCTGCACATGCGACAGCTAAGAAACTGGCTTTACCAAACGCTGTCTCAATTGCGTGTTGTTGGTGTCTGCGGTGTTTCGCTGTTGACCGATATATGCTTTCAAGTCCAAAATAATCTTGGCCCCAGAGTCTTGAACTGGCTGCCCCAAGACGAGAGGCATCGGGGCCAAAGTTGGGCTAATCTCGGCAGGAGAGAGGGGCCCAGCGTGCCAATAGGATACTGCGTGGCACGATATTCTGACGACACTCCACGCCAAAGGCATAATTTATTATTGATGCTGCGCTCCTCGTGCAATACATCTTGAGGTGCCATAAACAAACTGTGGTTATGGGAATGATCATTCCGTAGACAATATCCACAACAAACGCGAAAAAAACATTTTGAAGAGTTAAACTGTGCACGAGACGAGGATGTGTTCCCGATTTTCATATCAAACTCGAAAAAAAATAATCCTAAAGTTGAACCGAGATACGAAATTTCCAATAATCCAAAATGTTTTGTGCTCGTTTTCGGACTGTCCGAAAATGTGACATCGTGGCATCGGGAAATCTGAAACGAAACCCCTAACTTGAGACCACTCTCCTGGTTATAACCCACGAGGTCAGTCCACAGCGCACACAGTCCGATGCGTTGTGTGCAGATGAAGGGTCCCCTTTGTGGTGGCCGGCCCATCGTGTCCCAGGCAGGGCTCGGCTTGTTGGCCGGCCACCAAGGTATGGGCTCTCGCAGGTGAGGGAGTGCGTGGGCTCACCCGTCCGTGCTTATCGGTGCGCGCTCGTCATGTGGACGACGCCGATGATGTAGCCTGCCTCGAACACCTGTATGGGACCGCGTAGGCTGTGCACACATTTCACGGTGCAGTACGCGCGGATGCTTGGCACAGCTGCGTGCGTCTATCGCTGCACGCCAAAATAACACGACGCCGAAAGAAACTCTCTCGCGTCGAGAGGGAGAGAGAGAGGGAGAGAGAGAGAGAGCCCTTGCCGCAAGCGTTGTGTGGGGGGGTCAAGGGTTGGCATCTTCGATGGGGTGGTGGTGGCATGGAGACTCGGAGCCATTGAGCCGAGCGGGCTCAAGTGCGTGCGACGCCGCTGAATCGACGAAGCCGTTCAACTCAAGAAGGGAGATGAGTTGATTTAACCCCTTTTGTCAGGCGACTGAGAAGGACGTGCCACACACACACCGGTACATGTTCCTCATTCCCGTACCCGAAGACAAAAGATCCCCCAACAAACTGTTCGGGCAAGTGTTGTTAGCGAGTAGAGTCTATGAAGGCCGGCACGGCACACGAGGGGTTGGTTGGCCAGTCCCGCAGCCCGCCACCTTTGTCTCCCCAGTGGTGATGTTTACACATCGCACCAGGGTACTCATTTGAGGCTGAGTCGACATAGGGGAGGCCCAGGACCAGGTCAGATAATCGTCACCGGTGTTGGCCGTGAGCGGGATTCGAACTCCGGCGCTAACCACTGCACCACCGCTCCTGTTCCCATACACAAAGACAACAGCAAAGACAAAGACCCCCCGTGTAGCCTTTAACAGACTTGCGGCAACATTGCCATACACGCACACACACACTTGCTTAACCGCGGAGTATCATATATGACGGTGGTGATACATCGTCTTGGTTCTTTCGGTAAAGTCACGTAGAAGGGAAATAATAAAAATAAAACATAATACAATAATTCTCACGACGTTTCGGCCACAACGCAAGCAGCCGTCCTCAGGTGAAGAACAGGTCTGTCGGAAAGACAGCGTCTGAATGGGCACCACCAGGCTTGGCAGCGTATATTTAAGCTGGGTTGGAGGGGGGAAGATATACGCTGCCAAGCTTGGTGGTGCCCATTCAGACGCTGTCTTTCCGACAGACCTGTTCTTCACCTGAGGACGGCTGCTTGCGTTGTGGCCGAAACGTCGTGAAAATTATTTTATTATGTTTTATTTTTATTATTTTATTATTTCCCTTCTACGTGACTTTACCAAAAAAAACCAAGAAGATGAATCCCTGCAGTCACGAAAGCTTTAAATCAAAAGATGGTGATAAACTCTTTATTTATATTTATCCAGGAAAGGCTCGTTGAATCTCTAGACTCATCTTTAAGAGGGTTCTGTGGTTTGCGATGTTTGGCCAATTCCATGAAAGTATGTTTGGCGTGTGGGAGGTAACCAGAGTAATAGTGGGCAGGCCTTCGTCAATCCACTGCGGGATAAAGGCCTCCTCCATAACTTGTCGATTCATGGGTATTTTCTTACCGTACCTCACCACGCTTATCACTGCGAGTTGGTGAAGGGAGTCGGGGCCCAGGGAGAGTTGAGATATCACTCACAACTAATGTCAACTATTTGACGATTAACTGTATTTCTTTTTATTTTACCAGGCAAGTCCCACACTGAGCTGTGGAGCTCAGAAGCGACCTGGCCACGAATGATAGCGCAACGAAGTGGCTTGTCGTGTGGAAATTTACGGCAGCCAAATGGTCTCAACGCGCGTTTCTAAATGTGGAGGGATAAACCGGAGCGCCCGGAGAAAAATCCACGCAACCACGGGGAGAGCACGCAAACTCACACACATACCGCAGGCGACATGGTGGGTTCGAATACACGACCTTCCGTATACCAGTCGAGAGAGTTAACATCTCATCACCGAGGCGCCCCTGTTCGTCATAGCCAGGTCAGCAGGTCATAGTTCAGTCCGCTAACCACCGTGCTTCCGCTCCAAGGCTTTAGATGTGCCTCTTTTTTTCTTACGTTAAGTTGCCAAAGATGATTACTCATCACGGGGACATTGTTTCTGCTCTACTGCTGCCAATACATGTCAGCGTCGTGCATCTGGCTTTCATTCGGAAGCTTTTCCTTCACACTAATTGATGGGTAGCTGCATCCGCTCGCGATCCCGCATTTTAAAATGTAACTAAATCTTTAACTACTGTTCATTTACACCTAGAGACCTCCTTTACCAGTGGCAAAATATAGTGATAGTTTTTACCCTTTCAACTGGTACAAAAACTGACACCTTTATACAAGGCATCATGTTTGCAATAAC
This sequence comes from Lampetra planeri, assembly GCF_965212315.1. Classification (NCBI taxonomy): domain Eukaryota; kingdom Metazoa; phylum Chordata; class Hyperoartia; order Petromyzontiformes; family Petromyzontidae; genus Lampetra; species Lampetra planeri. Next base: position 3,715,228 of record NC_136120.1, read on the forward strand.
CACAACACAAGCAGTCAAAATGCAAACGAAAAGAAAACAACTCTGATAACGATAATGATATGTATATCATTATCATTTTCAGAGTTGACTGCTTCTGTTGTGGTTATTGCAAACATGATACCTTGTATAAAGGTGTCAGTTTTTGTACCAGTTTAAAGGGTAAAACCCTACTACTACTGTTCATTTAAATAAACATTTTATTCCATTTCTGTTATGCTATTTCACGTAGACATTGTATCTCATGTTGCTGTTATGGCTTTAATTTTAATTACATTCAAAATGTTGTTCATTCGGCATTTTATCTTTTGTGCTATAGGGTTGTTGTTGTTATAAATAGAATGCATTTTGGTTTTGCTTCTCATTGAACAACCCTGTCGCTCTCTGATGCAATGCGTTTGCATTCTGCTCCACGTCGTCTTTGAAAAATGATGCCTTGGACTCAATGGGCGCTGAGCAGATTATAAAACGCATTTATCTACTTAAACAAACATTGTGCGACCTCCAACATCTCGCTTGAATCAAAGCGTTTGAAGCTGTCGAGAGTCGCTTGGCCATGACACACGACTGTTATCTAGAGACCCAAGGCCGGGGTTGGTGGATTACCCAGAGATTTCAGCCTTTGTCGGACACCCACCCGCGGAGCGAACATGACGAGGGCGCGTGGGTTTCTTTAGGCAGAGTTGTGTGCGCTCGAGTTAAATGTTATATATTCTCCTTTGTGTGGATTTATTCCGGGCTTCAGAGTTCCTTGACACACACTCCCAAGCGTACTCGAGTGTATTACAGTAGTTGGGGTGTTTCGGTGGTTGCAGTGGTTGAGCGAACTGCGCCATGAACCCGGCTACCTGAGTTCAATTCCCAGCCACGGGCTAAGACATGGGTCACCCCACCTCTTCACCAACCTGGTGAATTATTGATTAAACAAGCCGCAAGACCACGAAGGCCTGAGGTAACCGCCATCCTTCGGTCCGTTGACAAGGGGCTGTAAATTATTATTGAGCGGTCAAACACTCCAGAGCAAGACCCGCCTATAAATGAGCCTTGCGACTCCATAAATTGCCGTCGCTGTACAAAAAAGGTTCCCTATGAGTGTTTGCTCTGCACGTTGCCACACATCCTGTGACATCACGGTAAAACCCACGCCTCCTGAGAAACAAAAACATCAATTCCCATGCCCTCTCCCAGGAAAACCAACAGATTTACATTACACCATCTCGACTCCACGACTACATTTCGATTTAAAGCTTTCGTGACTGCAGGGATTCATCTTCTTGGTTCTTTCGGTAAAGTCACGTAGAAGGGAAGTAATAAAATAATACAAATACAACATCATACAATAATTCTCACGACGTTTCGGCCACAACGCAAGCAGCCGTCCTCAGGTGAAAACTAGGTCTGTCGAGGCGACAGCGTCTGAATGAAACAGCACACGTGCTTGGAGCATATATATAAGCTGGGTTGGAAGGGGGGGGGGGGTGTCTTGACAAAATAATTTGCATATCAAGAGGAATTTAGCATATTTATGGGAAATGCAGGTATGTGATTAGTACACGACTACGCTCAGTATACCAGACTCAGTACATCGGGGCTGGGGTGGACGGGGGGGTGCACGGTTTAAAAAAAAGGAGTGCGTGGGTTTGATTGTGTTCAAAAATGTTCGTCTGGGTTGCAGTGTTTCATCAGAACGTGTAACTGGATTCGAGTGTGTGACCATGGGCAAGGGTGCACCTTGGTTCGAGACGGTAGTGTAGCGGCAAAACAGAACTGCGCTACAAACTCAGCAACGCGAGTTTCATTTCCCTGCTCACAAGCCAAAAAAATCGGTCACAAATAAAAATGATCTGAACCAGTCCTAGGCCTCCACTGGGTTGACTCACACCCTTAACTGAGTACCTGATGCCGCGTGTAAACATCAGCATTGGGGAGACAAAGGTGGCCGGGCGTGATGCTGGCCACCCGCCCGCTTCATGTGCTGTAGCGACCTTAATAGGTGCTCGCTAACAGCACCTGCCCCAACACCCTGTTTAGGTGGGGGGGCGGGTATCTTTGTCTTTGTTTATGGGTGAGGGTGTTTCTTGGTCAGAGCGTGTGTCTTGAATGTAAATGGCACATGTTACTGGGTTTTAATGGGATCGGCTGCCATTCCCTGAATTACAGACTTTTACTGTCGCAAGACTTCAGACCCAAGCTCAGTTCCCCCGATGATGACTGTGGGCCCAATGGCACCGCATCATCGACAAACAAGCGCCATGTCCTCTCATTTGTGCGAACGTGACAGATCCCACGCATTGCTCCCGAGAATAGACCATTGTGTGTGTTTGTGTGCAACGCAGAATCGCCAGCAATCGCTAAATGACAGGATTGTCCCGGCTTGAATGCTCGCTGGAACTAAATTTCGTTGTAATGACACGGCAGGGAAAGGTGGGGGGGGGACAAAAACACACCCCACTTTGTACGAAGTGAAAATCCAACGTTCAAACGAGCCCACGGTGGTGACACTTTCTTCACTGGCGGTGTTGAGTCAGTCGCGAGGGCTCCACGTTTTTTTTATTTTATGGCAGGAACATTCATTATCCTATGTTTAATTCTTGTCTGTAGTGGACGTCACCAGTGGCTGGCCAGTTTGTTGTCTGAACCTGCTCCGTTCGTCCATGTAGGTCGACTTAGCCTCAAATGAGTGTTCCCTGTGGTGTGCTTCAAAGTCTGCAAATTTGAAAGAGGAAGCGACTGGGTGGTGTTGGGCGCATCGTCCGCCATGGGAGCCTTGATGGGACTTTGCTTGGGTTACTTTTTAAAGGAAATCGGTCTGGCAGTTGTCCTAAAACATGTATTTGTTGTCCCAACAATCCTGTTAGTGACTTTTTGACTACAACTTAAATGTGTGTACGTGTGCGCGCGCAAGTATGTACTTGCGCGGCTGTGTGTGTGTGAGATTTGGGCTCAGCAATTTTTGGCCACTTTTTCCACACTCAGCATTGTGCATGTCTCAGAGCCTTCCCGGATGAGATGGAGGACACATTCCATCAGCTCAAAGAGAAAAAAATAACCCACTTTAGAACCTTAACAAACAAAACAAGTATTTCCCGTGCCCTTCTCTTGGCCCACTGCCCTCCCTCCCTGTCAGCCAGTCCTATTGAACGCGTTTGTGCCATGGGAGCGAAGTAAGAGGCACCGCTCTTCAGCTCTCCGCGTGGTTAAAGGGGCGCAAGAGTGAGGTGGGATTTTTTTCTACAAATTTTTTTATTTGTTTCTTCGGGCGGAGCGCAGCTGCTTCAGGCTGATGAGATGCACAAGCAGGAAATGTGTGTTCGTAGCTGCTGTTCTGGGCCAAACACATTTAGGATGTGCTCCGTGCACGTGCGACTGCGTGTCTGTGCCTGTGTGTCGCTTGCATGTTCTTGAGTGTGTGTGTGTGTTGAGTGGGGAGCGGTGGTGTAGCGGTTAGCGCACTGCGCTACGAACACGGCCACCCGAGTTCGATTCTCCCAATCGTCACTGGCCAACGCCAGTGACGATTATCTGGACCATTCCTGGGCCTCCCCTAGGTCGACTCAAATGAGTACCTGGTGCGGTGTGTAAACATCGCCACTGGGGAGACAAAGGCGGCCGGGCGTGGTGCTGGCCACCCACCCCCTCGTGTGCCATGCCGGCCTTCATAGGCGCTCGCTAACAGAACGTGCCCCAACATTCTGTTACAGGCTATATGGGGGATCTTTGTCTTCGTGTGGTTGAGCGATGTGGTCGTGGTTTGAAACTGCTGCAATCTCGGTGACCTGGGTTCAATCTCCACGCCTTGCACACCGCTATTGCCAACCCGTATTTGACCCTGTCCGTAGTCTCCCCTAGGTCTACTCAGCCTAAACCAAGCACCTGGGGTGCTGTGGTCACCTTCACCAACCTGGTGAAGTATGGCCAAATGACCCACGTGACCTGTATACTGTGTGTTGAATAAAGGGTTAGTGCATGATGGCCAATCGCTAAATGAGTTGTGTTGTAATTAGACAGTATAAACATAACCGACTTAACCAGTCAAGAACCCCAGGAGGCTCTTTCAAGGGGAGGCCTTGCTTTAAGCATTTGCTCTATGGGAGGGCAGTGACATGGCCTGACGGTAGCGTTTGCCACTTAGTTCAGACCTTCACGGTTCGAATCCATTGGCTTGGCCTGGTTATTACTACTGGACATCTGCGAAACAATAAAACAAATCTTATTTTACGAAACTGAAACTTTTTTGGGTATTTTATTAGGTAAGGCCTCACTAAGCTACGTAGCCCATTTTTAGAAGCGACCTGGCTACAAATGGCAGCTCAGCGAATGTGGCTTATCACGTGGACATTTATAGCAGTCAAATACTCACAACGCCTGTTTCTAAATGTGGAGGGAAAAGCCGGAAGACCTCGAGAAAAATCCAGGCGACCACAGAGAGAACATGCAGACTCCAAATACAAGACTCCAAATACACAGACATCAGGGTCGGGATCAAACTCACAACCTCCTGTATACCAGGCGAGGTAGTTAACATCTCAGCACCGTGGGCGCCATTTATGCCCAAACTACTGGACATTTGTGATAAAGAGCTTATAGCTCATCAGATTCCAACCAGTAATAAATAAATATTGTGCTTCTGAGGCTTATTAACCCTGAAAAATATGCGCCGTTTGCCTCACAGTGGGCGTTAAACATCCCCTTGACGTCACAGCGTGCCGGTGTAATGGTCCAAATTTGCTAAATAAATAAAAATTAACTACAAATTACTCATTTGGGATTCCCCATAGCAGCATCGCCAACTACTCTGAAACTCCTGAAGGCTATGTCTGCGGTGTTACTATTGTGCGATAGGAACGGCGGAAATACCAAACGTACAAAACAATGACTATTCATGTATATCTGCATGTGGGTTATAGAGTGTGGCGTGCAGAGAGTATAGTGAGAATGAGATGAAGAGGAGATAATGTTTGTGAATGATAAAGAGGCAGTGTGTGTGCGTGTGCGTGTGGAGCGGTGGTGCAGCCGTTAGCGCTACGCTGCGCTACGAACCCGGCGATCCGGGTTCGATTCCCGCTCACGGCCAACACCAGTGATGATTATCTGAACCGGTCCCGGGGTTCCCCTAGGTCGACCCAGCCTCAAATGAGTACCTGTGTAAAAATCGCAACTAGGGAGACAAAGGCGGCCGGGCGTCGTGTTGGCCACCCACCCGTTCGTGTGCCGTTGCCGGTCTTTGCTAACAGCACTTGCCCCAACAGTCTGTTAAGGCTATACGGGGGATCTTTGTGTTTGTATGACCATTGATGTGTGACCACACAACCTGGTACAAGAAGGCTCCCATCGCGAATGTTGTAGGTGTGCAGAGGGGGTGAGCGTGAATGGGTTTGAGAGGCACCCAGAATCCGATCTTGTCAGATCCTGGAAGCCCGATTCATACTTCTGAAGTTGCCCCAGTAAACATGATGGAACGTTGGCGTGTTTACAGAGAAGCCACGCAATTTTCTACGTGTGTACCCTCAGCAACTTCAGCCATTCCCACCCTTGTACAAGCGCGTCCCGCCCCCCCCCCCGTTCTGATCCTGTGTTACTGTGCCAGTAAACCATCTACTTTTACCCAGCAGCAATGATGATCATCACGCAGTCTATGACAGAGGCCGCACCAGGGTCGCAAACTGGTACCCGTACCCGGCCAGGTATCGGGTAGGGTACGGGTATCGGGTACCTGATTGCGACCTCTGGGATGAAGCCATGTTGCAGGCGCGGGTGGGTTGATTCTAGGAACTTCAATTGTGAGAAGAGACAAGACGTTGGGAAATGAGTGACAAACGGTTACTCACCAGTGACTCACGGTCTACCCGTACCCGGCCGCACCAGGGTCGCAAACGGGTACCCGTACCCGGCCGGGCACGGGTAGGGTACGGGTATCGGGTACCCGGTTGCGACCTTTGGTCTATGTGACGACTGGTGGGTCACCCCACAACTCCAGGTGTTGTAGACTTGAGCATGGAGATGGCCAGGAGATGGCAGCACAGCAATTGATAACACTGATCAACACACTTTTTCTGGCATAAGGTATTCCAACGGTTTCAAGGTAATTTTGGAGTGCTGATTCCAAATCTGGCATCAGTTTTTGTCTATCACATCAGGTTTTTGAGATATCAAATATTGCATTTTCAATAAAAACTGCAGAAGAAAAATATTAAATAAATGTGGATATCTACATACAATGATATTATAAACACACTATCCTAAAAATACAGCACCATATTTTAACACTAAAGCAGTCACTGACTCGCAACAACTTGCAATCATAAGTGACAGAGTTAATTTCGGGTAAAATCAATGAAAATGGGGTATGCCGATAGCATAAAAATGAGATGTGATAGAGCAAATCTGAGATCAGATTTGGAATCAGCACCCTGAAATTAGTCTAAAACAGCTGCAAAAGTCCAGGCCAGAAAAAAGTTTTTTTGTTGTTGTTGACCAGTGTAATTGAGTGTTACCACTTCCCAGCAGTTATCGAAACGCACCTTGAAACCGAGGCGACCTGAGTTTGATTCCCGTGCCTCGGCTGACATCAGTTGGGACCGATGTCTGTACAAATCCAGGACTCCAAAGTGGTCAAACAACTCCCTTGTGGCTGTGACAATCGCGCAGCAGAGAAATGACAAAACTCTATAAATTGTAACTCTGGGGGTCCATCCCAAAGTAACCGTAAACGTGAAATGTTGGGCCAAGGTTGGTCCAACATTTCACGTTTATATGTGCCACACGTCGGAGGCAACATCTGCGCGTTTGTTAGAATGTCAAATATTAATGGAATTGTCCAAACGTCAAAACAAAAATGCTCCCGAAAATTTGTCTTGAGATGTCAATGAGGAAGCACTATTTATAAATATCGTATCGAAAGGATTCTTAATTCGTAACTTGACCCTGAACCGTGATTATAAGACGCTCCAGAAAGTAAAAAAGTTACCCCAAACTTGTGCCCGGTGTTTAAAATAAAGTTATACTCTTTTAATATTTCACACAAACACAGCTCCCGGTTTATAAAAACTCACCCTCCAACGTACACGGCTACGAAGTGCGTCTTATAATCCGGGAAAGATTGCATATTATTAAGCCAGTGTATATGTATGTGTGTGTATGAGAATGAGAAAGATGTGCCAGTATGTGTGTGAATGGGATGGATGGAATGACGAGGGTGTGCGTGTACGCGCGCGTGTGTGTGAGAGAGAGAGAGAGGTGGTGTGTGTGTGCATGTCAGAGAAGAGAGAGAGGGGCAGGACTTGTGTGTATGTCGCAGAGGGGTAGGGCGCTGGGTGGATGGTTGGGTGGGGGGGTTGCGTGCGTGTGTGTCAGAGGGAGCGAGAGGCTGGGCTGTGTGTGTGTGGGGTGCTGGTGGTTGTGGGGGAACATGCAGCTCCCGGCAGGAGGGTGGGGAGGGCCCAGACAGCCTGGCGCCAGCCTGCACCTGTGAAGGCTTACACTGCACGCCTGATTAAACCCAGGTGTTCAGAGCCAGGGCAGGCAGGGGGTGGCGAGGGAGGAGGGCTGGGGAGGATGTGTGGGGCGGGGGTTGAGAGAGGGTGATGTGGGGGGGCCTTGGGGGAGAGGGAAGAGAGTAAGAGGCTCATAGAATGACGCCTCCCCGGTGCATCCTGTGCTAAAGGGGTTGCAGGTTCAAGTCCGGGACAGAGTGCTTCGACTGTGGGCTCCGCGAGACCACAATTATTGCTGACCGTAGGAATTTCATAAACGCAGCGTTCAAAATAACTGTGTATCGTTTAAAAGGGACAAAAAAAAATACGCGTACACGTGGCCCGCTGGCGTTATTTTCCAGTGGCGTGTTGTCACACTTATAATCCTGGGTAACTGGCTCTGTGCTATTGGAACTCACCAGGCAACCAAAGTCAGTGGCATGATTGCCAATGTTGTTGTGTTTACACCATCCAGAATATGTATGCGGAATATATTTGATATGAAGTGGCTCAATGGAAATTCTATGCCGAGGGGATTGATCATAGCTAATGATTATGATGATATTACTGCGGCCCGAACTGTATTGCCCTCAGGCAGTTTAGCACAATGGCAGTGACTGACTGGGTATATCAAAACAATAAACTTAACTGTGCATGGATCGTATGCGCAGTGACGCTAAATGCACTCACATGTTGGACATTGCTAATCTGTTCGTGGTCCTGAACCGGTGGTTCAAATTCCACATTCCTATCTTAGGGCAGGGACAATTGGAAATGATTGTCTCTTGACTTACACTAAGTGGGGCAAATGTGCCAGGCGGAGCTCACTCGACTACCGTAGGTGGTTTTTGATGATCGACGATGATAATTATTATACCATGCAATGTATACTGATAATGATGACGTGTTGGTATATATCATTATGGTGTAACGATGCATCGATTAATGATTAAGCATTACGCGTGACAATTTATGTTGGAATAGATTCACCTAACTTCTTGTGGACACGATAATCCCACATTTACCCAGTGGTTTACATTTTTTATTTATATTTAAATCGTATCGCGTGACAATAAATTTAATCTGGACATCTGTAAAATCTCTGAAAAAGAACGTGATCGCTCATCGGATTCCTCCAGTACAAATAAATATTCTGATTGTGAATCGCGAGTGTGGGGAAGCGAATTGTCCCAAAGCTAACGATGGCGATGAAGCCACGCGCGTGTGTATGGGTGACGATTGATGCAAGGAAGATGACAACGTACGATGGTGATGATAAACAACGCACGGATGGATCGGTGTCAAATATTTCCCACTGACGGTTGGGACACACACAGAGACCCTGCTGGATATTGAGCAGGCGTCCATGTGACGGTATTCTGTAAAGAGCTCACGGCCTATTGTATGTACAATAAAAAAAACACACCCAACCCCACCAGAGCGTGCCTCATTGAAATGAGCGTGCAGGGGGGCAAGATGTGGAGCTCTCCGGGAGTGAGCTTAGAATAGATGCTCACACACACACAGGGCACACTACTCACACGCGTTTACGTTCAACCTTTGTTTGGAAACGCAAGCTAAGTCTCGACTGATTAAACACTTCCGATGGAGCAACGCGCACACAAAAACCAGCGTGGGTTTTCCATTCTAACGTCCACGGGTGTAGTTTTTTCTCGGCTGATTGGAGGCCCCATTAATTTAACCACGTGCCCCCCCCTCTCAATTGAGCCCGTGTGCTGTGTATTTGCAAGGCGAGCCTGCAGTATGCGTCTTTTATTTAGCCAGGTGAGAGCCCATTGATATGCAATCTTTTAAACAAGTGTGGCCTCAGCTTTGCAAGCACAAACTCCCACGACTGCCACCTGGGAATTTTTAAAACCCCGTTTGTCAAAGGACCCAGTGGCAAGATCATGCATGACTTGCCCACTGTGTACCAGTGTCAATGGCAACATCACCTCCCAACTTGCAAGCTGTACAAATAAAAAGGTTCCCACATAAACCACAGTTACCCTGGCATTGCGCTCCCGCAAGAGATAGTCGCAATAGGCAGCAGCCACCTGGTTAAATAATAGGACACGGGCGTTATGTATCCACTGCCGTAGTGGCACCAACAGTACTACCCAAACACTTGAGCCGCTAGGCAACTATACGCCCAGCTTGCCGGGAATGTATTTAATACCCCTTATCTGGGTTCCGTGACGGCGCTGTTCAATAGAAATACAGCGAGGGTGAAGTGGAAAGTGTAGCTCAAAAGTGCAATGTTGCTTCCCGGAAAACCGAGTGTTGTTGTGTACGAATCGTGTGGTGGGCTTAGTCGAGGGTCAGTCTCGCCAGACGGCGGAACGAAAATGTGTCGGGGCAGATATTAAGCCATGGTGTCACTCACGGTGCAAGCAACAACGCAAACAAGGGCTTTAGGAAAAAAATGGTACATTTTAATATAAAATATTTTTCAACAAGGCGTGCCATATACATAAAAGGTATAGGCGAGTGTTAAAACAATGTTTTTCCAACAAGGCGAGTTTTGTCAAAGCAACATTATACACGGTCCATCATCATGGTCAGTAATGATTTATACACGTCGCCTGATACAGGATACGATAATCAAAGTGTTGCATCAAAAGGTAAAAAAACGTGTCATAAAGAGAGAACAGAAATAACAAATTTACAAGCGAACTTACGTGCAGCCAAGTTCGGAACATTTTTTGTACTTTTCTGCTGACAAAATTTTACTCTGTACACAATCCCCCCCCGTTTTTTCACAGCCTCGGCCACTCTCGCAGAAATTGACCCAAACACGCACGCACTTTGCATTGCCATTGGTCTAACAAAAAATATAAACTTTATATATTATATACATATTACACACAAGCAGCCACAGTTGTTAACGCAAACTGCCAGCAATCTTTTTTTTTTACAAAACAGTGCTTGATTGCAGCGGTACCCCACACCTCTTGAACCGATCTCAAGCTGCCCCAGTGGTGGTGGTAACAGGCTCAGGACTTGAGCCGCAAACAAGCACTGTTAAGACATTGGTCCACGAAATACCCTCTAACAGTTGTGCAGCACTGCCTTGTTGAGTGTACGTGCGTACGTACGGCAACTAACTTCCTCTCCCGTCAGTAAAGTGTCTCTCAGTACTGCACTTGCAGCAATCGCCAAACCTATACTACTTTTAACAGCAAACGAACCCATTAGTCCCCAACTCCAATTGCTCCCGTTTACATTTTCACCAGGTCCAGAGGGTGTGCAAATGTGTTTAATGCACCGGTTTGCATTCAAACGGCGAGTGGCGAAAATGTTGAAGTGTGCATCATTATCATGCATGCCAGCAGGCCCCTGTGGGGCCGGGGGTCTAGAGTTTGGGGGAAATGCTGCATCACTGAAAAATTGTTCTGTTTTTTTCTCTTTTCGGAAATTGTGAAAATGTAAAAGTCCAAGCAGCTGCATTTTACAAAACACCAACCCACAACTTGGAAAATCGACATTAGGTTTTAAAACGCTAAGGAATAACAAAAAAAACACTAGACATTGTTTCTTTTAGTTGTTTAAATTACTTGCTAAAAAATATAAAGCGGTGTAAAAAACAAGCTAAGGAATGACTGAGATCCGTTGGTTTCGAAACATTCGTCTGCTTGCGGCACTCTCCGCGTGCTTGTGGCGACTCTTCTTGGGGACGGACACACGTGGAGTCAAACTTCCTTTTTTCTCCCAAGTCGGCGCACGCCCCCCCGCTCGTTCCAAGGGGGAGGACGAGAGAAGGAATGCTGTGGAGAGGGGCACAAACAAGAGTGGCGCGGTTAGAAGCGGCTCATTATCCTGGGTTAAGAGGTGCTGTGTGTGTGTGTGGAAAGGAGGGAGGGGTACGGGTGGCCTTGCCAGGCGGGGAGCAGACAGCCTGGCGCCTGTCAGGAAATAACTGTGGACATTCCCCCCCCCCCACAAGAGACGCCTCCCCCTACAGCCCCTGGATGCACACAGCTGCAGCCTCCCTCCCCTCCCAACACACACACATCCAATCCCTCCCACCCTCGAAACACACACAACCCAAATCTTCCCTCCCCCTGCACACACCCACCCAACCCACCCACCCCCCTTCCACCCTCTTCTCAGCATTCAAAACAGCCAACAGGCAGCCAGCTCATGCTCTGGGTATTGCACAAGTTACTCGTTTTGTTTTTGCTTCGCAACCAGTGAAAAGGAGAGCAAGAAATCGCAAAACACTGCGTGCCCCCCCCACCCCATCATGTGATTTTAAATGTCAGAGGCCCACTCTTTTAGGATTTTGGTGATGCTGTTTTTGTGTTTTCAGCACCCCCCCCTCCACCGCCCCATTGCCAATGAATGCTGGATCCAAATGGTTTGAGTTATAGATGCGGACTGAACTTGCTGATAAACAAAACTGGATTGAAAATTGATGAGTTAAACTGCCATGCGCTTACCAAAATCTCGCGAATCTCAGCAGCAGAGAGTTTCGTTGTTTCCGGTCAAACTTGCCATGTCTGCGCACACCTGGAAAGAGAAACGGAGAAAAGAACATCGTCAATTACACATCGCCACAGCTTCACAAAGTTAGCTGTCGGTTCTCGTACCCACCGTACCACCACCACCCCCCCTTTCACTTGTCATCACTACCACAGATCACTCAATCCCGTGTCACTTTGACCCGTAAACATTATCGCTGTTTAAAATACCAAGGTGTGAACATTCTCTAAGTTGGCGTGGTGCGTGGGTGGGGGAGCTTTTTAAAATAACACCATCGAATGAGAATGTGGCCAAAACTGAGGAATTGTAATCATGGACGAGTTATATTGCAACTCTTGCCCTGCATCTCGCCGAATAGCTACGGCACACATGGCCCATCCTATAAAGTCAACCTCTTCCAGAGCTACGTGACCGCTCAAAGTGGCAATTTCAGCAGCCCCAGGTGTTTGATAACCCACTTGGGCAAATTCGGCGTTTTATCAATGAGCCTAATACTACACTCATGACTCAAATGTCTCTTCTTCACCATGGTGACATTAGGATTATTCGCATCCCTTCAGGAAGTGAACGACCAATAGATACGTTGAGTATACCAACTTTCGAAATGGCTTTTTTCCAGGCAGTTTAAGTGTGGAGACTAAATCTTTCCCAGTGCTCAATACGCATATCATTACTGACCTGGCTTGCCACACTTGGGACTGAATGATCGTGCCAAGAAGCCTCTCGACTCGTGCTCACCAGAGCGACACCCCCCAGGCCACCCTCACACAAGCCAGCCCAGTCTGCCCCCATCACCTGGCCCATCACCTGGCCCATCACCTGGCCCATCACCTGACACCCGTGTCACTGCGTACCTGCTGTGCGTCGCCGGGCGCTCCCTCCTCCACAGGGCCCTCGTCCAGTGCCACCTGGAGGTCCAGGATGTAGTCGATCACGTGCTGCAGGATCTCCATGCGACTCGCCTTGCGCCCCGTGGTCGCCAGCGTGGGCACCAGCTGGCTGAGTCGGCTGTAGCAGCCCTTCATGTCGTACAGCAGACGCTCCTCGGCCAGCCGGTGGACGGCGGCGGCGGCTTCGGCCGACTGACGGTGTACGGAGCGGACGGGACTCACGGCCTTCATGGCTGTGATGTTAACAAGAGGTGGTTGTCGGTGGTGGTAGTTGTTGTTGTTGCCGGCTCAACGAACGACAACACAAACACGTGCGGCGAACAGGGACAACCTCGAGATGCTATTTCGCTAAGCGCGGTCAAGTGACAGGTGACGATGCCTCGCGTTGCCCCCGCGCGCGCTCCTTTTATACTCGAGCTCGCGGTCCCCGCGGTCCAATGGGAGAGCGCGAACCGCGCAGAGGGCGGGGCCACGGCGCGAGAGCGCGGCTTTGATTGGCTGAGCGCCCTGCACGGGGCGGGGGGGGGGAGTTGGTGGAATGTCCCACTGGGGGTTCTGTCATTGTGAGTGTGTGTGTAAAGGGTGTGTGTGTGTGTGTCTGTAAGGAGTGTGTGTGTGTAAGGAGTCTGTGGGGGGGGGGTGACGGAATGCACTGGGGCGAATACCAGCGCTTATTGTCGCTTCCCAGTGAATGATGTCGCCTCCAGCAAATACCCACACACGCACACCTACAATTACATTACATACACCGCTTCACTACTGTATACGTATGCATTACACACGACGGTATACGCAGTGTACATGCATTCATTACCACCCGCATCACAACATATGCACACGTGAATGTATAACACACCGACATCACATACCACTAAGTGGCAGTGACGTCACAACGTCGCTTGTGCCAGGTTAGGTGCATCTAAATGCTGATTCTATACACGTGCATTAAACGATGTGTGTAGACACACATTAATTTCGCACGTACCTGAATCATCACATCTACTGCTGTGTATGCATTACTCTGTGCACCGATGTGACATTTTGTATCGAAAATATTATGTTCACATTTTATTTTCAAATTGAACATAGAATATACAGTATGCAACATATACCGTGTACTTGGGCGTATATCTCCTGGAGGTAAACCCCCAACAGGTCAACATTTCATTGATGATGTTTGAGATATTAATTTAACGTTCAATAAGAGACAGCATCCTGCAGCATGTGTCAATGTTGCGAGTTATACATACCTCATGGCAACATGCACTTTGTCTCCAATTTAGTAAATAATATTTTTAGGCTCATTTAAAAAAAAAATCATTAATTTGCAAGATATAAAAACATTTTTCGCTTAAATGAAAATTCATTTTGGCACTTTGGCTGAAAACATTTATTTGTTTTGGTTATTTGTATCAACACCAGTATACGGCAGTCACTGGAGTATTTAACAAGACACGGTTGGCTACGTACGGTGCCAAAGAAGTTATACATACATGACACATCTCGAGTTTTCATTTAAATAGTCTAGATTTGGTTATATTCTTGAATATATAAAGAGGACTGAAAATAGCTTTTTTTATCATCATTAATCGTCTACCCACTGCTGGATAAAGGGCCTCACCATCCAGCTCAGCTACCATTTATCTCATCGCTCCACCATTTATCTGCCATTCTGTCGGTCTTGTCCACAAACCATTTTTACCCCATCAAACCTACAAATTAAAAGCTCATTTGTGCACTCAAATTAGGTTTAATATTTTATTTGTAGAAAGCATGTCCATTTACAGCACTTTGTATTTTTTTAAAAATCGACCCAAGTTTTCCAGTCAAATATTTCCACACACACAGAGACGCACACACACTTACCTATATTTTAACACACAACCAACATTCAATACATTTTCACAAACACGCTCGCTCAACCGTAGTATGGGTATTATACTCGTGGCTAAGACACCACGCAATGTCCCCTATTCTTCTCGGTTATTATGAGGTGTAGTTTTGTTCCCCCTTTGCTTCATCTGGCTTTTTGGGGTTCTTACAGTGGTAGCTTGTGTTTGGCTCTGGGAGGGGCGTGCAGGTGCCTCTCTCTCCCAAGCCCCATTTATCGGTGCAGCTGTGTTTGTCTTGGGACCAAGACAAACGCGCAAAGGGGGCCCCTATGCACTCAGCAACCACCAACAACCTCATCCATACGCAACACAATATAATATTATGCACACACTCATAACACAGAGGCAGGTGAGAGTGTTGTGAGAACGAGATGTCTCCTAACGCCAAAGCTCCGTTTCCAGCATCTGTATGTCAATAAGCCTGTCCACAGATTTGCCCTTGCTCAAATGTGCAGCCCTACAATGTCCTGCTCACGCCAATGCTGGAGGAAGAGCCTCTGCTAGTGAGAGCTCGAGAGAACCTTGGTTTGGGAGTATGTTTGGCCTACTCTTCCACACTGGGCCAGACGTCTTTGACGTGATGGGAGTTCCCACACTTTACCTCGCCCTACACAACCTGCCGATCGACGAACTTTGGTGTACACATTTATTCGACTGGTCGGACAGAGGCGGGGGGATTGAATAAACTTCCCATTTGCTTCAACTGCCGCGCCTGGAGATTGAACTGGCATGACCTCTCAATGGAAATTGACCTCTGGATAGAAAGTCCTGTCAACTAACAATGACAGCACGGCAGCATCTCTTTAAAAAAATCAATGGATTCGAAACGTGTCTGCATGGCTTCTCACCCTGTTTAGATTTGACATGACCCTGTAGTTAACTGCAGGCTCTCCAGATATTCATTGCCAAAGTGGATATCGTATCTAAGTGAGCAGCCTCCACGCAAATATCTGAGATATGAAAATGAATTTCATCCTGACAAGTGGAGACTAAGCTGACCGCATGACTGTACGCATGCTGCGTGTGTGCGTTGACTGTTGAGGTTTTTTTCTCAAACAAACGAATGATTGAATTAAAATAACATAGTCATTTTATATATAGAAAACGTGTGGCCGTGTTGATGGAATTTCGTCACATTCCGATACAGGCAGCAGAAGAGAGGACCGTGTGTTTGGACAAAAAGGCACCCATCACGGATGGAATATTTAACATCAACTCTTGAGAAGAAAAATAAAGATTCCGTAAACACATCGAGTGGTCTTAACTTTCGTGTGTCGGCATGGATACACCACAAGGCCGTTCTACTAAGTTAGCAAGCTTTGTGCGCGACTTCATAGCATTAGCCAAACACCCACATGCATTCAAATGAATGGGTCTTTACATGAACTCCTTTCAATTCGATGGGGCCAGGAATTGACATGACGCGCATCAACACACTGGCATTTTAAAGGATGTGAGTAATGAAAACCGGTTTCATTCATTAATCGTTTCCGGTAACAGACCAAAAAGTGTTGTCACTTGGAAGCCACGTCTAATATGGTGTGTTGCTGTACACACAGCTTTCATTTGGCGAAGAACAAACATGCTATGTTATTCAGACGCTGTCTTTCCGACAGACCTGTTCTTCACCTGAGGACGGCTGCTTGCGTTGTGGCCGAAACGTCGTGAGAATTATTTTATTATGTATTATTTTATTATTTCCCTTCTACGTGACTTTACCGAAATAACCAAGAAGATGAATCCCTGCAGTCACGAAAGCTTTAAATCGAAATTTAAATGCTATGTTATATTTGCTGATTGGCCGTGTCGGGTGGTGGAGGGTTACGACACATTTATAAATAACGCTATGCTATTTCCACAGACATTATTTGCCTATAATATAGACAGTTCACCAGCAATGATTGATTCAAGCAAGCCTGACTCTGCTGGTGATGAGACACCGTCCTGTAATGTCGAAACCGGTCCACAGTTTTGCTGATCCCCAGAATAATGTACAATAGGGCATTTCACCCATTGTGGCTCAAAGATGCCTACACATGTACACTACACATACTTATGCATCGTGTGTAATGCTACACACACACGCCAATACATAGCGCATATATCATGCATAGTGTGTATACAATGCATTGCCATACATCTCAGAACACTGTAATGCGTGCATAATGAATTGTTTGGCTAAGCGAACCGCGTGCTATCGCATTGAGACTCCATGGGCCGCACGCCGCACATAGTAGCCCCGCCCCTCCATTCCCCCTCCCCCTCCAGTCCCCCCGCCCCCCTCCGGTTCCCCCCTCCCCGTGCCCCCCTCCCCCCCCCCGCGATTGCCGCAGACTCCGTGGCGCCACCTCGTGACGTCACCGCCCCAGCTGGCGCCGCCGCGGCGGCTGCCGTGGCAACCGATCGACCAATGGCAGGCGGCGGCAGTGGGAAGTTGCGGGGGGGGGGAAGCGGCGGCCAATGGGATGCGGCGGTGAATGCGCGCGCGGCTGATGAATGGGCGCACCTGTGGAGCCCCCCCCATCACCGTCACCCCTCCCCTCACCCCCCCCCTCACCCCCCCCCCTCCACTCCAACCCACCCACGTGGATGGGAGGCCAGCCCTGGCCACTAACGCCGCACTAACACTAAACACAACAGCAGCAGCAATGCACAGCGTTACGCAGACTTGTGACCCCAACACTTGAACACGCGTGGCTGTAGGAATACGGTGCAAGTGGCTCATGGAAGTTTATTTCATATACGGCCACATGTAGCACGCATAGCCCCATGCACGCTTGTACAGAAGCTATACACACACACTTGCATTCTATCTACGATGCATAGTAATACGCATAGGTGTGTAACGCATAGGTATTACTCATATCCGTATCTCCATATAGTGCCCGGCTACATACTGTGAACACCGAGATACATTCAGCTGCATACACATAACTACACGTCCACAGATGTACACACACGCCTACACGTGGGTACTGTAGTACTATAGTTGATGTGCATACACATTCACAGCTGCATACACATTGCTACGTACACATAGCTTCACAGTATATGCATTTACGCATTGCTACGTAATGTACACACAGCTACATACACAGAGTAAGCTACATATTGTTGAGTACGTGCACAGCTGCATTCACAACTATACACAAACTGCATTATATACACATACACGTCACTACACAAGCACATCGTACACACGCAATGAACTACATGTGCAAAACTACACAACGTCCACATCTACAACTAAATGCACGCACAGTGCTAAACACATTCACACACAGAGCTATAAACAACGTAAGCTGCATAAGCCAAATGTATTCACACAACACACAAGGACAGATAATCGGTCCTCCCAATGATGTACACACACACACAAGGACCCAGGCCTTGCCTTAAACCCAAAATGTGGGAAAATAATGTTTTTTTGTTGAAAGTCTTTGTAAAGCAAATTTTTCTTCTCCCCTCCTTTTTAGCTTTTCAGAAGGGGCATGTGGGAGACTTTTGATTCCTTTATTGAGGAGGGGAAAAAAGCCGGGTTTAAGGCACAAAGGTTCTCATTGTACCTGACCAGTAGTGGTTGCGAAGAGTCTATAGGAATTCAAACTTAACAGGCAAAGGGGTGTGGGAGTGTGTGGACAACACATCTGCTGATAACCCCACGGGCACCCACTAACATAATCACCATAGCAACATATATAATACAAAATATAGGCAATTTAAATTACAACCTGTCACGAATAAATGAAGATAATTGTAATATTGGTAACAAGGACTTCCCCCCCCCCCCATACATTTTGGTAGATTTTAGCATCATACCCTGATGGGAGGGGAATTAGTTAATTGACTATTGATGAATATATATTTCTGTTTATTAAAAATACTCAATAAAAATGTATTCTGGCCCTTACCTATTGGTGATCTTGGTCAACCCGTGCAGTTGTAAAGTCTGTGTTGCAAAAGTCGATGTTTTATATTGTTTTCCTATCTATAAACAAATGACAGCTTGTTAGTCTTTATATTTTAAGTCAAGGCCACGTAACTCATTATTGTGTCATTGTGAGGTTGTTTATGTATCCACATTGCATATGGTTCCATTCAATAAAGTACTATAATGTGCAGAACTGTATGTACATTGGATATATCATAAATAAGCAATGTCAAAACGCGGTGGCTTGTGATATACTGCCGGAATGTTGTCAACATTCCAACATGAAATGGTAATTTTAAGATTTATTACTAAAATGTAAGAGACAACGCAGCTTCAAAAGGTTCGTTTACAACAACGTACCCAAGGGACATTAAAATAATGTTTTTGGCATTATACAATGAATAATATGATGCTATGCATATGAAGCTGTTCTCATAATCCTCCCAAACAATGGGTTGTTGTGGATTCCCGAGTTACATTTACGTAATTATATATGAAGATAAACACACGTTAAGCCTAAATAGGGGCCCGCGTGGGAACTGGCTGGTATTAGCATCCTAATAAACTACAAGGCACTCTCCATTGAGTTGTAAACGTGGGGTGTGTGTGGGTGAGAGAGAGAGAGTGTGAGCAAAACAGGGACCTGTTGTGCGTTTGTGTGTATGTGTGACAATTCAACAAGGATGCCGTGTAAGATCTCACAGGGAAACCCCCTCTGTGTGTGTGTACACAAACAGGGCCCCGTGTGTGTGTATAACAGGGGTTCCATGTGTGTGTGTGACAAGTTCTATGTGTGTGTGAAACAATGATTGGTGTGTTGTATGTTATTAGGGTCTCACGCATGTCAATAAAACAGGGAAACCTCTGTATGTATGCATGCAACATGGTTCCTTCCCTACGTGTACAACAAAGTTTCATGTGTTGTGTGTATGTGCTTGTGGCAGGGTCCCCAAATGGGTGATTAACCGGGTCCCAAGTGTGTGTATGTGCTTGTGACAGGGTCCCATGTGTGTGATTAACAGGCTCGCGTGTGTTGTTTGTAGTGTATATAAGGCCACAAGTGTGTGTGTTATCAAGACTTGACGTTTGTGTAAGTGAAACAGGATACCATCATATCGATGTAAATGTGTGTAGACGTGGAAACTGGCCTCGTGTGTGTTTTAATATTCCACCTAGCAGCAAGGGTCACCATGTCTACGTATGGAATATATTCGGAGTCTAATGTATATAAGCCTGTACATGTCATGTGAGGCATGTAGTCACAATGGCCAATGTTGCTGTCTAGAAATTACTTTTGTGTATTGTTTGCACGATGTGTGAGTGTTATGTCTAATTGTGGTCTGGTGTGACTATGGAGTTGCTGAAATTTGTTTGGATGAATGTGTTTTGTATGTGGGTAAGTACGTCTGCCTCTCTATGCACGGAAGTATACGTCTTGTCTATGTGGTTATTGCTGCATCCGTGTCTCTGTATGCTGTATGTGGGCCTGTGTATCTCAATGTTTGTGTTTCTCTGCGTAGTATGTCTGTGTACATTTGCGTATTTTTCAACATCTCTTGGCATGCATGTATTTGTGTGCGTGTCTGTGTATCTTCTTGCGTGTGTGTGTCAGTATGTGTGTGTGTCAGTGTGTGTGTCAGTGTGTGTGTCTCTGTCAGTATGTGTGTGTCAGTATGTGTGTGTCAGTATGTGTGTGTCAGTATGTGTGTGTCAGTATGTGTGTCACTGTCAGTATGTGTGTCAGTATGTGTGTGTGTGTCAGTATGTGTGTGTGTCAGTATGTGTGTGTCACTGTCAGTATGTGTGTGTGTGTCAGTATGTGTATGTGTCAGTATGTGTGTGTGTGTCACTGTCAGTACGTGTGTGTGTCAGTATGTGTGACTGTCAGTATGTGTGTGTGTCAGTATGTGTGCCTGTCAGTATGTGTGTGTCAGTGTGTCTGTGTCAGTATGTGTGTGTCAGTATGTGTGTCACTGTCAGTATGTGTGTGTCAGTATGTGTGTGTGTCACTGTCAGTATGTGTGTGTGTGTGTGTCAGTATGTGTGTGTGTCACTGTCAGTATGCGTGTGCGTCTGTAACATCTAACAGGGGTCCTGCCCGCCACTGCCTGCGACAAATTAGCGGGCGATTCGGCTCATTTCCCGAGGGGGGGGAGGAAGAGGGTGGTCGGTGTGTGTGTGTCTCCACGTGTGTGTGTGTCTCCACGTGTGTGTGTGTGAGAGAGAGAGGCAGGGTAAAGCAGGGTGGCCGGGTGGGGTAACAGGTGGCCAGCCAGCACAATAGCTCTGGTGTGGGGGCTCTGGGAAAGCCGCGGGGCTGGCGCCAGGCTGTCTGGCCGCCCCCCCCTCCCACAAGCCCAATGCACACCCCCATCCCATCCTCCCCATCTCACACACACACACGTCCCTCCCTCCACATCTCACACACACACATCCCTCCCACCCAGCACCCTCCCTCTCTCTCACTCTCTTGCTCACCCTCCCACCTCTCCATTTCCCCCATCACATCCCCTCCCACACTGCAAGTCTCCCCGGCCACTAGCTAAGCTGCCACCATCATCACCATCATCATCACCACCACCATCATCATCACCATCATCACCACCACCATCATCATCGCCATCATCATCATCACCACCACCACCATCATCACCACCATCATCATCATCACCACCACCACCATCATCATCACGATCATCCTCACCACCATCATCACCACCATCATCATCATCACCACCATCATCACCACCACCATCATCATCACCATCATCATCACCACCATCATCACCATCATTATCACCACCATCATCACCATCATCACCATCATCATCACCACCACCATCATCACCATCATTATCACCACCATCATCACCATCATCATCATCACCACCACCATCATCACCGGTTGCTCCCGTTAAGTCTCGCAAACACATGATTCACGCGTGCATTCCGATACATAAGTGTGTGTAAATACGCACGTGTCTATGCACAGTCATGCACGGGGATGATGTGAATGCATTGATACGGGTCCGCATGTATGTTTACATACAACATGCATTCCGATACACATACCCATACATACGTTGCATCGATTTCAACTTATATCCTTAACAGACTATTGGGGCAAGAGGTGTTAGCGAGGGTGTGTGGTCAGGTGTGGGTAGGACTGGTTCAAATAATTTGCCATTTATTGATCTGTGAGCTGGAATCGAACTCGGGTTGCCGAGTTTGTATTGTAAGTAGCGCGCTAATCACTGCACCACCGCTCCCAATAGATTTACACACGTGCCTAAGCATGCAATCCAATACACACACGTGTGTACACAGTCATACACACGTGTGTGCATTGCCGACACGTAGTCATACTCATGTTTACATATTTCAGATTACTCATACATATATAGGCTATGTACGGAATGCACACGTGTACAAACAGGTCAATATATTCGGGTTTGCATTAACTATAAACGGTTACCGGTTTTGTCTTGCGAAATAGAAATATCTAGAAAATTAAAAAAAACTTTTTTTTTAACTGATAAACTATTAAAACTGCCACCACCGTGTAAAATGTTGAGCGCACTGCACTTGTAAATCCAAAGGTCGTAGACTCGATTCCATCACCCCGTGCCTCTGTTGTCCCACCCAGAAGTAACAATTGGGACCACCACATGGGTAAAGTACTCCCACCATTTTCCAAGACGTGTGGTTGGCGTGGAAGAGTAGGCCAAACACTTCCTTTGGAGCTTCCTCAAGTGGGGGCTCTTCCGCTAGCAGCGGCAAAGCAAGCCAATTGATGGCAGGGCTTGCAAACTTTTGGGTGTTGAAACCCAGAAATTCGGACGAATTGCACCACGCGCGGTGACTAATCCCGCCGTGCGGTTTGTAGTTCGCGTGCGCCAGCCAATCAGCGCTTTCATCGCAGAACGATTGACTCCACTCGGAACGGTTACCGATTATCGACAATCGATTGTTGTGAAATCGGTTACCGGTTTACCCCGGCATGCACACACATTCCCATACACACGCACGTGTATATATAGATAGCCATACTCACACACGTGTGTGTACATGCAAGTGAATATGCATGCATACACATACCCCATGCATAGATGTTAGCAATTCATGGACACGTGGGTGCATGCATGGCTACGCACTACCACGTGTTCACGCACATGGCTTCGTGCACACGTGCGTCCACACACACCACCGCAAGCACAAACCCTCTTCTTGGAAACGCAGCTTTGCAAATTATTCTTAAAATGCACCCGTAAAGGAAATAAAACAGCTAGATTCTGCAGCGCAAAATACAGTACGTGAAATAAATAAAGTTTAAGAAATGTATAGACTCATATATTTGTTTTAATGCTCAAATGCTATTATCCTGTAATTGTATGACAATTGCACAGGGAGTAGGCTAATGTGTAAAATGCTTAATAATTGTACGCGTAGATGCTATCGTTTACTCTGCTTTTAACGTGTACAGTATTATGTACGTGTATATTGCACATTTGCAAGTACTCAATTCAACGTTGCCAGCAGCAGAGGTCAATGCAGCAAAATTATTAGTTGTACTGTACCTCCATGGCCCAGCGTTAATGTTCCCTGTCTTTAACAAACACTGACCAGTGTGGCGAAGTATAGTCAAATCCCCCACTCCCCAATACTCGCACAGCGAGAACATGCACTCATCCAGCAGTGGATGAACAAAAGGACATATATTTAAAATGTTTACCCTTTGTAAATTATATTTTAATGTGTAACAAAACATCTGTTGAGGAATGCACTCACAAAGTCAAATTGACATCCAGTTTACATTTGGGTCATTCGTCTCCAAAGTCAGCACGACAAAGTTCTGTTCCTCCGTTCCGATTTGGGTATATGACAACTTTCTGCCAGGTCTGGTTTTGTATCAGGGGACTTTAGAGACCCAGGAGAAAGTCAACAGACGGTGAAGAATCCTTGGCAGAGTCCACCAGAAAGCTGTCTGTGCTGCCCTCTGCAGTCAACATCTGGCTGTCGCACACAATCGCATATTGTGGCTCTTGCAACAACAACAAAAGCCCCCCCCCCCCGACTATCAGTGTGTGTGATCCATCGTCTCAGAGTTTCTTGCAACTCAATAAACGCACGCATCTCAGAAGTTGATACGCAGTAAATACGCCCTACGTTTTGATTTGAAGCTTTCGTGACTGCAGGGATTCATATTCTGGGTTCTTTCGGTAAATACTAGATTTGAAGCTTTCGTGACTGCAAGGATTCATACTCGTAGGTTTTTTCGGTAAAGTCACGTAGGTAAAAAATAATAAAAATGATTTAGCTGTGACGGTCCCACCTGATGACGGAGACTTGTGTTGCCTCCGAAACGTCGCGATTTATTAATTTATTTCTATTATTTCTATAATTTATTATTATTTTTATTATTATTTATTTTTTACCTACGTGACTTTACCGAAAAAACTTAAGAGTATCTTTCGATAAAGTCACGTAGAAGGGAAATAATAAAAGAATACAAATATAAAAAATTGTTGTATTATTTTATTATCGAATAATAAAAGAATACAAATAAATGTATTATTGTTATTTTATTATTAAATAATAAAAGAATACAAATGTAAAACAATATATTTTTTATTTTATTATTTCCCTTCTACGTGACTTTACCGAAAGAACCAAGAATATACGCCCTATGTTGTTGGTTTGAACCTTCGGATCAACACATTGCCAACCAACGTTCCACATGTACTGGCTAAGCGCGTTCGTGACTGTTTTGTACTTGCTCACGAATGTATTTCGGGGCATTTTCCTCGTGTTTGTCGGACTCATATCTAACGTTTCGCTTCCCCCCCACCCACCCGACGAACCAGCACCTGGGTTGTCGGGGGTTTCCCTCCTTCGGGACACTGGATTTCGAGGAGGGGGGGGCGCAATTTTTTTGTTAAGGGCAATTGACCACCCCCCCCCCCAAATAAAAAGTCGACTATAATTTTTAGCCCATGAAGTGCTCTGCAGACGTTCACGTTTACCCGATGTGTGTTGGTGCGTACACCTGAAATGTCCTTTTTATACCACGTAGCCCCCCCTCCCCCTCCTGGAGGCATCTTAAGTGTGCGGCAAGTGTCAACTCTTCATCCCTGCCCCCCCTCCACACACTCTCTCGTTGTGTCTGTGCCAGGCACCGGGCGTGCCCAGCGTGCTTCGTCAGCTGCGAGGCGGACGGATTAAAAAAAAACATCTCGTCTCTCTCTCGTTGCGAACAACCTGGTGGAAGCTCACGCGATAGAGAGACGTTCTCATCTACTAAAAATAAAGATGCAAATTGATCAGGAGTGTAATTCTAGATTTGAAGCTTTCGTGACTGCAAGGATTCATATTCTTAGGTTTTTTCGGTAAAGTCACGTAGGTAAAACATTAAAATTATAATTAATAAAAGTAAAATAAAATAAAAATAAAAATCACGACGTTTTGGAGGCAACACAAGCTTCCGTCTTCAGGTGGAACCATCACAGCCACGACAGCTGTATCAAGTAAATGAGAGATTGCAGGAGCTACCACTCCGTTTATATAAAACATAAGAATATGATCAGGAGTGACTTAACCCCACATTCTCGTGATGTCTCAAATGTATCACACATTTAAGGAAGTATGTCACCACCATCATCATCATCAACCATGATCAGTCCACCGCTGGATGAAGTATGCCTAATTCCGTGGGACGTATCTCTGTAAACGTATTTTAAAACATGGATACAGGACACAGTAAACGTATCTTCTTATTTCAGGCCTCTCTCTCGCCGACGTTTCTATTTCACTGGGTGCTCGCCTGGTAATAAAAGAACTGAACCGACATGTTCAAAAACAAAAGCCAGCACAAACACTCGTGTTGTTTAGAACAAAGAATAATGGTGCAAAGGAAAACGAGATCATACATCGTGAAATGTGATACACTAGAATCAATAAAACAAAAACAACCACAGGATTTGAATGTCACGGTGTATCCCAGGTCACCATTGCAACATATGCAATGTATCGTGTGTCGCAATGGACCTACGGTTCATCTACGTATTAAATTCAGCATACTGCAATTACATATACATGCAAGGCTGTTCGTCCCATCGTCCACACAATTGTGTAAAGAAGGAATTGATTTGTGTTTCATATTGTGTGAGGAGTAAATACACAGTGTTAGGTGTGCAATTTCTGCAGACCTGGGTTGCTGCTTTATACACGCATGTTCACGGTATTTAAAGTGGAGGGGGAAGAGGCTCTGGATGCACAGGGAAAATTAAACAATGTCGTGCTTGTACTTGTATTGCATTTAACACGCACATTCTACGAAATTCCATCCTTGTGATTCTAACGTACATTGTATACTACAACATGGAATTCCAGGGAATGTAATATACATTATATACTACATAATTGAATCCGATATAATATATTATACATTATATATAGGATTGCATATCGGTATTCTCGTACATTTACTATAAGCAATGCATTTTATTTACATTATTTAGGGGATTTAAGATAGATTCTATATCACATCACGGTATTCTAGGGCACTTGATACACGTGACATATTTGATCATTTTGCCGGTATGTCATTCCATCCAGTTTTATCTTACCAGTATGCATACAGGTGCATACCGCCCCAACCTACCACTGCAATATATCCATCCCTTCATGTTTGAAATTGCATGGACAATCCATGCATATATATACCTTCATGCGTGGATTGTACTTGCAAGTCCTGTGCTTTAGCTGTCTTGCAGATGAAGACGGTGGCTCTCACTGGACTCATACCTGAGCACAGAGCATTAATACACACATGTATATACACACACACGGGCGCATGTGCGTGTGCATGCATGGTAATGGTACTAATAACAGTGCTGAAGTCCACGCATATACCCCCCTCCCCCAACGCAGAAAGCACTGCACGTGCGCCCCAGCGTCTGCCGTGCAGATGAGCCCACGCATGTGCATTCCAGCACCACAGCTCTCTCGCTCATGCCTCCGTCTCCCCCCCTCCCTCCCAACTCTTCTCGGGGCCGACACCAGCTTTCATGGGTGCACAGGACCACGGCAGCCCCAGGCCGAGAAGCAATTGATTTAATGTAAAGGCAGCCCATCAGCGGCGAATGTAGCCCACCTTAAAGGGACACCAAACACGTTCTGTCTACGGCGTAGAAATGCGAAGGCGCCCAATAGTTTTTTTTTCTTCTTCCCAGAGCCTCAACACACCGAGCAGCATATGGTCGGTGAATGTCCCTTCAGATGCGTCGGCACAATAAGGCTCAGACTCACGCGATCGGATGCCTGGGAAAACGAGATGTGGTTTTGTTCTTCGCGATCGTCTTATTGAGGCCCCAAACATGGGCTGTTTGACTTTACATCTCCGTGACGAGTCTCTTCTTTTTTGGGGCGTTTAGCCTGGGACAATACCAGGGACTGGCTTATCTTTGTGATTTCATAAGTGGGCAGGTGATGTGACATCATGACACGTGTGAAATCACTTACTGCTGGGTCAATTTATATGGAGTTGACAATTCACTTTTCACAGCTGCCTGGTAATTTATATATGTGGGAAGTAACCGAAGTGTTTATTTGTTTATTTTCACTGTAAAATGCGGGTTAAGACTATTTGCAAGAGAATGTTATTTTGGGCTGGTGCAAGAAACCCACACTCCCGATTTGAAAATTACCCATGACTAAACTGTAAAAGAGTCGAGTCAGCTACAGCAGCATCGTCATCCCTCCGGGGTCAGTAAAATGAGGACCATTTGGCGAGGCTGCATCACATGGAGCATGGAGTGAATCCAAAAGGGCTGTCCTCTGCATAGAATATTGTTTGCCACTAGAATGTGAAATTGAAAAAACGGAGATGATGACCACCCGCTACATATTAGTATATGGTGACGCATTATGCTTAAAATAATGTTCTCGAAATATTGTCATGTTACATTTTCTGTTGAATTAAGTATGCATAGCATACATTTGGTGGTGGGAGCAGAGCGGAAGTGCAGTGCATAGCAGATCGTGCTATGAACCCGACGACCTAAGTTATATTCCCACCCACTTCTAATATCAGTGGTAATATTTAAACTGTTCCTGGGTCAGCCCTATCCTCCACCAACCTGATTGATGTGGCTTGGTGAGCCCTTCATCATTTATTAGCTCTGAATTGGATAATTGTAGTTCAATAAAAGAATGTTACTCCACTTAATCCAACCAAAAACACATTTTAGCTCAACGAGCTCTCATCTCACTGAAATAAAATAAAATGCACACTTTAAATATCATGTACAAACTCACATACTAAGAATTGCACTCTAATGTAATGGCATTCAGGCACCTATAAAATATATAACGATTAAAATATTAAAATGTGTAGCCCGTTTGACAATCTACTGCTGGATGAAGGACTTCTCATGCCATGTCAGTTATGGGGGTTGATGGGCCATACTTCACCACAATGGTCATTGCAGTTGATGAAGGAGGTAGGGGCACCCAGGACTAGGAATTTCAATTAGGACATTGGGTTCATAGCGCCATGCGCTTACAAATGCGCCACCGCTCAAAACACATACATATTTAAGAGTAAATATTCCCCAGTTATGCTTTTTCCAAAGAATGATTGGCTTCCACCACAAAAATATTTAATTTCCAACACTTGCTCATTTGTTGACTTTGGGTAAATATAGCATTGAAATAAATATAGAAGCACTTGTGTTGTATGGCACTTGATGACTATATATGTGTTTGTGTGTAAACAAGCATTGTAATTTTGACATCAATGCGTTTAAAAATTGATGGGTTAGTGGCCCAGTGGTCTGCTCACTGTGCCATGAACCAGACATCCTGAGTTCAGTTTCCAACCACAGGTGATATCAGTGGCGCACTAATTTAACTGGTCCGAGTCCTATCCTTCGTCAGTGGTCACTGACGACTTTGGTGAAGTACGCTATAGGCAAAAAAACCCTTCTGACTGACTTGGTGTGGGCAGACCTTCATCTAGGAGTAGAATGACAAAGGTCTGTTAGTGTTTAATAAAATATTTAAAATCTTAAAGAATGGCACATATATGCAAGATTGCTTACAGCCTCCCTATAGGCTTGCTATATATCCAGCTGACAATGACTCAGATTAAACCTCAGTGGCGTCAGGGTTAATGGGACTTAGACTCGCGCTCTGAGCCCGTGTGGCCTTCCCACGCCTAAGGCACTCATAAAGCCATTAATGCACAATGAACTGATACACAAGCCTGTCCAATAATGGTCATTGTTCCATATTGTTTTGTGTTATCTCAGTGAATGCTATTCTCACTCATGAAAATCGCCCTCGACCTCACCGAATGTTCTGTTTCCCTCGCAGGGTCGACCCAGATGCCAGATGCTGGGACTGGTGTAACCCCCCCCCCTAATCCCGCCCCCAGGTATCTCACAGAAACCTATACACCCCTGCTTCTCCGTGATTCAGAGAAGAAAAACGGGACTTACAGCAACTTTTGGAGAGAGAAAAAAAAGTTTAAACAAAGTGCAGAGATCTCCTCGTATCGGGAGTAACGTGTCGGGCTGCGTGTGGCACGCAGTACCAGCGCTCCCACGGACCGGGCATTAGCATGAGAAAGGAGAGGACGGGCCCTACGCCATATGGCACCCGTGGGCCCTTTCGGGGGGGGGGGGGTCCGTGGGTGGGAAAGGGGAGGGTGAGGGATTGAGATGGGAGCTGGCGAAGGGGGGGGGGCGGTTGTACTCAGCGATGGTGGGGTGGGGGGACAGGCTGCTTTGTGACTCGCACACACACACACATGTGCCGCACAATAGGGCACATGGCATACGGAGGCCAGACCTTGGGATTGTGTGCCAATGTGCTGCTGAATGGCGATGCAATGGGAGACCACGACTCATTGTATATTGGTATCGATCACTCAATCAATGAGAGCCCATTGAGCTTCATTATCTCTTTTCTATGGGACACCTGTGGGCTGAGAGTTAGGTAGGGATGGAATTAAATGCTGGATTTAGTTTTTAATCCGAGGGCTGCTTTTAAAATTTGGGATTTTGGCGACAGCCCTGGTACACATTGATTTACTCTTGTCAACAATCTCATATACAGCCATTTTGTTAGTCTACTGCTTGATGTGTCCTCATGCTGTGCGGATCGTGGGGTCCCTCTGACGATACTTCATGCTGATCAGTCAAGTTTGGTTAAGGCAGATAGAGAGCATAGACGTGGGAGTATAGAAGTACAGTACAATAATGGACTTCGCTACACTGCCCTCTGCTGTCCACCACGCAACCTCTCAACCTACAACAATCTGTTGTGTATAGTGGTCACCCATCCATGCAATAGTCGGGCTATTGAGCTCTGTCAAGATCGGGCACATTCCATGTGATTTGTTCGTAAAGGCTTAATAATCTCACATTGATTTAAATGCACACTATGCGTGCGTGAAAAGTGTGTGTGTGGTGTATGGGTACGTATATGGTGGCTCGCTAGTGGCGTGATCTGGGGTGCAGTGTTGGTGGGATTTTCACAGCCACCGGGTAATTTCTTGCGGGCATTTTTTTGGGGTTTTTATCAAACCATGCCGTCTGCCGGTACAGTGCGCGTTAGAAAAGCCCGTGACCTCACGATCAAGGGTTGGCCATTGGGTGCAGGTGTTACGGTGCTGAAAAATTAACTGCAAATGTGAAACGTGTTTAACACCGTTGAAACTGCCACACACCTCGGGTCGAGGAGGCTCTGTATTTGGCAGAATTATTGCAGAAGTATGTTCCAAAGCCGTAATTTATGCTTGAGTACTTTATTTAAAAGAACATTGGATACATTTTTTAAAAATGGCTGAATAGGCATGTTGTGCTTTGGCACCAAAGTTGTGGAAGAGCTTACCTGGAAATATTTTGAATGCCCCCAGAATTATATAATTTAGCACAACATTAAGGGCATTGTTTTCAGGAGGTTTATGAACAGCTCGAATTAAGTGGATAGGACAGAGAGGAGACTCAAGCACATGCTATCTTTTATTTGTTTATTCTTGTTTGATATGGATACTGTATATACATAATGCATTCTTTCTGAACATTGTATTTGGTCTGTACTTTAATCACTTCCTTACCAAGTACGCAATTATCTCAAATACCAATTTGTTCTGGTACCTCGAAATGTACTGAGATATAGATTGAACAACTGTTTAAAAAAAAAAGTCAAGTGTTAGTTGTGCAATTGTACACGGTTAGGTATCTAACTCTTAAATTTCGATTTAAAGCTTTCGTGACTACAGGGATTCATATTCATATTCTTGGTTCTTTCGGTAAAGTCACGTAGAAGGGAAATAATAATATTGTTTTATTGATTAATTTTTATTATTTTATTATTTCCCTTCTACGTGACTTTATCGAAAGAACCAAGAATATCTAATTCTTGTTTCTGAAATCAACGACCATGCTACGCGCATGAAACCTGAGATTGTGGGAGAAAATGCTGTTGGTGAGCACCTATTTAGGTTGGCATATGCCAGAACCACTCCCTGCCTCTCTAAATGCTGATTGCTCACACAGCACAATATACTAATTCTAGACTGGGTGAATCTAGTGGCGAGCGACTGAACTTGGGTATATTGGGTAGTAGCTCGCCAGAAATGCCATCATTCCAAAGGCAAAGACGCCTCACAGCATTCTAGATTACTGGAAGCGCCTATTAAGGCAGGCATTTCACACAAGAGGGTGATGTGGACTACTACTACCCCCGAGTTTTGGTCACACACGACAGAGCTGAGTTGACCTCAGGAAGGCCCAAAGACCAGTTCACAATAAGCTGAGAAACCACTTGCTACTGATGTTATCGATATTCGCGAATCGAACCAAGATCACTGGGTGTGCTAACCACCAAACCACCAGCTCACCACCCCGCACAGAAAGACAAAGATCCCCCGTATAGCCTTAATAGACTGTTGGGGCAAGTGCTGTTTGCGAATAGCACCTATCAAGGCCGACACGGCACACGGGGGGGTGGGTGGCCAGCACCACGCCCGGCCGCCTTTGTCTCCCCAGTGGCGATGTTTACACATCGCACCAGGTACTAATTTGAGGCTGAGTCGACCTAGGGGAGGCCCGATTCAGATAATCGTCACTGGTGTTGGCCGTGAGCTGGAGTCGAACTCGGGTCGCCGGGTTCATAGCGCAGCACGCTAACCACTACACCACCGCTCCTCTCACACACAAACACGCGTGCATACTGTACATACCTGACTCATGCACACACGCATACAAAGACAAAGATCCCCCGTATTGCCTTAACAGTCTGCTGGGGCAAGTGCACCTATGAAGGCCGGAACGGCACACGAGGGCGTGGGTGACCAGCACCACGCCAGACCACCTTTGTCTCCCCAGTGGCGATGCTAACTACACACCGCACCGGGTACGCGTTCGAGGCTGAGCCGACCTAGGGGAGGTCCAGGACCGGTCCAGATAATCGCCACTGACGTTGGCCGTGAGCGGGCAATCGAATTCGGCTCGCCGGGATTCGTAGCGCAGCGATAACCTCTACACCACGTACGGACACACACGTACAGACACACACGTACGGACACACGTACAGACACACACGTACAGACACACACGTACAGACACACACGTACGGACACACGTACAGACACACACGTACAGACACACACGTACGGACACACGTACAGACACACACGTACAGACACACACGTACAGACACACACGTACGGACACACGTACAGACACACACGTACAGACACACACGTACAGACACACACGTACGGACACACGTACAGACACACACGTACAGACACACACGTACAGACACACACGTACGGACACACGTACAGACACACACGTACAGACACACACGTACAGACACACACGTACGGACACACGTACAGACACACACGTACAGACACACACGTACGGACACACGTACAGACACACGTACAGACACACACGTACAGACACACACGTACAGACACAGACGTACGCACACACGTACAGACACACACGTACGGACACACGTACAGACACACGTACAGACACACACCTACGGACACACGTACGGACACACGTACAGACACACACGTACGGACACACGTACAGACACACGTACAGACACACACGTACGGACACACGTACAGACACACACGTACAGACACACACGTACAGACACACACGTACGGACACACGTACAGACACACGTACAGACACACACGTACAGACGCACACGTACAGACACACACGTACGGACACACGTACAGACACACGTACAGACACACACGTACGGACACACGTACAGACACACGTACAGACACACACGTACGGACACACGTACAGACACACGTACAGACACACACGTACGGACACACGTACGGACACACGTACAGACACACACGTACGGACACACGTACAGACACACGTACAGACACACGTACGGACACACGTACAGACACACGTACAGACACACACGTACGGACACACGTACAGACACACACGTACAGACACACACGTACGGACACACGTACAGACACACGTACAGACACACACGTACGGACACACGTACGGACACACGTACAGACACACACGTACGGACACACGTACAGACACACGTACAGACACACACGTACGGACACACGTACAGACACACACGTACGGACACACGTACAGACACACGTACAGACACACACGTACGGACACACGTACAGACACACGTACAGACACACACGTACGGACACACGTACAGACACACGTACAGACACACACGTACGGACACACGTACGGACACACGTACAGACTCACACGTACGGACACACACGTACAGACACACGTACAGACGACCACGCAAGCGCTCCCGTAGAGCAAAAGCAGTTCGCACGTGCGCACACAAAGAAGATAAAACATCTCTGCCACACGCACACGCACGTGCGTGTGTGCGTGCGTGTGCGCGGGTCAACACGCGCGCAAGAGCACGCAGAGGGGCCCCCAGCGAGTTTGCTCTCTCGCAGATAAACATGTTCCGCACGGAGCACGTGCGAGCACCAACCCCTTAACTGGTGTGGGAGTAGGAGGAGAGGAGAGAGGAGGGGGGTTATTGGGGATCAGTTCCCTTGGAAAAGCTCCCCAGTGCGGGGAGCCACATGGGGTGGATGGTCGTCGCAGTCGCAGCAGCAGCAGAGTGCCGGGCACGAAAATGTTGTGCCTCGTTTTGGAAAAGTTGAGGGCCCACCCATCAATCCATCCATCCACCCATCAACCCACCCACCCATCCACCCACCCACCCATCCACTCACCCACCCATCCACTCACCCACCCACCCATCCACTCACCCACCCACCCATCCACCCACCCATCCACTCACCCATCCACCCATCCACCCACCCATCCACCCATCCACCCACCCACCCATCCACCCATCCACCCACCCACCCATCCACTCACCCACCCACCCATCCAACCATCCACCCACCCATCCACCCATCCAACCACCCACCCACCCATTCACTCACCCACCCACCCATCCAACCATCCACCGACCCATCCACCCATCCACCCACCCACCCATCCACTCACCCACCCACCAATCCACTCACCCATCCACCCATCCACCCATCCACCCACCCATCCACCCACCCACCCATGCACCCATCCACCCATCCACCCACCCATCCACCCACCCACCCATCCACTCACCCACCCACCCACCCTCTGAACTGCTGTCCCCAGCGTTCTCCATCGTATTCAGCAGCGCCCATAAATCATTAGCGCGTTAGTCAACGGTGACACGAGTTGCAGTTGTTTTTACTCTATTGAAACAAAAATAGAAAATTAAGAGTTTGTCGGCGTGTGCCTGAAACGACGAGAATTCGCCGGATATCGTCAGATCTATCGGAAGCTAAACCAGGTTGAACTTGGTTGGGTAGTGCTGGCATAGATGACCACCAAATATAAACCAGGTATTATAGGCTGCTTGCGGTACTAAGTTGTCGGTCGGAGTCAGTGCAGAAAAATCCATTATTGAACTGTGCATTGGTCGAACATCTACTATGCTCCTTCATATGATAAATCTGTATTTTCTCAAATGCTCCCCGCTTTCAGAAAGCCACACTGACCAGCGTGGTGAAGTATGGTCAAATAACTCACACGGTCTGCACAGTCGTGGTGGAGACCACCATCCATCAGTGGGGCTCTACGTAGTTTAATATCAAGGCAAATAATAATTACATTCTTTGGTGATACAAACGTGGCAAAGAAAAAAATCACACTTTTTACACGAAAAAATAAACATTTTTCAAGATATTTGTTGGATAACATGCAGAAATGGCAATCTTAAATGTAAGGATGTAAAATGTATATTTGGGTAATGGGTCTTTCGGTAAAGCCACGCAGATAGAAAAATAAAAAAGAATAAAAATAATAACAATATCACGACGTTTCGATGGCAACACAAGCAATCGTCATCAGGTGAAAAACTATAGCGGGAGAGCTGCCTCACCAAAGAATATGAATTCCTGCAGTCACGAAAGCTTTAAAGTAAAAATTTTGTAACATATTTTTTATACTATATAAATGTCATATATACAAAATACACATTCTTATGGAGGAAAATAGCTTTAGAAATGTGCAGCAAACTGCATTTAATAAAACGAGAAATTCAGACTTTCAATTGAAGTAAAACAAATACAAATTCTTAACCTTCCCTATAAAATCTGACCGAGTCTCGACACTAAATATGTAGAGATAGAGAGAGATCCTTGTTTGAAATTTTTTGTTCTATTTCCTTTATCGAGCAACATCAAAAAGACGGAGTATATGGAGTGTGGCCCCCAAACCGACGGCACCATCAGTATTGACGGAGAAGATCTGAAGAAAGTGACGGACTTTAAGTACCTGGGCTCCACCATCAGCTCAGATGGTAGCATCACGACTGATGTGAGGTCACGAGTCAATGCGGCGTGGATGAAATGGAGGCAAGTCACCGGAGTCCTCTGTGATCGGAAAATGCCGGATAGGCTGAAGGGAAAAATATACAAGACCATCGTCCGACCGGTGGCACTCTATGGATCCGAGTGCTGGCCAGCCACAACTGTACACGAACAAGCTCTCCACACCATGGAGATGAGGATGCTCAGATGGAGCCTCGGGCTCACTCGATGGGATCGTGTCAGGAACGAAGACGTTCGGAAGCGACTTGGTGTGGCCCCCATTGCGGACAAGATGCTTGAGGCAAGGCTTCGGTGGTACGGCCACGTGATGCGAAGTGAAGAGTCATCAGTGGCCAAGACTGCCTTGCGTATTGAGCCAGAGGGCCGCCGTCCACGCGGACGTCCGAAGAAGCGATGGATGGACCGAATAAAGGAAGACATGAAGACGGTCAACGCATCCCCTGAAGATGCCCTGGACCGAGCCAAATGGAGAAGACAATGCCGAAAAGCGGACCCTGCGCCACAGCGGGAACAACGCTAGGAAGAAGAATTTCCTTTATCGAACACTTAATATAATATGGGAGGAAACAGAAGTGTTTTGCACTTAAACTCTATACAGATTGTCGTCAACCGACTTGCTGTACTGCCTACCACAGACACCTGGTGCGTAGCAGGTGGGGTTGCCACCGAACCACGATGCATGGGTTCACCAAAGCGCCCCTGTTCAATAGCTGGGGATTATTGGCATATGCCACCGCATCTGCCACCAGTCCACACGTGTTGTTTTGCTTGCATAATTAGCAACTTCTAAATCAGTCACAATCTTGTTTGCCAATCAGTGACAGAGTGCCGACGTGGATTTCATTCGTGACGGGGGCGGCGGAGTGCAGCTGACATTTAATTTCAAGAACACAGAAGCATCCCACACGTGTGTAATTTATGGGTAAAAATTGGCCCTGGTTTTAGATATACATATGTATGATGATGTGATTTGAAGTTTTCGTGACTGCAAGGATCCATACTCTTTGGTTCTTTCGATAAAGTCACGTAGATGAAAAAATAATAATAAGAAAAAATAATAAAATGAAATAACTAAATTAAATGACGTTTCGGAGGCAACACCAGCTTCCGTCATCAGGTGGAACAGCTACTCACTACAGTAAATTTTGCTGTGGCTGTTCCACCTGACGACGGAAGCTTGTGTTGACTCCGAAACGTCGTGATTTAATTTATTTATTTTCATTTTATTATTATTATTAATTATTATTATTATTATTTTTCATCTACGTGACTTTACCGAAAGGACCAGAGAGTATATTTTTGATGATGTGATAAGTTTGACCTTTAACCCGAGGATGTAGCTGTGGGTCGTTAGTCCTTATACAAAATATTTAACGTATTATTACAGAAATTGATGAACAGGCTACCTTTCTTCTGAGCAAATATACATTACAGGAGAACTCTTTTATGCAAAACCGATTTACCGTGAATCCTATTATTCATGGCAGTTAGTGGGTTTGAAAAAACCCCGTTATCCGCAACCCTATTGTTCCTATTATCATTATCAACGATCATCCATGGATTTTCCCACCATGCTTTGCAGATCTGCTTCCTATTATCTGCAAAAGTTTCGTGAATGATTGGAGTCGCGTGGCAAATTCCCGCTCTTATCCATTACGAGCTTCACTACCCGGCTTCGCCCGAGACTTGGATTCTTGTCTTGGATTAACACGCGGCCTACGCGGAGGGTGGGGGGTGCGTGACGTCCACAGGCACACTGCGTGACGCTGCCGCATGCGGGTGACATCACAAATGTGACGTCACCGCTCACTTGCCATGCAAAATATATCCATTATTGCCCCCCCCCCCCAAAATACAAAAGTCTATTTTTATACTTTTTGCATTGTGTACAGTCTGGAAGCTACCCACATGCCAAATTTCAAGTTTGTTGCATGTTGGGAAGTCCGCTAAACATTTCAAACAGACACACACATTCACAAATTTCCCCTTTATTTATAGATTAGCTGCAAACAAAAAAATCCCGCGGAGGGGCGGAAAAACAATTTCGCGTAAAACAGAATTGGCGATTGGTCCGCCACGTCACCATGAATGAAAGGAATTCTCCTGTATGGCTTGCACGGAACTGGCAGACCCTACCATGGAAACACTGCAGAATAGTTCAGAGCTGCATCCTTGAGTTAAGATCCATATCAACTGCGCTGCAAGTTAAGCACGATTGGCTACCTACGATGTGAAAGAAGTTCAACATACATACATAATTGCCTGGAACATTATGCTGTGCAAACAGGACCCCCCCACATCCCCTTGAATTACATGACAGTGTTTGTTTGGAGGTGGTGATTAAATCAGTTTCGTTGAGTGTGTGGGAATGCAAACTGAGCGTTGCTGTGGCTGCGTGAGTGCATAGCAAGTGACTCACTCAGCTTGGGATGGATTTCTAGCACGGGACCTTCCAGGCACTCGACAACTTCCAGGTCCAGTGGCCAGCCCCCGGGGCCACGCTTTAGGCTGAATAAAAGTCCCAATGCTACTACTGACACAAAGAACTTACTACAAGGGTCGAGGTCTGAGAATGCAAATAAGCCGCATGGAAATCATCGGTATCAGCCTCCCCAAATTGTCGTGATGCCCCACGGTCCCGCAATGGAATCATAATCATACTGACATTTATAACGCGACAAATTTTGTAGACAAGTCAACAACTCAGAGGGGCCGTCCATAAATGACGTCACGCACCTAGGGGAGGGGAGGGGGGTCAGACATTTGTGACGATGTGTGACGAGGGGGGGGGGGGGTTTGAGAAACTTGACGTCACATCAAAATGCGTAACTTTAATTAAATATAGAATTGTTATAACAGCACCACATTAAATACGCACTACAAAGACAATAGTTTAAAGCGATTTGAAGCATGTTTTATTTTCAAAATGGAAATATGGTTTTGGGGGGGTGGGGCGGGCAGAGCTTTGTGACGTCATATTTGAGGGGGGGGGGGTCTGACTTTTTGTGACGCCGCGTGACGAGGGGGAGGGGGATCAAAAATCGTCCAAAATCGCGTGACGTCATTTATGGACGGCCCCAGAGGCGTGGAGTCCGGCTTAAGGCTGCTTCGAAAAGCCTGACCCAACACAGCTAAGGGGCCTTTAGACGTTTCTTGAATTGCAAAGTGCATTTGATGAACAGAGGTCGGAAGACCTGCGACTACTGAACCGCGTGCGGCTCTTTAAGGACCGGTCCATGACGCCACCCACCTGCAATGCGGCTCTTTATATATAGATGTTTTTTGTAGTACCGAATTCGAAAAAAAAAGTGTCTGTTCTTGTTATTTTGGTTGCCGATATGTTTACCGAGGGGCCTGCACGTGAGATTATTTCATCGCTCCATCTCCTCGGTAGAAGACCCCTCGAAAGTGTTTTATTCGTGTGTGGATATTCGATGGTTCTTTCGGTAAAGTCACGTAGATAGAAATAATAATAACAATCAAATAATAAAGCCTCTGATGGCGACCGCTTGTGTTGCGATCGAAACGTCGTGATATTTTTATTATTTTTATTCACTTGATT
Organism: Lampetra planeri; assembly: GCF_965212315.1. NCBI lineage: Eukaryota > Metazoa > Chordata > Hyperoartia > Petromyzontiformes > Petromyzontidae > Lampetra > Lampetra planeri. The sequence goes on from NC_136120.1 coordinate 3,754,417, forward strand.
TCGATTTTTATTTTTGTTATTTTATTGTTATTATTTTTTCTATCTACGTGACTTTACCGAAAGAACCATAGAATATTAAAGTCAACATTCACGTGTGGAGTTTGCGGGGGGTGGGGGGGGGGGTGCACTGCCCTCTCCCAAGCTGGACACCTTTATTAATTTATTTTCAGTAGTTTTCAATTAAGATTCAAAAAAATATTCGCACACGCGATTCCTAATGTGAGGACAAAGCGAACCCGTGCCCCCCCCAAATATAGAAGTCAAACTCCGCCTCTGGTTCTATTCCTCAGTTGCCACTCTGTCGTTATCGTTAGATAATTTTCTTAAAACTTGGAATGACGTCATTAACCTGCGTATGTTTTCTCATCAATGTGTTCCTACGTCTGCCTCTCAAAGCAATTGCAAGTACACACGTATAAATATAACATTCAAACATAGAATATCAGTGGTCTGGCACATCCGTCTGGCTCGCTGCTAGCTAGATGCCTGCTTTATGCACATGTGGCTGGCTGGATCATTTACAAATCAGTATCTTGGCAGTGCTGTGTCGGTGCTCTTACACGTACATTGAGACACCTCGGCAATAAACGGTGTCCTCCATCAACCCGATAGGGTCACTTTTTTTTTAAAGACTGGGGGCATGATTGTACAGGAGGCACGTCACAATGTTAAACGCACTTTATTGAAATATTAAACGATAACAAACAAAAATAATTATGAACGAGAAGCTGTATGATGTTGTCCGTCATGATTTCTGTTCTCTCACCCCGCATGTATTTGATGAAAGCCTGTGGTGCCCATTGCTTAATTTGACTCCTTTTTGGCCATTTAGTTTGGTCCCCTTAAATGTTTGCAGAAAGTTTACATCTCAAATGACAGTACTTCACTCTAACAATACGAGAGGGTTGAGCTTTCAGTATTGGGGGAGGGGAGGAGGTTACCAGTGGTGGCACGAGGCCATTGGGAACCCTCAGCAAAAAGTGTTGCTGGGTGCATCAGCTGACTAAAAACGTGATGTGATGCACAAGCTACGTGAGCATTCCACAACACGTTGAGTGAAATCACTCAGCTAATAAGACTCGTAGCAATTACATTCACTATTTTTGTATTAACAACAATAATTTAAATGTATAAACCGCCCATAAATAAGCGTTCTCATGGTGCTATGCATGGGAAGGTGGAAATGATTAACATCAACCAAGGAAAGAAGCGAGAAAGACGTTTGAAAATAACTAAAGAGAGAAAGACATTTTAAACAGATACATTTTAGTTTCGGAAGTCCCCTGATCTCGAAGGGCCAAGGGGTTCCAGAGTTTAGGTGCACCAATTCGTGGCTGAAGGAGGTTATGAATGTAGGGAGGAGCAAGTCCATTTATGGCCTTGAAGTAAGATAGTCTCTAAATCAATACGGGTACAGACTGGGAGCCAGGTGTGATGTGCTCCTTAAAAGGTGTACCTGTTTTACACCCTGGCGGCCGCATTTTAAACATTAGAATTACGAGGCATTTAATTGTTTTCATTCTTTTGAGTACCTGAATTCACCCTTGAGCTAATTAGGACCGCTTAAGCCTTCGCTTCGTAAGCCTGTACCCAGCGCCTCCAAGTGAAGCTGGCCCCCATTGTGAGAGACGTGTTGCTGCCATCGGCTTCAGGGAGGTTCGTGCGCTGTTTGCCTTGAGATTAATGTTCACGTTCACACGCACGTGTGCGCTTCGAACCCGGCGACCCGAGTTTGTATTCCAGCTCAGGATAACACCAATGACGATTCTCTGAATCGGTTCTGGGCCTCCCCTATGTCATGTCAGCCTCAAATCATTGCCGGATCAAGCTAGTGCGGGGCCTGCAGCATATGTTTTAAAGGACCCTAAATAAATACATAAACACATTAATATTAAAACACACATTTTTAACTTGCAGGGTAAAGTCATTGTATTTTTTTCATTTGCTATACAGCCAGATAATACGACAAATCTCCAACCTTAAATACCCAGTCGTTCATAAAAGTTGAAGACAGTATAGTACTATAGCAATATAGCAAGTGCAGAATCATTGAACCGGAATTGATAGCTTGAAAGCATTTAGCGTGGGGCCCTTGAAAATGCGGCACCAGTAGCTACTACATATGTAGCTACTACATGTGTAGTAGCTACTTTGCTACTAGGATAATCCGGCACTGCCTCAATTGAGTACCCAGTGCGGTGTGTAAACATCGCCACGAGGGAGACAAAGGCGGTCGGGCGTGGCACTGGCCACCCACCCCCTCGTGTGCCATTCCGGCCTTCGTAGGTGCTCGCTAACAGCACTTGCCCCAACAGTCCGTTGCAGGCCATACGGGGGAGCTTTGTCTCTGTGTGTGGCCACGCCATGTAAAGCGCACACGTGTGCCTCGCGCTGTGTCACCAATTTGCATCGCGTTTGCATGAGAGCTCGTGAGCACGTGTTCCCCGTGCTCCCCGCGGCTTCTTCATGTCGCACCACCTGCAGGGCGGTCTCCCCGTAGCTACGTCCGGCAGGTGTGGCTAGAAGGGGGCTCAAGAGGCGACTGAAGCCTCAGCCCAGCACCCCCCCACCTCCATCTGTTAAAAGCTCAGCACCACCGCCCGCGTGCCTTCTTTTAACTTGCAAGCACCAATTTGATTGACGACGTTTAAAGTGATTGCTTGTTAAACAATGGAAGTGATATTCTTATTCTTGGTTCTTTCGGTAAAGTCACGTAGAAGGGAAATCATAAAATAAAAAAAACACAATATAAATTATCACGACGTTTCGGCCAGAACGCAAGCAGCCCTCAGGTGAAGAAACAGGGCTGTCGGAAAGACAGCGTCCTAATGAACACTGCTAAGGTTGGCAGCGTATTTGGGAAGTGATGTGTTGCTCATCTCAAGCCATGGGTAGACATTCCATTTTCCCGTGGCAGCGGCGAGTCCCATGCATCGGACAACTGCTGTTTTGTACTTTTGACTCTTTCCACAAAGTGCCCCCCCCCCCATTTCATACACTCGCGGAGAGATGATAGGCTGAGTAACCCCCCAAACTGTCCGCTAAACAGTGCATGGCGAGAGAGGGCTGGACAACGTGCAGAAAAATATGCAAAAAGCTTCGGGTGAGATCAAGAGCAGATCGCACGATAGACAACATCGTAAAGCGTTTTACTGTATCAAGGCGAAATATGTCAGGGGTCTTTGGCGTGCTGGGAGAAGTGAAACTTGACCGGTAGTAGCCACGGCGATGGATGTGGTGTATACTGGATGTGGTGTGCCGGGTGGAAAAAAACATTTCACGGGTTGCAAACCCAAGCAGACCGTGACTGGAATTAAGTCCGAGCACGTCGTAATCTCGTTCACACAGCTCCTCCGTCAACCACCCTGTTTTTGTACTTGTCCCTCTAAATCAAGTCACACAACGCGGTCACCTTCAAGAACACGTGTACCGCGCCCAGGTCTGTGTGTGTGTGCATCCACAGTGTCTGCGTTATGTATATGAGTAGCTGTGTGTACTTGGTGTGCCCGTGTGTTCACCGTGTCTGCAGTAGTGGCCCAGTGTTTACGTGTATAGACAGTCCCTCGATGTCCCTTGGTGTGGGTGCGTATGGATGCACACTATGGTCCGATCTGTCCTTCTCAATACTTGTGTGGTCACTATATTCCTTCGCTTACCTGTGGTGTATATGGATACTCTCTGTTCATGTGTGTGTACACTTCGATTTGCAGGGCTTAATTTCAGCCGGAGGACAGTCAAAATATTGTGGGTTATGCACTTATGTCCCTGTATACCAAACACTGTGTCTGCACTGTGTTCCGCTACGTCTGTATGTCCCTCTATGTTCCTGTGGATGTACACGATGTTCTTGTCTGTGTGTATATCCCTGAGTTCCTGTGGGTGGACGTTACATCCTGCCCGTATCTGCGTCCCTGTGGTGTCGCCGTATGTTCACTGCGCACGCCTCTATGTACACTAGCTATGCGTAAGTATTTACACGACTGCCTCCCTCTCTGTGTTAAGTCTCCACACGCGGGGCCACCACGCGCCACACCCCTGTGCTGGTGTCGTAATCATCATCATCACCACCACCACCCATATTCAATCCACTGCTGGATGAAGGCCTCCCCAAGCCGTCGCTGTCTCTCCATGTCTTGCGGTGCCATAACCTGCTCGCACACGAGCTAATTCAAGTGCCCTACCTGTTCCATTCCTCGGCTTGCCACTCCGACATTATTCTTGACCACTGGTCGTCATCATCCCCTTGAGCGACGTGTCCTGCCCAATCCCACTTCACGTTTCGTAACATGTTGCATTGTGTTCAGCTTGCGTGGGTTCTCTCATCCACGCGTTCCTATTTCTGTCTCTAAGCGTAAATTGCGAGAATGTATTTCTTCATAATTCTCTGGGAACTTTTCGGGCTTAAAAAGAAAAACGTCTTCGTTATTGTCCACGTTGTTGATGCACTCGCCACAGCAGGGAATGCGCATTGATAACCCCGTATTCGTTAGACACATTGGTATTTTGGTATGTGGAGAGAAACGTTGGACACTATGTATGTTATGTGTGTACGTCGAACTTATTTCGCACCGTATGAAACCAACCGTGTTAATCGGAGGTGTGGGGGATGGACAACAACCTAACACATGCCGAACAAGATACGGGGAAACAGCGAAAACATCCTCAGTAGTAGGTAATACAGGTCAGTATATACAAACTCAATGGATTCGTCAACAACATTGCCCTTTAAAGGGAAACGATAATAGACGACGTTTTATCCAATGGCCCTTATTCTGCTATGAGTGTTGACGAATACGGTGGCAGTGTTACGGGGAAAATGTGTTTATAGTGTTTTGTTATTTATTTGATATCAGTACCAAATTCAGTATCACACATCGTTCGCAGTAGCTTGTTAATTGGTGATATTGCTGTTTTCTCAATCAAGCATGGGCTGAGTGGAGGACGTGTGTCTACCTGACACGATCAACAGGCCGACGCGCACATCTAAATGGAAACAACAAAGGCACAAGAGCCGCTTCAAGTCGTGATATTGTGGCCATCCAACCCAAAGCCATGGCCCACACGCATCGTAAAACCACCGTAGTCTGCACTCCGTTCACGGAGGAACAGCAAAAGTCCACGAACTCTTAACTTCCGAAAGCCCTCTCGTCGCATTCAGCAGACCGTCGACGATTGACATCGACCTCTTGAACGCGTCGCTGACATCCTCGGCAAGAACCAGTATATATACAAATACTGTTTCTTGGAATTTCTCTCACTTGATACAGCTATCGTGCTGTGACGGTTCCACCTGAAGACGGAAGCTTGTGTTGCCTCCGAAACGTCGTGATTTTTATTTTATTTTTATTTTACTTTATTAATTTTATTTTTTTACCTACGTGACTTTACCGGAAAACACCTAAGAATAAGAACAGGAGCGTGAGCTCGCAATCATCGCCGTGCGTGTACACGCCTCGTCCCTTCGTGGGAGTCGGGGGCCTGGGGGGAGAGGGGGGGGGGCGGGATGCAGGTGCAAGAAGACTTCTGCCCGCGTCCTCATCCAAAGCCGCTGCCACTTTGCATGAAGTACAGGTGCGGCGAGCCAAAGTGCCGAGTCAGCGCAGCGCGGCCACAGTGCACACGCGGGCACCGAGTCACGCAGCCACCAACACGCAGCCACCAACCCGCGTGAGAAGTGGCGAGCTGCAATAACAACCACGACTGCACACGAGCTCCAACATTACACTTGCTTCACCACCACCGCCACCATCACCACACTAGCCGAGTTCTATGTTGAAGGAGTGTTTTGCATGTGGTCGAATTTTAAACTTTAGTTTATGAAAATGTATCTTAGAACTTTATAATGGGTTTCAAATCCTGTTGAACAAATCGAGATCAAATGAAGTACTCAAGTGTGGTGAATTTGATATTACTCTTTGGTTTTTTCGGTAAAGTCACGGAAGTAAACAATTAAAAGAAATTAAATCACGATGTTTGGGGCGCAACACAAGCGTCCCCACCTGAAGAAGGACGCTGGTGTTGTGCCCGAAACGTCGTGATTTAATTTATTTGAATGTTTCACCTACGTGACTTTACCGAAAAAACCAAAGAGTATGAATCCTTGCAGTCACGAAAACTTCAAATCTAGAATGAATTTGATATTCTCAGCCCAAATGACATTCTGCGTTTGTTTTTTTTAATATTAAGTTGGCCTTTCTCAGAAAGTAGGGCTTTTTTTGCTCTTAAGAGGCAAATTAGTCACGGGCACAGCTAAAGAGCAAGGCCGAGAGAACGTGGTGAGATAGAGCCTGAAAACTACTTTTGTTATCACGAAAGTACTTTTCAGGGTCGATCACAAAAGTACCTTTCAGGGTCTATCTCACCACGTTCTTTCGACCTTGCTTGTGATAACAAAAGTACTGTGATGACTGTGATAACAAAACACATCTGTCACTTCTGGGTCATTCTCCCATGCACTGCTGCTGTGGGAAGTTCAAGTAATAGGAAGTGTGTTTAAGAGAAAACTTAAATCGCATTTTTTTAACTATTAATCAGCGCCTGAACAGCGAATTAATGCGGACTGCACGAAATAATGTCCTACTCAATGTAAACTCTCACTGACATTTTAACCCTTCAAGCAAACATACGTCGCAGATTTCGATTTAAAGCTTTCGTGACTGCAGGGATTCATCTTCTTGGTAAAGTCTGTCGGAAAGACAGCGTCTGTCTTTCCGACAGACCTGTTCTTCATCTGAGGACGGCTGCTTGCGTTGTGGCCGAAACGTCGTGAGAATTATTTTATTATGTTTTATTTTTATTATTTTATTATTTCCCTTCTACGTGACTTTACCGAAAGAACCAAGAAGATACGTCGCAGAGTTCTACACCAGGCTCTGTGGCGTCTTGTGATAAATTTGTTGGACATGAGCTGTGGTTGTGAGGGTTAAACACAGGCGAAGGTGGCATTGCTGACTCATTCTCGATGTCTCATTATTTTCTCATTTTATAAATGGCAAATTTCCCCATCCCCCAGGAAGAAATAATTAAATTCAGTTTAATTTTTTTGTATTTGCCCATTACCCTGGAGGACATGTCACAACGCGTGATGGCATTTCACGGGGTGGGGCCACAGCCGGCCGGATGCACACGCCTCTGTGTCACCCCCCGCAACCGCGTGGCGCGTTCCGTGCCACACGCGTGCTTGCGTGCGTGGATGTATGGGTGTGTGTACGTGTTTGGGGAGTGGTAGTGTAAGTGGTTAGTGCACTGAGCCAAGAATCCGGTTCTCCGAGTTCGATTCCAGGCCACGGATAACATCATTTGGCAGCCGATATCTGGATTAGTCTACGTTCCCTCTTCAAAAAGCAGAACCGACCAATATACGAAGACAAAAGTCAAGTACGGTACGGTCCATCAAATCCCGTGGCTTTTTCAGCGTAGGGAGAACTTCACCCAATAGTAGTTTGACAGAGGGCTGTAAATTATTACTGTACAGTACTTCAATTTCCCGACCACATGAAGCCACACACTCACGAATGGAATTGTTCAAACATCCCAATGCAGGACCCTCCTGAAAGGTCTTGAGACTCGGTGAGGTTTTCTTGGATAAATGAAGGTCACGAGTTTCAATCATGAGTCATTAACAATTTGAATAGCATAAACTGAAAAGTACGTAAAAAAGCAGGGAGAGATACCGCTTTGAATTACATTGATGGACAGGGTGATTATATCGGTGTTCTTTGGGTTGACTCGGTCTTGCACGAGTACCTGGTGCAGTGTGTGAACATACGTGACTTTACCGAAAGAACCAAAGAATAATTCCTGCAGTCACTAAAGCTCCAAAATTAAGATTGTGTGAACATAAACACTGGAGAGACAAAGGCGGCCAGCCGTGGTTTTGGACACACCACCTCTTATCTTGTTCCGGCCCTCATAGATATTATCTAACAGCACTTGCCTCACCAGCCTGTATAGGTTATGCGAGTGGGATTATTTGCTCTATCCTGTGTGCGTGTATGCAGGTGTGCTTCATGAGTGTGCAAGGGAGTGGCGTGGAATTGTGATCAAAGAAAACTAAGGTTTGATCCCTGCGACTGACCAAATGGTGCACACTCGAGGCGACTTGGACATGGGACCTGGGCCTGCATCTCTGCCTTAGGTTGGCACAGCATGAAAATGAGCACGTGATGTGGTGTTGTGGTGGATGTCAGCACAGGTGAGACACAAATGCGACAGAGTATGTGTGGCACTGGCCACGTGACCTCACCGAGTTTTGCCAACCTTGACAGGTGCTCGCTTGCAGCAGTCGTTTCAAAAGGCTGTGGTGTTAAACAGGCATCTCGTTGATGTCTGTGGAGCCTTCGTGCACCCGGTCTCGTCAGCTAAGAGTGCAGTGAGCCTGGACTGTGCTTGGATGGGTGATCACCATGCACAACAGGTTGTACTAGGCTGCAAGGATACGTGATGGGCAGAATAGGGCAGTGCAACACAATCCTTTGTGCATTGTACTTATTATATGCTCCCATTTCTATGTCTCCTATTGTCATCAACCCCCACTGACCAGCACGGTGAAGTTTGGTCAAATGACCCCTCCTGACCCATTAGGCGTGGGGAGGCCCTCATCCAGCAGTGGCTTGACACAAAACTGTGTATCTACATCAGCAAGTGGTCTTGTAGGGCCCAAAGACGGTACTAATGACTGTGCCTTCAGTCAAATTCCAAAAGTGACTTTTGCCTTAACTTGGAGATTACAACGTTTTAGAAGAAACCTTTGGCTGTGATGCTCCCTGTTGGGCACAAGTGGAATTAGTTCTATAGCTCGGGCCAACAACAGTCACTAAGTTGTAAACCGTTACAATTTCAATTACTATAGCTCCCCCCAAAAAAATCAACAAACAGCGCTATCAAATGGAGCCGACACGTTTCTTGCATGAAGAAAGTTCATTATGAGTGGTCAGGGAAGGAGACCATTGGGAGGGAATTCCAAAGTGGAGGAGTGCGAGGGCAAGATGCAAGACATTAGTGTGGATATATCGTTACGCAAAGCCGGCGCCGCCTGTTCGCCTAAATCAGTGGTTCCAAACCTTTACTGCAGCCTTGCACCCCCCCAGAAAGGTCATCTCACACCCCCAGGGGGTCCAGCGTGCACCCCAGGTGAAGAACCACTGGCCTCAAAACACACGCCACCCCTCCTGGATCACATCAGCCTCAACTCCACGCCACAAATACAAATGAAGGCGAGAGATGGAAGCGTGATGTCGAAAATAAACAGCGACCCTACGAACATATTCTTATATGTTGCTTACGTATGATGACGTAAGCACGTTAGTGCGAGCCCTCCCGGAAGCCATAGAGAATGCATTGCAGCGCCCCCGTTCGAAAAAAAACATCTTTGAATGTAAGTCTATGGGACCACTCGGGGCGATTCTCAGCCGGAGTGATATCGCCCAAAAAGAGGCGGTACTCCACAGAACGTGACATGACGCTGATTGGACTATATCCAGAGGCACAGTGACGGCTGAGATTGGTGGTGCGTCGCCCAATCGCCCTAATGAAGAAACCGCCCCTGGGTGAAACCCACCCTGCTTCTGAACAGACTATTGCGTGGATATGCATAACTCGCCTTTTGCCCATCCAAGGACGGGTGTATTGCAGTAAATCTGAAACTTAAGCAAGCCAAAAGCAGACCGCGACGGGATTTTCATTGCATCCATTCGTGTGCAATTTGTAAGGGCCCGGTGACACAGACCTATTTCATTTTAAGGTTATAATCCCTTGTTCATGATGACGTCCTTCTTACTTTGATGTCTCAATAGCGTTACGGAGATCGCGTGACGTGAGGGTTCTACAGTCTGCATTATATACTGCCAGTACGCTCACTCAGTTTATTAACCATTGCTACAGTCTACATTATAGACTACCAGTACGCTCACCGAGGTTAAAAACCAGGCTACAATCTACATCATAGACTCCCAGTACACTCACACAGCTTAATAACCATTGCTAGTCTACATTATAGATTGCCAGTACACTCACTCCGATTAAGAACCAGGCTACAGTCTACATTAGTGTTTTTATTATTATTTCTATTCACTGAATTTTTTATTCTTATTTTTCTATCTACGTGACTTTACCGAAAGAACCAAAGAATATTAATTCCTGCAGTCACGAAAGTTAAGTCAAAATTATTGGCTCATTATTATTAATGAGGGATGTCCATTTGGAGGACGTCACCTGCTCATGAATATTAATGATGGGGGCTGTTCGATGTGGAGTGACGTCACTTGCTCATGATTATTAGTGAGGGGGGGGTGTACTCCATATTGAGTGACGTCACCCGCTCATTATTATTAATGAGGGATGTCCATTTGGAGGACGTCACCTGCTCATGAATATTAATGAGGGGGGCTGTTCGATGTGGAGTGACGTCACTTGCTCATGATTATTAGTAAGGGGGGTGTACTCCATATTGAGTGACGTCACCCGCTCATTATTATTAATGAGGGATGTCCATTTGGAGGACGTCACCTGCTCATGATTATTAATGAGGGGTAGCTGGTTGATGTCGGAGTGACGTCACGAGCGTTAAGCACAGACATTCCTGGGTGATTATAGTAGGTATATGGTAACAATTTTGATTGTGCTTAGACCTTTGTTCATGCACTGCTGGGTGAATGCCATTGTTTGGCCATACTGTGCTTCACCACGATGGTGTCAGTTTGCGGTTGGATTGGGTGTTTGGTGACCAGGACCGGTTAAAGAAAATCCTCAAGATATTCACCAAGTAAATGTGCCACGTGTGGCCCAACGTCGTCACGTGGTTGCCCCAGAGTTGGCACAACGTTCCATGTTTTTTTGTGCTGCATTTGCCAATGCGTTTCTGCGACTTTGCACCTCTGGGGGTTTAAATCCGTAAATTATGAGAAAAATCCCATATCATAACATAATCACCCGCGCTGAAAACCCATGTGTCAAACAAGATGGAAAATGCGTCAAAAGGACAGAGCATTATGCAAAACAATTGCATTGTGGCACTTCAGAAAATAGCGATGATTTGTTTGCATATGCACAAAGGTGTTTAATACACATGCGTGTTGTCTTGTTTAAAGCCTCTGGAGTTGCAACGCTCTTGGGAAAAAGGGAAAGTAGATCTAAGTCAACGTTTTGAAAGGCTTGAATTCTTCCACCCACCTCTGCTGTTCTCAGGTTTTGATGGCTTTTACGGTTCGGTTTAACATAGATCACGACGGCGGTTTTAACTGGAATTAAACATTGCTGTACGGCATGGTATTCCCGCTGTTCACCACAGCACTTGGCTAAACGGAGTTAAACCTACATTTTGATTTAAAGCTTTCGTGACTGCAGGGATTCATATTCTTGGTTCTTTCGGTAAAGTCACGTAGAAGGGAAAAAAAAAATATATAAAACAATAAAAATTCTCACGTTTCGACTGCAACGCAAGCAATCATCATCAGGTGTGATGATCATCATCATGTGTGATGATGATTGCTTGTGTTACAGTCGAAACGTTGTGAGAATTTTTATAGTTATATTTTTTGTATTTTTATTTATTTTATTATTCTCCTTCTACGTGACTTTACGGAAAGAACCAAAAATAGGAGTTAACCTAATTGTTATATGTGAATATAAAAAAACGCGTTTACCCACAGAAGCCTCATCGAGTCTCAATGCTCTAGTGAGGGTCCTGCATTGGGATATTCGGCCACTTTCTATTCACATGCGTTTGGATTCCCTTCCAAAACCGAGAGTCTGCTACGCCTCGCACACGCGCGAGGGGGTGAATCATTCGGCACTGTCACCTCCTGTCCACCTCGCCACCCGCTCAGCCTGTAACACCTGGCCAGCCACGGGCTGGTGATGCATCCATCACCGAATAACTCAGCTCAAGTCTATTGTCGAGGTTCAGCAGGAGGCATTCCTGTGGTTGTGCTGCCCTCTGCCGTTGGTCCTGTGGCTCACAGCAACAGCGGATGTTGGGCATTAAAACATTTCTGCTAAGTGCGGCACTGTAATGAGCAACAGGACAGAGAGAATATTGAAAGTCTAGGCGTCTAGCACAAGAATGAGAACTTAACCCATATATTTATCCTTGCAAATTGTTAATTTTCGCATGTCTTTTATTTAAACTTCAAATGTCAGTGATTTAAAAACGTAGAACTTCTTAATGCCCGTCATCTGTCTTCTTGGTTCTTTCGGTAAAGTCACGTAGAATGGAAATAATAAAAATAAAACATAATAAAATAATTCTCACGACGTTGCAGCCACAACGCAAGCAGCCGTCCTCAGGTGAAGACCAGGTCTGTCGGAAAGACAGCGTCTGAAAATTGATTCAGACCTGTTCTTCACCTGAGGACGGCTGCTTGCGTTGTGGCCGAAACGTCGTGAGAATTATTTTATTGTTTATTTTTATCATTTTATTATATCCATTCTACGTGACTTTACCGAAAGAACCAAGAAGATGAATCCCTGCAGTCACGAAAGCTTTAAATCGAAATTTACCCGTCATCTGGTTGAGTTATTGGAAAAAAGGCTTCGCGTACCTGGGGGCATGAATGCCTTTAAATACACACAAACACACATACACACTGAAACACAACGTGATTGTAAACTCGTTTAATAATAAAAAAACATTATTCTTTTCGCAACAGGTCCACATTTTAAAACATCAGAGCTCTAACTTTAAAACCCGACAGAAGCACGTACAATTGGAGGTAAATGCTTCCATTCACTTGACATAAAATTTGGCAAGCACTCCTAGTCAAGAGTGTTATGTTAATGTACAACCATTTCGTGGGATGGTCACGGGAAGGCCTTTTGTGCGATTAATAAGGCCGTGTCCCGCTACGTAATTGGTTCATCTGCATGCACAAGATGAAGAAGACACACGTGCCGTACAGAATCACGGGAAAACACGCGCACAACACCTTGTGAGCCTAAAAATGAGCTCCCTTGATTAGAGGTCCTTCCACCAGCTGTTACATGAGCAAGTTAACGAAGAGCTGCACCCATTACCACCTACACCCAGAGCAGCCCTCCATACACACTGTGGCGGCGAGGCGTGCAGCCGGGTTTGAACGTGGCTTCACGAAATCCGTTCATGATGACAAGGCAGCCAAAGGCAATTGCCGAGCTGAGCATTGTCGAGTGTTGTTTTGAGAGTTCCACTATGAAACTATAACATTTGTTTTTATTCTACAAGGTAACGCCCATTCAGCTATATAGCTATTTTTAAATAGTGACATGGCCACACATAATAGCTCAATGAAGTGGCTTATGTGGAGATTTATAGCAGCCAAATACGCTGAACGTATGTTTCTAAATGTGGAGGGGAAAAACCGGAGGACCCGGAGAAAAATCCACGCGACCACGGGGAAGATCACACATACTCCAAATATACAACAGGCGCCAGGGTTTGGATTGAATCCACGACCTCCTGCATATCAGGTGAGGGAGTTAACATCTTGCCATCGTGGCGTCTCGCATCAATGATCACAGCTCCAAAGAACTACAGAGCTGAACCCTCTCCAGCATTTACAGTGGCTGTAAACTGGGCCTAAAAGCAGCAACTTTAAAATCGCGGAGTGACAACAACGAAACACGGGTTTTGTCCCACGCCTTCATCAAAATGTGGGATGTTTGGTCAACTCATGATTGCCTCCTCCTTGCACAGACACTGACTGCACTATGCACACATCCTTTCCGTACCAACTGTGCCCTAGCGGAGTGACCCAGAGTGGCATCATCTGTACGAGTTGGAATCTAGGCAAGGTTGGAGAGGTGAGTCAAGGTTAGGATTGGTTCAGATGTAAGCAATACAAATTAAAATCGTACTTGAATATTGCAGTTAAAAGTTTGGGTAGTATTATAAAAAAGGTATATTATTAAATAATATGTAACTATACAAGGAGGTGGCTGGGTAAATCAAGGATCACAGCACTCAGCCAGTCCTGCAGATTTGAAGTGTGCTTCAAAGTGGCCAGCCACGAATGTGCCTGGTTTCCAATGCTTGTGAATGTAATGGTACAAAATTTCAAAACAACCTTTCAGCAAACCTTGACTAGATTTTGCCCTGCAAAGGTGCACTCCCCTTTGGGTGAATTAGTAGGCCGCAGCGGTGTAGCAGGAAGGATGCTTGGAGGAGCTATTTATGGTGGAACCTTGTAATAACATTTCCACTTTGAGAATGTTTACATATTTTACGTCCTATTTTAAAGCCCCCCCCCCCCCTCAAAAGTCATCCGTCTCATTGCTCTACATTTTCTAACATTCGATTTGGCGGGTCCCCTTAAAAACGTCGTAGCGAGGTTTCGCTGTACTTTGTTCCTGCAATAACGCACGACACATTTACCAATGCAACACGCTCATGGAACTGTATGATTCGAAATTAGAAACACCTCTAAATAAGCCACAAGGGTCCTGGCCTAATCGTACAAATTCCAAACATTAAATTCCACAAGTCTGCAGCCGTGCACATTATCTGGCCTTCTTCAAGTCAATAAAGACCGCTGCCGAAACACAAAATAAAAATAAATCTGTAGTGCAAACACGTGCCGAGTTTAAACAAGCGTTTGATTAAAATTGACGATCTTTTTTTCTTTTTAAAAACAGCAACCCAAAGACACAAAATGGTAAAACACACATTTCACAAAATACATGACTGTACGCACTCCAGGGGTAAATGAAAATCACTGGCAAGCCAGTCCAATAAATGAGGATGCGCCTTGTATTATGAAGTGACGTTTTGTAAGAGCAAATGGTATTGCATTGCGCATTTGTGTTGTACCTTATTAATTAGTTATATTGAAAATAGCTCATGCATAATAATGCAAGCTGCATCCAAACTGCAATGAGTGAGTGCTCCATTATTTCATGGGCACTAGGCCACGGATGTGTGAAGGGGAATACTGAATACTAAATATTTTTTTAATCATGAAAATGATTTCATTTCAATAGACACAGCAATTATTAGCATAACCTCATTACTAAAACGCCTTTTGACATCCCAGGGCCTGAATAATGTGCTGACGGAAACTTTTTTCAGATTTTACAGTATAAAAATGGCCAAACAGGCAAAGTATAATAGCAATCTGGCCGCTCTCTAACGAAAAATCTACAAAAAATGCCTTTCTGCCAACACAAACTAGGCCTCTGGTCTCAAAGTGCTTCAGCCAGCTGAGGGCACTGCTCACTTTAGTTAATTTTGCCGGAGAAATAACCAGGCGACAATGGCGGGAATCGAACCACCGACACCATGAAAAAGGCTCCGTGGTGACAGCGCATTCACTGCTCGGCAAAACAGATACTTAACAGAGTGCGAGATATCACATAAAAAGAGTCAGTTGTATGGTAATCTGTTTCTGCTGAATTTCATTGAACACGTTCTTAGTTAACGGAGCGTCTGCACAGCCAAAGGTATCAGACAGACGCACCTAACGAGAAAGATACAAAAATAAAACGGTCGGCACGAGAGGGTAACCGCAACCGGCCTGTCTGAGGTAAAGGTTACTAGAGTCGTAGCAACGTTAGAACGCGCAAACAAAAAAAACACCATGACCCCTCCCCGCTCCATGGCACGACCAAACGCGCGTTGCCAGAAACTCCGTCCCCCACCGTCGCGTCACTCGCCGGAGATCGGCTCTCGGCAACGTGGGGACTCTCATCGTTATGGAGCGCGTCGCAGCGCGGTGGGCCTTGCGCCCCGGCGCAACGCAACGCTTGGGCCCTATGCCACGGTGGCCGGGCGTTGTACGAACGCGCTTGGCAAACAATTAGTGGTCATTCGCGTAAGAGTCGTCTTTTCTTCATGTTTGAGAAGCCATCGGAACATTAGGACAACAACGGGACATTGGCGTGGAGCGGCTGTCGCCCCCCCCCCCTCCCCCGCTATACTGGGGGAAAATTGAAAAAAAGTGGGAAGGTGTAGAGGCACAGCTGGCCAGACGGTGGGCTGCAGATACTGTCGACAGCAGCCTGATTGGAAGAGGTGGCCTATTAATTTATATCCAATTCATAAATCTGTTCAGGACTGTCATGAATATGGTCCTGTGAGACGAGCAGCTAATCATGCGAGCATGAGACTGCTAGAATCATACATAAAGGCTGGGTTGTAAGAGGTTTGCTATAATATAGAATCCAGATGGTAAATTGAGGTTTAGAAGGAATAAAAAAAATGCAATTTGTAGAAGTGAAACAAGCATAAGATGCAAATATGTTGTCCTAATATTTTTGTTAGCTTTTTCGAGTCTCACGTGTGTGAGAAAACAATGAATAGTCTCTTATAATGAATAATAACTTCAATCCCTCAATAAAAGTTATTGGAATTATTGGTACACATTTTAAAACATTACTGCGGATGATTAAATTAATATTTTTGTCACAGATCAGCAATTCATCACTTGATGAATTTAAGTTGGACAACTCAAGTAAAAAATCCTATAAACTAGTTCTGCTAATACTCAGCACAGGATTTTAATCAACTGTGCATTGGACCTCGCAGCAAATTTTCATCGTAGTTCATAGGTCAAGTTTACATTTAAAATAAATTTTAAAATATGGCTGCGTGGTAAATAACATATAATACAGTTTTTTTTGTTTATTCTGATGAGAACTGATTGTATTGCAATCAATAAACGAATGTTTGTACATAAAAACAACCTATGTTTCTTGAACATCTTTTCGAGTGGGATTAGTTTGTTAAACCTACGTGCCAATTTTTCTATGTTTGACAATTTAATTGTAATAAAACTTGTGTACATAAAGTATTTAGAAAAATAGTACTGCTATGTTTAAGGCGCTTTTGGTGTGAGAGGCTCTGAGTTTGTTCAGGACGAAGCCTGCATAACTAGGCCCAAGTAAATAAAAGTCTTCCACAATATAAATTTTGCTTTCAGTAATTAAAACAAAAAATGTTGTCTTGTTTTGGTGTTAAGACAAAATATATGTGTAACTGCTATTAAAAATAGTAATAAGTGAGCTTATGTTTAAATGTTTTTATGAGGTAATGGCATTCCAGAATTTCTAATTACATTTTTGCTAGACCAAATAGACCACAAACTCCAAGTGTTCATCGCATTGTGATGGCCCAGGAAAGAATATTTTTGGTTGTCTGGCACTTTAAATCTTTCATAGTGTGGCTTTCCATACAATTTTCCTAAACTAAAAACAATAACAATTATACTTTTTTCCCACTTACTGTTGCTGCCAAACAACACTGCCCCCCAAGCTAATGGTCTACAGACTACGGCCGTGTTTCCTCAGCCTCCGAAGGTCGGAGGACACTTTAATACAATGCAGTGGCTCGCAACTCAATCTGTTGTGCTGGTGTGCATGGGGACGGAGGAGACTGGTAAACACGAAGAGCCGGGCCAAGGATGATGCTCATCGAGGTTTGGCATTTGTAATCGCTGATCTAAGGCACTTGTTACAATTTTTATTTCATAACCATTTAAGTACAATTTTGTAAATACAGCGCTTGAATGTTACATTTTTCTATTATTTACGACTTTTAAAAAATACATTGGCCTAAAAGCCTGGTGTTCTGTATTGTGTCATTTACTCCCACACCCTCCCAGACCCCTCTCTTTCCCCCAGCACCACCACCAGCCTCCCTACAAACCCAGCCCTCCCTAATAAAAGCCAGAGAGTTCTTGTACTCCCCAGCACTCTCTCTCCACATGAGACCCCCCCCCCACCCCCCACCCCCCTTCTTGCAGGAGTCTGTGAGGGACGGTCATAAAAAAAAATACATGGGGCGTGCTTCTTAGGACCGTGCTCACTGCTTGGTTGTGCTGGAGACGGCCGATCTCATTCGATTTTGGCGCGTGGCGGTGGCGGCACCGGCAACCGTGGTGCCGACGGCACCCCACAGCTACAGCCGTTGGAGCAGTTGTTGTTGAGCGGCTTCTGGTGTGGCGTGACGTCATTCCCGGAGCCCGCGCTCCCCCTGGGGCCGCTCCGTCGGCTCGGCAGCAGGAACACGGCCATCAGCGACAGCAAATGGAAGTGGAAGTACATGGAGCTACGGGCGCACACGGCGGTGGGGGTACAACGGAGGAGTTGTCGGTTACCGGCCACAGGGTGGGCACTCACGAGGCCAGGACCGCGAACGACGACTCTAATCCAAGGTCAAAGGCAATGGCCGATCGCTCAAAAATCTGTAGCTACGGCATGGCCGCCTCCGATTAGCACGGTTGGCTACGTACGGTGCGAAAGAAGTTCAACATACGTACATACATACACGATGGCTATTTGATTAAATGTAATTTACTTATTTTAACAGTTGTGTGCCTCTCACAGGAAATGCTATGTTGACTTTGCTTAGTGTTTAACTGGATGTGTGTTGAGCGAGTGCATCAACTGCTGGGCCCACCCAGAATCCACTTAATTGGCCTTGTTGTATCGGATCGATCGGCCATGCCATGCTAATCCACTGTTTCAGCCTTGCGGTGAAGGATGGATCAATTCTGCCGCAGGGATGTTATGCTTAAACATTAGAGTGCTCTGCAGTTTCGGGCTGGGCCCGGAGGAGCAGGACTTACGAGTGCCAAATACCGATAAAGCGTCCAACCATAAGTTGCGTGCGCGGGCAGACGCTAGTGTTTGTGGACGCCACTTAGCCAAACTCCTGGGTGATTTAAATCAGCTTGCCTGCACTAAATGATCACGATTGGTAGAGATGGCTGCTAAGCAAAATGGACATTAAAAGTTTCAACTACAGACCTGGGCCAGGTGACCGTGGAAGGTCGTGGAATATTTGCAAGTTGCGTTGCCCGAGCGGAGCTGTGAATGTGGACAGCTACAAACTGTGACCCAAATTGCGGAGGACTGCCCTCTGGCCAGGCTGCTCAGGAGGACTGAGAGCACTGAGCATTGCAGACGGAGATGTTGTGGCCTGGCTCGGCCGAGAAGGCACACGTTCGAAGAAAAAAATAGGTACATATTACATTTCCCACATCTGGCTGCTGACCTGTAGAATCGCAGCGTGGGCTCCGTGGCGAGCAGCACGAACGGCGCCACCGTGTAGGCGATGCCCATCTGCGTGGAGGCCCACGTGACCACATCGTACGCCACCTTGAGGCCTCGTGAGCCCAGGAATAGGTGCCGGAAGTTGTTCCGCACCTGCATACACCGCACCGCACGCAAGAGCGCTCAGTCAATTTGATGTGGCGAGCGAAAGGTGTTACAGGGTGTGGTGGCTCATTGCTGCCGTCGGGTAATTTGGAGACAACGGGTGGTGGATTACGTGGATTTGTAAAACTTCTAAACCCACTGGGCTGCAAGATGACCCAACACATGGTAAGGTGAGAAATTGGGCCGTGATTCCCGCTTGTGCAGGGCGATGAGTGTTAATCCCCTCATTTGCGCGGTGGGACTTCTGGTAATTATTTATTCAGGGATGCATCAATACATCTCAAATTTCCTGAGTGCCCTGCATTCAAATGCAATTCCATTCAAATTAAATTCTATTAACGACGTTTTCGCTTGTGGTAGAACAATGGAGTAAGTTGACAAAAACTTAACACATATTAAAGAATACCACGAAAGTTTCTGCACAGATACATTCAATCGATTGGTGTACTGCCATCGTGTCCTGAACACCTCGCAGAATCACAACCTTCCCATTTCCTCTTCCCTAAAGCACAAAGCTTATCCACGAATTGGCCAAACATCCAAAATGCAGTACGCTCCTGAACAAAAGTCTTGAGACTCGAACAGCCATTGCTTTTTAAATACCCCCATTCCAATCTGTTGACATCCACGAACCAATGCACCCTTCTAGCTTTGGATTTTGCTCAGTCACCCATGACACACCCTCACTGCTCTGGAAGCTCGTACACCCACCCACCTTGGAACTCTCTCTCGTGTCAGGTCTGAACCTCGCGATACCTTGGGAGCCTTTAACGTTTTGTGTGCAATGTAAATCTGACTTACGTTTTTTTCTCTTTTTTTTAATTCCCTGCCTTTCATTATTCACTTTTCAGGATGTAACAGCCACTGGGTTTGGAAAATAAACACATACAGTGGAATTATAGGCAGTACATAATTATTTACACAGACGTGTAAACCAGTGTTTCGATTAAGTGGCTTGCATAAAGAGATTTGGCAACAAGCCATTGATCGGATATAGCAATTACTTAGTTATATATTCTTTAAGTAAGGTATCATTTGAAATATCTACCCAGTAAAGCCTGATCGAGTCTCAAGACTATTTAAATGGATATGTTTTGGTATGAGTGGTCATTTCCGCATAACGTTTTGGGAATTAAAGGAAATCGTAGGTGGAGACCTATAACGGAGTAGTCATGTCATCCACGTACTTTCTTTACTGCCTCATACAGGAAACACGTTGGCCTGCAGCTGAAGAGCTATCTCACATGCACGACTGTTCCACCTCCGCATGACCCAACAACAGACGGACAATTGCCTCAACAACCAGCAAGAGGAAAAGATTACAACTTCCCCTTGACGAAAATTGTTGAGTAGTCACACGGTTCAAATGCAGACCACGCACACCGCTACATTGCACCTTGGTGTGTGTATGCGAGACGCTGCGGCAGAGCACTTCAGGTGGCACTACTAAGTTCACAGTCTCAGAAAAGTCGCAAAAATAACTCATCGTATTCAATGGGGGTTTTTTGTTGTTCACTTAATGTGGCTTAAATTTCGATTTAAAGCTTTCGTGACTGCAGGGATTCATCTTCTTGGTTTTTTTGGTAAAGTCACGTAGAAGGGAAAGAATAAAATAAAAAAAATAAAACATAATTAAATAATTCTCACGACGTTTCGGTCACAACGCAAGCAGCCGTCCTCTTCCCGACAGATCTGTTCTTCACCTGAGGATGGCTGCTTGCGTTGTGGCCGAAACGTCGTGAGAATTATTTTATTATGTTAAATTTTTATCATTTTATTATTTCCCTTCTACGTGACTTTACCGAAAGAACCAAGAAGATTAATGTGGCTTATTACAGATTTTTATTTTATTAAATTAAAATTATTGACATGCAATGAACACACCTTGCACGACGTGTAAAAGGAGCACCCCCCTACAGGAATTATTCAGGCAACTTCAGAAGACATTCTGGGGCATCTCCTTGCAGGGCAAGATGACTGACTGCACGGCAGGCGCAGTGGTGATATTGAACGATGATGGTGACGATGAGGACCGTTGCTTCCGACTCATCGCGGTGGACTACACAATCGAAGGTTGCCCAAATGGAATGTCTTTGTTTCATGACAACGTGAAACCTATGGTATAATTGGAACACAAGAGAGAGAGAAATGAAGAAAAAAAAGATAAATAAATGGGGGTGCGAAATTTGAAAAGTGTAAGGAGTTTTTGCTGGGGGGGGGGGATGGCGGGGGGGGGAGGGGGAATGTGGGGAGGAGGGGCTCACCGCTCGAGCTGCCATGGTCATGGGGATGCCGGTGAGGAAGGTGAAGTAGTATCCGGGGTAGACTCCATGCCACACAGCTGACAGCACGAACGTCGCCACCGTTCGGTGTTGTGCAGCTCGCTCGTAGCACACCCTGCCGGCACGTGGAGAGGTCGGATGGGGTCAGAGATTACACGGGTTGTATGAACGTGGTGGGGGGGGTCATAGAGGGGTCGGAGGTCATACGGAAGGGGTCACGTGGAGGTTAAAGGTCACAATAGTCTCACAACTGATCAAGTTGCAATATTAAGTCGTGTAGCTGGGTGGCTTGGGGGCAAAAAAAATACGATTTGAATGTTTAAAACGCCCCACCTCCGGCTGATAAATGTGGGAAGTCAACAATATTCATTATACGGAGAGACTTGTCCCCACGACATGAATGTGAAGTTGCTATGATTGGGTCAAGACTGCCAATGCAGGTGGGAGTACTGTCCAATGCTTGGTTGTGCATGGAAATACTTAACCTGGAACGTTTTCTCAATCTATCTCGTGACATGGGTTAACTACGTGGAAAGCAAACACACAATGTGAACTCACCGTTTCAGCCAAAGTGCAGTCTGTATGTTCCAGTTATCGATGAACATTTTGAAGCTGGTTGCTGTCTGTAGCGACAAAACAAACATACATTTTCCAATTGTAAAAACACAATGCACTAAGCTTGTGCGTTAAACATTACAAAACTACATATTGCACCCAGTTTTTTGAGACATTACTTTAAACAGGAGTAACTTTCGTGGCAAAGAAAAAAAACTAAACTCGCAGAGGAGTCAATGTTGGTTGGTAAAGGAAATTTTTCATTTTATTAAAAATTTCGAACAACTGTTATGCCTTTCTGTACAACCTGTTTCTACATGTTTAAAAGGAGGCAGATTTCAAAAGAACACGAGGTCCCTTCTTAGAGGATCCCCACATCCGGGACCCTGGGCTCAGTGCCACCTTGCAAACTGCTTGAAATACAAAACAAAATACTCAACTATTTTTATTTTACCAGTTAAGGCCCACTGAGCTATATAGCTCTTTATCAGAAGCGACCTGGCCACAAATGATAGCTCAACGAAGTGGCTTATCTCATGGAAATGTATTGCAGCCAAATACTCTAAACACATTTTGTTTCTAAATGTGGAGGGAAAAACCAGAGGACCCGGAGAAAAATCCACGCGCCCAAGGGGAGAAGTGTAAACTCCAAATATGTAGGCGTCATGGTCGGATCGAACCCACGACCTCCTGTATACCAGGCGAGGTACTTAACATCTCACCACCGTGACGCCCCATGCCCCTCAACCAATAGGGGGCGCAGCTCCTAACTCTCTCACTTGTTAGTCATTTCCCACCCCCTCCGTTCCCAGCCCTCTTCTAATTACTAAATGAAAATAACGGCCTTCCCCTTGATATTCCAATGGTAGGCTTTGTCATCATGCCTCATATTTATCTTTAGCCCAAATTTGTATCATTCTCTAACCAATCTTGATTTGAAGCTTTCGTGACTGCAGGAATCCATACTCTTTGGTTCTTTCGGTAAAGTCACATAGGTAGAAAATAAAATAAATCACGACGTTTCGGGCGCAACACAAGCATCCGTCATCAGGTGGGAAAGCGTGGTCTGCTGCTGAGGCAGACTGTTTTAAAACCAGTTATTCAACTATCTCCTGTAGTTAATTTCCAATGGTGATTGATAACGATTGTCATCGGCGGCAAATCTGCGATGGTCGGGTTGATACTCATTCTCAATTTAGATCTATGCCTTTTACTCATAACTCTCATCCAAGTTGGAGAAAAAGTCTTGTGATATCGTTGTGAATATCCTTAATAAGAGTGTGTCTCTTTACCAGACTCCTCTTCTGATTTGTGACTTTCTTCATGCCATGTCAGCGTCGCTGCTCCTTTGTTATAACATAGTTTGATATCATTTCTATATTTAGTTTTTCCCAAGTCCTTGATTTGTGAGGGACGAGATAACTGTGTAAGTTTCCACTTCATGAAATTCCAATTCATACTAAGCCAGGCATAATGGTAAATTACTATTAATTAATATTTCCTAGAATCTATTTGACAGTAAGTACAACAAAGTTAGTGTAGCAATAGGCCATTGTTATTGGAGGTACACGACTAGAAAACACAATGGAGTATAAACTGTGGCATTTTCTTTAGGTGGACTGAGATCACATTTTATTTCAAATAAATAGGTGAGCCAGTGAAGGTTGGGGTGCTGTTGAAAATGTAATTTAATCAAGAGCAGTATATCAATGCACTGAAAGAGGAACGTTTTAAATTTACTGCGTATTTCTAGATATTGTATTAGGAACAGAATCAAGGGACAAAAGTTGACAAAAGCGTAAAGAAACGGAGATACATGCTTGTAATTACTATGATAGACAGAAAAAGGAGCAAATGGAATAGAGAACAAATGCTAGAGACGTGGAATTCTGAGGAAAGGCAAGTGAGGTCAGGCAGGACACGTCGCGATGAGGGATGACGCCAAGTGGACAAGACTGGGAAGGGAGTGGTGGCCAAAAGCGGAACATGTCTGAGAGGACGACCACCACAGAGGTGGAGCAATGAGATGTAGCTAGTGTACGAGAGCAAGTTGGATCGCAAGACCATGAGAGATGTATGTTGAACTTCTTCCGCATCATAGGTAGCCAACCGCGGTAATTGGAGGTGCGAGGGAAGGACAACAAAATAAACACAAAAAGCAGTTCTAAAGAAATTAGTTGTTAATCTACATTTAAAAGTGCATAACTCCAGTGACTTCCTATTAAGAGATGGTGATCATAGCGGCTCGCAGATATAGCTTGGTTAGCGAGTTGTCCTCGCGTGCACGCTCATTGCACGACTTGCGCAAGGGCTCGTCGTACCTCGATGTTCCAGATGTTTAGATTAGACACCAGGTCCCACTTGCTGCGGCCGTTTTTGTCGTAACCGTTGAAGCCAAAACCGGCCGCGTTGTTGATCGCATCCGCTGCCGAAGACACACAAAGCGCACGGGATGCGCGGGGTGTGAAGCAACAGCGCTAGCGGCAGGCAGGGTGGCCGTGCGCACGGCCAAATGCTCACCAAATGAATATCCACAGTCTAGAACTTTAATGAAATGGCGGTGCGCGCTGTCGTCAGCTCGATTGAGACGACTATAAACACCGACTAAAGTGGAACATCTTACCGGTGAGCTGAAACTAAAATAACCGACGCGTTAAAACTCTTGCGCACGTGACAACTAAATATGTTTGGTGCTGGACGTTGGTGGATGGTATTACGGCAGACATTCTGGCCAGATAATTACATGGCCTAATGCCAAAAATCCATATTAAATGAACACCGAGCCCACTGCTTCACACTCACCCAGAGTCCAGGCGAAGTAGTACTTGGGCCGCCCACCCTGGCAGGACACGTAGAGGTAGCAGAGGCGCGCGTGCAACGGCGCCGAGGCGATGAACGCCTCGTCGGCGTTGAGCGACACGGGGAAGGCCTTGGAGAGTGTCAGGTAGAAGACGAGCGAGAGCAGCACCATCAGCAGCTTGGATGTCACGGCCGCCTGCTCACACACAAAGATAGACAAAAATCTTCCATATAGGGCGAGTGCTATTAGCGAGTAGCACCTATGAATGCGAGGAGGTGGGTGGCCAACACCATGCCCGACCGCCTTTGTCTCCCCAGTGGTGAGTACCAGGTACTCATTTGAGGCTAAGTCGACCTAAGGGAGGCCCAGAATCACGCACACGCGCACACACACGTACGCATGCACATAAAGACCCCGCCCTTCCGTTGAGATCCGCAGACTCACAGCGGCACGTGCTGCTCGTAAGCAAATATAAGAACCAGCATAATGCACCAAGGAGGTGATGGGAAATAAGGTGGAAGGAAATGCGATTGAGGTAGTGGCAGCTGAGGTGGGGGGGGGGGTGCTGTTGAAGGGAATGGGGCAGACGAGGGAAGTGGTAGTACCCGGGGGCAGAAGTGAGACTGGGTAGAAATTGAGGGAATGACAGTTAAATGGTTGTGGCAGTTAACGGGATGACAGTTGAGAGGGCAGCAGTTAGATGGGTTGGCAGTTGTGGGGGTGGCGGTTGCGGGGGTGGGAAGACTGGGCAGGTTCAGGGACAGCGGTGACATTCGGTGGCAGTGGCTGGGAAACATCTGAAGGGGGCACCAGGAAGAGAAGGGCGCCGTGGAAAAGGGTGGAGGTTGAAGAGGGTGGCGGCAATTGAAGGGGGTGGCAGTTGAAGGGGGTGGCAGTTGAAGGGGGTGGCAGTTGAAGGGGGGGCGGCAGGTGAAAGGGGGCGGCAGTTGAAAGGGGGTGGCAGTTGAAGGGGGCGGCAGTGGCAGTTGAAGGGGGGGGTGGCAGTTGAAGGGCGGCAGTGGCAGTTGAAGGGGGGCGGCAGTGGCAGTTGAATGGGGGGTGGCAGTGACAGGGGCCGGTGGGTGGGACATGCAGGTGCACACCGCGGGCGATGGCTCATGAAGGGGGCCGTTCTCCCGGCCGCACACGCCACTGCGCTCCCACCCCTTGTAATGGCTGCCCTCGATGAAGGCCGTGTAGTCCTTAAAGGAGCTGCTGGGCCCTGCGAGGATGCTCAGGAAGTTCAGGTTGAAGCTGAGAAACTGCAGCAGAGTCGGCAGTCTCCTGCGCGAAAAGAAAAAAAACCCAGCTGTGTTATTCTGCGTTCTACAGATAGTCTCAGGCACTGCAGGGGAACCTTCCAATGCGCATTTCTGTGGAGAAACATGCAAATGTATGTTAAAATCTGTTAAAATGGATGTGCGTATTTGGGACACGATTATCACGGTTGGCTATGTACGGTGCGAAAGAAGTTCAACGTACATACAAGCACTCGCATTCTAACAGACGTACACCAATCACATCGGCATGCAGAAAAAAACCCATTAAATTAAAAACAACATTTACAAGTATTTTATTTCCAATTTTCCAAAATAGACGATACATATCTGGGAATGTGTGTTGGTAAGCCTTGTAAGAAAAATTTGTAGCGACTGTTTTTGTGAAAACAAGCGAGGGGGTTCTGAAATGGACCAATCGTCCAATCTGTAAATTATGAGAAAAACATCGTAACCATGGTAATAGCGCAGGCTGGAAAACCGTGAATTTTAAACAACACACAAAAACGTGTAAAAAAACCAGCACATGGCCTTTTATGTTTATGCAAAACCCCATCAACAATACTTAATTAATAATTAACGAGGACCATAACGTACATCTTCAGGAAATGCTGGTGGCTTTTGCATAATGCACAGAGGCGGTGTGCTTTTCTCACACATTTTTGCCTGTTGCTTAAAACTTATCAGATGGACCAACGGGTGGATATAATATTTCAAGGGCGCAGAAATAAGTGGCCGGTGGTCTTCTCTTAAAGATATGTGCACAACACACACAATCAAGTACAGATGCCGCACAACGTATTTGTGCATATGCACATATTCACGAGGCAAGGCAGTGAAGCAGGCTTCACACATCCTTCAGTTGCTCCGTAACCCTTTGTAGAGAATATATGAGTACGGTGGAAAAGCCGAGTAACCGAACGTAGCCAAATCAGTGCACACTGCGGTTCATTATCTCCTTGGAATTTGCATGCAGGAATACCAACGTGTGCACGCCCACGCGTGTGGATTCGTGAGCACTCGTGTCTGTATGTGCGTGCGTTATGGTCTCACCTGGAGGCCAATCTCCGCTGTTCCACCGTAAGATCTTGGTCTTCTTTAATCATGCCTGGGGGCACGCACGCACACACGCACACACAAACACACAAATCCTGTGAGCAGGCACTAACCAAGGCCAGGTGCTCATTGTAGTCTGGGTGGACCTAAGGGAAAGGCAGACCAGGTTCAGATTCCAATTGCCATTGATGAGGACAGTGAGGAATTGACCCTGGCTCACATGGATTGGAGGCTATTGCTTAAACCATTGTACCACTAATCCAAACGGAAACAAAGAAACAATGACACACACACACAATGATGAAAATACAATCAAGCACACACACAGAGAAATGCAAAGACAAATGCACAAAGGTACAGAGACCCACAAGCGCATACACACACACCGAGGCCAATTACCTTTTAGTGAACCTGGTTAGACCATTTTGGAACGTATTATTCGCGAGCACCCATAATGGTCATCATTTCGTACAGGGGTGTGGGTGAGGCCTACCATCAGGACCGGCCTCTTTTGCCTGGTGTTGAAAAACCTGGCTGCATGTTTTCATTAAAATCTCAGTGAATTGCCATCGACACACGTACAGAGTGGGAGGGGGGGGGCTGCCTGACATGCTGGGCACGACAGCCCCGCTGTGCACTCCACGGCTGCCGTGCACTCGCGTGCAATGACATGCAGGCGCACGTGTGGCACGTGTGGCACGTGTGGCGCGTGTGTCGAGGGGTACGGTCAGTACCCCCGGTCTACGTCGGGCGATGTGTTCCCGAAACGTGCGACGACGAACATCGAAATGACGTAAGTCAAAGCAAAACATAGTCCGCACGCAACGAGAGCGAAAACGAACACAACGGAGGGTACGGTGCAGCTGTGTGTTAGTGTACGCGCCTTCATCCTGGACATACCGACAACGTTATATTAATTTACTAAATGACTACAAATATTGTACCCAACACAAGTGTATAACAGTAAACTTTAACACAAATTATACAGAGTACAATAAGATACAGTGCACAATAAAAAAAATCAACAAAAATGCAGCACATACATAATACATTCTACTCTACAGGAAAGTACAATTCTTTATGAGCGACACAAAGTAGTTTACGTACAGGGTAGGTGGAAGCAAAGGCTGAGAGGCGACCAATACGAGAAAGGAAGAATGATGATGCTGTCAGTGACGTAAGTGTGGGCCGAGGCGACGCAAATCGGGAAGTGGTGTTCACAGAATGACGACGTATTTTCTAAACGACGTTAAAGGGGTAAGTCGGGGTGTTGCTGCATTCACTTTGGGAGATTCCCATCTGATATGCCAGGGATTTCTCAACTACAAAAAAAATACTCAATAAGGAAGCGAGGCAAACATTCTGAGTGTAAAGAAAACGTCTTTGAGACTCTGTGAAGTATTCATGGGTGAAGAAAAAAAATGGAGCCGACATTTTCTTTCTCCATTTTCCACAATTTTATTCAAACTGTGTTCCCGGCATTGTGTCTTAAAAGAGACGTTTCGATTCTGAACTCTGGCAGAGCAGTGTTACAGAACAGCCTGCAGAAGATGATATAATAATGTTTAGTTTTACAGAGCACTATTCGTGCAAATCGCATCTCACAATCGCAAAGGAATCACAGCTAGAAGGTGAACCAGTGCCAACAATTGCCGAAGTTTTCAGCCAATTAACGACTGTTTAGACGTGTGGGGGGAAACTACAGCAACCGAAGAAACCCCACCCGTGCGAGGGGGCAACGTTGTATCCCATACAGAAAGCAGCAGAAGATATTTGTCCACACTTTGCTGTACCGCCGTCTCCTGGCAAGCCAAGGTATGGCACCTCGACGCCCATGGGAAGCGAGTTTCACAACATCCGTGCGATCCGCCGACACTCGCACTCCACGAGTTTCCATTACAGGCCATGTGCGTAGGGACCATTGCCTAGCGGTGATGACGGTGACTATGCTATTTCCCGTGACACGCGCACAAGGCGCGCTGCAATTTCCCGCGTGTCCTGCTCGCATGTACAGTAGAACCTCTGGTCACGACCATAATTCGTTCCATAACTTTGGTCGCAACCCGATTTGGTCGTGACTCGAACCTAATTTCCCCATTGGATTGTATGTAAATACGATTAATCCGTTCCAGACTCCTACGAACTGTATATAAATATTGTTTTTTTAAAGATTTTTAAGCACAAAAATAGTTAATTATGCCATAGAATTCACAGTGTAATAGTAAACTAAATGTAAAAACATTGAATAACAAAGAGAAAACCTTGAACAACAGAGAAAACTAACATTGCCGCGTCAAGGTTTAGAATCGTTCAACAAGATGATTGTTTTGTCTGCTACATAAGTCGGTCGATTTTGAGAGAGAGAGAATATTCGTACGAGCAATTCATGTTTCTATTGAAAGTAAGTTAACAGTAATATTTGGGTACAGTATTGTTTTTGGAAGCATTCACCGTAATATCGTATGAACGTTTACTTCACCGCATCATCGTATGAATGATGCGAGAAGAGAACAGGACCCTGCGGGGTGGGCTGGTAGGAATAATACTAATACCGGTACAGGGATATCGACCGCACACACACGCACACGCGCACACACGCGCATAAACGTACACACGCACACACACACGCACACACACACGCACACACACATACATGCACGCACGCACACGCACACGTAATGAAGTTGTGTTGCTACGCTTCCAGTTCGCCGTGAATAACGATCCGAAGCCCAATAGCGCCCATTCATCACGCCGCTCGAGTGGGCCGGACACGCACACACGCATGCACACACACGCACACAGTCACACATATACACACACGCACGCACACACGCACACACAGACACGCACACACACGCGCATACACACGCACACACACGCACGCACGCAAACACACACGCACACACACACGCGCAGGGGGAGCGGGCGGCCATCTTGTCGGACGGACGGACGGACAAACGGACGCGGACGGACGGACGGACGGACAAACGGACGCGGACGGACGGACGGACGGACAAACGGTCGGACGATATAATCTATTGGTGGTCTGGTCCACTTCGTTCCTACCAGTATAAACGGGTTCTTATGTTAGCGATGTACGTACTCAGCGCTTTCGCTCTCTAAATTACGGCTTGAATGAGGGGGGAGGAGCATGACTACACTCACAAAATTAATATCTTACTAGGAATTTTATATAACAGAAGTTATATACATAACTGTAAACAAACAACAGGAAATTTGGCGCTTACAAAAAAATGGCGCGGAAGGGGAAATCGGCCGCGGCCGTGTTTGATCACCA
Source organism: Lampetra planeri (assembly GCF_965212315.1). Classification (NCBI taxonomy): domain Eukaryota; kingdom Metazoa; phylum Chordata; class Hyperoartia; order Petromyzontiformes; family Petromyzontidae; genus Lampetra; species Lampetra planeri. Next base: position 3,784,813 of record NC_136120.1, read on the forward strand.
CCCGAGTTTGTGTTCGTGACCAGATTCAATTTTTTTGTGAATTTTTTGGTCTGAACCCGATTTGGTCGTGGTCAGAGGCGTTCGTGACCAGAGGTTCTACTGTACGTATGTTGAACTTATTTCGCATCATACATAGCCAACCGTGCTAACAGAAGGCGCAGGGGAAGGACAACAAAACTAAATACAAAAAGCAGTTTTAAAGAAATAAAATATTCTTGAGAATAAAATTGTCGAATACATTTTTTAAAGAAATGCTCCAGAGATTCTCATTGCATGACAATTAAATTGAAAGTAGTATCTTTTTTTATTTTGGAACTTATGCAAAAGTAAGTGAGAATTCAAATTTCACATTATATTTTTTTCTCTGCAGTTTCTGAGTTAAGTGGCAGAAATAATCAACGAACTTACTGCTCTTGAAAACTCTGTTTAATCAAGGATAGTTGCCTGGGTTCGAACACAGAATCTCAGCAGTGCCGGATCACTGCTGTAAACAGGGCTGACCTTTAAACTTACCATCATGAATCTCAAAAGCCAGGCTTGTTATCTTCTGTGTCATCACCATCATGGGGCTGAAGGACAAGCAGAGGTGAGGGGAAGAGGTCAGAGAGGACATTATAAAAAGACGACATCGTTATGAAGGGTGGGAGAGGTGTTAAAAGTGTTCACAACATCCATATTCTCTTTTTTTACAGCAGCCACACAATAATGCAAATATATTGTCCACCAGGCCACATATTTTAGTTGTCATGTACTTGTGGCCATATTATGCCATATTTTGACATCACATGTCATTGTGATGTCACTAATATTTACCTCCTACCTCCAGGTCTCTCATCTCTCCATCTCACTTCTATCACACTCGCCTGCATGTCTCGTATACGGCTCTCCCATCTCTAACTCTTGTCTTTGTACCTTTCACCTCAATAATTTGTATAAAATTTGTCTTGGCGGCCCATAAATTGGCAGGCCATTGCTGGCTTAGGGACCGCTGTTGAACAACCCTGCTCAGGAATAACGTTAGAAAAGCAACTGCTGATATGCCGAGGTAACATTTATATCTCGTGGGCACATAAGGCCACATGAACTGAAATAGCAACTTTGTGAAAACTGGCTCAGTGGTTAGTGTGTGCTGCTGTTAAAGGCACAACTTAATTTCACAGCGTGAATATCATAAAGTAACCAAATTAAATAATAACATACACGGAAGACTTTTAGAAAAGGCGTAAAGGAAAAGATTAACGCAAACATATAGAAGATAAAAAGTTGCCCTTCTTCGAACATGGGAGGTACAGATGAGAATACAGGAAGGCTATGCTGTGCTGTGTGTGCAGTACAGGAGAGGGAGTGACCTCCCATTGTGTCAAGATTGATTGAATACTGAGACACAAGGCTGTATTCCTAGGTTTTCGGTAAAGTCATGTAGGGAAATAAATAAATACATTTTTAATCAAACTTAATACAAGTAAAAAAAAAAATCACGGCGTTTCGGAGTCAACACAAGCTTCCGTCTTCAGGTGGAACCGTCACAGTACGATTGCTGTATCAAGTAAAATGTTTTAATTTGAATTAATTTTAATTTTTTTACCTACGTGACTTTACCGAAAAAACCTAAGAATATGAATCCTTGCAGTCACGAAAGCTTCAAATCTAGAATAAACACAAGGCTGTATTTGTTGATGAAGACAAGGCAGGGAGGATGAGAAGGGGGCCAAGAGAACAGAAGCAAAAACAACCACAGATACATTTCTGATTCATCGTTAGCAAGCAGAGCCAAGAATATATTTTGGAAGCTCCACAGCGGGATCAAGCGATTGATTTGCCGCTGAATGAAAATCCAGCGACAAAGAAGAAATTAGCGAGTTCCAAGTCTGAGTCCAACATGCACCAACGCACGGGTGCATACAAAGACCCCCATATATATCCTAAACAGACTGTAGGGAAAAGTGCTGTTAGCAAGCACCAATGAAGGCCGGAACAGCACACGAGGGGGTGGGTGACCAGAACTTCGTCCGGCGGCCTTTCTTTCCCTAGTAGCGATGTTTACACACCACCTTAGGTACTCATTTGAGGCTAAATCGACCTCGAGGAGGCCCAGCACCAGTTCAAATATTCGTCACTGATGTTGGCCGTGAGCGAAAATCTGACTCGGGTCGCCGGGTTCGCAGCGCGCTAACCACGACACTACCGCTCCGCCCAAACGCAGACACGCACACACCCACCCGCAGACACGCACACACCCACCCACACACACGCACACACGCATGCACACACACGCATGCACACACACGCATGAACTTGTCCGAATGTAACGACCGTCATGTCCGTGGAGGTGGCAGTACAAGGCACGTTATCTATCATCTCGGACGCCTGCGAGCGTACCGGCCGCTGCCAGCCACACCTTCGCAGGGGTCAACAGTGCGTCATCGCACGTCGGCTAACCAGTCCCTGTGCGGGTAACGTGACATCATGGCGCAACCAAACCCGCGAGGCAGATGTGTGGTATCGGAGGGATGTGGAGAGATAGGAATCATGAAGATAGTGGTCCAAAGAGTGGTGTAGGGATGGCACCGAGTCAGATCGTGCCTCGTTAGAATTTAATCTCGCCAATGTTTGTAGGATAATTCTTGTGGCACCACCATACTAAATATGGCAACAAAACGTTCACGCTTATGTGTTTACTAAATATCTATGGCACAGCACAGGGCAATACCATCTAATTTTAGTAAACCGCCATGCAGTCATTATTATCATCATCATCATCACTATGATTATCATCATGATTATCATTAATGACCCTTCTATAGTGCCTTTTTCATATTGCTATCTACACCATTGGCATCAAGGTAGGCTCCATTAAACTAGGCATGTTTCCAAATTGGCCTTCTGAGAGCTGTCATACTGCCAACGAGCGTCATTCCCCAACGCAGGAAAATTCTGGATGTGAAGACGCGCGCCGCCAAAAGACGTCTCTCATTGCTGCACTCGCGACGTTTGATTGATCACCACGAATCCATTTGGACCTGCGAGACTCACCCGGAGAAGTCGGTGGAGAAGACCCCTGAGGTGAAAACGTAGACTCGGCTGATTTGGCACACGGTCAGGTAGCCCATCGCAAAGATGAAGGTGTATCTGCAATGCACAGACACACGCACCATGGGCAGAGGTTAACATTAGCAATGCAGAGCTTTACCGTATTCTGTGGATTTCAGGAAATGCTCTTGACCCATGTAATTAAGGAAATAGACAGTGGTATATTTTATAATCCGGAAGCTGTGTTTGTGTGTACGACCAGATTTGCGTAACTTTATAGACACCGGATACAGGTTTTTCATGCATCAATTAATCATTGTCATCATCAGCCATGGCTAATCCACTGCTGGATGATGGCTTCCCAAAGCCACTGCCATCTCTCACATTCTTACGATGCAATAATTCACTGAGCACCAGCGCACGAGCCGATCTCTCACTGCTCCATCAACTCATTAGACGTCCTCTCAGAAGCAGTCCATTCCCTTAGCTGCCAATCCGTTGTTATTCTTGACCAACGTATCAATTCGTCGTTGAGAACAAATTCTTAGGCTCGCGATGCGTGCAACTGAATCACGCAGGAGAGAATACATTCTTGCATAAAGTCCACATTTAGGTTAAGCGGTGCGAACAAAATTGTACACGTAAGATAGAAATCTATTCAGGACCAGTGCCTGTCATAGTAATGAGGAATTTCCACCACTGTATTAGGAATGACGATAGTGGTGGGACCTCGCTGGGCAGGTTTGAGCATGACAACACATTGCCAATGGACTGAACTGAGTTTGTGCGTGCATGTGTGTGAGTTCATGCATATTCCAGGGATCGGTCGTGGAGCGGTTAGCGCGCTGGGCTACGAACGCTGCAACTCGATTTCGATTCCTGCTCACAGCCAACACCAGCCTCAAATAGGTACCTCGTTCGGTATGTAAACATCGCCACTCGGGAGACGAAGGCGGTTTGGGCATGGTGCTGATCACCCACACCGGCATGTTCCGTGCCGGCGCTGATAGGTGCTGCTCGCTAAGAGCACTTGCCCCAACAGTCTGTTAAGGGTGTCCGGGAGTCTTTGTCTTTGTTTATACATACGCTCAGCAATGTGTACGCATGCATTGCCACGCGTTTCCCTAGTGACAGACCACAAGAGGCAATCGTGTAGGGGACGTGGGGACGACAGGGTGTGGCGTTTGTGGAGGCAGTAGCATTCATTGGCATTAGAAATCGTCGGAAGCGCCAGCTTGTGCCAACTGAACTGCATCTCTCTCTCTCCTGACACGCAGCGAGACGTTTACTCGCTGAAATACAACTCGAGGGTTGGCCCTGGCAGTCAGATCTGGCACAAGGTCTGTGCCGAGGTCGGTCTGCAACGTGCTGCTGCTCTGCTTTTGGAAAACACGTGTATTTTGTTTGGGCCAAAACGCATGGCGGGGGTTACCCAATGCTAGGCACCGTTTCTAATCGTTACAAGTCTAACTCTAAAAAACCCCCTTAGTCCTCTTAATGGCCTTGAACTCACCTTGGCACTAACCCTCGTCAGAAAAAAAGCATTACTTGTAAATCTAAAAACCCCAGGAAAATCTATGGCCCTATCATTATGATACTGGAGCCCTATTACTAAGACGGCTAGCTCTTTTGTCATTGCCTTTTTTTCTAATTTAGCAGAGAGCAATGACTTGGAAGGAAATATGAAGCCATTTTGTGAATTCCCTGCGAGAACAGGACCTCCCCCTCACCACTGGCAGTATTTGACCATACTTCACCGTGCTGGTCAGTGCGGGTGGGTAAAGGTGGAAAGGGAGCATGGCCATACTGCCTCCTGCTGCCCCACCAACTCGCCCAAGCAAACCAATGGCAACCTGCTTGCGCGTGGTGGTCACCCGTCCACCAGGCACAGACTACAACCCTGCTTTGCATTGCAGATCTCATGAGATCGGAGGCATTTCCGGGCGACGAGGCCGTAGGCAATTTTTATTTGTTACAGATGGAAACAAACGTGCGTGGCGATCTGGCATTTCCGAGGATTTCCAGGCAGCCACCAGCAACGGCAAACCCGGTGTGAGATGGTGAACGTGATTACATTATTTATCAGGCTCTGGGCAGCATGGTGCGAGGGTGAGATTGTGGTGGGGGCGGGGTGTTGGGGTGGCTGTCCCCCACTGTTCGGCGAGCATACTTGTGCACGTTGCGGGTGTCCACGAGGACGATGATGGCGTAGCTGGCGATCACCTGCACGAAGAAGTGAGCCGCGTACCTGTGCACGCCGCACAAGAGAGACGGAGCGTGTTCAGGCAGGTGCTGTGAGACGGCATAGCACGTGAAGAGGCGGCGATGCGGGTATCGTGGCTGGCCACCTTTGTTTCCCCAGTGCTGATGATTACGTATGTATGTGGATCTTCTTTCGCACCGAAAATAGCCAAGCGTGTTAAGCGGAGGTATGGGGGAAGGATAACAAACTGCACCATTTAAATCTTAGTCGACTTATGGGAGGACCAGGACCAGTTCCGACATACATCGCCACTGATGTTAACCGTGGTCAGGAATTGCTTACAGCTTCTTCAATCAATGGTAGAACACGCAGGTATATTTATATAGCCCCTATATGCAACTCCATGTCAAGATCCTGCATGGAAACAGTGAATAGTTGAACCAAGGAACATCTTGAGCCTGGACTTTAGCATGGAGTCAACAGCATTGATGGCGGTTCACATCTCAACTATTATGAATGTGATGCATGCTGAAAATATTTTTTACCAGACCCTGCTAGATATAAAGGGGAAACGAATATTTGCACAAAACACAAACGCGCTGAAATTAAAGGCAATTGAATTAAAACAAACAAAAAAATATTTGCACCCCTTCTGTCCGCATTACTCAATTTCAAAACCGTAAGCGGCATAAATGGCATCGCTCGGTGACAGCAGGGCTTGGCAGCCGACGTCCCTGAAAGCCGTAACGCAGCAACGCAACCCGTGGGTGCGTGCGCGGCACGGGAGATAATGGCACGAGCATCACAACCAAGCAGGCTGCCAAAAGGCGCAACAGTTTGGGGAAGAATTCTAAAAGCACGGAGCGAGTGAGCGAGAGAGAGAGAGGGGGAAAAGATGGGGGCGGCAGGGGGTGCGGGTAGGAGGGGTGGCAGGAAGCGTCGCTGCGCGGCTCGGAAACCGCACGCACGGCCTTGCCGATGCTGGGCTCCTTCAGAGGAAATCCTTTAGAGGGGGCGGGGGGCAGAGACGATCCCTATGATTGGCTCGCAACTCCTGGGGTTCCAACGGGGTTCCCCTTCCCATCATCTGGCCACAGCTCCTGCCAGACTTGAGCGCGCACACATCCTGCCCTAAAATACCATTGCCGCTTTTTTATTTGCACTGAAATCTGTGTCCCTTTGTCTGGGCGGAAGGGAGGCCAATGATGTTCATTATTAAGTTCTCCAAAGAAGAGTTTGTTAATGTGGTTTGCACAGCAGCAGCAGTAGCCGTTAATATTACTGTTATGAAAATATTTAAAAGTTATAGTTAAAGTTGTTTTGTTTACTCACTCGCTTGTTCAGCTCATTCACTCCATGCACTCAAGCACTCCCATAATCGTAGTTAAGGGCCCAGAAATGGCCTTTCACTTACTTATTGGTACAACCTGATAACCTAGAGACATGAGTGGGTTATCATACTCTTGACTTATACTGGACAAAAGAAAACTGGTAGCACTAACGTTTTATCCCCCCATCTGAGACGGTACAAATGTCTTCTGTATTTGGAGTTTGCACATTCTTCTCCCTGTGGTCACGTGGAATTTTCACCAGATTCTCCAGTTTTGCCCTCCACAATTTAAAACGTGTTTTGATTATTTGGCTGCTGCTATAATTTCCCACGTGTGATGATATTAGCTACTTCGATGAGCCATCTGAAAAAAAATCTCAGTGGGCTTTACCTGGTAAATAAAATAGTTCAGTTTAGTTTAGTTCTATTGACTATTACTTTGTCCACAACTCCACTCACCCATCCACCCATACATTCACGCATCCACTGACACACACGTTGACTCAACAATTCAAACACTGACTTCATGACCCACCCATTCACTTACTCACATTCACACACTCAATGATCTGCCCAACCACTTCACTTATCCATTCACACATTCCATTCCCCATTCAATCACTGCCTCACTTACCCAACCACCCACCCCTGGCTTCACCCACCCACCAACTCAACACCCAGTCACCCACCCACTCACCTACTCAACACACACCCACCCACTCACTCATCCCCTACCGACTCCCCACCCAATCTTACTTCCCACCTAGGGTGCCATGGTGGCAGGATGTTAATTACCTCGCCTGGTATACAGGATGTCGGGGGTTCAATCCAGACCCTGACGCCTGCTGTATATTTGGAGTTTGCGTGTCTCTCTCCCCGTGGTCACGTGGAATTTTCTCTGGGTCTTCCGTTTTTTTTTAGAAAACACGTGTTTAGAGTATTTGGCTGCTGTAATTTTCCAAGTGATCATAAGCCACTTCGTTGAGCTATAATTTGTGGCCAGGTCGCTTCTAAAAAGAGCTACATAGCTCAGTGGGCCTTACCTGGTAAAATAAAAAAAATGATTTTAGTTTTCAAACAGTTTCATCACTGCCCCAGTCCATCCACCCACCCCATTTTACTCGCCTCACTCATCCAACCCCCCCCCCCACCCGCTCTGTTACTCACCAGCCAAAGCAGAAGATAGCGAAGTACGATCCGAGTAGCGTGGCCAGGCCGTGCCGCACACGCTCGCTCGCCGCCCTCGGGTGCAGGTAGAGGCGGAAGAAGAACGCCATCGCCAGTGCCAGCAGCTGGCACATCACGAAGTTCACCTGCGCGAGGGCACGTACCGTGGCGCGCGGTTAGCTCGGCGTTATGCTCATCACTGCAACTCATTGAGAGCCCTTTGTCAATTCCCCTTTACTGCGTGAAGGCCGCTCTCTCCCCACGCTCCGGTGGGTCATGGAGGCTGTTGGAAGTTCGTTCACCGCACTGGTCAGTGGGGGTTGGCTGCCCAGAGCCTGGGTGCAAAAGTTAAAATTTGCCCCAGGCCTTTCACAAAAGACGGTGCCACAACAGGCCTGTCTCATTTATTTATTACCTCTAAATATGGTGGCATCACGTGAGATGGTGGCCGAGTACTTTAGCCCGAGGCCTCAAGGTATGTCTGTGGCCCAGGGGGAAGCCAGGGCCCGCTTTGGATGTCACTCACAACTGACGCTAGCCGTGACAGGGACATTAGCTCAGGCAAATGGGTTCATAGCACAGCGCGCTGATCGCTGCACCATCACTCAAAAGTTGAAGAATCTTGAGAACTCATCCCGCACCTCTGACTAGCACGGTTGGCTATGTACGGTCTGAAAGAAGTTCAGCCATGCACGCATTGACATGCGACGTGAGGACAGCACCCCAGCGATCCTGCGTTCAGATCTGAGTTTGCGGAACGCGTTAGTAAACCGGCCCGTCAGGTTTAGGGAGCCGACGGGTCTCAGCGCCGTCACCTATGACTACATCTGTGAAGTCTCCGAGGGCAGGGTGATGGAATCGCTGGCAGCTGCATAGTTTCCGAATGGAAACGCGTTTGTCTTATGACGCCGACAGCAAACCCGGGAAGAAAGTTTTGGGGGATGAAAAAAACACATTCCTGTGGAGGGAGCTGGTAGAAACGTTGGGTTGCTCGGTCAATGGCCAGGGTCAACGGCGGCGTGGTGTATTCCGCAAATATGCCCGACTGTGAGGGCGGGCACAAGCCGGCGTGAGTAAGTTAAACGTTGAGTTTTATAAGGGCACCAATGGGTGACCAGCCCCTCCCCACCCTCCCCACCCAGCCCCTCCCCACCCTCCCCACCCCTCCCACCCCCGACCCAGCCCCTCCCCACCCTCCCCACCCCACCCAGCCCCACCCCTCACATTTTGGGATGCACGACGGACGGACACAATAATCCCCTGTGGGCTGGTGTAACCAGGAGGTTCCTACCAGTAAAACAGTGCTTATCTCCACTGGCAGTCGTGAGCCAGTGGTGGAAAATCCACATTCCTATGACAGGGATAATTATTTTCAATAGCATATATATACACCAGCGTCAAAATCTATCGCCAGTATACGACATGCAGTGTTGAAAGGGTTCAACTTAAAGAGGGGATGGAAAGGGATACACGTGGTAACACACACACAACAAAAACCCCATACATTGGGTAACAATGTTTATTAAAAATAATCACTTGTGAAATTTGTTATGATTGTTTCTTTGGCAAGGAACATGTTGGAGAGGTGACTTATGTGGTAAATAAGTTTCACAAATATTTCCCATCAGCGAATGTACCAGGAAATTATCATTATACACGGAGGAAAAACGAATGTCGTTTCACCAGTGCTTCGCTCAACAAAGGTAGGAATGTGTCTTAATGGTCTCATAAAGCACGGAGTTCCCATGCTCACAAATGCATCGAGTGGAAGGGCATAATTTTTATCAATGGATTTAAGCCAGCAGTAGGAAATTCTACATTCCCATGGTGGCGACCAGTCTCGCCACAGGGCAAACACCGTAACGCAGTCTCGCCAGGTGGCGTCCATGTCACTGGGTCAGGTAAGATAACGAGAAACCACGCTGAGTTTTACAATTCTCCATTTAGATTTGAATAAAAGTTGTATAGAAAATGAATAATTATCAATGTCCTACTTTTAAAAATGTATCGCGAACATGATGAACATGTATACAGATTTGACATTGTGGTGACGGTGATAATAGTGGTTGTGGTTATCATGATTTTTGTAGCAGTAGTGATAACTTCTGATGGCGGTGATAGCGATGGTAGTGGTGGTGATGATGGGGCGTAGTGGACCTCGGCTGAGAATCAAAGTCACGACCTCACAAGTGTGCGAGTCCAGATGCTCAACAAATCAAGTTATAACTCGAAAAAAATCACCGTGGTAAATTTTTTTTCACGTAAAAAAACATCATCGTGGCTCAATTCATCTACATTGCTCTGCCAAAGAAATAACTAAATACGTCCACTCCAAAAATACATCTGCCAGCTGCAAGGACAACAAATCAATTAAGACAAATCCACACGTTATTTCATTTCTGCTTCAATCTACCTGTCCAACCCGGAAAAACGTGTTTGCGTGGTTGCTGTGTGTTCTTTTAAACATGGGCGATTTGCGGGTAACAGAATGTAACCTCGCTCACGTCATGGCACGCACCCCCAGGGGCCGGACGAGAGACTCCACGCGCTCACCCACGCTGGCGTCACTGCCATCGGCAGTCGCGGTGGGGGTGGGGGTCTCTTAGCACAGCCCGGTTAGACACGACCTGCTCCTCGCCCAGCCCCGTAGCGTGGGGGTGGTGGTGGTGGTCGGAGGGGACGAGCTCCCCCAACACAGTGTTGGCGTGCGGTGCTTTTTCTGCAATATTTTGCTGTCTTTTCTTGGATTTTCTGTTTGCACATAGTCACTTTAAGATGTTTTCTTGTTCATGTTTAAGTTTTTTTTGTTTGTTGCGGTTGCACCCGATTCAAGAGCCGAATGGTTCACATGGCTATACCTAATAAATGAAACTTGAAAACCCCGCTAATGAAAGTTTATCGCCCTTCTAAATTCTTATGGATGTACCTATGATGGAACGTAGCCAACCGTGATAATCGAATCGCACCCATTGCTCGCCCTACGCCGACTTGATCTGTGGCAGTAACTCTCTTGTGAATGTGTAAGGCTTCACCTAACGATGACGGTGATATGCCAGCCTTCCACACTTGCTGGAGGGGGCTGCACAAAAATCGTAGCCTTTCCCACACACACACAAGAGGGTGGATGACAGTGAGAGGAGATTTCTGTACGACAGGCAAAGGCAGATTGTATGAAAGTTTGTTTCACAATGTGTCGTGCCACCAACTCCAGCCCCATCCTTGCTGTGCGTTTAAACGATCACGCTGCAGGATGGGCACCTGTGCGGCAGCGATGGGGTGCCACGGTGCAGAGGTGTTAACTACCTCGCCTGGCTGGCCTACAGGAGGCCGTGGGTTCGATCCCAACCAGAGGTCGCAACCGGGTACCCGATACCCGTACCCTACCCGATACCCGGCTACCCGTACCCGGCCGGGTACGGGTACCCGTTTGCGACACTGGTGCGCCGGGTACGGGTAAGGAATCAAAACCCGTTTGTGACCTCTGATCCCAACGCTGACGCCGGCTGCATATTTGGAGTTTGCATGTTCTCCCCCGTGGTCGCATGGACTTTTCTCCGGGTCATCTGGTTTCTCTCTCCACATTTGAAAACGTGCGTTTAGAGTATTTGGCTGCTATACTTGTCCACGTGATAAAGCCACTTCGCTGAGCTACCCATGTGTGGCCAGGTCGCTTGTGAAAAAAAAGCTACATAGCTCAGTGGGCCATAACTGGTAAAATACAAAAATAGTCTTAGTTTAAATAGAATTTGGTTACCCCACCGGCTGGATTCCCTGCTCGCGATGCCAGCAGCAAGCAGCAAGCAGCCAGGGGCTGGAGGTGGGGTGGGGTGGTTGCAGGAAGACGCAATGCGGGGCTGCAATGTAAGACGGGGCGCGTTTCAAGGCCAACCGTGGCCAAATGCACTGCCAATGCCGCCCATTGCAGGATAAATAACCCTGCTGCTTCTGCTGCTGCTTCTGCTGCTGCTGCTTCTGCTGCTGCTTCTGCTGCTGCTGCTTCTGCTGCTGCTGCTTCTGCTGCTTCTGCTGCTGCTGCTTCTGCTGCTGCTGCTTCTGCTGCTGCTGCTTCTGCTGCTGCTGCTTCTGCTGCTGCTGCTGCTTCTGCTTCTGCTGCTGCTGCTTCTGCTGCTGCTGCTTCTGCTGCTTCTGCTGCTGCTGCTTCTGCTGCTGCTGCTTCTGCTGCTGCTGCGACGGCCCCATGGCGCTACTGAATGAGGGGAAAAAGGTCCCGTGCACACATTCCCGGCGGGCACGGCGACGATGCAGCTCTCCCACCCTCACCTGCGACTCGGGATCTTGACTCGATTCAGGATCGTGAATCAATTCAACACTCAAGTGGGATTTCTCATGGTTTCATCTTGCTTTCTACTGTTTTGAAAAAGAACACTGTCCTCAAAATATTTTTTTTCACAAATGCTCTTTTCCATGTGTACATTTTTTTTCACGCACATTTGCATAAATGTAACATCGTATATAACTTGCATATTATTTGCATACGTTGTATGGAATAGATCCTGACTTGCCATGATTCGATGCATGTACCATGAATGCAAGGAGAGATTTTATAGGAGGAATTAATGGATAATTACATGCCAGAACACACGTACACATGTTGGACTCGCGTGCGCACACACAGAGTTGGATATGAACCCTCTTCAGCCTGGCTGAGCTGCAGTAGTTTTGCTAATGAGCGCCTATCAAGTGGGGTTTGTATTCCCTACATTCACAAAGACAAAAATCACCCCTATAGCCTTAGCAGACTATTGGGGCAAGTGCTGTTAGTGAGCACTGAAGAAGGCCGGCACGGCACACGAGGGGGTGGTCAGAACCACGCCCGGCCGCCTTTGTCTCCCCAGTGGCGATGTTTTAACACCACACCAGGTAGTCATTTGAGGCTGAGTCGACCTAGGGGAGGCCCAGCACCGGCTCAGATAATCGTCACTGGTGTTGGCCGTGAGCGGGAATTGAACTCGCGTTGCCGGGTTCGTAGCGCACCACGCTAACTGCTACACTCTAGGGGAGCGGTCCCCTAGAGAGTCACAGACACATTAACGCACACCGGAACGCGTGTTACAAGTATAGTCAGAGTTGGCATCCCTCCTTTTAAGTGTAGGATTCAATTGCTGTGAGCAAATGCTTGGTGGCGGCGGTGTGGTCAGGGCCACGCCCGGACGCATTGTACAGCGTGCTAACCGTGGTCAAATCACAACGTGATCTCATCTTGGGCCGAGATGAATCACGTCGGGATGGACACGCAGCGATGAACACGCAGCGATTGACGCGTAGAGATGGGACGCATACAAACGGACAGACAGAAAGGCACACACACACAGACAAAGACACTTCAGCAGCACACGATGGTAGCGCACAGATGGACAAACAAGATCACATGCACGGATGGACATAGACTCACACTGATGGATACAAAGACCAAGATCCCCCGTATAGCCTTAACAGACTATTGGGGCAGCTAGACGCCTTTGTCTCCCTCATGGCAATCTTTACAGATCGCACCAGTTACTCATTTTATGCTGAGTCGACCTAGGGGCGGCACACGACCGGTTCAGATAATCATCACTGGTGTGGGCCGTGAGCGGGAATCGAACTCGGGTGGCCGGGTTCGTAGCACAGCGCGCTAACCGCTGCACCACCGCTCCCCACTTCTGATGGGACACACACACACAGGACTCACACAGACGCAGACTCGCTGCTCGTGCCCAGAGACCAAGGAACACGTCACGCCGGCACTGTCTCTGCTGTTCGCTCGACTGGGTCTCCCGCTCACAACCTTCACAGCAGCCTCCCCCCCTCCCATACACACATTCCTAGCGAGCCTGACATCCCCAGCCGCCGGCAGACACACAACTCATGTGGCCACGTATTACTCTGCTGCAGCATTCTCATCGCATATGTGTGTGTGCGCTCTCTCACACACACACATACGCACGCACCAACAGAGACAAAGATCCCCCGTATAGCCTTAACAGACTGTAGGGGCAAGTGCTGTTAGCGAGCACCTATAAAGGCCGGCACGGCCCACGAGGGGGTGGGTGGCCAGCACCACGCCCGGCCGCCTTTGTCTCCCCAGTGGCGATGTTTACACACCGCACCAGGTACTAATTTAAGGCTGAGTCGACCTAGGGGAGGCCCAGGACCGGTTTAGATAATCGTCACTGGTGTTGGCCGTGAGCGGGAATCGAACCCGGTCCACCAGGTTCATAACGCAGCGCGCTAACCGCTGCACCACCGCTCCCCATACCAACAGAGACACACACAGAGACACACGCAGACTGCCCGGGCAGTGCGCTGTTGCGGCGTGTAGAGACCGGAGAGTGTGAACTTGAACTTGCTACAGGCCATTCCTTCTCACAAAGGATGCAGTAAATTATGGCCGGAGGTCAAAGCTCAAGCTTTGCCTGTGGCTCCAACGCAAGGCCAATAAACCGGCTTGCAGCTGTCCCTATATTTACAAAGCAAAGGCTGAATGAGCGTCGAGAATTTGTGTTGTAGTAGGGAGGGGGCTCCTGCACGAAGGGGCATTTTGCCAGTTCCGTTGGAGCGTTTCGCACGCGGAATGGACCGTGTTTTTTTTTCTTGCATTCGGATGGGTAAACGCACTCAGATATACACAGACGGCGCAGCAACCCACCCACTCAATGTACCGCCACCCAGACCAGAGGTCGCAAACGGGATTTGATTCCTTACCCGTACCCGGACCCGGCCGCACCAGGGTCGCAAATGGTAGCCGGATATCGGGTAGGGTACGGGTATCGGGTACCTGATTGCGACCTCTGGGTTGAAGCCATGTTGCAGGCGCGGGTGGGTTGATTCTAGGAACTTGAATTGTGAGAAGAGACAAGACGTTGGGAAATGAGTGACAAACAGTTACTCACCAGTGACTCACGGCCTACCCGTACCCGGCCGCACCAGGGTCGCAAACGGGTACCTGTACCCGGCCAGGCACGGGTAGCCGGGTATCGGGTAGGGTACGGGTATCGGGTACCCGGTTGCGACCTCTGACCCAGACCCATCAGCACGCTGCAGGAAGGTGGGTGTGCGACGCGTATAACGAACGTGCGACCCCCTCCTCTGACAATTCATTATCCTGATACAGCGGTGCAAGTTTATTTTTCAATTCCACTGCCCCAGCCCTGCCGCCAAACCCAGAAATATGAATAGGAACGCTCCAGTCGATGGGGCACATGCCCAGACGTCTAGACAGCAAGAAGAGGCCAAGCTATTTCCCACAGGGGCATCTTGAGGCCCTTGCCACCGACGGTGGTGGAAGGAGTCAATCGCAGGTGCTGCCGCTTTACCTTATTTAAGGTGCCATCCTGACCAATTCCAACCCGGCAATGCCCCCTCGCCCAGGAGTTGTAACACAAGTTTGGATCGAAAGAGGCGGAGAGGCATCTGGAAACAACACCAGGCTGGGCAAGGCCAACTGGCAGCCACTGATACACGCACGTGTTCAACATAAACAGACGTTTGCCACAGACTCGAGAGGGAGCAAATCCGCTTTGTGAAAACTTCCACTGTAAGCGTGCAAATACACCAAGACAAAGATCCCCCGTGTAACCTCAACAGACTGTGGGGCAATTGCTGTTAGCGAGCACCTATGAAGGCTGGCACGACACACGAGGGGGTGGGTGGCCAGCAGCATGCCCGGCCACCTTTGTCTCCCTAGTGACGATGTTTACACGCCGCGCCAGGGACTCATTTGAGGCCGAGTCGACCTAGGGGAGACCCAGGACCGGTTCAGACAACCACCACTACTACCCCCTCGCCCTCACCCCTCCGAAATGACGATGCGACTCCCAAAGTCTTCCATCACAGATACTTGGAGTCGATTGTTCCTAAGTGAACGAACGCCAGGTGGGAAAGGCCCTGGGCATCTTGCCAAGCGAAGGCGGCACAACCGTGCTAATGGAACCACTGCCCTTCCCCTCCACCACCAACTGCGGCCAGGGGGAAGCATAAAGGATTATGATTGACAAGTTAAAAGCTTTGGGGCGAGGATTCGGCGCTGCCGATTTCTAAATAAAGGAGTCAACGTACGTGCACGTGACCGTGTGTGCTGTACGCGTGCATGCTCGACTCGCTGTCTGGTAAAGTGGACATTTACAGAATTAAACTCGTGTTTTTTTATTATTATTGTAAGCGAGTGTTTGTGTTACGTTTAACATCATTTAATATTTAGATTTAAAGCTTTTGTGACTGCAGGGATTCATATTCTTGGTTATTTCGGTAAAGTCACGTAGAAGGGAAATAATAAAATAATAAAAATATACAACTATTTCCCTTCTATGTGACTTTACCGAAAGAACCAATAATATCATTTAATATGATAGAGAAACGTAGGTGTTCTGCCTAGAGGTGGAAATTATATGTATATTGAACGTCTTTCGCACCGTACGTAGCCAAGCACGCTGATCAGAGATGCGGCAATTGCTTTAGAGACAAATCCCCCAATGGTTTGTCAGCGAATGAATACGACACGAGGCGAAATGCAGAGTAGGATTAGGCAGCCGTGCTTTGATCCACGGCTCTCATTTCAACAGGTTTCATCCAAACCCCCGTGCGCACGCCATCTAAAACGACATGCTGGTGTGAAATTGTTGTGTTGATAGGATTCACGCATTGTTTTGCAGAGCGAGATGAAGATTACATTGCTCAGAAACAGCTTGCGCTGTTGTGTGCTCAGCTAGAAGTAAATACGACGCTTTAGGTGGAAGGTTTTATGCATGGTGAACTTCTTTCACACCGTACGTAGTCAACTGTGCTAACCGAAGGTTCTCTCAGGAGGCGGTAATGTTCCCCCGGGAGCACTGATCCCAGGCTGCCAAGATGTTGGATTTGAATCCGCAAGCTCAAGCAAGATGACATCGTTTTAATTGTCTCAACACATACAGATGTGTCAGTGGTTAGTTTGAAGTTTCCTAACTAGGAAGGATTATTTGGTAGATATGGTCATAGTGAATGCTCGCTCCTCAGCAGAGGTTATCAGTCCGTACCAGTTGGTTGCAAAAGAAATCCCCGCCCCTTGAAGGAAATCTGCCAGAATGTTGTGCAACCACTTCCTACAAGCGTGGAAGAGATCTCCACAGGCAAAACCGTTTCACCGTGCGTACACGGCAACATAACAAATGGGATGCATTTCATTAAAAGACAAAATAATTAACCCGTAAAAACAAAGTTTTTCACTATAAATCCTTTATATGCGTGGCGGCTAGAGTCCTCTCGTCCTCTGGCTTGAGATGGCTGCCACCTATGGGTCAGATGATTGCCTGCCACCATTAAGCAATTGGTAATTAAATAGAATTTATTTTTTCCTAAAAAGTGTAACATTTTGGAAAAAAATTTTCACGAAAATAAATTGTCACGCACAACGAGTCTGTGTGCAAAATGTCAGCTCGATTGGATCACGGGAAGTGGGTTAAAAACGACCGAAAGATTTGCACGGTCGTAAGCGCGCAAGCAAGTGAGCTTAATATAAAGGATTTAATAACAACACATTCCGAAAAATATTTATATCAGTGTTGTATTTTGTAATCAAAACAACAAATTAGGAATTTCGGGGCACAATTCCTATAACGTGCGGCGGCTATGAATTCATTTTATCAGTCAGCCATCAAGATGACGACAGCAGTGGCTGTCGTTTTCTTGCTGGATGTCAATATGCAGCTTGTCCTATCGTTGCTTGCAGGTGACGACCACTCCATTTTTCAACTCTACAGTGACCGTGAGCCACGTCGTATCCGCTCCGGTGCCGAGAGAAGGCCCGCAAGGCGGCGGTGGTTGGTTTTCCAGAGCCATCGTTAAGTTATTCTAAAGATCCACAAAGCCTCCTGCGCCACAACGCAGCCACGGTGGGCTAACAGCCAAGCAGTGTTATTTAATTTAGTCAGCATTTTTATTTAGTTCAGTCAATGTCTTAGTCCAGTCGATGCCGATAACCTCTGGAAATGTAGTCGAGTCTTAGTCTGTGGATTCCAATTAACGATGCTCTTAGTCGAGTCAACTGGAGCAGTCACAATGTGGGTGTGAGTGACGCTCAATATTTATTCCCCAACATTAAGAGGTCAGCCAATCAGTAGAGTCGGTAACATCTTTTATAGATTTACATATATGCCGATTACCATTGTTGGGTCTTCCTCAGCGGACTACTGTCGATAATCATAACGATACTGAATTATATTAAGACTAAGCCGCCATTCAGAAGAGTTTATTCTGTCTCGTCAAAGTTGTTCGCGCTTTGGTATCTAGTGGACAGATGTCATCGTTGTGTCTGATGGGTGTCCCCTTCAAAGTCATCGTTGACTAAAATAACAAAAAACTTTACGAATATATTTGTTTTCTCCTTGGTTCTTTCGGTAAAGTCACGTAGAAGGGAAATAATAAAATAATAAAACATAATAAAATAATTCTCACGACGTTTCGGCCACAACGCAAGCAGCCGTCCTCAGGTGAAGAACAGGACTGTCGGAAAGACATGGACTCCGAAAGCACGTCTGTCTTTCCGACAGACCTGTTCTTCACCTGATGACGGCTGCTTGTGTTGTGGCCGAAACGTCGTGAGAATTGTATTTTATTATGTTTTTATTATTTTTATTTTATTATTTCCCTTCTACGTGACTTTATCGAAAGAACCAAGAAGATGAATCCCTGCAGTCACGAAAGCTTTAAATCAAAATTTAATATATTTGTTGTTCATTTCGCAAGTGCGCACAGCGTTGTCGTAGCACACTCCCCACGCCGACACCCAGCCACGCGTTATAGACGCCCACATACAGGTGCCGTCTGGAACAACGCGAAGGCAAATGAACAACGTACACGTCCTTACAGCACCTTTTCTGTGGCTGAGCGAGAGTCCGGTGACACTTGAGTGTGCAGAAGCATTGCCAAGCCGTGGGAAGACAGGATTACCTCGCAAGATTTGAAATTCAACTCTGGTCCTTGAGACAAACCTGGTTTTGGCGTCGGGAACAAAATGGTATTTATTTTTTGTTTGAGTCCGCAATAAGGCTCGTGTAGGTCAGCCAAAAAGTATTCCCTTGATGCGTATTACTCATTTGTCTGTCCTCTCAAGGTTGCCAAAGGGAATATTTCTGAGTTTTGAAGAATATAAATACGTTTTTATTTTTATTTACTTCGAATGATGTTTCATATCGACGGTGAAGTGATGAGAACAAGAACAATCCATTGGACACTTGTGCAGCTAGCAGATGGACCACCCTTGTGACGGAGAACATTTAAAACTATAAACTAAACCTATAAACTATTTTTTATTTTACCAGGTAAGGCCCACTCAGCTATATAGCTCTTTTTCAAAAGCTGCCTGGCCACAAATGATAGTTCAACAAAGTGGTTTATTGCGTGGAAATGTATAGCAGCACAAATACTCCAAACGCATTGTTTCTAAAAGTGGAGGGAAAAACCAGAGGACCCGAAGAAAAATCATCCATGCGACCATGGGCAGAACACACAAACTCCAAATAAACAGGCATCGTCAAGGTCGGGATCGAACCCACGACCTCCTGTATACGTGAAGGTACTTAACATCTCGCCAGCGTGGCACCCCACTTCTGGAAGACGACGTTACAGAACTTCTTCCGAAGTACTTTCAATCGTCTTTTCTTTCACGCTGAGAAATACAGTTTTTTATGCTCTGCAAAGAGTTTTTCACCACGTGCCAATCAAGCTGACATATTTCAATCTGACAGCTGAAGCAAGCCAAAGGAGGTGAAACTCCAATTTTAAAAGGGGAAAAATACTAGGGACTCTAACCATCATGAACTTAGAATATCCGGGCACCTCTTCACAAAATGTTTATTTTTAAACTTCAAATGGAAACATAAATCGTGATGATGCTGCTGCTGCTGCTCCTGCGAAGCAGATCCACACCAGCGACAAGCACGGGGGGGGAGCTCATGCCACAAACCGACAATGCCCCGCTATGCCGCGTCTGATGCTGGTGTCGACGTGCGTTCACTTAGCGTGCGATCAACCCCAAGGCCAGACTTGAGGTTACTGGGGAGACTTGCGGTGAGCGTGCCAATGGATTTCCACGTGACTTTGGGCGTCCCGATACTGCCGAGTGGGGACGCGTAGCAACCGGCCCGTCTCGCAACCCATTTATTCCCCGTCCATTTTCAGCGAGGGCTGCGGCCGCGAGTTGCGCTGCACGTGTGGCGTAAGCGAGAAAGCCTCGGGAGAAGTATTGCACATCGAGCCCACCGCTGCTTGTCAAGTTTACCAAGGTTCACGTGTCCCAAGAGTCATGGGCCACAATGCTCACACGGACGCTGGTCGGTGATGATCTGCTAGCACCGCCCAACGCCCAGGTGGGTTGGTGGAGGGGGCATCTGAGGACTGGTACAGTTGGCGCACACCGCAGATGTTTACCCTCGCCAGGGATCCAACTCGGAGAAGGTCATAGTGCAGGGCGCTAACCATTGAACCGCCGCTCCGTCCCGAGAATCTAGCAAGACACAATGGTATTAACACACATTCAAACTTATTGTTCATAATTAATTTACATGCTTTGTGATGTATTTATCTATTAATGGAAATGTGGTCTCTACAACGAAATTCCCCATGTATACTCACAGATCAAGCGGAGTACACGAAATGCAAAAGAGAAACTGAATGGGAGCCAGTATACAGTATACCCGTGACCAAGAGCCATATCTCGATTTAAAGCTTTCGTGACTGCAGGGATTCATCTTCTTGGTTCTTTCGGTAAAGTCACGTAGAATGGAAGACAGAGTCTGACTCTGTCTTCTCGACAGACCTGTTCTTCACCTGAGGATGGCTGCTTGCGTTGTGGCTGAAACGTCGTGAGAATTATGTTATTATGTTTTATTATTATTATTATTTTATTATTTCCATTCTACGTGACTTTACCGAAAGAACCAAGAAGAAGAGCCATATCGTTCATTCAAAGCGGATGCCATGTCTTCTGGGGAGGCGGTGGTGCAGTGGTTAGCACACTGCGCTACATCACCACGACGTTTGAGTTCAGATCCTCGCCGTGGTTCACGTCAGTCGCGAGCGATATCCGATCGAGTCTTGGTGTCTCCGTGTCACCAACCCGCACTGACCAACGCGGTGAAGTATGGTCAAACAAACAATTCCACATCACTGCCCCCGCCCAAGGCAGAGAGAGAGGCATTTTTCCATGAATGCATCGACAAATGTCGATTCGTAATTATATATATATTTTACATATAATGTCCTCCATTACTTGAATCTGTAAACAGGCTTTGATCACTTTCAATGACAGACAGTGCTACATGCGAATATCGATTCTCTATAACGAAGGGCCAGGGGGAAGGTGAGGGCAGGGTGGTTGCTTGCGGGAATGTGAATTGTTGACCGAGATGTTTCAGCATGGATTTGCATCAATGGGAAACACAAGCCCGTCAACGTAAGGCCATATTTATTCCCTGTTAGGGGATATCCTTCATGGTAACAACTGTATATTTATCTCACTGCAAAACTTACCTCATTAATTCGGACAATGTTGTTTATTTTGTCATGCGTGAGCCTATTTAGGCCTGTTCCATCCTATTCAAGGTGAACCTCAGCGACCGATGTTAATGTTGGCAAGCACTTACGCGATTGCTTTTCAACACGTTAACTGGAAGTAATTTTATAATTTGTGGTTTTGGATTTCACACTGGCTCATAATGGCCCACTCTCGCAAGCGAATTTTGCCGCATGATTCCAAACTCGGACTCTGAATACCCGGAAGACGCAATGCTGCAAGAGGGTTACTGACCGATCCGTACGGAGAGAGTCTCATCCCCCAACTACAATTTAGATTTATAGACATTGACGACTACATCGCAGAATGCTGCATGGAATTGGAGACCCATGCTTATTTTATGCAGAGAGACAGCGAGTCCTAGGCCTGGACTTGCACAGGGGACAGGGAGTTGGCAGGGAACACGTGTGCGCCTTCTCCACGTACGTCAGTTTAGCATGCGCAAGTAGAAGAGTCTAAAATAACTATTTGAAATGTGCCACACACTGCCCAAGTGTTCGTATATTTTTTGTTTAAATACAATTTTTCGTATTCACTAGTTCACATCCTTGAGAATCTCACTTCCCCAGGGGATTCATTGATAATGTTTTCCTGGGTAAAATACAAAAACAATATTCTTTGATGATTAGGTCGTCAAATTCCCCTCATTAAATACATTCTTATTTTGCACGATAAATGCATTGAAGTTTGTAAGAATTTATAATAATAAAAAATGTATGCAAATTATACGAGGACTGCCTATGACCAAGTCACACGGAATGCACCCGATCTCGTCAGATTTCAGAAAGCTAAGCAGATTTCAGCCTGCGCAGTGCTTGGTCAGGTGACCACTACGGATCTACGTGGTGGTCGGCAGAGGCGAGTGCAGAAAGAAATCCATTGTTGCACTGTGCTCCCCCGCCGACTGTGCTCTCTCTCCCGATCCCAACCCGCAGGTGGCCAGAGTAGTGAAGTATGATCGAGTGACCCTCAAGACCTGCAATCCATCATCGACTGGCTAAAGAGGCGTGCGTCTGCCCGCACTGTTGCAATTACTCCCCCGGGCCACTGATGTGCACGAATCAGCACGGATGGGGGGGGGGGTGTGCATGTTGCCGATGTGAGTGAGTGTGCTAACTGCAAGCAGGGGGTACAGAGAAGAGCCTCGGCAGTGAAACGATGCTCGTGGTTGGGTGACCAAAAGAATTGCTAAAGCAATGCCGCAAAAGGTGCCCACACGCCTCGTGTTTACAAACCGTGCCATGGCATTAGTAATTGGCGAGTTGAGTCGTATATAAAAGTGCTGATCAAATGCGCCGTCTCTGCAAGATACTCCACGCCTGGTAGCCTAGCAACTGGTTTGATTGCAACAAGCGATCGATGGCTCAACATTCATCGGTTGCCAAAACCACCAAACATTACGTTGGGGAGCGCAATATTAATATTTGTATAATTAGCAATGGATTTAAGGGTCGAATGCGTGTGCGCGTTACGCAGCGACGAGCTACTCTTTCCATTACTTTTTTAAACACTGTACGAGATAGTTATTACTTCGTTGTTTTTATATAGGCAGTGTACAAAGCACGAGTGACAAAAGGGAACAAAGCGCAATGATTAGTAAAGCGTTTAAATGTGGTAACGCGTTCTCCATGAAGAGACATTTTTTTAAACAGGCAAAACAGACGTTTCCTTTGTGCCGCGTGAGCGTATGAAATTGGCCATCTGACACTGACGTGCACGACTTTAGGAAATTGGAAGTGTTAAAAAAAGACGCGAACGACACTGCGATTTTGCAAGGGGGTTTCGTGCGCAAAAGAAAATCACGCACGAGAGTGCCGTGTGGAGCAGAACTAACGCTAAGGAGCAGCTCATGACAACGCTGCTCATCATCATCATCAGCCACGCTCAATCCACTGCTGGATTAAGACCTCTCCAAAACATCTCCATCTCTCGGGCACGCAAAGCAGTACTAATCCATAGACCACCGGCTTCACAGCCGATTTCATAGCTCCATCTCCCCGACGGAGGACCTCGTGGGGGCATTTTCCCGTCGTTTGGATGCCGCTGTTGTTAGTGTTGACCACGGATGGAAATTTCTTTCAGGAGGTGTCCTGTCTAAGCTCACTTACTTATCTGAGCAGTCTAACTTACGTATGCTCTCCAATGCTTCTCGTGTCAATGTTTCTACTCCAAATGTCACAGCAGGCACATGGGTATGCTGCTCTGCATGATTGAGCTTTTCCAAAGCACTCCAACCTGGTCTTATCCACCTGCTAGAAACATTTGAAGGGAGATAAATAATTACATTTAAAGTTGTGTTATGAGATGTGCATGCCACGTTTCCCAAAGCCAGCCCAGTTGCGTGGGCCTGAATGGGGACATTGGGGGATGACATCACCCAGGGAAGGAGTGTGGTTGGGAGAGGGGCATGTGGAGCCTGGCTTGACCTTTGTTAACATTATAAAAGAAATATGTCACAACGGCGGCCAAAAATAACCCAACGACCCGCAACACACAGAAGCAATAAAGTTTTGCGATGGCCAAGAAAAATGTCAGTGACATTTGTGGACCGAATGTCATCCATACTGCTTAACATCCCACTGGCGGGTGAAGTAAGCATTTGCACTGCGAATCAATTGCCCAGATCCACGATCAGTTTGCTGTATGTGAGCAGCAGTTTGAAGGCTATTGGCCCCCACTTGACAAACACGCATTAACGGGACAGTGTTTGCAGGGCAGCGCTGTTTAAATAATACAAGGCCAGGTATTGCTGGCCAGTCAGCGATATGAGGTCACTTGGCTATTTTTTGTTGTTGCTGCCGTGATAAGCACACGCCTTCTCTTACCATCGGGTGGTGGCCTTCATTTTCCCAAAAGTAACTTGGTCTCAGCTCATCCATACTTGCCCTCGGCGATTTGACAAATCGTCATCACTCAGGGGGTGCCATGGTGGCGAGATGTTATCTCCCTAGCCTGGTATACAGGAGGTCGTGGGTTTGATCCCGACCCTGACAATGCCTGTATATTTGGAGTTTGCATGTTCTCACCGTGGTCGCATGGATTTTCTACGGGTCCTTTGGGGTTTTCCCTCCACATTTAAAAACATGCGTTTAGATTAATTGGCAGCTGTACATTTAAACATGATATACGCTATTTCGATAAGCTGTCATTTGTGGCTAGGTGGCTTCTGAAAAAGAGCTAAAATCTCAGTGGGCTTTAACTGGTAAAATACAAATTGTTGAGTTTAGTTTTAGATAACAAAATGGATTTCATTTTGTTCCATTTGTACTCTTCCCATTTAAGCCAAAAGGTACACTGGTGTACAATCTGTATATATCGTAAATGATTTATTATCAGACCGACAAAACGATGCTTGTATTATACTTAAAATAAATTATCTAAAAGATAAATGGATGAATTTGTATGTACAGTACATGGTAGTCCAGCAGACAGAATGCTGGTCAATTCCTGCAGCCACCTATTAATGACAAGGAATTAAGAAAGGTGAGTGTCTTCTGCCGAGTCAGAATCCACAATGAATCATGATCAAGGCCGGTTTTGTGCAAGGAATAAGTGAGTAGCCATGGATATGCAGTAAAAGCTATGAAAGGATGTTTCCCCATTGGAATGCAGTATTTGGTAATGTAATAAATTCTAGATTTGAAGCTTTCGTGACTGCAAGGATTCATACTCTTTGGTTTTTTCGGTAAAGTCACGTAGGTAAAACAATTGATAAAATAAAATAAATGAAAACAACTAAATTAAATCACGACGTTTTGGAGGCAACACAAGCCTCCCTCATCAGGTGTAAAAAGGCTTGTCTTGCCTCCGAGACGTCGTGATTTAATTTAGTTGTTTTCATTTATTTTATTTTATTAATTGCTTTACCTACGTGACTTTACCGAAAAACCCAAAGAGAATGTAACAAATGTCCGATTCAGGCTGATAAACGAACAATCACATCGTAAAAGCTGGCCTGCGTTTGTTAACCCCTCACCCCCGAGTGCTGTGGCTAACATTTCCTGAGCAATATTAAAACAATTTACGTCCAAAGTGATTCGCCCTCGTGCATTTTTTTTTTGAACACCCGATATAGGGCCACCCTGTGGGGGGGGGGGGGTAGAATTTCGGAGGAGAGAAGCGCAACTCCCGCCGCCACCGCCGTCACTGGGTGCGTTTCCAGCAGTGGTCGCAACCCGGTACCCGATACCCGTACCCTACCCGATACCCGGCTACCCATACCCGGCCGGGTACGGGTACCCGTTTGCGACCCTGGTGCGGCCGGGTACGGGTACGGGTAGGCCGTGAGTCGCTGGTGAGTCACCGTTTGTCACTCATTTCGGGTAGGGTACGGGTAGGGAACGGGTACCCGTACCTAGCCGGGTACGGGTACGGGTAACCCATTTGCGACCCTGGTGCGGCCGGGTACGGGTAGGGGTAAGGAAACAAAACCCGTTTGCGACCTCTGGTTTCCAGTGTGGCCTCAAAATACTGGCCTAATACAGGCGTGGGTTTCCCCCGGTGTATCCGTTCCCTTTAACCGGCAACCGATCATTTCCATTAAGAACGTTTGGCTAACTTACGATTTGCAAGGTACATTTTTTATTATTATTATTATTGATTTTTGAAACTATATAGAGTGTAGAAAGCAACGTTAAAATGAAAGTAACACAAATAAACGAATGAAACCGACAAATATCACAAGCCAATTCTGGAACGCAATTCAATGGATACAATGCGGTGCCAACCTGAGACTGCCCGTCACGTTTCTGGGCAGCATGGGGAGTAACGCAGCTAAGAAAGTCAGCTTTGCTTTGCACGGTATTTCATCTTTGAGCTTTGGCGAGTGTATTATTTTTTTTTTGCGTTTCGGAATTATTTTACAATGTTTGGGGGGGGGGGGTCCCAAAAAACCGCCACAATAAGCAGGACACGGCATATCCGTTTTCGGCGCTTTCCACGGCTGTGTCGGGGACACTTTGTGAGTGATGTTGCACGTAAAGATGATCAAAAGGTGATCTCTTATGACAATAAACATCGTACGAGCTGGATAAAGGTCATCGGAAACATCAAATGAATGGTTGTGCTCTTAAATTATTTTATTAGCTGGGTTTACAATGCCATTAACATTCTTGAGTGAACCTTGTCCGATTATTTTTTTTTATTGTTGGCAGTACTTGGACCATAGTTAATTCTGTCAAAAACACCCTTTGCATTGATACATTCAAAATAGAACATACTTTAAACATATTACAATTTATCACAACTGCGTGCAACAGTCTAAAAGAGTTTCGAACAGGGCAGCCAAATCTGTTCTTACTTGGGTGCCGGATCACTCACTCTTTTTTTTATTGGCCGAAGTATTTCACACTGCTGACAGAAGCCACTGAGATTCAAGCAATCCATCAATCAGTGCATATTGCCCACGATGAAAATGATAATCAAAAGCGACAACGCACCAATGCGCTGAGAGGTTTTTAATCAGAGCGTATTACCTGTCATGAAACCGTAGATCAGAAACGCGAACACCGACAAATAAAAGAGAATAGCTGAAAAAGTATACAAATAAGTATGGAGAGGGGGCTGTTGGGAAGATGAGAATGGACACTCAAAAGACACTAAAATTTCAGATGACATACAGTCATGACGTATTTCCCGCACCTCCGGATTAGCACGGTTGGCTACGTGCAGCGCGAAAGAAGTTCAACACATGCACATGCGTACAGACGGTCCAGAAAAATAAGCGCGCTTGGGCAGGACACGTCGCTAGAAGGAATAATGGCCAATGGTCAATCCTGGTGATGAAGTGGCATCCTAAGGAAAAGCCCAAGAGGACGACCACCACAGAAAAGGAGTGAAGAGATCAGCTTGTGTGCAGCCGGTCACCATCAGTTATGGGACCAGACCTGAAGAGGCCTTCATCCGGCGGTAGACAGAGGATAGCTGCTGCTGCTGCTGATGATTACTTGAAGGTAAATATTACATTTGGAATTTAGACTGCAACACACAATGGCCTACTGAAGAGAATTAATGTCATCAGGTCTTTGGCATCCACTTTGCAAGAGATAGCGTGCTTTCATAATCTGGTATAAATTACTAGGCAGGAATAAAACTTATGAGTTTGTGCAAACTGGCTCAGTATTGAGACTGATGTCCACTATGTTACTCAGTGTATACTCACTAGGCCAGACAAGACAAAGATATCCTGTATAGCCTTCACAGACTGTTGGGGCAAGTGCTGTTAGCGTGCACCTATGAAGGCCGGCATGGCACTCGAAGGGGTGGGTGGCCAGCACCACGCCCGACCACCTTTGTCTCCTCAGTGGCGATGTTTACACACAGCACCAGATACGAATTTAAGGCTCAGTCGACCTAGGGGAGGCCAAGGACCAGTTCATATAATTGTCACCGGTGTTGGCCGTGAGCGGGAATCGAACTCGGGTCGCCGGGTTCATAGCGCAGGGCACTAACCACTATATATTACTTGGCCAGAGCACATGCATACGCACAGAAAAACAATATCCTTTGTGGAGTCATGCCGAAAGTTGGGACATGTGCTGTGAGCCAGCACCCATTCCAGCTAACACAACACACGAGAGGACCGTGTGACGAACGCCGGGCACTAGCACCAGTGCCGGCTGACGTTAACACATTGGACCAGGAACTAATGTAATAATAAAGTCGTCCCACGTGAAGTTACACAAAAACACAATGCAGCCACTTTAAGTTTGAACTGAAAATTACATTCTAAAAGGAAATTTCGATTAGAAATGCCACCTTTTAAAATTTCAGAGAAACCAACACAGAAGCTAAAGAATAAAAAAAGAATAGGCAAAGCATGCTGCTATAATGCAGACCTTTGCGATGGCTTTAATGTCTAGAAAGCTGTCCAAAGTATGTCACCGACCCCCTAAGGCCGAGACGCACCTATTACGAGGTTGGACGAGAGACGTGGAATACCGTACGCAACCCGGCCCAGGCATGTGCATCACCATGGCCACAAAAACACCCCACACATATCCACAAACGCGCACACACACACACTCCATGAACAACAGCATGGGTCACGGTGTGAATGAATTGTGTTTGGCCATTCATAATGGCGACGACCGCGATGGCCAGGTGGCTCAGGAGGGGATGGTGTCCCGCGTGCCTGAGCTCTGAGCCAGCAATTGTGCGGCGGCCATTAGTTTGAATACTCGGCACCGCCCCAAAACTATGCCAGTTTCGCAAGAGTCTTAAAGTCTCAGAGCTGTGTGTCGGTAACACGGTTCAGATGCAATGCTGGTAAAGGTGCAGCCCTGAAAATGTTCACTCACGCCACCGCTGGTTGAAGGGCCTCCACAAGAGGGAGTTCTAGAGAGCCCATCTAGATTGTATTTGGCCTATTCTTCCACACGAGCCAGTGGCCTTGGAAGCAGTAGGGGGTAAAAACCCACACTTTTATCCCACCACGCCCATGGGCTGTGGTGTGCCCATCTATGGTGCCAGGTGGACAGAGTTGCAGTGGGGATAAAGAAACTTGCACCGCAGTTTGCCTTTCAACTGCTGCTCCGAGAGATCGAGACCGAAAACCGGCGACCTCTGAATTGCCAGTCCAGCATTGCAAACCATTACACTGCGGCGGTGGCAGCATCGGTAGGGATGCAATTCTTGCAAGTGGAAAAATAACAGAAGGGGGAAAAAAAATATTTCAAGAAAAATTCTACCGACGGATTGTGGCAGGGCCTCCCCCACTGGGGAGGACAGGAGAGGGCACATTCCAGTGTGAATTCCGGAGCAATTAGAATGCCGACGTCAGACGAGACAGTGCAAATAGACATAACCTGCCTGAGCTCAAGTAAGAAAATTACCGTTCACGCAGGTGTGAAAGACACAGAGGCTGCAGCGGGAAGGCGACTCTGTGCGTGTGCGCGCTTTTCTACGCGGAGCAGCCGTGCCGTGGTTAAGTGCGCTGTGCTCCAGTCCCCTTCTTGCTCACGGCCAAAATGAGTGACGAATATTTTGAATTGTTCCTGGACCACCCCGAGGTTGATTCAGCCCTAAATGAGTAACAGGTGTGGGGTATAAATGTCGGCACTAGAGAGACACAGGTGGCCGGGCATGGCTGGCTATACCACCCCTCTTAATAGGTGCTCGCGAACAGCACTTGGCCATAATGTCTATACGGCAGCTACATGGGGAACCTTGGTCTTAATGCGCATTTCCATAGAGGGATGGCATACGGGTTTACTGCACTGCGCTGTGATCTTGGTGACCTACATTCGATTCCGTGACATTGCCAATCGAGTGGTAGAAATCGTTTTCTAGACTTTACCCAGGTCAGGTTCTGTTGAGCAGATAGACTGCTCCAGGCAATGGCTGCTGCCGTGTGCTACACTTACTTGAATAGGTGCGAACTAAACTGGACATGAACCCAAAGCCTAGCTCGCATTGAAAGGGGAGACGTTTATCCTCGAGCATACACATCTGTGTGCATGTGTGTACACATGCAGCAGTCTTGTGACCATGCATTCATTAAAATAGATTATACTCGGTTATTAATAGTATACGTATTTGCAATCTGTATCTTTTCGCTACGATGAGGCTAATGGGGTGAACAAAACATTGCAAATAAGCCCGAAAACAGAGACAGTACAAACGAAACAGGAACATTGTAATACGAAATATAATTCCTAAATCACATCATTACACGGCTGAAGCAGAGTGAATCCTTAAATACTTAATGCTCGGCATGACGGCTTCAGGGAAAATGAGGATAAGGGTCAGTGTGTTCACCACGAGGGCAATAGACAGGTGTGACTTTGTATTTTACCACCGCACCTGACAGCGGGACATTCACGCACAAATGTGCTTGCTCTTCAAACGTCAGCGCTTGTTTCAAACGCACCTCAACAAAACGACCTTTCCGTGCAGCCCTGCCCTGAAGGGGAATGACCCCCTCCCAGCAGCACCACCCTTTGAGCCGATTGATCTCACGAATCCAGCTGGCTGGACTTTCCGCTGGCACGCCCTGCAGTACTCAACTAGCGACGATTTTTTGGGGGTATTTATTTTGTCAGGTAAGGCCCCCTATTAGAGCTACATAGCTCTTTTTCAGAACTGACCTGGCTGTCACAAACGATAGTTCAACGAAGTCGGTTATGACGTGGACATTTATAGCAGCCAAATATTCGAAATGCCTGTTCCTAAATGTGGAGGGAATTTGGAGAAAAATCCACGCGACCACGGGGAGAACATGCAAACTCCAAATCAACAAGTGTCAGGGTCGGGATCGAACCCACAATCTCTTGTATACCAGGCAAGGTAGTTAACATCTCGCCACCGTGGCACCCAAACGGACACGTGGAAAACGCACTGCGTCCTGAGCGTGCCCGTACTCCGCTGATGGGACTAAAAAAAAAAGTAAGAAAAAGGTCTAGACCGCATGCATGCAGCCCTATAAGGGAGTGATTAGTGACGTTATTTATTAAGGAAAACCATCTCCTCATATTCACGTTCATTGGGTATCACTTTAAATATTGAGGTTTTTGTTTTACAGAATTCGAACAAATGTCTCTTGTTGTTATTTTGGTTGCCGACCTCTGGTCTAGACGCTGCTGCTGCTGCAACAAACGCTGCAGGTCTGGAAGGCCTGCGGGGCTATGCACAAAACATATTAATGGAATTTGTACCTGGTGGAACGAAACCCCTCGTCTTTTATTGACTCTTTTATCACCACAATTAACCATTACGGTGTGTTGCAAACTTTATAACACCTCAATAGGCCACGCAGAGTACATGGGGAGTGGTTCTTGCTGGTGACATCAGAAACCATGCAACATTTAATAACCCGCATTCAACTTATTTGACTCGTTACAAAGTTGAAAGTCGTCCGAATTTGGGCCACTGAACAAATGCAGTCAGCCAACATTGTGTATGGACAGGCAAATGTCGATGAACTCTGATAATTTGCATGTGATAATGCATCAAACGATCAATGAAAATAGAATTTTTTTTAATACTCATGATGCATAAATCTAATAGGCTAATAGTGCAAGTGGAAGACATTATTTTAATGATTTATGCAAGTAAACGTTTATATGGTGTTACATTTAGGCGATGCAGAAAATACAAGAAAACAAACGGGACTGCTCAAGGAAATATACAAGAGGCAGAACAAATAATAAACACTACAGAGCAAAGATTGTTAAACATGCATGCACTAAGACACGAGCGCACGTGCGGGAAAAAAAACTACTACGTGAACAGAATTGCGGCCCCGGATTGTGACAATTCATTGAATTTCTGAGATGGCGAATCGTGAAACGTAACCAATCAGGGACATTGCCGGCACGATGCCCTGGTAATCTGTGGGTTGACGTAGATGCTCATTTTAGGCTTAGGCCAATTTTGCAGATGCAGGTGCAGATTCAGTTATCACAGTAAATGCAATTTCCAGAGGGGTGTGTGTATATATATAGCCAGGAGCTGAGCCCAGGTGATTTAACTGGGCGTGATAATCACAAGCAATGTAACAAATCACACCCACGGTGATTTGACGAATCGCCACCATTGAGGCACACGATATGCTTTCTGTGAGCGTAAACATTTTAATTGACCGATCGATAAATTAATTGTTACACACGTCATAACCAACTCTCCACCACTCACTAATTTTTCCCCGTTCGGTTGTATTTGCTCCATTCGCTGAAAGTTAACAGCACATCATTTGCAAGAGTTGTACATAAACTATTCTCACAAGGACTACTGAACACACGAGTTGATTTTAACTGACAAATCGGTGCATCGTCACGTTCATAATGAGACATAAAAAAACATATATGCCTTGTATGAGTATTTATTATTCAATTGGTGCAAACTTTTCTGGATGGGTTTCAGTCTAACTGCCAAATGCGAAATTCAATACTGCCCTCCTAAAACACATAATATGTTGATGTGACTTTCCATTAACCAGATTACATTTCCATGAAAAGTGTATTTGTTTTAAATACAGGGAAGATTTCAATTCCAAAATACGAAGCCAGCTGGGTGAAATTCTACAGCAGGGTCAAATAAGTGAAATTTTGTTTCTACAACGGAATAACAGAGTATTGCTTTCCATAGTAACAAAAAAACCCGCCACTTCCTGCATCAATGGAAAAGTGCAATATACTCAGTGAGCCATGACTCATGGTATTACCCCATCAGCCCACAACAGCCGACACTCATGGTCACAGGGCTCGGCAAAATGTGGCTCCGAAGCCTCCCCCCCCACGCGTGTCTCTTCATAAGGGCCGCTTTGGAACGTTATCGATGAAGGAGTACCGTCTAGTATTTACCGACATGCATTGCGGCTCTCGAAATATTGAGTTTTTTTTTACCGAATTGGTTCGCGTATTAACTGCGACGTTTAAAAAAAAGACAAAAGTGCATGGGACAAAGTGCGACAAGAAACATCTCTGGCGAAACGAGCTTCAGTGCGCAACACGGACACACCCAAAAATAAAAGGGGAGCGTAACACAATGCGAACTACGTCACCAATGTATCTCAGGGTCAAGGCTTAAGAAAATGTGTCCAAAAAAAACGGTGAGAACCTCTTGCTCTTGATATTCGTAGGAAGAAGCCCAGATTCAACGTGGCAGCAACGGCCATTAGCGAGAAAGTGGCAGTGAAAATCAGCCAGGTTCAGTGCTAGGCATGTGTGGCAACGCATCGATTGATTAATTTTGTTAATGAGGCTGACTATACGTGTATTGAATTGCGCGCAATTACTGTTGCATTTCGATTTAAAGCTTTCGTGACTGCAGGGATTCATCTTCTTGGTTCTTTTGGTAAAGTCACGTAGAATGGAAATAATAAAATAATAAAGATAAAACATAATAAAATCATTCTCACGACTCTGTCTTGTCGACAGACCTGCTCTCCACCTGAGGACGGCTGCTTGCGTTGTGGCCGAAACGTCGTGAGAATTATTTTATTATGTTTTATTTTTATTATTTTATTATTTCCATTCTACGTGACTTTACCGAAAGAACCAAGAAGATGAATTACTGTTGTGTTAAGTTTTCACGGTTGTGCTATATAGCGCTCCGGTGAGTTTTCATAAAGAGTCTTCCTCCCCAGAACTTCAGGAACTTCAGAAGGAACATGGAAGCGAAACGTCGAACATTATACCAAACCAACCTGCAGTACAACCACTATAATTACTATTTACTATACGAATGCAAAGTGTATGGTAATGTTACGTCTAGGCGAATGGGACGAATGAGAGATGATAAAATCGAGATGAAACAATGGATTCGCTAATCCAGTCATCACCAAGAATCGTGAAACTTAATTTACAAAAGGAGTGAACAATGCAGAACAGGTAAATCGGCAGTCGGCTTATCCACTCCGGAGGCAGTATCGATCCAGTTAGTTTACACGATGATGTTTTTGTAATCTAGACGGGGTAAAGACATTGCAAGACCCACTGAAAGCTCCAGCTACTGTGCACATCAGTATCATATCCCACGATTTCAAATAAAAAGAAATGACCCACATTGAGAGCAAATAAAAAAATCAGTAAGTCAATAAATAACACGAATTTAAATACCAGCATGCATTCAGATTTCTTTGTCAATTGAATAACAGCGATAAAAAAAGCCATGACGTGAATAACGACGATGATGAAGTTCTACAAACATGCTGAAAAGACGCGACACGCAATGTCACAAATTGTGCAGTGCTGCCGATTTCAGCCGTTTTGCCACGGATTTTCCAAACAATTTTTTTGCACTGCATTTGTTATATCACAAACTGCTCGCAACAGGGGCACGTGCCCTTAATTGGCTCCACCCAGTTGATTTATAAACAGAGGAAATGATTGCTTGTTGGATGCTGCTGCATGCTCTGGGGCGGCTTCATCTAGGAGCCCAATAATCTGTTACTGCTGGAGGCTAAATTAACTATTTCTATTTTATTTTACCAGTTAAGGACCACTGAGCTATATAGCTTGTTTTAGAAGCGACATGGTAACAATTGATAACTCAACGAAGAAGCTTATCATGTGGAAATGTATAGCAGCCAAATACTCGAAACGTATGTTTCTAAATGTCGAGGGAAAAACGGAGGACCTGGATAAAAATCCATGCGACCAAGGGGAGAACACGCAAACTCCAAATATACAGGCGTTAGGATTGGGATCAAACGCATGACCTCTTGCATACCAGGCGAGGTAGTTAACAGACTTATAAATGAAGGTCACACAAATGGTGGCTGACGAGTGATCTATTACGAGCTGTGGCCAACACTGGTTCAGTCCCTGCTCCTGTCTGGTAAGTTCTGGTGGGAATTCACCAAAGTGTCACATCTGGTATAAATATAACATTACAGAACCTCCAAATACTGTACAGAATAATGTAGTAATACTGTATAGCTCAATGTATAACCAGGTAAGAGCCCACAGAGACCTGTGTGCCTGTGTTATCGGCATTTTATTTATTTGACTGGTATATAATTAATGTAGCACAAAAAAATGCACATGCTTCTACGTAGCTGCATTTACTCGTGCGCCCCTTGGCAATTGGACCGCGACTCTCAAAGGTACCCTCACTTGGGGTTAAACACGCGGCATTGATTAATTGACGCCGAAAATTTTTAACGATCTCCCAACAGATTCCGGCAAGCCCTTTGGTGCACGAGCGGGGCAAGTGGCAACATTGCAGTGCTTAGGGGCCCTCTCCACACCGTCAAACAAGGCTGTGGAGTAGCACGGCTGAGAAATTGGTGGGAGCGGTGCTTGCGGTTTTTTGGTGGCTTTGTGGCGGCGGTGGTGGTGGGTTTGAGATCGATCAGTAGAGTGGGGGAATTGGGAGGGTGTGGAGTTTTTTTTTTGGGGGGGGGGGGGGGTGTTGTGGAGGGCAGCGGTGGTGGCTACTTTTGTTTGTTGCCTCTGGGAGCCTCACGATATTCCGGCTGCATACCCAAACATCGAGACGCACCCCCGACTGGCCCGGACGGCTTTGCAATCACGTCAGGCACGCTGTGCGGTGCGGTGTGCGGTGGGGAATCCACGTCGCTCTATTTTGGTGACGTTGGCAGGGCTCACCTTGGAACAGGGAGCGTCCCTGCTACAAGACGAGATGGTTAGGGGGCATAGAGGAGGAAAGGGATTATCGCCGAACCCCATGTGCTCGTCTCTCCGTTGCTGTTAGCAGACACCAACAACACAAAATACAGGCCCCCTTTTCTAACCCTTACTCACCATGACTGATGCAAATAACGAGTGTTCAATAACGCTACGTGTGGCCAGTGCTAAAGCGAGCATGTACTCCTGTTGTGGTTAATATGTTTCTGTTGGTAGGGCCGTAACATCACGCCATGTATCCAGTTATCTGGTAGAGAATATGATAGTTTCGATTCTGTGCATATACTGGCCTCGGACTAATCGTGCTGTCATTTATACGATTAAAAAACCACTTCAGATATGACATAAAACACAACCGTAACGATACCAACCGCACTTGAATCCATTTACACAACTGAAATACAAGAGACGGAAGTGAAGATACCACAGTTCATGTAAAAGTTGCACGTGTGGAAAACAATTCGCGAGGAAATGCAACCATAGCGATGGACAAACCACACGAGGCCAAATGCAGATTTAGAAAGTTTTAAGTTTCCTGAATTCTCCCGCGCAAACCCCCCCCCCCACACATCTCGTTATTACGTTCTTGCTGTCATTTAGCGCGGTGACTTCCATCAGTTGAGAACCAATGTGGAGACAAAGGACATCGACAAGTGATGGGCAATTGTGCAGTTTAGACTCAAGCAGAGCTTAGAGATCTACAAACTCAGCCACTGAGGTTGTCAATTGAAGTAAAAATAACCAGGTCACGGTGAACAATAGCACATATTTGACATTCTACCAGCGATCAATGACATGAGTGTGCACGCACACCCATTGCTGTTGTCGCTTTACTGCTGAATGTGGGTGTGCAGGTTGGGGAAGGAGCTACACAACACTCACATAACTGGCATAACTTACTCACACAATAGGTGTCAAACATTACATTTTAGGTGAAGTAGAAATGTGTGGGAAAATTACCAGGGCTCTAGGCGTATTTTAAAACACGGAAAGAGCAATGGGTATTTTTACCTGCCCGGTTGGCTATGTACGGCGCGAAAGAAGGTCAACATACATACACTTAAGTCAGTTTAACACGTAGTTCTTTCGCGAGCAATATCATCCATAAGAGGTTTTCTGGGTTAGATTGCGTAAATATATAAGTGTGTCGTTAAAAACCGCATAATGCGCATGCATAATGCACGCTGACTCTGTAATCCCCCCCACCACGTGGCGCCAGAGCACAGAAGCGTGGTCACCACATCCACAAATCTGGCTGTCGCCTGATGATGCTCGTTGTAATTACTGGCGAAACGTCGGACTCGGATTGTAAATGTCGTAGCTTGGCTCTCCAACACACCGGTGTGCTGTACTAGTGACGAATTGGCACGTTCTGTTTACGTGACAACCCTGACTAGTTGGCTGTGTCGGGTGTAGGCGGGTTTAACGACACATTTATATATTTACGCGATCCAACCCAAACAAAAACCTCTATTATGGATACATTTAAGTATCCTCGCTTCTCACCTGAAGACTATCGGCCAAATATAAATATTCGTTCCTATAGATCCCATTCGCCGATATTCCCAGTAGCCGAGCGTGGGCTGGTTGTGTTAATCTGATGCTCAAGAGCACTCAGCACCGAGGCAGACGACACACACACAGATTACTGGGAAACTCCTAAAACTCCAACAGGAAACTGTTGGAGTTTGGACACTGAAAACCCACCGCCGGCAAGAGCTGGACATTGTGTTCCACCGGAATATCGCTCAAGTTTGAAAATAATAATACAAAGCATGCGGTCTCTCCGACAGAAACTGTTGCTGAAGCCCAATATGTGACACATGGGTGTCACAAACCGACCACAATAAGACAATCACCTGCACAGAGGTATTTTTTTACACGGCAGGATCATAAGAAAGTGACGGCTTGGGGCAGCTTTAAAACTATTTAAACTATAAACTATTGATTATTTTACCAGGTAAGGTCCACTGAGCTACATAGCTCTTTTTCAGAAGCGACTTGGTGGCCACAAATGATATCCCAACGAAGTGGATGACCATGTGGACATTTCTAGCAGCCAAATACTCTAAACGCATGTTCATTCTAAACGTGGAGGGAAAAAACCGGAGGCTCTGGAGAAAAGTCGACGGGACCGAGCGGAGAGAGAGAGACCCCGCAAACTCCAAATATACAGCAGGCATCAGGTTCTGGAGCAAACCCACCACCACCTTCTGTAGACCAGGCGAGGGAGTTAATGTCTCACCACCGTGGTGCCCATTCATTCAGCAGTGGATTGAGCACGGTTGAGGGTGATGACATAGATACACCACTTAAGCAGCTGTCCATGTGTAACCAGTGTTTAAGCTACTGTGTGCAATAGGTGTGAATGAAAAAAAACACCGACAGTACCCAGATTTCAACACGGTTGGACATATTGAGAGTGTTTCTCAATTGGTGTAAGGGACAGGCAATTTAAAAACGAGAGCTGGCGCTCTCAGTGAAGTAATCAATATTAATGATACTCAGCATCACAATCTTATCGATCATATTCATCACGTTCATTAGCTTCATAACATCAGGATCA
Organism: Lampetra planeri; assembly: GCF_965212315.1. NCBI lineage: Eukaryota > Metazoa > Chordata > Hyperoartia > Petromyzontiformes > Petromyzontidae > Lampetra > Lampetra planeri. The sequence goes on from NC_136120.1 coordinate 3,822,748, forward strand.
ACACTCAAATCATTCGTGATCGTCATCATCGCAGTCATCGACACCATCACCACATTCATAATAATCACTCATCATCATCACATTTAATTGATCATCTCAAACGCCATCACATTCATCATCCCACGATCACTACTCATTCAGATTCGTCATAATCAATGCCCTGATCATAATATTCACCATCACCACTATGGCCGTGTTGATGGTGAAGATGATGATACATGCACGTGTTTGTAATGGTGTTGATGATGGTTGTGATATTACTTTCATCATGATTTAGACGCAATGGTTATAACGATGAACATAACAGTGACATGAGTGATTATAGATGATTAAGGTAATGATATTGATGACCACGATTGTGACAGTGTTAGCTAATGACTGATTATGATTTTCGGATTGTATCGATGAATGACCGTGGTAATGCCTGTAACATCAATGATTGCTACGATATTTATGATGATATAACGACTATGAAGAAGCGTGTAGCGATGATTCACGCGTAAGGTGGTGGTGATGACTACGATGAGTGAAGATGATGATTTTTGTCAGTGAAGAATAATTGCGATGCACATTTGACGGCGACTGACGGAATTTAACGATGGCAATGCTGCTCACCGCTGCGATCACAGCGTTGCCCCCCTACCACACCTGGTCGATGGGCATGTTGAGTTTGTTGCTCAAAGGCAGCAACACGGTGGAGCCCGTTGTGGGCAGAGGCGCGTCCATAGCGTGGCTGGCTCCCGTCCACTCCTCGTCTTCCCACCTCCTCCTTAATCTTTGTCCCTCTCCTCCTCCTCCCTTCTCGTCGTCGTGAGCTGCAGCGGTGCTCGGGAGAGAGTGTGGCGTGTGGTGCTGCGGGAGGAGGAGGAGGGAGGAGGAGGAGGGGGGGGCGTGTGAGCTTCCCAACACGCAAACACCGCCAGCACCCCCAGCCACGACACGCTTGCCCGCCCTTCCTGCTGCCCGCGTGCGTGGGGAGGGCGGGGCGATGGAGCGATATCTGTGACGCGGCGACGCAGTTCCGCCTGCAGGGGGCAGCAACGGAAGAGGGCATCTACAATGGTTGGGCACGTCGAGAGAGAGAGGGCCGGGTGAGTGGTCGCTCAAGAGAGTGTGGTGGGGGGGGGGGTCCGGTGCCATCGGTGGGTTCGCGGTGGCTGTGGTGCAAATAAATGATGACAATGTTTATGGCTTTTTGTTTCGGGCATTAATTAATTTTGTGCTGGTGATATTTAATGTCAAAATTGAGTTCGGGAAAACACCCTGGTTAAACTACCCGAACCCTAAGATCTAACAAGGCCGTAATTATAATATTCAAATATGCTCAAAATGCCCCCCCCCCAATATATAGCTATTATTTTTTTTAGCTATGCTATGTAAATTAAAATAACAATTTGCTAAACCTTGGCCACAATATCTGGACTTGTCTTCATATAAATCAATGCATAGATTTATATTTATATGATTGTGGTTATGGTTGTACTTTATTAATCCCTAATCTCTGCCATTACATTAAATGAAAAAATAAATGGTAAAAAAGTTAAAATAGAGCAATGTAATACAATACACTCTTAGACATTATTGTAAAAAAATTATAAAAAGTCCATCCCATGTGTAAGTGAATTTTTAAATATTTTAGGCAGGAAATTAGTTTAAAAATTTTGCTTTTTTTTTGGGCTGGGACCCCCAGACACCCTGAAAGATTTGGTCCCCCCCAATGTTGACTCCGTAGCTACGGCCTTGGATCTAAATACCCCCCCCCCAAAAAAAAAAAATCAACACCGAATAGCTACGTTTAAAAAGAAATGCTTTTAGATATGAAATCAATACAGGTGCTGGGTGCATTGCGACAGCACAATATCGTGAGAGGTGGTGGTAGCTTGGGGCGGGCGGGGGGGGGGGGATTTCATCTAGCAGTGGATTGTCCATGGCTGTTGCTGATGATGGGTGGAGTCATTAGCCATGTTCAAACGAGTGTTGGGCGGCGCTCATCTCTCCCCGATGCTGAGTAAGCAGCGGACATTTCATATTCCCATAGTGGGAGTCCATCTACTCATAGGACAACCACTCTGTGAACCTCCAACAAAGTGGGACCTGTTATCGACTCTGGTGGGTGATAAGCTGAATCAACCCCAGAGCAAGATTTGAACTCGCAACACTTCAATTTGAAGCTACTGCACTCTATCTATAGCATTACACAGATGAATACAGGATTAAGCATCGTATCCCATTGCAAATTACGAGATTCGAAGATGTTGTAAGTATACATGCTATTTGTAATGTGCGTGCTGGAAATCGTTTCAACGAAAACCAAAAAACTCTCAAAACATTGGCCAACATGCTTTGATTCAACAGCCAAAATTTACAGTGTATTTAGGAAAATAGCAGTACTGTACCAATGTTTTGGACAATTTCTCTTTTGAAGAAATGCCAACATGTTTGGCTTTTGTCCTTTGGAAGGGCAACTGAATATTGCCATTCGCCAAAAAACGTTAGCGCCATGTGATATATATGCTTGGCAGTTTGCTTACAAACAATGTCTTCGACAAGTTGTTGTATACACAGTGTACATCAGCCAGAATAGCTCAAATAATGCAACTTTAAGCGATAATCGCTTGTCGGAAATTTTATTGCCAGCATGTTCACCATAACCTTCCTTCTGATATTTTTTTTTATCTCTAGTTAGTGCAGGGGTCTGCAACCTTTAAGACATAAAGAGCCACTTGGACCCGTTTCCGAAGGAAAAAATAAACTGGGAGCCGCAAAACCATTGCAACATTTAAAACAAATATAACACTGCATATATTGTTTCTTACCTTATTGCTATATACAGGATCGTGCAGTCAGCTGTCAATCTGAATAAAAAAATGACTTTTTCACTTAACAATGTAAAATATATTTTTGCAAATTAATAGCTAAATTACCTGGTTAATGGGATTTTTGCTCCTGAACCTCAGTGCACAGTGTCTGCACATCAGGGCTGTAAGACGTCACCTTCATTTTCACACAGGCTTGCAAGCTGTCATCTGTGAGGCGTGATCGATGTTTGTTTTTAATGTAGTTCATGTTGGAGAAGACCTGCTCACATACATATGTGGAGCCGAAGATCGACAGGACTCCAAATGCATACTTTTTCATATTTATATAAGTGTTGGGGATGGCATTCCATGTTTCGAATACAAGTTTGTCCTGTTTGGGAAGGTTTTCAATATCACTCCATTTATGATTCTGAGCCAGAATGGCCTTCTGACGGGCAACATCCTCAAGAGTAGCGGTCAAGCATTTGAACTTGGACACCCATATATCTTTGTCGGCTATATCGGCCAGTTCCATCTCAAGATCAGGTTGACTTACACCTGCAAATGCAGTCATATTCAATAGGGATGGATCGATCGCCAGGGGAGTGACAGGGAAGGATAATGTCGTTTTTTCCTCTCTGAACTCACAGAATCGTTTCCCAAACGAACTTTGCATTGTGGTGATTGCAGACTTGAAATATTCCAAATTTATCGTATCATGACTTTGTTTGAACTCTCTCAAAGAGGGAAAGTGAGACAGTGTACCTCTCTGTAAATCTTTGACAAACACTGTCAACTTGCGCTCGAATGCCAAAACCTCCTCCAGCATGTGCAGGGATGTGCCTCCTTTCCCCTGAAGGGTTGTATTTAGCGTGTTTAGATGTGCTGTCATGTCTACCATAAAATGTAATTTTTCCAGCCACTCTGGCTGTTCCAGCTCAGCAGAGGTGAGCTCTTTGCTGCCCAGGAAGGTTTTTACTTCTTCCAAACATGTGACAAAGCAACGGCAACGTTATTGCCTGTCACCGGGCGGGCAGTGTGGAGCGGAGCGGCGACCTGTCAGCAGCGGCAACGCCAGAGCAGGTGTCACAGTGCGCCTCCTCCCCTCGCTAGCATCCGCCCCGGAGCCGCGGTCAAGGTTCAAAAGAGCCGCATGCGGCTCCGGAGCCGCAGGTTGCCGACCCCTGAGTTAGTGTATCCAACAAAATAAATTTTAGACGTTGTTTACGTTGTATCACAAAAAAAGCTGTTAAAATGTCAGAGTCGAGTTTCTTATTGCGTTAATCTCGCAAACCAACTACAATATTTTGTTTGATTAGCAACTTTATGATACAGTAGAAATATATTTCCCAAAAACTATACATATTTAAAGCCTCCGAAAGGCCAAACTATGGAGTCTGGAAATTTCAAGAAAGTTTTATCTTCAGTATAAAAAAAATCAGCAGAAAATTCACCTCCTTCACAAATCTGTCCCTCCGCATGAAAACATAATTTGACACATCACATCAGCCATACAATAATTCTGGGAGTGCATAATTCAGAAGCAGTGGTTCAACACATGCAAATTATGGACCGGTTTTGACACTCCATGTTTCATCAGCAGTCAGGGTTGCTTGAACCAATGCTGTGAACTGCCATATGTTTAACGCTTAATATAGTACGGAGAGGTATTGTAAGCTCTCTTTGTTTGGTCTGTATGTTTACACGCCTCTGAATCAGTTGACAAAACAAACATACATCATTCAAATACAACACGAAAAAGGAGGGCAAGACGGCCCTCTTCGAAGGAAAGCAATCTCTAACGTGTACTTCTGTGTTGTGCATTAGACTCAGGTCGAAGGCTAATGATTTAACCGAAACCGCGCTAATCAAGTGGCAACAGGTCTAAGGGAATGTACACGTATCAAGGAATCTAGGAGCACTGGTTTGAGATCACATTCACCATTGTTAACGTGACCTAAGACCAGGTTTGAAAGTTAAAGACCCCTAAAGGTCATTTTCAGGACATTTGCTAGTGTGGTGAATTATAAATATGACACTTCCCCTGTACAATTTACCACCTGAATTGTTCACTGTTTGTAACCTTGGTATCATCACAAGCCATAACCCATCTACTGTTAAAGGCCTTTCCAAGCCTTCGCCACCTCTCATGGTCTTGCAATGCAAGATAAATACAAAGAGCACCTGTACACAAACCAATGTCACTGTTAGATTTTCACGATGCAAGTACTCACAGACATGTTTTCTGCATTGGTCACTTTTTAGTTGGCCATTGCTATCATCCGTTCTCGTGACATGTCCTGCTCAATTCAACTTAATATTCTTAACAATAAATATCGTCTATAACTTGCGCAAGTTATTTAATACTGAATTAGCGTTCCTCTTTCTGTCTCTAGATATAATTCCAAACAAACACCTTGGTATTAATTACGCTGCCTGTCCAGGCCTTCCTTTTAAACAAGATTATTCCTCTTGGGATCCCACTTGGTTAAATAAAGGACGTTGAAGGGGAGGGCATGAACGTCTCCAAACCTGTTTAACACGTCGGCTTTCGCGACCAATATCATCCCTAATAGAGGTTTTTTTGGGTTAGATCTCCAAACCTAATGGCAATTTGGATTTGTGTGGAAAGAGTGTGCTGTCCATCCAGTGTATTTGCATAGGTACTCTTTGTTTTTTTTGGTCAAGTCAAGTAGGTTAAAAGAAAACAAATACATTAAATAACGACGTTTCGGAGGCAACACAAGCTTCCGTGTGTTGCCTCCGAAACATCGTGATTTAATTTATTTGTTTTCTTTTAACCTACGCGACTTTACCGAAAAAACCAAAGAGTATGGATCCTTGCAGTCACGAAAAATTCAAATCTATTTGCATAGGGTTTATACCGAAGCAACTTGTAGACTCAAAAGTTTAAGAGCCCATTGCTGTATGAGCAGGAATTTAAGTGACTAAAGCCAAATATTTGCTGTTTAATTATTAAGCTGCAACAATATTGCCAAAGAGACAATGAGGTAAATTGTAGACAAAGGCATCTACTGTGAGAGTGATGATTAAGATCCATTGATTCATTAATAGATTCTTAAGGCTCATGACGTATGCGTCGAAAAAGTGTAAAACAATTGATGTTTGTTTATTAAAACGCATATATGCAAATGTATGTTGAACTTCTTTCGCACCGTAGGTAGCCAACCGTATAATCGGTAATATTGACCATTACTAATCGTCAGACCTTGCAAGCTAAGCTCGCTTGAGCCTGGTTAATACTTGGATGGGTGACCACGTGGCTTCCCAGGTATTGGACTGTCAGGTGGCAGTAATGAGTGTTGCCCTCTTGTATCCGTGGTGGGGCTTTCCCTGGGTTCTCCAGGCCCCCACCGCATACCACTCATGCATAGAATTGGCTAAATATCCTGAAGACGGAAGCTTGTGTTGCCTCCGAAACGTCGTGATTTTTAATTTTAATTTTATTTTTTATTAATTTTAATTTAAATTTTTTACCTACGTGACTTTACCGAAAAAACCTAAGAATATGAATCCTTGCAGTCACGAAAGTTTCAAATCTAGAATTAAATATCCTGAATCGAAGACACTCATGAAATAGCCTCGGGGCTTTGTGAGGCCTTTATGAATATGCTATTGTTCACTTGAGGCTAATGGAGTGCACGAAGCTGAGACAGAAACAAACAAGTCGTACATTTAGTTTATTCCTGAATCAAACGGTGTATTAAAAAAGTTGCAACAATTCAATGAATATATAATGTTTAATCATTACATCCTACTTACCTTTACTGTATGTATCTGGGAGGTAATACAGGTAATTATGTAAAACTTAAAATTGTGAGGATTTCCCCCCCATAAGTATTTGTCAGGGAATAAAAGTATTTAAGAGAAATAAAACGAACAACCCTATTCACGATGAGAATAGGGTTCCCCCTTTTTTCTGGCAACAAAACAGGTGTTAAGATCTTAAAACACCAAACTGAAACCTTTTGAGACGAGGCTCAAGAGAAAGCTGTCTCTAGTATGGACCAATCAGTTTAAAAGACAATGCATATATTATCAGAGTACGTTTTTTGTTTGCATTCTGACCACAAGTATTGTGCATAATAAACGTTTTTGGGTTAGATCACGTTATTTATAAATTTGTCGTAACCCTCCACCACCCAGCACGGCCAATCAGTAAAAAAGTGTCACGTTGACAAAAGACAAATAGTTCTCTACTTTAGCCCACCGGTGTGTTGAAGAGTGAATCCACAACATTTAGAATTTTTTAGTACGACGTTTCGCTGGTAATTACATCCAGCATCATCGGGCAATTTGTCAGAAAAGTATTGTGGTTAATGCAGACATGATTCCTTGTAAAAGGTTTCAGTTTGGTGTGTTAACATCTTAATACCTGTTTTGTTGCCAGATAAAAAGGGGAAAACCTATTCTCATATTTTGGTACTGGCAAAGCAGGTCCCATGATGTAAACCTATTCACGATGTTTTGCAAAAGGGGCCAGACATCGGGGTCAGAGACATGTGGTGCCAATCTAAGGTGGGGGGTGGGGGGGCAGGGGGGACAATGACCTAGGGACAAGGCCACAGGTCGGTGCATTGACGTCACCACACCTCGCCATTGTTTCCTTCCCATTTAGAGATCCCACGGCAGTTAAACCGGCAACACCCTGACATCCAATAGCTGCTCTTGCAGTCTTGCCTCACTAAGTTATAACTCGTCGGGTGTGTATATGGGGTGCCCTCTTAGAGGAGACACGTGGAGAAGGGAAGCAGCCCAGTAGCTAAAGTGGGCAGACAAGGCCAAGATTTATTTGACATCAGCCTTCGTCGTCCGTGTTATTTTCTTTTTACTCATGACAGTATTCGTGATTTTCAGTTTCGCGAGCCAAAATATAATTGCACCAATTTGTGTCGAAACTCTAAATCTGGAGGGTGCATAATTGACGTAATGCATATATTGTGGAGATGCTGGGTGGATTGTTGCTTTCAGCAGTGGATTGACCACGGCTGATGTTGATGATAATCATATATGTACCACTGAAAACCTTGAGAAACACCATCCGCTGTGCAAGGGATGTTAATTTATGAGTACGGTCTCAATTTACAAGATGAATGTTTCCATGTATTGTCTCAATGGTAGAATAATAGCATGTGGAAATTAACCACAACCAAATTACAGGAAAGACTGTACCCACATTATTACAGCTTTGCAGGTCTCACTTGTAGAAGGACGAAGTGGTATTATAACTTGCTGTGTGTAGTCTTCAAAACATTGCAGACGAAACTCAGCAGCTGCACTTTACGTTTGGTGACCAGATTCCACACTCCATCCTCCACGCCGAGAAATGTCACTAACGATTCATTATTTTCATTCGTGCCTTCCATTAAGCTCCTTCGACGGAGGAATAGCAAACGCCGCACAAACTCTGCTCACCTGAAGCCCACATGTGGTGAGCGGACCACGGCAATGGCATTTCGCTCATCAATATATTAACCGTGCACAAGACGAGCAAAATGTACAGCAAAATCACACTTCGGTTTTTATGACTATTGCTGGGCCTCGAGATGATCTTCTTTCAGCATCGCTGTGAGCAAACAATTACCGCGGTGCACTGTAACCCACTGGCTTTGTAACCATGCATCAAATCAATTAATATTGACCACTGCACTCGGCCACATATAATTGTTTGAGCAGAAAAAAACCCTTTTTGAGAAATGGCAAACAAAAGCAAAGATGGCATGTTGGGGATAACCCCCTGTTGTTAATGACGCTATTATAAGAGCAAGCCACCACCGTTGAATTCTGCTTACCCACGTCAATATTAGGGGAATCACTGTTGGTGGATGCTATTGTAGTGTAGTAGAACGACACTACTGTATTGGCTCGGTATGGGGGCTGTAGGCAGGTGTCACGGGGGTCGTGTCGAGCCGTGACACTCTGCGTGAACCCAACAGGACACATGACCGGATAAAGGGGGGGGCAAAGGGCCCCAGGGGAGTCACGTGGTTGGGGTTCGGGCCTTCCAGAAGGATCGGGAAGGGGGGCGTGGCCTGGGGTGGAGCCGGCCACGCCGGAGTGGTTATAAGCGGGGTGTGGACAGAGAGCTGGGCTGTTCTGCTGGGGTCCACTCTGGGTGGGATGAAGCCACCATCTACGATCCTAGGTCTCGGGTCCAGTAGTGCAGTATCCCTATGTGTTAGCTAAGTTAGAAACGGTGGTTACCACCCTATGCCGTTATCCTGTTAATGTTAAGAGTTACCCATTGTTCTTCTTCTTGGTTCTTTCGGTAAAGTCACGTAGAATGGAAATAATAAAGTAATAAAAAGAAAACATAATAAGAAAATAATGTAATTTTTTTTTAAATTTTATTATTTCCATTCTACGTGACTTTACCGAAAGAACCAAAAAGATGAATCCCTGCAGTCACGAAAGCGTTAAATCGAAAGTTACCCATTGTGTTTATCTAATAATGTTGCCTCGAAAGTTCCAGTGTGCGCCTGAATTTAACCCACTACACTATTATCAATTCCTAATAACTCATTATACCTTGCACGGCTATCTGTGGATATAACACGGATAATGTGCTATCAATGTGCCCACACTTCGGGGTCTTTCTTCTTATCTGCGATACACTTGGGTAACAGGAAGAATGGATTCGCAGATGAGCAGATAATAGCATTTTATATGTGGATCCATTGGGGCTATTGAGCTTAGAATCGGTGTTTATAGAGCCACGATAAGAACCTTTTTTGTTTGTTACTGCACTGGAAAGATCCTGGTTTCAAAACCATGCAACTACCCAAGACAAGGCAGGTTCCTCAGTTTAGTACATTGATGGTTTTTTACTCACCAATGTGGCATTTTGGGGTAAACGGCACGGATTGTGGTCAGAAACGTTTTAAAATATGTTTTCTTCTGCTCATAAAACGTTTGAATACAACCTAAATGAGCACATACTACCACAGTATTCTTAATTCCATGAAGCAGCTCCAAAAACGGTTTGCACATTTCCTCCAAACAATCGCCGTACAGTATTTAAATATTTGGAGTGTGATTATTAAGCACTGCTATCTAATCGTAATTTTATGGTAGCAGGCTACATTGGGAGTTGAACAGAACAAAGTTTGTTGATAAGCCTGGTCATGTTTGCACGTGTGATAAACTCAATGCAACTGAGAAAAAAATATATGGATGAAGGCTCATAAGGCGATGAATTGTTATTCCCTTACAGTGATGAAACAAGCCCAATGTCCACATCATTTAAAGTTAGGATTCGGCCACATCTGATACAATGTATTGGCGAGGCCATATTGAGGCCCATCGTCATCAGTCATGAGTTATTCACTTTTGGATAATGGCCTCCAAGCTCTCCATCATCTATCATGACCTTGGAATGCAACGCTTCCATCCAGCTCCTGAACACAAGCTCCATCTCCACGGTGGACATTGACTTGGGCGTGCTTCCTATTTTTGCTACCGTTCGTCTCGACCACCGCCATCAAGACTCCCAGTGATGCGTCACGGTTGTTGACGACGGTGTTCTAGCAAGTTTTACCCAATTTTACACGCATTGAATGGACGCCAAAAATCTCACTCAGGGGTTATCCGTCATTATTTCTCGACGGCAGCGCCATACGAGCCTCTGCGCTTTTGTCGCACCACTTGTTAGCACTCGCAACGGATCGCTTCTCGGGGAAGACGGGGAAGCCCGCGGAGGTTCGTGGCGGCCGCTGGGCTGCCTGCTCCGACACCGCATCACGCGCTCGCTCGCTCGCTCGCCATGGCCGTGAGCTGCGCCTGGAGCTCTACGCAATGCCGCGGCCACCTCCTCGTGTCCCTAACAGGGAGCTGCAATATTGTCACGCTTGCTGGAGAAAAAGCACTCGGCCCATTGTACGTTATGCAAAACGGATCAGTAAAACCCTGAAGAAGTACATTGTTGTCGTCTTGGATTTGTTGAGGTCACCATCAATATAAATTTGAATAAATGTGACCGACTGACCAGGCAGCAGAGAGACGACTGTAGTAGACCGGTTTCGTCATTATTTAGAAACATGCGTTTAGAGCACTTTGCTGCTATACATTTCCACATGATAAGCCGCTTCGTTGAGCTGTCATTTGTGGCCAGGTTGCTTCTGAAAAAGGGCTACATAGTGTCTTTCCTGGTAAAAAAATAATAATTTGCAATCATCAGCACCAATATTCACTGCTGCAAAGTCTGCCTCTGGGAATCATATGCGTGGAGTCCCAACTTCCACACTATGGAGCCCATTAGCTTGGCTAGTATCAACAATGATCACATCTGCAAAAAAGAAACCGAGAGTTTACCAGCCTGCGTTATTTTTCTGTTTCCGACGAGTTATTTTTCTCGTCAGGTCACAGATGGGATTGCTGCTGAATCTGGCGCTGAGAATAATAATGAATCCCCTCGCTCGCTGCCAGTCACAGGCACATCCCCTCACCCCAGAGGACACACGCCTGCCATTTTTACCCGTCATATTTTTGTTGTTGCTTTGCATTTCTAAAAATAAATATTTGACTCCCACCACCCTGCACATACGCGGGCGCTTCGTCACTCCCCACTTCCTCGCGCCGACGAGAGCTGCCGTGGCAAAGCCGTCGGCCGTGTGTCTTTACATAGCAGCCCTGAGTCAACTCTCCGAGTCAATCGTCTGGCAGCAGCAGCAGCGGTGGCGGTGGTGACGACATTCGTGGGCGATGCCAGCGATGCGGGGAGAAGCCATTGCGGCGTGTTATTGCGCTCGACTAATATCAAAACAACCGCGTGTTTGTGGGGCACAAAGTCCGACGTTTTTTTTGGCTCCGTGTGTTGGGAACTCATTGAGGGAATTGGGAAATTGTCTGACCTTTCGTTCCACGTGCTAGGAGCCAATTCTTCAGGAACACGGTACAACCTTTAACACACACAGAGAAACAGGCAGCTATATATAGCACATCCGTGAAAACATACACAGTAATTTTGGCAGTGATACCGAACTCTATTTTCTAGCCATTTCGTTCGAGTATATCCGACACCAGAGTATGCTATGAGCATTTTCGTTATTAATACATTTGGACCAATTGTTGCTATCTGAATTGCAGTCCTGATTGATGTACATACTACGTGCATGCACAGCCCCTTTGTCTATTCCACAGCTGGATGAGGAACTTCCCTCCACCCTAGCAGGTTATTCGATCCCGATGCCATCCTAATGGACCTGAGATGCATCGGAGAACACCTTCAGAACATGCCTGTGCTGGCCATTTAAACTCCTGCTGGCACTAATATTGGGAGGTCCCTACATTGAGCTGGCAGATGTCTGAGAGATGGCTGGGTGACTCAGGTCGCAAACCATATTGGTAAAAAATAAAAGTTAACAAAAGTAATAATGGAAATAAAATAAAATAATAAATCACGACGTTTCGGAGGCAACACAAGTCTCCGTCATCAGGTGAGACCGTTGACTTGTATTTAAGGGCTGGTCTTTTGGAATTTCCTCACTTGATGCAGTAATTTTAGCTGTGACGGTCCCACCTGATGACGGAGACTTGTGTTGCCTCTGAAACGTCGTGATTTATTATTTTATTTTCATTATTACTTTTATGAACTTTTAATTTTATTTTTACCTACGTGACTTTACCGAAAAAAGCTAAGAGTATGAATCCTTGCAGTCACGAAAGCTTCAAATCTATAATTAAACCACATTGGGTTTGGATCTAGCAGCCTACTCGTGATTAAAATTAGTTTTCGAGTGTAGAAAATTGACGATGATCATCAGCTTGATCACGAATGGCTTAGAAATACTATTCAATACGTTTATTTTGCCAAAATCCAAGTGGTGTGAATGAAAAATCTGTTTCATTGACTTGCGTGAAGAATGTGTGTGTGGTGGGACAAGTGGGAAAGCTCTTCACCGTAATGTCGATATGAGGGCACTTGTTGGGACATCTCCTCTGATCATTTTCTAACAGGGCTGCACTGTTCTGCAAACATTCCAAATGGCCACGGTCTCATGACACGATGGCTTGTGGCAGCTGTGCAAGAACTCTGACTCAAGGCTCTTTCTTCACGCGACCTTTAGGCTTCCATCTTTAGCTACAGTATAAGGCGAGTGACTCACCCTGTCCATCTGCTGAATAATCCCTCAGAAATAGAAAAAAATAATTTCAGTTCCGAAATGTATTTTTCTGTTTTTTTTACATGCACTCATCGGTAACTGATTTTGAAAGATGCTTTCAATTAACCAATTAAACTGAATGCGTTGAAAATACATGTCACGTGTGGGAAACAATCAATTAGCCTCATGCACATTTTTTTTTACCAATGTTGACTTTAGGCTAATGAAAATATCGTACTAACAAGATAAAGCTCGACACAATACCAACGAGACAGGATTAATAATTTATTCTTGAATCAAAACTAAATTCCAAATTGTGACAATTAATTAAATTGCTTGGAGGTGAATTGTTGTGCTGAATAAACTGGACTGAGCTCATCCACATTGCTACAACTGACAGCTTGGTTTAACTTGACCGTGCAAATTGGACCAGTAATGACTAATGAGTGCAAGTGACTGTCCAGCTACCCAGATGACAATTCAACAACACGATGAAAGCTGGGATTGTTTTTCTTCTGTCAGTGAGATGAATGCATTGTACACGGCTGTCTCATCAGATAGGGGGGGGGGGGTGCTTTGGATAGTGGACTGCGTGTCCTACCTTATTACAGACCAATTCTGACCTTATTGGTGACTCTTATAAATCTCAACGTTCATCCGACAAAGCCCCATCACAAGGGAGAAACACAAACAAATAGACACATTTTTTGCTCGTATTGAAACGGCTGTAACGCCATATGGACATGAAAACGAAACTTCCATGTAAAAGAAGACGGGGCAAACCATAATGGGTTGACAGCTATGATATTGGACAAACTTTCCATGTTTTCCGGGGACCTTAATCCCCGTTGTGTACTGGAGTTCCCTGGAAATGTGTTTGATCCCGGTGATGAGCAAGTCCTAAGAGATCATGCGTGGTGTTGTCGTGTGTCCTTCGTCACATTTGTGTTTCTGTTTTTTTTAATTCTCTCTCTCTCTCCCCCGTTTCGCCTGTGGATGTTGTTTTCGTGTGGATTTTGTAAAGTGCTTTGAGTTGCACGTCCATTCATGCTCTAAATAAATAGCCACTCCTGATCCTTAGCTTCTGAGATCTGGCGAGATAGGAGGCATTCAGAATGATTTGGTCAGAGAGGTATATGTTCGTTACAAGATGTGAGTTCGTCTGACACGTCGCATGCAGGACTTTAAACTGTGTAAGCCTCAAGCGATTCGGTGACGAGAAGTCTTCCACGTGTCTGAGCAGTGTGTGCTGCTGCGAATTTGGGCGACAGAATTCCGCTTGTGCCCCCTACCGACTGCAGGGAACGGTGCGTCCTCTTGTTGACCTCACAATGCTGCCCCGAATGCCACCGACTGCCACTTGCAGTAGGTGGCAGCATCGCTTGACCCCCCCCCCCCCGTGTCCTTCTTGTTCTGCTGCACTTCTGGAATGAGCCACAGAAGCGGCACGAACCACCCCCATCAACCACCTACCCAGTAAACATTCCAACGTTGGGTTAACGAATGTTTATGTCGTTTTTGTGAAATTTCGGTCACAGTTCGTATGATAAATGTTACATTGCTTATGGCTTTATTTTGGTTATTTCGAAAAGTTTTTTGGATTGGCCATGTTTGTTTGTTGTAGTACGGAGTTAGAATGATGGCTTTAATCTAAGTTGTCTTGTGGTTGTTATTGACTTGCATCCCACTGGGATTTTTGCACAGCGTTGGTGTACGGTGCTTTTTTCTGGAAGACTGCAGTTTTTTCCAGGATTTTTCTGTTTGCGCATAGTCACTTTAAGATGTTTTCTTGTTCATGTTTTTTGTTTTTTGTTTATTGCGGTTGCACCCGATTCAAGAGCCGAATGGCTCACAGGGCTATACCTAATAAATGGAACTGAACTGAAAACTGAAACTGGATTGTTGGACCAACGTTGGCCCAACGTCCCACGTTTACTGGGTACATGAAAACATTACGCTTCTAAACGTGGCTAGAGAACGACTCAGAGGTGCGAGGAACCACAGACACACAGGAAGGCAGCAAGCACGTGAGGGGCCGCACATAAATGACGTCATGCGATTTTAGACAATTTTTGACCCCCCCCCCTCGTCACACGGCGTCACAAAAAGTCAGACCCCCCCCCCCTCAAATATGACGTCACAAAGCTCTGTCCCCCCACCCTCCAAATAAAACATGCTTCAAATCGCTTTAAACTTTTGTCATTGTAGTGCGTATTTAATGTGGCGCTGCACTCTGATGTTGTAGGAGAAAACATTTATTAAAAGTCTATTTAATTAAGTAGAACGTGTTGTCTATTTTTATTTAAAGTTGCGCATTTTGATGTGACGTCACATTTCTCAAACCCCCCCCCCCCCTATCGTCACAAATGTCTGACCCCCCCCTCCCTAGGTGCGTGACGTCGTTTATGGACGGCCCCTGATGAGCTGGCCCCGACAATTGGCCAAGCTCTGCGGTCCTCTATATATCAAGGTTGTAATTAGTGAGTGTTTACACGTGGGAGCACCCGGAGTAAACCCACGCGTGCAAGTGGGTAAACTCTATCCCCATACAGACAGAACAGGCGGAGTGCACATTTTTACCGTACTGCCGTCTCCTGGAAAACCAGGCTACGTGCACCTCGATGCCCACGGGAAGGGAGTTCCACAACATTGGCGCTATCCACCATCCCTCGCCTCCACTCCGCTGGATTACAGGCCACGTGCGTAGCCACGGCAGATCCTAACAACCCCCCCCGCCTCCGCCACCACACGAGCAGTGTGGCCACGGTGAAGGAGAGTCGCGAGGTCGGCAGGCGTTGAGGTGGCCGCAAGGTCAGGGCGTCGAGTCCGCCCCGCCGAGAACCGGAGTTCAAGTGCAGGTTTCATTCACTCGTTCTCACCCGTGATTAATACTGAACTCCCAAGGGTAAGGGGCCGTCCATAAATGACGTCACGCACCTGGGGGGGGGGGGGGGTTGAGAAATGTGACGTCACATCAAAATGCGCAACTTTAAATAAATATAGACAACACGTTCTACTGAATTAAATGGACTTTTTAATAAATGTTTTCTCCTACATCAGAGTGCAGCGCCGCATTAAATACGCGCTACATTGACAATAGTTTAAAGCGATTTGAAGCATGTTTTATTTTCAAAGTGGAAATATGGTTTTTTGGGGGGGATGGGAGTTTTGTGACGTCATATTTGAGGGGGGGTCTGACTTTTTGTGACGCCGTGTGACGAAGGGGGGGGGGGGGTCAAAAAATCGTCCAAAAGCGTGTGACGTCATTTATGGACGGCCCCTAAGGCACTGATGGGTGTTCAGCCCAGTCACCGATGACGGCACACACACAAAAACTACTTTGATTCTGTACAACACTTGCTACATTCCAGCTCTGAGAATGTAAAACATGATAGTATTATTATTGTCATGCAATTCTGTAGCAAGGCAGGTGTGGGGAGAGTGCCGCCCTCTCCACACCTTGCGGGACAGGTCGTTCGAAAGGATCTCAGCTAGCTCAGCTTTCGCGAAATCGCACTGCTCAGCAAGAGGTCCGAATCGCTCCTTTGTCTTATGACATCAGGCCAGTAGCACGCTCGGGATTAGATTCGGGATAAAAAAATTGTAACGCGTTAAGTGGGTGCCGTGTCATTTGAACTGTGCTCAGCTGTTGCCATTCACGCCCGCACGCTCACATTGCCAATTTACTTTATGGCGATCAAGTAGCAGGCAACGTGGGGAGAAATGTCCCAGAACGGAATGTTCGAGAGGGCACTTGCCGCTGGGACAATTTCACGAGGTTGACCCACACGTGGTAGAACAACAGGACTCTCCGTCATGAAATCATGAGTTCAACATCCTGGGTAGGGGTTTCTCAGCCTGGTAATTAGGAATGTAACGATGCATAGATTATTCGATTAAATTCGTTTTTTTACACCCACAACACACGTATCGAACCGTGTGAGCGAATCGATTAGTTAGTGTTTACGTAAATCACAAATGATCTGCTGTTACATTTATACTAAATGACAGTTAAATATTGAGAATCCACCAATGTGACAGAATAATCAATACACACGTGGATTCTTGACGATAGAACTTGTGACGATGAAATTGTTGTGGGACAGGAGAAGAATCCTTACGTATTTACTCAATCATCATCATCACCCTTATTTGGGTTCAGAATCAGCATCTTTATTTATTTATCCCGGAGTAATCCGACGAGCTATGAAGCTCTTTTTCACAGATGTCCAGTACTCTTTGGTTCTTTCGGTAAAGTCACGTGGGTATAAAATAAAATAAATCACGACGTTTCGGGCGCAACACAAGCATCCGTCATCAGGTGGGAAAGCATGGTCTGCTGCTGATGGACACTTGTGTTGCGCCCGAAACGTCGTGATTTATTTTATTTTATACCGACGTGACTTTACCGAAAGAACCAAAGAGCATGGATTCCTGCAGTCACGAAAGCTTCAAATCAAGATTAGATGTCCAGTAGTTTATAAAATGAGTAACACTGGGGCGAGACTGTACCACATTATGGGAAGTCTAAACTAGAATTTATATTTGATCAGATAAGGCCAATTAAGCTATACAGTACAACCTTGGATTGCGAGCATAATTCGTTCCGGAAACGTGTTTGTAATCCAAAGCACTCGTATATCAAAACACTCGTATATCAGTTGTGATCACGTGACGCTCGGCAGACAAAGCGTACACGTACTACTCGTATTGCAAGACCTCGCTCGTTTATCAAATTAATATGTATTAAAAAATTTTGCTCGTCTTGCAAAACACTCGCAGACCAAGTTACTCGCAGTCCAAGGTTTTACTGTATAGCTATTTTTCAGACGCTACCTGGCCACAAATGATAGCTCTACGAAGTTGCGTATCATGAGGACAACATGCAACCTCCAAATATACAGCAGCAGCAGGCGTCAGGGTTGGGATCGAACACCACGACCTCCTGCATACCAGGCGAGGTCGTTAACAACTCGTCACCGCGGGAAGTTAACTACCTCATGACAAGCACAAGTCAATTCTGATTGTCGTGTCGATAAATTGGTCGTCATCATAATAATGTGGACTGTACGCGATAGGCGAAATGAAAATAAGCAACGGGCATTACTGGTTTGTCCATGAGGACACGGACTCAAGTTTGATGCCCAATAAAATGTGTCCACTGTCGTCGGTTTTCGTTGTTGCACTGCATACCTCTCTGAATTGTACCGCATGTTGTTGATGATGATGACCGACGTTCCTGCAGAAGCGCCAAGCGCGGTGAGCGAAACACGAGACATCTTGCCGAACAACAATAATTAATCGGTGTGTTTACATAGCGTCATTAATGCAAACTGCATCTCACAACGCCGCATAAACTGCAAACACGTCGGAGAGCATATGCACAATGTTTGGGGTCCAATTTAAAGTATTGCTGCTGACATACAAGGCCTCAAATTACCTCGCATCAATTTACATTGGGGGCCGTCCATAAATGACGTCACGTGATTTTGGACGATTTTTGAACCCCCCCCCCCTCGTCACAAAAAGTCAGACCCCCCCTCAAATATGACGTCACAAAGCTCTGCCCCCCCCCAAACCATATTTACATTTTGAAAATAAAACATGCTTCAAATCGCTTTAAACTATTGCCATTGTATTGCGTATTTAATGTGGCGCTGCACTCTGATGTTGTAGGATAAAACATTTATTAAGAAGTCTATTTAATTAAGTAGAACGTGTTGCCTATATTTATTTAAAGTTGCGCATTTTTATGTGACGACACATTTCTCAAACTCCCCCCCCCCTCGTCACACATCGTCACAAATGTCTGACCCCCCCCCCCCCTAGGTGCGTGACGTCATTTATGGACGGCCCCTTGGACAGCTGCTAGGCCTGTACGCAGACCGCCGCGACCTCCCCTGACTGCCAAATGTCCACATCCACTCCGCGTGCCAAGAACGAGACTCCTGCGACAGGGGTGATCGAGACACCCAGCGCCCTGCCCACTCGTGGTCGGACAGGCGAGCTCACTCGCCACGTTTTTGCTCTTCTCTGAAAATAATGAATATTTTTTTTTTAACACGTTTTTATGAAATGTACCGTGCTAGTAATGGCAGAACTCCACGACTCCAGGAGTGGCCCCGAAGCTTGCCATAACGTAAGGGGACCGTGGCCAATTACAGCCAACGTCAGATTACCGTGGACAATTAGACCCAAGCCGAAACATAACATGTCAAAAAAGATTGCTTAAATTGTATTTTATTTGTAATGATAGAATATAGTATTGTCATCAGTATGACATAAGTATACCAAGTTTCCAGTCGATACGACATTGGGAAGTGGGTTAAGATTGAGTTACAAGATTTGAGGATACAATAGAGTGAGTTAGATAAAAGCGTGTAATAAAATAAAATAAAAATAGTCGCCCGTTCCACCCTGCCTACACTTCCCATAACCAGTGGGATTCCGGACTGCCCTGCGATATTCATACTCCCTGGCTTCTCTCATGGCGCACTGAGATCGCTGGATGAAACCTCGCCTCATAAATGCCAATCATTACGAGTTTACGACACTAATGTCAGACAACTAGCGAGTGTTTATACACGTGGGAGGAGAGCGGAGCACCCAGAGAAAAAACCCATGAGAATGAGGGGGGGCACTCGATCCCATACAGAAGGGGCAGATGATACTGGTAGGAACCACCTGGATCTACCAGCCCACAGGGGATTATTGTGTCCGTCCGTCGTGCATCAAAAAATGGGAGGGGTGGGGCTGGGTGGAGAGGGGAGGGTGGGGAGGGGCTGGGTGGGGTGGGGAGGGTGGGGAGGGGCTGGGTGGGGAGGGGCTGGGTGGGGAGGGTGGGGCTGGGTGGGGGGTGGGAGGGGAGTGGCTGGGTGGGGAGGGGCTGGGTGGGGAGGGTGGGGCTGGGTGGGGGGTGGGGCTGGGTGTGGAGAGGCTGGTCACCCCGTGGTGCCCTTATAAAACTCAACGTTTAACCTACTCACGCCGGCTTGTGCCCGCCCTCACAGTCGGGCATATTTGCGGAATACACCACGCCGCCGTTGACCCTGGCCATTGATCGAGCAACCCAACGTTCCTACCAGCTCCCTCCGCAGGAATGTGTTATTAGTCCACACGTTGCTGTATCCGCCTTCTTCTGACGAGTCAGGGTATTGCTTGGTCCACCAGTGCTGGTTTACAGGCGTGCACCACCATTATTGCATAAATACAACTGTCATCTGCAAACCTAAAGTTGTTTATATTTGGACATCTTCTTGGTTCTTTCGGTAAAGTCACGTAGAAAGGAAATAATAATAAAAATAAAACATAATACAATTAAAATTCTCACGACGTTTCGGCCACAGCACAAGCAGCCGAAACGTCGTGAGAATTTGTATTTTATTATGTTTTATTATGTTTTATTATTTTATTATTTCCCTTCTACGTGACTTTACCGAAACAACCAAGAAGATGAATCCCTGCAATCACGAAAGCTTTAAATCGAAATTTATATTTGGACAATCAACTTGTACAGTCCAACCCATGCAAAATCACCCATCTCGGAATCATTTAACTCGACGTAGAAAATAAATCGGGTTATTCGACATCTGCACGTCAATTTCCTCTCCTTATGTACGTGAACTCACCAACACCTCCATCAACTCGAATGCCTGTTTTTCTGCTCCCAATATAAATGTTGTATTACTCTTGTCTTTGCCATCTCGACCAAAAATTCCCTCACGCTGTCATTAATTCTTCATGCTTCACTTTGCCGACAGCTTTTGTGTTATCAATAAAACATAAGCAACTTTCTGAACTCCGACCGCGCATTTACGCCACATTCTGATTGTAGAGACGGCATCGCTGATTTCCCTCGGCTTTCGCAAAGGGGCCGTCCAGAAATGACGTCACGCACCTAGGGGGTAGGGGGGGGTCAGACATTTGTGACGATGTGTGACGAGAGGGGAGGGGTTTGAGAAATGTGACGTCACATCAAAATGGGCAACCTTAAATAAATATAGAATTGTTATAACAACACTAATTGTTATAACAACACTCCTACAACATCAGAGTGCAGTACCACATTAAATACGCACTACAATGACAATAGTTTAAAGCGATTTGAAGCATGTTTATATTCAAAATATAAATATGGTTTTGGGGGGGGGGGGCAGAGCTTTGTGACGTCATATTTGAGGGGGGGGTCTGACTTTTTGTGACGCCGTGTGACGAGGAGGGGGGGGGGTCAAAAATCGTCAAAAATCGCGTGACGTCATTTATGGACGGCCCCAAAGGCACGCTCTTCCTTCGCCATTTCTGAACGAATGCCTCCCCCACACAGTTGCCATCCCTTGTGGTCCGGAGATGCCACAATCCATCTCACTCCTGCACATGAACAATACGCATCGATTTAAACGTTTTAAAAACGCAATTCTGTGTTATCCCACTGCTCTGCAATGGATTCCCTCTGGGTTCTCTGGTTACCTCCAACAGCTTAAAAAACCCACAATGCAATTGGTATTGGCCAACAATCCATGCAAATGCTGAACTTTTACTTGCAAATTACGGTACTCAGTTGGGATTCACAAAGCAACTTTGCCCCTTTTTCTTAAAAAAACTTGCAAGGACCCTCTTCAAAAGGAGTCTGGTGACAGTGAGGTGAACAAGCACAATAATTGAAAATGATTTTGAAGGGAGACCTGGGTAGGATAAAATATGCATCGCAACACCAAGGTTCTAAAGCAGCAGATTAAATTGCAGAGTTGAACAGGATAACGCAAGTGCGCTTATAACATGAAGTTTACACTTGTATTGTAAAATACAGATAGCACGATGAGCCAGGCAATCTGAGTGCAATACCCGCCCCAGGATAACGTCAGTGGAGAGTGAATTCCCCAATCTTGTCCTGGTACCGCCCGCTCCCCAACTTCGTACACACCCGTCTGTTGAAAGGGGGCTGGGTATGGTCACATCTAACCAATATAAACCAAAAATCATTGAGAGGCCTTCATTCAGCAGCTGAATTGACAAAGGGCTCTAAATTGGTTTATATTTTGTAAACAATCTTGACGACAATCGTCATAACGGCACAACGGGTTTAGAGTTTAATGAATTTAAAATGTAGAGTGAAACAGAAAGGAATGGCCAGGTGTATATCCTGGTGGTTGTTACAATGTGGTCCATGGTTTTAGATTGGTGATCACAGTTGCACTATGAGCTATGAATTGTCCATTTGTGTAGGCTAGAACCGCAATGAGATTCACTGACTCTGGAGTGCTGGCTGCCTGGGCTACAGTCTTGTGGCAGCAGAGGGAGCCGTGCGCTTATATTTTGCCAAACCCTTCATTGGGCCTCCAGGTTAAAGTCCAAAAGCAAATTCAAGCCACGATTGTGCCAGTTTGTTTGCATAATCACGGGCCAATTTCAGCGCGATTACTCGAGTTTGTGGCAGAAAACAGCCACAAATTACATTGAAGTTGTGCCGCTGGTATCGCGTCGTGAGATAAAGCTATTACATTTACAAACCTTCGAGGGTTTTTTCAGAGCACAGCTCTGGCAGACGGTATCACGTAATAATTACTTCAGTAATCACTTCAATGGGCACCGTTATCCATAATGGGGAACAAGTGTTCATTAACATGTAAATCAAACCAAAATGTTTTTTTGTTGCAGAGCTGGAATAAAAGTTAAATAATAAATAAACTAAAATTAGTCGTGTTTTTGTTTTTCTCCATTACAGTTATTAGTGATCAGGCTGACACTGCCAGCTCGCAAAAAATTCCAACGTTGTTTAATCATGGGTGGTTGAAACCTGAATTCGAACCCATGTTTCTCAGCAGTGCCAACTAATTCCTTTGTCCTCAGAGCCGCCCATTGCGCGGCATACGAAATAATTACGTTGTATGTAACGCATGTCAGTGGTTGGTGCACTGCGGTATGAAACCCGGGCCGCTCCCAGTTGGTTCCCAAACCACGGCCAACATCAATTCAGGGCAAAATCTGAGCTGATCTCGCGTGTCCCCCCTTCACCAACCTACTTCCTGACCAGTGTGGTGAAGTATGCGTTTACAAACTCTCAGCACCAAAAAGCCACGAGGAGGCCTGCATCTAGCGACGGATGGACGACGTGCTGAGCCGTTGTATGATTACGTACGCCGTACTGTATTGTGAAGAAAAAAAATCCACTTTGTAGCATGCAGTACATGTTTTGCAATTCCATTCCTAGTGCAATACTTGGTAGCCGAATCTAGAATCGAACTATTGACTCCAGTCAGCGAAGAGCACAACGACCACTTGGCTACCCAGTTGTTTCATGCTACAGGGATCTAAAAAGGTGCCATTTCATAATTGCGAGTGAAAAAAAACAGTGCATGAATTGGGGTAATAGCCGTCTCTGAGAACCATCTCAGATAATTTACGTGATATTGAGGGAATTAAATATATATGGCAGCCAAGCAGAGACCATACATTGCAATCCAACGAGCATCAAAAGGGAACTGGAGGCAGGGGAGTAAACCTAATCACATCCGTTCTGACATACAAACAGCACGGCCTGCAACATTCATAGGTTATCGGGTACAATGTGCCACTAACCCAAATGCCTGCGGGCACAAAACCCCATTTTTGTAGATACATTTCTCAAGGTCGGTGCAAAGCAAGAAAACCTAATTTTGTCACCGAGCAAGCGAAACACGACTTGCTCCTGCTACTGCTCGCCCCCCCCTCGCCTCCCATAGAGGCCACAACACGCCCCCAGGACCGGACCACCTCGTAGCCAAATCCACTCCGACGCCAGTCGTCGTAGAGCATTGCGCTCCGATTGTTTGACATTCGCACTTTCCGTTGGATAATGTACGGTGCGAAAAAAGTTCAACGTACGTACATTTGTGATGGTGATGTTTATTTTTTTAAATGCTGGTTTCTGCTTGAAATGTTTGGCAACAAATGGGAGGGAGCCTGAGTGCTTGGAGAAACCACCTTGGCACGTGGGGGAGAGCAGTCGTCGGCTCCCGCAGGCTTTACCGTCCCACCAGCTTCGCAGGTGGACGTCAATTGAACAAAGGTGCGTCGTGTTTGCTGTGCCCGTTCGAAGGATGGCAACGTTGTGTTTTTACAACGATTTTCTTTTTAAATTATCGACGATGCATACCAACTAATACGGTTAAAACTCAGTTTCCACGTTGCTCTCCATCTGTGGCAGCTTCGAGTTCGGAGGTTGACAGTCAACGTGCCAGCAGCACTTTCTCTCGTGACGTCTCCCCCCGCCCGTGCCGAGCTGGGTCCACACCGTGATTTCATCACACCGTGCGTGGCGTTCGTCTTTTGTCTTCCTCTAAGCCTGCCTTCCATTTTCCCCAATGAGGCGGCACGGCGGCATATACACGTGTGTGTCGAACGCAAATCGAGACGGCACAAAACACTGTAAGAATCACCGAAGTCGTAGTTCCATTAAAAAAAATCCCGACAGCCACGGGACAGCCTCAAGAGTTCACAGCAGTACGACTCCCTGCTGTGAGGCTTTGCACTATTTGACCGGAAAATGTTGTCTTCTAACTCCCGAAAATTCAACATTCATTGGCATTGCATTGTTTCCCTACTACAAAAGTCAGGAAAACATTGAAGCTGGAAGCACTGCTGCAGATCGTGACGAGGGATGTAAGAAATTACGTCTCACGAATAATCTTCAGTAACGGATAAACAAATACATCAATTGGCATGGGAGTTTCATATCATTTACATCAACAACACAGGACCCGATGTTGGGATGGGCATTGATGACGCACCATTGTCTTGCCCGCCTCGTGCCGAGCGTGCATTGCTTTGGGTTTACCGCAGTTTCGAGGCCAGATGCCGAGAAATAGCTGCAGATTTAATAAATAAAATAAATAACGTTTTTTCTTGAGAGAGGATGCAATTGACATATCACTTCAACACTTACGTGCAACTTATCTTTAAACATTGCGATTCCCTTTTCAAATGTAATTATAATTATCTTTGGGTCTTTCGGTAAAGTCAGTATAGATAGGTTCAAAGAAAATAACAAAAAACTACAACAACAAGTAGAATCAAATCAAGATTGATCTACAAGTTGTTTTATTAATTTATTTTATTTTCTTTGAACCTATCTACGTGATTTTACCGAAAGACCCAAAAAATATGAATCCCTGCAGTCACGAAAGCTTTAAGTCAAGATGTAATTATGAGAATGAGGGCATATCACGAGACACGTTCGTTCGGAACTCTCGTACAGCAGTGTGCATCGCCGTGTTGAAAAATGGTCCACAGAAGATGACATCACAGAACTGCTTCCGAGATCCCTTTCAGGGGCCTTTTTAAGTCACAAACTAGATGGGGCCACACTTTTCCACAGGTCCCGTTTAGAAAGATATGTTTTTTTCCACTTGCTAGTCAAACAAATGCGTTTTATATTCTTGGTTCTTTCGGTAAAGTCACGTAGAAGGGATATAATAAAATAATATAAATATAAACAAGCAATCATCATATGATTGCTTGTGTTGCAGTCGAAACGTCGTGAGCATTTTTATTGTTTTATAGTTATTTTATTTTATTATTTCCCTTCTACGTGACTTTACCGAAAGAACCAAGAATATGAATCCCTGCAGTCACGAAAGCTTTAAATCAAACTGCGTTTTTTTTGCAGGGCTGGAACTGAAGGCGATCAACTCACTCTTCCCGAGAATCCCGGTTTATTTATGGGTGGCTAAAATCTGGATTCGAACCCAGAATCTTTGCAGTGCCAGCTCATTGCTCGAATTCTTTAGCTCACGCATCCACCTAATTAAAAAAAGGCTTTCTAAAAAAAAAGTGCTACTTTAATCAGTCGCGTGCCATGATATTTCTCAGAGTAAGCCACGACGCGCCAGTATCGGTCAACGGCGATTAAAATTGCAGCACTCGACAAATGCCCAAAGCTAACATGGCAACGGATTAATAGCGGCCCTCCACTCTCACGAGTTAAGATGGAGAAATGAACGTTATCGCGACATTGAAATTCGATAAGTCATTGTGACTTTTTTTTGTTGTTGCAGCATAAACATTAATTACATTGCATTAAAAAAAACCCGAGCGGATAAGGTGAGAATGAGATTAGGGACAAGCCAGGAAAATGAATGTGTTACGCAGTTGATGCACAAGTCCACAGCATTTAAAGGAATTCGTAGTTGCTGCAATGCGTTATGTAACGCGGATGCTTTAACTGAAACACGGTGCTTCATGCTGCTCGCACACCCGTTCGCAGAAGGCAGGGGGAGAGGTCACTTGCCTCGGAGCAAATTAACCAGGTACCCACTCCTTGTAATGCACACTCGGGATGGCGCGTTTCAGCCGCGTGCGTTTTGGCTGTGGAAAACCTCGGATCCAGTCCAAAGCGAGGACGGAACGGAGTCCAACGAGGTGAGCTAAAGGGAAATTGAAAACCACCCTGGAATGATAAAAAAAAATAGTCAAAAATGTCACAGACGTGACCCAAGAAATGTGTCTTGCGCACTTGCGAAGGCACCTTCGGAAGAAATGTTGGCTTCCTTGGAAGATGTGCGTTTGATTTATGCCATTGCAGCTGGAGCGTTAAGGGCCAGATTGCTCCTCTGCATGGGCTGGTTGGAACTTGATGCAACAGGGTTAAGGGCCTGCCGTTGGAACGGACGATGGTGATAATGATGATGGATGACGTTACTGGACCGTGTTGCTTTGCAAAAAAGGTGGCTCTTTTAATGCATGCTTTACATCTGAGGGGTTTGCCTCGTTAGATGTTAATTTTTTTTTTACATGTGGTGAATGTGGAGGATGCCGATGGAAAATCTGAAACAAATAAATGCCAAAATAGTAATATTGTTTATATTTTATGAAAAGTGGTTGGGTTAATTTAATGTTTGAAACAACTTTGTTTTGCAATGTTTTACGATCATGCGGTGAATTACTTGGCGGGAAATGTACTTTACTATAAAAATTGTTTTAATAAGGAAAGCCTTAATTTACACTTGATTTAAATTATGCATATTCCCAAAACCAGATCATGCAGTAAAGACTTCTATATCGTGGCCAAATAAGTTGTTTTCATATTCATTTATTAGGCTGACAATGAATAATGCTTTGCAATAAACGGATCCAAGAAATATACCAACAATATTTTGTTTCAACCAAATTTCCTGAATAGCTACTTTTTATAGGTGAACATTATAGATTTATACGAGATATATTTACCAAACTTTTTACAACCGTTTTGCCAAATTCATTTGGTCCAAGCTGCCAAAGGGGAAAACGCGTCAGAGTTCGACCACAGCAGAGATGTAACTATGACGTCAGTGCAGGAGCGAGGTGGACGATGGGTGGACGATGGCTGCACTGAGCCTTGACGGATGACGATGGCAAGGGGAAGCCTTCGTGAGGAGGCCTTCAAATGTTACATTGCTTTTATAGCTTTATTTTGGTGATTTTGAAAACGTTTTAGTTTAGCCATATTTGTTGTAGTATGGAGTTAGACTGATGGCTTTAATCTAAGTTGTCATGTGGTTGCTGTTGTTGTTTGACTTGCATCCCACTGGGATTTTTGCACACAACATTGATATACGGTGCTTTTTCTGGAAGACTTTTTCCTGGATTTTTCTGTTTGTGCGTAGTCACTTTAAGATGTTTCTTGTTCATGTTTTTGTTTGTCGTGGTTGCACCCGATTCAAGAGCCGAATGGCTCACATGGCTATACCAAATAAATGAAACTGAAAACTGAAATAAACCACCTTTAGTGAAAATCTACATTGCTGTAATTATTCTCATAGGAATCCAGGGGGATGTTTCACGTTTTTTTTATTGCGATCGACCACTGGTTACCTTTTTGGCTACTTAATATAAAAGTAATCTCCAACAAGTTTAAATTATTCAAAATATATATATTGGAAGGGACAAGTCGGCAATGCAGCAGAATATATATAGGGCAATTATATAAAGCAGATTGGGATGAAAATAATGAAATTGGGGTGATAAGGAGCAGGATGTAGTTCATTATGAAAACAGAATTTGACGAAGAAAAATGCTTCATCAAGCTTTAAGAAGAAAATATTCCTCATAAGCAGCCATCCATAATTCACTATGTAACACGATTTTTTTGTTCTGTTCTAATTACTTATGCCTCAAAAGTATAGAAAATGACTATTATTCCCCACAAACTTTGCTTTTGTGACCAGGACATTACGTGAAGGAATTACACAAATGCACACCACGTTTTCTCATTGAAAATAGGTGCATTTCAAAATATCACTGTTATGGTCACAAAAGCAAAGTTTTTGTGGAATAATAGCCATTTTCTGTACTTTTGAGGCATAAGCAATTCGGAAATAACACTTACTAACCCAGGAACAAAACACACATTTTATTACACAGTGTATAATCTATCCACTGCCGGATGACGGCATCACTCACGTCATTCCTCAGTCTTGCGACGCCACAGTTGATGTACACGCGAGTGGATCTCATTGCTCCTCCTCGACGAGTGACGTCATCTCGTGCCGCGCTGCTTCCTGTGACAGCCGCATCGTCATTACCCCAGACCCGTCGCCGCCATCCCCGTCAAGCCGGGAGTCTCGCCCAAGCCCACTTTTCTTAAGTGGTCCATAGTCATGATAATTGTTTTTTTTACCCTTTTATCTGGCAACAAAACTGACACCTTTTTTTACGAGGAGTCATGTTTGCATAGACCACAATGCCTTTTGGCGTCATCTGGTCCAACACCATGTGAGACTAGGCTCTAAGAAAAGCTGTCTCGGGTGTGGACCAATCAACTTCAAGGACAGTGCATACATTATCAGAGTTATGTTTTTTGTTTGCATTATGACTGCAGGTATTGTGGTCAATGCAAACATGACTCCTCGTAAAAAGGTGTCAGTTTTGTTGCCAGATAAAAGGGTAATAAACCAATTATCATAATTTTTACTGGCAAATGAGGTACCAATGGTGGTCCATAGTCCTCCAGTTTGCATTTGTTCTCAGATCCACGTGGTCTCCTTTCTCATCTCGGTGCAATTTCCAGCGTGCGTGTTATGTATTTTCCACGTCATGTTCCACTTTGTCCGTGTATGTTTCAAAATACGCACGTTACAGCAGGTAACATGCCAATGTACGTTGCGCTTCAGAATCTAATTTATTTTCTAAAAGCATCCCAACAAGCTCTTTCTGTCCACTTGTTAAGTCCACACTTAATATTTGTTCCCCAGATATGCGCATTCCATTTGCGTCCTTCACGCTAGCATTCCCTTTTGTTGTACATATTTTGTGGCTTCCGATGCAGTGACGAACTGCAATTGCATTCCACGGTCGCCAGCAGTTGAAACGGTGCCCTGCGAGAGCGTGGTGCAACATTCCCAGGTAGCAGTCTTCACGATACCACACTGCCCATTGCGGTGAAGTATGGTCACACTATTCAACACCCCCACCCTCCCCCATAGCGACCGCAACGTCAGCGAGACAGGCTCCAACCTCGTAGCCGCATTGCAGGCCGTGTCTTGGTAATCCTGATTAAATGCCGGGGTTCATTCATTCAGCGTGTGCCTAATCTCAGAGGCGTGCGATATTGTCCTTGGTGGCCATATGTATGGATAACTTCTTTTGCACCGTACGTAACCAACCGTGCTAATCCGAAGTGCGGGGGAAGAACAACAAAATGAACACACAAAAAAACAGTTCTAAAGAAATGAGCTTTCAATCTAGATTTAAAAGTGCATAGCTTCAGTGGCTTCCTAATATCGGAAGGAATAGCGTTCCAGACGGCCATAGAAGCGCATCTGAAAGTGCACGAAGCATTCACCGCCTTTGTTTGACGGTTATCCAAAAGCCGCTGCGAGGCTGACCAGAGACCGCGTGATGATTTATGCTCCTTGACGAGATCAGCAAGGTGTTGGTGGTTCATAATATGTAGATACTGAGGTCAAGTCACCAAACACTTTAAAAAATTAACCCGTAAAAACAAAGTTTTTCACTATAAATCCTTTATATGCGTGGCATCGGTTTTATTTTATTATTCATTTCTGTTTTTCTTGAGTAAGAGTTTCATTTTTATCACATTGGTATTTTAAATAAAATATGAAATTTTTTTTTTCCTAACAAGTGGAAAATTCTGGAATTTTTTTTTCACGAAAATAAATTGTCACGCACAACGAGTCTGTGTGCAAAATGTCAGCTCGATTGGATCACGGGAAGTGGGTTAAACAACGACCGAAAGATTTGCACGATCGTAAGCGCGCAAGCAAGCAAGCAAGTGAACTTAATATAAAGGATTTAAAAATGCCGTCCAAGCTTTCAAACACAATTCATAATGGAGAGTTCTTGTTTCAGGTTGAGAATCCTCACTGAAAGCGTTTTAAAACCCCACCGGGAAGGCAGCGAACGGCGAAGTCCACGCAAATATGTTTTCAAAAATAGATAAAACGCCTTGGTGAACAAACGGTGTGAGTGATATAAAAGTAGACGCTTGTTCGAAAACCATCCGATGCCAATGAGTTGTTGTGCCCACCAACGTTTATTTCATAGCTCGTCATCTTCCAGTGGAGTTGTAAATCTCTCGCGCCACACTGTAGACTCTTACAATCACAAACAGGCAAATGCCACATTATAATTTGTGTTCAATAGCCTGACCGCCATTTCGCGAGTGTCTGATAGATTGACCTCACTGATTTGACAGAGCTGTTGAATGATTGCTTGGACACTAGTTGAAGCAGGAGGCTGCCACTCGCGGTGAAAGGCTGGATCTGTTACTTATCCATGAAAACCAAATTCCCCATAGGGTCACTCCAGGTTGCTTTGCCCTTCATCGACATTGCTCGTCCCAACATATGTTATGCAATGCTTACACTAGCTCCGTCATTTATGTATGGTGTCTACCCATCTGGGTTTGTCTGGGAATTGGCATCAGTGTTTCACGTGGCTGGAATTGATGAGCATTACGATCTTGTAGCGGTACTGTGCTGAACTTCATCGAAGTATGAGACCTAGGCCGACTTGAGACAATAGGTCCGGGTTTGCCCTGTGAAAGAGGTGGCAACCCGAGACATTGACCTGTCCAGCAGATTCCCTCCTTCCCTCCACTGTTGCATGGTGGCACTTTCAACAAATGCTTCAGAAGCGAAACACGTTAAGCAGCGATGCAAATTTACGAAGATATTTACAAAGGTGGACTCACGTCTTAGGAGACTAATGATCGTTGCGACATCGGCACCTGGATGGCCGTGGCAAACAAACACCTCATGGATGACTCGAACGTGGAAGAGTCGGGCTTCTCTGTCTCTCTCGACAACTGTGGACCCCGACTCGAACGCAGCTCCACACGTGGAAGATCAAAGAATCGCCAAACTGCCACTGAGGTGAAGTCTCATCAATCAAACACCACATCAGAATATCACAATAGGTTTTACCCTTTCTGGAAATAAAACAGTTGTGTCAAGATGTTCAAACGCCAAACAGAAACCTTGTGAAAGGAATCATGTCCGCACTAACCACACATATCCGTGGTGAACACACAGACACGGCTCTGGTAGTAGATGATGCATTGCCTTTGAAACCGACTGGTCCACAACCAGAGACAGCCTTCTTTAGGGCCTAGTCTCAACCAGTGTTAGACCAGAGGACGCCAAAAGGCGAACAGCACAAAGACATTCTAGATTTGAAGCTTTCGTGACTGCAAGGATTCATATTCTTAGGTTTTTTCGGTAAAGTCACGTAGGTAAAACATTAAAATTAATAAAATAATAAAATAAAATAAAAAAAATCACGACGTTTCGGAGGCAACACAAGCTTCCGTCTTCAGGTGGAACCGTCACAGCCACGACAGCTGTATCAAGTAAATGAGAGATTTCAGGAGCTACCACTCCGTTTATATAATGGTTGGAGAGGGGGGTGGGGGAAGCGGCAAGTACAGCACACTTTTTATTCATATGGTAAGGTGAGGCTTAAGAGGGTGAGCCTTTTTTAAAAAGACAATGCCACTTTGAGGGCATTCATAGACCAGGGTCTCGGCGGCGACGCTGTGATACACACAGCGTGACGGTCTCCTTGGATTGGTTTGGGGAACTTAGCATTCAGACATATACCACGTTTCAGAACTCTTGCTCTTCCCTACCGCCACACGAAAGAATAAGAATGATCGGTGCTCACGTAATCACCAACAGCGGAGGGCAAGAACCAGCAGCGTCATCATCATCATCCGTGGTGCATGAACACCACCGCCGTCGGCTCTCTCTCTCACCTCTGCTTCAAAGCTGCTCCCTCGTATACACGCCTCGATGGGCGTAGGGCCACATTCAATAACTCAATCAGTTGGGTGATTTCACATCTCATAAATCAATTGAACAATGAACCACGGGAGGCTCAAGTGGTCACATACCCCCCCCCCCACCGTGACTGAGTGTACGCACCTTCCCCAACCTAACTCAGCCTCTGTGCTCACCACATGATAAGGTTGATTATATCACCTCGTGATAAAGTTAAAGCTTAGTGTATAAGCAACACAACAGTCGAGGTTGCTGTGCTGTCCTCTGCCGACAATGTAATTCAACAGCAGCCGGGCGGTGGTGGCTCAGCACGCGTGTCACCCAGCACCGTGGAGGCGGGGGTTGGTGGACCGCACAAATGTTGCGAAACTTCCTTTCCGTGGGCGCGGAAGGTGGCTCGCATGGACGAGGCGGTACAACAAACACGTGGAGTCCATCTGATTCGTCGATTTGGGATAGAGTGTTGCCCTCTTTCGAGCGTGGGTTTTTTCCCGGTTGCTTTGACTTGTTCCCGAATGTTAACCCTCATTAATTGGCTGATAACATCTTAATAAATAGAGGATTGCGGAGCTTGGGAAATTGTTGGCGCCGGCTTACCGCGTGGGTGCCTTCCTGCTTGTCTGTGATTGCTCGCGTCTGAGTCGCTCTCTCTTTTTGGAGAGTGAGTCAGCACTCTGCGTGTCATCATGGTTATATGACGCCTGTTTTATGTGTGATGGTGGCCCATTCAAGCACTGTCTCGGCTCAAACCTGCTTAGCCTCCCCAGAACTGATGAGGCTGGGTGCATTTCAGGCGATTCGGTCCTCACAGAGAGGTGAAGAGCCCATTGACAGACAGCAGTACTCGCACAACAACAATTTGTACCTCCAAGACGTTTGATACTGGTAGGAACCACCTAGTTCCACCAGCCCACAGGGGATTATTGTGTCCGTCCGTCCGTCCGTCGTGCATCCAAAAATGGGAGGGGTGGGGCTGGGTGGAGAGGGTGAGGAGGGTGGGGAGGGGCTGGGTGGGGAGGGTGGGGCTGGGTGGGGGGTGGGAGGGGTGGGGCTGGGTGGGGAGGGGCTGGTCACCCCGTGGTGCCCATATAAATCTCAACGTTTAACCTACTCACGCCGGCTTGTGCCCGTCCTCAAAGTCGGGCATATTTGCGGAATACACCACGCCGCCGTTGACCCTGGCCATTGACCGAGCAACCCAACGTTCCTACCAGCTCCCTCCGCAGAAATGTGTTTAAATGCGTGTGCCATCATATCTGACTTGAATACGTGCTTAACTTGCTAATCCTTTAATACATTTTCTTTTACATTTTCTAAACTAAACACACCTTGACCCTGACCAAGTTTAACAAATCTTCATCTCAATGTATTGTAATGCAAAATAAACATGATCGTGGTCGCGTAAAATAACACATTAAGTGTTGAAACAAAATATCAGATGTTCATGTAATAAAAAGGCATGGGATCTACTTTCTGTGCTGCTTGCCGGCACTGCTGCTGCTCCTCTGGGCGAGTGTCTCGCCTCCACCGACATCGGTGTGATTCATCAACCCCACCTCCTAAATGCTTCATCACAGGTGTGCGCCACTACACATGTACACGTCACAATCAGCCACGACATATCCACTGCTGGATGAAGGCCAATTCTCTCGTATTCTTACCGCGCGACAATCAGGCTATCACCCAACCACGGGCTGATTTCACTGCTCCATCTCTGCTGCTCCCTCTTTGGGCTGCTACTGCGCCGTTATTCTCAGCCCTTGGCCAGCATCCCTTCCCGTGATGTGTTCTGCCCAAGGCCACGGACTTCTTTTAACGGTCAATGTGATGTCTATATGCACGCGTTCTCTACTCCACGGGCATCCCTTCTTATCTCTCAAGTAAAATTCCAGGCATAGCACCTCTTCACGCTTCTTTGTGCCCTGCTCAGCTTTGTGTTGCATTGCCCATTGTTCCGCTCCATATGTCATAACAGATGCACATGAGGCTCACGTACAAGGTAAAGGTGCAGTCCTGCAATTGTTTGCTGTCACCGCTGCTGGCAGAAGAACCTCCATAATATGAGCTCTGGAGAGTCCCCTCTACGAGAGGGCCCCGCGGTGGTGAGATGTTAACTACCTCACCTGGTATACAGGAGATCATGGGGTCGATCCCGACACTGACGCCTGTTGTATATTTGGAGTTGGCGTGTCTTTCTCTCTCTCCCCGTGGTCGCGTGGGATTTTTTCCGGTTTTCCCCTCCACATTTATAATCAACACGCGTTTAGCGTATTTGGCTGCTATACATTTCCACATAAGCCACTTCATTTGGCTATCTTTTGTGGTGAGGTCACTTCTAGAAGAGGGCCTTTCCTGGTAAAAATAATAATATATATTCAGTTTAGTATTGTGTTCCTATTCTTGCACGCGGGTCAGACGTCTCGTATAAGATAGGGAGTCATCTTCTTGGTTCTTTCGGTAAAGTCACGTAGAAGGGAAATAATACAATAATAAAAATAAAAACATCATAAAATAATTCTCACGACGTTTCGGCCACAACGCAAGCAGCCGTCCTCAGGTGAAGAACAGGTCTGTCGGGTTCTTCACCTGAGGACGGCTGTTTGCGTTGTGGCCGAAACGTTGTGAGAATTATTTGATTTCGATTTAAAGCTTTCGTGACTGCAGGGATTCATCTTCTTGGTTCTTTCGGTAAAGTCACGTAGAAGGGAAGTATTAAAATAATAATAAAAATAAAACATAAAATATAAAAATAAAACATGAAATATGTTTTATTTTTATTATTTTATTACTTCCCTTCTACGTGACTTTACCGAAAGAACGAAGAAAATTATTTGATTATTTAATTTTTATTATTTTATTATTTCCCTTCTACGTGACTTTACCGAAAGAACCAAGAAGATGAATCCCTGCAATAACGAAAGCTTTAAATCGAAAAGATGGGGAGTCTCCACACGCTGCCCCACCACACTCGACCTGCCCATCGACTAAGGGTCCACATCTTGCCTGCTCCTCCCACAGAACTCATCGACGAACGTCCGGACAATACACCACGCGACACACGGCACCAAGTGGACGTTTCATGTTTTATTAGATGCAAGTTTCAGAATCGGAGTAAAAGAGCAACGTCATGACGCATGAAATGTAGCATGGAGGGAAAAGGTGTCGGGCTAAGGGACTCTTATGCGACAGCACGGCACGATGGAGTGGGGGGGGTATGGTAGGGGGCATGGGTGGGTGGGTAAGCGGATTGGAGGCATGGCTCCGCCTATACTTATTACTGCATGCAATGGCACGCACACTCCACAACTGCCTGGTACACAGAGAGCTGTTTATTTAAATATATATATTTTTATCGTTCATTTTTTACATCAAACACGCATGCAGAAAGTTGTTACTGAGCACGTAGCCGTCACAAAGGTTGTATTCTTAATATCTGGGCCCATGGAGTCACCGACGTGGTTTGAAACAGTCCCTGGAGGCAGGGAGATTTACTTTTTGGTCCACGGTGTGGATGCCCGTTGAAGAAACTCGTGTGGTACCAACTCTCATGAAGAAGACCAGAAGAGTAAAAGTGTTGACGTCTCTGGAGATCAGACCAACTTAAATGGAAAATGCTCGCAGAATTCAATGTCCCTCTGAACATGTTTTAGTTAGTGACAAAATAAAAACAAGTTTTATATTTCACTGACAGCTATAGCCATTTCAATATTTTATAAAAACCCATGGGAGGCAGCAGTTCCCACATGCCACAGCAAATGACATTCTTTTCATCGGGACTGACAGGGTAGACCCAGGGCTAAATATTGCAGCATTTGTAACTAAAAAGTGAAGCTCAGTCACAATGCTGAAAAAGAAACTCATTTTGTCCCACAATTGTGGCACAAATCCCAGTCTCATGGAATCAAAAATCACAAGCCACTGGCCCTGAAAAAGTTGTTTCATACTCCCAGAAATTACGTTAAACTCTCTTAACCTAAACAATGAATCCCACATGGAAATAAACGTATATTAAAAGCTCATTGGGAAGGTCTAATATGTTTTAATAAAATCATGTTCTTTTCCGCAATTGCGTGAATATAAATGAAAATGGAAGGTTTTTGTTTCGGAATTGAAAGCTTCCTGCAAATCAACATGTGGCTTCTAAACAATCTCCCACCCCCTCAAAAAAAAATCAGCACTGTTGACATGCATTTGAAATGTATTCATGGTGCTAAGATTACTGCCTGTACCTTAACACATCCGTGTCTATTTGCGGGTCGCAGTCAATGAAATGGTGAATTGAAGATGAATACAATGATGAAAAATGTTGGTTCGCACGTTGACAAATATAGGGAGTGTCCTTGAAAGATTAATAGTGGAATGCAAATTGAACTGTGGGGTCATTGGAGGTAATTAAAATAAACTGTCCACTATTTAACCACACTAGATCCCATTAAAGCACCGCTGCTTTAAGATGTTCATTTATAGGGCGCTTAAATGCCGCGGCATCTATCACATATCGCCTGACAGCAACATCTCAAATCGCACATTTCATTGCCTTCTGGCAGCCTTAGCCTTGAGAGCCCCAAGTGGCAAGTGTCTCCATGTGGCACGAGAAGTACACGAACACCCCCCGCCTGCGATTCGGGAGTCTGCCGGCAACGTGGCGATATTTTTTTGCGAGTTTCCCCCCATGTCAGTACCGTAGGCCTTCCTGCACAGAGAACATGGCACGAGCTGCAGCTGCTCTACACAATATAATGGCACGCACAGATATACATACACGTGTACATTCACACATACACCACGCGCATGCGCATACACGTGTACGCTACGATACAAGCCTCGTATGCGTATGAAGCAGTTGCTCAATCAGGTTCTGTGCTGAATGCAGGCAGCTCCGTTAAAGAAGATTCAAAAGGCTCCAGACTCTGAATAAAAGTTCCGCGCGGCTGATTTTTAAATCCTTTATATTAAGTTCACTTGCTTGCTTGCGTGCTTACGACCGTGCAAATCTTTCGGTCGTTTTTTAACCCACTTCCCGTGATCCAATCGAACTGACATTTTGCACACAGACTCGTTGTGCGTGACAATTTATTTTCGTGAAGATTTTTTTCCATTACTTTACACTTTTTAGGAATTTTTTTTTTATATTTAATTACCAATTGCTTAATGGTGGCAGGCAATCATCTGACCCATAGGTGGCAGCCATCTCAAGCCAGAGGACGAGAGGACTCTAGCCGCCACGCATATAAAGGATTTATAGTGAAAAACTTTGTTTTTACGGGTTAATTTTTAAAGTGTGCGTACGTTTAACAATGTTAAGATATTGTTATTGTGTGCCCTAAGATAACTACGGGTCAGTGTGGCCTGCCAGTTAGCCTCGGGTGACACAATTTCCTCGACAGATGTGACTGATGCCAGTAGAGTAAACAGAACAGCACATGCAATTATTTTAACTATATCCACATGTTTATTCGTGCTGGATATGTAAAACCTGGACTGCTATATCACTGACCTGGGGTAAAGCTTGAACCATATTTTTTACGATGAAGTCTAATCGGAACAATAGCATTTATATTTGATCGAATTGAACACAATGTAAAATGGGTTACATCGACCCTTGCCAATCAATACGCTTATATTTATGAAGATAAAAAAATCATGCTTCCCCGGGACCGACTAGGATGCAAATCCCTTCCCCATATCAGCTCTTCTCCTCCATTCAAGTGGAAATGTCGATTCAATTCAAATGCAAATATGCATTTCTAAAAATAGGTGCAGTCTATGATGGCCATTGTCAAACTCAAACTCCAATCCTCGGGAGGGATTCTGACCCATATTTGCACATCTACCAGATAACTAGAGCGCATCTGTGTGAGATTCCCTACAGCCCTGCCGTGGCAGGAAACCACTTAAAATTTACATCCACAGGCATAAAAGTTGGTTGCAGGAAACGCTTAAAATGCCTCTTTTTGTGGATAAAAGTAGTATGTGACCCCAGGTGGACACGATGGTCTGGTATTCTGCCTCCTGCAACCAGTGGCAGCTCATGACCCATTGTTTGTGGTTGAGTTTTCTATTCCTCTGACTTGGGTTTTTCCATGCTCAGGTGGTTTCGCGCAGGTGGATTAATCACCTCACTGGAATGTGCTGGCAGTCATTGGCTTCATCATTATCAGCGATTTCTCCACCTGATAGGCATACGCAGCTTCCCAGGAGAACTGGTCTGGCGGGAGCCGGTATTAATTTAAGCGTCCCCACTTGCTGCCTTTGCATTCCAATTATCAATTAGTTCACCTGCATGCGTCATCACCTGAGCACTGGAAAATCCATCGCATTAACTGACCCAGTTATGAGCCGCATTGTATGTCACTGTTTCCATCGCCATTCGTATTCCTCTTAAATGACCCCTTTCATTTTCACTCCCCCTTTAGACAACAATGATAAAAAAAGATCACCTCATGGAAAATGTCAGAGTATACTTAATTAAGAACCACAAACGTGGAACTTTGAGGGCTGCAGACCATTCGGTGAATTGTTGCATTTGGAAGAATGTTATCCTGCTGCACATGTATGTAAATTAGGGACAATTAGGCGATTAATCAACTAACCGGTATAATCGATTACATATTTTGCGAGCGATTACTTTTGGGCCATTTAAACATGAGGGATGCCCCGACATCCTGCCTCCCGAAGGCAGGAAACCCTCTTCGAGACAAGCCAGCTTTACACAAATTTTATACCAATGATGTCACCAAGTCCCGGCCATCACCTCCCGTCCAGCGGCACACGTGGGAATCGAGGTGAGAATTCCTTGTTGCAACAATTTTGTTTTACAACTTCTCTCGCGTTATCCGATTAGCCAAGTAATTGAACCGATACTCCTGAAATCGATTACTTAAAATAATCAGATGGCCCAACTCTAACGCTAATTGAAATGCAGAACAATTGGCCAGGGCAGAACGTTGTTGCTGTACCGTCAACAGGCAAATGGTTGCTGAAGGCCAGAGCTCTCGCTATTTAAATCCAATCAAACATAACAAAAATGTTGTGGTCACGAGAACATGGGTAATTTGATCATTTGACAAAGGTTCGTGAAAAGAACAGCCTGGATTTCAAACTCTCTGTTTCTGTAACAAAACAGCTTGCAGGTTGCAACACGTGACTTGGTAACCAGGAATCGTGGAGCAGAGTGATACGTTTCTAGCTGCAAGGGCAGGTCTCGTGTTCTGGGGCTAAACACGCGTTTAGATTCTAGATTTGAAGCTTTCGTGACGGCAAGGATTCATATTCTTAGGTTTTTTTTTGTAAAGTCACGTAGGTAAAAAAAATTAAAATTAATAAAAGTAAAATAAAAATAAAATAAAAATCACGACGTTTCGGAGGCAACACAAGCTTCCGTCTTCAGGTGGAACCGTCACAGTACGATTGCTGTATCTTGATACACTGATTTAGGCTGTATCTTGATACAGCAATCGTGCTGTGACGGTTCCACCTGAAGACGGAAGCTTGTGTTGCCTCCGAAACGTCGTGATTTTTATTTTATTTTTATTTTATTAAATTTTTTTACCTACGTGACTTTACCGAAAAAAAACCTAAGAATGCGTTTAGATTATTTGGCTGCTATGAATGTTCACACAATGCCACTTTGTTGAGCTGTCATTTGCGACCAGGTCGCTTCTGAAAAAGAAGCTAATAGCTCAGTAGGGCTTTACCTAGTCAAATAAAATAAAATTACTTAGAACTTTCGTGGCTGCAGGAATTCATATTCTTTGGTTCTTTCGGCAAAGTCACGTAGATAGAAATAAAATGTATAAATATAGTAACAAATGAAATAAATAACAAAATAAGCGGTCGTCATCCGCCTGATGACGACCGCTTGTGTTGCGATGGAAACGTCGTGAGTTAAAAAAACAAATGGTTTTATTATTTTTTCTATTTTTAATAGCTTTATTTTCTATCTACGTGACTTTACCGAAAGAACCAAAGAATAAAAATAAAAGATAGTTGAATTTCATTTGTGTTTTTAGTGATTTGCTCACCTTTCCTATACTTTTTGTATTTTTGTTGTTGATCACGCGCCCCGACTGGACATCTGTGAAAAAGAAGAGCTTTACAGCTCACCGGATTCCTCCTGCAGTACAACTAAATATTCTGATGATGAGTCGATGTCCACACGGATCGCAAAGAGATGAGGCGACGTCATCATTTCCATCCCCACACGTCAACCAGCAGTAGATCAAGAGGCTACCAACAGAGGTCCGTCATGCGATGTGTTTGGGGTTGCACACACACAGCGTTGTTGTCCAGCCTGATGTCGATTTCGCTCCACGTGCCGGCAGCTTCTTCAGTTCTACTCAGTTTTCTGCTCCCATCATGCGGAGCGAAACATCAGACATCATGCCGAACAATGTGCGGTGAAGCCTGCAAACATATCGGACAGCTGCCGGTCACAGCCGCGAACATCTACGCAGGAGAAGCTGCGACTATTCGTCACCAACGTCAGGTGAATAGCATAGGCCTCACAATCGGTCAATACAGGCTTGGATATTTTCACGCATCTGTACATCTCGACTAACGGCAAAGCAGCGTTAATGATAATTGTTTCTATTTTCATGTTTTCTGTATTGAGTGGCCACGGAACACTTTAATCTGCATAGCAGTAGTGTTAGCACAACACCAATTTCTAATAGGCATAATCGTGTAATTTCCTTAATCAGCCAATTAAATTAATTGCACAAACATCAATGCTGCAATTTTTTTTTATTCGTGCATTTGTACTGAAGTGGTTGTTTGTATTAATGACTACTGACTAATTTATGACATTTCCATCTATTACTATATTAATTCACTGAAAAAACTAAATTGGGCCCCACCAAGAGTCTTCGATATTTTTCGCCGAGCATCCATTCGGAATAATTCTAAGACGAAATTAACAATTCACCACATTTTTTGTCCACTTATTTAAAATGCTGATTGATTGCTTTTAACAAATA
Organism: Lampetra planeri; assembly: GCF_965212315.1. Taxonomy (NCBI): domain Eukaryota; kingdom Metazoa; phylum Chordata; class Hyperoartia; order Petromyzontiformes; family Petromyzontidae; genus Lampetra; species Lampetra planeri. The sequence goes on from NC_136120.1 coordinate 3,863,898, forward strand.
AAAATCACAAGGACGCTGTCACAGGGCGATACAAGTAATTGACCGTGTTTCGTTAAACAAGACCCGGTCAGTTTAGACACCCAATGTGTAGGGCTGTTACGGGAGGGCTGTAAGTGCATACGATCCAATGGGTAACAAACACAGTGGGCGGAGTTACGGGAGTACACGGGGGGGGTGCCCGCAGCGACGTCCGCATCAGGCAGCCTGGGGGGTTGTGATCCTGATGGGGGGTATAAAGGGGGAGGACAAAGAGAGCTCGGGGCTCAGTCTGGGAACGAAGGAGGAAGAGTGAAGATCCTCTAGCTAGAGCCCTGGACTCCCCTCGACGCCGCCCTTGTCAGGGCTGCAGAGGAGCGAGCCAGAGGCGTGGTTCCGTGAACCAGGGTTAGACCCTGGGACTCCGGAGACCGTAGCCCGACTCACCAGTGTCGGGCCAGTTAGCCTCCCCTAGCTCGTTAGAGGAGGACTTGGGGATAGGTGAGATTAGCTAGGGGGTATCCCCAGTTATCCGGGTGAGGGGGCCGCTACCCCCTCTAGTGTTGTCCTGTACCGATAAGCTGAAATAAAAATACGTGTGCCTCAACCTGGGTGTCCAGCGTCTTCACCGGTACTTCATCTGGTGTCAGAAGTACTACGGACATGGAAACACGTCAGACAGCTCGAGCCAGAGTACCGGAGGAGGACACTGCTGAAGTCGTTGAGCCCGAGGCGGCTCACCAAGACATGGCGCAGCCGGGGGCCGACGCGTTCCTACCGGGGCATCGGCATGAAGAGGGGCCGCAGCCAGACGCGCTACGGCTGGCTCACGAGAGACTGGCGGAGCTACTGTACGCCGCTGCCGCCACGCTGGAAAACATCACGCGGCTGGGGGCTGGTGGTCCACCACGGGGCGAGGGGAGTCGTCAACCTGAGCGCCTTCCCGCCATTTCTGAAAACTCAAACTTTGAATTTCCCGCCATCGTCACGGCAGCTGCGGAGGGCGTGGCCGGGCTCAACCTTGGGTCCGACACCGCTCTCGCTGGGACAGCTGCGTCATCTCCAGCGGAGGGAGCGTCATCACATCCGCGACAGGCGATTCCATCTGCCATTCGCGCCGACGCACAGCCGAGTCCCGGGGATAGCAGCCTACAGACGTCCAAGGCGAACGCTGCGCTACAACAACGGCTGCCTCCGCTGAAAGAATTTGTTGGTGCAGAGGGCGACTGGGGCGGCTTCCAGCGACGCTTCATCGCCCACCAAGAAATGGCAAGGTGGTCCGACGATGAAGCCCTCTGCGCGCTGCCGGCGCTCCTCGACGCAGACGCGCTCGCCGCCCTCACATCGGCGCCGAAAGAGAAGCGGTCTACTCTGCCGAAGGCACTACAGCTGCTGGCCGGGGTCTATGGACCTTCAGCGGAATGCAGAGAGCGGTTCTACGAGCGCAAGCGGGGTGAGAAGGAGTCGCCCCTGGCATACAGGACGAGCCTCCTAGCGCTGGCTAAGACGGCTTTTCCCCGTATGGACGACGATGGCGTGGACGCGATGGTCACGGAGAAAATACTCCTCCTGGCAGACGACCTGGACATCGCTGTCGTCGCACAGGAGGACGCCGAGATGACCTCTCTTCAGGCGGCGCGCCTCCTTCACGCCAACCTTCTGTCCCTGCGGCGGAAAGCCAGCAGGGCATCGGCAGGGCGTGCGGTGGCTGCAGCCACCCTTCCGACGGAGGAGCTCTTCGCCGTCGACCATCGACGGCAACAGGCGCAAGAAGTACGGTCGGCCCGGGACGGGTCAAGCCGTTTCAACCGCCCGTCGTCTCCACCGGGGCTCCCGCGGTGTTTCAACTGCGGCGTCCGGGGCCACGTCGCCTCGGGGTGCCGCTCTCCTCGACAGCGCGGGACGACGGCTCGACGGGACGCCGGGCCTCCTCCTCCCAAGCTCCAGCAACATGACCCGGCGAGTCGCGGCACCACACATGTTTGGCCAAAGCACCTACCCGTTGCACGCTCTCGCACCACAACAAACGGGGGGCCGATGTCGCGTTGCGAGGGGCCAACGCGGATCACTGCGGGGACTCAAATCGAGCCCAAACAGTGGTCCGTGTTGGCCCATCGCGTGGTAGCCGCGTCGTCAGGGTCGTCGGCCGTAGTCGGACACATTGACGGGGTAGAAGTACGCATCTTGGTCGATACGGGGGCATCGGCGACAATCATTTCGGAATTAATTTACAATATTCTGCCCGTACAAAGCCGGCCTTTACTGCCGGTTAACGTCCCATTCTATGCCGCTAACGGGGGCTCTCTCGGCATCATGGGACAGATTCGAGCGCAAATTTCTATTGGGGACATCAAATTGTCGGGGCCGATTTTCGTTTCCTCCTCGCTGGCGGTTCCGTGCCTGCTGGGGACGGATTTCTTAGGTAAAATGCCCATTCGTATTTTGATCGACCAAGGATGCATTGAGCTTCCATCGGGGCGGCGCATGGCGTTCCTGCCATCCCCTGCGGCGGCTCGGTCGGCGTTCGCGACGGTACCGGCGTTCGTCGTTGAAACTGTTCGTGTGCCGCCGGGAGCTCAAATGCTAGTGCCTCTGAAACTTCGTAAGCCCTTCGCTAAGGGCATAGGGGATCAGGGTGTTTTGCTGGGACCGTCTAGGGCCGGGGTTAATGGGCCTCATTTGATTCCGGCCCAGACCGTCGTAAGAGGGGACGGGGACCCTTTCATCGCGGTCCTAAATGTGGGATCGCAGACGGTGGTGGTTCCTCAAGGGACGGTGCTCGCTCACGCGACGCCAATGCCCTGCGAGGAACCTGTCGCGAACCACGTTGGCACTGCTTCCCGGATGCTCCCACATTCGGACAGCGATGAAGGGTGGATCGACGCGCTTTGTGCGGGATCGACGGACCTGACAAATTCAGAGCGCCAACAGCTTAGAACGCTACTGAGGGAATTTTCCGACGTTTTCAGTCGTGATAAATATGATTTGGGTTGCACTCACCTGCTGCGTCACCATATTGACACGGGTGACAGCGCGCCAATTCGCCAAAATCCGTTTCGGTTAAGTCCCGCCGAAAAGGACCATGTCAAATCGGCTGTTGATGACATGTTAGCCGCCGACATCATTTCTCCCTCCACCAGCCCGTGGGGAGCGCCGATCGTCCTGGTTAAAAAGCAGGACGGCTCGTTGCGGTTTTGCGTGGATTTTCGGCGCCTTAATAAAATTTCGGTTGCCGACGCATACCCGCTCCCACGGATGGACGAATCGCTGGACGCTTTGGCGGGAGCGCGATTCTTCTCCACACTAGATTTACTTTCGGGATTCTGGCAGCTTCCTCTGGACGATGATTCTAAGCCTAAAACTGCTTTCCGTACACCGCACGGCCTGTTCCAATTCAACCGGTTGCCGATGGGCTTACACTCAGCGCCGGCAACTTTCCAGCGATTGATGGAATTGGTTTTGGCTGGATTGCAATGGGAATCGTGCCTGATTTATTTGGATGACGTTATTGTCTTTGGTAAAACTTTTGATGAACATCTCCAGAGGTTGCGGGCGGTTTTCCTAAAGATGCGGGCTGCTAATTTGAAATTTAAGCCCCAAAAATGCCATTTGTTACGCGAGTCGGTGCGTTATTTGGGGCACATCGTAGGGCGCTCGGGTATTGCTACCGATCCCGCCAAAACGCAGTGTGTCAGCTCCTGGCCGACTCCCACCTCGGTGGGAGAGGTCAGGAGTTTTATTGGCTTCGCATCATATTACCGACGCTTCGTCGCTAATTTTGCAACAATTGCCAAACCCCTACACGCGTTAACATCTAAAGGGGTTCGGTTCCACTGGGGTCAGGATGAGGAAGCTGCTTTCTGCTCCCTTCGGGACGCGCTGGTGAAGGCTCCTCCCTTGATTTACCCAGATTTTTCGAGGCCGTTTTTGCTCGATACCGACGCGAGCAACACGGGTATTGGAGGCGTGCTTTCCCAGGTGGTTGACGGCGTGGAACGGGTGGTCGCGTACGGCAGTCGGGTGTTGTCTCCAACGGAGCAAAGATATTGTGTCACCCGTAGGGAACTGTTGGCAATTGTCTATTTCATCCAACAGTATCGCCCATATCTGTACGGTCGGCATTTCACCGTCCGCACAGATCATGCGGCACTGCAGTACGCCCTGAAGGTTCAACAGCCATCGGGACAATTGTCCCGATGGCTGGAGGTCCTCCAGGATTTCAGTTTTGAAACCACTTATCGTAAGGGCGTTCGCCACACCAACGCTGACGCTCTGTCACGGATGCCAACCGCCTCCGAATGCGCATGTCTCCTGGGGTCGGGGCGTTGCAAGCCAGTGGGGGACGTGATGGTTCCGGTCCTGGCGGCGGCCGCCGACGATGAAACGGTAGTCCCCATTGATATCGCCGAACAGGGGAGAGATTCCCTGCTTGGATTGCCCGTTGATGAATGGGGGCGCCTCCAGTTGGAGGATGCCTCCCTCCTCGCGTTGCGTCGTCGCGCCGGGGAGAGGGGGCGTGTGACGGGTCATGCCGACGCATGGGAAACCCATGCGGGCTTGCTTATGCATTGGGACGGGAAATCCCAGCGTCACCGGCTGGTGGTCCCTTCTGGCCTACGAGGTAAGGTGGTGTGGGCTGCTCATGAGCGCCTCCTCCACCTAGGTACCCAGAAAACACTCGCCTTGCTTCAGCTGAATTTTTTTTGGCCGGGTATGACAAGGGATGTTGCTGATCTGTTGGCGGCATGCCCTCAGTGTGCGCAGCGCAAACCACCGGCACGGGAGTCGAACCCGCCCTTACAATCCATCCAGGTCTCCAGAATAAATGAACTGGTCGCACTGGATATTCTGGGGCCATTCCCCGCCACCTCCAGGGGAAATAAATATTTGCTTACTGGGGTCGAATATTTTACGCGCTGGCCTATGGCCTGGCCCCTGGCGAATCAGTCGGCAGCAGCCATCGTCGACGCCTTTGTCCAAGGTTATGTCATGGACAAAGGTGCCCCGGAGCGGTTGTTGACCGACCAGGGTAGAAATTTTTCGGGGAAACTCCTAAAACAAGTCTGTGATCTCCTGGGAACGAAAAAAATTCGAACCTCCCCCTATCACCCGCAAACGGACGGGATGGTCGAGCGTCTGCATCGCACCATCACGTCTATGTTGTCGCAGCAAGTTTCGGACTCACAGGCTGATTGGGACTTACAAATTCAAGGGGTTCTAGCGGCATACAGATTGGCTCCCCATGCTGCGACGGGGTTTTCACCTTTCTTTCTTATGTATGGCCGCGAACCCGACCCACCTGTTCGGGCACAGTTGCAGATCCACGTGCCGCTGGGCAAATCTAAATTGGACGATCACGTTAAATTTAACCTTGACAAACTGACTGAGGCGCGGGATGCGGCGAGGCTAAATTCTGACAGGCGTCAGAAGGCGAACGAGCGCCTCAGACTGGCTCGCGCGCACGTGCTGCAGTGGAAGCCGGGGGACAGGGCATGGCTGCACTGTCCCCAGGTACCACTCGCGACCTCCTCTAAACTCGTACGCCCGTGGCGGGGCCCCGTCGAGGTTATTGAGGTTTTGAGGCCTCAGTGCGTTCGAATCCAATGGGGGAGGCGCCGGTGGTTTGTACACCCCTCTAGGCTGAAGCCGTTTGTTGCGGTGCGGGGGCCCACGCCACGCACGCGAGGCCAAGCATGTGGGGGGTCGACCGACTCGGAGGGTCCGTCGCTGCTCTCGCCTGATGTGTTGCCGGCTGTCCCACCCACAGGTGTACCGGGAATGACGGGCTCACGCCCTGGAACCCCCACAGGTGATGCCGACAGTCGCGCGACTTCAATCGCGACCTCACCTCGAATGGGACAGCCGCCACCGGATGGTCCGCCGTCCGGGGTTGCCCCGTGTGACGGGCCTGCGGCAAGGACGCGCGCTAAAATGCGCAGACTCTTATAATATACAGCAGGAAGAAAAAGAAAAAAAAAAACTTTTCTTATTTATTTTCCTTCACGTGTCATGGTTACTGTATGCTGCGTCGGTGGTGTGCTCCTTGCACACTGAGTGTGTTGTGTTGTGTGGGCGCGGTGTGTGTGTTGTGGGTGCGTTGTGTGTCGTGGGTGTGCTGTGTGTGATGGGGGAGTTCCTGGCTAGTTGTACATACGTGCTTACGGATTTCGTATTTATGCGGGGGGGGGGGGTGCGTCGGACATTCCCTTCGGGGGTATGGTTGTTGTTCTTGTTGTTGTTCTGCTATTTGCATTTTGTTGAAAAAATGAGGCACACACGGGGTCGAGGGGTAATTGTTCCTTTATTTGGAATTGTTGCAGCCGGGACGGCTGCGAGCTGTAATGGGGGGGGTGATGTAGGGCTGTTACGGGAGGGCTGTAAGTGCATACGATCCAATGGGTAACAAACACAGTGGGCGGAGTTACGGGAGTACACGGGGGGGGTGCCCGCAGCGACGTCCGCATCAGGCAGCCTGGGGGGTTGTGATCCTGATGGGGGGTATAAAGGGGGAGGACAAAGAGAGCTCGGGGCTCAGTCTGGGAACGAAGGAGGAAGAGTGAAGATCCTCTAGCTAGAGCCCTGGACTCCCCTCGACGCCGCCCTTGTCAGGGCTGCAGAGGAGCGAGCCAGAGGCGTGGTTCCGTGAACCAGGGTTAGACCCTGGGACTCCGGAGACCGTAGCCCGACTCACCAGTGTCGGGCCAGTTAGCCTCCCCTAGCTCGTTAGAGGAGGACTTGGGGATAGGTGAGATTAGCTAGGGGGTATCCCCAGTTATCCGGGTGAGGGGGCCGCTACCCCCTCTAGTGTTGTCCTGTACCGATAAGCTGAAATAAAAATACGTGTGCCTCAACCTGGGTGTCCAGCGTCTTCACCGGTACTTCAAATGTGATGAAGAAATCTCGGGGCCCAATTGACTGCACACCATCTTTGAAATGTAATAAATACACACACGGCTCTGTCTCGTGTTTATCTGTAGACTGGCAAACATGAACAGTTGGCCCAGCCCTGAAGGTCCCCCAGTTTGTGTTTTGGACGACCTCAAAAAATCCAACCGTAATATCTCGGTGCTTTTTTGTGTGCAATGCCACACAGTGCAAGACTCATATTCTTAGGTTTTTTCGGTAAAGTCACGGAGGTAAAAAAAATTAAAATTAAAAAAGTAAAATAAAAATAAAATAAAAAGCACGATGTGCTGTGACGGTTCCACCTGAAGACGGAAGCTTGTGTTGCCTCCGAAACGTCGTGATTTTTTTTTATTTTATTACTTTTAAATTTGTTTTACCTACCTGACTTGAATAGGAATCCTTGCAGTCACGAAAGCTTCAAATCTAGAATTAAGTGCAAGACTCGCCGCGTTCAATAAAACGCACCGACGCTAAACAATATTCAGGCTGCGCTGCATTGCAGGAATAGTCCACAAGTCGGGTACATTTTGACGATCGTAGGCGAATCAAGCCAAGTGCTGATTTAACAAAACACGGGCGCGCTGGCTCGCCTTGTTCGCTGCTCCTCAATGATCGGGGCTCAACGACTGAGCAGTGCCCACGTGTTACCGACAACGAGTCTGCAAGTAAAACGATCACGTTACAACGCAATAAAAACACGACGGTCTACATCCTTCGCCCCCATTCCGAGTAAACGACAAATATGTTTTCAGAACCTTAATGAGCATGTTTTGCTGTCATCGTGTTTGGAGATGTATCTCTGTTGCGCAATTACGCCACAGCGGATGCAAGCGAACAGCAGCCGAATTTTGTGTCAACAGGCCAGTGATGTGTTGTTTGGCAGCACAGTGTGCAATATGCTGTGGTTATTGTTGTTGTTATCTCATCATTGCACACACACTGCTTTTGTTTTCCAGTTGATGAGAACTCTCAGTGGCTGCAGTGGACGCTAGTTTGCGTGTCTCATTTTATTGCACTTTTAAATATCTCATTGTTATAACATTACTTACGTACATGCATTTCTAAGTACGGGCAGTCCATATTTATATATAAAAACACACGGAGAAAGCACTACATCTAACAGTTCAACACAGCTTTGACACCATCCCCCCCACCATAATCTGTAAATTGTAATAATCACAATCGTGTTATACAAGGGAATCCGTCCCTGCACACAACACACACAACATACACGCAGTATGCCGGGAGGTTACATAATGACTATTTAGATCTATAAAATGTTATAGCGTGGTTGAAACGCGTTTATCAAACACATACGCGTGTGTGTGTTCAGTGCAGCACAACAAAGCCAATTCTAAAATAAAAATCGTCACCAAGCAATAATAATATATATTCAGATCGCTACAAAAAAGGCTCACCACTTTAAATTGTGGCTCATAATTACATTTTATAATTGAAAAACTGCGAATTAGGTCACGGTATTAATAATAATTATAATCCGTATTTGGAAAACATCATACTAATAACAATAAAAAAAATAACGACAACAGCAATTATAATAAAAAAACTCAACATCTTCCACAATGGCATTAGTAATAATACATTGAGGAATAACAATATTACATTCGGCAAAAAAATGAATAATAACATCGATACCAACTACAACACCCCCCCTCCCCCCACGAGAAAGAGCAACAATAAATACGACGACAGCAACACTGACATTGATAATAAACATAATTACAAGAGTTTGTAATGCGATAAAACCCCACAACCTCCGCCACTGTGGCCGACCACGGGAATAGGGCTCAGTGAAGAAGTACTTCGACTCGAAACAACACCGCGGCCACGATTAATCTCCTCCCCTAGATTTGAAGCTTTCGTGACTGCAAGGATTCATATTCTTGGGTTTTTTCGCTAAAGTCACGTAGGTAAAAAATTAAAATTAATAAAAGTAAAATAAAAATAAAATAAAAATCACGACGTTTCGGAGGACGGAAGCTTGTGTTGCCTCCGAAACGTCGTGATTTTTATTTTATTTTTTATTTTACTTTTATTAATTTAAATTTTTTACCTACGTGACTTTACCGAAAGAACCCAAGAATATAAATCTCCTCCCCGCCTTTACGCAAGACCGCTCGCTACTCCCCCTGTGAGGAGTGAGCCCGACACGTTTCGCGTCCGTGACACGCACGAAGCGCGGAACGAGTGCCAGCCACCGCTAATTTGATTGATGTCCTGAATTTGAAAACCCAGGTGAAAGCCCCTTTGAGATGAGGGCGCATGATTTGCAGCTGTCCGCGACTTGGGCCTGGGCTGCCAAGACTTACAGAAGCCACCAACGTCACACAGGCCCCTTTAGCTCTTTTTACTTGAACGGAATTTCTCGTCCGTTATTTAATCAGCCGAGTGTAAATTTAGTTTAAAAAATGCTTCTGCAATGGACATCTGGCTACTTACAGTTACGGTTCAATTGCCGTTTTTTCCTCTTGGCACAAATAATACAATTTAAAATATTGCTTACAATTAATTATAACCAATATATTAAAAACGGGGCATCCATATTTCTCAGCTGTAAATGATAAGCATCTGTGTTTACACAAGAATGTTCACGGTAGCCAAGCAGCCCAGGGGAAACGGAGGGATTTTTTAACGATGCTATATTAATTATTCCACTAAATAAAAAAACTGTATTTGCCTCAGATTGAAACGCAAAAAGCGGGTTTCTTGTTTACTCGTGCTGCGATTAAACCATCGAAATTTTAGAAGAGTAGCAATAATAGCTCCGATGTAGAGCAAACTACGAATCTGAGCCAAGATGCATGCAATGCATTCTCTTCCAGGGTCTCGATTTTTATTTCTTTCCACCATTCGACCGGCTTGGCGAACGCACAAAGATGCACGTTATAGCGAGTGCCCGATGGAGGCCGATATGGCCCTGCCGTCTGCTCTGCCTCGTACCTCAACCGCACGCTCCTACACGACTGCTTGACGTGCACGCCACCGCAGTCAGGCAGGGAACCACCCACCACCCACCATCCACCACCCATCACCAACCACCATCCACCACCCACCCATGACCATTCACCACCCACCATCCACCCATCACCAACCACCATCCATCACCCACCCAGCACCATTCACCACCCACCACCCATCACCCACCCATCACCACCCACCATCCACCACCCACGCCAATGTTCCTCCTCATGCACTCTCACCCGGGCCAGGCAAAGTCTAAATTCTGCAGATGAACGTGGACTGCGCGCCTGGGATTCTAACCCTCACCACCGCTGCCCACCACCGAGTACGATAAACGCCACGTAACCGATTCACAATCGTGAGGTGGCTCCGTGGTTCGAGGACGTGGTAATGCCATCATCGATGTAAGGAGGATTTAGCCCGCAGTGCTAGAGTAGCAGACAACATATCCGGGCAGCAAAGCGCAATTAAACCAGGCGTTTCAGCCGTAGCAAGTTGATGATCACAGCGCGGTCACGGACGACTGCATTCATATAAAAAAAACATTCTGATAAATTTGGTCAAACACAGCTCTGAGGATTTAAGTAGCAGACACAAAGTTACTCATCTGCACGGCTGGAAGCAGCTCAGTCGTCTGGCACGGATAATTCAGTCAATAATAAAACCTATTGGATATGCTCATGATTCATACATTAGTTTTCCAAATCGAGCACAATTCACTCACTCACTGCCTACAATCTGTTGCGTGTGTTTGTACAGCAGAGGGGCCACAGGCGCTGAGCTAAGATGCCATGTACACATACGCAGTGGTTCACTGGCTCTGTTACGCGTGTGCATGGTTCAATATTTCTCAGGGTTCGTGTAAATAAGTCACGTGTGTCTTGCTCACCCGAGTGCCATTCTTCAAAGAAATCCTGAACCGCATGCGCGTTTCACTGATCACTTCCGAATGTTTGCAGTGAAGAATAATTTTGAAATTGGAGTGTATCAGCGCAGTGTAAAATAGTGTCGAATATACCGACAAGTGTAAGCCACTGGAGAGACAGCTGCTGCCATAGGAGAGATTGTCCAGTCACTTGGTCTCTTCCCAGTGCATGACCGACAGTGACATCGTGAAAGGAATAAAGAGGTTGATCCACTTCCGATATTTAGCCTTTATCCAGGTTTAAGCTTGCTGAAACGAGACAAAATGTCTGCCAAGGGAGTCCTGTTTTATATACTGTGTATATACACATACATTTACAGACATGTGAACGTTGGTGTTTAATGCGGTATTCCAGTATTCGGTATCATATTTTACGTGTGTGAAGATATTACAACAAAATAAAATGCGAGCGCAACGCGCCTCTTGTGTCCGTTACAACCTGCATTGGCAAAACAGGCCACAGACTGTCGGCCCTAGGGCAATGTAAACATTAATTGGGCAGAACCCGATGAGTGATTTTCATTCTAAAGCCACAATCGTTTTCTCTCCCCCCCCCCCCCCTCGATGTCTGAACCAAGCATGTGGCACTTGCGTTGACCGGCCATGCCCGTGTCATTTTCCCAGAGTCCCTTGCAGTATATGAATCCTTTCGGCCAGTTTCAGCATCATGCGTTAAAAGGCAGTTTTATGTTGCGTGGTTAATGTGGGCAAGGGCTAACTGGTTGGAGATGGCTGGCGCTCGTGAAATTCAGAGGCAAAATCTCCCAATATCCGCTGTCTGGCTGTGTTTTTATCTCCGAGAGCCGGGGAACGGTATTTTGATATTAGATCCACTTAACTTCCCACTGCATCTTGCACAGGAGACACAACCGGTTGCCCTCCTGCCGCACGGAACAGAACATGAACTCGCCGTGCGTGGCTCTGACGGGGGAAATGAGCCACGCACCGCACAGCCAAGTAAACAAAACCTGCTGTGACCTCAAACAGGTTTAGGCGATGCGCGCCAAATTGAAAGATAGTTAGGGGTGCATGCGAGCAGAGTATACTGGCCTGACACGCTTGTCTATGAGAACGCCAAATGAGGTCCCTCTATCATCCTCTCTATGTAGCTGCTTTCTAAACCTCCCCCGTGGCACCTCTACGAGTCTTCACTCTGATTCTCATCAATAATATTTCTCCCCGAACCATTTCATCTCAAGCCTCAATCATCTCAGCGCGAAAAACTTAACCCGGCATGAAAACGTCTCGGCGAAACACCGCAACGAGAGGCACACGCGCTTCGAATCCGCCCCAGTGCAGAAAGCCCATGGCACATGTTCTATAAAAAAAGAAAGATATAATTTCCGAGCAAGTATGTTACTGCTGCCTATTTTACTGTGGTACGTAAACAGCATCGCGGGCGTTGCGGCGGAGGAAGAGGGGCAGCCCACTCTAAATGTAAAGTGGAATGTGCCAGCTGTTGCTGGCCCCTGACGGATGTGTTCCATTACGCGTGCAGGAGAGGATCCGTGCTCGGAAACTCCCTCGGTTGCAGGTGCTTTCCGTGCACCGGTCGAGATGTCGCCAAAGCGGACGCTCAAGGCGCATTAGTGGCTGCTCGGAGGAGAACCCCCCCCCCCAGCCACCCAGCCACCCCTCCGCCGGCCCCCATCAAGAATTCATGATGCATGCTCCCGTCCGAGCAAAGCCACGCGCGCATCCCGTGGAATTAAAAATACAATACTGCTTTAAAATAGAATAGCCTCGCCACGTTGGCGATTACGAGCGCAGTGATGTCGATGATGGCGGCGATGGCCCAAACAGTCAGCAATCTAGCACTTCCATAATAGAGTTTTTTTGGGGTTAGATCGCGTATAAATATATAAATGTGTCGTTGAAACCCGCCACCACCCGACACGGCCAACTAGTAAGGGTTGTCACGTAAACAGAACGTGGCCAATTCGTCACTAGTACAGCACTAGTGTATAGTGTAGTGTATAGTGTAGTGTATAGTGTAGTGTATAGTAGTGTAATGTATAGTAGTGTAGTGTATAGCAGTGTAATGTATAGTAGTGTAGTGTATAGTGTAGTGTACTAGTACAGCACTAATGTATATTGTAGTGTATAGTGTAGTGTATAGTGTAGTGTACTAGTACAGCACACCGCTGTGTTAGAGAGCCAAGCCATGACATTTAGAATCTGAGTACGACGTTTCGCCAGTAATTACAACCAGCTTCATCAGGCGGCAGCCAGATTTGTGGAGAAGTCCACCTGTTTCGTTCCTTATATAGAGGCGTAGATGTGTGTGCTGTACCAATGACGAATTGGCTTGTTCTGTTTACGTGACAAGCCTTACTAGTTGGCTGTGGCGGGTGGTGGCGGGTTTTTAACGACACATTTATATATTTACGCGATCTAACCCAAAAACATCTCGTGGATGATATTGGTCGCGAAAGCCTACTACGTGTTAAATCTAGCACTTGACGATAAGCAATACAAATGGATGCGGACTGGACGCCCTCGACAAGGCAGCTCAGTTACACTGCAGGACTGAAGGTCTCAATCACAGGACGTAGTCAGCTCTTCTGATACGCCGGATTACAATCACAGGCTCCCATCAACATTCAAGCAGCCTCTCGACCATAGCGAGTCTGACAGTCTCAGTGCGGCCACCGATGACTTCGCATATAAAGCCAATTTCGGTGTTACAAAAGAAATTGGAACAAAACATACCTCGAAGGTAAATACAGGTGTATTCATAGCTGTAAAGCTCATCACACCTGCCACCGACGATAAACACCGCAGCAGAGCAACGTGGAACACGAGCACAAGAAACGTGTAGACGGCCCAGGGCAAACCGCAGTGGTGGAGTCACGCCCGTTCTGCTCCAAGACTTAGGGCTGTCCGGACCGGGGCGGACAGCCAGCGGGACACACGCGCAACCTCCGGGAGCCTGAAGGAAGGGCCTCTCTCTCTGCCGACACAGGGAACGCTGCGCGCTTGTGTGCCCACGCATCCTACGCGTGCCCACGCCAGCAGCCGTGAGTGCGCGCGGTGTGAAACCCACTTCTGCCGGCTCCACGACAATTTGCGACATCAGCCCCAGCGTCTTCAAGGAATTGCCGTTTCTTTTGGGGTTTCTAAATCGGATGTTCTGTCCGTTGCTCCGCTACTTTAAAGTATCTGCTCATGTTAGCTCTCCGCCACTGATTAAATCCCAGTCGTGCTATCGGGGTCATGGCTCGAGATGACGACCTGTCTTTTCTGAACCCCTTCAATCAGCGGAGGCTCGCGCGGCGCCGATCATCCCAGAGAGCTAAGGGCTAAGCCAAGCTAAGCGATGGTAATTTTGTAAACTTGTTTGGAGAGCGGGTTAAAGTCATTAATTCATTACACTTGGGAGAGAGCCCATTAAGTATTATCATCTTGAGCCGTAATTTATCCAAGTCATCACAATCCGTCACGGTCTTGCAATGTAACTATCCATCTTGAGCATCTGCATGAGCTGATCTGATCAGTACGTTTTCACAGCAGTCGCCATCTCGGGCATCTTCCTACCTTTGGCTGCCACTCCATCATCAGTCTCAACCAATAATAGATGTTTGTTGGGATAGATCGCGTAAATATAAATGTGTTGTTAAACCCGCCATCACCCGAAACAGCCAATTAGTAAGGTTTGTCACGTAAACAGAACATGGCAATTTGTTTGCTAGTACAGCACACCGGTGTGTTGGAGAGTAAACTCATAGCATTTACAATCTGAGTACGACCTCTCAATCCATCGGACCATCAATCCGTCTCACAATGCATCCCGCACAAGACCACTTTTTTGTCTTAACAGTCAATATGATTCCTCCAGTTAAGTTGAACCCAGGATTTCAGCATTGCTGGCTCATTGCTCCGACACGGCCATTATGAGTCGCGTGAACCACTCAGCCGATGGCACTTTTCAATTTTTTTTCTAACGAGCGCTCCATGATATTTTTTATTGCCGTTTAATGCTCTTTACTTTCTCAATGTCGAAGGAATCACGCAGCAATTATGCTGGAAAACAATAAAAGGAAATGAAAAAATCCCAAATCAGAGCCACAAATAATTGCAGCCATACATTTCCACGCCGGCTAACGATGCGAGACCCTTCTCAATCCGGGTATTCTGGTGATACGGTCTTTACACTTTTACACTGGGCTAATTTTCAGGGCTCCTAATTGTTCACAATGACGAATAAACAAAACGGATTGCATTAGGAGCCAGGCCGCCCACCATCGACAGCGCAGGGAGTCGGTGGAGAGAGGCGACATCACCGTGAGTACGTGCAGGGGGCGACGGTAACGTTTGCAGATAAATGACTTGAAAATCTTCCGCGAGACAGAGCCAGCAGCGTTTGCCTGCGCCTGCCTGTGCGGCTGCTCGAACCGTGAAAGCGACTAAACATCCCGCGACTCTTTCACGGGGTTCACCTTGACAATCGGCCACGGAACGCCGCGCAACTTTACGCTGCCCACTGCGCTGAAGGGGCCGAGGCACACGGTCACCCGTACCGCGACTGCGAGTTGATGATGTGCCCTCAAAGGGCAACGGAAAAATAACACGACGGTGTTTCGGAGGACTTGGGATTGAAATGCGATGAACTCGGGGCGGGGGGGGGGTGTGAAAGGGATCACGGTGGAAGTTTCTTGGATGGTGGAAGGAGGACACGCTCGTTGCAGAGACACCGACGATGGTGTCTCTGCAACGAGTCTCATGTGGCTGGAACTAAACTAAATTAGAATTTGGTCTCCCTGTGTCGCCTGGTGGGTGCTTGAGCATTTCACCAGAAGCAAATTAAAACCCCGTTTCTGTGTGGTCGATATGTAATTGATAGAACATTTCCTAAGTGCTCATCAATGAGAAACGTTTTCAAATGTTTAATTAGAGAATACATTCTAAACTGCATTAATAATGTGATGGTTGTGCCATGTGCATAATGGAGCTTTGTGGCTAATGGAACCCAAATGTTTTTTTAATCGTAGTAAATTGTTAACTTGTGACAGTGTTAAATTATCAAAATGTTTACACTATGGGAACCTCATTTGCCAGTAAAAATATGATAATTGGTTCTTTACCCTTCTATCTGGCAACAAAACTGACACCTTTTTACAAGGAGTCATGTTTGCATAGACCGCAATACCTGCAGTCATAATACAAACAAAAGAACATAACTCTGATAATGTGCACTGTCCTTAAAGTTGATACTTTAAGGACAACTTTAAGGACAGTGCACATTATCAGAGTTATGTTCTTTTGTTTGTATTATGACTGCAGGTATTGCGGTCTATGCAAACATGACTCCTTGTAAAAAAGGTGTCAGTTTTGTTGCCAGATAGAAGGGTAAAGAACCAATTATCATATTTTTACTGGCAAATGAGGTTCCCATAGTGTAGATGCTTGCCCCAAGCTCTCATACTCTGATGGTGCATTGTCTTTGAGTTGTGCGCCTTTTGGCGTCATCTGGTCCAACCCATATGAGACTAGGCTCTAAGGAAAGCTGTCTCGGGTGTGGATCAATCAACTTTAAGGACAGTGCACATTATCAGAGTTATGTTCTTTTGTTTGTATTATGACTGCAGGTATTGCGGTCTATGCAAACATGACTCCTTGTAAAAAGGTGTCAGTTTTGTTGCCAGATAGAAGGGTAAAGAACCAATTATCATATCAAAATGTTTTTTTAAACATTTTAA
The DNA here is from genome assembly GCF_965212315.1 of Lampetra planeri. Classification (NCBI taxonomy): domain Eukaryota; kingdom Metazoa; phylum Chordata; class Hyperoartia; order Petromyzontiformes; family Petromyzontidae; genus Lampetra; species Lampetra planeri. The sequence goes on from NC_136120.1 coordinate 3,880,386, forward strand.
TGATACTTTTGAATTTTTTCAATTTTTACGAGTTCCATAAAAGATGTTCATATCTTCTTATTGTCAGTTGTTACATTTTTACCAGACACTAAAACATATGTCTATCGTACTATTCAAACAAGTAGGCCAGTGTGTTCCTGTGTCACAGCAAATACGAAAATATAATATAACGGACCTTTGCACAGTCTCCTAGACCATAGCTTACAGAATACATTTCATATCAGATGGGGATGCCGCCTGGTTGTGAATGAAGGCTATTGATTGACAGATCGATCGAGGTAATGAATGACTTCTTAGCTTAGCACTAATGCGTCATGAAACAAGCATTTGAAATGACAAGCGACAGGCAAACAGAAAACCCCATTACGATGCAGAAATCGCTAGAACCCTAATCCCAGACCTAAACCGTTCTTGTGCTAACACTTTATTCATGCCACCCTCCCTCCCTCACACACAGAATCCCTCTGCCACACCAACCCACCTCTCCTTTTCGACACCACCCACCGCTGCGCACTGCCCCCCCGAACGTACAAATGTGGTCAAGCAGCGGCGACGGTGGCGAGGAACGCCCCCCCTCCCCCGTCTATTTCTGGATGTCGCACTGGAGCAGGAGCACGATGGACGGGTCGCTGCGTGCCGCCTCCTTGAACTCCTCCAGGGAGATGAGGCAGTCGTTGTTCTTGTCCATCTTGCTGAAGATCTTGTCGACGCGCTGCTCGGGCGTGAGGCCATCCTCGTTCATCTTCATCATGATCACCGTGCCCACCATCTTGTAGATTGCCTGCAGAACAACAACGCGTGGACGATGCGACGGAGTTCACCTTTGTCTCGTTCTTAAATTGGTGGGTTGGTGAATGTAAATAGGTTATAGAAGGCCTACAAAGCGTACATTTGGGACTATTGTAGTCGAATCTTTACTTACAATAAATAATAATTACAGACATTTTGATTCGCTATAATGCACCACGCTGGTCAGTGTGGATTGTTAAAGGGGGGCCCAAGCACTGGTTCATATATCACCACTGATGTATGTGTGTTGAACTTCTTTCGTACCGTACATAGCCAACTGTGCTAATCGGAGGTGCAACGGAAGGACAGCAAACTAAACACAAAAAGCAGTTCTAAAGAAATTAGTTTTGACATCTAGATTTTAAGTGTTTAAAAGTGGCTGAGAATCAAACTTAGATAACCAGGTTCCTAGTGTAGTATAGTCACCACTCAAATATTTTAAATTTGGCCCCATTAAATTATGGTCTGGAGAATCAATGGTATTGCTTACCAGATAGGATCAACCTTATGGTAGATTCAGCCTAAGTATTATACATATGCAGTTATAGTAATTCAATTTGTGTCGCTTCAGATATCTTGCACAACAAATAACAAGTGGGGTAGAACAGTAGTACAAGAGTTAATGCCCCACACTATGAACCTGGTGACCTGAGTTTGATTCTTGGCCGTGGCGAACGCGGGTGGCGAGTGACAGCCAAGCCAATCCTGGGCCACCCCTTCACCAACGCTTATTGATTGACGTGATGACGTATGGTTAAACAAACCCCAAGAATGACATGACATGGGAAGGCCTTTACCTAATTGTTGATTGACGCAGGGTTTATATGATTATTATAATGTTCAGATAACAAGCAAACCTAAAGTTAGGAATTTCTTCTGTCAATGAAAGCAATAGAAAATGTCAGAATACGTACACAAAAATGTATACAGTGCTATGAAATAATTGGACCAAAATAAGTTGTTTAACTCACTGCTTTGGGTCTGCCTCAGTTACTGGGAAACTGGGCATTGCCCAATTAACGATTCTGGATTTGAGCCACCAACACTCTCTGTCCAACTTAGGTGTCAGCTTCAATCCGATGGGAAATGATTTAAGTCTAGTGTGTGACGGCCCAACTCCAGGACCACCTTATGAAACAAATGATAATTTTTGCCGGTGGCACAATCCAACCTACCTCGCTGACAAAACACTGATCGGTCTTTTGGGTGGCAGGCTTTTTCCGAAAGATTTTGGGAGGCAAGGCCACATTTACTGCTCATGGGTGCTTAGCATGTCATGAATGCCAACAGTGTTAGAAGGGAGATGGGACAAACAATGTGCTGTTGATAGTTCTGAAAGTAGGAGCAAGAGAAAGTTAATAACGATGTCCTTTATAAGGAAACCTTCACCGAGTCTCAAGACTGCATTGGGGTGTTTGACCAATTCCATAATTTTATCTTTGGCATATGTTAGGAAACTGGAGTACATGGAAAAAACGCAGGCACATTAAAGGTATAATATTCAAAGCCCTACACAGATCGACTCAAGAATCCCCTGACGTACTGCCGTTTGCTGAATACCATTTAAACATGGATCTACAGCTGATGGCAAATGTCTCAAATAAAGAGTAACCATTCCTTGGAGGGAGATACTGATTGTCCTTTAATTAAATTGGCAAAGATTCTTGAGGTGAGATTCATTAATACTTGCTTGTGCCTTATCTCGTACCCTTGATGTATAACTGTGCCACAAAGCATCTGGAGATCTTGAGCCAACGCTATTTCAAACCGAATTGAATTGTATCGAAAGGTTAGACAATTTTGGAAACAGGTCACGTCCTTGCCCAGTGCACTCATGTGCTGTCTGTGTGTACACACATTATATATTGTATTCACTCTGCGTTGCTGCATATCGACGAGCGTTTCTCCTCTAGGTAGGGATTCGTCAAATCAGACACGCGTCGGAGCAATTCCAAGCGCTAATATGAGGAGCGCCGTTGCCTCCGTGAGAGACAGCGAGGCGTTGCGAGCCGGCGAATGAAGCTGTCAGCGGAAGTACAACTGCCGAGGTCTCACGGAGCCAAGGCTTGTGGCAAATCAGCCATACTTCACCACGCGGTCAGTGCGAGTTGGTGAAGGAAGCACATTTTGTGTCGCCGAGTACGTGACTGGTATGGGTGCTCCTATCCGGTACAGCTACTCAGGTCTACGTGTCTCATGAAGAGAGTGCCCCAAGAAGACGGAGCCGCGTGTGATTGCAGGGCGACTTGGAAGGATGTCACATTGGGTAGGTGTAGCAATCAGGGTGTCTGTCACTCAGCCAGTTTGCTCAGAGGCAGTGCTGGGATTCCTGCTGCCTCTGCTCGGTAATTCCTATACGAGGTAATTACCAAGGTTATTTGCGAATGACCACAGAGGAATATTTGAAAATACCTTGTTGACAAATATTTACAATGTGTGATGTTGTCATCACTACCAATCAACAAATCATGAGCGTTTGATGTTCTCAGTCCATTTGCCAGACTGCACACGCAAGTACCGTCATAAAATGTTGGTTTTCACTTCATTGAGCAAACTCCTACTCTGAGCAATACAATGTTCAAGTTGATTGCCATGCGATGAACGCTCTTTACAGGGAATAATGAAACGTTGTCTCCTATTGATAAGAAACCTATGGAAGTGACTCCAACATATTTACGTAGTGCTATATTCCATGGGCTTTTCAAATCATTCTTGATTTGAAGCTTTCGTGACTGCAGGAATCTATACTCTCTGGTTCTTTCGGTAAAGTCACGTGGATAGAAAAAACAATAAAAGAAAACACGAAGTTTCGGGCGCAAGACGGCCGCTTGTGTTGCGACCAAAACGTCGTGTTTTATTTTATTATTTTTTCTATCTACGTGACTTTTCCAATCGTATCATTACCATTGTAATGTCTCTTAGTTACACACTAAAGCTTTGCTGAGTCTTACATTATCTTCCAGAAGGTGCTACGGTGAGATTTAGTGGCTAATTCCCCTTGGAAACCGGAGTCCCGGGAAGGAAAATAAAATCTATCATTTGAGAAGGTAACACTCAAACCTCCGCACAGATTTATTAATACATTTCTTTACCACCATTTTTTGGCCAAACCCCTGCCCAAGCCTTCAACACCTGCTATTCCCTTATTCTCATCCAAGTACTAACCAGGCTCACCTCACCTTAGCTTCCGAGATCTGACAAGATCTGGGGCATTCAGAGTGATGTAGCCGGAACCAAGATGTGATGTAGAGTTTCACATGGAAGAGTTTTGTCCTGTGTCCTGATACCAACACAATTTACAGTCCTCTATCAATCCACTGCTGGATGAAGGCCTCCTCACACCGGGTTGGTCACTGGAGTTATTTGACCAAACTTCATCACATTGATTAGTTTGAGTTGGTGAAGGCGGGCAGCATAGTTCTTGGGACATAACACAGTGCAACAGTGGATTTTTGCTGTACTACCCAGCAGAGCAGTCAACAGCATCTCGATTCAGGTCCAACCCTGCTTAACTTTGGTGTTCTGATGAGGTTTTGGCGCCTTCCAGGTAGGGTTTCCCCCCCACAGGCACTCAGAGTGAATTTGCAACATAACCGTGGATGAAATTAATCAGAGCGCTCTGATTAATTGGCAAGTGGTGGGCGAGTGCGGGGGGGGGGTCGAGTGGGGTGGGGGCGAGAGCGGCACCTCGATGATCTCCAGCATCTCGACGCGTGAGATGTATCCGTCCCCGTCTAGGTCGTACATGTTGAAGGCCCAGTTGAGCTTCTGCTCGAAGTTGCCACGGGACGTGACGCTCAGTGCGCAGATGAACTCCCGGAAGTCGATGGTGCCATCGCTGTTCTTGTCAAAGGTCCGGAAGGCGTGCTGAGCAAACTTGGACGCGTCGCCGTACGGGAAGAACTGATGGGGTTTGTTTTTTTTCATTCAGGGAGAAGAGAAAGAGATCGAGGAAGACACGAGGCAGACGGAGAGAGAGACAGAGAGGAGACACACAGACAGAGAGATAGAGAGATGAGAGAGAGAGAAACGGAGAGACAGATACAAATATAGAATTGAATTAGGACGAGGGAACATTTTTTTCTTATTTAGATGACATCTTACAAACTTTAATGGCAGTATATAGCAGCACAGAAAGTCGGTAACTGACCAACTGGTTTCATTTTGACGGCTCACTTATCAAGAGTTATAATCGCATCTGGTCGGATGCCTCTTTTGCATGAGGGTCTTCCTCCCCAATCGTCCTCTCTTACTAATTATGCCATGTAAACTGTTGAGTGATGCTGCTGCCTCCCAGCACTTATTATAACTTGGCAACAGAAGTTATTGAGTGTTCCTGTTTAATAATGGCACGGCTGCTTCTGAATGCCATTGCATCCGGAAACAAGTGCCCTTGCTGCACGGCGCAGATGCCAATAGCAGTAGAAGCCACAGCTGATGAGTTCGGAGTGCAGGAGGCTACACACACACGCACACAGCTGAAAAAAAAGGCCACACATACAAAAAAATGTCCACGCAGAGCTCTTTTCTCAATCCACTTTCCGGATGAGTAACGGTTCGTCGGAGCAATTCGACTGTGATTCACCACGTTGGTCAGTGCCTGTTGGTAAAGGCAGCTTAGGGGCACAGTACAGGGCAACAACAATATTGCTGAACTTCCCCGTGCTGATTACATAGCCGTACAGCAGCCGCCTACATCAAATGGTTTATGCATTATGCCCAAGCTGGCACTATCCGCGCTCGAGTCTTCTTAGCTTCTGAGATCTGATGAGGTCGGGAATTCTCGGCGATTTCAAATGCAAACGCAATCAACGGGGAAAACAACAGTAATATAATGAGGGAGTTATAGGTCTGATGATGTGGCCATGATGAGACTATCGAGGCTGTGGATAATGCCTTAATGCTAAACTACCGCTGTTTAATGAAATTAAAAAAACCTTCCCAGAAGCAGAATGTGGCTCAAGAAACGGGAATATTCCATTTGCGACAGAGATTTGCACTTGCGGATGCAATCGCAGTCTGCTTGTGCACTGATGCCCTGAGGCCTAACTGAGAGTCGCATATAAACCTGTCAAAATAGTAATAAAAACAAATGCTGCGTGGCACGGGTCTGTGCAAGGTATGAGGCTTAACGCCCACGCTCAAAAGATGTCTCTCCTTTTCAATTACCGGCGAGTCATTACCGCATTACATGGCGTATTGACAAGACTGCACCGCAAAACACATCTTCATTTCTTTGTCCTTTCTTGCAGAGGGCAGCCTAATTGAGCTGCTTACAACTCATTTCCAAGCAAGTGCCCCATTGTCCCTCTCAATTCTGGGCAAATATATCAACGATTGCCCATTTTATAATACCACTTAAAACACCAGGCACAGGAGAACCTCTTCGTGCTAATAACCCACTTAATATTTGTAAATGCTCTAACTCCTTAGCACGAATATTAAACTCACTTAAACGGGCTTGTAATTTCTGCACTATCTTGACCCCAATTCATTTCCACTTCTCACATGTCCGACCATGTTAAACCTTCATTAAACATATCTATAAATTATATTGTCTCTGACAACACTGCAGGATTTCTTGATAGGACCTTGATAACTGCAACTTTCTCTGCTATGAAATCCTAATTTCTTAGATATGCAAATTTCAGTTGTTATAAAACTGTACGGCTGACTGGCTTCTGGGCAAAAACAAACTTAACAAAAACAGAATCTCGTGCCTGTATGACTTCATATTCCCAAATAGATCAACTACAAGTTATCCCTCAAATAATATACACCAAGATTACAATAAAGTAATTGTTACATCGCATGACACTGGGAAAATCCACAATGTAATGACAAAAGACAAAGACACAGATCCCCCGTATAGTCATAACAGACAGTTTGGGCAAGTGCTGTGAGCAAGCACCTATGAAGGCCAGAGGGGCTGGGTGGCCAGCACCACACCTGGCCGCCTTTGTCTCCCCAGTGACGATGTTTACACACCACACCAGTTACTCATTTGAGGCTGAGTCGACCTAGGGGAGGCGCAGGACCGGTTCAAATAATCGTCACTGGTGTTGGCCGTGAGTGGGAATCGAACTCGGGTCGCTGGGTTCATAGCGCAGCATGCTACCGCTCCCCACAATGCAATGGGCACCCTAAATGTGATGCACACGTTATAATAGACTGTTCTAACCACAAAGGCTATGTACATTTAAATATGCATGTGGTGGAGAACTTTAAAATAACGTATAATCTCATTTGAAATTATTTTCCATTGTCTTCAGATCCACATGTTCTCATCTGCCGTTTTAATATAACTTATTTTCCCAGATCGTTAGAGTTGTGGCAATAGACTTGTCTGGATTGGATTACATCATTCAAGTTTGTTCCTCCGTTATTCCTGGGGTTTATCTCGCCTGGTATGCAGGAGGGCGTGGGTTCGATCCCAACCCTGCCTCTCTCCCCATGGTCGCTTAGATTTTTCTCTGGGTCCTCCGGTTTTTCCCCGCACGCGATTAAAAACAGCGTGCATTTAGAGGATTTGGCTGCTACAAATTTCCACGCGATAAGCCACTTCATTGAGCTATCATTTGTGGCCTAGTCGCTTCTGAAAAAGAGCCATATAGCTCAGTGGGCCTTACTTGGTAAAATAAAAAAAATGTTACCTAGGATTTGTTCCGAGGATGTGGGTGGGTGGGGGGGGGCTGTACATTGGGCCACGCAAATGAAGTCTCAAGTCTGTATCTGCTCTAGCACCTCAGTGACTGGAGGATGCCGTTGTAGTGAGCTCAAGAGGTGAATGCATAAATGGGTGTCACGTCCTTTTTTTGGGGAAATCTTGCAGCCTTCCCAGTATATAGCCGAGGTGTTCAATTGAGGCGAGACGGAACAGGGCATTGCACCAGTGGGGTGTCGGGGGGAGCGCTCCTCGTGTGGTTTCCATGCATTAAGGATGGCTTTGTGGGCTTTGAACATGTTAAATCTTGCTCATGTTTTAATTTCTCTAGGATTTTTATTCTTCTTTCTATAAAATATATTTTTGGAGTTCTTTGACATGAGCCACCGCTAGAGAGATAATATAAGAACACAATAATAATAATGTCGTGTTCCTTGTGACTGCTATTTGGGAGATTGAACTGGACAACAATCCGGCAGGTACCGTCCTCTCTAGCATTTGTTTACTAACTTGTTGGTGCTTTGAAGGAGGGCCGTTGCACAAAACGTCGCCTACTTTTGTTTTCCCTTTTAAGGTCACGGCGTTATTGACGAATGTGTCGAGTTTATTTGTATAACAACTATTCGGTGCTCATTGCCTTTCCTGCTCAGTGCCTAGAAATGATTTTTTGTATTTCACTGCTGCGCAATAAACAAAATCATTGTAACAGTAAAGTATTGCATTACATGTGACAGAGCAGTTGGCTTTACCAGCAGTCAGCAGACCTAGTCCCGAAGACATCCATCACCGACTTAAGCAAAGAAAATTAAACAAAGCTGCAAGGGACTACGTTGTCCGTGGTACACAAGCGCAAGCAAATAAAAAAACCTTGCCACATTTATCATAAACACTGCAGCATTGCAGGAAATGATAAAAAAACGCACAATAGGCTGACTTTTTATAGTCGTGGTTGTTGAGCACGGGCCTGTAGGCTCACCAAAAAAATAATAATACCAAGGGCCAAGCAACAAACAGCGATATTAAAGTCGTGATAGATAAGAGTTAATACTTTCTTGAATTGAACAAGGGTTTTTTTTGTTCGAACTTTGGAAAGAGAGACGATGGGAGGAGGGAATTGGAAAGTCAAGCAGTGCGAGTATAACGAATGGAGTTAATTTAACGATGGGCCTTTAAACCGTACCCACCGACATTGTCAACGTTCCCACGATAAAGTTTCGTACGTTCATTCAAGAATGTTACGTTTACTTCAAATCAGTTTATATGTACATTATGTTTTCGACTTTTCTGAGGTTTTTATTACTACTCAATGTATATGAATGAATAACTGCCCATGTCAACTATTAAAAAAGAAATTTGCCTCAGTGAACCACAGTGTAACGTTCGATCTCCAACTATAAAACCAGTCACTCTTTCTGCCCTCTCGCTCTGCTCCTCGGAAGAAGCACCACCGCTCCAAACATCGGACTATTATCATCATCATCAGCCATGAACAATCTGCTGTTGGATGAAGGCCTCCCCAAACTGTTGCCATCTCTCACCATCCTGTGACACAACAATGCACCCAGCACCTGCACACGAGCTCATTTCATTATTCCATCTCCCCCGGTACAGGTCCTCTCAAAGCGTGCTTCATCCCTTGGCTACCACTCTGCCCTTGGATTTGCCCATTGACCATCGTCCCTCCTGGCGACGCCCACATAACTTTCCTTAACAATTATAATTATTTTTCGATTTAAAGCTTTCGTGACTGCAGGGATTCATCTTCTTGGTTCTTTCGGTAAAATCACGTAGAAGGGAAATAATAAAATAAATTCTTTTTTTATTATATTACTTTATAATGTTTTACTTTTATTATTTTATTATTTCCCTTCTACGTGACTTTACCGAAAGAACCAAGAAGATGAATTATAATTATGTCTTTAACCTGCATATGTTTTCTGATCCGTGCGTTTCTCTTTCTGTCTCTCAGTACAAGCAGACAATTATATTCTTGGTTCTTTCGGTAAAGTCACGTAAGAAAATGTTCTTGCTGTGGTTTTCACATCTGATGATGATTGCTTGTGTTGCAATCGAAACGTCATGAGAATTTAATTGTTTTGTTTTTATTATTTTATTATTTCCCTTCTACGTGACTTTACCGAAAGAACCAAGAATATGAATCCCTGCAGTCACGAAAGCTTTAAATCGAAATTCAGACAATTATAATCAGTGTTATTGGCAAATACAGAGTACTTCAAAAAAAGGTTAACACTTGTATGGGACTATCGTTTTAATGGAAAAAGAACGGATAATACACAGTAACATGATAACAAATGTATGTTAATAGCTTAAAAAATAAAAAAAGTCTCCACTTATTCGCCATCAATGTCAACACGTGCCTGGAATCTTCTCCAGGTGGCCTCCAGAGCCCGGAGGCACATTTCTCGTGGCATTGTTGCAAATTCTCAGAATTGTTAAACAATTTTTGAAGCCCCCTGTACAGCGATATTTGAGAATTCAAATCTGACCACTGCATGAATAAATATTACATTTCTCTTTAACAATCATGCCTAATCCATAAAATCTTATATTTAAAAAAAAAATGCTTTTCCTGCATTCCTCTAATACTTCTCTGGACAAATTTTTTCTCGAAGCTACTTACCAACACCCGAGAAAGGGACCTATATTTATCGACCTGCTTATTGATCTGTTGAGAAGGGTTTGTGGCACACTATCTTCTTCCATTACCAATCTAGGCGATTAGGACCGGTTGTGCACCCCGCAGCTATTTCCTGCGTCGTCCGGAGTGTCGTAAAACCCATTTGTGGCCCCCACTTTTTGTAGGTTTCCTCTGCCAAAAGCGGAGACTTAAATCCTGGCACTTTAAGCCAGGATGCATCGCTTCAGAAATAGCCGCGAGGTATTGGCATGGATTTAGTTGTGTCTTGGGGTGTGGCGAGGCAGGGACGGTCCTGCCCCACCGCTGCCTGTCTCAAAGCTTCATTTTCTCACATGCGGTGTTCATCCATCGGACGGTAAATGAACGTTGATGTAGGCTTTTTACAAATGTGGACCAAAATTATGGAATGTTAGTAGATTATGTTGCGCACATGATGATGTCAGCATGATAAATGCAAACAGCATGAAAGAGAAGCGTCAATCCGTCGACTGAAATCTATTCCGGCGCTCGCGATAACGCGCATTGAATTGCACTTGAGGTGCTACATTCACTGCAATAGAAGTACAAGCCACCGATCCTTGAGTCCAATCGTGACCTCGGAATCGTGAAAATGTATCAAAGTGCCAGGAGGACAAATGCATAATACTCTTACAAAACTGCACTTGTTACTGTGCACCACCCACACATCTCTCAATAAGCGAGCACGATTACTGCAAATCACTGGCAGCCTAAATGGGCGCATCGCATCTATCAAGGAACTCCAAGATGCACAGAAGTTGCAGTGCAGCGAAATTTCGGCATTGTTTTTTTAAAAAAATGATTCCACTTTACTCATAGGAATAAATTGCAGTTTTTATTTGTATTTATAGGCATTAATTAACAGTGTTTAAATATAACTATTTTACGCTACGATAATTTTCCTAACGAGAATTTTCACCTCCGCGATGTGTAATTGCCTCCTCAGCGGTGCCGACTGCCACCCCGCTATCAGCTTTCCCTTCTTGTCCCTCGGTCCCACGGTGTTATAATCTTTCGCAGTTAGTTATTTGGGTGTTAATCAATGTGTAATGTTAAGTTATTTTTACGCGCAATGCCAACATATCAAACAGGTTTATCGTTTTACCAAAACAACCCACAACACATGGGGTACGAGGTTTCACGTTTCTATACAGCAGGACGGTGTCAGTCTGGCCGTCAGAAGCAGTTTGACATATTGGGCCTTCGGGCATAGACTCAACAGCTGTGTAGTAAGTGCGGTGAAAAAAATGATTGAAACATTTTTTTTTACAATTGTAGTTAATTTGGTTGATCCAGCCTTCAGGCACTGCCATATAATTTATTTGAAATTTAAAATGTTTTTTTAAATTTTATTTAACTGACAAAATGATGCATCCATTCACTTTAAGTAAAATATCACAGCTGGAAAATGAAAAATATATTGGATCACATTTGAAAGAAAAACCCCCACAAGAAATTAATGTAAAATCGTTCTTACAAGTGTAACATATGAATAGACTTCACAGTTGGAGCAATGCAATACAAGTTCTACTGAAATAATGAGAAAGGGTGGCCGTGTATGTGTAAATACAAAATGTAATCTTCTTGGTTCTTTCGGTAAAGTCACGTAGAATGGAAATAATACAATAATAAAAATAAATCATAATAAAATAATTCTCACGACGTTTCGGCCACAATGCAAGCAGCCATCCTCAGGTGAAGAACAGGTCTTAGAGTCGCGACCTGTGGCCGAAACGTCGTGAGAATTATTTAAAATGTGAAATTTTTATTATTTTATTATTTCCATTCTACGTGACTTTACTGAAAAAACCAAGAAGATGAATGCCTGCCGTCACGAAAGCTTTAAATTGAAACAAAATGTAATTTTACGTATGAATTTGTGGGAAACTCCCACCTCTCCCGAGATGTCTCGCCAGTGTGGGAAAGTAGGCCAATTGCCTTCTAGAATGTCTCTCTTGAGCTCCCTCTCGTTTGTGAATGAAAGCTAAAAAAAATTGTATTTGGGCTATGACCCCAGCAAGCGATCACCAACTCATTTAAGCCTTTAACGTTAAGCTTTTAACATAACATCCCGATTAATTCCCGAAATGAAATGTATTTGGCTGCAGTCAGGATTGACCTTTAACTTAATTCGGGCAGAATCCGTGGTGATCGTATGTACTCGCGCACATATGCATCAAGCAAAATCGATGCTTATGCTCAAGAGACCCAATATCCATGCAACAAATTGTACTTGTAAGAATCAACTAATTTTATGAATCATCCGAAATACTCACAAATTATGCAGTGCATAAAACAGTACAAACTAGATATGATAATGAACGAAAAAATAAAGATGGTAAAAATGTAAAAACAAAAACCTTAAGTGACTCTGTCTCATGGACATTTTAACTTTATGGCGGTACTATGGTACCCTGGGGTTACCATAGTACCCCGGCTCTCGCATCATGTCCGTGATGCAATCGTTTTTAGTCTGTTGATGGTCAGCGATGCAGCAATCGACTCATCTCGACGAGCTGTACACGATGTACTATCCAAATTAAAATTTTCCATGACAGATTTTTTTATGCTGATGTTTGGCGTTTCGACATCGCGGAGTGTGGCACTGATTTCGGATTGATCGGTACCCCAGTCGCGGAGTGAAGTACACCCCTGGAAAAAATAGTGTCCCAGAAATATAATATTTAATTACCTTGGCCCATTTAGTATTATTGGGTACCCCGGGGTACCGCGATGAGGATCACGTGTCGAACCACTGGGGAAGTGAATTAGTTACATTCCTATTGACATTAAGCCCGGCATCTGGCAATCACATCATAATTCCAGAACACATTCATTCACCCACATCTTACTGTGCTTATGGAAAACTGAACTTAATGAAAAGCAACAAAACGGCATGCCTAAATGAGTTTTTCTAATCAGCGTTATATCACCAGTGGTAGCAGATGGTTCACGTAAACGTTGACAAAATAAATGGCGCAGAAGGTGCAAAGTGCACGGAGAAAGCGTGGAGAGATGCACGCTGAGAATTGCAACTGAGAAATGGAAAGAGGAATGCACGGATCAGGGATCAAATGCAAATCCGAGACATTGTATTGACTGTTAGGAAAAGTAAGCGAGCATGGGCAAGACACGTCAGAAGGAGGGATGATGGGCAGTAGCCGAGACTAACAATAAAGTGGCAGCTAAGGAGGGAACACACTTAAGGGCACGTCCCAGTTTGGAGATGTATTGACGAGATCAGCTTATGCGCAAGAATTGTCACATCACAAGACTGTGATGACTTGGGGAAAACTTGATTGTATGAATGTATGTTGAACTTCTTTCACACTGTAAGTAGCCAACCGCGCTAATCAGAGGTACGGGGGTAGGACAACAAACTAAACACAAAAAGCAGTTCTAAAGAAACGAGTTTTCAATCTAGATGTAAAAATGCATAGCTCCAGTGGCTTCCTAATATCAGAAGGAAGAGCGTTCCAGATGGCCGCTTAAGCGCTAATTGAGCAGTGAACAGATCATGGCTGGTGACGATGACAAATGTGCTGCATTTTTCTGAGCACAGACATTCAGTTGTAGCATAATAAGCTCATGATTTCAATCGTTCCCCTGCGCCCTCCACAAAGAAACGCATCTCATCCATATGTTACAGAATGAGTGCAAAAATAATGAAAAAAAATATAACGAAATGAAAAACAGGAATAAACAAACATATTGCACCAGCAATTTGAGCAGCAAGATAACGGAGAGAAAAAAAAAGAGTCAGGAAGCCCCAAAAACATGCTGCGATGATATCTCTCTCTCTCTCTCATACTAATGGATGGATGTGATAAAAAAACACAACCGGGCATTTAAAATGCAACAGTGCTTAGACATATCTGCTGAAGTGGCATAACCGTGGATGAGAAGAAACAATCCATAGTGAGGGCGATCAGCGTAATTGTGTCTCGGGAATAAAAAAAAATCTATCGCAGGGAAATGGCCTGTCATGCGCAGCCGGCCACAGACCCCGGGTACAAAGCAAAACATGGATTTTTATTGACGTTTTACTGATCCGTGCAAACGAGCGGAATTTTATGTCGCCACAGCAGAGCGCCACATTGAGCCCAGAGACCTGAGCGCCGTTGTGGGCAAATTCCACGCTCAGCGTTCTGCACATCTCTGAAGTAAAACGTCCAGACAGTTATTTGATTTTAATTCTGAAAGGGTAAGAATTGCCAAAGGTGACGATTGGTGAAATCGCATGTTTGGAGAGAGATTGCGAGTGAAAATAGTTTCTCCGATCTAACACCTTGACGTAGAGCTGTTGAAACTCCTCCAGGTTCAGCTTGCCGCTGGGGCAGTCCTTGAGGAAGCCCTTGTACCACTGCTTCAGCTCAGCCTCGTTGAATTCTGTGCTCTTCAGTAAGTCCTCCAGCACCTCTGGAGCCAGCTTGCTGTTTTGCTTGCCCATCGCGAGAGGTCAGAGCTGTGGGGTAAAAGAAGAGGACAGAGTCATTGAGGTCATTGCTCACCAAGGCTCCACAACATCTTTCACTGGCTCAACAGCAAATCGACATTGCTTTTGGCGTGCAGCATTATGGGAAAATCTGGCAATGCCTTGAGAGTATTTTTTGTTTGTTACAACTGGTGAAAATTGGTTAGGAAAGCAACGTGATATTTTAAATAAAATACTGTAAAAAGTAGACATTCAACTTGAATGGATAATAAGAACACAACATATACCAGATCAAAAAAAGATTAAAATGTAAATAACATTATTAATTGTGGTTTATATATGCAGGCTGTAAATAAAAAAAATATTATAGTCAACTCTCAATTATCTGGGGGAATGGGGGAAGGGGCAGCCCGGATAAAAAAATATGAATTGGGCATAACAAATGTGAATTAGGTTACACAACGCAATGTGTTGTTTACCAACATAGAATGGCTATTAAGATGAAGAAGATATTTTTTATTGTTTCTTGAAGACGTTGGTTTTTTGGTCACGTGAGTCACCGACCCACAGTGAGTGAGGAGCAGTGGCTATTCAAACCAACGGATGGGTAAAAGCTAAATACAGTGTATATACTTTATATTTGTTTCATTCCCACGGTTAATCCGCGACACAGACAATCCACACACTCCGAGTTCTAGGGTGCGGCAAAACAATGTCGATGCATGAGAAACACATTTTCTAGACAATTGAACATTATTGTTAATTGTAGTGGCAAGCATTTATAATGTGTCTGTAAAACAAAGTTTGCTTAGCCTCCCCAAGCCCCAGCCACCTATCACGATCCTGCCGTGTAACAAGCTCTCAGTGACAATACTGACAGACGATAGACCATTTATTCTTCTGTGAACAAAAGGGCAAATGGTAAAACAATGCTTGCATCCGAATAGCTGGACACAAGCAAGTCCATCCGGTGCCAAACCATGGCAATTTAATCACCCTGAGCCTTTGTGATATCTGAGCTCACTTACCCCCAAAGCTTGTCCCCATTTAGAAACCCTTTATTAATATTGATGGCAATGTTCTGAAAGCCATCATCCCAAAGGATTCCTCTCGTCACCTACAAACTAAAAAATTGACCTCCGACCCACAGGAGGTAGCCCGCAATTCCTAGGGGACGGACAACACGTGTTGTACGTGTCGGGGAGGTCATGTGGCCGCACAAACTATTCCCATAGCTTCTTAAATATAAAACGCATTTACCTTTGTGAATGCCTTTAAGTAGGATACACTTTTCGAGCACAGATAATTTCAACTAACCCCCCCCCCCACCCATGCTAAATCACTCCACAGCAGCAACAGAATTAGATTAGACTCATACAAAGCAGCATTGACACCTGCAGACTCAAAAAAATAATGGGAACATTTCCCCATTACCATTAATATCAAATCAAAATACATCTTGTTCTGGGGGAACAGTGGCATACAGCAACACGGGCAGTGACAGTGGTTGAGAACCCCAGGAGATGAAAATATAACCAAGATGCACAGGCAGACTGCTAACCGGACACGTAAGGGTCGACTTCGATTTTTTTTCGCTTTAGAGAATGAAAGAAAGCAGCATTGAATTATGGGGATGTGTTGTACTTATTAAATGTGTGTAGGACGACTGCTTCTGCAGTGACCACGCACATACTCGAGCTTTGTTTTAGTTAAAATTATAAATAATTGGCACATACACTATGGGACATTCCATCAGAAATAATTGTGAATGTTGGTGCAGAATGAGATTTTCTAATTGTGCGTTATGAAGGATCTGAGCGCTCTAAATTAATAGCTGCCATTTTAAAACTTAAAACAAGACGATGCATTTAAATTTTAAGAGTCGTCACGTTTTCATGGAACGCATTAAAGTTTAAAGAGGTGGACGACGTGCTAATGTCTTCCTCGGCAGATGAGAGTGCCCACCATCTGAGACAAAAAGTGTGCACAGGCCTCTACAATCTGGAAGTCTTATCAGGCAAGTATGCTGGTGGGAGCCCAGGTTGGTATATGCACTCTGATTTGACTTGCAAAGCACTGTGGGTATTTCCCATGACACTATACGGCATTAACATATTTCACCTTAACTTGGACTCTTTGAAAGACGGACAGGTGCGGGTCAACCAAACACAGGCCTGAAAACAATAAAAAGGCTGCACATTTTAATAAAGGAATACGCCTCACGTTGATGCGTTTGAACGAGCAGATTAATTTATATAGGGCTCAGACTCTTGCGGTGTTAGGTAATTGCACTCTGCAAGGGTGCGAGGAATAACAGATGGAGTTACGGCTTCATAAACCATGAGGCAGCCCCCCACGCGGGTTCTCTCCAGCTGCTGCTGCAATTTTTTTGATAGCCGAGTGTGCGACACTGCGCCGTGCGATGAGTCTCCCCGAGACCTTGAGCTCGCGGCTCGAGTCGGTCCAGCGAGCGAGACTTTAATGCAGGCAGTGACGGTTTCGTAAAAAAAAGAAAAAAATATGTATATTTAAGGGGGGGGGGGGGGGGTTCATATTGGGCTGAGGCGATGATTTGCAGCCGGGTTTGTGGAACACGCAGAGATGGCGCTGTAGACATGTGCGAGATGATGACTCGCGCACCTGGTGAGCATCGAGGGTGTCGATATTGACAGGCAGTACCGCAAGTAGGTTGCCGAGCTATTTTAATAGTGGCCATATTTTAAGGATATTTTGTCTGTCACAGAAGAGGCGAGTAATTAGATGGATTTTTTTGCCAACGTTATTATGGGTTTCATGTTTGAAATAACGGTATCTAAAATATCATCATGACGATCTCATTTTGGACATTTTTCTACCGCAACTTATATAACATGTTCATGAAATTGGCCTTATTTGAGGAGCAATAATAAATTGGCCCAACTTTCCAAGGAAGATCCTGCTGTAAAAGCCTTGAGCCTCCCTGTAATAGCCTTGTGATTTGTTTTGTGTAATATAAATTCTTATTAGGAGTGATGTTAAGTTGGGTTTTAGTTAATATCTTCATGAAGTTTTCATTTCCATGACACATAAATGTCCTTTAAGAACAACACACAGGTAGCAGAGGCTCACAGAGCATTGAGGAATGACCTTAAAAGTCTCAACGCAGGGCTGTGTCCAAGTCGGCCTCCCTTACTATATATGGGTCGACAGTGGTCCATTTATAACATATCAGTTATTTTATAGGTTACTATTCTGATGAAGTAATTGCCTACCATGTACAGAATCAAGTTGCTACACAAGTTCATAAAGAATACAATAATAATGATAATAATTTACAGACCTTTGTCAATTCACTGGTGGATGAAGGCTTCCCCATGCCATGTTGGCCATTGGGGTTGTGTCACCATATTTGACCATGTTGACAGGTCCAGATGCTAACTTGCCAATGATGTAAGCCGTGGCCAGGAATTGAGCTCCCGGGATCATGTTAACTGCTGTGCCGCCGTTCCCCTTAATATTTAGTAAAAAAATACGTACTTGATAAACAACTTATGAAGGAAATATAAAAGGTGTTCATGAAAGTGATCACATAAAATGCTAATTACTGGTGGTGAGGGCAGAAACGGTAAAGTTATTGCTTAGTTTTGCGTCTCGGCTTGAACTAAAGCTACGAAATTAGCTCCAATTTTAAATTAATAATACTGGCAGCATTACAGTCTTCAAGGCGCATTTAATGACATAGCTTGCTCAATGAAGCATTGTCGTCAGATGTTTGTGTCTACATATATTCGAGGCTAATACACTACGTGCAGGCACTATAGAAATGTAATGATTATGGTGATGACGTCACCCTGCTGCTGCTCTATTTAAGAATTGGAGCAAGAGCAGAGCCTCACCATTCTGGCGAATTGCCCGATGATGCTGGATGCAATTACCAGCGAAACGTCGTACTCAAAAATTGTAAATGTTGTGGTTTCACTCTTCAGCACACCGGTGGGTTAAAGCAGTGAACAATTTGTCTTTTGTCAACGTGACATTTTTTTGCTGATTGGCCGTGTCGGGTGGTGGAGGGTTACGACACATTTATAAATAACGCGATCTAACCCAAAACGTTGATTATGAATTGTGGTGATATTGTGGTTACATTTACATTTCTTTACGCGATGCATGAGCAATATTTCTGCCGCTGAGTAAGAACAGAAACTGTGCTTTAGCAATTTTCGTTGTTCTTTCGCTAAAGTCGACAGACCTGTTCTCCACCTGAGGACGGCTGCTTGCGTTGTGGCCGAAACGTCGTGAGAATTATTTTATTATGTTTAATTTTTATTATTTTATTATTTCCATTCTACGTGACTTTACCGAAAGAACCAAGAAGATGAATTCCTGCAGTCACGAAAGCTTTAAATCGAAATGTGCTTTAGCAAATCAAGAATTTCAACCAATGGGGGTTCGGCAACCTGCCGCTCCGGAGCGGCACGCGGCTCTTTATGGACCGCTTCGTGACCTTGTTTTTAAAGCACCGCCGTCTCGTATTCACCACAATGCATTGCGGCTCTTGAATTATTGAGGTTTTTTTTTTATTTTCCCGAAGTTCGAAAATATGGCTCTTCTTGTGATTTTCGTTACCGACCCCCCTGGTTTATGAACAAATTGTCCCTGTGCACATTTGCGTAGTCGTTGATAACTCCCTCGACGTGAAAATATGGCTTACGTTTGCATAACGAGGTAAACACGAGACCTTGGAATTGTGTTTCCACGGCACTATTGCCGGAGGGGTCTCCATTAAAGGGGTGCTCCAAAGAGACCCCTCTCGAGGGCATTTGGCCAGATATTTTGGGAGAGCTGGGAATACCCAAAGTTTACCCCACCACGCGCGACCTGCCGATTGGCTCACTGCGGTGCATCCATTGACACTGCTGGATGGACAGAGGCGGGGAGACTTAAGAACCGTGCGTCATTGCTTCAACTGATGCTTCAGGAAACCGAACCGGTGACCTCTGATGTGCTAGTCCGGTGTGCTAGCCATTACACCGCACGGCTGCATCCTTAACTCTGCGCAGGATAAAAATGTTAATATTCATGGTTTCGGCAGTGCCGCCTCAGTGTTCTGAAACTGAAGGCAAGTTGCTCTCCCTCCACCATTTTCTTTTACCAACTCACAAGTGGTCTGAGGAACGTTGCGGTGTTATTAAGTCAAGCGCAGGGCAGATCATGGTGGTGGGGTAAATGCAGAGCCCATCTCTTTTAAGCCGCCTGAGCAGCGTTGAAGAATAAACAAAAGGCACTTTTATATAAACTGTATAAAGAAAGGGTCTGTCGCTGTAATGACATGAACACTGGGTTCAGGAAACGCTAATGCATTCCTCTTATCTCTCCTCAATTTCTATTTTAAGCATTTAGCTCGATTTACTGGTAGATGGGAAGCTGGTGACAAATGCACAATGATCAGCAAACCATCCCCTATAATTACCGTGGGGATCTCCCTCGTTCGCTAACGACTCGGACGCATTAATTGATTTTGATGATGGCCCCAAATCTGGGTCAGATACCTTCTCATTTAAACCCAGCACACGCCGCCGTTAGGGGCAAAGCCAGAAGAGCCCCGGTGCTCAGGGTGTGCTCGGAGGAGGGTGGAGATGATGGTATAAGATTGCCGAGGATGAGCCTCAGAAATTTGCGAGTTCATTTCCTCTTTTAATTAATTCCTTCCCGCAATTCGTTTTCGATGAGGCCGTCGTGATAACGGGTCACGTCGCGTGCTTGCAGAGCGGAATGTCGTTTGGCTTTCAATGTTCACGCAGCGTTTTGCGTCTGACGCAACCAGAGATCCGTGGGGGAATGTGGCACGTGATGGCCAGGTCTTTATCCGAATGGAATTTTTTACAAATTCCATTGTTGATAATATGGCGCGGGTCGTGCTCTGTAGCTCTCCGACGTGTTTTCGGGTTACACCGCGTTTCGTTCGAGACGATATCCGACGTTTCAACTCCACGTGCCGGGAGCTTTTTTAGGAACTGAATTGTAATATAATTGTAATATCTGGGCATGATGTCCGACAATTAGCTCCACGTGCCGGAGAGAAACGTCGGATATCATTGCGAACAACACACGCGGCACAATCCCACATTGTGGATGGTTAATATGCTCGCCATGAAATATTCTTGATAATTTGCAAGAGCGAACCGTGGTGGTTTGTGATTCCTATTAGAGCTGCCAGGTAACTTCTGCAGGAAATTATGAAAAGTACCACATATGCCGAAAAGCAAGATGCTTAAAGATTTTTTATTTAAAGCTTTCGTGACTGCAGGGATTAATCTTCTTGGTTCTTTCGGTAAAGTCACGTAGAAGGGAAATAATAAAATAATAAAAATAAAACATAATAAAATACAATTCTCACGACGTTTCGGCCACAATGCAAGCAGCCGTCCTCAGGTGAAGAACAGGTCTGTCGGAAAGACATTTCAGACGCTGTCTTTCCGACAGACCTGTTCTTCACCTAAGGACGACTGCTTGCGATGTGGCCGAAACGTCGTGAGAATTGTATTTTATTATGTTTTATTTTTATTATTTTATTATTTCCCTTCTACGTGACTTTACCGAAAGAACCAAGAAGATGCTTAAAGATGCCGCTATATTATTCACAAGCGTTGCCCATCCTGTGCCCGTGGCACATCCGAATTTTACATTTGCAATACAAACTCGCAACTAAATTGTAAATATTGTCTGACAATTCCCTTTGTACCTGTCCCCAATTCAGGTCTCCCCTTGCGACAGTGATAGAGCATCTCGGAGGGAATCTCGTCTTATTCTACAAAGGAACATCAACCCAATCAATCAAATGGATTCGTGTCCCAGTAGCATAAATAAATCAAATGGGAAACCGCAATCAAATCACACGCCGGAGAAAGAGAACAAAAACCTGTAAAGTGGAGAAGAACCGACATCGTGGAGCAAGGCGGCATGGACATCAGGACGTGTTTTTTGACAATCGCGCTGACTTACGTTACGTAAACCAACGTGACTGTAAAAGAAAGAAGGAAGAGATTTGCCGTGTGGCTGTAGGAGGGTGAAGAGAAGAATTGTTAGTGGAATGTGGTGCGCGAGTCGGTAGAATTATCTCTACTGCTGCCCAATTGCATTTTTTTACGCTGTCTTACGACGGTTTGAAGCATGCATGCCTCAGCTCTGTCCATCTTTATGCGTGTATGTATGTTACATAGGGTTATAATGACATTCCTAACAATTATCCAATATAAACAAAACGTTGATATAAGTTATGTTGCGATTAGGGACTTTCTGCGTAGAAAATAGACCAAATTGTCCAACTTGGTGACACAAATCAAAAGGGAATATTTTTCCCACTCTCGTAATTGTTTCTGATTTAATGGCCCACAATGGTTGCGCCAATATTCTATGAAACAAAAGAACCACGTGTTCCGTACGTGCATCAAATTAAATACTTCCAAGGACAAACAAAATTTGGAAAGCATTCCAGAATCCATGCATAAGCATGATTTTTTTTTCTTCTTCCAAACTTGTTTTAAGAAACAACCACACGCAAAGGTTTAATTTGCGTTCGGGACCACGTGGCTGGGCATTCGCTCAGACGAGTGGTGCATCAGAGTGTGCCGGCTAAACTCACTCCTCCTGGCCATCTGCCCAGGAGAGATGAGAACTGCCCGATGATGCTGGATGCAATTACCAGCGAAACGTCGTACTCAAATTGTAAATGTTGTGGTTTCACGCTTCAACACACTGGTGGGCTAAAGCAGTGAACTATTTGTCTTTTGTCAACGTGACACTTTTTTACTGATTGGCCGTGTCGGGTGGTGGAGGGTTACGACACATTTATAAATAACGCGATCTAAACCCAAAAACCTTGATTATGATTAATTGATGGATGGGCGTGCAGTAAATGTGGAGTGAGGGGGGGGTTAGGCGCTGCTTTACCATCAGCTAGATTTGATAATTGAACAGAGAGGCCATGAAAGGCATGCACCCGGTCATTGTGAATACAACTCCTGCCGCACACTCAACGGGTTTCTAGCTTTTTTTCTCTTTTTATATCGCTTATGTGTGGTTTGTTTAAGAGTAGCTTGGCAAATGGAATGTTTAAAGAAGTTCAACACGCATACAGTTGTGGCCGCTTATAAGAACAAAATAAATCCACCTCGGAAAGTGGTGAGATCGATATAAACGGTCATCAGGAACAGTAAGCGAATGCCAAGAAAAGTCAGTGGGTTTTGGCAGGACACATCCCGAGAAGGAATGATAATGATGGCGGATGGGAGGAGACCGGTGATGGAATGGCAGTCGATGGAGGAAACACCCCCAAGAGGACGACAGCCACCAGAGGAGGAGTGAGGAGACGCCATCTTGTGCCAGAGCGAGGCTAGATTGTGGCCATCACAGGACCAGGAAGGATGGCGATGATGATGAGGGGTAGCCCTTCTTCCAGCAGTGCATTACACTGTGTAACAAAAAAATATATATTTTGTTCCTGGGTAGTAAGTGTTATTTCCCAATTGTTTATGCCTCAAAAGTACAGAAAGTGGTTATTATTCCCCACAAACTTTGCTTTTGTGACCAAGACAGTGATATTTTGAAATGTACCTGTTTTCAATGATAAAACGTGGTGTGCATTTGTGTAATTTATTCATGTAAAGTCCTGGTCACAAAAGCAAAGTTTGTGGGGAATAACAGCCATTTTCTATACTTTTGAGGCATAGCCAATTAGAAAATAACATACTACCCAGGAACAAAAATCGTGTTACATAGTGTTATCATTCAATGCACTGAAATAGGTAGAAAATAGATCTGAATTGCACAGTTATATATAGACTGACCTTACAGTGTTTAATTACTAATTGTTTGTTCACTTTTTATTTGGTGAACATTTCTTAGGCTTTTTTCCCCTTCTTCTTCCAAATGTTATTCCTGGCGTGCTCTTGGTGTCATATCATGAGACAAAGAATGCATTTGGAAATCTCGCAGAGCCGTGTGGCTTTGCGAGTCTGAAAACCTCACAAAAATGTTGCGCAAAGGTTATTCTGAACAAATCTTCCAGTGCCTCTTTATATTTATACAGTAAGGTGCACACTTGCCCCTGCACTATGCTAAGTGGTTGTTTTTTGTAGCACAGCAGGCAAACTAATAGTTTAAAGAATATTTTGTTTAACTAGTTGAGAACTCAAGCGAGCAGGATGAGCCTCATTTGCAAGATTGACCTGGGGCTTTAGTCTGCCAGTGGGGGGGCAATGATCGTTAAGTATAATCCTAATTGAGTAATTTAGCATTTGATAAAACGTGGACCCTGATGCCGGCAACACATTGGCTTTACCCATACTAAAGACATCAGAGGTGTGAAGCGGATGGCACGTAGTATTGTTATGCTTGTCACACCCACAGTGATAACCGGGGCGGCCGCCAGATTGGAACCGTGAACCTCTGCGACAAGCGATCCACGTGCTACCGCCAGGCCATGTGACCACAGCAGTTCACACAGGTAGAATTGAACCACGTGACGTGAAAAACCAAAATGTGACACGTGTTTATTTTCACGTAGCGATTGTTGATCAGACCATGACCATCAGCTCGCTACACCTGAGCACCCCGCTGATCATGGCATCTCAGCGCTTCTGACTCAGCGCTCTGACCCTTGAACCACCCTGCCACCTCCCTAATGCTTTTGCAATGTTTAAGTCTTCGTGACGTTATCCTTTAAAGGTCAATTTTATTTGTTAACCCTGTCCAGAATTGTAAACGTGCCATTGCTATCACGATGCGATCGCTCGGATACGCGGAATGATCTCGGTTTTTTGTCGTATAAAAACGCGATAACGTTGAGTGACGTATAATATCAGCCTCTTGCGGTGGCTCCTGCTCCAATATCGGAACGTGACCATACTCTCCTCGTACAGACCATCTCGTCAGATGTTTACGTCAACACTAGAAGAGTGCCCGCCATTGGCACAAAAATGGTGAAAAAAAATGGCTTCCAAATTTCTGCTTTGAGAACAAAATAAATCGATTCAGTAAGAATCTGCAGAAGGCATGCCATGATGAACATAAGGAAAAAGCACATTGTCAAAACTTTAGCCTGTGGATGTTACTGTTACTATGCTGAGTATGATGGTTGCCAGTTGTGTTTCTTCTTTGCCTCATTATGCACATTTAATAGCACACAAAGGTGTGCTCACAACCAGCAGGAAGGCACAACTCCCATCGTGCCTTGCATACACATCATGTGATTGCCACATGTCATGTACAGTGCTCTCAGCCTAGTCTAAGGTCACGAGCTTGGAAGTTAAATTTTACATTAACGAAGCTTTAATGTTTTATTTTAATGTTTGAATGTTATGTTGCCCTTTCCGGAATACACAGCCTTGGTGCCTTAGCGCCTTACAAAACAACTGTTTGCTTTTTGGGTTTGATATTTTTTTGTGTACACTAACACACAATTGGGCAATTGCTAAACTACATGTAAAAAGTTAATTTAATGAGTTGATTGTGATAATTTAATCTCCTAAATTATCTCAGCTCACTATCAATGACAATATAATAATGCCCCTTATTCAGAAAATTTTCATCCTTGTCTTGAAACTCACTTTCAGGTGGGTCATGCAATGGGATGTTTGGCCAATTCCACGAATTAGTATTTTGGCCCATGAAAAGGAAGCAGTACCCAGAGACGACGCACACCCAAGAGACGCAACCAACACAAGCAACTTCTTGGTTCTTTCGGTAAAGTCACGTAGAATGGAAATAATAAAATAATAAAAATAAAACATAATCAAATAATTCTCACGACGTTTTGGCCACAACGCAAGCAGCCGTCCTCAGGTGGAAAACAGGTCTGTCGAGAAGACAGAGTCTGAATTATTATGTCTTCTCGACAGACCTGTTCTCCACCTGAGGACAGCTGCTTGCTTTGTGGCCGAAACGTCGTGAGAATTATTTGATTATGTTTTATTTTTATTATTTTATTATTTCCATTCTACGTGACTTTACCGAAAGAACCAAGAAGATGAATCCCTGCAGTCACGAAAGCTTTGAATCGAAACACAAGCAACGTTCCGCGGATGGATTCAAGAATCCACGTTGTGCGGCAATCTCCTGGCCCCATCGCAGCCCAAGCCTACAACACCATCTCATTACTGACCAGGCTCCACAATGCCTACTTTTCGACAAGATCGAGCGCATTGAGAGTGCTTTGGTTACAGCTGTTGTCGTTTGTAATTTGTACGATTCTTAAACCACGAATCGTTACATTATGAATCGATATTTGCCGAGCGATTCAATATATGCAGAGCCAAGATAACATATGCAATTATGCATAGCGTATGAAGTTATGGCTTGTGCCTGCATGCATATGTATGACACGGGGCTCATTGCAATTTTGACCTTTATTGAATATAAAGTGTTGACAATGTTCCGCGATTATGCAACGAGCAGACAGCTTCACACCCTCTCCCCGGGCTGCCTTGCCCAGTGGCACTTCATTGTAAATGCGAGCAGGGCCGCTGCTGCGTGCTGCCCTGCGCAGGGTCACGTGGCGGTCAAGACGTTAAGTGATGCCGCGCATGCGTTTGCCTGGTGGTTTGCAGATTTGTGTGTGGACGTTCACGACTTCAAAAGCCATCTCCTGCGGGTAACATTCCAGAATAGGGCCACCCCATGCCATGAGGGTCGTTGAGGGTTATTTGACCATACTCCAACGTGCTGGTTAGTGAAGGTGGGAAGCAATGATATGGGATCATAGCACAGTACAACAATGGATTGCACTGCAATTGCCCTCTGCTGCCCGCAGTGTGGCTCCTGCAAAGTTAAACTATGAACAATTATATATTTGAAATAGAATACAGCACTTTGCTGTACACAATACATTGGATCTTATTGCTTAAAAATCCAAAATTCCTACAGTCAATATAGGTAATTTTTTTTGTCATAAAATAGTCCTAAAATGTTACGAGGTAATAAAAAAATAAAATTGAGATTTACGCCCCCCCCCCACACACACACACACAACAATAATGGTACGTATGCGTATTTAAGTGCATTACAAATAATGCCACCCAGGAAATCATTTACATAATATCACTGCATTCAGGTTGTTTTGACAACACTGTGAACAACTTTTTGAGAATTTGGGAGGAAATCCGAACACCCAGAGAAACCCCAAGCACATGAGGGATAAACACTCCTATCTCTTGGCCACCTTGGTTTTTGTGTCACTCCAATTTTGGTGTCACTCCAATATTGGAGTGACACCACTCTTGGCCAACACCAAGCAGTGCCAAGTCACGTTCCGTAAAGAGCAATTCGCCACATTTCCGTAATCTGATTCAACGCGTATGCAAAATGTAACACCCTGAAATGTGCTAGGCTGATTGAGAATAACGAATATGAATAGAGGTTTTTCTTGTCATGCTTTCAGTAGTAATTGGTGGAACAGGCTTTAACGAGCATCAACTTGCTCCACTTAAAAATCTCGTTGGGTTCAAACCCAGGCTCAGTGCTGAAGGCGCAAGGTCCCGACGTGGCCATCATGGATCCAATTGTCATGGCCTATTGTTATTTAATTATCATAATGCAGCATTTACTTCGGAATTTATATTCTAGACCCTGTGAGAGTCACAAGAGTAGGCCATTATTTTCGAATGTTCTCCCAAAAATCTCAAATTAGAAACATAATTTCACAAATTCTGAAATTAAATTACATGCAATTGTTTTTCTTCCTGCAAAGCTGTGTAGCCTGGCTACTGCGTCGTTCTCGGCATGAAAAATGTATTGATTGATAATAATAATAATGTGTAATGATCTCTGACATTTTTATGAAGGTTACACCGTGTTGAGGTTGCATACCAAAGTCTACCCGGCGCTTTTAAGCAAATTATATTTCACGTTTTGCTAAGATTGTTCATTTTTTCCACATTTTTTGTTATTTCCTTACATGCCTCGTAGGCAAGATAAATAATTCATAACAAAACAACTCAGGACATGAATAATACACTACATTCTTTTTTGAATGCTTTCCAACAACGAACAAAAAATACAACAAACCACACATGTACAGCTTGTTTAATTATTTCAAGCATATTTTTTGTTGAGCTATAGTCATGTCAACAAATATCTGCTTTATTTACATATACGATCAATTTATTTGCGTACTTAATTCGGACAGCTTAACATGTAGGCTTTTGTGACCAATATTGTCCATAATTATAGAGGTTAAACCCACCACCACCAAAACTAGTAACGAATTGGCATGTTTTGTATACGTGACAAACCTTACTCATTGGCTGTGTCGGGTGGTGGCGGGTTTAACAAACATTTATATTTACGCGATCTAACCCAAAAACCTCTATTATGGTTAATTCGGACACATGTTATGTGACAATGATCAGAATCAGAATATGTATTTATACAGGAGGAATCAGATGCGCTATAAAGCTCTTTTTTACAGATGCCCAGTAGTTCCACACATACGTACGTCCAGAAATCTAAACGGTGAAGTTCTTGCACGTGTGTCATCCGTGGTTCAGGACATAGGAGAGCACGCACAACAGAGCGAGGCATTCCAGAGTCTCAGCAATTTCAGTCTGACGGCGTAATTCTCACAGCGGACCCTATAACACGGAAAAATATGACCCCACTGTGAGCCTCGAGCATCGGAGTGATTAAACTGGTACAAAAATATATTACTGGATGCAGGGGATGCCATTTTATTGCATTTCACTCAACGGAATTCTCTTCCACCTTTTAACTGGCACCATGAAGCTCGTGGATCGTGTTATGCCACTCGTGGCACTCGCCTATCGCTTTTAATTAAGCCGAGGGCACAAACATCGCTGCGAGAGGTAGGCTGCGATGGCTCAGGAGGGATATTGCTTTGCCCTTGTCGGAGCAGTCAACTGGCAACGTTGAATTCCTGGGTTAGAATCTTGCTTCACCAATATGAATTTGTCGAAGTCAATCCACTCATCCCGTGCCACCTCCCTACCTTAACCCCAACACATAAAATAAATCAACTATTTTTTATTTACCAGGTAAGTTCCACGGAGCTATATAGCTTTTTTCAGAAGCGACCTGGCCACAAATGATAGCCCAGCAAAGTGGCTTATCACGTGGCGTTTTAAAGCGGCCAAATACTCTAAACGCGTGTTTCTAAATGTGGAGGAAAAAACCGGAGGACTTGGAGAAAATTCCACGTGACCATGGGGAGAACATGCAAACTCCAAATATACAGACGTGAGAGTCGGGGTCGAACCTACGACTCCCTGTATACCAGGCGAGGTAGTTAACATCTCGCCACCACGGTACCCCAAACATACCCAACAAGAAACACGTGCACGCACATTTACACGCGTGTAATAATACATGCCAATTATTTTCCAGGATAAACCTGACTGAGTCTCAAGACTGGCCTTCAGAAGTGGCCCTGCAATGGCATGTCGTGTGTGAGAGAAAACCCACCACGGGAAACGAGGGGCGACGCTCAGCATTTCCATCTCATGGCCACACCTTGCAGCCCCATGCCGACAACACCTGGAAAGTCCTGAGGGGTGGTCACCCATTCAAGTACTCAACAGGGCTCAATGCTGTTCTACTTCATAAGATCCAATAAGATTTACGCGCATAGGAGCATGATTCTGGTATTATTCGCGTTGCCGTCTCACCGAATTGAACACAATTAAAAACTACACGCGCATGTGCAAACAGTCGGTGATGATGGCAGTGCCAAAGAAAAACACAATTTATCTACCAAATTAAGATAAAACAGCTTCAAATATGGCGAGGATTAACAATGCGCAGCGGGGACACACATGCCAATCTTAAATGTCATGCCCATTAATAAGCCTTGGCTCACAGCTCTCATTGTGCCTCAATGTCTCATTTGAAAGATAAAATCTGTTTTGTGCAAATCGTGTTTTACTCTAGGGGCATGGGATGCATCCTGTACAATGCTCCCTAATTGCTCCTCGCTTGCTCGGTTATTTCTTTATGGTGGTTACAGCGACTTTGGGTACAAATGTCCCCCCCCCGTATATCGCCACACACACGCACGCACAAAGGATATTAATATACGTTACACACACGCACGACAACAGACGGAATTGTAATGCTCATGCAAGGTGGCAGCGATGATCTTGCAAAGCGTGTACTCTCCTTCTGCGGATCAAGCAGCTTTCGATGCGATATTTTCATGACATTTTTACTTCATGTAAATGTCATTTTTCGCAGTGAGATGAAAGGGAAGATTAAATATGAAAGAGGCGGTAACCAATAAACAGTTTTTTTTACTGTAAAAAAAAATATTTTTTAGAAATATAAAATATTTCTCCCCCTTCTTTTCACGGCATTTCTGGCAAACGTTGTTTTGGAAAGGCACTCCGATGTTAACATGTGTTGCCTTCCTCTGTAACGCTTAGCTGTGCGTGCGTGTGTAATTGTATACATGTTTGATAATTATCACAACCGTCAATGAGAAACAGGGAACATCGGCACGAGCGTACCGACTTGTGCGGCGGGGGTGCATTTCACTCTGCGCTCACGACGGCTTTCTTGCAAGGCTCGTGCCTTGGGTTTGGTGGTACATGCTACAGGGTTTGGTGGTACATGTTGTGTATGTCGTTTATTGTGAAATTTCGGGCACAGTTCCTATGATCACTGTTACATTGCTTATGGCTTTATTTTGGTGATTTTTTTGGTTTGGCCACGTTTGTTTGTTGTATTACGGCGTTAGAATGATGGCTTTAATCTAAGTTGTCTTGTGGTTGTTGTTGTTGTTTGACTTGCATCCCACTGGGATTTTTGCACACAGCGTTGGTGTACGGTGCTTTTTTTTCTGGGAGACTTTGCAGTTTTTTCCTGGATTTTTCTGTTTGCGCATAGTCACTTTAAGATGTTTTCTTGTTCATATTTTTTGTTTGTTGCGGTTGCACCCGATTCAAGAGCCGAATGGCTCACAGGGTTATACCTAATAAATGAAACTTAACTGAAAACCGTCGTTAGTTTGGGGGCGAGCGTGCACGGCGATGCACGCAGCATCCTCGTCCCCGTGTGCTTGTTATAGAATATTGCCATAGTACGCGCGGGGCATCGAGGCCATGGTTTTTAAATCTTTTATATTAAGTTCGCTTGCTTGCTTAGGACCGTGCAAATCTTTCGGTCGTTTTTTAACCCACTTCCCGTGATCCCATCGAGCTGACATTTTCCACACAGACTCGTTGTGCGTGACAATTAATGTTCGTGAAAATTTTTTCCAAAATTTTACGCTTTTTAGGACAAAAATATTATATTTAATTACCAATTGCTTAATGGTGCAATGCAATCATCTGACCCATAGGTGGCAGCCACCTCAAGCCAGAGGACGAGAGGACTCTAGCCGCCACGCATATAAAGGATTTATAGTGAAAAACTTTGTTTTTACGGGTTATACTTATTTGTGGATCGCATCGGTTGGGCACACTCCTAGGCGTGTTGGGTTGCGAGATATTCGGGATGTTGGCAGCGAACCTGTCTGCGTGGACCGTATGTTTGGGCAATCTTTTGGGCTCTCCAGTTTCTGCCCACATCCAAAACACTTCCGGCCACACGTGCCAATGCAGGGGCCTCTTAAAAGTTTTGATACACGACATATTTTACCGGATAAAATGTCATTATAACATTCAGTATCCTATTTGTTATGGAGAGATGAAATCAGCTTGTATGCCGGTGCTAAGTGGATTACCACATCCCAGGGCCACGAGCGACAGTTACATCGCAGGATCGTGAGTGATTGTAGTGGCTTAGGAGGCCTTCATCCAACAGTGGATCGAACATTGCTGCTGCTGATGATCCTACGCATCATATATATGGCACATGACGCATCAACTATTAAATATTGGGCCTTCCTCTGGTGTACAATACTGGTTTAAGGACTCCCCTTGTGCCATCCGTGGGTCACACAAACCAAATTATCCATCCTGCTCTTGTTTATTTCATAGGCAGAAACATAATCTTGTTTGGCGATATCACAAATAAGATGCAGATGTTGGTGTTTTGATCACCCCCCTCTGTAATGATGATGCATCGTCATCAGGGTCAATATTCTTTTCAAGAATTTATAATTTTTTGGTCTCATTTTGGCTGTCTCCTTCATGGGCCCTGCAGGATCGTGGCAGATGGTGGTGGCTTGGGGAGGCCCTTTCTTTCACTCGAAAAATGGATGATGAAGATGAGTGTTGCCGTCTTGTTTGCACCGCTTCTAATTTGTCCTGCCTCTTGTATTTTTTCAAAATAAAAAAACTCTGTTTAATCCAGTAGCCTAAATCACTGCATGTAAAAACAGCCCATAATATGCATAAACCGTAAATGATCAATTCTCAAGGGCATTGTTTGATGCGTGTAGCATAAGAATGAGAATCGATTTGATTCAGTGAATCATTACACGCCTGTTATCTGTGCATCCTTGCAGGGCATCCCAGAGGTACTGGGTATTCAGTCATTGTGAATTGGCTGGATGATTATCATTATTATTGATATTGTTTAAGTTCTGGACATTGTTTGTTACTGTTCCCTGTGTTCCTATCACCATATTGAGGAACTCCCCCCCCCCCCCACCCCCATCTGTGACAAAGAGCTTCATAGCTCATCGAATTCATCCAGTCTAAATAAGAGATTCTGATTCTGAACCGAGCACTGTACTCAAATGCTGCTGCCGCTGCTGCCCCATGATTATTTTATTAGCACAGGTTGCGAGGCACAGGCCCTGATACCCAAAATGCAAAGTGGCCAACAACAAACAGCAAGATTAAATACAACTAATTTCTCTTCTTGGTTCTTTCAGTAAAGTCACGTAGAAGGGAAATAATAAAAGAATAAAAATAAAACATAATAAAAAATGTTTTTCCCTTCTACGTGACTTTACCGAAAGATCCAAGAAGATGAATCTCTGCAGTCACGAAAGCTTTAAATCGAAAAATACAACTAATTTATTTGGTGATACTGTATTGGTAGCGGTGGGTTCGACCCGGACCCTGACGCCTGCTGTAGATATGGAGTTGGCATGTTACCCCCGTGGTCGTGTGGATTCTTCTCCGGGTCTTCCCCTCCACATTTAGAATCATGCCTTTATAGGATTTGGCTGCTATAAATTTCCACGTGATGATAAGCGACTTAGTTGAGCTATGATTCGTGATAGCCAGATCGCTTCTGAAAAAGATCTTAGTGGGGCCTTACCTGGTAAATAAAAGTAGTACAATAGCAACCAACCCCCCACCCCCCTGAAAATATTCAACAATAAAACTGCCTTAAAAAGGAAAAGTGTATAAAATGTGATGTCATCAGAGGTAGCAAACGGGTTTTGATTCCTTACCCGTACCCGGCCGTACCAGGGTTGCAAACGGGTACCCTACCCGTACCCGGCCGGGTACGGGTAGGGTACGGGTATCGGGTACCCGATTGCGACCTCTGGGATGAAGCCATGTTGCAGGCACGGGTGGGTTGATTCTAGGAACTTGAATTGTGAGAAGAGACAAGACGTTGGGAAATGAGTGACAAACAGTTACTCACTAGTGACTCACGGCCTACCCGTATCCGTAACCAGCCGCACCAGGGTCGCAAACGGGTACCCGTACCCGTACCCAGCCGGGTACGGGTAGCCGGGTATCGGGTAGGGTATGGGTATCGGGTACCCGGTTGCGACCTCTGGATGTCATGGATCAATGGCACCTTCTTCACTATCCCTGTGGCCTCTCTATTTGCTGACACGGCGATACGTTGCCTATTATAATAGTTCTGCTCAAAGCAGTGTTAGTTATGAATATGCAGAGGGATTTTTTGTTTGTTTGCATAAGTTGCTATAGAAGTTCATAATCGAAAGTATTTTCATAAAACTTCCCAAAATCTGTATGCAACCTTTCAATGTTTAGACAATTGTTGCTGGCATGAAGATATACATGTTCAGTTGCAGGGATCAATTGGCTATAGATTGGCATTCGTTCTACTGATTTTGTAGCATAAGACCCATATGGAATCATGTTTATCTCAGGCAAGCGTGGCTTGTGGGTAGGATATACATTTAATAGTTCGCACTGCACGTCAACTTTGGATTCCTTAAAGGCACGTTCTTCATATTAGTGGCTTGAAAACGATCATCGTGAATGTTGTGTGTGTGCAGGGTGCGGGAATATAAATTGCACACATTTATTGGGCTGCACGAGATTGTTAAAAAAAAAACCGAATCCATTGTCTTCTCTTAGTCTGGAACACATCTTCATTAAGCTAGCGTATGCCCTTTTAGTTTACCAAAAGATATCCACCAAATTTAATTTCAAACGTACTCTTGGCATCTGGTCCAAAATTATCTTTCCAAGATCACAACCAGATGTCAATGTGACTCGACTTGAAAATCATGTCATGGTTCTTTTGCCCGATAGCCTTCGTGCTGTATATACCACTGGGCTGTGTTCACTTCAGCCACGCAGATGGGTGTGTGTGGTTCCACTTGAGCCTATCTGGGTAACGAGGCTTGTCAATAATGGCCTCGATCAAATCAATCACTAAACCAATTAATATTTAAATTATGGCCATTGATCATGTATAGTCATTACCCAGCAGTATAAATGGGTACACCGTACCACAGCTAGTCAATCGGCTAGGCTCGTGTGGTGGGGTAAAGTGTAGGTATTCCCACCTCTTCCAAGGCATCTGGCCAGTGTTGAAGAGTAGACCGAAATACCCTCTACGGCGGCTCTCTCGAGCTCCTTCTAGTGGAAGTTCTGATAGCTGTGGTATGTGCGAGCAATTGCAGGGCTGTACCTTTACATTTACATATAGGCACTGGCATTTGGGTTGTATCCATCAAATGTAACGCACACCAAAACCTATATTTATCCACCCGCGTTGGAGTCAACTCAAGTCGACTAGTGCCCACTCAATGCTCGAACAGGCGACACCATATTTGTCATGTGGGTCACCTAGCTAGTCATCTGATGATCATATGTCGTATGTAGTTCTAGTACAGGATCTATAAATCTACTTTTTGGCGGGCCACATGTATGCTGAAATTCTTTCGCACCGTACGTAGCCAACAGTGCTAATCGGAGGTGCGGGGGAAGGACAACAAACTAAAGACAAAAAGCAGTTCTAAAGAAATGAGTTTTCAATCTATATTTAAAAGTGTCTAGGTCCAGTGGCTTTTTAATAATAAGATATACATGCTGTTAATTGGCCACGGGACATTGTACATCACGTGCACAGATCTTATGGAGCGATGTCATAACGTCAGAACCAAAGGAGGGAACAGGTCTGAAAGGACGTCTACTGCAGAGGCGGAATGTTGAAATCAGCTTGTGCAGGAGAGAGATGGACTTTGGCTTCTGGGACCATGTGGGACGGTAACGATATGAGGCCTTCCTCCACCAGTGGATAGACCATGTATGATAATGATGTAAGAGTAGTCATTCAGAATCTCTTGAGTCCCTGGATTCAAGTGTCAGGCTTTGGATATTGGCCTTCATGAGCCATGCGAGTGAAGCTACACTTTAAATAATGTAACCCTTGTTACGTGGTTTAATTGTAAAAAAATAAACTGCAAATAGACACATGAACATGTACAATCCAAAAGTGCCCCAATGTAGTGTGTGTAAAATAATTTAAACGTGGCAATGCATTGTGGATATATAATATTGAGGCCTACATTTGCATATGCATGATTCACACCGCTGATGAACTTGCAAATGCACCTTACAGCCCATCCAGGCAGCTCATTAAATGTAGGAAAAGGGGTTGAATGGCCGATCCTTATTTATTTGCAATTTATGACCTGCATTAACCTCCCAGGTGCATCCCTTTGATGTGCACTGCATTCTGAGATCTCTGAATTTATTACATCTTGCATTGACGTCAGTGTGCTGTCACGGCTCTCAAGACCCTCAATGAGTTTGTGGGGTTTTTTTGGCCAAGGAAATGTCAACGAGAATTGGTGCCGTGGCAAGGACAGAAGTTTGTAACGAAAGAACTTTGCTATCGCAATTGCTTTTTTGAGAACATTTTCAACAAATTATTTTTCTTCGTTTTAAAAGAAAAATGTGTCCTTCAAGAGCAATATGCCAGCTTCACGTGTCGAACAATCTTCTCCATTGCCATGTAAAGTACATGAGATTCCTCCGTGTGGTATGTTGATAGTCTCTGCCTGGCTTTCAACAAATGCACAAAAAAGCAACTCCTATAAATTATGTTTTACACTCAATTTTCCCTTGCTTGGCTCTGAGGTACCCACCCATCTGCACCAACGATTTTATAGCATAGTTTATGGGAGGTGGTAAGCCAGATCTTTAACGAATGTCAGACTCAGGCCAGTGATGTCACTCACAGCTCACTTATTAATGGGTCGTGCAACTCTGTGATTATCATGGTTCCGCGAGATGAAAATTCGTTGTATTTGGATGCCAGTGGCACAATTTTGATATAATTGGCGATTTATTTTTAAACGCCCACATTATTAAAATATGAAGCGAGGAATTGCAAAGCAGGTGGATGCCCTCAGGCAATAATTGACCTCAAACCCTTGAATTTGTTCACATTTGTGATTCCCTGATGGTAGGACTTGACATTCAAGGAGTGGTAAAAATACCACGTGGTCTGGCCTACGGTCTGAGATAGCATTCACCTCAACACACATGAATAAAAATGCAAAATAAATCATGAATCACAATGATCTCCTACCTGATTACATAACGGACATTCAGTTGTATTCAACAAATGACTTTCAGATAATAACATTTGATGATAATGATATCCATCATGATTTTTGGGGTTATTGGTTCTTGTCATTATTGTTAGTATTAACTGGCAATCATAATATAAATTGTCCACCATTTTACATGGTGTTTGTGTCACAGAACATCTGAAAACACCTCGCAAGAATATATAGTATTCCACACGTATCGGTCCCTATGAAACTATGGTCACAGGGGCCTCTGTTGATAAACGTGCAATACATCTCAATTTCTCTGACCGGGTGAAATAAGGGACAGTGATTGATTTTCATTCCAGTTGCATTTTCTGCACTTTAAACAAACAGGACCGATCGCTGAAAAGCACCACTTTGTATAGAGAATACATAAAAACACAGGGGTGTCTGCTGGGCATTTTATTTTTACATCAATAATTCCAAGCACCAACGTAATTTAAGATTGCTGCCACATCGCAGGGCTCGATCAAATGCGAGTTTGGGGGGATTAAGCGGTTGTGGTGACCGGTGCTCCGAGGGAGAGACAGACAAAGGTGGGATTCTAGATGCTGTCTTTAACACTAAATAACAAAGGGAGAGGGGAGGGGGGGTTCTCTCACCCAGTGCTAAAATTAGCCGAGTCTCAGCAGTTGCCCTCTCAGCTACCATCACGAATTGGAATTCTCAGAGGTTGGGTAAATGTAGTGTCAAAACAACGGCAGCGGCTGCTGGCGGCGGGACGTTGATGATGAATTGAACAAGCCGTGTTGGGAGGCACGGGGAACACACGTGCACTTGGATCAATGTCAGCGCGGAGAGCGACACACCACCTACGCTGCCCGCCATAACGACTCGGCGGTAATTTAGCGAGTTCGCCCACCATGCGTGAGGCGCCAATACGCAAGAATATTTCACCAAAACCCCTCAGTTCTCTGGCTAATGAATCGCTGGCTGTTTAAATATTAGTGAAGTAGTGTTCCTGAATATACTAAAAGGCGTCATCTGGTCGAACACCATATGAGACTATGCTCTAAAGAAAGCTGTCTCTGGTGTGGACCAATCAGTTTCAAAGACAATGCATAAATTATCAGAGTATAGTT
The DNA here is from genome assembly GCF_965212315.1 of Lampetra planeri. Lineage (NCBI taxonomy): Eukaryota > Metazoa > Chordata > Hyperoartia > Petromyzontiformes > Petromyzontidae > Lampetra > Lampetra planeri. The sequence goes on from NC_136120.1 coordinate 3,917,748, forward strand.
TTTTTTTGCATTTGACTGCAAGTATTGTGGTTAATGTAAGCATGGTTCCTTGCAAAAGGTGTCAGTTTTGTTGCCAAAAAAAGGGGAAAAACCCTATTAGTATATTTTGGTACTGGCAAAGGAGGACCCATGATGTAGTGTTCCTGAACTCAAGCGATCAATGCGTGGGGCTTATTAGCAGTGGCTGACCAAAACCAGTGGGGACAAGTCTCTAATATGACATCTTTGTCATAAACTGCATGATCATATTGCAGTTTATGTCCTTCAAACTTCCTGACACATGCCTCACAGTGCAATAAGAGGTTTTTGACCCTCTACAAAATGGTATCAATTTTATGACCCTGACGGGATGATGGGCTGAGTCGACCCCTTGACCTGGACTCGAATGTATGACCTGATTTTGAGAGATGTTGATGGTTTGGGGAGACCTAGATCTAGCAGTGGATAAACCATGGCTGGTGATGATCGTGATGATTGTGCTCCTGGTCACACATATTCATGAAAAAAAAAACACTGAATGCCGTACCGCACACAACACAGAACTCCTCGTTTATACTTTGCATTTCTTTAAATTAATATTTTTTTCCTTCCGAACGCCAATTCTCACAGTGTTTGACCCTGCCACGTGCCAGGAATCCGTTGGTTGCGATCACACGTCGCCAACGCTTTCTATCCGCTTACATAATATCTGCCCATCTTCACCTTTATATTTTGAATACAATTGATACAAATTCAGGTTGTTCTGTATTAGTGTTGGTCGTTTCATGTTTCAAGCTTATTTTGTTTTACCAGGTGAGATCTCAAGACACCAGGATAGTCTCATTTGCAAGAGTGAGCTTCGCCTCCAAAATGACAGGGGCAAAAAGCTAATAAAACACAACAATGAAACAAATAGAAATCAGTACAAACAAACAATGGTATCACATGAGAAATCAAAAATTTTGCACAAATCAATGTCAAATAATACATTCTCAGCTCGGACAGATTATTCTTTAGATGTTCACAGCAGCAATGACAACTCAATCGACATATTAATTATACGAATATAGGGTGACGATTGGACCAATTATGTAAACGGACAAGGATATGCGTAAAATGCAATTGCAAGCGATGTTATTGAAGATAATCGACAGTTGTAGGAGTTCGTAGGCGAGCAACAGAATCCATCCTTCAGCAGCGAGTCAACGCTGTCGCAGCCACATTGGCAGCACGTTCTATAGCGCTGGAAACCGGCTGCTACTAATTGTTTGGTTCTTTCGGTAAAGCCACATAGATAGAAAAAAAAAGTGAATACAATAAAAATAACACTAATGTAGACTGTAGCCTGGTTCTTAATCGGAGTGAGTGTACTAGCAATCTATAATATGGACTGTAGCCTTGTTATTAAGTTTGGTGAGTGTACTGCCAGTTTATAATGTAGACTGTAGCAATGGTTATTAAGCTGCAATGGTTATCGGCCGCTACAAACACAGGGACTGCTGCTGCTGCTGCACCCGGCTTTAAAACACTCTGGCTACGAACAATGGTGCATCTGTGTTCGTGTGCGTATTTGTATCTATTAATATGTACGTGGTGTGAAAATATTAATAAGGAAGTGCGTTTATAGCGTGTTGAGCATGCAGGGTTAATGCTGCTCGGCCATAAATACACAAACCTTGGTTTGACTCCCAGTCTAACACATTAGCAGCAATCCATATTAATCACACGCCCTTGTATGGGCTTCCCCTAGGTGGACTCAGCCTAAAATTAGCATTGATGCCAGCCATGGAGAGAAATTGGCAACTGGTTGTGTTGCTGGCCCCACCACACCAGCCTCTCTTTACTGGCATTTGCAAGAATAAAAGAGCTCGCCAAGAAACTGACAAAGGGGCGTGTCTTTATAGATGCGCATGAAGGTACGTGTGCGTGTGTAATAGTGTGCTCGCTGACATCACTTGCCCCAACAGTCTATTGCAGCTATACGGGGGAATTTTGTCTTTGTTTTTTGTAATAGTGTGGGGAGCGGTGGCGGAGTGGTTAGCGAACTTGCGCTACGAACCTGGTGACCTGTGCTCGTTCTAGATTTAAAGCTTTCGTGACTGCAAGGATTCATACTCTTAGGTTTTTTCGGTGACTTTACCGAAAAAACCTAAGAGTATGAAACCTGTGTTCGATTCCCAGTCATGGTTAACGTCAGTGGTGATTATCTGATCTGGTCCTGGGCCTGCCCCAAGTTGACTCAAATTAATGCCTGGCACGGTGTATGAACATCAGCACTAGAGAGACAAAGGTGGCTGGGAATGGATCTCACCACACCACCTGCTCATGTCCCGCGCTGGCATGCTTGAGTGCCGACTACCAGCACCTGCCACCACGGTTCGTATGTCTATCTATATGTCTACATGGAAAAATCTTTGTCTGTGTGTGTGTGTGACATAGATCAATTGAGCCTGGACTGAGCATCCTGTCGGTTGACTCAGCCTCAAAATTAGTACCTGGCACTGGACAACAATCGTGTGGTGGTCCCACATCGTCCTGCCAGTTTCTCACTAGAGCTCTCACTAACGCCACTTGCTTCAACGGCGTATACACGCAGGATGAAAGGGAACACTCATTGTCTATGTGTGGCTAATGATGTTGGAACTGGTCCTGGTCACCAGCTCCCCAACCTTCACCAACCCCCGCATTGACCAGTTTGGTGAAGTAAGGTCAAGCAACCCCCGCGTGCCCGAGGGGGCACGAAGGGCAGTGGATTGAAAGGGAGCTGTAAATTCTTCACTTGAGTGCGTTTACGAGTCAGTGTGCACGTCTCCGTGTGTGTGAACGCACAGCAAGCCCTTTGACAATCCACTGCTTCACGAGGTCTCGCCACGCAGTGTGGATTATGAGGAGCTATTTGACCATACGGTAACCAAGCTGGAAAGGCATGTATTTATAGATGCGCATGCCTATGTAGGTAGGTTTGTGTTTATAGGAATGGGCCATGAAAGTGTTTTACAGCCACTGCGTATACGATTTAGTCATCCACTATGTATGCACGATTAGGTGTGTGTCTTTTATAAGTGCGTGCATATAATATATAGTACAGTATGTGTTCATTCATTGGTCTCTAGATTTTATAGATATTGGTCTTTATATATATGAGCATGTTTTTACACAGTTATCAGTAACTATTATACAAGGTACATGATTTAGGCTTATCACATTTATATGGAACGTATATGTTGAATATGTATGCAATCGTAAGCACACAAGTGTTGTATGAGTAAAGTTTAAAGTCGGTGCTTCACTGAATGTATAAAGTGCCAGGTGAATTAAAATACAGTCGTTAAATCAATGTCATTTCATTTTAATGAGTGGAAAGGAAGACTTTGCCATTTCATGAATACATCTAATTTAATATGCATGATACACGTTAGATGATACAGGTGTGTGTTTTATTGTCTGGCTATGAATAATTGTGCTCTGGATATGCACAATGTTGATAGATATTACACGTATGTGTTTATTATAGCCGTGTATGCGTTCGACATGTATAATCACCCGGGATCTGCTCACGCGATTTGGAAGCTAAGCAGGTATTTAGCCTTGATAGTGCCTAGATGGGTGCTCGCCATGCACAAACAGTTTTCCGTAGGGCTTGCAGGCTGGGCCGTACGTGGTGGGCAGTAGAGGGCAGTGCAGGGAAGCCCGTTGTTGCACAGTACTTCTGTGCGTCTGCGTCTTTGCTCCCCCGCCTTTCACAAACCCGCACAAGCCAGCATGGTCATCGGCTACGGTAAAAAAAATCACCCTCGCGACCTGCACAGGCGTGGGGAGGGCCCTACATCAAGCAGTGGAGTGACAAAGGGCCAGTACATGACTATATGAACACAAGTACACGACACCGGTGGCCACGTTCAATTCCAGCTCACGGTAAAATAACCGTGGCGAATATTTGAACACGGTCGTCGGCCTTAACCTCGGTCGACTCAGCACCTGGTGCGGTGTGCAAGCATCAACACAGACGATACAAAGGCGGCCGGCGAGCGGTTTTGGCCATCCAACCCCTCGTGTGCCGTGCCAACCTTAATAGGTGCTCGCAAACAGCACTTGGCCCAACATCCTGTTGTGACTGTCGGGAACATGTTTGTCTTTGTGGTATTTCACACCCCACCCACCGCGTGCCCACCTGTTTAATGAGGCTTTATGCCACTACCAGCAGCAGCAGCAGTTAACGCCACCGTCCTCACAGCCCTTTAAATGCAACGAGGCCCCCTTGCGTGCTCGCTTGTTAATAATTATCCCTGGATATTCCGTGGCATCACGGGAGGTTTCGCTCTCGTTATAAACTCCCAGTAATCGCCTTCGTTAAAGACCTCGCCTTGCCACCTTTTTTTTGTGTGCGCGCGAAACGCGGTGGATTTTTCGGGACATCGATGTGTGGACACTTCAGCTCACTGAAGCATTTGCCCACCCAGTGCCAGCGGTTGTCACTTTAAAAAAAAAATTTCCGCTGCTCGCCGAGCAGGGCATATTGCATACATCGCAACGCAACGCTGCAGCCTTAGGGGCGGAGGGGAAAGGCAGCAACAACAACACATAGGTATATTTATATACATTTGAACACATGTACAAATGCACGCACGCACATACGTATGTACGCATATTGTAATAAACTGCAGATAACTGTCTAATAATGTATGTTCCATGCGAAGAGGGTATACGTGCATGATTGTGTTGTATACAAACGTATACATACATTGATTACACAATGTACATTAATAGATGAGCACAGTACGTGGTAATTTGTTGGGGTTTTTTCCCCATCACACAAAACAATTATCGATGCAGTATCATATACCCTGACATGTTCTCAATTGCCACCTTCTTTCCAGATCTCTCTCTCTTGAAAAATATATTCCAGAGGCTCTCATTCGGTTGTTAATCACAATTGTGATGAACACACTCCAGTGATACATATTGACGCTACTTTACATGCTATTTGCATATACTGCATGTTAAACGCTGAATGTATATACATGCATCTTACCTCGTCTTTTTGGGGTTTCTTCCGAAAATAATACACCACGATTGATTTTCGCATTGAGTTATGATTGCGTCTAACATGCGCATTGGGTTGGTGAAGCGGTGGTGCGGTGGTGAGCGCCATTGCGATGAGAGTCCCGCAAGCCGAGTTGGATTCCCGTCCATGACATTACAAGCGAGTGCGATGTCAACCAGTCCTGGCCACCACCTCCTTCAACTCAACCCGGCACTGACCAGCGTGGTGCAATATGGTCAAACAAGCCTCACTGTCATCATTCACCAGTGGATTGGCAAAGGGCCGTTAATTCGAATTATTATCACGCATTGGGTTCATGGATTTATACGAATAGTGCATGCACGTTGTGCAATCAGCATGCTGGAATACGTGCATAAAAGTGCATATTTACTCCTGCCGGAGCGCGCTGCTTATACAGCAGCACGCGGTGCGTGATGTAAACATGTAGTTTGTAACTTACCGGTCTTGTTGATTGCGCCGCGGTGTCTTCTTCCCACGGGTGTGATTGGCGATGGGAGCCGAGTCGTTCAGCAGTCGGGAGTGGCTCGAACACCCAGCGCCGGCTAGCCTGCAGCAAGACGATGCCCTCTCCCACGCAAGCGACGCGCGAGAGGGTGAGCTTGCGAGGAAATTTATAGAAAATTAAATGATATCAAATTGAGTGAAAGCTCTCCCCGGTAGCGATAATTGCTGCTGATGTTGTTTTTAGTTTTTGTTTAAAGTGCACTTGAAAGGTGCAGAGAGACACGGAGCATTAACGAGGCAGTGAATAGATGCGCGGGATGGGACACAGAAGAGACGGCGCAAATTTCTACCTTGGGCACTTCTGGTTGGTTGGTGGTGGTACGCGCGCACGCGTTTCACATTCAAGCTAAAGGCACTCCCACACCTCGCCAGCTCCACCAGTCTCTCTCCCTCTCTCGCCTCTCTGCACATAACCCAAAGGCAGGAGGGAAGGAGGGAGGGGAAGGGAGAGGGCACTTTAGCGCAGCCCAGCGGCTTACGTCACGCCCCGGGACGGCACGAAAAAAAAACAACGGATAGGGGAGAGGCTGGTGAGGAGGGGATTTTTTTTTAGTGGCTGCAGTTTCCATTGTGCACTGCAGCACCTCCTCCTCCTCCTGCTTCTTCTTCTTCTTCACTCCCCTCCCCGCATGTTCACCGAGCATAGACAACAATAACAACAAAAAATCCCCGCATTATTAGAGGAAATTTCGGAGCAGTTGCTGCCAGGGAAAATGCCACCGCACTTCGCTGGCCGGTAGCCCAGAGACGTGGGCGAGCGTCGCGATCAAAATCCACCGGGAGGCGGCGAAGAATTAATACGAATCCAGTGTGGATTTGATTTAACCAGGTGAGGGTGCGAGAGTTATTTGAGATACAAGGGTTATTTTTGTTGGTGCTTGGGAGACTTGATTAATTGATTAACTGTATTTACTTGTGAATTGTTAATAGTCATCGTTGTATGGGGGGGGGGGGGGGTATTTTTACTGGGAATAAATGTAGCTCTGGTAAACCATCGCAAATAAATACGGGGTCTTTCATTTATAACAATATATTATTGGTAATGGCACCCACAATTCAGAGTGGTTGGTGAGAATGGAACAGACGTGTCTCCAAACTCACTTGCTCAGTGAAGGGCATACATACCGAGCAAAGCTACAGACGAAGCCTCTTAAGATGAATGAATTCTATCCATGCGTGGCACACAGGATGTAGCGTTAAATCTCATCACTGTAGAATTGCATACACACTTGGATGCACAGCGCTGATGAATCTCATTTAAACAATTAACAAGCAGCGTGCGCTTACATTTAGATGGTGCAGCGGCCTTCGAACGATAGGCGCGTGACGGACGCAAACAGTACAGCTCGGTAATATAATTACGCAGAAAAGTGCGCTTACATTAATTACTATTCGTCACGCGGATATGGCTGCTTATCAACATATCTGTTGCCTTTTTTCTCTCCAATCAGATCAACTGGCTTGATCGACTTTGGCAGCGCGCGAACAGTCGGGCAACAAACCTGGCAAGAATGGGAGGTCTCCCCTCCCGTTAATGGTCTCGTTCACGTGTGCGCGCATCCTAATTAAGGGGAGCACCCTGCCAGCTTAGCCCGCACTCCCACCCCTCTCTCCAAACTCATCACACAGCCCAGTGCTCCGACCAACATAAAAAATTGCAGCCGTAACGTGCGACGCCAAAGGGGATGTTTGGTGGCAATTTGTTTCCACATTAAAGCGCCTTTTCTCAAGTGCTGTGGTTGGAAATGGTTGAGCAAGGGAACTGCAATGCAATTTCCCGCAGCTCGAGCAGACGTGTAAAATGAGTCTTGACACGTGGATTGGACCACAGATTTGTGAATATCTCTATGACGTGGAGACATCGCGTTCTGTTCCTTTCGCCTTCTTCGGGGCAATGGGAAAAGACAACTTGCTTCGTTTAAGCCAGTTGGTGACAACCAACCTGCAATCTACAAGTACCACAAACAAAGATAATTGTTTTTTACCCTTTTATCTGGCAACAAAACTGACACCTTTTTTTACAAGGAGTCATGTTTGCATTAACCACAATACCTGCAGTCGGAAAGCAAACAAAAAACATAACTCTGATAATGGATGTACTGTCCTTGAAATTGATTGGTCCACACCCGAGACAGCTTTCTTTAGAGCCTAGTCTCACATGGTGTTGGACCAGATGACGCCAAAAGGCGCACAACTCAAGGACAAGGACCATCAGAGTATGAGAGCTCGGGTAAAGCATTTACACCATTGGAACCTCATTTGCCAGTAACAAAATATGATAATTGGTTTTTTATCCTTTTATCTGGCAACAAAACTGACACCTTTATTTAGCGTCATCAACACCATGTGAGACTAGGCTCTAAAGAAAGCTGTCTCGGGTGTAGACCAATCAATTTCAAGGACAGTGCATACATTATCAGAGTTATGTTTTTTGTTTGCTTTCCGACTGCAGGTATTGTGGTTAATGCAAACATGACTCCTTGTAAAAAAAGGTGTCAGTTTTGTTGCCAGATAAAAGGGTAAAAAAAACAATTATCATATTTTGTTACTGGCAAATGAGGTTCCAATGGTGTAAATCACAAACAAACTCAACAAATTCGTCGATAACACCCACCTCAAAAGAATAGGTACAGAATAGGTATAACGTATATGTAAATGTTCATCAGGAAACGGTTTAATATGTCATTCTCATCATTCTCTGCGGTATAAAAACATTTCTACCTACGTGACTTTATCAAAATAACCAAAGAGTATGGATTCCTACAGTCACGAAAGCTTCAAATCAAGTGTAAAATTCAGTCTCCAATTATTATCCACCCTATCCCTCAGTTTTTGTTTTGGTATTTGTGCTTGTGCACCACAGCCAACGGAGCAGCATAAAAAAGATGTGTAATATACAAGATGTGTAATGTACAAGGAGTTTGGCTGTTTCCATGAGTCACTTGTGCCTCCTTATTGACGGTTATTTTGGGGCCATCTTCTTAATAAAACTCACTCTGTCACCAAGCATCAACGATCACTTTGACTGTGTTATGTTTTCGCGGCTGTGTTGGACAACTTTCCGACGTGTTCTCCTGCGTGTTCTTTCAGCACAATGTCTGACGTTTAACTCCATTTGCGGGGCGCTTCTGTTCGGAACTAAAGAAGATCCTCGCATATTATTCCAAACAACAGCGGTTAATCCCGACAACACATCATAGAGCTATAAATTAATACTATTATGACCGAACACGGTTATTAATTTATTTCATTAGGTTAAAATATCACGATTACATTTCTGTAGTTAAACACTACTACGTAAGGACAGTTTTTTTTGGCAATGTAATTGTCGGTAATATATAAAAAAAAAAGATCTGCGCCATCAAACAGGTACACACACTGGTTCTCTTTCTGTTTTACAAAACGGGGGGGGGGGGGGGGGGACTCATGTAGTTTTAAACATTCACTCTATACAGCAGACAGTGCGCTTTGGCAATTCCCTACAGAAATTTACCGCGCAGCTGTGGAAACGAAACCATTCGCATCGGCGTAAACTGGCTCAGCTGGGAGAACACTGACCACCATAGGGGTATCCAGCCGCAAGCCTATTGAGACCTTCCTCCTGTTTTAAAATTAATCCCCATCCCCACATCAGCCTCCCCACTCACGGGGGTTTGTGGACACTCCACACCGGTGGAAGGGCAAAATTTGACCCAAAGTCTCACAGGGGTGGAGAGGAAGACGGAGGAATTATCTGCGATGGGCAACACTAAAGTATATATATAAATAAAGCGCCGTGTAATGGGGGCATATATAGATGTGATTATTCAGCGTGCAGACCCGAGCACTTTGCGTGTCATCAATTTGAGATCGCGCAGAACGCTTTCTCTTGATGCAAACGAGTGTACGACATCTTCTTGGTTCTTTCGGTAAAGTCACGTAGAAGGGAAGTAATAAAATAATAAAAATAAAACATAATAAAACAATTCTCACGACGTTTCGGCCACAACGCAAGCAGCCGTCCTCGCCTGAGGACGGCTGCTTGCGTTGTGGCCGAAACGTCGTGAGAATTGTTTTATTATGTTTTATTTTTATTATTTTATTACTTCCCTTCTACGTGACTTTACCGAAAGAACCAAGAAGATGAATCCCTGCAGTCACGAAAGCTTTAAATCGAGAGTGTACGACAGTGAGGCGACAACTCGATTTGCAGACATTATTTCGAAATTGAGGACGAAAAAAATACCCGCACATAAAGTAAGCTGGTAGATTATAATCACTCAGCACAATTTTTTTATTGCCTGGAAATTAGAGTCTGTTTTTTTTTGCCAAGGAGGTGGTCGTCGTGTGACTCAGCTGGCTGATGCAATTGACTGATGCAATGCCTGTGATAAGAACATTGAGCCAGTAGCACTGGGTTAATATGCTCCCGCCTGATGTAAAATTCATGTTCACAAGTGCAGTGAGTTTGAAAGTCTTAACCCAAACACCCCGTGCTTGTGTTTGTACAAAAAGGTACAACCCTGCAATTATATTCTTGGTTCTTTCGGTAAAGTCACGTAGAAGGGAAATAATAAAATAATACAAATATAAAACAATAAAAATTCTCACGACGTTTCGACTGCAACACAAGCAAGAAAATTTGAAAAAAGTGGCGGTTTTTCCTAACGTTAGGAAAAACCACCACTTTTATCAAATGTTCTTGCTGTGGATTTCACACCTGATGATGATTGCTTGTGTTGCAGTCGAAACGTCGTGAGAATTTTTATTGTTTTATATTTATATTATTTTATTTTATTATTTCCCTTCTACGTGACTTTACCGAAAGAACCAAGAATATGAATCCCTGCAGTCACGAAAGCTTTAAATCAAAACCTTGCAATTGTTTGCCCATGCCACTGCTGACAGAAGGGCGTCCACGAGAAGGAATTTGAGAGAGCTCCTGTAGAGGGTAATTGGCCTACTCTTTCACGCTGGCCAGACATCTTGGAAGAGGTGGAAGTACCAACACTTTAACCCACGACACGTGACCTCATAATCAACTGTTGCGTACCCATTTATACCGCTGGGTAGACAAAAGTGGTACAAAAATAAACTTGACCGTGGTTTTAATTGCCGCAAAGGGAAATTGAAACGATGACCTCTGAATTGAAAATCAAATGTGTTAAGCATTATGCCACGACAGTATCCATGGTTGGTCTACGTACACTGCGAAATAAGTTCAACATACACACAAAAAGTTAAGTAAAAAATCTAAACGGGAATTTGTGAACACTTAGCACCAGCATTTCCCCCCACACACAGAGGCGAGGTCACGGCCAATCTTGGGTTGGTCCCATCAGCCGCCACTATATATTGTTTGTTCTCACCAATGGGGGGAGGGGGGGTTACCCGTCTCGCCTGAGGCGGCTGGTTGGAGTAGGTGTGGTCTAAACGCAATGGGGTATGACCCTGACAATTAATATTACTCCTAATACACTTTACCCGGGAAAGCCTCACTGAGTTTCAAGTTTGTGTTTCAGCAGGATCCTGACAAGTATTCTCAGAAAGGGATGATGATGTTGCTGTGCATTATTGAAATTGAGTAATTTTTCAGTATTGGGATATTTTGGCCATTTCTGGTTATATCGTATGTTTTTTTTTAATAATACACGTTGAACTTCTTTCGCACCGTACGTAGCCAACCGTACTAATCGCAGATGTGGGGAAGGACAACAAACTATGGGAGGAAACCAGCGCATCCCTAGGAAAGCCATGCATAACAGGGGCAGAATATAAAACTCCACGCAGCAAGGCATCTAAATCAGGAATCAAACCCAGGCCCTTCTTGCTGTGAAGGCGCGAGTGTTAGCACTGCGCCACCCTGCCCATCATGGCAAGAAAGTGCTGACCTAAGCTGGAAAGTGAGCGTGGCCAGGATGCTTCCGGTGTGATTAGTTTGCGTTTATCGCCATGTCCCTGCCGTCACGCAGTGATGGGGAAAATGTCACGAAGCACCGCCAGTTTCACTCTGGTAGGGGAAATGCAGCTGTGGTGGAAAACCAAATCCTGCTAGAGCTGGAGTCTTGCCTATCTCTCACCACGCTGGCACATACCATAAATGCACACGTACACCTTCAAAGACTGATCCGATACATTGACCGTTGGGATAATTGCTGTGAGCGAGCATCTATGGAGATGGGCCCACTGCACAAGGGGGTAGTGTGACCAGCACCATGCCTGGCCACCTTTGTCTCCCCAGTGCCGATGCATAGACAATTTATGTATACAATTTATTTAAGGCTGAGTCAACCTAAGGGCCAGGATTGGTTCAGTTTTCAGTTCATGTGTAGGAGTGAGATGAACTGTGGCATCGTAAGCCCAGTGAGTGATGGCGACTGCATGGGTCGGCTTTCCTCTAGCAGCGGGTTGACCCTTGCTCGTTGATACGTTGTGATGATACGTTGTGATAACACGTTGTGATGATACGTTGTGATGATACGTTGTGATAACACGTTGTGATGATACGTTGTGATGATACGTTGTGTTGACACGTTGTGATAATACGTTGTGATGACACGTTGTGATGACACGTTGTGATGATACGTTGTGATGATACGCACATCTACCAATAAGCACACATACAACGCATGTCTACAAGCACAAATACCAATACCCACAGTTCGCCACGAAGTGACGGTGACGTCACCACGTCGCCTGTGCCAGGCCAGGTGCACTTTGAGGCCGCCACGTGAAGTGTCGAAGGCCTCGCTGACAGGAGGTCTCGGGACAGACCCGGGTGCCATGGGTTGGCTGAATGGGATGACCGGTCGGCTAGAGCTAACACCCACACAGATGCACATGCACACGCAAACATTAGCATAAAAGCAGCAGCAGGAGCATTGTCATAATCAGGAACGTCATCACCATCATATTTCTATTCAGCTTCATCCTCCTAATCTTCATCGCCATTATCAGCCTACACACGTGTGAGTCGCGTGAGACATCCAAGTCTGGTTGGTTTGACCGTGCCTTCCTCTCACCCCCACCTCCTCGAAGCTTCGATTGGCTGGTAGTGTGCCCCACTGGGCTTGTGCAGGAGGTTCGTGAAGGACGCTGCTGGGGATTTGAAGGCAGTCGCCCCTCCAGCAACGACGGAGGGCAGAGGAGCGACGCTCACAACAAGGGAATGGAGCGCCGGGCGGATAAAACGCAGAAAGTTGGCACAGTGGGGAGGCACAGGTGGTGCATCTGCCAGTCATCTCAGTCAGTTAACCCATGGCACGTGGGTCTGCTCCGTGACCTCCTGCCAGCGTTGCCAGCGGGCCTTCGACACTTTACGTAGCCTCAAAGTGGCACAAACGCCGTGGCAACATCACCGCCACTTTGTGGGTGAACGGCAATTGTTGTTGTTGCCCCACCTATCACGCACGGCCGATGGGACATGCTGCCACGCGCATTAAGGTCGACGGAAACGCCTGAATGCAATCCCACCACACACATGAATTCACCCGTCCCCCTGGTGTTGGCACCTACATCAGTCAATCCCAGCTGCTAGGGCCTATTCGGCACATCGGCGCAGAGATCTGCCTATTCAGCATGTAAGATAGAAACCAACAAAGGATACAATATCCGCTGCTCCATAGCTGCCACGTAACCCCCGACCTCTGGATCTCCACTCAAAAGGCCATTCCGCCTGGTTATCCCCACTGTCTCTGCGTTCACATTTTTTCTCTAAACCTAAACACATTTTTTTCTTTTATTTTACCAGGTAAGGCCCACTGAGCTCTATTTAGCCCCTTTTTCAGAAGCGACCTGGCCACAAATGATAGCTCAGCGAAGTGGCTTATGTTTACATTCATAGCAGCCAAATACTCTGAACGCATGTTTCTAAATGTGGAGGGAAAAACCAGAGGACCCGGAGAAAAGGTCAACGCGTCCACGGGAAGAACATGTAAGCTCCAAATATACAAGCGTCAAGGTCGGGATCGAACCCACGACCTCCTGTATACCAGGCGAGGTAGTTAACATCTCGCCACCGTGATAGCCTTAATCTCCAACCCTATGCTCTCAGATCCCTTAATTGACACTTTTCTCTCCTTCCCTCGCTCTTCATATCCAATGCGATGCTGCTGAGACATTTGCTACATTGTGGGCCCATTACACATGTACGTCGTTGGACTGAACAACAGTTAAAAATGCGGAAATCACGTGGGGTCTCCAATATACGTGTGTGCAGCCTAAATAGAGTTGTGCTTTTGCTTCGGTGTGTGTTTTTATTTGGCGTGAAAAATCTGCCTGCGTTCACAGGGAACGTATGCATTTTTGCGAGCACTGTCATGCTGACAGGGAACGGATAAATATCTGCAGTAAATCCAAAGGCTGTCGGTCAGAAGGTAATGTCAGGCATGCTGGCCAGGCTTACCGTCATTGCGATCAATTACTGTATAAATGTAAAGTCACAGAATACCATTCTCGAAGAAATTCAATCACCGATATCAGTGAATGAGTAACTCAACGAGATGGTGATGAATTGTGCTCTCTTAGAGAAATATTGCTGATCACTGTAACTGGTGATAAATATAATGTACTATGAGCACTACGCACATACTGAAATTAGATACCATTCATCTGTTGTTTGTGTGTGTATATAGTCCTGCGTGTGTTTACGCATATATTTATACAGGAAGGGCAGTCAATGTTTTTTTTTAAACAATGCCAAACCAATGTCATGTAAAAATTAAATTGAAGCCCCATCTCGAGAAACATCACTAACCATATAATAATGTTGTTGCCGTTGGGAATTACTACAGTATGTTTGAAAATAAAGGCGTACGGGGTTCGCCGAGTTCATTGAAATTTCTAATTTTCAAAATATTTATTGCATTATATAAACATTACTGTATACATGTATATACACGCGGTTCTGTTCACCACCATACCAGTAATAATTTCGGCCCTCTGCCCATCCACTGCTGGATGCAGGCTGCTCTATACTGATTCGGTCATAAAGGGTTGATGAACCATACTTCACCATTATGGTCACTGAGGGTCAGAGGTCGCAAACGGGTTTAGATTCCTTACCCGTACCCGGCCGCACCAGGGTCGCAATTGGGTACCCGTACCCTACCCGATACCCGGCTACCCGTACCCGGCCGGGTATTGGGTAGGGTACGGGTACCCGATTGCGACTTCTGGGATGAAGCCATGTTGCAGGCGCGGGTGGGTTGATTCTAGGAACTTGAATTGTGAGAAGAGACAAGACGTTGGGAAATGAGTGACAAACAGTTACTCACCAGTGACTCACGGCCTACCCGTACCCGGCCGCACCAGGGTCGCAAACGGCTACCCGTACCCGGCCGGGTACGGGTAGCCGGGTATCGGGTAGAGTACGGGTATCGGGTACCCGATTGCGACCTCTGCTGAGGGTTGGTGAAGGGGGCGGATGGTTCCGAAATCACTCGCCACTCACGTCAGCTGAGGCTGGGAATCAAATTGAGGTGCATTGCGCGGCATGTTAACCACTGCGCCACCGTTCCACAGCCACCTCTCCACCATAGCAATGTGGCCTTTCCTGCATTAGCTCAGGACCACGGACAGGAATAAGCACATAATGCTTCTCTGAGCACGGGAACACTGACGCTCTTGAATGTAGCAATCACGTGACAGTGCAGCCACTTTGTCAATATCCTGCTGGATGAAGGCCTCTCCATGCCATGTGGGGCAGTGGAGCTGTTTGACCATACTTCAGCACACTGGTCAGTCTGATGCCCAACCACATTGCCACGGTAAAGGAAGGCTCACGAATTGTTTTCAGAATTGTATCTTACATTGCGGTGAATGTAGCGGCCTCTAGTGGCAAGGTAAAGGTATAGCCCTGCAATTTCTTGCTCGTGCCACTGCTGGCGGAAGGAAAGCCACTAGAGGGGGCTCTCGCTAGCTCCGCTCAAGGGTATTTTGGCCAAGCATCTTTGAAGAGGTGGAAGTGTCCACACTTTGTCCCAACAAACCTCCCAATCGACTAACTGTGGTGAACCCAGAAACGTGGCAATCGTTCAATTTGCTGTCTTTAACAAAAAAAACAATCTGAATATGGAGAAAAGGGACCGTCCATAAATGACGTCACGCGATTTTGGACGATTTTTGACCCCCCCCCCCCTCGTCACACCGCGTCACAAAAGTCAGACCCCCCCCTCACATATGACGTCACAAAGCTCTGCCACCCCCCCCCCCCAAATAAAACATGCTTCAAATCGCTTTAAACAATTGTCATTGTAGTGCGTATTTAATGTGGCGATGCACTCTGATGTTGTAGGAGAAAACATTTATTAAAACGTCTATTTAATTAAGTAGAACGTGTTGTCTATATTTATTTAAAGTTGCGCATTTTTACGTGACGTCACATTTCTCAACCCCCCCCCCCCTTCGTCACACATCGTCACAAATGTCTGACCCCCCCCCCCCCAGGTGCGTGACGTCATTTATGGACGGCCCCAAAGGCTGTTAGAGGGAACCTCACTACAACATTACGTCTGACTGGCTGCCTTTGTATCCTTGATACTGATGTTGACCTCACAAAGCTGGTTCTCATTTTAGGCTTAGTACGCCTCGGGGTTCCTCAGATCACTCGTCTTATTGTCCAGAAATTAACCCAGGTAGCATACATCCAGTGAGAGGTTATGAGAAGGGTATATCTGCCTGTACATTGTATACCATGTGTTGTGTGCTTAGGACTATTGATATTGTTTTGGTAACAATATCAATATTAACAAAATCAGTGTTAACGTTGTATTTATCGATCAAGGTGCTGACTTGCGCATGCTATTTTTAGAAAATGCCCAGACGTAGTCAATAGCCGTACCCCCAAGTAAAGTGTAAGCTGTATGTGACATGCTCCAAATGATGGATTTGGAGTGTAAAACCCACGGTATTAAAAAATATCTACACGGCTGATAAGGCGGCAGTTTATACAATCTCACATCTAAATGTTTCAATCTCCCCGTGAACATTTTTCAAAATACTAATAATATATATGTGGTGAATCATTTTGAAGATACTCATCTGTAGTTTTGGAAAATATGGCCTAGTTTGTGGACTAAGTCAATGGGTGTGACACACACGAAAGTAAAATAATCATCGCCATCCCAGCGTGGTCGAAAACGTTTGAGTACATCCAACGCTGTGGGATATTATTAGTATTTATCCCCTCCTAAGAAGATATAACTTTGATTGCAACCTGTGTACAGCTACTGGTTTGGACTATAACAATGCAGGATCATGAGACATGGCGGCAGCTTGTTGAAGCTTTTATCCAGCAGTGAATTGAGCATAGCTAACAATGCAGATGATGATGCCTTCATTGTAAACAGAAGCAGACATTATTTATATCGGAAATATAGTAATTGGTTGTCAATACAGTACTTCTCCCTCTGCACTATGGGTTTTCTCCAAACTCTCTTGTTTCCTCCCACGTGTAAAGATATTAAAACAAGGAATTGGCCAAACATGCATGCATGTCAGAGGTCAAGAGGTCATCATGGCTGATGCCACCACACTGTGTTTCATTGCGTCCTTCCTTCTGCTGTAAAGTTGATACCTGACCCTTCAATGTCTGCTCTTACAGTACCCTACGAGACCATAAGACTCAATGTTTTCCTAGATAATAAAACGTGTTCTTATGTAAATGCAACAAAGTATGAACCTTAAAAGTTACTTAAACATCCACTCACAATCAGCTTTGTATATTGATGGACATGCATATTTGCATGTTTTGTATTCTGTATATGAATAATTCTGCAATCAGATAAAGGGAAGTTTAGTGGTGAACACACTGTGCTATAAACCCATTCCTAAGTTAAATTCCCTGCCATGGTCAATAGCTGTTGCGAGTGATATCTGAATAGTTCCCGAGCTCTCCACTCCTTCACCAACCAATGTTAACCAGCATGGTATAATATGGCCAAACACAGCCCACAACCATTACAGCATGGGGCAGCCTTCATCCAGCATTGGATTAACACAGGGCTGCATATTTAACCATTATTTTGTATCACACCCCCGCTCAACCCACACACATATACACGAGTCCATATGCTTTTTTAAGACTTGCCAACGGCATAGAGTTTGGGGCAAATCGAGATCAATATCCTGTCTGAGCATATGAGTCATAGGCTTGTCAGCGGCTCTTACCAATGCCACAACAGTACCCACTGCCAGCCACCTCCCCAGCATAATCCACCAAGGCCCCACTTCACCAGACTCACCATCTTGAGGCCTTTCAACAGCTTGAAAACCAAATTTGATTTTTCTTCCTGGCTTTCATTTGATTTTCTCTTTTGTTGCATATAATTTAATTTTTTTTCTCTCTCTCTGCTTCCCTTAGTTCCGTTTACTGGAAGCGGATTGCAAAATCTATATTGGGAACGAGATTGTGTGTTTTGAAGCGCAGTGTTGAGGAACTTTTACCACACAGACTAACTGGCCCAGTAAACATCATGGAGGGACATCGAGGCAGAGTCACAGAGGATACATTAAAACGATTTAAATTAACTCTCTACAGTATCCACAACCTTTTCCATTCACCTGCAAGTGGCCTTCACTTAAAGAGAGTAGCAAAAAATATCCCACAATGTTTGTTTTCATTTGCTACCTACATTCTTTAATTTCTGAGGATGATGAGTGAATCTTCCACTTCCAAGGATTAGTGTCCTCCTCACGCCGTGCCAGTGTTTACTCGTGAAGATAATTTTGTTTATATTGAGGAAAAACATATCTGAGGTAATAAATGAACAAAGAACTTGGCATGAAAGCACATGTATGGGGCTATGTGGACCATGCTAGAAACGCTTCTCGACTCAAGGCCTTGTTCTCCATCTTTTTTAATCGTAAATGCTTATTACAGAATGACTCACATTGGCAGCTGCGTCATGAAATAAATATGAAGCTTATATATTTTTTATGCTGAAAAGAAAAAAAGTTGTTGGAGTGATTTGCCATGGGTGTTGTGACACACTTAAGGTGCTGGCCATCGTTACATAAGCTTAGCAAGGTCATGGGCACGAATAATTCAGCTACACCACGTAGAATACGTTTTACCATCATCATTCAGGTTCCCATCACTGTAAGGCACTGATACACAATATACATTCACAGCCCTTTGTCAATCCTTTGCTGGATGATTGCTTCAGATATCACTTGCACACTGCTGTTAGCCATGTCTTGGGGGTAGAGTAAAGTCACGTAGATAGGTTACAATTAATAAAACAATAAAAAAACAAGTGGTTTTTGTTCATTTAATTTAAAAAAACCAAGTGTTTTTTGTTTATTTTATTTTTTATTAATTTGAACCTATCTATGTGACTTTACCGAAAGACCCAGAGAAAATGTGTGTTGTGTATTGGGGAGGGTAGGTAAAGCAAAGCGCTCTAAATTCAGTTGCCAAGTGGTTTTTGTTTATTTTATTTTTTATTAATTTGAACCGATTTACGTGACCCAAAGAATATGATTTCCTGCAGTCACGAAAGTTTTAAGTCAAGATAACACACGTTATTATTTGCCTTCCCTCTCTCCATCTGCTCCGATGAAGATATATTGTTTGAAGTGTTCCACCTTTGTATTGTTTTTTACATCTCAAGGCAGTGTATGTTAATGAAGGAGGTGGGCCGTAAATGATTTTTAATCTGTGCCTCAACACCACTGCCCACGAGGTCTCTAAAATGTCATT
Organism: Lampetra planeri; assembly: GCF_965212315.1. Taxonomy (NCBI): domain Eukaryota; kingdom Metazoa; phylum Chordata; class Hyperoartia; order Petromyzontiformes; family Petromyzontidae; genus Lampetra; species Lampetra planeri. The sequence continues at coordinate 3,936,977 of NC_136120.1, forward strand.
GGAAGCCAGAGCAGGTAGCTGCCTGAGGTTCCCCTTGGGGTATGAAGGGGGGTGAATGAGGGGCTGATCTCATATATCGTGGATTGGAAAGTCAAATTTATTGCCTTGGCTCAGTGTCCAGCGTGCCTATTATCCAGCCTTCACGTACACAGACACATACACGTGCGTGCTCAAAATACAAATATCAAATTAGCCTTTGGGAAATGTATATATGTATACTCTTTGGTTCTTCCGCAACGGTGGTGGCGGCAGTGAGACACAAAGCCCATCACACAGCCAGAACCATCGATACATCGAGGCTAAGGGAGCAGAGGTGGCCATGTTAGTGAGATCCCAGCCCGTTAATGTAGAGGCACCTAACAGGGCAATGCGACTCAGAGGGTCGGAGATGGGCTTTGTGATGGGCTTTGTGGTTCTCTTGCGTGGACGCGCTTGCCTCACAGCGCAGTTGGCAGCCTCACAGCTTGTGGTACTCATGGAAATGACATTAACCTGCTAATCCTCCTAATCTCCCTGCCTAATCTCTCCCATCAACATAAATGCTAATCTCCCATTAACACTGCTATTGTGCGCATATGCGGGGATGATACTCTTATGCGGCGACAGAAGCTCATTTCATGCTAATCTCTCTCCCCCTAATCTCCCCCATTAACACAACTGACGTGCTTGCGTCCGGGGATGGAATTCCTTTCCAGCTCAGACCCCGCTTGCTTTCCACATCACCACATAAATAACCTCTTGTTGTAACGGCTCTCTCCCTGGTTCAGTAGTTCCATTGCTGGATCATTTTTTTCTGCCTGAGGACGACCGCTTGTGTTGCGATCGAAACGTCGTGATATATTATTATTATATTTTTTTCTACCTACGTGACTTTACCGAAAGAACCAAAGAGTATGGATTCCTGCAGTCACGAAAGCTTCAAATCAAGTATATATGTATGTTGAACTTTTTCTCGCACCGTACGTGTGCTAATCGGAGGTGCAGGGTATGGGCAAGTGCTGTTAGTGAGCTCCGATCAACGCTGGTATGGTGCATTATGGGTATGCGTGGACCTAACAGAAAGGCCAGGATTGGATACCAATTGCTAATGGTGTTATCTGTGACCAGGGATTAAACTCAAATCGCCGAGTATGCAACACGGCAGAAACCACTGCACCACCACTCTCCACGTGCACATACGCACGCACATGCTATTTTAAAACAAACTATACACACGAAATAGGATTAAACATATTCAGGGTGTACTCTTACACAGAGAGGTAAATAATACTATGGCATATGATCTCTTAAGATCCTACTGGTGGCACTGAATGCATGTAATAAAGCAACTTAGAGACAGTAGTAGTCTATGGAGCCTGACGAGAGACACCCGCACAATCACGAGATACTTGCAAAAGACAGTAATGAAAGTAGATTGCTGGCATTTCTCGAGAGTTTTCTCTGTATTTTTGGGTTTTTCTACAGGCAATCCAGTTTTTGCCTATAAATATAAACACACTTGAAAATAAATTGGCCAAACATCTCAAAGTGCCAAGATACCTATTGAGGCTTTTCTGGGTAAACAAATGTGTTATCATTACCACTACCAGATCATGTATATATCAACACTGTACAGGCTGTAGTGCAGTAAATATTGGAAACAGTCTTTAAATTATTATCGAGCTAAATAATTTATTCGGCTGAGAATATGTACTCGAGAAAGCAAAAACATGTTTGTACCATAGCCTTTGATGGAATTGCATACGTGAAAATAAACAAAGCTGGCATGCAAAGGGCATTTGTCAACTTGGTTTAGAAGAACCACTGGATGGAAAAATAAACCTGATCGGGTATACATGTTGACCCCTGTTGAGTGACTGACATACACGAGAAGCGTGCCATTGTCTCAATTTGTCATGGGCCTTCCTCTAGCCCAGTTGAGAACCTGGAATGTTGTGATGATTCAAGCTTCAGGTTTATTTTGTTGAACCTGGTGTGACCTCAAGAGACTAGAATAATCTTACTCGCAAGTGTGACCTGGGGCATTAGTCTACCGGTAGGGGGCAATAGTTGCTATTATAATCCCAATCTTGATTTGAAGCTTTCGTGACTGCAGGAATCCATACTCTTTGGTTCTTTCGGTAAAGTCACGTAGGTATAAAAAAAAAATTAAAAACATTTTTATTTATTTTATTTTAGATTATAATCCCAATTGAGTATTTTTTTGTTATTTGGCAAATTTGGACCCTGACATCGGCACACAGTGGCCTACTCTTGCGCATGCCATGATGGGATCTTTAACATCCACTGTGAAGCAGACGTCGTATAGTATTATCACGGTTATTAAACCCCCAGTGATATAATGGGAATGGCTACTGGACTCGAACCGCGATCCTCTGAAACAAGTAGTGAACACGCTACCGCGAGGTCATGTCACTGTCCCATTCGCGAATGTGAAGAGATATCCGTGAGTTGTATGTTTTTTGTTAAGGGGTTTCTTTAAAAAATGACCCTCTTACACGCGTGCGTTTCTCTGGTTATTGCAGTTTCTTCCCACGTGGTACTGTCCAAACATCCCAATGCAAAACTCTCATGAAAATTGGTCTTGTGACTCTTGTCTATCTGGGGCATTAATTCCACATTTAAGTCCTTGTAAAAGAAGATGCGTTTAAAACTGTTTATATTGTGTCACAAGACTAAATATAAATTTGGTAAAATGTATTTCTTGTCGTGATTCTTCTCATACTTGGAATAATATTTAATCTCTCTTACATTTAAAATTATTACTTTCCAGTCAGTGATTTAATTGCAATTAGATTAATGTATTACTCTGAATGTGCTTTTAGACTCTATGTGATACGGATAAAATGTATCTTATTGAAAGTAATATTTTCTAAATTGTTGAATTTTCCGCCTCGTTATGTGTTTTGTGATTTTGTTTTGACTTTTAGTATACACGTGCATCATGCTGCTTTGTGACCCAGATGAAAAAGAGAAGTTTAGACTCAATGGGCTCTCATGGAGTTTAAATTAAGGTTCATGATGGTGATGGTGATGTGTCATCACCATGACCATCAAGTGGTGAACATGCTACGTGATGATGTACCATCATCACCATCGGTGCTAATCAGGTCATTGGCCAAACCTTCTCCTCACGCAACAAATGTTAGTTTTAGATTGCTTCAATATTTTTTGGTGCCTTAAAAACAAGACAATTGTACCGCTCCTCGTACAGATCACAAGCTTGGTTGGTGATCGAAGCTGAACTGAAAATGCAAAGGGGCATGAAAAGCATACGGCCGCTCGCTTCACTTCACTCACCAAGATATGAGAGAGAAGGACACGGATCACGGAACAAACATGAGCGGGAAACATCAAGCCATTAAGAATAGCAAGTGGACTTGTGCAGAACAAATGGATACAAAAGGACAATGACTGAAGGACAAAAAGCTCACGGTGGGGGGGGGGGAAGATGTAGACAGAGCAACAAAATACAAAACGACTTAAATGTCAAGGTAAATCGATCATCAATGCCAATTCAGTTGATGCAATCACACCTCACAGTTGCATGTCTTCCTTCTCTTAGATCATGCAGCTGGTAGCAAAGTCAAGACCAGTCCTTCAAGGCCTGGTTTTGTTGTTGTTGCAGTGTTCCACCATCATACTTCAGGTCTCTCTGTTGGCTGCCAATCCACAGTTGCCAATACAATGTCTGTCTCGTTAATGAATCTGCCTTCTTCCGTCCTTGCACATGCCTCACACCCAATCGCAAACAACCCTCTTCTCGTTTACATCCACAGCGCTGTTTTGTTGTTGTTGTTGTTGTTGCCACATTATATTTCAAACCTTCATGACGCATTCCACATCCTGCCACGCAGTTCTGCTGGTGCTGGTTTTAATCAGGCAATCAGCAATCAAGAGCCGACGGCATCTGCAGCAGCAACAGGCAGCGCTGTGCGTGCCCGATTCAGTCCATGAAGAAGCTCCCAGCACGTCGAGCGAAACGTTGGACATCACGCCGAAACAATGTAGAACTTGTATTAAAAGACCAGAAGGTGTTCCACTGGGTTTGTCATAGTCCACAGGGGGCGTCATTCATGTGCGCTGCGTTACCACCTTTTATTCTGTCTCAATGGATGATTCGCAGACTGTTTTTTGGCCCAATCCCACCTTTTGCAATTCATCAGTAGTCGATACTACCGTGCATCTGGGGGTCAGGGACAAACAGTTACTAAAGAGTGGACGCGGCTCCTCATCGGGAAAGGCTTTGACATCAATATGATAATCCTATCGAAAGATCGGGGTCTGCCTGCTCATCCGTGACATTGGTCAGTAACACGGAATCCAAACCGAGTACGAAGTCAGCACATTAAAGAACGCGTGTCAAGCCTCAGAAGCTGAAGTGACTCTTCAATGCCCCAGCCGAGGTTACAGTTAACAAAGCTACATCATTATCACGCCAAGTCTCTCAGATGCCCTTGACCCACCATGATTCTTGGGGATTCTGCCGTGTCTACCCTGTCCACGGGTTTAGCCACCCATACGGATGCCTATCTAAAACCGGATTCCCACCACCATCCATCCCAGAAGAACTCCCTCATCAAGACTCTATACCATAGAGCCCAATGCATCTCCGACCAGGAACACATTGCCAGTGAACTCAAATACGTACGCCAAGCTCTTAAGGCTAGTGGTTACTCCGACTACACAATCCGTAAAGCCATCACTCCAACCATCAAGAAGGATCCTGTTGAGGAGCCTTTCAAAACCATCACCTTACCCTACATTGCTGGGGTCACAAAAAATATCTCCAAAATCCTGATTAAACACAAGATTCAGGTCCGATTCAACACAGTACATAAAATCCGTGATCTGGTCCCGTCTGTATAATACGTGGTTCCAGACATACAGTACCCTGGCGTCTACAAACTAAGTTGCCTCTGTGGTAGCAGTTACATTGGAGAAACCAAACGACATGTCTCGGACCGCATCCGTGAACATAAAGCAGACCTGAACAACGGTAGGACAAACACCTCAGCCGTGGCAGATCACTGTTACAATTCAGTGGGCTCACATGACATTGACTTCTCCAAGACAGAGGTTATCTGCAAGCCATCTGGCTACCATGAGAGATTCGTTCATGAGGCGATCCACATATACAAACACAGAGACAATTTCAACCGAGAAGATGGATTCTGGCTCAGCAATCATTGGACAGACGTAATAAACCATTTCGGATCTTAACTGATTGCTGTTCACGTTTACGGTGACTTTCAGACCGCAGTCCACTCACTGGCATTGACTGTGTATCTTGTGTTCTCCACAGGGAATGCATTATTTGCTCCGCTGCGGGTCTCCTTTCACGCTCTCCCATTGGCATGTTTCATTGCTTCTACATACTATTAACATTCCCTCCCTTCATTAATGCTACCCCCTCCCTTTGATGCTGCTAATCCTGCATAATGCATGGGCATAATATGACTTTGAAACCCCCCCGCCCACCTCCTACGCATTTGCCATGAATATGCTAAATTCCTCTTGATATGCACATTCTTTTGTTAAGGCGCTCTTCTTCCACCTCCAACCCAGCTTATATATAAGCTCCAAGCTTGGCAGTGTCTCATTCTTCACCTGAAGACGGCTGCTTGCGTTGTAGCCGAAACGTCGTGAGAATTATTTTATAATGTTTTATTTTTATTATTTTATTACTTCCCTTCTTTACCGAAAGAACCAAGAAGATTTCTTGACTTTCTCCAAGTGTCAATCCACTGCTTGGGTGAGGTTCTAAACACGTCACCACAATGGTCACGAAGTTGTTTTGACAATACTTCACCACGCTGGTGAAGGTGTAGGGAGTACAGAACAACAATGGATGTTGCTGCACTTGTTCTGTCCCACGACGTTTACAACTCCCTTTGTTGTTGTGCACCAGTGTGGTTTGCTCATCTAAATAGCATCCAGGCTCAGCCGTGTTTTAGCGCTTGAGGTCTGTGATCTGTGCAGAGCTCCTCGTGTAAATGCCGCCATGGAAATGAGATCTGATGCAAATGGGCTTGTGAAAAGAGGACGCACCCCGAGGGATGGAGGTGAAGAGATTGACAGGGCCTGTATGCTCTTTACGAAATTGCAGTCCTGGAGCGATGATTGAGATCAGCACAGGATTACACTCCAACTCGAATTTTAACAATAACAATGAGCTAATTAATAAATAAAAACGCCGAGTAACTTTCTTTGCATTGACTATTTTACATAACGAGTACTTCATATGGGCAAAAGGTGTTTCATTTAATTGCATTTCGAATGAAATGTTTACATGCCAGGTGTATCCACTAGGATGTGCTGTAAAGTCTTATCCGGCTGGTTCCGCAGCCTACACATTATAGGGTGCAGATCACATTTATACTGGAACATTTCTGCAAATGTGAGATTGTTCTGATTGCACTTACTGGCTACAGAACAGCAAATTCACGCGCACAAAAATGCAGCAACTGCCTGTCCTGGATTCGATATTGGGAGGCACAAGACCAAGCCAAGGCCAAGGCTGGATCCTCTCGGCTGAGATCAGTGTCAAGGCCGGTCCCTCTAAGCCAAGACTTTGGACTGAGGTCACACCCCTGAAGACCAGAGAAAACATCCACAAGCCACCCCCAAGGCTGAGACCCAAGACTGGCAGCTCATAGTGTTTGGCGCCTCGGTGGCGAGATGATCACTACCTTTCCTGGTATACAGAAGGGTGTGGGTTCGATCCCGACCCTGGGGTCGCGTGGATTTTTCTCCGGGTCCTCCAGTTTTTGCCTTGACATTCAGAATCATGCGTTTAGAGTTTTTGGCTGCTATACATTTCCACATGATAAGCCGCTATCATTTTGGGCCAGGTCGCTTCTGATAAAGAGCTATATTGCTCAGTGGGCCTTGCCTGGTAAAAATCAAAATTGCTTAGTTTTTAGTTTAGTTTCGTGACGTTTTGCAAATTACCACACAACTAATCGCATGCAGTGGGCAGACTTGTCGCATGCGCCGCTGCCATGATGACCTCAGGTGGGATTTGTCGGGGCGAAGTTGTGCTGTGAACCTACATTTTGCAGGTTACGGCCTCGTTTGCACCCACAAATAAAATCGTCGCCCCTCCTCCCCTGCTGCCCCTACTGGTGGCAGCTCAGACAAAGAAGTTGCCGAAGTAAATGAAAACGGTGTTGGTTCACCCGAATATTTTTTCCCCCAGAAAAAAATGAATATTTGTTCCCACCATTGAACATTTGTTCTCACCTACTTATTTGTACGTCCGGGTTAGGGGTTATGGTTACGTACATTGTTTAGGACGAATTTGGGACTAAGCAGAAGGTATTAAAGAAATATCACGATACTCTATTATCAAACTTCGCAACTGGTTCACAATTACATTTTGATTTTTTTTTACAATTGTGGTTTTACAAAACATTGCATGGATGTAAATTCATATGCAAAAATAATACAGTACTTTCTTAACAAAAAATTAATAGGGACAAATATTCATAAGAGGAGACGATATTCCTGAATATTGTTTTTTAGAAGGTTGGCACAGTGGTAACACTTGTGTCTCACAGCAAGAATGGTCCGAGCTGGATTCTCGAGTCGGGCTCCAAGTGTTTATGGTCTCCCCCCAGTTCTGCATCGGTTTTCTTTGGGTTCCCAGGTTTCTTCCCAAAGCTTTAAACATTCAAAGTAACCGTTTTTGCCCATACATACAAAAATACCTGCAATTAATCATTTGGGATTATACAGAGCAATTTCACCCCCCTACTGAAATATAGTCTCGAGACTCAGCGAGGCTTTCCTGGGTAAACAAGCTGAATAATAAAAACTTAATGTAATACGAGGAACAATATTTGTTTCTGGGGTAACTAATATTCGCGGAAGAAGTGGGGGGGGGGGGGGGGGGTCGCCGATTTATATTCTCTGACAGTTGTAATATCATTTTGTGAAGGCCTGGTAAGCCAGGGATCATTCAGAACTTGTATTTGGTGGACAGCTCAGAGAGTGACGACTTCCTGCGCCCTGCCATCGTGTCCTGATGCAGCATCTCACAGGCTTTGGTTTGGCAAGACTTTGCACATCACACCCAGAGAAAGCACCGACAGGCATGTGAATCTGTCAGGCGGAACCAAACCCTTGCCAATACACGCACAGATCACTCTCACCACGCCCACTTTAAGAATAATAATGATGCTCTTTATTTATAGGGTGCCTTGCATACAACAAGTTAAGACATGTTGGAAAAACACGAATGAAATAATAAAATTACATAGAAGAAGGAACAATTAATAAAACAGTAAAATTAGCATAATGTACCACGATTAAATAACAAAGCAAAATGTCTGGACATTGGTCTTAAGCCTTGATTTAGAAAGTAGCCACTGTGACAGTGCCACTAACATTATCGGCTCCCCACACTTGGAGCTGGAATGCATCTACTTTACACTTAACAGCTGATCCATCACGTTCAGTTCTCAATGGCCTAATGGATTAGACTGCTGGGACATTATTCATACACGTGTTTTTGAATTGTACTTTACATTGTACATAAATCTTAAATTGTTTCCTCATTACATTTTCAAATTGCATTACATGTTTTACATTGATTTACTTTATTTGTTTAAGCCTGCATTTTGTACAGCCACACATTTCTTGTTGCACAGGTCTCCCATTGAAAAGGGTTCGTTTTAGTCTGAATGAGCTCTTAATGGGCTCTCAATCCAATGCTTGATGAACGCCTCAAGTCGTCGCCGTTCCTCACTATCCCACTATTCAACAACCCCACCCAGCACCGGCTCGCGAGCTGATTTCATCGCTCCACCTGTGCTGGGCGTCTTCAATGGGCTGTCATCTACGATACATATTTTTTTGCAATTTAGAGTAAGTTGCTGCAATGATGTCGCTGTTATTGATAAAAAATTCCTTGCTATAATTTCTAACAATCTTGTACCACAGCGGTTTGATGAATTGTCACGATTCGCGGTCATGAGTAATTTATTTATTTATGGTAATTCTTAAAATGCTTATTTGTATTGTCTCGTGAGCTTTGTAAAACAAATTCAGCTTAACTCCATTCGTATAAATATAGCATTATCATATTATTAATTGTAAATAATTTCATACACACAATTCAATCCATGTATTGTGGGTATAAGAATCAACTTTAATTGATAAGTCCATATATTGTTGCATACAAATTGAAGCAGTATGCCATTGCACACCATAGAGACAATCATAACAACTGCCATACACCACAAAGTGGCAAGTGACAGGTGGTGCATCTGCCATATCACTTCGGTGCTTGTGCATTTTGGGACCACGTGAAATGTCGAATGCTTGCTGGTAGGAAGTCACGGGACAGACCCAGGTGTAATGAGTTTTGTGACTGAGATGATTGGCCGATGCACCACGTGGGCCTCTGCACGTTGCCACCCTTTTGTTTTATTTCTTCGGTGTCACTACCATGCAGACCAGATAAGTAGCGTTGGGGACGCCGGAGGAGGGCTAGCCCCCCCCACCCAACCTGATGAAAGCTCAACCCTCACTGCTAAATTCTGATATTCAAGTAAAAAGAATGTTGGCCCAAAAATGTGTCCAATTAAGCGATGGGCATTACAGCTGTTGCTCTATACACAAGGGGCGAGGGCTGGAGCAGAATGCATGATAGAGCCGTTCGCATTATTATGCATTCTGTTTGAGGTTTAACATTTGTTTAAAGTTTGTTTAACATTGACTGTGCTGTGCCTCCCCTAAGTTTTGGTATGCCCCCCCGCCCCCCAATTAAACACGGTCATGTCACAGGGTTGACACGGACACACATACATTACACACATATGTAGTGACATAGAATTGGTCACTACGGCGCGTAGCGCTGGTTACTGGTAGAGAGAGAGATCGTGGGTGTAATAGCCTGGTCTACCAGCAGGGCATGTGAAGTGTGCCCTGGAGCGCGTAGCGCCTGTTGCTGGCAGTGAAGGACATTTGAGGATACAGCGGCCAGTCTGCCAGTAGGGCACGTGACAGGCACGGATGTAGGGTAAAGGTGACAGAGGGGACACGTGGGGCAGAGCCCAGAACCTTCTGGTAGGTTCCAGAAGGGAGCGTGGCCGAGGGCAGAGCCAGGCCACGCTTAGGAGGATAAAAGGGAGGCCCCGACGCAGGGTCAGGGCTACTGCGGTTTGGGAATGGAGCCGTCGTCCACGAAGTCTTCGTCCACCTCGTCGGTGTTGGATCAGGCAGTGTGCCGGCTGTCCTGACCTGTGTATAGTTATCTCCTGTACTGTGGAAAGTGTAGAATAAACGTGTATGCCTCCTACGTGTGTCTCTGAGTGACCCACTACACATACATTACTCAGACACGCATACATAACTCATGGACTGGCATGCCAATTACTGTCTCACAGCAGTTTGGCACAAGAGGCTGTTTGGATCTGTCACGTGATGATCTTATATAATGATCTACATAAAATATGCCATCGTTGTCACTGTAGACCTTTAAATGAATGCAGGTGCGTCGGCAATTTTGATTGGAATCTAAAATCTTCAAAGAAAAACAAATATTTCGGTTATTTAGTTGTCGCTGGTAAGCAGCAATAATCAAACAATCCACAAACACTCCGAGGATTATGCCCAACGGGAGGAAATGGTCGATTCAGAATTACAAATGACCAAAGCAATAAGTATTCCACGCACAGCTCTGCCAATTCAAATGATCTGCCACAACCGATCCTTATAATGCTTTTCCTATATCCAGAACGTTGACGTGTTTCTTTATTATAGCACGTGTGTGTGTGCTGGTGTATGAATGTGTGCACGTGTGCAGGTGTATCCTTGACGGAAGCACCAATTTTGTAATGGAGCGGTTGTGCGGTGTGTTGACGCAACCACCATACTCTACAATAAAAGTGGAACCCAGTTCCATTCCAGGCCGCTTACAACACTAGAACCTGGCCTTGACCACCTTTAGGCTGACTCAGACTTAAATGAGTACTTGGTGCGGTGTGATAAAAATCAGCGATGGAGAGACAAAGGTGGCTGAGTCTCATACTGGCTCCGCAACCCTCTCCATTGTGATGCTGACCTTAATAGGTGCTCGCTAAAAGCACTTGTGTGGGAATTGTCAATGCTAAACGGGGAAGAGTTGTTGGCACATATACATATGTATTCAAAGTTAACAATTATTTAATTTAACTATATATTTTTGTCTATTCACTGCTGGCTAAAGGTCTGCCAAAGCTGCACTGGTCAGATATCACTGCTCAATGCACTAACAACTGCAACATCGTACCCATTGTAACAATCAATACATATACGTATAACTGCAATATAATTATTTCTGCACATGCTTGCTTGTGCAATATTACGTCATGCATGCATAGTACACTCTATTTGAACAGATACTCTCATGTCGGCTTTATAACATGTAGCAGGCTATGGTAAGTCCCTGCAGAACTTACTAGGAGATTGCGAGAACTTAATTGCAGACTCCATGCAAACTGACTTGGTATTGTGCTCGGTATGCAACAGAAACCCAGCCTACATTCACACACAAACACATATAGAGAGATGTGTACGTGCATGACTATTAATGGACCTGGAATGTCTGCGATGGCCACAGGCAACCATCTATTCTGTTCCCAGCACGGGGGGTGATATCAGAGCAAGCCCAACGGCATCCACGGGGTATTAAAGAAGTCGTGGTCTCCCCCAGCCAATATGCGATGGGAGCGATGGTGCTATCGACATCGGCAAAACTCAGGTCCGTTCCATAATTTAAATGGATAGGACAACCAACTTGCTTGCACGCCCGCTTAAGGAAAAAAATGTCCCCATGATGCCCATCTTACTCAACTAAAACTCAAGTAAACTATGTTTTATTTGACCAGGTAAGGCCCACTGAGCTATATAGCTCTTTTTCAGAATCGACCTGGCCACAAATAATAGCCCAACGAAGTGGCTTATCGTGTCGAAACTTAAAACGGCTACATACTCTAAACGCATGTTTCTCAATGTAGAGGGAAAAACCGGGGGACTTGGAGAATAAGCCATGTGACCACGGGGAGAACATGCAAACTCCAAATATATAGACGTCAGGGTCAGGATCAAAGTCACACTTCTTGTATACCAGGCGAGGTAGTTAACATCTCGCCATTGCAGCGCCTCTTGCCAATGACCAAATTGTCCAGAATGCAGCTGATCCCATCAGATCGTGGGAGGTAAGCAGGGTTCAACCTGAATCGGTTCCCAACGTTGGGTAAAAGTCAGGTGACTGGCATTGTGGTCAGTGGATTGACAAAACGGGCTGCACATGTACGTGATGATTGTCTACACAAAGCCACCCAATCATGCCCTGAAAGCTGCACCATCTGTGTCCGCAGACATTGCTTCAATTATAATAATCAACCTTGGAACATGGGGATGCTTTGGAAACAAAAATACTGGCTGGAAGATTGCATTTGCACATCCTCTTTGTCAATATAATTCTGGATGAGTTTAACACGTAGGCTTTCGCGACCAATATTATCTATAATCAAGGTTTTTTTTGTCAGATCGCGTAAATATAAATGTGTTGTTAACACCACCACGTGCCGACAGTCAATTTATAAGGTTTGTGACGTAAATAAAACGTGCCGATTAGTTACTACTTCTGGATGAGGGCCTTGCCATGGCCGTGCTGATCATGGGTGTTATTTGACCATACCCTCACCGTGATGGTCAGTGCGGGTTCGTAATAGTGGACAGCATACACATGGTAACATCGTACAGCAAGTACAATAGCATTTGCTGCACTGCCCTCTGCTGTACACAACAGCAGTCTATAACAAACCTGTGTTATGCATGGCAAATGAAATAAGCAATGTCTCAACGTAAACAAAATAACATATTAACACGACTCAGCAGCCAAAACGGCTTTCTGGGAGTGCAACATTTCAGCAGTATTTGTTTCAAGACAAATAAACCCTGAACCGGTTTCAACATACAGCGTCTCATAAGCAGAATTAGCTTTGCTTGAATCTTCTTCTTTCGTACGGCTAATGTAGCTGCAGAGCAACAACAACAACAATTTCACATTCATGGTGGTCAAGCCAGACAACCATGTCAGGAGCAGCCGAGTTGTATCGCTGCGATTGTCTCCCCTTGTGTTGTTTATCTGGAGTCGGGGAGATCGACGATCGATGTTCGGTCGCCACGTTGATGGCGTTTGTCTTGATTTCTCACTTAACAGTGGGGCCGTGTGAAGGCTGTCATCTTTTGAAATGCCCATCTTACAGGCAATGACCCTCTTTTTACGATATAAGTCCGATTTTGACACCAAATTATATAATACATAACTCACAAAAAACATTTGCATCAATGTGGAGAAAATATACAACAATACATAAGCAGACAATATGTTTCGTTGTACGTATGGCTGTCGCTCATCCAAGCACAATGTAGCCACACGTTTGGTTGTAAACGATGTGAGGTTGGGAGACATTCTAAGTTTAAAGGCTTGCATGTAGCGGTGTTCCAGACTTGCAATCTAGGGATGTAGAAACACAATTTGGTGGTTTATACAAGAGTTGAGCCTTTTTTGCTTGAAATAGACACTTTCAGGGCAACGAAGCAATCCCTACAAGAATGTACAAACAAGATTGCTCATATATTTGTGCAAATGTAGCCTACATCTCTGGCTCCTCCTGTTTCTCCTGCTTCAACCTTCTTTGTCTCCAGCTCCTTCTCCACCTTTGTCTCTCCTCCTCTTACCTGTTTATTCTGCTCCACTGCCCTTAATGTCTGGAACGTCCTTTCCCCAGGGATCCGTGCTGGCGACTTCCTTCCCTGATCAGGTCCAGGCTTCAGACTGCCCCCTTTCACCTCTGCCTATGACTCACTGCCTATTTCTCTCTTCAGCATCAACATGCCCACTGTTTCTGTACAACGTCTTGAGATGCAGTCGCATGTAGACACTACTGTTAATACAACCGCATTGTATCTTATTGTATTCTTTTTTATTGTGTGTTTTTTTTCCAGGCAGCATTGGATTCCTGCCATTGAGCAAAATTCCCAGGAGAAATTGGTCAAACAATTAATTTCAGGTTCCTCCTAAAAAATATCGTATCAAAGCTCAGCAAGCCTTTCTCAGGTCAATATATAAAGTACTGTAAATTATATTATTATTGTATGTTAGACCCATGATTTTAAAAATATACCACAATAATATGGGCTAATTTTTGATCACCAGCTATCAACATTAAACGCGATCATAATCTCTGAATGGATGCTGGCAGAGTGGCATTGGAGATATTTTAATGAATAAATATTAATTTACATTTGTTTGACCAGATATTACCATGGTTGACTGCAGGAGGGAGGTTGTCTATATAGGACTCTGCCACTACTCCGTCTCTCTGTTGTAATATTATACAATGATTATGATAGTTTTTTTAAGTTTCATTAGCCAGAATTTTACAAGAATACATAAGTTATGTAAAATGTTCACATCTTGTGAATAATACATTTGCACACGCGCACGTTCATTATGCATGCAGAGTGAGCATAAGAAGCGATTTTCATTGGCGAATCAATGCATCGTCACATGCGCAATGATAATATAATACATATTTTATGTATCCAGGTCAGACCCCATGGAGGCTTTTACCTGGTTGAAGGAGGACTCGGGTCAAACAAGAGCAAACTAAACGATTTCAAATGATATCCAAGTTCAATTCCGTAGTTTGTTTATTTTGCTCCGTAAACCACAGCAAATAAATAAAATCCGCAAAATCAACATCACACAGCAAAACGAAACCAAGATCTTGCACATCAGGGACAACGACATGAATATTAAATTAAATCTAAACAATGTTTTCACAACTGGACTGAAAGTGCACATATATAAAACGCTCGTTTGAAATGATGTAAAATGAAATAACAATAAAACATTTGCGAGTTCTGAGGATGAAACTGCACGTGTGAATATTGAAAAAACATAACTCAAAAGTCAACATTTACAACGCCCGCATTGAGAATTTAAGTAGCCTGTTAACAGTTGACACGGGCATCATTGTTATGTGAGAGATGTGGTGGAGGTTAGGGAGGGGGGTCAGTCGGGTGAGGAGGTCAAGGGGACGGGGAAACAGGGAGACAAGTAGACGTTGCATCGTGCAAGGCATTGCGTCGAGCATGCTAATTAATAGCATAATCCTTTGAGGTGTCACACAATGGTTCGTGTCAAGGTCAGGATTAGGATTGGCTCTATTTTTTTAAATATCAGGAAAGTAATGCATATCAGTACGTATCACTTCTTTGGTCCACAAATTGGTAATGATACCAGAATGATGAAATTCAATCGGTGCAATATTTCAGAGGTTTTCCTGATTTTTGTTATGACGATAAAGGTGCAGCCTTGCAATTTATTGCTAAAGCCGCTGCTGGCAGAAAGGGCTTCTGATAGAGGGTCTCTAGAGAGCCCCCGTCGATGGTATTCTAGACGTGGTGGGAGCACAATCATCTTACCCCACCACACACGACCTCCCCATTGTGGGTTACTCATTGGATGGACTACCTGGGGTACAAAGGCAGTTCTCGGTACCGTTACTTATTTCAGCTGCAAATTAACATGTAGCTAAGATTAGCCTAAATCAATATTGCCGTCATTAGATAACTTGTAGATAATTAAGTTATTATGTAATTGTAGCTTACGTTGAGTTTTTTTTAGTCTGAGTCTAAGCCTGCGTGCCCATTAATTCTGGTCCAAATTATATTAGAGGGTTTTAAATGTCACTCTCACAATTCGAAATGGCAACTGGCACAGGAATTGAACCGTGAGATTCCACGCACAAGTGGCTCAATGGTGAGTGCCCTGAGCACTCAGCCACATCCAGCCACTGGAGGGATGGCAATCCGTCATAGTTTACTCAATTACTATCACGCTCCTAAAGAAAATATGAAATTGGCTGCTCGTCTGTCAAGTTGCCTTTCTCTTCTGTACATTATGGACTGTTTGAGCAATCTCGACAAGAGCCAAGACAAGCATTCTCACCTGTGATTGAATTTAGGTCATATGTCAGAGGTCAATGACACGATCTCCTTCATGTCCGATAACCCATTTCAGTGTGGTGTATTGACATCTGCAAATCAGTAAACCCTCTGCATGCTCCGGAATTCTCAGCCATGGACCGTGACATAGTAAAATAGACACAGTACTGTGCATTTATACAAATATGATCAGCAGCCATAATGTATCTACTGCTGGAGGAAGGCCTCCTAATCTCGTCGTCATCCCTTATGACCCATGATGCCACAAACCATCTCGCTTTTACGCATGGGCCCATCTCATCGCCCATCTCATCATCTGTGTGGTGGTCGTCCTCTCAGATGTGTTCCTTCCTTTGGCTACTATTTCATCACCAATTTTCATTGGCCTTCATGCCTTCTTTTTTGCAATATTCAATACGACACACAACAAGTTCATTCAACAAAAGGAAATCATTATTGGAGGGACAAAATCAGAAAATTCGGCATAAGATGTACACCTAGGAAAATTATTGAAGGCCAGCTGCGATGAAAATAATGAAATAAAGAGGTACAGAATGGAGTGTTTTTGGAAACAATTCATTTCATAATGAAAAGCAACGAACCAATGTTCCTAATGAGGAACATTTTATCCGTGCACATTACCCGCTATGACAAATGGAACAGGAACATAAATTCTGACAAAGACCATGAATCAAAAGCTGAAAAGTATGCAAAGAAGCATGGCGAAATGCACGCTTGGATTTACATCACGGAATCACATGATGAGATTAAGGAATGTCCATTCATAATTCAGAGTGGTGCATCCCCCCATGGTATAGAGCAGCCTGTGGAAGCGGATATCAGAACTTATTCTGAGATCCCTTCAACTAACCTCTTATCCAAACTAAGCGTGTTGCATGTTCCCACGTGCTATGCTACAGATATGTTCATTAGTAGGTTAGATATATTTAAAATTCTCACAGATGGAATATTACCCAAAATTAAGTGAAGAATGAGATTTAATGTGATGTTTATTTTGTGTGCAGCCATTGGTCGTTTAATTAGAGATGGATAAACCCCCGGATTTGAACCCAACATCTAAGCAATGTGAGCCTAGTGCCCTGAACCAACCCTGACACATCTCATTTGGAGCCTTTTGAACAAAAGCGATTCCTTTAAATATCACAACTATAAAGTGCAATGTATGCAATAAACTGTGTCAACATGAATTACCAGTTAAACGAGGAATACTGAAAAATCTATTGTATGATTTGAGAGGGTCTCATGTGCATGCGTGTATTTATAAAGGGTCGTAGATCAGCATGGTAATGTTTGTACAGTATTATAGATTAGCTCTTTATCCACCCTTTCTTTGTGGTGGGTCCGCATGTGTAATTGAGGGCAGGTGGTTGTTTGTCTTTTTTTTCGAGAGGCTGTACTTATTTGCCACCCATGCATTGACACTTAATGCTAGTGAAGCAGACAGCAATTGTGAGTATTAGACGGCTCTTCTCTTTCGTTTGTTCGCTGGCTCCCCAGTCCTCTCAATCTCTCTCGGTCTCAACAACAGCAGCAGAAGCACTCGAGAGAGAGAATCCTGAGCAGATGTTTTCCAGTAATGATTCCGACTACAATGAAGATAACGGCAACGCTTAATTACTATAATTATGATTACAGTTATTAGCTGAAACTCAAAGGCAATTCAGTGCTGCTGCTAAAGAAACTCAATTGTTTTAACCTGCAGGTGGGCTGTAAGATGAGGACTCACAGCTCTGTCCTCACTTCGACATGGATGGATCACGTCGTGGTTAATAATGCACAAGCCACTGAAGCAGTTATCAATCAATCAATGGCTTTTATTTAAACAGTGTAAGGGCTACTGACACTAAAGACCCTGGGGTAAAACAAAAGAGAACTGAGGTAGAACAATGGAAGCCAGAGGTAAAACAATAGAGATCTGTTAAAACAAATAATTAAGACTTGCGGTGAAAAAGACTTGAGGTAAAATAATGAAGACTTGAGGTAAAATAATGGAGACTTGAAGTAAAATAATGGAGACTTGAAGTAAAATAATGGAGACTTGAAGTAAAATAATGGAGACTTGAGGTAAAATAATGGAGACCTGAGATAAAATAATGGAGCCCTGAGGTAAAATAATGGAGACTTGTGGTAAAATAATGGAGTCTGAGGTAAAATAATGGAGCCCTGAGGTAAAATAATGGAGATTTGAGGTAAAATAATGGAGACTTGAGGTAAAATAATGGAGACCTGAGTTAAATAATGGAGCCCTGAGGTAAAATAATGGAGACTTGAGGTAAAATAATGGAGACTTGAGGTAAAATAATGGAGACCTGAGTTAAATAATGGAGCCCTGAGGTAAAATAATGGAGACTTGAGGTAAAATAATGGAGCCCTGAGGTAAAATAATGGAGACTTGAGGTGAAATAATGGAGACTTGAGGTAAAATAATGGAGACCTGAGTTAAATAATGGAGCCCTGAGGTAAAATAATGGAGACTTGAGGTGAAATAATGGAGACTTGAGGTAAAATAATCGAGACTTGAGGTAAAATAATGGAGTCTGAGGTAAAATAATGGAGCCCTGAGATAAAATAATGGAGACTTGAGGTAAAATAAAGGAGACTTGAGGTAAAATAATGGAGACTTGAGGTAAAATAATGGAGTCTGAGGTAAAATAATGGAGACTTGAGGTAAAATAATGGAGACTTGAGGTAAAATAATGGAGACTTGAGGTAAAATAATGGAGACTTGAGGTAAAATAATGGAGACTTGAGGTAAAATAATGGAGACCTGAGGTAAAATAATGGAGACTTGAGGTAAAAAAAATTAAGACTTGAGGTAAAATAATGGAAACTTGAGGTAAAATAATGGAGTCTGAGGTAAAATAATGGAGACCTGAGATAAAATAATGGAGACTTGAGGTAAAATAATGAAGACTTGAGGTAAAATAATGGAGACTTGAGGTAAAATAATGGAGACTTGAGGTAAAATAATGGAGACCTGAGATAAAATAACGGAGACTTGAGGTAAAATAATGAAGACTTAAGGTAAAATAATGGAGACTTGAAGTAAAATAATGAAAACTTGAGGTAAAATAATGGAGACTTGAGGTAAAATAATGAAGACTTGAGGTAAAATAATGAAGACTTGAGGTAAAATAATGGAGACTTGAGGTAAAATAATGAAGACTTGAGGTAAAATAATGAAGACTTGAGATAAAATAATGAAGACTTGAGGTAAAATAATTGAGTCTGAGGTAAAATAATGGAGACTTGAAGTAAAATAATGGAGACTTGAGGTAAAATAATGGAAACTTGAGGTAAAATAATGGAGACTTGAGGTAAAATAATGGAGACTTGAGGTAAAATAATGAAGACTTGAGGTAAAATAATGGAGACTTGAGGTAAAATAATGGAGACTTGAGGTAAAATAATGGAGACTTGAGGTAAAATAATGGAAACTTGAGGTAAAATAATTAAGACTTGAAGTAAAATAATCGAGCCCTGAGATAAAATAATGGAGCCCTGAGGTAAAATAGTGGAGACTTGAGGTAAAATAATGAAGTCTGAGGTAAAATAATGGAGACTTGAAGTAAAATAATGGAGACTTGAGGTAAAATAATGGAGACTTGAGGTAAAATAATAAAAACTTGAGGTAAAATAATCGAGCCCTGAGATAAAATAATGGAGCCCTGAGGTAAAATAGTGGAGACTTGAGGTAAAATAATGGAGTCTGAGGTAAAATAATGGAGACTTGAGGTAAAATAATGGAGACTTGAGGTAAAATAATGGAGACTTGAGGTAAAATAATGGAGACTTGAGATAAAATAATGGAGACTTGAGGTAAAATAATGAAGACTTGAGGTAAAATAATGGAGACTTGAGGTAAAATAATGGAAACCTGAGATGAAATAATGGAGCCCTGAGGTAAAATAATGGAGACTTGAGGTAAAATAATGGAGACTTGAGGTAAAATAATGGAGACTTGAGGTAAAATAATGGAGCCCTGAGGTAAAATAATGAAGACTTGAGGTAAAATAATGGAGCCCTGAGATAAAATAATGGAGACTTGAGGTAAAATAATGGAGACTTGAGGTAAAATAATGAAGTCTGAGGTAAAATAATGGATACTTGAGGTAAATAATGGAGACTTGAGGTAAAATAATGGAGACCGGAGGTAAAATAATTGAAACTTGAGGTAAAATAATGGAGACTTGAGGTAAAATAATGAAGACTTGAGGTAAAATAATGGAGACTTGAGGTAAAATAATGAAGACTTGAGGTAAAATAATGGAGACTTGAGGTAAAATAATGGAGACTTGAGGTAAAATAATAAAGACTCGAGGTAAAATAATAGAGACTTGAGGTAAAATAATGAAGACTTGAGGTAAAATAATGGAGACTTGAGGTAAAATAATGGAGACTTGAGGTAAAATAATGAAGACTTGAGGTAAAATAATGGAGACTTGAGGTAAAATAATGGAGACTTGAGGTGAAATAATGGAGACTTGAGGTAAAATAATGGAGGCTTGAGGTAAAATAATGAAGACTTGAGGTAAAATAATGGAGACTTGAGGTAAAATAATGGAGACTTGAGGTAAAATAATGGAGACTTGAGGTAAAATAATGGAGACTTGAGGTAAAATAATGAAGACTTGAGGTAAAATAATGAAGACTTGAGGTAAAATAATGGAGACTTGAGGTAAAATAATGGAGACTTGAGGTGAAATAATGGAGACTTGAGGTAAAATAATGGAGACTTGAGGTAAAATAATGGAGACTTGAGGTAAAATAATGAAGACTTGAGGCTAAATAATGGAGACTTGAGGTAAAATAATGAAGACTTGAGGTAAAATAATGGAGACTTGAGGTAAAATAATGAAGACTTGAGGTAAAATAATGGAGACTTGAGGTAAAATAATGAAGACTTGAGGTAAAATAATGGAGACCTGTGGTCAAATAATGGAGCCCTGAGGTTAAATAATGGGGACTTGAGGTAAAATAATGGAGACCTGAGGTCAAATAATGGAGCCCTGAGGTAAAATAATGAAGCCCTGAGGTAAAATAATGGAGACCTGAGGTAAAATAATGAAGCCCTGATGTAAAATAATGGAGACCTGAGGTAAAATAATGGAGCCCTGAGGTAAAATGATGGAGACCTGAGGTAAAATAATGGAGCCCTGAGGTAAAATAATGGAGCCCTGAGGTAAAATAATGAAGCCATGAGGTCAAATAATGGAGCCATGAGGTCAAATAATGGAGCCATGAGGTCAAATAATGGGGACCTGAGGTAAAATAATGGCGACTTGAGGTAAAATAATGGAGACCTGAGGTAAAATAATGGAGCCCTGAGGTAAAAGGAGGGAGACCTGAGGTAAAATAATGGAGCCCTGAGGTAAAATAATGGAGACCTGAGGTAAAAAAAATGGAGATCTGAGGTAAAATAATGGGGACCTGAGGTAAAATAATGAACAGGGAAGCAAATTCATGGGACAAATGTTTCATCATGAAAGAAATAAATCCAAGGAAATAGTTCTGAGGATGCAGAAATGCAGCACTGTAGCTCAATGATACACAATGCAGGCAGACACTTTTCTCACAATAGCTTTCAAATATACAAGCGTGCTAGGCAAATTACTTACTACTGCTTCACTAGTTTACTAAAGGTCACGCACACTCAACAAATTACCATTAAAAAATGTCAATCATGCTGGCTGGGTGGCTCATGGTCAGAAATCAAAAGTGGCTTTTGTACTTCGTATTGCCATCTTCCAAACTGACAAAGTTGACTTATGCCTAGGTGTAGATCCATTATGAACAGAAATACGTACAATTACAAATGAACATAAACAAAAAACACACCACAGCATCGACATTTGTGGACCTCCTTCCATATGCACAACATCTCTTCTGCATGTGTTACTTTCTTGCCCCAGCGTCCGCCAAGACCCCCATCGATGCGTTTGTCACCTCTTAATGTGACTACTGCAACTCTCTCCTCTACAGCCACCTTAAATCCCTCACATGCAAACTCAAGATGATCCACAATGCCTGTATACTTGCACCAATAAATGGGACCATATCACCCCATTACCTGGTCCCTCCACTGGCTCTCAATCAATTTCGAGTTGAACCGCAAGATTGCCCTAACCGTTTAAAAAAAACCTCAAAGCATTCGTAAAAAACGCGGCCCTTCAGGGGAAAAGTATATACTATAATAATTGACATTTCAGGGAACGATCCTTCTTCATAGAAGAGATGACCGTTTTCAAGATCATCCATATACTCACTCCCGCATATTTCTCAAGTGTCATTATTCTCTATACCCTTCATATGCTCTCTGCTCAAGTCAAACTTTGCTCAGTTGGAGTTCTCCCATTTTCTCCTCTGTCACGCCTGCAGTTGGAATTCCCTCTCAACAGACATACTTTAAGTGATGACTATTGCCTGCCCATGTAACCATCTTTTCTCCTAATTAAATCTAGTTATATGTACACACACCACTTTTGGTAATATTTGAGTTAAAGTAGCGTAAATATATAACATGGAAATACAAATTGCATTGTTCTGAATTTGGTGAATCCCAGCTCAAGATGCATATTGCGGCTATTGCCGCATCGTGAGCAATCCGGTACATTGGCACAGCTAAATACAGGGCAGTCTAGTGGCAAGAGCAAGACATGTCATAGAAGGATGACACATTATGGGACCTCCGTTGCCCATACCAAAATATGATAATGAGGTTTTCCCCTTTTTTATGGAAACAAAACCAGGTGTTAAGATGTTAAAACACCAAACTGAAACCTTTTACAAGGAATCATGTCTGCATTAACCACAATGCTTGTGGTCAGAATGCAAACAAAAAAAGGATGACACATTTTTAAAAGATGAATACAATTTGGGGTCATTTCCAAAATGTGTAATGTGTTCCCAGTGCAAGGATTTCCATCTTTTTGCACCCTGTACAGCTGTTAATAGCTCAGTTTTATTTCATTATGTGGAAAAATAGAAAAGGGCAACCCTGAGAGATACATGGAAGTGCAGTTGAAATAGCAAGCAAATAGTATCTGTATTTACCAGGTGATTTGCTTCTTGGTATGACTCAACCCCTTCCAATAATATCATCGCAGGAACACAAGCCAAAATCAATTGCATTTAAATTAAAGCTTTAATGTCGCCCAAAATAGTTGTGTGACGATTTATCCGATGTCCTCATCCCTTCCAAAAAAATAAACCGCAAGCTGTACCAATACCTTCAAGCCAAAATGTAAACGTTTTATTGTCAAGTAAGGAATGTTGTGCAGCATGTGAATGTCAAAAAATGTAAGGACAAATCCAAGATTTTCGAAACAACAAATTTCCCCCCCCCCATTATAAAAATAGTAAATTCCATCCAGCATAGCCAAAGATAAGACAGATGGCGAGACCAAGACCCAAGCACCGGACGTAGAACATTCATTCGTTTTCCTCTTGCCTTTAAAATCAATGCATTTAAAGGTTACTCTATGAATCATCAAAACCATTTGTATCTTGCATAATTTCCTTGTATATGTGTATTCACTGAAACGTGTTTATACACTGGCTTGTTTGTATACGATTATGGTTGTTTATTTCAAAGTAAGTATGTTCTTTAACGTGTGGTTACCGAGCTTGTTATTTGCAGAATGTTTTAGCATGCTTGTTGTTTGTACAGTGCGTTGATTTCCCCTTTGCTATCTTTTTGCATGCTCCATCAATTACCCCGCATATCCCAGTCTCATGCTATTGGCATCTGTCCACATAGCAAAGTGTTCTCCATTCTGCACCCTCCCACAGTTGCGGAAAGAACTGGAAGTGACATCGTAGGCTTTTCCCCTCTATCATTGGCCTTCTATCATGTGACATTGGCTCTCAACCAATTTGAAGAATTTAACAATGTTTATTACGTGCTTTCTTGGGGGATAGTGGGCTATAAATATTAAATGAATAAAACAGACAAGAGTCTGTTTCACCAGCACAAACTTAAATAACACAGAGGTGGCTGGGTGGCTGTGTGGCTGGGTGGCTGAGTAGCTGGGTGGCTGGGTGGCTAGGTGGCTGGGTGGCTGGGTGGCTGTGTGGCTGGGTAGCTGGGTGGCTGGGTGGCTGGGTGGCTGGGTAGCTGGGTGGCTGGGTGGTTGGGTGGCTGGGTAGCTGGGTGGCTGGGTAGCTGGGTGGCTGGGTAGCTGGGTGGCTGGGTGGCTGAGTGGCTGGGTGACTGGGTGGCTGGGTAGCTGGGTGGCTGGGTAGCTGGGTGGCTGGTTAGCTGGGTGGCTGGGTGGCTGAGTGGCTGTGTGGCTGGGTGGCTGTGTAGCTGGGTGGCTGGGTAGCTGGGTGGCTGGGTGGCTGGGTGGCTGGGTAGCTGGGTAGCTGGGTGGCTGGGTAGCTGGGTAACTGGGTGGCTGTGTAGCTGAGTATCTGGGTAGCTGGGTGGCTGGGTAGCTGGGTGGCTTGGTGGCTGGGTGGCTGGGTGGCTGGGTAGCTGGGTAGATGGGTGCTGGGTAGCTGGGTGGCTGGGTGGTTGAGTAGTTGGGTGGCTGGTTAGCTGGGTAGCTGGGTGGCTGGGTGGCTGAGTGGCTGTGTGGCTGGGTGGCTGTGTAGCTGGGTGGCTGGGTGGCTGGGTGGCTGAGTGGCTGGGTAGCTGGGTGGCTGGGTAGCTGGGTGGCTGGGTAGCTGGGTGGCTTTGTGGCTGAGTGGCTGGGTTGCTGGGTAGCTGTGTGGCTGGGTAGCTGGGTGGCTGGGTAGCTGGGTAGCTGGGTGGCTGTGTAGCTGAGTATCTGGGTAGCTGGGTGGCTGGGTAGCTGGGTGGCTGTGTAGCTGAGTATCTGGGTAGCTGGGTGGCTGGGTGGCTGGGTAGCTGGGTGGCTGGGTGCTTTAGAAGTAAGAGCGCCCGGCTGGTACTGCTGAGATTCTGGGTTCGAGTCCAGGCAGCCACCAATAATTAAATCAGGTCTTCAATAGTTGTGAGCTTGCGGCCTCTGCCCTGTTACCAATAACTTCACTTACCTTCACTAAAATCCAGCTCTGAAAATGTAAAAATATTGATTTGACTGTCATCGGATGAAAATTGCTCGCATGTAGTGGGTGGAAAAGTGCTGCCCTCTACCCATGTGGACCAGGTCACTTTAAGTGATCTGATCGAATTTGATATTTATGGAGCACATTCACTCAAGGCGCTTGACTTTACAAAAATAACGGTGACAGAATGGACTGTTTTTTTAATGGCATGGCATGCAAGGATTAGGGAATGATAGGGTACTTAGCAATCACAAAAGGGTAGGGGAAGGATGGGAAGGAGTGGAGGGGCGAGGGGATGGAATAGGAAGAGACGTAGCTCTGTGAAATCCACTTCCGTGGTCCATTTTCTAACATTACGGGTTGCAATGCTCTATGAGAGATCGGAATGGACACTTCGTCTCATGATATGATGCCAATACCAAAATCTGGATTTAATTGGGGGTGTAAAAAACCCCTTTAAGGTTCGTCATCCAACTAGCCTTCAGACCATTTCATCAGTTATTCCTCTAAGTATCCACGCTCTCAATGAGTTGTGTAACTTGTTGAAAATGTCATCATCAGTTCGGCTGCTCTATCGACGGCGCTACACGCTGGCCAAATAAGCGCCGAGAATAGAACCGACTTCATAAACAGGTTGACAAAATTACTTCTACTTCCTGCACAGGAGGGGGTATTGGGAGGCCATTGGGAGCACTCTATCCTCTGGGCCAGACTGCAACCGCTGTCCTTGCTCGGTCCTAATGGGGCCCCGTGCTGCTCGGAGTGTCAGCTTCAGCGTGGGACGTCAAAATGAGATCCTGTCCACTCGGCGGACACTAATAATACCTTAACCGTTCTTCACAAAGAGCATGGGTGTTAAGTCAAGTGTTCCTGCTGAAATCCCATTGCAAGTAAAAAAAAGCCGCCCGGTGTAAGGGAAACGTGACAATTTAAATATGATCTCTGTTTTATGAATAACCTTGATCTTCGGTGATTTCATGACCAATTATGCATAATTGTAATATATGTGTCGATACAGAGTGAAAAAGTGTCTTCTCCAACATGCATATATAAAAACAAAACTGGGCTGCACAATTGTAGTGGGTAATAAACCCAGACCACACAGCAGACCCACTACTTTTGATGTCACTCCCAGGCTCCTCTTAACCAGCAGCCTGGACATTGTCCCCTACGTGTTGTGCAGTTGAGTGGTTCACTTCATATCATGCATGCATACGGTAGATTTTAGTTGTCAGATTTTAGTTGTCAGAGGAGGGCTACACTGATATAAACACAGAACGACTTTTCTGTTATGAATTATTTTTTGTGTGCCTATCATTGCAAGTTTAAAGTGTAGATCCAATCCGCTCAGCGCCCTAAACGTAGTCCTATTTCACGCAGGAACGCGCGATTATAATCCATGAGTTCAGCAGCGCTGACTCGGCACTCTCACAAACAAGCACAGCGCGACTGATTTTTTCCCCCCCAAATCAATACTTCCGCTGCAAATTGAGGTCTGAATCTTCAGTACAAATGCAGCACGCGTATCTCGGAGGACTTGTTCTTGGCACGAGACACGCGTCTTAAATAAGCGAAGTAAAAATGCGGACAAAAGTGAGCGTGGAAAGGAAAATGCGCACGCGACCGTGCACATTTTGCTGACGCACGAGTGTGACGTCATAGTTGCCGTCACAGTCTTCCCGAGGACACTCGATGGCTCTCCTGAAACGGAAGCACGAGGCAAGGTGCAGGCGAGCGTCGACAACCACAAAAGGCACGCATGGCACCTCCGACTTGGGCACGGTTGGCTGCGTACGACGCGAAAAGAAGTTCAGCATACGTAAATACATGTGTAGTGGTGATACGCGCTGGCAGGAGGGATCGTGAGGCAGCGCGTGGTGATTGGTTACATCGAGTGGGTGCTCACATCGCGGTCCGCATAGGCTCCGCCCCCTCGGGAGCGGAGGGCTATGTAAGGCGATGCGCGCGGGCACTCGGGGGGTTGGTAACCGGTGAACACAGAAGACGGAGGAAGAGATAGGCCCTGGGACCCCTAGCCCCGCTGCCCTTGTAAGGGCCGGGGTTCTGAGAGGCTCAGAGGCGAGGCCTTGGGATTCACGGTCCGACGCCCTTGTAAGGGCTCGGGCTGTGTAGCCCAGTGGTCGAGACCCGTGGCCTGACAAGAGGGGTCTGATAGCTCCCCGTGGGGAGAGCGTAGCCGGAGAGCCTGAGTCGAGGCAGAGATAGGCACGCGTACCCTACGGGAGAGACTGAGTGCGGCCCGAGCCGAGTGCGCGTAGGGGTCTGATAGCTCCCCGTGGGGAGAGCGTAGCCGGAGAGCCTGAGTCGAGGCAGAGTTAGGTGCGCGTACCCCACGGGGAAGACGGAGTGCGTGGCCGAGTCAGGCACGTGTGACATAGGTGTTATCTCGGTTGGGACTGTTATGTGTGCAACCGTTGTGAATAAAGAGTGCTGCCCCGTCAACTCGTCTCCCGCCATTATTGAAGATATTACAACTGGCGTCAGAAGTGAACCTGTCTTCAAGTCATGGATACAAGGAAGACTCATCGGACTCACGAGCGTGACCGGGAGGACGACCACGACGATTCGGGACAGCGAGCATCGGGAGGAGAGGAGGAGGAGATGCCGACACCGCAGGAACCTTCACGGGCGCCCGACGATCCGCTGGGGTCCGACAGCGGACTCCGCGACGCACACTCTCGTCTGGCGGAGCTGCTACTTGCCGCGGCGTCCATCCTGGCGGAGATCACCGCGTCAGGAGGAGGAAGGATGTCGACGGACGTCGAGAGGGGTCGCGTGGGAGATTCCCGTCAAAATGTGCTGCGCGCCAAGGACTTTGAAAATGGCGCCATTTTTACCGAGCGGCCGTCATTTGGCGGGAATCGCGAGCAACACGTGACCGGGGACCTCCACTCTCTGCCGCTCACGTCATCAGCGTGCGCTACGGGCGGCCATCAACCACCCGTGATAGGGGCCGCCATTTCCCATACCGACGGCGTGGCGCGGGAAAATCACCTGTCGGAGGACGACATGGTTTTTCAGCAGCGACTTCCCGCACTGACGGCCTTCAAAGCCGAAGGGGGTGACTGGGGCGCCTTCCAGCGGAGATTCCTCGCCCATCAGGAAATGTCGGGGTGGTCCGATGCTACGGCGCTACGGGCACTGCCTGCGATGCTGGACGACAACACGCTCGCGGCCTTCAGGTCCGCTCCGAGGTCGGCCCGCTCCACGCTCAAGGCCGCGCTGGGCCTCATGGCCAAGGTGAATGGTCCACCCTCCGCCTGCCGCCAACCAAATCTACGGGCGACGGAAGGGGGACACGGAGATAGCGCTCGCATACCGCACAGCGCTGCTGGCTCTCGCGGACGCCGCCTTCCCTCGCATGGACGAGAAGGGGCAGGACGCCATGGTATTGGAACAGCTGCTGACGCTGGCTCAGGACCTGGGGGTCCCCATCAACACGGCAGACGAGGTGGACGTTTGTTCGTTGCGAGTTGCAACGAACATCCAGGCGCATGAGGTCCTAAAACGGAAACAGGCGGTCGTCTGCGCTTCTGCCGCGGTCTCAGCTCCTGCCCCGGTGGACACCGAACCTCAAGTCAGCCGCCCACGGGTGGAGGCATTCGCTACAGCGCGACTGGGGGATTGGTGGTCGGGGGGTCGTTCGCCTCTGCGATCGACCCGCAAGCTGGAGCAACCGAGACCTGCGACGTCCCTCGTCACATGCTACAACTGCCGCCTTCGCGGCCACGTGGCGTCCGGGTGCCGCGCTCCACGTCAGCGCGCCGCGGGACCTCGACTGGACGACGACCAAGGCCCCAAGTCGTCCCAACTACCCACGGTGTCTCGGAACTGACGGCTGCCGACCGGCGGTGACCGGATCCTCAAGTCACGGGCGGCTCTTCCAGGACTGCTCCATGCCTCCCGGGGCTGCCGGAGCCACCGGACGATTGACAACGTCCCGTCCCGTACGACGGACCGGCCAGGCGGACTCGCGCTAGGTCGCACCACTTTTCATGACTGAATAAATGAGGGGGGGTGCGGGACGGTTCGGTCGGATCGTCTCGTCACAGCGTTCCCCGTCCGTCCGACCGCTCTATTGTTCCGTTCAAGGGGCGAGCGGGGGGGGGGGGGAGGACCAGGGGGTCAAGAAGACTCTGGACACGTCGGTCTTATAAAAATTTTTTATTGAGTTACTCGTCGGTTTGTACATAGGTTCCTTGTTATTACTGATTAATGTTCGCGGTTATTGTGTTGTGTTGTGTTGTGTTCATGTTACGGGGCGCACATGTGGAGTGGGGTTTTTTTTTAGCAGCCGAGCTATGTAGGAGGGGGTGATGTAGTGGTGATACGCGCTGGCAGGAGGGATCGTGAGGCAGCGCGTGGTGATTGGTTACATCGAATGGGTGCTCACATCGCGGTCCGCATAGGCTCCGCCCCCTCGGGAACGGAGGGCTATGTAAGGCGATGCGCGCGGGCACTCGGGGGGTTGGTAACCGGTGAACACAGAAGACGGAGGAAGAGATAGGCCCTGGGACCCCTAGCCCCGCTGCCCTTGTAAGGGCCGGGGTTCTGAGAGGCTCAGAGGCGAGGCCTTGGGATTCACGGTCCGACGCACTTGTAAGGGCTCGGGCTGTGTAGCCCAGTGGTCGAGACCCGTGGCCTGACAAGAGGGGTCTGATAGCTCCCCGTGGGGAGAGCGTAGCCGGAGAGCCTGAGTCGAAGCAGAGATAGGCACGCGTACCCTACGGGAGAGACTGAGTGCGGCCCGAGCCGAGTGCGCGTAGGGGTCTGATAGCTCCCCGTGGGGAGAGCGTAGCCGGAGAGCCTGAGTCGAGGCAGAGTTAGGTGCGCGTACCCCACGGGGAAGACGGAGTGCGTGGCCGAGTCAGGCACGTGTGACATAGGTGTTATCTCGGTTGGGACTGTTACGTGTGCAACCGTTGTGAATAAAGAGTGCTGCCCCGTCAACTCGTCTCCCGCCATTATTGAAGATATTACACATGCACACGTATGTTGAACAGCCCCGCCTCTGAACGCACGTGTTCATGTCAGCCGTCAATGCCGCTCTATTCCTATCCGCGAGCCACACCCTCGCTGGAATGCATGTACTGTATGTATGGTGAACTTCATTCGCACCGTACGTAGCCAACCGTGCTAATCGGAGGTGTGGGGGCGGGGGGCGGGAACACGCTAACCACGAAATGCAGTTCTTAGATGAATGAGATTTCAATCAAGATTTCAAAGTGCAGAGCTTCCAGTGGCTTCCTAACATCGGAATGACAAAGGCACAAGCCCCCCCCCCCCACTGCGAGCAGCTGCAATTCCTAATTATTCTGCGCGCTTCGTGAGCAATTGCAGCGCAATAATTAGACGCGCATGAACAATGCTGATGCCGATGATTAGGAAAGCGTGCATGCGTCGTAGCGTGCCATAAAGCCCGGAATGGGCTTCCCTCTCCTCTCTCCTGCATGGAATGAAGCCAGGTTCAAGCAGCTGTGCGCGACAAATGCACGAAGCGGGAATCGATCGCGGCTCGTGGCGGGCGGCGGGGCAGCTCCGACGGGCATCGCGCTCATCACGGAACCAGCAATTAGGAGACAGCTACTAATCAACGCAGGAATTGTCAAAGTAGATATTCCCTGCTGAGTGTGTTTTTTTAGTGGATGGATGCCCTTCCGCCAGAAGCGACATGAGCAAGAAATTGCAGGGCTGCGCCTTTAACTATCACTGTGAAGTTGATGTCAAAGAGCCCGTGACGCTATGTATCAGAGTACGGAATTGTGTACGGGCGCCCCATCTCATATCCAAGCACGCCGCACGCACCCAATGCAGGCACGACACAGATACATCGGACGCATCATTAGCAATGCTCCACACACTTACGGAGGTCTCCCTCGCAAAAGCAATAATTGATCTCGGTGGGGCTCTCACCTCCATAAATAAAGGGGCATTAATTGCTTGTATTAGAAAGCGTCGTTAAATCAGGTTTAGCCGGGTATGCAAAAACAAATCAACAACAATTGCATGGGAATTGGTCGAGCGAATTTCACGTGGAGTTTGTCACCAGCTGGGGTCAAGCGGGGACGCGGACGGGCTGCTCCGATAAGGGAAGAGGAGGAGGAGGGAGTCGCTGTTGCCCCAGGGGCGAGTGCACGCGCGTGTCATCAGCGAGGGTGTGGTTCGCGGATGGGAATTGAGCGGCATTGACGATAGCATGACACGTGCGTGCAGAGGTGGGGCTGTTTAACATACGTGTGCATACTCTTTGGGTTTTTCGGTAAAGTCACGTAGTTAAAAAATAAATGTAAAATTAATGAAAAAACAACTGAATTCAATCACGACTTTTCGGAGGCAACACAAGCTTCCGTCTTCGTGATTTAATTCAGTTTTTTTTCATTTATTTTAATTTTCTTTTTTAACTACGTGACTTTACCGAAAAAACCAAAGAGTATGAATCCTTGCAGTCACGAAAACTTCAAATCTAGAATACGTGTGCATGTATTTATGTACGTTGAACTTCTTTCACGCCGTACGTAGCCAACCGTATACATCGATGATGGAGGGGGGGGAGGGGGTTGCCCTTTGTGAAGAAGAGGTGGGCCACCGATTGGCGAGATGACTCTGAGATTTCCGGCTCCGCAACCTCTTTTTTATTTTATTATTTTACAGACGCGCGCACGTGCGGGGCCATGTGCGTCACGCGTGCGACTTGCGGAGGAGGAGGAGATGATTTTGATGCGAAGATACTGGTTGTGTTTTTTTTGTCCATCGTTCAGAGAAGATATGCAATATCTATTACATCTGGCTTAGTGGTGCTGTCTGGTAGTATATGCTGGGTGAGTGTCGGTGCACAGTCGACTCGAGAACCCTGTGCAGTGTCAATGCAATGAGTGCCACTGTGGAGGGGTTTCGCAGATGTGCCGTATCGCTTGCTCTCTGGTGTGTGTTCGGGTTCGCCCACGTTGTTCGGAACGACGTCTTATGTTTCGCTCCAGCAAAAGCGATAATTGATATCCGTGGGCTCTCACCTCTATAAACAAGGGACATTGTTGAAATTCGATATTATACTTAATTTCAGCATGAGAAGGTAAACAACAACACGAGTGCCACTTTGTTGAGAGTCACTCGCGGTTGTCTATATAGAGGGATATTCACTTAGCCATGATAATGTGGAATTTCCACCACTGGTTCGGGCCACCAAATGGAGATGATGCCACCCTGCTGCTTGCATGAGCAGAGAGACACAGCCACCACTGATATCCTTTATGTAATACTCATCACCTGGGGATATAAAGGGCATGACATTAAATTGATAATGCCATAATTATTATCGATGGGTCATGCTCACACGAAACCATGGAGGCACCACGGTAAACATAATAATGTTAAGCCGTACTCTTTTTTTATATTTCTAGTAAGTTTTGCGAACAGAATTGCCGTGCATAGATAAGATCTAACCTCTCTTAACCAATCAGGAAATATGTAAATTTCATCAGCGCTAAAGTGGTGAGATGTTAACCACCTCGCCTGGCATGGAGGAGTTTGCTTGCTTTCCCTGTGCTCACGTGGATTTTTTTGGGTCTTCCAGTTTTCCCCTCCACATTTAGAAACATGCATTTAGATTACATGGCTGCTATAAATGTCCACATAATCAGCCAATTCGTTGAGCTATCATTTGTGGCCAGGTTGCTTTTGAAAAATAGATATGTAGCTCAGTGGGCCTTGTCTGGTAAAATAATAATAGTTAGTTCCACCATCACAATGTGGCAATTGAGTGAGCATTATCGAAAGATACAGCTTCTCAAGAGCACAGCAAACAGGAAAGTTAGCAGATGGAAATATTTGAGCATCATTTAATAGGGGTTTGACAGTTAAAATACGGTAGTCCAAACGTTTCCATAAACCCTTTTTTTACACCATAAATCTCTTTACACAAAGTTTTACTTCAAGAAAACAAACGTAAAGAAATAATTACATCTGTCCAACACCCATATTTCCAAGCCAAAAAAGTCGTATGCAGTACACAAGGTTGTAAAAAAAAGTTGTACGATACATAAAATCCTTCTGACAAAATACAGAAATAAATAATTGAAGTGGAAATTGTGGCAAGTCATAACAAGTCTGTTACCCGTAATACCACTAAGTATTATTAACATACAACAATCAGACAGAAGATGAAATTTATACGAATAAAACTGATATGAAAAACGTGGATGTGTAGCTTCGAGAGCTAGTGCTTACATCTATATCAGAGCACTAAGCTAAATCCTCTAGCTCGTTGCAAAAAAAACGAGGTCAAAGTTTTTCTGAGTTGACACTGTTACAGGTAGGATACCACTAACGACGTCTAAGCGATGGGTCACTCGTCTCTAATGCAACATTGAAACAGGTTTGTATAACTTTTCATTACATCACCGTACCACAGAATACGGCGGTACAATTCTAAAGGTCTTTCCACCATAACGGTCCCCACAACAACACCGTTCCCTAACTCCCGACATGATGCAGTCTAAATTTCGATTTAAAGCTTTCGTGACTGCAGGGATTCATCTTCTTGGATCTTTCGGTAAAGTCACGTAGAATGGAAATAATAAAATAATAAAAATTAAACATAATAAAATAATTATCACGACGTTTCGGCCACAACGCAAGCAGCCATCCTCAGGTGTCTTCTCGACAGACCTGTTCTTCACCTGAGGACGGCTGCTTGCGTTGTGGCCAAAACGTCGTGAGAATTATTTTATCATGTTTTATTTTTATTATTTTATTATTATTTCCATTCTACCTGACTTTACCGAAAGAACCAAGAAGATGATGCAGTCTGTCCCTGCATCCACTTGACCGGGAGTAACCCGGCGCTGTGAAGAAAGGAAATTGGTGGCTGGAGATGAGGAGACATTTGTCCGAGATGTGACGACATGGTGGGTGGGGATGAGGTGACAGGGATGAGGGGAGGGAATGGGACGAGGGGACCGTGGACATAAGAGGGCACGTCGGAGGAGGGACGAGAGGAGAGAGAGGTGTGCATGAAGGAGGGAGCTGTGTGCGACGGAGGTGGAGTAGACGGGCTGGAACCCTGACTTGTCTCGGCGTGTTGGTGGGGAGAATGCCCGCTACACAATTATAACACAAACAAACATGCGTACTTCTAACACAAAACGCCTCGTGAGCTCATCTTTAAAGAGACGTGCACAATGCATAGCTACATTATACGTCAGCAAAATAATGTCAGTGTTCTCAAGCAATAATTTTTTTCTCTCGAATGAGCTGTCTCAGTTAACATTTACAAGTGACATTCTGGATGATTGATATAACGTTGCAGGAGAAGAGGATCGAATTAAGTGACTCGTAAAAATCTGTGTCATTTTTGATCACGATAAGTCAAATGGGCTGGGAGGTGTGTAAAAATGCATTTTTTTTCTCTAAATGGATTTACAAAACGATTCCATTTGTAACTATGCAATCATGAGGGGATTTTTTAAAGTATGTACAGGAAGTTAAACAGTGGCATCAGCCCTACTGCAAATTACTACGCTATCATTTAAAATAAAATAACACGTCTTTGATGCGATTGTGCCCACCTCTTGATAGTACAACAAACGGAGAGAATTAGAACACTGGCGAAAGATTGTTCATAAACATGTTATACTGTATTTCAGTATTCAACTGAAATAAGAGGAAGAGTGCTGCGAATCCATTATTAATAAGTTATAATTTCTATAATAGTTGTAATTGTTATAATAGTTATAATTGGACAGCAATTTGAGCTGGGTGGATATAATTAGAATGAAAAAAGAACACACGCTTGTGTCATTCTTCAAAACTTCCAACTTCCATGTCTCTCATGGCATCGATGGCACGTGTCACATTGAGATGTTATAGTCCCAGGGTTGCCAAAAACGTCGGTTGTCTGCTGGTCAAGATGACAAAAAAAATGCAAAGTTTAAAAACGCTTTAGGTATATAAGAAGTGTGTTGCAAACGTGATTGCCTGTCAAAGCCAATTAGACCGAAGGTGTGAGGTAGGCCACTGGTAGCAATTATTTATACGAAGCGCTCCAGCGCACTGGGTACATTTTGTAATGAATAAAAGTCAAAGGGATCTTCTGTTGAAATGAGCATTGAGGCAGTGCTCATCTTATCTTCATAGCTGAGTCAGTGTTCAAAATTCCATCTTACTATGGTGAGGCTAAGACCACCCTTAAAATAAACACTGTTGATTTCCCCACAAAGTGGGACTCATTTTATTGACCTCACAGAGATGATTGACTGTGTCAACCCCAACCAGGATGTGAATTAATACCTCTGATTGCGAGGCGCTTGCTCGAGCGCTGAGCCACCAGGCTGGATGTTTTGTGGTTAATTGTGCAATTTTAGCTATGACACAACACAAAATGGCCTTCTTTTGCAAGGCCTTTACAATAAATATTTCACCAGGGTGTCATAATGTATGACTTATATTCTGTGCTCGACTCACATGACTGGATTCTTCTGGAAATGCCCATGATGCCACGGTAAAACTAGATTGCATATAGCGACACCGTTAATCGTTTTTGGAGATCGAAATTTTTATCACAGATATGTGGTTTCATTGCCTCGTGTGTAATGTGTTTGCTGCAATTCTTAAAACTATCTTAGACAAGCATTTTTTTAAGTCTTGTCTTTTTTAATACAGGGTTAGTCATAAGTCTGGAACCATGAGCAATTGCATTTCTCTAACATTCTTGACAACATATGCTAAATGTAGCCACCTGACATCATGTAGTTATTGTTTTTTTTTACAAACAATGAGGGCTCTTGATATTCTCTCAATAAACATTTGCAATATTCAATGTCGGGCAGCATCATACTTTCACAGTTTGTGGACCATGTACAATGTACACGTGCGTCATTTGTTGCCATGCATTATCTGAACAATGCCACATTGGCAAACTCCACTCTTATTCGACATTCAACTGGTGGATTATTTTGCAGTTAGAGAGAATATGATCAAACTGCAGTTGTGGTTTCCCCATTTGTTGCAGTCCTTGGTGTCCTAATGTTGGTCTGTCGATAAGGGTAGCGGTTTGCCAGAACTTGAGTGACTAGCTTAAGCATTGCTCTTTTGGCCCGATCCGTGTAGAATTTGGTATCACGCTTTTGAAGAATTCCAGCAGGAAGTGTAAATTCTGCCAAAGAAATTGCACAAAAATTCATGTCTCGATTTTTGGTCTTGTTAACTAGACATAATGGGTACAGTTTCATTCTCCAAGAGGACAACGTGACCAAACAGTACCTGAGAGAGGGCTGAGAGGAGTCAGGACTGGCATGATAATGCTCACTGTGCTCACGGACCAAGCTGTCCAGTTAGGTCCTGTCTGTCTCACACACGCATACACATATCCACAATAATGTGTGTGTGTGTAATGAGTGCTCCAGAATGTGGCACTAAGCCAAACAATAATGCTATTGATGATTATGATGATGTAGTCATCATGATGATAAATAAAGTTGATGATGACAATTATTATGTTAATTATTAAGATGGATGATAATTATGACAATGATGATACTGGTGTTGCAGATGATGATGATTTACCAGGCCCAAATCCACAAACCCACACCAGTCCCTATCGCCAATAGCTCTGGATTATGGAGGGTGCACCAATTGAAGGACGCTGACCACACGAGACACCCATTTAAGGCTGAGTCACCCTAGCAGAGGCTATGAACCCGCACCTGAGTGTAATGCCTCGTCATGGTTAACATTGCTGGGTAGTGATATCTGAGCACGAAAATCGAGATGATAGAACGATCAGAAAGTTTGGGCTAACAATTAAGACGGCGGAGATGAACTGTATGTGTAGTGAGCGAGCTTGGCAACCGTGCTGCCTGTGAGATCTGCATCAATGGGGACAAGATCGAGCACGTGGACTCCTTCCCATAACTGGGGGGAATGATCAATAAGACAGATGGGGGTGGTGGAGGCGGGTGCGAAGAAGAGATTAAAAACAAGGATTGGAATGGCAAAGGCAGTACCAACTGCTGGACAACCAAGGGCTGAGCGTCAATACTCGACTTATTCCTCAAGTGCTCTGTGCGGTCCAGCCTACATTATTGACATGCTGCACCCATATGTCACCTCAAGGTCCCTAAGATCTGGAGATGTAGATCTTCTCTGCATTCCCAGGTCGAGGTTTATGGGCAGAGCCAGTGGGGGGGGGGCGGGGGGGTGGAACG
The DNA here is from genome assembly GCF_965212315.1 of Lampetra planeri. Taxonomy (NCBI): domain Eukaryota; kingdom Metazoa; phylum Chordata; class Hyperoartia; order Petromyzontiformes; family Petromyzontidae; genus Lampetra; species Lampetra planeri. Next base: position 3,974,242 of record NC_136120.1, read on the forward strand.
GGCCCCCCCCCCCCCCCGATGATCCGATCGAAATCCGTAATTTCGATCGGATCATTGGGGGTTATTAGTAATAAATCGGCATTTTGCGCCCCCAACTGCCACTGTGTAGCATATTATTATGTGCCAAGGACTCTATGAGATGGTAGGACACTAGTCTGAGTTCATAATTGGCAATAAGTAACGGCAAAGTAGTTATAAGTGACTCAGAATTGTGCGCAGTTGCGTATACAGTACACGACTTCCCTGAAGACATTCCTTTCGCGAGCGCAATGCCGATCACACACGGTTCGAATACGACCCTCGATCAATGGCTGGGACATCGCCGCACACGCGTCGAATAAAAAGCAAGGGACAACTCCTTACTTACTAACAACTCCTATCTTACTAACAACTCCTATCATTTTCATTGCTGGACGGGTTACCCCCCTACCTCAAAATCCTGGCTCCGCCATTGTGGGTGATCGAGATGTTTTCCTCGTGGAGCCCCCAGGCCATGGAACGCTCTTCCAAGAGATATCAGGATCTCTGAGTCTGTGGACATGTTTTAAATGCGTCTTAAAACCTATGTATTCGCTTATGAAACTTTTTGCTAATTTAGTAAACGGATTATAGCATAATTATTGTTATGCTGAGTGTCTGCTGCTGCTGTGACATGTACAGCGCTTTGAGATGGTATATAACAAGCGCTATAGAAATTGAATTATTATTATTGGACTGTACCGATGATAGACTTGGACGCTGGCAAAGCAACCCATCCGAAGGGTAGAAGTGCATGAGATTTCGTGTTTGAGGAGGATGTTAAGAAGAGGGTGGACAGGGAAACGTATACAGCAATACATGCTCAAGGTATTTGCATGCCATAAGATGACGCTGGGTTTAGAGAAAGTTGGCAGAGTCCCAGTGCTCTGCCTACTTCTTTCGCACCATTTCGTAGCTAATTGTGCGAATCCGAGCTGCGGGGGTAAAGACGACAAATTAAACACAAAACATGAGTTATAACGAAACGAATCTCTTGCTGAGTGAGCCTCGTATAATACACGCAAGACAGTGAGTGCTCCTCCATGCTTGCGCATAGGCCGGTTCACCACATATCATTCATTTGGCATAAATTGGAAAAAATATATACTGTGTGTATATATATAACTCACGCTCGGAAAAAGAGGTTTAAATTATAGGTAAACATGAAATATAACCAACATGGCCGTTGTACTTATACACACCCATGACGAGTTTTCCACCATTAAAATGAGAAGTTGGTTTAGGCTTGTGGTTGTAAATGCCTGAATTGGAACCCACGCATAATGGGATGATGTAAACCATTCGGTGTAGACGAACCACGCAACAATCGCACGTGTATTAGATTGTATGTTTTGTATTTATACAGCGTCCGCTGACAACTGAAATCTCAACGTGCTGTAGAGAGCAGTGGGACATGAGCGTCTCGTGGAAGGGAGGCTCGCATTTGTATATTTTATATACTTCCACACTTATGGGACACCCTGTATCTATATATAGAGTGAGAATCATAGGCAGAGGAGACGAGGAAAGTCATGAGCCTTGACTTGAACAGGGGAACAGGAGTCGATAGGACGGATGGCTCGGGAAATGAGAGAATGAGCGACCTCCCACTGCGCCAATGTCTGACTTGGAGGGCTTCGACAGAAAGCCTTCCTTGTTGGAGCGGAGCGTGCGGGAGGTGGAAGTGGAGTGAGGCGAGTAGGGGGGTGGGAGGTCGGCAGCAGCAGCAGCGAGTCAACGAGGGTCTTGAAGACGGAGAGGGTGATGTTGAAGTTGGCCTGGGATTGAAGCCAGAGGGCGGTGTCGGAGTGTTCGAGGGGGGTGCGAATGCCTTCAATGGGGGGAGCGGCCGTTCACAATTGGGGAAGCGCGGGGTACGGGGTTCGTTCTCTGCTGCACGGTGTGGAGGAGCGGTGGAGGAGCGGGGCTTGCGAGGAACGCGGCGGCGTCGGTGTCCACGGTGCGCGCACCGCGCTGTGTGGGGAGCGGTGGTGCAGCGGTTAGCGCGCTGCGGCTACGAACCCGGCGACCCGGGTTCGATTCCCCCCTCACGGCCATCATCGATTAAGATTATCCGAACCGGTCTTGTGCCTCCCCTAGGTTGGCCACCGACCCCTTCGTGTACAGTCCCGGCCTTCACAGGCGCTCGCTAACTGCACTTGTCCCATAAGTATGTCAATTCCATACGGGGGATCTTTGTCATTGGTGTGTGCGCTCGTGTGTGTGTGGGGAGCGGTGACGATTATCTGAATGGGTCCTGGGCCTCCCCTAGGTCGACTCAGTCTCAAATGAGTACCTGGTGCGGTTTGTAAAAACATCGCCACTGGGGAGACAAAGGAGGTCAGGCGTGGTGCTGGCCACCCATCTCCTCGTGTGCCGTGCCGGCCTTCATAGGTGCTCGCTAACAACACTTGCCCCAACAGTCTGTTAAGACGTTAAGACGAGATGGGGGATCTTTGTCTTGGTGTTTTTTTTTCGCGTGCGCACGTGCCCCATGTGTTTCTGTCTTTGTGTCGGTGTGTTTGCGTCTTACGAACCGCTCGACTTACGAACGGGTCTCAGGAACGAATCGTGTTCGTAAGTCGATGACTCCAAGTACTCTGTAAAACTGGGTTCACTCTGCACGGATTCGCTCTACACGGCTTTGCCTTGGAACACCTCCCGTGCAGAGCGAGGGTAGGGCCAGGATCTGCATATTCGAACACATCGCTGCCTCAATCTCATCGCACGGGCCAGGCCGTTCCGATTATCAGGGGAAGCAACTTTTGCCACTGCAAATTGCAGCAACGGACGGAGGTGACGGAGTGACCGATGGGCCCCCCCCCCAGCCCTCTCTCTTAGCCTCATCCGCGTCAACTCCTCCCAGACACGGCACGGCGGGTGGCTCTTATCGTGCGCTCTCCCTACCCGCGCATGCCGGTATCACCGTGAAAGGAGCGACGGATCTTGGGCTCTGACAGTTTGTTTAATTGGGCTGTCAGCGTTCCGTGTAAACAGACGTCGCCGCGGGGCCGCTTTAATACAAAAAAAGGCTGAAAGCGGCTCGCCGGTGACCTTCTACCTCATCCCGTGTCATCGCTTGCCCGGAAAAACAAAAGGATAAATCCGAATATTGCCAAACAGAACAATGTGCGTTGCGTGTCTGTCTGGCTTTGTCTTTTTGACATCAGTCTTCTTTCTTCGTATGGCATTGTGAAAAAGCAACAGTTCTTTTTTTTCCTTAATGATCGTCACAAATGAATGCAAAGGTTCCTCATCCAGTCCAATGATGTGGTTGACGCAGTGTGGGTTTCAGCGATACCGCCAGGATGTGCATGGATGACATCAGTAATGTCTCGCGATTTACCACCCCTTTTGCGTTTTTTTTCTCTCTCTCTCTCTCTCTTTCTAAAGGACGCATGTTTCAGGTGGGGTGGGAAAAATGAGGGCGAGAGCCTTCTAATGCGTAAGCTCAGTGATGCCAAATGAATTCGCGAAGCGATGTGTGCCGAGGTTCAGTGCACCTTGCAACTAATCCTCATGATGTAGGTTCACTTCAGCCCTTGGCTCTGCAACACTGTGCTAAAGGATTCCTACTGCTGCAGAGACAGACAAATATACATCAATTCTACTCATACAAACAACAAAAATACAAAGATTACCCGCATAGCTTTTTGCAAACTATTGGGTGAAGTGCTGTTTGCGAGAACCTATTAAGGGCAGCATGGCACACATGAGACTGGTGTGACCAGTATCCCTATTGCTGATATTTCACACAAAAGCAGGTACTCAATTAAGGCTGAGCCTACCTAGGAGAGGCCCAGGACTGGTTCTTATACCATGCACCACTAATGTCAGCCGTGACCATTAATCGAACTCATGTCGCCAAGTTCATTTCACAACCACTGTGCCACTGCTCCCCACACACAATCAAAAAGACACATACACACATACTACTGTTGTATACGATTGTAAATGTTCTCAAAGTATTTTGGCTTGCACGTGGATAAATAAGGTGCAAGATATTGAGGGATATATATGTATCTCGGAGCATCTATAACTTTGGTTCAGTAATGCACAGTGATTAATCAATGAAGATGTATACAATATTAATGCTAAATAATACGTGAAGCAAATCTACTTTTTTTACATGTTGAGTGTGAAGCACACCATTTTTTTAATCTAATTACTATAATGAATAGTATATCACTGGTAACATGGTGTGGGATGTTAACATATCTATATTGTTATATCGCCCAGCTGCCCTGTAAACTTGCAACATTTGGCCAACGTTGGCATGCGGTTGGAACCGTTGGACGAACTTTGACCCAACATTCCAAGTTTAATCTTGATTTTAAGCTTTCGTGACTGCAGGAATCCATACGCTTTGGTTCTTTCGGTAAAGTCACGTAGGTAGAAAAATAATAGATCACGATTATAACCTCGTGCCACGGCAGATCTCTCGCCTACTTCAGCAGTTTTTCTTGCTATGGTTGTCCCACCTGATGACGATTGCTTGTGTTGCGATCGAAACGTCGTGATCTATTAATTTTCTACCTACGTGACTTTACCGAAAGAACCAAGAGTATTCCAAGTTTACTGTGTCTTTAGGGGTCACACTATGTCTTACCACCATCATCCCATATATACGTAAATATTAGTTTTCTCATTGTCTAGAATTTAATAATTTTACGTTGAGCATGAATGTGATGGTGCTTTTGAGTGGCAGCTTTGTGCCAGAACGGCACTAACGTATGTACACAAACATACAATTGACGACTCCAAGCGGCTTCCGTTTTCTCGTCAAGGAACAAAATCCATCACGTGAACTCTGGTCATCCTCGCAGCAGCGGATTTTGGTTCGCCGTCAAACAAAGACGTCGCTGCATCGCGCGCGCTCTCAGATGCGCTTCTGTGGTCGTATGGAACGCTCTTCCTTCCGATATTAGGAAGCCACTGGAGCGATGCACTTTTAAAAATAGATTTGAAAACTAATTCTTTAGAATTGCCTTTTGTGTTTAGTTTATTGTCCTTCCCCCGCACCTCCAATTAGCACGGTTGACTACGTATGGCGCGAAAGAAGTTCAACATACATACGTACATCACAGTTTTACAACGCAAAATTCCATCTAACTCCAGCCGATCTCTTTGCTCCATCTCCACGATGGTTTTGCTGACAGGGGCGTTTTCCTTATTTTGGCTGCCACTCTATTGTTAGTTTCCTGTAACGTGTCTTGCCCAGGTCCATTTACTTTCTTTTCTGTTTCTCAGCGTAACCTGAAACATTTACATCTCCACACTTCCTTCCGCACGTTTCAGCTTTTGTTCTGTTTTCTTTGTCATAGTTATTGTTTCTGAGTCCTCTTATAGAAGGTAAGATATACTGAATGAAAGTGTTCTCCTGTAGGTGCGTTGGTATATTAAATTTCATGATTGAGTTCTGTTTTGCCAAAAAAAATTCGTTTGGCTTTGTATCTCATCTTTTTGATCCCCGTCTTCCTTCAACAACTGCGTGAGGCATATCCATTCTGATGCGTGTTCCACTTGTGTTCCTCTGACATATACCTTCAATTGTTGAGCAAACTCGCTCGACATTACTGTTGTTTTTCTTGAGCTGCCCTTTTTGTTTGAAGGTCTTCACAACCATTTCTTGGCAAAATGTTTTTTGTGATGCTGCTCATTAGCCGGAGTTCATTTCCATTGGTTGAAACAATGACTACACCCTCGGCAAAACTAAAGAGTTAGACTCGAAGACGTTTTCACCATAGTTATTCACAGTGCCATTCGAAGATGTTTTCCGAAAATTGGTTAGGCGAGATGAAGCCAAAAATATAAATGGACAACTTTATATATATATTCTTTATGAAAATAAAATAAAATTATTTTCATAAATTTTGATGTTTTACCTACGTGACTTTACCGAAAAAACCTAAGAATATGATTCCTTGCAGTCACGAAAGCTTCAAATCTAGAATTTATATATATATGCACAGTGTTGTGTATAGATGACTGGTATGTGACATTATCTAGCGATCGTTATGGAGTGCTGCCTGGTGTTAGGTAAGAGACGCCGACTGAGGAGACTAATAAAATAATTGCTGTGGTATTGTCTTTGGCTCTGTACGATATTGATGAGGCTCGCTGACTCCTCCAACTCCAATTATTCAATGATTGGTAATGATAAAACACTTAATGTTGATTTTATATATACGTGACGATTTTTTTAAATATAGCTATTATATTGGAGAGAGTGTTGCTACAGTAATAAACTGCTATGATTGAGAATGACTTTAAACTGCTTTATTCAGTGTCAAATGGAAGTGATAATCCTAATTCGTGTGTTCAGTGTCCACTTGGTGGATGTAATAAACAAAAAACTAATGAAAATGAGAGTGGGAGAGGGAGAGTGCCGCATGGACTGCTGGGGGCGATCGGGGCTTGGGGCGGTCCAGGCTTGGGCCCGCTTTTCAAAAACCCAGCGATGTGAGGAGATGAGGAAAGGACGAAAGTTGTGGCAGACAATTCCCGTGAGGCCAATAGAGCAAATAAAGTGGTTGGGTTTCTGAGGTTAAGGAGCAGTGGAGGGGGTTGTGGTGGCATCTCCCCTTGATTCTTTGTGGCGTCGGTGGTATTCATGAGGAGCGGGGATGCTGGTGTCGGTCACGCTTTGCTCTTCTGTTCATTTTTTATTTAACCAGGTGACGGTGCTTTGAGAAAGGTGCTCTGTTTTGTCAGGGGACAACTTCAACGGTGTCCTGTATGTAACGCTAAACTGCATCCGGCGGAGGTGGCCGGGTGATTCGGAGGTCAGAGCACGAAGCTAATACCCTGAGATCCTGGGTTTCAATTTTGTTTTCATCTCTACGGGCGCTTTAGGGTGAGCCCCCACCCCAGACCGTTCACGCATGGACATACAGATGGAAGGATGGGCAGTCAGGTGTCCACAGATGATACCTACACACTTGCAACTTTTATTGGAAAGAATATACAAAATAAAAACTTCCGCATCTAAGAAAACACATTTGAGCAACGCAAAAGGGAGCCACCTCAACTATCCTTGCCTAGTTATGGCTCAAGGGCCCTAGCAGGGTGGGAATGGATGTCATATACCTGGCGTTGGGCAGAGAAATTAAGGTTTCTTGAAAAATTGTGATGTATGGGCGATTCAGTGGCATGTAATTTATCCATTTTAAATGTAGGCTATGACACGATAAAATATAACCGACGTCTTGTGAACGATGTCGAGGGGTCTTTATTGCACACTGTCGAGCAGGCAGAGCACCGTGTGAAATCCTCGCAGGAATTACAATGTGGCCGTGGGTAGATGTTAACTACCTTGCCTGGTATACAGCAGGTCGTGGGTTCGATCCCGACTCTGATGCCTGTATATATAGAATTTCCATGATTTCCGCGTGGTCACATGGATTCTTCTCTGGGCCCTCCGGGTTTCCCCTCCACATTTAGACCGATGTGTTTAGAGAATTTGGCTGCTAGAAATTTCCACGTGATAATCCACTTGGTTGAGCAATTATTTGTGGCCAGGTCGCTTCTGAAAAAGAGCGATATATTGTTCAGTGGACATTGCCTGGTAAAATACAAAAAATATGTTTTAGTTTAGTTTACAACCACTCCATGCAAACAGGCTCCGTGGCAGGCACGTGACTTCTAATATACCATACCACCCAGCTGATTAAGTGCCACACCTACCGAGAAAGTAGCCCAATACAAAATGATTGCATTCACTGCAGCACTGAAACACAAAGCAGTCTTGCTTCAAAAACGGCCTTTCCAGCCCAGTTACCAATGTCTGTGCAAAAAAAAAAATCACAATAAATTTGGTTCTGTAATTAACTTGGCTAAATTGCAGCTTTGAAAGAAATGTATTAGTTTTACTGTCATGTGACAAAAAAATCACTTTCCTCTGCAGAGTAGATGGGGGTAAAATTTCTACCCTCAATTGTGTGAAGGGATCTCAGAGGTAGCTCTGTGACATCCACTTCCGAGCACCATTCTCTAACATATAAGGGGTTGCACTCCCCTACGAGAGTCACAAATTAATTCTTCGTCGTATGACTTGACGGAGATAGCACAATCAGAATAAAATTGGGGGGAAAAGGTGATATAAAAACAAAATAAAATAAATTTAATTAAGTGTAGTATCGAACCAAAAATCAGGGCCTTGCTTCATAGACTCGCCTTCCAAGTCACTTTTTTTTTCAGTCTTGCTATGACCTACACGATTTTTGTTTTGTTTATTACACTTGTATTTGTAAGGTCAGGCAACATATTTTTTGCCCATGAGTTTAAAATTTAAACAGAACTCATTGAATAAGGAGACTAAAACGGTGAAACACAGAGAACATGCCTTTCCTCTTCAGATGGCAGTTCATTATCGAAAGTCAAAGTTGGTAGGTGGAGAATAGCATTGTTGCCAGGGGCAGTTGGAGGGGAGAGGAAGCAGAGCGATAATTGGAGGATAGTAGTGGCTCGAGGACGCAGAGCTTGGCATTCGGTGTCGGGATGAGTTTCTAGTCTGTGAACCGACACGTGTGGCAGATATTGCGCACAATTACACCCAGTCGCGCATACCAGGAAGTAATATTAAACCACACACGATCACCCAGGGATATTGCACCCAAGCTAAGCCAACATGTAATTCAGCGACTGGTTGTAAAGCAGGAGCCTGAAAACATTCAGTATATACTGTATAGAGCAAGGCCGTAGCCATGGAGTCAACATTGGGGGGGACCAAATCTTCCAGGGTGTCTGGGGGTCCCAACCCAGAAAAATATCTAAATTTTAAAACTCATTTCCTGCCTAAAATATAAAAAAAATTCACTAACACATGGGATGGACTTTTTATTTATTTTTTACAATAATGTCTAATAGTGTACTTTTTTTTTACCATTTCTTGTTTCATTGTATGTAATGGCAGAGATTAGGGATTAATAAAGTACAACCATAACCACAATCATATAAACATGAAGACAAGTCCAGATATTGTGGCCAAGGTTTAGCAAATTGTTGTTTTTATTTACATAGCATAGCAAATTTTTCATAGCAATATATTGGGGGGGACATTTTGAGCATTTTTAATATGGGGGGGGGGGGTGTCCCCACCCCCAATATATATTATAATTACGGCCTTGGTATATAGTAAATACATTGTCAGTTCTATATTAGGTAATAAAATCATCGTCGCAATCACCATCATCAGCCGTGGTCAATCCACTGCTGGATGAGGGACCCCAAGTCGCCCCCACTTCTCGAGATCCTGCGATGTAACCATCCAGCCAGCACCTCCAGCGCATGTACTCCAGCTGAGTTCATGCCTCAGTCTCTCCCGCAGGACTTCCTCGGGGACACGTTCCATCCCTTAAGCTGTCGCTCCACTGTTATTCTTGATCATCCTGCCCACGCCCCGTTTGATTCTCTTCACGGTTCGAATGTTGCCAAACCTGCGTATTCTGCCATCCATGTGTGCCTATTTCTTTCCGCCTCAATGTAATTCCAAGCATGCATCTCTCCGTGCTATTTTACACGAAAATAAAATTATGCAGACATTAAAAAATACACATTGGCAATGGTGTGACCGTATTTCGTAGCTCCCTTCCGTAACGCTTTTATGTCCTGCCTGAGCATGCATCACTGAGTTTGCAGTCGTACATGTCAACCCTGATGCTATGTGCATCACAGCCAGGAATAGAATATCGGCCGCCAGCGATGCACAGAGTTCACTAAATCACTACAAAACGTCCTTCTATCACCCACACGCAAAGCGACAATGATCCCTCATATAGCCAAACAGACTCATTGGGGAAATTTTGTGGGCATACCTTTATTGAGCCCAGCATGTCACAAAAGGGGATGTTGTTGTTACTATGTGCACCGGGTACAAAGTTAATGCTGAGTCAACCTAGAGAAGGCCCAGGAAAAGCTTTGTTATCATTTGCCCCCGATATTAACCGTGGCCAGGAATCAAAGGCAGGTCTACAAATCATAGCGGAGTGTTCTAACCACCATGCCACGATGCCAAATTAAAGAAAACAAAATCCCCATTTAGCTTACGTGGACTGTTTAGGTAATATATGCGAGTGAGCACTTATAGTTGGCACAGAGCATGAGTAGGTGGTTGTGACCAGCACCATGCCCAGCCGCATTCGTATCTCCAGTGCTGATGTGTACACACACACCATGCCATATACTTATTTAAGGCAGGTTCAGATATCGCTCGCCACTGATGTACACCGTGGCCAAGAATCGAAGGCAGCTTGCCGGGTTTTTATGTATGTACGTTGAACTTCTTTCACACCGTACGTAGCCAACCGTGTGAATCGGAGGTGCGGAGGTATTCTGCTGCACCACCGCTCTCTACAAACAAAGACAAAGATCCCCCGTATAGTCTTAACAGAGTGTTGTTAGCGAGTAGCACCTATGAAGGCCGGCACGGCGCACAAGGGGGTGGGTGGCCAACACCACGCCCGGCCGCCTTTGTCTCCCCAGTGGCGATGTTGACACACCGTTCCAGGTACTCATTTGAGGCTGAGTCGACCTAGGGGGGGTCCAGGACCGGTTCAGATAATCGTCACCGGCATTGACCGTGAGCAGGAATCGAACTCGGGTCGCCAGGTTTATAGCGCGGCGCACTAACCGCTACACTACCGCTCCCCATAAACACACACACATATTCCGAAAACCATCCTCATCATTACAGGCTTAAGCCTCCAACTGTGAAGTTACTGTGTGGGAAGACACGAGAGTGTGGCCTGGGTGACAAAGTTGGGTCAAAATAATAAAATATGTGAGCATTAAGAAGCCAAGCGTGCCCAATGAATAAGAATGAGGCTGTTATGGCTGAATAGCCAATACAGAATTGCACTGTGGGGAGCACATTGTTTGTAGCAGCATTAAGTGAAACACAAAAAAGCAATCAAACAGGAGCACAAGATGGTAAGATGGCCCACGATGTAGCTGATAATGTCAGAATAAAAGCCGAGTAAATGAACCACAGACACAAGCATCAGACATTGAACAGGATACAGTATCAGGATTGGATGAGGTAATATCTTTGTCTCTGGTCGGACACTTCATGGACACTGGGCCACTTTACACACAGTCAAAAGTTTCAACACAACAACTCAAAATGTGTAATAAAGCACACAGCCTTTGTGCATATACAACATCCCTCAGCATTTCCTGAAGCAGTGCACTGTGGTCATCTTTTGTTTTAGGTCAACATCAAAATCAATTTGAACAAATGTGACCGACTGACAGATAGACAACAGTAGACCAAATTTCGATTTAAAGCTTTCGTGACTGCAGGGATTCATCTTCTTGGTTCTTTCGGTAAAGTCACGTAGAAGGGAAATAATAAAATAATACAAATAAAACATAATAAAATAATTCTCACGACGTTTCGGCCACAACGCAAGCAGCCGTTCTCAGGTGAAGAACAGGTCTGTCGGAAAGACATGTTTTATTTTTTATTATTTTATTATTTCCCTTCTACGTGACTTTACCGAAAGAACCAAGAAGATGAACAGTAGACCAGTTTTGTCCTTATTATGACTCATCAGCACAGTACAGTATAGTCACCAATGCTCACGACTGCAAAGTCTGCCTTTGGAAACCATACACATGGAGTGCCCACTTCTACACTATTGGGCCCATTAGCTCGGCAAATGGCAACAGAAATCTAATCTGGAAAGGCGAACAAACCCCATCAGAACAAAATAATAGTGGCAGTTGTAAAACAATGAGTTCAAAACAACACACAAACACGTGTGCAAAAAGCACACAGACTCTGTGGAGATGGAAATATCAATTCACCCTGGAGTTTCTGTAGTGATTTAACAAATCATGTTTCCCACTCTAAAGTGGACAATTCATTAATTGTTCATTATACTTATTACGTTAAAGATCACTGCAACAGCAATATTTACAAGATGACGTCATGTTGAGCCAGTTGTATAACCTAATCCTTAAGTTTGTAAATTGTAAAAAATGGTTAGCTGATGGTGCTAATGATGATGATGATGATTTTGTTGTGTAACAATACATTTATTACAAATAGCGTAATGCATGCAACTTGCATCTCAAATAACACTGAACATCGCAAACCTCATTAAAATTGAAAATCATACCAGTACACCACAGAGGAACAAAACAAACTCGATTAAGGGTAATGGAGGTGAACACAACACGGACGACAGCAAACACCCAAGATCTTGACATCACAGAAAGTCTCGGGAACAATCATCGTGATTTTATACAGCGTCGTTCGTGTTGAGAGCAGTCAAACTCATCGCAAAGTATAACGGCATTAGTTTTGGCGTCAAACTGAATTTCAGTATTTTGTTCCACGTTTAAATCTGCTAAAGAGAATAAACAAATAGTAAGTGCACTGAAATTAAACACCAGTTTTATTGCAGCCACATTTCACCATTGGCAAAGGTTCTAAACACGCAGCGGGCTTTCTTCCAGCGCCGTCCAGAGAATGTACAATCAATCGGCACGTCTTGCTGCAAATCCTGGCATGGGTAACTCTCAATCCTAGTCGTAACACATTGGACTTAATATGCATTCAGGGACTGCACCAGCTGCTGTGGTGGAAGAACAACACTAACATACTAAGATGCCCCCACTGCCCAAAATGCAAGCTCCTTAAATTTGTTTCTGTTTAACTTTAACATCGTCGGTTAAAACTTTATATTTTGAGCCCATGTGTTGTACTGGTAGAAGTGCATCATGTCTGTGCAAAGTTAAATCATATTTGACAAGAAAAAAAACCTCCCTCATAATGTGTAGAAAAATACCGTGTTGACATTTATGACGTGACAAAGTACTTAGCGTGAAGAAAGTGAAGGCGCACGCATTGCACACGAAGTGCTTGCCACAAATGAACCACAATACCTTGCTGATCTTGTCAAAGAGCATAAACCATCACGCAAACTTCGGTCATCCTCGCAGCGGCTTTACGCTAGCCATCGAACAAAGACGGCCACTGCATCGCATTCTTTGAGATGTGACCGTCTGGAACGCTCCTCTGATATGAGCAAGCCACTGAAGCTATGCACTTTAAAATATAGATTGAAAACTCACTTCTTTAAAACTTTATTTCGTGTTTAGTTTGTTGTGCTTCCCCACGCACCTCTGATTAGCACGTGTGGCTACGTACGGTGCCAAAGATGTGCAACATACTGTACGTACATATGAAGTGAGCTTGGACAGGACACAGCACTGAAATAGATGATCGTCGATGGACAATATGAGTGACAGGATGGCTGCCAAGGGAAATCAGTAACCTGATAGGCGATGATCTAGATATGTTAATTTGCAGTCGTGAAATGGATTGTGACATCACGGGAAGATGATGGCATTGGGAGGCCTTCATCCAGCAGTGGATATACCGTTGCTAGTGATTACGTACTGATTATGGACGAAGATGCATAGTGATGAATTATGACGATAGGTCACGGTAACCGATGGTGATGATCCATGGATGGATAATGATGAATGATAATGATGGAATAGAATTTATTACGGTGAATAATGGTGATGATGGAAAACGGATGATAGATGACTAAACATTATAATTACGGATTATGTTTAATGAGCAATGTGCATAACGAAAACAACGTTGGACGGCATAAACTGAATGAACATCCAACCATTGAGCAGACAATGAAAAGTCACACTCATTAAGCTACAGATATCTATGGAATGAGGACTCTACCAGCACTGACGCGTTACGCCCAGCAAGCACGCCGCTAATGTAGATTATACCCTTGACACACGTGGGGGCAGCTGCTAAGTGGAATGGACCGGATAAGACGCGTCAAGGAAGAGATATCTAATTAATACATTAACTACACGATGGTCGTCGAAATTGCAAGATATTTTCGGTACTTGTATTTTTGTGTGGAATACACGCGATGCAAGTTTGATCAGCGTGACATTTCACAATTGTCAGATACTGTTTTTGTAAATGTTTCTGTTGTTGTTAAACGATTTATATCCAAATTGTGTTATCGGTGTCGGGCACGGGGTTGATGCATGTTCCCTCCCCGTTGGAAGCCGCGCAGACAATAAGAACACTTCATCTCGGCTAGGAGGACCGCAGAAGCAGGCGTTGGAGGTTGAATCTCAATGAGGCTGCCTACGCTCAGGGGGATGAGGCCGTATCAAAACACTGAGCCAGCAACACTGATATCCTGGATTCTACTCCTAAGTGTCTGCTAGAGAAGCGCTCCCGCAGTCGTGTTGTGTGGTGCAGTTGTTTCTCAAACTTATTTTGGCCCACCGACCACTCAGCCGATGCAGACACTACCCAGCCCCCCACGCATGTGGACAAAACGCATTCACTTATCTCTTTAAATACCAGAAATACTAAATGATTAATTTTTACGGAACATAAAAACATATATATTAACCCAGCTATAATTTTTTTAGGGGGGGGGGGCATTTAAATTTTAGGGTTATGGTAGTTTAATCAGTTCATCTTTAAATTAAATATCACGAGTAAAATATTAGGAAATGTCCGAACCAAAATGTATAAACATTGTCATTATGTCCGGACCACCTGGAGGACCGTCGCGGACCATCGGTGGTCTGAGAGAACCAATGGTGCAGAGTGATGGTGTTTGTACGACACAATTAGAATGTAGGTTTACACTTTGCCGTGTTCATAACGAGGATTTCATATTGGCTAGTGGGCACGGAACAATCCACTCGTTCATCCTTCTTCACATCTCTGCTATAAAGAAGGGCCATTGCCTGATTCGCCAGTGATTATATAATTTTATTTCTCGTGGGGTAGGGTTATTGTTGAGTGTGTCGATGTAATGTTGCACATTTGATAAGCTCATCCCTGTGGTTGTTCAAGACAAACCCTTCAAGGATGTCAAATGACAATCGGTGGCGAGCCTCCCATGTGGCTTTGCAACGAGCGGAATGGGAACCGCTTCAGCCTTCGCGTTGATGCCTACAGCACAAATGGGACGTAATGACACAAGTGGGATGACCAGTCTGACACCATCAATTCCTTACATTTTGAGACCCTGGTCTCATCTCGCGTGGCCTCGCAGGATTCAAACTCAACATTGTGTGGAGTGCGGGCTCAGCGATCTGAGATTAGCATCGGCCCCCAGAGCAACCCAGCCACCATTAGGAGGTAGTAGCACTTAATTGCCAATCAGGTGCTAACTCTTCCCTTCCCAATACTGTTCCGCCACAACCTTCTCACAGAAGAGTGTTCCCCAAATGTCAGACAACAGCCTTCCTGAGATTGTTTTTAATACGACTTCTCGAGATAAATCCTCCAAGCGGTGTTTCATTCTATACACAGTAGGGGGAGTACTTTCACATACTCTCCGATATGATATTGTCACGTGACAATCAAAACCAATCATTTTAATTCGCAGTTGTGGCATTGAACAAAATTAAGTGCAAAATCACACTTAATATGATGGTGTCTGTATGCAGTCAGTGGCGACCGGGCTAAGACCATCAACTACCTCCATTTGAGAAATCGGTTTGATCACATATATGGCAGCTGCACAGATTCAAACCGAGGATCCCAGCACTCTGACCTCTGAGCCACAAGGCCACTTCTACCTCATAGATGCTTTCTATACCAAGGATTTAGCTCTACGTTGAAATAGGCAGGCTTTGGGGGAATCCATCAGCATCAATCAAGTAGAAAAGGCATTTTAAGCAGCAGCTATGCTGCATTCTGGGGGCAATGGGTTCTCTGTCTCCCATGGCACTGCGATGTGAATCCAGCCAAGAGGAGGAGACGAATTGCAAAAGCAATGCACAGCCAGTCAGTAAAAGACAAATATAAAATACTGTACACCCCAGAAATATAAATGCCTCTCCAAACAAATATTGCACAGAGTTGTTTTGGGTAAACATCAGTAAGAGGAAGAAATAATAATGGCCAACTGTACATAGTTATGAGTATAACATTACACGTGATGTAACAATAAATAAAGGACACCGTCATGTTTTACTCAGGGACAACTCATGGCATCTCAAACGCTCTTTTTAGGAGGGTCCTGCTGGTGAGATCATTTTAACATGTAGGCTTTTACGACCAATATTATTCATAATCAACGTTTTTGGGTTAGATCGCGTTATTTAAAAATGTGTCGTAACCCTCCACCACCCGACACGGCCAATCAGCAAAAAAAGTGCCCGATGATGCTGGATGCAATTACCAGCGAAACGTCGTACTACTCCAAAATTGTAAATTTTGTGGTTTCACGCTTCAACACACCGGTGGGCTAAAGCAGTGAACTATTTGTCTTTTGTCAACGTGACACTTTTTTTGCTGATTGGCCGTGTCGGGTGGTGGAGGGTTACGAAACATTAATAAATAACGCGATCTAACCCAAAAACGTTGATTATGAATGGTGAGATCATATTTCAGTATTTTTTGTGCGTGAGGGGACAATTGGTGTACCTCGAGAAAACCACGCACCGAGAGGAGAGATATGCCTCTGACAAGCACTTTGTCACATGCAAAATAAAAATAATAATTTACAGCCTCTTGTCAGTCTATTGTTAGGATGAAGGCCTGTTCGTGCTGGTCCAATTGTGGCGTTATTTGACTAAATTTCATCAATCTGGTCAGTGCTAGATCGTGAAGTGGGGGTGGTGGTGGGATGGGCATCCAGGATTGGTTCGTATATCACTCGTCAGATGTTAGTCATGTTTTCGCATTTAACGCAGGTTGCCGGGGTTTATAACACAATGCATGAACCACTTCACCATTTCACCCAGTGCAATATGCATCACACATAACGTTGCTTGATGTATGCGTGATCCCTCACCCTTATGAAAATACTGTACATTTTATTACGATTTCAGATGCACGAGGTTTATGTCATTGCCAAGTTCATTGCCCAGATATTCCTCAATCAGAGTTTAGAGAAAAGTGTCGACAAGTAGTGGCTGCCTTGGACAGCCACCCTGCATCAAAGCTAAACAATTCATAAACAACAGACTTGACACCTACAGTTATAACTCCCAAGTCCATATACAACCATGAGTCCTGTGTCATCGCTAGCTCATACCCAGTCACGAGAGTTATAAAATTGCGTGTCTTCATTTCAATTTATTACCCTTTGGTGTTTTCCATCAGTAAGATATTGATCTTAAATTATCCTGTAAAATTCCTCATTGCAGTGGTGCCCTCAATGAAGATGAACCTTCGGCTGCATATTTTTTACCTCGGGGGCCATTTTAACGTGAGTTTCCTCTCGAGCGTGGGTGGAGCGGTGGCGCAAACCCTGCGACCCGAGTTTGATTCCCAGCCAGGGCTAACATCAATGGTAAGCGTTATCTGAACTGATTCTAGCCTCCCTCCAACGTCACCAGCCCACATTTGACCAGCGTGGAAAAGTATCGTCAAACAGCCTCCTTGATTGACCTAAAATGTGCCTTCATCCAAAAATGGATTGACAGTGGTTTGGACATTGGTTTATTATTATTAATACAAACATTTTCAGTTAAAAAACCCAGAAAATGGACATCACAGAGGAAGATACAAATTCCGACCACGTGTCAATCCCGGAACAATAGACCGTCAAGTGGGAGGCAGAGGGGGAGGGGCTTCTCGAGGCACTTGGCCTCACTGCCTTGCCAAAGTAGGGGGCAGCGATCGGGAGCAGCAGATTAATGGGGAAGGGGAAGAAGAGGGAAGAGGGGGTGGAAGGGGAAACATTTAACCAAACAAAACAGGACGTAAAGTGACATGGCCGCGATGTCTGCGTTGTATCCTTCAATGGTCATCAGGTGCTTACCATTACGTTTCAGTGTCAGGAGTCCAACTATTACAATATTTTTAATGGCAAAATGTAATGATGTATAAAAACAAATTCAATGCCCTATATTTAAACACACACTTTGGATTCATATATAAATACAATTCGATCTCAATGCACTGTACCCAAACAGTGCGTTATATGAATCATGAAGATGTCCCTACATACAGGGTGCTTACATTTTTTTAAACACTTATGAGAATTTGCAACAATGCCACAAGAAATGTGCCTCTGGGCTCTGGAAACCACCTGGAGAAGATTCCAGGCATGTGTTGACAACAATGGCGAACAAGTGGAGACTCTGACTTTTTGAAGCTGTTAACATATATTTGTTATCACTTTCCAGTGTATTGTCCCTTCCTTTCCCCATCCGAGTGTTTTTTTGAAGCACCCTGTATAGTGTGCGTATATATTCCAGAATAGAGAGAGAGAGAATCCGTCATAGGCAGAAGAGAAGAGGACGGATTTTGAACCTGAACTTGGATAAGGGGCAAGCAGTCGACAGCACGGATGACTGGGGTGGGGGTGGGGGGAGGGAGTTCACAATGCGGGGCAGCAGGGAAGCTCCATTGTGATTGGTTGTTTTGCAAACACGTAATTTGCAGATACTGAGTTGGCAGTGGTGCACAAAGTGCAATGGGCCTTCCTCGCAGCACGTGCTATGAAGGGCCTGAAATGTCAACGAATATGTTTCCTTTTATGGCAGAGTTATTGGCGAATGTGTCGAGTTTTTGTTACGTCATAAGAAAGTTGTGCAGTTGCGAAGTTACATACTACACGTTGTTACATTATATATGTGTAGGCTTCGTTTTTGGATATTATACCACCAGCACACATTACCTCACTTTTAAGACAGACGATGCCGCTGGGGTCTTTAACATATGCTCTACGGAAGGAAGCGCACTTTGCAATTCCCCACAGAAATTACCTGGAGGTTGTTGGGAGTTGAACCATCGACTTTTTGAAAAACCCTCAGGGGGCCAACGCTTGTGAGTGATGCTGCAGTAAACGAATACAGCAAATCTAATGCAATCATGCGCGGCTTGTTTTGCTCTATCCCCGTAACTAGAAAAAACGTAGCAATTGCTGGTAAATTTCTCTTGCTAATTTAATAGAGGCATGTGCAAATTTCGCTTGTAAATATTTAACAGCCTGGCATTTCGCTTGCATGAATTAGCATATGCTTTTGGACAGCCGAGTGATCAGAAAGTGCACCAAAAATCCATTTGAACTGGGATGTGCTTTAATTCCCAATCACCACCATCAGCTATGATCAATCGACTGCTGGATGAAGGCCTCCCCAAGCTCTCGCCTTGTAATGTGTAACGGGAATCGCCCCATGTGCCTGGTGCGAAGCTAAACTTAAAACACTCCTGAGTGGCACATTGCACGCTAGTTTTACGATCCACATTTGAAAACAAAAAATAAATTCCAAGTTTGTGAATATACACAGTGCCCATTTCCAATCTTGTGCACGAGATAAGTGATCAACCTCTCCAGCCAGCAAATATCAGCTGGTAGAAAACTTGCTTAGTTAAGTTTGGACCGAGGAAGAAAATGTGCCGAAGCAATACACAATATTGCATCAAACAATACGCGCAACAATTTAAGCGTATGGCAGGCTACTGTAGCAACGATCCTGTGCTGGTTGATGTAAAAAAAATCAACATCGTACAGAAGCATGGCTGCCAAATCATGATTGGACGAGTTCATATTCCAGACAGGATCAAATCAGGCCTTTATCGTTCTCCTGGGGTGAGTAAAATTAAGACAACGTGGTCAACTGCAAGGTAATACAATTATACAACGTACTTTTTATTTACGTCGCGTCTACATGCCGCTGCATGTCAAGTTGGCGTACAAAATATGTACGCACGTATGTTGAACTTCTTTCGCACCCTACGTAGCCAACCGTGCTAATCGGAGGTGGGAGGGAATCATGGGAGGCTACCAAATGGGGATATATACATTTAAAATACATGTTATAATTAGTTTGGTATGTCATATGCAGAATATATATATATTTTTTAGCTTTAACATGAGAAAGAGCAGAGGTGTTTTAGGTAAAGGTGCAGCCCTGCAATCGCTTTCTCACACCACTGCTGGGGGAAGGGCCTCCGCTACAGAGGGAGCTCGAAAAAGATTCTTGAGAGGAAGCTCTCGAGGGTAAACGGGCCTACTCTTCCAAACGTCTCGGAGGAAGAGGGAGAACCCACACTTTGGCCCACCGCACGCGACCTGCCGATCGACCGTGATGCGCCCACTCACACCGCTGGGAGTTTGATTCGAACTGGTCACCTCTCGGTTGCAAATCCAATGTGCTAAGCATTCCACATGGCAGCATCCCCAAGAGGGGCATCATAAGAATGTTACATGTCTACCACTGTTCAGGACTACCAAAGTAGATGAGCACTGACTGTTGTAACGTCCCAGTGACATTTATTTCCAGCAGAAATGCGTTTTCAATGTAATTCGATTCAAGGTTACTTCTAAAAAAACATATATCATACCGTACTTTTTTCATAATAATATTAGGAACATTGCTCATGGATATCTTTCAAGACATAATGATACTTGAAAGCCACCCAGCCAACAATGAATGTGTGTGGGTGAGAATTAGAAAAAAAAAATCATTTTTAGCAACGATAATTTAATGGGCTCCGGCAAAATGTGAGAAACAACGCCGAGAGAGGAGATGGCGCGCCAGCGGGCTCGTAAATCCACACGGCATTTGACCGGTGCGTGCGCACAATTGCTCGCGCACGGTCTGCAGATACAAGCAGCGTGAAATAAGACCAAAACAAATCAAGATTAAAAAAAAGTGCAAATAAAAGCAGCCCCAGTTTGTCTGACGGACATCGCTCGCCCGCGCGCGCGCAAGATTCTCGACGTTTATCTTTGAAAATACACTTAAACTGTTCTTTCACGTAAACTTTCCTCCTCTGGAACTGGAAAAGAAAAGTTGGCTGAGATAGAAAGACGTAGTCATTAACTATTTATTTGTCTCGTACGATTTGTATCTATAGCAATGAGCAAGTGCTATTTTGTCTTTGAAGTGGTTGCGCATGATCTCACTTTGTATCGTTCCAGCCATGTATGGCAAATATGAAACTAAACTTGCCATCACAACTAATCTGGCGATAAAATGTATATATAGTAATAGGCAGAGGTGTGGACTCGAGTCATGTGACTTGGACTCGAGTCAGACTCGAGTCATGAATTTGATGACTTGCGACTCAACTTGGACTTGCATAACAATGACTTTGTCCCACCTCTGGTAATAGGCGACATTTCGGGCTTCAGCTCTTCGTCATGACACATTGGGCCACTGTCCGAAAAACATCCCATATTTGCCGATGATAGTTTTCCTTTTAAGGCCACCATATTATTGACGGAGGTGTTCCCTATTGTTGTTGTTTGTGCTTTTGCGACACTGCCAATACAGAATCACCAAATGATTGTTGGTATAAAATGAGCATCTCGTTTGGGCTGAAGTGGGGAGGCCAGAAATCGAACGGAGGATCTCAGCGTTCCTGGGCTCCTGCTGTGCCAAGGAGATTATCCCCCCCCCAACCCATTCCTCCCGCGAGTCACCCACCCAGCCAGCTCATTTTCATTCCGTCCTTCACTCACCTCAATTGGCCTCACCAGACACGGGGAATGGGAAACACCTGTGCTAAATAACGTCACGTGCTGATCTGTGTTTCATGGTCACTGCGAGTACCCTACACCCCTTCAATATCTGCAAAGTGTCCTATTTATAGGGAGACCCCCCCCCCCCCGCCCTCTACACCTGATATAAATCAATTACATGAGCCATTGATATAATATACGAGGGCAACACGTTTCTGTGTTATTGTCATTTGTTCAAACTAAACAATCAAAATAACTAGAGTGGAGGTCAAATGGTGACCCGTGCCATCCAGAACGGGGAGAGCACGAGTGTGAGTTCTAACCATCTTGGTGGACAACACCGGCCATTGAGCCAATGTCATCACGGCTTTGTCTGCTTTTAAATCTCTACTCAATTACCCCGGCAGGGATGATTATCTTGCTGATTAGCGCCCCTAATTAATGCCATCTTGCCGACGGTGGAACGGGCAGATGCCCCGGTGTACGTGTGACAAATGCTCACCCTCTCATCGTCAAGGTGAAAAAAGCTGCGTCGCCTTGCACACGTTTGGTTTAAGTGCAACCACCGTTGTCAGAAGACAAATGTGACGTGTGTCACGAGGACGCCTGTTGACCAACATAATCGTTCTTTCGCGATTATGTAACTACTTACATCACAATTCTATTTTTTTTCTACAAAAGTTGTTGGGTTATCCCGCTTGTTCGGAATGACGTCTGACATTTCGCTCCACGTGTCCGGGAGCTTCTTCAAGGACCTGAATTAAGCAGCTCACATCTACGTCAATTTGCGAAGAAGCTGTCAGCAGGCGGAGCAAAACGTTGAACATTGCACCGAACGACACGTGTTTAGAACCCCAACACACATCCAAGAGCTGTACAGTACAGCACAACTGCGACAACCTACGTAGACGAATTGTATAACGTATTCAAACGTAGCTCTGATGAGCTTCCAGGTGTGAGCCATCGGTTCGGGTTGAAGTCTAGGTTTTTCAAATTAAGTTCATGTTCTCAGCCTGTCCAGTGATGATAGCCCCATTCGGGGGAAAAAACTCCATAATGAAAATTTTGATTTGCTTTGCGGGTTTTCAAGCGAGCCTCTGATAGCCGAGTCAATTGCTTATCTGCAGAGCAAAAGAGAACAATGAAGTGGTTGCGATAAATAAGTTGTACGAATAATACGCAGCAACCGCGTGCACAATCACTTGTATGTCATTTCAAAATTAAATGTGCGCCTTTCCTTGAAAAAAAAATAAGTTTCTAAAACAAACTGCATTCCCAAACGTGATGCAATTGGTGAGGGGGGGGGGGAAGTCGAAATAACATTTGAGTCAAAAGTAACAGGTCCACTGGAGTACACAGCGGTGAAGAGGTGCGGTATGTACAAATAGAGGGTAGAATGATAGAAGACTACAAACATTGAGAATACACGATGGAGGAAAGTGTTAAAGAGACAAGACAAATAAAGAGAGAAAGAGAAGAGCATGAGAGGAGAGGTGAGCTGAGGTAGCGTAAGGGGGCGGTGGCGGGGGGGGCATCAAAATCACATAAGGAATTCTTCATTACAGTGAACAAATAAATATTTTAAACAAACGTTAAGTCCGTTTTGATTGCATTCTATTCGCACGGATTACATACAAAGCCCAGCAAACATTAAAATAAACAGAGTAAGCTACGAACGGAACGCACACATTTCTCAAACAATATGTAACAAACGCGACCACTTAACTGCCCCGTTCTGTGTGTGAATAAAACATCGAGGGGAGAGTTGTGTGTCCATGCGAATTTTAAAGGCACACACACATTCCACGGCGAAGGCCATTCGAGCGGTGCGCCGCTTACAAGAAGAGATTGGAGGCGATCTCTGGTTTATCCCCAGCTGACCCGATGGCAGGACGACCTCCACCGCAACATCATAATCACTTAATACCCTCACAGGCAAGACACGTGCCGCACCTCAAGTCAATTCTCCTGGACTTCGATAGCTTTTTTTTTTACAAATTCGTGTATACATTGTGAATGTAAACATTAAACCATCAAATACCGCCGATGAAGAGTGGAATTCCTGGGTGTTCAATCGGCCGCTTGTTTAGTTTACTCGTTTTTACGAGGTGATTTCATATATTGTGACAATTTGAAGCACGTATCAATGCTTCTTGACGCGTTTAGTACCACCTTGTTAGTATTCTGCCTCACGGTTCGTTATTGTTTGCTCTATTACTCGATAGGAACGTTAATTGGCATATACTTTATACAAATTATATAGAATACATTCTTTGATGAGAAATTTGATGCATGTAATGTGGGAATACTGAGTGATTTTAATCAGAAAATGTATGAATCGCTACATGCCTAATTTATACATTAATCGACTTACATTTGTTCCTTGTCTACAGCCAAATGTGGTTCTACCAGAGCCATGCCTTCCTCTTATTTTAGCCCCTTGGCCTTTTCATTTGATATCTCATTGCAGTGGTCTCTGCCTTTCTATCTGTCCTTCAGGGCTTAATATTAACTGAAGTTTCTTCCATTCCGTCCAATATTTGATGTTAAACATACAATATTGATTTGAAGCTTTCGTGACTGCAGGAATCCATACTCTTTGGTTTTTTCGGTAAAGTCACGTAGGTATAAATGAAAATAAATCACGACGTTTCGGGCGCAACACAAGCGTCCATCATCAGGTGGGAAAGCATGGTCTGCTGCTGAGGCAGACTGTTTAAAAAATAAACATACAGTCCGAGTGTGGTCTTCCTCTTACCCTTGCGCCTTCCAAGTGTCACTTCCATCACCGACCTTTGTAGCCGGTCACCAATCATCCTGTCCACATGTCCCGTTAATTAAAGCAGAGGCGTTACAAACATGCATCGCCTGTGTAAAACAACATTGAAGGGCGCCTTTATCACCTTCATTCCTACAGGTACGTATGCTGTCATAAAAGTAAAAACATATAAAAATACCTAATATTCTTAGTTCTTTCGTTAAAGTCACGTAGAAGGGAAATAATAAAATAATAAATATATAACAATTTTTTTTTATTTCCCTTCTACGTGACTTTACCGAAAGAACCAAGAATATGAATCCCTGCAGTCACGAAAGCTTTAAATAAATAAAAATGCCTAATGTTAAACATTCCCGATCAAGTACTTGCAAAGCGAAATAACAATTCTCGTTTGGTATGTAAACTGGTCAAAGACAACTCCACCAAAACATGTATTCAAGTTGCGTAACTTGGCTCTGAAAGAGAAAAATGTGTCAGAGATACTGGGCCGTCAACGCTGAGACGTGTGGGTTCAACTTCGGGCAGCGACCTTGCCATCAACCCGCGGTTAACACTCGTGCCTCACAGCAAAGAAGGACCCGGGTTCTCTTGAACTCGGGCAGCTTTACTCGCGGAGTTCGTTTTTGTGTAGAGGTGGTATGTACCGGGGTGTAGCGAGCCATTATGTAGCCGGTGTCTACATCACGGTCCGTGCATGGGGTGGCTACATCGACATCCGCATATAGCCCCGCCCCTCGGGGGCAGGGAGGTATATAGGGCGGTGCACGAGAGAGCTCGGGGAGTTGTTGGAGCCAATGAAAGATGGAGCAAGCTAGATAGGACCCTGGGACCCCTATCCCCGCCGCCCTTATCAGGGGCGGGACTCTGTGTGGCTCAGTGGTGAGACCCTGGGTACTCGCGGCCCGACGTCCTTATCAGGGCCGGGTCCGATGGGCCAGTGGTTGGAACCCGTACCCTGGCTAGGTCGGGTCAGATAGCCTCCTCTAGGAAGTACATAGCCGGAGGACCTGAGAGCGTAGCCGGTGTCAGGCACGCGTAGTCGTAGGCTGTGTTCCTAGGCTGTATAGCTGACTGTTACTGTAGAGTGTTATAAATAAATACGTGTTGCCTCCGTCAACTCGTCTCATGCATAATTTACACCATTACATTTACATGGCTTTCTTTCCAAAGCTAAAAACCCCCCACCAATGTAATTTGTGATCGTCAAATTATCCCAACGCAGGACCCTCCTGATTAAAGAGTCATCGGACTGAGTTGTGGCTATCCTGGGTAATTAAGTAAGTATTCTCATTATTCAGAGAGTTGATAATCTCAGCCTGGGTCAGCTATGATTATACACAAAAATATAATTTTAGCTATCGTTTTTCACTCAATTTATCTTACTCCAGCTCTGACAATATATTGTTTACATTAAAAATGCAGGATTATTTCCTATGCAATGAACACTTTGCAGGGCATATACAATGTGTGTGTGTGTCTCCTGTGGATATGTACGCATATTGAAGTTAATTTGGAAAAAAACTTTTCTGGGATGTAACTTACCAGTGCCCTTCTCTGAACAAGGTGGTGCACTGCTAGCTGTAAGCTTTATTAATAAGAATGTCCTGGGCTCATGACATGATGCCAAATAGCATCGTTGAACAAATATTGTGAAGACATTACCAGACACTTGAGAACCTTAAGTTTGATTTTGCTTAAGGATTACAGCACATTTTAACTTGAATATATTTTAGATAATTGGAGGCATACTTCGTCCAAAGTTTTGTTGAAAACTGATGAACATCACTTCAAGACGGAAAAGGAATTCATTAAATTTTATACCGATGAATTACATTCCTTGAACTGGATAAGTGCAATAAATTATAAAAGTTAAATGGGTGATGGCAAGCTCAGTTGCCAGACAGGTTGCCAATGATTTTACGACAATTTATTTTGTAATTGATTTGCCAAATCCCAGTTCTGACGGTTTATTATAACCACATATCGGACAATAATAATAATGTTCGTTTAACATTGCTCCCCAAAGGATTTGAACCTACAATGTTCAATCCTGGTAATTTAAGGGTCAGTATTTGACAGCGTAGGCGAGGGCGGTGACAGGGCTTTGTGGTAGCGCATTTGCCAATTGCTGCAGAGGTTCACAATTCGAATGCAGCTGCTGCCCTGATTAATACTGCAGATGCATTAACCATAACAATACGTGCTGTCTGCTTCAAAGTGGACATTAATTCGCAATAATATTCGAGTTATTATACATTATTACATAGCACATTTCTTGGGATGTGCAGAAGACTGGAATTCGTGGAACACATTGTGAGAAGGTCGGTGTGTACGAATAGGCCATTGTGTGCTGGCGTCATGGTCCAAATTTGAAAATTATTCACATACATAATAATCATCGCCCCCCTACTGTGAATATTTAGCAATATCCTCTTGCAAAAAAAGTCACGATGCACAGCGAGGCTTTCCTGAGTAAACAAGCATAACAACAATAATAATTTCACACTGTGACACAGGGTATGCTGTGACAAAAATATTTGGTAATGGAAACACACCGTGCAATGAACTACACTGGCTGACCATCGGAGAAGCACATGGTATTCCCTCGGGTAAGCTGGGTCTTCCAAGGTGCAGTTGTGTCTTTTGGGAAATTATTTGTCGGCCCATCATCGCCCAACCAGCACGAGGATGTTGGAACCAATTACACGGTGAGTAAAATTCACACTCGCCCACCTGATCCCACAGTCGGTTCCTCAATTTAGTGCGAGAGAAGCCTCTGTGTGCTGCGTGGCTACAGGGCACTGTGTCAGTGCGTCCTGGAACACTACTCATGATTGTGTATGTTTGCGTGCGTGTATGGGGCATGGTGGCATAGTGGTTAGTGCAGTTTTAGGCTTGCCGTAGGTTGACTCAGCTTTAAATGAGCACGTGTTGTGGCGTGTCTCCCCAGCCCTGGGGCTACAACGGTGGCTATACCCACCCCCTTATGGGCCATGTCAACATTAAAAGGTGCTCATTAACAGTACGTGTCTCAACAGTTTGTTAGAGCCTATAATGGGATCATTTGAGTTGAAAAAAACACTCCTGGGCGCGACTACTGTACGAATACCAAACCGTGGGCCATATAATTTTGCACTGCCCCAATTTAAATTTGAAGGTGGTGGGCACTTCATGAAGTATCAGACAAAGCAACTGCATGGCTAAATCACAACTCAGTCTCTAATGGTTGCTCTTCATTGGCCAAGCGAAAGAAGAAGTGGAATGGGATCTTTGTGCACGGAGGGCTGGGGAGAGAAGTGGCGATGCAAGGTAATGATAGGGGCACTGTGCACTGTGCACCGATCATTACATTCCACTGCACAATTGCAACATCCCTTAGGTTGACTCAGACTAAAATGAACACCTGGTATAGTGTGTAAACATTACCTTAATAACAGTACTTTCTGAAACAGTGTACATTCTGAAATTGGAGGTTTTAGATGTGACATTTTAATCAAAATTATTATTTTAGGCGAAAGACCACTGAGATTAAAATCAGTTTTTACACGAGGGACCTGAATACCTTTAATAATGTATTTTGAAAGTTCGAATATTTAATCATCATGTTACAGGTGCGTTTATAATTTTGGAATTGGCCTGATTTGCAATCGCTTTCATACGATACTGCATGCTTAAGTAAATCACAACGTGTTCCGGTAAATCACGTGCTCCGATTAATCACGTACTCCGGTAAATCACGTGCTATAGTAAAAAGCACCGGGTTAGCTGTACGAATACATAATTTCCATCCAAACTGGAACAGTGGGGAACGTGCTGACTGCTCGGCCACCCAGTGATTGCTCAAATTTGAAAGGAAAGTGTTTACCAAGCCGACAGTGTTGAGTTCGATATTTGCTTTATCCACATTGTGTGAGTTCTATTTACGTATCAATCAAGTGTCCTTCAGAGAATGTGAAAGTTTGCAAAGAAAAGAGTACCCCAAGGAGTCCAATGTGCATATTTATTTCATGTCATGTGGTATTACCATCTGTACTCAAAAGAGAAATGTGTTGGCAAGGCATCAATAGTTGAGGTCCAGTTAATCTGCCTAAATTCATATTTAAAGCATTTACTTGCAGCAAAATTGCATGGAGAGAAAGCAGCAGTTACCTACTTTGATTTGTATTCCTCATCTCATTCTTCTATTTTGGTTCAGCTTTAAGGCTCCCTGTTTCGTGCCAGTCGTGAATGCAGATGGAGACACACAAAGTTGGGCAATGGGAACGTAAGGCAGGGCAGATCAGCGTGTATGGCTGTGTGTCCTTATACAGATAAGTGTGGAGGGCTGTCTGTCCATAGGTAGAGTGCCAGATTTAAATTCGTGTCCACATTGCACTGAAGGCTGCAGCATTTTTCAAAAGTGGGATTATTACACTTTTTTGTTATTTTTAACGCCGGTAATCTACCGGCCAAACAAAATCCACAACACCGAACTGTACAAAAAGACTAATATTACACAAGACATCAAGAGATTGTGGCTCAGATGACTCGGACATGTACTCAGAATGGACCAGGACCGTAAACCAAAAATTGCCCGCTCAACGCTCTGACCACTCAGCAACCCTGAAACTCGAGACCACGTGGCGCAAGGCCGTACAGGAAGAGCCGATAGCAGCGACCAACCTCTTGGGGCGAGGCTCAACATGTTACCAGGGACAGGAATAAGTGGAGGGAACTTATCGCGGCCTTGTGTCCCATAGGGGATGAAGAGGATTAACGAACCAACTAATGAGTGCATTAAATCAATAATACTACTACTATTCAAAATAACATGTATACTGTATATAAGCTTACTATGAGTGTATATGCATGATACACAGCATATGAGTCATGTAAGCAATACAGACATAAGAAAAGTTTGAAAGAGAATATGGGTAGATAGACAGAAAGAGACAAGAGATATGAGTGGCGTAAGAGATGTAGGGGAGATGTGTGAGGGTCCAAGACAGAGTGAGTGAGCATATTATCGAGTGATGTAACGACAACATAAAGTAACATGTCAGGGTAAAAGAGAGAATGAGTAAGAGAGGATGAGACAGTTTAAAATAAACAAGTTAGAAAAAAAGCATGCACATAGTTAGATTACTTAACGTTTTCCAACTTGCATTTTCCTTTTTATTTAATCAGCTGTCTGAAAGCAGGCGAGTAGTTGTCAGGGCAAATTGCATTTGGAAATTTGCACATACTTGTTTTTGCTTGTGTTTTTGTCTCCATATTTTTTGGAAAGCCTTTGATCAATGTGGTTGGCGGTGTTTAATAGGAACACAACTTTACACTCAAGTTGTTTTCATATTAAATCAACTCCCATGAGAGTTATAGTGCTCCCCACCGATATAGCCCCATGAACGAACGAATGGCCAGACACAGCGAATGCTCAGACGCTTTCTATACTCGCGGGCAACGAGAAAAAACGAAGAGCAGGAATAAGAGTGAGCAAGCCAGACAATGCACGTGAGAGAGCTCAAAGAAACAAGCGGTAGAGGATTGATACAGACGTTTCCTTAGGGCAGATCCAAGGGATTTCGGATCAACCCACAGACAAATGTCAGAGGCAACCTTGAGGGAGACAGGATTGATGGATATAAAAAAAAAAATCTGAATCGAAAATCTTTTTCCAACATGCAACATTTTAATGGACAAGTACACCCACAGGTGATACCCGTGTATTGAACAGATGTCACCTGCTGGGGTCTTACTATTTGTATCAAAAGAATACACACCTTCAAGTTGTCAGTAAAGTAACACACATTCACTGCTTACGAGTGCCGGGTGATTACCTTGATCCATCGCCTGCGATTCTACGCTATTCCTAATGTCATTGTGGAATGAAGGGAATTATGGAATTGCTATTTTTTTCTGAGAGTTCACAAAAAACACGTCATGTAGTGGCAATGATAAAGATCGCCACTAGAATCCCATTCATTTGAATGGAGATCCAGGAATCGGCATTAACGGCAGTGCATTTGCAGCCTATTGCAGAGGGTTTGTGATTTGAACCCAGAGGCCACCCAAGTTAATATCGCGTGTGTATTCACCATGCATACCTGCTGTCTGCTTAAAGATCCCGTGACGTAGTTTGATAAAGAGTAGGCCACGTGTGCATGTGTCACGGTTAAAATTTGTCAAAAAAAAATACCCGCATCATCACCCCAGAGTGGCAGAATATATCCGTCTGTAAAACAGAATTGGCATGTTTTGTTTACGTGACAAGCCTTACTAATTGACTGTGTTACTAATCAGTGAATGGGATTGAGGAATTGTCTATGGATTATCCGTTTATTTCATTGCACATTCCTTGACGTCCATCCAAATGCATAGGATTCTCGACTACAGGGATCACTGCTAGATTGCGCGCTTTGGCAAATTTCTCACAGAAAATACCAGCGATTCCACCGATTCCATAAGGAATCTGCTCGATATGGCTAACTAATCCCACTAGAATGACATTCATGTGAAATTATATTTTAAAAAGTTGGGAATTATTCAAGGAAGGTAAATTATCCCTGCAGGAATCCTCCACAGTGGAAACGTGGCATAAGATTACAATACCTGCAGGGATTACTCTGCGCTACTGCTTATACGTTGCACAGGGAATGAAGAAAATTTAGTGCCAGTTAATTGAGCGTAAAGGTACCAGTCGGATTCAAATATCCTGTGCCCAGATAATCCCCTGCCATCCACAGCCAGAATAGTGAAGTTATGCAACAGCGTTTAAAATTAACTCCTCTTTTGAAAATGTTTTAATGGAATACGTCATGCCTGAATGCATGTTTAATGACTGCAGTGACTCAGAATACATAGCATCAGCAATATGAAATCCATCGGAGCTTGTGCTATTTGAAATAATAGCGTTTTTATGTAACACGCTCTAAGATTACTGTATCCATCAAGTCCTCAAAGACAGTGCAGTACATGGGTTTGTGCACACCTCTCATACAGTGAGTGTACTCTGGAAACGATGATTATATTGTCTGTTTTTTAAAGTATTCACTTTAATGCCATGTAATTGAGTAGTCGGAAGGAGATTGAGATATGTCAACCATTTTCAATGGAGACCTGCACAGTTCAATTTATGGAGTGGTAATTAAGTATTCATCATCATCAGCCAGGGTCAATCTACTGCGGGATGAATCCCTCCCAAAGCCGTCACCATCTCTCACGGTCCTGCCACGCAACAATCCGCCGAGTACCTGCACTTGAGCTGATTTCTTTGCTCCGTCTCCTTCGTGGACAGCCTATCAGATCCGTTCCATTTGTTGTCTGCCACTCCGTCTATATTACCGGCCATCATTCAATTAAGCACTGTATTAATGTTTTTTTTTGTACATTCGGAAATCTTTATTTGTTTTTGCAAGTTGTATCAGTTTTCATTAATCAGCATGCTTAATACAAAGCCAGTGTGCACAGAAATAGTTTAAACTATAAAACTATATATCTTTTTTATTTTACCATGGAAGGCCCACTGAGCTATATAGCTCTTTTTTCAGGAGCTACCTCGCCACAAATGATAGCTCAATTAAGTGGTTAGACGTTTATAGCAGCCAAATACTCTAAACACATGTTTATAAATGTGCAGGGAAAAACCGGAGGACCCACATAGACACCACAAACTCCAAATATACAGCAGGCGTCAGGGTCGCGATCTAACCCACGTGAGGTAGTTTACATCTCGTCACCATGGCGAGATGTGAGTCATCACCAACTTGGATGTTTAACGACCGCAACCAAGTTTACAGGTCTCTCTTTCACGAGGCTCCGTCATAAACACGTCTATTGCTTGACGAGTTCCTGAGGCGGGTCACTGTCTGCAGATCTCACAGATACGATGCCAAATTGCAAATGTACTTGCAAATGAACGCTAAATTAATCACTGTTTATTTACTCCAGTTGTAAAGACAGTACATAGCGATAGAGGGACAGTATGGTTCCCTGGGACCATGGTTACTAATGGACGTGCTAATGATGATTGATGGGGCAAGCGTTGACAGGGTCACGTGAGGTGGATCACAGTATCCAATGGTGGGAAAGGGCAGAGATTGACAGAGCCAGGTGTGGTGAGGAGAATTCGAGAATAGGGGCGTGGTCGGACCGGGCGAGGCATATGAGCCGGCGCGTACCGGACCTGGAGGCTGTTGGTGTGGGGAATCACCTTCGTCGTCGTCGCCTTGGAACAGGTCGTCTCCATCGCCTTCGAGATGTCTTGAGACTAGACGCTATGTTGTCTCAAAATAGAGTCGTCTAACTACACAAGTGTATAGAGTCACTCATGGTTACTCATTGAATTGTCAGTGGACTTTATGCCAAATAAATATACAGAAAGACAAGATGGTGTCTCTGAGAGCAACATTACAGTGGTGTCAGAAGTGTCTATTGTAAAATGCCGAAGAAAGGAAATAGTAAGAACCCACCTTTAGCATCTTCAGAAACGGAGAAGGGAGACGACCAAGGAGTTCCCCCAGCAGCCCCGGGAGCCCGGTGATGAAGCCCGAGGGTGCAGAGAGTGCGTCGGAGGAGTGGCAAGTCCTCATGGCGCAGGCAGATTGGCTCCGTTTTACCATCGCTGACTTGATGGCAACGAGGACAGTGGCGACTTCGAGAGCCGACGCAGCTGGGGACGTGCCGCGAAGTCGTGCGGGGATGGTGGAGCGGCCGCCTGCGGTCGGGATTCCCACGCTGGAGACCACGCGGTCGGGGGCCGCCATTTCGCGGGAGGCGACGTGACCGACGGCCGCCATTTTGGAGTCTGCGTGGGAGGCAGCGGAGGCGGTGTCATCTCGGGCGGCGGGGCGAGCAGCCGCCGAGCAACCACGGAGGTTGCCATTGATCAGAGAATTTACGGCGGCGGGGGGGGACTGGAGTGCCTTCACCCGCCGGTTTGGAGCAGCGTTCCGGTCTGTCGACTGGACGGAGGAGGAGGCGTTGAGAGCTTTGCCTCTGGCTCTTGATGATGACGGCCTCGCAGTGTTCTGGGCCACGCCTGAGGAGAAGAGGGCTATGCTTCAGGACGCCTACAAGGAGATGTCCGCATTATACGACCCACCGTCGGGGCCGAGGAGTGCCTGCAAGCATGCAAAACCTTGCGAAGACGGACTGGGAGCGATGGGTTCGGGCTAACCGCTGGGAGAGGAGTGTGTTAAGACACATGCTGTGCAGCATGGAAGGGTGAGTTGTTGCAGTTAACCCTAAGTTGATATTCTTTGGGTCTTTCGGTAAAGCCACGTAGATAGAACAAGTAATACAAATAATACAAATAATAACAATATCACGACGTTTTGATCGCAACACAAGCAATCATCATCAGGTGAAAAATATAGCGGGAGAGCTGCTGAGTGGCGAACCGGACCTGGGGGCTGTTGGTGTGGGGAATCGCCATCGTCGTCGTCTCCATCGTCTTCGCGATGTTTTGAGACTAGAAGCTATGTTGTCTCAGAATAGAGTCGTCTAACTACCCAAGTGTATAGAGTCACTCGTGGTTACTCCATACACTTGGTTGTCAGTGGACTTTATTCCAAATAAATATACAGAAAGACAAGACGGTGGTCTCTGAGCTACATTACACAGGTATAAAATATATTTCTTGAAAAGAAGAGCATAGTTTTCTCTATCGTTTCTCATCTGGTTAAATAAAGGACATTCAGTATAATAAATATGATTTGCAAGAGACCACATGCACTGTGGAGTGAAGAGGTGGCGCACTGTGCTATGCATCCGGCAACCTGAGTTCAATTCCCGGCCGCAGCTAACATCAGTGGCACATTATACTGTATCAGAACCTGCACTGAGCAGCGTGAAGTATGGTGAAAAACCCCCATCAATGACAGCTTCCGAGGTAGATCGACTGGCGAGAAGAAACTCCATTAAGTAACAAAAATACACGGAAGGGTCATTTACTCTACCGGAGGCAGACTGGCGAGATGCCGACAGGATGAGCCAAAGCTAACTCATCATTACTGCCACATCAGTTTTCACTCCGAGTGCTATGAAATTTCTGCGGTGCCATTCAGAGCCTTGGTAATGGCCTGCTATTGTGAGACGCTTCAATTGGCCTGCTTTAGTACGAGATTATTCTTTGCCATTTTGCTGCACAAAAAAAACTATATTTTAGGACTTATATAATGTTGGAAAGAGGAGATCAATGCAGTAAAGGTATTATACACACAATGGATTGTAGAGCAAAGGGTCTTGTGCATTATATAAAGCTGAAATTAAAAGCCATGTAGAATAAAGAGGCTTTTTTTGGCATGTAGCTTGTTAAAATTGACTGAACGCACACAGCCTCTGCTCGGATTATTCTTTAATCACAAACTCTCTGGCATATGTTAAAATCTGAATTCTCTAAAACATTAATCATAATAAATTACGTTCCTGGATTAAAGTATTATAATTCATGCTGACACAAAATTAAACTGCTACATATTTTTTGGCATTTCAATAAATAAAAAATGAGCAGCATACCAACCGTCCGTGACTATTAATAGTTGTGAAGTAGAGCGGTGGCACAGAGGTTAGGGCACTGCACTATGAGCCTGGCGAACTGAGTTTAATTTCTATCCACGGAGAACATTCGTGGCAAGTGATATCTGCCGCCACTCCCTCATTCATCAACCCACAATGGGCGGCCATGGTGACATATGGTCAAAAAACAAACCCATGACCAATATGGTGTGGGGAGATTTCCATACAGCAATGGATGGATTGACAAAGGGCTGTAAATGATGACTGTATTGTTTTTATCATAATTATGTATCCAGTACTGTTTTAGGAACTGCATTTATACGTGTTACATGTATGAATTATATCATCTCCAGTATGTACAAGCATATACGTGCTATCTCAGCAAAGTTCACACAACTCTATTTATAAGTATGTCGATTGTTATTTACTTATGGCAAGGGAGAAGCCAGCAGTGGATAGGAAAATGGCTGTATATTACTAATAGTTATGCGCCTTTTGGCGTCATCTGGTCCAACACCATGTGAGACTATGCTCTAAGAAAATCTGTCTTGGGTGTGGACTAATCCATTTCAAGGACAGTGCATACATTATCAGAGTTATGTTTTTTGTTTGCATTCCGACCGCAGGTATTGTGGTCAATGCAAACATGACTCCTTGTAAAAAAGGTGTCAGTTTTGTTGCCAGATAAAAGGGTAAAAAAACTATTATCTTACTAAT
This sequence comes from Lampetra planeri, assembly GCF_965212315.1. Taxonomy (NCBI): domain Eukaryota; kingdom Metazoa; phylum Chordata; class Hyperoartia; order Petromyzontiformes; family Petromyzontidae; genus Lampetra; species Lampetra planeri. Next base: position 4,009,690 of record NC_136120.1, read on the forward strand.
AGTTGTAGAGTGTTACTGATGTTTCATGAGCAGTAATCGTGGTCACTTTAATAAGGGGCTCCAAAGTAACAAATACTTTGGCAGGCTTCTGGCATTAACACAAGGACCTATACGACAACACATACGTCACTGAGGGGCTCCCTTTCCCACCAGCAAGATATTTGAATCCCCATACAATTTGCCATTCACATGAGACCCCTATATATCTTGAAGTATAATATTACATCTTCCAAATGTGATGCCACTGGGTAGCACAGAGGGCTGATGCACGGAGGAAACAGTTTTGCAATGCCGAGTTACAATCTTTATTTTCTTTCCGCACCTCCCCCCATATTATCCTGATTGCGCTATTGCCATCATGTTGTGAGATGAAGGGTCCATTCGGATCTCTCAGACAGCCGTTCAAAACCGTCAGGTTATAGAATGGACCACGGAAGTGGATACCGCAGCGTTACTTCTGGGGTATTTTCAAGTGACCTCTGGCCCACACAGTAGGGGGCAGCATTTTCACACCGATGAAGCAACTGGACATCGGTGAAAAAGAGCTTTATAGCTCATCAGATTCCTCCGGTATAAAAAAACATTCGGATTCTGAAGCTATTAACAATAATGTTCATCGCATGACAGTCAAACTTATATTTTGAATTCTCACAACTGGAAATTAGCCAACTTGCAGAACCAGATTTAATGTGATGGTCTTTTTGTGCATGCAGTCATTGGTGAATGACACCATGACCTCACTCAAATTCAGAAAGATGTTTAATCCAAGGTGACTGCCTTGATTCAAACCCAGGACCTCAATTGTGCCAGCTCATCGCACAGACCACTCAGCGAACCTGCCACCTACTCAGGTTCAAATCTTGACTTGTTCACCTGATTAAACTAGGTTCTCAAAGTGTGGCAAATTGCAGTTTTTGTCCAGACACCAACAACAGCACAAACAGCTTACACGTATATTTGTTTTTTCAAATATTGGCTTATCCGAACAATGAGGGCTTGATATTTTATTTTAGACAGACATGGAGAAAACCCATTATCTGTTAAACGTGCGGGTCAACACTGTCTTGTGCTTGCAGTCAGAGAAACGTTTTCAAGAGACACCAAAGAAGCTCATCGCTGTCTCTTCCAGCTTCATTCTCCACTGTGATGGGAGTCCCTGTTGCCCGTAGGGGTTCGACATAAAGGACGACTGCTTCACTCTGTGCATTAAGGCCAACAGCACAATTCGGGCGTTACAAGCAATACAAAAACATATATTGAAATGAATTGTCTGTGCGCAGTGATTAACATTTTTTTCTTTCTAAAAGCCCTCTTTGCATTCAGGTCAATGACCTTTTTGTAAGTGACCTAAATGTATGGGGTTCCACTCTATCACACTTGTGCTGAAATCTGTGATGAAATAGCGCATCCTTCCAGCGTGAACAATTGTCAGGGAAAGCCCTATCCTGGGGCGGGCATGGTCAATGAACGATAAGAGCATCCGTCCTTCGATGTATCACATCGCGCATTAAAACCCTGCAGCGACGCACTCAACCCTGAGCGGGATGTCGCCCCGTTTGAGTATTGTGTGAACAGCAGCAGCCCCAGGCCCGAGACAAAGCAGGGCAACAAATAACCACCGTTACGAGTTAGGCACAATGCTCGTGAATTGTACCCTCCTTTAGTAGTGTGGGCCCACTGATGGCTTTTGTCCCGTGAATTGGAATTAATTTAAGAGTCGTTTTTTTTCTTCCAACAGTGGAACGACATAGGGCTGTGAGTTGTTATTTAATGATTTTATTTATAAGTCATGTTTAGGTGCGTAGTCGTGGGATGGAGATGGAGCAACAAAATCAGCTCGTGTACAGCATGGATGTTTCAGAAGAAAGGAACGTGCTTGGATTATTTTTTGATGCCCAATTTATGTAGTCTGGCAGGTGCTGGTTAGACAACATGGGGAACATGCGCAGAGAAAACGTAAGCAAACTGAAAAATGTGCAAAGATTCATGGAAATATGTATTCTTTGAATAACATTAAGGTGACGAGAAAACATGGATTAGAAGGCATATCCAAACTGTTTAGAAAAGTGATTGGGTGGGCATGACATGTCGCTCGAAGGAACGATGATAGAGTGGCAGCCAAGGGATGACACGTGTCCAAGAAGACGTTTGCCGAGAAGATGGCGTGATTCAATCAGCGCATGTGCTGGTGCTAGTTGAACCATCACATCACAAGATCATGGCCGATGATGATGATGGAAACGTGCTTCTTGGCACAAACGAGCTCGGTTATTCTGACAACCTGAAAAGCAACATTACGTGTTTTTGTTAAGGTCGGTGGCAGAGCGATTGCGGAAGCATCCGGTTTCGGAGTTCTGTTTAAGCGTTTTTCTAAAGTGTCGTGAATAATTACACTTTTCACGAGGCGCCGAGACGTGCACTTGGGGAAGAGGAACACGGTCACAGCGTCCTCCACGCTTTTTAAAAAAATATAAAATCCACTTCAAGTGACAGCGTGACACTTCTCTTTGTCCTTCTACCACCGCCCACCCTCAATGTTCTTCTCTTTCCAGGAAGGATACTCTTTATCTAAATTGAGTTTGAATACTCAAATGAAGCTTGAAAAAACAGATAACGTACCACATTTTACGCAGATCGGTCAGTGACAACGACTACATGAGCGCCTCCTCACGTTGTGCGGTTCGTGGGGGGTTAATTGACCATACTTTACCACACTGCTCCATGCGGCTTGAAGGCAGACAGCATCGACGTCAGTTCAGTACAACAATGGATTGCAGGCCCACAAACAGCAGCCTACAACACGTATCGTTATGCATAGTGGTCACCGATCCAAGCACTATCCAGAATCAATACTCTTTAGCTTTCAACATATGATGAGATCCGGGTATATTCTGGGTGATTTCGTCATAAAGTTCCATTACCCGTCCTCTTTGGGTGTAGGGAAGTAACCTCCTGAATCCGAAAACATTGTACCCATCCTTAGAAACCGAGCATTAAAACTTGAAACACACTTTTTTTTATTTTGCCTCTGTTTAATTTTGTAGAACTAGAACTCACGAATTACAAAACCACGAGACGATTTATGGGTCATTCATTATTTATTGCCATTTATGAGCATGCAAACATTGCTCTGTAAGTCCGCCCCTGTCTTTCTATTATAAAAACCCGACCTTCCGTTTGTCCGTCAACTAAATTATAAGAGCCTTCCAGAAGGCCTGAATCAAAAAGTGTTAGAAAGTGGACCCCCCCCCCCCCAGATGTGGGGGTTAAAAGTTTATCCAATAGGTTTCCAAAATATGTCGACTCCCCCCAAAAAATGTCACCCGCCCCCCCCCCCCCAAAATAAATTTATTTTGTGGTCATATATGCCCACACACCCTACATACAGAAGGCCGCCTTATTATAGGTCCTGCGGAGGGCTTCTTGGTGATTTGCGCCTCGCCCCCACTGATGTCTCACTTCTGTATGTAGGGTGTGTGAGCATATATGACTACAAAATACATTTATTTGGGGGGGGGGCGGGTGACATTTTTGGGGGGGGTCGACAATTTTTGGAAACCTGTTGTATCAACTTTTAACCCCCACATCTGGGGGGGGGGGTCCACTTTCTATAATTTTTATATTCGGGCCTTCTGAAAGGCTCTTATAATTTAGTTTACGGACAAACGGAAGGCCGGGTTTTATAATAGAAATACAGGGGCGGACTTACAGAGCACTGTTTGCATGCTCTAAAATGGCAATAAATAATGAATGACTCATAAACCGTCTTGTGGTTTTTGTAATTTGTGAGTTGGCACCGCTCACCATTTCCACTTACTCAACGACTTTGTGTGCATGCGTCTGCACTTGCCTAATGCATGCCTTGACCTCTGAACAACAAAGCGGTGTTCAAATTCTGCACGTGACTTCCGTAACTCTGGAGAATCTGGACGTCTCCCAAGCTACTCCACTGCGCAGCGTTTAGGCTCCTCCGATTGTATCTCCAATGACTCGGGGTATGTCGGGGTGAATCTGTGGTCAAGAAGCCTTCGATTCACATTTGGAAAGTTCCACGTTCAAAGCATGGCTAAACAAAAACAAATCTCCAGTCAATGAGTCTGGGTTTATGAGAAATAAAATGGGAATTCTTTACAAAAAACAACCGGCACTCACTTTTGGAATGTGGAGTTTTGACAACTGGCTCAGGGTCCCCAGAGGATAGGAGGGACATTGAGTGACTTTGCAACATTTCTACCAAAAATGTTCCTTCAGGTAATTATACAACGCATGTAAAGCAACAATCTATGAACCGTACATGATCTGACTCTGTGTGCATGCATGCATCTGCTATTGTTTATTGCATGACTGACCTATAGACAACAAGAAAAGCGGTGTTCAAATTGTACACGTGACTTCCACAACGCCGGAGCATCTGGATGCCTACCAAGTCACTCGACTGCACAGCCTAAGGCTCCTCCGCTTGTCTCTTCAATAATGCCATCACCTTCTGTCTGAGTGCATCTGTGGCCAGAGCACTTGACACAGAAGTCCCAAGTTCACACCCTCTCTGCAGTCAATACAATTAGTCTAGGTTCATGCAAAATAAAAAAAGTGGTCATCCTATAGACTTCCTCAATATGAGATTGTGGAATTCAAATGATTGTCTCAGGGAAACCAATCCGGTGATGCCACCGTTGTGAAAGTCAATTTAAAGTGAGAATAGGTTTTCCCCTTTTTTCTAGCAACAAAACAGGTGTTAAGATGTTAAAACACCAAACTGAAACCTTTTTCAAGGAATCATGTCTGTGAAGTATAGTAAACTACGGCGGGAAACCACTTGACGGGTAGCACACTTTATTCACACTTGGGTTGTCACAATAACACGTGTTGTCACTACAGCTCACGCTACACGTTCCACCTGACACGGGTGGTAACTACTGCTCACGCTACACGTTCTACCTGACACGGGTGGTAACTACTGCTCACGCTACACGTTCCACCCGGCTACACACACACGGGCATTCCAGCCCCGTAGCATCCGGGGGAACCTCTAGACCCACCCCAGCTTGGGTACGGATCACGACCACTGGGTCCCGTGGCCCGGTCCTCACACGGACGTCCGGCCCCCGGGTCCCAAGGTCCCGCCTCTGAGCCACACAGGGCCCCGGTCCTTACAAGGACAGCGGGACTAGGTGTCTCAGGGCCCTATCTCTTCCTCCTCCGTCTTCCGTCTTCACTGGTCACCAACTTCTCCCCGAGCGCCCGCGCGCACCGCCTTATATAGCCCTCCGCTCCAAGGAGACGGAGCCTATGCGGACCGCGATGCGAGCACCCACCCTAGCCGACCAATCATCACGCGCTGCCACACGATCCCTTCTTGTGCCAGCGCACATAACCAATCCCCACGCGCTGCCACACGATCCATCACTGTCAGCGCGCGTCACCAACACACAGCCAATCACCATCACATAACCCATGACCCCGCGCTGACCTACGATCCCTCACCGTCAGCGCGCGTCACCAACACACAGCCAATCACCACGCGCTACCCCACAATCCTTACTACCAGCGCGTATCACCACTACATCACCCCCCCCCCCCCCCACATAGCTCGCAGCCGGCCCGGCTGCCAAACAACAACAAACCAACAAAAAAAACCCCCACTCCCGAAGTGTGCCCGTAACACAACAACAACGCAAAACAACAACACAACAAGACAACACAACAACACAACAACAACCTATGTACAAACCGACGAGCAACACAATAAAGTTATTCCGAAAAAAAACGTGTCCAGTGTCTCCTTGACTACCGATCCCCCTCCCGCACGCTCCTTGAACGGGTGATAAAGTGGTCGAGCAGACGGGGAACGTAGTGACGAGACGCTCCGGCCGCGTCGGCCCGCATCCCCACCCCATTTATTCGGTCAGGAAAAGTTGCGCGACCTATCGAGTCCGCCTGGCCGGTCCGTCGTACGGGACGAGACGCTGTCGACCGTCCGGTGGCACCGGCAGCCCAGGAAGGCACGGTTCGGGCCTGGAAGAACCGGCCGTGCCCCGGGGATCCGGTCGCCGGTGGTCGGCAGCCGTCAGTTCCCGGACACCTGGGAGCGGATCAGGCGAAAACGTGAGGATCAGGCGAAGAAATCCCCCTCCCCGGGTCGTCGGTCACATCACCTGCTCGGTCATCATGACACAAAGGAAGGCCATATGGTGGCGAGAACGGTTTTAGCCGGGAGGGGTGAACGTACCACCGGCGCTTTCCCCATTTTATCTGAACACACTGGGGGCGTGCAACCCGCACGACCTCCACGGGTCCCCGCCATGGCCTCAACAATTTAGGTGACGTAGCCAAAGGTGCATGAGGGCAGTGCAGCCAGGCCCTATCGCCCGGTTTCCAATCGTGCACGGACACCTTCCATGCACGCAAGCGCTCGTTGGTGACTTGCCGAGATCTCGAATTAAGCCGTGCGGCCTCCCGTGCCTCGGCGAGTTTTGCAATGTTAAATTTAATATGGTCGGCCAATTTGGAATTGGGCCGTGGCACGGAAAGTCCCAGCTGAGTCTCCATGGGCGGATCGGCCTCCCGACCATACATCAGATAAAATGGGGAAAACCCCGTAGCTGCGTGGGGGGCCATTCTATACGCGGCGAGGACCCCCGGGACCTGCAAGTCCCAGTCAACCTGTGCCTCGCACACCTGCTGGCACAACATGGAGGTTAAAGTCCTGTGGAGTCGCTCCACCATCCCGTCAGTCTGTGGGTGGTATGGGGAGGTACGCACCTTTTTAGTACCCAAAAGGTCGCACACCTCCTGCAGCAATTTACTCGAAAAATTATTTCCCTGGTCGGTCAGCAAGCGTTCGGGAGCCCCCTTGTCCAAGACGTAGCCTTGGACAAAAGCGTCCGCCACGGCCGCCGCTGACTGGTTGGCGAGTGGCCACGCCATAGGCCATCGGGTAAAGTATTCCACACCAACCAACAGGTACTTGTTACCCCTAGGCGTGACAGGAAAAGGCCCCAAAATATCCAGCGCAACGAGCTCGTTGGTGCGCGAGACCTGAATAGACTGCAGCGGTGGATTTGGCACAACGGGCGGTGGTTTCCGTTTGGCGCAATCCACACACCCCTTCAGTATATTGACCACATCGCTCCCCATCCCCGGCCAATAATAGTCCCGCTGGATTAGGGCAAGCGTTTTGTTTACCCCCAGATGTAAGAGGCGTTCGTATGCAGCCAAAACAACTTTGCCCCGCATAGCGTAAGTCACGACGAGTGCGTGCCGCCGGGACATATTGTCCCACCTCATTAGCAGGCCCTGCTTGAGCAGCCAGGAGCCAGCCCGTGTTCGACCCTCCTCGGGACCCCCCGCCCTACGACGCAACGCGAGCAGGGAGCTGTCAGCCATCTGGAGTCGGCCCCACTCAACGAGAGACAGTGAGAGTAGCGAGTCCCCTCCCGCAGGGGTAGCGGGAACGTCAACCATCAGCGCATTCGTGGCCGCGACCAACTCACTCTCGGGCACAGCACCTGGCGGTTTACAGCGCGCCGACCCCATCAAGCATGCACATTCAGGACTAGGCGACAACCGCGACAGGGCATCCGCGTTGGTGTGGCGCAACCCCTTACGGTAAGTGGTCATAAATTGATAGTCCTGGAGGACTTCCAACCACCGTGACAATTGGCCCGAGGGCTGGGCGACCCTCGATGAATACTGAAGCGCCGCGTGGTCCGTCCGGACCGTAAAATGACGGCCATAGAGATAAGGCCGAAATTGCTGCACAAAAAAACAATAGCCAGCAACTCGCGACGGGTGACGCAGTAGCGCTGTTCCGCAGGCGACAAAACCCTGCTACCACAGTCGACCACCCGTTCAACTCCCCCAACGACCTGTGAGAGCACCCCCCCAATGCCCGTGTTACTAGCATCAGTATCCAGCAAGAAGGGACTCGTAAAGTCAGGGTAACGTAAGGGCGGGGCACCCACCAAGGCGTCCCGAAGGGAGCAGAACGCGGCCTCCTCCTCTGGCCCCCATCGAAACCTGACTCCTTTGGCTGTTAGAGCGTGCAAGGGTTTGGCCATGGTGGCGATATGCTCCACGAATCGGCGGTAGTATGACGCAAAACCAATGAAGCTGCGGACCTCAGAAACCGACGTGGGCGTTGGCCATGAACTGACACAGTTTGTTTTCGCGGGATCGGTGGAGATCCCTGAAGAATCGACAATGTGGCCCAAATACCTTACGGATTTTCGCAGAAGGTGGCATTTCGCCGGTTTGAACTTTAACTTAGCCGAACGCATCCGCAAGAACACCCCTCTTAATCGCTGGAGGTGTTCCTCAAAGGTTTTACTGAAAACAATGACATCGTCAAGATAAATTAAGCAAGTATCCCATTGCAAACCCGACAAAACCAATTCCATAAGGCGCTGAAACGTCGCGGGAGCGGAGTGGAGTCCCATGGGCAACCGATTAAACTGGAACAGGCCCCCTGGGGTCCGGAATGCTGTCTTAGGTTTAGACTCATCGTCGAGTGGCAGCTGCCAGAATCCCAACAGTAAGTCAAGCGTAGAAAAATACTGCGCCCCGGACAATGCGTCCAGGGACTCGTCCATCCTGGGGAGCGGATACGCGTCGGCCACGGAGATTTTATTCAGGCGACGGAAATCCACACAAAATCGCAAGGAGCCGTCTTGCTTTTTAACCAGAACGATAGGTGCTCCCCACGGACTGGATGAGGGCGAAATAATGTCGGCCGTCAGCATGTCATTGACGGCCGATTGAACGTGTTCCTTCTCGGCAGGACTCAGCCGGAAGGGATTCTGCCGGACTTGTGCTGCATCGCCTGTTTCAATGTGGTGGCGTAACAGGTCCGTGCACCCAATATCATATTTGTGCGTGCTGAACACATCGGAAAATTCGATCAGCAGAGCGCGCAGCACACCCAATTGCACCCTTGACAAATCACTCGAGTCCGCACACAGCGAATCGACCCATTCAAGGTCATCACCCGATGCAATTTTATGCGCCGGGACGGGATCAACATGTGCAACAAGGCGCTATTCCGCAGGGACCCGTGCCGCGTGAGCAAGCACGGTGCCCTGTGGAATAATGGCCGGCCTAGAACCCGCGTTTAACACCATAACGAACGGGTCCCCGTCAGCCCGAACCAACGTTTGAGCCACCGCCAAATCCAGACCCCCGACAGCTCTATTCGATGGACCCAAAAGCACGCCTTGTCCCGCAGTCTCCCCACCCAATGGCTTCCGCAACCGGAGGGGTATCAACATCTGCGAACCCGGGGGCACGTGCACCGTCTGTGTCGCTAGCGCTTGGATCGTCGCGCACGCCGTCCGTATTTCAGTAGGGTTAGACAAAAAAGAAATACGGCGACCCGATGGCAGCTCAATACAACGTTGATCCACGAGAATTTTAATGGGCATCTTAGCCAAAAAATCTGTGCCCAACAGACAAGGAACCGCTAGGGAAGAGGAGACGAAAATAGGTCCCGCCAATTTAATATCACCTATGGAAATGGACGCCCGAATCTGACCGATAATACCCAATGAGCCCCCATTTGCCGCGTAAAATGGCACGTCCACCGGAAGCAGAGGTCGACATTGGATGGGGAGAATGTTATAAATGAGGTCTGAAATTATAGTGGCCGACGCTCCCGTGTCCACCAACACCCTGACCTCGACCCCGTCTATGAAACCTGTAACGACCGACGAACCGGCCGCCGCGGCCACAATTCTGTGGCCCAACTCGGACCATTCAATGTCCCCGTCGCCCGTACGAACCCCCCTCTCCGAACCGATTCCCCGACCCCCAATCGCCCTTCCTCCGCCGCAAAGCGACGGCCCATGTGTGTCGTGTATGTAGGCCGAGCATGTGAAGTGCCGCGACTTGCCGGGGGTAGTTGGGACGACTTGGGGCCGTGGTCGTCATCCAGCCGAGGTCCCGTGGCGCGCTGACGTGGAGCGCGGCACCCGGACGCCACGTGGCCCCGAAGGCCGCAGTTGTAGCACGTGATGAGGGACGTCAGAGGTCTCGGTTGCTCCAGCTTGCGGGTCGATCGCAGAGGCGAGCGACCCCCCGACCTCCAATCCCCCGGTCGTGCAGCCGCGAACGCCTCCTCCCGTGGGCGAATGACCTGGGGCTCGGTGACCACCGGGCCCGGAGCTGAGACCCCGGCAGCAGTGCAGACGACCCCTTGTTTCCGCTGCAGGACCTCGTGCGCTTGAATACTCGTTGCAACACGCAACGAACATATATCCACTTCGTCGGCTGTGTTGATGGGGACCCCCAGGTCCTGTGCCAACTTGAGCAGTTGTTCCAAAACCATAGCGTCCTGCCCCTCCTCATCCATACGAGGGAACGCGGCATCGGCGAGGGCCAGCAACGCCGTGCGGTAGGCGAGCGCGGTCTCCGTGTCCGCCTTCCGTCGGCCGTAAAATAGGTGGCGGCAGGCCGAAGGTGGTCCGTAAACTTTGGCCATGAGGCCCAGCGCAGCCTTGAGCGTGGAGCGGGCCAATCTCGATGCGGACCCGAAGGCCGCGAGCGCGTCGTCGTCCAACATGGCAGGCAGTGCCCGCAGCGCCGTAGCATCGGACCAGGCCGACATCTCTTGATGCGCCAGGAACCTCCGTTGGAATGCGCCCCAGTCCCCGCCTTCCGCCTTGAAGGCTGTCAACGTGGGAAGGCGCTGCTGGAAGATGATGTCGTCCTCTGCCACGTGGCTCTCCCCTGCCGCACCGTCGGTCTGCAAAATGGCGGCCCCTATGGCAGGTGGAAGATGGCGGCCCGTAGCGCGCGCCGATGACGTAAGTGGCCGCGCTTGGAGGACCCCCGCCACGTGGTGCTCGCCATTCCCGCCAAAAGATGTCCGCTCAGTAGAAATTGTGGGAACTGCAAAGTCATTTTGGCGGGAATCAGCGAGGCGAGTCTTTTGAATGTCCACCGACGTCCCCGCTCCTCCTGACGTGGTGATCTCCGCCAGGATGGACGCCGCGGCGAGTAGCAGCTCCGCCAGGCGGGAGTGCGGAGTCCGGCATCAGCCCCCAGCCGCTCGTCTGGCGGCCATGAGGGGTCCTGTGGTGCAGGCATCTCCTCCTCTTCTCCCCCTGATGCCTGCTGGCCCGCGTCGTCGTGGTTATCCTCGCGGTCAATCTCGTGAGTCCGATGAGTCTTCCTGGTATCCATGCCTGGAAGACTTTCACTCCTGACGCCAGTTGAAGTATAGTAAACTACGGCGGGAAACCACTTGACGGGTAGCACACTTTATTCACACTTGGGTTGTCACAATAACACGTGTTGTCACTACAGCTCACGCTACACGTTCCACCTGAGACGGGTGGTAACTACTGCTCACGCTACACGTTCCACCTGACACGGGTGGTAACTACTGCTCACGCTACACGTTCCACCCGGCTACACACACACGGGCATTCCAGCCCCGTAGCATCCGGGGGAACCTCTAGACCCACCCCAGCTTGGGCACGGATCACGACCACTGGGTCCCGTGGCCCGGTCCTCACACGGACGTCCGGCCCCCGGGTCCCAAGGTCCCGCCTCTGAGCCACACAGGGCCCCGGTCCTTACAAGGACAGCGGGACTAGGTGTCTCAGGGCCCTATCTCTTCCTCCTCCGTCTTCCGTCTTCACTGGTCACCAACTTCTCCCCGAGCGCCCGCGCGCACCGCCTTATATAGCCCTCCGCTCCAAGGAGACGGAGCCTATGCGGACCGCGATGCGAGCACCCACCCTAGCCGACCAATCATCACGCGCTGCCACACGATCCCTTCTTGTGCCAGCGCACATAACCAATCCCCACGCGCTGCTACACGATCCATCACTGTCAGCGCGCGTCACCAACACACAGCCAATCACCATCACATAACCCATGACCCCGCGCTGACCTACGATCCCTCACCGTCAGCGCGCATCACCAACACACAGCCAATCACCACGCGCTACCCCACGATCCTTACTACCAGCGCGTATCACCACTACATCTGCATTAACCACAATACTTGTGGTCAGAAAGCAAACAAAAAACATACTCTGATAATCTATGCATTGTTTTTGAAACGGTTTGGTCCACACCAGAGACAGCCTTCTTTTGAGCCTAGTGTAACACTGTTTTGAGACGAGGCTCAAAAGAAAGCTGTCTCTGGTGTGGACCAATCAATTTCAAAGACAATGCATATCTTATCAGAGTATGTTTTTTTGTTTGCATTCTGACCACAAGCATTGTGGTTAATGCAGACATGATTCCTTGTAAGAGGTTTCAGTTTGGTGTTTTAACATCTTAACGCCTATTTTGTTTGCCAGAAAAAAAGGGGAAAACCTGTTCTCATATTTTGGTACTGGCAAAGGAGGTCTCAATTTAAAGTATCTTTTTTACTTTTACGAAGCTTCAACTTAATGTTGGACAACCGAAGACACGTGGTCCAAGCGCATCATCATCAGTCCACTGCTGGAGGAAGACCTCTCCAAGCCGTCACCATCTATCACGCCCCTGCGAACACGAACTCATGTCTTCACTCCATCCGCTTGTGGATGTAATGTCTGGTACGTGTTCTCCTTTAGCTGCCGCTCCATCCATATATATTTAAGATAATATCTTGGGTTTTTTTTTTTTGAAGCATCTTCCTTTAATGCAAGCTCCACATCCCGTGATTGATCGCAGACTCACTTGCTGGTTTGGTAATAATGCGGCATTTGCACTGCGAGTGGTCTCCTGCTTGACTTAGCAGCATTACCGCATTGCTCCACCTATGCCTCGCCGTTCGTTCACATCAATGCGGACATTAGCATTCATGGGCCACGCGTGACCGCACACGCGCTAATTATACAGCACTCAATTCTACACCCCTCCCTTGGTCAGTCTGTCCATCCACAAGATCCACATTGTCCACTCGCCGATATATTCTCGTCGAGCCAAAGACACAAATGTATGCAGTGCGTGCGTTTCAATGCGTAACGTGTATGTTGATGGGGCGGGGAAGAGTGGTGGTAGAACGGTTGGCGCAGAGTGCTATTAACTCGCTAACCTGGTGAGTGGTATCTGAAGCAGTCTAACCCTCTTTCTCTGCTTCACCAACCAGCACTGACCAGCGTGGTGAAGTATGGTCAAACAAACCCCATGGTCAATATGGTGTGGGGATATCTCTCCATCCAGCAATGGATTGACAAAGGGCTGTACGTTATTTTTGTGTTAATAGTATTTATACAATTTGTACATATGTACAAATTATGATAGGTACATAATATGTACAAATTGTTATACTTTTCAGTATGAATCACTGCAATTGTATGTGCTTAAAGTGTATGCTGATGTCTCCATTACGTACAAGAACAGTGTCACTGTCTATATATATGACAATTGGTGTTTAAATTTGGCTTGGATTTACCTTAGGTTGACTCAGCCTGAAATGCGTACGTGTTATCATGTAGTCACAAACAGCAGCAAATGGGCACATGGAGACATTCAGTATTGCTTTTTGCTGGCTCAAAAGCCCTACCCTATACCGTTTCCTCTTTGATAGGTCCTCGCTAAAATCACTTGCCCGGCTTTCTCTTTGGCTTCATGTCAGTTACTTGTATTGTGTATGTATGTTGAACTTCTTTCGCACCGTGCGTAGCCAAGCATGATAATCGAAGGTGCGGGAAGCGCTAATCATAGGTGCATGTAATAACTTGCGCAAATATGTTGATATGTGGACAAACAAATAACAAACCACATGCAATACTGCGAATCTATTGGTGCATGAAGGCGCCATCATATTATTCATAGTCAAAATAAGTTGAAGTGGTTTCCTGCTCAATTCTTCACAGGAGGTTCTCAGCTCATGTTCACAGCTCTGAGTCAGTGGTGGAAATTCCACATTCCTACGGTGGGGGCGAGTCTCACTATATGGCAACCACTTGATGTTTCCGCAAAGCAGTACCTGTTTTTGTCGACCCCAGAGGGATGATGGGCTGACCGGGATTTCAACAAACCTTCCCATTACGAGCTGTGTGCATTTGCCTGCTGCAGCATCCGATGAGTTATATCGGGCACTCTGTATGCACGCATGTATTAAACAAAAGCTTGCATGTATTCCATATATTTCTACACACAGGGACGGGATCGCCTCTCCGCTGTAAACTTCCATGACACGCATTATGCACGTAAATACACATCTGCACACGTATATAATCCTGTTTTTGTAGATGTCCGTGCCGGTAAGTTAATACTACAATAAAAGCATCTGTATCCAGCACCGTGATGGGTTGAGCGTGCCATTAAAAGCACATTATACATTCCTAGCTTGGGTGGATTTTTTGTTTCTTTCCTGGCAACAACGTGGCGTACGGAGCTTGCGAGCCACTTATTTCATCCGCCGAACCTTACAGGACGAAGAAAGTTGCTTAAATTATTCATGACGAGCCGGTGGCTGGGCTTACTCTGTCGGCAGCGTCATCTCTTCCATTGCTGTTTTTTTTTCTCCACGAGCTCGCTGGGTTGGCCAGCGTAGGTTAATGTAAGGTGAACAAAGTCATCATAAGCTGTTATGGGGCATTAGTATTACTACTATGAGCCAAGAATGTCTGTGTGTAACGCGAGTGACGTCACTCCACATGCCGCCCCCCACCCCTCCCGTCATTAATATTTATGAGCGGGTGGATTTTTACACTCACGCAGAAGGGCGAGCTGAAATAAATATATTTTTTCGCAAATTCACTTTAAGTTTGACGTTTCTTTATTGAAAGTGAATCTAATGCATAATTATACGCAGCAACAAAGTGGATTTGGTGTCTTTATTTATTTCTTCAGCACTTGAAACAAAAGGTAAGTTTAATTTATGCTTTTACATTATGGTGAAAGAGACATTTCTCGGTGATTTTCCAGGTATTGTATCCAATTCCAATTTATTTCAACCCCAGCGACCGAAAGCAGAAGAGAATAAAGTATCAGAGCAGTGAATTTGAACAAATTGATGGTCAGTTATATACAGTGCTACAGTGACATGAAGTGAGATTATTTCTCCTGCCTCAGCAGTTCGCCTGCTGTATTTTTTCACCTGAAGAGGATTACTTGTGTTGCGATTGAAACGTCGTGATTTTTATTATTATTTTTCTTCTATCTACGTGACTTTACCGAAAGACCCAAAGAATATGAGGTCTTTTATGACGTAGTTTTATGCAAGAATCACTGCCAATAATACAGTACTACAGTGAACTGCAGTGAAGTGTTTTATGACTTCGTTTTGTGCCAGATTCACTGCCATTAAATAAATATATACAATATAACTCAATGGGTCTTACCTGGTAAAAATGAAAATAGTAAAACATGTTTATCCCTGCTTTTGATATTCCACGGAGTTCATGGTCCACGCTAAACTGCATCCACACAAACCATGACAGATGCAGATACCTGATACACAAATGGAGAATTCAAACTCTCCAGTGTGCGGCTTTGGTCATCCACAACAGACCGTACAACACATATCTACGCAGTGCCCGATCCACAAATTCGAAGGAGACATCACAGCGATACACCCCACTGCTCCTGACGCAGTTGTCTGGCTTGACCACCTGAACGTGAAATTGAAGTTGTTGCTCTGCATTTAACATCAGCCATACGAAAGAAGAAAATTCAAGCAAGGCTTTGGGCAGGACCTGCTGCTAAACGAGATGCTGGCCAATTGTCAAGAATAATACATATGTTTGTAGAGTATTGCTCTTTGCATTAAACATGGCCTCCTCGTTGAGAAACAATATATTTGCCAATAACATCTGGCAAACCAGCAGCATTTGTTTAGCAAGCGTAACTCTGCTGATAGGGCCTACATTGGTTGAATGCAACAATTTTTACCAAAACGGTTCAGAAAAGTAATCTGCCTCCATATCGTTTTATTGCATCAACAGTTTAGTCAAATCAATTGTTATAACCACTGTAGTTTCCATCATGTAATAAGGCTCGTAATAAAATTGTTTCCATTTTTGTATATTTTAAAATGCTATTATGTCCTATCAACAACTTCAACCCAGTTGTGCCACTGGTCTTAATGTACAAAATGAAGCAATGTCAATCATTACGGACAAGTTTCACGTTACAAAGTATAACGGGGTATTGAGGAAACACTACAGAACTGCTCTCGGTGTCTTGAGACTTGGATTCCTAAAGGTTCATTTATGTTTCGATTTAAAGCTTTCGTGACTGCAGGGATTCATCTTCTTGGTTCTTTCGGTAAAGTTACGTGACTTTACCGAAAGAACCAAGAAGGTTCATTTATGCTCAAATGTCCACGCATAGAAAAATTGTGTATTCACATGTCAACCCAAATGTATGAAAGTTTTTAAAAATGTTAGTTGTTCTTTTCAAAGCTCCACAGTTTAATGTATGACTGCCAACTAATTGCAGTCTCTCCGCCATTGAAACACCAGCCGACTGTATATTTTTTCTTGCTATAAGGTAAAGCGTTCATGATTGATGTCGCGAGTGCTTTTGAGCCGTGCTTCTGGTGAATTTGCAATGAGAATATCATACGATGATGCTCCTTTCCGCTCTCCAAAGTGGTTTTTCCAAACAAAAATTATCACACAGAATTGAAATAGCTCATCGTAGATGATGCCTCAATAATTCTTCCCTAAAAAAAGGGAGACAAAACTGATTTGAAGAAATGCAGACCCATTAGTCTATTAATCGCACCTATATAGATTGTTCATGAAGATCACACAACCGAATAATTGGAAATTTAGAGGCCAATTAACCACGTGAATATGCAGATATTTTAAGAATATTATGTTTTCTTACCACTCACCACATACATACAATTAGGTTCTTGAAAGTACAAATTAATAAGAAATACCATTATCCCTGGCTTTTGTAGACTATGAAATGGCATTTGATTCAGTGAAAATAAACTCAACTCTCGAAACTTATTTTTACCAGGTGAGGCCCACTGAGCCATATAGCTTTTTTTCAGAAGGGAGCAAGCCACAAATGATAGCTCAATTAAGTGGTTTATCATGTAGACGTTTATAGCAGCCAAATACTCTAAACGTATGTTGATTCTAAATGTGGAGGGAAAAACCGGAGGACCCGGAGAAAAATCCACGCACCTACGGGGGAGTACATGCAAACTCCAAATACACAGCAGACGTCAGGGTCGGGATCGAACCCATGAACTCCTGTATACCAGGAGAGGTGGTTTTCATCTCGCCACCGCGGTGCCCTGATACAGTTATGCAATTTAATAAAGAAGGCTGCAAAGTGGGGCTAAAGATAAATAAGAAAAATAATATCTTGACTGAAAGCTTTCGTGACTGCAGGAATGCATATTATTTGGGTCTTTCGGTAAAGCCACGTAGATAAAAAAATAATAATATCTACGTGGCTTTACCGAAAGACCCAAAGAATAGAAAAATAATAGTTACATGCAATCATTTTTGCTGAACAATACAGAGTGATTGTTGGAGGGAAACAACTGGCAAACGCAACATAATATATTTATCTACGTCAATTATTAAAGGTGGACTTGGATCAACATGATTTAATAAAGTTGATTTAATACAGTGGAAAACTGAATTTTATAATGAAAAGCAAGATACCAATGTGCTTTTTAATCAGTGCATATTGTCTACTGTGACATGGATTAGAAACATCGACACTGACAAATGGAGATTTTAAAAAAACTGTAAAATACACACAGAAGCATGGAGAGATGCATGCTTGAACATATTCAACAGAACTCAAATACAAATTTGAATGTCAGGAGAAGTTGGCTTTGGCGGGGCACATTGCTAGAGGGGATGAGATGGTCGATGTACGAGACCGGTGATAGAATGGCAACCAAAGAATATAAAAACAACTTTGTTTAAAAACATGCTTTAATGAAATGTACTAGTAATGGAATAACTCCAGGAAGTGGCCCCGAAGCTTGCCATAACGTAAGGGCCGTGGTGATTTACAGCCAACGTCAATTGAGTGTGGACAATTAGACCCAAGCCGAAACATAACATAAAAAACATAATGTTTAAAAATAATTTATTTTTATTTTTAATGATAGAATGTAGTATTCTATCATTAGTTTGCAGTCGATACCACATTGGGAAGTGGGTTAAAATTGAGTTACAAGATTTGAGGATACGACAACAACAACAGACAGAGTGAGTTAAATAATAAAAGCGTGTAATAAAAAAAGAGAATGTGTCTGAGAGGATGACCACCGCGCAGGTAGAGATATTCGTTATTTGAGGGCGTGGAAGCGAGATGTATTGTGTTATCGCACGACCGTGAGATACAGCGATGGTATGGGGAGGCCTTCAATTAGCAGTTGATTAATCATGGCTGTTAACGATGATGACGATGATGATTTTGGATCCTTCACACAGTGTCATCAAATGCCATGTTTGAAAGCGTGGATTTATCACTGGTGGGCGAGACTTTGATATGAGCTAAGAATCTCAGCAGTGCTGGATCAACATTGACAAGGGAACCATCCATAATTCTGACATTCTCACTTTTCTCATTCAGGATAAAGGCTACTGCTTTCCCTCTTGCTACTGATTGATTTTATTAAACCTTCAAATGTGCAAATTCAGTCCATTTCCTGGCCGCCTTCATTTGTCACGTTATAAAGTTACGCTGGTACTGTTATATGTGTCAGTGTATTTATCTGATTACACAATCCCATGCTCAGTTGTAAATTGCATTCATCTCTGTCAAGTCTACACCGGATCTTTCCTGTACACGGAACAATCAAACTGCATTGCATCATATTATATTCCAACAAAGCGTCCAAATGCGGTAAGAACTCACGTGATACACAAGCTACGTATTTTTTGTACAAATTGGACAAAAGGGTAAAGGTGCAGCCCTGCAATTGCTTTGTTCGCACAACTGCTAGCAGAAGGGCCTCCACTCGAAATAACTTTAGAGAGACCCTCAAGAGGTTATTTGGCCTACTCTTCCATGCTGGCCAGATACTTTTGAAGAGGTATTGGTTACCCACACTTTAGCCCATCACACGCGCCCTGCCGATTGAAAAACTTCGGTGTGAACATTTCTACTGCTGAATCGACAGAGGCAGAGGGAGGGGAGTCAGAAACGTGCACCCATTGTTTAAGAGACCTTGCCTTTTGTATCTAGAGTTGAAGTATTCGTGACTGCAGGGATCCATACTCTTTGGTTCTTTCAGTAAAGTCACGTAGGTATAAAATAAAATACATTAAATCACGACGTTTCGGGCGCAACACAAGCGTCCGTCATCAGGTGGGACAACCACAGCAAGAAACACTTGCTGAAGTGGCCTGACTTTATGACATTCATGCTTGCCTTTTGTTTTACAGAGCAAGTACATTTATGCAAACCATACAATGTGTGTTAATAAATTGTTGCTTGTGGTGTGGCTTTTATAACATGAAGTTGGCACATTGAATAAGGTGGCAAGGTAATGTCTGCATATGTTAAACTGTTAATAAAGAGTCAGAGATAGAATATGAACACGGCGAGCATTTTGTCATTTCCAGGGCAATGACATTCACCCCTGTGAATGCAGCTCCTATCAGTGAGTCAATGTGATGCTTTCAACACAGAGATTGCAATGTTTTTCAGTGACTGAATATATTTTTAGAACGCCATTTGACTGGCCCCTTTGATTCCACTCTTTTGTAAAATTGCGAGACATCACGTGCGGAATTGCAGTGTTACAACGTTCGCTGCGCTTGACAAGCACTCTATGCACTGTTCGGAAATGCCAAATGCTTTGCAAAACGTCTTAGAAGACTTCCGACTATTACATACACACTGTGCATAATAGTGTGCGTCGACCCTCGTCTGAAATAGGAGACTGGTAAAGGGCAGTTCGTGGATAATCAAATCCTTCCAGTGAATGTACAATTATTTACTATCAGCAGGCACACACAATCATACTGGACAGAGCGGAGCCTTATTCATTATATTAAAAGACACAAAAGCATTGTGTTCTGCAGATAAATTTTGTTATATCTCTTGTAAATAAAGATGTCCTGCATAACGAAATCCCATTCCCAAATATAATTAGCTGCCAGTTTTTTTTTTAAATTATCATTTGTACATTTATTAGACTTTTAATTTATGCTCGTTTAATAAAATCTATAATTGTTTCATATATTATGAAGTTGAGTAGAATGTCGGCATCGTAGTTCGCGCACTTGCACTTTTGTAATGACGACCGACACACGTTCTTCAATTATACTGGTAGGAATCACCTGGTTCCACCAGCCCACAGGGGATTTTTGTGTCCGTCCATCTGTCGTGCATCCAAAAATGGGAGGGGTGGGGCTGGGTGGAGAGGGGAGGGTGGGGAGGGGCTGGGTGGGGAGGGGAGGGGTTGGGTGGGGAGGGTGGGGCTGGGTGAGGGGTGGGAGGGGTGGGAGGGGTGGGGCTGGGTGGGGAGGGGCTGGTCACCCCGTGGTGCCCTTATAAAACTCAACGTTTAACCTACTCACGCCGGCTTGTGCCCGCCCTCACAGTCGGCGATATTTGCGGAATACACCACGCCGCCATTGACCCTGGCCATTGACCGAGCAACCCAACGTTCCTACCAGCTCACTCCGCAGGAATGTGTTTAAGAGCCTTCATTGTGGACAGGACCACTGTCCTCAAGCACAGCTCAGTCTTGTCTCCAAGCGTCCATTCCCCTTATGCTTCATCCTTTTAATTTCCCTCAGTCCCCCTTGAGATCCCTTTCTAGGCCTCTCTGTACCTCTCCTTTCTCGCCATCGACTCCACGTGGTCTCTCCCATATTAAGGGGCACCAATCAGAGGCCTCGTTTCACTTGCTCACTGCCCGTGTTTGCACGCACGCCGTGTGCACTGTGTGTCAGGTAAGTCGTCTTTTGTGTTTCGATCTTTACACTATTAACTTGGTAACTCGAGTTCAACGTCTCGCTGTGGTAAGTGACGATATCCGAACCAGTCCTTGGCCACCCCTTCACCAACCCGCACTGACCAGCGTGGTGAAGTATGGTCGAACAACTCCCATGAGCAGCATGAGTGTTTGGAGTCCTTCGTTCAACAGTGGATTGACAGAGGGCTGCACATGATTTGTTTCATCAATTAGAAGTCATTATGACGCAATGTATACATTCACAATTTACAAATGACAGTGTAAGCCTTCTCCAGATATCCATTTGGGATGTATCCCATCCCATACCACAAGGTATTATTGTTTTTATGGAAGTACTGAAATAATTATCATCATACTTCCCCTTGTATAAAATAAATACAAGAAACTCAGTGTGTGTGTGTGTACATATATAGTTCGTTTTTTTAATATAAATATTTTAAAGTATTATTTTACTTTACAACAAGATGCAATGAGAGTTGTTTTTGCATCCGTGTATGGTTTGTAGCGGCAACGCCAGCACACCACACTTAACGTGATGTGTCACCCTCCCATCGTCGACCTAACACGAATACCAAATTAAAGTGACGCGGAGAAAATTTAAACCTCACGTGCCAGGGCTCGGAGATTGATGGGTGAGCACAAGTGATCTCAGGACACGTTTAAAAAAAAACATGTGCATTGAAGTTAGATGCAAACATAGTGGCTTTCTTTTAATCAATATAAAATATTGGTGAAGTGTAGCGAAGATGGTCCTGAGAATCCAGCCATTTTATATTTATTGCCCCATGCATAATGCATGCTGTAAATCAGACTTATAGTTTTATAAATCAGATTTATGTTCCTATCGCAGGCCTTAGAGCCATACGGCCATGTGAGCTTTTGCAAAAGAAATGCGCAATAGTGGTCGACAATTTGCAGTGATGGATACTCCAACCGCTGCCCGGTAATTTCTAAGGTCGATTTACCAAAAGCCAGCCACGTCACTGTATTGTGAAGAGGAAGTTTTAAAAGCCCGCAACTTCCCGTCGCTAGAAGGGACGATGGCCGATGGACGCGACTGGTGACAGAATGGCAACCGGAGAGGAAACGTTCCGAAAATGACGATCAACCTGGAGATGGAGCAATGAAATCAGCTCAGGTGCAGCAGCGAGATGAATTGTGGCATCACAAAACCGGTCGGTATGCTGTGACTGCATGCCAGAGCCTTCGACCGGCATTGAACCGGACGTGGTTGCTGAATAGCGCAGCGAAGGTGAAGCCTTTTCGAAACCACTCCGATTTCTCCCCAAACGCAAAACACCCGGCGTGGATTTTTGTGAAAAATTAATATTCAGCTGAGGCGAGCTGAGTGTAAGACGATGCTAATTCCTACGCAGTTTATGTGCAGGGAGGACGCGGAGGGAGGGAGGGGGGCGCAATGGGCAAGGCAAGCGGCGTGTGCGTTTGAGTGCCAGGCTCTGCAGGAGCTGCCTGTCACCCGACATCTCAAGATCATGGATTGAGGCTGCCCTCGGAGGAGATGGTTGCAGTCAGTGATCGAGGCGGAGGGTCACAAAGGAACGTGTCGTGGCGCTGCCAACGGGCGAGGGAGGGCGGGGTTCAAGCTGCTGTCGAATGTGATTCGAGGGGAAATGTTTGAATAACCGACCCACCCCCTGTGAACAACCCCGACTATGGTATGGCCCGTATTGAGAAGTCGCCCCTCCATATCCACCACCTCCAGAATGCGAAGACGCGAAGGCGGGCGATAGGGTGGGTGGGGGAGCTCACACGGAGCTGTGGAGGAGGCGTGCGGAGGTTGAAGAGAGCCCGGGGGTCAAGGATGACAACAAAATGACGAGCCCTTTTAGCAGGCTTATCAAAGGTATCGATATATGGCGACACTCCTTCCCCGGGCACCCATCAGCGGCGTTCTCATGGTTTATAACACATTGTCCTGCGGAGGGAGCTGGTAGGAACGTTGGGTTGCTCGGTCAATGGCCAGGGTCAATGGCGGCGTGGTGTATTCCGCAAATATGGCCGACTGTGAGGGCGGGCACAAGCCGGCGTGAGTAGGTTAAACGTTGAGTTTTATAAGGGCACCACAGGGTGACCAGCCCCTCCCCACCCAGCCCCACCCCTCTCACCCCACACCCAGCCCCACCCTCCCCACCCAGCCCCTCCCCACCCAGCCCCTCCCCACCCAGCCCCTCCCCACTCTCCCCTCCCCACCCAGCCCCTCCCTCCCCACACAGCCCCTCCCTTCACGACGGACGGACGGACACAATAATCCCCTGTGGGCTGATGGAACCAGTGGGTTCCTACCAGTATAATGCACAGCTCTAAGGAGACAGGCTACGGAATGGGATTTTCTAATGAAGCACTGTGCTCGAACTGTACCCCTTAAGGACTCTGTACTCGTCCTCTGCGATTTAGAAGTTTGCTTTTGTCTCTTGCTGTCACGTAGGCACCACGGACCTTCCGTTGTAAATTGGCCGGGCAACTGGCCAAGCGGGATCGATCATCCGTGCAGCGAACTCAAAGCTGTCCCAGCCGAGGTGCTCAGGGCCTCTGGGGACTCGCTTCGGTCTCCACCTCGCTGCAGTGGTGACCGCAAGAGGCGCCTGTGGGTGACAGTGTGTGCTCTGCTGCCAGGAACACCCACTTGAATTTGATAGCAGGTATTGGACATTTATTTAAAAAAATTTAATTAGAGCTTCGATTTTATATGCTTCACGTAAACAATTGAGAGGGCAACGAAATATTTCTACTTGCGAGTGAAAATACAGTGGTGATGATGGTGCAATGATTTTAATAAAAACGTGCAGCCTCGCACGTCCTTTTGACATAACCGCCCCACAATCCATTGATCCGTCCAGCCAACCAGCCAAGCTTTTCTAACGCTGTATAAGTGTAGTAACTCCGATGGACTGGCCACTGCAACCGCATGCCTGAGAACCGCCTTCCTCGTCAGATTATTTCCCCGCAGCTCTCCAATGGGTCAGTGAAGGGGGGGAGGCGAAGGAAAGCGGTTCAAGGACACCCTCAAGTCCTCCCTGAAGCACGGAAACATCGGCCTTCAAGACCTGGAGGAGCAGGCTGCCGACCGCCTAGGGCATTGGTCCCCAACCTTTTTGGCACCAGGGACCGGTTTCGTTGGCTTACCAAAATTGTGACCGAGACAATTGCGCACTTCGGGAAAGAGGCGCGGATGGAAGTGGTGAATAATAAAATCATGGGGGGCGGGTTCCACGCGCGGACTCACCGCTCTCACCTCCTGCTGCTGTGCGGTCCGGTTCCTAACAGGCCGCGGACCGGTACTGGTCCAAGGCCCGGGTGTTGGAGACCCCTGGCTTACGGTATCCACGGGGCTGCGGGCGATCCGCTCCGAGACCCAACGTCTCGACGCCGAAGTGGATTGCCGGCCAAAAAGAAAAGAAAAAAGAAGCCGACCCGGCACTGCGGATTCTATGTCCACCTGGGAGCGCGTGGAGCCCCCCAATGCCCAAAGATCTCCACATCCAGAATTGGACTCCTCAGGTAACTCACGAGCCACCACCAAAACTTGATGGACGTCATCCTCGAACCTCGAGGGATTGCTACCATACCTGTCAACCCCTTATCAGTGCCCTACCTCATTACAGACCAATTAAGACCTTATTGGTCACCCCGTGCCTTTATAAATCTCAACGTTCATCCCACAAAGTCCCATCGCAAGGGAGAAACACAAACAAATGGACACAACATTATTTTGCCCGCATTGAAACGGCTGTACGCCGTATGGACCTGGAAACTCAACTTCCCTGTACAAGAAGTCGTTTTAACCGTATGGCTTGACAGCTACGTTGCCACCGACGACGCTGACAACGAGTATGATAGCCCTGCGGTGGTGGGGGGCTTAACGTCAGCTCGTAATAAGGCGGCTCATCGCTGTGGATGCGAGTGACGTCATCACGCAGACGTGATGATGTCATCGCGCACACCTGGCCGGGCGCCAGGTAGGCAGACATCCAGGCTGGAAGCCAGCGAGAAAAAAAAACTTTTCGAATGCAGTGCAGTCGTGTATACTATGGAGAATGGTCATTTGAAAGAAGAAAATGCATGGGTATTATAGTTTCCGTATTTGTGACACGGGCTACGATGTATGTCACACAGTAAGTAGCTCACTCTTGAAATTGATATCATAGTGTATTTCATATTCACGTCAAACGAATGCACATTGGTAACTTGTTGCAGAGATGACTAAGCTGAGTTGAGAATAGAACCCTCGACTCTGGCTCAGCGATGAGAGCACAAACCACGAGGCTACACATCTGCCCTATTATGATTTACAGCATATATATCGTAGAAAATACATCTGTCAGCACAGCCGATACGATTGAAGGCTGATAAACATACGGCATACACATATATACACGTGTAATAGCAGGGTTGCCGCCCTCAGAAATTGTTTCCACTGGGGGCCATAAAAATCCAAACTGCCTGTGGCTGTTGTCGGACGCACAGCTGGTACAACAGCTGATGCCAAAGAAAATCTTGTCTGCTGAAATTGATGTACGTTTTCTACCAAGACTGGGCAAGGAAAATTTGATATTCAGCAGCACTTGCACCTGCCCACTTTCAAACATTCATGCTTAATCGTCTGGAAAATAACTAATCTGCCTGTCTTGAAAGTCACCGCCAACACACGTCTGCTGACAAAGGAAGATTAGGTGACGCCAAGAGCAACTAAAACAATTAACTATACAATTTTAAATTAACAATTGTGTTTTCAAGCCACTTCAGCACAACAAAGCTAGCGGTAGCCATATTTAGGTCCAGCATACCAGAAGCTCTACTATATAAAGATGAAGCCCATGGCTAAAAATACTTCCTCCTAATATGTTAGAAACAAAACAAGAGAGAATATGATCTGAAAAAGGTCATGTGCTCTGTGTTTGTGATCTGTTGTATAAATTTACATTGCTGGAATTCTGCGAAGATTTCACAGTAAATATGTATATATAATTGATTCTTCAATTAAACTGAGTGTAATGCTTATATTACATGTGTTGAAATTGTGCGTGTGAAAATGTATTACAAACAAATTCGGGCCAATGATGAGAACCAAAATCTACAAATGTGACAGACAAAATGAGAATCAATAACAAACGAGCGGGTGAAATTGAGAACACTCATTCCTGAATTTGATCTCAGCTTCGAATTGTGACGAATAAATGTTTTGAATACGTGAATTGTTACATGTCAAGAAAAAATGAATATAAATCAGAAGCTGAGACACTTGTGAATTTTGTTGACGAAAAACTGAGTCGAGTGGTGGAAGAATCCGCACAGATTTTACAGGCTGAGCGCTCGAGACCCTCAGCTTCCCAGTACCGTAATTTAGCAAGCCATCTCTTATAAAGTGGAAATTAATGATTCTGTGACATCTGAGTTGGTCAAGTGGATCACGAGTCAAGAGCAATAAGTGGGCACTGCTGAAATCCTGGCTTAAAACCCAGGTATCAGCCACTCAGGATTACATTGGGTTCCTAAGTATAGTGAAGGAATGGCCTCAGCTTGGTCACAGAGAACTGTATAAGACAAATCAAATTTAATTTGGTTGTGCACTCATTTGGCAAAATACCAGCTTTTGGAATTTTAAAATATCCATTTGACTGTGAAGAGCATTTTTCTGTAGCAGGGCTTATGGGAAAACAATCCCCCTAATATATGGATGAAAAATCACACGTGTCGGTATTTCAGAAACAGTTCTATTATAATATGTATTGCCTTCCACATTATATTGTCTAACACGTGGCATTGAACCGCTGTGCAAAGATTTTTAAATGGATACTTTGTCTTATAACATGATGCCAATGGCACAACCAGAATAAAATTGGCAAAAATAAATCAAAGAACCTTTGACATCATTTGCAAGCATAAGCAGTTGTGCAATATATTAATTGCTCAAACTGATCATTGTGAACATTTTGTTGCAAAAATGTGGCGGCTATGATCCCTGTGATTCATCATTTAAAAATAAGTTTGAACACAAATACAGAGCATGTAAATATGTTTCTAGAAACACTCAAATCACATTACCCTTCACTCAGCAATGACTTTCATCCGTCTGCTTTGATAAAGTTTGGGTGTCTCCGATGAGGTATCTTGCAATTACCCGTGAAATTTGTTCACCTGTGAGACCCTCTCCCCATATACGACACTCTCCTGTATTTGTCAGCCACGGGTCACTGCGTGCAAATTCTAAGCTCATGAAGCACCAGCTTGTCTAAAGGCCTCGCTACACAAGGGAACATATGGGGCTTATTTTGCAGTCTTGACGTCACAAACAGCTGCCAATTTGCGTCATTCATGAATCTCCTTCACGGTGGCTTAAACTGACACAAGCTGGTGCCAGCCAGCGCCAAAGTCAGCTGTGCCCCAGCTTCTTGCGTATCACGTGCCGCATTCTTATGGCTACTTAGAGGTGAGTTATCACGTACTGCGAACTAAGCAAATCGGCACAGCAGCCAAGCTTTCCCGTGGTAGCCTGACTGCGTTAATGCGGCTCAGGTGCCCTGGGTGCTTGCACGTTGGAAACAGTTTTGGCGTCACAGTGTCAATGTGGAATAGAGGCAGGGTCTGCACTTAGTGCTGTGTTTTTATTATCATTATGGAATAAGGCAGATAATTGCGAACATCATGTATTATTTGTACAGCATAAGGGAACTCATGGTGTAGGTAACAATAACAAAACTTCTCTCTGGGAGGGGAAGGGCTTAGGGGGGAGGAAGGGGAGGGGCCGAGCAAACTTGTAGCCACACGATGAGACAAAAAACGAGCCATGCTGAGCTATTCCAAGAATGGCCCAGACTTGCCTGGGTCTCGCGTCTCACCATTGTGGAAACGTAGTTCATTCAATTTCTGACCCTTACCAGATCTTCATATTATTTGGGTCTTTCGGTAAAGCCACGTAGATTGAAATAAAAATAATAAAAATAATAACAATATCACGACGTTTCGATCGCAGCACAAGCAATCGTCATCAGGTGAAAGAATATAGCGGGAGAGCTGCTGAGGCAGGAAAAATTACATGGCGGGAGCGCTGCTAAAGCAGGATGTTATAAAGGTTTGAGATGGGTGTAGCCCAAAGGTAAATGGGCGGGGCTAGAGATTAAATTTGCATGTAAATGTAAGATCGGAGAGCTGAGCCATACCCAGGACGACGAAGCTGTGGGGGTGGCCATTGTATTGTGAGAGATTAGCATGTCAATGTAATAAATTTGCATGCAATTGTAAAGTCGGAGAGAGCTCAGCAAGAGCCACATCGAGGAAACCGAGCAACGGTAGCTGTGTTAGTGAATGTATCTCAGAGAGTCGAAAATAACTGCTTACCAGGTCTGTTTAATGCCCCTTTATCTGGCCAACCAACCGCCACTTTATCCACTCTGGCATGTAATAGCTGGACAGGAAGACTCTATGGATCCCCTTTTGAAATCCGCGAGCTCCTCCTTGCAATCCATTATGGGAAGCTCAACAAGGCAGAAACATGAAAAATAACCATAGACTGACTGCGGTACTCTTGAGACAATAGCTGGCGCAAGCCGTGGGCGAGCACCTATTTTGGGTGAATGTAACAGAATGGGGGAGTTTAAGCGCCAATAGCCAATGCCATCTATATCTGGCCACTTGTGTCTAAGCACTGTATTTACAATCCCGCAGGTCACTTGCTCGAGCTTGGGTATGCGCACATCTCCCAAGGCATCTGGCCACCGTGGAAGAGTCGGACAAAATCCATATCACAAGGGGCTCTCTAGAGCAGGGGTGACCAACGTGTAACAGACTCAGAGCCAAAAAGGACCCATGAGTTCTGAAAAGGGCATAGTGTGTGCATATACAGTATATGTATATATTGACCGTTTTCGGCACAGCACGGGAGACATTCATTAGTATTTGCGACGGTGGTAGTACGCTCAACGTAATGCCCCTTCGATAGAGCCGCATGTGGTGGATTAAAGAGCCACCGCTGTTGCTCAAGAGCTTATTCTCGTGGAGGCTCTTCTGGAAGCAGTGGCGTGAGCGAGCTGACATCGCCGCAGTAAACGCTGCGCTGTTACGAGCGCGGGCAGCGGCTGTGCTGATGGTGCCGCGTGCCTGTGACCCTCCGTTCCTCCGCAGGGGACTCGGTCGGCCAGGGAGGGGGGTCGTTCTTCTCTGACGGCCCCCCCCCCCCACCAAAGAAGGTTTCTGCCGTCAGCACGGCGGCGGCTGCTGCCGTGAAAGTGGAGGCGCTGTCAAGCTCGCCACTGCGTGTCGCGGCACGGCCCCCGGGCGCACCACATTTTCTGCCCCTTGCCCCTCTCTGGCCTCCAACCGGTCCCAATCGCCAGCATCCTTGTAGTTCCACCTTTTATATGCGGTCAGTTTTTTATTCTGCGCGCGCTCAAACACATGCATTGTAACGTGGACGTTGAGTTGCAGTACGTTGAGACGAAATGTCTCTTTTCGCAAGGAAGATTGGTGAGAGCGCGTGCCTCTGTGTGCAATGTGCGTGGTGCGTGCGCAAATGTGCACCGCGTTCGTGCGCAGGGATTCGAAGCATTTTGACACTGCAGCGAACTGCGAATGAAGCGGGCGCAGATTCTTCTTTGTTTTCTCTCCACGAGATCGCTTCGCAGCAAAACGGATGTCCGTTCAGCGATCGCGGGAGAGGTAGCGACAACGGAGGTCACAGGGCCGAGTCGAGGATGACCTCCCCACAGAGCAGCGTTCAGAACCGAATACTGATGCACAGTGCATATGGCTGCTGTGCAGTGTGAGGTAAATATATCACACTAACGGCTCTGTTGAACGATGCCAATTCATCATAGGTCCCTGTTGGATTTTTTTGGGGGGCTTATGCAATAAAGATGTGTTTGTCTTTCTCTCTCTTTCCCTGGCCTCGCTCACTCCCCCACTCTGTGCTTTGCCCTACTGCATTGCAGTGTTGGGCGACGTCCTTGTTTTAAGAGCCAGCAAGATTGTCTTGAGTGCTCGTACTTGCAATGCAAAGGGCAAAAAAATGCATTGCAGTGCAATCCAAATTGACTCTAACGCAACGTCAACATACAAATACAACTGCGACGAATGAAGGGACGTGGCAGTGTTCAGACATCATGACAGTGAAGTAAGGAAACTACAGTTGAGACACTAAAAGATACAGACGTGCAACAGTGCAGTGCGCAGTACAAATGCCGATATTCAGATTGTTCCGAAAAATCGGAAAATTGGGCCTGAATATGAAATTTAAGATGTTTTGTTCATATTGCCATTTCAGAATGTAGTAATCAAATATATCTGTTTGCAATTATCAGTCTTATATTTTATTTCTATATGGAATGACAAAAGCTAGGCATGTATTATCAGATAATACGGTTACACTCAGGAGTGTAAGAGTTAAATTTGCACAGTTAATTTAAAAAGGTTGAGGTGTCAATGTTATTTTTCAACTCAAAATGGACACTTGGGATATGAATCTCATAAAACATAATAGACCTCAGTTAACCTCCTTACTCTACTGCCGCTTAAAAGCACCCCTTAACTCCAATTGTAGGCGGGTACTGTAGACATCGCGGTTCCATCTCTGCGTGATCCACCAACCCTGCCTCCAATTCAATGGCGTTATGCTCATGAATCAGCACCCAGCCAGTGGTCGCAATGGATGTGTTCGCATTGTTTCTCTGACATAAATAAATGAATGAGCATACGGAGAATGAGAAGGGGTGAGCGCTGGCAGTGCCTGTGATGGAGGACGCTTCAAACAGAAAATAGAAATCTTTTGAAACCGCACCGTTAGGACAGATTAGTACGCCCGATACGAGCGCACGTAGCAAACGAACGGAGGGTAAATCCATAGGAATTAAAAATGCATCCATTCACCATCTGAATGCCAATTATTAAGCATAGACAGTTTCAGCAAAACAGAGCCCCCCAAAGTAAGCATGGTGCTTTCATTCACGCGACCGTCGGCATTCAAGGACTCCGCATCAGCCAGCCGTTTGTGACCATTCCTAGTCGGACTCAAACAAGGTTGTCACCCACTCCACGGATAATCGTCGTTGTCGTTGAATGCATTTCAGATAAATATAGAAATAATGAATTGCACAGCACTCGCTGCAGTCTGCCCATTTTGCAAAAAAGCCATACAGACTCATTTCTACGGGTCAATATCCATCTGTCTGGATAATTTAGATAACAATATAGCCTCGGCTAAATTATTTTCTCACCACCTGGGAGTGTGGTTTTCACTCATCCATGGGCTGAATGGACAGAATACCAATCAAATTAAGATGCTCAATCCGGCTGTGGAACCCATCATTCTGTGGTGGGTTTCACAGAATGATGGCTGCTTTTGCAAAAATTCAGCGCCGTTCCACAATGTTTAATACATTACTCTCTGTAGCAGAACGGGTAGGAAAGTGCTGCCCCCTACTGTGTGTGCTCGAGGTCACTTGAAGGAATTTCAGAGGGGGCTCTCTCTCATCTGTGAGCCGCTCTCTATAACCGTTAAGGGCTGCACTGCTCTGCAAAAAAAAAATCCAAATGGTTTCTTCGTCTCGTGACAAAACGCCTATAGCACGAGCGGGAGAATTTGGGTCAACAGATTACAACAAAGAGAGGACCCACCGCTCCTTGTTGCGCACAAGCTGAGAGGCTCAAAGTGGGCAGAGCTAAGGCGGAGCTCATGGGCGGAGTTTGCGGGCAGGGGTGGGGGCAACGCCCTTCCCCAACTGGACACCTTTATTAGTTTAAAATCCAAATTAAAAAAATATTCATTATATATAGTCGTCAAACTCCACCTATGGTGGAGCTACAATGTATGTAGAACTTCCTTCGCACCGTGCGTAGCCACACGCGCTAATCGGAGGTGAGGGGGAAGGCCAGCAAATTGAACACAAAAAGCAGTTCTAAAGAAATTAGTTTCCAAATCTATATTTAAAAGTGCATAGCTCCAGTGGCTTCCTGATATCGGAAGGAAGAGCGTTCCAGACGGCCGCAGACGCGCGTCTGGAAGCGCGCGATGTGGTTGTCAGTCTTTGTTCGATGGTTCGCCAAAAGCCACTGCGATACAAGCGTGCAGAACGCTCCAACATTGTACGTTTCGTGGGAGAATTGTGTTAATCGGAGTTTGAGGGTATGGCGACAGAAGGGAGTGGGAGTAGGTGGAGAGACCCACAGTCCACGCTATTCATTGGACCTTTTTACAACTCCATTCCACCGATTTGTGGTGGAAACTCTGCCACAAATTCAGAGCACCCGAAACCTCCCCAGTGGGGTTAGAGTAAGTGCTGACACGCGCAGAAGATGAAAATGATGATGATGATGATAATAATAATCCATAATCCTGACTATGTTGGTGATGATAATGATTATGATAAAGATAGTAATACTGGCAATAATGGTGATAAGTAAAACATTTAATTTAACAGTGTGATAGTGATGATAACGGTGGTAATGCTTATAATAATGAAAACAGTGATAATAATTCAGATAATGGCAATGATGTTCATGATATGAAGACAAGTATTATGTTATTATAATGACAATCATGACTATGCAGATAACGATGATGAAGATGATGTCAGGCATTTTTTAAAAGGAAAGTTTCATCGAGTCTGAATACGAAATTGTCCTGCATTGGGATGTTTGGCCACGTCTCGTTACAATGGGTGTGTTTTGCTCATTGAAAAGGAATGTGGCGTATCTGGCGGAATATAGCGCACGAGTGGATATCGTTCCAAAGGCTTCACAGATTCGTTCACCAACCTACTTGCTGTACTGCTAACTCGCCGCTGTCAATATCTCAGCGGGGACAAACAACTCGTGAGCTCGAGGATATGGAAATTCTGTGCGGGTGGCTGCACTTACCAGGCCATTGGTTTTTGCTCATCTCTGAACATGATTAATGATGCTTGTTAAATGCAAGAATTCATTAAATCACGACTCAACGGCACATTACTGCCACAAAAAGGGGTATTTTGTCAAAAAAGAGCCATAATGAGTTATACATTAAATTGCTTCTCTCACAGTAGGGCTTAAAAAAACATATACATTTATTTTACAACCAATAAAATTAACTGGAATAATGAAATTGACTGGAATTGTTCCCGTAAATTGCAAATTCCTAAATCCTAATCGTTGGAGACTGAGGTATAGGCGGATATGCGAAATGGTCCGATGCATAAACATTGTATGACCATCAATAATATCACTAGTTACATTGTGCATAGATTACAATTATTGGACAAAAATGAACCACAAACGGCTTTAAGGCATAGGGTGATGCTCTACTAGACTTTAGAAGTAGGCACGTTCATTGCGAGATTAGGAATGCATTCCTGCTCGTGAATGTGTGAACGTCGATAGAAGAATTGCCGTTGCACCACGCACATGTATCCCGCCGCGGGAGGTGGGTGTTTCATTGGTCAGGGCGGATTTGTGATGACTGGATGTGCGACGTTTTGCTGCATATTCCGAAGGAGCATACCGAATCGTTGACGTAAATTTATATCGGCTCTTAAACTCACAATACACGCATTGCACGTATCAAAATCGACGTGTATTTACTACTATAATGAGCCAAGAATGTCTGTGTCCCGCGCATGACGTCACTCCACGTCGACCAGCCCGCCTCATTAATGATCATCACTCCACATGGACCCCCCCCCCCTCATTAATAATCATGAACAGGTGACGTCACTCCACATGGACCCCCCCCCTCATTCATAATCATGAGCGGGTGACGTCCTCCGCATGGAGAACCCCCCTCATTAATAATCATGAACAGGTGACGTCCTCCAAATGGAGACCTCCTCCCCCTACATTAATAATAATTAGCGGGTGACGTCACTCCACATGGGGGGGGGGCGAGGCGCCTCCTCCCCCCTCCTCGGCGTCAACTTACAACCCTCACCACAAAGGCAGAACCCTCACGTCACGAGATCTCCGTAACGCTGTTGAGACATTAAAGTAAAAAGGACGTCATGATGATCAAGGGATTATAACCTTTAAATGAAAAAGGTCTGTGTCACCGCGCCCTTACAAATTGCACACGAATGGATGCAATGAATATCACGTCGTGGTCTGCTTTTCGCTTGCAAGTTTCAGATTTACTGCAACACACCCGTCCTTGGACGGGTGAACATTGACAGCCACTAGAGGCATTACCGTACACCACAATGTAAAACACGTGGTTCATTCCATCCTTAACGTGAAGTTATGAATACTAATCATTTACAGCTCTATGTCAATCCATGCCTCAATGAAGGCCCTTATGCCATGTTGGCAATGGGGGTTTCTTGACCATACTTCACCACGTTGTGTCAGTGCAGGTTGGTGAAGGGGATTTCCAAGACCAGTTCAGATATCGCTCGCCACTGATGTTAGCCGTGCACGGGAATCAAACTCAGGTTGCTGGCTTTACAGCGCAGTGCACCAAACAAACAACGAGCTGTATTTGTTAAATCAAGAATGTACGGTGATACTATAGTGAAATCAGAAGCAGGCATGGTTTAGCTTACTAAGGCAAGACACAACGTGCACGTGCAAGTTAAGTAATTTTTGTTTAATGATATTTTGCAAATGTGTAAAATGTACATTTGCAAAGTATCGAGAAGACACTGGGGGAAAAAATGTTTCTTGTATTTAATATAATATTGTATAATGTTATGATGCAGAACCGTCTTCCAGAAAATTATTATGAACGTGCCGCTTTAAAATGGGAAGAGGTGTATTCTGGGAGATGATTTGAAATGTCTGGTGGTGACTTCTGTACTTTTCTGGAGAACTGTCTTCCAGATAATGAATCTCTTACTTTTCCTTTTAAAATACGTGGGGGGAAGGTGCGTCTTATAACATGGAAAATACGGTGGTGGTAACAATAATAATGCTATGGAAAATTGTAGTCGCCTCTGACTGGATCTAGCTACATTTGACTTGACCAAGTGTGAAACAACACAGACGCACTACGTTGGTGTACACTGACTGCTGTGTTTCTGACATTAACATTGAAAAGAAACGGTAACCAACCCAAACTAAAACTAAAAAGAGAAATAGCGTGCGCAATAAACACGGCACAAACAAACCCCAGGCCGCCTCTATAAATATGCACTGTGGAGTGTGGAAACATTTGAGATGACGGAGCCTCCGAATGCGTTTATAGAGACACGGCCACGTAAAATGCATGAGCGCTAAAGAAAATGATAATCATGCACCTAATTAAGACATCTCTCAAGCGACATGTGTGTTTGTGTTGCCTTCACAAGCATCTGACATGATTTGTGTCCATGGTTATGTGACCACGTGCAGGCGGGGGGGGGGTGGATGCAGTGCCGGATTAAGCTAGTGCGGGGCCTGTAGCATATGTTATTAAAAATACATAAATATAAAAATACAAGTTCTTAACTTGCATAAAGTAATTGTATTTTTTTAATTTGCTATCCAGCCAGATAACACTGGTCAACACACTTTTTCTGGCATAAGATATTCCAACGGTTTTAAGGTAATTTTGGGGTGATGATTCCAAATCTGGCATCAGTTTTTGTCTATCACATCAGGTTTTTGAGATATAAAATATCGCATTTTCAATAAAAACTGCAGAAGAAAAATATTAAATAAATGTGGATATCTACATAAAATGATATTATAAACACACTATCCTAAAAATACAGCACCATATTTTAACACTAAAGCAGTCACTGACTCGCAACAACTTGCAATCATAAGTGACAGAGTTAATTTCGGGTAAAATCAATGAAAATGGGGTATGCCGATAGCATGAAAATGATGTGATAGAGCAAATCTGAGATCAGATTTGGAATCAGCACCCTGAAATTAGTCTAAAACAGCTGCAAAAGTCCAGGCCAGAATTTTTTTTTGTTGACCAGTGTAATAGGACATAACCTTAAACACCCAGTCGTTCATAAACGTTCAAGGCAGTATAGTACTATAGTGATAGAGCAAGTACAGAATCACTGAACCGGAATTG
Organism: Lampetra planeri; assembly: GCF_965212315.1. Taxonomy (NCBI): domain Eukaryota; kingdom Metazoa; phylum Chordata; class Hyperoartia; order Petromyzontiformes; family Petromyzontidae; genus Lampetra; species Lampetra planeri. The sequence goes on from NC_136120.1 coordinate 4,045,533, forward strand.
ATAGCTTAAAAGCATTTAGCGCGGGGCCCTTGAAAGTGCGGGGCCCGCGTACGGGGCCCCGCACATATGTCGCTACTTTTGCTACTCGGATAATCCGGCACGGGGGGGGGATGCGCTCATATCCCAAGGCGCAAACAAAAAATCGATTTCACCCCCTCCGCCTGCCCGGGGGTTTCAAACCTGGCTGAGCTTTTCATACAAATGAATTCCCATTAAACCGCTCGACAGTTTTACATTATTTATTGATGTGAAAAAGGTCCGAGAGAGAAGAATTGAAATCCGCATTGGCACGCGAGACTTTCAAATGCCAAGCGGTTGGCCTCCTCCTGCCCGTGTTCAATACGCTATGGTCGGAGTTGAAGGAGATGGCGGTTATTGTTGTTACTGCCCACATTCTCATTGTGGCACCATTCGCTTTGCCATTTCCAAAGCCATGAATGTGACCACATACGACTGCCTCTTCATTTCATAGTCTTAATCCTGGTCTGCCTTGAATAATTGCCCTGGTTAGACACACTCCCATCGTGTTTTCCATCCATGTCCCTCCAACGATGATTTCATTTTGCTCTCTGAACCTGTTTTACCGATTTTGAATGTGTCCAAATATGACCGTGTAATGATACAGTACTCTAAAAATTACATGCACCTTTTAGACTCAAGAAAAAAACACGCTGAACTGTTTATTCTGAGCAATCGTTTAATGAAATCGTGCGATACTACAACATAATATATATGGGATATTACGAATTGCGGGTGTCAAAACTGTACTTCACACCGAGACCCATTTCAACAATGAACTCAAAGGGTGTCCATGACCCTCACATTTGATCAACAGGCAGCGCGTGTGACAACTGCCACTGACCTTTTTGCGACAATGAGAGCAAGGGAGTGCGGTCCCCAAGAAATCAATGTCACACGTGATGGCAGATGCCCCCCCCCCCCCCACGAGTTAAATTCCGAATTAAAGAGTTAAATCACAAGGCTTCTCGCAATTAGAAAGATTAAAGTCACCGGCAAGACCCTGTCAAGCACAATGTGGGGGCCCACACCCGTCATCCAGCACTGTGGAGGTGAGGGTTGACGGATCACTGGAATTAATGTTTTGAAACTCCGTCTAAATGTATGTGGTGAGGTTTCTTTTAGGTGGAGCCTGTGACTCAATCCTGGTCTCTTGAGTTTTCTCACCGATGAATGCTCCATCCATGCACATCCTGGCGGTATCGCTAAAATCCACACTGCGTCAACCACATAATTGGACTGGATAAGGAACCTTTGCATTCATTTATGACGACCATTAAGACAAAATTAAACTGTTGCTTTTCACAATGCCATACGAAAGAAGAAGAAGTTCTCACCTGGCTAAATAAATCGATTAAAAAAAGTAATCGTTCCCACAAATCGTGATAATCGATTCGCGGGGGTGGGGGGTGAGGTCTGGTTGACTGAGAGCGTAAGTCGCTCTCATCGGCTGAGCGATTGATGGGGACGGGTGCGTTCCTCGGTCAGCGCGGCTGCGTGTTCTCACTCGTAAGCGCTTTGTCGATATATAGATTTTCTAATATTTTTTTGGAAAAAAAAATCTCCAGGACAAAGAGCGTTATGATGAATCCGTGTTCTACGGGGCCGTTCTAAGATAGGTATGCCTGTATGTTTGTTTAAAATGTATGCGATAACCCAGAATGCTTCACAGGGGTACATAATATATGGAATAGGGGCCGTCCGTAAATGACGTCACGCGATTTTGGCCGATTTTTGACCCCCCTCCCCCCCTCGTCACACGGCGTCACAAAAATTCAGACCCCCCTCAAATATGACATCACAAACTCTTGAAAATAAAACATGCTTAAAATCGCTTTAAATTATTGTCATTGTAGTGCGTATTTAATGTGGCGCTGAACTCTGATATTTGTAGGAAAAAACACGTATTAAAAAGGAGGCGTTGGAAAGCTGAAATTTAGCATAAAATTCACTTTAAAATATTCAACGTCTAACTAAAACTGCAGATGTTCAGAATATTATATTGAAATTATCTTATAGTTATAAAATATTACAAGTAATTATAACGAAGCAAAATGGAGAGTACAATTATGACAATCACATTAATTCCACAGAATGAAAAGCCCTGGTAGAATCATTAAAATCAAAATGTTTAATAACAATTATTTTAAAAAAATTACAAAATTTACGCTTCCCCATTCTTCCATGGAGAAGCAAAATGCTCCTTTATGGAATAAATAAAAGGTGACCTTAGTAAATTTCAATAATCAAATAGTTAATTATGAAAATTAATCAAAATTAGTGTTGTTATAACAATTCTATTTAATTAAGTAGAACGTGTTGTTTATATTTATTTAAAGTTGCGCATTTTGATGTGACGTCACGTTTCTCAGAAAATTACCCACAATTGATGGCACAGTCCTGCGACGGCCCACCTTACATAACCCCTAAACTGTGTTCCCTTTAGCTGTGTAAAGAGATACATCCATGAGGGAGGAACTGTCCTTCACAGATTCAAGTGTAAAATCGAATTTGTAATGAGTTTGCCTCTCATCAGTCACATTCTTTTCCTGACTGTAGTTTTTGTTAATTCTATTCACTTCTATCATTTCTATACATTTCTATGAAAATGTGTCGTTTATTACATTGACTGTAAAAGTTGTATTTATCACTGTAGAAAATATAAATGATATTTTACGTGAGAAATATTTCCAGTTTCATGTTTTGGTTAATGTAGGGCAACATAAAACAAAAGGAAGGGGTCGTCGTACGAATGGTGAACCAAACCCTGGTTTTCCCATTTTCCTTTTGAGTTTGCGTATTACAGATTTGCCGATTGCGGCGATTTTCAAGAAGGTTTTGGTGTATTTCTAAAATTCTGTCATACATATATTATCTGAGCAAGGGTAATACGGGCACGTAACGTCTGTGATGGTGGAGATTCGAGAACAATGTGAAGACGCTCATAGAGTTGTAGAAAGAGACCGGGGGACCTTTTTCCCACGTGGATCGAAGCTCTGTTGTCCTGTGCTGGGTGACCTCTATGCTGCCATAGGCACCAACAACGAGACCCAATCGATTTGGTGGAACGAAATCAATGTTTGGCCAGGAGTGATTAAAAAAACATGAGCGCACTGCAGGTTTTACGTGTCAGAATGTCAAAATATATTCCGTATAAAATAACACCGAAAGAGAACGCGATGCATGGCAGTACGGCAGGCTCGTCAACCAGGCCTGTCTGCACGATGGCGACGGTTAGACTCCCACTTGCAACTCTCTGCCATGGGTTATCGCCGAAGGGGCGATGTTTGCGTGGTGACTAATGAAGACAATGTTGAGGGCGCTCATTCTCAGCGGCAAATTCCACGGTAAATTATTACAATGAATAACCCTGGTTTTTCCATAATGAGCGACACCAGGTCTCAATGGCGAAATACACCGATAGGAAATTAATAAACCTCAATAGAGTCCGAAATAGTAACTTCTTTTTGATCACACGAAACTTTGTCAATCCACTTGCTGAGTGATGGCCTGTCATTCTTCAATTTGCTGGTCAGTGCGAGTTGGTGATGGCGAGAAGCATGGTCAGTTGTAGCATAGAAGTATAGTACAACAATCGATGTTGTTGTACTGCCCCCTTGCTGCACAGAACGGAGCCCCAAAGTCAATAACACCTGGTTGAAAAGTCATGGTCTATCCGGGCTTAACCTTGTACTTAACTCCTGATATCTGAAAGGAATGGGCATCTTCCCCGTGATTTGGTCACGGGCAAATAATACCGTACAATTGAGGAGACCAAATATAATAACCACATGTACTGTATATTCTATACACGTGCTGTCACAGTTATGCACTTTACTTTTGTTTTGCAATAAATATTCAACAGCCTGAGTGTACTCTCTGGCTCAAGGTTGGACAACCGTTACCAATTCAATTGGAAAGCAGACTCCGTGGTGTAAATCATACTCAGTGCCAATGATGACTCTCACCTCGTACTTTATACACTTAAAGGTGACTGCAGTTGATGCAAACAATTGCAAAACACTCCTGCAGATTTATCAAGACAAAAATCACAACTCTCGGCGCATTGCTTAGGGCTCGTTTGCGAATGCGATGATAATTAAACCAGCAATTGTTGAAAATTGAAAAATTCTGTTCAAGCATAAATCGTAAAAAAAAAAATTGCTTATGTCCTACAACGGACACAATGTAAGTAACTAAACTGTACCGGTGAAGAAAATGTAACTTTGGAGTTGGAGCGAAAAGATCAGTTCACGTGCAGGAGTTAGATGGATGATTGCTGCACGGGACCTGACCTTCATCCAGCAGTGGAGAGGCAAGGGCTGACAATGATCTAAACTGTACGGTATTCAATAAGCTACGCAGCTGTAATAGTAAGTGTCACTCTCTTATCGGAGTACAAGCACGTTAAACGAGTGATGAGAGTGGTGCTGTGTTGTAAATACATGTCATCTGGTCTGCGATCTTATAGCCATTGAACAGCTCTCATTATTTTGCGAAAGTATACCAATGTGTGCTACTGTATAGCGACATCAAAGGCATTCAGTTTTTATATTAACCACAATTAATACACGTATCATTGGCATAGCACACAGGAGTACACAAAGTCTTGTTGAAGCTGCGTTGTTTGAAGAAAGAAAATAAAGAGAAACAGCATCTACTAGAAACTATTTTTTATTTTACCAGGTATGGTCCACTGAGCACATCGGTTTTTTTCAGAAGCGACCTGGCCACAAATGATAGCTTAACGAAGTGGCTTATCACGTAGCAATTAATAGCAGCCACATACTCTAAACGCATATTTCTAAATGTGTAGGAAAAAACCAGAGGACCCGGAGAAAAATCCACACGACCACGGGGGAGAACGTGGATACTCCAAACACACAGGCGTCAGAGTCGGGATCGAACCCACGACCTCCTGTATACCAGGCGAGGTAGTTAACATCTCATCACCGTGGCACCCGAGGTTGTACCTCAAGTTTTGTCCAATAGTTGAAGCCGTAAAATCGTCCCCTAAATCGTATTATTTTTGATGATAAAGCTGTCGTTGCTTGGCCTGCTTTAAAGAAAAGCCTTGAGACAAAGTGCCTTGACTCATCCTGATTGCTGATGAAAAACACATTTTGCACGTTTCACCACAGCTTTGAGTCTTTATTTTATTTATTTACTTCAAATAGCATTCATCCTTGACATCCTTTCATTGAGATAGTAAACACATCAAATTCTCAAGGACACCTTGGTGTGGCCATCAAAGGCAGACTGTAGCATACTATTTGAAGCAAAAACAAACTGCAAGCAAATGCACTAAATTATTCTCCACAATTCTGATGTGGCCTGGTGTCTCAGCGGAGCCTAAAATGACTGTGTCAGAGCATTGAGTCAGCACTGCTGCGATCTGCGGCTTGAATCTCACACTCTCGTCTGAGCTAAAACACATTATTTGGCGATGCTGCATTGGCAGTGGTGTACAAGCGCAAAAGACACTCAAACACAGTCATCATTAACACTGCACTAAAAGGGTTAGGCAACGTATCCGGCAATGATTGCCCTTTTTCGATGGTTAGCAAACGAGGCTGTGAACCTTGTGACCTGAGTTTGATGCCCAGCCACGGCAAACATTAGTGGTGAGTGATATCTAAACCAGATCGGGGGCACCCTGCTTAACCCTAACCCTTTCGGGGCAGTGTCATTGACGAATGTGTTGAGTTTGTTGTTATTCGAGATAAAAGCACATTCTCTTATGTAGCGATATTGATGTTTTTCTTCAGGCGGTTGTCAAATTTTGCAACTGGTGTGTATGGCCTGAAATTGAACTCAGATTGCTGGAGTTGAGATCATATACTAAATAATGACGTTAGGCATATTTCATCCCATTGATAGATTAACTCCGATCTACAATAAAAAAAACTCAACACATTACTTCCTACAATATGCCAGTTTTTGGGGCTTCTTTACTAGAGCCGATTCAAATTAAGATCGCGATCTCTGTACATGTGTGTGTGTGTGTACACGTGTTCCACGTGTCCATGTGCGCGTGGTCAACGTGACGCACACAGCGTTAATTTCTTACTTAGTACGTCACGTGGAGACGTGTTTAACAATCAGCGGGCGCATGAATCATTGAAGGAGTTCATTTGTAATTGCATGGGAGCAAATTGGCAATCGTGCAAAAATGTAGGGTCGGGAGGACTGGAGTTTGAGAAACCCCGGACTTTACATGCTTGGTTGTACACGTTCGCCTATGGCACTCACTTCGTCACTCCATCTTATCTTCTTCATTCGTATGACTGATGTAGACGCAGAGCAACAACTACAATTTCACATTCATGTGAGAAAGCTTGTATCGCTGTGATATCTCCTTCGTATTTGTGAATCGGGCATTGCGTCGTTAGACACGTTGTACGGTGTCTTCTGGGTGACCACAGTCGCACACTGGAGCGTTTTTAATTTTCCAATGTGTGCATCAGCTATCCGAATCTACTGCCTTGGTTTGTGCAGTGGATGCGATTTAGGGTGAACTATGAGCTTCATGGAAGCTCAAACCCAGGGATCTTCTACGTTGGGTCTTCCCTCCGTCTGATGATTCCTCTGCTTCGGTCCCCACCCCTGCAAAACAAACCCACGCATCCAACCGGGCCACCTCTCATCCCCCTTTACATTTCTCAGGTGGATTCATCTCGATCCCGGCTCTGCCTTTTGGCCCTTTGGGCTCATCATTAATTCAGCTCACAGTGCGACCGCTCACTTCGTGTAGGTCATGGTGCACTGTAAATTGTTGCTCGAGGCCAAAAGAAAAGGAAGCGGTGTACAAATATACATCCTGCGTCGTGCAAAGTGAGAGGAATCACGAAGCACGATGCTACCCGCGCTGCCCTGCTTTTGACTCGGTGTCAAAATTTAAGTTTACAGCGCATTACTGAAAAGAGCTATTTTTTGTAGTTTACCTTATGTATCGTATTACCAATACCAGCATAATATATTTCAACATCGCCATTGGCTGTGCTCTGCCGTGGTGCGATGCCTAACGAACTGGATTTGCAATCCAAAGGTCGTTGGTTCGACTCTCCTGGCACGGCCGTTGAAACATTGGGCAAGTTTCTTAAATCCACCCTGACTCGGAAAATGAATAGGTGCATCACGGTTGATCGATACGTCGCATGTGGCGGGGTTAAGCTGTGGGTACTCCTGTCTCTTACAAGGTGTTTGGTGATTGTGGAAGGTCAGACAAAAGCACCATCGAGAGGGGCCCTCTAGAACGTCTTCTCGTGGAGGCCCTTCTGCCAGCAGTGGCACGAGCAATTAATTATATTCTTGGTTCTTTCGGCAAAGTCACATAGAAGGGAAATAATAAAATAATAAAATATAAAACAATAAAAATTCTCACGACGTTTCGACTGCAACACAAGCAATCGTCATCAGGTGTGAAATCCACAGCAAATTTTTTTGCTGTGGATTTCAAAATTTTCTTGCTGTGGATTTCACACCTGATGATGATTGCTTGTGTTGCAGTCGAAACGTCGTGAGAATTTTTATTGTTTTATATTTTTATTATTTGATTGTTTCCCTTCTACGTGACTTTACCGAAAGAACCAAGAATATGAATCCCTGCAGTCACAAAAGCTTTAAATCAGAACAATTAATTGTCAGGGTTGTACCTTTACGTTTTTAATGTTGTCCAGAATCAGAATCTTTTTTTTATCGTGGAGGAATACGATGAGCTGCGAGAATGCGGATAGGGGAAATAAGCAAGTGCTCATTCTAGTTAAAACTCAATTTTACCAGGTAAGGCCCACTGAGCTATAGAGTATACTGGCAGTCTATAATGTTGACTGTAGCAATGTCAGCTAAATGTAAAGATAACCTGATTTCCAAGTTCAACCTCCTTTCCAAGAAGAAAGCAGATCCACACATTAGAAAGTTAGACGTTGACAAGGTTGTTATTAATCTGAGTAATAGTCCAATTTCCGATGGTCTAAAATCGGTTCTGGCTAAAGGGCTGAGCTTCGCATTCACCCCCAAACACACACCATAAGGGTTTGGGACACATCGCTGCAGACATGACAAGATCTGAAAATCGCTGCAACCTTCAAAAGCGCTAAGATACCAGTCAGCAACATCAGTAAGGATGAGCGTTATGAGTTATCTCAATTGAAAAGAGGGATGATATCATCCTCTCAGCCGATAAGGGAAATTCCACAAAACCGTGTACAACAACAACATTCAGGACCTACTTAATGATGGTAGCTACACAAACATTTTAAGAGATCCCACCAACAGCTCGTTACGAAACCGAACAGTATCATCAATGATTCAGCTTCATTAATGAACAGAACGAACGGTTCAAACTTGATTTTGAGCTTTCGCGACTGCAGAAATTACTCTTTGGTTCTTTCGGTAAAGTCACGTAGAAAGAAAAAATAAATTAAATAATAGCATACGACGTTTCGATTGCAACACGAGCAATCATCAGGTACAAATGAAAGAGAAAACAAACCTAGTAAACTTAGAAATATAATGCAATACAACACAGAGAGTCGGCTAACATCGCAGTCAACACCCGACCTGGTTGATTACGTTCTTCCGAAGAGTGCAAAATTTAAGAGAGAGACAAAACACAGACACTGAGACACATAGACAGACACATAAGCAGAGAGAGATAACACAGAGACACACAGAGAGAGACACACATATAGGCACACCGAGAAACAACGCCTCTGTGTCGAGACCGCTTGTGTTGCGATCGAAACGTCGTGGGTTTTTTTGCTTTTTTTATTTACATTTTTATTTTTTGTATTTTATTATAATTGTGCGTTTTTCGCTTTTATTATTTTCAATTTATTATTTCTATTTTTATTATTTTAATTTATAAATTTCTATTTTATGTTACTATTTTTATTTTTAGTTTTCTATCTATTTTACCCTATTATTATATTTTGTTACTGGCAAAGGAGATCTAATGATGCATCTGTCATCAACCACTTTGGGTCATGACTTGATTTGCGTTCTCTTGTCAAGGTAGCACAGGTCAAGTCACGACTTGATTTGCGTTTTCTTGTTACCTTACCCCAGGGCACATATGCCCCGCCCACATCGTTCTGACACCAGGACGTCTTGTTGGCACAGCATGTCCCATGCTTCCACTGCCGGAGCTCTTGTGCCACGCCCACTTTTTTTAAACCTTTAAAAACGGTTGCCTTCGGTGACCTCCCCCTCTTTCCCCCTGAAGACGATCGCTTGTGTTGTGATCGAAACGTCGCGGTTTTTGCTTTTTATTTTTCTATTTTTATTTTGTTTTGTATTATTTTACCGAAAGAACCCAAGCATAAGTCGACATTATAGACTGTCAGTATGCTCACTCAGTTTAATAACCATTGCTACAGTCTACATTATAGACTGCCAGTACACTCACCAAACTTAATAACCAGGCTGCAGTCTACATTATAGACTGCCGGTACACTCACTCAGATTAAGAACCAGGTTACAGTCTACATTAGAGGTTTTTGTTTTTTATTATAATTATTTTAAAAAAAATTTGTTCACTTAATATTTTTTTTCTTTTTCTATCTACGTAACTAAGTGCCCTGGCATTTAAAATGGGTCACGAGAAAATTATACAAAAAATATATAAAACTTTGCTCATGGGAATATCGTTTCGTAGACCCCCATTGCATAAAAGGGTGAGGTCGCCGTCGCACTGTGCCTGCATGCGTCACCAGGTGCTCACATGAGGTTGGATTATCAACTTAGAGAAGGTCCAGGTCAGGTTCATACACAGATTGGCACTAACGTTGTGCACCATGGCTCGCAATCGAGTGGGATCACAGCGCAGTGCTCTGCTCTATGTGCCAACACACAAACGGAGCCCACTACATGCAGTTGTTCGTAACAAATATGACCGGATGCGCTTGATGCTAATGTGTTGTTCGTGTAGCTGAGCGTAAAGTGCGAGAACGTGGATGCTAATTGGCCTTGCAGCTGGGGGAGAAGGGGGGCAGCAGACAATCAAGAGGTGACTGACGCGCGTTAGCAGCACGTCTCCTAGTCTCTTAAATGGCAATTAAAGAATTATGTTTAAATTATGGCCGCACGGCCGCGATCCCTTTTTACACAGGTAGACAAATGTGCTGTTGACAACCGACAAATTGACAACGGGTACTTATTAGTCCGATGCTCCGTGCTGGTCAATGACACAACAAACTGTGATTTTAATTGTCAGTTTTGTGGCAACCACTGAATGAGATGACCCGCATCCAGAAATGACATTGTCTGACTCTCCGATACATTGCCAAGATTTGTTTTTAAGTAGTACACAGCATATTATGTATATCCTATACGTACACATGTTATATGGTATACGTGTTATGTATACTGATTATTACTGAATAGGGGTGCATGGTGGAGAAGTGGTTCATGCACTGAACACTGAACCTGGCAACGTGGGTTTGATTTCTGGCCGTTGCTAACACCGGCGGAGCGTAATATCTGAACGGGTCCACGATCACATTGTTTACCATTACCAAGGTACGTTTTGCGAGAGAGATCCATTATCTCAATAAGCTCCAACCCTATTCTTCATTAAAAAAAAGATTAATCTGATACATGAATGTGGATGATGTGTCTGATGTTCTTAATCATATAGTGTTCTTTGAGGCCTATGACGGCAAATATGCCATGTAAAAATAGGAAAAATATACACTATACCATATCGTCTATCATTTGTATGTGTACTCTAATCACCACTAGCATACACAATATTGAATGATTATACCTAATAATAATGTGGGTCTTCAGAAAATGACCATTTATTACTAAAGAGATGTACAACAATTAGACAGCAGATCGAAAAAATTACACACGCATCCCTGTCATACAATAACATTTTATTGGAGGAGTTTCATCCTTTCCAAACATCCACATGTCCCGCCATGGCGTGAGCAAAGGGCCAGGTGCTCTCCCGTGGGAATATTTCTTATTTTATGTGCTCTTAAAGATCATGCAGGCTTTGCAGTACAAATAAAAAACCTAAGTAGTATTAAGAAATATACAGAATATTTATTTATAACTGGAGGAGGAATCCGATGAGCTATGAAGCTCTTTTTTTCGCAGATGTCCAGTAGGGGCACGGGGTAAGAACGTTGCAACAACAAACGGTACAAAAACACGATAGTGGTGCAAAGTACAAGAAAGGTAAACAAATCACCCAAACACACACAAATAAAACTAAACCATCCCCACGCTTCCAGGAAAGCCCACTGAGGCATTAAGTTATGAACACCCTGTAATTTACAGCCCTTTCTCACTACTGCTGGACAAAGGCATCCCACCATGCCATGGTGGTCATGGTGATTTTTTTTCACCAGACTTCATCATGCCGGTCAGTGTTGTTTGGTGTAAAGGGGGAGATGGCTCAGCTCAGGATCATACATCACTTGGTAATGATGTTAACTGTGATTGGGAATCAAACTCCCAGCCACTAATTTCATAGCGCACTGCACTCATCGTTGCGGCATCCACTCCCCCATTATTTGTTTAACGCACAATAATTGCATTCAGCACCCTGTGAACACCTACTTGGAATGGCTGATACAATTATGCCTGATGTATTTAACACATTCTCTCTGGACAGCGTAGTGCTTGCCACTAAGCCAGGTTGCATTGGCTTCTTTCCCAAAGCCACGAAATTACCAGCTTATATGATTTACTTTAAAGTGGGCATAACATCCTCTGTGACATCATGTGCAAGAGATGATCATTGTACTCAAAGGCGAAGTTGTGAATTGTATTAAAGGGCAGCCGAATGTTTTCAACAAAAATCTCTTTGATTGCCCTTGTAAAAAAGATGATACATTTCAGTGAGCTATCACCTGGGTAAATAAATGGCATTGAATTGGAGTGGAGAGTTTGGTCAAAAAGTAAATAGCCAGTGCACATTGCTGCATACTGAAACAGCATGCCCTTGGGGCACAGATAGTGAATCTCTGGTTACAAAGCCAAACATACCAATTAAATGTTTAGTTGCACAATTACCCTGGCTTTCCATCAAGTACAACATTTAATAAAACAGTCCAAAATGCCACCTTGAAAAATGATAGATATGGGATGATTGTGTGGCACAGGGCTCAGTGCCATCTTTGCTGGAGGATCACTGAGCCTCTTAGACAGCACTGCGGTGTCTCGAGTTTTAATCCTGGGCACTGATCCAAGATGTAATCATATTCATGTTCATTAGGTAAAGGTGAAGCCATGACAATTATTCATTCTGCCAATGCTGGCAGAAGGGCTTCTTCCACTATAGAGGGAGCCCTAGAGTGCCCCTCTGGAGTAACAACCCAATGCACAACAATCTATGGTCACGTGTCATTCCACTGCTGGATGAAAGGACTCCCCCATGGATGGTTTGGGACCATTCGATACTTCACCGCACGGATCCGTGTTGGCGGGGCGGGGACCACCCAGGACGGGTTCAGGCGTCATTCACCCACCGATGTTTGATGTGATAGGGATTCAAACTCAGGCCACCAGGTTCATGGTGCAGTGTTACGAAGCACTGTCACGAAGCACTGTCCAACCGCTCCCTACTCCCATTCGATAAACGTAATTCTGTTGAATGACACTTGATTTGAGCATGCCAGCTATGGTGGCTTATTTGGAAGATTAGAACCAGCTTATTTGCCGGATATTAGAAGGGCAGTTTGATAGTCGTTCAAGATGGACCATTAAAGGTTGCCAGTCCTGGAATATCACTCGTCGGTCATTCCCATAGCTGCTGCCTTATGGAGACCAGCAATAGGAAATGTGCTTCCTCTATGTCTGGATACAAAAGGCACAGTTCCACTTTATTAAAGCAAACTAAGCTACTTATGTTATTATTTGCTACATAAGCCTTCATACCTCCTACAACAGAAAACAGTGCAAAATACAAAACGTTATTTTAGATTCTTGGTACCACCATGAGTAAGATTTCTGTACAGGATTTCCACTCTAGAGGATACATTAGCTTGGCTGTGAGCCACTGACAAATCCTTACAATCAATGAAAGCCTTAGAATTTATCACTCTAAATTATTTATGGTTTACAAGCTAATTAACAGGGGGACATACACAATCTCTTGCTGGGCAGGGCAGAAAGTGGCTTAATTACATTCCCCTGCACGCATTCCAAAGAGCAAAGGGATTTCTGGTGGAACAAGACGCACCCTGCTTAACGTTGCTTTCCCATTGTAATGTTATTCAATGAAACAAATAGGAACGGGAGGGGGGCGGCTGGGGATCCTCTCAGCCTAATGTATGCAACTTAATGGAGCGATTGCTTATTTATATATTCAATAAATGTGAACACGGCCACCTTTTCACGAGAGGCACGATGAAATGCGGCACAATACATTCCGAGCCAGTATTCGTACAACACCGGCATGGCAACATAAGCTTAGGCTGGAGCAATGCAATTGTTGAAGTAATTTAGCACTGGACACCAATAATCATTGAAATAAATGAAACGTTAGCGAGAAGGACTTACTGGGTAGCTAAGCGGATTAATGCCAAGGTCAGAACACTTAAGCCGGGACGGCTGGGACCCTGGGTTCGAATCCCCTGCCTTCCCCCGTCCAGGAGGTAAAATTAAGTTATTAAGTGCAGCAGGATGGGCTTAGCTGGATCACCGATGACTGAAACAAAATAAACACACGCTTATTTGAAGCTAGCCCAGCTCTAAACACGTATGTGCTACACATGTGTAATATCGTTGAGGACTCTTGGACGCCGGGGTTGAGGCACACGTATTTATTCCGCAACAGTTGTCATAACCGCGGACATACAACACTGGAGGGGGTATCGGCCCCCTCACCCGCTTGCTGGGAATACACTGCTAGCTATCTCTGACCTACCTCCTAGTCCTCCACTAACGGGCTAGGGGAGGCTGTCTGGCCCGACACTGGTAAGTCGGGCTACGGTACCCGGAGTCCCAGAGCACTAGCTCTGGTTCTCGGGACCATGCCGCTGGCTCGGTCCTGCGCGGCCCTGACAAGGGCGGCGACCCAGGGGAGTCCAGGGCTCTAGCTAGACGATCTTCGGTCTTCACTGGTTTAGCTTTAACATTCTACCCCGAGCTCTCCGGCTCATCCCCTTTTATACCAAAACCCCTCGCTGAGGGGTAGGGCCAGCCCCCCCAGGCTGCCCTGTGCGGACGTCGTTGAGAGCACCTCCCCGTGCACTCACGAAGCCCCGCCCACTGTGTTTGTTTCCCGTGTGATCCCATGTATACAGCCCCTCCGTAACACCCCTACATCACCCCCCCCTGTACAGCTCGCAGCCGTCCCGGCTGCAACAAACGACAATAAAAGTTTATTTACCCCTCGACCCCGCGTGTGCCTCACAATTTTTTCAACAATAACGCGAACGAGAACAACAACAAGAACCAGAAAAGCAAGAAGGGAAAATAACCCGACGCACCCCACCTCCGAATAAATACGAAATCTGCAAAACCAACGTATATACAATTTGCAGGGAACCCTAGCACACACATAACACACCATGAACACAACATTCGTACAATTCAATGTGCCAGGAACACACAACCGACGCCGCACACAGTGAACATAACATGTGAAAAATAAAAAATAAATTTCTTTTTGTGCATCACAAGAGTCTGCGCATTCTTGCGCGCGTCCTTGCAGCAGGCCCGTCACACGGGGCAACCCCGGATGGCGGGCCGTCGGGTGGCAACTGTCCATTTCCAAGTGAGTCTCCTCTCGACGTCGCGAGACCCTCGGCATCCCCCGTAGGGGTTGTCGGGCGTGAGCCCGTCATTCCTGGTGCACCTGGGGGCGGGACAGCCGGCAACACGTCAGGCGAGAGCAGCGGAGACGGACCCTTTGAGTCGGTCAACCCCCCACATGTTTGGCCACGCGTGTGTGGAGTGGGACTTTGCACCACAACGAAGGGTTTCAATCTGGAGGGGTGCACAAACCACTGGCGCCTCCCCCATTTGATGCGTACGCACTGAGGCCGCAAAACCTCAACCACCTCGACAGGGCCCCGCCACGGCCGCACCAGTTTAGAGGAGGTCGCGAGTGGTACCTGGGGACAGTGCAGCCATGCCTTGTCCCCCGGCTTCCACTGTAGCATGTGCGCGCGACCCAGTCTGAGCCGCTCATTAGCTTTCTGACGTAGGTCGGAATTTTGCATGGCAGCATCCCGTGCCTCTGTTAATTTCGCAAGATTAAATTTAACATGGTCGGCCAATTTAGTTTTACCCTGCGGCGCGGGGATCTGCAGCTGGGCCCGAACAGGTGGGTCAGGTTCGCGGCCATACATGAGGAAGAAGGGGGAAAATCCCTTTGCCGCATGGGGGGCCAATCTGTATGCTGCCAGGACCCCTTGAATTTGCAGGTCCCAATCAGTCTGTGAGTCCGAAACCTGCTGTGACAACATGGACGTGATGGTTCGGTGCAGACGCTCGACCATCCCGTCAGTTTGCGGGTGATAGGGAGAGGTACGAATTTTTTTCGTGCCCAGGAGCTCACAGACTTGTTGGAGCAGTTTGCCGGAAAAATTTTTGCCCTGGTCGGTCAGCAGCCGCTCGGGAGCACCTTTGTCCAGGACGTATCCCTGGACAAAGGCCTCCACGATGGCTGCTGCCGACTGGTTGGCCAGGGGCCAGGCCATAGGCCAGCGCGTAAAGTACTCCACCCCGGTCAACAAATATCTATTGCCCCTGGGGGTGGCGGGGAATGGGCCCAGAATATCCAGCGCGACAAGTTCGTTGACTCTGGAGACTCTGATAGACTGCGAAGGCGGGTTAGACTCCCGTGCTGGTGGTTTCCGTTGTGCACACCGAGGGCATGACCCCAACAGATCTGCGACATCCCTTGTCATGCCCGCCCAGCATCCCCGACGCGACGACGCAACGCGAGGAGGGAGGTATCCTCCATCTGTAGGCGCCCCCATTCAGTGACAGGCAACCCCAACAGGGAATCTGATCCCTGTTGTGCGATCGAATTCGTCATTGACGCTGCGTCGTCTGCGGCCGCCAAGACCGGAACAGATATTTCACCCGGATGCCTGCAACGACCCGACCCCAGGAGGCATGCGCATTCGGGGGTGGTTGGCATGCGCGACAGAGCGTCCGCATTGGTGTGGCGGACGCCCTTACGGTACGTGGTTTCAAAATCAAAGTCCTGGAGAACCTCCAACCATCGAGACAATTGTCCCGATGGTTGTTGAACGCGCAGGGCGTACTGTAGTGCCGCATGATCTGTACGGACGATGAAACGCTGACCGTACAGATATGGGCGGTACTGTTGGATGAAATAGACAATTGCCAACAGTTCCCGACGGGTGACACAATATCTTTGCTCCGCTGGAGACAACACCCGACTACCGTACGCGACCACCCGTTCCACGCCGTCAACCACCTGGGAAAGCACGCCCCCAATACCTGTGTTGCTCGCATCGGTGTCGAGCACAAAGGGTTTAGAAAAATCGGGGTAAACCAAGGGAGGAGCTTTAACCAGAGCGTCCCGAAGGGAGCGGAAAGCAGCCTCCTCCTCCTGTCCCCAATGAAAGCGGACCCCCTTTGACGTCAATGCATGTAGGGGCTTTGCAATTGTCGCAAAATTCGCGACAAAGCGTCGGTAATACGACGCGAATCCAATGAAACTCCTGACCTCCCCCACAGAGGTGGGAGTCGGCCAGGAGCTGACGCACTGCGTTTTGGCGGGATCGGTAGCAATACCCGAGCGTCCAACGATGTGTCCCAAATAACGCACAGATTCGCGTAACAGATGACATTTTTGGGGTTTAAATTTCAAATTAGCAGCCCGCATTTTGAGGAAAACCGCCCGCAACCTCTGGAGATGCTCGTCAAATGTTCTGCTAAAGACGATAACGTCATCCAAATATATTAAGCACGAGTCCCATTGCAATCCAGCCAAAACCAATTCCATCAATCGCTGGAAAGTCGCCGGCGCCGAGTGGAGTCCCATCGGCAACCGGTTGAATTGGAAGAGACCGTGCGGTGTACGGAATGCAGTTTTAGGCTTAGAATCATCGTCCAGAGGAAGCTGCCAGAATCCCGAAAGCAAATCCAATGTGGAGAAGAATCGCGCTCCCGCCAAAGCGTCCAGCGATTCGTCAATCCGTGGGAGCGGGTATGCGTCGGCAACAGAAATTTTGTTGAGGCGGCGAAAATCGACGCAAAACCGCAACGAGCCATCCTGTTTCTTAACCAAGACGATCGGCGTTCCCCACGGGCTGGTAGAGGGAGAAATGATGTCGGCGGCCAACATGTCATCAACAGCCGATTTGACATGGTCCTTTTCGGCGGGACTTAACCGAAATTGATTTTGGCGTATTGGCGCGCTGTCACCTGTATCAATATGGTGACGCAGCAGATGGGTACAGCCCAAATCGAATTTGTTCTGACTGAAAACGTCGGAAAATTCACGCAGCAGTGTCTTAAGCTTCTGACGCTCTAAATCCGACAGGTCCGTCGATCCCGCACAAAGCGCCTCGAGCCACCCTTCATCGGTGTCCGAATGTGGATGCGGCAGAGGGACAGTGCCTACGTGATTCGCGACAGGTTCCTCACAGGGCACCGGCGTTGCGTGAGCAAGCACGGTCCCTTGAGGAACCACCACTGTCTGCGACCCCACATTGAGGACCGCGATGAAAGGGTCCCCGTCCCCTTTTACGATGGTCTGGGCCGGAATCAAATGAGGTCCGCTAACCCCGGCCCTAGATGGCCCCAGCAGAATTCCCTGGTCCCCAACGCCTTTAGCGAAGGGCCGACGAAGTTTGAGAGGCACCAACATTTGTGCCCCCGGCGGTACGCGAACCGTTTTAATGACGAACGCCGGTACCGTCGCGAACGTCGTCCGAGCCGCAGTAGGGGACGGCAGAAACGCCATGCGTCGTCCCGATGGGAGCTCAATGCAGCCCTGGTCTATTAAAATACGAATCGGCATTTTTCCCAAGAAGTCCGTCCCCAGCAGGCACGGAACCGCCAGCGAGGAGGAAACAAAAATCGGGCCGGACAATTTGATATCACCGATACAAATTTGTGCTCGAATCTGTCCAATGATGCCAAGTGAGCCCCCGTTAGCAGCATAGAATGGGACGTTAACCGGCAGTAAAGGACGGCTCTGGACAGGGAGAATATTGTAAATTAGTTCCGAAATGATGGTCGCCGATGCTCCTGTATCGACCAGGATGCGCACCTCAACCCCGTCAATGTGCCCCACCACGGCTGACGACCCCGACGATGCAGCCACAACGCGATGGGCCAACACGGACCACTGCCTGGGTTCGATCTGAGTCCCTATAGTGGTGCGTGTTGGCGCGATGGTGCGCAATGTCGGCCCCCCATTCGTTGCGGTGTGCGAGTGTGTGACGGGTGTGTGCGTGGGCCAAACATGAGGGGTGCCGCGACTCGCCGGGTTATGTTGATGGAGCTTGGGAGGAGGGCCGGCGTCCTGTCGAGGCGTCGTCCCGCGCTGCCGAGGAGAGCGGCACCCCGAGGCGACATGGCCCCGGATGCCGCAGTTGTAACAGCGCGGGAGCGCAGGCGGCGATGACGGATGGTCGGAGCGGCTCGCTCCATCCCGGCCCGCCCGTACTCCCACCCTCTGCTGCAGTCGATGGTCGATGGCGCAAACTTCCTCCGCCGGGAGGGTGGCTGCAGCCACCGTACGCCCGGCCGCTGGCCTGCTGGCCTTCCGTCGCTGCGACAGCAGGTTGGCGTGGAGGAGCCGCGCAGCCTGGAGGGAACCCATTTCCGTGTCCTCCTGTGCAACGACGGCGATGTCCAGGTCGTCCGCCAGCAGGAGGATCTTTTCCGTTACCATCGCGTCGAAGCCTTCGTCGTCCATTCGTGGGAAGGCCGTCTTCGCCAGCGCCAGGAGACTCGTACGGTACGCCAGGGGCGACACCTTTGCACCCCGCTGGCGATCATAAAAGAGCTGCCTACATTCCGACGATGGTCCGTAGACCCCAGCCAGCAACTGCAGCGCCATCTGTAGCGTGCAGCGTTTGTCCTTCGGCGCCGATGTAAGAGCGGCAAGGGCGTCGCTGTCGAGGAGCGCCGGCAGCGCGCAGAGGGCCTCGGCATCCGACCACTGTGCCATTTCCTGGTGCGCGAGGAAGCGCCGCTGGAAGCCGCCCCAGTCGCCCTCCTCGCCCACGAACTCTTTGAGTGGAGGTAGGCGTTGGTGCAGCGCAGCGGCCGCCGTGGAAGCTCGCACTCCGCTGTCCCCGTTACTTGGCTGGGCTTCGGCGCGAACGACGGATGGCATCGCTGGTCACACCAGTGGTGACGCTCTGTCCGCTGGTGATGACGCGGCAGCACCTGTGAGGCCGATGTCGGACCCGAGGTTCAGGCCGGCCACGCCCTCAGCAGCTGCTGCGGCGATGGCGGGAGATTCAAAGTTGTGCTCCGTTGAAATGGCGGGAAGGCGCACCGGTCGTCGGCTGTCCTCGCCCCGTGGCGGTCCACCAGCCCCCAGCCGTGTGATGTGTTCGAGCGTGGCGGCAGCAGCGTACAGCAGCTCTGCCAGTCTGGCGTGAGCCAGCCTCAGTCTGTCTGTTGACGGCTCCCCTTCATCCCGATGCTGCGGTAAGGATGCGTCCGGGCCCGGCTGCTCGATGCCTTCTTCAGCCGTCTCGGGCTCCACAATTTCAGCGGTGTCCTCCGCCTCCGGTACCCCGGCTCGAGCTGTCCAGCGCGTGTCCATGTTCGTGGTCGTTCACTTCTGTCACCAGATGTAATATCGTTGAGGACTCTTGGACGCCGGGGTTGAGGCACACGTATTTATTCCGCAACAGTTGTCACAACCGCGGACATACAACACTGGAGGGGGTATCGGCCCCCTCACCCGCTAGCTGGGAATACACTGCTAGCTATCTCTGACCTACCTCCTAGTCCTCCACTAACGGGCTAGGGGAGGCTGTCTGGCCCGACACTGGTAAGTCGGGCTACGGTACCCGGAGTCCCAGAGCACTAGCTCTGGTTCTCGGGACCACGCCGCTGGCTCGGTCCTGCGCGGCCCTGAAAAGGGCGGCGACCCAGGGGAGTCCAGGGCTCTAGCTAGACGATCTTCGGTCTTCACTGGTTTAGCTTTAACATTCTACCCCGAGCTCTCCGGCTCATCCCCTTTTATACCAAAACCCCTTGCTGAGGGGTGGGGCCAGCCCCCCCAGGCTGCCCTGTGCGGACGTCGTTGAGAGCACCTCCCCGTGCACTCACGAAGCCCCGCCCACTGTGTTTGTTTCCCGTGTGATCCCATGTATACAGCCCCTCCGTAACACCCCTACACATGCAAAGAGAGCAGACCGCTTTGCTCACCTGCACAGCTCAAAAGTTAAATCGCGACGATACAGAAGAGGTGAATCATTGAGGGGTGGCATTCAATGACCCGGCAATTGCTGTGTCATTCCCCAATGTGTTGTATTGCCTTGCTGTCTGCAAGGGCCTCCAGGAAATACATGCACTTTGCCTTGTGATTTGATGCCCATAGCAAGACAAGAACATAATTGGCGATATATAAAGGAATGATTTAGAATATAAAGTGATGCCTTGGGTCAAATTACCCAAAATGCAAGAGCATATCCTGGATAGTGCTTGCATGGCTAACCACCGTACATGAAAGTGATGTCGGCTGATGTGGGGTCAGCAGAGAACAGTGTGTCAAAAATGCATTGTTGTACTGTACTACGTCCCAACTCTACGCTTCTTGTCGTTATCCCGCACTGACCAGCACGGTGAAGTATGGGCAAACAACACCCAAGACCTGCACGGCATCAGGCGACTCTCATCCATAAGTCGATTGACAAGAGGGCTGCACGTGAATTCATGCATTGCTGAATAAGCATGGTTGAGGATGTCAAACCCAGCAGCTTGTTTTGGTATAAAATATTGGTTTCTAGGGGCTGACAGCAGTAGATACGAAATCATTTAGGCTGCCCTAGGATAACCGCTTTTGAGAGTGGGCGTTATAACCACGCGCTGCGCCAAAGCGGGAACATTAACATTGAATCAATTCAATTTATATTGTTATTGCGGTAAACAGGGCGATGCTGATGCCGGTCAATGGAAAAAGCGCGAATTGTAGTCTCAAACGGGCAGGACTAAATTCTATTTTGCTGTGACGATAACCATTTTCCATTCCAATATCTGGCATTTGTTCAGGTTTGCGTCAGTCTTTCATGCAATCTCACATCGCTAAGATGTCAAGGTCTTCCCCCTTTGAGGACCATTTGTCACTCACTTTGTTTGCTATTAGTTTCCAATTACAGTCTACCATTGGAATGTATCCATATGGTTCGGCATATTGTGGTGCACTACCTGCACATAATGAGTTTTTAGAGAATATCGTTTTTTTCTTTACCAACACAGGGCCAATAACATGTGGTGAGCCACCAGCAGTGTTTGTTGAATCAGCCTGACTCTGCCGATGAAACTTACGAAGGTTAAAACTGGTCAACAGTTTAAAACTCAACATATTTGGTCAAAAACACTGCCTTCAAAATATATGTTGTGGGCGACGTTTCGGGAAAGAGCCCTTCATCATAATAGATATTTCCTTTCAAGCCAGTGTTTTTGATTTGTGTATTGAGTTTTTTTGTTTATTGTGCGTGTGCACCACTGTCAACGCAGCAGCATCATCCAATACTGTGGTCCATATTGTTGCTGGTTAATATAAGCTCAAAAGGCCAATTAGGCATCTAGACAGGCCCTGTAGTATCGGCGAGGCTGGAGAGGGCTCAGCCTCCCCCCTTTTCTAAATTATTCCAGCCAAGTAATAAAAAGTTAGTGTAACATGTAACACCAGTGGCAATTAAGGAATGGGTGTCACACAGCCTGCAGTCATGTACTGTACATATGGGTTCACGGCTATATAGCAGGATGCATAATAGGCAAAAGCAGATTGTGTTGTTGATCGTTTTGTTTTGCATTTGACATTAGATGGAAATGTGTTTAACATTGCGTCGTGCCATGCCGAGCCAGTCTGGGG
The DNA here is from genome assembly GCF_965212315.1 of Lampetra planeri. NCBI lineage: Eukaryota > Metazoa > Chordata > Hyperoartia > Petromyzontiformes > Petromyzontidae > Lampetra > Lampetra planeri. The sequence continues at coordinate 4,067,557 of NC_136120.1, forward strand.
TGGCTCAGTAGGCACTGCGTTGTTTTTCCACCGCAGCACCTAAGCTGTGCCACTCATGCCACACGCAATGATTAAGTCGAGTCGCATGTGTGTCAATTTACGCGACGTATAATATCAATTATTAACCCCACCCCTGGCCCTGATTGACCCCAACATTTGATTAGTTTAGATTTGAAATTTTCGTGACTGCAGGGATCCATACTCTTTGCTTCTTTCGGTAAAGTCACGTAGGTATAAACATTTTTTATTTTTTTATTTTTTTTACGTACGTGACTTTAAAGTCACGTAGGTATAAAAAAATTATTTTATTTTATCTTTTATACCTACGTGACTTTACCGAAAGAACCAAATAGTATTTAATTAGTTGTCTCGCGAGGCCAGAGTTGCACGGTTTGGTCCTGGCTTGGCTCGGTAAATCGCCAGTGGAAAATCACCCCGAGATGACACAGCTCAAATGTGCCAGTGAAAAGGGGGTACACGATACAGAATGGAAGTTGATTTATTTCAACTCCATTGGAGCACAAAATGAATTTTATACACAGGGTTATGGTTCAGCTGGTAGAGCATCAGGGTCCCCAAATTTGTGGAGTTGTGATTTCAAATCCTGGTCAGGGTTAACTTAGCCCATCATCCCTCCAGGATGGGCCATGTGTGCACAAGCCAAACAAGTACCACTTGGGAATAAAACATTGGTTGTCCTACAGTGAGACTGGTCTCTGCCATGGGAAATGTGGATTTTCTGTCACTGATTTGGGACAATCAACTGGTATACGCAGTGCTTAGCACTCAATTGACACTGACATTTTTGACCATCTCATATATATGTAAAATGCACACGCAGGCACTGAGATATATGGTGTTTCTTTTGTTTGCTTGTTTATTTTACATTATGGGGTGGCAGTAACTTGATTTATTGTTTTTTTTTGTGGGAGAGAGAGGTCATGACTCTGAAGAGATTGGGTCCAATGCACTCGGTCACGGTGCTGGATTTTCGCCGCTGGTTATTTTTTCCCGTTCAGGCCACACGAGCTCACACCTGACGTGGGGGTGAGCCTTCACACTCCATGGTCTCACTCAGAGCTGAGCAGTGGTGGTTCATGGCTCCAGTTTACAGACTACATGCTCCACCTTGTGCTTCTGGTCTCACATACACATTTGTAAAAAAAAAACAATCTAACGATTAGTTTTATGCAGCATCGTTCATCCAAATTGTATCTCACAATGGTTGAGGAATCACAGACAATCTCGAAGGCTGCCAGACGGTGAGCCAGTGTCAACAATTGTTCTGCAGTCCTCTATATATTAAGATGCTTTCAACCAATTAGTCAGTGTTTGTGCATATGAGAGGAAACCGGAGCTCCCGGAGAAAACAACACATGCGAGGGGGCAACACTCTATCCCGTACAGAAGGGACGTAGGATATTTGTCCGCACTTTTGTTGTCCTGCATTCTGCTGGCAAGCCAGGGTATAGTGCCTCGATGCCCACAGAAACGGCATCTCGCTACATTTGTTATTTGCTCGAACCACCAATCCTCGCCTCCACAATGCTGGATTGCAAGGCACGCAGACTATTTCAACGACTTTATTGCCGTCTGCATGCTGCTATTGTTGGTCGGTCTGAGACTGGGATTCAAGCAAGGCGGTTAAGACATGTCTGGCGCAAGTGCTTCTGATATGAGGATACATTGACCGCGTGGTTTTCACGATTGTGCTGTATCGGTCTGTGCTGCCCTTGTGGGTTGTGCCACGCGTTGTTCGGCGTAATGTCTGACATGTCGTTCCACGTGCTTGGAGCTTCGGCAGGACTTGAACAAAGCAAAACTTTGCAATCAAGGGAGAGAATGAGCTGTTCAGGTGGGCTCCTGTAGAAGCTCTCAGCACGTTGAGCAAAACGTCAGACATCATGCTGAACATTACGAGGTACAACCCAAAACCACGATACATTAGTCACCTGAACCACACAGACGCCTTATAATCTGTCTGTGCCTGTCCAGTATTGATATGATTTTATATGTATCGGATGAGTCATTATTCACTGCTGTTATACTTATTACCACTGAAAGCCCAAGCGTTACCCACACCAGCTCCCCAAGATAAACATAGCAGCGTGACAAAAGTATTTACTTTTTTGAGTCGTTATCATCTCACGGACAGAGCATGCAAATTTCACAGGGTGCTGGAAATTAATTTTAAACTGGGTCGAGGGCACAAGTTGCTGTGCTAGATGCTTGCTTGTTAACATACATGAACAATGAGGAATACAATGGATGATAAAGTCATGGTCAAATCACCCCTAATGTGCTCAATCTCATGATATATATACAATATAAGCAGTATTTAGCCTGGATAGCAATTGTGAAAAAGACTGCCTGTTAATACTCATTATTGAAGGCTTAGGCTGTGTGGTGGCTGGATTATTGAAAATACAGCAATGGATTATTGAATCTCTCTGTGCTGAGCTGTGAGTGTTACCTCCTCACGTGTGGGATTTATACAGATGCCCCGGTTTCCTCCCACATGCCAAACACTGATTACTGGAATTGGCCAAACATCCCAATGCAGGCCCTCCTGAAAAAATGTCTTGAGACTCAGTGAGGTTTTCCTGGTGAAATAAAGGACGCTACTATTATTGTACGCTGTTATCCATGTGGAATGAGAACCCAGATCGGTGGTGATTTTGGCCAGTATATGTGTATCAAATTTATCTAAAGCATCTTGAGATTCAGCTGCGTTTGGATGGTATGTGAATTAAAATTAAAATGTATTTTGTGGGTGTATTTTTGAAGCTCCGGGTACGTGTCAAAATCCCCAGTGATAAACCAACCAGGAATGTTAAAATACATTTTAATTACCATCGTCCATATAGAAGATACCTCGAGCAGTAAAAGCCAGCCTAAAATCTGGGGCTTCAATAAATCCTCCGCAGATCACTCAGAACGCTCTCTCCTACAACCCACTCAGAAACCCCCCCTCCCACTTCAATTTAATTTAAATTGTGCCATTGATTACGATGAACCTTATGGCGGGACCCCGGGGTACCATAAGCCCCCGACTCTCGCATAAACTGCGTTGCAACGTTACTGTATGTCTGTTGGAGGCAAACGATACGGCAATGTATTCCTCTCGACGAGCTCTACACGATGCGCTAATCAAAGTTTTCTTTCTTCTGCACATTCGTCCTCGCTGCGCTTGGACGACATGGCAACAGAATGATCCACACCAGGTGGGTCGCGGCGTTTATGTGCGCGGTCAGATGGATTCACCAATTTTTTTTATTAATTGCGATTTTGACTTCTGTTTATTCGGGACCCCGGGGTCCCACCATAAGGTTCACTTGTGCTAGGGCCTTGTTCTTTTGTCATCCCTTGGGGGTCCCAAAATTTCCTGAACTGCTCCTGAGTTTTAACGGTGAACATCGGTGCACTTACAATGCACTGGAAAGGGTACTTAAATTAACCTTTGATCAATATAAGTGGGGGCCTGTGCGGTTGTCTTGAGAGGGGAGAGGATGTGCAAGGACTTGACTTTGTATTTTACGTCAACTATTGTACATCCCAGTTGTACGAGCAGCATCCAGGCAATGAGGCAAAATTCTACGTTAATTAAAGAAATCAGAACGCAGAGCTGCACATTCATGACGTGGGTCAACTCCGGGATTGGTATCAGAGGCCTTTAACTCAGAGGCGGGCCGTTAGGGCCAGCAAGGCCTTCTCTGCTGGCCTAGAGATTGACAGAATCAGAAAATTTTTAGAATTGTATGCTTATTTTCATTAATGCTATATGTATTTTACAAAGTTCGTTCCCATCAGTCTATTGACGTCATTTCATTGCTACTCTCTCCCTCAGTTGCGCTGCTTCCAGTGCAACTCATAAATTATAGCTTTTATGCAATCAGATTGTCCACCTGTGCCGTCTCCGCCTCACCAGGTGAAACAACTACCCTGAGGCCTTCAGAATGTCGAGTGAATCCCCTCTGCTGTTGAAACAAATGGGGACGATGTTGTTGATTGACATATTCTGACACCAATCAGATTTCGAGTTTGCCATGTTGGGCGTATCCTTTGACACGCCAGAGCCTTCTCGCTTGCCTAGCCACCGACGTTAATCTTGTTCGTGTGGCGTGATCGGAGGGCCAGTTAGCTAACTGAAGTAAAACTAGCTAGCACGTAACGTAGCATCATCTACGATTCATTTAAACTTTTTTTCGTGACGTTTAGATTTTTAGATGTAGTGCTTTAGATTTTTTGTTCAGATTTTTACTTAGAAAGGGCTCGAAAGGGAACAAAGGGGAGAAGCACGAGGGGAGAGGAAGTTCGGGAGAGAGTACGAGCTTCAGGCCACACGCAAGAAGCCGAGCCTAGAGTTGGTGTTGTGCCACAATAAAGAGGCTCCTGTTGTCTGGAGAGGAATTCAGCCAGCTGCCAAACGCGTTGCCACATTTTTCGGAAAATCTCTTTTTCTCGCAATAGGGCATTGCGTGCCATGTCACGAACCATTAAATCACCTGCAATCAGCAGAATAATTACCTGCTTCTTTTTTATTGCTCAGATACACACTGCTGAACATTGGCAGAGAGTGAGAAAGTTAATTAATGGACGTTATTAGATGGAAAGACACGGATTAATACAGACATTTACATATATATGCTGCAGTCATCTGGGTGGTTGTGTCGTGCTGCCTCAACTGCCCTTCTCATTGTACAATTCCAGCCATAAAAGGTGCTCACTAAGCACCTGCTTCAAGTCTGACCAACGTATGGGGGCAACTACTTTATGTTCATATTAAATATTCAAGATCGAGGATGAATATTCCCCATTTAGCCTTTTGTTTTGTTAAGGCTATTGTTTTGATTTAAAGCTTGCGTGACTGCAGGGATTCATATTATTGGTTCTTTCGGTAAAGTCACGTAGAAGGGAAATAATAAAAAATACAAATAATAAAACATAAAAAAGAAATATTATTTTATTTTATTATTTCCTTTCTACGTGACTTTACCGAAAGAACCAAGAATATGAGGCTATTGTTGTTAGCACCTCTTTGTACCATTGCAGCACACAAAGGTTTTGGTATTTGACCAATATTAGGGCCGATCACCTTTGCCTCCAAAGTTAAAACTTTGGTCCATGAACTGCAGTAATTGCTTATTATGCTGAGATAATCTAGAAGGGAGTAGTGGCGTATTGGATAGCGCAGTTTCTTTACTTACCTGGCAACCTAAGTTCGATTCTCATCCGATCCTAACATCAGTGGTGAGTGATGTCTGTACTGGTCACACATTCCCCCCAAATCCCCCGCTGAACCCTTCACAACCCGCACTGACCAGCGCAGTGAAGCATGGTCGAACAACTCCCATGGCTGACACGTGGGGGGAGGCCTTCATCCAGCAGTGGATTGACAGAGGGTTCTACATTGTAAATATATAAATATCATTATAATCTACAAAAGGTCCAGATCATTGCTCAAATATGCTTTAAACGCATGTCTCTAAATGTGGAGGGAAAACCTGGAGGACCCGGAGAAAAACCCACGCAACCACGGAGAGAGACATGCAAACTACAAATATATAAGCGTCAGGGTTGATATAGAACCCACGAACTCCTGTGTACTAGGCAAGGTTGTTAACATCTCGCCACCGCAGCGCCCGGTGGCGAGATGTTAAAGTAGGCCCAGGAGTTCAGAAATCAGAGCTCAGTTTTGTAATTACTCGCTGCCACTCCTCCATATCTTCCGTTCTACCCTCTAACTCCAACCAAAGACACAAATATCCCCCGGTATAGCCTTAACATACTGCTGGGACAAGTATTGTCTGCGAGCACCCCACCACACACACAAACGTGCATGCGGTTGCGTAAACAAATACACGTAAAGTCAGCAGAACCGGGTAAAGAAATACATAAATACATATGGTATAGTAATTAAAATGGTTCCTGGAAAGTAAGTTTGTGGTCAATCCTGGGTCGCGCACCCCGATCAACATTGTTTTGTGCTGTTCATTTTTGTAATGTGGATTGAGCACTTTTTGTGATTTCTATGAAAAGTAAATTGGTATTGATTTTTCTGTGTAGTTATTTATTTAGTAATGTATTACCCAATGAAAGCGAGGCAGCTGGTAAAACAACCAACTCAAGCATAGGTCTCCTTCGGAATGTTTGTCGATGGCGAAAACAAAAAGCAATTAATACATTTCACGTATGATCACCTTCACATCGGTGCACACTGAAAATTCCACATACGTTTACATGCACATGGTCAACCTTTCCCCAAAGTCAAGCCAATAAATGAAGTAGATTTCTAGGCCTACACATAAGTACTGTACACAATGCACCAATTGAAAATGCAGACAATAAAAACAGACATGAAAGCCAGATGGCTAAACACAAGTTGCTATTGAGCATTGGCAACTGGGGGACATAACCCCAACACAAAGCAGTTCCTGGGAAACGTGGGTGTGAGGATAATGGACAGAGGGTGCTAATTGGTACCTTTCTATGGAAGCTAATTTCAACCCTCTGATGTCTGCAGGTGTGAACATTCGTAACGAAGCAATTCATTTTTGATGGGGGGGGGGGTGGGGGGGCTGTTCACTATGTTGAATGTTGTGGCTTCAGTGTAGATAAAACCCCTGGGATGGGCCCTTTGGAAAATTCAGCTGCCAAACAACAATAGAAGAATGCTAAATTGCAGGTCATAGAGGGCCTGTTTCCATGGCTGCTTTCGATGTGGTAAAATGCCCTTCAAGTGAAAAGCCACTTGCGCAAGTTTGTCTGGTGTGTGGTCAATTTACAAACAGCTTCTTGTGAGTGCCCTTGCTTTGAAATAACACATGGAACCAATTTTCATGCCCGCTTTTATATTTACGATATAAATGTGGGTTATTTTTGTCATAAGTAAAGCTCTTATATGAGTACTAAAGCTTTAGAGCAATTTATTGGGTACAACATGACTTTCAGTAGGATGATGCAATGTTAAAATAATTTATAGGACTGAACGATGGAAATAAAATAGGGTTGATTTATAAAACAGGCCATTCTAAAACTCGGAAGCATGGCTATAAACACGAATTGCCAAACATAATGCTGCCTTTTGTTTGTAAATTTTTTCATGCTCAGCGTTTTAACTGCTTCGGGAATTTTCTCGAAAATGTGTTGCGTTTGGGATCACCAACTTGACATCTATCTCGAGAGTGAGTTGGCTGTCAGTGAATTGAAGACGGCTCAATAAGCTTGACTCGTCAGCTAGATAGGGCCTAACTAAGCCAGTTTGCTTAGAGTTGATACTTTAAGTCCCCACATCCAAACACGAATTTCTGCAGGAAATTTAACAGAGCATTCCATGTATTTAAAACTTTAAAAATATATATATATATCTTTTTGTACCAAGAAAAGCCGACTGAGCTATATAGCTCTTTTTCAGAAGCGACCCGATTACAAATGATGGCTCAACGAATCGCCTTATAATGTGAGAACTTAGAGCAGCCAATTACTCTAAATGCATGTTGATTCTAAATGTGGAAGGAAAAACTGGAGGATCCAGAGAAAACGCCACGCGACTACGGGGATAACATGCAAACTTCATATATAAAGAGGTCAAGGTCGTGATCGAACCCAAGACCTCCAGTACACCAGGCGAGGTGGTTAACATATGTTAAAGATCCCATGACAGAAAACCACTGAAGTAGACCGGTGTGTCACACCATCACAATTCAACCTACACAAGTTACGTGGCATATACGTTCTAAAATAGATTCATTTAAGCGAGAATTTGAATATTAATGGAGGCTCATCTGGTTTGTTAATTAAAGACAATGAATCGAGTCTAAAAGTTTTCATTAGTAGGCAGCTGCACATACAAAAATTGCAGACTCTGGTGAAGAACCTTGGCGTCGAGGCCACGCTGCCTCTGTTCGATTTCCCATCGTGCCAATGGGATAAACTCGCTACACGAGCTATTGTCTGCCGAAGAGGCCAAGGACACACTCATGTTATAACGTGGAGTTTGAAAATAAAGAACTAATTTCTAAATTATCTGATGTTTTTTTTGTTATTCTGCCTCTAACGATCCCCCCCCCCCCCCCCGATGATTCAATCTTTTTTTTTTAGATTGCAATTCCAATCGATAGTTTTTATTCTATCGGTAGCACACTTTTCGATGCGTGCACCATGAGTATACAAATTGACTTAAATCAATACATTTATGCATCATTACACCCCTATATATTTTTTCTGGTCTTGAAGCTTATTTCTTATTGAATAATATTGATGTGTTTTATATTACAATAAAATCCACTTTGGATGCATGTAGCGGCTAAGTAGAACTGCATCTCAAGACCCTGTACAGAAAGAGTGGGTATGATGCATATTTTATAGAGGCAGTCAGTCGTAAGCAAAGTAAAAAAAGGTATCGACCCTTGACTTGAACAGAAGCAGGGAGTCAGATGGCTCTAAAAGCTGGGGAAGGGAAATTACAAATTACGAGGGCAGCAGAAGACATGTTTTTACTTGGAAAGGTGCGTGGATAATATAATTATTTTATCTGAAATTCTCTCAAAGAAAACATTGTAAAAAAAGCGAATTATTACAATATGCTAAAAATGATGAGATATAATTTTTTTTATTGGCTGGCAATTCTACACACCCGATGCTTTGTCCCCTTTGTAAACATTTTGTAATGTGTCCCTTTTACATATTCATTATGTAACTTGTAACACTGAGCAATCCAAAGCACCAACAGTGATTCTGTGAACGTTTACGTGGGAGATAATTTCCTATGAATTTCACAGCCATATGAAGTGGTTCAGTGAAACCAAGTGAACACCAGGACCACATTCGTGAAATATGAATCAGGCCACCTCGCAACCTCGCTTCACAATTTCGCACTGCAGCGTTCAGAGCTGTCACAGCGTACAAAACTACAAATAGCAGAGGAGGGGACTCAAACCAGCTGCTGACCAGTGCCTTGTACGTGAGCCACACAATCAAATTAATTCGCTCAGTGGATTCCTCTGCATACCAGTGCATCAACAGAACTCATTGGACATAATTACGCCATTCCTATTTGTTTCATTTGAAGCTAGTGCTGGCTTTAATGACCAAAAAAAAAATTCTGTCCTCGAAGGATCATTCTTTCACGGTTGTAATGTGGTCCTGTGTTCATTGCCAATGTGTGTGTGTGAAAGAAAGTATGTATGTGTGTGCAGGTGGTGCATCTTACAGTCGTATCAGTCAGGCAACCCATGGCACCTGAGTCTGTACTGTGAACTCCTGCTAGCGAGCTACCGATACTTCACATGGCCTAAAAGTACTTAGCCTGGCACAATCACCGTGGTGATGTCACCGCCATGCAGTGTCGAATGGTGGCTGATGTTGTTGTTGTTGTGTGTGTTGACTCAGCATCAAATGAACACCTGGTGTTGTGTGTTTCGCTTTTCACAGACTGGTAGGGTAAGTGGGGTTTGTGAGCACCTATTAAGGCTGGAAGGGCCAATGGGGATGGTGATGTGGCCGGCACCACACCCAGCCGGACTTGTCTCTCCAATGCTGATGTGAACACACCACACCACCTCTCGTGCGGTTAGTGCACTGCGCTAACCGCAATGAACCCGTGGCTCACATCGACGGCAAGCGACACTATCCTGGGCTGCCCCTAGGTCGACGTCGACTCAGCTTCAAATGAAAATTAGGTTTGGTGTGTAAAACAGCACTGGGGAGACAAAGGCAGCCAAGCTCGATGCATTCCATACCAAATCGACACATATCCATTTCGGCCTTGCTAAGATACTGTATGGTGGGTCTTCATGTAATAATGGGCACAGACGAGGCGATTTCTAGTGTGGAAGGGCTTTATTTACAAGGGAAACAAAAGAAAGAATATCCATCAACAGTCAATATTGAAGGTATCCATGACGTCATTCGAAAATAGTGGCCCATTGTGTGCTGGCGTCGTGGTCTAACTTTGCCAAATCACGTGTTTATGACAGCCATACGCTATGAGAAAATGGCGTAAATCGCAAATGTCCGAAACTATGGTTATCTAAGGCACAAACTCGCCGACGCTAATTATCGCACGTATTCCACAAAACCTCTCCCGCTCCTGCCCTGGATATTGCTGACCCAATGACTTCCCCATCCTCACCACATCAATCACACTCATCCTTTTCTCTTAGCAATTTACTTTGCATCCTCCTTCCAGGGGGGTGAAGCCTCTCTCGGCACGTGTTGTGACGGGTACCACAAGATCCGACCGTGTCCTTCCAGTGCTCGCTGAACTGTTTTGGCTTCCAGTTGCCGAACAAATACGTTGTAAGCTCGCACTCATTACACACAAAGTGGACCACAATTCTTTGCTGATCTCGTTAAGGAGCATAAACGATCACGCGAAGTCCGATCATCTTTGCAGCGGATTTTGGCGTGCCATCGAACAAAGACGGTCACTGCAATGCGCGCTTACAGATGCGCTTCTGTGGCCGTCTGGAACTTTCTTCTTTCCGATATTAAGAAACCACTGGGGCTATGCACGTTTAAATCTAAATTGAAAACTAATTTCTTTAGAACTGCTTTTTGTGTTTAGTTTGTTTGCCCTCGCACCTGCGATTAGCATGGTTGGCTTCGTACGGTGCGAAATAAGTTCAACATACATGAGGGTTGATGACTCAATCACCAGTCTTATTAGTATACCACAATGGATATGTTTAATCATTCTAGATTTGAGGTTTTCGTGACTGCAAGGATCCATACTCTTTGGTTCTTTCGGTAAAGTCACGTAGATGAAAATCAAAAATATTAAAAATAACTAAATTAAATCACGACGTTTCGGAGGCAACACAAGCTTCTGTCATCAAGTGTGGACAACCACAGCAAAAAAAATAGAATTACTCTAGTGGGCAGAATTACTCTAGTGGGCAGAGTAATTATGTTTTTGTTGTGGTTGTCTCACCTGATGACGGAAGCTTGTGTTGCCTCCAGAACGTCGTGATTTAATTTAGTTATTTTTATTTTTAATATTTTTTATTTTCACCTACGTGACTTTACCGAAAGAACCAAAGAGTATGTTTAATCATGCGTTTGCTTCTGTCACACCCTGACTGCACTGACTCAGTAAACATTCCAATGTTTGGCCAACGTTCCATGTTTATTGGGGAAGCCCTTCAATCATCCTGTAGCAAGGCCATCATTGTGAATTCCGTTGCACCCCCAGCATCCATGTTTCATCAGTAATCACAGTTGTACCATGTAGGCAACATGGCCTATGATGGTTGGTTATGTGTTTGAAGTCGTATTGTAGCAAGACAGAATGCTGTCACAGCATAGTGCCTATACCAGTGGAAATGTATAATACAATACTGTTGCTAAACAACACATCGTTACCCATCATCCACCGAAGCTCAACAGAGCCCATGAAATGGCTTAATAACCATGATATAACGTTGACATTTTCATCTTGCCATACGACAGAGGAATACAATACCGTATGCACTATAATACAATTTGGATGAATAGATTGTTTAAATATGCCTTACAAAGGCAAAGATGCCCCGTATAGCCTGGACAGACTACTGGAGCTAGTGCTCTTAGCAAATACCTATGAAGGCCGGCAAGGCACACGAGGATTTTGTTTGAGTCGACCTAGGGGAGTCCCAGAACTGGTTCAGAAAATCGTCACTGGTATTGGCTGTGAGCGGTAATCGAACTCGGGTCGCCGGGTTTGTAGCACAGCGTGATATCCACTGCACTACCGCTCCCCATGAGATGCTGTACAAATAGGGAGGAACATGCAGATGGGAGTTTGAAGTGTGTTTGAAAAAAATGCCTCCTGAAGCTTTAATTATTCAGGGGAGAGAGCATTACCGGATGTTAGGCATGCTTCGGATAATTAAATAACACAATCATTAACATTGTATTATGTGTACACGTCAAGGCCGTAATTATAATATATTGGGGGACACACACCCCCCCCCCCCATATTCAAATATGCTCAAAATGTCCCCCCCAATATATTTCTATAAAAAATATAATTGCTATGCTATGTAAATAAAAATAAAAATTTGCTAAACCTTGGGCACAATATCTGGACTTGTCTTCATATAAATCAATGCGTAAATTTATGTTCATATGATTGTGGTTATGGTTGTACTTTATGAATCCCTAATCTCTGCCATTACATACAATGAAACAAGAAATGGTAAAAAAGTAAAAACAGAGCAATGTAATACAATATACTATTAGACATTATTGTAAAAAAAAAAGTCCATCCCATGTGTTAGTGAATTTGCTTGATATTTTAGGCAGGAAATGAGTTTTCAAATGTAGATATTTTTTTGGGTTGGGACCCCCAGACACCGTGGAAAATTTGGTCCCCCCCAATGTTGACTCCATGGCTACGGCCTTGGTACACGTACATTAACAATGAAGACATTTGATTATAATTCACGTAAATTCGTAATATATCGTGAAATATGTATGATTTAATATTTACAGTTTGATAGCACTTAAAAGATGGACACGTGTAATGTATATTTTAACCGAGTCACCATCACCGTGAAGCGGAGGTGGAAGGGGTGACTCTTAACTTGAATAAGGGATAAAAGAGCGAATTTGTTTTTTTTTTATATAAAATAAATATCGAGAATGAGAGAGAAGAGATGTTAACAAAGCACATGGAATGAGGTGGTGTTCAAGCGCACGGGTTAAATAATTCCACGCGACAGAGATGATTAGCACAACGCTGCCTGCATACACATTTACAATTGCTCAATCAGTTTAACACGTAGCAGGCTTTTGCAACAAATAGTATCCATAAGAGGTGTTTTGGGTTAGATCGCATACATATAAATGTCGTTAAACGCACCACTATCCGACACAACCAATTAGTAAGGTTAATTGGCATGTTCTGTTTACGTAACAAACCTTTACCAATTGTCTGTGTCGGGTGGTGGTGGGTTTAACGACACATTTATATTTACGCAATCTAACCCAAAAAAACCCTCTACCTTGGAGAATTGCTCAATCATCTGGTGCTGCTGCTACTGCGTTGGCAATGGTGCACAAGCACAATAAACAACAACAAAAACACATGCGTCAATAACACCTTGGCCTTAAAAGGAAATATATTGATACATATAATAGGCGACGTTTCAGGCAACGACCATCGTGTGCTACAAAGAATGGCTATGGCTGGAAACATCGCTGATATATTTTTGTTTTGCTTTAAGGCCACAGTGGCAGAGGTGGGACAAAGTCATTGTTATGCAAGTCCAAGTCGAGTCGCAAGTCATCAAATTCATGACTCGAGTCTGACTCGAGTCCAAGTCACATGACTCGAGTCCACATCTCATAGGTGGGACAAAGTCATTGTTATGCAAGTCCAAGTCGAGTCGCAAGTCATCAAATTCATGACTCGAGTCTGACTCGAGTCCAAGTCACATGACTCGAGTCCACACCTCTGCACAGTGGTATTGACGAATGCGTATATTTTTGTATCGCTAGTGCACAATTATACACACAGTTGTATTGACGAGACTACAATGGTCAGGGTCTTCCACTGGCTCGTCTTAATAGACACGTGGAGAGTTTTCGACACACGGTTTGCTCAGAGCTTTAGACACGCTCTTCCTGCAGCTTAATTCGTGTGCAAATTGCTCCGGTCGGACATGTCTTTTACATTCTAGATTTGAAGCTTTCGTGACTGCAAGGATTCATACTCTTAGTTCTTTCGGTAAAGTCACGTAGGTTAAAAAAAATTTGAAATTAAAATTAATAAAAAATAAAACAATAAAAAACAAAAAATCACGACGTTTCGGAGGCAACACAAGTCTCCGTCATCAGGTGGGACCGTCACAGCCAGATTTGCTGCATCAAGTGAGGCAAGGATTCAAGATGTAAGCCCTTAAATGCAAGTTAAGGGGGGAGGAGAGGGGGGGGGGGCTTATCAGAATGTGGTAGCCAATGAATGGAACGTGACTTTACCGTAAGAACTAAGAGTATGTCTTTTACATTTCCTTTCTTTATTACTGTAGGCTTTTCAAGCTTCTCCAGAATTCTGGCTTGCCTAAGTCTGGCTTCGTGAGTTTTTATTTTTGTTATAATGCTACAGTTTCTGCCTCTCTGTGTGTGCTATGAAGGAGAATTACCACTGTCAACGCTTTAGCAGCAGCATCACCAAATAATAATGTGTTAGAATAAGATAAGAGGGGTGGGGTATATGGGCGGGAGGGTCCATTAAGGACCTTGAAGATGGTGAGAGGAATATTGTAGGGATTACTCTCTGGATATCTCATCTTAAGAGATTTCTTACCTGAAGAGTATTTACATAAGAGATATATTCAGGTAACAGAGATAGCCAGTGCCAATCTCAGGCTAAAATGGGTATTCAGTGTGGTGGGTCCACCAATGTCATAACTGGGAGACAACGGGGATAAAGCATGTGTGGTGCAGATAAAACAAAGGCCCAAAGAAAAAAAAACTTCCTGGCAATAGCAACCCCAACAGTCAAGTGCAATTGCCTTTGAGTACGCGTTGGTTTCAGTCTATCGCTGTATGCATGAGTGTGGTTATGCGTGTGTGTGTGTGCAATGTATTGCCTCTGGGCAGACAGTCAAAGAGAATGACAAAGTGTGCGGCGTCTGCAGGAATCAAATCATTTGGTTGCTTTTAAAAGGAAATATATCAAAGGAACAAAATAAAAATATAAATAAAAGCGCAATGTGAATTTCCTCAAATAAGCTCTGATAAACCTCCTGCCCTTGGCTTCTAATGCACTGTTTTATGAGGTCCTAAATACATATGGAGCTGCTTATAAGATTTAATAACAGGTGAGGGAACATTGCGATTTATTATTGCACGTACAAAGCAAGTCTTGGGAAATGGGAATTACTTATCAGTGATAAAAAAAACCACAATGATAATAATAATTTACAGCCCGTTGTCATCCACTGCCCGGGGAGGGCCCTCTCCCCATCCTGTGCTGGCCACGAGGCTCTATTTCACCACAATGCACCACGCTGGTCAGTGTCGGTTTGACGAAGGAGAGACCAGGATCGGTGCAGACATCACTCGTCATTGATGTTCTTTTTTAAACTTGTAAATATTTTAACGATTGAAAAATATCAGCTCTTAAACATTACACAAACTCGATGTAACTTTCA
Organism: Lampetra planeri; assembly: GCF_965212315.1. NCBI lineage: Eukaryota > Metazoa > Chordata > Hyperoartia > Petromyzontiformes > Petromyzontidae > Lampetra > Lampetra planeri. The sequence goes on from NC_136120.1 coordinate 4,082,697, forward strand.
ACAAGCCAATGCACGATACTGCAGCAAAACGAATTCTCCAGAGTATAAGCACTGGGAAAACCCCAATAATTTAATGCAATGTAACTTACCCTTGATGTTAGCTATGAATTTAGCACGAAGCATGAATCGCTGCACCGCTGCTACGCCCTCTTTAAACTTAGTTCCATGTATTTTTTCAAGTTTGCATCATGAGTGACAGCAAATAACATGGATTGGTAATTTACCAGTAAAAAGGTCTTAAAAACATTGTTCTGTGGCACGTTCAACACGCAAAATGCAGCGCTCTTATCGTGCGGTAAATAGCACGAAATACCAGCACAAGCAGCAAGCTCCACATTTAGAGGGCATAAACATTTTGCTGGAGCACCATAAAATATGGTGATAAACTTGAAATTCAGATCTAGATGCAGTGCCAAGGGGAAGAGAAATTAAATCGCAAAGAGTTGGAAAGTTGGAGAAAGTTTTTTGTAGATTTTCTGAAAGTCACTATAAAGTTATTTGCTGCAATACTGCCCGAGCTCATATTGATTGCTTGTGGATTTTATAGTGCTCACCATATAGAGATGACGTCCTCATTTCAGGCTATTGACAGTTTGCCTCTAGACAAAACTTTGGCACAGTCAGCATTATTATTACAATTATTTTTATTCCCCAGCTGTGCTCGCTGCGAAAAACCGTGGAATGTGTTTCTTATGTACTATTGATTCTAACTGAAAAGCCCTATCGAGATTCATACCTCTTCTCTGCAGAAGCATCCAACCTCCACGGGGGAACACTTTGTGAGAGACAATCACATTTGCTAACTTGAGGAGAACACTTTCTGGAATAGTACGTATATTGATGGTTTCAGCAGTAAGTACATAGGGCCTTCTTTAGATTAAGCTACGTTCAAGTCAATAGCGCTGCATTGTAGCAGCAAGTGAATACAGCATCAATGTCATTTTTTCCCAAGACTTAGGAAGAGACATAATGGATCTGCATGGCTTCGAATGAATACCTTTCAAAACAACTGCATTTTCCCTTACATATTGTTTATCCATCCAGTGGTGTTTCCATTTATTATGCACACAATCAAACTACAAAGTGTTTTATATCACATTCACAATTGTATTGCTTTGCTTCTCCATATCTCTACGATTGAGTTTCCCACAACTATCTTCTTTGTTACAGAATATATTGCATTGATTACACTGGTCAACAAAAAAAAAATTTGTGGCCTGGACTTTTGCAGCTGTTTAGACTAATTTCAGGGTGCTGATTCGAAATCTGATCTCAGATTTGCTCTATCACATCTCATTTTTATGCTATCGGCATACCCCATTTTCGTTGATTTTACCCGAAATTAACTCTGTCACTTATGATTGCAAGTTGTTGCGAGTCAGTGACTGCTTTAGTGTTAAAATATGGTGCTGTATTTTTAGGATAGTGTGTTTATAATATCATTTTATGTAGATATCCACATTTATTTAATATTTTTCTTCCGCAGTTTTTATTGAAAATTCAATATTTGATATCTCAAAAACCTGATGTGATAGACAAAAACTGATGCCAGATTTGGAATCAGCACCCCAAAGTTACCTTAAAACCTTATGCCAGAAAAAGTGTGTTGACCAGTGTTATCAGGTGTCTATCACTCCACTCCCCATGCAAAGGGAGGTCACTGCTTCTCTTCTGCTGCTTGTATAATCTGAACTAACCTCTTCGCTGCACCCTGTAGTTCTGTCTTGCTCGGTTTAAAAGACCCGTACTTCCTTCTCTGCTGCACACGATCGCCATCAGGCACTTTGTACAACATCTATTATGCGCTCCTATGGCGGTTTGTGGGTTATAAAATATAGTTAGCTGACCTAACAATTGCTTCTGGAAAACATTGGTAAAAAAAACACACACACACACAAACAGGGTGATGTACTAAAAATGTGCTTTATTTTACTTTATATTTGGTGGAACATATCATTGCCTATTTTATATATTGCATATAACCATGGGCAACAGCAAAATAAAACGTATTTCTATTTTTGCCCAAGAAAGACTCACAAAAGTCCCAAGACTTTTCCAGGCGGTTGTGTGTAGGATGATTGAACAAGTTCCATTTGAAGGCATTTTTTTCACATCAGTCTCATGACGTTCAAAAACCTAATCACATCTGTACTGCATCTCAAGGGGCGTTTGCACTTTCACACTGTTGTATAACACTGTTGTATTTCCTGCACCTCGGATCAGCATGGTTGGCTATGTATGGTGCGAAAGAAGTTCAACATACATAATACAACTCCAACATATCCTTTTAATTCCTCCACATTGTTGAATGTAAAATGGCAGAAGAACTCTTGTCCGCGGTGATGTGGGAGGATGAACAGTGCAGATCCTATTATATAAAATATTTTAGTAAATGTGATTTATCTGTGAGAAAAACTCAGATGATTGCGGAGAGGAAGAATAGGGGCATGGATGATAGGAGTTGTCATGGCTCCTCTCGGCTCCGCAGCTAATAGGAGTCGTGGGTAAATAGGGGTGCAGATAAGGAAAGCTTTATGGTACTGTGTATATTCTATGCCGGGCACACATTTATCAAGCACACGAGAGGATATTATCTGATCTGTATTGTGCATGTAGCGTATAACTCATCATGTTGATACACTGTGCATAATGCAATATAACTCACACACAATGATGATCAGCTGATTGCTTTGTGCTTGTGTAGTAGTGACTGATTCAGAGACACTAGGAGTATGAGGCACTCTATTTGTTAACAGCCTTCACAGTCCACACAAAGTAACTACAGCTCCATGACAGCTGACAGACTACCTGACTGACGACGCCGAGAAGGTGAAGACGGTGACGGCGGCGAAGACTCCAGCAGCACGACGAGTGGACCCCACTCCAAATGATAGCCCCGAGCTCTCCCTCAGGGCCCCCTTTTATCCTCCCAGCGTAGCCTCGCTCCGCCCGAGCCACGCCCCCTTCTAGAACTTACTCGCGGGTTCCCGGGCTTCCCTTACGTGCCCCCTCTGTAACCTTTCCCCTACATCCCTCTCTCTCTCTGGCTTATCACGTGACCTGCTGACAGACAGGGCTGCTGCAACTGCAGATCCACTTCACTGCCAGCAACCAGCGCTATGCTACATAGTGACCAATACTATGTCACTACACTTGCACCGATTCTTTGACCATCCACCTTTTGCATCAGCCTATTATAAATACTACTGACATAATCAAATGTGCACATTCTCCCGAATTCAGAACAAACACGACGAAGCACTTTAATAAATCCCCAGAACCTTGATTAATAATCGGCTTACATTCTAGAAAATAATAATTATTCAACCAATTTTGACTCTCATTCTCATCCCTGCAGGGTGCCTTTGAGCTTAAATTAACAGGAATTATTTTGTTGCTTTAAACGTGCCGGTGTATGTTGCCGTGAGTGCCTGCATGCACGTCGTGCTTTGTAAGTGCCCTATTTCTCTATGCGAGGTATCGACCGCGGTCTCAATTCTCAATCACGCACCTTTCTCCGGCGCTAAGCAGATGGGCTAATCAGTCCTGAAGCTGCCGCATCTCCTTGGAGCTTCGTGGCTTTGATCAGGGCATACTACTGAGGCTGGCAGTCTCTCCAGGCTTTGAACTTAAAGCCTTCGCCACCAGCATTACAATCTAAGCCCATTCCTCACTCGTGCTAAAATCCATTCCACATTTCCAACCGCCCTGTCCCGTCACATCAATCCCCCCTTTTCTCGACGACCAAACATAAATGTATCAATCAGCCACTCATTGTTACACGGTCGTGTCATGCAGTATTGCAATATGTGCATAAAAGGTGACAGTTCAAAAGCCATTTAATGCCACCTAAATAACAAATTACGTATTTGTGCGCATACATTTTGTTTTAATCCTATCACTTCTGAGAAAACTGAACCAAACTGCTTGCTACTATTCCAGCATCAAATTAACGTTAAGCTCAACTCTCCTTATCACAGCCTCTTCCATGCTGATCCCCAGCTCTGCCTTTCACTCACTGACGTTTTTATTTGTCAGGTTGTACCACGTGTTGTTCAGCTTGTTGTTTTCCTTTCTGTTTCATTCCATATGTTGGGGACCCCCTTTGGAGAGCTATACAGCCCAACCGCCATAACTACTTAGTGCCTCTTGCACTGATCATAAACACACACTTGTACCACGAATAACACTTCACCCTTTAATTAAGCAGATGAAGTTTACAATCACTGTGGTCATTAGCGAAGGCTCTGAGACATAAAATGCACATTCATTGCGAATCTGGTTTAATGAAAGGTGGCTTCCCAGCGGTGACATCCACTTCATCATTTTTCTCCCCTAGGCATTTGAATATGTTGCTTTGAGTGAGCCAAAATAGACTACCTCCTGACCTAGATTTTTAACGTTAACTCTCTAGGTTTTATTTCGATTTAAAGCTTTCGTGACTGCAGGGATTCATCTTCTTGGTTCTTTCGGTAAAGTCACGTAGAAGGGAAGTAATAAAATAATAAAAATAAAACATAATAAAATAAAATAATTCCTCATGCTTCACCTGAAGACGGCTGCTTGCGTTGTAGCCGAAACGTCGTGAGAATTATTTTATTTTATTATGTTTTATTTTTATTATTTTATTACTTCCCTTCTACGTGACTTTACCGAAAGAACCAAGAAGATCTCTAGGTTTTACCTGTACTGTAATTTGCTTTGCCCTCTTTTTGGCTCACATTAAACTGCAACTTGCATCGCACCATCACGTGATCCCTTCCTCTGCTGAATATTTTGAGGACAGAGACATCTGTGACACAATCTGGGACTTGTCCATTAGAATCAAGTCAATCTCATTTACAATTTCACAACATGTGCCCCTCTAAATCCATTTCCAGCACCCCTTCTCTTGAAATAAGTATTTATTATCTTAATGTCCATGCTGGCCGTGAACGCATGCTCACCTCTTTTATCCTTCACACCAATGTCATTCATCCTCCCATCTCTGTACCGGTCATCTACTGTTGAGATTTCACTGATAAAGTATCAAAGTGTATATTATATGGCGAGCTGCGCAAGGGGACACTTTTTATCGCAGCCTTCATTCGTATGACCGGTAAAAGCCTACAGTGCGACGTCTGGTTTGGCGATCACCTCAATGGCTTCCTGATATGCTAAGTGGAGGAATCAAGCACCGACCGCAACGGATCTCAATGGACAGGTTGATGCCGATACGTCCCATGGTCTGGGGCTCACGGCTACGGTAGCACGTGGAGGCCACATCTCTCATTGTCCACTCGTGAAGCAGGCGGCCAATGCGTCATCGCCCGTTGTCCTGTTGTGCAGATTCGGTTGAGTGCCGTCCACTGTGTTCGAGGGAGCTCGAAACCTAGGAAGGACCTCTGCTGTCAGGTTCGTGATGAGGTTGTTGATTCTCTATTCGTCATAGTTAACACATTCCTGCGGAGGGAGCTGGTAGGAACGTTGGGTTGCTCGGTCAATGGCCAGGGTCAACGGCGGCGTGGTGTATTCCGAAAATATGCCCGACTGTGAGGGCGGGCACAAGCCGGCGTGAGTAGATTAAACATTGAGTTTTATAAGGGCACCACGGGGTGACCAGCCCCTCCCCACCCAGCCCCACCCCTCCCACCCCCCACCCAGCCCCACCCTCCCCACCCAGCCCCTCCCCACCCTCCCCTCCCCACCCTGCCCCTCCCTTCCCACCCAGCCCCTCCCTGCACGACGGACGGACACAATAATCCCCTGTGGGCTGGTGTAACCAGGAGGTTCCTACCAGTATAACAGGGTGAAGATAAGTGAAGAAAATAGTAATCTTCTCAGACTTGTTGATGCCGCAGTTGTTCGAACAATCAATGGAAATGAACGACAGGATGTTATTGAAGAACTTAATATAAGTACGAGCAAAACGTGTCAAATGAGTTTGTATGTACAGTATGTTGAACTTCTTTCGCACCGTAGTTAAGCTCACCGTGCTAATTGGAGTTTGGTAAACAGTTGAAAAGATCTGTTGGAGCAGGGGTCGGTAACCTGCAGCTCCAGAGCCACGTACGGCTCTTTAAGGACTGCCTCGTGACCGTCTCGTATTAACATGCATTACCGGCTCTTGAAATATTGAGGGGTTTTTTTACCGAATGAAAAAAATAAGTTATTTTAGTTGCCGACCCCCGTGTTGGAGGGGCAATACTATTAAACATCAACATATGTATGCTTAGGGCAGTCATTGAAAAACAGACTGAGATCAAATGGTGAAGTAAAAGAGGGGACGAAATCGAGTCAGAGTGCATTCATAAAGCTGAAAATAAAAATGCAAATCAACATGCTAATGTACCTAAAGTAGAACATATGGATCAGAAACATCAATACTGACAAAAAATCAAACAAATGCTGAAAAGTGCACAAACACACAGAGGAAGCTGTGCTTGGAATGTAGTCAGCCAGTTTATTTCAGCAAAGACCCATTGTGCTAACAAGCTGTTTTCAGCAGCGGCCCAGTTACACCGAGAGACAGACAGAAGAACACACGTGGATCAGAGAAACGCACAAGATCGTGAAATCATATTGACTCATAAGAAATGTTTAACTTGGGAAGGATGTCGCGACAAGGAAGGATTGCTGGTGGTCAAGACCAAACGATGTCATGGCAGCCAAAGGGAGAGGAAAAAAAAACCTGGCCAAGAGGATAACCACCACAAACATTTTTCGATTTAAAGCTTTTGTGACTGCAGGGATTAATCTTCTTGGTTCTTTCGGTAAAGTCACGTAGAAGGGAAATAATAAAACAATAAAAATAAAACATAATAAAATACAATTCTCACGACGTTTCGGCCACAACGCAAGCAGCTGTCCTCAGGTGAAGAACAGGGCTGTCGGAAAGACAGCGTCTGAATGAACACCACCAAGCTTGCAGCGTATATTTAAGCTAGGTTAGAGGAGGAGGAGGCCTTGACAAAGGAATTTGCATATCAACAGGAATTTAGCATATTTATGGAAAATGCAGATATGGGATTAGTCACTACTTGTGAAATGTGTAGGTGAAGGGGGGGGGGTCTCATAGTCATATTATGCTCGTGTATTATGTAGGATTAGCAGTAATAACCACAAACACGGTGTGATAAAGTCACCTTGTTTCCAGGAGCTCGCTGGATTGGCGCATTTTGAGTCTGTGAGAGATGGAGATGGCTTGGAACGGCCATCATCCGGTAGTGGACAGTTCGTGGCTGATAAAAAGGACGGTTTCCTGAATTACAGGTATTGGCTCATTGCTCTGATATTGGCATTCCATTAGTTACCTAAGCCATGCCCTGCCACCGCTACTTTTCAGAATATCGATCACAAAGGAACACTCATCAGGTTGTCTCTAATCGATTTATTACCCAGACACGGGCCCAATTATTGTCTACTTACAGCCTCCCCCAGTGGAGAATGTGTAGACCAGCCCATAACCAAACTACAGGCACACAAATTATATTACCTTTGAGTGACTTAAACGTTTTTTTAATTAATGTGTTATGTAAATGTGTGTGATAATCTTAGCTATGGCGTGGAGGTGATTGCATTTATTGTGCCATGTTTCGTGTGGCCCAGAATCAATTCCTGGCCATGCACAGCATTAGTGGCAATGAATGTGCAAAGATCTCTGAGGATCAGTGGTGGCACTAGAGGGGCCCTGAGCACACTTTCTTTTTTGGGGTGCCTCGTTTAAAATTGATCAAATCTTAGTGAGATGACAGAAGAAATATAGGAGCAATGGCGGAGCCAGGATTTTCAGGTAGAGGGGGGGGGGCAACACGTCCAGCAATAACAAATGATAGGAGTTGTTAGTAAGTAAGGACTTGTCCCTTGCTTTTTATTCGACGCGTGTGCGGCGATGGCACAGCCATCGATCGAGGGTCGAATTCGAACCGCGTTGTGTAATCGGCATCGCGCTCGCTGAAGGTGAATGCCTTCAGGGAAGTCGTGTGCTGTATACGCAACTGTGCACAATTCTGAGTCACTTATAACTGCTTTGCCGTTACTTCTTACCAATTATGGACTCAGACTATTGTCCTATCATCTCATAGAGTCCCTGGCACATAATAATATGCTACACAGTGGCAGTGGGGGTCGCAAAATGCCGATGTATTACTAATAAACCCCAATGATCCGATAGAAATTAGGGATTTCGATCGGATCATTGGAAGGGCACGTGCCACCCCACCCCCCACTGGATAGGAGAAATGTTGACAAGCAGAGATGTAGTGAAATGAGAGACGAGAGACGCGTACAGGAAAGACATGAGAGAGATTAATTGGTGTTTTATATTAATGGTTGTTATATTTATAAGGATTTGAGTTTGAACTGATGTAGGTTTCCTTATGTATGTTGAACTTATTTCACACCGTGCGTAGCCAATCAGAAGTGCCACCACTGCCGAGGCCTGCCATACTTGGCTCAGCTGCATATGAGTATTGTACTTGATGTACGGATGTGGTTGACGTGAGAACTAGAGAGACAAAGGCAGCCTGGTGTGCACAGTGCTGATATTGCCATTCTCATGTGTTCCAAGCGGGACAGAAGAAGGAGCCTGCTCACAGCATCTGCACGGATGATCTCTCCACAGAAGAATAAGTTGTGTCGGGGTTTTTTTTCGTAATAATTTTTCCATGAAAAACGATTCAGTTTCCAGTTGAGAGCAGCACTGCATTCAGAATGTTCTAAGGAAAGGATTCTAAATAATTAAATATAAATGAGAGGAGTTGTGGCACGGACGGTTGCACACTGTGCTATGAATCCAGTGGCCTGGATTGTGATTCCAGGCTATGGCTAACATCAGTTATGAGTGAAATCTGAACCGGTCCTGGGGCCTCCTTGCCCAGGCCACACTGAAGAGCGTGGTGAAGTATGGTCAAACAACTCATGCAGCTCGCACGGCACGGGGAGGCTATCATCCCAGAGTCAGCTGATGAAAGGATTCAATAAAATTCATGTAACATTTTAGAAATACAGCAATCCCTCATCAATCGCATTTTGAGCATCCACGGTATTTATGCCTCCACGGTTTTCCTTCGCATACCAATTTTCTCACCGCGGTATGGAGTTTTGTGTATCCGCGGTTTTACATGGCGATTGGCACTTGCAATTTCAAATCACCCGCAAATCCGAGTTTTCTCATCCTCGTCAACATCACCGTGGACTTAAACCCTCAGTGTTAAAGGTAAATAACATTTTATTGTTTTAATTATCATATGTTTACATTTATCGTTTTCATTAAGTTATTGTGTATTTAATTTGTATTCAGTGAAGGAACAGGAAACTTAGCTGGGCGTTGACGAGTGTGACCACGGCCACAGCTTTCTAACCGCCTATTTCCCATAAATCCTTAGTATTGCCAACTGCGGTTTTGCCAACAAACGGCGGTTTTCAGGAACGTAACCCCGGCAGTTGTCGATATATTGTTGTATATATAAATATAAAACAACTCATTTAAATATACGTATCTAAACAGTGCTTGGAATATTATATAGCTGTCTATTTGTATGTATTATATAAATGTTAAGTGTATGTGTACGTTTGGTGAACAGCAGCAGAAAGGTCTCGAAGGCAGTTCCCTCGATTCACTTCTTTTGCTGTAAATCAACATAATTCAATAATCAAATATATCTCTCAAACAACAGCACGCAATAAATGTATTAATATTGCCTCCACACATTGATGGCCTTGCAAACTAAAATTGAGGATTGGAAAATAGCCTTAAGGATTCTGTTTAATTTGTTGAAGGTTATTTTGGCATTTATTTCAATATCTTCAACAATTACAGGCATCCGTATTGAATTTAGAGAGATTGTTTTTGCAAATATCAGAATTGTATTATCAGGTGTCAGCAAAATGTTCTGCAATTTAAAAAAAAACCGACAGCGTTGCTTGGCATTATTACATTCCGTTGTGCGTTAATGTTGTTTGCTCTTCCACTGAGATGTTTTACACACAATACAGTGATTCTGAACAAAATACATTGGTTGTACAACATCAACAACAACTATAACTTAAATTGTCTATGCTATACAAATGCAAATGCATTCTATCGGTATAGGATATCGAAATTCAACATCGTCACATTATGCTTCACAAGAGTGAAGGACAGGACTGCGAAAGTCAATGAAATAAGGAGTTGGGGGGGGCAATAGAGTCACGGGGGGGGGTGTACACGAGAGAGAAGAAGAGCAGAGGGGCGATGCTATACCACTGCCTAGGGGCCCAATGAGGCCAAATCTATGGGTGACAAAGCCATTAGCCCTTTGCTAATGAGTCCCAGGGGCATTCGGCATGGGGGGGAGGGGAAATATTGCAGGGTGTTTTCTGGGAGGGAGAGCGGTGGCGCAGAGGTTTGCACGATGCGCTACGAACCCAGCCGCGGCGAACATATTTGGCAATGTGATATCTGCACCGGTTCTGGACATCTCCTTTTACCAATGGTCAAGTAAACCTATGACCAACATAGCATAGGGAGAGGGGGACCTCATCCAGCAGTGGCTTGATTGGCCATGTTTGTTTGTTGTTGTATGGAGTTAGACTGATGGCTTCAATCTAAGTTGTCTTGTGGTTGTTGTTGTTGTTGTTTGACTTGCATCCCACTGGGATTTTTGCACAGCGTTGGTGTACAATGCTTTTTCTGGAAGATTTTGCAGTTTTTTCCTGGATTTTTCTGTTTGCGCATAGTCACTTTAAGATGTTTTCTTATTCATGTTTTTGTTTTTTGTTTGTTGCGGTTGCACCCGATTCGAGAGCCGAATGGCTCACAGGGCTATACCAAATAAATGCAACTGAAAAAAATAACTGAAACTGAAACTGATTGACGAAGAGTTGATTATTATTATTATCTTATTAAGAGAGTGTACAGGTTATTTCGAAAGTCTTCGTTTAAATGTTGTGAAAATGAAATTATCTTTAAAGATCAAGTGGCTATAAGCTCATCTTCTTGGTTCTTTCGGTAAAGTCACGTAGAAGGGAAATAATAAAATAATAAAAATAAAACATAATAAAATAATTCTCACGACGTTTCGGCCACAACGCAAGCAGCCGTCCTCAGGTGAAGAACCGGTCTGTCGGAAAGACAGCGTCTGAAACTATAAGCTCTGTTTCAGAGGGCCATGATGTTGTGGCACTGTGATGGCTCAAGTCGATTATGATTTATTTTTAATAGCAACATTAGAAAATGTGCTTGTTTCAGCCAAAGATGTTGCAGGATTTGAATATTTGTTTTTCACACATGCAACCCTGAATGGGTCTTTATAAAATTCTCAAGGTCCCATGGATATTAAGGAAAATGTAAATAACCTCGTCTTCGAAATGGCTGTGATGGATCCACACATTTTCTCCTTGTGATTTACCATGACCTAGAACCTGGTCTCATGAAACGAAATTTCAAGTTGCATAGTGGTTCTACATTGCCTTGTGTCACCACTAAAAAAAAATCTCTAAGGGAAACGTGTGATGGATTTGACATCAGGATAATAAACTGCGTCTGCTGCTGCTGATCATTGATAAGCCGCTGACCGCTCAGATCCTTGGAGGTCCAGCTACTGGGAATAAAGAGTGAGGCTCTGCTGCTAAATCAATGATGTTGTTTCTGGCATTGATGCAGTGTCAGGTTGACTCTGCCTCCCTGCTGGGCTTTAATACGTGGCTTAATGCAAAGCTGCAATACTAATTTCTGTGCACATTTCAGCCATAGAAACGATGGTCTTTCTGGTCCTTTCCGGGCCTCTTCTGGGGGGTTAGAGTGCTCCGAAATGTGCAACCTGAGATGGTGAGTCTCAGATGACGGTACACACCTTTGACCTGTCACAATAACATCGCTTTGACCGTGAAGCCCGAGATGCTGCGTGGAGATACGGATTTAAATGAGAAATGTAGCGGCAGCGGCGGTGAGCGAGACACACGTCAAGCAAATCTGACACCGCCCTGCATCACAAACACAGTGGCACTGTATTTGCACTGCCCAAATGTCAATGTCGTGCAGCTCCATGAGCCTCGGGATTTTGTATTGGCTCATAAGAATTCAAATTAATCAAAAGAGAACCATTTCTGGTAAATTCACACAGAAATTATATAATTTAAAGTTTGCACTGGAAAACATTTTTTTTAACTCTCAATTGTCAATCCTTTGCTGGATGAAGGCTTCCCCATACCATTTGTCCATGAGGGGATGATTGACAACATATTCAACTGCACGTGAGAGCTTTGGTTTAATTTTGGATAAGGAGACTGAGATTTAAAATCCAGGATCGTAGTGTTGCTACCCAGTCCCCTGGGCATTGTGTCTCTTACATATTATCAGGCAAAAGGTTAAATACAATTAAAAAATATATATACTTTCTTTGTCAGAACTAACCATAATGAAATACCACTCAAGTTTATGAACCAAATTTATTCGAAATTAAGATTTCCTTTAGCAGGCTAACATGAAATGTAAGATGTGATACGGTGATATGTGATACATTTCAAAGCAATTTACAATGAAATTGTTCATTCTCTCTTATCTCTGAGCTATACTGAAAGTTGGTGTAAAAATGTTGACACGAAAATACAAAAACTTATCATAAAGGAATGCATAATCTGTGGGAGGGAGAATGTTGGTTGTGTTACATTCATAATATATTTGCGACTGCCAGGTCCAAATTCATTTCTAAAATATATATATAAACACTGTTTGTTTTCATACGTGACTTAGAAATCATAATTCTACCAACCCTAGCGAGACATATTCAAAATATTTCCTAACAAATCTTACCAGCAATCCAGCACTTTCCCAAAAAAAGACCACACAACTTTTTTTTTCAATGTTGGTTGCCTCGCCGTCAGTTTAGTGAATATGATATTTGGTACTCAAGTAACAGCAGGGTTTAGTAGTTTTAATCTCCTACATGCTACGTAAGACTGTGGAACATTACAATAAGTGGTATTCAAGAACTAATACAGCGATACCCTGACCTTCGTCGCTTTGCTCTTTCGGCCGTTTTCAATTATAACCACATTTCACATTTCGTCCACGCGCTTTCTGTTTCATTCAGTCTTTGAATATAAGTCGTTCAGTGAGCATCTCTTGTATTTGTGTTTTTTCATATATATTATTAATTCTGTACTTATTTCTGTGATTATACTGTACACAATTCCTAGTTATTTTTGTGATAACAGTATAATACTCCAGTGTTCATAGTTATTCTGGTGATTATAAAACACGTGTGCAGTATTCATACTGTGCATCTTTTTGTGATTACTGGAAAATACTTATTTTTGTGCTTTAATATATTCATAATGTGCCCTAAGTGTGGTGATAGGAAAGCTCAAAGAACCCATAATGTTCTCAATTTGTAAGCAAAGTTTGACATAGTTAAACTTAATGAGCAAGGCATGTCCCATGCTGATATAAGTCGCAAGCTAGGCGTACCCCGCACAAGAGTTAGTACAATTCTTATTTATTCTTATGTTAATTTTTCTTTTATATCTGTTTATTTAGGTTTCGCACGCAAATGTTATATAGTTACTGTAGTTATTTGCATGTACGTTTTTCGTCGGCCAAAATAAATTTGCAAGCCAAATAAAGGCTCTGCTTTGGAATTCGTCCATTTTTGACATTCATCCATGCTCTGCTCCCTAACCAGACGAAAGTGCAAGGTATTCCTGTACGATCATTTTGCCGCATTATGGCCCTTGAATATTGGTGTTAGGACCTGCAATGGAAAATCGCCTACAATTATAAATTGCTAGGAAATAACAATAATAAAGATTCCTTCCTGACTGTTTGCTGAAGTGGAAAAGCCCCCGTGTGAACTAAGAGATTTCCGTTTGAGACACTCTGTCTGTGAAGAAGGAAATGGATGGCATGTCGATGATGAATATACACCGTGCAGTCAATTAAGTGAAAATATAATGATCCATCTTTTCATATTGATTCTTCTTAAGCTCATAATACACGTGTCAAATCAGGTGTGAGAATTAATGTTTTAAAATGCATATATCATCATTTAATCATTTTACAGCATGCAGTGTGTCCCACTGGCGGAGAAGGCACTTCTGGTAGAATCGCTAGAGATATAAAATTATCTTATACAATTTTGGCCTGGGCTTTTCACATATTCTTAAATTATGCCTCTAGGAGGCAATATCCCTGACACTGGTTCACGACATTTGCAACTCGAAACGCATGCACGATTGTTTAGCAATGTGACTCAAATATCCAGAGATATGCAAACAACACAACAACCGATTGATGTAATGTACATACAAATCAATACAAATAAATACAAAATAACAAAGTGTTCAACATACATTGCATGAAACGGTTTTGCGTGAGGCCTGTCGTTACTTGTGGCTGCCACAGTCACCGCAATGTGAAACAAATACTCTTCAACATCTTGTATCGAATAAACGATGCTGAATTTAAAAGTAATAGAATTGCTCAGATTAGGACTAGTGTTTGGATTTTCGCATGTGGTACAGTCTGCTCGTGTAAATTATGCCCGTCGCAGCATTCCATAATGTACATTTTACCGTAGGCAGTAATTCGCCACAAGTTGCCAGAGACAGCGGGAATCACACTACAGTATGATACTGACTGCACAACCGGATCAGTGGTAGATAAACACAATAATTGCCTCATAGTGCATTCACAGCATGGAACTTTTCACTTCTTCTTTGTTCTTTCGGTAAAGTCACGTAGAAGGGAAATAATAAAAGAATAAAAATAAAACATAATAAAATACAATTCTCACGACGTTTCGGCCACAACGCAGTCTTTCCGACAGCCCTGTTCTTCACCTGAGGACGGCTGCTTGCGTTGTGGCCGAAACGTCGTGACAATTTTATTTTATGTTTTATTTTTATTCTTTTATTATTTCCCTTCTACGTGACTTTACCGAAAGAACCAAGAAGATGAATCCCTGCAGTCACGAAAGCTTTAAATCGAAATTTAACTAGTCACTTTATTTTTCTCATGCAAAAGACGTTTCATTGTCAGCAACAAGCGATTGTGCTCAGCTCGTGTCACGTGTGGGGAGTGTTGGCTTCACGGCAATCACTCTCGTCTCACCACTGCTCAATAACAATTTTCAAATGGATGATATTGAGCCGCAGTGTAATTTAGAACGCCAGTCATCAATCCCTGAAGTTATTACAATAAAAAGCACACCAACCTCTCGCCATCAATACGAGAGCAAACGGATCTCACTTTTTTGTGTACAAATAATGAACGCATCAATTCACTGATTGATCTACATAATTGATTCATTGACGTGTACAGAAAACTCTCAGGGGCTGCTCAGAATCTAAAACGAAAATCATCTTGTGAATGGTCTGGATGAATGATCCACTGTAAAACCATCAATTAAAGCCACGATTGGGGACGTAGTAAATTTCAATGTTTTTTTTATAGGGGGCATATATGTGTGCTGTATACATAACGTCGAGGATAGACCGCATTAGTTATTTAATTATACATTTAAGCAGGTGAACGATATTGATCCTGGAAGTTGTGGGTTTCCGTTTTATCACAAAATGATAATACTATCGGAAGCATCCATCACTGGCAGTTGTCAGCCACGGCTACGGAATTAATCACCACGGACTATTAATAAAATACCAGCGTCAATGACAGTGCTGTACTGTTTTGAGCTGCATTTAAGATTTCAGTAAAATCCTTAATAATGTTACAGTATTATTTGTTCATTTTATTTTCGATAATGTGCTGTCAGTAGGCAAAGAACGATGCATTGATTCTTCGATTTAAATGTATTCCTGCACTCACAGAGTACTCATCAAACTGTTTTTAGGAGAATCGATCAAAAAGATACACGCCAATTATCACATGCAGATGATATGTGAATGCCACGTTCCCACGAACAGAGCAAAAAAAGTTGAAGAAACGAGACAGCAGAAAGGAGGTCGAAGAGAAAAGTCTTGAATTGTGACAAATCATTGATTTTCCGGAGGGGTAAATCGATTACATGTGTAGTGAGTTCAACTGAGTCGCAGACGTAGACTTGGAGGCAACACATTTATTGAACTCCAACACACGAGGTAACTTCCCCTTAACAGAATAACAACCTATGGTGGTGACCACCAGGCTAACTACACTAGTGACAA
Organism: Lampetra planeri; assembly: GCF_965212315.1. Taxonomy (NCBI): domain Eukaryota; kingdom Metazoa; phylum Chordata; class Hyperoartia; order Petromyzontiformes; family Petromyzontidae; genus Lampetra; species Lampetra planeri. Next base: position 4,098,819 of record NC_136120.1, read on the forward strand.
CGTGACGTTTGCCTCCTCCACTCCCTCCTCCACTCCTTCCTTCGGCCCCCGCCGGACCTCCGCCGACCGGGTAATCGGCCTCCTCGCGTTAGCACCCCTTCTCATGGACATAGCTACATCGCTGGCTCACCGCCGCACGAGAGAAAACTTCACCTATCACTGCCTCGTAGCGGCACTCGCTGGAATCACACGGATGCTGCGAGCGGCTCGAGGAGGCAGGACGGCAGGGAGTGGATCTTGACGGCCCGGAGGTTGAAGACAAGAAAGAAACATCGTCCCGAGCTACTCTTTTTATTCCCTTAACTTCAAAGGCCCGAGGTGCCATTGTACCATGCGGCCAATCGTGCGCTTACCTGTGGTTACCGCCACCCCCCTGTTACCGTGTCCTCCCTCGAGTGCTGCGTGGCGGCGGCGGCCACCCATTGTCCCTCGTTGCCCCTTGTCTGGAAGGGCTCTTGCGCTTTTGCTTTCTTAATATTCCACCCTCCGTCCTCCCCCCAGTGTTGTGAGTAACTCATTGCGGTTGGCCCAGGGAACCTTTTCTTTCTGCACCCATTCAATTTTAAACCAATTTTAGGAGCATCACAATGTAACTTGTCTTGCGAGGGTCGGCCAATCTCCTGGCACCGGGAAACCGTGGAACTTTCCTTCTAGGGGCCCTTCGGATTAAAACCCGATGTGCCAGGCAATCCCCCGCCAGGGTGGGGGGTAGTCGACATTAGCGGCGCTTGCGGAGTTGCTCTGCGGTCGTGGCACCACACTACTACGGACCGGGACCAACAGCTTGGGTCCGGGTCCACGTGTTGGAGACTCGTTGAACGGAGAACGTAGACGAAGAGTTTCTTCCAGGATGAACAACAACCCTGGTCCCTCTGGGGACCCGGCTTATATCCTCTGCGGCATGGCTGTCTCCGCCCTTGGCCACGACCACCTTCCAGAATCTTCGGGAAGGATCTGGGTCCCAGCCACGTGACCACCCCTAACCCCTTCTGGGGCCCCCTTTGTAGACTTAACTGGTCACGTGTCCTCCTGGGTCAACCAGAGTGCCATGGCCTCGAGTAACCTCATCCTCGGCCGGCACCCACACACCCTGTCCTGTAGGGTTGGCCCTGCACGCAAAGCGTGGTGCCATCTAGCGCTATCAATCAGCGCTCAGCGGGCCCCTCTAGGGCCGGTACTACACCCACACCAGTGTGGTATCCGCAATGTCGCTACACCGCATGCCTTGCCTCTCTAGGGCCGGCACTACACGTTGACGTCTCGAGATGTCACTACACATGTCTACTTATCAAATCATAGAAGCATAATCGGTGACTGTTATAAAAAAATGTTGTATGATAAAACACCGACATGCAGCCATGTCTGAAAATCCCAGTGTGCACTGGGGAAATGCCCTAATGGTATTTTAATATTTGCCTTTCATTTGCTCATTAAGGTGGGATTTGACAATACGAATTACTGATGATATTAACAGTGGGCTCAAAATGGCTCATCAGTAGCTCTGTGATGGTGCTAACACACTAAATACATAAACATTATAGTATTTACATGTTTAATCCCAATTAGAATAAAGCATACCACTCTGTAAATATCTTCTTAGGTTTTTTCGGTAAAGTCACGTAGAAAGTAAAATAAAATAAAAACAAAAATCACGACGTTTCGGAGGCAACACAAGTCTCCGTCATCAGGTGGGACCGTCACAGCCAGATTAGCTGTATACAGCTAATTAGATTGTATACAGCTAATCTGGCTGTGACGGTCCCACCTGATGACGGAGACTTGTGTTGCCTCCGAAACGTCGTGATTTTTGTTTTTATTTTATTTTACTTTCTACGTGACTTTACCGAAAAAACCTAAGAAGATGATTCCTTGCAGTCACGAAAGCTTCAAATCTAGAACTCTGTAAATATTATACATTTTCAAGAATAGACGTGGGTATTTCTCGAATTTATGTATTACCTTGAATACATGCAGCACCAGCGGCCAGGTGTGAGTTGCACACGTGGACAAAAATCAGCTGCGATGCAGGCGAGACAGTACACGGCACAGGTGCGTCTCATGCAAGGTGTGAGCTCACGAGGAGGTATAGGGCAGCGACCAGGTGCGAATCAGCCAGGTGTGACTCGGTCTTGTCTGACTCAGGTGTCAATCTGCCCGGCGTGTTACGCAGGTGTTAATCTTATCCTATCCTATTACCCAGGTTTGAGTGAGACGTGTGCGCTGTAAGTTGATGTAAATCCTCCAGGTGTGCAACATTCAGGTGTGCCCCATGTAGGTGGGGTGGGGTAGATGTAAATTCTCCAGGTGTGATTTGGCGAGCTGTGACTCAGGTGTGTTGCAGGTAGCCTCGAATCATCCGGTGTTTGGATAAATACAATATAATATTGTAACTTATTCTATTTCATCACAGATACATACACCATTTAATTTGTCATGAATTTTATTTCTTCTACTTTACCATGTCCTCTAGACTAAATGTTAGGTCGTGCCGATAAGTGGTTTAGTGCCTGTCTGTCAAATAGCCCTCTCAGCTGGGCAAAGCCAAATTAAGTCCAAGCAAAACATGCTCATGTTATTTTTATACGGTAATTGCAACTGGACTCAGGCTATCAAACCAGTCACACTTGATGCCAGTGTGGTTTGGATTGTTGTTGTTGTTGCTGTTTTAAATAATGGCTGTCTGACGTGGACGGCTCATGGCAAGAAGTTGGCACTTCTCACACCCCGAATCAAAAGTAGGGAAGCCACCCCTCTTCAACTGGGGTTTAAAGTTCTCCAGTTTACGAATATAGCAGTATCCTGGTCACTAATGACTGCACAAAACCAAAAACAATCATATGAAATGTTTTACATTTGATGTGGCTAAATTCCAGATTAGAGAATGTAAGGAAAAAGTCACGTGGCACCCTCTCGTGTTGATTAAAAATTTAAGTCGCTCGAATGAATTTCAAAATAAGTTCTGCGATATCTCGTTCCGCAGACCAAGCTCCAACATGGGGCGCGATAAATGACTCTGCAAGCGATCTGCATGGATAGTTTGTCACGATAAATGACTCCCATATTCTGAGAGTTGAACTCTGAATGGCTACGTAGCTGAGAACTGAATCTCTACTTACTTGCTCTTAATTGGCCACACGCAAGAACTGACGCCAAAGCACAGCTAGAATTATTGTTTTTTTTTATTAAAACGGGGCAAAAAAACCGGTAAAAACACGATGATTTGAACTCAGGCTCTCGATGGAACTGGCTCAGCTCTGACATAGGCATCACAGCAGCGCGCAACCCTATGCGTTCTCCCGCTCCCCACCACCACGAGCTACGAAGCCGACGTGGCCGCCCGAGTGATTTTTAATTATACAGCCGTGGAAGCTGCAGTCAAACTGTCAGCGAGGCCCCCATGATGCGAGCGAGCGAGTGAGCTGTCAAGAGCGCATTGCAGTGGAAGCTGCTGTTGCCGCTGCTGCTGCTCATGCACGACACCCTGCTGCTGCTACTCACTGATGCACGACACCCTGCTGCTACTCACTGATGCACGGCTCCGTGCTGCTGCTCTAACTGCTGCACAGCACGCTTCTGCTTCTGCTGCTGCTGCACAGACCCTGCTGCTGATCGCTGCTGCACGGCTCCCTGCTGCTGCTCAATGATGCAGGGCTCCCTGCTGCTACTCACTGCTGCACGGCTCCCTGCTGCTGCTCACTGCTGCTGCTCACTGCTGCACGGCACCCTGCTGCTGCTACTCACTGCTGCACGGCTCCCTGCTGCTGCTCACTGCTGCACAGACCCTGCTGCTGATCGCTGCTGCACGGCTCCCTGCTGCTACTACTCACTGCTGCACGGCTCCCTGCTGCTGCTCACTGCTGCACGGCTCCCTGCTGCTGCTCACTGCTGCACGGCTCACTGCTGCTGCTGCTGCACGGCTCCCTGCTGCTGCTCACCGCTAGTGGATCCGAGTCCCAGCGCTACGGCGAAGATCCTGCGAGCCCGCCCGGCCACCAGGGGCATGGCGCCGCTTTCTCATCAACGTGTCGAGACAATTCGCTGCGGAGATTTGTTTAAACCGAATTTTTTTTATTAATGTACTAAATATTAAACCAGCTTTATTTTAAGTTATTGAAATAATTAGTATTACTTTCATTCGTAATTAACAAAGCTTTTATTTTTTTAAAAATCACGAAATTGTTTGTGATTTTTAGTATCAAGTACCAAGGAAGAGAAACGAACCATGCGTCCATTCCTGGCTATCCTCTCGCCAGCGGAGACACATTGCGGCATGTTGCAGAATGACCCAGAAATAACAACAACAGACATTCTGCGATATCCTTTAAGAGTCCATCTTACATATCCACCAGGCTGAATTCGGTGGTGCAGACGCGTCAGCCGTTCAGGCTGAGAGCCCCGAAACTGCTGCTAATCATGTGAACGTATTTCATACCGTGTAGAAGTCCACGGTTTGAACTCGGCATCGAAGCAATGCTGCTTCGGCGTTTGTTCTCTGTTGTAGCAGAAATCCACCAACTCATTCAGTCACCTATAAGTAGCAATTTTCATGCACATTACATCTGTGCTCTCGTTCTATATTCACTGATGAAATAGATCAAGTACTGTACGCTTCAAGCTTTCATGTAGCTCATTTATGATGCATACCGTGCCCGGTCAAGATGGGAACCCTACACCATTGTGATTGAATATAAGTTCCCACAGAACACCATTGTGGCCTCGAACGCTAAACCCCACGGAGTGATTTTGACCATTTCACTTAAGGGTTGTGCCTCACCAACCTTCGGACTTCGCACATCAAGTTCAGCTGGAACCTATTGAGAATCGCAAATGTGATTCAGACTAGATTTGAAGCTTTCGTGACTGCAAGGATTCATACTCTTAGGTTTTTTCGGTAAAGTCACAGCTAAACTTACAGTAAATTTTACAGTACATTTAGCTGTTACGGTCCCACCTGATGACGGAGACTTGTGTTGCCTCCGAAACGTCGTGATTTATAATTTTATTTCTATTATTATTTCTTTTATTTTTATTATTTATTTTTACCTACGTGACTTTACCGAAAAAAACCTAAGAGTGTGATTCAGACTCTCTCATTACAGACGGTGAGACACGGGAGATGCATGCGTCGATAGTCATCTGGTCTCTGTGGTGGAACGTGACACAAATTTACGAAGATTAAAAAATGTGAAAATGTGCGTCGCGCGCTACAAGGAGGTGGGGGGGGGGGCTGTATCTCTCGTCACTTGCTCTTCTTGACGAACATTGCCACTTCACTCGGGACTCCTCGTGCCATCGATTTCCAACTGTATCAACAGAAGCAGCATCGAGGGTGAATCCATTATTAAGTGTTGTTCACCAAGTGCATTAAACATTTATATTATTCCCACTGATATGAGATCATGAAAGAAAGAAAGAAAAAAAACCCTGACACGTTCAATGACTTGGGTCCATGAAAAAAACAACGATGCATTTAGGAAATTCCAGAAAACTCTAGAAAAAAATACATTTAAGGGGATTGTCAATGTCTTTGCTGGCAGTGTGCGGCAGTCTGCAAGCTCTGGGTTCCGCAGTCAGTCAATCTGCCCTGAACTAACAAGCGAACTGTATACCACAAGGACGAAGGTTTGGAATATTAACTTGGAAAACATTGCCATTTGAGCATTACGCATATTAATTATAGATTTGAAGCTTTCGTGACTGCAATGATTCATACTCTTAGTTTTTTCGGTAAAGTCACGTACCTACGTACCTACGTGACTTTACCGAAAAAACTTCACGTAACTACGTACCTACATGACTTTACCGAAAAAACTAAGAGCATGAATCCTTGCAGTCACGAAAGCTTCAAATCTAGAATTAATATGCGTAATGCTCAAATGGCAATGTTTTCCAAGTTAATATTCCAAACCTACGTGACTTTACCGAAAAAACTAAGAGTATTACACATATTCATCCGTGTAATATTCTAACGCAACGTTGACGGCCATTAACAATGAGCTCTCCAATGTGTTCTCGAGTTGTGTCGTGCGTTGTTCGGCACAACGTCGAGCGCGTTCCACTCCTCATCCTCGACGTGAAACCCTCAACAGAAACTTTGGACATCATGCCGATGAACACGCGGCACAACTTGAGAACAACGTCGGAGAGCTCATTGTAGGAAGACGCATCGGAGAGCGAGACAGCACAGCCGCGAAAACCAATGCGGGAGCAGAATGATATTTTGTGATGTATCTGTACGTCTTCAAACTGAAACATTTGATCCTTATGGCGGTACCCGGGGTACCAAATAATACTAAATGGGCCGAGGCAATTAAATATTTTATTTCTGGGACACTATTTTTCCAGGGGTGTTACTTAACTCCGCGACTGGGGTACCAATCAATCCGAAATCGGCGCTACTCCGCGATGTCGAAACGCCAAACATGAGCATAACAAAATCCGTTATCGAAAAATTCAACTTTGAATAGTGCATCGTGTACAGCTCGTCGAGATGAGTCGATCGCCGCATCGCCGACTCATCAACAGACTAAAGATGACTGCATCACGGACATGATGCGAGAGCCGGGGCACGATGGTAACCCCCGGGGTTACCGCCACAAGGTTAATTTGCGTGAGCGTTACAGACACGGAGGGTGCGCTCCGTGCGGTACAGAATATCCTCGCTGTCAGTGTTGCGTACGTTAATGGGAAATGAGCCCGGAATCATGGGTAATGTGTAAATAATGATTCCAGTAACAGCAACTGAAATGAAAAATGACGAACTAAAATCGGACGGAAGTTGCCACTGACCTCACGCTAAGGCTTATTTTCAAGGCTCATCCATTATGCGAGAGCAACACAGCATGGTGATCACGACATGACCACTGTCTCCAGTGCCCTTTGCCAGAGGTGGGACAAAGTCATTGTTATGCAAGTCCAAGTCGAGTCGCAAGTCATCAAATTCATGACTCGAGTCTGACTCGAGTCCAAGTCACATGACTCGAGTCCACATCTCATAGGTGGGACAAAGTCATTGTTATGCAAGTCCAAGTCGAGTCGCAAGTCATCAAATTCATGACTCGAGTCTGACTCGAGTCCAAGTCACATGACTCGAGTCCACACCTCTGCCCTTTGCACACTAGAGACAAAGTCCCCCCCCCCCCCTCGCATTTATCCGTACACACAGGCAGTGTAAATTCTGTTAGTGAGCACCCAGGAAGACCAGCATAGTACACGAGGGGGTGGGGTCTCTCTCGTGTCGATGTTTACACACTGCACCAGGTACTCATTTGAGGCTGAGTCGACCTAGGTGAGGCCTAGAACTGGTTCAGACAATCGTCACTGGTGTTGGCCGTGAGCGGGAATCGAAATCGAACTGAGTGTGATAACCGCTACCCCCCCCCCCCCAACTTCACATCACATAAAGACAAAGACACACACACTCACCCGCGTAAAACATACGGACAAAATATGGCAAGGGTCTTCTTACACGAGTTCTGCAGAGTTTATAGCGCATAAAGTTTAACTTTTTCATATTCAGCGCGATTCCCTTAATGATTAAAATGTCATTTTTTAAATAACTTTCTGAGTAGTAGCTGCTAATTTGTCTTTCCATGGGAACATGAAGTTTTGGATCGCTGCTATTCCACCACCATGTCAGCACTCAAGCATCAGGACACCGTTCTCCACTAAAGGAGATCCTTGCAAATTGGAAATTCACTAAATCTGCTAACTTTATTTTAAAAATCTCGTTAATGTCCATCATTGACAATGAACAGCGCCAATTAATGAATGTGCTGTCAGTTTAACACGTAGGATTTCGCGACCAATATCATCCATAGTACAGTTTTTTTGGGTTAGATCGCGTAAATATATGTAAATGTGTCATTAAACCCGCCACCACCCGACACAGCCAATTAGTCAGGTTTGTCGCGTAAACAAAACAAACGACACATTTATATATTTACGCGATCTAATCCAAAGAAACCTATATTGTGAATGTGCTCTGTGTTTGTAGCAGCAGGGAAGACACTCACTGGTCTATACATCTCAATGGAATTTGGACAAACGCTCTGTACAAATGTTCTACAATGGTCGAAAATATTTCACTTAACCACCATTGCTTTTAGACAACACTAATGACGTGAGTGTCATGTAGCATGCCATAGAAGAGTTTTTCTTAAGCAATCGTTGAATTTGAAAATATGTAACCACCATTGCAATGCATCAGACAGAAACTACAATTTACAGGAGACAGAATAACAAAACACATTTTCAAAACTTAATAATTAATACGTGCGAATGACTGCGTGAAAAAACTTTCATCCACTATGATAAGAGTGTTTCAATAAGTAAAGAGACAAAATAATGTTTTCAGATAACATTTATTCGAATCCACGTGACAGACCATTCATTCCTCCACCGTCACCTGCACTAAACTACACTTGTCCCAGTGGTCCACAAATATCCTCATATCAGCAGCATCGAAGACTGGTGATTAGTCCTTGGCCCATGATCACAGCATCGAAGACTGGTGATCAGCCCTTACGCCATGACTGCATTATTGATTCACAGCCTTACCAGATATCAAACTGTTCTTCACATCGAGCTTCTCTCAGAGGTCCAAACGGATGGAAGTCTGAAGGGGGCTAGACCTGGTCTGCGTTCCAGGTGCTCCATACAATCCTATCCAAGCTAAACCCACAACAACTGCACCCTTGCACATTCAGTCTAAAATGGCAAAGGTGCAGCCCTGCAATTGCAGGCTCACTCCACTGCTGGTGGAAGGGCCTCCACTACAGGGAGTTCTCGAGAGCCCCTTCAGAAAGAATTTTGGCCTAGTCCTCGACGCTGGCCAGACATCTTGGAAAGAGTAAAATGACCCACACCTGGTGAACCCATTCATAATACTGGGTGGACAGAGGCGAGGGGATTTAAGAAACTTCTACCATTGTTTCAACTGCCGTGTCAGGTTATCAATCCGGTGACCTTAGGATTGCACGTCCAGTGCACTAACTATTTCAACAGAGCAGCATCGTGCAGTGTAGACATGCATTTTCGTGCGAGAGGACCACTGTTTATCATGAATCCACAGCAATTTGGAGAAATGAACCTTATGGCGGTACCCCGGGGTAACATAGTACCCCGGTTCTCGCATAATGTCCGTGATGCAGTCATTTTTGGTCTGTTGATGGTCGGCGATGCGGCAATCGACTCATCTCAACGAGCTGCACATGATGCACTCTTCAAAGTTGAATTTTTCGATAACGGATTTTTTATGCTAATGTTTGGCGTTTCTACATCGCGGAGTGTGGCACTGATTTCGGATTGGGGAACCCTAGTCGCGGAGTGAAGTTCACCCTTGTAAAAAATAGTGTCCCAGAAATAAAAAGATTTAATTGCTTCGGCCATTTAGTATTATTTGGTACCCCGGGGTACCGCCATAAGGATCAAATGTCAGCCTTCATCCAAAACTCAGCCTCTCGACATGAGGGATGTTGTTTGGCTTTGGAGTAATGACTGAATTATCACCTTGTTGTCATGAAAAAAATGCGCATGTCCTGATTGTCACCATTGCACCCATTGGTCAACATTCCCAAAATTCACAGAGTTGTCTGCATATTGGAACCTTCTTTGATTCGTTGCACGTGTGTCTTTACACCCTGAGAGGACAAAATACAGATAATAGTTTGCTGAACTTCGAATATGCAACTGTACAAGGGCGCCACTGTCTTTCATCATGTTGCAAGCATGTCATCTAGTGCCAAAATCCGAGGAAGAAAAATGTTTCCAATGAAATCCCAGCGTTATGCCCTATTCACTGTGTATTATTTTAAAACCAAAATTGCACTGACATAGGCTATATAATAATTAGCATTCTTATTTTATTAAAACCTGCGACTATTTCATTTTAAAGGCATATTTTTTTAGCATTGATGTGAATGTCTGTATATGGAAGCAATCATAAGTGATGTAACGAATGCATGTTTTGCGCACGTATGAGTTACAGTTGTGATAAAAACACAAAGTTGCATACTGTCTTCACAGAAGACCATGTGCTGCAACAAAGTTCAGGTTAAATAACCTATAAATATGCACTAAAAAGGTTTATTATGGTTGGCACTCATGAGAAATTATAACGTATTATTTCAAACATCTTTTTTTCTGCCATAAAAAGTGTCAACTCTACCACACGAGCTTTTAATAAATGTGTTTGGAATCAAGCGTTACTAAATATTTCTGGAAAATATCAGCGTTCACGGTGATAATTTACATTTTTCGATGTTTACTTGGATTTAAAAGACCAGGTGGTGGAAATGTTCACTTTGTGGACCCATTCCATACAGTATTATGTACGCTTTACCCTTGTTTTACCTTGGCCTGAATAAGTATAATGTACAGTACTTCATCACTCCACTGCTGGATGAAGGTGTCCCTCATGCCATGTCAGTCATGGGGTTGCTTGATTCGCCTCACCACACTGCTCAGCTTCGTATTTGTGAAGGTTCGTAGCACGTGGTGCTTAGTTCTGTGCCGTGTTATTACTTTTTTTGCGAGTGTACCAAAACTAAACTGGAATCCATGGATATGATGGGATAACACTGCATGGCCCGCAATATATACCATGTTGCTTCTCAGCAGGTTGGTCACTCATGGGCATCTCATGGGCATGATGGCATCTCTCTGTGCGATCCTTGTCATTTGATTGAAATGCCAATTATTCGTCTCGGAAATCTTTACTCAGTTTCAAATCCTTTTTTACAGGTTGTCCTGTATTGAGAGGTTTAGGCAATGGCATTAATGAGTGTCTGGCTTCGTGGTGGGGGGGGGGAGTACCTGGTGAAAACCCAACATATGAGAAGCAACACTCATGATCGCTGCTATCTTCTGACCGCATGCCACAATATCTGGAAACTTCCAGTTGTCATCCTGTGCAAGTATTAAGCCAGGCTCATCCCGGCTTAACTTCTGAGATTTGGCAAGATCGGGCATATTTTTTTAGGTGATTTGGTTGTAGGCGTATATTATAACCATGGAAATTGGCCTGCGAAATAATCAACTTCTTTAAAGTTCACGCTTATGAGAATGTGTTGTTAAAAATGTGATTATAATGTATTTAAAGCAGAATATGAATAGCATTATGAATTAAATGTTATTTTGGGAAGCCAAGTCCCACTGTGATGCATTAGACTTTTCACAACGCTGACTTGGTAAAGATGGTTTGTGATGATTAACCATTACGATAATGTACTTTTCTTACGTTGCTTGCTCCAGTGACAAAATTAATAAAGCAACAATTTATAAAAAGAAAGGTACGATAAAAACAATAAAGATAGCAATGCATGGGCCAAGAGGCTTGACATCATATTCTTTTGGTCTTTCGGTAAAGTCACGTAAATAGGTTCAAAGAAAATAACAAAAAACTACGACGTTACGATCGCAGCACAAGCAGTCGTCATCATCTTTTTTCCTGATGACGACCGCTTGTGTTGTGATCGAAACGTCGTAGTTTTTTTGTTATTTTCTTTGAACCTATCTGCGTGACTTTACCGAAAAACCCAGATAATATGAATTACTGCAGTCACGAAAGCTTTAAGTTAAGGCTTGACATCTCTTTCTAAATCAGAGCTGATTATATTATAGAATTAATAGCCACGTGATGGCACTGATCTAGTATGTATGTTGGAAAACGCATCTCCAATGGATATCTCCTGTCAACACAAGAATGGGAAGAGACAAAAGTTCTGGCACTGGTGGAAATTTTTCCACCAGAGGTTTCTACCTATTGAGCATTACACATGTTACTGTGTGCAATGCGCAGTGCTTGTGTGAGCATTGCAATGTGCAATGTATTATTGAAAACAATGGAAAGACCGCCACCTCGTGGTGTATGGTGGTACTGGGTTGCCGACTCGTCAGGGTATGGCTGATGTTGATGTAGAGCTGTGGCCGTCATTGTAAGGCCCGCGGGCCACTGGTGGCCTTTAGTGAGGCCCCTGACAAGACACAAAAGTGAAAACAACCCCTTGGAGGCGGTGTGTGGCGGGCCCTCACACTGATGTCTTATTGATGGAGAGCAACAACTACGATTTCACATCGAGATGGTTGAGTCAATAAAATCGCATCGGGGGTAGCGGAGTGGATCGTCGCTGTGATGCCTTGCTGCGTATTTGCGATTCGTGCATCAAGTCCGTTATATGTTCCACGTTCAGTTATGGGTGACCCACAATCGCACATCGGATTTTTGTTATTTTCCCCAATTTGTTACCAGCAGGTGGTGGTGGTGGCCTTCACGCGCAAGCTGTCCCGACCGTACTTGAATGGCCGAGGGGTTAAATCTTCACTTAAAGCTTTCGTGACTACTACGAAACGTCGCAGTTTTTTTTGTTATTTTCTTTGAACCTATCTACGTGACTTTACCGAAAGACCCAAAGAATATGTCCGGGGGTTGTCGCGTGCGCACTGATCGTTCATTCTGCCGTGGAATTCCGACGTTTGGCCAGCAGTGGCGACGTCCTGAGATGATTGTCGCAGGGTCCTCACCGTACGCCAACATTGCACCGCGTCTTGCAGGCAGTGCAACAACAACAACAAGACGATGTTCATTTACAAACAAACAAAAAGCTGCGCAAAAGTTGTTGCCTACAAACAAATCATCGCGATATGCACCCGACCAGACGTCGGAAGCTTTAGCAGGGTTTTAAGTCCGGTCGGTGTTGTAGGTTTGGGCAAGGGAGGTGCCCAGGAGATGACGGAATCTATCTTTGTGTGGCTCTGAGTGTTACACCCTTGTACATGTGAGTTTTCTCAAGGTCCTCCTGGTTTATTCCCTCATGAACAAAAACACGAATTCACCTAATAGCTCAAAGCATCCTAAAGCCGGACCTTACTGATATAATGCTTGAAGGACATTTATTTAGTTATTTATATAATAAAAATAGATAGCCACGAATTAAATTTACCACTTTTGATTATTAAAACTGCCTTCAAACAAAAATGCATATACTCATTAGCCGACATTTTGGACAATTGCCTTTCAATTAGAGAGTGGGCATAACGATTGACATAGCGTACAAGATCACTGTTTGAGAATTTTTTTTTGAGAAAGCTGACATTTAAACAGTTCTGAACGAACACGTGAACTATTTTCCATCAAGAGATGAATGGGCAGCCCATAACCCCCCAAACAGCCATATAAGGATGCGTGTTTTGAAGAGAATCCCATTGAAGTGGTCCTGTGGTGTCAGGGTCATGGCCCAACGCGGTGACTTGAGGCTCGCCGTCTGTAGGGAGCTCCACAAGGCGATGTCTTCGCCTTTTCACGTACGAAAATACCCCGATTTACTTCCTTTTACGTCGTTCACACACACGTCGTCACTTTATTAATCCCGCGACCCGATTTGCGTCGCCTGAAGCCACAACGTCGCTAACAGCACCTTTCGGGAACGCATCTCCGATGTAAACCGGGATTATTACTCCACCTCAGATGGCACATCATAATCATCCATGATCATCATAATCATCATAATCATCATAATCATCCATGATCATCATAATCATCATAATCATCCATAAGCATCATAATCATCATAATCATCCATGATCATCATAATCATCATAATCATCCATGATCATCATAATCATCATAATCATCCATCATCGATCTACTGCTGGATAAAGGCATCACCAAGCCACATTTGCAAATGTGGTTTGCAACTTTGATCCATGTATCGACAGTTCAAATCGAATGTGCAATTTTATTGAGGAACTTGTGTTGTGTTGGTGTAGTCTGGGACTGTTTTTTGTTATTGTGTTGCTGCTTTGTCCAAGCTTGCATTTAGTGTTGAAAAATCGTCGGGAATTGATATACTTTTGCCATCGTTACCCATATACTTTATTTTTAGCGACGTTCTTAACTTTTTTATACTTTGCACTCCAGACGTGTTTGTTGTATTGTTTGTTGTTCAACTTTCTGAACCGACCCTACTGGACATCTGTGGGGAAAAAGCTTCATAGCTCATCGGATTCCTCCTGCAGTATAAATAAATATTTTGATTGTCACCTCTCGTGGTTTTGTAACGCAACATTACACCGAGCTCCTGCTCACTGAGCCGATCTCACCGCACCTCTGATGAACACGGTAAGCTACGTACGGTGCGAAAGAAGTTAAACGTACATACTCACCTGTTGAATGTGGCTGGAAATAAATAAGTACACATTAACCATCATGAATATTAACCATCTCAGATTTGCTAACTGCATTTAATTTTAACAACCATTGGAAATGAACTACAGAAAATTTTAGAGTCACTTCATATAGAAATATGCAACGTGGCGCTTAAGATAAAGGTGACCAGATTGCACAAATCGGCCTTAATTGGTGTGTAAATAAAAAAAATAAAACATTTAATAAAATTAAAACTAAAATGCACGTAAACAAACAAAGAATAGGCGTGAGCTCGCACAGAAGCCTAAATTATTAGGCCATTACATGGAAACTGCTGGTCAATATCGAGCCCTTTTAAACAACAGAAAGGTCCCACTGCGGAATGAGAGCCAGGGCTTGCTTTGTTCGTGGGAACGGGAGAGTGGAAACCCATTAAAGCAGAGGGGAAAAACAATAATGGAGGTGCTGGGGTTGCCAAAAGCAGATGTTGTACGTGCCGTTTAATTTGATTTGGCTTTAGCTGTGTGAATTTGTTTCAGCTGTCTGTGGGTCTCGTGGGATGGCAGTGATGTTAGTGCACTGTAAGGTTGCCACCTCTTAGGTACAAAACAAACTGGTACATGTTGGAATTATAGATTTCTTTTATAACTCCAGAAGAGGGGAAAACTACACTGTATTGTCTCGAGTAAAGTTATATTACAAACTGAAAAAAAGACAGATTTCTACAGACAGCTACGTTGATAAATAGGATGACCATGGGAAAACCAGTACGGGTGGCAGGTCTAGTTTACTGGCCTACAACACTGGCAGCCCTGGGTTTGATTTCTGCCCTCCACAACAATTGTAATCTGCAGTGCTGAAACGTCACAGGAGATATAGAAGCGACTGCTTGTGATTCTGGCCGCACCACTCTCTTACGTGCCTTGGTTGAACTTAATGGACACGTGCAGCACTTTTTTTTTTAAACACACTGCCATATCAGGGTCTCACCATGCCGTGCAGAATTGTGGGGGTTATTCGACCATACTTCCCCATGCTGGCACGTGCAGGGTGGTGAAGGCGATATACAGCTTAAGATGCCTGCACTGCCCTCTACTGGCTCATGACCTTTCTCCCATTGAAGCATTCTCCAGGTTCAAGGATCTGCATAGATTTCGAGATCTGCCAAAGATCAGGTTCGTTCCGAATGCTTTGGTCACGAAGTTGCCTTAATAGGTGCGCATAAAAACAGTACTCACCCCAAGTTGTATAGCGCAGTAGGTCTTGCCGGGTAAAATACAAAAGAGTTTAAGTGTGATATCTGCTTTGCATCCATTTCTTTATGAGCCTATCTGAAAATGTACACAGTGTTCTTCTATTAACCATGATATACCTATCGCATTCATATGCAATGCATTACATACACAAAAATAAATTAGAGAGCAGATGCTCTGCACGGTCTTCGGCTTCTTCCTCATGATACTGCGCAGCATTAAAGACTAAACGTGTGCCCCAAGCAGTCTCACGGCCTCTCAAGGCTAATGTCCCAGCACGGTTCTGCGCTTGAGAGGTTTGGATAATTTCACGAATGAGCATTAGACTCGTGGGTGGAAACTGGAATGGGAACCTGACAAAACATTCCTTTTACTGGTAGGAACCACCTGGTTCCACCAGCCCACAGGGGATTATTGTGTCTGTCCGTCGTACAGGGAGGGGCTGGGTGGGGAGGGGCTGGGTGGGGAGGTGCTGGTCACCCCGTGGTGCCCTTATAAAACTCAACGTTTAACCTACTCACGCCGGCTTGTGCCCGCCCTCACAGTCGGCCATATTTTCGGAATACACCACGCCGCCGTTGACCCTGGCCATCGACAGAGCAACCCAACGTTCCTACCAGCTCCCTCCGCAGGAATGTGTTTACGAGTAGAGTATTTGTATAATGTGGGTTGCGGGCATACAGTGTCGTACTATTATGAATTATATCATAAGGCATTTAATGTTTTACAAAAAAATGGGTACCTTGTTAAATTCCTTGCGAAATTCGACAGCAGGTTATACGTTTTCCATTGATAATAAAACATTGTTTTATTCACCACAAAAGTATTAATTAGTTTCAGGACTATTTTCGTGTAGGTTCATACTCTTAAACTTAGCCATTTTCTTTATTGAAAAAATGGGAGTGTCTGGAAAAAAGAGTTCCACGATATACGACTTCATTTGCCATATGCGTTTAACAACGACAGCACAAGTGGCGTGCAAAAAGCAAACACACACCGGACATTACAATGATGGGCACCTGCATTTTTTTATTTAGAGTAGCATAAATACAATTAAAATAACATTCAAAGACATACAGTATTTACAATTTATTTAACAAGCGTATCCTTTCACCGAGATACAGGCAAGTACACACACGCGCGCGCCAAGTATGTTTAAGAAACACAAACATAAATGAGAAAACGTGCGGCCCTTGTGATCTGTTTGGGACCCAGCTCAAGTCAGCCGGACGTGCTCACCTTTTCGACACAATCTCCTTTTGAACCTTGCAGACATCGCACGACCGAGGCAAGTGAAGATCTGCCCACAGTAACACAGATAAACACCCGGCGAGGAAAGAGAGCGATGTGATTCTGGGAAAAGGAAATAGTAAAATATATTTTTTAAAATCAGTTCACAACTCAATTGCTGATATCAGTTTGTAAAACCATATAAGTTAGTCAGGGGCTTTTATTATTCTTAAATGAAAACAACATTGGCTCATGAAGGTGCATAACCTTGTGTTTAGAATATTTTCTTTAAAAAAAAATCAATTCAATTCAGCAGACACGACTTGTGTTGCACGGGCAGGGTGACGATCTGTTTTGGCGTGTGGTGCATTTTTATGTGGAGAGCAGAGCCAGCTTGATGATAAGCGGTTACCTCCAACTATTAAATATTGGCATCGCGGCTGCGTTATCCTAAAGGGAATGTACAAAAGTTATCTGATAAACTGTGAATTGCGCTTAACAATGGTAGAGAGAGAGAGTGGTGAGCACTGATGTCTATTGAAAAGTGGTGGCAAATGCTATGCAAAGCATCTCCCAGGGGACGATAATATTTATAGTAACAGTAAAGTGTTTTTTCATTGACACTGTGTGGACATCAGTGCCATGGGAACATCAATAGTGAGAGGTTAACACAGCATACATGTACAGGAATATTAGTACTGGTATGAGATTATTATTACAAAAAAGAACATCTTTCATTACTGTATGCTAAAACTTAGCGAAACTCAAAAACTTTAGGGCATGCGTCAGAATCATTTGCGTACACTCGTGTTTTTCCTGCTGGATGGGCTCAAAGCCAAAGCAACGAGATGGTGGACTGAAAATGCAGTCCACAAAAGGAGAGGGTTTAACAATCATACAAAGGCAACAATACACAAGTGCTTTTTTCACGAATGTCTGAAATATGACCATGAGACCCACCAAGAGCATCTCGTCATCAACATAATATTTAGCCGCAATTAATTTCTGTATAACCAAATTAAAGTTGTTTTTAAAGGTTGACCCATGAAATACATCACTGAATGTGTAGTACAATGCTGGATGCAAATATAGCTTTGTCCTCGAATGTTCTTAATATCATCCCACTTCAGGGTACTCAAAATTATGCATCGGGATACATTACCTTATAAAGAGCTATTTCACTGCTAAATTGTTAATTTAAATGCTTTAAATAAATAAAATTTTAATCGTTTACATCTCTGTGAAAGTCAGCGGTTAAAGGAGCCACCATTAAGTGGTTATATATTAAGTATGAGATGTATATGTTGCAATCAGACATAGTCAAGTAAGCTTAGCAATAAATTCCCTAAATTAAATTGAACTAAATGCCATGGATCTATAAATGACTGATGGATAATTATTCACACCAACATTGCGAGTTGCAAAACAAGTGATTATGAATTAGCAAGCAAAACATTCAATAAATATTCAGCTCTGTACAATTAAAACAAGCAGATGCCTCACATAGAGTTGTCTCCTTCGTACAGGGCCGATTCAAATTTCTGAGCTTCAAGATCAAGTGTTCTCGACGGCAGTGGCGATTCACCCACCGACAATGGCCACGACGACGACTTAAGAGATGGATTGAAGCGGTGGGTGGCCAGTTGGTTCAGGAGGTGAACGCTAAGTCCATTAAAAGCACCTGAGCCAGCACCAATTAGAACCCGAACTGTCACCCATGAATAAATCCAGGTTTTTATACATGTATTTTTTTATACATACAAAACATCCGGTTGGCAATATTTGCACAATTTATTACAAATCAATAGATGTTTGAAAGATACGAGTGACCAATGAATAACGATCGCAAAATAAGACTTGAAAATGCGCTTGAGCCATCGTTATCCAAATTTCAACATTATGCATCCCGCATCCTTCTCAACTAATAACATCGTACACTTTTACGTTTCATAGTGTACACACAGGAGGCATTCACTGCTTAGAATGCACAACCAATATAAACAGTATTCCTGATATTAGTGGGTTTTAATTTTATTTGGCTTAACGCACGTATGCCGTAAGAACTTTACGCAAAACCCATTATCATAAGCGCTTGGGATAAAAATGGCATAAAATAACCAACAGCCTCTTGACAAGACTCTTAATCTTTGAAGCTGTAGCTCTGTCGAACAAAACTCAATGAGATTCACAAGGGTTTAAAATAAAAAAACGAGGTAATAAAAAGACATACATTAATAGAATGGCAGTGATGTTTTGCACAATCCTCATCATACAGCTTAACCCAAGCCAGCAAAACAGTGAAGTGTGCAACAATGTCAACGTGACCCTCTGACCCTTGGGGCTCACATTGGTTCCATGTTAATGTGGGACAACCTGGAAAGTTGTCTTTAGGGTGAACACTCCAAATGAGCTCCATCAATCCTGCTTGGCTTAAAATCGTGGGCATGAATTTCCCGCTTTGCAAACGAGCTTTACCAGTGCGAGTTTGTTTTATACAATGGTTGTTAGCAATTTGCCCAATGTCAGCACATCCTCGATTATTCCAATTAAGCAAGCGTGACGTGATGGGCGCGTTTAGAGTGCCTCGCACTGACGCCAATGACTTATCTCATCGCGTTACTATGAGAACGCTGGGCGATAACAGGCGAGACAAATTGAAGCTTGTGTCAATAAAAAAACGAAATGGGGATCCAACGCTATGGCATTGTGCACACGTTTACTTTCTCTCTGTCTTCATCTTTACTCGCTCTAGAAATGATTGCTCCACATAATACTGCGTAAGAAATAGGGGTGTAACAATCTCCCCCCTCCCCCGTGAATTGTTACAATTCAGTCATGATTTGAACCAAAAATATTTTTTGGAACGATGCCGTGAATGTTAGTGCCTGCCAGTGACGGTAGAGGTCACATTAACCCATAATATGCAACATATTCCTATGGGGGGGAAAATAAATCCGATTCTTATACACGTGATTCGATGGATGTATCATTAGTTTTAAGACTGGATATTAAGTGATGACTTACTACATCGTTACACTCCAAACACAAATCTCCCTTTCGTTTTAATGTAACTTTCATATATACGTAAATAACCATCTCACTGTAACACTTTCTACTACAATATAAACCTCTCTCCTTGTCTGGAGAACAACTTATCGAAAAGGGAAGCTGAAAAGTGAAGTGGTAAGCGCGCTTGCCACAGAGGCCATTTTCACAAACAAGGTTCGAATCCCACATTCACTTGCTAAGCTGCGCACCAAATTTACCACAGCATGCCACTGGCTGTGTACAGAGGGCATCAGAGAGGATGTGACAGTGGACATTGTGTGCCGTTTTTTTACAGCCAATATCACGAATTTGAAAACGAGTTCCAGTTGAACTACAAATTAGAAGTGATGGTCCAACACTGCTCCAATTACTCAGGATTCACTTGAAAAAAGATAAACGACCCCATTATGAACCTTGTTAAATGAACGATGGTGAATTGTGAATGCAATATACAAAAAAATACTCTGCTTAATTCTGCACGTTCATCAAGTCACACACAATTACTAAAACACACTTTTCTCACCATTACAAGACGACCACTATCCAAACGATCACTTTCAAGCATTTTGCGGTAAAACCCATGAATAACATTGCACGTTCCTGAAAAAATAAAAATGTCTATCTTACACGTTCCTAAGCATTTAATTCCCCTCCCTTAAATTCATCAAATGCCTGTACACTACAAGGTACCATTACATACACCACCATGATCTAATTTGATAAATTGTGGAATGTAGGTTTTAAACCACTGAGACATTGTGAAGATTGTCGCTTTAATAATCCTTTGATTACGCCTTGCCAGGTCTCCTTGAGTCTTACTGGCCTCTCACACATGTACGTTTCATTTAACTCGCCTACGTTAAGAAACTGGGCTTTTTTCCAATCACGCATTCAAACACACTCTGCCAAATAATACACACTAAGCTGAAAAACATTTAATTAGGCCATGAAAAATATCATGGGAGGGAAACAAAACTGCACAGTATTTTTCAAGCATGGCAAAACAAATAAGGTGTGCGTATACTCAACAACCCCATGTCACCAACAGCCTCGTGTAAATACCAACATATAGTATTTTTTTAAGTTGTGTCAAGAGTAAAACAACATCATAAATAGTATGCTGCTTTATCTTTATTTCACTGTCATAATTGTGTTTCGAGATGTTGGGCGTGATGTCAAATATATATAAATAGATGTATGGACTTCTTTCGCACCGTACGTAGCCAACCGTGCTAATCGGAGGCGCGGGCGGAGGGGAAGGACAACACACTAAACACAAAAAGACGTCCTAAAGAAATTACCAAACACGATCAATATAACATTTGGCAGAGGTGGCCAGGTGGCTCAGAGGTTCCAGCGTGGCACCGCTGCGACCTCTCAGATCGAACCGAAGCCACCGCCGGCTATTAAACTGCCCTCTCGAGGGTACTACGCTGATGGTTTCAGCACAGTCGCCAATTGCTGTAAAAAAAAAACGTGATTACATTTGGCACTGCACTTAATTTGGCTCAATTCCAGCTCTAAGAATTAAATAGTGGTTTCACTGTCAAAGCGATTAACATTACCAGCACTGTCCACTTGTGTGTGGGTCAGGGATCACTTGAAGGAATCTCAGTCGTTCTGCAATTTCTGCTTCTGTGGGCTGTTCTCTAACATCGCAGGTTGCACATACTCTGTGAGAGTTGCAAGCGGTTTCTTCACCTCATGACATGACACCGGTTGTACAATGGAGAACAAAAGGGGCAAAACATTACGGCAAATATCGTGCATGTCTTAAGCCTGATGCTGTACGTTTCAATGATTAGTTGACATGTTTACTGTATTCCTCTGCGTGTCCGGTTTCCCCTGGAATATTCTTTTGGTCTCAGTGAGCTCTCATCTGGTATGAATGTTTTAATGTTCTATAAAAAAAAGGGTCATTGCCTGAAACATCGTCAATTATATATTTTGTTCATGTTGAGGCAGTGTTAATGATGAAGGGGTTGAGTTTTTTTGGTATAAAGCAAATGTATAAGCATAGTGGCTACGTTAGGTTGAAGTGGATGCTTGTCATACATTGCACAGCTTTCGCAGGATACTAGAGGGGCCGAATGTCTTTCGCCATAGCGTGTGCCTTTTTTTTTACTACAACTGGTGGAACTTCTACTGGGTAGGCAGGAACGTTACCTTGTTTAACGCAGATTGCACAAGTTTACACACACATTGTTCATCTGCTCCCAGGCTGGGTATGGAGATGACACAATCGGGCAGGGGCATTTTTTTTGTCTGAAACACACGGCACATTGGAAAATAGTGCTGTGTTTTAAATATATACTTTTCAAACAATGGGCAGAACTAATTTCTACTGTTAGTCCTGAGCCAGTGGTAGATATTCCACATTGCTATGGCGGAGACCAGTTAATCCATAGGACAACCACTGAATACGGAACATGAAATTTGTGTTTTAATCTATAAAGCAAAAAGCGTGGTCAAAAAGTCATGAGAATGATATATTAAGAGTAAGCATACACTCACACTTATTTTAAAAATACAGAACAATTTGTATCAAAGGACACATTCAATTACCTGATTTGTTCAGATGGAACTTTAAAATAAGGCAAATATTCAGCAGGAGCAACTCTTTCAATATCTCATTCTCAAAACGTTGACTTCCCCCAATATTTAATATATAGCACACACACGTGTAAACATAATAAACATGTACTGCACGTGCAATATATATTTACGTGTTTGTACATATACATTTAATTCAGACACACAAACTTATATTGCATATATACAAACGGAAATTGTGTGCACTAAATTATGTGCGTGTATGTGTGTGTATATATAATGTACAGCTCATATGAACACGAAAGACACGCAAGAAATGGCCAAGACCACAGAAATATGTGGATGCACAAATACTGTCGGGAAAAAAATATTGACCTATGACAACAAATGCTTCTTCAGCAGAACTCAAGTAAGAAAGCTCGCGGCTCTGCATCCCATTCACGTGTGATGACAATTCCTGCGAGCGAGAAAGTATTTCTGGCTCGCATCTGTCCAACCAAAGATAGGGGCTTGCGCGAATGCCTGCCTGGCTCCGATGCGAATGATGGGAGTCAATATGCAACAGGTCAACTGCCTCGAGTGGTTTTTCAAGTCGAGCGACAATCGGATCAAGTGTTGTGGTCTGCAGAGTTTTTGTGAACAAAAAATAAATAAAATAGACGATTTTAAAAAAGTGGACAACTGCTCTCAAAGCTCAGCTGTGATATGTGCAGAGCGAGCGTGCAACAGTGACGGGGGGGGGGAATGCTGGGAGGAAAAAAAGCCAGCACAAAAGGGCAATTTATTTGTTGCTACTGCCATCGCTCTGCCTTGCAATTGGAAAGGATTTTAAAGGGATTTTATCTTTCAGTAATATTTTACACACATATGTATATTCTTTTTGTTATTGCCACTTTTCCCATTTATTGTAGGGGTGTATCGCAGGCATACAAAATATTTAAATGTGCACGCATGGCCGTAGCTGAAGCTATTATGAGGACAAAAAGCCACATCCCCTTGGGTCTCAACACCCTTGCCACAGCTGCCTATGATGAGAGAGCTGTGGAGCCCCCCCGACATAACCAGACAGCAAGGTGTGCAAGCACGCATGTGGATGCGAGCACGTCTGGTGTGTATGAGTAAATGTGTGTGTGTGTTGATGTGCGTTGAAGCGGTAAAGTGGTCGGTGCACCGTGCTGCTCTCTCGGTAACTAGGGGGGTTTCATTAGCGGTAATTGGTATTTGAACCGGCACAGGTGGGGGAGACTCAGGTGGCCAAGCACACGTGGTGCCGGTACCACGGTCCCTTCGTGTTTTCAATCGTTGTTGGTGCTTGCTAACAGCACTTGCCCTAACGGCCTTCGAGGTGAGAGGAAAAATGCTTGGCCTTTGTGCGTGGATATTAAACTCTTGCACTCTTACTTACAATTTACATGAATGAATTACCGTAGGTTAACTTTAATGTGCAGTAAGGTAATTAAAGGGCAAGCAGTAATCTGAACTTCACATTGCAGTGTTTTACGCATATCAGCATCATTGTCTTAGTATTGGCCTCTAACTCATTGTCAAGCTATTAAGCTGTCACGTATGCAGTTTCTCATGACACCTCGAATGCAATATCTCTAAGTGAATAAACAGACAGGTAAATGAATCTGCACACGCAAACATACATCCAGATACTGTATACTAACACAAATGTGTGTGTATGATAGCTGTTTCTGTACACATGTATATTCGGTGTGTGAGGAGTGGTAGATTAGCGGTTAGCTTGCTGTGCGACGAACCCGGCGACCCGAGTTCGATTCCCGCTCATGGTCCTGGGCCTCCTCCAGGTCGACTCAGCCTTAAATGAGTACCTGTGTAAAAATCACCACTCGGGAGACAAAGGTGGCCGGGCATGGCGTTCGGCCACCCACCCCCTTCGTGTGCCGTGCCGGTCTTCAAAGGTGCTTACTAAGAGCACTTGTTAAGGCTGTACGGGGAATCTTTTCTTTTCCTTTGTATATTCGGTGCAATTGTCTGTGCTGCGTGTTTGCCTGCTGCTCCTCTTCTAAGCTCACTGAAAGTTCACACCCCGAATTATCCGCCAACGTTTGACCTTGGTGGACAAGGCAAGAGAGGCTAGCCATGGCCATGCAACACGCACGAATTTGCTCACTCAACGGACACTCACACCCACAAAACAAACACCCACATCACCACACGAGGGCAGTCGCGCTTGATGTCGCTGCTGGAAAAAAAAAATCTTCTGCCGTTTCTACGGCTTCCGTGATTCCACTCCGCCGAACCACGCCTCTTCCGCACGCCACATCACCACAGTCAAATGTACACTATTCACAGCTCAGCGAAGGGTGGCCCAGGGTCACGGCTTGTGGAATCTGCAAGGGACAGAAAGGAAGGATCCGGTGTGAGAATTTCCGCGATGGGTGTTAAATTGGACATGCGCCGAGCTCATTAGCCGCGATCCCTGGAAATGCATGGCGGTGTGCACCTACATTTTGTTTGCCTGCCCTGGGAGCTGCTGAACCCCAAACACTCAATTGGGAAGCTACCCCCCCTCCACCTCAAGAGTAAATTTAATCCTAATACCTAGGGAATGTGATGCTCTCAATTTTACCACAAGGAGCCTCGGAGTTAATTTGGTTTTGCAATTGCAGTAAATTGGTCTGGCCCAGCTCTGAGGATTAATTTGGCAGATCGACACAAGCAAAAATACAGAAATTGGTATCAAATGTGAGCTGCTAGGTAGAGACCACAGCATTTGTCCATTCTCCTACAACAGCAGTTGCACATCTCGTGTTATGGCCCAAAGGTGGCATGCTAACGCATTGGAGAATATTTAAAAGGTCTATCTTATGTGAAAATTAAATATTCTAAATCAAGTTTGAGCCACCTCTACGGGGAGGTTTTAAGTGTGTTTTATCTCTCCCTGTGTGTCTCTGTGTTGTCTCTCTCTGCTTGTGTGTCGATCTTTGTTTCTCCGTGTCTGTGCCTTGTCTCTCTCTCCAAATTTCACACTTAACTTCTAATTTAGCAATCTTTGGAAGAACGTAATCAACCAGGCTATGCGTTAATTGTAGGTTGACCGACTCTCTGTGTTGCATTGCATTTCCAAATTTTACTAAGTTTGTTTTTATTAAGTGTGTTTTCTCTCTCTCTGTGTGTCTCTGTGTTGTCTCTCTAGTATTTCCTGCAGTTTGGTTTCTCTCTCTCTGTGTCTCTGTGTTATCTCTCTCTGCTTATGTGTCTGTCTATCTGTCTCCGTGTCTGTGTTTTGTCTCTCTCTCAAATTTAGCAATCTTTGGAAGAACGTAATCAACCAGCCGACTCTCTGTGTTGTATTGCATTATATTTCTAAGATTACTAGGTTTATTTTCTGTTTCATTTGTACCTGATGATGATTGCTTGTGTTGTAATCGAAACGTCGTATGCTATTATTTAATTTATTTTTTCTTTCTACGTGACTTTACCGAAACAACCAAAGAGTAATTCTACATTCATTTCATCAACACAGCGGCCCACTCTGCGTATACTCAATGAAATGTAGATGAATGTTGTGTTTTATGTAGCTGTTCGAGCTGGGAATGAAATGCAACTCGTCAAATGTGACATCCGGCTTATTACTTTAGAAAAGAGCACAGAACCGGAAGTGTACGCCTCAGCAGTGTGGTGGATTTCGAGTGGGGTGTTGGATGTGACAAGGTTTGGCGATGACTCTCATCGCCAAACCTTACACGACAAGACCTTTGGTGGCAACTCACCTGGTGAGATGCCTGCTCAGTTCATGAACCTCCATCTCAGAGCTCTTAAACTCATTCAACTCCTTGCGGATTGCAGCCTAACACACGCAACAAAGACAAAGAGACATACAGATTGTAGCGATGTAGGCCAAGGAAAATCCACACACAATGTACACTAAACACACATTGATGCACCGCACACATGCATACACACAAAGACAAAGGAACCCCCATGTAGCCTCCATAAACTGTTGGATGGGTGGCCAACACCTTGCCCGGCCGCCTTTCTCTCCCCAGAAGAACACACACACTGCAGCAGGTACTTATTTAAGGCCGAGTTGATCTAAGGTAGCCCCCGGACCGGTTCAAATATCCGCCACTATTATTGGTCGTGAGCGGGAATCGAACTCGGGTCACTTGGTTCAGAGTGAAGTGCGCTAACCACAGGGTTCAATGGCGAGACACACCAACATCCACAATGAGCCCCTGAGCTGCCCAGCCATCTCTCCTTGCCACCGACTCACAATCACGACTGACAACAACCGACTCGCAGGCACCGACTGACAACCATTGTCTTCATTGAATTTGGCATCCAGACCAATAACTTTTTTAAACTGTAATCGCTCCCTTCAAATGACCAAATTCAATTTGCTTTCTTAAAATTGCTGCTTCACAGCAAATATTCTCATAATTCGCAAATTCACTTCACGCGGATTTTTTTTGTTATCGCATTGTTCTACAAGTCAGGTCTGGTAGAGTTGAGTTTTGGATAAAATTGGTAACAGTGATGTTGTGTAAGGCAGTTCTCCTACATTCTTTCTAATGGTTTGCAATGTTTACTGATGCTATTTTATTCTGTAAGTATAATTGCTAAATCTTTCCGAGCAAAGAGTATAGGCGTGTACAGTATGGGATTAGGTTTTATTAATGCAAAGTTATCAAGATGTTTTAGCGTTAAGTGACGGTGTAGTTTTGTGCTGGCTACTTGTTGATGACTGGGGATCCAGCCACAGGTGCTTTAAAGTAATAACAATTTAATTTTACATCACGTCATTCATGCTTATTGCATCCCACAACGCTGCACATTACTGATATGTATGGGCCAAATCCTATTCAAAGTGTTCAATGAAATGCATCGATCTGTGACGTGAGCCTTTAAGGTATCCTCATAGTTTGACTTGCATTACACTCCGTATTTAAATCAAACCTCGACAGCAAATTACAACGTCATATTGTTTTTACACCGGCACAGCGCAGGTATACCCCACGATCGCCCCACCACGACGAGGAGTGTGTAAAACCACCAAACATTACGGACATCAAATGAATGGAGAGTTCTTGACAACTTGTACGGCTTACACAGATCACGGACACTGTTCATGGAGGTTATTAAGCCCTTCAATGCTTTGTCAGTAAACCAACATTTAAATGTCTTCTCAACTGTAACAGGAAACCAACGTAATTTATCGGACAGTGACCTGCACTGGGTCTACCCAAAGGCTCTATCTCCCGTGGGAAACCCCCTCTTTGTCCTCGTCGCTACCTTGTCAGCGGCAGTGAGGCGCGTCCAGGGTTTATCAGCTCGCCGATCGTAATCCTGGGCATCCGCCACCTCCACGTAGTCGTTGAAGCGGATAAGGATCTTTTTTTCTCGCAGCTCCTCCACCGTGGGCCTCTCGCTCAGCTGTGGGTCAAGTTGGAGAGGAGTTTAAGCCGGGGGTGGGGAACCCGCGATCTCGTGGCCCATTTACGACCTCACGTCGTATGACCCATGGCCACAGGTACAACCAGCACGCAAACGGTGTCTCTCCCAAGCGCTCCGATGTGTTCTCGGGTTGTGCCACGCGTCGTTCGGCACGATGTCTGACATTTCGCTCCACATTGCTGAATTCTGAAGAAGCTCTCAGCACGTGAAGCAAAAACGTCGGGCATCGTGCCAGAGAACACGGTACAGCCCAGAAACGCAAATGCAGAGCACGTATGGCACAATCGCGAAAATCTATGCACGTGTGATCTTTATCCATCACTGTGTGCATCTTAGGAAATATTTCGTGTATATGTGTGCTTGCCCGCCAAAGGTAAGTTTGTGTTTTCTTCTGCACTCAATAATGTGACAGTGAGCGCACGGGTGTCGTGAGCATCGCACTAGTCAGGTAACTCGGTGATTAGTCCCGGTGATTTCTGCAGGGCATTTTCATAGAAAAAAATCGGCTGCTAAGTGGACCTCGTTTATCAAAATGATGTCACTTTTTATATTTTTCAGTCCAATTCCAAAATTACCAGAAAATGAATTTTGCAAGATAAAAACTGTCACTGGAGGTGAATGATTATTAATTGTTTTAACCATTAGTTTACATGCCAAACGGCTTTCCTGTGTTAAAATAAACGTTAGGCATAAACAGGCTCTTACCTGATTTCAAACGAAGGATGTGTGTATGTAACTATAACATAGTTACGATAACAAGACATTATTACAAGTCAGATTTGTAGTTTGGCCCAAGTCTTGCTTACTGCGGCTATAATTATTCTCAGTGTAAGTAGTTGGCTTTTATTTATAATTGGGTGAGAGCTCGTGAAATTATCAATTATTTATTTCAGGGGAGACTTGAAGTTAATGCAAGTAGGTAACAAAACAAACTACAGGCTATAATTGTGCTTTCTCTGGATGTAAGTTGTACGTATCTTTCGCACCGTACATAGCCAACGGCTAAATAAATGAAAGTCAAGTTGCTGCTACTTGGCTCACGTGGGATGAGTCGCATTACCTTTCTTGACAGGCGTCGCTTAATCTCCTGTTTTTCTTCCTGTTCCTCTTCTTCATTCTTCACTACAAAAACAACAGCATGTGACAAGCAGGTCCCTGTGTGTGATGCTAGTAATTAAACAGGAGGGATTTGCCATCGGCACCGTGTGATATCAAGGCCACAGCTCATTATCGCGCATTTGCAGGACTGTGTCTTTGCACACTGATGGCAGGAATCCATGGCATTGCAAATTAACTGTAATTCATGCACATAAAAAAAAACATCACGCCAATTTACATACCTGCTAAAACCATTCACAGTGTAATTGTGCAATGAAAATTATCGCATGAGACAAAGGGCTCCTGTAGCCACCCAAACATGACATCATGTCAAGTAGCGGGACCCAGATGATACCACTCAAATGCTTTCGGAGTAATTGCAATTAAATTTCCTTACCACACACTAGAGAGCACACCATCATGTCCTATATATCATGGTTTTATGCGTGTGTTTGATCCAATTTAAATTGACTAATTATCATGTATTTTCCCCCCTAAAAATCACTGGTGACCAGGATGAGAGACCGCCAACACTCGAGAACCAAGTTGAACGTCAGCTTGCCGGCTGGATTTAAACTCAGGATCTCAATGCTGCGGGATCATTGCTCTGAAATGGAAAGCAGCCCTGTGCACCAGCGAGCCAGCTATATATTTCACGATTGAGTTATATTGTAATATATTTAATATTTAAATTACATTTTGCATGAAAAAGCTAATCAGAGGCATACAGCCGATTTAAAGGAATGCACCGTACTTGTAGGCTTGATAGTCCACATGCCATCGTTTGTACGCGTAACAAGCTGCACTTAATGCCACGCAGGAGATATATCTACATTAATTAAATTGGAGCTACTTTCGCGATATTACGCAATGAGTTACGGGTTAAGCAAAAACATTACCCCCACACCCATGTCACGCCCAATCTTCTCCTCCGTTAACATGAATACTATAACCATTCATTAATTAAGTGATTACAGTGTATTCTTACGCTCACGAGAAAGGCATTGATTTGTGTGTGTAAGAATTATTATGTTACAATTGACTTGAATTTTTAAGAAAAACTAATATGACAATCTTGACTTAAAGCTTTCGTGACTGCAGGAATTCTTTGGGTCTTTCGGTAAAGTCACCTGATGACGATTGCTTGTGTTGCGATCGAAACGTCGTGATATTTTTATTTTTATTTTCTATCTACGTGGCTTTACCGAAAGACCCAAAGAATATATGACAATGTTATACATGAATGAGACAGAACGAACAAGAAAAATGCATATGAGGCAGTAAAAAGGAGACAATATTTTGTAATCGAGTTGAAACTGTGAATTTTTACAATGAATTAAATTGCGTGCATAGGGGGTGAATCCCTACGTGCCTAATTATCGCGTTCACAAACCCTCAAATTTATTCTCTGCAGCATCTTCTTGGTTCTTTCGGTAAAGTCACGTAGAAGGGAAATAATAAAATAGTGACTAATCCCATATCTGCATTTCCCATAAATATGCTAAATTCCTCTTGAAATGCAAATTAATTTGTCAAGGCGCTCTTCCCCCTCCAACCCAGCTTAAATATACGCTCCAAGCCTGGGGTGTTTCATTCAAACGCTGTCTTCCCGACAGACCTGTTCTTCACCTGAGGATGGCTGCTTGCGTTGTGGCCGAAACGTCGTGAGAATTATTTTATTATGTTTTATTATTATTATTAGTTTATTATTTCCCTTCTACGTGACTTTACCGAAAGAACCAAGAAGATGAATCCCTGTAGTCACGAAAGCTTTAAATCGAAATCTCTGCAGCATATTTCAGATTTTCTCTTTAAACTCTAAACCATCGATTCCCAACCTTTGGTGGTTCGCGGACCCCTTGTGGTCCGCGAGGCTACTATAATGGGAGGGGGGGGGGGTGTCCGTGGAAAATAAAAATAAAAACATCCTCACCAAGGAAATGTCGTTTCAAATGACTCGTGGCATGTGGTGGTCCACGAAAAGTTTGGTCGTTGGAAAGGTTGAAGGAGGTCAGTCATCTATATCCGTAATTCTTTTATTTATTTATCTGACATTTCCACGGCCAGTGCAAGGGCCTCCACTTGAGGGAGCTCGAGGGTGCCCTTTGAGAGGCTATTTGGCCTACTCTTCCACACTAACCGTACGTCTTTCAAGAGGTAAGATTACCCACTTTCCACCGCACACGACCTGTGGATCTCCTGTTGTGTACGAACCTATTTATACTGCTGGGCGAACAGAGATGGGAGCATTTAAGAAACTTGCAATTTCAAATACCCTTTAGCAATGTAAAATGCCATTTGCCGACTGGTTTTGCCAGCGGTATTCCGTTAAGTTAGTTTCTTTTAAATTCAAAGGAGCTTAACGTTCTATCACTCTCTATAGCGGTGCATTAAATGGGATTTACTGTATCTCCAAATAACATTTCTGAATTCCGCACGGGTGCCGTTATTTTGGGGCAGCTCTCAAAATCCCAGGACACACGTCAAAAGAAACATTGGGACGAGCCAAACGCCGTATCGCTGCGACCAAATTCTCCGCATTTCGTGTGCACTGCGATAGCTGTTTGTTGAGCATTAATTGTTAGCAATGAAAAATACATAAAGTAAATAGCAATACACTGAATAAATAGCACATTTTAATTACTAGACCTCAATGCATCTCAAATGAGCTGATGGACTACAAAGCATAGCTTTTTTTTTTATTTTGTGTAGGGATGAATGGTCAGACTATTGTTTTACCATAATATCGCATAAAAACTTATTGAGTTTATTAAAGTTATTACTTTTTGCATTGACGAGTGCCACCCATTTTCTAGTTCCAGAGGTAAATGGCACTGGACAATTACATCTGCCAGCCCAGCAGCATTGGTTTACCAAGCATGACTCTCTGCTGATGAGACCCTGAAGGTCAAAACAGGTCCAAGTTTTTTGTGTTCAAACGAGTGGTGCTGGCTAATCTTGGTCTGGAAATCTCAAGGGCTGATGGATGTAAAAATATACATTCTATTTTTAAGTGGGTGGACCAAAACATGTATTTGTTTCAAAATACATTTTAAATCATCCAGTTTATGTTGAGTACCACACCAAATCGTAAATCTTGGCGCAGTTTTAAGGTTGTTCATTTTCATGTTAACCCTAAACTGAGCAGGACAAAGCAAACTACAAAACGGTTGAAAATTAAACAGGTGTTCATTTCAACATGACCTGCTGAATCCCCCACCAAAATTCTGCAACAAAGCACTAATTCTAACACTAGGTGTTACCCTTTCTGGCAATAAAACAGCTGTTTTAAGATGTTAAAACACTAAACAGAATCCTCTTTCAATGACTCCTGTCTGCATTAACCACACGTACTTGTGGTGAACATGCAAACAAAAAACATACTCTGATAATACATGCATTGTCTTTGAAACTGATTGGTCCACACCAGAGACAGCTTTCTTTTGAGCCTAGCCTCAAAGTGTAAGACCAAAAATGCCAAAAGGTGAACAGCACAATGAGGACATTTATAGCTCGGGGTGAGCAGTTACAATATGGGACCTTTCTTACCAGTATCAAAATGTAACAATAGGTTTTTACCCTTTCTGTCACTAAAAACAGGTGTTAAGATGTTAAAACACCCAACATAATCCTTTGAAAAAGAAGGAATGAGTAAAACCTATTGTTATATTTTGATACTGGCAAGAACGGTCCCATATTAAAGTACAAATTATTCATCCACCACACTGGAGATGTGCATGGTAGATCGCTGGTGATCGGTGAAGACGTCAGAGATGTGCGTTGAGCCACAGACGCCCCCCAACCCCCCTTGCGCTACTTACGCCGGAGAATATTTCTCTGTTCCAGCTCCTCGGCCGTGGGTCTTTGGCTCAGCCGCCTACACAAGACGCGCGGACACAAGTCACTCATGTCATTTCATCAATACACGTTATTATATGAGGGGGGGGGGGGAACACAACAGTCAAATTGTGGATTTGACAAGCCACCTCCTTTCGAGGTAGCTGTTGTCCAAATCTTAAGGGAAGGTCCACTTCCTCAGTGACCTAATCTGACATTAAACCCCAGCATCTCTTGTGTTGACACGAGTAAGAGACACACGAGAAGTTGATTTTACATCTGCAGAAGGAGCTGCCCTAACCCGTATTTCAGCTGTTCACATCCTGCATGCTGCTATAAAATAAACTCTATACAGTATATTGCATACGTAGGCTGAACTATTATACAGCGGGCCCTGACTTTATAACGTTTTGTTTTCATCAAACAAGTAGGAACACCTAAAACCCATTTAAACTGTACCTATAGCATTTGGTGATCTCCTGCATTCGGAGCAGTGCAAAAGTACAATTCACAAAAATGCAACACATTTTTCAAATGACCCTACCATTCATTTTTTTAAAACATAAAATAGATCACATAGCAATGGCCCTTCTCCATTGTGCATATATTCTACACAGCATCTATACGCAACACAGAAGGGCCGTTGCCTGTTAGCAATCATTTTCCTTTTACGACGGTGTTATTGACGTTATGCATTGAATTTTTTTTTCATTTATAACTTGGACACTTCATAGACAAAAATATTCTACATTCTAAATTCCTCTGCACGCACAGGCGGGCGGCGGGGCAGGGAGTGTTACCTCACATCACCTCCGGTGTTCACACACGGATTGAGCGTCGATGTTGCCTAAGTAGATGCTTACACGTACACCTTTATGAAATATTATATTTTACGCAAACTAACAGGCTACCTGTACACAGGATGTCGGGAAGAGATACAATGGGAGGATCTTCCAAAGTGGGTGGAGCAATGTGAATGAAGAAGGAAGGAGATGTACTGTTCTTGCAACATGGTAGCTGAACGCAGCACGGGTGAGTGTAAAACAGTAAATCTGGTAGAATGAGCCCTTGACACTGGAGGAGCTAACCAAGGCGTGAAGTTCATGGGAACAATGACCGTGGGAGTTGTGATAAATTAACTGGCCGGTGGTGGCTGTGCATGGCTGCAACCCAGCAACTGTAGAGGCAGCGAAGTTTGGTGGATACCACAAAGGTTGATGAACTCCTTCCCCACGGGTGTCCGAGGAGGTGCTAAACCGTAGCTTACCAGAATGCAGTCCAGCAAAGTGTGGACTAATATCACCTGTTCCATTTGTATGGGATAGAGTGTAACCCCCTCGCACACGTGGGTTTCACCCGGGTGCTCGGGATTTCTCCGACATGCAAACACTCATTAATTATCCCATAACATCTGCATGTATAAACGACCGCAGGGATTTGGTAATTATTGCTGCCTTTCCCTGGCTGCCCTTTCCCACTTGTCCGGCTCCCCACGCCTCCGTGTCATTCTCTCTCTTTGAGAGCGAGCGAGTACTGTGCACGTTACAAGTTGACATAACAAAGTGACGAGGGAAGAGACTGAATGAGGGGGCGAGAGTGACTGGAGGAACCCTCCACAGGCAGCAGCAGCAGCAAGTCAGGTCACCTTGGTCTCCCTGGCACGAATGCCGACACCACACCACCTGCTGCCGCACGTTAAGGCCCCCCGTTGACATTGAGGAAGTCCAAACCACGCTCAGATACCAACTACCACCGCAGACTTCGGGGCGCTGGAATTCAGCCCAAGCGGCTGGGCCCAAAGCGCTGGTGGAGTGCTCGCTTGACCACCTTAACGACAAGGCTTTTTTTTGTATAGGGAGCTTGATTAAATGACTCATTAACTCCAATCGCCTGACAGCACATATCACGTCAGCCAAACCGAATATCCTGCTGTAGTCTAGCCAAGGGACCCCCCCCCCTCTCCCCAGGTGCAGCTGTCCCTGTTTAGCATAAGCTGTATATAGCACCCGCCTGCAAAGGGGCATTAGTGTGCCAGTTGGGGAAATTTTTTCTTCGTATTTTTTTTCACAATCAGGTAATAGCAAGTAATGTATCAAATTAGGAAAAATTTGGACCATGACCCCGACCTATTAGTTTTTTGTTTGTTAATAACGACACGACATCTTTAACGTCCACTGTGCAGAAAATGGCAGTTGTTGGGATTGAACCGCAAATCCAAGGGCCAAGCGCGCTAACACTTGGCCATGTCACCATCTTGATTATTTGGCACCGCTATAAACAAAGATCCCCCATATAGACTTTTTTCGGGCAATTGCAATTAGCAAGTATTGATGAAGGTCAACATGGTACAAGAGGGAATGGGTGCCAGCTCCACACGTGGCCGCCTTTATCTCCCCATTGATCATGTATGCCCACCGCACCAGTTACTCATTTAAGGCTGAATCGACCTAGGGGAGGACCAGGACCGGTTCGCATATTTGTCACCAACGTTGGTCTTGCGCGGGAATCGAACGCGCGTTGCCGGGATCATAGCGCAGAGCGCTAACCACCGCGCTACTTCTCTGCACACGTACGGGCACACACACAAGCGCACACGCCTACCTGATGAGTTTTGTGCCGATCTGTTGGCGCATCTCAAGGCGCTGCTCGTCTGTCTGCCGAGGCAGGATGTTCTTTTCCTGCAGCTCCTCCTTGGAGGGCCGGTTGCTCAGCTTGATCGCCAGCGAGTCCTTCCGCATAACCTTAGCAGCCAGGGAACCTTGCTCAACGCAGGAGATGGGGGGCAGGCGACACGTTGGAGGGACAAACGTTTGCTTTACAGCTGAAACTTCAGTGCATCACATGATGAATGTAGATATAGGGCAATGATTGAAGGCATGCCGGGATCAAATGGTGAAATGAAGAAGCGAGCAAGAGCAGCCTGAAGTGCTTCTGGAAAATGTACATTTTATCAGTAGGCCTTTCCGACCAATATTACGATTCTTTTTGAAAATGTAATTTGACAAGGAAAATTAACACACCAATGTGCTTGAATAAGAAATGTATCAAGCCAGTGCATGCCGCCAGCTATGATATATGGATCAAAACATGGGACACTGACGTATGAAATTAAAGAAAATCTGAAAAACGCCCGTGCAAAGGACACAGAGGAATGTGTTCGGAATTACCCCGACAGAAAGAGGAGGACTCGAATCCAGAGCAAAAGCAAACGAGAGACATTGAGACTGCTACGTAAATTCAGGCAGTCCACATCGCTCCAAGGGAAAACGCTTGACGGACGAGATTTGGTGATCGATATGAGAGAGTGACAAGAGAGGATTGGCCACTGCGGGGATGGAACGGCGGTGGGATTAAACCAATGTGGCGTCGCACCACTGTTGAGGAGTGGTGATAACACGGAGAGGCCTCCATCCTAGCGGTGAGTGGTGGACAGTTCGATTTAAAGCTTTCGTGACTGCAGGGATTCATCTTTTTGGTTCTTTCGGTAAAGTCACGTAGAAGGGAAGTAATAAAATAATAAAAATAAAACATAATAAAATAATTCTCACGACCTTTCGGCCACAACGCAAGCAGCCGTCCTCAGGTGAAGACCAGGTCTGTTGGGGAGACAGCGTCTCTCTCTATGGTTGGGAACAATGAAACACCCTTTTTAAAACGAGAGACAGACCTGGTCTTCACCTGAGGACGGCTTCTTGCATTGTGGCCGAAACGTCGTGAGAATTATTTTATTATGTTTTATTTTTATTATTTTATTACTTCCCTTCTACGTGACTTTACCGAAAGAACCAAGAAGATGAGTGGTGGACATTTCGTGGCTAAATGGTGAAGACGATGATCGCGAGAGATATTTAGAGCACGTGGCATTGTGAAACTATGACAAAGCCGACTAAAACCCATCAGAGGGAGTGGATATTTATTGCAGCAGCCTTATTCTCGATCGTCGCTAAAAGGGTCAATATTAGAAAGGTAGGTGAAGAGCATGAGGAATTCCCTTGCATCAAACAGAAAAGGAAAACCAATCTGCTGGTGTGGCCTCACTACGTCTCCACATGTTAATGATTCAAGGCTATCTCTCTCTCTCTATGGTTGGGAACAATGAAACACCCTTTTTAAAACAAGAGACTTTTGATCACATCGGGCTTTTTAAGTGGTTATAAATTAAGGTAGCCAAGCTATCTGTCTTAACAGCAACAGCTCAGAGGCACGTGACAATGTATCAATTCATCTATTCAATTATTTTTTTAGGGTACCGATATATGCGTTCAATCATGCACGTGCAAATTGATGATTTTAAATTTGCATAACTTGCACGCAATGGGCTCACGTGAACCCTGCAGCCACTGAAGGCACTGCATTCACTACGATGGCAAACACATTGACCCTTGATTAGAATCGCGAATCTAGACACGTGACAATTGATCAAACCTTGACATTCCCATTGGCTTTTGTAGCTCGCTAAAAGTAAGAATAAGCCTTTCCCCTGTCGTGATGAACATGTTCGTTGACAAAGTGTTTATTATTTGAGCCAACAATGACTCTGAGTGGACGAAAATCATCGAGCGTAATGAAGACCACGACTACTCTCCACTAAAGACCAATGCATGGTCTCTGACTACGACCAGACGAAACTTACTCGTCTGAACGAAGATGCAGACAAACATAATTTAATCATGTTGACAGAGTCTGCAGTGTACCGGAATATATTACTGAATGCTGAATACATTAAATCCACAGAGAAACACCCATATGTATGTATGTTGAATTGCTTTTGCACTAAACGCAGCCAACCATGCTATTCGGAGCTCTGCTGGTTGTTGTCGACGAGACTAAGACGATAACTAAAGTAAGTAATTCTGAC
This sequence comes from Lampetra planeri, assembly GCF_965212315.1. Taxonomy (NCBI): domain Eukaryota; kingdom Metazoa; phylum Chordata; class Hyperoartia; order Petromyzontiformes; family Petromyzontidae; genus Lampetra; species Lampetra planeri. The sequence goes on from NC_136120.1 coordinate 4,136,266, forward strand.
CCGAGTGAACGCTGCTGCCCTGTCGGGGTCTCCACTCACTCTTGACGCGGAGCCGCGTGCCGCCCGGCCCGTCGCCCTCTTCACTGTCCGAGTCCGACTCGGAGTAGGCGTTTTCCTTGTCGCTGTCCTCATCGCAGCCCCCACCCGCGTCGTCGTCATCGTCGTCGTCGTCGTCGCGTCCTCCTCCGGCCGCCGCCGCTGCAGCTGCTGCCATCGCCGCTGCCGCAGCCACCGCAGCGCCACGATGGGCTCTGACGCGGAGCTGCACCGTGGGGACCTCGCTCACCTCCACCCTCGGGACCGCGGCTGGCGCCGACTCTGAGCTGTGGAAGCTGAGATGGGGCGACCGGTGGGGGACAGGGGACATGGAAACGTAGAGGACGGAACGCAGTGCAGGGTTCGATAATTTATGGAACAGCTGTCAATCATAAACGTCAATTGGCAGCAGGCTCAGTGTCAATAAACAACAGTTGTCAATACATTGCAAAGTAAAACAGGTGTCGATCAGCGGTAGCAAAACCAAATGTAAATGCACAACATGTGCTACCGATTTCCTATAAGGGCTCTAATAAATGCCAATGGAAAACATGAGTCAGGGTCAATGCACAATCGGCATCAATCAGTGCCAATTAACAGCAGGTATCAAGACAACTACTGTTTTTATTGGTTTTATTTAATTAAGTGACAGCCAACCAATATTCAATCTATTTTTCATATGGTAGAGCTGGTAAGATATAGCTGCATTGAAAGAGTCGCATTACAATAATGCTCTCATTTATCCCCCAAAAAAGCTCAGTCTTCAGTCGTGTTCAGGGCAGTCTTACATTGGGGTGTATGGTTCATTCCGAATGGTGGAGGCTTGCTGTCAGAACAATGGGAGAGACCCAAATGTTGTGGTGTCTGATAGATGCACCACCTGGTGCTCCCCACTATGCCAACTCCAAGTGCTTTAGCCACCCCAATATCTGATGATTGTTGTGGGCCATTTACACACATACGCACCACTCCAGGCGGTGAGCGGCCATTGCCAGTGTCCGATTGAGCTCCTCGATGACGCTGCTCGGCGTCTTCAGGGGATGCCCCATGGAATGCTGGGAGGGCACAAACCCCACCGGTGCATGCTGGGAGTGGAGGGAGGACAGGTGCGGTGAAGGCGATGACATCGCCGGCCCGTGGTGCCCCGTGGAATTCTGGAAGGGTGCGCTGGAAGATGTGGTGGTCGCGGCCTGCGGTGTCGATTGTGCCGCCCCGTGGCTGTGCGGCGATGCTGCCGTTGAGCTGGTGGAGGCCAGGGAGGCAGGGGCAGAAATCTGGTGCGCCAGGCCGTGCCGGGCCGCGCTGTGGCGAGCTGACAGCGTCGACTCCACGGCAGCAGCCGCCGCGCTGATGGCAGAAACCTTCTTGGGGGGCACCGTCGGAGAAGAACGACCGCCCTGGCCGACCGAGTCCCCTGCAGATGAACGGAGGCATGCGGCACCATCAGCACAACCACCGCCCATACTGATAACAGCGCTGCGTTTACAGTGACCATGCTAGCGGCAATATGGATAGAAAGGCAAAAAGCATTTCGGCAGTTTCCTGCTCACTCCCCTCCTTACAGAAGGGCCTTAGACTAGGGCGAGCTCTAGAGAGCCCTACAGACAACAAGATCACTATCAACGCCGCCGCTTCAACATACATACATAGCTGCCGAGTTCTCGTGACATCCAGCGCAATCGCGTGATCTAAATGATGCCACACATCGGTGATAATGCCGGTCGCGGTTGCAACGCCGAAACGAATCCGTGCCCCTCCTGCGCGCCTACCGGTAATGTGAGCGCACGGGCGAGCGAGCGGTTTCGGCGGTAGGGCCGGCGGTTGTTTCGAAGACGACGGCGGCGGCGTCTCGCTCCCCGCCGACTCGCGGCTGCCCTGCGCCACTGGGGGCCCCTTCTTGGGCGGCATAGACGGCGGCGTGCGGGGCGGCGCGGTGGTGGAGCTCGCTGGGGCTGGTGAAGGCCCGGGCTCCACTGGGGAAGGAGTGTGCAAACATCGACGGCTCTCTCGTTTGATTTTCTCTGCAGATGTGTGCGTTCGTTCGGAATGTGTCCAGAGGTGGCAACGAACGGGATGGGATGCGACAGTCGAAGGCTAGCAGGTTGTTTCCCTGGTGCAATGATTTTGGAGCTGTTGTGCTTCACAAATACAACGCAGGAAATTACACTTTCTCATGTAGACCGTTCTACAAAAAGTTGTTAATTTACACCTACGGGATGGTGGTCTGAGTCAAGCCCTGGACAGGATATGAAGTACGACCTTTAGATAGGTAGCAAGGATTTACAGAGAATAGTAATTATTATGGTGAAAATATAAAAAGTAAAAACAATTGTATTTGATTTAATCATGATGCATACAATAAAAATCCGTTATCTGTCATCCTGTCATCCACAAATATGTAATCATATACCTTGAGGATTTGCAGGTGATAAAATGCATGTAATATGACAGGTGGTGCAGCGGTTAGCACACTCAGGTTTAATCGCTTAGCAACACGAGTTTTGATTGCTGTCCAAGAATAGCATCAGTGGCAAGGGATAGCTAAGCTGATCCTGAGTATGCCTTCACCAACCCTCACTGACTAGCATGGAGAAACATTGTCAAATACTCAAGCCACGTGGTATGGAGAGACTCTCATCCAGAAGTGGAGCGAAACAAACGACTGTGCATGTGCTATATCGCAGGAAATGTTTTTATACTTGTGAATCCAGGTGCATCACCGGTGCTCTGCAGCATACATTTTAAATGTAAACATAATCGGTGTTTGGCGCTCTAATACGATTAAATCGGACAGCTGACAAAATCACGGATCAGCTATCGTCCACATACAATATGTGCATGCACTCAATTGGGCTGAATCGCAGAATAATCGAGACTTAATCACGTCGTCGATTCACTGCCCAGCGATCTGTGGATCGAGCAATCCCATTGGTTAGCGCTGCGTCATGTGAACCCGCCTGCCTACTTTTTGTGCGATTGACGAATATCTGCACGCTCGGTGGTTTTGTCGCAGTCCTCGCTCTTACCGGTCTCCTCAGGGAGCACCGGCTGTGACTCGGGGCAACCATCAGGCTCCGTGGCCGACCCAGTCGCCGTCTCGGTCTCCTCCAGCTCGGCGACGCCCGACAGCAGCGGCTGCTCGCCCACCGTGTGGCCGTTCTCCGCCGTGTGGCCGCCCTCGTCGCCCTCCTTAGGCCCGACCTCTCCATCTGCGCAAGCGCCGTGCCGTCGAGTGTTGCCAACCATCACCCACGATAGCTCCGCAGCCTCGGCGTCAAGAGCGGCCGCGAGAGAGCCGCGCGGCAACTTTGACGAGCAATGTGTTTGGTTTATAATGCAAATATATAATCTCATATTTATTTAGAGCGTTCAAAAAATGGTGACAGAATAAAATTATTTAGATGGCAGGGGGGGCGTGCATGGATTGAGAAATGAATGACCACAATAGATGGCACTTAGGGGATCACGAATGGGTAAGGGGGGGACGGGAAGGAGTGGAGGGGCGAGGGGTGGGAAGAGGAAGAGAATGGACAATGGAGAAGAGGTGAGGCTTTACGAGAGGACATTCTTCATTGCACCATGTGAGCCTTCATTGGATGGGTTTCAATGAACATAAATTATGCGCAGTCCGGGTAGTTCCACAAAGTGGCAGAGCCAGAAAGTGAAATACTGCACCTAACGCCATGCACATCGTAAAACTGGCGTACAATTGATACAAATTTAGAAACAAGAATGTTGGTTGGCAGATAGGTAGGCGCATCCAAGGTTGGCATGCATGCAGGAAAACAAGCAAGCAAGTTTGATAGCCAAGTGTTTAGGTAGATAGGTAAACAAGTACACAAAAGCAAAAGTTATGGTTATGCGATGATCGAATTGTTGTCCCCCGTGTGAGCTCACTCTGCAGCGAGAGTGTTATCCACCACTCCTGACCTTTTTCTGGAGCCTCCTTCAGCAGGCCGCGCTGGATGAGCTGCTCTCTGCTCTGTCGCTCCGAGAACTTTCTCTCCAGCGCTGCAAACGTCAAACAATGTGTCATGTGAGTGGGAGAGAGGAAAAGTGCACAGGTTCAATGCTTGAGATAATGAAAAAAATTATTTGGGTGTCGTGGACGTAATTTCTATTTTTTTTTTACGAGTGACCAACTTCTGTCGTTTTGGAGGCTTTTTTGAACTTTGGCTTTTTTTTTTTAAATCATTCCAATGTTTCTGATGCTCGAGTGTGTTCACATGAAGGTCTCTTCGTTCTTATATCACATTTATGGAGGAAAGAAATTGGCCAAACCTTACCAAGGAAAGCTTTACTTGGGCAAGCACTTGATGAAAATGTGTGTGGTGTAAGAAACCACAATCTCCACACGTTCAAGCTCAAAAACCATAACCGTGGAGTGGCTTGATGTGAAAAAGTAACAGAAGATGTAAGTGTGCAACCAGCTTTTGCTTTTAAAAATGGTGATGAGACTGGAACTATGAGACCTGTTGGCAAAGGTGTAACCCTGAAATTCCTTGTTCACACCTTTGCTTTCACTAGAAGAGGAAGCTCTAGAGGGCCTTATCTCGAGGATATCTTACCCTACTCTCCAACAATGGCCACATGTCTTGGAAGAGGTGAGAGCACCCACACTTTACCCCACCACACGCGACTTAACAACCGACTTGACTGCGGTGCACCCATTTACATTGCTGGGTGCTCCATTGTCTTGAATGCCGCGCCAGGAGATGCAACCAGCGACCCATATGTGCAACGATGCATCCATTCCCTGGATGAAAACCCTTCTCACAATCACGATACATGCATCGGAGCGCGTGTCTAAATCGACTGTATTCACCTGTTATTATTCTATGTGGGTGGAGTTGTGGTTCACAACCCAGTGATTATTGAATTCCTCGCCAACGCTAGCACCAGTGGCGAGTGATATTTGAACTGGTCCGAGGCACCCTCGCTTCTCCAATCTGCACTGATGAGCGTGTTGAAATATGGTCAAGCAACCTCCGTCACTTTAGCATGTAGTCGGCTTTCGTGAGCAATATTATCCATAACAGGTTTTTTTGGGGGTAGATCACGTGAATATAAATGTGTCGTTGAACCCGCCACCACCCGACACAGCCAATTAGTAAGGTTTGTCACATAAACAGAACATGCCAATTAGTTACTAGTCCATTAAGCAATCACAATAATTGATCAAATTGCCAGGGCGAATGTTCACCACTACTTGTCAAGAACCGAGACTATGTCTCTACATGCCCGGAAAGGAGAACCCAGATGTAACGAGTCTGATGAGAGTTGGAGTGTCAAAGATACCTGTCAACCCCTTATCAGTGCCCTACATTATTGAAGACCAATTCAGACCGTATTGGTCACCCCGTGCTTCTTATAAATCTCAACGTTCATCCTACAAAGTCCCATCACAAGGGGAGAAACACAAACAAAGACAAAAATTTGTTGCTTGCATTGAAACGGCTGTACGACGTATGGACCTGACAACGCACGTTCCCTGTACAAGAATACGGGTAAACCATATGGGTTGACAGGTATTATATTTACACACCTAAAATGCTAAGTCATTACAACTTATCATCGATTATAATATCCGGCGCACAATTATCCGGCTTACAGTATCCGGTGATCCCGAGTTGATCTGGCGAATCTGGCGAAACCGGAAAAACCGCGACAAAGGCTGTACCAGTTTGGTGAAAGTAAAACACAAATGTTGTTGAAACAAGAGCATAGTAGTAAGTACTACATCACTCCACGCAGAGTAGTATGTACGATACCATAAATACAGTAACTTTTTACATGATATTTTTGTCTATTTGTATGCATGTTTATGCCAATTTAATTGAGTAAACAAATGCGGCACCCCCCCCCCCCTCGATGTTCTATCGTATTTACAAACATTAATACCACGTAATAATCGACACTGTACAGTGATACCATGAAACTGTGTAACAAACAACATAGTTTAATCACGTGCTTCTGGCTCAATGCACCGACATGGCCACTGTGAGGTCCCCCCCCTGACCACCTCCAATTAGTTTATTTCGTCCAACACCACCAGTGATGTGGCCTTCACTGCACGGCTAATTTGGCAAGACATTACAAGCGAAGCACGAAGCTACGAACATACGCTCCCAAAATTCGAAAGCCTTGATCTGTTTTGGTGATGCATAAATTATGCTACCTTATGAAAGGCATTCATAAATATTCATGGTGATTTTTGGCCAATATGTTTGATAGATGCTTCAATAAATGCGCCGTAAAACTGCATTTTGGCTATGATTCATGACAAGTGTTTATTTTGCCACTCAAGAGGCAGCAGCATTTGTTTTCAAATTATTCTTTAAGATCTTTAGCCAAATCTTAGTTCCCATTGTGATAAATCTCTTGCTCCTATTAATAAGAAAAGTTATATTTTATTTCATACTAAAGACACCGGGCATCAGAGTTACGGTTAAATAAAGGGAATAGGTGGAGCGGTGATTCATACATTGGCCAGTGAACCTGGTTATCAGAGTTCGATTCCTGGCCACGGTTAACATCGGAGTCAAATTAAATCTGAACCAATCCTGACCACCCCCTGAGATCATCACCATGCACGGACTTGCATGATGGGGTATGGTCAAACAACTCTTATAACTTACATGACATGGACAGGCCTCCATCCACCACTACATTACCAAATGACTATAAATGACTTCGCATTTAAATAGAGAAGGCACAGTCACATATAGAGATAAATATATAATACAGATGAACATTAACTTGCTGATCTGATCAAGGAGTATAAACCAGCAGGCGAACTCCGGTCATCCTCGCAGTGGCTTTTGGCTAGCCATCAAACAAAGATGGTCACCGCATCGCACGCTTTCAGATGCGCTTCTGCGGCCGTCTGGAATACTCTTCCTCTCGATATTTGGAAGCGACTGGAGCTATGCACTTTTAAATCTAGATTGAAAACTCCTCTGTTTAGAACTGCATTTTGCGTTTTGTTAGGTTGTCCCCCCCCGCACCTCTGATTAGTACGGTTGGCTATGCACAGCACGAAAGAAGTTCAACATACATATATAGCCCAGCTAGAGAGTGACTCAACACATTTTAAAATCAGGAACGGTAAAATGAGCACCACCCAGGAAGGCTGCATCACTTGAGTTGAAGTCAACGGTGGATGCGTCGACACACGTGTGATGCGTTAACATATCCACCGTTGTGTCTTCACATCGGAGCTTCCTTTGGGTGCCAAACACAGACGGCCCTGAAACCCAGACTCCTGAAACCAAGTGAAGCCACTGAGTGACCCACGTGTTCCCTTAGTTTATGTTTGGTGGAAGGCTGCGTGTGAGCACTGCCAGTTGGCTGAGGTGGCGTGAAGATCAGTGGCGTAAGCTATCAAGTGTGCAGGTGGTGCAACTCCACCTGGGCCCACGGGGCCAGATTGGGGCACAGGTTCTGGGCTACGAAGCAGGGAGGGGGAGGGAAACTGGGCAGGGGACCCCATTTCATCCATTTCACCAGGGCCCACGCCAGCTACGCTACGCCAACGAGCAAAGGGTTTAAAACACGTGCATTAGGATAGGGCATGGTCCTGAGTCTGGTTTTTATGGAGTGAATGAACGGTGAGGAGTACAGATGGTAGACATTTAGGAGCAGCAGAAGAAAAATAATGATTCACACTGTGAGGAGATTAAAGCCCCAGTAAATATGGGCCACATTGTCATGGTCAGTGGCTTAAAATTGTCATTCTTGGAGACCAATCTTTGGGTCATTATCTTATTGAAACAGGGTGAGAGCCCACTGAGATTAAAGGGTCTCGTTTTAAAATCAGATGCGCGTCACAAACATAACACGGTACACGTGTGAAGTCCGATTAAAAAAACAGCACGAGGCACGATAGTCTAAAATGTACACAAACTTATAATTCGGAGAACGCCTTTAGGGATAATTCAGCGGTGTATAAAGCAAAAGCTTTCAAAGTACTGCTTAGATTTCAGGTACGGTGGAGGAATAATTCAGAGGTGTACAGAGAAAAATACTTTAAAGTACAGCTTAGATTTCAGGTATATTCAATACTGTACTGTGGCATGTATGGGGAACCTTCATAGTAGAAGGATATTTTAAAATTTAGTTTTTTGTTACTTAATATTGGCATATCGTATATTGCGTGGATTTAAACATGGAATGAATGACCCACCTACGCTATCCCCCTCCTCCACCTCTAACTCCCCCCTTCGTCCCCCACACACATACTGTAGTACATACACAGTACACAGACAGTACACATGCAATACGCACACACGCTACACACACACGCTACACACACACTACACATGCAGTACACAACAACAACCGCCATTCGCCACTAAGTGGCGGTGACGTCACCACGACGCTTGTGCCAGGCCATGTGCACCCTGAGGCCACGTGAAGTGTCGAACGCCCGCTGGCAGGAGGTCACGGGGCAGACCCAGGTGCCACGGGTCGACTGACCGAGATGACCGAGACGAGTGGCTGATGCACCACCTGTGCCCCCTACTGTGCCAACTTGCTGTGCTTTAGCCACCCAGCGCTCCGCTCGTTGTTGTGAGCGTCGCTCCTCCGCCCTCCGTTGTTGTTGGAGGGCGACTGCCTCCAACTGCCCAGTAGCGTCCTTCACGAGCCTCCTCCACTGAGGCCGATCTTGACACCGCTGGTACCAGTCATCGGCAAGTCCACTCAGCTCCACGTCCTCCTGTACCACATCACTCCATCTCTTCTCTAGCCCGTGCCGCGCCCGTTTAGCCCCCTCGATCCGGCCGAACAAAAGCTGTTTAGGCATGCGGTGGCTGGGCATGCGGGCTACATGACCCAGCCAACGCAGCCTTGCCTGCCGGAGGAGCTCACTGATAGGACTTTGCCCAGATCTTTCAAGGACTTGTGAGCTCCTCACACAATCCAGCCTGGTTAAACCCAGGATGGATCGTAGGCAGGCCAGCCTAAATGTTTCCAACCGGCGAAGATGCTCCACTAGGGGGGTCCACGTTTCGCAAGCGTAGAGAAGGGAGGGAATGACCGTGGCCGAGAAGACCTGAAGCTTCGTGCGGAGCGACAGACCAGGTAGCTTCCACACAGCGTTACGCAACCGATGAAAAGATATTGCCGCTCGACTGATTCGGAGTGAGACCTCTGCTGATAAACTGGAGCCGGTCATGCAGTACACACACACATACACACAGTACATACACAGTACACACACGTACAATGTTGTCCTACGTCCGACCACATATGAGTGAATTCAAACCACAGAGAGCGAATTTTGGTTAGAAATAGGTTGGCCGCATATACGTGAAATCGCACAACCCGAACCTGCCCTAAACCTGTGTGAATATTCTTTGGGTCTTTCGGTAAAGTCACGTAGATAGGTTCAAAGAAAATAACAAAAAACTACGACGTTTTGATCGCAACACAAGCGGTCGTCACCAGGAAAAGGGGGTTAGCTTCTAAAGGCAAACTGTTTATAAAGGTTTGAAATGGGCATAGCCCAAATGTGAGCAGCATAGGCGGGGCAGCTAATGTTAATGTAAGTGGTGGACAGCGACCGCAACGGTGGTGGGTTTTCCACCAATTAAAGGGCTGCCAGGTAAAAATTAGCATGCTAATGTAAGATCGGTGAATGGCCTCCACGACGAGCGTGCTGAGGTGGCTATGTTAATGTGAGAGATTAGCATGTTAATGGAGGATCACTGAGCCGCAACCTCTAGGTCGGCGCACGAAGGTGGCTGTGTAAGTGTGAGAAATTTAACCTGTTAATGTAAAATCGGAGAGCCGAAAATAACAACTAACATTGGAAGGTGGTAGGATGGGAACATCACAGCCAGTTATGACTTAAAACTGGTTGATAACGTCCTTCCAATGATTGCTTAGTTTGTACCCATCTTCTCGGTTGAATTTTGGGCTCACCCGAAATTGATTTCTCTAAGACGAAGGTACTTTGAAAACCCACTGGCTATCAACAAAGATTCGTTCATGAAACCATCCATATATACAGACACAATTAATCAATGAATTCGCTACTCTAAAGCAAATTTACATTTTGTATGGACGCCTTCTTATTTATATATATTTGTGTAGGTAAAAAACGGCACGGCCCCTAAACTCTGGAATCGCCTCGCCTAAGAAGCAGGTGCCACGTGTCTCAGGCGCGCCTGCTCCGTGTGAACGAGTTACGGAAGTAATCAATGAATTCAAGTAAGCGTTGATGTGGGAGCAGGCACCGTTTCATTGACGTACTTCTCGACCGTGAGTTAAACGAAGTTGTTAATAAAACCGTTTAAAAAAAATATTTTTAAGGAGTTTATTTGTTATTTTCTTTGAACCTATCTTTGTCACTTTACCGAAAGACCCAAATAATATTAATTCCTGCAGTCACGAAAGCTTTAAGTCAAGATTTAAACCTGTGTGAATTACGTATAATGGCAATACCACCTAATGTGCCAAAATTCTCGTTGTTGAGATGTAAAAAAAAAAAATCCAATTCTTCGATTTGAAATTATGTGTTAAAATAGAATGATAAAAGTGGAATTAGCAGTGGCAATCTCTCCGTAAGCATTTTTTGGAAGTTATAAAATGTGAGATAAACAGAATTGTATTTTATTTTTAATGCGTAAAAAGAGTGCACTATGCTCTGCTGGACTTCCCATTTTCTCTCTTCCAAAGCTCTTATAACCTTAAATTTTGACCTTGCTCGATTTATCTAACATGTTAATTCTTATCCATTACAACGATGACAAATGCTGTTCGTTGCTGTCCACTCGACGTTTTGGGCCTTTGGTTCCGTGCTCAGCAACTGTGCAAAAATCATATGCAACAGATGAGGAAATAAGTGAAAGGGGGCCTTGTTGTCACATATCATCAACATCACCGCTTGGCATTTAGATGGCACGGTAGGCTGCAGTGACAAAGCGTGGCACGCTGGGCTGCCACACGACAAGCCAGCGGCATGCGTGTTGCGGAGTGTCAGACGCGGTGGGTGCAAGGCAGGGGCAAGCGAGCGAGCGCCGCTATTTGGCTGCACAGAGGGGCCATTGACGGCTCACCAGCGCCGTGAGCGAGAATGGGAAAGCTCAGCTTCAAGCAACGGAGAGAAATTCCACACGACCATGTCGAGACACGAGGGGGCATACTGGGTCACAGCGACACAGCCGCTGCGAGCACGCCCGCATCAGGGTTGCTGTTCGTCCTGGTTTTCCCAGGACGTCCTCCCTTTGAGGCTGCTGTCCTGGGAATTTGTTAGTCTTCCCAGTACATTAAAAGTCCCAGTTCTCGTCAGTTGCGTAAACACAATGCACCACAGAAGCCAATGCGTTAAATGTAGTGGTGGTGACCACCCAGCTAACTACACTACACACAGGAGTTACAGCTACGATAGACCGGACCCTCACTCGGGTCCCAGCCACGTGTTGGTGCCTCTTCAGACGTAGGACGTGAAGCTTCCAGCTTGTAGAACGTAGCGACCCGAGTCCCTCTCAGGGACCCACCTTATATCCTCCCGGGTCGGGGCCGGCTGCGCCCTCGGCCCCGCCCACCTTCACGAGCGTTCCAGCTCCCTCTCGATCCCTCTCGAGAACTCTTCCCCGGACACGTGATCACCCCCTGGGGGCTTCTCTGTGGACACTCCGGATCACGTGTCTCCGGGGTCAACCAGAGTGCCATGACCCGGGGCAACCCTTTCCCTGGGCTGACACTCTCCCGCTCCTCCCTGTGAGAGCCGCCACTACACGCCATGCATGGTGCCTACGCTATCCCAGCGCACACAAAGCCCCGCTAGGGCTGGTACGACACCCACCTACGGGGTGTACGCGATGGTGGTGCATCGCACGCCGTGCTCTGTTAGAGCCGGCCTTACTCAGCAACACACACGATGCTGTCCGCGAAGTAAGTACATCGCACGCCACGGCTCTCCCGGGCTGGCACCCCACAGTGACATCCCCAATGTCACTACAGTTACATTGGGCATATAGACGGAATAGGTGGTCTTGTGATAGTCCTGGGCCATAGTGCTGGCCGCTCTAGTGATAGTATGAGCTCATCCATTGGTAAATGCTCCGGTCTTCTTCACCATATTTAGTAGGAATCAAATCCATCTACTTAAGAAGAGAAGTCCAATGTGCCTACCCCGAGCACCACAAGAGCCACAGCACCGGAACATTTCACTAATTAATTCACGTGGAGTGCCATGGCGCGCAGTGGTCTACTTATGCGAGCAGTGACGCAGGATTGGCGATGTCTTAATCGGGAGGAGTGAACAGCGAGCATTGTGTACAATGTGTGTAACATGGCTAGGACTGGGCTGGCTTGCCACATCTCGTGCCACACTGCCAATTATGAATTAATGAGCTTTATTCGGAGTGACACTATCGCCCGTCGGGGAAATTAAAAAAAATCTTCACGAGAGATCTCACTTAATTAGCTTCTTCAAGTAATTGTTGGGATGGAGCGACAAAAGAAAACATTTGAGTGCTGTGCCTTTCCAAGTCGATTGGTCACTGTCTCGATTGCAAGAAGCCGCGCATACCGTGCCAGGGTTCCGCTCGATTGCGTTTGTGTCATTGGAACGTTACTTGTGATGTCTAATATTGCCGTGCGATACACTGTGCGCGGTTCCGGATATCCAGGCCTGCAGTGCGTTCATCATAAGTGACCGTCTTGTAGTTGGTGACACCTTTGTGATGTCGTTTAAATATAAAATGATGCAATTTTTCTCAGAGTAACAACATTAATCATAGGATGTTTTTAAATGCGTTAACGCTTTAAATATATAATAGTGCCTTTCAGTTTAAGTAGTCTTATAATACGTTTTAATGCTTACTAACTGAGGTTAAAAGTGTTTATACATGAACCCTGTATCTCCATCCATCCCTCCATCCGTCCGTCGACAGCAGGGGATGGTGTGGGGTGGTGGGGGGGGGAGCGGAGGGCACAATATCTCTCGTAAACATTAAATATCCTGTATGGTAAAGTTGTGTTGCTATGCCTGACGTACCCAGCTGAAACTAGTCGTATATTTACTCGTATGGAAAATCATTTTGCCCAAAAAGCAACCTGCAGGTCTAATTCTTTGGTTCTTTTCGGTTAAGTCACGTCTAAAAATAAAATAATAACTCAAAATAAAATAACACATTACGTTTTGAGTTATTATTTTATTTTTAGACGTGACTTAACCGAAAAGAACCAAAGAATAATTCCTGCAGTCACGAACGCTCCTAAATTAAGACTGCAGGTCTAAATTAACTACTTCCGAAGACAACACACACGTTAGAAAGCATCATATAATCGATGCATAACAAACATTTTTTTACCTCACTTTTTATTTTCTTCGGGTCTTTCGGTAAAGTCACGTAGATAGTTTCAAATAAAAATAACAAAAAACTGCGACGTTTCGATCGCAACACAAGCGGTCGTCATCAGGAAAAGGGGCAATAGCGTCACTCCGAATAAAGCTCATCTATCTATCTTCTAGGAATATAAAAGGGAAATTTGTAAATGTGTGTCTGTTCAAAATGTTTAGCATACTTCCCGACATGCAACAAACTTGAAATGTGGCATGTGGGTAGTTTACAAACTGTACACAATGCAAAAAATTCAAAAAAATAGACTTTTGTAAAAAATGTTGTGGGGGGGGGGGTGCAATAATGCATATATTTTGCACGGCAAGTGAGCTGTGACGTCATCCGCATGCGGAAGCGTCACGCAGTGTGCCTGCTGATGTCACGCATCCCCCCCCCACCCTCCGCGAGTAAAGTGGCATACAAATGTGTTGCAGGTCTAAGGCGTTCTTCGCGCAGCATTGCTTTATTATTTGTCTGCTGCAAGCGCATGTATGTGTACCTATGGACGTGTGTGTGTGTGGGGTAGTGGTTAGCGCGCTACGAACCTGGCGACCCGAGTTCGATTCCCGCTCACGGCCACCACAGGTGACAGATTATTTGAACTGGTCCTGGGCCTCCCCTAGGTCGACTCAGCTTCAAACGAGTAATTCGTGTGGTGTGTGAACATCGCCACTGAGGGGACAAAGGCGGCCGGGCGTGGTGAATCCAAGTCCCGGGCGAAGCCGGGTAGTAAAGCTAGTTAATTCATAATTGGCAGTATGGCACGAGATGTGGCAAACCAGCCCAGTCCTAGCCATGTTACACACATTGTACACAATGCCCGCTGTTCACTCCTCCAGATTAAGACATCACCGATCCTGCGGCACTGCTCGCATAAGTAGACCACTGCGCGCCATGGCACTCCACGTGAATTAATTAGTGAAATGTTCCAGTGCTGTGGCTCTTGTGGTGCTCGGGGTAGGCACATTGGACTTCTGTTCTAAAGTAGATGGATTTGATTCCTACAAAATATGGTGAAGAAGACCGGAGCATTTACCAATGGATGAGTTCATACTATCACTAGAGCAACCAACACTATGGCCCAGGACTATCACAAGACCAGCTATTCCGTCTATATGCCCAATGTAACCATTAAACAATTACAGTAAAAAACTTGATTTGAAGCTTTCGTGACTACAGGAATCACTCTTTGGTTCTTTCGGTAAAGTCACGTAGAAAGAAAATAAATTAAATAATAGTGTACGACGTTTCGATTAAAACACAAGCAACCGTCATCATATAGAACTAAATTTGAGAGAGAGACAAAACACAGACACGTGTTGTGTGTCTCTCTGTGTGTCTGTGTTGTCTCTCTCTGCTTGTGTGTCTGTCTGTGTGTCTCCGTGTCTGTGTTTTGTCTCTCTCTCTCAAATTTAGTTCTACCTGATGACGACTGCTTGTGTTGCAATCGAAACGTCGTACTTATTTAATTTATTTTCTTTCTACGTGACTTTACCGAAAGAACAAAGAGTAATTACAGTAAAACCAATACATAAGGTAGCAGTTACACTACAACCACCCAGCCACCCCATCTAGGTGTGACGATAATCCCGACCACTTAGAATAACACTGGGGCTTCATACAGAGCATCACAACACAATATACTGCCTTTTTCAGAAAATAATAAATATACACTCATGCCCGTTATTCACCCAAGACTGATCTTCAGGAGCGGTGCTGCAATTGGGATGTTCGGCCAATTCTATTCATTAATTCTATGGTCCAAAGTAAGAGAGTAAAGTATTAAGCCAGTCTTAAGACCTAAAGAACAGCAAAAATGAATTTAGCATGCATTGCTAGCAAGGAAACCAAAAACAACACAAAGCCACCGCTTTGAAGCTGGCGCTGCGAGAAGACGGACGGGTTTCAACGTCACGTCATGTGGCTTGCAGGGGTGGCAAACGGCTGCATGCTTCTGTGCAGTCTGCTCCTTGAGGACACGGGGTATATTTTTAGCCACACGAAATACGTCTTTGCATTCATTACTGCCAGAACGTTGAAGTGTTGTATTTTTTTCTGTTAGGTATTGCTTTGGAGATGTTATATAATCCGCATTTAATTCACATGAAAGTCTCTTGTCTTTTGAATCCCACGTGATTTGTTTTACATTCATCATCCAATTTTGAAAGATGTATTATTATATATTTCTTGTTTCGCTTGGAGCCAGCTGTGCCGAGACCCTATATTGACATCCCATGTTGGCAGAAACAAAAATAAAATTGTCATCACCCTCTCAAGTGACTGCAAGCCTTGGGACAGGAGGCTGGGAGAGCCTGGAGGTCATTGTGCTCGCTCTTGAGCCAGTTTTACATGGAGTTGACAGTTTGATTGCTGATGCTACCCAATAATTTGAGTAGCAGGACATTTATCAAAATGCGCTGTCTGTCATGAAGTGGATAACACAGACTCTGGGATGGCATCCTTGACAAGTGTAGGCTATTGTCTTCTTGGTTTCTGATTTCACATCTTAAATCACACATTAATAAAACCTCCACAAAACCCAGGTCACAATTAGATGGTGGCGAGATGTTAATGACCTTGCTTGATAGACAGGAGGTCGTTGGTCCGATTACGACCCTGATGCACATATGTGGAGTTTGCATGTTTACATGTTCTACTCGTGGATCTATAGATGTTTCTCTGGGTCCTCTAGTTTTTCCCTCCACATGTAGAAACACGCGTGTTAGAGTATTTGGCTGCTATACATTTACACATGTCAAGCCACTTCGTTGAGCTATCATTTGTGATAGCAAGGTAGCTTCTCAAAACGAGCTATATAGCTCAGTGGGCCTTACCTGGTAAAATAAAAAATTGTTTAGTTTAGATACAAATTTCACAAGGTGCGGATGGCCTGGAATCAAAGCTAGGTTCCTAGGATCGCAGACTGCTAGACTAACCAATAAATGACACCTAAATAGACCTAAAACAATGGGGAAATACTCCTACTTTGTAATTAATATTGGGGGCATTTTTTGTAAATAAAGGAAACAGGTGAAAAAGTTTAATATTTTCTGTATGGGGAAAATAATGCACAAGGCTTTCAATCTGCAAAGTAGTCCTTTTTACGAGAACGAATGTTCCAAGGGAGTGTGGCTCATCTTTGGGTGACCTTTCTGAGCAGTGTTCTCTTACAGTGACAGGAGGCGTGACTCAATTGTACATGCACCAGCGCTCGCTGCCTGTCCTCCAATTACCATACTGATACCCTTCAAAGAGAGACAAGCACGATGGGAGTGTAATTTATTATTTCTTCATTACGTGCCAATGCATGCAAAAAGGGTATGTTGCTGGGAATAATGCAAGTGCTGGATCTTCAAAAGAGATGGGCCAATATATATGTACGGTTTTTTTATTATTACATGCATTCGTGGTGCAAAGTTTAGTGTCATACAATAAATTCCTTGGCTGGAACATTAAAAGTCAAGGTCAGGACTTCTCAATGCCTGTATATTTGTATGGTCTCCCCGTGGTCGCATGAATTTTTCTCTGGGTCCTCCGGTTTTTCCCTCCACATTTAGGATCAACATGCGTTTAGAACAGTGTTCTTCACTAATTTTCATAGTGGGGCCACTTTCGCTGAAATGACATCATCAGTGTGAGGGCCGCCACACTGCCTGCAAGGGGTTGTTTTCACTATTTGTGTATTGTCGGGGGCCGCACGTCAGAGGCCGCACTAAAAGCCACCCGGGGCCGCCAGTGGCCCGCGGGTCTTGCAATGAAGAACACTGGTTTAGAGTATTTGGCTGCTATACATTTTCACGTGACAATCTACTTCGTTGAGGTGACCAGGTCACTTCTGACAAAGAGCTGCATAGCTCAGTGAGCCTTACTCGGTAAAAAAAAATGCCCAAGCGAAAATGAAGACTATGGCTGGTCGAGTGGGTGTCCGGGGCGCAGTACCTGCGGACGTCTGCTTGAACTTCTCGCTTTTGCGTTTGCGCCACTTCCAGGGCTTGAAGATTCGACCGAGGGTGGCGAACTTGCTGCGTCGGCGGATCGGCGGCGTGTGCGCGCCGGGGACCAGGGACTCGGAGCGCATGGCTGCGAGCCGAGCCACCTCCTCCGCTGCAAAAAGACAAAGAAAAAGATCCCCCGTATAGATTTACAGACTGTTGGGGGCGAGTGCTGTTAGCAAGCGCTTATGAAGGCTGGCACCACACACCACGCCCGACAGCCTTTGTATCCCCAGCGGTGATCTTTACGTACCACACCAGGTACTCATTTGAAGCTGAGTCGACCTAGGGGAGGCCCATGACCGGTTCAGATAATCATCACTGGTGTTGACCGTGAGCAGGAATCGAACTTGGGTCACCGGGTTCGTAGTGCAGCAACACTAACCGCAACTACACTACCGCTCCTCAGCACCTCCGCTGCACAGCACATACAGGCACACAACATCATCAGCTAACAGCCAACCCCAGCAGCTACAAATGATGATCTCATTTCCACTGGCACTTCCAAGCCAAGCCAGCGTAGGGCCCTCACAGACTAAGCCAAGCCAGAACCAAACCATGACATCCGAATCTGGGCTTGAGGCCAAGCAGGGCCAGGGTTAATGACACCTAACTCACATTGCTTGCGACGTCACACAGTACAACTCGCGCAGTGTCACACGCCGCATCATCTGCATGCGTCTCAACTCATCAATTGCATGCGATGGATGTCAGCGTGGCTGCCGACATCACGCACGAAGTGCGTCACTGCTCTCAAGCTGTGCCTGGCCGACTCGGCACCGCCTCGGCTGTGCAATAGAAAAGATAAATGTTAAGACGATATCATGACCATATTTTTCTTTAATGGTTAATAAAACCACACGGTGCCTTCGTGGCAGCCTTTCGCTATAAGAATGGGGTGACTTCCAAATGCACTCATTGTTATAATTATTATAATAACTATAATTGTTATAATAATTGTTATTATTAGAGCCAAATTCTGATGAAAATATCCCTATATAGCTTTCTATAGCAAGCATCTATTAAGCCCAAAATGACATACATTAAGAGTCGTGGAGCCATGACAACGGCGAGATGTATTTGTCTCCCCAGTAATTATGTTGATCGCACCACAACAGGTACAGATTGAAGACCGAGCTGACAATCTAGGTGAGGCCCATGCCAGATTAAAAAAAAACAATTCTCAATGGTAATGTACTCTGCACTGGGATGCAGGCACAATGCATGAAAGGCAAGGTCACTGCTATAACACGCACAGGTGCGCATACTGCATATTACAAATGACGGTGTGAAAAATGCATCTGAAAGCACCATAGTCGCATAAAATACAATGCTGCTTAGGCTAAAAAATAAGCAAACATGTTCTATAAATGGAGGAGTCTAATGAACACCCACGCCCCCAGAGTAAATGGCACATGCCAACGCACACATTAAGTAAACCTGTTTCCAGGGTTGAAATTCTGGTTGCCGTGGAAACCGTTACTAGCCGAAAAACGCGGTCCATGTTGCTCACGTCTGTCTAGCGGGGTGGCGGCGAGGAAACAAAGGAACACGGGCGTTGGTTGGCGCACGCATTGTCTGCTGCAAGACGGCACGGCAGAAGCTTTCAATGTGCCACGTCGTGACGGAGACACGGCAATCAATTCGTCTCCTGTGTTTACCATTGGTTTGAAAATACAGCCGGGATACGAGTCAGTCCCCTTAATTTAACCGGAGGGAGGAGCTCACCAAAGCGCAACGTTTCAAACTGCAAGCGAAACAAGAGATTTAAAATTAGCATCAGTTACTTGATGAATGGCCATTACTTAATCACTTGGTTTGCAAGGGAGAGACCTGGATTCAATCCAGGGGTTTTTTTTTATTGTTGTATAAATTAATAAAGGCGAGACACCACTGACATTCATTATTCCATGTTATGTTTTTACAAAAGAAAACTTGTTTATTTTCTGCATCATCATGACCCTCGCCAATAACATTCGATTAATTGAATACAATATGTACAATCCTTCTCAGAGATTCTAGTCTGCCCGGGAAGGGCCCTGATCATCCTCTGACATGTAAGGAACTCCACTCATGGATACACGATCAAATGGATCGACTCCAGTTGTTGCTTGGGGATGTTTGGGACCCAGCCATGGTCCAACAAGAACCTTGGTTGTCCCTTGTCGACTGCCCTGCTCAGACCGATTTCTGACCGAGGTCGGATGACAATGTCATCCACACACCGAAATATAATTCTACACCTTCACCCTGCAATGCCACACGTCGGACTACAAGCATCTTGGTAATGACCTTCAGTGCCACAGGTCCAAAAAGAAGCACTCGGAATTCTGTGGGGAGCCAAAGACTTCTTACCCTCAGGAATCTCCATCATGGATAAAATACCGAGATGCAATACGCTAACCGACACATTGTGGTACTGTACATTGCAGTAGGAGATAGGATCATACCCGTGCCACTGGTGCCTGTGGCTCCCGCACCAGTTCATCGACCTGAACAGCCCCAAACCTTCCATGATCTCGTTCCATCGAGTTGCTCTCCTCGCTGCCCGTGGAATACAATTGCTGGTTCGGTTGATAAAAACACTATCTCCATTCTTCCTTCTTACCTTTCCTTTCTTCCCCCCCCCCCCCCACATTGATCTCGCTGAGACTTATTGGACGCCTATGGATTCTCTGTCACAAAGAAATACGAGTGGGACGAGTGTCAACCAGAGATGACACGGAGGACGATGGCAACACACACAGAGGGGTTGGCTGGTTCATCTCCACCTGTCGATGCTGGAGGTCTGCGCAAGTTGGCCCTCAACCAGATCATTTCAAGTCATGGACACACACACACTTATTACGCGATGTCGTATTGTACACTTACACGTGTTTTCCACTTCACACTGTTATTTAGAAAATAATTAAATGTTCAATTGCGCAATCTGGCTGGTGATAAGTCTGCAGAGGCATAAGTGGTGGTGACATAGGAGAAGAAAAGGTGGTTACAGCAACAGGTGCAGGTAGTTACAGCAAAGCACACGTGACCGGAGGTACCGACTGGGGGGGCCCCCAAAGAGGGGGCTGGGGGACCACAGGTCCCATCGAGATCCTTCTGGGAGCTTCCAGAAGGCGGGCGTGGCTAGGGGCGGAACGAGCCCGCCACCGAGAATATACGCCGGAGCCCTGAACGGGGCCGGCTGCTGTTGTTTGAATGAAGACACGAAGTCGTCGCCTGGAAGAAAAGCCCCGAAGACAAGACCCGGACCCGAGTCGGGGTCCGGTCTAATATCGCCTCCCCAGTGTGTGTGAGGGCTTGGCTAGCCCAGAGGGACTACCTCCCTAGGTTATCTGTTGAAGGGGAGATACCCCCTTTGTGTTTAGGGCTGAATTGTTAAATAAACGTGTTGCCTCCAAAGAAGCCTTCGTCTCCCTTTGTGCGAACCACTAGAGTTAAACATCAGGAGATGCTGTTCTTGATGAAGAACTTTGATAAAAAATTTACTTTGGGAACAAGTTGTAAATTGTACACTATTTCTAATAAAAGCCTAACTTAAAACAAAGTAGGCAGTACTTGGGTGTGTTATTGATTTCTATATTGAACCTTTTTAAACTGTTTTACAGCTTCTTAACCTGCAAGATAATGTACAGTTTTTTCTCCTATAACGCGTGCTTTCATAACGGCAATTGGATATACCGCGATGAATGTATGAGGGGACACATTTTTTACAATGTAGATGCTAATTGGATATAATGTGCGTAAGTAAACAGAACGACATTGCGCGACTTGTACGGCTGCCTCGGCGTAGCATCACACACGGCGGGATGCTGCTGGATGCTTCTAGATGCTAAACACGAGCCTCAGTCATTGTTCAGCATACACATATCACGTGTTATCGTAGGCTATGCTTTACCCGATATGATATACGAGCTTTACTACCCGGCTTCGCCCGGGACTTGGATTCACCACGCCCGGCCGCCTTTGTCTCCATAGTGGCGATGTTCACACACCATAACCAGTTACTCGTTTGAGGCTGAGTCGACCTAGGGGAGACCTAGGGGAGGCCCAGGAGCGGTTACAATAATCGTCACCGGTGGTGGCCGTGAGCGGGAATCAAACTCGGGTCGCCGGGTTCGTAGCACAGCACGCTAACCACTACACTACAATGCGTTACGCTTCCACATGCGCGGGTCACATGACAGATTTGACGTCACAGCTCACTGCCCGTGCAAAAAATATTATTATTGAGCTCCCCCCCCCAAAAAAACCCACAAAAGTACCCACATGGCAAATTTCAAGTTTGTTGCATGTCGGGAAGTATGCTAAACATTTTGAACAGACACACAATCACAACTTTGCCTTTTATATATATGGAGATTATTCATTATAAACGCGACTTTTCCATAACGCGGTATTCTTCAGGAAGGCAACAACCGCATTGTAAGGGAACAGACTAATTATACACAGGGTGCACAGGGTGCAGCGTGTGTATGTAAGATCCTCAATTACTTGCACTTCGGTGAGTGTGAACTCAAGTGAACCACATATTTGATTTGTTTCTAGCACCCCAGCGAAGACATTTTCATGCCATGCTTTTAAAAATATATTTATTTTGCTTCACTACATAGGCAGGTCCGACTCCTTACTAATGAGCGGTACCATTAATTTTGGCTATCAATGTAAGTGAGGAATTGGAAGTTCATACTTGTTGGAGAACAGCAGAAATAATTAGCAGTAATGTTTGATGTCCGCGCATCAACGGAACATAACATCTCATACTCATGTTGGCATTGGAAGCCTGTCATTGAAGGTTACGCTTCTCCTCCTGAAATGTAGACATCCTGTTATTTTTTTTTTTACAAAACGCTATGTCCTCCATCATATTACCGTGTCTTGGTTTGGCTCTCTGCGCCTTTCGCACAGCCAACGAAATAATAAGAATCGAAAATAATCCAAAATAAGCTCGAATTTCTTTCTTGCATTTGTATTGGTGAGTTAAAATTTTTGTTCACATGCACGCATCACTTTCTCAAAGGATGTGACTATTTCTCAACAGAAAACGTTGCACACCACAGTACACGTGTGAGTACACATAATATATACAGGTGAGCAGAGGTGAAGTGCCCGGGCATATCGTGCTATCAACTTAGTGACCACTTACCAACCCACACTAATCATCACAATGAATATAGTCCAACAACCTCCGCGGCCGACGTTGAGTGGCATTCATCCAGCAGTTGATTGGCAAAGGGCTGTTAATAATAGTTATTTATTTGTAATACAATTGACTTGGAAGTCGGTCGGTCAGTCAGTAGAGCAGCAGAGTGCTAAGTAAATAGGGTAAATCTAGATTGAAAAGTCATTTCTGTAGAGCCTAATTTTGTGTTTAGTTTGTTGGCCATGCAACCCCCCCCCACCTCTGATTAGCACGGCTGGCTACATACGGTGCGTACATAGCATAGTTAGAGAGTGACTCAACCGATTTTCAAACCAGAGACGGTAAAATGAGCACTACACGACCGAGGCTGTACCACTTGAGTTGAAAGTAAACGGTGGATACGTCGACACACGTGTGATGGGTTAACACAACATCCACCGTTGTGTCTTCACATCCGGGATTCCTTTGGGTGCCAAACCCCGCGGGCCCTGAAACCCAGTCTCCTGAAACCAAGTCAATCCACGAAGTGACCCCCGTGTTCCCATAGTTGATGTTTGGTGGAAGGCTGCGTGTGAGCATTGCGAGTTTAACATGAACTGGGCTGTGCAAATTCAGGTAGGATAGAAAAACTGGCGGCCTCCTGCCGTGTGACAGATTTGGCTTGTGTGAGGATGTGTAATTGGAAAAAATGTGCTTCACAGCTGCCCACCCACTGCCTCAACCTTTTCCTACAATATTAGTTTCCCCCTGCAGAGACATACCAACTAAACAAATGTACAGAACACGCATGCATCACGCACACTGTGGGCCCAAAATCATGTAGATATTTTGGCTATCGTTCCATAACATTCTGACACAATGGCAGCCGTTTTCTCATAAAATTGGCCCCATTCTGAATTTAGCAATTCACGCGGGGCCGATTCAGGACAAAAATGCACTCGTTCTGCCCCTACTCGTTGTGCAGAGCCAGAATGGGCCCCAAGTGGGCGGGTTTGGGGAGGAGCTAACGATGGTGAAAAGTTCGTGCAAATATGCAAACAACTTTCCGTCATTGTGCGAAATCAAACTATTTATCCATTCCCGTGAAAATTTTGCGGAATGTCTGTGCCAAATTTCGAGTCTGTTTTTGCTGCGATAATCTGTGCTATGTATGAAGCTGGCATCGGAGGGAATGGGGGCAGAAAGGGGGCAGCACTTCACTACAAACATGGCGACCCGAGTTCTACCAAAGTTTCTACTGTATAATTTTATCAACTGGGAAATTCGAGGAAATCGCAATCACTCCAGCAAAACTGGAGGGCGGAGGAGTGATGCTCACAACAACGAGCAGAACGCCAGGCAGATAAAACACAATAAGTTGGCACAGTTGGGAGCACACGTGGTGCATCCACTATGTCATCTCACACAGTTAGCTCATAACATCTGGGTGTGTTCCTTGACCATCCTGCCAGCGCACCTTTGACATTTCATGTGGCCTCAATGTGCACCTAGCCTGGCACAAGTACTGTGGTGAAGTCACTGTCCCTACCTGGCAAATGGCAGCTGGTGTGGTTTTATCAACCGAACTCCAGTAATTATAACTCTTTAATAATATATGACAGACACCCTCATGGACACCCTGTACAATCACCATCATCTGTGAATCAAATAGTGTGTCACAGAAGCCAATAGAAAGGTTGGTGTAGCCAGTCAACGGTTACTCGTAAAATATATAACTACAAATGACATGCTACGAAAAGTACCAGTGTCATTTATAACTTCAAAAAAATGGGGAGGTGAAAAGCCGATTTTAATCTCGAAGACTGGCCCCAAGGATTGACTCGGTGTCGTTCTCATCCATTATTAACGCTGCAACATTAAGAAAGAGAATGCACCTGTTCAGTGCACCTGCCTGCAGGTTGAGTCCCTGCATTTTTAAACAAACTATAGATCATTTGTTTAAACTCTGTGCAATAAAGTACTGGCAGCTCCGAACAACTTTAGTAACGTTGACGTATTTAAATGAAGTTTTTTCCTTCACATCACTGCTGGACGAAGGCCTGGCTTACACCATGTCAGTCATGGGGCAGGGGGGGGGCTGTGGCAGGGAGTCATACTTAACAGTGATCAGCGTAGGCTGGTAAAAGAAGGGGACCAGTACCTGTTCAAATATTTAGTCGTTTCTGACATTTACCGTGGTTTGGAATCAAACTCGGGTCACTGGGTTAATTGCGATGTGCTCGCCACGAATAACAAGATCCCGCACCTCCGATTAGCACGGTTGGCTACGTACGGTTGGCTACGTACGGTGCGAGAGAAGTTCAACATACGCACGTACAAGTCACCAGGAAGGTGCGCTAGCCCATCAAACTCAGAAGCCAAGCAGGTTGGAGCCTGGACAGTACTTGGATGTTGTGACCAGAATGCATACAAGAGAGGTGTATAATAGTAGGTTTTTACCCTTTTAACTGGTACAAAACTGACACCTTTATTCAAGGCATCATGTTTGCAATGACCACAACACAAGTAGTCAAAAAAGCAAACAAAAAGAAGCAACTCTGATAAAGATGATAATATGCACTGTCCTTGAAGTTGATTGGCCCACACCCGAGACGGCTTTCTTTAGAGCCTAGTCCCCATTGGTGTAGGGCCAGATGACACCAGAAGGTGTACAACTCAAACACAGTGCAATATCAGAGTATTGAGAGCTCGGGGTAAGCATTTACACTATGATATCTCTTTTACCAGTGGCAAAATATAATAGTAGGTTTTTACCCTTTTAACTGGTACAAAACTGACACCTTTATTCAAGGCATCATGTTTGCAATGACCACAACACAAGTAGTCAAAAAAGCAAACAAAAAGAAGCAACTCTGATAAAGATGATAATATGCACTGTCCTTGAAGTTGATTGGCCCACACCCGAGACGGCTTTCTTTAGAGCCTAGTCCCCATTGGTGTAGGGCCAGATGACACCAGAAGGTGTACAACTCAAACACAGTGCAATATCAGAGTATTGAGAGCTCGGGGTAAGCATTTACACTATGAGATCTCTTTTACCAGTGGCAAAATATAATAGTAGGTTTTTACCCTATTAACTGGTACAAAACTGACACCTTTATTCAAGGCATCATGTTTGCAATGACCACAACACAAGTAGTCAAAAAAGCAAACAAAAAGAAGCAACTCTGATAAAGATGATAATATGCACTGTCCTTGAAGTTGATTGGCCCACACCCGAGACGGCTTTCTTTAGAGCCTAGTCCCCATTGGTGTAGGGCCAGATGACACCAGAAGGTGTACAACTCAAACACAGTGCAATATCAGAGTATTGAGAGCTCGGGGTAAGCATTTACACTATGAGATCTCTTTTACCAGTGGCAAAATATAATAGTAGGTTTTTACCCTTTTAACTGGTACAAAACTGACACCTTTATTCAAGGCATCATGTTTGCAATGACCACAACACAAGTAGTCAAAAAAGCAAACAAAAAGAAGCAACTCTGATAAAGATGATAATATGCACTGTCCTTGAAGTTGATTGGCCCACACCCGAGACGGCTTTCTTTAGAGCCTAGTCCCCATTGGTGTAGGGCCAGATGACACCAGAAGGTGTACAACTCAAACACTGTGCAATATCAGAGTATTGAGAGCTCGGGGTAAGCATTTACACTATGAGATCTCTTTTACCAGTGGCAAAATATAATAGTAGGTTTTTACCCTTTTAACTGGTACAAAACTGACACCTTTATTCAAGGCATCATGTTTGCAATGACCACAACACAAGTAGTCAAAAAAGCAAACAAAAAGAAGCAACTCTGATAAAGATGATAATATGCACTGTCCTTGAAGTTGATTGGCCCACACCCGAGACGGCTTTCTTTAGAGCCTAGTCCCCATTGGTGTAGGGCCAGATGACACCAGAAGGTGTACAACTCAAACACAGTGCAATATCAGAGTATTGAGAGCTCGGGGTAAGCATTTACACTATGAGATCTCTTTTACCAGTGGCAAAATATAATAGTAGGTTTTTACCCTTTTAACTGGTACAAAACTGACACCTTTATTCAAGGCATCATGTTTGCAATGACCACAACACAAGTAGTCAAAAAAGCAAACAAAACCTACTATTATATTTTGCCACTGGTAAAAGAGATCTCATAGTGTAAATGCTTACCCCGAGCTCTCAATACTCTGATATTGCACTGTGTTTGAGTTGTACACCTTCTGGTGTCATCTGGCCCTACACCAATGGGGACTAGGCTCTAAAGAAAGCCGTCTCGGGTGTGGGCCAATCAACTTCAAGGACAGTGCATATTATCATCTTTATCAGAGTTGCTTCTTTTTGTTTGCTTTTTTGACTACTTGTGTTGTGGTCATTGCAAACATGATGCCTTGAATAAAGGTGTCAGTTTTGTACCAGTTAAAAGGGTAAAAACCTACTATTATATTTTGCCACTGGTAAAAGAGATCTCATAGTGTAAATGCTTACCCCGAGCTCTCAATACTCTGATATTGCACTGTGTTTGAGTTGTACACCTTCTGGTGTCATCTGGCCCTACACCAATGGGGACTAGGCTCTAAAGAAAGCCGTCTCGGGTGTGGGCCAATCAACTTCAAGGACAGTGCATATTATCATCTTTATCAGAGTTGCTTCTTTTTGTTTGCTTTTTTGACTACTTGTGTTGTGGTCATTGCAAACATGATGCCTTGAATAAAGGTGTCAGTTTTGTACCAGTTAAAAGGGTAAAAACCTACTATTATATTTTGCCACTGGTAAAAGAGATCTCATAGTGTAAATGCTTACCCCGAGCTCTCAATACTCTGATATTGCACTGTGTTTGAGTTGTACACCTTCTGGTGTCATCTGGCCCTACACCAATGGGGACTAGGCTCTAAAGAAAGCCGTCTCGGGTGTGGGCCAATCAACTTCAAGGACAGTGCATATTATCATCTTTATCAGAGTTGCTTCTTTTTGTTTGCTTTTTTGACTACTTGTGTTGTGGTCATTGCAAACATGATGCCTTGAATAAAGGTGTCAGTTTTGTACCAGTTAAAAGGGTAAAAACCTACTATTATATTTTGCCACTGGTAAAAGAGATCTCATAGTGTAAATGCTTACCCCGAGCTCTCAATACTCTGATATTGCACTGTGTTTGAGTTGTACACCTTCTGGTGTCATCTGGCCCTACACCAATGGGGACTAGGCTCTAAAGAAAGCCGTCTCGGGTGTGGGCCAATCAACTTCAAGGACAGTGCATATTATCATCTTTATCAGAGTTGCTTCTTTTTGTTTGCTTTTTTGACTACTTGTGTTGTGGTCATTGCAAACATGATGCCTTGAATAAAGGTGTCAGTTTTGTACCAGTTAAAAGGGTAAAAACCTACTATTATATTTTGCCACTGGTAAAAGAGATCTCATAGTGTAAATGCTTACCCCGAGCTCTCAATACTCTGATATTGCACTGTGTTTGAGTTGTACACCTTCTGGTGTCATCTGGCCCTACACCAATGGGGACTAGGCTCTAAAGAAAGCCGTCTCGGGTGTGGGCCAATCAACTTCAAGGACAGTGCATATTATCATCTTTATCAGAGTTGCTTCTTTTTGTTTGCTTTTTTGACTACTTGTGTTGTGGTCATTGCAAACATGATGCCTTGAATAAAGGTGTCAGTTTTGTACCAGTTAAAAGGGTAAAAACCTACTATTATATTTTGCCACTGGTAAAAGAGATCTCATAGTGTAAATGCTTACCCCGAGCTCTCAATACTCTGATATTGCACTGTGTTTGAGTTGTACACCTTCTGGTGTCATCTGGCCCTACACCAATGGGGACTAGGCTCTAAAGAAAGCCGTCTCGGGTGTGGGCCAATCAACTTCAAGGACAGTGCATATTATCATCTTTATCAGAGTTGCTTCTTTTTGTTTGCTTTTTTGACTACTTGTGTTGTGGTCATTGCAAACATGATGCCTTGAATAAAGGTGTCAGTTTTGTACCAGTTAATAGGGTAAAAACCTACTATTATATTTTGCCACTGGTAAAAGAGATCTCATAGTGTAAATGCTTACCCCGAGCTCTCAATACTCTGATATTGCACTGTGTTTGAGTTGTACACCTTCTGGTGTCATCTGGCCCTACACCAATGGGGACTAGGCTCTAAAGAAAGCCGTCTCGGGTGTGGGCCAATCAACTTCAAGGACAGTGCATATTATCATCTTTATCAGAGTTGCTTCTTTTTGTTTGCTTTTTTGACTACTTGTGTTGTGGTCATTGCAAACATGATGCCTTGAATAAAGGTGTCAGTTTTGTACCAGTTAAAAGGGTAAAAACCTACTATTATATTTTGCCACTGGTAAAAGAGATCTAAGAGAGGTGTAGTCAGAGCTGTGGGCAGGAGAGGGCAGTACAGTCAAATCCATTGTCGTGTTGTAGTCACCCCATCTTCACCAACCAGCGCGGTGAAGTATAGTCAAATGACCCTCACAATCTTCACACCCAGCAGTCAATTGATGAATGAAATTATCGTATAATTATACGACAATTGTACTATTGGGAGTCGTGGCAACAAGGTGTCCTTTTTTTTCAATTCACGCCACAGTGGGAAAAGACCTCGACAGAGATTGTCATTGAATTGCTCCCAAAGGCTTCAAAAAACAGGTTGAACACTCAAGTGAGCGTGTGTGTGTGTGCTATTCATCAGCGGTGGCTGGTGGCACGAGTGACGCCTCTGTGTGTGCGTATGTTTGACTTCTTTCACGCTGTACGTAGACAACCATGCTGATTGGAGGTGCACGGTAACTCTGTGTGCTTTGCAAAGCACCTGAATTGTCTACGACTGAAAACACAAGGGCGTTGTTGCACATAGCAGTTGTTTTGTCGGTGATTTATGGAACAGATAAATATACACACGTGACATAGCCAGCAGAAGTCACGGCACACGGCCAGCTATATAGCTCATGTATGTTACGTTGAATTTCTTTCGCACCGTACATAGCCAAAGGGATCTTGGAAGTAGTTCTGTGACATCCGCTTCCATGGCTAACAGGATTGCGCTGCTCTGCGACAGATCCGAATGACTACATGGTCTCATGATATTAAGCGAATAGCATAATGGGGGGAAAAACTACTAACGAAAAATAACACGAACATTTGAGACTATATGTTACGTAAAATAATACAGTAATAATAAATTTAAATAAATTAAGCACCAACTTTTGTCTGCGACTGAAAACACAGCGGCGTTGCAGCATGTGGCGGAGACGGTAGTGAGTTGTAGGCTTGGTGATTTATTGCACAGAACACTCTACACAGCCAGAAACAGTAACTGCACGCACCCCCAGTTATTTTGCTCATATCTCACCGTGACGGTGCTGCAATAAAACGCGCCTCTAGGGATAGTTCAGTAAGTAGGTTAGAGACTATCTCCGCAGAGTTCCAATGGAATACCCGACATATCTTCCAGTTGCTCGGCTAGCTCTCAACAATCAACAACAGTTAAGGGGAAACATTTTTTTGTGCAAATCCCAAAAGCTAGACCTTCTTTGCTACTCGGCGAACCAACGATATTCCTGGGGCAAGATTTCACGTTACAATCAATACGTCGCATGTCCGACCGTCACAGATCTGGCCCGAACAATTAAAACGCCCACAACCCAATGCAGTGTGCGCACGGTGTAACAGTTGCTGTTTATTAGAAGCTCACGAATTTGAAACTTTTCACGCCCAGTCATGCAATCTCGCATAAATTAGTTTACTCCTAAAGTATCGTGAAGCACGCTTAAGGCAGCTCGCACTTTACGTTTGTAAAAATAACTTATTTGCGCAAGGTGAAACTGTTATTCTCTACGGCTGTTTGTATATCTAACCTCTTCATGTATTTGACAAGACCTAGGGGTCCCCCCCCCCCCCCCCAGTGAGTCAGATACGCGACATTGTACTTGGTCGTCACAAGTATCTCTCTTGCTCCATCTCTCTGTGGTCCCCAGCCATGGCCAATCACGCGATGCCACTTTAGTTCACCAGGATGGAAGTCTATGCGTTCACGGTACATCATGTCATGTCTGCACACACGTTTATTGTGGGAGTTGGAGATGCAGACTTGCTGAGGGCCTAGGGGAGAAGGCTGATTGAGCGTGCCTGCGATTATTACGTATATTTGTGAGAATCTCAAACACACAATTGTCAAGAGACATTTGGCAGCACAAATGCCTGTGTGAAAGGCAGCAACGCTATCACAGCAGGGTATGCATGGCACGTGTATGTTTGTGCAGACAGTAATTTATTTAGTCATTTATTTGTATCTCTGTGCCGATGTGGACTTGCTATGGTGTGAGCAGCGGCTTGCAAAATGTTTGATCATGTCAATAACTATTTTTGTTCACTAAATAATTAAAAGCAATATATTTCAACATAATAACAGAGAAAAATAGGTTATTATATTGACATATGACATGACTTCTTTAATGGAGGGAGCTGTGGTACAGCAGTTGGCACACTGCGTCATGAAAATGGCGACCTGGCATTTAATCCCAGTGATGGCTAACGTAAGTGGCAGGTGGCATTTAAACTGGTCCAGCACCGTCTCTTCACTCACCTGCACCGACTACTGTGGTGAAGTATCGTAAAAAAAGGCCAATAACCAACATTGCATGAGAAGACCTTCCTGTAGCAGTGGTTGGACAAAGGGCTGAAAAGTAACCATTTATTACTTTGGCTATCTGTCACATACTGCAAATAATAGACGTGTTACTTAATTACTGACAACGTATTATTTGAAAACTACAAATTAACAATACTGGCCATATGTTCACCCACCCCCGAACCCCCCCCCTCCTCCCGTGGTTGGATAAATAAAAATAATTTACAAAAAAACAATACTGGTCATAATATGACAGTCCCTCCAGAAACACGCGGAGTTTTTTGGTGATTGTTGCGGGCAAAAATCGTTGATTATGCGGCACGTTTTCTTTAAAAATGCGATGGAATATGCGGGATATTTATGCAATTTTATGCGATTAAATTGCGGGAACTTGCAAAAATTGCGGGAACTTGCAAAAACTGCGGTTTGATGAAAAAGAGAAAAAAAAGTGATTCCCCCAACACCCTATTCACTAGGCTACTACTTTAATGTAAAGAGTCATTTCTTATTACTTCCTATGATAAGCAAGCATACTACATCACAGAAAGTGCTGGGAATATTTAAGTTCTCATCTTGTTTTATTTCAGACCTTAACAAACAGATGGCTCAAACTTACAAAACATTGAGTCGAACAAGTTCTGTAGCTTTACAAAATGAATATGCTACAACTTCTGTAAAAATGAATAAATAAAATATTAAAAAATAAAATGTGTGCTTCCTGTTTTACAGAGGTAGCTATACAAAACAGACATCTTCTGTTAAAATAAGTGTTTTCAGTGCACAGTAACGTAAGCAATACAGTAACAGTACAGTCTTACAGTAATGTAAAGTTACATACTACTAACAAAAAAGTGCAATCTTACAACTGTAAAGTTGCATAAACTCTTCATCATGGTTTCATTGGCATCGCGGGGTTTGCAGCTTTTCAATGATGTCGCGTAATGAGTGACGTCACTTCATAACGTTCCCATGGCAACAGGGGAAATGGCTGCGCTTGTGTGAAGTAAACGCAACATTTTTCAACTTTCTGCTAAGATATATGTGACTTTTTGCAACGAAAATGCGGGGGTTATGAAATCATGCAAGCCCGCATATTTTGCGCGCGGAAATCTGCAATTTATGCTGCGAAAGTGCGGCGTATTTGAAAAAACGCGCCCCCCGCATAAATATGCGGACTTTGGCTGATTTTGCATGGAATCATGCGATCGCATAATCGCGTTTTTCTGGAGGGACTGATATGAGCACATGGGTTTGGTCATTCGAAACCAATGCCAGTGTGTGCTATGGCATTACGTACTGCAGCCATTACCATGAGGCTAGCTAAAAAAGACAATTTTACAGTTGTTTAATTCCAATTTAGCTTTTCATTCAAAACAATAATTACCACATAATAACCGTTGCAACAAAAATCTATCCCAAAATTGGTCCATTGTGGCTGCAGTTATCATCTTACTGAAAATGAATGCATCGTCTTTCTATTTCACTCAGGGTTCATTGTTGGCCAAACAAATACAAGAAATGCAAAGAGCCCAAAACACAATGCTGATTAAATGACTTCAGTAATGTACTGGAATACATTTAAACAACACGCAATGATCCATGTCACTCGCATAATAAAACACAGCAATACATTCACGGAAGTTGTACATTGATTGAGTAGTGGAGACTGCTTTAATCACAGGCCGGGGTTCAAAGGTGGCCTCTAACGGGGCAGAGATGGGCCTTACTGCTTGTCCTCGAGTGGTCCTGTGTGTCAACGCGAGACATAAATCTGCGTCGCCCATGGCCAATTAGTGGTACCTCAAGGGACATGGCAGTGTGACTGGAAAGCTCATGGCTTTGTATTGTCAGTACTTCCATGCACTGGCAATTGAGACAAGCAATTGCATGGCCTTGCAAGTGGCCGACTTAAGCTCACAACACCAGATACAGAGAGTGAGTTCGAGCACTGGCTATAATGACTCTGTGACTTTAACTGATATTTGTACAGGAATATACGATGCTGGGGTGAGTTATGTTAGCGAGCACCTATTAAGATGTGCACCACACTTAAAAAGGAGGTGGAGTTAACAATACGCCCGACTACCTTTTATCTCCCTGGTCCGTAATGATGTTGACTACACCACCTCTCCATGAGTCAACCTAGGGGAAGCCCAGGCCAGGCTTATGCGATCCCTCACCTGGTTATAAAGGACATGGTGATGATGAAATACCAAATTGCACAAGTGCGCATCATCGTGAGCAATCGAACGTACATCGGTAGTATCATAGTGTAGCGCTTAAACATGTACATATTCATTAAAACTCTTGGGGTCTTTCGGTAAAGTCACGTGGATAGAAAAATTATAGAATAATGCAAAATCACGACGTTTCTATCGCAACACAAGCAATTGTCTTCAGGTAAAAAAATATAGCAGGCGGACTACTGAGGCAGGAAGAAATATTTATTTCTGCTGTATTTTGCCTTGCCTCAGCAGTCCACCTGCTGTATCTTTTCTTGCCTCAGCAGTCCCACTGCTGTATTATTTCACCTGAAGACGATTGCTTGTGTTGCGATTGAAACGTCGTGATTTTTATTTGTTTTATTTTTCTACCTACGTGACTTTACCGAAAGACCCAAAGAGTATGAATTCCTGCAATCACGAAAGCTTTAAGTCAAGATATTCATTCAAATACAGTTACGTAGATATGAAGCTACATTATGTCTTCCAGCTTTTGCCTAGTCACTGATATGTGGTTAATTCCTACTCGCCTGCCATTCAAGACCTCAACAGGAGAGACACTGCCTAGAGTCGAAGCTTCAACTGGTCCGTTCGCCATTACAAATACATGTCCCGATCGCAGTCGTTCCACCTATTTGCAAACCGTTTCCACAATTAACGCAGCTGTATGTATGTTGAACTACTATCGCACCCGACGTCATACCCGTCAACCCATATCGTTTAGCCAATATTCTTGTACAGGGACATTGAGTTTTTTGGGCCATATGGCAATTTGTTTTTGTTTCTCAATTGTGATGGGGCTTTGTAGGATGAAGGTTGATATTCATACGGGGCACTAGGTGACCAATAAGGTCTGAATTGGTCTGAAATAAGGTAGGGCACTGATAATGGTGATTTGAAAAGTTTTATGGTTTGGCCATATTTGTTGTAGTATGGAGTTAGAATGATGGCTTTAATCTAAGTTGTCTTGTAGTTGTTGTTGTTGTTGTTTGACTTGCATCCCACTGGGATTTTTGCACAGCGTTGGTGTGCGGTGCTTTCATTTTCTGGAAGACTTTGCAGTTTTTTACAGGATTTTTCTGTTTGCGCATAGTCACTTCAAGATGTTTTCTTGTTCATGTTTTTTTTATTTGTTGCGGTTGCATCCGATTCAAGAGCCAATTGGCTCACAGGGCTATACCAAATAAATGAAACTGAAACTCAAAACTGATAAGGGGTTGACAGGTACGCTACATAGCCAACCGTGCTAATCGGAGGTGCGCGGGAAGGACAACAAACAACAGCCGTGACCACATTGCAGCCGTACACCTAAAACATGTTTTTACACTTGTCTCTCTGAAGAGAGCAAACAATGAAAGCTCTCCGCTCTTCTAATGTGCATTTGTGCAAGGGGTCCATCATGGAAAAATAAAAAAAACCACTGCACCTGAGCACCGTGAGTGTGCCTCGGTCGTTACGCGATATTTTTTCGACTGACGTTCCACTGACCAAAGTTACACACGCTTTTAAGTCTCTTTGCGTACGGACACACCCTCTCATACTTATATACACTCACACACCACATCCTCCCTTTCCTTTATGTTACAGAACAGGGCTTGGCAGGCACGCAGGCACATATGAAAACAATTAAATAGCCAGCAACGGGCTCTCGCCTGCACAACGTTATGGGCAAGCAACGCAAGGCGGCCCGTGGGTCGCGGGGGGAGCGCTCACCTCGCCCTGTTCCACTCCGGGGACCCTTGGGCATGCGAGGAGGGCCCCCCCCCCAAGCTAAACTCATAACCCCCCCGCCACCACCATCCTCCTCCACGCTATCCCCCTGCTACCAGCAGCACCGCGGTGATTGATTACACGTCACGTCGCACCTGTTTCCCCGATAAAGCGCGAGGAGAGTGGAGCGCACGAATAGCAAAGTGCAGAGGAGCGACTGAAGATCGTGCACTCTCACACTCGCACCCAAATCATGAACCACCAAAATGAAAAACCATTGCCTAACAACGTGCATGAACCATAACTTCCTGACCAAGTCTCTGACCCAAACCTCTCACATGAAACTGAATTCTGAATCATAACCACTACCTCAACCATAGCTCATATCCACGACTGACCATAACTTAACCCAATATCCTAAAATCCCCAACCTAAATCCTAATTATAGCAAACAACTTCTTGGTTCTTTCGGTAAAGTCACGTAGAAGGAAAATAATAAAATAATAAAAATAAAACAATAAAATAATTCTCACGACGTTTCGGCCACAACGCAAGCAGCCGTCTTCAGGTGGAGAACAGGTCTGTCGAGAAGAACCAAGAAGATGAATCCCTGCAGTCACGAAATATAGCAAACAAGGCAACGCGTCTCCTTGCTCAATAGGCGAGGAGGCACGGCTCAGCTTCATTGGTGGCACTGAGCCTATGCTGGAAATTCCATATTCCTTTGGCCGAGACCAATCTCTCCGTAGGATAAACCTTAAGGTTAAGACCACAACCAGAAACGAAACTGGAATGTTTTAACGAAAAAACGTGCAATTAAAAACATAACCTAGAGAGAAATAAACCCAAAACAAACATAAAAGTTAATAAATGTATTACGCTATGTAACACGATTTTTGTTCCCGGGTAGTAAGTGCTATTTTCTAATTGCTTATGCCTCAAAAGTATAGAAAATGGCTATTATTCCCCAGAAACATAGCTTGTTTTGTTACACAGTGTTAACAGACATATACAAAAGGGAAGAATTACAAAGTAGGATACGAATGAAATCCAACCCGTGTCAACTGCTAGTAACAGCATAATCAGTTGTAAAACGTGCTGACAGAATATGAGATTAGCATATAAGCACCCGCACACACACACAGCCACATTTACATACAAGGCTCTTACAGTCCTATATATTTAGCACTGTCGCCTGAAAAACCCACAAAAACATCATGTACTCCGTTCACAAATATCATAATATTTTTTTCCCCAGCTGTCCTCTGGAATGTTGTTCAAGGAAGAGAAAAAAACGTTTGAGAAACAAGTTCGAGCTATTATTTATAAACTACACGACCACATCACAAAGTGCTTCTCGCTGTGAAATCTACATCAAGGCATAAGCAATATCCTTTAGAGATTCCTCTGATGTCGTTAGACCAGGTTTGAGACCATGCAATCCACTCCAGTTGATAACCTCGATTAGCTGCTGTTGCAAGCCGGTGGTAAACTTGGAATCAAACATGGAAATAGTCTGAACAGTTAAAGTAAGTGTCGTGCAATTGCACGCGGGCACAAAATTACACAAAACGCAATGTGGAGTCGAACCCTGGATCTCAACGGTGCTGGGTTCATTGCGCTGACATGGGCTTAGTATTGTTTCCCTTGAGGCACCAAGCAGGCTCAACAAACATTTGATTTTATCTACTCAGTTGAAATAATCTGAATGGTTAAAATACCACCATTCTATTGCAGCATCTAAAAAAAAACTAAACCAAACTATTTTTAGTTTACCAGGTAAGGCCCACTGAGCTAAATCTCATTTTCAGAAGCAACCTGCCCACAAATGATTGCTCAACAAAATGGCTCATCATGTGCAAATGTATAGCAGCCAAATACTCTAAACACGTTTCTAAATATGAAGGGAAATACCGGAGGACCCAGAGAAAAATCCGCACGACCACCGGGAGAACATGCAAACTTAAAATATGCAGGCGTCAGGGTCGGGATCGAACCCATGACCTCCTGTGTACCAGGCGAGGGAGTTAATATCTCGCCACCGCGGCGAGTATGTGGGTACAGAATAATGCGACTGTAACCACATACTTAAAGGGCGCAGAATAATAGGCAGCCGTTGAGACTTATTCTCTTGCTGCACTCTGTCTAAGACAACACCAAGGTGAGGAACACCCGATGACAAGCAGACTACTACACAAGGTGGGATTCAAACACGGTAAATAGCATTTCAGTAAGTCCATTCAACATGGTCCGTCTACCACATGAAAAAAGTTGTGGAACATGGCCAAGCGCCCGCGATCAGTCAATTGTGATCATGCACATTTGCTGAAAGTGAAACCGAGAGTTAAAACTTCCAAGTTTGTTTCATTCGGAATAACAAAAAAAAACTCAAGTTCCATACGAAACAAAACATGGCAGCAAGTAGGAGACACAAAAACACAGCGACGTAAAAATGCAGTCCAACGTGTTGCGGTAATAAAATTTGCTACGCTCTCTAATGTGGATGGAAAAAAAGTTTGCGGGTAAAATGTGCAGCCCAGCAACTGCTTGCTCAATGCCACTGCTGGTGGAAGGGGCCTCCATGAGAGGGAGCTATAGGGAGAGCACCCTGGAGGGTATTTGATCCTCTTGCACACTGGCCAGATGTGTTGGAACACACTTTACACCAGCACGCACGACCTGCAGATTGACTATCGTGGTGCAGCCAAGTATATATATACTGCTGGGTGGATAGAGGAGGGTGGTGGTGGTGGGTGGGCTATGATGAACTTGCTCGTTGTTTTAACTGCCGTGCCTAGAGATCGAATCGAACTGGCGACCTCTGGACTGTAAATCCTGTGTTACCCCATCCCACCACGGTGGCATTCCTGGAAGAATGGTACAGTAAGAAAACAATTCCACCATTTCACGAGCAGCACAGTGTGGTACTTTTTCATGGAATTTAAACATTGATGACTCACGTCCCAAAAATGTCAGTTTTTGGGCTTATGTTTGGGCTTTCATTCCTCGCTCCCCGTGAAGTGGGTTTCATTTGCTGGCATAAACAAGCGAAACGAATATAAATACTCCCAGGAAAGAGAAACCTGAGACGAAATTAGTTGTTTTTTAGTGCACCTAGTGCACGTTGTTGCTTTTCTAGAACAGAACTATTTAAAAAAAGAAAGCATTAAACCATTAAAAATTTAAACATGTCCACATGGCGTGCAGAACATTCACTCGCAAGGGCGAAGCATAATAACCGCAGCCTCTCTTCAACTATCAAGTCAATGTGCATTATTTTAGGTGGCGAGACCCCAAGCTATTGGACATTGTAATTAAATAACTGTAATGGCAGATCTGGTAAACAATTTACGGCAGCTATTTGTCATTACAAGTTTACGCCACACCAGCCTCC
Source organism: Lampetra planeri (assembly GCF_965212315.1). NCBI lineage: Eukaryota > Metazoa > Chordata > Hyperoartia > Petromyzontiformes > Petromyzontidae > Lampetra > Lampetra planeri. Next base: position 4,174,734 of record NC_136120.1, read on the forward strand.
TATTTAACAAGTGAAAGTTGTGTAAGGTATAGCAAGGTACAGTGCTCTGCAATTGCTCGCTCACATCGCTGCTGGCAATAGGGCCTCCACCAGAGGCAGCTCTAGACAGCCCCTATAGAAGGTTGCTTTGGCCTACTCTTTCATACTGGCCAGATGTGTTGGAAGAGGTAGGAGGTTTACTTTACACTTTAACCCACCACACTCGTTCTGCAGTGGAGAACCCATTTGTACTGCTGGGTGGACAGAGGTTGGAGGCTGACCAAAACTTGCCCCATTGTTTCATCCGGCCGGCCCAGGAGATCAAACTGGTGACCTCTGGATTGCGAGTCTCGGGTGATACCCATTTACACCATGGCAGCATCCGCATTAAGTTATTTATTGACTGCAGTTGTATATATATATTTATGTGTAGCTGCATAGAGTTACGTACAATAAAACACAAACATAATTTTCAGCCCTTCATCAATCCATTGCTGGATGACGGCCCTCCCCCATTCTGTGTCAATCACAGGGTGTTTAACCATACTTCACCATTCTGGTCAGTCGGGGTTAGTAAAAGGGGTTGGGGGGGAGACTGGTTGAAAATATCACTCGCCACTAACGTTAGCCATGGCTGGGAATCTAACTCAGGTCACCGGCTTGGTAGCGCAATGTGCTCTAACCACTGTGCCACCGCGAAATGTGTATACAACATGTGCATACAACAACTGCTCAGTTCCCCTCGTTCACAAGATCTGTGGCTACACGAGCCTATTGCACCAGTGGGAAATTGCAATACCAACGACGGTGCTTATGATCTATCTCCTTGCCGTAGCTGAAATGTCTCCCCAACTTGTAATTCAGTACTTATATTGTGTCCCCATACGCTGACACGTACATTCAATCAATTGAGATATTTGCAAAAGGGAGTGAGTTTTTTTAGCATCGTGTTGATGATAGATTGCACACATTGATAATCCCCAAACCTCATTAGCAGGCTGCAATTACAGGACTCCAACCATCATCTGTGCTCGGTGGTAAACATACATATTGCCAGGCTTGCCCAACCTCCTGCCCCCAAGTCTGCTCCTTGGTTTATAGAGTCCAGTGCTTTAGATGATTAAGGAGTTTGGTACAGACAGAACTGCAGCAGATGTGTAATAAAAAGCCAAGAAATAAACTTACCATTTCCCGGCTGGAACGGTCTCCCTGGAACTATGGCTTGACCCATCTTTCAGCAGGCGAAACTGCACAAAAACCTCTTGACTATCGCTCACTTGTGAAAGGATTAAATAAAACAAAAACTTACTCCACCCCTCCCCTCGCCATACACAGTTGGCTCTCGGCGCAGGTCTGGGGGCTGGAAAAAGGGGCGTCTAAAATGCACTCCTTCCCCGGAGTCTTCACGGAACAATTGTCTGTCCACCTAACAAAAAGTAATTTGCTGTTCTTTGCGTTGCTTAAACAAAACAAATCGTGCAGAAAACGCTTCCCTTTTCTTGCGGTCAGCAGCCGAGTCTGCAAGGCAGAAGAGACTTTGCTCGTAAACGACGTCGCTTTCGAGCTTGTCTGGCTTCACTTGCCGGCCAGCCTGGCCCAACTGACTGGCTGGGGCTTAACGCGCACTGCGAGAGTGAAGGCAAAAGTCAAGCCCACTGCATGGCACTCTCCCACACTGAAAGCACGCTCCTCGAACGACGCCGAGCTTCCGACGAGACGTACGAGGCTACATGCCGAACATGCCTGGATGTCAGGCACGCGTGCACATTCACACGCGCGCGCGCACACACCCCCGTGCGTCCGAGTGCGCTTGCGCCGTCACCGAGTTGCACGTCCGTGCAAATGTGCACATCCGTGCAAATGTGCACATGGAAGTTGTAAAGGGACACAAGCGCGCACCCCGTGTACGTACGTGCGCGCGTGCTGATCGTACGGGTAAATAACCAGTGGGGAATGTTTAAAAAGCCACGTGGCACGCTCCGCGAAAGACACGGAGATTCCCAATTTAGCATTGCGGGCTGCCAAAAAAAAGCAAGGTTCGATTTGCGAGCACCTATTAAAACTGGTATGGCAGACACGTGTTTGGTGTGGGGCCAGACTCGTGCACACCCAGATGAATTCATAGGAGATGCTTATTTTAGGTTGAGTTGACCTAAGGGAGGCTGAGAGATCATAGCATAACCGCTGAGATCACAGCATCGTCCGCTAATCAGCATATACCAAACACCGTAGTTATACGCATTCACAGGCATACATACACACAACAACGCGCAATGGAAGTGTATTCATATGAACACGTAAACAAAGTCCACACACACGTACCCAACGTACACACACATACGCTGAAACGAAAGCATACACCGATTACATTCCCAGACATCCCGGCAAACAAACAAGGACGATCGACTTCACACACAACAATTGTCAGAGCTGACATTAACTTATATTTACAACAGTAAGATACTCCTTACTTATATATCATTTGGGGCCAGTATTTCATGCAAGTGACGTCCCCGCGTGCCTAAACCATGTTAGACTCCCCCGTATAATCCTGCTGCAGCTAATCTAGTGGCAAGATGACACACGTACACACACGTACACACACACACGCACAAAACACTGCCTGCCACTTTCTGCACCAAGTTCTATACTCTTTGGTTTATTCGGTAAAGTCATGTAGGTAAAAATAATCAAATAAATTAAAAAAACAACTACATTTTTCGTTTTTTTTCATTACTTATTTTATTATATTCTTTTTTACCTACGTGACTTTACCGAAAAAACCAAAGAGTATGAATCCTTGCAGTCACGAAAACTTCAAATCTAGAACCAAGTTCTATGTTTCAAAGAATACACACAAATGTGTAAAAAGCGCTCAGCCTCTATGCATTACGCAAAAAAACATCAGCAGTTTCTGAAGAAGTCTATTGTGGTCCTCTCGTCTTATGTCACCATGAAAATAAATGTTAACAGATGCTACCTGACTGAAAGGCAGACGTGGTAGAGGGATAGACAATTGTAGACTGTCTCCATCTTCATCAGGACCCATTAGTCAGCAATGTTTGCCGCTGTAAAGTCTGCCTCTGGGATCACACTGTGGGGCCCATTTAGATTGGTGAGCGCCAACAAAAATCACATCTGTAAATGACGAGAAGCACCGCCGATGGCTGAAATACAGGCCTACAGATGTGTCTTGCTGCACAAATCAGTCCTTTGATCATCACCGTGCAGTTATGACACGTGACCTTATCGTGGCAGCAACAAGGGCCAGCAGCGTTGTGATGGCTTGGAGCTAACCACATGGCAGTGTGAGATCAGAGCCAGTACCACCGAGATCCTGGCTTAGAATCCCAAGATCCCAAGAGGGATAAACCCAATTTTTAAAAGTCTGTAATTAGTTTACACCCTTTGTATAACTGGGTGATAGCCTTTTGATATTTTATTTTAAGGCAGAAATTAACATTTTTAAATTTGGGCCGTGATCAAACAAACAACAGCCACAGGGTCTTTAAAGTTAACGCGAAATAACAGTACTTACGTAAATTATACATTTTAGAGTCAGTGTCGTAACCCATTATGATTGAGTTTGCGGTGTTCTCGCAATTGTTTCTGGGTCTTTTTGTTAGGAAACATTCAAAAGCCGTATTTTTGTTTACCTGCAACCTACATTCTGTACTACCACATATGGACAACCAGCAGGTTGATGTCACAAACAGATAATGGCTATTGCTCTAAATGGCAATTCAGGAATCATCTTTAGGTGATCCCCCAACCTGGCTGAATAACCCCATACATCCCTTCTACATTGATCATTCATTAAAAAAAGAGTTATAATCAGAGACCACCTAGAATAGTTTGGAATCAATTTGGAATCGTTTGGAATAGATTTGTTGCTTTGCAGACAGAGTGTTTGGCATTTTTAGGTCAGAGCGTATCATATTTCATCAAGAACAGTACAGTATTTATTTTCTGCCACGCTCCAGGTACAATAACTCTGCGGAAGGTCATGTGCGATAAGGAGCACCAATGATAAAATCCAATTGTTCCAGTTACATTGCGACTAGTGGTAAAAATAAACCCCCATCAAAATCAAAGGTAAAATATTAAGTAATTAAAAAGTAGCAAGCAAAGGCAACTAACTGGAAATGAATTAACTCAACACATGAAACGGTTATACAATACAGGTTAACACACGTAACAAAAACGAGACTGAATGCAATATTGGGTCAATACCACAATACAAATGCTATACAAAGCCACATCAATAACTTTAGCTTTAAAGATATTTACACATATATCATTAATGTTAACACAATCTAGCCCAAACACTAGCTATACCACCACTTTAAACCATGACTATGACCTTGGCTTTAGACTTAATTCTAATCATAGGCTTAAAAAGAGCTCTAATGATTACATTATAGCATTAGCCATAGTCTTGATTCTAACATCAACTCTAGACCGAATCTCAGCTCTAACTATGGCCCCCAACCAGAGAACTAATAGAGTACTAACCATAACGATAACCCAAGGCCTAAAGTCACTTTAGCCCTCATTACAGCACTATCCACAATCCTCTCCAATGTACCATGGAGTTGTACGACATGATGTCAGGCATTCTAGATTTGAAGCTTTCGTGACTGCAAGGATTCATACTCTTAGGTTTGTTCGGTAAAGTCACGTAGGTAAAAAAATAATAATAAAATTAATAATAAACTGATATAAATAATAATAATAATATTTTATAATAAAATGATAGAAACAATAATATTATTTTATTTCTATTATTATTTCTATCATTTTATTATTATTTTATATTTTTACCTACGTGACTTTACCGAAAAAACCTAAGAGTATGATGTCAGGCAGCTCGCTCCACGTGTCGAAGATGCTCCCAGCACGTGGAGTGAGACGTCGGGACCATCATGCGAACAACAACAACGCGGTGCAGCTCGAGAACACACTGAAGGGCTAGCAAGCACAACTGTGAAAACCTACGCAGCAATATCCGTATTCCTTGCCTGCACAGGAATGGTTTAGATTGAGAATTGACGCTCGTGCCGTACAAAATCACCAACGGTCACGGTAAAGAGAAAGAAAGGCACCGAACAGGCCATCATCGATCTGTGTCAAGATGTATTTAATTCGCAGCGTGACGCTTTTTCTCATTAAAACGCCTCCTGGCCGGGCAAAAAGGAGTGGAACATGCGTCACGGGGATAAGAGAGGCCGCAGAGCAATATTTGCGAGCTCTATGTCGCTCGAAATAACACACCACTCTTTCATTCATGCAATACGGCATAACAATAAAAGACTGCAAAAATGTTTGTTATCCTATTACAGTTCCACCTTACTCCCTAAAGGCGCTACCTTTTTTTGCCGCTGTTATGCTCCCGCATAACGTCTCCAATCATTTTTGTGTTGCGTTCTCCAAATCCATTTCTCATTATTTCCCTAATCAAAGGGTTACATTCATTTCATAAATCATTTTGTGATACAAATCCCAGGAATCAAACCATTATTTTTAGTTGGAGGAGGAAGATGTCCTAGATGCCAGTCACACTTTTTTTATTTTACCAAAGAGCCCAGTTCAGAGCGCGAGCGATAAAAAAAAGAGAGGGAGTCACAGTAGATGTCAGTCACATTCGAAGAAGTAATTTATGCCCTTTCCAGTATGAAATAAGAGAAAGCTCCTGGACCAGATGCTATAGCGGCGGGGATCACCAAACAAACAGAACATTTACTAAATGTTTACGAAGAAATGAAATTACCTCTATTGTGAGGACGCCCTCAATTAATTTTTTATCCAAAAAGGGAATCGACTTTGAATGATTCCAGACCCATGGGCCTCTTATTGCGCATAAATACATGGTTCACCAAGATTGTTGGGAACAGAATAATGGGAAATTTAGAAGTCACCCAACCGCATGAGGAAGCTGGGTTTCGGACCTGTTTTTTTTCTCTAACCCACATACAAATTACTACTCAGATTCTGGAACAGACTAATGGGACAACTAATTCAATTACCACTGCGTCAAGCCTTCGCACACTCTGAAAAGCAATTTGAAACAGTGAAAATTGATGGATTAATCCGAGCTTTCTCAAAAACAAAGCCTAAATAAAATATATTCATAAATAATTTTAAAAAACTTTTTTAATGGAACAGCTAAACTGAGATTGCATGAGGAAAATAACAGAAAACGTATTAGAACAGAGTTGGACAAGGGTATGCTGTTAATGCCAGTATTCACAGAGACATTAGAAGATGTCTGAAAATTGGATTAAGTTGAGAACATTTTACCCATCTCAGATTTACTGATGACAGCCACTGTAACAACTAATGGATAAGAACTACTGTACATGAACTGATGGAAGAATGCAATCATAAAAAAGCTGTACAGTTGAGCTCGGAAAAATATTAAGCAAACTAAAATCATGCGCTAAACAAATTAACGAGATCTGTTCAGAGGAATACAACTCGAAAACCCAGAGCAGGTAATGACATCGGACTTGGATCAACATTAGGATATTACAAGGTGGATAAGAGTGAGTTATTTTGGCAACACTGCACAGAATAATAGAAAAAAACTTACCAACATACTTGAGGAATGACATGTTTAAATAGTGTTGATTACTTTTGAAATAATGAGATAAGAAACCTGGACATTGGAAAATAAACTGTTACAAGAGCTAAAAAGTTTACAAAACAGCACGAGGAGGTGCATGCTTGGAACTCCACTGGGACAGAAAGAAGAAGACGTGGATTGGAGAACATCGCAAGTTAGAGGCATCATTTTAACTGTAAAGAAGAGTAAGGGGCCGTCCATAAATGACGTCACACACCTGGGGAGGGGGGGGGGGTCAGACATTTGTGACGATGTGTGACTAGAGGGGGGGGGGGGTTGAGAAATGTGACGTCACATCAAAATGCGCAACTTTAAATAAATATAGACAACACGTTCTGCTTAATTAAATAGACTTTTTAATACATGTTTTCTCCTACAACATCAGAGTGCAGCGCCACCTTAAATACGCACTACAATGACAATAGTTTAAAGCGATTTGAAGCATGTTTTATTTGGGGGGGGGGGGCAGAGCTTTGTGACGTCATATTTTAGGGGGGTCTGACTTTTTGTGACGTCACGTGACGAGGGGGGGGGTCAAAAATGGACGGCCCCGAAGCGGGCTTTGACAGGACATGTTCGTTCAAGGGATGATGGCCGGTAGTCGAGACGTTGCACAGTGTGGCAGACAATGGAGGGAACACGCCCAACATAATGGCAATTGCGGAGCAATGAAATCAGCTGAGCTGGAGCCACAAGGATTGTTACATCACAAGATCGTGAGAGAATGCAATGTGTATGCGTCATACTTACGACGAATAAAAAGGCATATGAGCTGCAATACTGATATAATTATCAAAATTTGAAAATAATACGACTACGTGTATTCAACATCCACTTACATTGGCGCGCACACACGTTAGTATTTCCCCTAAGAAAAAAAGATCTTGTGGCTGTGAGAATCGAACCATGAACCCTGTACCAACCCTGAATAGCATGAGCAGTGACCGCTAGGCTACTAGCAACCCAACGTATCGATTAGCACGGTTGGCTATGTACGATGCGAAAGAAGTGCAACATACATACGTACAAAACAAGAGTTGCATCATAAATCAAATAACAGTGCTAACTGTACACTCTTCATGCATAAAGAAGAGAGAAATTACTGATAAAAAGATCATTTAAAAGACAAGCTACCTCGGTGACTCCACAGCCAAAGCGTCAGCTCATTTAAAATTCATTTTAAAAAACTATTTTTGCGGCTTTTTTTTCTCTCCCCATGGTAGCGTGGATTATTTTCCGGGTCCTCCAGTTTAGCCTCCACATTTAAAATAAGCATTTAGATTATTTGGTGGCTGTGAATTTCGACGTGTGCTGATATAAGCCACTTCCATGAGCTGTCATGTGTGGCCAGTGAAAAAGAGCAAAAAGCCCAGAGGGCTGTATCCGATGGTAAAACAAATTCCTGCGGAAGGAGCTGGTAGGAACGTTGGGTTGCTCGGTCAATGGCCAGGGTCAACGGCGGCGTGTTGTATTCCGCAAATATGCCCGACTGTGAGGGCGGGCACAAGCCGGCGTGAGTAGGTTAAACGTTGAGTTTTATAAGGGCACCACGGGGTGACCAGCCCCTCCTCACCCAGCCCCACCCCCACACTCCCCACCCAGCTCCTCCCCACCCTCCCCTCTCCTCCCAGCCCCACCCCTCCCATTTTTGGATGCACGACGGACGGACACAATAATCCCCTGTGGGCTGGTGGGACCAGGTGGTTCCTACCAGTATAAACAATTGGTTATGAATATGAAAACAACAGAATAGGTTAGAGTATAGGTATTGCATAACATAGTAAAGGTCAAGCTCAAACATCGCAATAAAATACTCATAAGCATATTAACAGACAAGCAATAATATACTCACAGAATATAGCAGAAAATATGCTATGGTAATTTTACAGATCTTTGTTGGTTTGCAGTGCAGGATGTGTGTGTGTGAGCCGTATACGTGGGGGAACCGGAGCGGTGGGGTAGCGGTTAGCGCGCTGTGCTACGAGTTCGATTCCTGCTCACGGCCAACATCGGTGACGATTATCTGAACAGGTTATGGGCCTCCCCAAAGGTCGACTCAGTCTCAAATGAGTACCTGATGCAGTGTCTAAACATCGCCAGTGTTGGCCACCCAGCCCCTCGTGTGCCGTGCCGGTCTTCAGAATGGTGCTCGCTTAGAGTACTTGCCCCAACAATCTGTTAAGGTTATTACGGGGGATCTATGTCTATGTGGGAGAGTATGTGTGCACGTGCTCAAAGCACCGGTGTTTTTGTAAGCAAAATGAACTGTGAATAATTTACGTGGAAAAATTGAAAAAAAACTTTACTATGTTAGGCCACAATCAAGAAAGTATGACCTCACGTTCAGTGCCCTTTATTGCTTCACATAAATTTGCAATGACACACAAAACCGTGAGTCGTTAGCACGATTAGAGACGCTCACATTACATGGGCCAAGGCTGTCTGCAACATGCGGCAACACAACATGAACTGTGGACGCCAAATTGAAAAGGACTTCACTGAGAATGTAAAAGGCTCACTTTTTGTAACTGTGTTACCTGGTTTCCTACTACATACATCACCCACATTGCTTGCCACAATCCATGTCGGACATTTCAAAGGTACACATTAAGGAACAGACATAATCTGTTCTGTAACAGGAGCAAATTTGTAACCAGAATAATGAGAGGATACTGTGGAAATTTAACTCATTAGGACCCCCAATTGAGCGTGACAATGTTAACATTGCCAACGTACCCACAGGGGTGTGCGATTAACCAAGTGGGTCACGAAATTACAAAGCGTTATGGAGTTTCCGTGCTCTTATCACGAATGATGGAAATGAGTCGTAAGATGGGACCAAAGAAGATAATCAACCTTTACTGCCATGGAGCAGAGCCCATAAACTCTGCTCCAATTTGGCAGAGATTTTAGCAAGCATGCGCGCTTGTGTGTGTAAGTGCACATGGGATATTATAACAAAGGCTAGAAGTGTAGTGTTCAGTGTACTTGCCATCGAACCAGTTTGCAGAATCCACAGATCAATTGCAGCAGCCAACATGTAGTTTTCTCAGTAAATTACCATAACGCATGCTACACTGTAAGGTGAAAGTAAAGATCCTGTGACCTGTTTTTGCCAGAGTAAAGCCACTGTGTTGCCATACATAACCCAGATACATTTTCAAAATGACATGCAAATGGATGTACGTGTAAATCCGTTTTGTCAATCCACTGCTGGATGAGGGCCTCCCGATGCCATGTCAGTTATAGGGGCTTTGTTTCACCATACTTCAACATGCTGGTCAGTGCAGGTTGGTGTATCACAAACATTGTATGTGTGTACTCAATTAATGCCAAGAATACATCTCAACTGGGTGGGTTAAATGAAACAATGCATTACATTGTACTCTTTTCTTGGCATAAAGATATCATTTTATATATAAGTTTATCATTGAATGAGCTAAAAAGAGAACCCACATAATGATAAAAATATTTTTTTTTAAACTTTGCAATGGAAAACATTCCTCTCATATTGTGATTGGGTCACCTTGCATCAATATCTCATGGCCCCTCAAAGATTTTTCTCCCCAAGCTCACATCCATATCACATTATCGAGTCACACACGCACGCACACAAATATAAGACAAAGACCACCCCTATAGCCTAAAAGACTGTTGGGGCAAGTGCTGTTAGCAAGCGCCTATGAATGCCGGCACGACACACAAGGCCAATACCATGCCCAGCCGCCTTTGTTTCCTTTGTGGCGATGTTTACACACCGCACGGGGAATTCATTTGAGGCTGAGTCGACCTCGGGGAGGCCAAGTTCAGAAAATTGTCACTGGTGTTTGCCATGAGCAGGAATCGAACTCGGGTGACGAGGTTCCGCTCCCCATACACACGAATATACACGCACGCACACAAGGGAACTCTTAATAGCTCCGGCCTCCATCAGAGATTCGATTTGGAAAACAAAAGTGGTACATTATTTTTACCGAAAAAAGCACATGGCGGACAATGTGACTCGCCTAAAAAATTAATTTATTTTAGCTTTGCTGGCAGGCATGGTATACACAAAAGTGCGTATGCCAAAACAATCTATTTAAGAGAACAGCACATTTTTTTGAAATTGGCGTTTTCTGAGCGTTATCAAAATAATCTTCAGTTGGTCTAGAAGGCAAGCAGATTGCTTCATGAAGTGTAGGGGCATGTGGTGAATGGTTTTTTTAATGAATGACAACACGTGTCTGCCTAGAGAGGAAGTATTCGTGTCTGATTATAAATCGAGCACGTAACAAGCAGAATAACATGAGGATGGAAACAATGTTATATTTGAAATCGTGATTTTACAATCATGTATGAGCACATTTGGAATGAATTGTGGGTAAGAGAACTCGGAAACAAAACCTAAATCAATGAACAGGATACAAGAATAAGTGGGGGGCGTAAAATTGATTTATTTTTTTGGTCAATTTATATTACGTGCTGGCGGACGTATTTATAGGTCTAAAAACTACAGCTTCAACATGCCAAACAGTTGAACATTTTATACACAACATCCAGTGCAGGAACCCGCTTAAACTTTTAACATTCGTATATTATTCACAGCTCCATCTGACTGTCCATCATACATTCCATGAATGTCGTGCAAGTATGTATGTACATACACCATTTTTACACTGATAACAATATCTTATTTTATTTACATAATTACCACGTTTAGTTATTATTTTTAAACTATTGTGGTGTTTACGGCTGAGAGACAGGGTTGGTGGATCAAGCTGAGATCATGTTCACGGTTACCGATTAGTGGGGCAAAGTGCTTCTAAGAGGAAGTACAGCAAGTAGTCACATGTTCAGTCTTGCCTCGTTATTCACGAACTTGCTATCCGCAAATCGCATATGGAAGTCTACAAAACTGCATCGAGAGAGAAATAAAGTGATGTGATAAAGTGATGATATAAATTGATGAGATGAAGTTATGAGAGATGAGAGAGAAAGCGATGAGAGAAAAAGTGATGAGAGAGAGAATGATGATATTAAGTAATGAGATAAAGTGATGATAGAGAAAATGATGAGAGAAAGTGATGAGAGAGATAGAGAGAGATAACTTCTCTAAGCTTTCAAAGCATCTGCAGACATTGCGCGCACGATATTTGTAGGCCAATATTATCCACGAAATTTGCTATACACGAGCATCTCTGGAACGTATCCCTCATGCATAACGAGGCAATACTGTACTTGGTGTATACTTTGAGTCAAGTGTAAGAGTACAGATCTTCAGTGTTAAACTCTCACACGAGAGTAGGTTTTCTTCGGGCACTCTAGATTCCTCGCACGTGCAAAGATACTCAAAAGCTAATCGGTCAAACAACCCAAACTGGTCTTGTATAAAAGGGCAATCAGGCTCACTGAGGCTTTGCTGCAATAACAAATAATAATAATAACAATAATCGCAATGGTAAATCACAACGTATAAAAAAACGCAATTGTGCGAGCGAGTTTGGTGCGTGTTGAAGATCAGCGGGCAACAAGAAATGACTGCGTCGCATGCTTTGCCTCTCAGATGGCGGAGCCCTGCCCACGCTGCAATAAAGGCACGAGAAGAGGGCATGGGAAGAGGGCACGGGAAGAGGGCACATGAAACAGGCCGGAGGATCAAAGCACAAATGTCAGCTGATCACAGAGGGTGTCAAGTGCTCAGGACCGGCGCTGCAGACCACGGCAGCTGGGTAATTCGGGCCAAGGTCTCCTATTTACTTACTGCGAAAGCTCTTAAGAGAATCATTATTTATTCATTGAATGAACGACCGCACAAGTTTATGTTTCCTTCGGTGTTATTTAAGTCAATGGAGACTGAATCTGTAGGCGGAGAGAGGTCGGGTAGCCCAGTGGTCCATGTGCTCATCACCAAGCCAGATTGTGCAGAGTACATGGTTACAGCCTCCATTAGGGATTCGTTTTGGAAAACTAAAGTGGAACATGATTTAGAGCGGCAAAGAAATGTATCTAATACTAAACACGGATGTTAAAGACCCCGTGTCAATTTACATTATTCAATTGAGTCGGGATGGATTGGGACCCAGTGAAGGGATGGAAGGTTTGGTTTGATGTGGTCTACAGGAGGGCTGAGGTGATTCACAAGTGTGGCATCGTAGTGTTCAACAAAAGGATTGTTGTCCACAAAACCAGAAACAAGAGACAGACTACAGGAGCAGAGAAGGAGACAGATGTCTGGTCAGGGATTAAGAGGTTTTGGGACATGGAACTAGGAGGCCTTTAGACAACGAAGGAGACATTTGTGAGGTGGTGGTCACTAAATGAACGGGTGAAATGGTGGTGTGAGCGAGGGACTTGGCGTTGGAGATGACAAGGTTGGAGAGCATGACCATGGGAAGGAAGGTTAGATGAGATTAGCTGGTCGTCGGATGAGATGGAACTAGATTGATGAAAGGCATTGACATTGATGTCACCAGTAATGAAGAGGGGAGACCTAATGTCGAGGTAAGATCATAAAAGTCGTACATGGTTTGGCTTTGATGGACAGTAGATGACAAGAGTTTGACGTTTGAGGTAGGGATTATAAGAAATGCTCAAAAGAGGTGAAATTTGAGGATCTAATGACACAAATCTCACAAGTCAGGTTTAGAGATGACAACAATCATACCACCCCTGCCATGTGCATGCACACTCGTGTCGAGTCGATAACCAGTAGAGTGATTAAAGTTTAGAGGGGGGTGTGAGACAAGAGGATGTTATTAATACCTTCCTACAGAAGATACATTTATTTAGAAGCAGGATGAAGCTCGAGGATATGAATCACATGTTGGAGGTGGGCCAACCAAGCCTGACAAATTACATCATCTTGGTGGAGCTAAATGAAATAACGGCATAGGCAGAGCTATCCCCTTTGATCGAATGAATGTGAATCACACCCCAGGGACATTTTGCAAGCGAGATATGACATAACTATGTGGAGAAAAAATTGGGAGGTACAAGTTCAGCACTGAACAAAGGCAATCCATTAGAAGCGACACTGATTCTGAAAGAGTTTTGCTCAGAACCCACTTGAAGACATTACAACATGGGTATATTTTGTGGCGAGCGATAGCGTACATTTTGAAATAAAACCTAGTTTTGAATGCCAATGTAGCTGTACCATGTGGTTCTAAGATAGGCACGCACGCTTCAACAGCACATATCTATTATTTAAGCGCCTAATCTGTATATTTGTCCAGAGAACTGTTCATTGACCGCTCCCTTCATTTCAATGAATAAGGTGGCATTTGAAAGAATACAAGTCATTTAGGAAACAACGTTGAAATTATGAAATTAAATTCAACTTAGACACGATCGTTCAGCTTTTTGGGCCATCTATGCTGCTTATCTATTCTAGAACATGAAGCGAGTTACTATTCAAAATTACATATCGGATAGGCGTTTGGCGTTGGGGGATGTATGTGTACAGGTGGAGCTCACGGTGAGTCGTGGGTGATGAGATACCCACTGCAGTAGCTGCGTGATATCTTTTAAATACATGAGTAAGCTGCATTACAAGGATGGCGTGAAATTCATGGAATTGTAAATGAAGCTGAAAATAAACATGTAAAGCTAGCCGTGAACTGGAAAAATGAAACCATTTACATACAGCACATGCTACCACACATTGAAAAGTAAAATAAGCAAATGTAATTGTAATTTAAATTTAAAAAGTAATTGTCCTGCTGTCCACGTTGGCGGAGACTACCAACATTCACAAAAAAACATCACGTGGGTTTCTCTAAATATTCTGCGATACAGAATAACCAGTTCCGATCAAAATATTCACACGTTCAGAATCTAACACAAACCATCACACGTTGTGGCATATGAACTGAGCTCATGCGAACGGCTGAAAGTGCACCTGCCACCTCGGTATCATCATCGACAAATAAATCTGAAACCTCAATGCCTCTACACACCAGCCAGCATGCGTAATGGCAATCAGAAGTCATTCTCTGAAACTCAGCCTAAATAAAGAGCCACCGACCTCAAAAATTGTGCTAACTTGCTAGATGTTTTTTTTCATAAGTAGGCTTTGACATTTTTTTCTTTTAGATAAATAATGTGAAATGTGCACGAAATAAGGATGAGACGAATGAACGGTGCAGCAACATTTTTTTTTTAAACAGAAGCCATAACAAACCTCAACTCGGGGCCTCCAATCCCACTCAAACAAACACACGACCGACATCTACAACAACGACTTCAACAACAAACAAAAAAAACCCACACACAATCCACGAAATCATCGGTGAAGCGTTACCACGTACGTCTGGACCGTCCCATCGACGGTGGAATTCTCGACCTCGTCTCGGTGGTCGAGGGCTGGGCAGGAGACGCGCTGCTCCGCGCCCGCTGCATTCCGCTTCGCTCCCAGCACCCCCCACACCACCCCCCACTCTCCCTTCCTCGCAAGGCAGTGCCGAAGATTTATTTTATATTTTGTTTAAACATCCTCCCGCTCTCCTTGATTCGTCTTCTTCTACTTTCTTTCTTTCTCCGCTGCGTCCTGTCCCACCCATTCACCCATCCAGCCACGCCGCAAATGCCGATTTCCCTTCGGTGAGATTGGCGGTATCGAAACTCGCGCTGGCTGGCGTTTGTCCGCTCCTGCCTGCCGCTTGCTCCTGGAAATAGTTTAGATTTTTATTGCTGTACAAAAACATGCCTGTGTTTTCCTTTTTTTTTACACTCCGTCCCACTATAAAGCTCTCGCGCACTGTATGCGTGTGAAGTGGGCAGCTCCTCCTGCCTTCTATGACCTGCAGTGCATACAAATGATGGTGACTGCACGTGACGTGAGTCCTCCCTTATATATTTAATCCTAAAGGGAATGAGATTATGCTGCTGCATGACAGCTGCTTTGGCACATGTGCTTCACACACCGAGAACACAAAATGCAATGGTGAACTGTGACCCGTAACAGGACGTTACGTCACTCAATCAGCAATAAAATATACCGCACTCGTCATAATTTGTGTAAACATTTATTATCCATTTAAAGTGTGCTTTCAGATGTTTTGAGCAAATGTCCTCCTTTCACATAAATAAGAACACTTGAGCTAAACATTATCAACGTTCCAACACTGGCTATTTATTTTGGGCAATCGCTGCTCTTGAGAACAACGTAAGAATTGTAGAATGTTTTGTTCATAGATGTTTTTTGTTAATTGCGTTAGTTTCGCAACATCACTCTGCCTTCTGAATTGCCTTTGTGTTGCAGATTCAAAATTGGCAAAATGTGTAATTTGCGAGCGAAAGCTGGAATGTATCATAATCTGAAATCCATTTTTTTAAACTGCGCCACAAAAATTCCATTAAAAAAATATCGGATACATTCCTCATACAGCACCCATATCTCCTTTACAAAATGGCTATTTCCTCTCAATTGGCTCTCAATATATGCTAATAAAGGTTATTGAGCAAGAGGGGGGTCTCGTGTCACTAGGCTCTCTTAGAGCAGTAAATTGAATTAAATTATATTTCATTAAGCTCATCACTTGCCTGTAAGTAAAAGGAACGATGGGTTTAACACCCTGCGATTACTGCCACTCAGTATCACTTCATTTATAAAGCCACAGAAGAGAGTGTTTTGATTTTCAGACAACTTTTTTTGGAAACTCATAGAGGTGTCACTCGGTGGACCGATGACACTAACACAGAGTGATGAGCTGATTGGCCTTGCCGTCAACATGCTTGCAACTGGGTCAGGAATATGAAAGTTCTGTTGCCACAAACGTCCAACAGATTTGTTTTACGTGTCCTTTCTCTGAACCTGTGTGCTCTGTCTGTTACATATCTACACTTATAATTAGCATCAGCCATGATCAATCTACTGGTGGATGAAGGCATCCCCTGGTGACGTGAGCTTGATTCCTGGCGAAAGCTAACATCAGTAATGAGTGATATCGGAACTGGCCCAAGGCACCCCCTTCACCAACCCACAATGACCATCGTGGTGAAGTATGACCAGACAACCCCCATGGCGATATGGTGGAGTGGTCTTCACCCAGCAGTGGCTGACAAAGGGCTGTAAATGATTCGGCGACAAATATATTTACCATACGGTATATAGGCAGACACTGCAATTTTAAATTAATTTGGGCAATATAATGGCTTGTCTATTGTGTAAATAGACCCATACACAGTCCTGGTTGCAGAAGAGTAAAATAAATTGTCTCCCAGACTTAAAGAGTCCAGAATGCTCGCTATGCACTTGAATACACAAATGACTAACTCTTATTAGACAGACAAAGCAAATTAAACATTTATCACGCAATGGCCATTTTTGGCACAAAGATGATGCACTAAGTATCTCTCCCTTCATGCCCCAATTAATTCAATTACTTGTTTTACAGATAGCATCCCAACCCCCAAAATATTGCGTGCCATTTGCAGCATCCCATGATACCGCCACGCCAAGAAAAAAAAGGTCATCTCCACGGTAACCGTTCATCCCACAA
Source organism: Lampetra planeri (assembly GCF_965212315.1). Taxonomy (NCBI): domain Eukaryota; kingdom Metazoa; phylum Chordata; class Hyperoartia; order Petromyzontiformes; family Petromyzontidae; genus Lampetra; species Lampetra planeri. The sequence continues at coordinate 4,191,822 of NC_136120.1, forward strand.
GATGAGCTCCAATGTGCCTGGCAGGCGGCTGTGTGATCGTGGCTGGACTGGGTGCCGGGGCAAGGGTCGAACTGAAACCCCAGCTATGAAGTGGCATGGACAGGGCCGTCCATAGAAGGGATGCGGGGCCCGAGGCCTGGGGCAAATCCCACTGTGTGGGCCTCCAGATGCCTTCAAACTCATCCGGAAGTATCACATCTGACACTGTGGCGTCATTTTTTAGGGCCTTCCCCCTGCCCGCCCCCCCCAAAGTGCGGGGCCCGGGGTGGTCACTCTGATTCGCCGTACCCTAGGGACGTCTTTGGGCACGGGCCATCTTGCCGTTTCGTTTGTAGCGGCAAGATGAAGACACGTGCGTGGGGAATGTGATGTGTACTCAATACTGTGTGGGGATACTGCCGCAGTGGAATGGTTTTACGCACAGGACTTGAAAACCCAGAGGGTCAGTGGTTCGATTCAATCTCCCTAGTGGCACAGCATAAGCCGGGTGCGACACAGCAAGTCGACTGGTAGGTTGTGTGTGGTGGGGTAAATTGTGGGTAATCCCACCTCTTGTAAGATGTCTTGTCAGTGTGGAAAAGTTGTACCCCGTTAGAGGATCTATCTGAGAGCTTCCTCGAATGGGAAGACCCTTCTGCTTGCCGCGGAATGAACATTTAATCGCGAGGTTGCACATTTAGCGTTTTTTTAATTGTATGCGAGGTATGTGATGTGAGGTATCAATTTATCGATTCAAATCTATTCTTATGCTCATGGTGCACACGCTTAACATTGTGCATGTAAGAATAAAGTATATCTATTATGCAAACCATGCAGAATGTATATAATAAGCTTATATTTCGGCACACGGAGGTAACACAACTGTACAAACGAGATAAAAGAAAAAAGTATATGAGGTTGTCAAGACGAGACATTAAAAATGTAGTTCACCACTTCAATCGTGACCCCGAATCATGCTAATTACTTGGGGGTGGGTGATTCGGTGCATGCCTACTGTATCCGTCTATTTGATTAAACATTAGGGTTGACTGCAGCGTGTGTATTTTAGCTCAGCGTTATGTTCCATGCTTTCAACTTGTTTAAGTAAAGGCTACTTACAAACCCACCTGCCCACTTTGCGACATACTTTCCGAACCTACCTACCAACCCCATCTTCCTCCCGACCCTCCTCCACCTTCCCACGAATTAACCTACCTACCAACCTTTTATATGATCTAAAAACATATAGATCCACATACCTATCTAACCTACTACCCTCCCACACTACTACCTAACTAGTAACAAACACTTTTAATTAAATAACATCAGACATATTCACCTATCTACCCTTCCGTCTGAATACATACCCTGTGTTATACCTACCCACTCACTCTTTTAATTACCTAGTAACCTAACTATTCACCTGCCCACCTTTATACCTACCTACATAAACTGCATTTATACCTACCCACATATCCCTCTAATAATTATCTCAAAACCTACTTCATCACCTACGGTGTGAAAGAAGTTCAACATACATACGCCCCTCTAATTATCGAATAATCAACCTATTCACCTACCAACCCTTCTCCCTACCGACTTACAAAACCCTCTATTATACCTCCCAAACCACCCCTCCAATTACTGTTCCCTAAAAACCTACTGACCCGATTACCCACCTTTCTCCCCACCCTTCTACCTACCTGCCAACTTACCCAAACACACCTGAAAATGTTATAATAATATGAAATTCGCCCAGGAGCAACTTAAAATCATTGGCGCCGTATAAGTTCACACCTGCCAAAGGCTTTTGGTGACAAATCAAATAAATGCCGGGTAGAGCAAGAACCAGGCAAGCAAACCCACCCAGGGGTCAGAAGGAAAATCAAGGGGAGGGTGTCTGTGTGGATTTACAAACTACACACGCGCTACCTCCTGGACACCCCTTGGCAACAGGAGAGCTCCTCTTCACCACAACTTGCTTGTTGAACGCGCACTCTCAGTACGTGCACTCATTCCCTGTGTGCCCAGCTGCTCCAGTGAACGTTCCGCACTTGCAGTGATGCCATCAAGAGGTGGAGAGGCAGCGTGGACCAGCACTTCGTGGTCTGTCCTCTTGTCTCATAATTACCCCTGATATTATCCCATAAAAAGGACACTGCGTAAGAACGCTGACCTATCCTTTAAATATTTTACAAGCAACGTGTATTCGCAGTATGTGCTTAGTTTAAGAACTGAATTTATAATGAAATAATATCAAAGAAGGCAGTAGGAGTGCAGTGGTTTGTGCACTGTGCCATGAACCTGGTGCCCTCGGTTTGAATTCTGGGCATGCAATCATTGACGAGTGATATCCGACTTGGTCCTGGGCAACTCCTTCACCGACCCCTACGTGGTGAAGTCAAGTCAAGCAACCCCCTCGACTACCACTGCACAGGGAGGCGTTCATCTGGCAGTGGATCGACAAAGGGCAGTAAACTGTACAATTATGATAATAACAACGGCTATGTATCTGTATGTAAATTAGCATTGGGCAGTGCTTCTATCTGTTTGTGGCCCCAAATTAAGAGGTGGAAATTCTATTTTGCATTTGATTTCCCAACCAAGAGCTTCAATGCTCCACCAACTGACCACACTAATGCATTTGTTACTGCTGCCATTTGTAACCAGACAGCAACGATTAAATGCCATACATTTGAGGATCTAATGTCAAGGTTTCAGCAATGCTGGTTTTGTGCTTTGACACGAGCGTTATTCACCAGAGCCTCCCAGCCACCTCAAAATGAGAATTTATAAATTGTAACCTCAAGAGAGAGGGATCGATCCCCACAAAGGAAATCGGAAAAGGCACAGGAGTGAGAAATTGTTGAGGCATGTTTGAGACAAGCTGCAAAATCATACAAGAAGACAAAGGAGCAGAGGGAGGGTAAGCCCTTTCGAATTGGATATTGGCACCATCACCAGTTTCAGCTGCCAGACAGCCACATGTAATTAAACACATCGCAGGACACCGCGAGGTGAATTGTCATTGCCGAACCTCTTCAAAGCCTCATCGACCATCAGGGTGAAAGGTGATTGTGAAGAAAATGCCCCACCTCCCCAATAAAATAAGCCTTTCTCAGTGGCTTTAAACTCAAGAGTGCTGTTTTTCCCGCCCAAACTACCCATCGGGAGAAGAGCGGGTCCTAATTTCCCGAAGCCCTGTGCCCCATTCTACACAACCGTTGCTTTGGTGCCGAGTGAGTCGTGCCAAATGGGTACTAAAAGAATGCTCATCCCACGATTACATGAATAAGCACACCCATTAACCTGAGATAGGTACTTTAACTTGACGGTGGGCATGCAATGAGTCACTGAGCCCTGTGGGCAGTCAGATCCAGTGATGGAGAGTAGTTTCCTAGAAAATAATTCTACAAATATGATAGCCTAGTCCGTGTAAGCTCAGGATTATATTTCGACGTGAATATCCTCACCCAAGTTTGTCTATAACCTTAAGCTTTCAAGCCACCCATCATGAATTTATCAACATCATAGCCATATTATTTTACCACTCCACCAACCTTATATTGAATGTTTATGCCAATGGCAAAATCCAACATTACTCATTTCAAATTGGTCTCTTGTTTAGCTCAGCTGGAAAGCCAGAACAGCAGTCATTTATCTGGCCACTGAAGCAGTCTGCACGGATTCAGCAAGTTGAACATTGCAATGCTGTGCACGATCATTATCTCATTCTCAAAGAAAGCCACCTGCTGCAGGGTCACTTGACGTTGCAACTCTTACCCCCCCCCCGCCCCCCCCACAATCTCACACTGATAACACCATGTAACACGATTTTTGTTCCTGGGTAGTAAGTGTTATTTTCTAATTGCTTATTCCTCAAAAATATAGAAAATGCCTATTATTCCCCACAAACTTTGCTTTTGTGACCGGGACTTTATGTGAAGGAATGACGCAAATGCACACGTTTTCTAATTGAAAATAGGTCAATTTCAAAATATCACTGTTCTGGTCACAAAAGCAAAGTTTGTGGGGAATAATAGGCATTTTATGTACTTTTGGGGCATAAGAAATTTGAAAATAACACTTACTATCCAGGAACAAAATGTTTTTGTTATACAGTGTATAATCCGTAAAGAGCATTCTAGATTTGAAGCTTTCGTGACTGCAAGGAATCATATTCTTAGGTTTTTTCGGTAAAGTCACGTAGGTAAAACATCAAAATTAATGAAAATAAAATAAAATAAAACAAAAATCACGACGTTTCGGAGGCAACACAAGTCTCCGTCATCAGGTGGGACCGTCACAGCCGTCACAGCCGAATTAGCTGCAGCAGCTAATTCGGCTGTGACGGTCCCACCTGATGACGGAGACTTGTGTTGCCTCCGAAACGTCTTGATTTTTGTTTTATTTTATTTTATTTTCATTAATTTTGATGTTTTACCTACGTGACTTTACCGAAAAAACCTAAGAATAGAATAAGAATACCGTAAAGAGCAGTTTTCAGCATGCTCCTTAATATTAGGTTAAAAGTAATTTTCTTCACATCAACCGCCTGTAACAGAGTACGGTCTAAACCTCTTTTAACTTATTACTCGTAATTTAATCTAAATGAAATTCCAAATCATGAAAAAAATTTGTCATTGGTAGTTTGTTTGAGAAGACTATTAAACCTTGTTATATTTGAGAACCTTATTTGTGAATCACAGGTGACTGAAAACCTAGAATCAAACCCAGAATTTCATCAGTTCTGGCTCAGTGTTAAGAGCCCTGTGAGTTACCCAGAAACCTCACAGAGACAGAGACTTGAGCAGGTAAACAAGAGAGCGGATCATACATCCAATGCCTCCCCTCACCTGCCTCAAGGCCGCAAAGAGGAGAGAAACAGGATCGTCGCACCAAAAGGCTGGCTCGTTAGAGACTCCCCACTGGGATCGAATGTGGAGGCTGTATCCAAAATGGCACTCCTCCACATCCATCCACCGACACCAAATTTATGCCACTCTAGCGTGACCAGCCGAGAATAAAAACACGACGCGGAATTAATGGAATCGTCGCTGCGCTGAATCCCATATTCAATCAGTGCGGGCGGCTTGGATTCCACTTTGCTCTGCGTCGCAATTTTTTTCTCCAATTCTGGCAGCACTGAAAGGCGTTGGCGCTTTCCGCTGATGTCGATGCCTTTTTTTATGGATTCCTGTGCTCAATCCACAGGACCGGAGCTGTTAGCTTATGCAGTCAGGCTATAAATCACTGCCGAGTTTACCAGTGTAACAATTTGAAATGCGAGTCACAATTATTTATAATTTCTAAACACGTCTGCCGATGTATATGTATAGACACATTACATGTAAACCCACTGGGATGGTCCCCAACAAAACTTTACAATACCATAACGTAAAGCTATGAAAGACAAACCTGTACAATCAATAACAAATGAAACATTTCATCAATGCTTATACCTTTAAAAGTTAAATTTTAAATGATTATTTTTTATTTTCAAAGATTACATCTCAAATTTATAGATTTAAAAATATGACATTGTACAGATTATATTCTGCTAAAATACTTGACGATTGCCGAAGGTCAAGAATAATAACTAAAGGGCAGTCAAAGAATGGAACGCATACGAGAGGTTGTCCACCCAGGAGTAGATGGAGCAATTAAATCAGCTCATTTACCGGTGCTGAGTGAATTGTTATATTGCCGTTTTGCAGGAGATGGCAGTGGCTTCAGGAAGCCTTATCCAGCAGTGGATTGACCATGCCTAATGATGATGATCAGGAGTTAGGTATGGATGCTAAGTTCTGCCGTTAGCACCTCAACTCTATATTCGCGTGAATAAGTGAGAGTAAAAAAACATGTTCCAGTATTTACTATTCGCCTGCTAATCTATGTGAATATTCAGTGAAAAAACTACTTCATAATTTTTACAGTACTTTACTTTTGATTTAAAGCTGTCGTGACTGCAGGGATCCATATCCTTGGTTCTTTTGGTAAAGTCACGTAGAAGGGAAATAATAAAATAATGATAAACATGTCTTGGCTTCAATGTAATTTTATAACCGATATGAATTTTCATCAGCTGAAGAGGTTGTGAGCTGCTACTGGTGTCAGAAAAACATCTCAAATATTGAATGACCCATATCTAAATGTGCAAAACCTCGGTACTGCGTAACTAACTCTTACACAGTACTCAAAGAGCCCCTGTCTCCACCCTTTTGCAAAAGAGACCGTGACTTTCATTGGGCTGCCATCTGGATAATTTAAGGACAATTAATTGAAAGAGAATCACATCCCTGCAAAAAGTAAATGCGTCCACAGCTGATTAACATTGTGTTCTCTTGCATGAACAACATCAGCACACAGCACAGTCAAGAGCTGATATAGCATGGGCAACCAACATTTGACTTGATGTTCGCATTTAATCCATGACCCATTTAGCAGGACTAGCAGCCACGCAAGCCAAATGCTGTTTTAATGACAGTATTGATTTAAAGTTTGGGCGGGGAAGCGTTTTTCTGACTGTGGTCTATTTATTTGTCCGATGGTGCTCTCACCTGGGGCAGGCAGGGTGATTCGAACTCAGACCTCTTGCCAGCAAAATAAACGATCATTCACAAGCCTATAACGCCAACAAAGCAATATATGTGCTTTAAAAATGCCCACGGTTAGAAGCCTTTGCGATTCCTTATCACCTTTGCAACAGACACGTGGGAACCTGCGGTCACGCAGGGAAATGTACTGCATTTGATTTCTGCAGTGTCAAAAGTAAAAAAATCCTGGAATTAACGAGACTTCAAAAACTACGAAGTGAGATGCTCGGAAAAAGTTATGACAGGTACAAGATGCAGACGTCTTTGCTTTTGACATGTAAAATTTGACTTAATGGAACCCAACACATTACATTCAATGGCCCAGCACTGTAATTTGGAAGAAGCCAGAAGTGGAGGCCATAAATGCAAGATGTGGATTGACGGCTTACCAGAGACAAACGTAGTACAGGAAACGATCGGCATGACCAGAGAAAGAAACGAATGTTAAAAATGGGGGGGGGGGGGGGGGAAACCCTTCCAATAGGACAACTTCGATTGACTTATGACTGCAGGAAATGATGCTCAATCACCAAAGACAAAGATCCCCCGTGCAGCTTTAATAGACTGTTGGGTCAAGTCCTGTTAGGAAGCCCCTACGAAGGCCGGAACGGCACACAAAGGAGTGAATGGCCAGATCCACACCGGGCCGCCTTTGTCTCTGTCGTGGCGATGTTTTTACACATTGCATTAGGTACTCATGTGAAGCTGAGACGACCAGGGCAATGTCCAGGCCCATTTCAGATAATCGTCAATGGTGTTGGCTGTGAGCGGGAATCGAACTCGGGTCGCCAGGTTCGTCACCGCCCACCGTTAGCACCACCATCATCATCATTGTCGTTATTGTCACCGCTGTGAGTGGTGACGCCTTGAGGTAGTATTTTACTGTTCCAGATCCCCCTTGAGAAATTAACCACAAGCTCTGCCACACCTTCGTTATCACAAAAGCCCCTCAAACTGGCTATAGCTCTTAATGTCTTGGACATTAGCAGAGCAGATGTCGGGGTGATGAAAGGGGTTTAGTACGCAGAGATCAGAGAAAAGTAATTTGGGGCAAATGAAGGGTGCTTTAATGACCGCGTGTCTGACCACCATTAAATGTGTACCGACGTTCTCCATTGCCCGGTGGTGTGAAATATCTGTATGCACTACAAACGTGCATTTATTGCAAATCAGTTTCTTTGAAATGAAATAGCCTGCATGTTCTAACATTAAAACCTCACTCGTGGTAGGATCCAGCCAAATGCTTAAGTATAGTTGAGATTAGAAAGGATTTAGTTATTAAAACTTTGAGGCTTGCAGATTTATTAAATCTCTCCCACACCAGATGGGTCACTGCTAACCACACATCCACCCGCAAATACATGAAACAAAAAAAAAACAGTTTAAAAATCAACTTATAATAAAATCAGAATGCATATAAAGGCAAAGCATTGGGCAACAGTGTTTCTTGCTGGCCCTTCTTTATGGTATCTGCTGTGAAGAGAATTGGCACTGCCCAATACGTTACCGACTATATGATTTTTCCATTGAGGACAGTATTATTGACGAATGTGTCGAGGTTTTGTAATCTATGCTTTAAAAAATACTTCGATTATACGTATGAACGCACAAGTGCTCAACCAACAAAGATAAAAAATATATATTATGCACAAAAAATAAATGATGCGTGATGTTACATATCTATGATAAATCTATATCCGCCCGATGCGAAATAGGTAATGCATCTCCAACGAGCTCTCACCTGGTTAAACAAACAAATAACGAAATGAATTCTCTCAGGGGAAGTGGTCAATCAAATACCAAAATGAGACAAGGGCTGTCAATATAAAGATAATATCCAGAGCAATACAGAGCTAGCGGAGGCTCGCAACAGGAATTAGCCACGTGAGACCTCTTTGGTTCATAATTTTTTCATACATTACCTTGACAGGATAATTACAAATGAGTCACGCAGAATCTCAAAATACGGCAAATTGGCCATCAGACGCAGGAGAAAGCGCTGAAGAAATGTAATGGCATTACTATGTACGAGTTCAAAATAATATAGAGGTTACAATACCCGGGAGCAAACAATACAGTTTCCAATTTCACCGTTTCACCTCTTGACATTAGATGTTTTTTTGTTAAATACTATTTTGCTGTGATCATACTTCCAGAAGAAAACTTTTCCCAGTACGTATCATTTTCTGTTGTATTTGTCATTGATAACAACACTACAAAGCCAAAACTACTTACTGTATTCTCCGTTTTATAATACGCTCCAGAGAGCAAAACGTATCCAAAACTTGTGCCCAATTACACAAATCTGGTCACACTCTAACACACCTACTAGATTGTGTGATGCACCTGAAACTTTCGCTCTAAAATACAGGGGATCAAAGTAAGTCTCATCTGTAGAAAACAATTATCTATGCAGACGTTTATGAGCACACATATTTGAAAATCAACCTGTTTTGTCTGAACAACCTTGCACATGAATACCATAAATCGGGCGTAATACGTAACATCATAATTAATCATTAACAGCCCTTTGTCAATCTACTGCTGGATGAGGACCTCCTTTCACTGTATTGGTCGTAGGGGTTTGATTGATCATATTTTATCACGTTGGTCAGTGCATGTGGGTGAAGGGGGGCACATGACCTTTTCAGATATCACTTGCCACTTATGTTTCCATGACTTAGAATCTGTTACACTGCGTATTTCTAAATTAGGTTATGTACATCATTGGCAATGTTTTTCTTTTGGTTCAACTTAGTCTTACTATTTTCACCTCGGCACCATGTCATACGATGAAGTGTCCATTAGGATCTCCCTTGAGAGCAGTACAACCTTTAGTCTAGATTTGAATCTTTCGTGACTGCAAGGATTCATATTCTTGGGTTTTTTCGGTAAAGTCACGTAGGTAAAAAATTAAAATTAATCAAAGTAAAATAAAATAAAAATCACGACGTTTCGGAGGCAACACAAGCTTCCGTCTTCAGGTGGAACCATCACAGCACGCTTGCTGTATGAATTTTAATTTTTTACCTACGTGACTTTACCGAAAAAACCCAAGAATATGAACCTTTAGTCTCATAGAACACCCTACAGAAGTGGATATCACAGAGCTACCTCTGAGATACCTTCAAGTGACCTCTGGAAATATACAGTTGGAGGAAGCACTTTCCCACCTACCATGTATATGAGAGTAATGTTCATCGCCTGATGGTCAAAGCAATATATTCATTCGTATAACTTGAATTGAGCCAAATTCAGTGAGGAACTACATTTTATTTTAATTTAGGAGGTTTCGTGACTGCAGGAATTGATATGCTAATTCTCTCTGCCCCCTCCCTCTCTCCGTCCCCGCCCCCCCTCTCTATATTTAAGGGACCGTCACAGAAACGACCCCTCTCTTTGTGCCGATTTGTGTCCTCTCTCTGTGTGCCGTTGTGATGTCGGTCTGCTTGTATGTCTGTCTATAGTTTTCTAGTTAGATTTTTGTTGCTATTTCTTTTATACCTGATGATGATTGCTTGTGTTGCAATCGAAACGTCGTAATATGTTATTTTAATTTATTATTTTATTTTTAGACGTGACTTAACCGAAAAGAACCAAAGAATAATTCCTGCAGTCACGAAAGCTCCTAAATTAAGATTGAACCACTTCTACGGGGAAGTTTTAAGCTTATCCTTTTTCTTTCTGGCTATTTGTTCTCTCTGCCTGTGTCCTCTCTTTGGAATTTTCACACTTAAAATTCTAACTTAGCAAATTTTGAAACACGTAATCAACCAGGCTATGCGTTAATTGTGTGTTAACCGACTCTCTGTGTTGTATTACATCACATTTCGATATTTTGCTAGGTTATTTAATTTTCGTGTGCCTGTCTCCTAATTTTCAATTTTGCGTGCCCGTTTTCAATTTTGCGTGCCCGTTCCACATTGTCATCTTACTTGCAACAGCAGTACGTTGCCGTACACTCATTGATATGCTAATTCTCTCTGCCCCCTCCCTCTCTCCGTCCCCGCCCCCCCTCTCTATATTTAAGGGACCGTCACAGAAACGACCCCTCTCTTTGTGCCGATTTGTGTCCTCTCTCTGTGTGCCGTTGTGATGTCTGTCTGCTTGTATGTCTGTCTATAGTTTTCTAGTTAGATTTTTGTTGCTATTTCTTTTATACCTGATGATGATTGCTTGTGTTGCAATCGAAACGTCGTAATATGTTATTTTAATTTATTATTTTATTTTTAGACGTGACTTAACCGAAAATAACCAAAGAATACATTTTATTTGTTGGGATTTTTTGTGCTGTCTTTGTTTTAGTTGATGTATCTGCTTTTGACATATTTTGTTTAGGCAGATGCCAATGTGCCTGAAGAACCTTTTTACTGATCAGTATATTTATTTAGAACAAATGTAACCAATCAAAATTACCTACTATGTCATATGGATTAGAAATTATTACACAACAAGCTGAAACGCATGGTGAGGTGCATTCCTGTTATATTTAGAGACAGAAAGATGAGCTCATGAATCCGAGAACAACCCCAAATTGGAGACATCATATTGACTGTTAAGGAAAGTGAGTTTGGTCACGAGAAAGGCTGACGGGCAGTGGTCAAGGTTATCGAAAAAGCAGCAAGCCAGAGGAGGGAACATGCCCAAGAGAACATCAAACTACAGGAACGATGAAATCATCTCGTGCGTCGTAGCGAGATGCATTATGGCATCGCAAGACCGTTGTATTTGCCAAAAAATGTTTTAAGGTTATTATTGAAAAGGAAATTAACAAACGTAAGCTAAATTAGGATATTAGAAATAATCTTTTTTTTCCCTGATGATAATGCAGATTAGTCTCTATTGAGCTGTAGTCACCCTTGTTGCCATGGAAACGCATGTCCCTCTACCAAAAGAGAATTGTTTCTTACAGAATAGAACGCATAATATTTGCTGACACTTTCGAAGGATCAATAATTAATGTGAATGAAACTGCTACTACGAATAATAATAATAATAATAGATTAAATGAAATCAAATAGAAAAACAAACAAAAAATAAAGCCACATTTCTGTCTAAAGATGTTTCTGCACAAGAATACACGTACTATCAACTTCTCTGCTCAGTGAAATGTTTATTAATGATGTTCCTTATTTTGCACAAGAATACACATGCTATCAACTTCTCTGCTCAGTGAAATGTTTATTCATGATGTTCCTTATTTTAATATTCATGGTTTTTCTGCGAAGGGGTCTTGATTAATCGTAACTTTGTCATTAATGTAGTGGGTAACGTTCCTACCTCAGGTATGGGTTACAATACAGACATAGGGTCGTTACAATAGAGACAAATGGTGTGCTTTTCTCATTCCTGTCAAAAAAATATTGAACCACTGTAAACATTGAATTTCAGACGATTTTGTACAAACGTACCTAGTACTGTAATGAGCAAGCACTGACCAATAGGTACTTTTTCGTCCTTCCCGACACCTCCAATAAGCACGGTTGGCTACATACGGTGCGAAAGAAGTTCAATATACGTACATTCACCCACCCTGGGTACAGCTAATGTGCTTCTCAAAAAGGTGACCTTTCTAAAGATCATTCCCAAAAAGATGCTGCTTCTGTTGGCTGTAGGTGTCACCTAAAAAGATTCTTTGCACAAGCAATTCAACATACCGGACCAAAACATTTCAACATTTTACACTGTGTGCCCTCTGGTCTGACATACATTCGGTACACGTTATGGTAAAATACACCATGCTGTATAATTTCACTAATGAGCCACTGTTAATGTTCACAGTTTTACCAAAAAAAATTCCACTGATTGATGAAAGGTTGCCAAGAAGATGTGAATGTAAAACGAATTTGTGTTAATTGTAAATGTAAAATAGTGATAATCAGAATCGCTGCTTAGAGTGATTACAACCGAGAGTCATTACAAATTGCATGATGATCCGTTTATAGATGCCACACCGAAGAAATTAGTACAGTTAAGTATACGGAAAACAACATTTTAACACACTCTGACAAAGGCATTGTTCACTTTTCTGCATTGCAACTAGGACTCAAGAGGAGCCTTGGGTTAGTGATGTGAATGTACTAAATGTCAACGTATGATTATTCTCATTAACATCCGTGGATAATACCATTATCCACTGTGCTTTGTGGTCATTGCAAGAGGCACAGCTGTACAACCATGTACAGTTTTTGAAAGTATAACAATCGACATCCTGATGATCTATGTGGTTCCAACAACTTACAAGTCTACCTAAAAAATGTATCTTTTGCAGTACTGTATGATGATTTACAAAAAACACACCATATATTACTAATCACTTGACGAGTGACCATCTCATTCCGAGGAAATACTCATTGGGTGTGCGTTACTAACTGCACAAGTGCAATAACACAGCACAAACAGTAGAGGGGGGACTGACTATATACGATGGAGAAAATACAGGGACATGTAAATATTTTTTACTGGGGATTATTGTGTCCGTCCGTCGTGCAGGGAGGGGATGGGTGGGGAGGGAGGGGCTGAGTGGGGAGGGTGGGGAGGGGCTGGGTGGGGAGGGTGGAGAGGGGCTGGGTGGGGATTGTGGGGCAGGGTAGGGGGTGGGAGGGGTGGGGCTGGGTGGGAATGGGCTGGTCACCCCGTGGTGCCCTTATAAAACTCAACGTTTAACCTACTCACGCCGGCTTGTGCCCGCCCTCACAGTCGGGCATATTTGCGGAATACACCACGCCGCCGTTGACCCTGGCCATTGACCGAGCAACCCAACGTTCCTACCAGCTCCCTCCGCAGGAATGTGTTTTTTATTCTCCCCAGCAGTGTATTTGTTGTACAGGGACCCCTCTACTTAGGAACATTCGACCCATTCATAAACTTTCAGAGATATGAACAAACCTGTCTGTATGTCCAGTTGCCTGTTCGGACCGAGAGTCGTAACTTAAACCACCGCGCAATAGATGGCGGTGGTGGCATCTACATCTGCAGAACGTGAAGAACCAGTGGAATCTACATCTTCAGGAGATTATACAACTTTTAAAACCATTTCCCGTGTTTAGTGTAAATGTCGTACAACATGTTTGGAATGGACAGGAGTAAAGTTGGACTTACGAACAAATCGACTTACGAACAGACCCCTGGAACCTAACTCGTTCGTAAGTAGAGGAGTCCCTGTACACGTTGCCGTGTTGATGATCCATAAACAGCTGTGAATCCAGTAAAACACATGTGGGAGGTCACTTTTTACCGCAAAACCAAACATGTTCAATATCATGTCCATAAAGAACTGTGACTTTCTGCAAACGATCACCATATTGCCACACAGCTTTGGGATGCTCGTTGGTTTAATCCTTGTGGACCTTGTCTTGTGAATTAAATGTACATCTATTAAAAGTGCAGGACATGTACTGTAATTCAACGTATAAACACGTACGCAAATAAAGAGCAACTTCAGTCCCTTAATCTAATTAGTTACTTAAGCCTTAGATTTATTTCTAGATTAAGGGACTACACCTGCCCCTTATCAGGGCAACACAAATGATACATTACATGTTCATATTGCCCTGGAAAGTGTAAGGTAAACATCCAATATTTCTCATGCTATCAAAATTATATCCCAAAATAGTAGTGCCTCCGATGAGTACGGTTGGCTACGTAGGGTGTGAAACAAGTTCAACATACAGTACATACATACACTCCAGGAAAGAAGCTGCTACATTTACAGAAGCAAATGATTACGCACGTAAATAAGGCAACATAATTTTAAGGAAGCTGTGGTTTGTATTTCATTCTGCACTTGCAGGTGCTGTTCTCAAGCCAAGTCAAGTACTGATAGTGATAGAACCCACACTCAGAAAATAATGGTTGGGTGACTGAGAAAGTAAATTCCAATGTCAGTGTCAGATGACTAAATATGCGCCTCTGCATTCTTGCTTTTCCAAAGTTCAAGCCCAACTAGAGATCAAGCCAGATTATCAGGATAGAATTCGTATGCTGTACAAGGGAAAACGTGTGTGTCATTTGCGGAATACACACCGTATTTAATTCAGAGAGTAGATGGCATGAATTGTGCATTGTATATCATCAGAATGAAATTGTGCAGTGGACATAACCTATGTGAATCACGCGAATTAAGGCACCGTGTGCTAGCGTAGCGTTCAAAGAAACTACAGGACGCGAATCATCGCTGGCATACAAATGAAATTGATTCACGGTATGAGTCAAATACAGTAGAGTACTGCAAGTATTTTTAGACGTGGCAATTGCACCGCTTGTTTCACACAGCAGGCTGTGGGGTGGTGCAACATTGCTTGCCATGATATAGCTGCATCCAAAGGTATGAGGCATTCATTGCCTGATAAACAAATTTCCCTAATTATCCAACTGAGGAGTAATTTGCAAAAGGCAGAACACGTTATAAATAGATACAAGAGTATGAATATTTAATGTGCACCAACCATTTTATTTAGTTGGGTTCCAGAGAACCTACAACACATTTTTTTTGTTCATGGCCACACTTCCGTTATTGCAGTTGTGAGTGAAACAAAGATAAGGGGCGAAAGGGGGAAACGTGCTTTTCTGAAACCACACGGCAAGCACAGCCAACACAGACATCATCACCAGAATGTCAGCAGCCAGAATCCTTCCTAGACGTTTACCAAGAGCCTCCCCCCGCCCCCCAACCAGAGTCCATGCCACACAACAAACAATGGCAAAAAACAAGCCCCCTCGTTTGATTGAACACTGCACTTGTGATGGACACAAAGGGCCTCCACGTTTCATAACAGCATTTGGTCATTGTTTTTTAGTGGCGTGGTTCCAACAGCCCATGTTGGCTGCACGATTTTGAGATTCCATTATAGAAAAAAATGTTTTTACTTGTACGGCTTCATTTGTAAGAGATGTGCATGTAATAGGTGTGTATTCTGTCGTGGTGTGATATTACAAGGAAACGCGTATCAAGAATTGTACAGTAATTTCGTTCGTAAAATGTTATATTATATCGCACTAGTGCACAACATACGTCAATGGTTTTATAACAACACTACTGCACCTCAATTATTTTATATACTAATATATAATATGTCCACATTACAATATAGGAATACCTTAAAATGCTAAGCATTAGTTAAAACGTATGTAAGTGTATTAATGTATTGTACATGTACCTTAATACAAATATCTACATTTGTTCCAGTACAGTATAGTGCATGCATGATACATTTGTATACACAGTCATATTGTGCCATGTACGTTTACGAAGCAAAATTTACATTTGAGTGCAAGTATAATCAAGTACTTGTGTGCACGCACCAATGTGCAAGCATTGTATGTTGCATAGGGGCGTGCATTGTATATGCACAGTAATTTCGTTACTATTCGTGCACATGGTGAATCCACAAATGTTGCCCACTAACAGGGCCCACGTTTGTTGCAAACCAAGGACAAAGGAAACGTTGGAAGGGCGCCCGCTAGCGGCAACCCAAGCCTCGCAACAACATCGACAGCACACACAAAAAAAACCCCACCGCAATTTTACACGTTGACAGCAGCAACGCAAGCCGGCGAATTAAAACGTAACAAGAATAAAAGGGCTGCAATAATTGGGAACGACGAACGGTCGTTGATGATTGATGGCACGACGAGACAACGTTTCGGCATCGTTCTTAGCCACAATGTCGACCGCAACATGCTACGGCTACTGCTGTTGTTTTTTTTTCCGTTTGCATCCGTCGTCAAAGATTTTGACAGGATATAACCGTGGCCCTGCCTTACGATAAAACAGCGTCTGTCTTTAAATCGCGAGTGTGACATCATCGCAGGCACGGAACGAGCGTTCACCAAACCCGCGTTCTGCGTGCCACCAGCTGCGTCTGCATGACACCTGTCAATCAAGTTCGACGTGCACATGACATGCACGTTCACGGATGAAGCATGCACGAATAAACACACGCAGTTGTGTGCCCGTTTAAAGTCTTGTCACTTGTGCTTGTATGTGTGCGTGTACACACACATACAAGCACACATACAAGCACACACACATACACATACATACAAGCACAAAGATAAAGATCCCCCGTATAGCCTTAACAGACTGTAGGGGCAAGTGCTGTTAGCGAGCACCTATGAAGGCCGGAATGGTACACGAACGAGGGGGTGGGTGGCCAGCACCACGCCCGACCGCCTTTTTCTCCCCAGTGGCGATGTTTACACACCGCTCCAGGTACTCATTTAAGGCTGAGTCGACCTAGGGGAGGCCCAGGACCGGTTCAGATAATCGTCGCTGGTGTTAGCCGTGAGCGGGAATCAAACCCGGGTCGCCAGGTTCATAGCGCAGCGCGCTATCCGCTACACTACCGCTCCCCATTCATACAAGCACACACACACACACAAGCACACACACATACAAGCACACACACACAAACACACACAAGCACACACACACAAGCACACACACACAAGCACACACGTACAAACACACACATACAAGCACATACACACACATACAAGCACTCATGCATGCACATTGAGGAATATATTGCAGTATAAGAACGCGTTTACACCGTGCATTTACTCTGTGTGTGTGTACACATTGATAAGCATGCATATCCACATTCTCGCAGAATGCCATCATAGATGTGGTTACACATCTACACGGAACAATACATCGCCAGACAGCACACGTGTGCGTTATACAGTACAATGATGTGCATATTAGAGTACACTTCAATAGTCTGTGTAGCCTGCAGTGCATATCAACTTGCACGAACATATGTGCATATAATGACATAATTTCATACAGCATACTTACACAATAATACAGTTTAATTGTATACTGCACTGGTATATTTACTCTACATTATAAAAAAAAATCCATGCAATTGCTGTATACTGTCACACTCCTGTATGCACGTGTACCGAAGTTACCACATGCAGTCCTGTATTTGAAATCTGTTTGATGCATATATTTCCACGTATGCATAGTACACAATACTGTGTAGTCACACGCACAGAAACCCCTCACGTGTTGTTCATTGTCTTGCATGACGCGCATCGAGTACGGATGTAAGTGCATTCATATACATTGTTTTATGGACGTGCAGTGCAGTCTATAACCGATTTGTGTGTATCTACATTCATCGTACAAAATGACATTCTGCGCACACACCAATTTGCATTCACATAGATGCATGCCAATTCATACAGAGACAATTATAATGATTATTAACTCAACAGTTGTGTACTCTACACACCCACACGCGTAAACTGAACTAACGATGAAATCAATGTTCAGTACACAGCACGTGTCTGTACACACAGGTGTGTGTGTGTTGCTGAGTGATTGCAGGTGCCGGCTGTAGAGAGTTAGGTGGGGGTCTTGTCATGAGGATAGGGGACAGGAGGATCTAGATAAGGGGGCTAATGAGGTTAGGAAGCTTATATGGGTTAAGAGAGCTGGGGGGGGGGGGGGGCTAGGTGAGTAGGAGAGCCAGGAAGGGTTTATTTAAGAGGGTGTTATATGATTGTCGTGGAAGGGATTAAAATATCGTTTAATGGGGTAGGAGGTTATCTAGAAAGGTACCAGGGCTACAGGGGATTTAACAGGGGTTTAAAAGGGGCTTGATTATCTCCAGCAGGATTTAAAAGGGATACTTTGTCTATCGAGTCAATCAGGGACTTGAGCATGAGGTTGTCTTAGAGGGCTAGAGGTTCTCAAGGAGGGTTCCGTGGGGGTGGCTGGGCTGTGAAGACAGCTTAAGATGGCCTAAGCGTGCTGGGGGGGGGGGGGGGTCTAAGACGGGTGGGGGGGGGGGTTAAGAGGGCTAGGCAGCTCTAAGAGGGCTAGCAGGGTTCTAATAGGGGTAGGTGATCCATCGAGGGCTATGACGTCTGGGCTATCTCCGTGAGTCGACGAGGTCTCGGTTATTTACGAGGGTGCCTACGAGGGGGATAGGTGCCCTATGGGCGTCTAACAGGAGGAATAGGATATCTGTGGGGGGGGAGGGGTCTGTACTAACCCAGGACAGAGCGGTGGGGGGGGGGGTTATCTAGGAGGGGTTTAAGACGGGATGGGGGCTAGGGTTCGGGGCGGGGGGTGGGGGGGTTTAAGGGTTGGGTAGGGCTCGGGGGTGGGTTAGGGTTGTGGGGGGGGTTAGGGATAGGGGTCAGGGTTGGGTGTTAGGGGTCAGGGTTGGGTGTTAGGGGGGGGTTAGGGGTCAGGGTTGGGTGTTAGGGGGGGGGTTAGGGGTCAGGGTTGGGTGTTGGGGGGGGCTAGGGGTCACGATTGGATGTTAGGGGGGGTTAGGGGTCAGGGTTGGATGTTAGGGGGGGTTACGGGTCAGGGTTGGGTGTTAGGGGGGGGGGTTAGGGGACAGGGTTGGATGTTAGGGGGGGGGGGTTAGGGGTCAGGGTTGGGCGTTAGGGGGGGTAGGGGTCAGGGTTGGGTGTTAGGGGGGGGGTTCGGGCTCGTGGGTGGTGGAGGAGTTAGGACGGGGGGGGGGGCTCGGGGGGGGGCAGGGGTGGGTTAGTGTTGGGGGGGGTCAGGGTTGGGTATTAGGGTGGGGGTGGGGGGGGTTGGGGGCTCTCACCCGCCTCGGCGCCCAGGGCGATGCGCGCCTCCGCCAGGTACGGGGTGTCGCTCTTGGAGCGCAGTCGCTGCGCAGCGGCGGCCGCAGCCCGCGGCGGCTCCTCGTCCTCGTCGCCGCTCGCAGACGCCGCCATTCGAGACTGCCGGCAGCAGCAGCAGCGGCGATGGGAACAGAGCGAGAGGGGAAAAGCAGCGGTGACAGACAGGAGAGAGAGATGGGGGGAGAGGGGGGAAGGAAGGAGAGATTGAGTGGGGGGAGGGAGGGATGGCGCGGGTTAAGGGTTAGTCGGGGTTTGGATACGGACGACGAGGAGGAGGAGGGAGCGAGGGAGGAGGAGGAGGGATTCAGAGGCGATGGGGAACTGAGGAAGGAGGAGGAGGTTTTGGAGGCTGTAGCAGCTGTAGCAGCAGCTGAAGCCGGCAGGATGTGCTTATTGCGTGTTGGGGTGGTGGTGGTGGTGGCGGCGTGCTGAATATGCCGGGGTTTGTTGGTTTGGAGGAGTTTAGAAGTGGTGGTTAGGGATGGCTTTTTTTCTTGTTCGCTTGGAATATTCAGGTTGTTGGGGTGTTCGTTTTAAAGCTCCGTTGAGAGCTCACTTTCTTGAGAACTGATTTTTGTGTTGAGTTTGTTGCTGACGTCCTCATCCCGCACCTAATGATTACCGCGGTTTTGGCTACGTGCGGTGCGAAAGAAGTTCAAAATACGTACACGCATTGCTGGGTATTTGGGTGATGCGGGTACAAAGCGTAGTAGGGTTGGTTTAAGTTATAGTATTAAGTGCTGAGTGTTTAGTGGTTGGGACTTGCAAGTAAGGTTTATAATATGGGGGTGCAGGGAGTTTAGTGCAGGGTTGTGTGTGTGTGGTTCTGTGTGTGTGGTGCAGGGTATTGGTTCTGTGTGTGTGTGTGTGTTGCAGGGAGTTTAGTGCAGGGTTCTGTGTGTGTGTGGTGCAGGGAGTTTAGTGCATGGTTCTGTGTGTGTGTGGTGCAGGGAGTTTAGTGCATGGTTCTGTGTGTGTGTGGTGCAGGGAGTTTAGTGCATGGTTCTGTGTGTTTGTGGTGCAGGGTGTTGGTTCTGTGTGTGTGGTGTAGGGAGTTTAGTGCAGGGTGTTTGATTCTGTGTGTGGTGTGGTGCAGGGAGTTTAGTGCAGGGTTCTGTGTGTGTGGTGTGGTGCAGGGTGTTTGGTTCTGTATGTGTGGTGCAGGGAGTTTAGTGCAGGGAGTTTGGTTCTCTGTGTATGTGGTGCAGGGTGTTGGTTCAGTATGTGCTGTGCAGGGTATTGGTTCTGTGTTTGTGTAGTGCAGGGAGTCTAGTGCAGGATGTTTGGTGCTGTGTGTATGATGCAGGGAATTGAGTGCAGTGTTTATTGCATGGTGTTTGGTTCAGGTGTTTAGCGCACTTTCTGTTCCGTTTAGTGCAGGGTGTTTAGTGCAGCCTGTTGAGCACAGGCAATGTTATTTGGGCGTTTGGTGAGGTTCTCAAGTAAACGTATCTCATTGTGTTGAATCATTTGCCTAGCTTGTGAGTAATTAGTGCTGTACCGTCTACATGGCTAAAGACGTTTGACAGTGGATCTCTTACAAAAACCCCTATTGTCTCCACCTCCGAATCTATGCACGGATCTTATTATCCGCACAATTCCAAAATTATGTGCGGAATAAAATTATGCAACAAGCAAGGATCATAGGAATATGCCGATAGCATGTGCCATATCAATTCAGAATAGGGCTGTGTATTGTACAAATAGTATAGTTAGCGAGCAGCTCTTTTAGTTAGCATCATACATGGTTAAAGAAATTGAGGCTTAACATGTGTGCACTTGGATACACTTTACGAGGTACTAATTTTATGGATGGGATGGTGACAGCTTTGGGGAGGCCTTCATCAAGCAGTGGAGAGATCTTGGCTGATATTGAGATCTACCAGAAGTCAAAGCCGGAATAAAATCTAAATTGCACTGGTCATGTGCATGGCCAGAAAAAAAAACATTAGTTTGCTGGGATCATAGTCTGGAGTTGCACTAACCACGTCAACAATGTTGGCATTTCCAATTCTAACACTGTATTGTATTGACGAATCAATGGCGTTGTCCGGTGCTGTTTATTGACCTTCCTGAGGTGTGCCACAAATCCCAAAGGTTGGCCAATGAACTGTGTTATATGCGTGGCAGTAACAATGACCACATTATGACATTGTGCTGTCGTATTGATTTCACTGGGAAAGAAAACCTCAGCACAACAATGGTGTAATATATGAAATCGTACAACTACATGCAAATAATAATAGTACATTAAACAGAAATCATTATTTTTGTTAACCATTTATGTGCCAATTAAAGTGTAAGGAAACAACGGTGTTCCATGTCTCCACTGGTACAGTACTGCTTTATGACAAGCAGTGCTTCGTGTGACATTGGAAAACGACGCCGGAAAGACGCCACAAATACCATCTTGTCAATCAGTCTTCTTTGACCGCAACTGTAAAGCAGTACTCTTGTATGATGGGAAGACAAGTGGTTTGGTTGTGGTCATTTAATACATCTCTTAGCAGGTTTCAATCAAACCTTAGTCGAAAAAGCGAATTTGTATTAATTATTTGTGTGTAGTCATCAGTGATGGGACCTGACAATTAACTTCATACAATGTATGAGCCTGGTTTATTTTTGGGGTTGAACAATGAATGAGAATTAAAGTCAGGCTGTTAGTAGTGTTGGCTCAGTGCTCTGATGTGGATGGAGTACGATATTAGCATTCTAAACCCACCACATCCGGCATGGGTATTAAATAATATACAAAGCAGACGACAGCACGTTATACTGAACTCATGCTGTGATTAGGGGTGGGTTCAAGTTCCGGTCATCCAAGACAACAAAGGGCTGCCTTGCAAAGCAAGAATGATCGTCTCAACCGAGGCACCAATAACTGCGTAGAAAATGTTTCATCTTAAAATTTTATTTATTTAAGCCTAATTCTAAATATTCATCGTCAAAAGAACTTTCATAAAAGCACTTGATGATTTGTCTTCCCCAAATGGAGGGTGCTGTAAGGCAGATCTTTGTAGCATATCTGGCGTAAGACAAACATGATATACATTGAGAATCTGTGATGCCACTTCTATGTTATTTCAGGAGGGATGTCACTGGTGATGTAGACAGTCCTTGGTTGGGATTTAAATACCAATGGCAGAATTAGTAGCGTGGATCAGTGGCGCAGTGGTTTGCATGATGAAACTAGCGACTTGAGGTCCATTCCTGACCATGGCTAACATCAATGGCGAGTGGTTTCTAATTTGGTCCTGTGCTCCCTTTTCACAAACTCCCACTGATCAGTGTGGTAATATATGGTTAAACCACCCCCATGACAGCCCCAGTATGGGAGGGCTATCGTCTTGCAGTGGGTTGACAAAGGGCTGTAAATAATTATTGGTTTTAGACGAATTGGAAGTATTGATTGTGGTTGAAGATGGAAACCAATAATATGTGTTAAGGAGAGACGGTTTGTTAAGCCCATTCTTTCATTTTCGTATCCATACAGGTCCAGTGCAAAAGCCATGGTGAGACTGGTGACGGTTTTAATATCAATAGAAACTTCTCATCCACTGAATACACGCACAATAATAATTGATCCATCAATATCTGTCATCCATCACGGCTATCGAACACTATTCCAATACCAATGCTAATATGTGAATACTGTCATTTCACAGGGTGTTTAACGTTTACAACTTTTGCCCTTGAAATGTTTTATAGGAGATGTAATGTCAGCGCTATATAAATACAAAGCGTGTATACAGCAAGTAGCGTAGTTTTAAAACAATATTAGGTCTATTCAAATATTGTATTGTAGGTGGACGGTGAGCATCTCACCATGAAATCTCCAAATATGCCCAGGAATTACTTCGCAAGAGACAGTATTGAACACTAGACACTGCAGCCACCAGTGGTGCCAAGGTAATGCAAATGGTGGGTGATACAACGAACATTTGAACCTTATGGCGGTACCCCCGGGGTTACCATAGTACCCTGGCTCTCGCATAATGTTCGTGATGCAGTAATTTTTAGTTTGTTGATGGTCGGCGATGCGGCAATCGACTCATCTCGACGAGCTGTACACGATGCACCACTACGGTGCGTACGGGCGTTCAGGGTTTCGTCGCAATCATCTTCGCTGCGTTTCGACATTGCGGAGTGGCACTGATTTCGGATTGATTGGTACCCCAGTCGCGGAGTTAAGTACACCCCTGGAAAAAATAGTGTCCCAGAAATACAATATTTAATTGCCTCAGCCATTTTGTATTATTTGGCCCCTCGGGGTACCGCTATAAGGATCAATTATTGTCACACATTCATATCACAGAAATCTTCGATATAGGTGGCTGGGTAGTCTTGGTCATGTTCTCACCACTCAGCGAGTTTGTAGATCGTGATTTAATGCTAAAACAGTTCTGTGCTCAAGTTTCCCCCACAAGAAACTGTATGCACTATCCACATGTAAATAATATATCCCACATCTGCTTTGCAACGGAAACAATCTCGATATAAATAATATAGAAACAATCTCGATATGTCTAATTTCTGTAAAAATAATACTTGACAGCCTTTTGTGAACTCACAGCTGGATGAAAGCCTACGTGCAACATGTCAGTCATGGTTTTTTTTGTTACCATACTTCACCATGCTGGTTAGTGCTGGTTGGTGATCGGGGTGGTTGAGAACCAGTTCAGATACTGATGTTTGCCGAGGCTGTAAATAAATATCAGACTCACTGGGGGCTCATAGCACAGTCTGCTAATGACTATGTAGGCAACTCAAGTCTAGTTTTGTGTACGATATTTTATTAAATGTACTGTAAGATGTGTTTTTATCAACAATCTCGAGAATTAACAGAATCATTATTCTTGATGCAATTATCTGGCTCAAGTTAGAGCAGGACAATCATTTCTACCGTTTGCTTAAGTTGTGTTTATTAATTATCATTTCATCTGAAGTTGCATCGCTGTTTTCACTAATCATGCCATTTTAATGTAAACATTAATGCCATTTTAATGTAAACATTTTAATGTAAACATTAAAATGGCCTTCAAACGAATCATCACCTCCCCATTATTATAGTTACGTGCCCATTTGAATCATCATCACTGTCATCATCATCATCATCAATCAAAACTATGAAGCAATCAACCATGTATTAAAATATTGCTAATTTGTCCAGTACTGCTCTCAACCATTTTCAGGAACCTTAAATAAAATGAATTGCCTATCACTCAGGTGGCCCTTCATCAGACGCCATATTAATCCCTATCAACGTCATCATTTTCCCCCAGTATCGAGAAGGCGACGGCTACACATCTTCATTAAAAAAAAAACTGTCAATATCTGCCTTAAAAAGATCCGAGTGATCTCTGTAGGAAATGACATCTCATCGATGTATCTCCCAGTGTTGAACACATTTACGCACGCGCAATACCTTTATGTCTTCAGTTGCTGTTTGCTCTCCACTTGAAGCATATGCAGCCTCGGCATGAGCAATGCTGCGAGATTAGAGACTCGCCTCCAATAACGGCTGGGGGACGTCAGTTCATATCTCAGGGAGTATTTCTCGCTGCACTGACAATTATGTGCCTTCATACATCGGGACCTCGCGAAGAGAGCCCTGGTAACCACAGGCATAGAATGACCCGTGCTAGCAACCACGAAGCGAGAGTGCGTGGGTGTTTAGATGATACAGGGATGGGAGGACTAGATTTGCAAAGGGGGATAGCAACACATGCAAATGTAGTTTCAAGCCCCCTGTGGATGCCCGATGTGTGTCTATGGCTACATAAAATAATATGCATTCGTGTGTACACACCTACAATGTGTCTTAAGAGTGAGATTACCCCTTGCCTTTATCTAATACAGTACCGTGTATGGACACAAATAATTAGAAAGGTGTTATTTTCATCTATTTGCACATACCACCACAATTTGCATGTGATGAGCTCATAATATAATCAGCTGAAAACACATTTCGACTTTTAGGGTCTCATTGGAGTGGTG
Source organism: Lampetra planeri (assembly GCF_965212315.1). NCBI lineage: Eukaryota > Metazoa > Chordata > Hyperoartia > Petromyzontiformes > Petromyzontidae > Lampetra > Lampetra planeri. Next base: position 4,217,012 of record NC_136120.1, read on the forward strand.
CAACTGTGTTTTCGCTAAACAAGATCAATGTTCAATCCAGCAGTATTTTACTTAACCAGGTGAGAGCTCAGTGACACTAATGGTATGCATACATGTGTTAAGGAAAACACACGGAAACTTCATAATATGCAGATCGTTTATTTAAATAAAATGTAAAAATAAATTTCCATGGTTTTTTCTGTTTTTTAAATGACCTGGTCTGGTTTGGGATCTAAGTGGAGGGCAATTTCTATTAACGATGTATAAAACAGATATCAAGGATGAGTCAGAAGGCCTATGGCCAAGAAGATTCCTGAGACCACACTGTCCCATAAAATGAGGCACAACTATCCATTTTCAATATAATTAGTGCAGTTCATTGAGCCTCTCAGAATAATATATGAAATTCTTGATTTTTTTGTGCTATTGATATGTCAGCAAGTACCGTCGCAGTGTCTCTACAGATTGAAATAACAGCAAAACTGAGATGGCCAATGCCTTCTAAATATAAAAAAGAATAGTAGTTGGAGGATTTTCATTGTAACTGCGTTCAGTGGCATTCGATAACAGGCACAGTTTCAGCTTAAATTTAGCCGAAAATATAAAATAAAATTTCACTTTGTGAAAGGTAGAAGTGGCTGTGTGGCCCAGGAGATGGCACCACTGAGATGCTGAGTTCTAATCCAAGTTTCAGCCACACGCTTTTTAAATTTAGTTCTTAACTTAAGTCAGATTTTGGCGTCAGTTCACCAATGATTCTACACACAACAAAGCTCAATCACATTCAAATTGGTTTATCAATTAAGTTGGATAAATGACTGCTCTCAGTACAATGTTGGTTTTGAGTCGACTAGCAGGACATTTGAATCATTGCGTTGTACATGTTATTTGAAGCAATTTCATAAGCACTGAAGTTCTGTGATATGTCCTTCCCTGGGCCATTTCTGACACATGAGCAGTGCCGGATTATCTTAGTGTAGTCAGTCCAACTGAGTCGCAGACGTTGTTCCTTTTAGAGGCAACACATTTATTTGTAACACCGTAACACAAAGGGGTAACTGCCCCTTTACCAGATACAACCTAGGGTGGTGACCACCCAGCTAACTACACTATACAGAGGAGTTACTGCAAAACAAAGGGTCGGACCCTCACTCGGATCTCCAACCACGTGGTTCCTCGTAGGACGAAGAGCTTCAAGCTTGAGACACAGAGCTTCCAGCTTGTAGAACGAAGAGACCCCGGTCCCGCTCAGGACCCGCCTTATATCCCCCTACGGTCGGGGCTGCTCTGCCCTCGGCCCCACCCGCCTTTTCGAGCATTTTCATTCCCTCTCGATCCCTCTCAAGAGCTCTCCCCGAACACGTGATCACCCACTAGCCCCCCCTACCTGGGGCCCCCTGTGTTGACACTCCGGATCACGTGTCTACCAGGTCAACCAGAGTGCTATGGCCCGGGGCAACCCTGCCCCCGGGCTGACACTCACCCACTCCCCCTCGTGGGAGCCCCCACCACATGCTGTGCGTGGTGCCCGCACTATCTCAGTGCTCACCAAGCCCCGCTAGGGCTGGTATTACATACAGCCACCCACACGGTGCAGTCCACGATGTAGGAACATCGAACGGCGCGGCCCTTCTGGGCCGGCACCATACAGTGACAGTGGGTGAGTGTCAGCTCACTACATCACCCCCCCCCCCCTTCATAGCATCCAGCCGTCATGGCTGTCAACTCCCCCTAAGACAGAAATCGGGCCAGTTTGTATGTGGGTAAGTCAATGGTGGAGACGATAGGACGGAGTGGTGTACCTTCTTTATAGATTTTTGGTAAGCCATAAAATATGGGTGGTCTAGCAGCAGAGGGTTTTAGAGACAGCCGCTTGGTTGGTTCGATTAATAGTAGTAACTACTGACTCTACAGTAGTATTTACTGAATCTATCGACGTATCTATTTACTCTATATCAGTATTTACCGATTCTGCAGTAGCATCTCCCGACTTTACAGTAGTATCTACCGACTCTATAGTCATATCTATCGACTCTGCAGTAGTATGTACCGACTCTTTAGTCGTAACTACTTACTCTATTGTAGTATCTAGTGACTCTACAGTAGTTCCTACTGACTGCAGTAGTATTTACCGACTCTATAATTGTATATATCGACTCTATAGTTGTAGCTACTAACTTCACAGAGTGCCGTGGTGAGGCCTAGTTCCGTGCAGAGCCCCCATCCTCGCCTAGATTGCCCAGCCGGCCGTGGTGGCACCTTTGCAGGCTGAGGCTGGGCTGCTACACATCCCCCACCATCCCCCGCCCACTCTACAGCGGTCATGTGCGGTCAGGGAAGGCAGTGGAGGCAGAGCCTCACCTGTCATACTCCAATGAAAATAGCTGTTAAGAAAAGTTACGAAAAATTGTAGATTTTTTACCTCACCGCACGTCACTGCTCTATGGTAATAGTATCTAAGGACTATAGTAGTATCTACCGACCCTATAGTAGTAACTGCACACATTGGAGTGGGGGGAGAAGAGGACATCACACTTTGTAGAATTTACCTCAGCGTTGTGTTTTTTTTGCATTTTTAACGCGAATGAGAATTTCTCCCCAGCCCCACCGATCGCGTGTGTTGCTAGGGGCAACCACGGGTCAGCTTTTCCGCGCATGCGCAGATGCCTGCTTTGGCGCGCTCAGCATAGTAATATAATAATAAATAGTAATACATTGTTCATTTAACTACTTTAAACTTGACGGATGGAAAAACAAATAGCAATGTTTCGTCCGGGGGGCTTATTGTGTCGTATGTGTGTAGTTTGTTGAAACGCAAACCCAGCAGTTTGTGAGTTTAAAGCATTACAAGGTGTGTCCACACAGACAGACAAAAAGTGACTTTTATAGGTAAGAATGCTCCTGGCCCCATACTAGCTTAATCCGGCACTGCACTCTTCTGCAAGAGTCCTCATTGGATACTTCGTCTTTTGACACGTTGCTGATAGCTCAATGGGAATAATGAGAAGACAATTGGTGGGATGGGAAATAAAAGTTAATATTTCTCTGCAGGAAACATGCTCGGAAAAGCCACCTTTTAAGGATGCATCTCATCACAATCTCTTGGATATTTGAAGATAAGATAGCACTTCCCAAGGTGCCTTTCTGTTGTGCAATGACTACGTCGCACAATAGTGAAATTGAAAGGGCACCTGTGGGTTGTGAGCCACTCCATTCAATCTAGATTTGAAGTTTTCGTGACTGCAGGGATCAATACTCTTTGGTTCTTTCGGTAAAGTCACGTCGGTATAATATGAATAAAATCACATTCAGTTCACGAAGAAGACCCACCCCCACCCCGCCGATCATGCCACACAACACGTGGTCTAACGTGAAAACAACTTCACAGTGATTTTGAAATACCTGAAAAATCCTTTGCCAAGATTGATACTAATTGCTTGTAGGTTTTTTTTCTTAGAGCAAGTGTGAACCTGGCTTGTTTTGCCCCTCAGGAGAGATGCCACTCCTAATGAGCAAACCCCCCCCCAAATAGGATATACTCCAATCATTTCTCAGCCAAGTAACTTCAAACGAGGCTCCATGGCAGGACTCCTGCTCATCGCGATCTTCGCTGTCGGATGGACATCGCAGAGTGAGTGCTGTGTTCTTATTATATCACTTGAAATCAAAATTACATTTGAATGATAGATTAAAACAAGACTCATAGCTTGCAAAGGGCCGGGAGTTTTTACATTTGTCTTTGCTTAAACATGATGGGACTGAACAACAATGGCCGCACAAGTAACAGCCAGGGAATGGCGGCCCTGGCTGTCACTTTTAATTAAAATGACAAACTACCCACCGATTCATGTGACACTTGCACAGTGTTTGTACTGGTGCCATGAGATCATTTCAATCGAATACTAATTAGTAGTAATTACAGTTCATTAGTTACCAGTGGATCTTTACTCGACAATATTTAATTATTCAAATCAGGTGGGGTTCCAATTCGTTTGGATGGATGGTAGCTTTCTGTGTATTGGCTGTTTGCGCAGCACTTGTTATTATTTAAGCTTGACGTGTTGCTTTTTGTATTGAATTAAGTGTTGATTGTTCGAACATGTGTTACGTTATTAAGTTGTTAAAGTAGAACATTGTTATAAGTATTGTTTTACGTCTGTCATTGTAACCAGCGAACGGCACAATCACTGCATTCTCAATGCGCTTTTTTTTACTTGAGTATAATTTGTTAACAAAAATGTATTGGACAGACACATTTACACACCCTCTCAACGCACGGGTCCTCTATGTCTTTCATGACTGTGTTTATGGTGCACTGAATACATTTTAAAGATGAATTAAGCTCGAAGTGATGGATTACGTGCAGTTACAGTTATAACCAGGACGCTACCGAAAAACCAACAACAACAACGCGCTAGTGACTGTATAAAACTGTTAAATACATAATTTTGCTGTTAGCAAACTGTAAGTTAATCGCATTATTTGAATAAACACAGGATATTATCGAAATAAGTGGAGTGTATTCCTCCTGTCTTAAAAAGGAAAGCTCGTTATTGACATCCATTTTTGTGTTTTATTTTTGTCAGTTTAATTGAGGTTTCAACTTCAGTGTTAAATTTGGCCTGTGGCACGAGCAATTCCATGTCCTGGCTTTGTGAACGATTCGCTACAAATTCAATCTCCTGTATTGAATGAAGGTGAGAATCACTGTTGACCGTAATTCGCGAGGCACGGTGACTGTTGTATGCTAATGTGTCGTAAATATGTAATTTAAATGTGGGTTTTTGATTTGGCATGAAAGCCACGCATGGCGTGGCAAGTCAGAACTTGGAAACTATGTACCCACACACGACCCGAATCACCACAACACCGGCATCATCAAATGTACGGGTGTCAAATTTCGCAACAATTCTTGTTTTTACTCGACTCTTAGAATGTCGGGGGTCATGCTGAGCTTTTATCGAAATAAGGTGGTGGGTTGGGGGGGGGCTCTCAACCCTTTCCAACTCTCTCTCTCTCCCCACAATTATGGTGGGGCCATTCCGACTGTGCAAGTGCTGGCGCTACAGGGACCCACGATGCTACCCCCCCACTGAGCGAGGAGGTGTCAGGCCACCCCATGCTGCCACCCCGCCCGGCCCCGCCACTCCCGTTGCCGATCACGGTACCCGCTCGGCCCGGACGTGGGGCCCGAAGGTTGAGACGTTGCACGTGCAGCTCCATGCTCGACACGGAGTGCATCTACTACTGCCACATGGACATCATCTGGGTGAACACGGCCGTGTGCGTGAGACGCCCGTCAAGGCGTATTCATTATCTCTGACCAAGTTATTCATAATTGCGGGGGCGAGATGTTAGCTGTCTCGCCTGGTATGCAGAAAGTCGTGGGTTCGATCTCGACCCTTGATGCCTGCTGTATGTTTGGAGTTTGCGTGTTCTCCCCGTGATCGCGTGGATTTTTCTCTGGGTCCTCCAATTTTTCCCTCCACATTTGAAAACATGCGTTTCGAGTATTTAAGATGTCTAGTTGATAAGCCACTTCTTTTAGCTATCATTTGTGGCCAGGTCTCATCTGAAAAAAGCTGTATACTCTAGCTCAGTGGGCCTTACCTTGTACATGTTTGTATAGTACAGTACTATACTGACGTATGCAGCTCATTTGCTAATCCACTGCTGGATGGGGGCCTTCACACGCCGTTCGGGCTGTGGAGGTAATTTGACCATATTTCATTAAGCTGGTCAGTGTGGGTTGCCGAAGGGGGGGCATAGCATTGCAGAATAATAGATTTTCCTACACTGCCCTCTGCTGTCCACCACATAGCACTGCAACATATTTAACCCCGTTGTGCAGGGGGGTTGGATATCCAAGCGTTGTCCAGGCTTACAGTTGTTTAGCTTCCGAAAACTGACGCGATGCATTGGTTAAAATGGGCCCTTTCCATATATACGTTCACAAATTGTGTCACGTGCAATCGGGTATCATGTCACACGATGACGAAGTATTCATTCAGAATTCTGCAGCGAGCCTCATGTCAACGAATAGCCCTGGATAGCATTTCATAACTTATTTTGAAGTCACTTCAATGAACGTCTGTATCCACACTTAGTGGCCCATCTTCTCCTGCTCTGCAAGGTTTTTTAATCGCATGTCGATTAATAATATGAAATCCAAATAAAGTGGGGGGGGGGGGGGGAAATCCCACCAAAATGTATAGCATAGTTTATTTTGTGTGAAAGTTAATTGGCGACTGGGCTCAAACCATCAACTTGAAATGCTTGAGAACTTGGTTTTAATCACGGGAAGGGTGAAACCTGGGTGCAGCCCCACGATCTCAGCGACAACAGCTGAGCGGAGCACTGAACCACGCTCATCACTCATGAACCTGTGATCGTGTAATCTGACAGGCGAACCGTCCCTTACGGAGTTGGGAGCCGGACGAGGGGGAGACGTCGAGTCGGCAGAGCCTGCGCCTCATCGGAGGCGGGGCCTGGCAGAGGGCAGCGAAATCGCTGCCCTCCCCACAGGTGCAGCTGCTCCTTGAGCGATGATCAGCACTGCGGGGATTTCTGCAGAATGACATAGTGATGAATTCTGGCGTGCGACAACTCGTGTGCAGGTAGTCAATATCCAACGTTGACGTCTGAGTTTATTTCCAGATCTGGGAGAAAAAATTGAAGCCGTCATTTGGTGATGTTTGGAAATGACAGAAATGTGTAACTGTCCAGAGAAAATAAATACATACAACTTTTATAAGATACCATCATCAGTATCCTCATCAGTTTTACTATAGCATAATCCTATGCTGTTCGTTTACCAATGGTATGCATGTGATAAAAAGAAAAATGGGCCTGTGATTTTTTAAATAAGTTGTTTATCTTCTTTTTGGAGTAGAGGAATGAAATACATTTCCATGATTGAGCTATTTCTTATCTGTGTAAATTCGTTTTGCCTATGCTATGTTGTTGTTTCGAATCTAGAGATTTGCATTAAATGCATCTCTGGATAAACTGGATTTATTTTGCTGTATTTTTCCTAGTGTGTGCCCTGTGTCAGAGAATGGCCATGGGAGATATGTTTCAACAGGACTATCCTCCCCCCAGAAAATAATTCAAGTGGCCTTTTCAGCGGACACCATGCTTTTTACCAAATTGAAAATAATTCCATTGGAATCTTGTGCGCAAAGCCCCAATCATACCATTGTGATCATGCGCAAAGATATTAAAATTCTTATTCGCCAATCGAGTAGACTGTAGGGCTTGCAGTGTGTTTCACCACCCCAACAAGGTGGGCCAGTAAAAGGATATTGAATGCTTTATAACATTGTAAATTGAATCCTTACATATATTTAATAACTTTTTTTATTTAAGCATGTAATAACGAGAGCTGCGCTTCACTTGCACAAATAAGCAGCGTCGTAACATGAATATATATCCACTCTGAGAAGCTAGTTTTAATGTCCAGCCAGAATTTTAACCCAGGTCGTCAACATCTCTGGCTCATTACTCCAACCCAGGCATTACCCCCTCGACCCACCCCTCTTCACTGTAGCTCTTGAATACCGAGAAAGAGGCTTGACATGAAAAAAACAGAGTTTTGAGCCCCTCTAGGGCATCAGTGCGTGCAACAAGTGGAATGGCAGTGCGGCGCTACTTGCCTGTGCCGTGTGCCTGCGAGAGAAAATAACGCATGTACAGACAAGCACGTAGTTACAAGTGCACGCTTGCACAGAGGAAACTAATTATTAATGCAAATCCATTCCCTGGTCTGCACAACCACGCGGGCTTCCTGTACCTAAAGATTCATGTGCGGTCTTTAAAAAAATAATTACAGAAATAAAATTATCCCACCTTAGCCTCCCTTATTATTCTCTCACGCCTCTTTTCCGCTGTACAACCGAGCGACACCGGTACCATGGCAAGCCAGCCCAACACGGGTCAGGATGCACCATGTTGTTTTTTTTCACTGCAGAGGCCGAACCGTGCCGTGCCGCTGACATCACGTGCAATGTAGACGACTCGGTGACGCCGTGTCCTTACAGTCTATTCGCTGACATCATACGCAATGAATGAGTCATTAGCCCCCCTCCCGATCCTGGCCCTGCTTGGCCCAAAGCCATATTCAGATATCTGGATAGGACCCCACGTCCGATTAGCGCGGCGATTGGCTATGTACAGTGCAAAGAAGTTCCACATACATACAGGCCACCTTACCACAATAGTTTGCTTTCTTGCTTGGCATGGCAAATAGACAAACGACCCATGCTGTGAGGGCCCCATGCTGGCACAGTTTTGATATGTCGGTGGAAAAGAGGTTAATACTGTATGTCAATTATACGTCTAATAAGGCTCTTTGACATGCCCTGGTAGATTATAGAATGTTCTCCTTCATTGTGTCTCCTGTCCAATCTATATGGTCTTTTCCCAATATTCTGCACATGCCACCCGCTTCAGGTGTTAGCATTGCCAAATCTTGAGGAGTGCATTGTGGTGCTGCAGGGCATCTCATTGTTCGGTTGTGCAGAAGCCCCATGATTTCATGATATAATGTTAACCAGCAATCAATGTCAGTGTAAACCGGTTCGTCATATAGTGGGAAACGCTTAAATTTCAACAAAGTCTTAGAAGCAAAGGACCTGCAAATACTGTGCATTGAAAGACAAATCGTGTTAATTACAGATCCATGTTTGCTTTTAGGTGTGGGTAGTTTCTCACACCCCTCTTTGAAACAAATGTAAGATCTTCATACTTTTAAAACATGTAGCTTCTTGCCCGTTACTTATTCGGGTGAGAGAGCACTAACTCACCATGTTGATTGAGTCACCACTTCAGTAAAGATAGTGGCGATTACACAAGTGCAGTCGATGTTCATTATTTTGCCATTGGAAAATTCGTCATTTCCACGTGGTTCAATTGCAAACGCAAGGCCCTTGGCACGGTCTGAGCGCACTCTTGCGATTGACGTCACGGCAGATGACTTGCCCGTTCCCTCCGATATTCATGGGTGACAGCGGGAACCGGCAGTGTTGGGGTAGCACACGCACATCACCGCTTCCCTTCTTCGCGGGCGAATCACATTTTATCGTTGGACTGAAATGTTGGTGTCGGCCGCTTATTCTCCCCCCCCCACCCCCAAGCCAAACACATCACCCACAGCCCTGTTCAGACAAAACCAGCGACCCGGGCCACGGTGATACCAAGCATGACAAAAAAAAACCCTGAGATGACTCCAAGGCACTGCCACAGTAAAGCACTGTGGTTACTGGGTGTGAGCACATAATGGAAGCGTTGTCTGATTGTATACCTCCTGAATATGAATAACTGTGGTTAGGGTCTCTGCTAAAATCCATAATCTGGAAACAGAAGTTGAAACTCGGGCTCTTTCACATTGTCTACAGCAGATGGGACCAATCTTTATCAACAGCAGCAGCGACTGTATTGCCTTATATTTAAATCTCAAAGAACACTTCATTTTTTTTTTAACCACTGTACGATGCTTTGTTTTAAAATAACCAGGCAGCTCAACTGTAAAAAAATAGGTGGGTGTTTTTCAAAAAGTAAACATGTGTGTGATTTTGTAAAAAAGATTGTGCTATTCAATGGGGCATGAACCTGTTATTGGAATGCAATATTTTGTTGATATTTTTGTCACAGATGGCAAACATATGGAAACTCTTGCAAAACTGTACATTCGAAGGACAGAGAGTTACTTGATTTTGTTGTTGTGCTCTTACAGTGTGAGGAAAAGTTAAATGTATTGAAGAATAAAGCTGCAGAATGTTTGGCAACTGCATAAATCATGCTGACGCTTGTGAGTAGAACATGTGCAATTAGTCAATTTGCATACTGTATTGCAATGATTACATGAGTGGTAGGCCAGTTATTCAACTCAAGCCAATTCCATTTGTTGAGAGGTTTGAATTTGGGTGACCAGTAGGTAGGAGTTAAACCTCATGAACAGCGGTCAAGGGAATGTGTGGGAAGAGTTCCTTCAACAACTCATGACAAGTTGAATTTTCAAAGTGTGCCCTTTTGGTTTCAAACATGTGACCGTAAGACCACGCATCAGGCAGGGTGCACCTTTGTCAAACGTTACTGGCTAGATTCCTACATAAGGGAATGCATCCTTGTTTCACATCTTCACTGCTTATGACACTGGGATCCATTCTCATGAGCCGGACAGTGAGTGCCAAAAGCACTGAATGGACATATTCTACCAGGAACATAATGTCAATCATGACATTATCACGAGTGATTTTTTGTTACTTGCTGGAGAACAAACTGTGAGGCTGGCATTTCTTAGAGATGCTGTGGACCGTTGAGAAATAGAGTGGTGTTTCACCGCAATAATGTAGGCCCACAGCATGCATGCTCAATTATGGGAACGTTTGGATTTCAGACTGGAATGTTCTGGTACATTCGGCACATGGCCCAGACCTCGTCCCTTTGGGCACTATCTCATACAACCTTTGAAAGCTAAACACAGATGCTGGCTTGACAGTGATTACCACGTGAAGGTGGTAGTGGCTTCAGAATGAACCACAAGACTTCAGTATGGTTGACAGGATATTGGTGGGCCCCTGGGACGAGTCTGCTTTAATACAAGTGACTTTACCGAAAGAACCAAGAAGATGAATCCCTGCAGTCACGAAAGCTTTAAATCGAAATTTGACTGGAGAAAGTCTGTCATGTTGATGCTCAAAACTGGTGTCTAGAATATTACTTACGAAACTTTACTGATCGAAACATCCTGATATTACAAACATATATTTTCATTTTTTTATAATGTCCTGAACATTCACGTCTCAAATCAGTTACATGTGACTAGAACACCGCTTTCTAATATTTTCTTCAAGATTTGATTTCAAGTTTAGTTATATTCAGATGCGGTTCGTACACTCGGGGCATTGGGGTGCCGACCCACCAAGCAGCTGGAGATGATAAATTATTTTTCTAATAAACGTACTTTTCTCTCAATTGTTTTGTTGTTTATTTTTTTAATAAAATGATTATTTCAACGTGAATTGCCTAATGAAAATAACATTTTAAGCTGTTCATATTAGAAACGGCTGCAACACCACGGTCTGATGTGTGCCTCGGGAAGGCTTCGATGCGGTTGTGAAGGCGTCCGAGTGAGAGATTTCCCCTCGTCCATTGCGATCGGCTTCCAGCGTCGTAGCCGCGGCGTTTGAGACCCGTGCAGGATGGGGAACAAGGCGCCCGTGCCTGTAATGAGACGACGTCACCGTGCAACTGGAGAAGCTGACGCACGGCTTGGGGCAGTGAGTGTCAAAGGGGTTGTGTGGTGTGGCCTTGAGGGTCATGGGGACAGCATTTGAGTGATTTGTTGTTTAGTTTCGTATTGTTTATAAATTCCTACCGTTGGTAGATAAGACAGTTATATAACTTGGACGGGAAGGCCATTATAACATGACGAGGTTTTTCTTAATTAGAACGCCGTCTTTTGAGAGGTCACGCACAACAGCCCCACCTCGTGGGAATGTCACGAGCCGCCGCCACTGGTTACATCTCCAATTTTGATTTAGACGCGTTAAATTGAGATCCGTTGCATCTCAATATCTTTCATGATCTCTTTTGTGGCCGATTGAATACAACACCATAATTGAAATTGCCCTTTATTTTGTTGAGTAAATCAATGCGAGTTGAGTGGAAAAAGTCACCACAACCAACAACTGACAATGCAGCAACAAAATAATAGTCAAGACGATTTATAACGGGCACATATTTCGTTAATCGAACGCGGTGTTTTATCGAGAAATCAGAGGTGTAGAGTTAGAGCCCGGCCCCGAGTATGTCAACCTGAACAAGTGAAAACCTTCAGCTAACGCTTGAAGGCGAATGATGCTTGGATCCTGTACATGTGAAGTACCGGTGAAGACGCTGGACACCCAGGTTGAGGCACACGTATATTTATTTTCAGCTTATCGGTACAGGACAACACTAGAGGGGGTAGCGGCCCCCTCACCCGGATAACTGGGGATACCCCCTAGCTAATCTCACCTATCCCCAAGTCCTCCTCTAACGAGCTAGGGGAGGCTAACTGGCCCGACACTGGTGAGTCGGGCTACGGTCTCCGGAGTCCCAGGGTCTAACCCTGGTTCACGGAACCACGCCTCTGGCTCGCTCCTCTGCAGCCCTGACAAGGGCGGCGTCGAGGGGAGTCCAGGGCTCTAGCTAGAGGATCTTCACTCTTCCTCCTTCGTTCCCAGACTGAGCCCCGAGCTCTCTTTGTCCTCCCCCTTTATACCCCCCAACAGGATCACAACCCCCCAGGCTGCCTGATGCGGACGTCGCTGCGGGCACCCCCCCCGTGTACTCCCGTAACTCCGCCCACTGTGTTTGTTACCCATTGGATCGTATGCACTTACAGCCCTCCCGTAACAGCCCTACATCACCCCCCCCATTACAGCTCGCAGCCGTCCCGGCTGCAACAATTCCAAATAAAGGAACAATTACCCCTCGACCCCGTGTGTGCCTCATTTTTTTCAACAAAATGCAAATAGAAGAACAACAACAAGAACAACAACCATACCCCCGAAGGGAATGTCCGACGCACCCCCCCCCCGCATAAATACGAAATCCGTAAGCACGTATGTACAACTAGCCAGGAACTCCCCCATCACACACAGCACACCCACGACACACAACGCACCCACAACACACACACCGCGCCCACACAACACAACACACTCAGTGTGCAAGGAGCACACCACCGACGCAGCATACAGTAACCATGACACGTGAAGGAAAATAAATTTTTTTCTTTTTCTTCCTGCTGTATATTATAAGAGTCTGCGCATTTTAGCGCGCGTCCTTGCCGCAGGCCCGTCACACGGGGCAACCCCGGACGGCGGACCATCCGGTGGCGGCTGTCCCATGCGAGGTGAGGTCGCGATTGAAGTCGCGCGACTGTCGGCATCACCTGTGGGGGTTCCAGGGCGTGAGCCCGTCATTCCCGGTGCACCTGTGGGTGGGACAGCCGGCAACACATCAGGCGAGAGCAGCGACGGACCCTCCGAGTCGGTCGACCCCCCACATGCTTGGCCTCGCGTGCGTGGCGTGGGCCCCCGCACCGCAACAAACGGCTTCAGCCTAGAGGGGTGTACAAACCACCGGCGCCTCCCCCATTGGATTCGAACGCACTGAGGCCTCAAAACCTCAATAACCTCGACGGGGCCCCGCCACGGGCGTACGAGTTTAGAGGAGGTCGCGAGTGGTACCTGGGGACAGTGCAGCCATGCCCTGTCCCCCGGCTTCCACTGCAGCACGTGCGCGCGAGCCAGTCTGAGGCGCTCGTTCGCCTTCTGACGCCTGTCAGAATTTAGCCTCGCCGCATCCCGCGCCTCAGTCAGTTTGTCAAGGTTAAATTTAACGTGATCGTCCAATTTAGATTTGCCCAGCGGCACGGGGATCTGCAACTGTGCCCGAACAGGTGGGTCGGGTTCGCGGCCATACATAAGAAAGAAAGGTGAAAACCCCGTCGCAGCATGGGGAGCCAATCTGTATGCCGCTAGAACCCCTTGAATTTGTAAGTCCCAATCAGCCTGTGAGTCCGAAACTTGCTGCGACAACATAGACGTGATGGTGCGATGCAGACGCTCGACCATCCCGTCCGTTTGCGGGTGATAGGGGGAGGTTCGAATTTTTTTCGTTCCCAGGAGATCACAGACTTGTTTTAGGAGTTTCCCCGAAAAATTTCTACCCTGGTCGGTCAACAACCGCTCCGGGGCACCTTTGTCCATGACATAACCTTGGACAAAGGCGTCGACGATGGCTGCTGCCGACTGATTCGCCAGGGGCCAGGCCATAGGCCAGCGCGTAAAATATTCGACCCCAGTAAGCAAATATTTATTTCCCCTGGAGGTGGCGGGGAATGGCCCCAGAATATCCAGTGCGACCAGTTCATTTATTCTGGAGACCTGGATGGATTGTAAGGGCGGGTTCGACTCCCGTGCCGGTGGTTTGCGCTGCGCACACTGAGGGCATGCCGCCAACAGATCAGCGACATCCCTTGTCATACCCGGCCAAAAAAAATTCAGCTGAAGCAAGGCGAGTGTTTTCTGGGTACCTAGGTGGAGGAGGCGCTCATGAGCAGCCCACACCACCTTACCTCGTAGGCCAGAAGGGACCACCAGCCGGTGACGCTGGGATTTCCCGTCCCAATGCATAAGCAAGCCCGCATGGGTTTCCCATGCGTCGGCATGACCCGTCACACGCCCCCTCTCCCCGGCGCGACGACGCAACGCGAGGAGGGAGGCATCCTCCAACTGGAGGCGCCCCCATTCATCAACGGGCAATCCAAGCAGGGAATCTCTCCCCTGTTCGGCGATATCAATGGGGACTACCGTTTCATCGTCGGCGGCCGCCGCCAGGACCGGAACCATCACGTCCCCCACTGGCTTGCAACGCCCCGACCCCAGGAGACATGCGCATTCGGAGGCGGTTGGCATCCGTGACAGAGCGTCAGCGTTGGTGTGGCGAACGCCCTTACGATAAGTGGTTTCAAAACTGAAATCCTGGAGGACCTCCAGCCATCGGGACAATTGTCCCGATGGCTGTTGAACCTTCAGGGCGTACTGCAGTGCCGCATGATCTGTGCGGACGGTGAAATGCCGACCGTACAGATATGGGCGATACTGTTGGATGAAATAGACAATTGCCAACAGTTCCCTACGGGTGACACAATATCTTTGCTCCGTTGGAGACAACACCCGACTGCCGTACGCGACCACCCGTTCCACGCCGTCAACCACCTGGGAAAGCACGCCTCCAATACCCGTGTTGCTCGCGTCGGTGTCGAGCAAAAACGGCCTCGAAAAATCTGGGTAAATCAAGGGAGGAGCCTTCACCAGCGCGTCCCGAAGGGAGCAGAAAGCAGCTTCCTCATCCTGACCCCAGTGGAACCGAACCCCTTTAGAAGTTAACGCGTGTAGGGGTTTGGCAATTGTTGCAAAATTAGCGACGAAGCGTCGGTAATATGATGCGAAGCCAATAAAACTCCTGACCTCTCCCACCGAGGTGGGAGTCGGCCAGGAGCTGACACACTGCGTTTTGGCGGGATCGGTAGCAATACCCGAGCGCCCTACGATGTGCCCTAAATAACGCACCGACTCGCGTAACAAATGGCATTTTTGGGGCTTAAATTTCAAATTAGCAGCCCGCATCTTTAGGAAAACCGCCCGCAACCTCTGGAGATGTTCATCAAAAGTTTTACCAAAGACAATAACGTCATCCAAATAAATCAGGCACGATTCCCATTGCAATCCAGCCAAAACCAATTCCATCAATCGCTGGAAAGTTGCCGGCGCTGAGTGTAAGCCCATCGGCAACCGGTTGAATTGGAACAGGCCGTGCGGTGTACGGAAAGCAGTTTTAGGTTTAGAATCATCGTCCAGAGGAAGCTGCCAGAATCCCGAAAGTAAATCTAGTGTGGAGAAGAATCGCGCTCCCGCCAAAGCGTCCAGCGATTCGTCCATCCGTGGGAGCGGGTATGCGTCGGCAACCGAAATTTTATTAAGGCGCCGAAAATCCACGCAAAACCGCAACGAGCCGTCCTGCTTTTTAACCAGGACGATCGGCGCTCCCCACGGGCTGGTGGAGGGAGAAATGATGTCGGCGGCTAACATGTCATCAACAGCCGATTTGACATGGTCCTTTTCGGCGGGACTTAACCGAAACGGATTTTGGCGAATTGGCGCGCTGTCACCCGTGTCAATATGGTGACGCAGCAGGTGAGTGCAACCCAAATCATATTTATCACGACTGAAAACGTCGGAAAATTCCCTCAGTAGCGTTCTAAGCTGTTGGCGCTCTGAATTTGTCAGGTCCGTCGATCCCGCACAAAGCGCGTCGATCCACCCTTCATCGCTGTCCGAATGTGGGAGCATCCGGGAAGCAGTGCCAACGTGGTTCGCGACAGGTTCCTCGCAGGGCACTGGCGTCGCGTGAGCGAGCACCGTCCCTTGAGGAACCACCACCGTCTGCGATCCCACATTTAGGACCGCGATGAAAGGGTCCCCGTCCCCTCTTACGACGGTCTGGGCCGGAATCAAATGAGGCCCATTAACCCCGGCCCTAGACGGTCCCAGCAAAACACCCTGATCCCCTATGCCCTTAGCGAAGGGCTTACGAAGTTTGAGAGGCACTAGCATTTGAGCTCCCGGCGGCACACGAACAGTTTCAACGACGAACGCCGGTACCGTCGCGAACGCCGACCGAGCCGCCGCAGGGGATGGCAGGAACGCCATGCGCCGCCCCGATGGAAGCTCAATGCATCCTTGGTCGATCAAAATACGAATGGGCATTTTACCTAAGAAATCCGTCCCCAGCAGGCACGGAACCGCCAGCGAGGAGGAAACGAAAATCGGCCCCGACAATTTGATGTCCCCAATAGAAATTTGCGCTCGAATCTGTCCCATGATGCCGAGAGAGCCCCCGTTAGCGGCATAGAATGGGACGTTAACCGGCAGTAAAGGCCGGCTTTGTACGGGCAGAATATTGTAAATTAATTCCGAAATGATTGTCGCCGATGCCCCCGTATCGACCAAGATGCGTACTTCTACCCCGTCAATGTGTCCGACTACGGCCGACGACCCTGACGACGCGGCTACCACGCGATGGGCCAACACGGACCACTGTTTGGGCTCGATTTGAGTCCCCGCAGTGATCCGCGTTGGCCCCACGCAACGCGACATCGGCCCCCCGTTTGTTGTGGTGCGAGAGCGTGCAACGGGTAGGTGCTTTGGCCAAACATGTGTGGTGCCGCGACTCGCCGGGTCATGTTGCTGGAGCTTGGGAGGAGGAGGCCCGGCGTCCCGTCGAGCCGTCGTCCCGCGCTGTCGAGGAGAGCGGCACCCCGAGGCGACGTGGCCCCGGACGCCGCAGTTGAAACACCGCGGGAGCCCCGGTGGAGACGACGGGCGGTTGAAACGGCTTGACCCGTCCCGGGCCGACCGTACTTCTTGCGCCTGTTGCCGTCGATGGTCGACGGCGAAGAGCTCCTCCGTCGGAAGGGTGGCTGCAGCCACCGCACGCCCTGCCGATGCCCTGCTGGCTTTCCGCCGCAGGGACAGAAGGTTGGCGTGAAGGAGGCGCGCCGCCTGAAGAGAGGTCATCTCGGCGTCCTCCTGTGCGACGACAGCGATGTCCAGGTCGTCTGCCAGGAGGAGTATTTTCTCCGTGACCATCGCGTCCACGCCATCGTCGTCCATACGGGGAAAAGCCGTCTTAGCCAGCGCTAGGAGGCTCGTCCTGTATGCCAGGGGCGACTCCTTCTCACCCCGCTTGCGCTCGTAGAACCGCTCTCTGCATTCCGCTGAAGGTCCATAGACCCCGGCCAGCAGCTGTAGTGCTTTCGGCAGAGTAGACCGCTTCTCTTTCGGCGCCGATGTGAGGGCGGCGAGCGCGTCTGCGTCGAGGAGCGCCGGCAGCGCGCAGAGGGCTTCATCGTCGGACCACCTTGCCATTTCTTGGTGGGCGATGAAGCGTCGCTGGAAGCCGCCCCAGTCGCCCTCTGCACCAACAAATTCTTTCAGCGGAGGCAGCCGTTGTTGTAGCGCAGCGTTCGCCTTGGACGTCTGTAGGCTGCTATCCCCGGGACTCGGCTGTGCGTCGGCGCGAATGGCAGATGGAATCGCCTGTCGCGGATGTGATGACGCTCCCTCCGCTGGAGATGACGCAGCTGTCCCAGCGAGAGCGGTGTCGGACCCAAGGTTGAGCCCGGCCACGCCCTCCGCAGCTGCCGTGACGATGGCGGGAAATTCAAAGTTTGAGTTTTCAGAAATGGCGGGAAGGCGCTCAGGTTGACGACTCCCCTCGCCCCGTGGTGGACCACCAGCCCCCAGCCGCGTGATGTTTTCCAGCGTGGCGGCAGCGGCGTACAGTAGCTCCGCCAGTCTCTCGTGAGCCAGCCGTAGCGCGTCTGGCTGCGGCCCCTCTTCATGCCGATGCCCCGGTAGGAAGGCGTCGGCCCCCGGCTGCGCCATGTCTTGGTGAGCCGCCTCGGGCTCAACGACTTCAGCAGTGTCCTCCTCCGGTACTCTGGCTCGAGCTGTCTGACGTGTTTCCATGTCCGTAGTACTTCTGACACCAGATGAAGTACCGGTGAAGACGCTGGACACCCAGGTTGAGGCACACGTATATTTATTTTCAGCTTATCGGTACAGGACAACACTAGAGGGGGTAGCGGCCCCCTCACCCGGATAACTGGGGATACCCCCTAGCTAATCTCACCTATCCCCAAGTCCTCCTCTAACGAGCTAGGGGAGGCTAACTGGCCCGACACTGGTGAGTCGGGCTACGGTCTCCGGAGTCCCAGGGTCTAACCCTGGTTCACGGAACCACGCCTCTGGCTCGCTCCTCTGCAGCCCTGACAAGGGCGGCGTCGAGGGGAGTCCAGGGCTCTAGCTAGAGGATCTTCACTCTTCCTCCTTCGTTCCCAGACTGAGCCCCGAGCTCTCTTTGTCCTCCCCCTTTATACCCCCCAACAGGATCACAACCCCCCAGGCTGCCTGATGCGGACGTCGCTGCGGGCACCCCCCCCGTGTACTCCCGTAACTCCGCCCACTGTGTTTGTTACCCATTGGATCGTATGCACTTACAGCCCTCCCGTAACAGCCCTACACATGTGCAGTGGGAGAGAGTTGCATATGAGATATGCACAGTTGTCAATTCTTCACTGTGATAAAAAAAAAATTACACTTGCGAGTACTCTTCAAATGTGTGCTGTAACGTTGACAAATTATTGCACGGAGTTTTTTTTCTTTCCCCACGGGGTCCTTATAAGGGATAACGTCAATTAGTATGGCAAAGTCCTGGAGACAGGAAAGAACTGTAAATGAGAACTGGACGTACTCCTCACGTAAGTGAGGTTCCTCCAGGAACTCCAGTTTCATCCCCCCCCCCACACACACAAACCTGCAAAATTGGTCAAACCTGCAATTTCTCAAACAGCAAGCCATGAAATCGAGGCTGAAAAGCTTTATTTTGTAGATATTTAAAATTATTGTACACTATAATTACTATTGCAACAGAGAAAGACTGGGGATCACAAACCCTCAAAGTTGAGGCTGAGCCAAATCAATTACTGTAATCTTTGTACATTAATGATTTGACAATATAGGATGCAGTGAAGAAGAAAATAAGTTATTGCCTGAAACTTTTCGTTTTGGAAAAATCATTGAACAATTTTGTGGGGAAACCTTAAAATAGGCCACAAAGTGTGGATATGTTCTCATTTGTACGAGAATGGCACATACACCGAGCCTTTACTTCCAAGGAAATTACCATACAATGTCGGTATTCTACGCATTGTTTATCAATATGCTATCAGAGAACATGAATACATAGCTAATGATCAGCACAGTGGTCATTAAACTCGTCTGTGTAGTCAAACAGTTTGATTATTGTTCATGCCCAGGCTTCTGTGTAGATTGCTTGTATACATGTGCATTCTCGTGCACGATTCTGTGATGTAATGCATGCCTGAATCAAAGTCACAATCCCAAACGTTAAAAAATTCCCACAACTGAAATATACAATTATGTTAGATTATATGCGTGCGGTTTATCTGATTTGCGGATTAACAATGTGCACCTAAGATTTTGACACAGATTAATAACTCATGGATTTGCCCTTAAGCCCAAATTAATAATAATCTAAAACATTTATTCGTTGTTATTCTTGGAAATATTTGTGACCAGTCACCTGCTTAAAACCGAGCAAATAAGTGTTCCGGTTAATCCGAAATTCACGTAATCGCCTCTACGTAAGTACAGGAGTTGCCATATCTTTACAACAGTGGGTGGAGTTTGATTGATTTTGTGTGGCGTGTCTCTGCGATCTACTTCGAAGGCGGCAGTCGTCTGCGCGGGAGCAGGAAAGTGTTATCACTGAGCACGCGCATCATCGATCGGGTTGACCATTCATATTCCGCAGAAAACGGATATTGTTTGATTATCCACAATTTTGAATTATCCGCAGCCGTCCTCCCCGTCATGAGCGTGGATAATCGAGAGTCTACTGTTTGGCTCTTTCATGATCACTGCCAAATCACCCCAAACGTGTCCGATATAATCGTATTGTGAAAACAAAGAAGGGTGGAGCTTGGTTAGTGTTTGGATGGATGATCACGTGGCTTTCCAGAGGCTTGGAGGCTGTAAGGTGACCAAGAAAAGGTAGTTCTGAATGTCACCCTTGAGTATGCATGCGCTTTCTCCAGGTTCTCTGGTTTCCTCTGACATGGCAAACGTTAATTCATGTAATTGGCCAAACATTCCAATACAGGATCCCTTGAAACAAGTCTTGAAGCTCTAATGGATAAATAAAGAGGATTATTATCTTTTATAATTTTCACAATTCACAAATGTGTTTCTTTTTAAAGAAAATAACTATTCATAGTAAAAATATTAATAGGTTCTCATCAGGTTAAACAAGCGCAATACAAAACGTATAACTTGAAGCGACTTCAAAAATAAACTCATAAGGAGCTTTTTCATTGTTGTAAAACACATTTTATTAAATCCATACAAAATATGGCTAAGTGCAACATTGTGTTGTAGGGGACAGGAAACAAAATACTATACACGGGTTTGCAAAGGGGACACCAACTCTACAGGCACACTAATAACGCCATGAGTGGCATTACTTTCTCAATCTTACACTTCAATCAGGCACATTATACACGTACCCTGAGCAATCGGAGCTAGTAACGTGACCCAACAACATCTATGTACAGTAATAATTACTTATTTAAGCAGAAAAGCCACAACAATTCTGACGACTTTCTCAGGAGGGTGTTTGCTATATTTGGCCAACAACAATGCCACTGTGTATCTTATCATCTATGGGAGCAAACCAGATAATCCGCAGGAAACGCGTGCAGAACGGGGAGTGGAGAACATACATACACGCAGAAGGGTGCCTCAATCAGGAATCGAACCCAGGGGGTCTTCTTGTTGTGAGGCACGTCTATTACCACTGCGCCACCAATGCTGTCCAATAAACAACATACACCATCTTCTTGGTTCTTTCGGTAAAGTCACGTAGAAGGGAAATAATAAAATAATAAAAATAAAACAATAAAATCATTCTCACGACGTTTCGGCCACATCGCAAGCAGCCGTCCTCAGGTGAAGAACAGGTCTGTCGGAAAGACAGCGTCTGAATGGACATGGACATTCAGACAGCCCTGTTCTTCACCTGAGGACGGCTGCTTGCGTTGTGGCCGAAACGTCGTGAGAATTATTTTATTATGTTTTATTTTTATTATTTTATTATTTCCCTTCTATGTGACTTTACCGAAAGAACCAAGAAGATGAATCCCTGCAGTCACGAAAGCTTTAAATCGAAATTTAATTTCATTTTGTATGGATGGGTTTTATTATTTTATTGTTTAAAATTTATAAAGCGCTGGGGGTTGTCCGCCTCGAAATAAATAAGTTAATAAACGTAATGAAGGCCACACACATTTTCTACATCACCAAATACGTGCATAACACTCAGTGATTCAATAATATTGCTATTTTACAGGATCGCGATAAAATTTAAGAATCAATTATTAGTGTCTCATTTCTTCCGTTCCGTTTGTACTGTATTGTTTTTTTCTGTTTCAATGGGTACAGTGTCGTTCCATCTATTAAAATACAAACATCATAACATTTACAAATCGTGTAAATTGTCGATTCTCGCACCCGATTTTAAGCATGTATAGTGAGTGTAATAATGGGAAAATGTCAAAACTGGGTGGTTTTTAACTTTTGCCGACAAAACTGGATCCCAAATGTCAAAACTGGGTGCACCCTGGGTGGCCAAAAACTTGAGTTTTGGACACTCAGGGTGCACCCAGTTTTGACATTTGTCAAATACACTTGATAATTGTATACTAGCACAGTGTGCCAGCACCCCATTCATCCAAACACTTGGTATTTGTATACTGGCACACTGTGCCAGCACCCCATTCATCTAAACACGTGGTATTAGTATGCTGGCACAGTGTGCCAGCACCATATAACTACACACACTTGATATTTGTACGCTGGCACAGTGTGCCAGCACCCCAACGACCAACATTTCAAGCTACGGCTCGGACTCGGAAGTGAGCTCGGGGCGGGCTTGCGACCAGGCGGGCGCACTGCCACCTTGCTCACATTCGAATGGCAACCCTCCACCCCAAGAAGACTTTTACCACGCGCCGCGAGGCCATCCACGGCATCCAAGACTTTGCTTTGCAACAAGGCAAGCGCGCGGTCCTTGACCTCAAGCGAAGCGGCGGACGGCACGTTGCCATCGTCTGCTCTAGTTCAACACCTTGTTCCTTCAAGGTGAAGCTGACGAAGCTCACGGGGGAACGATGCGGCTTCCGCGTCTCGGCGCTGTGCACGGATCACCACGGCTGCACGGGCACTACCAAGATCACGCAGCGCCAAGTGGAGGCGAACACGACAGCCCGTTCGGCCTTTCGCGCCAACCCCCGTACCTCCGCACCGACTGTCATTGCCCAGGTCGCCGACGTTGCTCGCGTCATTGTCCCGACCCGGATGATGTACCGCGCCAAGGACACGTGCATCGCGGCGAACGAGAGTGCGGCCCATGCAGGCTTCGAGTTCATCAACTCGCTGGTGGAGACGTTCGGCAAGCTCAACGCGACGACCTGCAGTGTGCGAGAAGACGCGGGCATCTTCTGGGGTGCGTTCATCTGCAACCCGATCGCACGCTCGTTGCAGCCAAGTCTTCAACGCGTCGTCGGCATCGACGGGTCGCACATGAAGGCGCGCGCCTACAATGGAACCATGCTCGTCCTCGTTGGGCGCGACGGCAACAACCGCAACGTCCTTCTCGCCGTGGAGCTGGTGCCGTCCGAGACGGCAGCGGCCTATGACTGGTTTCTCAACTGCTGCACGACCAACGACATCGAGCTCGACGGCACGCCGGTCTTCTGCGATCGTGGCACGGGCATCCTAGCCTCCGACTGGAAGGACCTCATGCTCATCCACTGCACGCGGCATTTGATCTGCAACGGCGTGGACAACATTGGCTCCGCGTTCACGCCCGACCTCCAAGGCATCATCTACGATGCCCAAGGGTGCGCCTCCGAGGCCGCGTTCCGCAGCTCCTTGGGCTGCTTGGGCGTAGCTCTGCCTGCGGCGGCCACGTACTACAACAAGATCGACCCCCACACGTTGGCGCTCTACCCGCACCTGCACACGACGCCATTGTACGGCTGGCGCACGACGAACTTTGTGGAGTCCACGAACAGCGAGGCCCTGCCGGCTCGCGAGATGGACCCCTTCCACTTCCTCATGCACCACATGGAAGACATGATGACGACGGCCTTTGCCCACCGCAGCGACGCCGAGAAGTGGGCCGCTCAAGGGCGTGTCATTACGCCGTACGCTCAAGGACTCATCGACGCTCAGCAGGCGTTGGCCCCGAGGTACAAGGTCTACGAGAGTACCTCGACGCGTGCATACGTCAAGGATCCAGACGCCTACGCCTCTGCCAAGCGCCGAGTCGATCTCAGCTCTCGGTCGTGCACGTGCGGGTACATGAAGCAGATGGGCTTGCCGTGTCGGCACTACATTCGTGCCCTCATGGCGTTTGGGCGGATGCCCGAGCTCTACGACGCATGTGCGGTATGTTACCAAGTCTCTGCCATCAACACGACATGGACCTCGGTTGCCGGTATCGAGCTGCCCATTGCCGAGGAGCTGCAACGCGACAACACCATGATGCCACCTCCTCGCCAGAAGAAGGCTGGCCGCCCGAAGAAGCGTCGGATTCGCAACCGTGGCGAAGGTGGCCCATTGGGCCTCACGCGGTGCTCCTTCTGTCGCGCCAAGGGCCACAACAAGCGCTCTTGCCCGTCGAAGTAGTTATATATATGTAACAAACATGTTTTGTTCTAAGTGTGCAGCACCATACTTCTCGACGCAAACACTATCTACCGTTGTTCTACTGTAGTAGGTGTAGCATGCAAGCTGGCACACTGTACCAGTATACAAATGGCAAGTTCGTGTATGTTCGCGAGCTGAAAGTGTTACTGTAGTTGCAAGCTGGCACACTGTGCCAGTATACATATGGCAAGTAAGTGTTACTGTAGTAGCGAGCTGGCACACTGTGCCAGTATGCAAACGGGAAGTTTGTGGTGCAAGGTATGGAACATGAGCCACGAGAAACATAATTTGGAACGCTCTAAATCTGTGGCGACATATGGATGAATAACGCAAGGACCTAAACGTGTACAAAATGATACATTAAATCGTACACCTTCTTCACCCAGTTTTGACATTTGTCCACATTGAACATCACCCAGTTTTGTCATATCAAAAAGCACCACCCTGTTTTGCCTGTCGTTTTCCAAGACCACCCAGTTTTGACATTTGGGATCCAGTTTTGTCGGCAAAAATTAAAAACCACCCAGTTTTGACATTTTCCCGTGTAATAATGTAGTGTAACTGCTCTTTGGGTCTTTCGGTAAAGTATTTCTACGTGACTTTCCTGAAAGAACCAAAGAGTAATTCCTGCAGTCACTAAAGCTTCAGATGAAGTTTGATAGTGTAACTGATAAAGCGATCGCACCGCAGCGTGCATTTTTTTGCTAGAAAGGTGAACGGGAATAAGCTACCAGGTCTATGAAGTCACTTTTTTGCATTTCAATTTTAAGATGATAACCAACCTTTTCATTCGCGTAATGCAGCAATGCAAAAATGTCAAGGGACGAATGATATTTAGCATTGGTTATTGCAAACAAAACTGATTTGAAAGTCATCCATTTCAAAATAATTTGGAACTGAATATTGCTTAGCAAACAAAAACAAATTGTACTTAGAAATATAAATGCTAATTTCTGGATACCATATTGGTGCAACTTATGACAAATTGTATCAAGAATAATTACCATATATTTAGCTCCCCTTTCACACATTCTACCTGCCCTGTGCGCCAGTTTGGCCAAATCATACCTGCAGGGCGAGGGCTTTGACTGTAAATGGTTTGCATCAAGTTTTTTTTATTTATACATGTTTGGTCATAGTTTTAGTCAAGTTCGACAACAACCATTGGAATGTTTCCATTCTTAGTCTGTGGATTTCATTTAGCTATTGGAGCTGAATATAGCACTCACGTTTAGTGTGCAAATTATCAGACAACCCGTGAACTCAGTAAATCTCTTGATATACAGAAATAGCCAATGACCACTTTTGTCTTCCTCAGTGCACTCATTGCTGTTTCTTATGACGTTACGAAATCAATTTGGTCTGTGTCTTCATTCAGAATGGTTTATTTCGTCTCAGTCAGTAATTTTTTTTTTTATCTTTGGAGGGTCGTTGAAGTAATCGTCGCGCTTGATGACGTGTCCGCTGAGAGTCATCATTGACAAAAAAATAAAAACATTTTGTTGAAGAATCAACACTGGCAACATCACATAAACCGCAGCCCCAATAGCACACAGGTTCTTTTTACTTGGATGCACCCTCTGCTTGCCTGCTGCACCCGACGGCTTCGATGTGAAAACCACATTCCCACACCTGGCCTGACCCGCAAAAACAAACACAAAACCACACTTCCGATCCACACCAGGGAAAGGAAGCAAGACCACAGGCTGACATGGATAACATTAAATACCAGCGTTTCGGGATTGGGCGTTAATCAATGTGGAAACTCGGAGCTGATGTCCTGCTTGGCGTGGTCGTGACAGCCTCCAGCGTGCCCACCCGCCGGTGAAGACGACTCGTCACCCGGGGCTCCACACGAACTGGGCATGCGAGGGGTTCATCTGCCGCGGTGCAGTCACGATTTAATTCAAGGATCCCCCCCTTTTTTAAATCCTTTATATTAAGTTCGCTTGCTTGCTTGCTTACGACCGTGCAAATCTTTCGGTCGTTTTTTAACCCACTTCCCGTGATCAAATCGAGCTGACATTTTCCACACAGACTCGTTGTGCGTGACAATAAATTTTCGTGAAAAAAAATTCCTACATTTTACACTGTTTAGGGAAAAAAAACAAATTTAATTACCAATTGCTTAATGCTGGCAGACAATCATCTGACCCATAGGTGGCAGCCATCTCAAGCCAGAGGACGAGAGGACTCTAGCCGCCACGCATATAAAGGATTTATAGTGAAAAACTTTGTTTTTACGGGTTAATTTTTTTCTTCTTGGTTCTTTCGGTAAAGTCACTTTACCGAAAGAACCAAGAAGATGAATCCCTGCAGTCACGAAAGCTTTAAATCGAAAAATCCCCCCTTTGTTGTTGTAGTCGAAAAACCTTTGTAATGTAATCGTTTGTGCTGTCTGTCCGGCACGTTCCATTCACCGTGAAGGGACATGGGCACATCATTTACATGACCTCTGATGACTACGTACGGTGCGAAAGAAGTTCAACATCGAATTTGTATAAATATATATATAAATAACTGTTTCTCGGACGCTCCATTCAACGCAAGTATTGTGAGAATAAGATTACATTTGTAATGGGAGAATCCATGAGTTGCTACATTGTCTAAAAGTCACTGTTTTGCTCGCCTCTACTCACCGAGAAGTCTGTGTGTGGGGCTTAAGCTTGGCGACAGACGCTGGTTCCATTATTCAAGATTCAGGTCCTGGCAGGGTGAGGCCACTTTCCTTTCAGGATCCACATGCCTTGTGACCTGATTTCATTTGAAGACTATGAACAATTGAGTAGAGGCCATAATTGCAGATCAAAATGAGACATTTTCACTCGCTATCAGATTGCAATATTTAGTAACTCACCTAAATTTGACTGAATCGGGAAAGCATAATATCTGCAGTGCAATGTGGTTGGAAGCTGGGGGGGGGTGAAACGTTACTAAAAGTGTATCATATTCTTGGTTCTTTCGGTAAAGTCACTTAGAAGGGAAATAATAAAATAATAAAAATAACAACTCAGTCTTCAGAAACCAATATTCAATACAATAATAAAAATATTATTTTATAGGTTTATATTTTTATTATTTTATTATTTCCCTTCTACGTGACTTTACCGAAAGAACCAAGAAGATGAATACCTGCAGTCACGAAAGCTTTACATTAAAAGTGTATCATTAGGAGGTCAAAATATGTAAATTCGACAGCAGGGTTTCGAAGCGAGCTATCACACCACCGCGAATGTCCTCATACTTCGTGCCTGACAATCGATGGTTCCCCAAATGGCACGAGAGTTTGTGAGGGCTCACCAAAGTCCATAACAAACTCAAATCTTCATAAACCAATATTCACACTGCAGTGGCTCAGCCACAGTATCGACCGTGAGGTACAAAAGTCATGACAATTATTAGCTGTGCGCCACGTTTTTTTTTACAGAGACTAATTTCACGCTGGCATGCAAGGTGTGAAAATGCACGGTTCGAGAATGAGATTCCTCAATAAAACAGCAGTAGTGTCAATGATTTGGTGACAGTTGAAGGTTAATGCTATTGGTGTAACAATGCAGCGGTTCATCAATTATTGTGAATTCTTATAGCTCAGGAAACGTGCATCAGATCTTGTGCGTAAGAATTTGTTTTGAATTATTTGTAAAAGTGTGTAATGCATTCACGTGACCTTTAAAGCCACCAGAGGCCGCTACAATTTTTCACATTGTAATAAAAAATCTATTGTTGAATCTAATGAACGGACCTGAATCGCAATAATGTATTTAATAGATCGTGACACCCTTACAATTTAAGTGGGCTGCACTGCAAAATACCATTCTTGCACTCTGCAAACACACACTGATCCTCCAGTCATCAGCAGGAAAGAAAACTCAATATGGGTTTTATGTTAAATTCGTCAGAATAATTATTCAGTACGAGACACGAATAGCATTATCTGCGGTGATAAATAATCATTGGAGTTTCACAGGAACAATATAAAGTAAATGTTGTGGGTTTACTCTCCAACACACCGGTGTGCTGTACTAGTAACGAATTAGTATGTTTTGTTTACGTGACAAACCTTACTAATTGGCTGTGTCGGGTGGTGGCGGGTTTAACGACACTTATATTTAGCATGAACAATAGAAAGGTTACAAACAGGACAAAACCCATTCGGTCCATTCAACTTGTTCGAATGTCAGTAGCAGATCGATTCTACAATCTCATCGAGGTGTTTATTTTAGAGTTCCGGTAGATCTGCCTCCACAGCTCGTTACCGATTGGGTGCTATTTAGAAACGTATACATTTATCAGCATATACATAATAAACAAGCCCTTCCTCCATCAAGCGAGTGGGCGATGGCCTCCCCCATGCCTTGTTAGTCGTTTGGGTTATGCAACCATACTTCACCACGCTGGTCAGCATGGGTTGGTGAAGGGGAGCCCATTATTGTTTCAGATATCACTCACCAAGGACGTAGGGAATTGCAAGCAATGGAACTCGGGTGGTTGTAAATGACTATAAATAATAGTATTTGCCCCCAAAAATGTCATTCGCGAATACACTCAAATCCCAATGTTTTTGTTCAACTTTAATGTAAAATTACTCATCTAAATCCGAGACCGATATTGTAATGTCTGTTGCATGCTGTTGCGATTAAATAGTTTTATTTACAAAAGTATCGAGCACTCTACTGCCACCGTGTGGATGGTTGCTGTGGACTTGTTGCCTCAAGCATGGCTATTGGTTATTTATTAAAAAATTAAAGTGGCTACATTTTTCCTCATTGAAAGAAAAATCAAGGGCACATTTTTTTCTTTCGTTTACTTTTACACCAATGATTATTTTTATTACTGCTGCTGTTACATTCTTACTTGTGGATGCTGTAAATCACAGAACCCCATTATTGCTGTTAAAACTCCCACGAGTGCTTTGGAACTCCTCAATGAAAACCATCCACGTTTGTCTCAAAAATCCAGATTCTTTGCTGGCACCTTGTGTTTGTTCCCAACAGGCCGTACACTGTGTATACAATGGTATAATCCATTATGTAAAAAAAACAATTAGACAAAAAGTTTGAACTGTTGTGGTTGAAATATTCACATTGTCTTCTTAAGAAAATGTTGAACAGCACAGAACAGAATCGTTCCAAAAAACTACTCATAATAAAGGTTACTTGGATTAGATCGCGTAAATATGAATGTGTCGTGAAACCCGCCACCACCCGGCAGACAATTAGTAAGGCTTACCACGTAAACAATTAGTTGCTACTTCAGCACACCAGCGTATTGGAGAGTAAACCCACAACATTTACAATTTGAGTACTGTGACGTTTCGTTGGTGATTACGTTCAGCTTCATCAGACGATTTTCCAGAATTGTGAAAAGATCTTCCCGTTTCCGGTGGGTTAACGACACATTTATACTTATACGCGATCAAACCCAAAAAAACATTCATTATGAATATTGGTCACGAAACCCGACGTCATTAAACCAAGACAACTACACCCAAGATGTTGGCCAACATCTGGGTCCCCCTCAAATCTCAACACGACGCGCCGCCAATGCCATGGCGGGACATGCGGCAGTTTAAGAGGGCAGAAAATGGGCAGCACAACAGGAGATTGGGCTTTTGTTGCGATTCTACCATGAATCTTAGTTAAGCCGGAGTCATGATGAGCTCAAGCATCGCCGATCCCAGCCGGCCAGAATGGAAAATCTGGCCAATTTCAGCTGGCCAAATCTGCCACTGAATTGCATTGCCAATGTCGAGTTGCATGGAACCGACTCGTGTCCATCCCAATTCCAACGTGCCGTTCAGGCAAAATCGAATGTACCTTTGGGACTGAAACAAGCTGGATATGGGTCCTTACCCGCACCCATGTCAACGCAGAACAGCTACATGCACAGCCAGGGCTCCGTATACATGTAAGAAACACATCATGCTGCCAATCGCGCGTGTGTGTCTACATTTATTGACCTAGCTCATGCTAATAACTGTAATTATTCATTCATGGATGACACCTGAATGGACACCATACATTTTTTTGGAAGCTTGTGGTCTCCAGAGCAGCTGAGGGCACGGCTTTTCACATTAGGCAACAGTTTTGACCAGCAATATTGCAACAAGTGTGCCAGCATCGTGTTTAGTCTGCTGCATAAACCGTGCTTCTGCGGTGCGCTGTACATGCTTCCTCTGCTGTGCATCAGGAAAACAAGCTGGCCACATCAGATGCAGAACGTTTGCACACTTGTGTTCGGATGCTTAATATTTAAGTGCTCTTTGTTGGTACCAATCGGAGAACAGCAAAAAAAAACGTTGAAAACACTTTGACGAGTTACCATCGAGTAAGACGTGGAACGAGACAACACAATGTCTGTTAAAGTTGTTGCGACGACAAACAAAAGAAAAAAAACCCAGCAGCCTCTTGTGATGGCCATTCCAGTTCTTTCCACGACCTCTACAAACGCCAACCGACTGGTCACACAGCCTCAGCATGCCGTTTGTTGAGTAGGGTTGCCACGATATGGTAATATTACGATATATTGAAAGATGCCCGATAATCGCATTGTTCGTTTCGCACAATAGCCTCATATTGTGCTTTGCTCACTTTCATACTACGTTTGAAATAAAGTTTTGCTGGCTGGCGCGGGGAAGTGTGTGTGCGAGGTGGTGACGTCACTGCGTGATGTCGTGATGTCATCAGCTGCATCCCACGAAGTTAAACCAGGTTCTTGAATGTCTCCCCCTCACCCGGCCGTGTATCCCACGCAAATGCACAGGATATGCTATCACACTATCACACAGTATTAGATAGAAAAGTTTTTCTCTGGCTGGCTGGCTGAAAATAGGGACGGATGGTCACATGTGGCCTGCTAGTATATTAACAAACTTATTTTGTCCCCAACAAAATGTTTATAAAATAACAATAATTAAAGTTCACAATTACGAACAAAATATAAAAAATAAATAGCTGTTGCCCATTAAATTTGTGCTTTGTAAAATGTTTTCTGGATAAATTGACAGCAGTGATTATATAACAGCATGTGCATTATAAGCATGATGAGGTGTATAGATGTAAAGTTTAGCAAGACTTCTGGAAGTCTGGTTCTCAGCTGTGGCCGAATAATTTTTAAGCAATCGATAAATCATACTTGAAGTACATTGATGCACAACATCGTGATGAAAAATAACGTGAATCACAATTACAAAGTCAAGGGGCAACTGATACCGTGATCATTTTCACATCGTGAAATTTAATATCATATCATGAAACATTATATCGCGGCAACCCAAGTGTGTAAGTGCATCACTGTTTGGTTGGGCGTGAATAAAGGACAGTATCAAAGTAGAGAGAGAGAGATAAAGGTGATAATATGGATTATTGCTTTTAAATCGATGTAAATTGTTTAAGTTGAAGTAACGCCGGTGAGACAGAGTGAAAATTGGTCTGGGATTTAGCAAAGCTACGTTTTTGAAGGCGAAAATGTGTTGACGTACATCTCTTTGCTCAACGCTGGAAAATGAAAGTGAATATTTGGCTTCAATTGTTGCAGCTCTCTTCTACTCGCGTGAAAATAGTCCACGGACACTTTTCTCATAAAAATGAACATGAAGTATTGCATTTACACGAACATGTATCCTCTGTCCTCGTACACAAAACAATAACCGTAATAACAACCGAAGGTCAAATGTCACATTAAAATTGTGAATATAAACAAGAGCAACAAAATGTACAATGTTTAATGTTACATTTGTAGTAAATATTAAACAGGTTGTCATGTATTTGATTATAAAACATTTGATCGAGCAGTTTTAAGAGCAGTAATCACGACAATGGTTGCAAACAGTGCTTTAGTTAATATTGCTGATTGTTTCCCTGAACGTGTGAGGTTTGTTCCCTCAAGTTCACCTAGGACCACAAAGAAATATTATTCGGATCTAAGGCACTTAATGTGTTTTTTCTCGCAATCACATTTAGAGGATGTGTATTGAAAACATTGTTGTACCACCAATTAACGTCGTATTTGTGCAATTTCAGGTGAGGCGTGAGGTTTACGAAAATTGCCTAATTTGAAAAGCCAGCGGGCAGCAAAGCCTCATTGATGGGATGCTGGGGAATATACCCAGAAGAATCAAATAGTAGATTTACTCCAAATTGGTGTCTCCAGGATAGAGCCCCTTTCAACACAATCACATGTCGTGTTAAAAGAGAGGTTGCCAAAGAAAACACATGGTGTATATTCAACTTTGACAATCATTGAATTAAACGTAAATTCCTGATGTTTTTTGTGTATCCATTGTGCCCCTGGGGCCAGAACTATTATTTTTAACTCGTCAAACATAATAACTTTGGAGATGTTGGGTAACTGCCAAACCAAAATTAAAACGACCCCGTGCAATTGTCATAATGGGAATAGCAATCTGTATAATTTAACAGTAAATAACATTTTGAAGAAGAAAAAAAACACCCATACAAGTCATATGTACATATAACCTTTCAGTACAAAATCGCATTTAAAAACAAGGTGCTGAAAAGGAGATAAAAAAAGCATTAAAGGGGGCAATACCAAAAAACAAGGGAAAAACAAATTATGTACACACGCCAAAAAAAATTACAATTAACTTAATTCAGTGGTGCCAGAGAACGGAATAGATTTCTCATCTTCACCCCGATGACCTAAACACCCGTGGGCTCATTAGCTCTGGTCAGAGTGACAGCCACACTATGTCCGTTGTGCGAGATCCGGCACTCCCGCGCTGCGTCCTGCCCCTTGCTGTCCACTGCGGCACGGCCGCTTGCACCGCTGGCCTCTGCTGGCACGAGCAGGTGTGGGATTTGTCCAGGAATTAGGGGCAGGGCCTTCACCGTGGAAATCTTGGTAGCGAGCGGGAGGGACATGACAGGCAGGCAGCGCAGGGAGGTGATGCCACTGCTACTCACGAAGCCGATGGTGCATTCTGGGACAGCGGGAAGCAGGGCGGCATTGGTCGACGCGAGCAGCTGCGAGCTTCCTCCGCCGCAGCCGGCACCGCCGCTGCCCACCTGCAGCACCGGCAGCAAGGTCCGCTCTGCCTGAAGCTGCGAGTGCAGGGGGAGGTGACTGAAGAGGCTTGGGGAGCGAGGGGAGCTGGCTTCGGGTCTTCCTGCGTCACGTTCGCGGTGCGCGTCCTCGGTCCCGGTCGGACTCTTGTCCGCGGGGCACTCACTGGGGGACCTGGAGCCTGTCGAGCGTGGTGGCTTGCCGGACGGGTGCTGCTCAGCTGCCGAGCCCTGGGATGCGGACGCTACTGAAAGGATCTCGGTCGAGTCGATGCTGCCCTCCTCCTCCTCGTCTTCATCGTCACTATCGTTGTCGTCCTCAGAATCGTCGCCTTTCTCTCCCTCGGCATACCCGCCTGCAATGACAACATAGCCTATTGATTGGGAGGAGTGAGCAGCTCTCTCGAAGTTCAAGGGCAGCAGGACAAGGACACACATTTGCACTTGTTTTCATTGTTCACGCGAATGCATCGTGCAAGTGTAATTGGTTTTAAGGCAAACAGAAAAGCCTTTTTTTTCTCTCCATTTTAGCTCCTCAAGGCAGCTGGGCCTAAAACCACATTGTGAGATGATCTCTTACATCTAAACTCTTGCCTTCAACTGAAACATATTATGAAAAACCCACTGCGCTATTTGCTCTTTTCCAGATGCAACTTGGCCACAGGTTGCCTCTGGAAAGTAGCAGCCAAATATCGAGTTTCTAAATGTGGAGGGGAAAAACCATGCAACCACCACAAAGAGAACTTGCAAACAATGGCGGAGCCAGGATTTTCAGGTAGGGGGAGCAACCCCTCCAGCAATGAAAAATGATAGGAGTTGTTAGAAAGTAAGGAGTTGTCCCTTGCTTTTTATTCGACGCGTGTGCGGCGATGGCGCAGCCATCGATCGAGGGTCGAATTCGAACCGTGTGTGATCGGCATCACGCTCGCTGAAGGTGAATGCCTTCAGGGAAGTCGTGTACTGTATACACAACTGAGCACAATTCTGTGAGTCACTCATAAATGCTTTGCCGTTACTTATGGCCAATTATGAACTCCGACAATTGTCCTATCATCTCATAGAGTCCCTGGCACATAACAAAATGCTACAAGGTGGCAGTGGGGGTCGCAAAATGCCGATTTATTACTAATAAACCCCAATGATCCGATCGAAATTAGGGAATTCAATCGGATCATTGGGGGACACGTGCCACCCCCCCCCACCCACTGGCTCCGCCAGCGCTTGCAAACCCACGACCTCCTGCGTACAAGGCGACAAAGTTAATATCTCGCTACTGTGGTGCAAAGATCTGTGTGTAACGCATCCACTAGACTGCGCTAAATTGTGTGTTTTTGTTTCCAGAAAAAGTGAAATGTTCACTCCGTGGCTATTTGCTGAAAAAGTGTTCCGAGCAGGGCACTGCATTTGCATCTGCAATAACAACATGAGTCCAAGGGGGGGCAGTACTGCACCAAAATAGTGACATTCAATTACTAAATCTTGACTTAAAGCTTTCGTGACTGCAGGAATTCATATTAATGGGTCTTTTCGGTAAAGTCACGTAGATAGGTTCAAAGAAAATAACTAAAAAAATAACAAAAACTACGACGTTTCGGTCGTCTTCAGGAAAAGGGGGGTGACCGTTTGTGTTGCGATCGAAACGTCGTAGTTTTTTGTTATTTTCTTTGAACCTATCTACGTGACTTTACCGAAAGACCCAAGAATATACATTAAATTACTGTACACAACTGGGCATGACGTCCATTGGTTTACTTACAAGCTATTTTTGTTGCATGACCTTATAGTGAACATTTAACATTGTATAACATAAAAGGGATCAGCAATAATATATCATCTGTAAGTAAATATACATTATGACAGGACGGTCTTCCAGACCCGACCACTGGAACAGTGGCACAGTAAGTTGGGATGAGTTTTTCATTTATGTTAAGATTGTTTTTTACTATAGCTCGAATTTCGTATATTTTTATGGAATTCTGACTAATACCATCAAGGTGACGTCACTTCGTGCAACATCACATTTTTGGACAAATCCTATATTTATTTATGGGATCGTATCAAATTTCGTATCAAGGTCCCGGATTTTCGGATATATTTTTGTGCATTATTCCACATGTCGAGTGCAAAATAGTTGAGGGCCAATTCATAGGGTTCAAGTTACCATTAAAAATATCATCCTTCTCAAATGGAAAAGGTCAAGAAACTGGAAATATTCAAAGACAAATTGGCCACAAAAGCCCCAGCAGTTATTTCCTGATAACTTTGAGACTTGGGAGAGAGATAAGAGATTGTAAATGATCTTTTATCACTCAAATACATTTCACGCGGATTTTCGTCAAGCAATTCTGTCCCACGAACAGACAGCACTTACTGGCGTCACAGTCATCGTCCGCTTCGTCCAGGGAGGTGCATGGCGTCACTCCTGTGTCCACGCACTTTTTGCTGTGAGTCTTGGACTTCACGTGTTTGGTGAGATTCCCTGACACAGAAAAGGAGTGGTGAATTAGCCACACGACACCCTCAAACACGCACACACACACTTTCTATGGAACGCAACAAAGACAAAGATGGCCTTAACAGACTCTTGGGGCAAGTGATGTTAGTGAGCACCTATGAAGGTCGGCATGGCACAAGAGGGGGTTGTGAGGTGGCCAGCACCATGCCCGAACAATTTTGTCTCCCTCGTGGCAATGTTGTTACACACCGCACCAGGTACTCATTTGAGGCCGAGTCGACCTAGGGGAGGCTCAGAACTGGTAGAGATAACCGTCACTGGTGTTCGCCGTGAGCGGGAATCAAACTCGAGTAGTCGGGTTCATAGCACAGCACGCCAAACCGCTACACTATCCTCAAACATTCACACACACACTTTCTAGATAACACATGCGCACACACACATGGAATCATACAAACAAAATACAAAGATCCTATGTATAGCCATGACAGACTTGTCGGGGTTAAGCCACTGTTAGCGAGCACCTACTAAGACTGGCATTGTACACAAAATATGGTGGAATGATCAGCACCGCACACCCAGCCACCCTTTGTCTCATGTTCACACATTGAAACTTGGCACTCATTTAAGGCAAAGTACACGTGGGAGACCCTGTACAGGTTATTTTCACAGCAGAATATCGACCTCCGGACACCGCATAATTAGCACTTCTCATTGCACCACCACCTCACCCCGCCGCTATCACCACCCCCCCCCCCCCATCTCGGGAGGTGATCGGCATCTCATACCCCCTTGCACCCTGCACAGGCTGTTGGAGCAGGTGCTGCTGCTTTGCAAGCACCCATCACGGCTGGAACGCTGCACGAAGGGGTGGTGCGAAAGCAGGTGAGGGCTCTCATAAAAGTGCTGGCCCTACGGCGCATGAATGCTGCCAGGCTGTGGTGCAGGGTGTAAGTGCAGGGCTGTAGTCCAGCGTTGATAAGGCGTGCAGGGCTCGCGGTGCAGCGTGTTTGGGGAGCAGACATCCGTACCCTGTTTTGAGTCTGTCCGAGCGTGCAACTCGGCTCCCCCTTGAAAAACAGGCTTGCAGTCTCAAGGCTCTCTCTCGCATGGAGACGTCTCTCTCGCTCGTGCTCTCTCACTCCCTCCGGGTCCCCGAGCTCACCTTTGGTTTTGAAGGAGAAGCGACAGACGTTGCAGCGGTAGGGCCGCAGGTCGGAGTGCGAGCGGATGTGCTTGCGCAGCATGCTGGGCTTCCGGCAGCGGATGCCGCACTCCTCGCACACGTACTTGCCCCGGCCGCGGCCCCGCACGTACACGTACTCCTCGTTGGACTTGTACCTGGTGGTGAGCATCGGCAGAGAAAAAGAGAGGGCAGCTTGTAATGGAGGAGTAGGTTGAATAATAAACACGACTAGTAACGCGCACGTATTTCGCAACGTTCGATCGAGAACTCGAAGGTGCGCAGCCACAGCTCAAAGTCCCTCATATGCCGGCGTGAACCAGGTGGGAGCCTGGGTAGGTGAGCGCTTGGACAGGTGAAAGCCTCAACCAGGTGAGAACCCAGACAGGTAAGAGCCTAAACGAGTAAGAGTCTGAATAGGTGAGAGCCTGAACCAGATGAGAGCCTAAGCCAGATGAAAGCCTGAGCAAGGTGAGAGAGCCTGGACAGGTGACAGCCTGGACAGGTGAGAGCCTTAAGAGCTGCTGCTTTAAGGTGGCTGGTGCTTGGATGCTACGTATCTGCAGTGGGGGAAAGTTCCGGACGGTTGCTCGTGCAGCTACATAAAAATGCCGCGCAGCCAACATAGTCCTTGGCTCTGGGTACGATGAGCAGATTATTGGCCGTGCTCTGTAGAACGTGGCGGTTTGCTGAGGTCGGTGGAGTGAGAAGAGTGGAGAGGTATGGTGGGGGGGGTGACCTTGAGATAGAGATCGATGAGACAGGATGGAGATTTTATATTGTCCTACTTTATCCAGGCCTCTGTTATTATCAAATTACTATTTAATTTGAATAATATCCTTTTAAGTTATTTCAAGAGTGTATGAGGAAGGGCTCACATCTGTGATGTAGAAACTATATTTGCATTTAGGTTGCTAGCACATTTGAAACCACGGCATTGAAAACACAAAGGCCTCCTCTTGCGAACAAAGTCACATTTGCCCATTCGTGTCCACTTCAGAGCAGACGAAACGCATCGATAGTCGTGGCCGTGTGGCAACTACTGGGCGGATGCGGGAACCGAAGCACTGACCCCCCCCCTCCCCGGAGTGCTTAGCGGCCTCAGTGGAGAAATGGACCGGAAAGTGGCTTTGCTGATATTTTGGTTACGGTTCGAATTTAGAAGTGCAAAAAAAGAGCTTCCCTATCATCTCCCATCACATCCGGACGTCTGCTCGGTGCGTGACATCACAGCAACGTGTCCCGCTGGGCTATTTAAAATCTCTCCTCTGCCAGGCATTCCAGAGCAAACACTGGGCGCTCTGCCTGTTTCTACAACAGCGAGATGTATTTTTTTATATTTTCCTAAACCAGGGCGTTTACGGCCATAAACTTTAACACAGGTCAAAGGTATTAAAAAGGTGCAGGTGTCCGCCACGGTCCCCGAGGACAAGCCGCCACGTTCGCCCGGTGATGTCATTTAAAAATAAATTAAATGATAAAGCAAACAATGCGTGGGCATGAGTGACACTTGAGACGTGCGGCTTAAGAGGGGGAGGTTATAACCACTGCGTAGGATCAAGCCAGCATTTGTGAGAACCTCGGTTGGAATCCCAGTAAAAACAAAAAACCCAGTATAAAACTGGGTTTGCACGTGTAGCGACTTCACTGGTAAAAGTCATGGCCTCATGGTTAAAGGGTTGCGAGTTCAAATCCCAGCTAAGATTCAATTAGTTCACGATCATCCCTCTGGGGTCAGAAAAATTAGTACCACCTGCCATGCTCCAGCACTAGTGTGGAAGTCATCAGTGTTGGCGTTAAGGAAGAACTGGGTTCCATCTTTAGCAATGCACCATTGAGTTTACACGACTGGCTCAAGATGAACAATGAGAGACACGCACTGCCCAGCCAATGTTTTCCACCCGCAAGTAACCGTCACGCTTATACTAGGACACCTCGTGAGAATGTTAATGCTCTGCTGCCAATCTTTTTTTTCCACAAAGAAACATATGAAGGCCGTTCCACTGATTAAACCACAACTATTATCACTGCCATTGTGACTTGTTTTCCCGTCTGGTTCCAGTAAATTAAAATATTAACGCTGCCCTATAACCCATGTAACTGCACTCCTTAACAAGGGACCACGGGGCAGAGATTTTGGCCTCGTTCACGCAACGCCTTCGCATCCGTTCCCAGCTCTGTTCAGCAAGCAGGATGTGACATCAGCACAAGAAGTCACGCCACCGCCACGTTTATACACGCTCGACCCTGGGCCAAGAAGATTCACGGTTCAAGCCTCCGAAACGCTTCGCCTGCCCCTTCATTGCCCACAGCAGTTGCCAACACACCAACACGCCATCTTAAAACCAACCACACTCCTCTATGCCCCAAGACCCCATCTCACCAGCAGTCTGCTTTCAGATCAGCCTGGGGCCATGCAGAATGGGTCGTGTCTAACACCGACGACGGTGATAGAGTTTTTGTTATTAAGCGCTTGTATGTGTACATATATTCAGCGCCCGGGGAAAACCCACACATATGAGGCCGGAATACACAAAGCGTCGCACAAGTAAGCTTAAATAATCCTTTGCCATACTGCATTCTCCTGGCCAGCGCCACAGAGCCCAAGCCTTCGGGTCTTGGAAATCCCAGACATGATGGCGGGAGGGGGAATAATTAGCCAATTACTAAACAGGCGAAACGTGGCTTTACTTCTGAGATTTGATGAGATCGGGAGCATTCAGGGTGAACCAGTCATAGGTGTCACGCATGATTTGGTCGTAGGTGTCACGCACTGGAAGAGTTGGAGATGCAGGCAGCAAGAGAGGAGTCTATATCGATATCTTTCGGTACACCAGGAAACCCGGTGGTTGAAGTTAGTATTAAACACTCATAATATGGTATACGTATCATAACACAGGCACACTTGGCAGGTCAAGAGTGTAATGACGGAGCGGCAGCCAAGGAATGGAACACGTGCCCACGAGCACGCCCGCCGATGAGGTGGAGCGATGAATTCAGCTCGTGCGAAGGCGATGATGGGTGGATTGTTACATCGCATGATCGCGGGAGATGGCGGAGGCTCAGTGGACTGACCGAGGCTGACTGACGATGGCGAAAACACCAAGTGTGCGTGTGTATATATGTATCTATAAAAGCCTTAGCACACGCCCACACGGCAGATTTTGCACGGTGAGGATGGGAAAAACAAGTGCTGTTGCTGAACGAGCTGCACGCGCGAGCGGGCGAGCAGGCGTCGTGCGGCTACGGCAGCGGCGACCGTTTAATCCCCGCGCTGACATCATCATTGTGCTCGGCACAAAGAATGAGCCCTCCCGAGGACGCGCTATGTTTAAAATAACAAGCCTCAATCAGGGTCAGTTAAGACGTGCTTCGTATTTACATTGGGACGGCTTTAAGATGGGTTTATTTATTTTCGTATTTATTTAATTGATTTCCAACGCCACGATTTTTTTTTTCCCTCGTTGAAAAGTCGAGTGATGTCATGAGCACAAGTTCCACTGCATCAGCACGGGAAAGTTTTGAAAAGGGAGAAATTTTGCCAACACTGGATGCACCTTTGAAAATAAAAACGAACAAGAAAACGAGCGAATGCAATTTGTAATTACGTACGCTCTGCCAGTCGCATGCGATATACGCACCACAACACAGACGCAGACTTGAGAGCGGCCAAAGAGAGGAAGGTTCAAGAATACAACAGGAATTTGAGGCGGCATGCTCGGTACTAAGATAAACAAGATGGCCCAGGGAGAACATGTGGTTGGAAAAGTTGACAAATCGTGTTGGAGTGATGGAAAAGCGCCCACGAAAAGGGAAAAATCGTCATTTTTGGGACAAGCAAAGGGGAGATGGAGCAATGAAATCAAGGCATGTGCATGAGTAACCTCAAATGGAAAACAGCTGTGCCAGGAAAGAAGGGTGTAACTTTGAGTAAGGATAGCAGTAGATTGAGAATGGCTCCAAAAACTATTCCAATTATTTCAGAGCAATCAAAGCTCACCACGTTCACAGCTTGTAACATATTTTCACGGCATAAAACGGTAATTTATATCCTCTGAAAACTGTAACATCAGTTTACATTGAATTAGCCAATTAATCTAAATGGCAACTCCCTTGGTTGACTAAAAAGGACAACTGAACTTTCAAATGCTCGTGCATGGTTTTTAGATCCCTGAGTTGAGGGTGTCAATCCCAAGTGGTGACAAGGTAACTGTGTATTTAGAACTCATGGGCTGGTCAAGAGAGAGGGAGAGTGAACGACAAAACAAAGTGAACTTATATCTCTTGTAGTTCTCTTGGAAACCGTAAATTACGATGTGGTGTGCGCTCCGCGACATTGCGCTTGTGAAAATAAACACTGACCTGCGAAAGCATTATGTCACACATGCTTTGGGCTATTTGGTAAGAATTATGGCTGATTAACGGACTTTATGGCGTGTGACAGACACCGCAATGCTGTTTCTTTTGCCCACTCTGAAAAAAGATATTCTTAGTTTCCCCTGAGGCTTGACAAACTGAGACCAATTATGGCCTGTTTCAGTTTTACAATAAAAAGGGGTTTATTTTTGACCAGCTCCTCACAGTAACAAGGCTTACTTCCTAAACTAAGCACCCTGCAATAAAGTTTTGCTTGTCGTACAAGGTTACAAGATGCCTTAGCCACGCTGCATCATGGGGACAACCCATAATACCTTTTGAACACACGGATGCTGCCATGGTGTAATGGTTAACACACTGGGGACTTGCGATACAGAGGTCACCAGTTCAATTTGATCTCCCAGTGCGGAAGTTGAAACACTACCAGCAGTATAAGTGGGTTACCCACTGTTGTATGTATATTGAACTTATTTCCCACCGTACGTAGCGCCAACAGTGCTAATCAGAGGTGCAGGAGAAAGAGAACAAACTAAACACAAAAGGCAGTTCGAAAGAAATTATTTTTTCCATCGAGTCAATTGGCAGGTCGCGTGTTGTGGGATAAAGTGCGGGTGCTGCAACTTCTTTTAAGAGGTCTGGTCAGGGTTAAAGAGTAGGCCAAGGTACCCTCTCAAGAGGCTCTCCAAGTGGAAGCACAAACTAAGCGCATAAATGTGCACGTCAGCCTGACCCTATTCTGTGACTTCAGCAGTTCCAAGTGTGGCCATTCAAACATGTGCATTGGAAACGCAGCACGGAAAGTTTGCAATCGTACCATTCAAATGTGATATCCTCGGTACAATAGAGCTATTTTACCCCACCACCACGATTGTGACCAAGGCATCAGTAGGAGCGGTCAATCCAACTGAAACAATTTAAATCAACTGCACCTGTGTGTAAGGGGGAGTGGCATTGTTTTAAATTGGTTTGGGAAACTATGGTATCTGTTACAAACATAA
Organism: Lampetra planeri; assembly: GCF_965212315.1. Taxonomy (NCBI): domain Eukaryota; kingdom Metazoa; phylum Chordata; class Hyperoartia; order Petromyzontiformes; family Petromyzontidae; genus Lampetra; species Lampetra planeri. The sequence continues at coordinate 4,258,936 of NC_136120.1, forward strand.
AAGTTTTATTTGATATTACAAAACCACTAAAAATAATACCTCCAGGAACACATAGGCTTTAAGAAGATCGAAACTGGTAATAAACCTGTAATGTTCCAGGGACAAAATCTGGCATAGAGTGGTCTGTTATGTATATGTTATCGGGTCTTTGGAGAAAATATAAAAGTGTTTAAATAAAAAATCTAATTGGCCACATCTATCTTTGTCCAAACATGGCAAGGTTAGTTTTGTAATGTGGGCCTCATTATGCTGCTGAAATTGTTTCTGTGACATTCATTGTTGTCCCCTAAAGGATGAATGTTTGTTTCCAAGATGTCGCAAAAAAAAGTACCCAACGTTTAATACATTTAATTTGAATTAGAATTTCCATGTTGTCATTTCCCAGAAAGAATATACTAAAGTCAAATACAGTTTGTAACATTTTTTATTATAATATGCATTATCGTGATTATCATTTTAATTCTGCATTGTAGAAAAGAATAAATTTAGCAGCAATGTCAGCAGAATGTGCTGCCTAATTGATGTAATTTAGATGCCATCGCCGATGGCTTATCCGTTTCATTTGAATCTTAATTTCTTTGACTCAAAATAGTCTCAGCGGCGTAATTTCCACTTAAGAGTTCAGTGATTCTTTCATACCAATATGGGTGTTACCATAACAACGGCCTAAAATACAATGGAAACTTCACATCTATCTCAATTGTCCCGTGTGGCATGTGGCGAGGGTCCGAGCCCTGTGCAAGTTTTCCAAAATAACGTTATTGCCCTGCCACGACGGGGATAAATGTCGAGACAAAACCAAATTATATTTTAATAGCAATGGGAGAAGGGAAGCTCCCCCCCTCTCTAACTCTGCGCGTACGATATGTGCTGTGCCAGACGACGACGCCAAAAGCCTTGGTGACCGCGATGATGTCAACGGCGCTCAGACGGGTCTTGTTAAATTTAGCGCCCGACGGCGCTGACGTGGAGTAAGACAACACGACGATCAACAGACAAGCGGGGGGGGGGGGGGGGACTTTGAGACGGGCGCTGCAGTCAGCCCTCAAAGCCTCGCAAGGAAAGATTTGCACCTGGGGAAGCGTGCTGCCCTGATGCAAAAATACAGCAGCATCCAGAAAGCAGTTCCGCATCGGATGCACGCCTCTATTGCACCAGTAACGAAGTGCCCAAAATTCCAAGTGGCTAGCAACAGCACCATTCAAGGTGTAACAGAGAGGATTTAATTAGTTCCTTTGATTGAGTGAGGTTATCGGAACCTTAGAAAAACTAAGAATTGCTGATGTTGGGTTGGTGGGGCAACCAGACACTCAGTCTAGAGGGATATCTACAAAGGTGGCCAATGGAAAGCAGCTTTCTGACCTAGGGTACAGGTTTTTGTGCTATTCTCTTGTGCATTGGTACTCTGGTTTCCTACGCACGCCAAACACTCAAGGCATTTACTCAACCTCCCAAAGCAAATTCCTCCCATAGGAGTCCACGAACTCACCAAAACTTTCCTGGAAAACAAAGAACCATTATTATATAGAAAGCAGGAAGCAGCCAATCAAGGGAAAAGACCATTCTGCAAATCCGATTATGGTCTGTTCACATTATCACGTGAAGCCGTGTCTGAAGCTATAAATAAAAAACATAATTCCAGACCTCCAGTTTTCTTAAAAATCACAGCTTCCACAAGATAAACAAAATTAGATCCCAAAGCAAAAAAAAACCAAGTGTGCAGCTGAAATCAGCCTTCTGAATGCAAATGTAGTCTGAAGTTCTAAACCTTTTAAAGTGATAAAACTGGGATAACAGTGAACTTAAAAAAAAACCTTGTTGTATTTGGGCTTCAACCAGAATACAAGAGAAAAATGTTGGGATAAGTTGCTTAAAATAACAATGATCCTTGGACCCAGTTTTTTTTTATCTACAGCCACAAGGCCTGTTTTTGGCAAGAGGTTAGGGAATGTATTCTTTTATAGAGGAAGCACAAAAACTATTTGGTTTTGGAAAGTGGTTTCTATATACAAAGGTATCTCCAAACAATTAACAGACATGAAAGCATCATCTCAAACAGATGAATGGCGTGAAGAACTGTACACGTCCGAATTAAATTATTTGGCGAGGTGGAAGTGATGCAGCAGCAGCACAAAATAGACGCCATGAGGTAACTTAATATGCCCGTCTGAAAACTGGTCATCGTAAAATGTTTAAAAAATATTTCTCATCAGGCCCCCAATGTCTCTTGCCTCTATATTTAAGTTCCACAAAGAAGGGCCGTTGCCCGTAACGTCAACCGATTATATATTTTTTCTTCTAAGGCCACAGTGTCGTTGACGAGTGTGTTGAGTTTTTTTTCTTTCTTTATTTGTATTGTTGACGCGAAGAGCAGCCCATGAATACAATCTGTACATGACTGATTATATTAATCTGTTTTTACGGGCTCTCAGTCAAAATGAAGCGATATAAAAAAAAGTTTAGTGGAAATAAATTGTATATAAAAGACAACAGAGCACAAGATTTCCATTATCATAAACAAAGAATGTTACCCAGTCATTGCATGCATCATGGAACTACGCATGAAGTCCTACAATGGCCTGTGTTTCCACGACAAACAGCTTGTGCTTGTTGTCTGGTTCAGGTGAGTCAGGCATTTGCCGCCTACTCACCTGCAGCACACGTATCTTTCAAAACGAGGTCCTACTTAAACAAACAATTGAAGCGTTGTGCCATTGATAACGAAGCTGAGACCATTAAATGAAAAAAGAAACAAACGCAGTTTAACCACAGGCAGCTGCCCAGACCGACACACAGAAGAACCCTCAGACAAAGCGTCGCTTCAGTTGTTCCGACAAAATCGTTGACGCTCGCAAATTCTCTCACAAAACGCTTACCCTCCCTCGAAGATTTTGACGCGCCTCGTTTCTGGGACAGCGCCGTCTCCCCCCCCTTCCCCCGTCGCTTCGTCCAGGCTCGGCGCCTTCCCCTGGTGGGCCGGCGCCTGCTGGGGCGCGGCTTTCCCTTCGTCCTTCACCTGGCAAATCTGAAAAGGGAGCAGAAGATGGGCCCTGCCGGTCACACATTCGAGTGTCGGTAACGGGAAACAACGGAGAGGTGTGCTGAGGGGGCCACACGGCCCTTGAGTGCGGAGGAACGGAGTGGCGTAATGCGCGCGTTACATCCCAGCATCGTTGTATATTTCATCCCAATGTGACTCAAAGGTGCTGGAGCAATGCTACGAAGAGGTTAAGAATGTGCGTTCGTGTCTTTGTTACATCCTAGCCTCATTAAATTCTGGTGCAGGAACGCTTTTAAGTAGGCTGATGTGTGTTTGTGTAGTACATCCCAGCATAAGTCATGCAAGCCGGAGAGATGTGAAAGATATCCAATCCAAAGAAATTTTGATTTGTGACAAGTCTAAATACAATGAATACATCAAGCTAGAACACTAAAACAGTGTTTAGAAACTTCGCCTTGCATCCTAAATATGAGGCCTGTAAAGATGTGCCGTTTAAAACCTATTCTTGCACTCACAAATAAAACACATGCAGTAGCGTAACGAGCATGGGGGCAGGGGGTGCTTTGGCCCACGATGGCAGAGGTCGCAAATGGGTTTTGATTCCTTACCCGTACCCGTACCCGGCCGCACCAGGGTCGAAAACGGGTCACCATACCCGTACCCTACTCGATACCCGGCCGGGTATCATGTAGGGTACGGGTACCCGATTGCGACCTCTGGGATGAAGCCATGTTGCAGGCGCGGGTGGGTTGATTCTAGGATCTTGAATTGTGAGAAGAGACAAGACGTTGGGTAATGAGTGACAAACGGTGACTCACCAGTGACTCACGGCCTACCCGTACCCGGCCGCACCAGGGTCGCAAACGGGTATCCGTACCCGTACCCGGCTGGGTACGGGTAGCCGGGTATCGGGTAGGGTACGGGTATCGGGTACCCGGTTGCGACCTCTGCCCGCTGGTGACCAAAGTTACGAGTTGGGGGGGGGTCCTCCTTGACAATCATTGTGAGATATATTTTCAACAACAGTGTAAAAGAACAAAACACTTATTTAAAAAGAGGTTTAAATCTTTTTTTTAAATCACAATACTTTCATTTACTTTCTACCTTTTTATCCAATTTAATTAGAGCAGTAAAACGTTTGGCTCTGGCGAATTGCGCATCGTACGTCGATTTCTACGTTGTTGTCATAGTTTAAGTGGGTAGACGAGCAGAACATTTCATAGTGGTCGGGGCGAATAGGGGGAAGGTGTAATAAGGTGGCACACTTCGTTCCACGGGAGCGCGTTCACTGGAAGCCACGTCAGTGACATTTCGGTGACCCAAAGAATGAACGTTTGCCATTTGAGCGCTCCCAATAAGCGGATCCCAGAGTCAAGTTCGAATCCAGTGCCAATGAGTGGTGCGACCGTGGGAGACAAATCAAATAAATAATGGGGGCCCTACCTCACCGATTGCCGCACCCTCTGAGCTGATAATCTCGTTATGCCACTGAGTGCATGCATATAAATGTGGGTGTAAAATATTAATGTATTCATATGCATTGTATCTAATGGGTTAATATGACCCAGACAGCAACTAGAGTTCACTCCATTCATCACAATGTAATACTGTATATTATTTATATTCTTGAATGGAATCGAGACCCCTGAATTATGACACTTCATCGAATCGAGAGGGAAGCAAATTGTTAAGACGCCTGATGTGTATTCAGTTGTAGGCTGATGTTTCGGGCAAGGGCTCTTTTCACATTACAGAGAGAAGGTAGCCAGAATATTTTAACTAAAGTTGATGAGAGAATGCTCAAAATATTTTGCCTTGAACATACTGGAACAGTTCGCACATGGACGTGTTTGCATTGGCAAAGGTTGGGTAGCAAAGAACAAAGTTTTAAATCGATCATAAGAAATCAGTTCGAACGTAAGAAACATTTTCTGAGTGGAAACTGTTCTCACATTCATGTGTTGTATTTATCGTTTTAAATCATTACATACTTTATACAAGTGCTGATTTGGTGGTGGACGTTATGCACAGGTTTTCCACACAATATTGGCACAAATACATCAACGTTGTAAATGCATGGAAATATCCGTGATATATATATACAATAATATACAAACACGTGTATATAGATATTCATTGTTTTCAAAATAAAATATAAAATTCATGCTGACATCATAAATAATCCATCATTATTATTATTATTTACAGGCCTTTCTTAATCCAACACTCACCCCACCATGCTGGTTAGCACACGTTGGTGAAGCTGGAGGTGGGGGGGGGGCTAAGGCCGGTTCAGAGGTCCATTGTCACTCAGGTTAGTCATGGCCGGGAATCTAACTCTGGTTGCCAAGCAACGGTGTGGTGCACGAACCGTCACCGGACCTGGTTCACTACACTAACCTTATAATAGATAAACACTGAAAATATTTCCCCCAATTAAACGGTCATTATACTGGTAGGAACCCACTGGTTCCACCAGCCCACAGGGGATTATTGTGTCCGTCCATCGTGCAGGGAGGGGCTGGGTGGGGAGGGTGGGGAGGGGCTGGGTGGGGGGTGGGGAGGGTGAGGAGGGGCTGGGTGGGGGGTGGCAGGGGTGGGGCTGGGTGGGGAGGGGCTGGTCACCCCGTGGTGCCCTTATAAAACTGAATGTTTAACCTACTCACGCCGGCTTGTGCCCGCCCTCACAGTCGGGCATATTTGCGGAATACACCACGCCGCCGTTGACCCTGGCCATTGACCGAGCAACCCAACGTTCCTACCAGCTCCCTCAGCAGGAATGTGTTACCATCAGCATCATGTCATGCGATGAAGAAATTCCATCCGTAATCCTTATAGGAAGTAGTGTAACATCAGCCTGTTGTTAGAGAACCCCCTTTGGAATGTGAGATCACAACACTACTTTTTATACGCATTAAATTGTCTCTTATCCATGTGCCCCGCTGTAGAGGTTATTCTGTTGCGTGGCAATCAACCAGAAATGTTTTAGTTCCCAGGGCTGAAACTGCTGAACTCAATGAAAAACAAATGTAATATTGTTTTTTTGTTCATGTGTATTTATTTGAGACCAGGCTGAGATCATCAACTCATTATAATTTAATAACGGGTGGCTGCCCAGATTCAAACTGAGGATCTCAGTGGTGCCAGCTCAACACTCTGACAATGCAGCAGGAGGAGCATAAACCTATCCAGCCACCTCATATTAGGACCATTTCAAAATCCCATTTGTCCATGTAAAAATAATACGGCAACTATAATAAATACACCTCCAATTTGCACGGTTGGCTACGTCCAGTGTGAAAGAAGTTCCACGTATATACATACAGGTATAAGTACAGTAAAACCTTGGATTGCGAGTAACTTGGTCTGCGAGTGTTTTGCAAGACGAGCAATTTTTTTAAATAAATATTAATTTGATTAACGAGCGAAGTCTTGCAATACAAGTAGTACGTATACGCTTTGTCTGACGAGCGTCACGTGATCACAACTGATATACGAGTGCTTTGATATACGAGTGCTTTGGATTACAAACACGTTTCCGGAACGAATTATGCTCGCAATCCAAGGTTATACTGTATAAGCTTATGACAGTAAAACGATAAAGATGCAAGCCCTGCAAATTGCTCGCTCACGCCACCGCTAACGGGAAGGGCCTCCACTAGAAGGAGCTCGATAGAGCCCCTGTAGAGGGTTGTTTACCCAGCCAAACATCTTGGAAGAGGAGGGAGTCCCCACACGCCACCTCTGGGTTTGCAAGTCCAGCCTGCTGACCATTGCACCACGGCAGCATCTTAAGTATAAAAAATAAATATCACTTTTAATAACATTTATGTTCACCTTCCGCAAGTAATCTGTTGCGATAGCACTCGGTATCTTTGGCAAAAAAAACGGGTTTCCAAAACACTGGCACTGTTTTATGAGTCACTGAGTCAGACCTTTCAAGTTTCACAAAACACAAACTCAGACTGTTTAGCAATGGGTGGGTCGCCCTCGATCATCAACAATGTTCTGCAGTAACGCAAGAGTCACCGAAGAGCTGAGCGGATGTTGGTAATGACTCAAGCAATGTTCAAGCAACAAAGGGAGTCGCTGCCGCTCATGAGCAAAGAATGAAGAGACTTGAAAAGTAATTTTGACTTAAATGAAAACAGTGGAATCAGCCGGGTGGCTGAATGACAAATGACAACACTCTGGCATGGCACTTGGCAAGGACTTCAAAGGTCCTGAGAGAAATGTGATGAATTTGTGGCACTTCATAGTTATTTAATCACTCGAAAACAATTAAGAATAATTGCATATTTCTTTCCCTCGGTGAGGGTCTGGATAACGGTAATTGTGTAGGAAATGATTTATATATATTGCAGTTTTTACAACATAGTTGTGGGTAATTTTACAATTGTGAATTTTACACTGCAAGACATTTAAATTAATGTCCTTACTCTTTGCAAATCAAAAAAGTCCAAGAAATGTACTGCACATCAAAGTGATACATTCAGTAACATCACCAGTGACTGTTCTGGCAATTGAAACCAGACGTTCCAGTGACTGGCAACGTGTTTCAACAACAAATAGCAAGCGCACAGTAATGTCATTCAAGCCAATTAAAGCCTCAGATCACCACCCAGCAGCCTTGATTTGCTTAGCATTCAGACTGCGACGGTCCCTTGATTAGGCATATATTTAAATCCAAAGGGAGTTCAGTCCCTAAAAAGACAGTCCAGAGTGAAGATGCCATTAGTGGCTATAATGACCTATCTATTAAGCCACTTGTCTCATTTGTGTGCCTTAATATAACTCAAAGAAGCATGTGTGCCAATGCCGCCGAATCATAATAATAGCTCTATGCAGCCCAAAGCATGGAACACCATGAGCGTAGCATACTCGGGGCAAACCATTCTTAATTACCGATCGATTCACTAACGACTGTCACCTGAGCTCAAATGAACTATGCCATGTTGTTGCTGCTCACGCTGGGAGGTGTATATATCAAGGTACAAATACAAGTAGAAATCTCTCGTGTGTTTCGGGTTGTTACCGCATGTTGTCCGGCCGGCCTACATCAGACACCAGCAGCCGGCAACACGGTAACCACGGGAGAATGCAAGCTGCTCAATTCCGTTCCCGAAGATGGCTCCCAGCACGTGGGGCAGAACATTGGATATTAGTCACACCTCCGATGAGCACGGTTGGATATGTACGGTGCAAAATAAGTTCAACATACATATATAGGTTACAGTGAAAAACATGCGGTAACAATCCGAAAACACATTGACAGCACAATGGCAAAACCCTACAAAGTCGTCTTCGGTTGTACAGCCCATAAACATCAACTGTCGGAGCTTCAGTTGTAAGTGGTTTAGCCGTTCCATTGCTTTGTCTGAGAGCTGGTAAATTGCACATCCACCACCACATGCACAGTGGTACACAAGAGAGAACCTATACACTGTGCCCTCATAAGCAGAAGAACTGGATGGGACATGATGTCACTTTAGTATGTAAACAGGATCGTTATCCCGCCACGGGATGGGTCGGGTCCTTCTTCTCCCCATGCTGGGCCTCTTACGCAATAACGCCACGTCAGCACCTGAAGACACAATGGGGATTTTTTTTTTACGGTAGCCGCCTGGCCCCCAACCATCACGAGGTACAATATTGCCAAACAAGAGACCTTATCTCACTATTTCTTTATATATTTTTTTATTTTACCACGTTAAGGCCCACTGAGCTACGTAGCTCTTTGTCAGAAGCGACTTGCCAATAAATGCGAGCTCGACAAAGTGGCTGATCGTGTGGACATTTACAGCACCCAAACACTCTAAACGCGTGCTTCTAAATGTGGAGGGGAAGACCGGAGGACCCGGACAAAAATCCACACGACCACAGGGAGAGAGACGCGCAAACTCCAAATAAACAGCAGCAGGAGTCAGGGTCGGGATCGAACCCACGACCTCCTGTATACCAGGCGAGGTAGTTAACATCTCGCCCCTGTGGTGCCCTTTCTACTCACGCTCTCACTCGCTTTCTCCTCTCTAGAACCATGGGAACCCTTTGGTCACATACGTCACTGAGGTTTAGGGCACATATGGCCATGCGAGTTGCACTATCGCTAGAAAGAGTAAAAACATTTTAATCTTAAGGCGTCCAGTACTACCCGTCACAGGAAGGTGTAATTCCCCCCAGTGAATCAGGGCCACCAACTGATACGAGCTGCACCCAATGCTCATTCTGAGCATTTATACACTGCGACTGGAGTGTATATACAAAACGTCAATTTTAAATCGAATGCGCGACTTATTCGCTAAGAATATTTTACAAACGGAGCTTCAAAATATTGCAAGCTTAATATTAACTTTGTAAGTATCGGGATTCAAATCAACATATTGTGACAGCCCACTGTAGAATGAAATGTTTTACACTTCATGCTCATGACGGCACACTATGTACACAGGGGGAGCCGTGGGGCAATGGTAATTATCATGCACTGCACTATGAACCTGCCAACCTGAATTCGATTCCCAGAGCCACGGCCACTCTCAGTGGCGCATGCGCCCTGAAACGGTTCTAGGCACTTCCTCCCCTTGCCAACTTCGGCAAACCACAACAAGCGGTGAAGTATGGTCAAGCTACTCCCACGACCGACACGGCGTGGGGGAGGGCCTTCCCCCTCAGCAGTGGATTAACAACGGCGTTGAGAATTAGCTCTTCACTGCGTTTCATGGTTGTGCTGCTCGTGTTGTTCGGCATAATGTCCCGACGTTTCAGTCCGCGTGTCGGGAGCATGATTCGGTTCCTGAAGAAGCTCCTGGGCATGTGGACCGCATTTTTGGACATCATACCAAAAACACACACACACTCCCCGTACAACCAGAAAACACATCGGAGAGCTCAACAGTGCAAGTAGTGGGGCCAATGCTTCTCTGTATACTGTACACACATGAGTATTGCAGTCGTGACAACCCATGTTCCCAAGGGTCTCTTCCCCCCCCCACCCCCGTCTCACGCCCGCCCGCAGAATCTGAAGACTTTCCATGGAAAAGGCTGCGGCAGGGAGAGTGAGCGCCGTTTGGCAGCATTCCTCCAGCGACAGCTCTCTCCGGCCGTCACGAGCTCAGAGCAACGCAAGCCGCCTTTGGCTCATTCATTTTCCAAGAAGGGTATTCGCAAGGCACGTAACTAAGTGACCCTAATCCACCCCATCGCCCACCGTCAACCCCCAGCGCCGACCCCGGCAAAATGTTCGAACGGTCACATTTCACGGTCGTGATTCCATTCGTTTGATTCCATTTGTTTCGTTTGTGCCGCCTCGTTTGCTTTGCGTATCTCGCCAGTTCCAATATCCTGAATATCACAGTTAACATACAATTATCATGAAGTGTAAGCGATTCTTACATTCACGGTTCAATGTGTGTATTGTGGGCGAAATAGAGCCAATGAAACATTACATTCCTATAATCAAGCTTCCAGCACAATAAAAAATATGATCATTCTGAATTTTAATTGCAGTCTTGTGCATCTTTTTAACTCGCCGGGGATTCATCAGAGTACATCTTGTGCAATACAGACCTGGGAAAGGTGCTCGCAAATTACTACGATGGTGTGCAAACTAATCAGAAGATTGCTGGTTTTATAATAATGTTGCACAGGATAAAAAGAGCTTAAAAGTAGGCCTGAAATTAGTTTAGAATAACTTTTCACTCCTCACATATGAATATAGACCAAGCACCTGTTTACACGTTTTTAGTTAATAAGTTAGTACCTTATAGTAAAAAAACCCCTCTATTATGGATATTAGTCGCGAAAGCCTACTTGTTAAAGTAGGCTAATTGTTATGTTTGGTGTTAATTTTGCTCAGGATCATAAACAATTTGAAAGAGGAGTGTTTGCACCTTAGTCAAAATATTGCCATCTTTAATCATAACCAGGCCTGTATGGTGGCCAGGAGTTGGAAGAAGAGATCTATCTGTTTAGAGTTTGGAGTGTTACCCCCCCCCCTCCTCCCCCTTGGCATGCGTGGGTATTCTCTTGGTACCCCTGCTTTCCACATGAAGCCAAACTCTTATTCATGGAATTGGCCAAACATTTCGATGAAGGATCCGACTGACAAAAAGGGAAACCCAAATTAGACTGCTCGCGAGTAAAGGATAATGTTATTCTACACCTGATACATTTTCTTTAAAAAAATAAAGTTTGTTTTCCTGAACGTTTCCATAAACATGTTCACAGTCTTGTACAATTTAAACAAGTACAACACCGCATCTCCAACTCACTAAGGACTGAGGTATATATAGGTGGATATGTGAAAAGGTTGTATATGTCAACGTCTATAGAAAGTGACGCTTACACGATGCACAAGTACTGCACTGGGTTGTAGGCGATTAATTGTCCACGGTGGACACGCAACATAGTACTGTACTATGAGACTCAACAGATATCACCAAAATGCGACACGTTCATTCAGAGGGAGGCGAGCGGAGCCGCGAGTCGCTCTATCCAGTCTCACCTGCCGGCTGCTCTTCCATTCGCAGGACTGCACCACCCGCCCGTACTCCTGCGGCACAGCCACTGCCGTCGTGTACGCTCCGCAGCCGGGCCCACTGGGCGCCGGCGGCGGCGGCCTGCAACCGACACCGCCGGCGCCACCCGCGCCACCGCCCGCCGCCTTCTCTCCGTCGCCGACGTCCCAGCGAGAATACACTGACGCCCTGCCGTCACCCTGCGCGTGGTGGCTCGGCTGCGCCTGCAGGTAGCACCACGACACGTCCGCTGCGCCGTTCGTCCCCGGGGGAGGGGGGCCGCCTCCCCCGCTCGGAGTTGCGCAGGGCCGAGGGTCGGCGGCGTCCACCTCGCCGGCCGTCACCGTCACCGTCACCGAGGAGTCGCGTCCGCTGCTCCTGGTCGTCTCGGAGGCGTGTTCCGCCGACTCCTCCGGCTTCGAAGCGGAGACCGACGGGTCCTCCACCCTCTCCTGCCGCTGCAGGAATGGCTTGCGCGGCTTGGTGGGAGCGGCGTTCGCCTGCGCGCCGTCAGCTCCAAACGCCGCCTGCTTCGCGCACTTGCCGTGCTGCCGCTCGGCGGCGGGCCCCTCTCCTGCTTCGTCTGCGGTGGCAAGCGGTCGTTTCCTGCAGGGCGCCTCCGCCGACGGATTTCCCGCAAGGGAAGCGGCAGCGGCTGACGGAGCGGCGGCCGGAGAAGGGGGGCGCGAGTCCGCCTTGTGACGGCCGCTCGGAGGAGCCAAGAGGACGCCAGCGTTTGGGGGCCCAGCGCAGGCGCGTGCATCGAAGCCGGCGCCGCGTGGCTGACAAGGGTCGGGGTGAGGGACCGGTGCGGCCGGAGTGGGAGCCCGAGACGAGGACGGGACAGCGTCCCCTGGAAGAGGTGCCGAGCAGACTGGAGCTGCGCCGCGAGGAGGGACGAGGAGAGATGCCGCGGGGTGTTCAGGAGCTGTGACAGCGTTCGGCTCGTCCGACTCCGGAGCTGGGGAGAGTTTTCTGGCCGAATGTTCCGCCGCTGCACTTGACGCCCGATCCTCAGGGGATGATGCAGCAGCAATGGGAGCTTGAGTGGGATGCGGTGCGAGGGTTTTACTTTGGCTCTCGTGATTGGACGATGGGGATGATGTTTCTCGGTCCCGATGGAATGACGATGGCGACAGCGGTGGGTGAACCTGAGGTAAGGCTGCTGGTGTGGATAGTATTGACACCTGAGGGGAAAGCTGGAGAGTGCCTTGAGGTGGTGAAGATGTTGAGCCACATGGGAGCTCTTCTGAGCATGACACAGGCATAGCAACACCTTGGGGCGGCAAAGACGATTTAGGAACGGCACATGAGTCCTCCGGTTCATGACCCTTTATCGCTAAACACCTGTCGCGCAATGAGGCGTCACAGCTGCCAAAATCTCGTACAGATTCCAGAACGTCGGAGCGATGTTGAGGCTTGTTTATCAGGGGTGATGACGCACGTTCAGCGATGCGGCCTGGCTGAATCTGGTAGTGGGGGATAAAGAGCTGGTCTCGATTTGGCTCCTTGCCATGCTCTACCGCTGAGGTGGGTGTGGAAGCGGTAACCAAGGGCGAGGGCCGCAGCGTTGAGTGCAGCATCGTGAAGCATGGAGGCGGACGCATGACCGATGCTGGAGCGGCACCCGGCTCTTCGTCGCCCAAGTCCAGCGAGCGGCTGCGGAGCATTTCAGACACCTCGACGAACGGTGGAGAGCCAGCCGCCTGCTCGGACGACGTGCGCCGCATGGGCCCCCTCCGCTGCTGCTCCAGTGGTTGCACGAGACCCACGCTTGGATACACCCCGTCGCCCGGGTTGGAACCCCAGGGACCTCTCCTGCTGCTCGGTTCCCCATTGGAGGCGTCGTCAAAATTTTGGTCCAATATTACACGCCGCATTTGTTGCTTCTTCGGGTGCAGTTTCTTCACGGACACTTGCGAGCAATCGCTGACTGGAGCGTCCACATGCTGCTGCTGCTGCTCGAACTTATTCCTCTGCGAGTCTGTGCTGATCAATATTTTTGGAATCTTGATGGCGATACCAGCAAGCGTCGGTGGAGGCTGCGGTGTAACCATCGCTCTGTTCTGGAAGCGGACGGCGCAGGGCGACGCTTCCTGTAAAACTTCGTCGCTCGATGCCTGGGCACTGGCGACGTCGCACGCTTTCCACGGAGCGCTTCTCAACAGTGTGGCCGAGCACTCCGCGGGGGGCTCGCTGCTGTCAAAGGACTTCGCCTTGTTCAGGAATTTGGTATGCTGGATCACGGAGATTTGACCTCCGATCCTTCTTTGACCGACCGAGTCGGCACGCGTCACATCGAATGAACTCGCTCTCGCCATGGGCGGTACATCGAAAGACTTTGCCCGCCCAAAGGTGGCGAAGCCGTCGCCCAACCTCCCCTGATCAGACATCGCTCCGTTTCCAACTCGGGGCGGCACGCACAGCAGTGGCACCGTCTTGGCGAAGGAGCCGGAAGACAACGCCTGCTCGTTCCCGCCTGCCCTGGCATCCGAGCCCTCAAAGCGCACGCATGGGAACACGAAGGCACTGCCGCAATTTGCACCCAATTTGTCCAGCAGCGTCACGGACTTGCCCAGGTCGGGCTCCGGCTTCCCGACGAACGTCGTCAAGATGCGGGCGCCGAGCGCGGCAGGCGGCGTGAGCCGGCCGCCGGGGACTGCCGCTTCCTCCTCGTCTCTGTCCCCCGAGCCGTGCGCCCTCTTGCGCTTCTTCATGAGCGGCGCCTTCTCTAGGCTGTCGACCGACACCTTGTAGTGGCCCAGCTGCGGGTGGGTGTTGCCGGCGGGCTGCGGGCCCAGGGAGCGCGTGCGCGGCGCGTGCAGCTCCGAGCAGTAGTACTTCTTGTGCGCCTCGTAGTTCTCGGGCTTACGGTACTTGACGCCGCACGTGTCGCACTCGAACATGAGCCCGCGGCCGCGTGCCGCGCGCCGGCCCCTCCTGCCGCCCTCGGGCCTCCGCTCGCCGGCCACCTCGTCGAGCGAGCGGCTCTTGGGGAAACGATCGCCGTCGCCTTCGGCCGCGACGGACTGCTTTCGCGACGCCTCGTCCACCGACTGCGTCTTGAGACGCGCCGCGTCCTCGTCCACGGCTACCTGGCGCGTGAGGCGCGGGGACTGCGGCGGGGGGCTCTGGCCTGGCCCCGGGGTGAACACGTCGTCGCACTGCGACTCGAAGCTGTGCCCCAGCGAGCCGGACGACGCAAACTTGGAGACGCGCGGCGCGGACGCCCTGCCGTCGGTCCTGTGCGCGCCGCGTTCTTTTGGCGGAGCGAAGAGCGGCATCCAGGGCTTGACGCTGCTTTTGCCAAGGGGGGAAAAGGGCGGGGGACTCCTCATAAGCTCGGGGCCCGCACGGCCGTGTGGGTCCTGGGGCCGCAGGTCGAACTGGAACGAGTCCTTGAAGGTGTAGGGCCGCGGGGAGTCGATGCTGGCTCGGCGCGCGCACGACGCTCGCCGCGGCTTCACGCTGTCCAGCTCGCGGTTGTCCACCAGCGCCTCGTTCTGCGAGATCAGCTTGTCGATGTGGTCGCCGATGTGCTTGTCGATGGCCACGCGCTCTGCGCTGGGCGGCACCATCCGCATTGCGGCCGCCGCAGCCGGCGCGACGGCAAACACGGGTGGCCGCGAGTTCACGGGCCTCGCCTCCCCACTGCGGCCGCTGCTCTCGGTGAAAGAGAAGTGCTGCGCTGTAGTTGGCGTGACGGACGGCAGTTCCAGGCTTTCAGAAAAAGACCGGTAGCCAGAGTCATTCCTGTTCTTCCCCATGGGGCTGCCGGATTCGGATTCGAAGCTGATTTTCAGGTGGCGCATCTCAAACTTGTGCTGCTCAATTCCCTGCGCGCGCTCCACGGAGAGGTCCCTCGTGGGCTCGGCAGCTTCGGCTCGCTCGTCCGCGCACGCTCGCCGCCCGTCGCCACCGTTGCACTTCCGGTCGTCCCGAGCGGGCTCGATCTCCGTGTGGGCTCCGTGCACAAAGGCGCCTGCTTCCGAGACAGCGGACTGCGTCGGGACCCAGCCCAGGATGACGCGGCCACAGGCGACGGCCGCCTCGGGGCTGTCGTCCGTGTCCGAGTCGTCGTCGCCATCGCAGTCGGAGGCGGCGTCGTCCCCATCGTCCCGGCCGCTGCCCTCCCCCTGCTGCTGCTGCTCGACGCTCGCACCGCACGAGCCGCCCTCGCGCTGCACGTGCGCCTGCGACTTCATGTGCTTGGACAGGTTGCTCTTGGTCTTGAAGGCGCTGTTGCAGATGCTGCACGGGTAGGGCCGCTCGCCCGTGTGCGAGCGCACGTGCTTCTCCAGCACGCTGGGCTTGGCGCAGCCCATGCCGCACGTCTCGCACACGTAGCGGCCCAGGCGCTTGGGCCGTTCCTTGGCGGCGCCCGGCGCCTCGCACGCCGCCTCCTCGCCCACCTGCAGACCGCCCACGTTCGCCCTGCCCCCTTGCCCGTTGGGGAAGCACCCCGGCTGCGACACCAGGGCGCTGGCGGTGTAGGCCATCGTCAGGCATTCACCCATCCTCCCCGGACTTAATGAGAGCACCGCCCGGGCAACGTCGTGCTGTTGCTGCTGGTACTGCTGCTGGTACTGCTGGTGCTGTCTGGTGGCCAGGTGCTCAACATGTAGGCGCTGCGCAGGGCACACGACAGCCGGGAGGCCGCGATGCAGCGCCGCCGGGGCTGCGGGGGGCGGTACGTGCGTCACGTAGGCCCGCTCGCCGGTGCCAAACGGCACTGACATGCCGCTGGGCTGCGGCGGGCCGCCGAGCTCGGGCCCTGCGGCCTGCAGCAGGGCTTCCAGCGCGACGTTGCCGCTCGTGGGGTCCCCGCCGGATCGCGACGCTCTCACGCCAGCCCGCCCAGCACCGGCGGGCTCCTCATCATCGCCCGGCTCGCCGGCGGCCGTCTCCGGGTCGGTGGATGCGCTCTCGCTCGCGTTCCCGTCGGTCACCCGCTCGGCTGCCACTCGCTCAGTTGCTCGGTCCGAAGTGGTCGTCAGCGATGGCCGCCCGCCGTTGTGGTCAGCGGGGATTGGTGGCTCCGTGTCCGCAGAGCCCTCGTTTGTCGGTTTGAGTTTGACTTTTTTGAAGTCGGGTCGACAGCCCCCTGTTTCTGCGGAGACGAGACAGTAGCAGAAAGAGTCGCTCAAGTTTAAACGACAGCAGGTGAGAATTAGCAGCTTAAACTGAGCCAATTTTATATTGTTACTCACATTCAATTCTAAATTTAATTCAAAAGTATCCTGTGGAGAAACAAATAAACTCACCACCTATGTCAGAAAATATTGCCTTATAATATGAAAATATAAAAATCGGTGCTTTTTTAATGTTTACTACTGTATACTTTCTATTTGAAAGCAGTTGCTAATGATGCAGGTGGTGGGTTTTTTACAGAATTTTTTTTTCCTTGTACACCACTGCCAAAACCCCTCCCCCTTAGGTTTTTATTTATTTGCATCACCTACGGGGGAGAGACTTTGCCTCCACGTCAAGAAAGTGGAATTTCCACCAAAGGCTCAGGGCCAGCAAAGGAGATGAGCAAACTACGCAGCCGTCACGATCATGAGAGCACGGAGAGACACTTCGACTTGATTCACGCTTCCTCCACGCGTATGCAGACTCAAAAAAACATCAAATGCCCAAACATTCCACAGAGCGCTCTACTTAAATAGTCTTTAGGAGTGTTTTTTCTCTCGTCTGGTGAATCAAGTAAATAAATAAATAACGTCTCAAATTAATTAGGTGCACAAAAAAAAGCCAATCTGGGACCTTAATCGACGAAATTGTCGAACAAACTGCCCGCCCCTTAACAAATGACAATACAGGGTTGTCTTTAACGTCCACTTTCAACAGACTTTACTGCACCCGACGGAAACCACCGGGGGAAGAAGGGCGGATCCGGCGGGGGGGGGCGGTAAGATTTTTTTCTTCATTTTTTTAAACTTACGAATCATTCGGTATGCCAGTGACACGGCCACGCAAATGACTCGCAGCAGCGGCTCAAGTTGTGCGCCGGCCTGAGAAGTGAGCTCATTTTCTGTTCGACTTCACAGAAGGAAATGACACCGGGGAACCGCAGCGGAGCAACATCTGCTCGCGAAAAGGACACGCAACGGTTGGACGGGCTCGCCCCCCCACCGCATTCCTTGCCATCGGCGCAGCATTAAGAGTCTGCGGTGGGCGAGGGCTTACGCCGCGATTCTTGGCAGGGTTAAACCGTTTCCATAACAGTTGGGGTTTTTAAACAAAACACAAAAAAAACAGCAAACAAAAGGGGGGGGGGGGGTTCTGCCTATTGTGAAGAACCAAGTTGAAATCCAATCATTTATGAGCACATTTTTTTAATTTTGCAATATGTCAAGTGGCAAGTGAAGATTTAAATTAATTCCTTTGCCAAGGCTTACTGCATTAAGAATAACAGTCATAAATAATAATGTCCTTCTTAAATCAACTGTTAAATGTTTTTTTTCAACTGTAGTGTTTGTTCACGGTTGCTACTGCTTTGGTAATACTCAGTATAAGTTAGAGGTGTGACGGTGCATCAATCCCTCTATTCATATAAATACTTAAGCTCGCAATACTTGCATATTGATCACGTGTGTAGGAATCAACTTTTTTTTTATTCGTTAAATGTTGTATCAAATGTGATGATTATGATCCTAGAAGCCACGATTGGCCATGGCCATTACATACCCCTGCTAAGAAAATAATTCATCTTGATTCAAAGCATCACCATAAATTCACACAAATTTTGAATTGAATATATACTTAGAGGGGGTGGGGCGCAACGGACACCCGTGAATCGTTAAAACTCCAAGTAGAAGTCACCAGGCCGGTTGTAGGATTTGCACAGTCCCTAGCAGTGACTCAGCGGTGAGCACCCTGCCCACTGGAGACACTCAGCCACTTGGCTAAACATTCTGACGATGACTGACGATATTTCCCGACAGGAAGGCGCGGAGATGCGGCGCGAGCGGTAACGGACCTGTGCTGCTGGCTCCTGATGACGGTGGCCTCAGCAGAGCAGTGCCCACGAGCTCCCTCTTGGCTTCCTCTCGTTTATCTGCGGCAGACAAAACCGCGACAGACAGGCTTTGGCACGACGTCACGAAACCCCCAAATCAACGGCGGCGCTCTCAGTCACACCGAGTGAAATTCCCCTGCAGGGTGCGGCAAACTTCCAAAGGTGCACGTTATTGCTGCGGCGAGTAAATAAGTAATGCAGCACAACGCAGACTTCCCCGTCGGTTGATAACGACTGTGACGGGGAGGGGGAGGGTTGTGGCATGCTGATGATTCAGACTGCAATCCTGATGAGTCCTTTTAAGGACAAAGCAGGTGTACAGTTGCCACTCTTGTTGTATTCTAAAAAGGTGGAAGCCTGAAGTTGCTTGCTCACGCCACTGATAGCGCGAGCGTATCCGCTTGAGGGAGCTCAAGAGAGTCCATTTAAAGGCCATTTGGCATACTCTTCCATACTTGGGAGTTACCCACACTTTACCCCACCACATGCGTGTCCGCCGAAACCTACTCGAACCAGAAAACAACAAGCAAGTTCCGCGCGGTCAAGGCAGCAACCTGCCGGTTGAAGCGGAGATAGGCATCTTAAAGATAGAGAGCGCTTAATCAGCACCATCATTCACATATTTTGTTTGGTCAGTTGTTTGCTTTCATTCACCCCCTGACATTTCCGCATATCCGGTTTACGAGCACAGCACATCGGGGCAGGAGACAGTCCACGACTCGAACAGCATGCACAGAACTTGCACCAGGAAACCCGTGTGACGAGCTGACCAAATCTAATTTCATCTCAACAACACCGAATGGCCCGGATAGGGACACAAAGGGGGGCCTTGGAGTGCTTGTGATTGATGGAAGAGAAAGGCTGGGGCTCTCTGTGTCCCTGCCCGAGAGATGAAGCTCACGTGACTTACACTTTCCACAAGACGAGTCATGCCCCAGGAAACTGGAGTCCCCGAGTAGAGCGTCACAACAAAATGTGTTCGCGTTCAGACCTCACCGATGATAGGTAGGGGAGCGCGTGCGTGTGTGTGCCCGTGCGCGCCTGTGTGTTAGCAAATGTGTGTGTATGTATGGAGTGCTGGTGCCAGGGTTTACACCTTTTCAGCTCGGACCAAACCCAGACAACTCTCAGTCTACCGTGATTAGATTCAATACAATACCAGCAGATGTCGGCACATATAGATTGCTGCCACCCGAACACAGATGCCAATTCCAGGACTGTGGCAACCCTAGGTGTCGCACTGGTTAGTGCACTGAACTACGGACCCAGTAACTCGAATTTTATTCCTGGCCAGGGCTAACACCAGTGGCAAGTTGTATTAGAACTTGTCCTGCGCCACCCCCTTCACCACCTCTCCTGCTTCTATTACTCAATCTTAAAATTTAATTTAGTACCTTATACAGTGTTGCAAACATCAGCACTGGGGAGACACATGCCACCAGGTGTAGTAACAGCCATATGCGGGGACCTCACCAACGGCACTTTGCCACAAATGGAAGGAACACTACACAGGGGGATATTTTGTCTGTGCGTGTGGAGTGTGAGCACATTCCTCCTCAATCGCAGTGACCCAGCTTCCAGGCCTAGGTTTGGTGGCGATGGGTGGGTCGCACATTTGACCCTGGTCTCCACCCGGTCAACTCTCGCCCTAAGTCCAAGGGGCTGAAACCCACCACTGCCTTTAATAGGGAAGCACGGGCATAGTGGACAACTGTGCAAAAAGAGCATCACAGCTCATCGGATCCCTCCAGGCTGAATAAAAGATTGTGATAATAGGCACTCACTAACAAGTACTTGCCCCGACAGTACAGCACAGCAAATGCTAGATATAAGCACACCCCTTGGGAGCAAGTGCAACTGTGCTTATATCTGAAGTGTGCTCGTATCATTAGCCACACACCCTTACATTGAGAGTGTAAGGTGAGGATGTGTGGCTTATATTACAACTGTGATTATAGCTTCGACAAGCACTGTACACACATACAGAAAAAAAGAGGAAGCGTATCTATCGTACGAGGGGGTGTGGGTGCTTGCAACGCAATGCGTCGGTGATGTCATATATGGCAGTGTGCGATGGAGTCTGCGGGGAGCAGTGGCACAGTGGTTAGCTTGCCGTGCTACGAACCCCGACATAGATTCCCGTTCACGGCCAACACCAGTTACGATTATCTGAACTGATCCCAAGCCTCTCCCATAGCTCGGTCAATTCAGCCTCAAATGAGGCTGAACTGGCACTTGCCCCAACAATCTGTGAAGGCAATACGGGTGGACCTTTTGTCTTTGTGCCAGGCAGCCTGTCCACAAGTGGGACAGCTGGGGGCGTGGGGGCTTTTGCGCAGTGGCAGACGCCCGCGCCGAGCTGGAAGTGGCATCAGATGTCCCTCAAGGGGCTGAACAGGAAGACGTGGGGGGGTTGACTTGGAGCCTCGGGGCAGGAGGATACGCGAGGTGTGGGCGTTGGAAGGTGTGTGCGTCACGCCCATGTGTCTGTCACGCAGCCTTCTCTTGTCGTGACCCCCACACACACACATGAACTCCCTTCCCAAGACAAAGACGCGGTTCCCCTTTTCAACTGGTGGGAACGTTGGGGCGAACACCCGTTAAGAGTCGATACACGGCCGCGTTTGTCTCTCTAATGTTGACCTTGCACGGGGAAAGACAAAAACTCGGGACACGCTGAGCGTTTGCTGTTGTTCGTGTGCAAGTGTCGGGATTCAAGGGTCGATTGTCTTTCGTTGTTCCACTGCGGTGAACGCGGCTGCCTCTCGTCACTGCAGCGGTCGCGTCAGCCACATTACATGCAACGTTTTGATGAAATGAAAACCGATTCTTAAGATACGCAATTCGATTTATGCATCATGAGCATAACAATCGACATCGACGAATCTATGCCCGATTTACACCGCGAGCGTTAATCGCGACAACAATTACAATACTACAAAGAGTACCACACAAAGACAAAGATCCCCGGTATCGCATTTACAGACTTCTGGGGCAAAGTGCTTTCAGCTAACATCTTTGAAGTCCGGCACGGCAGCCAGCACCACACCCGGTCATCTTGGTCTTCTCAAGATTGCCATTTAAGGCTTAGTCACCTTAGGGGAGGCCCAAGACTGGTTCAGATATTCGCCACTGGTGTTGGTCATGAGCGATAATCGGACTCGGGTCTCGGGTTCCTAGTGCAATGGGCTAACCACGATACCACCAAGCAAACAAAACACTGACACCACCGCCCTCACATCCCCCAAACACAACGCTCAAGGCACCCGTGGCACACATGACCATGCGTAACATGTGACTCATACGCAAATGCCCTGGCAGGGTCTCACAGTTGGCGTTTCCCCCAGCTTGTTAATGGTTGCACAACAGATTGGTTGAACTGGGTGGCAATACCAGCTCGCGTGGTTTGTCATCTCAGTATTAGTGCCGTGAGGATAGATTTTTTTACTTTATTTTCAAATTGCCAGTGTTGTAAAGAACAATAAAGTGGGGTAGGGCCGGTTCAAATATTTGTTAAATTTTTCAATGCCGAGTGGCTGTGCATTGCCAACACGGGATTTTCAATTTCGTGAACTACGCCCGTGACAGCAGCTCCACAGGAAACCACAAACTTCAAGCGTGTTTTGATACACAAGTGCTTGATTGTAAACATTAACATGTAAATCACTTTTGTCAATCCACTGCTGGATGTATGAGGGCCTCCGGGGATGGGGGAGTTAGGGATAGTGCGTTGAAAGTGGGGGCAAAGGTTAAACAGCAAGCAGAGCAAAATATTCTCTAAAACCACAAAAGACTTGCCGAGTAATACGAGAGATGGTAAAAGAGACGTAAACGCGAAACTAAGCCATTGATGCTTGGGACTCCGTAAAACAATAAGGAAAAGACTGAGAAAGTAACATCAGAGAACACGACACAGAAATTACTGAATGTCACAGCGAGCAATGGGAGCATGAAAGCAGCAACAAGAATATGAAAAGGCATTTTGAGTGAGTGGGAATTGATGCGTATACATGGAGTTAAGATTCGAAACTGTAAGAGAAACAACTGTAATTGAGAACAAAGACATGATTATTACTGCTAAGAAAGGTATGCGGGTTTGGACAGCAACACGTCGAGACAAGGGATGATGGCTAGCGTGTGAGAATGATGATGCAGTGGCGGCCTCCGATACGGAATGATGAAATCAGCACGCTTGTAGGTGCTAGGCGGATTGTTCAATTGTGGGGAGCGGCAGTGTAGCAGTTAGCGCGCTGTGCTACAAACCCAGCGACGCAAGTTCGATTTCCACTGACAGCCAACACCAGTGACGATAATCAAAACCAGTCCTGGGCCTCCCCTAGGTCGGCTCAGCCTTGGTGCAGTGTGTAAATATCGCCACTGGGGGAGACAAAAGTGGCCGGGCGCCGTGCTGACCACCTACCCCCTCGTGTGCCGTGCAGACTTTAATAGGTGCTCGCTAACAGCACTTGGCCCAACAGTCTGTTAAGACTATATGGGGGATCTTTGTCTTTGTTTAAATTCAGGAACGTAAGATATGGTGGCGGCTTGGGGACGGACTCTATCAAGCAGTGTATTGGTTACGGATTATTATAACGATGGTGTGCAACACTATGCTTCCAGCATCATCAGTTCCATTCCATCATTGAACACGAGTGGCACATGCCACATCAGGGCCACCTCTATGCACATGCAGATGCACTTGGGTGCCTAGTTGTTGTTGTTCCCCACTGTTGGTAGAATTCTCAGCACTTAAATAAAGATTGCCCGTTTGCAAAGAGTTTTCTTGCTTGTGCTTTTTTTAAACTTCAAACAACAACGATGTGGGTTCGGTGAGAATGTGTTGGAATATTTGGCTCCGATGGATTCATCCCATTCATAACAATTGCTTTATAATTTTCACTATCTGTGTGGATGTTTGAGTGTTATACCCTCGCATGTGGGTATATATTTACATAAGGAATTGAAAAAAAACAAACAGGGCCTTTCTTTCGGTAAAGTCACGTAGGTAAATAAAAAAATAAAAATACAATAAAAAAATAACAAATAACAAAAAACTACAACGTTTCGATCGCAACACAAGCGGTCGCCCCAGCTGTCCCACCGAAAGAACCAAGAGTATGGATCCTTGCAGTCACGAAAACTTCAAATCTAGAAAGGGCCTTTCTTAAATATTCTAGAGAGTCAGTTGGGGCTTTCCTGGCCAAACAAATTACAGTATACATTTATAAGCCCTCACAGCTAGGCTGACGTGTTAAGCACAGCATTATTTTGTTTACAATTGTTTTCTTGTGCAGTCATTGGTGACTGGGCAGCGATCGTCAAACGCCGATTACGCTTGAGAAACCAGTTTTATCTCAAGTGGGAGCCTGGGATTCGAACTGAAGATTTCAGCAGCGTTTGGCCAGAGCTCCGCCACATGCATCATCGTCAGCCACACCCTGAAGCCACCCAGTTACTTCCTTGAGATGAATGCTTGCCACAAAATGTACGGGGGCTGAGTGTCCCTCCTGTTAGTGCTACGATTGCACCCTGACGGATGCTGTGATGGTTAACTCAGTGTGTAACTATGCTGCTTTGGTCACATTCTTGGAATGAAAGCTAGGGGACCTCACCCGCGGTCATACGAGTCAGAAAATGAGAAAACATGACAGTACAGACGCAACACCGCATGAATGCATCGGCTATTGTGAAATGAAGTTCGGTGAATTGTTTTGTCAAGAGTGCCCTTGAAAGGCGAAGTTATCAGCAACTAGATTAGGAGATTGTGAAAAAGAAGCGTGTACTACGGGCAAGGAGGCGCGGAAGACAACTTACGCTGCTGCTGTTCCTTGAAAATGTGTCAAGTAGTGCGTTTAGAAATTAATTATTGACTATTTGTGAAATTGATATCATATTGTTACAATAAGGATTACAACGGGAACACCAGTGTAATCGAGATGAAAAAAAACACCAATGGAGAGAAAACGGGAAATATGATAAACGCTTGAATCGAATTGCAACCCCGGATTGTGGCAAAATGCCTCAAGCATCGCGTAAGCCTACTTGTGGGTGGCTAAGGCATTAATTGCGTGTAATCTTTTAAAGAAATGACGAACCCCCACACACACACACGATAGTGACGCCTGCCTGGCAGGCTTTAAAAATTGAAAGTTAAGTTTCCAGTTCTTGTGAGAATAAACATGTGAATGCCGGCACAGACTTCTCCAATTGCCATTTCACTGACTGCATGGCTCTCCATGAGGTGCGAACAGTTTCAAGCATAGCACCGGCAATGTTTAAAAACAGTGCAGTTGGCTTTAAGTGCCTCAAGTTAGAATTGATTTATGACCCAAGATCGATAGAATGACGAGTCTTTTCCAGTACAGACTAGTCCAATAAGTTATAAATGCTGTATTGTAGAAAAACAGGAAATATTCAAATGCTTGCATGATTTTATTATTCATACCCTTTGGTTCTTTCGGTAAAGTCATGTAGGTAGAAAAATACAATAATTTTTCAATTAAAAAAATGTTCTACCTACGTGACTTTACCGAAAGAACCAAAGAGGATGGATTCCTGCAGTCACGAAAGCTTCAAATCAATATTTATTATTCATCTTGTTCTTTATTCCACTTTTGCCAGTACTGTATCACCAATATTAATACAGTATGATTATTGGTGGCACTTTGATGTGGGGGGGGGGGTTGCTATTGGTGAATCTTATTCGTTGCATTTACCCACAAAAATAAGTCCTCTTATTCATGCAATGAAATGGAATGCATTTACCACACGACTCCTATCTGGGAAAAAAAAGTACAAATATGAAGAATTTAGCACTTCTGGGAAACCGCTTCCTGGTGATACCTCTTATCCACAGATAAACGTGGATAATGGGATGGCTTTTATACTCAGCTTGTCATTCCTGCGAAATGTGCACGGAAAAAAGATTCACGGAGTAAAAAAACACAGGCAACAGGACCAACTTAGCACCCAATGCGACCATGTTTTGAGCACACCTCTAAAGTTGAATATAATGCTGACGCCTCAGCACTTATCTGGAGTAAAAACAAATATAAGTGGAGTTGTTGCTCAAAAGACACGGATAATAGAGGTCATTGATAAGGAAAGTTCCACTGTATTTATCGAGACAATGATCATCATAGCCGTTGTTGTCTAAGGTAATGTACAGTGTGAATACTCCACCGAATAAGTAAATTCTGCCAGGTAGCTCGGCAGTAGACTGCGCAGCTCGCAAAAGTGAGGCGGAGGTGCCAATGTACGTGGGCCTGTAATGCAGCACTGTGGAGGAAGAGAGTTGATGGATCGCACAAATGGAGTAGAGGAGGCGCCATACCCTGGGCTGACCAAGAAAATGCAGAACAGCAAAAATGTGGACTCCACATGTTCTGTTTGTATGGGAGAGTTGTGCCCCCTGACACGCATGGGTTTTCTCCGGGTGCTCCAGTTTAATTTCACATGTAAGCACTCATGATTTGGCCAATAACACCTAAGTATTAACATTTTTTTATTTTACCAGGTAAGGCCCACTGAGCTATATAGCACTTTTTCAGAAGAGACCTGGCCACAAATTATTGCTCAACAAAGTGGCTTATCAGGTGGAAATTTACAGCAGCCCAAATACTCTCATGTTTCTAAATGGAGGGAAAAACCGGATGAGCCGGAGAAAAATCCACGCCACCACGGGGAGAGAGACATGCAAACTCCAAAGAAAACAGGCGTCAAGGGTTGGGATCGAACCCACGAGGTAGTTAACATCTCACCACCGTGGCGCCCCAATATATATTGACCACAGAGCTTAGGGGGGGGGGGGATTTTCCACCAGTTCACCACCTGGCTGCTGCCTTCCTGCTCGTCTGTGGTTTATCGTGCCTCTTGCGTTGTTCTCTCTCTACGGGAGTGAGTGTGAGTGAATACACTGTGTGGTGCGTTGCACATAGAAATTATTACGAATTATCAAAAGAAAAATTGCACCTTTAAATGCATGGTGGTGGGTTGACTCAGCCATTTCTTACTTGTGGGGTGGATATAATGCTTGCCACGGTTTGTAGAAATTATATCTTGGTTGTCATATAGGTATTCTTGCCCCCCACCCCCGCCAAAGAAAGTTGGATTTTCCATGTCACCCAATACTCAATTGAGCGGAAAACCACTTAGAGGACTATTTTTGCTTTATTATTGCAACTGTTACGACCGTCATTGTTGTCCTTATTGCTGTAATCATGCTATTGTTGTCAATGCTGTCATTGTTGCTATTGTTAAAGGCATCGTTATAGCATTTTTGCTAGGAGGGATATTGCCCAATTTGTCAAAAATAATGGACAGAAGTGGCAGTCAAAAAATAGAAACGGTCCGAGAGAGAAGGTCCACTGAGGACAGGAAGCGATGAAATCCAGCTCGAGTGCAGGTGCGTGGCAAATTGCTGCATCGCACACCTGAGAAAGATGGCGGCTGATTAGGGATGTCTTCATACAGCAGTGGATTGAGCACAGCTGAAAACGATTAGCCATCGATACTCTTAGGTTTTTTCGGTAAAGTGAGGGCCTCACTTGATACAGTAAATCTAGCTGTGACGGTCCCACCTGATGACGGAGACTTGCGTTGCCTCCGAAACGTCGTGATTTATTATTTTATTTTGTTTCTATTAATTTTATTTTTTACCTACGTGACTATACCGAAAACACCTAAGAGTATGAATCCTTGCAGTCGCGAAAGCTTCAAATCTAGAATTAGCCATTGATATTATCGTCACTCACGTTATTCCTATTATTGTTATTAGTGCGGCCGTCCGTGCTAATCTATGTGGGCCAGGGTGCAAATCAACACTCGGGGAAGAGTGGGAGGGTTGGTAGATGGAGCGATGGAATCAGCTCGTGTGCAGGTGGCTGGGCATAACGTTAACACGCCATCCAGCAGTTGATTGCTCGTGGCTGATAATGATAGCCATTGCTATTATCATCACTGCTGTTGCTTTTGTCGCCATTGTTATTGTTATCGTTGTTGCCACTTCAGACGTTGGCTACGTTGGGCGAGAGAGGGCCCGTGCCATGGGTTGCGTGTCGCTGCCGGGAGGGCACGGTGTGACTCAGTCGTGCCATGCTCAAGCCCGCACACCCGCCTGCCCGAGGCCATGACTCACGCTGCGTGGGCATGGCACTTGGCGATTCTCCACAAAGCTCACCGCACCGTCACCGTTTACCGTAACTTGGCTGGAGGTACGGCCAAACACGAGCCGATTTGCAGCGTAAATTCCCCACTGAGTGGGCTGCTGCCTTCTGCAACACTGAAGCCATTTTGAAACGAGTTTGTGTGCTGCCTACAGCATTAACTTGCTTAAAGCGAAAGTTGACAGACGAGTTTAATTGCGAGACTGGATGACCCGAGTGGTGAGCACCAGTGGCATTGCGCAAGTCGCATGGGCCCTGCTGCAAGGAATGAAATATGGGCCCCCCCCCCCCCCGGTTCAATTAATCTCATCTTCATAGCCCGGTCCTGGGGCCCTTCTGGTCCCATGGGCCCTGGTGCAGTTGCACCGCCTGCACACTCCACAGTTACGCAAACTGGACAGCACGTTTGCAACGGAGCCGATTTACGTTTGCATGAAATCGATGGTTAAATTCTCATCGTAGCAGCCTAGGAAAGTCTTTTTACCAATGGCTTCTGAGAAATAGGTGCTACAGTCCCCGTGACATAATTCACAAGGGTACAGCCACACTGTGTTCTGGTGTTGTGGCCCAGAAGTGCAAATCGTGAAAATGATCTGCAAATCAAAACAAAAGACAATAGACCCCCACGACCTCCTTAGAAAAATAATAATTCAAAATTGGGCTCTCACCAGGATAAGGGCCATTTACGTTGAATATAATTAAATGCATTGCTATTGTTTGCAACTCAATGTCATATGTTAAGGCATGAATTCATATAAAATGTATATTCCAATTGTGTTGCACTCTCACCGAGTCGGGCGGTATGATGGCTAGCCCAGTGACACGAGTTTAATTCTCCGCCGTGGATAACATCGGTGATTATATCGGAGGTAGTCCAAGGGGATTCCCCTCTCCACACCCCAACTACCACCTCGCCCCCTGACCCCATCCACCACTTCATCACCTCATAATGGCCAGTGTGATGAAGTATGATCAAACAACCTCTCACGACCGACACGGTGTGCAGGGGAGGCGCATTAATTGAGCAGTAGTGAAAAAGGCATGAAAATTATTACTCGTGTTAATTTTTTTTGTTTCACCAACTCACATTATTCTTTTTAACTTCAGGTATTAAGAGTTCAACTTCACCACTGGAGCCCATCCATGCACACTCAAGAGCCAACGCTCCAAGACCTCCTCACACTGATATGGGATCCGTTCAACAGCCACTTCACACTGGCTTTATAGGATTTCCCTCCCTGCAGCCGATACAAAGTCCTTTCGTGGCCAGTTGCTTTTGCAAAAATGTGCCCTCTGCTGGGCTGCAGAGCAATCTCTCCCGGCTTCTGGATCCGCGGTTAACGCACAAGCGCATAACCGTGTTAGTAGTAGCCCCCACGAATCAACCAGGGACGTTTTGCATAACCCAAGTCCCGCAATTATTCAGCAAAAGCTTCAGTTTTGCCAGCTGGGCCATAATTGATTGTTTCAGCTACATTTAAACAGCACCAGCACACGCACGTTAAAAGTTAAACAAATTTAGCGAATTCTGTGTGCACTACTCTATAAGGATTTCTGCACTAGGCATCCTTCTAAACGTTCGTGACAACTTTGACTTTAGCTCCAGCTCCCACAAATTTCCCCAAGCGAGGATGTCAAACTTTGTGTACGCTCACCCCAGCGTGGTCGATCGTAACCCGATGCCACCAAAGCCACTTTCAACAAAATGACTTAAGGTAATTGTCTTTAATGAGCCGAGACAACAACAGTAATTGCCACAACATCTTGACAACTATAGAGCATGTTGAGTTGTTTAACAAGCCCCTAGGCTGTGCCAATTCATTTTTTTTATGGAGCCCCACAATTTGTAGAGGGAAGGATTCGTTGTACATAACACCAAACAGGCAAAACTGTGCGGCTGTAGATAGAACTCTAATATGCCAACGATTCACGTATTGATAGTGAAACTGATCAAATATAGTAATAGGTTTTTACCCTTTCAACTGGTACAAAAACTGACACCTTTATACAAGGCATCATGTTTGCAATAACCACAACACAAGCAGTCAAAATGCAAACAAAAAGAAACAACTCTGATGATGCACTGTCCTTGAAGTTGATTGGTCCACACCCGAGGCAGCTTTTATTAGAGCCTTGTCTCCATTGGTGTTGGCATATCATTATCATCATCAGAGTTGTTTCTTTTTGTTTGCATTTTGACTGCTTGTGTTGTGGTTATTGCAAACATGATGCCTTGTATAAAGGTGTCAGTTTTTGTACCAGTTGAAAGGGTAAAACCCTATTACTATATTTTGCCACTGGTAAAGGAGGTCTCATAGTGTAACTGATAAGATATGGTCTAGCCGTTTTGCCGCCTTGTTATTTTGGATGCTTGTAGATAAGATCGGCCTCCTGTGAACGTAAACACACTTTGCTGGACTTGCACAGCATTCTGGGTACTCTCCCATAATTCTGTGACAAATTGTAATATTTGGGCACTACTGCACATGTTTGCCAGATGGGAATTCCTACTGAACGGAGAGAACATCGACTTGCGGAATTTCTTCACCACGCAACGGGCCCGATTAGAATGAAGTGCGATGTTTTTTCTCACCATGTGTGTGTGTGGGTGTCATATTTTACACAACGATCGAGGCGAGTGACACACCTTTCCTGGGGTGATGTGTAAATGCGACAGCGGCGCTTTAGTCTATAATCCCAACCAAAAGTAGTCGTCATCACCATTAGCCAAGATCTGCCCGCTGCTAAATTGTGGTTGTTTGAAAATTTAGTCAAAACTTGTGCGGTAGCAGACCAACTAAAAATTGTGCTTAAAATGTCAAGAGTCCACCACATCCATGCCTACGTACAGCTGTCATCAAGACAAGGAATTTTGTCCAAAGCCCATTTTGCTTTCATACACTCTCAGCGGTTCACTGCTGATGTATAAATAACACAAATGTATTTAACTACTGTCTAAAGCTATTTTAATACACAAATCAAACACTGGCTATGTACAATGATAATGCCCCATTTAAGTTGTTTTGTTATATAATTATTATATAAAGTAGAGTAAAAGGTAGAACATAAGCACACTCAATATAAGCAACGTTCCGATCAGAAACACCTGCATTTACAACTGGTGGGCCCAAGGCAAAGGGACGACTTCTGATAAAAGCACACTGCTCTGAACACAAGCACACACGTGACCTTGCTCGTGATGGGCGTGCTCTCGTATCCATCCACCACCAGCTTCACCTATCCTAACATTAAATACCTGTGTGGCGACATTATTAACAGTCTATTACAGGGAATGAAAATTAAAACAATTATTTTCGATAAGCCATTTTTTTTAGTTTCCTCGTATCCAACACGCGCGGTTATTTCGTTCTCGAAGCAGCAGTGTGCATGTACGGCGTGAGTACAACATGCAAACAGGAGTTGACCGGTCGAAAGACAACGCTTTGAAAAGGACGGCTTGACAGAGCACCCCTCTATATCTCAAACCAAAAGCCCCCTCTCTACATTGCACGCAATAATTAACTTTGTTGCTTGCTGCGCATTGTGAGCACGTATTTGTACCCACGCACACATCAATGTCAAATCGCTACAGGAATTAACCTCACACCCCACACCATGCATTCGCCTTGTCACGTCTGCACAGCACTGACCAAATGCTTCTTTATTTTGACACCGACGATAACAAACAAAATGTATCCTCCACAATGCCCCTTGATGAGAACAAGTAGCAGCAACCTTCAAGTCTGCGTGCCTTACGCTGCTTGTTGAAAGGTGCTCAAGCAGGTAAACGAGTGCCTGAATACGTTTCACGAGAGCGAGGTTCGACAGAGTTGTCAGTTTCATTTATTTGGCATAGCCCCTTGAGCCATTCGTCTCTTGAATCGGGTGCAACCGCAACAAACAAAAAACATGAACAAGAAAACATCTTAAATGACTATGTGACTATGTGCAAACAGAAAATCCAAAATCCAGGAGAAAGAGAGAGGCACGGTCACAAGGAAGTCACCACACCACGTTACCGAGCGGTCTCTCCCACACAAAGTGCATCAACTTGCCTGCCTCGCCGATCCATTCACGCTGCCCACGTGGAGAAATCTCCCGCAGGGGAACCCCTCGGCGCTCACAAAGCCGAGGAACTTCGCCTTACGTTCGGTGGGGAACAACACCTTGGGCACCCCCACCCCCCCTTACCCACACTCACGAAGCCGTCTTCCTCCGGCTGCGGTGACCTCGAGTTCGACGCCGGGCTGAGCTGAGACTGCGAGCGGAGTGCGCAGCGAGCGCTGTGCTCGTGTCAAGTAGTGGGGGGGACTGCCCCGGTGACGGTGGTGACGGTGGTGGTGGTGGGCGGGGGGTTGGGCTCTTGGAAGGCAAAGGGAGAGCCCAACGCTTCTCTTCTTACACCACCACCACCCACCCACACACCCCGAGACGATTGCGAGCGCTACGCAGCATCAGCAGCACACTCGGGAAATGCCTTTTTGTGACGTTGCCTTCAAAACCGCAGCAGCAGCAGCCAAGGCGGTTGTGTTTGCAAGGCAAATACCTTTCCCCTACCCCCCAAGTTCTACTACTACCACCCCCCACACCACCACCACCACCACCCCACACCACCACCACTCTCCTCTCGGCAGCGTCACGCTCCAGGCTGTGTGTGTAGGTCGACACTTCACGTGGCCTCGAGGTGCACATGGCCTGGCACAAGCGTCGTGGTGACGTCACCGCCACTTAGTGGCGAATGGCGGTTGTTGTGTACTTGTGTGGGTGTGTACTTGTGTGTGTTTGTACTTGTGTGTGTGTATGTTTGTACTTATGTGTGTGTTTGTACTTGTGTGTGTGTATGTTTGTACTTATGTGTGTGTTTGTACTTGTGTGTGTTTGTACTTGTGTGTGTTTGTACTTGTGTGTGTTTGTACTTGTGTGTGTGTGTACTTGTGTGTGTGTGTACGTGTGTGTGTGTTTGTACTTGTGTGTGTGTACTTGTGTGTGTGTGTGTACGTGTGTGTGTGTGTTTGTACTTGTGTGTGTGTGTTTGTACTTATGTTTGTACTTGTGTGTGTTTGTACTTGTGTGTGTGTACTTGTGTGTGTGTTTGTACTTGTGTGTGTGGCGATATGCGAGTGGACGTGTGCCAGACCGCGTGCAAGTGTTACGACTGCTGCTGTGTGCGCATAATTTTGAAACTCGTACGATATATCGTACATATGACGTTATTACAATATGCTGCCGCAGCTTCGTGGTGTCAAAATATACAAGGCGACTTTTGAGGATATACACATGTGATGGGGAGAAATGTCACATGGGTGAGATAAGGAAATGGCATATTTTTGCACAAAAATATGCAAACATGATGTAAAGAGTATACACGTGACTTAAAATAGCCATAGATTTTGCCTTAAAGCTTTCGTGACTGCAGGAATTCATATTATTTGGGTTCAAAGAAAATAACAAAAAAAACTACGACGTTTGTATCGCAACACAAGCGGTCGTCATCAGAAAAAAAGTAGTTTTTTGTTATTTTCTTTGAACCAATCTACGTGACGACTTTTCCGAAAGACCCAAAGAATACAGCCGTAATTTTAGATTTGAAGCATTCGTGACTGCAAGGATTCATACTCTTAGGTTTTTTTCGGTAAAGTCACGTAGGTAAAAAAAATATAATAATAAAATAAATTAATAAATGAAAATAACTCAATAAAATCACAGATTTAATTTAATTACTCAATTAAATCACATTTAATTTAGTTATTTCTATTTTTTTTTTACCTACGTGACTTTACCGAAAAAAGTATGAATACAGCAATAGATTAATTTAGAGACATTGAACACAAATCTATTACAAGCAACAGCGACGAGACAGGTCTTTAGACTTGACATAAACAGAATTCAAGCCACAAAAAGAGAGTCTGAAATGTGCTGGGTGCGTGTGCCCATATAGCTGCACTAGAAGAACATCCGGAGCGATGCTGTATCTGCATTGAGACACAGGGAGACCGGGGGAAATCACTCCACACTCTGCACTATCGCAGCAGCAGCTGTCACAGCCCCAAGAGAGTGTGTGTGTGTGGCCTCTCTCAAGTCCACACGCACACCCGCAAATCCATCCTTGCCATTCCACTCAACTCCGTGCCCAGTCCCAAAGTAAGTCAGCCTTCTCCAACACTGGGGCGGCCAAATTGGCAGGGGATTTTCGGCACCGGTCTACCTTAGACATTCCACAGGGTTTCCAGGCTGTCATTTCCAAAAACCTGTCGGCTCCCTCCCTCCCTCCTCTCTCTCCCTCCCTCCCAGACACGATTTGCGTGACTTCCAGCAAGAGGAAACGCGCTTCGCGAGAACTGCACTCGCCATCGTTTTTTTGGTTCAAGTTTGCGTAGAGACAACGTTTACCCCTAATTTTTTTGCCCTGAATTGGCCCCGCGTGTCCACCTTTCTCCGAAGCCAAAGCGAACCAATGGCATGGCTCCGCTGCCTGCCTGCTGGTGGCTGCCGATTGTCTGCTTGGAGCCTGGAGGTGAGTGAGGCTCCACTGGTAGGCGGGGCGAAGGGGGGGGCTTTCACATGCAAAAAGAAAGTTTTTTTTCTTTCTGAAATTATGAAAAATAAATCCGGACCGTATGCAAAAATCGGACTTTTTGATTTTCACGAAAATATTTATTATTTATTCTGTATTTAAATTACGCTTTACTTAATTGGGGGATTTTAAAGGTGGTTTTGAACTTTAAATAATTTGGAATTTGAAGAGCAAGCATGAGAAATTATCAATTTATTCACATCACACAATACCCAAATTAAGTATGGGTGTTTCAGTAATTATTAATAGGGTGGTTAAAATCATATTTTTTTGGTGCATTGCTTGTAAGCAAATAAAAAAGCACTGCTTTTCCCCACATATAGAAATGTTGAGATGAATGAACATCAATTGTTTACCTTTTTAACTGAGAAACTAAGGGAGCTGCCACAGCGGCATAATGGTTAGCGCAGTGGACTTGCAATGCAGAGGTCGCCGTTTCGACTATCTTCCGACACACCAGTTCAAACAACGGTGCTACTTCGTTACCCACAGCGCAGTATAAATCGATACACCGCAATGAGTCGATCGGCAGGTCGCATATAGTGGGGGTATAGTGTGGGTGCGCTCAGCACTTGGAAGAGTAGGCAAAATACCTCCCTAGAGCTCGCTCTAGTGGAGGGCTTTCTGTCAGCAGTGGCGAAGGAAGCCATCGATGGCAGGGCTTGCACCTTTACCTTGTAACCGAGAAGCGAGAGCTAATACACCACGCGCGGTGACTTATCCCAAGTGCGGTTTGCTCGTGCCAATCAGTGATTTCATTGCAGGAAGATAACTCCACTCGGAACGGTTACCGATTCCTAACATCTGGAACCGGCGATCCATTTCTGACAATGGTCACCGGTTTACCGGTTGTCGCTTAACAACCCTATTTATTTGTGTCACCGATTTCATTGTTTTCAACTTTCCCAAATTCGAATAAAAAATACTCGCAAATTGACCTACATCAATGAAGCCATGAACGGTTATATATTGGCGAGTGGGAGAACGTTTAACAAACAAGGTTTGTGGTTAGAGCTCAGTGGCCGCCCTGATTAATATTCTAAGTGGATTAACCCAAGAATAGGCACCGTCTGCTTCACCGTGGACGTTAACCCTTTCCTGGTCCGAGATGTCTGCAAATTGCAGGGTGTGGGGTCCCGTTCAACACTGAATCTCGGAACGCACAAGCGGTTCAGCGTTAATTTTATTTATAGAGACGTAGCACTCTGCTCACCACAGAGAACTGTAGCGACATGACCGCACTCTGCGACAACTGGCGCCAAACTGTGCCACATGCCCTCCCTGCATGGCTTTTTACTTCTTATTCCATTCGAAATCTATTCGATTCCATACGTGTACATTATCGGAAAGGGTTTCAACATCTCGTGATGTTATTTGCAGTAGGCCACGTGTGCCGACTTCACATTCCATATACATGGCCAAATTTTTTAATTACTCTGGTAAAGCCACATTGCGGCAACACCGTTCACTACTGTGCAATTACTGCAGACTAGAATTGTCTGTAAAACAGCGCCTTCAGGAAAGCCTTGTGGTATAAGAATTGTACTTCATAGAAAATGCACTCGGGTGATTTGATTTGGGTCCACGGTCCTATATCCAATCAAGCAAAATGGATGGCCTCAGCTTCATTACGTAACTTCTGGCAAGATCACTACACGACTCGTAATCAAGCAGAACACAGTTTAAATTGTAACGGGCTCAACATCCCAATGCAGGACTCGCGTTAAAAAAAAAAGTCTTGACACCGACTTTCCTTCACATGACATCATTCTCACCGAGTCGATGTACACAGCGAATGGGCGTATACAACAGTGATTATGATGCAAGATTAGCCCACTTTGAAGATTTTCAGAGACCTACGCCAAAACCTTTAACATCATTGCCTACGTACTGGGCGATCCGTGTATAGATACCCCACCACTTTCTAAGGACTATCTTACTTTTTTCCCAACAGCTGTTTGACTGCTGTGAAAGCATGACGGTTACTTATCCTACAGAGGACATTTGTTAAAGGATGTGGTGAGTGCAGTGGGTTCGGTGGGAGACGTGTAAACACTTTTGAATAAAAATACCGTTTTTCCTCTGTAGCCTTTTCTCCCTATTGTTTTAGTGGGGTCTCTGTAAATGGATCGCCCTGTGTAAAGTTTAAAGAGCAGAAAACAGAGCTTTGGCGTTGCGCGCGATAATGTTTTTCGCACTTCCAGCTCTCGTTTGGAGTTCCGAAAATATTACGTATGGCGGGGGGGGGGGGCAACACACACACCAGGAAGCGTGTGACATTTGGAGTGCCTTGGGAGAATGTCACGAGTTATTATATACAACTGCGGTGGCCACAGTTACCCACCGCCACAGGCAGGTAGCACGGCGCGTACTCGCCACAGGCACAAGGAGCATTTGCTGTGGTTTATGCCAACCTGTGGGTTTAACCTTTGTACCTGCGGTATCATGGGGTTTTTTTGTGTGCGAGCTGAACCTTGGAACATGTGAATCATATATATACACAGTATATATATACATACACCATAGTTGTATGTGTGCGCACTCGGCAGAGGTGGGACAAAGTCATTGTTATGCAAGTCCAAGTCGAGTCGCAAGTCATCAAATTCATGACTCGAGTCTGACTCGAGTCCAAGTCACATGACTCGAGTCCACATCTCATAGGTGGGACAAAGTCATTGTTATGCAAGTCCAAGTCGAGTCGCAAGTCATCAAATTCATGACTCGAGTCTGACTCGAGTCCAAGTCACATGACTCGAGTCCACACCTCTGGCACTCGGATACTTGATGAACTCACTCCAATGGGAATCATTTGCAATAGTGGACCTCCGTGTATTACAACCAAGATCTGAAGTGTTCAAAATGTTCGCACTAAATTTACTTTAATTAAAATTAGCAAAGGGGCAGGGAAGAGCTGTGACACAGTGATCAGCACACTGCGCTATGAACCCGGCGATAAACATTCTGCCTCGGTTACTGTGAGTGGTACCAACCCACAGTGACTAGAGCAGCGAAGTATGGTCAAATATACCCCATGATGAACACAGCGTAGGGAAAGCCTTCGTCCAGCAGCACATTGATATAAGGGTAAACATTATTATTATAATTAAGGATAGTCATTTGCTCGGATGGATATCAGATTTCCATTAAAATAAAGGTAATGTATATCAATAGAATATCCTCTGGTTAAATGGCATCATGAAAAAAGATGCTCAATATCGCTGAACTATAATATGATTAAATAAATGAAATGGAATTAATTTAACCTGCTATCTCTACTAGGCTAAATTCCTATATAGAGCAATTCAATTAGTGCTTGAGTAAGCAATAGTTGTAATTGATTACTTGAGTTGGTTAGTAACGAACGACAAGATATTGCAATTGTGCTCCTAAGTCTGAAATCAATACAGTATTATGAATTTCCATATTCTGGTGGTCAATTTAAATCGGGGATTTATTTACAAGTTCCGACATTTACCACCAATGAATCCTGACAGGAAGTTTTGCAGAAGCAAAACGCTGCTAAATTTTCACAAATGCAAATGCATCTTAAATTACACAGGCTACCAGTGAATGCAATATTCTAGCAAAGGTGTCAAAAAATAAACTGATCGAGCAATATGGATTCGTGCATATTTATAAACTTGTGTTAGCATTTTTCATTTTCTAGTTCCAACTTTGCGGAAATTCTCAGGGTACCCAAGCACACTTTTGTGTGATGAGAGTTCTTACTCCTTTTAAACGCGATTTTTCTTCTGCGGATTTCACGAGAATGCTGCTTCTCACAAAGACAAAGATCCCCCATGTAGCCTTAACAGACTGTTGGAGCAAGTGCTGTTAGCGTGCACATATGAAGGGCAGCATGGAACACGAGGCGGTGAGTGGCCAACACTATGCCCGGCCGTCTTTGTCTCGCTAGTGGCGATGTTTACACACCGCACCAGGTCCTCAGTTGAGGCTGAGTCGACCTAGGCGTGGCCCAGGACCGGTTCAGATAATCGTCACTGGTGTTGGCCGTGAGTGGGAATCGAACTCGGGTTGCCAGGTTCGTAGTGCAACGCGCTAATCGTTACGCTACCGTTCCCCGCTGCTTCTCATACACACACACAATCATCTGCACACTTCTTCTACAAACAGAAAACGACTGCACACACAGCGAGACCACAAAAGATCAGCCGTTGGGAACAGTGGAGTTTACAACTCGCACCTAAAACCAACGAAAACCAACGCCACATTCTAAAAAACTCCAAACATGTCAATGACCATGCCCTAAAGTGATAAAGTATACAACAGGTAAGGTTTTAGCAATGGTACTTCTCCGTAGCAGAGCAAGTGCATAATAGTTGGAGGCTCCACTATACATCTTGGGGCCCTGATATGAAATTATTTTTTAAGAATGTTTCGATATGAAGATTCTCAAATTTGCATATGAAGAAAAATCCTTTCAAGATAATTGACTGAAAACCCCTATTTCTGCGAGACGGGGTTTTATGGTAACTCTTACGAACGAAGACAAGTTTTATCAGTCGTCTGCTGCGGATTGCAGTGCATTGTGGGGGTGTTTTCCCATGATGCTTTGCAATCCAAATACCTCTACCTTCGGTGTGCAGTATATTTTAACAATATCTATTTTTTGCTGGACACAAGAAATGCGATTGATGGGGAGAAAAAAAACAAGAGCTATTTTTAAAACAAAATCTTTAGTTGCAACACCAGGAATGCAGTGCCATGACATTCTGAGAGGTTATTTTAGGCAATCAATAACTGTGAGACCAACAAAAGACCAGACAAACTGGAAATATACACTACTTGACCCTGTCCACTGCAGAGAAAGACAACTGCTCTGAAAATTAGCCTAAAATCTTCAAATTTTCCCTCAAATTGCTTTCACGGTACTATACAGTGTATCGTAATTTTTTTTAAAGCATGAGGTACATATTAATCAATCTGTAAATGGCTCAGTAGCCAAGTGGTCAGTGTGTAAATTACGAAGACAGTTGCTCTCAATTTCCTCATTGGCCTTAAAAAAACAACAAAAATGTTGGCGACACTATGTCGTCACAGAGTTTCCTTGCAAAGATAGTACAATCACAATACAATTTGGTTTTATCCCCATGTAAATGCCACTGAATCTCTAAATGCTGTAGAGAACATAGGCCATTTATATTCGAGAGAGACAGATAGTCGTAAGCAGAGGGGAAATGGAAGGTCTTGAGCCTGAACTTGAGTAGGGGACAGGGGAGTCGACAGCGTGGGTAGCTGGGGAAAGGGAGTTCAATACTATGGATGTAGTAGAGATACATTATCGACTTCCCACTGAGCAAAGGTTGACTGGGGCCTTCGATATAACTCTTTGGTTTGCTGGAGCTGAGAGTGCATGGAGGGTGAGTAGAGTGAGATACGAGGTGAGAGGTTGTCAGGCGTGAGTCCTCAGAAGATCCTGAAGGTGCGTGCGATCTTGAAATGGATCGGGGGTTGGTTTTGGAGCCAGGGGAGAGATCGGGGTATTGGAGCGATGTGGTTTCGTTTACAGGAGTGGGTGTGAAGTCTGACAGCGGCATTTTGGATCATATGGCGTCTGAGGATGGGAGGTTTTGGAAGGTCGCAGAGGGGGAGGTTTGCAGTATGCAAGCCAGGAAGCGATGAAGATATGGATAAGGGTCTCGGGCAGCAACTGGTGTAAGGAAATGGCAGATACGGGAGAAGTTGCACAGACGGAGGGAAGAGGGGGAGAGCGCATGGGGTCAAGAACTCCAAGGTTGCACTCTTTTCCAGTGCAATGTTACTATTTAGGAGGTACATGCACAAATTGTAATCTTTACAGAGTGTGCACGGATTGATCCTTGACATCTCAATAAATGGGGCATTGGAAAATATCTGCAGAAGTATACTTATCAATACGTACAGAAAGTCCTCACATGTTACCACAATCCTGGATGTATTAAGGCCTACAACTCTAATGATCTATTTCGAGATATCTGGCCACGATGGAAGAGTAGGCCAAAGCACCCTCTGGAGGGGGCTTCTCTATTGGAGGCCCTTCTTTGCAGCTGTGGTGTGAACAAGATATTTCAGGGGCTGCATCATTACCCCGACTCTCCTTATTGTGATAATGAAGCGCTCATTGCTCAGTTCAAATAACAGAAAGGGCTTAACACAACATCAGAACGTGTTTCAATAGCAAGTATTATTTCGTTAATATTTTGCTCGTAAAATTATGTGCGTGTCTGTGTGTGTGCTGCGCGACACTACGAGGGGTTTATGCAAAATATGCCATGACGTCAAATGGCAGGGCTTTTCTCGAAGCGAGCCAAGATATTCCGCCCAGAGCCACCTTTTACATTTCCTGCAGCAACATCACACTTTGTTGTGCAACGCCGATCAACCTAAATGTCTCAGGTAACGAAACGAACGGGATGGCCTTTTGACAAATATCAATCGATGAAAATACGAGTCATTTATCTCACCGGGTTAGGGTGACTATTGACATTCACCGTCTCTTTCATAAGACAGACATAGGCGAATCTCGTCACATGACTGCTGTAAATACTGTGGTCAATGTCAAAAAGTTTTCTTCCGCAAATGAACAATCGTGGTGCAAATTCCTCAATTCTATGAATGGAACGATTTTATCAAAGAGACGACCACCGTTGTTGGCTCCAGGAAATTATGGATTGAGTAAAACCTGGCCAGGATATGAACCAACAAGCTCAGGGTCGGGAATCCCGGTGCTGTTTGAACTAAACCACAACGCCGATTTAATAATCTCGCAATGGTAATGTATGAATTCAGAAATGCCTAACTTAATCTGAAAACGTTTTCAGGAAGGTCACACGCTTGCAGTGATTGGCATATTCATTCATGCAAATATATGCCCAATGCAAGTTTTTAACAAAATAAATTCCAGTCATTAATATGCCCAAAATATATTGCATATGCCAGGCACAATCGTAACAGTAATAATTTACAGCCAGACACTGGGACACGTTGGGAACTTTGTGTTTTGAGAGTGTCTCGACATCTGTATTTCGTCACTGGCCCGTCTCCAGCGGTGACACCCACCCACGCAAGTGCGTGCGTGCGTCCACACACCATCGTCTGGGATGGAGCGACTTCGGGCTAGAGCAGCCAAAACACGGCAGCAAGATTCCAAGGAACCCGGTTGACCCTGCTTACCCCCGACAGTCCCGTCCCAGAGCGCTGGCTCTTGAAGGAAACCCTTGTGCCGTTTTCCATGCTGTCAACGCGCTCTTTCAGTGTCTCTCTCTCTCCCCGCGTCTGTCTCTTTCTCTCTCTCACTTCTAAAATAAACTTGGACCAAGGCCGGCAGTCTGATTCAAAATGGGTTAGACGACTGAGAAGCGAAGCAAGTTAACTTGCCAGGATTACAACTAAAATGCACACTTTAATTAGACAGACTGAATTGTTTAAAGGATGCTTGTGGTTAACGGTACTTTTTTTTATATATAAAGTGCTTTTTTTCGGTATCATTTTCACAAAGAATGTTTTTACGTCCAGGAACTTTGTGGCTTCAAAGTAGCCTCAAATTGCAACTAGTCTGGCACAAGCACTGTGGTGTTATTTTACGACTACCTCTCATATTAATGCATGA
Organism: Lampetra planeri; assembly: GCF_965212315.1. Lineage (NCBI taxonomy): Eukaryota > Metazoa > Chordata > Hyperoartia > Petromyzontiformes > Petromyzontidae > Lampetra > Lampetra planeri. The sequence continues at coordinate 4,300,818 of NC_136120.1, forward strand.
GCATACCGCAATTATAATAAAATGCGTTAATTCAATTAAAAATCATAAATATGTCATCACCGTCATGAACTTAACTCGGCAAATTTAGCTGCTATGAATCTACGTGGCATACAGTCACATAGAGAACCACTCCCTCATTTGTTTGGCTAAAGGCCTGGTCTTTGTGAGAGACAGTTGGATACTTGCAGGCTGTCTGGTGAGAGAATGTGAAAATGCATCTGGGTCGTTCCTCATTCTGACGCGTCGCTGTTTTTATTCGGGGACCGCAGTGGAAAACTACTCTGCTCTACGCGGAGACGCTGATAGCATGACAATGTAAATTGGCCAAAATTCAAAAATGTAAACTAAACCAAAACTCTATGTCCCGAACACATTTCCTTCCATTTACACCAGCGGGAGTTTCCACTGCGGACCGTCACGCCAGCCTGCTGGCACGGGGAGTAGCGCAGTACAAGAGATGCCAATACAAACCTCCACAGCTTTCAGAGTCTGCTTGTGCCCCCCCACCACCACCACAACTGGCTTACCCTGGGTGGCACTCAGCTTCTAGTACTTGATGCCTGTTCTCTGAATCGCACCCCAGCTGAAGGAGGCGTTTCATCCCAGTGGGCACTGGGTTGCTTGTAAATAAAGCAATTGAGCATGTGCCTGCACGAGCTCCTTCGGGGCACAGCCCGAATGTCAACACTGCATATTCTATATGCACACAAGCAGTATATACACACACACACTTGCATGCTAACGTGTGAGTGAGATCTGACAAAAGCATTTATAAAATTAGACGTGCTCTCGGTGCCCATACAAATGTACTATTACTGCACGTATTAAGAGTGTATAAATCTACACCAATAAGGACATCTATACAGTAAAACCTTGGATTGCGAGCATAATTCGTTCCGGAAACGTGTTTGTAATCCAAAGCACTCATATATCAAAACACTCGTATATCAGTTGTGATCACGTGACGCTCGGCAGACGAAGCGTATACACGTACTATTCGTATTGCAAGACCTTGCTTGTTTATCAAATTTATATTCATTTAAAAATTTTGCTTGTCTTGCAAAACACTGCCAGACCAAGTTACTCGCAATCCAAGGTTTTACTGTATGTATGAAGTGACATTGTATATTAACATATAAAACGTTTGAGTTTCACATTTTAGGCTCATGTCAAACTAATTAGTTCCGTGGGCGAGCGGTGACAGTAGTTAGTGTACCACGCTCTGAACACCAAAGTTGATTCCTGGCTACGACTAATATTCGTGGTGGGCGATTCCTGAGCCAGTCCAACATCGCCAACCCACACAGACCAGTGTGGTGCAATGTGGTGCAGTGTGATGGAACAACCCACGTGACCAAAATGCACGGGGATGCCTTCATTCAGTAGGCGATTGAGAAATATCTTCACATTATTATGACTACTCGTATGCAACGACTTGATTCGTCATGAATTGTTAACTGTTGGTACCATTGCACCATGGGTCCTTTTCCAACTCGGGTGGGTCAAGCTTGACCCGGCATAAATCGCTTTCATAGCTGCAAACGAACATTTTACCACCTCAAAACCATTTTTAATCCATGTTCAGATCTCACCCACAGCAGATACCGACAGAACGTGTCTCCTGGTGTGAATAAAGTGGAAAAAACGTGTGCTAAGCAAAATGTCAGCTAATGCTCTTTTATTCTGCAAGCACTGCCTCTTGGCAATACAGATGCCTCCCACGTGTGAAAAGTACTCGGCAAAACATCCTACGGTAGGACCACTTCTGAAAACGAGCGATGAGACTCAGAGAGGCTTTCCCGAGTAAACGAATTGAACGTTGTTTTTATTATCAATATTATTTTTATTACGTGCCGCGTGGTCGTCGTGGTGGTGGTGTGAGGGTGCTTTTCTCTAAAAGCACTGCCGCGCAGTGCGGGCGTTAAACCTCAAACGCCTGATAATTCACTGCAGGGGCATTATCAAGCGCTCGCGTCATCCGCCCACGATTCCTAGAATTCTGCGCACATGCCTGAGGTTCAAAGTACCAGACTAAAGCTACAGTAAAGTTGAGCCCACTTTATGGATACAAAAAAAATGTTCCATGAGAACGGGTTTTCAGTAATACATTGTGCAAGAGGACTTGAGTCTCAATCCGGGCCACCTGCCGATTTGAGTATTATGAGTTTTGTAAAGAAGCTGTGCGAGGCTGCATTGTCCACGCTGTGACAGAGAAAGCCATTGTCTCCTCCTTCAGACGTGAGAGCTCAGAGCCGTCACTAAATCTTGAAGAATCATTGCACGGAAAAAAAACACACGCCTAATGTACTGATGGCATCACAAACCAGAATCAAAGTCATTATTTCGATTTAAAATAGTTGCAATTCTCCCATGCTATTTTGTGTCTTCCCCATTGTAGAATAATAATTAGTAACAATAGTTTGTTTATCCAGGAGACCCAAACTGAGTCAGAGGACTTGTTGTCAGGAGAGTCCTGAATTGTGTTTTTATTTTAAGATGTTTTCAGGCACTTAATTGAGTGTTTATACAAGTGGGAAGAAACCGTAGTACCCGGAGAAAACCCACGCCCGTGACGGGGCAACATTCAATCCCCGTACAGATGGACACAGATGGAGACGAGTCCATTCACTGTACTGCCTTCTCCTGGCAAGCCCACGGGAAGGGAGTTTCACAACATTTGTGTTGTCCACCAACTCTCGCCTCCAGGCCAGCACCACCGCCGCCGCTAATTAGACGTTTGCGCGGCCCAGTTTGAGAAGCAACGTCCCCGTGCAAGTGACAACTTCGCAAAGAACTGAAAGTTTCAACAGGCAAACTTCCTTCAAACATCAAGCTACATGTACAGCCAGTGTGGGAGACACTGCCACTCAAAGCATTGGGTCACAGACACAACGCATGCCAGTGTCAGCAGCATTATCTGCAGACACGAAGGAGAATGACAACAACAACGTATGTTGATCTTCTTTCGCACCACAAGGTAGCCAACCGTGCCAACCGGAGGTGCGGAGAAACAATTTTCTACGGCACGAAATGCAAGAAACTGGGACCATCAACGCAACATGGCACAGCACTCTTACAATAAAAAAAACATTACGTGTCCCCCTTTTAGAGATTTAAGAGAAGTAACATTTGCAGAAGTTGCAGAGAGGTCCCTACACCAACTGACTTGACAGATCTCATGACACTGCTTCACAATGGGGAGCTATTGTGTACTGGCACCCGGGCCAAATTTCGAGAACTACTCGCTGTTCCTAAATTACTAGATTGTTCCTTCCTGAATGCTTGGCGAGGCATGATGTCCACGTGCTAAACTATGGTGGGAGGGTTGCAGGCCAAAGGGGTGATTGCCATCTCACGCATCTGAGGCAGCCCAGCATGTAAAAGCAACACTTTGCCTAAGGTCCAAATTTATTCTCTCATGCAAATTAAAATCGTCACCATCATCACCATTTCTGTTGGATAAAAACTTCCCCAAGCCATCGCCATCCCTCAGTATAATTATTATTTTATCATTATGCTTGTTTACACAGGAAAACCTCAGAGTCTGACGACTCTTTTTCAGAAGGGCCTTGCTCAGTTTCCGCAGCAGGGGGAAATGATTGCTATGTGTTAATCAAAATAAGTAATTTTAGAATATTTTTTTTATAAATGTAACGACGGCACACAATGGCCTACACTCTTGAGAATTACATCAGGGGGAACTTTAATGTCCGCTGTGAAGCAGACGGCGCGTATTTTGTACGGTGAATGGACCCACAACCACGGTGTTATTCAAGACGGTCGCTGGAATTGAGCCGTGAATCTCTGCAACAAGCGTCGAACATTCTACCGCTTGGCCACGTCACTGCCGTGGCATCATGATGCAACCATCCATATAGCTCCTGCACACGAGTTGATAAACACAACAACACTAATCATTATTTGGTGTTTTGCATTTTATGGTTCCTTGTAGAACCAGAACCCATATCCAAAAGGGTCACTGCCTATGAACACCTGCTTGATGAGAAAATGCATGTATGTTGCTTGTATTAAACCAATGTTGCTAAAATTGTGCTCTCCCAGAAGGCCTTGTGGCTGATGGTATTATGTAAACAATGCTTTTTTACGTGGAGAGTCGGATATGCGAGGCAGAGTTCGATTATAATTTTTTTGTATACGATTCCGCACGAGCGTTGTTTTAAAAAGCTTACCCTACATACTTTGCAACACTGCCATCACAATCTGGACACGTGCAGGAGCGGTGGCCAAGTGGTCAGCAAACTGTGCTATGAACCCGGCGTGTCCCGAATCGTTTTGCCTGCCACAGCTAACATCAGTGGCGAGTGATATTTGAGCAGCAGTTCCACGGTTCCCGCCCTCACCTCCCACCACGACACAACCACCTGCCACCACCTCACCAACCGGCACTGACCAGGTCCGGTAAAACAACCCCCATGACCGTCACGGCGTGGGGAAGTCTTCACCGAGCAGTCAAATGACAACAGAGGTCGAAAGATTATGAATAGAGGTTGCCTAAACACAGCAAGGGTGCTAGCGCAGTGCAGTGGTTAGAACGCTGCACCTGCAAAGTAAAGTTCTCCGGTTCGACTTCCCAGCGCGGCAGTTGAAACTTTCGGCAAGTTTGTGGTTTGTTAAATAACCCCGCCGGTCTAGCCAGTGTGGTGAAATAAAGCCATGGGTACTCCTACATTTTCCGAGACATCTGGTGAGCAAAGAAGGGTACGCTAAATAACCCTCAAGAAGGACTCTCTAGAGCTCTCTCAAGTGGACGCATTTCTGCCAGCAGTGTGGTTATCAAGAAAATGCAGGGCTGCACCTTTACCCCTTTATTCTGATTCACCCCACAGGCAAGCCCACGGAGCTGTATGCATGTATGTTAAACTTCTTTCGCATCGTACATAGCCAACCGTGCTTATCGAACTGACCGATACGTGACATAATAGGCCATGGCGTGGTGTCCCTTCACGGGTCTGTCTTACACAACCACTCGATTGTGCTCTCTTCAGATGCGCAGGCGAGTGAGCGTGTTAATCTACGTCCAGCTGTCCAATAAGCCCTCACAGCTGGGCATGACCCCCCTTAATTACAAAACAATCTCATTTAAGATGACGGGATTTTTTTTCCACGGTTTAAATGTGACCCAGTCCGAGATCATCATATACTCCACTCACACGAAAACAACATGATTCACGACTTTGGTTGTGTAGGCTCAATGCTCTGAGCACCCAACTGCCTCTAGTTTTACATTGACGCTTTCAATCACCATCACACAAAACATACGCCTACACCCCAAGTGGCAGCATGAGGCTTAAGCAAATCAAGAAATTAGGTGCATCAAATATCAGCTCAAATAAACATAACAAGCTAATCTATATCTTCTTGGTTCTTTCGGTAAAGTCACGTAGAAGGGAAGTAATAAAATAATAAAAATAAAACATAATAAAATAATTCTCACGTTTCAGCCACAACGCAAGCAGCCGTCCTCTTCACCTGAGGACGGCTGCTTGCGTTGTGGCCGAAAAGTCGTGAAAATTATTTTATTATGTTTTATTTTGCGTTGTGACTGAAACGTCGTGAGAATTATTTTATGTTTTATTTTTATTATTTTATTACTTCCCTTCTAAGTGACTTTACCGAAAGAACCAAGAAGATGAATCCCTGCAGTCACGAAAGCTTTAAATCGAAATTTAAGCTAATCTATATGTATAAATGAGCTCAAGATCGTTAACCACGTGACGTATGTGTGGCCACACCCACTATCAATCTCACCCCTCTCCCCCGCCGCCCCCTGTGAAAACAGACGCCGCTCCGCACAGCAGAATCCAGACCCTGATGTAGCCTCTTCCTCCCCTTCCTCATCTTTACTGACCCCTTTGGTTTCATGTCTCTATTCGTTTTTCACGCTTTTCCAATTATATTCCATTACGTCTCTTCTTTCTTCCCGCTAGTGTTGCGATCAAAACGTCGTAATTTTTGGTTATTTTCTTGTTATTTTTTTTCAACCTATCTACGTGACTTTACCGAAAGACCCAAAGAATTTGTAGCGTTTATTTGAAAAAAGCAAAAAAAAGTCATAATTTATCATCCAAAAAAGATCAAGTTCGAAATTAAAAATTCTAATTACCTCAATCAAAACACTGCTCATTGACGTATGTAGTTTATGCTGTACTGCTATATACCGTTTCAAACCACTCTTCTCTCCGCCTGATGAAGACCGCTCGTGTTGCGATCGAAACGTATTTTATTATTTTCTATTTATTCTTTTTATTTTATTTGATTATTTTAATTGTATCTTATTTTTGTGTTCATTTACTTTAGATTTTTCTATTTACGCGACTTTATCGAAAGAACCAAGAATATGTTTCACACCATTTCATTGATGAATCAAAACATTGCCATGATCTATGGAACAACATACCTTTCAAATTCCAGAAGGAGAAAAAAACCATTCTAACAGCCCTGTCCTCATGACGCCATCAGAGCCACAAGGAGTGAAGCAATACCAGGTGAGCATGCTGGGAGGCACATTCGCCGGGTTGCAGGAAGCCTCGTGTCACCGCTTATTAGCTGGGAAGGCACATGAGGAGCTCAGAAAAGCACCGGGCAATCGCCCTTGACGCCATCAGGGTGGGGCCTTAATGCCACCAGCGAGTGACGCGCGGCTTTAAACAGGCCAGGAGTCTGTTGCGAAAAAAATACTGTAAAAACAAATTGCACAACTCACCTGACATATAGAGACTGACTCCATTCTGTATCTCCACACAGAAATTAAAATACGCTTTAGTCATCAGCCTATTGGGCTTCCCAGACAAATATTATCCAGCAGAATTCGTTGAAGCAAGTGGAAACTCCACGAGTTTTGACGTTCTGGGTCTCATCAGCAGTCAGGGTTGTTTTAGTAAATTCTGATGGGTTCTCAGACGCTATTGGCAAAAGTAATGCCATCTAAAAGATGGGGGCTTATTCAAGCAAATAAAGCAATGTTGTACAGACTCGTTACAGCAGCATTATTGTCGAGAATTATGGGTAATAAGATATATATAAACAGACCACAATTTATACTTTTGAGCACACAATCAAGGAGTTTAAATAGCATATACTTGAATAACATTCAGTGCATACGAGGCAAACATAATCCAATTTAGTCAAGACAGCTGCGGCAAGTGCTGTTATAGCCAAACCCTGTTGGGCCCAAAACAACACTCGCCTACCTTTGTCTCCTCAGTGCTGACATTATCCACACCACACCACTCTCTTTTTAGGCCGAGTCAACCTATGAGGGGCACAGACTAGGTTCATAGATCAAATGCCACTGACATTATGCGCGAACAGGAACCGAGCCTGAGCTTGCTGATAATTATAGTTGGGACGACGAGTTCAGTCGATTGATGGACCAATTTGGGCAGTGACGTAGCCTTGCGGTAGCGCGTTCGCCGCTCCTTGCAGACATTCATGGTTGGAATTCAGCGGCCGCCCTGATTAATACTGCGGGTGTACAGTAAACGCTTAACGTTAGCGGGGGGTACGTTCCTAGAGAACGGCGCGAATATTAACGCTTAAAGCTTGAGGACAAAACGGTTAGGAGGCATGAACATTAATTATGTTTAAACATAAAACACATCAACTGTATGTATACATATTTAAGTATACGTATATTGCATAGTATTCGTGTGTTATTTAACTTATCTTAAATAACGATGAGCATAATCACGTTTAAAAGTACGTATATAAATGAATAAAAAAAACTAATGAAAATCATACAGTACGGAATTACAAAAAATTTGTAAAAGGGGAGCGCACTCGTGTGAAAACAGCGCGGCCAAACAGAGAAAGACAGAGGGAGAGCGACGTCACGTTGGCAACTTTTGCGCTCTCACCATCAACGCCTCCGATTAGCACGGCTGGCTACGTACGGTGCGAAAGAAGTTGAACATACACGCATACCACACGCCTCTTCCATGCCTCACTACTTCTTATTGGGAATTACAATCGTGTGCTACGGCCGTGAATAATACAATTACAAACCACCGCGAATTTCAAAGAGCACTACGATACATTTGTAGCGAATACGCGAAATTGGCATTATAAACCCGCGTATTATTCTTTAAAATGCTACACACCATCTGTTACACAGTGGACGTTAAAGATCCGGTGAGATTATTCACAAGGGTAAGCTGTTGTGTGCTGGCATCAAGGTCCCAATTTCCCGAATAAAAAAATGCCCCAAAATGAATCAGTTGGAAAATAGTGTACACAGCAATCATAAGACCCCGATTGCAAAACCTTGCCAAGACCCTCCTGCATCAGTCTTGTGACTGGGTGAGGCTTTTCTGGGTAACTAAGCATAATAATAATAATCGAACGACTTTATTTGGTTCGTAGACTACTCAGGCCACCTAAAATGCGTGGCCGCCCCAACATTCAAGCCTAGCGTGAAATGGCCGATCCTGCCGACGACCAAACCTGACCCAACACCTCCCCAATCAGTTGCACACGTACAAACAGGAGACTTCTTAGTGTAATCCGATTAGTCTCGTGATGGAACTGATAACTGGAAGAGGATGACTTTACAAGCGGATAGCCCAGGTCGACTGAAATTGTAATGCAAGATATGCTATTCTTACATCATAGAAATTCACACAAATGCAGGTAGGCTCTTTTGTGAAGACTCTAGCAGGAAGCGGGCCCGGGTTTTGAGGATAGTCGAAGCCTTATTGAGCGACCAGCAGATCAATGGAGAGTGGGTAGCGGAGAACATCAATGTGAGCAGGGAGCGCACGAGAGCTGTGGGAGGAAGCAGGAGTGATGACGGTGAAGAGAGAAGACGAGGAAGGGTGACGATGATGCGGAGGGAGCTCAATAAAGGTCAGGGGGCTGGTGAAGGTCAGGCATACAACAAGGACCATTGGTGGAGGCTGAGTGCAATATGTACAGTAAAGGTTTAAAGTTGCATTTGAAATGTAATATCACCCCCACTCACGGGGTTATTAAAACATTGGATACAAATATTTAAAGATAAAATCATGTCAAATATGGAATGGTCAAAGTATTTATGATGATATATATACAAACGCACACATATAAAGAGGTGGTATGCAATTATAAAATGGGTGTTATTTTCAGATGTGATCATTTTAACAGTATAATTTGTTAATTGCATCACCACTAACGGACGTGCTCAATCTACTGCTGTACGAGAATCTCCCCAAGTCGTCGCCAGTCCTTGTGGGTCTTACGATGCGGAAAATCCATCTCGCGCTCCTGTAAATGGGCCAATCTAAACGATCTATCTGCGTCGTGGTTGTCCTCTCGGGCGTGTTCTCTCCTTTCTCTGCCATCCCCGTCACCAATCTCATCGATCAGCCGTCACCCCTTCGGGCGATGTGACACACCCAAGCCCACTGTTAGTGACAGTCAATGTGATTACACATAAAGTACTTACCACAAATGAACCACAATACCGTGCTGATCTCATCAAGGAGCATAAGCCATCACGCAAACTCCTGTCCATCTTCGCAGGAGCGTTTTTTGGTTCGCCATCGAACAAAGACAGCCATTGCATCGCGCGCTTTCAAATGCGCTTCTGCAATCGTCTGAAACACTCTTTCTTCTGATATTATGAAACCACTCACTGGAGCTATGCACTTTTAAACCTCGATTTAAAACTCATTTCTTGATAACTGCTGTGATTAGTTTCTTGTCCTCCCCCCGCACCTCCGATTAGCACAGTTGGTTATGTACGGTTCTAAAGAAGTTCAACATACATAAGTGATGTCTTATCCGTGTGACCTCTTCCAGTGTAATTCCCAGCATGTACCTCTCCATGCTTCCGTGTGTACGTATTCGTTTTTGCTTAATTTTCTTCATGGACATTGGTATGTTATATTTTCTATGGGACCCTTTTGGCCGTTATCAAAATGATGGAAAAATAATAGACTTTGCCCTTTCTGGCAATAATAGAGGTGTTAAGATTTCCAAACACTCGATGCCTTGCAGAGGTGTCTATTTGGTGTTTGGACATCTTAACACCTCCTGCATTATTGCCGGAAAGGGTAAAGCCGTTTGTTTATTTTTTTTCATGTAATATTCTCATCAATTTAACAATTAAAAAGAGTTTATCCAACAAATTAGAAGCATACTTCATGAATAAATATAGCCTTCTTCCACCTCTTTATTTCAACATTTTCATTTTTATATCCAGTCCATCTTCACTCATTCCCCTATTATGCACATTGTTGTATTTCCCGGTTGTGTCCCTCAAACAAGTATGTTCCTTTGTTCGGCAAAGCTGATACACCATGACATTTGTTTGGCTTATATTTATCTTTTGCACGAATTTTCCAACTTCCTTGTTAAGTTTTTCAACGATTTCCTGCAGTTCATTTCCATTGGTTGTTAGAACGTCGTCAGAAAATCAGAGGTCAACACTTGATATTCATGTCATTATTTTCTCGTGAAATTTTCGGTAAAACATTGTACGTCACTCTGAATAACTTTAATTGACAGCGTATCTCCTTGCCAAATTCCACTTGTGATTTGTATTTTGTTACTTTCTTCATGAAATCTCAGTGTAGCTTTTCTATTTTTGTAAATGTTTTTTATTAACTCTATAATCTCTTATAAATGGCATATATATTGTATACTACACATTACTACTCTCAATTGGCTGGGTCACCTGAGTGTGAGGTATAGTGAAATGTCTTCGTCCAATAGCAGCGCGGCCCGAAACTCGGTCCTCAAAAGTCACTTGCAATTCTGATTTCATCATCCATGATGACAACAGGGTAGGTGTAGGCAATGTTATAAATCATGGGTAAGAATAAAACACCTTGACTTGACAATACATATGTACAACGTGCTTACATTTATCTGATTAAATTATATGAAGAAGCAAAACAAGAACAGGTTGCAAGGCGTTTGTAAAGTTTAACATGATGATGAAAAATAACATACCGATGTTGTCTGAAGAAAAAAATATCCCGGCTACAACACGGCTCTGAGAAATTATACCGACTATAATCACCCAGGAATGTCCTTAACGCTAGTGACGTCACTCCACATCGACCAGCCCACCTCTTTAATAATCATGAACAGGTGACGTCCTCTAAATGGACCCCCCCTCATTAATAATAATTAGCGGGTGACGTCACTCCACATGGGGTGGGCGAGGCGCCTCCTCCCCACTCCTCGGCGTCAACTTACAACCCTCACTACAAAGGGAGAACCCTCACGTCACGCGATCTCCGTAACGCTGTTGAGACATCAAAGTAAAAAGGACGTCATGATGAACAAGGGATTATAACCTTAAAATGAAATAGGTCTGTGTCACCGTAGCCTTACAAATTGCACACGAATGGATGCAATGAATATTACGTCACGGTCTGCTTTTCGCTTGCAAGTTTCAGATTTACTGCAATACACCCGTCCTTGGACGGGCAAAAGGCGAGTTATTATTAATGAAGGAAACAGACGACAAACCGAAGCAGCGTGCAATAAAGCGTGCAGTGCGCACAACTCGGAATTAGATTGACAGGAAGAGAAACATCGATTAAAGACCATCCACAGTTTAAAGACATAATTCAAACTGTGAAGAAAATAAAGTTGGCTTGGGGCAGGACACTTCGCTGGAAGGGATGAAGTTGAAGAATACTGACGGAGTGGCAGCCAAAGCATGGAACACGTCCAAGAAGACGTCTACTAGAGAGACAGTGTGAGTGCGAGTAAGTTACATCACAAGGAAAACGAGCATTTGCATTTGCTTGGGGAGGCCTGCACCTAGAGCAGTGGATAGATAATGGCTGATGAGTTTGATTAAACAATGTAACTTGAAATAAAAATAATTATGATAATGTACACAAAACCTGTGAATACCTCAGTTATATTTCCTACTTGCTGATGTTTGAATATGTGAGGTTTGCCTGTACCCACAAATACTCATATCTGCATGTACAGAGTCCTTAACATGCAGTTTACAGCAGACGCTTTGGAAACTCCCTGAAAATAGTATCAAGCCTTTGACCCCATAAACCCTGGCCCAGTGGAAAAACATTCTGACAATTGGCATTAACGATCCCTAACCTGAATCATTCATTTACAGTAAATTTGTCATTTGTATCTGGACTGTCATCGAAGGGCCACTGGCTAACTTTCATGGTTTGTTTTTTGTTATAAAGTTCTGACCCACCCCTACTGGTCATCCGTCAAAAAGAGCTTCATAGCTTATCGGATTTCTGCAGAAAGAATATTCTGATTCTGATTCTGTGTCGCAACACAGGTAGTGCAAAGCGGGCAGTCCACTCACGACTGCGAGGAAATACAGTCAATGAAGCAGTCAGATCATATCCTCGAAATTAAACCACCCCACAATCATTACAAACTGACGTTATCAGCTCCGCTTAACAACATGCGCGTGACCTGGTGGTTTGTGTTTTTGGTAAAGTCACAAAAGTCCTGTAAATAGGAAAAAAAATATTTACAATGAAATTAAACAAATACTTTACCGAAACCCATGTTCATTTTCTCAAAGTTGCACGAGTGGTATTTAACACTGGCACGAAAAAAGAGGAAGAGAAAAGACAAGAAAAATGCCATTTCAAAATATTTTTTCGTTGTATATTATTCTTTTTCAGCTATGCAAACACCAATGGCTGACAAGTTTGAAAGTTTGGATGGAATTTGCAAGACAAGTGGGTGAACGTATCATTTAGAGTGTGGACAGCTTACAGCATTTTTTGTTTTTCCCAGTGGAACAGAACTTCTGTTGTCACTTGAGCATATACACAGAATATTTTTCCTGCACATATAATATACACAGCATACATACACCATTTCGTATATTTATTCCAGACCACCCAATGCTATCAATGGCATATCTTTAATAACCACTAGACCACCCAGTACCCACCTCTACACCGGCACTACCACTATCCCACCCATCGCCAACACTATCCCACCCAGCGCCACCACTATCCCACCCAGCGCCACCACTATCCCACCCAGCGCCACCACCATCCCACCCAGCGCCACCACTATCCCACCCAGAGCCACCACTATCCCACCCAGCGCCACCACTATCCCACCCAGCGCCACCACTATCCCACCCAGTGCCACCACTATCCCACCCAGCACCATCACTATCCCACCCAGCACCATCACTATCCCACCCAGAGCCACCACTATCCCACCCAGCACCACCACTATCCCACCCAGCGCCACCACCATCCCACTCAGCGCTACCACCATCCCACCCAGCACCACCACTATCCCACCCAGCACCACCACTATCCCACCCAGCACCACCACTATCCCACTCAGCACCACCACCATCCCACTCAGCACCACCACTATCCCACCCAGCACCACCACTATCCCACCCATCGCCACCACTATCCCACCCAGTGTCACCACTATCCCACCCATCGCCACCACTATCCCACCCAGTGCCACCACTATCCCACCCAGCGCCACCACCATCCCACTCAGCGCTACCACCATCCCACCCAGCACCACCACCATCCCACCCAGCACCACCACAACTGCACTTCTAAGGAACACTCGGAAGTTGATGTCCGAGACCCGTGCAGCAGAGTTTGTCTTGAATGCCCACTGGGTGGAAGCGGGAAAGGCTGGCGGCGAACCTTCTGTGTGGAGCCGTTTCGCACATTGCTGCGTATGAAAGACCATCGCTGACTCACGGGCTTTGACGTCCCACACTGGGCGAGTGCTGCCGTTTTAAGTGTGTGGGACCATGAATAACCTTCGGTGCGGGGGTGCTTAATTATTTAATTTCCCACCAGAATTATTTAACTTTAACGCCCGATTACGGTAACTTGGCGTGCGTTGTTGACGTGATTGTGCATATGGGGCAAACTGAAAGGCCAGCTTGGCCTAGCGGTGAGCACGCTAAGCCGGTATATGCATGTAGTTTATGGTCTAATTCCTCTTCCTGCCATGCAAATACTTAAGACTGCAGAGGATACACATTAAAGGCCCTGGCAACATGATCCATCAAATCAAGTTGTGGTGTGCTCATGTTTTAAACCACGTTACAATTATGATTGTTATAGCCACAATTAATTTGCCACAACTATCTAAAGTTAAACAACCCCCACCACCAGTTTCCATAGTTTTGCTCAGAACATGTAGAGTTGGTTAATGTTTCAGGAATTTGAAAGCCTAGTCTTTTTCATAATCTGATCAGGACTAATGATTTTCAAACACCATTGTGCCAAGCCTATGTAGACCATGAAGAGGCATTATAATCAGTGGAAATTGATGCAGTCATCCAATCACATTCGAACCGAAGCCTATAATAACGACGATTGGAGATAAATATATACTTAAAAAACTGGAACAGCTACACGAAGAGTACATGAAGGTGCCAAAATACATAGCAGCAGAGCAGTCGGGCAAAGGGACACACTTTCGTTAAAGTTATTCAGAGCTACATTAGAAGATCATGTTTTTTCCCCCCCGAAAATTGGATTGGAAATACCAAGGCATTAATATAAATTAAGAAAACAATAATCAAATATTCAGAAAACTAGTCATAACAGCAATAATAACGCAATACCATAAATGTTAGAGGGACGTAATCAAGAGGCCGCAAAGTTAGGCTCGGGGTTATCATGAAAGGCCATGCCTAACGAGTTCACGAAACAATTGGGGATATCCGTCCTAGGCACACAACTGGAAAACACGGCAGAGAATGCGGCGTACCTGGGAGACATATTAAAGGTGGACTCGGATCAAAATAGTGAAAGAGGCAGACGAGAGCAGGTTGGGGTGCTTTTGGAACGCATCGCTTGATAACAAAAAAGCAAAACACCAATGTGCCAAAATTGCATTTGAATCAGTGTCTGTATTACCCTCAATAATGAATGGAATGGAACCACAGACGTCGACGAATGAGATGGAACAAACGCTGAGAATGAGCAGATGCGTGCAAATTTGCACGGCTCAGAAATACATTTCGAGACAGAAATAGGATCACATGAATTAGAGCGGTGGTTCTGAGACTGTTTTTTTTTTCAAGGACCCATTGAAAATTGCGGGGATGGGGAGTGGTGTGTCACAACGGACCACTTAAATTAATTTCCCCCCTACAAATCAAAGCACACAACTCATTTTAAATGGCCATAGTCTTGCCTTTCTAATGCGATGGATGTGCCTGTTTTTGTGAGTTCAGTTCTGTAAAGGCGGTGGCGAAATGTTAACTATCTCACCTAGTACACAGAAGGTTGTGGGTTCGATTCCAACCCTGACGCCTGCATTTTTGAAGTTTGCATGTTTCCCCGTATTCGCGTGGATTTTTTTCCGGGTCCTCGGTGTTTTCCTTCCACATTTAGAAACATGGATTCGGAGTGTTTGGTTGCCATACATTTTCACATTATAAGCCACTTCGTTGAGCTATCATTTGTGATGGCCAGGTTGCTTCTGAAAAATAACTCTACAGCTCAATGGTCCTTCATCCAGCAGTGGACTGATCATGGCTCATTATGAATGTTTCAGACAAATGCCTTTCTTCTTCTTCAGAACAGACAGCGCTGAGACGCTTTCAGCTGGTGCTTGTGTAGTGGTGATACGCGCTGGGTGTATACGTCGTGTGCCAGCGCGTATGTACGGGTGTGTGTGTGGTGACGCGCGCTGACGGGGAGGAGCAGGCGTCAGTGCGCGGGTGGGGGTAGTGCTGCTGATTGGCTGTGTGCCGGTGACGCGCTGAGAGGGAGTGATCGGGTGGCAGCGCGGTGTGATTGGTCGGGGAGTGGAAACACGCGCTGGGCAGAAACGGATCGTAGAGATAGCGCGTGGTGATTGGGTAACTGAGGAGCGGTGCCGACGTTGAGGTCCGCATCCGCTCCGTCTCCCGGGAAGAAGAGATATATAAGGTGATGCACAGAGGAGTAGGGGGGCAGAAGTGGAACCATCTAAGAATGAAGACGAAGGTGCAGAGATAGAGCCCGGAGAGGAGAGTAATGGAGAGGAGAGGAGAGTAATGGAGAGTAGAGGAGAGTAAGGTATAAGTGTGTAGCCAGAGAGAGAGAACGGTCTACACGAGCTGAGTAATGTATAGTGTGTAGCCAGAGAGAGAGAACGGTCTACACGAGCTGAGTAATGTATAGTGTGTAGCCAGAGAGAGAGAACGGTCTACACGAGCTGAGTAATGTATAGTGTGTAGCCAGAGAGAGAGAACGGTCTACACGAGCTGAGTAATGTATAGTGTGTAGCCAGAGAGAGAGAAAGGTCTACACGAGCCGAGTATGCATACGGTGTAGCCAGAGAGAGAGAAAGGTCTACACGAGCCGAGTATGCATACGGTGTAGCCAGAGAGAGATGCAAAGTCTACACGAGGCGAGTGGAGAGTGTAGCAGAGGCGCAGAGTCTACACGAGACGAGAGAAGAGTGTAGCCGAGGCGCGGAGTCTACACGAGGCACAGAGAGCCAGCAGCACAGAATCTAAGAGAGTCAAGAGAAGCGTAGGGCGGAGAGAAGAGGTCACGAGTTGTACCGTTGTATGGTGACCGCATTGTGAAGAAGAGAGGCCACGCGTTGTATCGTTACAAGTCAAGATTTAATAAAAGAAGTGTGTTCCCGTCAAGGAGTTTCCTGCCGTCATTTTCCAATACTTCATCTGGCGTCAGAAGTGAAACGGGCTTCCAAGCATGGAGACAAGGAAGACCCGTAGGACCCACGGGATTGACCGCGAGGAAAACCTGGACGACTCGGGGCCGCTGGTGGCGGGAGGAGGACTTGCCCACGCTACAGGATCCGTCGACGGCGCCGGCCGAGCGACCGGGGACCGACGCCGGGCTTCGTGAGGCGCACTCCCGACTGGCGGAGCTGCTGCTCGCCGCCGCGTCCATCTTGGCGGAGATCAGCTCGTCGGGAGGAGCGGGGACGGTGGGGGACATTTTACAAGGTCGCCCCGCAGATTCCCGCCAAAACGAATGGGGGATTCCCGCCATTGCGCCTGGGCCTACTTTTGGCGGGAACGGCGAGCGCCACGTGGTGGTGGGTTCCCAAGCGCGCGCATCGACGTCATCAGCGCGCGAGGGGGTCCGCCATTTTACGTCTGCTGCTGGAGCCGCCATCTTACACACCGACGGAGAGGCGGAGAGGAACCACGAGGCGGATGACTTCATTTTTCAGCAGCGCCTGCCCACGTTGTCAGCCTTCAAGGCGGAAGGCGGAGACTGGGGCCAATTTCAGCGAAGGTTTTTGGCGCATCAAGAGATGTCAGCGTGGTCCGATGTTACGGCGCTGCGGGCGTTGCCCGCCATGCTGGACGACGATGCGCTCGCGGCCTTCAGGGCTGCACGGAAGTCGGACCGCTCCACGCTGAAGGATGCGCTGGGTTTGTTGGCCAGGGTCTACGGACCTCCCTCGGCGTGCCGCCATCATTTCTACGCAAGACGGAAAGCGGCCACGGAGACCGCGCTGGCCTATCGCACGGCGTTGCTGGCTCTTGCTGATGCTGCGTTCCCTCGGATGGACGAGGAGGGCCAAGACGCGATGGTTTTGGAGCAGCTGCTTAAGTTGGCGCAGGACCTGGGGGTCCCTATCAACACAGCTGACGAGATTGATATTTCTTCTTTGAGAGTCGCCACGAGTATTCAAGCGCACGAGGCCCTACAATGGAAACAAGGCGTTGGTTGCAACGCTGCTGTCGTCGCAGCCCCGGGTTCGGTGGTCGCCGAACCCCAAGTCGTCAGCCCACGAGAGGAGGCGTTCGCCACGGGACGACCAGGGGACTGGAGGCCGGGGGCCCGGTCGCCTCTGCGATCGGGCCGAAAGTCGGAGCAACCAAGATCTACTCCGACCCTCGTCACGTGCTATAACTGCGGCCTCCGGGGCCACGTGGCGTCCGGGTGCCGCGCTCCGCGGCAGCGCGCCATGGGAGCTCGGCTGGACGACGACCGAGAGCCCAAGTCATCTCTACAATCCCCGGCAAGTCGCGGCACCTCACACGCTCGGCCTGTTTATTCGGCACACATGGGACGCCGCGTTGCGGCGGAGGAGGGCCGGTTAAGGTTCGGGGATTCGGTTCGGCGAGGGGGGTTCGGCCGGGACCAGGGAGACATTGAATGGGCGGAATTGGGGCATAGAATTGTGGCTGCTTCGGCGGGTTCGTCCGTTGTTACGGGATCTATTGATGGGGTTGAGATTAGGGTGTTAGTGGACACGGGGGCATCGGCAACTATTATATCGGACCTCATTTATAATATTCTTCCAGTCCAATGTCGTCCGCTGCTTCCAGTGGATGTGCCATTTTACGCCGCTAATGGGGGATCGTTGGGCATTATCGGTCAGGTTAGGGCGTCCATTTGCATTGGAGATATCAAATTGTCGGGACCCGTTTTCGTTTCGTCTTCTTTGGCAGTTCCGTGTCTTTTGGGCACTGATTTTTTGGCTAAAATGCCTATTAAAATTCTTATCGATCAACGATGCATTGAACTGCCATCGGGTCGCCGGATTTCATTTTTGACGGGCCCTACTGACATTCGGACGGCGTGCGCTACGATACAAGCGGTGGCGACGCAGACCGTGCAAGTGCCCCCGGGTTCACAGATGTTGATTCCCCTCCGGTTGCGGAAACCATGGGTGAGGGAGGCTTCGGGACAAAGTATGCTTTTGGGTCCTTCTAACAAGGCTGTCGGGGGTCTTGATTTATCGGTGGCTCACGCTTTGGTGCGGGCTGACAGGGATCCGTTTGTGATGGTTTTGAACGCGGGGTCGCGACCAGCTGTCATTCCGCAGGGCACCGTGCTGGCTCACGCGGCGCGGGTCCCTGTGGATGATGGGTTGGTTGCGCAGGTGGGCTCGAGCCCCGCGCGGAACGTTGAGCCAAGGGAAGACCTTGAGTGGGTCCATTCGCTATGCGCCGCCTCGGACGATTTGTCGGCGGCGCAGTTGGGTGCGCTGCGCGAGTTGCTCATTGAATTCTCTGATGTATTCAGTAAACATAAGTATGACATTGGGTGCACGGATTTGTTGCACCATCACATTGAAACGGGCGATGCGGCGCCGGTCAGGCTAAATCCCTTCCGACTGAGTCCCGTGGAGAAGGAACATGTTCAGTCGGCTGTTAACGAAATGCTAGAAGCCGATATTATTTCGCCCTCCTCTAGCCCGTGGGGAGCGCCTATTGTGCTGGTTAAGAAGCAGGACGGGTCCCTGCGATTCTGCGTTGATTTCCGTCGCCTGAATAAGATCTCTGTGGCTGACGCGTATCCGCTCCCCAGGATGGATGAGTCCCTCGATGCATTGTCTGGTGCGCGATATTTTTCGACTCTTGATTTGTTATCGGGGTTTTGGCAGTTGCCGCTCGACGAAGAGTCGAAACCTAAGACAGCATTTCGGACTCCAGGGGGGCTGTTCCAGTTTAACCGGTTACCCATGGGACTTCACTCCTCTCCAGCGACGTTTCAGCGACTTATGGAGCTGGTTTTGTCGGGCTTGCAGTGGGATACATGCTTGATTTATATGGACGATGTCATTGTTTTCAGTAAAACGTTTGAAGAACACCTCCAGCGATTGAGAGGGGTGTTCTTGCGAATGCGATCGGCTAAGTTGAAATTTAAACCGGCCAAATGTCACCTCCTTCGTAGGTCGGTTAGATACTTGGGTCACATTGTCGATTCTTCGGGGATCTCCACCGATCCCGCGAAGACGGATTGTGTCGGTTCGTGGCCGACACCTACGTCCGTTTCCGACGTGCGTAGTTTCATCGGGTTTGCTTCTTATTATCGGCGGTTCGTTGAGCACTTCGCCACTATTGCAAAACCCTTGCACGCTCTAACGGCGAAGGGAGTGAAGTTCAAATGGGGACCGGAGGAGGAGGCCGCGTTTCGCTCCCTCCGGGACGCCTTGGTGGGTGCCCCACCCTTGTGTTATCCCGATTTTGCCAGTCCCTTTTTGCTGGACACGGATGCTAGCAACACGGGCATTGGGGGGGTGCTATCCCAAGTCGTTGGGGGTGTTGAAAGAGTTGTCGCCTACGTAGTAGGGTGTTGTCTCCGGCGGAGCAGCGCTACTGCGTCACCCGTCGCGAGCTGCTTGCCATTGTCTTTTTTGTGCAGTAGTTTAGGCCATATCTCTATGGTCGTCACTTTACGGTCCGAACGGACCACGCGGCGCTACAGTATTCATTGAGGGTCGCCCAGCCCTCGGGCCAGTTGTCGCGTTGGTTGGAAGTCCTCCAGGACTATCAGTTTACGACTACGTACCGTAAGGGGTTGCGACACACAAATGCCGATTGCTTGTCGCGGTTGTTGCCTTGTGATGAATGCGCGTGTTTGTCGGGATCGGCGCGCTGTAAACCGACGCTTGCGGGGGAGATGGGGGCACTGGCTGCGACAGCGGGCGCACCGATCGTGGATGATTCCACTGCCTCTCAGGGTCGGGACTCGCTGCTCTCGTTGTCGCTCAGCGAATGGGGCCGCCTCCAGATGGCGGACAGCTCGCTGCTAGCATTGCGCCGCAAGGTTGGGGGTCCCGAAGGGGACCAGGAGCGTACCAGCTCCTATGTACTTGAGCAGGGCATGTTATTGAGATGGGACAGTTTGTCCCGGCGGAACGCACTCGTGGTGCCTTCCGCTGTGAGGGGGAGGGTTGTCTTGGCGGCACACGAACGCCTCTTGCACTTGGGAGTTAACAAGACGCTTGCCCTGCTTCAGCGTGACTATTACTGGCCGGGAATGGGAAGTGATGTGGTAAATATTCTGAAGGGGTGCGTTGAGTGCGCCAGGCGTAAACCACCGCTCGTGGCAGCAAATCCACCGCTGCAATCTATTCAGGTCTCGCGTACCAACGAGCTCGTTGCACTCGATATTTTGGGGCCCTTCCCAGTCACGCCGAGAGGGAATAAATATTTGTTAGTGGGGGTCGAATACTTTACCCGATGGACTATGGCGTGGCCTCTCGCTAACCAGTCGGCAGCGGCTGTGACGGATGCCTTCGTCCAGGGCTATGTCCTGGACAAGGGGGCTCCCGAACGCCTGCTGACCGACCAAGGTAAAAAATTTTCGAGTAAATTGTTGCAAGAGGTGTGCGATCTGTTGGGTACCAAGAAGGTGCGTACCTCCCCGTACCACCCGCAGACAGACGGGATGGTGGAGAGACTCCACAAAACTTTGACTTCCATGCTGTGCCAGCAGGTGTGCGAGGCACATGTAGATTGGGACCTGCAGGTCCCGGGAGTCCTTGCCGCGTATAGAATGGCCCCCCATGCAGCTACGGGGTTTTCCCCATTCTATTTGATGTACGGTCGGGAAGCTGACCCGCCAATGGAAACGCAACTTGGCCTGTCCGCTCCACGAACTAATTCTAATTTGGCAGAACATATTAAGTTTAATATTCACAAGCTGACAGAGGCGAGGGAGGCCGCACGGCTTAATTCGCGGGCTCGCCAAATTGCTAATGAACGGTTGCGGGCACGGAAGGTGTCCATGCACGAATGGAAACCAGGTGACAGGGCCTGGCTGCATTGCCCTCAGGCACCCTTGGCTACGTCGCCTAAATTGTTGAGACCGTGGAGGGGACCCGTGGAGGTCGTGCGCGTTGCACGGCCCCAGTGCGTTCAGATAAAGTGGGGAAAGCGCCGTTGGTACGTTCACCCCTCCCGACTGAAACCGTTCTCGCCTCCATATGGCCTCCCCTTGTGTCGTGATGGCCGGGCGTGTGACGTGACCGGCGACCCAGAGGGGGAAATGTCTCTGCCTGATCCACACGTGTTTTCGCCTGATCTGCTCCCAGGTGTCTCGGAACTGACAGCTGCCGATCACCGGCGGCCGGATCTCCGCGGCGGGGCCGGCCCTTTCAGGCCCGTTCCGCGCCGTCTGGAGCAGCCGGAACCGCCGGACGGTCGTCAGTGTCCCGCCCCATACGACGGACCAGCCAGACGGACTCGCGCCAGGTCGTGCTACTTTGCATGACCTGCCTCGTGAGGAGTCGGGGCAGTTGGAGCGCCTCGTCACTGCGTGTAGTCGCAGGGACGTGGGGCGCGTTCGTTTTTTGGAATTTGCTTGTATCGTGTTATTGTTGACTTTTCGTGTTCATTGTCAATCTGTACATAGTTATTCTTGTTGTTGTTGTTGTTATGTTACGGGGCACACTGGGGGGGTTACGGGTTTTTTTTTGTTGGTTGTCGTCTTATCGTTGCGGTTGGTTGTTGTTAGCAGCCGGGCCGGCTGCGAGCTATGTGGGAGGGGGTGATGTAGTGGTGATACGCGCTGGGTGTATACGTCGTGTGCCAGCGCGTATGTACGGGTGTGTGTGTGGTGACGCGCGCTGACGGGGAGGAGCAGGCGTCAGTGCGCGGGTGGGGGTAGTGCTGCTGATTGGCTGTGTGCCGGTGACGCGCTGAGAGGGAGTGATCGGGTGGCAGCGCGGTGTGATTGGTCGGGGAGTGGAAACACGCGCTGGGCGGAAACGGATCGTAGAGATAGCGCGTGGTGATTGGGTAACTGAGGAGCGGTGCCGACGTTGAGGTCCGCATCCGCTCCGTCTCCCGGGAAGAAGAGATATATAAGGTGATGCACAGAGGAGTAGGGGGGCAGAAGTGGAACCATCTAAGAATGAAGACGAAGGTGCAGAGATAGAGCCCGGAGAGGAGAGTAATGGAGAGGAGAGGAGAGTAATGGAGAGTAGAGGAGAGTAAGGTATAAGTGTGTAGCCAGAGAGAGAGAACGGTCTACACGAGCTGAGTAATGTATAGTGTGTAGCCAGAGAGAGAGAACGGTCTACACGAGCTGAGTAATGTATAGTGTGTAGCCAGAGAGAGAGAACGGTCTACACGAGCTGAGTAATGTATAGTGTGTAGCCAGAGAGAGAGAACGGTCTACACGAGCTGAGTAATGTATAGTGTGTAGCCAGAGAGAGAGAAAGGTCTACACGAGCCGAGTATGCATACGGTGTAGCCAGAGAGAGAGAAAGGTCTACACGAGCCGAGTATGCATACGGTGTAGCCAGAGAGAGATGCAAAGTCTACACGAGGCGAGTGGAGAGTGTAGCAGAGGCGCAGAGTCTACACGAGACGAGAGAAGAGTGTAGCCGAGGCGCGGAGTCTACACGAGGCACAGAGAGCCAGCAGCACAGAATCTAAGAGAGTCAAGAGAAGCGTAGGGCGGAGAGAAGAGGTCACGAGTTGTACCGTTGTATGGTGACCGCATTGTGAAGAAGAGAGGCCACGCGTTGTATCGTTACAAGTCAAGATTTAATAAAAGAAGTGTGTTCCCGTCAAGGAGTTTCCTGCCGTCATTTTCCAATACTTCACTTGTACAGCACCATCAGGGCATCATATCCTTACGTGCCATTTGAAGTTGTCTCTTTCTGTCCTTGCAAAGAAAGGCAATGCATCTCAATGAGCTCTCAACTGGTTCAACAAGATACAATTATTCACGGAAAGTTTTAAATGCCTTTCACAAATAAAAATCTCAAATTGAAGAATGACTCTGAAAACATTTACCGAGGGAAGTTTAAACACCACTCCGGGCCCAAATGGGAATCAGCTGAAGAAATATTTGCCAAAAAGCTAAATTGTGAAACAGCTGCCGATTCTCCCCCCGATATGTATAATTGATACCCGGGTGTTTGCTAAGTTATACCTGAAAATGCCATGCAACTTTCCATGTTTGCATGGTTGAGATTACAACATTTTGCAAAGTCAACACAAGTCAGAAAACCGGTGATGCTGTTACATTACTTATTTTCAATTTCAATGAAGGATAAAGTCAAAGTGAATAGTTTAGCCAGTTGGTTGTGTGTTGCACAATCAGCATCGCTGACTCATTTTATTGCGTCAAATGTCACGAAAGTTAATTCGAAGGTCAAAGGCAAGAACAATGCAACCTTTAACGTCACTCGCTTGGTCAATGGCTCTTCTCTTCAGAGTTCAATAACATTGCTAAATTTTTATATTCTTGGTTCTTTCGGTAAAGTCACGTAGAAGGGAAATAATAAAATAATAAAAATAAAACATCATAAGATAAAATTCTCACGACGTATCGGCCACAACGCAAGCAGCCGTCCTCAGGTGGATTTTAGCATATTGATGATATGTAAACTCCTTTGTCAAGGTTCTCTCCTCCGACCCAGCTTAAAAATACGCTGCCAAGCTTAGCAGTGTTCATTAGGACGCTGTCTTTCCGACAGCCCTGTTCTTCACCTGAGGACGGCTGCTTGCGTTGTGGCCAAAACGTCGTGAGAATTTTAATAGTTTTATTTTAATTATTTTATTATTTCCCTTCTACGTGACTTTACCAAAAGAATCAAGAATATGAATCCATGCAGTCACGAAAGCTTTAAATAAATAAATAAATTCTCTATTTTGTTTTAAATTCCACGAACATATACATCACTTTGAAATGTCCCTGTCCAAGTGTTTAAAGATATTCTACACCATAATCTCCAGATTGCTAGACACTTTGGAAAGCAAGATGCACCGCTATCAGGAGAAAACGGAAGAGCCGTCTTCCAAAAGTTAATTACAAACGTGCAGCTTTAAAATGGAGAGAGATTTCTTATGAAACATTACACTGAATGGCTGGTGGTGTCTTCTGTGTATTAACCGTCTTCCAGGATGTGATTTCGAACAGCTTGATTTAAACACATCTTCCTGAAAACAAAGACGGAACTCCAACTTTTGTTTTAAAATCCCGGTGGGGGTGGAGGCGGGGGGGGGGATAGGTGTGTCTTACATCACAAATTAAGATGCAAATTGGCAAAGTTCTGTGACAGTGATGCGGACAAACAACTTGTGGCGGGGGATCAGGTTTCCGCACCGAAATCGTAATAGCCTCCGATGAGACGGAAATGCGTGCGGCCAAGAGAAGTCAGCTACAAGCGAGGCCCGGGGTTCGAGAAGCTCGGCGCGACATTGCAACACCGTGCAAGCACGGCAGATTGGCTTGCTTGGATCAAGAAAAAAAAAACCTCAACACATTCATCAATAACACAGGCGTAGAGAGGAAAATTATATAAAAGGCAACGTTACGGGCAATGGTCCTTATTATTAATTTAGCAGGGCAATGACCATCTGCTATTAAGAAGGGCCGTGTCCGAAAACGTCGCATGTATATTGTGTTTACAATTCAGGACAGTGTTTTTAATGAGTATGCTTGCGGAAATGGCCCATCGTCGTAGCTAAGAGCAATTGCCCTGCCTTGAAGAAAGGCCATCGTCTGAAATGCCATCAATTATATGTCCTCTCTTTAGGGCATTGTTATTGACGAATGCGTTGAGGTTTTGTTTTTTTGTCTGCTTGTGTGCCACTGCCAATGCAGTATCACAATGTTTTTGTTTCACTTGAATCAAAGCCACACACACAAAATGCAGTGGGAGGGGGAGGAGGGAGCAGCAAGAGCAATCGGTGATGTGCTGCACCGTCCTGCAGACACAAAAAATTCCAATGGGAGGCAGCCCCAGGAAATTCCCCCGCGTGAAATTACTGCCACGGCGAGCAGAGTTTTCAGTGAAGCGATGACGCCCGGCGTTCTTGGAAAAGCCGTGCCAAGATCTGTCTGAGCCGAGCGGCGCTTAGGGCTGCTCCCTCTCCCTCCCTCCCTCTCGTTCCCTCGCTCCGCACAGTCCATCTAAGAGTCTATTTAAGCCTCCGATTTCTCTAATGGGTGCTGCTGCTGCCGAGCTGCTAGTAAAGTTATGTAAATGTGAAAAGGTACAGCCCTGCAATTGCTTGCTCAAGTCACTACAGGGTAAAAGGCCACACGCCTGTGGGAGCCCTGGGGAGTCCCCTAGAGGGGATTTTGGTCTACTCTTCCACGCCAGCCAGACGGCTTGGAAAAGGCAGAAGTACCCACACTTTACCCCACCACATGCATCCTGCCCGATTGACTAATTGCTCTACTTGTAAGCAAATAAAGGAATTGAACACATTAACTAGAAATGCTATTATGAGGTTAGTATTAATTCATAGCCCTTTGGCAATTCGCTGATGGAAGACTGCCCACACAGTGTAGGTCATGGGGATTATACAAATGAATTTCACCACGCTGGTCAGTGCCGATTGGTAAAGGGGGCGCACACCCAGGAACCAGTTCAGATCCCACTTGCACACGGATGTTAGCAGTGGCTCGGAATCAAACTCAGGTTACTGGGTTCAGAGAGCAGGGTGTGAACCACTCTGTAACTGCTCCATCCCATTCTCCGTTTGCCAAGATATATAACTGCACGTAAAAAAAAAAATCTACATCTTATTCACATTAATTCAGTATCTTATTTGAGCAGGAGAGATGCTATTTTGAATTGCCTTCACTTAAGCAAGGGTGACCTGGCAAACAATAGCCAAGTAGGAAAGGATACGAATGTATTGCTGCATTAATTGCACGGATATTTTTCAAATTTTGGGGATTTTGGCAACGACACCAGCACACAGTGGCCCATTCTTGTGAATGACATCACAATGTCATTCCCGGCCACTTAACGACAGAAGTCACAATTTGAGAATTCCATGAAAAAAAACCTATTGGGCATCCGGGGACCAATCTAACAAGTCGACTGTGGTCGCGCCGAGTTCTGGGCCAATTATCTACCATCAGGCATTATCCTTGGATGTCTCCGTGGCCAATGAAATCATCTACGTGGCCTCCACTTCCGAAGGCAGTGTGTTCTGAGAATGTGCAGCGTGCAGTCAAGTAGAAGCGTTCCTGAGTGGCGGAAGGGGTGTACGGGCGGGTGGGCGGGCCGGCGTCGCGAGCTGTGACCCCGTGAAACCTTCATTTTTTTTCCGTTGGAAAACTTGAGTCGCTTCTCTTACAGGAAGTCGTTCTGCTCCCTCTAAGAAAATGTTGCCATGGGCTAAATTGTGAAAGGGGAAGCAGCCGAAGGTAAAAAACAAACGTGAGTGTGCACGTACACATACTTTGTATGTTCAGTGGGTTATTTTTTTGTGCAGTGATTGGTGACCAAACTGTCAGGCTCTCTATACTCGAGTCTGATTTAACCTCAGGGAGTTGCCAGAATGTTTTACCCAGGATTGCAGCACACGCTGGATCAGAGGTCTGACAAAATTATTATGATAACCCCGAGCCACCCGGCCACATCAGGAGTTAAAATACCCTGATGGACGGGTCTCATAAACACATCTTCATAATCACAATAATTTCCCTTATGCAATAAGGGACGATAGAACAGAAAAACTGTTTAAAAAATAAATACTCTTTGGTTTTTTCGGTAAAGTCACGTAGGTTAAAAAAGAAAACAAATAAATTAAAACACGACGTTTCAGAGGCAACACAAGCTTCCGTCTTCAGGTGGAACAGTCACAGAAAAATTACTGTATCAAGTGAAGAGAGCTCTAACCTATGTGACTTTACAGAAAAAACCAAAGAGTATGGATACTTGCAGTCACGAAAACTTAAAATCTTTAATTAAAAAATAAATGTTGCTTTTAGCAGAAAAGTAGCCATTGGAATGGCATGAGACTTGCTCTTGGTGGTATTTTTATTTTTTAGGCTGGTTTCAACAGGTTCTTTTGGAAAAGAAAATGGAAAAATCCAAGCACTAAAATCTATGTTTGAACCTCTCTTGAGCCAAAGAGGGAAAGTCGAGAAAAGGAAAAGGTATACGTGGACACGCCGACATCTCATCTCCGGTCTCCACACGGCATGCCTCTCGCACGCGCTCAGCAACACATCAGAGGTTAAACATGGTGTGGACATCTATCATGCAGCGCGGCACTATTAATAACCGGGGAATAGAGATCACATCGATGAACACACCCGGCAGACTTTCGCACACGGTCACGCACGCACACAGCACGAGTCGTGACTGGGAAAAACACAAACAAAACTGACCGGATAGGTGTGCGCATCTCACAGAGCAAACGTTCCACTGAAGCAAAGAACATTGAGTGAAAAACAATGATTGCTGGAACTAAAATTGTGTTAAAAGGATGTGTGGCTCGGAGTCTTGAGGTCACTGAATTTTCCGCTAGGTTGCTCTGGTACACAGACCTTTTTTTAAATGACCCTTCTAAGCAGCAGCGATGGGGGGAAAAACAACCTCAGAGATGAATAGAAAGGTTATAGTGCACCGACAGCCATGCTGAATTACTCATAGGTAAAAGGTGCAGCCCTGCAACTGCATGCTCGTGCCACTGCTGGCAGAAAGCACCTCCACTGGAGGGAGATCAAGAGAGCCCCCTCTAGAGGGTACTTTGGCCTATTCCTCCATGTTGATCAAACTACCACGCCAGGAAATTGAACCGTCGACTTCTGCATTGCAAGTACAGTGTGCGAACACCATTACTCCACTGTGGCACCATCCGAATGAGCAATGTAAAACTTGATAAGTTCACTCTTCACTCACACCGATTCCAAGGTTGGTCGCCAATTCAGATCGTACCGTCGCAAGCGTCATCCGTTGGACTTGCACAGCACCGTGGGTATTTCCCCCCACAATACATCAGGACCTAAATATCCGTACGTTTAGCATGTCACTTAAAAGATGACACAGTATCAAAAAGTCACGGTGGGCTACACACGGACATCACCCACCTCCAAGGTCCTGCGCGATGAGGTTCTCGGACTCAGAGTACTCGGTAAGAATGCTCCTGCTCGTGACAGCGCCAATCATCTTTCCACAATGCTGCGTGCGGCGTTTACACGGAGAGCGTGTTCTGCGACGCTCGTAAGATTCCGTTAAGCTAGATGAAAGGGAATCAACGCTCTTACCTTGGTGTCACTGAGACCGCAGATGCCTCTGCCTCGCCAATTTAAATGACATGCATGCCGAGGGCAGACAAGGGGAGGCTGCCCAGCTGATAATGCGTTGTAATCCGTACGGTCATAAACGATTATAGGAGTACCACGCCTCAGTTTTACACTTTTGACCCCAATGCCTAATCAGCTCAGACTAGAAAAAAAAGTGAGAACATTTAAACTGCAAGGTGTAAATGTCGTTGGATTTAAAAGAAGTACTTACATGTAATGTAATTTACAACAAAGTACGCAAAGTGGTAAAAAAACAAAGTTCAAATTAGACCATGTGCAGGTTCCGCTTGCATTGTTACATCGCAGAATGGTTCGAGGTGGCGACGGATTGTTCACGGTCGATGATGAGACCCGTCAAGCTGTCATGTACCTGACGAAGGTGGCACTGCAGGCAGATTTGTGACCAGCTTGTGAATGTTGGGCGTTTTATCCTCATACCTATTTGGTTTCACCGGATATTCAAATTTTTTCCACTTGCAGGAATTTAAAAAACCCATCCCAAAACAGGACCCTTCTGAAAATGTATCGGGGCTCAGTGGGCATTTCCGGGTAAAACAAATACTTTTCTTTTAAGTATTAAGAGTGTTACTGTAAATAAAAATGTCCCTGCTCTATGTATACAGTGGGGGTGTTTCCTTGCAAAGGAAAGTTGTCGATAAAGGCAATCACTTCCAAACATAGCGTATCTCAGCTGTGAGGTACGCGATTGGCATTGTTCACAAGTTCCTGAAAACGACGATTACTTCATATTGCAAAGAACAATAACGAAATACAATTAGCGTTGTAATTGTGGGGATGCTGCTGTGGTGGAACGATGAGCAGATTGGACTTTCAATCCAGAGGTCGTTGGCTCGACTTGATCTCCCAGCGTGGAAAGTTGAAAGAATGACAAGTTTCTTAAAAACCTCTGCATCGATCAGCGGAGCAGTGCAATTGGGTACATCGCAGTTAGTTAATCAGCTGCGAGGAGCTAGCATGTGATAGGGTAAAGTGTGGGTACTCCTACCTCATCCAAGACATCTGCGCAAGCATGGAAGTGTAGATCAAATACTCAAGTGGGGGCCTTTCTGCCAGCAGTGGCTTGATTAATGAATTGGGAGGCCCGCACCATAATACTGCTGTTTCACAGCCTCCATGATCTCTTACACAGTACAGCAATGTATCAATTATCCTCGTAATTTAATGTTATAGGCACTGGTAAATTTAAATTATTTAACAATTTTATCAACTTTTGATTTAAAACTTTCGTGACTGCAGGGATTAATATTCTTGGTTCTTTCGGTAAAGTCACGTCGAAGGGAAATAATAAAATATTAAACAATTAAATTCTCACGACGTTTCGACTGCAATACAAGCAATCATCATCAGGTGTGAAATCCACAGCAATAATTTTTTATTTCAAATTTTCTTGCTGTGGATTTCACACCTGATGATGATTGCTTGTGTTGCAGTCGAAACGTGGTGAGAATGTTATTGTTTTCTATTGTGTTATTTTATTATTTCCCTTCTACGCGACTTTACCGAAAGAACCAATAATATAATATAATTTTCACAACGTACACGATAGTGTAGCTGTGCCGTTTTGCTTCCTTGTTGATGTTGTTCTCTGAATCAACTTTGCAATTTTGCTTGTACAATGTCAGGAATGTAGGCCGAGCAAAATAGATCACCCATTTCAATAAACTTTCCTAAAATAAAATCGATCAACGAGAGTCGGGGGACAACACCATGAGGTCCTATTGACTGTTCATGAACTTCAGTCCCACCATCGCTGCGTTACAATGCAATGCAACAGAAACAGATGCATTAGATGTAATGAATGAAGGAGGGTAAGGGCTCAGCGTGAAGTCCGGTGAAGCTCGGATCAGGGTGTTAAAGGGCTTGCTCTAATGCTGAATCAAAGAGCTCAGCTTTGAGGTGTAGAGGCATCATTTAGGCTTAAGCAGTCAGCAGATTCTACTTTTAAACTACTGACGTTTACATAATACAGTCAAGGAAATCAACTTCCTCGGTTTAACTTATTTATCTTAATTTTTGCTCAGGAGCGAATTGGTGGCTGTGGGTAATTCATAAATATAGAGATGCCATCGAGTGAAAGTACATTTTATTGAAATGGATTGCGTTCACAATTTGCAAAAAATTTTAAAGCTAGACATTTGATGTATGGCAAAGCACAAGATCACCCAATCTTGCAAATTATGCAAGTCGAGCCTGTACTATCAATTGTATAGTAAGCAGAAACCCTTCAAACTTTCCCATATAATTTCTTAGCGGTTGAGGTAATGGGGCCAGCAGGGAAATGAATAAACTTTGCATCTGTGCACTTCGGAAACAAAATATTTCCATACTGCACATACCAACTTATACGTCGCATTTTATTGAAGAAATAATTTAATGCATTGTTAAATATGTTCAATAGTGGCAGTTAATGTGATCGTGACATTTAAACACTGAATTTTTGCTTCAAACAGCTGTTTTAAATGTTTGCATCTTTTACATTTCCATGTTTTGTCGGCAAAACTGACCTTTTCGCACGGCAACATGTAGATGTTTCTCTCTGATACGCAAATTAGAGAATCACATGGTACATGCGTTTTTCGGAATGTAACTACTTTGGTGGTCAATTTACATGCTGTAAAACAGTTACATTCCCAATACAGCCCCATGGTAATATCTGCGGTTACAGACATTGGATATTATTGTATAATTCGATGTTAAGAGGTTGTGTTGCATTGCACGGAATGGTATGCCAACGACTCAAAATGCGCATCGATCTCGTCCGGTCTGAGTAGCTAAGCGGGGTTGAGCTTGGACAGTGCTTGAATGGGTGATAACCATGCACAAATAATATGTTGGCACAGGGGCTTCGTGGCTACTTGGTTGGGTAACAAGAGGAAAGTACAGCAAATTGCTTTGCTGTACTATACTGCCATGCCCCTCACCAGCCTTCATCAACCACCTATTGACCAGAATGGTGAAGTATAGTCAAATAACCCCCAAGAAACTGCAGTACAGTATGGCAATGTCTTACTGTGTCCAAATCCAAAAATGCTAAATTACTTTAGATCTCTGGTTAATAGGTGTATGTACAAAAACATATAAATGTACTTTCATAGCTATGATCACGTAGAACCTTGTTAAAAAAAATACTGCAAATGGCCTTTTAGCTGGTAAAAAAATTATGTTTTTCAGGATACACGGTTTCTGAGGTTCAATGAATGGATCTCAGTTACAATGTTGTGTTAGTTATTTGCTAAACTCATAACAGATACTTTTTTAGTTTTTAGTCTATTCTGCTGTGAGTATTCCACTAACTTTCAAATTATTCGATATTTAATCGGTTTTAACAAACTTAAGATTCGTAATAAAGTTTACATTTTTAATTGAAAAAAATGTGAACAGTTTTTGTACACACTCATAACAATTCCAAAACCCGAAGTCATATATTCACTAAATTATATTCAACTAATGTATATTATAATGTGAAAGAGAAATACATTTTAAACTGGATCAATGTGTTCTCAGCTTTCTAAACAAATAACGATGATCATGAGGAAAATGATGCTTATACAAACAAAAACTGTGCCAGACCAAAGTCAGGACAATTGAACGCTTTACCTGTAACCTTTAAAATATATATACATATATATACCAGGCAAAGCCCACGGAGCTATTAGCTCTTTTTCAGAGGTGACTTGGCCACACATAATAGCTCATCGAAGTGGATGAAGTCATCATGTTGAAATTTACAGTAGCAGCCAAATCATCTAAAACGCACGTTTCTCAAAGTAGAGTGCAAAACCGGAGGAACCTAAGAGGAAAAAAAAATCCACGCGACCATCATTGGTGAGAGAGAACACGCAAACTCAAAATATATAACAGGCACCCCGTCAGGAATTTGGGATCGAACCCACAACCTCCAACATTGCAGGCGACGGGGATAGCATCTCGCTTTCGCGGCGCCCGTCCCGCAAAGGACCACAAACGACCTATAAACACACAGGGCAACCAAAGTGCGTGGACGCGTGAATTAAAGGTCAGCGTCGACAGCGCGTGGAGGGGGGGGGGCAACACGCCGTCAATGCAAAAGAAGAAAACAGCAGAAGGTTGCCTGATGTCACTCTGCGTTCACTGGGGGGGGGGGGGGAGTGTGGGGGGCAGACCTGACCACCACTTGCATGGACAACTTCCCACACTTGGTGGTGGTGGTGGGTGGAGGGGATTTTTCTACAACCGTAGAAATCCCCGAGCAAGCTGGCGGTGGGGATTACGGCAAGGTCAAAGGCACCCCGACTCGCGCGTTTAAAAAAAAATGTTTTGCAAAAAAATTGAAGAAATTTAAATAAATACAACTGGGGGAGTGGGTAGGGTGCTGGGGTGGATGAAGGAAACAAATGTCAACTTGCACAAGTTGATAGCGATAAGGTTGTCGCGGCCTCTGACTTCATCGTAATTGGGCCGTGGGACGCTTGTGCGGGTCGCGGGATTGCGGAACGTTCGTGAGCGGTGCGAGATAACGTTGACCGTGTGCCCCCCCCCCCTGCCCCCCATCATACGACGAAAAGGGAGAAGAATGATAAGAAAAAAACAACAAAAGGAGAAGTGGCGGCCGTGTGCGCGGTACAAAACGGCAGCAGGAAATGAGTGTAAACAAACGAACGCGTGCCATGAACAACACACGGGGGGGGGGGGGGGCACTGCTTGTGTACACAGGGGTAACGTCACTCCTGGGGGGGGGCCCTCTTACCTCGACGGAGGCGTCTGACTGACCTCACTTTCCCAAACGCCGCCCGCCTTCTCTCTCTCTCTTTCTGCTGCCCGCTGCCTTTTGCTGTTGCACGATTCCTGCTCAGACAAGCGGAGTTTCAACAGCGCAGTGTGGCAAGTTGCTGATGTTGTGTTGGTCAGGGGCTGGGGAAGAGACGTTGTGGGGGGGGGGGCGTCGTGTTCGGAGAGTTTTATGGGGCGGGGACGGGGAGAAATCAGGGAATGACCCCCCGGCCGTGTCCTTCCCGCTGCGTAACGCAAAGCCAACTCGGGATTGGAGTCATCATGCGCACACGCGGGCAGTGGGGGGGGAGATGCTCGCACGGGGGACATGGGGACAGGAGCGGGGAAACGAGGCTCGCACGCAGACACCACGGGGCTCGCACGGGGACACACCGGGGGGGTCACGCTCGCACGCACAGAGCTTGCGCGCACCCACACGGAGACTCCCACGGGGACCCGGAGCTTGCGCGCAGACACGGAGACTCCCACGGGGACCCGGGGCTTGCACGCACACACACGGGGACACACACGGGGACACGGGGCAATCGCACCCACATGGAGACTCCCACGGGGACCCGGAGCTTGCACGCACACACGGAGACTCCCACGGGGACCCGGGGCTTGCACGCTCACACACGCAGGGTTGGCACTCACGCCCGCCCGGGCAGGCTGCGACTGCTGCTGCTACTGCACAAGGGAGGGAGGGGTGTGGCGTGCGTGTTGGCCCTATCCACATTACATTATTCTACCCTTGCACTGCCTTTTGGATTCGCGTACGTTTCCTTAACGACCGTCGAACACCTCGTTTGTTAGCTGTGCAATATTCCTCAAGGACCCTCAACTCGTTCTCTGCAATGTCGGTGTTGTTGTTGCTGCTGCTGCTGCTGCTCGGGCTGACACGCAGCACCGCGGATCTCTCGCGTAAAATAGCTGGGCAACTGGCTGAACGGGATCGTCCGTGTAAGAAATAAAATAAACTATAAACGGTGGCCTGTCACCACCAGCAGCGAGTGACGCTTTGCCAGCTGCCAGAGTTGTCCTATGTCCGCGACTTGAGCATACAGACTTCCACTAACCCCGCATTGCAAGCGAGGGAACAACCCCACACCTGCACACCAATTGCTTTTGTGGGGTTTCAACCCGTGTCCACCGGCATTGCCATGGGTTTTTTAGCCGCATGATAAATGGCTGTATATATCAGTAATGAGATGTATGTCAAGGAACAAAGCTTGCGCTTATGAAATTGAAGCCCTGGGGATGAATGTATCTCATTCAGAGGTGTGTCTCCAAGACGTGATGAGAACACATGATACAACTTATTTTTGCGGAAAGTTTAGTTTCCTTTCAAGAAAGGCAATCTTTTAAAAAGGCGTTCAAATGATTTGCCTAATCAGATTCTTATCCGATTTAACTAAGTCGGCATCACCAAGGTCTTCAGCCACTCAAGTCATTGAGTTGAGCATCGTGTCAACAAAGCCACTAAAAGCCAGCTTCAAATGGGATCTGGACTTGAATCATGAGTTCCATCGACAAAGGAATTGCAGGTCGCCCAATTCTAATAACTATGGCATGGAGCAACGTCGACATGCATTCACTCCTCCTCTGTCATCCACTGGTGACTCGTTGCCATGGAGCATCGTAAGGAAACGTCCGCTGATGTTGCCTAACAAAGTCTGGGTAATACCAGGGATAGCAGGGTCAGAGTTCAAGGCACTCAGCCCACGTTCCTGTGAAACATATTTGACCTCGACCTGGTCAAGCTGGATTAACGAATGCCTTGTCTCCATTAGCTCCATCCTTTCCCTACCCTAGTCAATGAACTCGGACAATGACCTGGGTAAGGTGAACATTTTTCGGATAGAAATTCAAGCTTAATGAGGGGAAAGTGCCTGGCTTTGTTTCTTATTTTTAGAGCCAGGGCCGGTTAGCCGATGAGGTTGATCATTCGAGTGAATACTCAAAGCAACATTTTTTTCGTGTTGAAACATTCCGGTTCATTTAAAAATGGTCTACTCCAGAAAATTATGCCATCGTCGTGCACTCTAGTTAGTACTGTGCAGACATTACCAGCCAGTGGACAGAAATCAAACCCCTGACCTAACACAAGCAGCATACTTGCCGACCCTACACATTTAAGCGGTAGGCTACCAATTTGTCAAACCTTTTTACTGCAAACAGATTGTCGAAGCAAAAATTGCTTGAAAATGCTTTTCAAAAACTTCATGAAGTGGTACGGTTATCTTTGAAAACCAGTATGCCGTAAAATGGTGTGTAAAATCGGCAGCCTCAAGTTTAAATGGGTAGGATTGGCAAGTACAAAACTAGCTAATTGGTAAGTTCGCTGACCATTTGGATGCCCAACCAAGCACTGCTGCTGATTATAATCATAAAGAAGAATCCTGATGCCGCAATTTATGAAAAGCACACGTAACACACTGTCCTCCCACTGCACCACAAAGAGGACTGTGTGAACAAGGCCGACAGAGCCAAGCTCTGACCCTTGAAGTGACCTAAAACCAAAGTGGGGTGCTGCCCGGCCGTTCATTATCATTCCGCAAGAGGGAAACGATGACAAGAGCCTCCCCTTGTCTCTAATGTGTCACAGCAGCGTGGATGAGCACCGACTTATTTACAGGCAATGGCTGAGTGCAACACGAGTTCAGTTAAATATAGCAAAAACCTGCAACATGACAAAATGGCGAAGTGAATTCACTATTTGACTCAATTATAAGTTACGGTTAAACTATTCTCACCCACGTTCATGTGGGTGGCACTATTGATCGATTCTATGACATGCGTATACAGTATTCATAAAATCAACTCCTGTTATCCGTAGCCACCCACATATGAAGACCAGATAATAGGGGGAATAACTGCTACATCCAGTAAAACATCATCACTTAATATTTATGCCACACCACTCATGCAGTCCATTTCAAGGAGGCCCCCGCTGGCAGCTGTACCTATGAGGCACAAGGTGACTGCAGCACCAGCCAGCAAGTGGGCTACAATATGCCTATAGGAGGGGACAATGATGCTATGTGGCTTTCCAACAGTCATCTGGAAATTCTTCACACATTTTAACCGTGACTCCAGCACATATTTTTTTGAATAATGTAAATGGAACTTTTACATTAATACTGCAATCTTAATTTGAAGCTTTCGTGACTGCAGGGATCCATACTCTTTGGTTCTTTCGGTAAAGTCATATAGGTATAAAATATAATTAAAATAAATCACGACGTTTCGGGCGCAACAAAAGCATCCGTCACCTGATGACGGACGCTGATGACAGACGCTTGTGTTGTGCCCGAAACGTCGTTATTTATTTTATTTTATACCTACGTGACTTTACCGAAAGAACCAAAGAGTATTAATACTGCAGGTGAAATATAATTCACACACCACAGTATTTACCAGTGTGGCTGCCAGGCTCAAACCGAAACCTCTGCAAAAAGCAAACGTGCTACTGCTCAACCACGTCACCACTTCAGCGTGACTCCTCGTATTTGTACAAAAATGCAGATAAGAATCCATATGCAATTAACATAAATTTCCACAAACAGGGCTTGCGGATATAACAAGAATATCAGATAATAGGGTTGGGTAGGGGGAGTCTCACTGTATACACTACAGTACGAATTTTACAATGAGTGCTGTAATGCAATGACAAGTTAAATTAACAAACACAAATCAAGTAATTTGTGATAAAGTACCTTGCACATCATGAGTGAAGATGGTAATTTTATTACGTATGCATGTTGAACTTTTTTTTGCACCATACGTAGCCAACCGTGCTAATTGGAGGTGGGAAACCTATCTTCCCAAGCAGAGTCAAAGTATGATTTAAAATAATTCATCTCCACAAATGTAGAAAACACAGCGCCACCTACTGCTGTATTTAAATGGCTACAGGGTATGAAGTTGTGTTGTATGGTCCCAAGGAGAGGGAGCCTTCTGATCAGGCTTTTGTCACAAAACAATATCAAGCAGAAAAAAAATACAGTTTTGTGTACATGCATGCTGATTTAACTTTTATGAAAAAGGCTAAAGAACACGGTGCATTTAATGGTCTGAAAGTGAACAAGTAAGCGGCGCAACAAATAGCCTTGCGTGTTTTTGATATTTACTTGCATGAAATGTTGCGCGATAAAAAATGGGATGTCGAAGAAGGGCGAGTTAAATAAGGCAAGGAAATCCTATAGTGGTACCGGGAATCATGATATGATTTGTCTGACAACTGACGCAGGAACTGCACCAATGTAGTCAGTTTAGTCTCATAACTCATCACCAATCGTTCAAATACAATTCATCAATTTAGTGGCTGTGCTGGCAACATCACGGCAAACACAGCAACTCAGAATAAGGCACGGGCAAAGTGTATTGTCACTATTATGTGATAGTTAATAGGCATGTAACATACGCAAATTAGAGGCCATATTGATGAAGGAAAGGCAGTTTTCGGTAGGGCACATTCGATTGAAGGATGATAGGTCGGTGGTCAAGACAGAAGAGTGGCAGCCAAAGAGGAGATTATGTCCGAGAGGATGCCTGCTGAATTGATACAATGAAATCGGCTCAAGTGCTGATGCCAGATGGACTGTTAGAACACAGGACCACGATAAGATGACGGCTTGTGAAAGCCTTCATCCAGCAGTTGACTGATCATGGCTGATGATGACGACGAGGCATGTGACAATTACCAGATGCATGGCTACGTAGTGCTGCTTTCTGACTTGAAAAAAACACCATAATTCAGGCTGCGGAAATAAACCTTTGCGGGCGTGAAAGGGAGCGCGTCTTCTGGCTGCATCCCAAACAAAAACACAAAACACTTGGCACTTCAGCACCAAAATGTCCAAGCAGATCACAATGAGTCGAACGTAGCAACGGCTCTCGGTGTCAAATTGTCAGTACTCAATGTGCTGTCACGTTAGTAAAAGCAAATTTCAGTTTTTTTTCCGGTCACCAGACTTTAAGCAGACTCGCAACAATGCAACACACACACACCCGCGGACAAACAGGCACAATGGCCAATGCGTAGCTCAGCAGACAAAGTGATGAGGCCTTGCTAGGATTAGCCCGAAGCAGGTAGGATTACATAATGGCTGGAACAGCTCTCGAGAGTTTGTTCCAGAAATATTATAGATTTTTTTGTTGTTATCCCACTTCGCAACGCTGGAAACTACCAAACACTGTCGCTATGTACACAGATGCTGTGAACGATGGGGTGTATTCCACACCGGTTCACAATGACACCAGTGTGTAGAGAGAGACACTAGGCGGAGGAGACCCGAGGCACGATGGGGATGGGCAAGGTTTACAAAACGTGTGCAGGGTTACGTAATATTTACCGTACAAAACCCAAAATAATAAGGGTTGTCGCTACGGGCTGTCGCTACGTCTTGCTTGAATGTTGCAGCCGCACGACCCGGGGTAAGCCAAGGGTGGATTTCTCTCTTTCTCTGCCAGCGTGCAGCAAAAAGGTCTCAGAAACCCTGGCAGCAAACGCACCCACACCGATGTGTCGCCTGCGAACTTGTGTCCCATTGCAGAAGGGGGGGGGGGGCAACATGCAGTGCGGGCATGGTGAGATCTGGTGTGCAAACTATGGGAGGAAATTATTGATCAATTCAAAAGAGCTATCAATTTTTTTTAAGCTCATGTAAACATGACGTATTTCGAGTCGGTCGTGTACTGTATTGTAAGCTTTATCGCATGGGTTCACTTGACCCCAACAAACCACTTGTGGTCACTTTTTACTTTTTTTTATATTAAAACCCTTATTTTGTACATGACCACAGATAGCAGGGTTTCTGTTTCAAATTAATAATCAAATACATTAAAAACATGACAATTTTGCGTACAGATATTTTCTCTACCCAATACTGCTATTTTATTTAAAAAATTATCCTTTATTTGTCATTTGCATACCTAACACGCATGTCAAATGTTTGATTCCTCGTACGACACTATTTGCTTAATTACTGTAATTAAATTAGTTTCTCCTTTTGATAACCCAGGTCACGCTTTCAAATGAGACGATCCTGGTCTCTTGAGTTCTCACCTGGTTAAACAAATAAACTCCACTTAGACTTTCTTAAACAAATACGTGATCGCCTACCTCGAAAAAAATATTTGAAAAAGAAAAGCAATCCATCTTTATAAAACTTCCACAGCTTTGTAATGGCCCCAATAAGTTTCTACTCACAAAACCGGACAAGAAGCATCTGTATTAATGTCAAAGGTACGTGCTAGATTCGGGGCGAGCTCCACGTGCATTTTGGAGCCACCTTCATCGCCAGCAGGTAAGTACAGCCCAATAAACACGGAGCCATCACGATGGCCACATACTTTTGCCACAACCATTGGGCGTGATGTGTTAGGTCTCAGCACATGTTGCCAAGACAACGGAAATAATGTTGAGCGCCTGGTCTTCTTTCAAAACATATTTCTCATTTATGGAGGAGGGAGGGGGGTTCCTCATAGCTAACAGAGCTTGTGAATTGGCAAAACACCTCACGTAATGGTTTATATTAAAAACAAGTTTGACATACACACCAGGGGCGTAATGATGCATACAATTATTTATATCGATGTTTAAGTTGAGAATAACTACAGTATATGCGCCACTTTTGTACGCATCAATCACGTGTAAGAATCAATGCGTTTTTGTATGCATCTACAATGTATAGCACCGGTAACAATTCGTCGAATGAAAACTTATCAACTATTTTTCTTTTGTGGTGGTGGTGGATTACTGTACTCGAGCCCCTCTTAAATTGGCAGCCAGCTATAGATCCTGCCTCCTGAAGACGGGAAACCCCCAACAAGCCACACTCCAGGGTGATGCAGAAGGCAGGAAACCCCCAACAAGCCACGCCCAGGGTGACGCGGCTGATGATAGCGATGATGTCTCCAAGCCCCACCAAACGCGGGAACTTTATTGTAACACCCATAAAAAAACAGGTTTCCAGACCAATGACAACACGACGAGTACAATAAGGGGAGCAAACGTACTGTAGTTTGAAGTCGCTACGTAATAATAAGGCAGCTCTTTTAAGTTTCATGAAACACAGCAGCCATTACTGCGTAGGGTTTGTTTTATGGTGTTTCTATCCAAACTGCATTGGTAGTCAATCAAATACTTTTTTTAAAACAAATGTATGAACTAAAGCTGAAAAAGACATTTAGGAAAGTATAATGGCATGGCAGCCAAAAGAGAATGACTAAGATACTGCAAATGGATGAACATCGTGGAGATGGAACAATGAGATCAGCTCATTTACACAAGCAAAATTGATTATTCAATCCTAACATCATGAGGGATGATGACAATGTCGGGAGACCTTCATCCTGCAATGGATGGATCATGGTTGTTGATGACCTGTTCACAGTAAAGCAGTTTAATGTTTAAACACCACATTACAGTTAATTTTATTTATTTTGGAATCTGAAACACACCGATTACACCCCGAACGTGCTCTTGGCATTAGGGCACCCAGGAATGGTGTTTGGCAAAAGGGTGACCTAAAATCTTATTTTAAGCACTCGCAGCTGGGACAAATTAAATTAAGTGAAAGGCCAAATTTAAAAGCGATTATATATATATAGTCGCCGGGGACTGGGAGGAAACTATCTAACATTCCACACATTAAAACAAATTATTCCAAATCCAAGATCTCCGCTGTGCCTGCCCAGTGCACAAGCTTTACGGAGTCACCTGAGCCAAGAAGGCCATTTCACACCAACCTAAACCTATATAGCCCACCCTTGTTGGTAGTATAACCCATGCCGGATTATACCACCTGCCGTCGGATTAAACATCGCCCTTTGGAGAGAGACGCTTGACCTTTACACTTTAATGTGGCCGTTTCAAGTTGTAATTGAAGCTCATGGACATTCGAGTCTCTTTGCATCAAATGGCTGCGGCACATCAGGATACACGCCAGCCGAACTTGAAACCAGGAGCACGTTCCTCTGACTGCAAGCCGGCCACCTCTAACCACTGCCTGACACTGCAGCCATGCTTGCAGTATCACGAAACCCGCGAATATTCATAAATGCAATTGCATTTCATGACAGCTTTTTTTCCCTAAAAAAAACAGATTCACAATGAACAAAGGACCAAGAAACCACCTCTCCATGGCCAAGACATCAGCGGAAGAGCTTGACGGGGTGGATGGATTGTTTTCTACCTGTGACTTTACCGAAAGAACCAAAGAGTATGAATTCCTGCAGTCACGAAAGCTTCAAATCAACATTGGAGTGGATGGAGTTGGTAGCACCAGTATGGTTGAGACGTTATCAGTCCGAGGATGGGCCCGTCAAGGATGTTTAGTTTATTTATTTATTTATTTTCAAGTTCATTTATTAGGTATAGCCCTGTGAGCCATTCGGCTCTTGAATCGGGTGCAGCCGCAACAAACAAAAAACATGAACAAAAAACATCTTAAAGTGAATATGTGACTGAGTGCAAACAGAAAATCCAAGAAAAGACAGCAAAATATTGCAAAAAAAACACCGCACACCAACGCTGTGTGCAAAAATCCCAGTGGGATGCAAGTCAAACAACCAACAACAACCACAAAACAACTTAGATTAAGGCCATCAGTCTAACTCTGTACTACAACAAACATTAGACATGGGGGGGGGGCGTGGATGGGATAGGGGGACGGTGATGGGATAGGGGGACGGTGATGGGATAAGGGGGGGACCCCCTTCCCACCACCCATTGCAACGCAATCGACGGCAGAGGGAATAGCCCTCAACGGGCAGAGGGGTTCCCCCACACTCAGGACACCCCCCCCACATCCCAGTCATGGCTCCACCCCTCGTCCATGGGGCCGTACATTACGTCACCCCCCTTTGGACCGTACCACTCCAAACCGGGGCGACGTGGAGGGGGGG
Source organism: Lampetra planeri (assembly GCF_965212315.1). Lineage (NCBI taxonomy): Eukaryota > Metazoa > Chordata > Hyperoartia > Petromyzontiformes > Petromyzontidae > Lampetra > Lampetra planeri. Next base: position 4,343,225 of record NC_136120.1, read on the forward strand.
GGGGGTTTAATTGTAATCTTCGGCTTAAATGGAAATTCCTTAAGCCCCCCTTTGGTTGGGAAGCCACACACAAAAGCATGTTAACGAGATACAACAGTGGCTGGAATATTAAACAAGTGCACAGTTTAAACATCAACAGCAAACACCTTACAAGCAGTTATAGATTAAGAATAATGCAGTTGTTTTATCGGAGGTGAAGACTAATCCAGTTGTATTGTCAAATGTTCCATGTGTTGTACAAAAACTCGCTGCATTCATCAATAACACAGCCTCGCAAAAGACAATCATTAAGCTGCGATTCAGGGAATGACCCCTCACTACAACATCGACCGTGAAAAGAAGTCCCCAATCGCACCGCTGCCAAGTCGGTATCACCAAATCATAAGGTGTCAACAAAAGCCTTTTTTGTGACAGTATCATTATGGGGGTTTATTTTTTTGTTATTTCTACCGGACAAATGCCAAAGCATCTATCGAACGTTTAAACACGACATACAGCCGATGGCTTTCACGCACGTGGTGGCCCAGCTTATTCTACCTCTGTCGAGTTATTTCTCGTTTTCATGCCACCAGTTTTACTTAACTTTCCAAAAAGGAGCCAAAGGCCCCCCCCCCCCCCCCCCGTTTGCCTCGATTTCGCCTCCCGATTTGCTCGGGGACGTCCTTCACGCCTCGCCGACTCTACCACACACACAAGCCCCTAACCCTTTGTGCCATCTGCCTCCCTCTCTTGCACAGAACAACCGATTGGGGGTGGGGTGGGGAAGAACATTTTTTCCATTATGTCTACGCATAGAGCTCTGGCAGCGTTTCAGAACTCTCTCTCTCCCCCTCCAACCCCCATCGCAAGTTTATTCGATGCCAACGTTGCATATCCAGAGAGTCGATCTGAGAAGCATGCGAGCGAACACTCGCTGTTGGCTTTATTCAAGCGTCCTTTGTTGCTATAGCGAGCTCCGCATAATAAGCCCTCGGGTCTCTGCTAAGCAACTGCGGGGGGGGGGGGTCCCTCTCCCTCCCTCCTCTGTAAACCTGCGTGGGTCGTGACCTCAAATGTAGAGGCAAAGGGGGGTGGTGGTGGTTGCCCCCCTCCAATTGCATTCACATTTACAAGAATCCGAAAGCAAAGGGGAATCCTAAAACATAACATTGGAATGGCTTTTAAGAAGTAGCCTTTATTAAATTCAACGTGTTTGGGGAAAGCCCTCCCATTTACTCTGAATACCAGAGACAATTCTAGATTTGAAGTTTTCAGAGACAACCCCAATCAAATCCCCCCCCACCACCACCGCTGACAAATGGACTGAGCCGGACGTGGCCCAGTTAAAGGAGCCAGTGTATTTTCCACATCACATCCCCGCCACTTGCCAACCACGAGGTGCCCAATTGGTTTGTGGGCATCGCGTTCCAGAGGGAGCGGGGGGAAACGCGAGCGGGGATTGGCGCAGAGGTGGGCGGGGACTTGCTTGGGTCGATTGTGTTGGCCAATAGCGAAAACCATCGCTCATGCACTGTGGGATTTACAGCTGATGGGTTTGAAAGGAGAGGGTGGGGGGCTTTCCTCCAGACCTCAAAAACATTACCAGATCAATTTGGTTATTACTATAGCGTAGTAGTAGTAGAACTATTATTATTTAAGCCGTCTGTGACCTTGAAAACGTTTCACACTGTGTGATCAATACATATGAAAGCTTATCAGATATGTATTTATTTCATGACCTTGTTTTCTCTGTGGACTGCATTCTTACATCCCCGTATTCAATCGGTTTCATTCATTGCACAAAGCAATACTAATATCCTGGAGTCCTGGACCCCCAATAGAGGTCCAGCCGACTTTGTTTTTTGTGTGTGTAAGAATGCATTTTTACCCCTGACATTTTAAACATAAGCCATCATCAATCCACAGCTGGATGAAAGATCGACAATTAGTAGTCCACACCCAGCGCCTGCACCATGAGCTGATATAATCGTTTTGTGGACGTCCTCTTTGGCACATTCACTCTCATTGCTGCCATTTACGGAATTGTTTTTATTGCCCACTGGACATTTATTCTGGCGACGTGATTTTCCCAAGCAGACTTTTATTAACAGTAAAGACTTATGTCATAAACCTGCGGATTTTCTCATATCCGTGAGTTCTGGCATTCATTTTTATAGAGTGATAATATGTAATCGCCAAATCCTAAAAGATTGTTATGACAACATTCTCTCCGGTCTGAGAAAATAAAGTACTTTAAAACTAGAATCACAAATGTGCACATCCCCGAGACCAAGTATGTATTACTGGGTAGAAAGCATATTAACTGACAAATACTCTTGGAATATACCAGCAGTCTGACCATTAAGGACATGTTAAGCAGTGGACAATTAGGTTTCTGTGCAGTTTGAAAGCTGAGTGACCTTCTTTAATACCTTTAATACCTGCTTACATTTGCACAATGTTCAACTTCCTCTAAGCCAAACAGTCTCATTATAGCACGAGGTCAAATGCCCAGATTTTCTTTCTCCATGTGTTTTATATTGTGCCTCTTCTCTAGGTCACATCCACTGTTCTCATAGTGTTCTACAGCATCCTTCCATTTTACCCTCCCCTCAGTCTCCCTCTACTCCTTATGCCCGACACCAGCGGCACCCTCTGTCGCCTTTCTCGTGACATCTCCTCCCCAACACACGCCCAAAACTTCTAAGTCTAGCCTCCCTTCCCTATTCAACTATGCCAACCAATAAAATGTATAATTGAAAGCCTAACTTTATAGAGAGGGGGTGGCTGCTTGGTGTAATGGTTAGCACATGGGCCCTTCTACCAGTAGTGGCGTGAGAAATTACAGGACTGCACCTTTACCTTATGAAAAAGAGAAGGGCCATGCTCTTCCTTACCCTACCTCAACTAGAATTTGCAGCCCAAAGACATCACTCAGGTCAGGCAAGGGAACAAAACAGAGACTTTTGGCCCACTAAAGTAGTGGAAAACCCCATCTGGTGCATTTTCAGAAAATAAAAACAAATGGAAATATCAATCCTAACTTCGTGAACATATGCGGGGGGGGGGGGGTAATGACGTAATTTCTACTGTTAACAATAAGTGGGCTTGAGCAGAAAACGTCGCTGGAAGGAAAGGTGGTCACAGTTGTAAATTATACAAAAAAACCTGAATCGCAGCCAATGGAGGGAATGCACCCGGGATGGCATCTACGGCAGAGATGGAGTCATGAAATCAGGCTGTGTGCAGGTGCAAAGTGGATAGTTACGTCGCAAGGGATCATGATAAACGATGGTCAATTGGGGAGGCCAAGGTCTCGATCATGGCTGATGGTGATGTCATGCAAAACCGCAGGCTGCCACTTTCAGCTGTTGCATTCTGAGCACTCAAACCTCCTATATGACCTCATTGCATGCAACACCACACTTTTCAAATACAACTTTATTATTTCACCAGTGTGGCAGCCCTGTTACCCAACACTGTGCTGTATAGTAGCTTTAAGCATTGCTATCACAATGCTGTAACATTACTTGATTGCCATACAATGTCAATGCTCAAAAGGTGGGCATATGACAGTCCGTGTGACAATCCACTGCTGGAAGAGGGCCTCCCTATGCCGTGCCGGTCGACGGGGGTTATTTTTACCACACAATAATGTGGGGAGCATACAAGTACAGTATAACATTGTTTTCTACTGCACTGCCTTCTTGCTGCCCATCAAGTAGGCATATGAAGCAGTGCATTATGCAGGTGTGTGCTGGCTGGTCTGGTACGCATGAAATGCAGTGATGGCACACACACACACACGTGTGATGTCCCCTGATCATACATGTCAAACACAACGCAAGACAACATCTCTTGACAAACATATATATGCATACGTGAAAAAGTCAATGCTCATGTGTACGACTAAGATAAATAAACGCACAAGAGACGCGAACACACAGAGACAGTCCATGTGCTAGGAGCTATTTTAGACACGTAAAGCTGATTAACGAGAATACGCCATAATTCTTCATTGTGCAATTAATTATGTGGAATATAATTACCTTCCGTGCATCCAATATACTGTAATAAAATAGGTAAAGCGGACCCACGTCACTATGCATTGCCCACATATGTCCAGTTACTTAACAGGACATACACCTGTGCCATCACGCATTGCTCAAGTGTACCTGCATGAGGATAACATCACGTATTACAGGAGTGTAGTATGCATCAAATATACACACAAACACACGTGTCCCATCAGCCCATAACAAAGATCCCCCCGTACAGCCTTCAGATATTGAATGTGGATTAGACGTGGCGTGTTTACTCTCCTACACATTAAATGGGACGCGGACAAACACTTGCCTGATCAGTCAATGCTAATGTATCGTGTTTATTGTGCACTCACACACACACACATCAGCATATGGATACTAATATAGTGTATACATCAGACACGTGTACTATTAGTGGACTGTGTCGGCCGAAATGCTGTTACAGCCACACACCAAGGCTGCTTATGGCCAAAATCAACACAATATTACATTGACGAAGAGCACAATGGAGTTCCTCTGGAATTGGTGGTTTTGCATCATCCTTGAGGCTGATATTTTTTTGTAGACAGCGCACGTGTTTAATACCTTAGCTTTTCCGGGGTGTATTATTTTTGTTCTGTTGTTGCTGGGGTTTCTGGCCATATGTACACAATTTACATACCAGTGCGTTTACAGTCACATGCACGCATTAAAGAGACCCATACAAAAGCCTATCAACCATTCTCATATACACCCACGCACAACTGTACAGGGATAAAACAAGTTGTCACTTGTATAACAAAAGATAATGGGACGCACAAACACGTGCCTCTGCCCACATCTTTCCTTCCTCACTCGATACAAATGTGCGTTCGGATTTTGCACTCACAATGGTATACAAATGAATGGGACACACACCCAATACACCCACCAACACACGTGTTACTCACGGCTCAGAGGCTGCGGGTTGCTTTGCTTGGATCGTGGCATCATCACCTTCAGGCGGGCAAACTCCGCATTCGCCTTTGTCTCTCTTTGTTCAGAATGCCCAGCACAATAACCCGAACCGAATCCAAATACTCACGAACACGAAAAAAAACCCCACTAAGAGTTGAGCAAGGGCAGTGTTGACACACAGCAACCCACGGGGCCAGCTGTATCACATCATCATCATCAACGCCCCAATCATCCTTGTCGCATTGCTAATTATTGCGGCTCCTGTTGTTATAATCATCATGAGCAGAGGCTCAATTCGAACGCCACTTGGCTTGGCCTGGTTCGCCCGAGCAGAGGAAATGGACGCGGTGATGACGCTCGTGTGTGTGTGTGTTGCGCGTCCGCTTAAGAGGCAAACGACGGTGTTAACGACGACGACGATGATGATGATGATGACGACGATGGTTGCATCGGTGGTAACGTTGGTAAGGAGTTAACTGCAGAGAAAAGGGCGGCGGCGAGAGCGGTGTGGAAGCGCGCTCATGTGCAGGGAAGGATTCCCATTGAGAAAAAACACGGCGTGACGTCACAGTGGGGGTCACGCCCAGCGGGCCTCCCCCGTGGGGGTCCATCAGGGCGGGTGTCCCCCCCACGACGGACGACGATGCAGAAGTTAAATGTCACTTGAAAAGACGAAAAATGTATATATTTTGTTGGAGAGAGACTGTGGTTGATACTGCATTGAATGATAATCTTTGTTTAGACTGCAGGAGGGATACGATGAGCGATGAAGATATTTTTCAGGGATGTCTAATATGGGCGGGTCAGCAAGTTACAACGGCGAACAATACAAGACAACGAGATGAGTGCAAAATAAAGAAAATGGTAAGCATGTCACTAAATATAAACAATAACAAAACTAAAGTCAGATTTGTCAAGATTGAGCAAGGCAAAAAACAACAAAGATAACACAATTATTGAGTTCCTCAATAAATTGCACGTTAACATTGAACTAACGGCACAGGCAATTGCCAAAGTTATATTTGCAAATGTGACTGACTGTATCCAGCACTAATCTTCTGCTTCGGAATATTTTTTGAAGGAACATTTATGGCACCAATGGGGGAAAAAAGGTTGTTCAAAAATGTTGGTGCTGCAACGGCAAAGGCTTTGTCACCTATTCCAGTTCTTGCTCTTGGGACAGTTAAAAGGTAATTGGATGGACGGCTTCAGCTTTCTTGCATTTGCCAATGGGGTTTCAAAGACAATTGCACACGTTTTTTTGGTTGCATGCTCACCACCGAGGTTCACCTATTTTAAGGACGTCCCATCTGACTTATAAGCGCCTCGAGCAGCCCACTAGAGATAATTTCCCTTAATCCCAAAATTAATGTCGTGTAAGAACCCATTGAGATAATGTCGTCTTGCAAGGCAGACTTCTTGGCAGGGCATTCTGAGCTCGACCCTAAGCTTGGCAACCATTACTTCACGATGAGACAGGACCTGCAATCGTATGTGGTTCAACCAGAGTGAAAGTGTACAGGGGCCGTCCATAAATGACGTCACGCACCTAGGGGGGGGTCAGACATTTGTGACGATGTGTGACGAGCGGGGGTTGAGAAATGTGACGTCACATCAAAATGCGCAACTTTAAATAAATATAGACAACACGTTCTACTTAATTAAATAGACTTTTAAATAAATGTTTTCTCCTACAACATCAGAGTGCAGCGCCACATTAAATACACGCTACAATGACAATAGTTTAAAGCTATTTGAAGCATGTTTTATTTTCAAAATGGAAATATGTTTTTTTGGAGGGGATGGGAGCTTTGTGACGTCATATTTGAGGGGGGTCTGACTTTTTTGTGACGCCATGTGACGAAGGGGGGGGTCAAAAAATCGTCCAAAATCGCGTGACGTCATTTATGGACGGCCCCCCAGAGAACGCCAAAGGGAATGCAAAGTAGAATAATCATTTATGGCTCGGGGTGAGCAGCTATATCAGGGGACCTTATTTGCAAATATCAAAATATTTTCACACTTTTAAAGTATGAAAATATTTTGATACTGGCAAAATAGTCCCATGGTATAGGTGATGACGTCATGCGACACGAGGTCGGTGAGGTAGATGAGTGATGACGTCACGCGAGATTTGGGCCGAGTTGTGGAGCGATGATGTCACGAGTCATGGAGGGGTTCACATGGGGGTGGTGACATCATGGAACTCGGGTGAAGTGAAGTGGCGATGGGTGACGTCACGCAACACGAGATAGGTGAGAGGTGAGATGACGTCACGAGAAATTTGTGTGAAGCGGGCAAGAGGGACGTAAACCAAGACAGAACTTTAAAATTCAAATATACAAAAATATTAAATGTCTAGAACACAACTATAAATTGTTAAAAACGTACGTATCGCAATGTATCTCCAGGTTTGGCTTTGTCTTTGTTTCTCAAATGGCTTTCCCCTCTCCTCCACCATTTCTCAGCCACGTGCTATCCCTCCGTTCCTCTCGTCTCTCGCTCATCATCATCATGGCAGTGGCTAGGCGATGTCGACTCCACTGCCTGGGGTGCAGGAGGTCGTCCGCTCCATCCCAGACCCTCACACCTGCTGTACATTTGGAGTTTGCGGTCTTGCTTCTCTCTTCCCACGTGGTCTGTGGGTGCTCCGGTCCCCCCCCCCCTTGCACGTTTACAATCAACATGACGCATTCTCAGAGTATTTGGTTGACTACTTGCTGTAAATGTGATGGTGGGCCACTTCGTTGCGTTGTCATATGTGGCCAGGTCGCTTATGAAAAAGAGCAAATAAGCTCAGTGGGCCTTTGTAGCTTAAATAGTTTGGGTGGTGGTGGTGGTGGTGGTGGTTTGTGGGGTGGGATGGTGGTGGTGGTGTGTGGGGAGGGTGGTGGTGTGGGGTGGTGGTGGTAGTGTGGGGTGGTGGTGGTGTGTGGGGGTTAGCACGCTGCGCTACGAACCCGGTGACCCAAGTTCGATTCCCGCTCACGGCTACGAACACCGGTGACGATTATCTGAACCGGTCCTCCCCTAGGTCGACTCAGCCTCAAACGAGTATCTGGTGCGGTGCGTAAAAACATCGCCACTGGGGGAGACAAAGGTGGCCGGGCGTGGTGCTGGTCACCCATCCCCTCGTGTGCCGTTCTGGCCGTCATAGATACTCGCTAACAGCACTTGCCCCTACAGTTATGACTATACGGGGGATCTTTATCTTTGGTGCGTGGGGGGGGGAGGCGTGACGTCAGCACGTACAACTGATTTGTTTCTGTTGACGTCATCACGCAGATGTGCGCGGTGACGTCACTATATCATTAAGTTCGCAAGTATATCACACACAGTACGTGATTTATATCATTGGTGATGGATACACGCTCGGGGTGGAGATGGCAGGCACGCAGGAACCCAGAACAACGGCTGTTGGGATGCGGCGGACGTCAACCACCGCTTGGGGGTCGTCTATAATGACGTCACGCGATTTTGGAAGATTTTCGACCTCCCCCCTCGTCACGCGGCGTCAAAAAAGTCAGACCCCCCTAAAATATGACGTCACAAAGCTCTGTCCCCACCCCCCCAAAGTAAAACATGCTTCAAATCCAGAGCCGGCCCAGCCACTAAGCGACCCTTGCAATTGCAAAGGACCCCGTGGCCAGCAGAGGGCCCCCTAGAGTCACTGCTAGCTAGTGGGTGAAAAAAATCCTACATCAAAGGGGCCTCCAACCAAATTTTGCTTAGGGCCCCCAAAGGTCTAGGGCCGGATCTGTTCAAATCGATTTAAACTATTGTCATTGTAGTGCGTATTTAATGTGGCGCTGCACTCTGATGTTGTAGGAGAAAGATTTATTATAAAGTATATTTAAGTAGAACGTGTTGTCTATATTATTTAAAGTAGCGCATTTTGATGTGACGTCACATTTCTCAAACCCCCCCCTCCCTCGTCACACATCGTCACAAATGTCTTACCCCCCCCCCCCCCTAGGTGCGTGACGTCATTTATGGACGGCCCCTGTACATCTTCTTGGTTCTTTCGGTAAAGTCACGTAGAAGGGAAGTAATAAAATAATAAAAATAAAACATAATAAAACAATTGTTTTATTATGTTTTATTAACAGGATGCTTCAAAATAATAAAAATAAAACATAATAAAACAATTGTTTTATTATGTTTTATTTTATTATTTTATTACTTCCCTTCTACGTGACTTTACCGAAAGAACCAAGAAGATGAATCCCTGCAGTCACGAAAGCTTTAAATCGAAATTGGCCCCTGTACACTTTCACTCTGGTTGAACCACATACGATTGCAGGTCCTGTCTCATCGTGCAGTAATGGTTGCCAAGCTTAGGGTCGAGCTGAGAATGCCCTGCCAAGAAGTCTGCCTTGCAAGACGACATCTCAATGGGTTTTTACACGACATTAGTTTTGGGATTAAGGGAATTAGCTCTAGTGGGCTGCTCGAGGCGCTTATAAGTCAGATGGGACGTCCTTAAAATAGGTGAGCCCTCGGGTAAGATGGGCTCGCTTTTACCCCCCAATGCTCGTCAATTAGTTACAGAACCACCACTCTTTCGTTTATAATTAATAGGGGTTGGAACATTTACAAGCATGTACTGCTGTCGTTAAAGCTCATGTGAGTGAAAACCCCTCATCAGTTTACAAGTCCATGGTTCAATTCTCATGTAAGGCGGTTGACAGATTTATTAACAGGATGCTTCAACCAGTGAGTGACTTGTAGTGGGGTAATGTGTGTTCACTTTCAATGCTTCCACTATAGACAATTGTACGCAGAGTAGGGGGGGGGCAGCAATAATGTTTGGATTGAAACGATATGTCACCATGACCTCACATTAGTCATGAATAGCGTTACTAAAGTAGCTTAGTCTGTGTCTTCATTCAAACCGAGTTAATTTCAGCTCGTTTCAATCAGGATTTGGTATTTGGTGGGTAGTCGTTATCGTCATGCTTGTTTTTCTTCGTCAACTTATAGTCATCATTGACTGAAATAAAATATTTAAAAAACACTTCGTTGTTAAAATATTGTCATTGCTTCTGTAATTTCGAATTACACAAATGAACCTCATGGCGGTACCCCGGGGGTGTCCATAGTACCCCGGCTCTCGCATCATGTCCGTGATGCAGTCATTTTTTGTCTGTTGATGGTCGGCGATGCGGCGATCGACTCATCTCGACGAGCTGTACACGATGCACCACCACGGTGCGTACGAGCGTTCAGGGTTTCAGCGCAATCGTCCTCGCTGCGGAGTGAAGTACACCCCTGGAAAAAATTGTGTCCCAGAAATAAAATATTTAATTGCCTCGTCCCATTTAGTATTATTTGGTACCCCGGGGTACCGCCATAAGGATCAAATATACACCGTCAGTACGGCACTGCGATCCAAGGTATGGCCAAATTCGGCTTTCATTCGGTCACCTTTGTCTCCCCGGTGCTGGTGTTGACGAGACACTCATTGCATGTGACACTGGCCAAGGTGGAAACCATGACAAGGACAGGTTGAGATATCAATTCAAATCAATTCTTATAAATTCAAACTGGTGTGGTACATCATAGTCATCAAATATAGCAAATAGTATTGTAGTGTAGCACACAACTATGCCAGCAACACAAGCAAATGGCTTCTAGCACACTTCACTAGCTAGGTAAATTTCGCCTTTTTTTACGCCACCTGCTTTCTAAGCCAATCCGCTGCAGTAAGCAGCCTTAAGGGACGGGACAATGACTTTTGAAAATATAAACAGACCTGCCACTCCCTGCAAGTTATCATGACAACGGGCACAAATGGTGTTTGGGCGATTCAAAACAAGGTAAGACAGCTGCCATTTTGGAGGAGTGGTTGTCACCACATGCACCAAAACTTTTGTATAGATTCTAGATTGTCACCTTACCATGGCCTCCCACTCGTTCAGCTCGGGGGTAGGTGGGGGGCTTATCCCTGTGGGTCGTTAATCAGTACAAATGTGAAAAAGAACCAACACTTTACAGGATTTGCAATGAATGCCTATACATTTTAATTCCGTGAATGTCTCTAACAGAAGCAAGTGTTGCACTTAAGCCGTGTTTACACGCCCACATAGGCCTCGGCAAGGTAAGGTAAAAGTTAAACGGTAAAAAAAAACAAGAGAAACTTTACCCTACCTTTTACCTTACCACAATACAATCGCGCTACCCTACCTTTTACCCTTTAGCAGGTAAGGTAAAAGGTAAAAAAAGAACGAGCCTACCTTTACCTTACCTTTTACCCTTATCCCATACAAATTTCGCGATTACAGGGTAATTACTGGGGTAAAAAACATGGACTTTTTTTTGTAACGATAAATGCTAGTAAGAGCGATTTATTCATTTTTCGATTTAAAGCTTTCATGACTGCAGGGATTCATCTTCTTGGTTCTTTCGGTAAAGTCACGTAGAATGGAAATAATAAAATAATCAAAAGAAAACAATAAAATAATTCTCACGACGTTTCGGCCACAACGCAAGCAGCCGTCCTCAGGTGAAGACCAGGTCTGTCGGGGAGACAGCGTCTGAATGAAACAGCACCATGCTTGGAGCGTATATTTAATCTGGGTTGGAAGGGGGGGAAAGGGCGCCTTGACAAAATTTGCATATCAAGAGGAATTTAGCATATTTATGGGAATTGCAGGTATGTGATTAGTACTACTTATGCCCGTGCATTATGCAGGATTAGCAGCATCAAAGGGAGGGGATATGGGAAATGCAGGTATGTGATTAGTACTAATTATGCCCGTGCATTATGCAGGATTAGCAGCATCAAAGGGAGGGGATATGGGAAATGCAGGTATGTGACTAGTACTACTTATGCCCGTGCATTATGCAGGATTAGCAGCATCAAAAGGAGGGGATAGGGTAGTATTAATAAAGGGAAGGAGTGTTAATAGTATGTAGCTGCAGTAACTAAAACCACCACGTAAACAACTAAAGTATAAACTACATAGTATCATCAGTTTACTAAATATACTCTGCAATAAGCTGAGTTACTAACAGTAAGTAATACATTACAATTCTACGTCGTAAAAAATATAACATGCTTCCATCTAAACTTTATTCTCTTACATCACACGAGTCTACACCGTACGATATACTGCCATAGACAAACCCAACATTAAATTATATACTGTATTGCCATAAACCACCCTATACCTTATACATTGTAATATTACACTATGTATTATTCTACCCACCCTAATGTAAATCACACTGCTGTATATGGTACAGTGTATAATAACAAATAGTATAAAATGTATATGCTTAATACAATGTACAAAGTAATACATAGTATCATAATTGTATAGTGAAGGATGTAGAGTGGAGGTTGTCTGGTGCCAGGATGTTGAGTGCAGGATGTAGTGTGGAGTTTGTCTGGTGCCAGGATGTTGAGTGGAGTTTGTCTGGTGCCAGGATGTTGAGTGGAGTTTGTCTGGTGCCAGAATGTAGTGTGGAGTTTGTCTGGTGCCAGGATGTAGTGTAGAGTTTGTCTGGTGCCAGGATGTAGTGTGGAGTTTGTCTGGTGCCAGGATGTAGTGTGGAGTTTGTCTGGTGCCAGGATGTTGAGTGGAGTTTGTCTGGTGCCAGGATGTAGAGTGGAGTTTGTCTGGTGCCAGGATGTTGAGTGGAGTTTGTCTGGTGCCAGGATGTTGAGTGGAGTTTGTCTGGTGCCAGGATGTAGAGTGGAGTTTGTCTGGTGTCAGGATGTAGAGTGGAGTTTGTCTGGTGCTAGGATGAAGAGTGGAGTTTGTCTGGTGCCAGGATGTAGAGTGGAGTTTGTATGGTGCCAGGATGTTGAGTGGAGTTTGTCTGGTGCCAGGATGTTGAGTGGAGTTTGTCTGGTGCCAGGATGTAGAGTGGAGTTTGTCTGGTGCCAGGATGTAGAGTGGAGTTTGTCTGGTGCCAGGATGTAGAGTGGAGTTTGTCTGGTGCCAGGATGTAGAGTGGAGTTTGTCTGGTGCCAGGATGTAGAGTGGAGTTTGTCTGGTGCCAGGATGTAGAGTGGAGTTTGTCTGGTGCCAGGATGTAGAGTGGAGTTTGTCTGGTGCCAGGATGTTGAGTGGAGTTTGTCTGGTGCCAGGATGTTGAGTGGAGTTTGTCTGGTGCCAGGATGTAGAGTGGAGCTTGTCTGGTGCCAGGATGTAGAGTGGAGTTTGTCTGGTGCCAGAATGTAGAGTGGAGTTTGGTGCCAGGATGTTGAGTGGAGTTTGTCTGGTGCCAGGATGTAGAGTGGAGTTTGTCTGGTGCCAGGATGTAGAGTGGAGTTTGTCTGGTGCCAGGATGTAGAGTGGAGTTTGTCTGGTGCCAGGATGTTGAGTGGAGTTTGTCTGGTGCCAGGATGTGGAGTTTGTCTGGTGCCAGGATGTAGAGGGGAGTTTGTCTGGTGCCAGGATGTAGAGTGGAGTTTGTCTGGTGCCAGGATGTTGAGTGGAGTTTGTCTGGTGCCAGGATGTTGAGTGGAGTTTGTCTGGTGCCAGGATATAGTGTGGATTTTGTCTGGTGCCCTGATGTAGAGTGGAGTTTGTCTGGTGCCAGGATGTAGAATGGAGTTTGTTTGGTGCCAGGATGTTGAGTGGAGTTTGTCTCGTGCCAGGATGTAGAGTGGAGTTTGTCTGGTGCCAGGATGTAGAGTGGAGTTTGTCTGGTGCCAGGATGTAGAGGGGAGTTTGTCTGGTGCCAGGATGTAGTGGAGTTTATCTGGTGCCAGGATGTTGACTGGAGTTTGTCTGGTGCCAGGATGTAGAGTGGGGTTTGTCTGGTGCCAGGATGTTGAGTGGAGTTTGTTTGGTGCCAGGATGTAGAGCGGAGTTTGTCTGGTGCCAGGATGTGGAGTGGAGTTTGTCTGGTGCCAGGATGTAGAGTGTAGTTTGTCTGGTGCCAGGATGTTGAGTGGAGTTTGTCTGGTGCTAGGATGAAGAGTGGAGTTTGTCTGGTGCCAGGATGTAGAGTGGAGTTTGTATGGTGCCAGGATGTTGAGTGGAGTTTGTCTGGTGCCAGGATGTTGAGTGGAGTTTGTCTGGTGCCAGGATGTAGAGTGGAGTTTGTCTGGTGCCAGGATGTAGAGTGGAGTTTGTCTGGTGCCAGGATGTAGAGTGGAGTTTGTCTGGTGCCAGGATGTAGAGTGGAGTTTGTCTGGTGCCAGGATGTAGAGTGGAGTTTGTCTGGTGCCAGGATGTAGAGTGGAGTTTGTCTGGTGCCAGGATGTTGAGTGGAGTTTGTCTGGTGCCAGGATGTAGAGTGGAGCTTGTCTGGTGCCAGGATGTAGAGTGGAGTTTGTCTGGTGCCAGAATGTAGAGTGGAGTTTGGTGCCAGGATGTTGAGTGGAGTTTGTCTGGTGCCAGGATGTAGAGTGGAGTTTGTCTGGTGCCAGGATGTAGAGTGGAGTTTGTCTGGTGCCAGGATGTAGAGTGGAGTTTGTCTGGTGCCAGGATGTTGAGTGGAGTTTGTCTGGTGCCAGGATGTGGAGTGGAGTTTGTCTGGTGCCAGGATGTAGAGGGGAGTTTGTCTGGTGCCAGGATGTAGAGTGGAGTTTGTCTGGTGCCAGGATGTTGAGTGGAGTTTGTCTGGTGCCAGGATGTTGAGTGGAGTTTGTCTGGTGCCAGGATATAGTGTGGATTTTGTCTGGTGCCCTGATGTAGAGTGGAGTTTGTCTGGTGCCAGGATGTAGAATGGAGTTTGTTTGGTGCCAGGATGTTGAGTGGAGTTTGTCTCGTGCCAGGATGTAGAGTGGAGTTTGTCTGGTGCCAGGATGTAGAGTGGAGTTTGTCTGGTGCCAGGATGTAGAGGGGAGTTTGTCTGGTGCCAGGATGTAGTGGAGTTTATCTGGTGCCAGGATGTTGACTGGAGTTTGTCTGGTGCCAGGATGTAGAGTGGGGTTTGTCTGGTGCCAGGATGTTGAGTGGAGTTTGTTTGGTGCCAGGATGTAGAGCGGAGTTTGTCTGGTGCCAGGATGTGGAGTGGAGTTTGTCTGGTGCCAGGATGTAATGTGGATTTTGTCTGGTGCGAGGATGTTGAGTGGAGTTTGTCTGGTGCCAGGATGTAGAGTGGAGTTTGTCTGGTGCCAGGATGTAGAGTGGAGTTTGTCTGGTGCCAGGATGTAGAGTGGAGTTTGTCTGGTGCCAGGATGTTGAGTGGAGTTTGTCTGGTGCCAGGATGTAGAGTGGAGTTTGTCTGGTGCCAGGATGTAGAGTGGAGTTTGTCTGGTGCCAGGATGTAGTGGAGTTTGTCTGGTGCCAGGATGTAGAGTGGAGTTTGTCTGGTGCCAGGATGTAGAGTGGAGTTTGTCTGGTGCCAGGATGTAGAGGGGAGTTTGTCTGGTGCCAGGATGTAGAGTGGAGTTTGTCTGGTGCCAGGATGTAGAGTGGAGTTTGTCTGGTGCCAGGATGTAGAGTGGAGTTTGTCTGGTGCCAGGATGTAGAGTGGAGTTTGTCTGGTGCCAGGATGTAGAGTGGAGTTTGTCTGGTGCCAGGATGTTGAGTGGAGTTTGTCTGGTGCCAGGATGTTGAGTGGAGTTTGTCTGGTGCCAGGATGTAGAGTGGAGTTTGTCTGGTGCCAGGATGCGTGGAGTTTGTCTGGTGCCAGGATGTAGAGTGGAGTTTGTCTGGTGCCAGGATGTAGAGTGGAGTTTGTCTGGTGCCAGAATGTAGAGTGGAGTTTGGTGCCAGGATGTTGAGTGGAGTTTGTCTGGTGCCAGGATGTAGAGTGCAGTTTGTCTGGTGCCAGGATGTTGAGTGGAGTTTGTCTGGTGCCAGGATGTAGAGTGGAGTTTGTCTGGTGCCAGGATGTAGAGTGGAGTTTGTCTGGTGCCAGGATGTAGAGGGGAGTTTGTCTGGTGCCAGGATGTAGTGGAGTTTGTCTGGTGCCAGGATGTAGAGTAGAGTTTGTCTGGTGCCAGGATGTAGACTGGAGTTTGTCTGGTGCCAGGATGTAGAGTGGAGTTTGTCTGGTGCCAGGATCTTGAGTGGAGTTTGTCTGGTGCCAGGATGTGGAGTGGAGTTTGTCTGGTGCCAGGATGTTGAGTGGAGTTTGTCTGGTGCCAGGATGTAGAGTGGAGTTTGTCTCGTGCCAGGATGTAGAGCAGGGGTCCTCAAACTACGGCCCGCGGGCCACATGCGGCCCACCGAGGGCATTTATCCATCCCATGGTCACTAATTGGGCTGCGTTTGTGAGCACTAATTGGGCTGCGCTGGTGAGCACTCATTGGGCTGCGATCTGTGAACAAAACTGCAGGTGTAATTAACTTTTTAATGGCACCCGCACCAGTGTGAGCCTGGGGTAAACGCAGAGTTCCCCCAATCAGACTGCATTGATGGGCAGTGCAGTCTGTATGTCTCTGTGTGGGCAAAGTTATTGCTGGTATATTGTTTTTGTAGCGCTGTATATATATTGGTATTTTACTAATAGCAATTTTGACTCCCTAGGAAACAATGATGTCAAGAAAGAGAAAAATTTACTCGGAGTGTAGGATATTCAAAAAACAGTGGACTTATGATTACTTTTTCATGCAGTACAAGTGTAATGCGGGCGTAAGCGACCTTCCGGATGTGACGTCACGGGGAGGCGGAGCCAGGTGACGTGGGTGAAAAGGTTGGGGTCCTTAAGTGGGGAAACCGGAAGGAGAAGGCAGTCGG
Organism: Lampetra planeri; assembly: GCF_965212315.1. Classification (NCBI taxonomy): domain Eukaryota; kingdom Metazoa; phylum Chordata; class Hyperoartia; order Petromyzontiformes; family Petromyzontidae; genus Lampetra; species Lampetra planeri. The sequence goes on from NC_136120.1 coordinate 4,359,834, forward strand.
GGTGTGAATGGAAAAGAGTGGGGCCGCGCGGGCGAACGTGAGGAGGGGGCACCGTTGGCCAGCGGGAGCCAACCCCGGAGAATAGCAGGGAGCTAAAGGGTGGTGAGAAGCTGCGGAGAGTACAGCCAGGAAGGCTGTGTGTTAGAGGCAGCGGTGTGGCTGCAGAGAGTCGCAGGAGCAGGAAGGCTGTGTTTTAGAGGCAGCGGTGTGGCTGCAGAGAGTCGCAGGAGCAGGAAGGCTGTGTGTCGGAGGCAGCGGTGTGGCTGCGGAGAGTCGCAGGAGGGACGAAGAGAGAGAGAGGGAGAGACAGCACGAGGCTGTCAGCGCTGCGGAGTAAGCAAGAGGGAGAAGAGCAGCAGCGATGACAGCCAGGGGGGCTGAGAGTGAGTAACAGCAGCGGAGCTGCTGTGGGGGCTACAGGAGCGACAGAGGCCAACAGAGGGGCTGCTGGTGGAGAAGAGAGAGACATCGGAGTCAGCACTGTGGGGACTGAGCAAAGAGGAGATAGCCGTGTGGGTAATACAGTACGGACCAAATAAAGGACACTGAGCCAGAGATCATGGTCAAGTCTTTTATTACACTGGTGCCAGAAGTGAAACGGCATGTCGAAGCAAGTGAGGAAGAAGATTACTCCGCCGCCAGCATCAGCTTCATCGTCCGACGACGACTAATTCCCTCCGACCATGGATCCTGCTGGGGTGGTGGAGGAGAGCTCTGCTGAAGCGAGCATGGGGACGGGTGTGGAAGATGTCGGCGCGATGGCGGGGCCGTCAACATCATCGGACGCTGATCAGAGATGGCAACAGATGGCGGTGCAACTGGAGGCACTCAAGGACGTCCTGGCGCAGCTATGTCAACTCGTCACGCCAAGGACGACGGAGGAAGCTGAAGGTGCTCCACGGGCCGCCACGTTGCCTGCCCTGCCGCCGCCATTAGCCACGCGGCAAGAAGCCGCCATCTTGCGCGTCCCGCGGCGCCAAACCGCCATCTTGGACACGCCGCGGGCCGACGCCTTTTTGAATTTGCCTCCAGAACAACCAACAATTGAAGAGAACGTGAAGAGGAGTCGGAGTCGCCACCTCACCACAGTTAAGGAATTCTCCATCGGGGGCGATTGGAGCGCTTTCGCCTGCCGATTCTTGGTGGCGGTACGTTCCGCAAGATGGACCGATGCTGAGGCCTTGGAAGTGTTGCCGACTCTACTGGACGATGAATCTGTTCGATTTTTCCGTTCCATAACGGCCGACAAAAAGAAGACCTTATGCGGAGTTTTTGAAGAAATGGCCGACGCTTATGAGCCACCTGACGATGCGCATCGGCGATTCGCTCAACGACAGCGAGCACCCGTGGAATCGCCCGTGGCCTTCAGAGGTGCGGTGCTGGAGCTGGCCATGGCAGCTTATCCGGAGACGCCACAGGACCTGCTCGAGCCTCTCATATTAGGCAAAATGCTGGAGCTGTCTCGGGATCTGGGGATCCCCATGCCTGTGTGTGGGCATGAGAAGCTCACTTCCCGAGCGGCAGCAAAGTGTCTGGATGCGCAGTTTAATCTCCGTCGCTGGAAGCAAGTGGCGGCATGGACGGGTGGGCCCGTCAAGGAAGGAGGCGCGATGGGGTGGGACCCCACAAAGGCGGTCTATGTGCCGGATGAGCGGGGTCCTTGGGAGCTGACGGCCGCCTCCTCTCCATGGTCGGGACGCGGAGGCCCTGGTCCGCGCGCTACGCCATCGGAACGGGGCCGCCGGGATGCAAGACCTGCGCTTCGGCGCAACGATGCCGACTGCTTCCGCTGCGGCCGTAGGGGCCATCACGCCAAGGATTGCTGGGCCTGCTTCCCGGGTCCGCCGCAGCAGGAGGTTTCTGTACCGGACAAGACGCCCAAAGACACTCCGAAACAGGCATGTCGGCACACACCAGACGCCCGGCAAGGCTTTGCACCTCACCCATCACCTTCGTTGCGCGACCCTATTGTTGTTATTCATGATAGGCCATCGACGGGGCCTTGTCGCTCGGTGACGCAGTGGCGCAAATTGGCGCGGAGAGTCGTCGCGGCCGCTACGGGTTCGTCCACTGTACCGGGGTCTATACAAGGGGTGGACGTGCGCATTTTGGTCGACTCTGGAGCGTCTGCGACTATTATATCGGATGTCATTTTCCATCTGTTGGGCATCCCGCCGGGGGCTGTGCGCCCGGTTTATGGGTCGTGCGTCGCTGCGAACGGGGGTAGTATGGGTATCGTGGGCCAGGTGGATGCTAAGATATCTATTGGGGATGTGTCGGCTTCGGGTGTTGTGTTAATATCAAGATCTTTGGCGGTTCCTTGCTTATTAGGCACCGATTTTTTGGCTAGAATGCCCATTTTGATCAAAATCAATGAGAATTGTATTGAATTGCCGGGTGGCCGTCAAATATCGTTTCTGCCGTCGCCCTGGGGGCGACCTGCTTCGGCCGTACAGGTGCAGGCGCTGTCCGTCGCATCTGTGGACATCCCACCTGGTTCACAGATGCTTATACCCTTGCGGTATCGGAAGCCCCTGCCTAATCGTCTGGGAGCAGTAGGGGTCTTGTTGTCGCCATCCACCACGATAACAACAGGATTGGCGTTAGTTGGGGCACAGACCATTGTCCGGCCGGATCAATTACCGTTTTTACAGGTGCTTAACGCGGGGGTGGAAAACATCCGTTTTCCGGCCGGTACGGTTGTGGCACATGCCACTACGGCGTTTGCGACGCACGATTGTCCGCATAGCCGGGAAGTGGTCGCTGGTGTTTCCGAGCCGAGGGGTTCGGATAATCGTTGGATTGCTAACTTATGTGACGAAAATTCTTCCCTGTCCGTGGAGCAACGTGATGCGCTGCGTAAATTGTTGTTGACATATTCGGATGTGTTCAGCTCCGATGATTTGGATCTGGGCCGCACATCGTTGCTTTCCCATCACATTGAGACGGGCGACGCTGCCCCTATTTGATTAAATTCGCATCGGATGAGTCCTGCGGAGCGAGAACACATTCGGGGGGCAGTAGAAGGCATGTTGGCTGCGGACATCATATCGCCATCTAACAGCCCATGGGGCGCTCCTGTGGTCTTGGTTAAGAAAAAGGATGACAACTTGCGATTTTGTGTTGATTTCCGGAAATTGAATAAGATATCGGTGGCAGATGCGTACCCCCTGCCGCGTATGGACGACTCCCTTGACACATTGTCGGGGGCTAAGTTCTTTTCCACACTGGACCTCTCTTCGGGATTTTGGCAGCTCCCCCTTGACGAGTCCTCACGGGAGAAAACCGCTTTCCGTACGCCGCAGGGGTTATTTCAATTTAACTGCCTCCCGATGGGATTGAATGCGGCCCCTGCCACATTTCAAAGATTGATGGAGCTCGTTTTGACGGGGTTGCAGTGGGAGACGTGTCTTATATATTTGGACGATATCATTGTCTTCAGCCGCACATTTGAGGAACATTTAACACGGCTGGAGACAGTGTTCACGAGGATGCGCTCTGCGAATTTAAAATTTAAACCAAAGAAATGCCACCTACTGCAACGGTCCGTCCGTTATCTGGGGCACATTGTGAGTGCTGAGGGGGTGTCCACGGATCCGGAAAAGACGGCGTGCGTCCGGGATTGGCCGACTCCGGCCACCGTGGGGGATGTTCGGCGGTTTTTGGGATTTGTCTCGTATTATCGAAGATTTGTGCCGGGGTTTGCGACGATTGCGAGGCCCTTGCATCTCCTTACGGGTAAAGGACGGAAGTTTGTTTGGGGACAGCCGGAAGAGGCGGCCTTTCGGAGTCTGCGTGATCTATTGGCAACGGCCCCAACATTGGATTATCCCGATTTTGATCGCCCATTCATTCTTGATACGGACGCGAGTGACACAGGTATTGGGGCGGTGTTATCACAGTCTAAAGGGGGTGTAGAGCGCGTCGTGGCGTATGGTAGCCGAGTCTTGTCTCCTGCGGAAACTCGCTACTGTGTCACTCGTAGAGAACTTTTGGCGGTTGTTTTTTTCCTACGGCAATTTCGACCGTACCTTTACGGTCGTTCCTTTGTTGTGCGAACGGATCATGCGGCCTTGCAATATGCACTTAAAATGGACCAGCCATCCGGACAGTGGGCACGTTGGTTGGACACGCTACAGGAATTTTCCTTCCAAATTCAACATCGGAAGGGGGTGCGCCATGCGAACGCTGACGCACTTTCCAGATTACCGCGGCGAGCCCCTTGCAAATGTGAGTCGGGGACGCATAGGTGTTCGCCGATTCTGAACCCCCCTCAGCCGCTTACGTTGGCCGTCGAGAAGTCGGATACTCCGATGGAACCGGGACCGACTGACGGGGTTTTGAATCTGCCGCGGTCTGTCTGGATTCGGGAACAGATGATGGATGAGTCGTTGTTGTCCATGCGGAAGCGGTCTACGAGGGACAATGGGAGTCCGAGTTCGGCTGTGGGGCCGCGAACCGCTCTCCGAGATGGTCTGCTTATGTGGCGAGAAGGGGTCCAGGAAAGCTGGCGTGTGGTGGTACCGACGTCTTTGCGATTCGAGTTGATTAGGACTCTCCATTGTGAGACACTTACATTTAGGGGTGCAGAAGACTTTGTTGACGTTGCAACGTCATTATTTTTGGCACGGCATGGCGACAGATGTCGTAGGGCACGTGCGCGCGTGCCCTGAGTGCGCCCGACGTAAGCCGCCTAAACATCCTTACGTGCCGCCTCTCCAGTCGATTCAGGTGTCTCGAGTCAATGAATTGGTGGCACTGGACATATTGGGACCCTTCCCACCATCGGCGAGGGGAAATAAATATTTGCTGGTAGGGGTTGAGTATCTCTCCCGTTGGCCGATGGCCTGGCCGTTGCCCGATCAGTCGGCCGCAGCCATCACCGACGCCTTTTTGTTTGGGTACATTATGGATAAGGGGGCGCCTGAGAGACTCCTCACGGACCAGGGCCGAAATTTCTCTTCTAAATTATTGGCGGAAGTGTGCGCGGGCCTTGGGACTAAGAAAATACGGACATCCCCATACCATCCGCAGACGGATGGTATGGTCGAGCGGCTGAACAGGACATTGTCTGCCATGCTTTGCCATACTGTGAGTGAACAGCAATCAGATTGGGATTTGCACATCCCCGGAGTGCTTTCGGCGTACAGGATGACGCCTCATGCGGCTACAGGGTATTCGCCGTTTTACCTTATGTATGGTCGGGAAAACGTGCCTCCGGTGGATGTGCAATTGGGTACTGGGGTGAAGGGACCTCGTAAACCACTTCCTGAATACATTCAGGACACGGTTCGCCGGGTCACGGAGGCGCGGGAAAATGCCCGCGTAGCTACGGCCAAAGCCCAGGCCCGGAACGAGCGGTATGCTCGGCGGTCCGAGGGGGAGTGCCCCTGGAAGGTTGGAGACCTGGCCTGGCTCCATTGCCCGCAGGTGCGGCCGGGGACCTCTCCTAAATTGCACAAACCTTGGCATGGTCCTGTGCGCCTCATTGAGGTTCCCAATCCACAGTCGGCGCGCGTTCAGATTGGTTCTCGCCGATGGTTTGTTCATACGTCGCGGTTGAAACCATATGTTGCTCCCCTACATGATGCGTCATCTCCCAATGTTGCCTTGCCGGGGTCTGTTGCCGCCGACTCTCCCCTGCCTGCGTCCACTGATCTTGCTAGAGCGCCTGTCGTACCTGTTCCAGACAGGGCGGCCGTGACACCGAGGGGGACGAGGTGCCCTGCTCGGAGGGCGCCTGCCAGCTCTGCGAGACCTTCGAGCCCTGCAGCCCTTCTGACCCCGCCGCAGGCACATTCGAAGGACACGGCCAAGACTGATTCTTCAGGAACACGGGACGTTGGTGGACTTCCAACCGCGACAGGAGAATTACCCCCTGTCATTCATCGAGTTCCATCGCGTTCCCGTTCTGCGAGCGGGCCGCCGACCGTCCGGGACGGTCCGGCGACCCGCACACGCTCTAAATCACTTACGTTTCGTTGATTGTATGTTGTGTTGTTGTTCTTGTTCTTACCCTTGTATTTATTGCATGCTTTCTGTACGTCCGTTGATGTTACTTGTTGTTATTGTTCTGTTGTTATATTGCATGCTTGGTGTCCTTTAGCGCGGAAGGTCGGTTCACCGCATTACGCTTTGGTATTGTTCAGCCGAGGTCGGCTGGGTTTTTTCTACGGGGGAGGGTGGTGTAATGCGGGCGTAAGCGACCTTCCGGATGTGACGTCACGGGGAGGCGGAGCCAGGTGACGTGGGTGAAAAGATTGGGGTCCTTAAGTGGGGAAACCGGAAGGAGAAGGCAGTCGGGGTGTGAATGGAAAAGAGTGGGGCCGCGCGGGCGAACGTGAGGAGGGGGCACCGTTGGCCAGCGGGAGCCAACCCCGGAGAATAGCAGGGAGCTAAAGGGTGGTGAGAAGCTGCGGAGAGTACAGCCAGGAAGGCTGTGTGTTAGAGGCAGCGGTGTGGCTGCAGAGAGTCGCAGGAGCAGGAAGGCTGTGTGTTAGAGGCAGCGGTGTGGCTGCAGAGAGTCGCAGGAGCAGGAAGGCTGTGTGTCGGAGGCAGCGGTGTGGCTGCGGAGAGTCGCAGGAGGGACGAAGAGAGAGAGAGGGAGAGACAGCACGAGGCTGTCAGCGCTGCGGAGTAAGCAAGAGGGAGAAGAGCAGCAGCGATGACAGCCAGGGGGGCTGAGAGTGAGTAACAGCAGCGGAGCTGCTGTGGGGGCTACAGGAGCGACAGAGGCCAACAGAGGGGCTGCTGGTGGAGAAGAGAGAGACATCGGAGTCAGCACTGTGGGGACTGAGCAAAGAGGAGACAGCCGTGTGGGTAATACAGTACGGACCAAATAAAGGACACTGAGCCAGAGATCGTGGTCAAGTCTTTTATTACACAAGGAAAGAGTTGTGTGTCTGATATGCCAGAATATAGTGTCTGTGTTCAAAGAATACAATTTACGTCGACACTATGAAACTCAACATAAAGATAAATATGATTGTTTGGTCGGAGAAGTGAGAAAAGATAAAATATTAAAACTGAAAAATACATTAACAACTCAGCAAAATACTTTTGTGAAGCAGAAGCAGCTAAATATTTCATCACTGCGAGCAAGTTTTCAAGTTGCCAAGCTAATAGTGTGCACTGGCAGACCATTCGTTGAGAGAGAATTTGTTAAAGAATGCCTTCTTTCTGTTGCCAAAGAGATGTGTCCAGAGAAGGCCGATTTATTTAGTACAGTGAGTCTTTCAGGACCTACAATTACACGGAGGATTGAAGAAATGGGAGACAATTTCCATCAGCATTTGCAAAACTCCACAAAAAAACTTTCCTATTTTTCCTTGGCACTCGACGAAAGCAATGATGTTCGTGATTCTGCACAACTTCTAATTTTTATTCGTGGGACGAATGACTATTTCAAAGTCACAGAAGAGCTTGCTGCACTGCAAAGCATCAAAGGAACAACTACAGGAGAGGATATCTATGAAAAGGTTTGCCAAACTGTGAATGGTTTGGAGCTGAACTGGGCTAAACTAGCCAGTGTGACAACTGATGGTGCTCCTAGCATGGTGGGGTCTAAGAAAGGAGTAATTGCTCGCATTAACCAAGAGATGGACAAACATAACCATTCTCATCCAATAGCCATACACTGCCTCATCCACCAACAAGCGCTGTGTAGTAAATCACTGAAGTGGGACTCTGTTAACTTCATTAGAGCTCATGCACTAAACCCTAGACAATTTCAGGAATTTCTGTCTGAGCTAAATGTTGACTATGAAGATGTTTTGTACCACACAGAAGTCCGTTGGCTGAGTCGAGGGAGAGTTTTGAAACGTTTCTATGACTTACTTCCACAGATTACAGCTTTTCTGTTTTCAAAAAACAAAGAAGTACCAGAGCTCAATGATGCAGAATGGAAATGGCACCTTGCCTTTCTGACAAATGTAACAGAGCTACTCAACAGTTTCAATGTGCAACTTCAAGGAAAGGGGAAGCTCATCTGTGATATGCAATCACATGTCAAAGCATTTGAAGTAAAATTAGGCCTCCTCGTCAAACAAGTGAAGGAGGAAAACTTCTGCCATCTCCCCACAACTCAAAATCTGTTAGCGGAAATACCATTGGTTGCATTCCCAAACAAAACATGTGTGGATTCACTGGAAAAATTGCAAAAGGAGTTCCAATTTAGATTTAAAGAGCTTCATCTCCATGAACAGGACATACAGCTTTTCCGTAACCCATTTTCTATTGACATTGAAAATGTGGATACAATTTACCAAATGGAACTGGCTGAAATGCAGAATTGTGACTCTCTGAAAGACGCATTCAAGTCAAGCAGCCTTCATAATTTCTATGCATTTCTCCCCTCTGAGACATATCCTCATCTCAGGAACCATGCACTCAAAATGGCAACCATCTTTGGCAGCGCTTATGTCTGTGAACAAACTTTTTCCAGAATGAAACATTTGAAATCTCCAACCAGATCTAGACTAACGGATGCACACTTGCATCACTTGTTACGACTAGCAGTGACAAATATGGAACCGGACATTGACCATCTCATTAGCCAAAAGCAGGCCCATAGTTCCCATTGAAATACTGGCTAGTTTGTTGATTTAACTTTACTTGTTCTTCATTTTAAATATTGTATTTGTTCCCGTTTTGTTTCTTCACTTCATAATAAGATATATGCAGTGTGCATAGGAATTTGTTCATAGTTTTTTTTAACTATAGTCCAGCCCTCCAACGGTCTGAGGGACAGTGAACTGGCCCCCTGTTTAAAAAAGTTTGAGGACCCCTGATGTAGAGTGGAGTTTGTCTGGTGCCAGGATGTTGAGTGGAGTTTGTCTGGTGCCAGGATGTAGAGTGGAGTTTGTCTGGTGCTAGGATGTAGAGTGGAGTTTGTCTGGTGCCAGGATGTAGAGTGGAGTTTGTCTGGTGCCAGGATGTTGAGTGGAGTTTGTCTGGTGCCAGGATGTAGAGTGGAGTTTGTCTGGTGCCAGGATGTAGAGTGGAGTTTGTCTGGTGCCAGGATGTAGAGTGGAGTTTGTCTGGTGCCAGGATGTTGAGTGGAGTTTGTCTGGTGCCAGGATGTAGAGTGGAGTTTGTCTGGTGCCAGGATGTAGAGTGGAGTTTGTCTGGTGCCAGGATGTAGAGTGGAGTTTGTCTGGTGCCAGGATGTAGAGTGGAGTTTGTCTCGTGCCAGGATGTAGAGTGGAGTTTGTCTGCTGCCAGGATGTTGAGTGGAGTTTGTCTGGTGCCAGGATGTAGAGTGGAGTTTGTCTGGTGCCAGGATGTAGAGTGGAGTTTGTCTGGTGCCAGGATGTAGAGTGGAGTTTGTCTGGTGCCAGGATGTTGAGTGGAGTTTGTCTGGTGCCTAGATGTAGAGTGGAGTTTGTCTGGTGCCCTGATGTAGAGTGGAGTTTGTCTGGTGCCAGGATGTAGAGTGGAGTTTGTCTGGTGCCAGGATGTAGCGTGGAGTTTGTCTGGTGCCAGGATGTTGAGTGGAGTTTGTCTGGTGCCAGGATGTAGAGGGGAGTTTGTCTGGTGCCAGGATGTAGAGTGGAGTTTGTCTGGTGCCAGGATGTTGAGTGGAGTTTGTCTGGTGCCAGGATGTAGTGTGGAGTTTGTCTGGTGCCCTGATGTAGAGTGGAGTTTGTCTGGTGCCAGGATGTGGAGTGGAGTTTGTCCGGTGCCAGGATGTAGAGGGGAGTTTGTCTGGTGCCAGGATGTAGAGTGGAGTTTGTCTAGTGCCAGGATGTTGAGTGGAGTTTGTCTGGTGCCAGGATGTAGAGGGGAGTTTGTCTTGTGCCAGGATGTAGAGTGGAATTTGTCTGGTGCCAGGTTGTTGAGTGGAGTTTGTCTGGTGCCAGAATGTTGAGTGGAGTTTGTCTGGTGCCAGGATGTAGAGTGGAGTTTGTCTGGTGCCAGGATGTAGAGGGGAGTTTGTCTGGTGCCAGGATGTAGAGTGGAGTTTGTCTAGTGCCAGGATGTTGAGTGGAGTTTGTCTGGTGCCAGGATGTAGAGGGGAGTTTGTCTGGTGCCAGGATGTAGAGTGGAATTTGTCTGGTGCCAGGATGTAGAGTGGAGTTTGTCTGGTGCCAGGATGTAGAGGGGAGTGTGTCTGGTGCCAGGATGTAGAGTGGAGTTTGTCTGGTGCCAGGATGTTGAGTGCAGTTTGTCTGGTGCCAGCATGTTGAGTGGAGTTTGTCTGGTGCCAGGATGTTGAGTGGAGTTTGTCTGGTTCCAGGATGTAGAGTGGAGTTTGTCTGGTGCCAGGATGTAGAGGGGAGTTTGTCTGGTGCCAGGATGTAGTGTGGAGTTTGTCTGGTGCCAGGATATAAAGTGGAGTTTGTCTGGTGCCAGGATGTAGAGTGGAGTTTGTCTGGTGCCAGGATGTTGAGTGGAGTTTGTGTGGTTTATAGCAATACAGTATATAATTTAATGTTGGGTTTGTCTATGGCAGTATATTGTACGGTGTAGACTCTTGTGATGTAAGAGAATAAAGTTTAGATGGAAGCATATCATATTTTTTACGGCGTAGAATTGTAATGTATTACTTACTGTTAGTAACTCAGCTTATTGTAGAGTATATTTAGTATATTGATGATACTATGTAGTTTATACTTTAGTTGTTTACGTGGTGGTTTTAGTTACTGCAGCTACATACTATTAACACTCCTTCCCTTTATTAATGCTACACCTATCCCCTCCTTTTGATGCTGCTAATCCTGCATAATGCACCGGCATAAGTAGTACTAATCACATACCTGCATTTCCCATATCCCCTCCCTTTGATGCTGCTAATCCTGCATAATGCACGGGCATAAGTAGTACTAATCACATACCTGCATTTCCCATATCCCCTCCCTTTGATGCTGCTAATCCTGCATAATGCACGGGCATAAGTAGTACTAATCACATACCTGCATTTCCCATATCCCCTCCCTTTGATGCTGCTAATCCTGCATAATGCACGGGCATAAGTAGTACTAATCACATACCTGCATTTCCCATATCCCCTCCCTTTGATGCTGCTAATCCTGCATAATGCACGTGCAAAAGTAGTACTAATCACATACCTGCATTTCCCATAAATATGCTAAATTCCTCTTGATATGCAAATTATTTTGTCAAGGCGCCCTTTTCCCCCCTTCCAAACCAGATTAAATATACGCTCCAAGCATGGTGCTGTTTCATTCAGACGCTGTCTCCCCGACAGACCTGGTCTTCACCTGAGGACGGCTGCTTGCGTTGTGGCCGAAACGTCGTGAGAATTATTTCATTATGTTGTATATTTATTATTTTATTATTTCCATTCTACGTGACTTTACCGAAAGATCCAAGAAGACGCTTTATTCATATAGAATACTCTCAAATCGGGCGTTTAGGCTGTCGACGACACCGTCCTCCATAACCTCCTCGTCCCAGTCGTCTTGGTCGATGGCGATCTCATCAACAACCTGATCAAGTTCGTCATTGCCATCATCCTTGGACGGACGACAGGCAATAAGATCCTGCGCCGCTCCAGCCCAGTTAGACGGAACCTTCAGGCAGCCGGCCGTGATCCATGAGCACAAGCACATGGACTTTATGAAGAGCGTCGTTGACAGCGACTGGCGAACGCATGTGAACTCCCGCCCGGCTCTGCTATTCGCACGTTCACAGGGCGTTGACGTCGCCGGCGCTCCCAAGTAGTCGCAGGCCATCTTTTAGTGGGTGGGGAGCAGCTCTTTGTGGAGAAACCACCACTGCATTATGTCAATGAAGGCGCTGGCGGTCGTGACGCCCATGCTCAGAAAACGATCGACTTCATCGCCGTCGTCTATGGAGTTGCCGACGTTGCTGAACAGGGTGCTGAACAGCGACCGCTCCTCCAAATGGGCAGCAACTGCCGTCGGCGAGATCGTGAGCACGTCCGAGTAGCGATGCTGCAGGACAGAGCAGATTGTGGCCTTCCGTGTAGCCAGCTCGTCTTGGTCTGTCGTTTTCGGCAGCTGTGGATTCAAGTAGGATGCCACAATAGCGGGTTCCTGAACCAGTAGGTGGCGGTACCGCACCAATTCGGCCTTCATCCCCGTCGCAGTCAAGGGCTCATCGATCGCTCTAAGGGCGGCTTCACCGTAATCGCAATGACGGACGAGGTGCTCTATCGTCACCGGCACGAGATCCAATGTCGAATTGTGGTCCGCCGACAACGAGGCCATGACCTGGCGCGGCATTCGCAGGAATGCTGTCACGCCCTCGATATTTGCCCACTGCAGTTCAGATAAAGCACCGACACCGATCACATCCTGGAAGCGCGCCATGATAATGTCCAATGGGACACGCTTCTTGATGGCGTCGTCGCCCATGTCAAATGTCGAATGCCACCTGGTCGGTGAGTCCTGGTGCGTTGGCTCCTTGCTGGCGAGCTTGGCGATCTCAGCCTCGCGGCGGTACGACTGCCGGACGACCTTGCTGCACCTGATATTGACGAGCGCCCTGCGCAGTTCGGCATTTGTTGACTTGATCAGTTTTAGAACTTGGACGACACCGATCTGGTCGGAATGATCCGCACATCGAATATGGTGGCAAGCCCGCAACTGCTCATATCCGGCGTCCACGTTGACCAGGGCGAACAACGTCTTGACAGCACCTTTTGCATCGGAGCCATTGTCGCTGGTGACAACGAGCAGCTTGGTCGAGATATTGTGCCCGAGGCTTTGGAGGTGCTCAAACAGAGTGGCCCCAATGCGCTTGCCGACACCCCTTCCGGACTGCACATCGAGGATTGTCAGCAGCATGGATTTTGACGCACCAGATTTGCTGTCGATCCAGTGCACCGTGACCATCCAAAATCCCTTCAGGTTGCGGTTCGACCACCCGTCGATGGTGAGCGAGATGGCGACGTCCAGGTTGGAGAAGAACGCCCCGACGATGGGCAGCATGATGGCGTGATGCTCGACAATCCTGCGAATGATGGTGCGGGTCAATGGGCCCTCGTATCCCTGCGTCAATGTGTTGACCAAGGTCTTGAACTTGTCGCTGCCGGCGGCTCGCAAAGAGATTGCACCTTGGATAACAAAATCCACCACCGCGTTCTCAAACTTTACCAGGAGGCGATCCGGGATTGCTGGCCGGCTCAGCGTTTGCTGTATTAGGCAGCTCGCCGACGCCGACGTCCCGACCTCGCTGCCTGGGGCGAGCACGTTGTGTTTCTTGAGGTGGGCTTTCCACCCCGACGCGTTCGTGTGGGTTGTAAACCACTTGCGGCAGTGCACGCACTGCCGCTTCCCTTGCTGTGCATGCGGATCACCCTCCATCCAATCGTGTGTGTGCTCCCACGGGAACGCATACCGCTGCCTCTTTCGATTGCTGTTCGCAGCAACCCCAAAAAAGCCGTTGCTGGCATCCTCGTCCTCTAGTACCTCACCTCAAGAACGTGGACCGTCTCCATGTGCTCCGCCATCACTTTAAAATGGAGGCCACGGACTGCGTCACTGCGCCACGGAACTTTTAGCGGTAAACAAGGTACTGTATTTACCGGGTAATTATTCGCCCTACCCTTACCCTACCGGGTAATTCTTCTGAGCTACCTTTACCCTACTCTTTACCTTACCCCTTGGCATGTCGAAACCTTTACCCTTAACCCTTTTACCCGATAATAAAGGTAATTTTCCTTACCTTGCCGAGGCCTACGCCCACAGGGAAGGCAAGCCAGCTCAGTTCAGGAACCGGGGTCACAGTCACAACTTTTACGAGGCAGCCCAGCATTAGAAGTGGTGTGTTCTGTTTCCGTATTTACACTCGGGCTGCCGCAATATAATGTTGAAGACACAATAATATCGATAGGATCATTATCAAAATATCCGTTTCCTATTACTTTGTCATGGGATTTCACATTTTAAAAATATATTGTTTGTGCTTTGCTGTACTTCCAGTAAAAATGAAGATTACTTAAACGTTATGCAATTGCGGTTCCCTCAACATAAGCCTGCCATGAGTCTTATAATCATTACAACTTTACAAAGCTTATAACACAAACGAACTGCAGACATTTTTACATAGCATCGCCACGCCAGCAATTACTCTGGAAGACCTTTTTTGCAGAAGCACTAACCTCATGGGAAATCGCTATTCATATTTGAATTAGAGTTTGTTAATTCATATTGTTGTACAAAAAGAGCAACGACAATGAGGATGACATGATAGTTGACTAAACAGACGATATGATAATCAAATAATATATCGTGGTATTTACATATCGTGGCAACCCCAATATGCATCATAACTAGGCAGGAACATTATCACCATCAGCTGTGATCTATCACCTTCTGGATGAAGACCTCCCTAGGCCATCACCATCTCTCAATGGATTGTGACGTAACGACCCATCTGCGTCCTGCACATGAGCTGATACTGGTAGGAACCTCCTGGTTACACCAGACCACAGGGGATTATTGTGTCCGTCCGTCGTGCAGAGAGGGGCTGGGTGGGGAGGGAGGGGCTGGGTGGGGAGGGGAGGGTGGGGAGGGGCTGGGTGGGGAGGGGCTGGGTGGGGAGGGGCTGGGTGGGGAGGGTGGGGCTGGGTGGGGGGTGGGAGGGGTGGGGCTGGGTGGGGAGGGGCTGGTCACCCCGTGGTGCCCTTATAAAACTCAACGTTTAATTAACCTACTCACGCCGGCTTGTGCCCGCCCTCACAGTCGGGCATATTTGCGGAATACACCACGCCGCCGTTGACCCTGGCCATTGACCGAGCAACCCAACGTTCCTACCAGCTCCCTCCGCAGGAATTTGTTTTTATCGCTCGATGTCTATGACGGCAGACGCTGTCTCGGGCTCGTTCGCACCTTTAACTGGGAGTCCATCATTAGCTTCTACCGCTGGCGATCATTGCATTCTATGACTTGTTCTGCTCAAGTCCACTTCACATTTCCTCACGGTGAATGTGATTTTATTACCTCTGCATATGTTCTGTAATTCACGTGTTCATCTTACTGACGCTGTAATTCCAAGCATGTATGTACGTATGTATGTTGAACTTCTTTCGCACTGTACTTAGACAATTGTGCTAATCGGAGGTCCATGCACCTCTTGAGTAATTTTCAGATTTTGTTACATTTTCTTTGTCAATGTCCATGTTACCATGAGGTAATATACATAATCTGATGTTTTCCAGTTGTCTCTCTTACATCTGTTTAGGT
Organism: Lampetra planeri; assembly: GCF_965212315.1. Classification (NCBI taxonomy): domain Eukaryota; kingdom Metazoa; phylum Chordata; class Hyperoartia; order Petromyzontiformes; family Petromyzontidae; genus Lampetra; species Lampetra planeri. Next base: position 4,375,007 of record NC_136120.1, read on the forward strand.
AACTTGTCGAACATAACCTTCTTTACAAAGTTATGTAATTTATTGTAATTCATTTCCATTGCACAGCAACATATATCAAAGGTAAATCAAGAAATATATGCCTAGTCTGGCTGTCCTTCATATTATGCGGCAAATAAACATTTCTCACACTTAGCATAGCGTCACTCCGTATGTGTTACTGCATTGATGTGCGGGAATAACTTAAACATAGCTGTTATACATGGCCCCCATCCAAGTCCAGAAAGTGCACACTCGTTTTTTGAACGTAATGCTTTAGTTACACGTAACTAAAAGTACGTGAAAGGGAGGATATGAGAACGCTGGGATAGTGGTAATATCTGAATATCTCCGAGGGAAAGGAGGCAAAATGAAGACGTGTTAAGAGCCTTATCAGTGGTTACTAATATTCTCGATTAGAATTAGAATGTGTGAGCACGTGTTGAGAAGAGAATAGGAGATGAAATTAGAAGGGGTTGTGGAGATGCCACTGGCACAGGGCAGAAAGAGCAGAGGGAGACCGAGAGTGAGATGGGGGGACGCGGTGGAATGAGATACGATAGTGGATGTGATGAGAGAAGAGGCACAGAGTAGACGCACGTGAAAATCTGAACAGTCGACCCCACACAATCATGAGACTTGTGGATTTGAAAAAGTCCCATGCTATTTATAATTTAGTCCTCAGAAATATAGGTTGCAAGAATTAAGGAAAAACCAAAAGTAATAATAGGGAAATTTGTAAATGTCTGTTCTTAATGTTTAGCATACTTCCCAACATGCAACAAACTTGAAATTTGGCATGTGGGTTTCTTCCAGACTGTACACAATGCAAAAAGTATAAAAATAGACTTTTGTATTTGGGGGGGTGGGGGGGTGCAATAATGCATATATATTGCACGGCAAGTGAGCGGTGACGTTACATCAGTGATGTCACCCGCATGCGGCAGCGTCACACAGTGTGCCTGCTGACGTCACGCACCCCCCCCCCCCACCCTCCGCATAGGCCGTGTATTAATCCAAGACAAGAATCCAAGTCTCAGGCGAAGCCGGGTCGCAAAGCTAGTAATTTCATATAAGTGACCACGAGTCTGACATTTAACTCACTTGCTGGCTCTGCGATCCAACATTTGCATCGCAGGCAGCTAAAGGGTCATGTTTATGCAGCGTATTAGTGACGGGGCTGGGATGTTAATCTTACTCAAGGGGCAACAACCTCGGTCTAGAACCCAGAGCCTCAGATTATGGCTCAGTGCCCTGAGACAAACATCGGTCCACAGAGCCGCAGTCATCTCTCAAAAAATAAACACGAGTGTGTAATTACATGTGCATTGCCCTTTTAGATATAACTTGTTTATTGATGTATCATACTTTATTTTAAGCACTCCCAATCGTGTGCAATGATCAACTCGGTACAACACGTGGATAATATCAACTGAGACAACACATTTATACATCTTAAAGTTACTACACAACCAATTGCCATGATCACAATAATTTATTCTTTTCAATAATACGTACCTCTAATTTTTATTTAATGGTTGCGAGTTCATCAAACCTTACGTTTCATAAGATTCTCATTGAGAAAATATCAATCATAATTGCTATTGCACATTGCTACAGATGGGTTCAGGTGAGTATACAGAGCACTGCTTCATTGTTCTCTCTGAGAGCAAGGTTATTGCTGCCTGCTGCAAGTATCCGTGTCCCTATGTGAGTGTGTGCCTCTGTTTTTAGTAAGGACGAGCACATTTTTGTTCATCACATTAACCACCACCTCACGGACCTACACAGGTCTCTTCCGCGAGGTCCACACATTGACGGGAATGCAACATTATTTTAATCATATGCAATTGTAACGATGTGCAATGGCTTGTTGCGTTGCGTGCTCGTTGGATTAATTTTTTTTTTAACATTATGGTTTTTAATATAACGTTTCAAATATATACGCCAATTGTATTTTCTACTATTTTTCTAATCGTATTTTTGTTTTAAATATGCTAAATCTGAACTCCGGTCATCCTCGCAGCGACTTTTGGCTAACCATCGAAAAAAGCCCGTCACCGCATTGCACACTTTCATGATGCGCGTCTTCGGCCGTCTGGAAAGTTCTTCCTTCAGATATTAGGAAACCACTGGAGCTATGCCCTTTGAAATCTAGATTTAAAACTCATTTCTTGAGAGCAGTTTTTTTTGTGTTTAGTTTGTTCTTCCCCCGCCCGGTTGGTTGTACGATGCGAAATTAGTTCAACACACCTGCAACTGGAATGGTAGTCGTAGCATAATAGTAATTATGATAATTATCATCATCGCCATCCATAACAGTGCACTGCTGAGTGTAGGGCTTCTCTGTGCTGTGTAGGTCACATGATCTGTTGGAGCGGGCTTGACCACACTGGTCAATGCGGGTTTCCAGGGATGGAGGTGGAGGACAAGACCGGTTTAGATATCACTCACCACTGACATTAGGTGTGGCTGAGACTAAAACTCAGGACGCTGGATATACAGGCTGCTTCAAAAACATGTTAACGCTGAGATGAGGCTAACGTTTTTAATGGGAAAAGAACGAATACACTGTAACATGATAACAAATGTCATGTTAATAGCTTCAAAAAGTAAGTCTCCACTTGTTCGACATCATTGTCAACACATGTCTGGAATCTTCTCCAGGTGGTCTCCAGAGACCGGAGGCACATTTATTGTGGTGTTCTTGCAAATTCTCAGAAGTGTTAACATTCTTTTGAAGCACACTGTATAGCGAAGTGCTCACCACTGTTTCCCCACTCAACTCCATTAGTGTCATAATGATAGTTCATATTATTGGAGTGTAACAATGTGTCTTTGGTACAATGTATATTATTGCGATAATCTTAGTACTGCAACTATACGATTTAAATCAAACACTGCACTTAGCCTCTCCTTAGAGCACACAGAATGGTTCTGAAAGGCACACATTGGCGCAAGTATCATTTGTTCACAAAGTAGAGTTCATGAGCAAAGCAGGATGGAATGTGTATTCTACAAAAAGCCGAGCCTAATATAGAAAATGCATTTCACAATTGAATAACTATCAACAATCACATGTGCTCGGCATTACTGATTCAAGTATTTGCCATCGGTAAAACAAGTCTTATGATAACAAAGTAATGGACCGAAGAAAACAATGTTATATGACTCCAATTTTACATGTTAGTTAATATAATGTTTGCACACGATTATTAAACGAATAACTGATATCTTGAAATTCTAACCATAAAAGGGAAACAGTACACAGACTTAAATTGTTCTTGTTTACTTCTTCCACTTCTAGAAGCTGAAAAAAAATATATCCATAATTAGCGTTAAATATATATACACACAAAAGTGTGTGGTTTCGACTGAGTATATACCACATTTGTGAATTCATGCATCAGAAATAAAAGGACGCAGCTGCTGGAAGAAGTGTTAAACGGAATGTCAGCTAGTCGATTGAACGCACAACGTGGTGGAATATGCAAAGAGAAGATGCGGCAAAGAATGTTACAGAGTAAATATTGCACACAGCAGCAGAGTATCACAAGCAGGAGCTCCAACATTTGAATGTATTCATGATCATTATATGAACCTTATGGCGGGACTCCGGGGTCCTATAAGCCCCCGGCTCTCGCATAAACTGCGTTGCGACGACATTTTATGTCTGTTGAAGGCGAACGACACGGCGATCAATTCCTCTCGACGAGCTCTACACGATGTGCTAATCAAAGTTTAAAAGTTTTGTTTTTTCTGCGCATTCGTCCTCGCTGCTGCGCTTGGACGACACGACAACAGAATGATCCGCGCCAGGCGGGTCGCGGCGTTTATGTGCGCGGTGGAACGGAGTCGCCAAAAATAAATTACGATTTTGACATCTGTTTATTCGGGACCCCGGAGTCCCGCCATAAGGTTCATATAATGATGTTTATAAATCGTATAAGGTAAAGGTGCAGCCCTGCAATTGCTTGCTCAGGCCACTTATGGTGGAAGGGCCTCCACTTGAAAGTCTCCTCGAGAGAGTCTCCCTATAGAAAGTAGTAGCGGCCTACTCTTCCATGCTGATCAGCCGTCTTGGAAGAGGTGGAAGTACCCACATTTTACGCCACCACATATAATCTGACAATCGACTGTGCTGTACCCAGAGGCGTGGTGGTGTGGGGGGGGGAATTGAAGAAACTTGCATTGTTTCAACTGTCGTGCCAGGTGATTGAATCGAACCAGCGATCTCTGGATTTCAAGTCCAATGTGCAATTACCACCGTGGCAGCATAACGAGTTCAGTAGATTCCTTTAATTATCTCCATTAAGAGCCGAACGTAAGGGTAGTAATAAGCTGTAGTAATATAAAAAGTTTAAGGAAATGTATTTTGATGATAACAATATTGTAGGTGACTGCTGATTATTATGACATTGGAGATGGTAACGGTTAGTCTTGCAACTATTGGTTGATTTATCGTAACTTCAACGAGTAGAATTAGAAATGGGCATACAATTTGTGTGCCAATTGCATGAATAAATAAGTTCGCACACGTGCCTCAAAAGGTCTGTTAAGCGCACCGGATAGAGGTCGACGGGAATTGATGACATTATCGTTGATGCTCACCGCATCATACAGGGCACACCCTGTGGGGAGTTTCTGACAGTCTGGTGGCCCAGTATACAAACATTTTGTATAAAGAAATGTTCTACAATTGATCAATTTAAGCAATTAATGATGTTAGCACTAATTCTGATAAACCTAATATTATTATTCTTGGGTCTTTCGGTAAAGTCACCTATATTGATGTTTCGATCGCAACACAAGCAATCGTCATCAGGAGAAAAAAGAGTGGGAAAGCTGCTGAGGCAGGCTCTTTTAAAGGTTTGAAATGGGTGTAGCCCAAGGGTCATAAGTGAAGTGGGTGGGGCTAGTGATGTTAAAGTGAGAAATTTGCATGTAAATGTAAGATCGGAGAGCTACCTCCATAACGACGAAGGCGCGGAGGTGGCCATTGTATTGTGAGAGATTAGCATGTCAATGTCAGGTGGCAGAGCCACCGCCACATCGAGGACATGAGCGATGGTGGCTGTGTTAGTGTGAGACATTTAACCTGTTAATCTAAAACCAGAGAGCCGAAAATAACTACTAACATTTGAAGGTAGGATGGAAACATCACAGCCAGTTATGACTTAAACTGGTTAATAACGTCCTTCCAATGATTTCTCAGTTTGTACCCCTCTTCTCAGTTGAAATTGTGTTTGTGTCTATATATATGGATGGCTTCATGAACAAATCTTTGTTGATAGCCAGTGGGCTTGCAAAGTGCCTTCGTATTAGAGAAATTAATTTCGTGTGAGCCCACCACATTAAAACAATGGTCCTACCGTGTTTCAGATCTGCCTTATGTTCACGAACACGGTCCGAGACATATCGCTTAGTTTCCCCAATAATATTATTATTGTTTGAAAGTGATGTTGATTTGATGCGTTAGAAGATTATATTGAAGAGGGTGACGGTGGATATGACCTTAAGGATATTGATCACAAAGCGCCCTCTCCCCTCGCCGTCATGGGGAAGCAGGGGGAGGTGGCGAGGTACCTGGGTGGGGTGGTTGGGAGTTTGGGATACCAGAAAACATTCCATTCGAAATTAAGCCCTGACATTGATCTTGTCGATGATGTTCATCACTACTGCAATAACAAGGATTAAGACACCGACTCAGTTCTCTGTGCCTACACATCTGGCAGGTACTGGTCCTCAAGGCCAGGCATGTATGTGAATCCCACAAAGGCGTCCGCAGCCTCGTCCACATTGGCACAGACGGAGCTCGTGTCGCTCGACTGTGCCATCGACATGGACAGCGGCTCCGCTGTGAAGGCCGGGTCAAAGTTGTGCAGGTCACAGGGTCCACTCTGAAGAGACAAAAGCACACACATGGTTGGGTGGTGGCGTAGTGGTGAGCACAGTCACCCACATAGTGGCCACGTGAATTGTCACTGCTGCCCGTTGCTTTCTGCTTACATATTCAACGACACATCGTCAAGTTAAAAGGCCTCGCTACTTTCATTCGACATTGCTCGTCTCCATGAGTGGCTCTTATTCAGTGGGGCGACATTACACGTATTTTTCAAAGGACAATGACTGTCCATTTCCCACAGAGTGGTACTCTTTTCACTGAGCTCAGTTGGAGGAAGGGCTGAGTCTGCCCTAAGCAAACTCACCAGTTTGGTTCAGGAAGGAAGGTCAAAGACCCTTAGGGACATGTTATGCCAATGTTATAACACGTAACAAAAGTTCGAAAATGATTCTCATCACAATTAGCAATATTATTCAGAATTGTGGTTATTTACTTGTAGGCTTTCTATGTATTTAGTGCAGAAGACACACTCGATACAGATGGGGGCAGCCAAAAGACCTGCCATTGGGCAGAGGTACAAAGGGAAAATTGGCAGTAAAATGGAAGCCTCCAACCTGAGCAAGTTCTTTTAGTTTGTGAAGGGATATTTGGACCACACTCTGGCTGGTCTTGCAATATGCACATTTTATATCTCCGTGGTATTGTCTGTATTAACTCACCACGCCAGGATTATATGGAGAAGGGATTCTCTTTGCATCCAGGTCATTCCAGTTGATCGTGGAGAAGAACACGTGGTTCTTAATTTCCAGCTGCGACAAAAAGAAGGGTATGATAGATTCACTGTGTCCAGCTCAGCACGTTACGCTGCACAGTATTCATTAAAAACCCATTATATTGAGTATTTAGGCACATGAGCTTGACCTAAATTCCACAGGTATTTGCTCCTGTAAAGCAATACGGCAAATGTACATTGGTTTCACGATTATCACAAATTGGCAGTGTTTATTTATTTCTTTTCTGTTTCCATATATCTCTCTCCAGTTCAGATATCACCCACCACTGGTGTTAGCCACGTCTGGGTTCATACCACAGTGCTATAACCACCGCACCATCTTTCCCCTCCTCCCCAACATGTTTATGAAATTCACTGGCATAAACATCTTTGTGCTGCGTCCCGTGAGGTAGCCATGGGATGAACCGAGGTCCATTTGGTGGAACACGCCCAAGCGAATGACGTGAAAAGGCCTATTGCAGTGGCGCAGTGTCCGTACGATGTCGCTGGTGGCCCCCAGCCGCTGGTGTGGGTCCTTGTGCAGGAGCCCCTCCAGCACGGAGATCGCCGCGTTTGTGGTGCAGGGCCTCAGCTGCAGCGGCTGGTGCAGGATCGATTCGTACATCTGCTTCAGGTTCTTGCTGTAGAACGGAGGCTGCGGCACGCACGCGCACACGCACGCACGCACGCACGGAAACACACCACGAACCATCGACGTCACCTTGAAGTCAACAGAGGCAAGGCCCTCTTGCATAACGTATGCACGAGCGTTATGATTACTGCAATTATCACTCACAAAATTAACAATTTTTGTATTTTACCAGGTAAGGCCCACTGAGCTATATCGCTCTTTTCCACCTTTGCTATCACGGTTATGATTCCTGTGTCAGTATTTCTGAACTCGACAGTTGTTCCCATGCTGGGTGCATGAGCGCGCAAGCTGTAGTGTAACATGGTGGATGGTAACGGTGGTGGTATGTGTGTATGTTTAACTTCTTTCACACCGTACGTATCCATCCAACTGTGCCAATCGGAGGTGTAGTAGTGGTGGTGGTCTCGTGCGCGTGTCGTCTGCGAGAGACCCTCACCAGCCCATAGAGCATCTCGTAAAGCACACAGCCCAGACACCACCAGTCCACCGTCCGGTCGTACGGGTGCTTCTTCAGAACCTCGGGTGCCAAATACTGGTGCACAAAACGCGAAACACGTGCAAAGTCCGACGCGAGGAGTAAGCGACTGAATTACTATTTGCACCCTTTTGTCAATAGACTGGTGGGTGAAGGCCTCGCCAGTCATGGCAGTTGCTTCACCGTATTTCACCGCTCTGGTTCATGAGAATTGGTGAATGGGAGTCACAGTCCCAGTTCAGGTCTCGCCCACTACTGATGTTAGCCATGGCCGTGAATTTACCTTGGCATTGGTGCACAGGTTGGCGCACTGCTATGAAAGCCAACAACCTGAGTTCGATTCCTGGCCACAGCAGGCATCAGTGGCTAGTGGTGCCAGAAGCTGGGTACCCACCCTCTCCAGCAACGCACACCATCATGGTGAAACAAAGTCAAACAAATCCCCATAACCATAAACGAAAGAGAATATGGAGGCCTTCATCCCCCAGTGGATTGACAAAGGGCTGTAAATTGTTATTTTTTAATGAATTTTCCATAGATGTAAAATAGGTGCTCAGTAACAGCACTTCCTCTTTACAAGTCTATAAAATAACAACGAGATCTTTGTCTTCATGCTGCAGGTACAGTTTATGCAAACGTTTTACTTGATTTGCTAATGATAAGGCCATGCATTACATTAAATAGCAGCACTTATAAAAACAGGATGGGCGGAAGGGCACACTCCTGTGAAATGCAAAAATGGGGTTTAGGTATAAAATGGGCAAACGAGTCCCGTAAAATACAGGATGGGTGAATCACGCCCACAAAATCAGAACGGACACATTCATCTTGTAAAACCCAACAAAATGCTGGACACCACACCTCTGGGGTCCCACAGAAGGTGCAGGTGGTGCTGTTTGGGTCGATGCCTTCCTTGCACAGCCCAAAGTCGGTGAGCACGATGTGGCCCTGTGTGACAACAAACAAACCGACATCACGCGGTGAAATATTCCATTACGCATTGCCATTTACATCTTCATTGAACACGCCTCACTGCTGTAGCATTTTGGTCCAGAGAGGTATCCTCAGACCAATTAAAAAGTATACTACTTATAATAATGACCCACCTTCCCTTGTCCAGAAATGCATCACTGAGTCTTAGGACAATTTTTCAGGTGGTTCATACATCGGAACGATTGGCTAAATAGCGTTTGGCTAATGGGAGAACACTGGAATGTCTGGAGAATATACGAAAGGATAACAAATGATAAACATCTGCGGGAATAACACTCGAAGGTCCACAACATAAGGGTCCAATCTACGTGCAGTACTGCCATCTTCTGGCCACATAAGCCCAGTCAATGGGTTTCGTAGTTTCACAAACTTGTGTGAGCTACCAATGCTCGCCTCTTAAAAGTGCACCATCCAAGGGTGGCACAGTCGGGTTTTTTACAATCGGGTTTAATTTTCTTTTTATATTAAACCCGATCATCTGAGATTGGGAGAAATCCGGTTTAATTGGTTCTAATTGCAGAACCGCACTTCGCCAACTTCTCAACGATGGGCTTCATCCATTCCAAGCTAAGGAACTCACTGGCGCCCACGATTGTGGAGAAGCTCATGTTCATCAAGACCAACCTGCCCACCGCATTCTACGACTACCCCGTGCCCGACGGCCCCGAGTACGATAGCAGCACCGACGAGGAAGCAGCCTAAGCCTATCAGACTTTCGTATTCATTAAACCAGGTTTTAATTCCCCGAAATCGGGTTTAATTGTATTAAAGAAAAAACCCGATGCCTGCCGCTGGAAAAATCGGGTTTTTTCCACCCATGGCACCATCATGCCTGGCTCACATTTTTGTGAGAAACCAAATGAGTTTAAATTGTGGAGGTAACCGGGTAGCTCAGAGGCCAGAGCGCTGAGCTGGCACGACTGAGATTCGGGTTTTGAATCTGGGAAGCTGCCCGTGATTAAACCGCGTCCCCAAACCGTCGCGGTCGAGTGTCTCACGGCCCCCAGTCACAATGGATGGACAGGAAAAACCCAACCAAATTGAGTTCGGGTTTTTCCACTTGATTTGGCTAAATTCCAGCGCTTTCATGTGCCAGAACACATGGGGAAATGTGCCCCCTACTGTGTAAAGACTAAAAGGCCAAATTAAGGTTATTTTTGGGAAGTCTGCGAAAATCCTTTTTTTCTTGGACCGTTCCCTGTCACACGATGTTATCCTCTCTGTGAGATTTCCAAATGGAGTGGTCATCTCCTGACATCATGCCCATAGCAGAAAACTTAAATTAATTTAGAAAAAAAAAACGCAGTATGCAGCATAAAATGCATTAAAGTAGCAGCGTACAATAGAACACTTTAATAAAAAAATAATAACAGGTTTTACCCTTTCAAACAATACGTTTCAAAGACTTGATTCCTTGCAAAAGGTTTCTATTTGATATTTGAACATCTTAACACCTGTTTAATTGCCAAAAAGCGTAAAACCTCTTCTTATTTTTTCTATCTACGTGGCTTTACCGAAATACCCAAAGAATAATTATTTTTCATACTTTGAAACTGGCAAAAAGGCCCCATGAGACAGATTATACAATAAATAAACTGCATGGAAAATATGTCACAATTATAATGTTATACTCTTATATGCATCCTTTTATAAGATTTTAATTAAATTTATTCAAAGTTATGATTCGAATTAATAATATATTTAGTCAAGTTTTTATTCTTTGGTTTACATTGCGTCTTGTTTGTAGAGCCTTTTTCCCTCCAATAGCTAAAGCTGCACGAATCAATATAAAAATGCATTTTTACACCCAACATTCGATGCATATAGCTTGCGTGAACAATCTATTTGAATTGATTGACGAATTAATGATAAGTGTAATACAAAACAGGGTCACCACCTCTGAGGTAAAACAAAAACAAACCCCGGGACATTATGGGAAGATGAATATCTCAAGATAGCGGAAGAAGGGATAACTAAATGTAAACGCATTGTCACAGCTCACAAAGCGCAGAACGCAGTTAGAATTTCGTTGGGCATAGACCATACATAGGCTGCCGAAATTCTAGTTACATTAACTCCTATTGGTGGGTTACACACAGTCATACAAAGCATGTATGTAATTCATTTACTGGCGTTCACTTGTTTAGGCAAATGCAATGTGGCAAAATGGTGATCATATAAATAATAGCACCTCCCATTAGTGCAGTTAGCTACATATGGTGCAAAAACAATTCAACATCACAGCATGGTTGGCTACGTATGGTGCAGATAATTCCATTTACCTGGAAGTCCAAGAGGATATTTTCTGGCTTCAAGTCCCTTAAAAACAAAATCAGACAATTGTAATGTATTGTAAAAAAGTCAAAGTCTAACAATGTAAACATACGGACTTGACTTCCTTCACACGACAGTGTCCATCACATGCTGTCCAGGGAACCCAGCGAAATAGATATGGCATCAAACTAAGCTACTCATACTCTTTGGTTCTTTCGGTAAAGTCACGTAGGTATAAAATCAATTAAAATTTTATTTTATTTTTATTTTACCGAAATAACCAAAGAGTATGGATTCCTGCAGTCACGAAAGCTTCAAATTAAGCTACTCATGATAAGGCAAGTAGCTATGCATCGATTCACATTAGTTCTTGTACTCTCCATAAACATCTACGTATTGCATTGTGCAGGGAAGAGTCGATCGTGTTTGGTTCGTAGATGTCAGAATGTCAGCTAAAGGAGGGAACAAGCCCAAAACGAAGTCCACTGCACAAACTGAGTGATGAATCAAATCGTGTATGTAGGAACTAGATGGACTTGTTGCATGGCAATCACAAGACCATGAGAGATGGTGGAAGCTTCTTCTAGCAGTAGATGGAACGTGGCTGATAATTAGAATTCAAAGTTGAACCTCATTACTTCACTTTGATTCTTTGCCACGGCTAACATCAGTGGCAAGTGATATCTGAACTGATTTTGAGCATCCCCCCTTCACCAACCCACTCTGGCTAGTGTGGTGAAGCACAGTCAAAACCCAAATGTCAGGGTGTGACGAGGCCCTCATCCAGCAGTGGATTGACAAATGGTTCTAAATTTGTATTTAAAACATAGAAATGTTGTTTCTAATTTGGTTAATGTAAACTCTGTAGCCGCTACAGGCACTGAACGTACCACAATTGGCAAAATAATATTCTTGGATCGAAGCGTGATCCTGAATCACCACAATTACACCAAATCGCAAGGGAGTGGTATAATCTTACACACCCATTTCTTGCAGTAACTGAAAAAGTTATGTTGTAATCAATAAAACACGCCCAAAATTATTAAATCACCTGCCGCTACGGGCTGATAGTACTTAAACACTGTTATTATCGACAACACACATGCTAACCGCATAACTACTGTGGGGAAAATTCAAGCTACTTTTTATTTTATTATCGTTGTTGCACGGGCCAGTTATAAGAAATGTTTGTGAATGATGACAGTGGCTGTGCAAGGGTAATAATGATTAACACTGCCCAGCGATTTCACAAACTGTCACACTTCAGGATTGTGATCAAAGGAACAATGTTTTTGACATGATGAAAGTGGCGGCCACGTCAATTCCCACACACGTGCATCGCAGCACATATTACGAGTTTAATCATTCATATTAATCGATGGCTTGTTACACCAATTGCATTTTATACTAAATTATGATTCACAGTAATTGTCACCAAACATCACGTTTTTCGAATAGTGGAGCTCAATAGACTCTCACCTGATTATATAAACAAGTTAAACGACATATTTTTGATTCACAAATGCTGTGAAGAAGGCCCGGTGCCTATGTTACGCAAGTTTTCCTTTTAAGGCAGTGTTTTTGACAAATGTGTTTTTGTTCTTGGTATTTGTACTTGTGCAACACACTGCCAACGCAGTATCACTAAATCATTATAATTTGTTAAAAATGGAACATCGTAGGTTACGTGAGCCCCTGATCACGTGGGCTCATTGCTCGCACAGCGTTGCTTTCAGAGTTTGAATGCGGCACAGACTTGCACTGCATTCAACTCTGAAAGCCACGCTTGGTGTAAAACGAGCCCCACCCCCCCCCCCCGTGTGCTCACGCACGCACGACGCGGCTAACTACATGCCACATGCAAAGCATGCGGGCAGACATTTTTAGCGCAAAAAAATAAAACCCCACGACGATGTCTGTTACTTGTTCCTGGACTGCTTCCAATCAGGACAGGTTTGGCCAGCATTCCATGTGAAAAAAAAACTGGCAGAGGCTATGTATGTGATCTTAGCTATCAGCATAAAAACCTGCCCCAGGGAGCCGGGGTTACGCGATTGCCGAGATTAGCACTCGTGGCAGTAAACGTTTAAGGGGGCTGTTCGACCCTGTTCTTTACGAGCAGCAGGAGGTGGGTCCTGGGTTGAAGCCCCAAGCAAATGCCAGAGACAGAACAGGTGATTTGCGCTGTGTAGGGAGTATGACAGCCTCAGCCTGGTCGCCAAATAAATGAAAGAAATTATGTATATACCTATGAAAAAATTGCATTTAGATTAATTTAATTTGTGTACTCAGTTAAATACATCCCAGCGATGAATGATTCGCGTGTGTTTGTAAAAAGACAAAGAGCAAAGCACTGTTTAATCCTCACAGACCACAGGCAGTGCCACCTTGTGGCTATGACGGGCTTTGTTGATTGGTATTTCTGGAATTTTTGAATGATACAGTAATACCTCGGTATAAGAAGTGGATGTGTTCCTGGAGCTTCATTCGTTAATTCAAACTTCGTATTTTGAGTAACTTATAACATTTAGCACTATGGAGGATGCGTTCCCAGCCTTCATAACTTACCATTTTATACTATAAATACTTCATAACTTACCATTTCATACAATACATACTTCATAATTTCGCATTCATATTGTTTATATTGAAAGTAATATATTGTATACAATAAAGTATTAAAGTTAAATACAAATTACATTAAAAAAAATCTGTGTACTCAATCCATATTATTATAATTTAATTCTTATTTAGTACTGTCGATCTATAAATCTATGTTTTACCCATGTCAGTACATTTATTATTTAACTTTAGTTTTCGTTTTATGTGTAAAATAATCGTAATTAATTAAAAGTTTGTTTCACCGAAACTTCATTTATCGAATGTACGCATATGGAGGTATTACTGTACTAGAAAACCGAGACGCTTTGTGTCATGGTGAGCGCACTAAACTTTGTATTCCAGTAGTCAACGGCTATATTCGGTGTCCTAGCACAACATTCGAAACAATCGTGCGAGTTTCTTAAACTCCCCCCTCGGAGCTCTGTCCACCCAGCAGACTAAACGGGTTCACCACAAGTTAGTCAGTTGGCAGGCCGCATGTCGCGGGCAATGTGTGGATATCCCCATCTCCTGCAACGTGCCCGGCCAGCGTGGAAGAGTAGACCAAAATACCCTCGAGATGGGGCTCTTTCCACTAGCAATGACGTAGGAAAGAAATTGCAGAGGTGCACCTATGCCCTGCACATAAGAAGCTGGGTCCACAAGATGACTTGATTTTTGATGTCTCAAGTAATCAAAACCAGTTTCCCAGCAGCAACAAACTTTGGTTGTTTGATGGAGGAACAGCGTTGGGGCTCCATGACCCACACAGTCACCTCAAACTGATAACGATGGTGGTGATAATGACGTTATGATGACGACGACGACAACGATGATAGGGGTTGATGTGATTATGGACTGGGTGAAGGTGTGTTACGTGGTTACCTGTACACAATGTTCAGGGAGTGGAGATATCCAATTGCGCTGCCAATCTCGGCAGCGTAAAACTGTGCACGAGATTCTGGAAAACTTCCCTGTCTCTGTAAGTGGAAAAACAGCTGCCAGCACACACACACACACAAACACACACAAGGTGAAAGATCATCTGTTCAGCCTCGACAGACTCCAGGCTGTTAGTGAGCATCAATTGCGTCTGAAAAAGACAAAACACCCAGTTGCTTTTGTCTCCACACTGGTCGAGTTTACATGCCATTGCAGGTATTCATTTCAGTGGCAATTGATATTTAAGAGGCCCACATCAATGTTTCGTCAGCCACCACAAGTTAAACATGGGATGCTGGTAATGCAGTGAGTTAAGTCACAAGCTGGTAAAGCAAATTAACTGCATAAACAAGAACAAAAGCCTGTATCACTTTCTGTGACATTTTATTTCAAGTTCAGTATATGAAGTATACTGATCAACAACAATAATATAAAAAAAAATATTTACAATCCTTTGTTAATCCAGTGTTGGATGAATGTCTCCCTTCACCATGTCAGCCATGAGGGTTGTTTGACCATACTTTACCACGCTGGTCAATGTTGGTTGGTTAAGGGGAGATTGAGGTCCGGTTCAGGTATCACTCACCATAGCCAGGAACCAAACTGGGTTCATTGTGCAGCGGATACATAAATACCGCAGTAATGATTTTGTAAAGTGAAAACAGAGACATTGCAGTGAGATTGAAAGGCTGAAACTGCAGACGAATTGTGATTCGATTCTGGATCATGATGAACATGTATATCCTGTTTCTTCTGTTAAATTTGTTCCATCAGTCTAATCATAACAAAGAAAATGGCAAAGTGATTTCCTGCTCAAATGAGCATTGAGAAAGTGTTAATATGCTGTACACAGCTCTTAGCCAGTGGTGGAAATTCCAGTTGATGTGACATGGCCGAGTCCATCCATTCGACGGCCACTGCTCATTCCTGACAAAGTGGTGTTTATTTTATCAACCCTGGAGGGACGATGGGCTGAATCAAGCGAGGATATGAACTCTCAACCTTCCGATTGCAAGCCACTCACTCGATGAGAACTGAGCCACCTGTCCAATAAACATGACAGTTGTACATAATCCACGGAAATCATAAACATTGCCATCGATTCATATACGTACTATTTTGGTTAGATTATCAGGAGTTTTTAGAATTGATTTTAATTGAAAAGTTGATGGACCACTACATGCCTCGTACCCACCTCACCACCGTTGACATAATCCATGACAAAGTACAATTTGTCTGCCGACTGGAACGAGTAGTGCAGGCCCACCAGGAAAGGATGACGCACATTCTTCACCAGGACATTTCTCTCTGCCATGATGTGCTTCTCCTAGTAGCAGCAGTATAGCAGCAGGACACAATCATGCAAAGGCAAAGCTCCCCCATATAGCATTAACAGACTGTTGGTGCAAGTGCTGTTAGCGAGTGTCTATGAAGACCGGCACGGCACACGATGGGGTGGGTGGCCAGCACCACAACCAACATTTACACATCGCACAGGTACTCATTTGAGGCTGAGTAGACCTAGGGGAGGCCTAGTACCGGTTCAGATATTTGTCACTGGTGTTGGCCGTGAGCGACAATCGTACTCGGGTCACCAAATTCGTGCTTACCGCGACACTAACGCTCCTCACTATCATGCGCGCACGCACACACACGTTTAAAGAAGGTCAATTTACTTATAATACTTACGCAAATGGAATGCAGCCATCATGAAATTGTCACAAACTGGATGTGCAATCCAGAGGTCGCCCTGTCTCTTTCCCGGTGCAGTAATTAGAATGGCAACTTTTCTAAACCTCCCTCGAGTGGACACTCTTCCGGCAGCAGTGGTGTGAGCGGTGCAATTTCAGTGTTCCACATTTATATTACCACACGTAAAAATACGTCTTCAATTGAAAACCAAACAGGAATCCCAGCGTACTTTTGCATGATGACATCACTATTGTTGTGCCTGTTCGGAATATAACCTTACGATGGCCACCCGCACAAAAGAGCCGAAATTGTGGCTTTTAAAAAAGATTCAATAGGACATTTTGTTTTGTACGATGCAATGGGATTTGCACTTAGTTTTGAGCATGTGTGCGAGAGCTCATCAAAATAATTTAAAGGATTACCTCCTTCTTTTGCAGTATTATTGACTTTTTCATCACTTTTACAGCATAGAATATCCCATCGCTCTTGTGTTTTGCAAGCAGAACCTGTGAACGACATACATTGCAATGTATTCATCTATTTCGTTGCTGTGTTTCGTTTATTGGTTTTTGCTTTCATAATTTTGGTCACCCAGTTCACTCTTGCAAATGAGTCATCCTGGTCTCTTTAGTTCTCACCTGGTTACACAAACACACTTGAATCTTGATGTGTTGGTATGTATAAGTGTGTGTGTGTGCGTCATTATTTCAGTATGCAGCCCATATTTCCCATCTTATTTTACATGTATAGAGCGCCTAAACTCAAGGCGCTTGATATCGTTTAAAAAATAAACGGTAACAGAAGAATGCTTATGATGACAGGGGCATGCAAAGATTGAGTAATGAGTGACCGCGATAGAGGGTACTTAGGGATCACGAAGGGGTGGGGGAGGTACGGAAAGGAGTGGAGGGGCGATGGGAGGGAAGAGGAAGGGAATGGGCAAAAGAGAAGAGGTGAGGTTTTAATAGAGGAACGGAAGGAGGTTAAGCAGGGGGACTGTGTGTGTGTGTGCAAGTTTTTCATCAGCAGCAGCACAATGAGCTACAAGCCGTGGCATCTCATATGATGTGACTGCCCTGTGTCCTGTTGGTGGGCACTGTTCCAAATGCACACACACCACAATTGTCCATGTATATATCTATTTAGATACTAAAAAAATACCTATCAAATACAAATGTTTACAGGTGTCCTGGAGTGATTATCAAATTACACGCGATTGCAGCACACGTGAAAAGTAATACACAGGAAAACAATGCACATGAATGGATTCTGTACCGCTTTCCAACGTGCGTTTGTCCTCGAAGGTGTTTAATTTGCGATAATAACGTTACCGTCCGAGTCGCACAATGTCATGACGACGTTATGCATGAGCATGGTGTATGATGCCATGGACTTTGCCCCGGGGGGCCTTATCCATTTAGCGCTCATTTTTTATCGGCAAGTTTTGGGCATCTTTTTGATCAATTTGGCCAGTTTTCAACAGGCTAAGTCGTACTGGGAGCACAACTTTATACCAAAATGCAATTTGCATTGGATGACCTCTACAATAGTTAGCATGACCTGCTGCAGACAGAGCTCATCAATGCTTTCAACCTGAGTTAGAAAACATTAAAGTTGAATACACAACTGAGCAATATTAATAAATCCATAGAATACCAAAGACACTAATGGATTGTAAGCAGATTATCGTTTACATTATGGGATGTACCTTTCCAAAACTGCCCTTTCCAAGGATGGTTAGAAAATCAAAGTCCGACGGCTTTGCCCTGTGGTGAGAAAAAACAAGGAAGACGTCTGCATGATTCTGTCACCAGCCAAATAGCTGAAACCTTGGTGGAGACATCTACTTATACGTTCTACAAAGCATGGGACATGTTAGCATATAATGGCTTACTCTTGCAGATGATGTCACAGTGTATACAATTACAACTTCACAACTGATGGAGCACTTTAGAAACAGACCGTGACAATATTGGCTTGTGGTTGGTATTGACTTTTAACTCTGAGAAAAGTGTCTCAGAATAATGGATAAAAACCACTCACTACCAGCTGCCGTTATGTCACCGAGTATTTGCTAAGCCAAGCATAATACGGCTGTTTGTGCACTTACTGTAGATTTGCAGAGGGCCCCAAGTTTATGTGGTCTGCATCATTCTGTGAAAATAAATATATATGTAGCTTTAAGAACAATATACAGTTCTTACATAACAGAGCACTAGTGTGGTGATTGCAAAGTAATTCATTCAAACCCACATCTGTGTCAAATTAATCTCATTATCAGTGTCATCATCATCATCATAAGTCTCATCTTGTCAGGGTTGATGAAGTGAGTTACACCGTGTGCAATTGTAATGATAGGTGGGAAATCGACAGCGCCGCCGGTTGCAAGGACAACCTGGGCTTTGGCAGAGGCATATGGGTAAAAACGATCGCTCCTTAGCAAATATTTCACCGTAGTGGAAAGTGTTCCAAGCAAAGGGGTGCGCTGGTGTCCAAACCCATGGCACAAGAAACCCAGATAAGTTTGAGTGATCGGGTCCTATGTGCAGTTGAGGTGTTATTTCATCTGCCTCTGCTTCTTTGTCCAAACAATCCCTCTTGTCTGCTTTCTTTATAGGCACGCCAACAATTCATATACTGTATCTACCAGCCACGGAATACTAGGAAACACGTACATTCAGAAGTGTGTTTCCTTGCTACAATCTGCTGTCTTACTGCTTTCGAAGCCGTAATTTTTGTAAAATTCTAGTCGATTTTAATATAAGAATATAAACCGCTTATTTTAGATTATTATCAACGTACAGGATTTGACAGAACCACTGGATTTGCCTCCGGTTTCGGCATTGTTTGTGTGAAACATCAAATCCAAGTTTATTTACACTGCTTCAGGAGAACTCCTCTTATCTACAGTGACGTGGGAGTTAAAACTTTGAGAATCATATTATCCACGAATGTATTTGTGAAATTATTCAATTCAGAATTTGCGGTTAATATTTTCCTGAAATGAATGCTGGGAAAAGGGATGGTCAAGATAATAGAAGTCGAGGGTAATAGGGCTGTGGATGAGAGTAATCCTACCGCATATAAGTGTCGCATTTCGATTGTGGAACGTAATAAATCAATACCATGTTTATGTGGTCTTCATCAGCCATCGGCTCCTGTGTCTGGTTCCGGGGGTTATCAAGTTGGAGGAATTTCCGTACGTCTGGACTGCACGACACAATGAAGCACACACACATAAACTCTTCCAATCCTGCTCATCATCATAAATATATATAACATATCACATAACATTATGTAACAAGCATCGGTGTAGTGATTCACGCAGTGATGAACTCAGTAATCTGAGTTAAAGTCCTGGTCACACCTAACATCAGTGGAGAGTGACATCTGAACTTGTTGTGGACCCTGCCTGCCCCCCCTCTTTATCAACACGCACTGACCAGCGTGGTGAAGTATGGTCAAAAAGCCCCCATAACCGAAACGACATGCAGCGGTGGATTGACAAAGGGCTGGAATTTTTTTTACATTATATTATTAGACAGTGTAAGATTAACCCCACGTATATATATACCACACACCCACACAATATACAAATTCCCAATTTAGACTTATAGACTGTTAGGACTACTTGAAATTGGGTCCATCTTTTTTAAACACCCTGTATTAAGGCTGACACGACGCTTCAACGGGTGGTGTGGCCAGAACCACTCCGTTCCACCTCTGTCTCCACTGCGTGTATCTTCATGTACCACACCAGGCACTCGTTTCAAGCTGAGTTGGCTTAGAGGTGGCCCAGGAAATCAGTATCCCATTGATGTTATCCCCGTGGTTACGGATTTAATTCAGGTCGCAAGGTTCATTCTCGTGTGCTAACCATTGCAGCACTAGTCCGCCCACCACCCACACATGTGTAATATGTCCTGCATATACACTGTAGTGAATATTCTACTCTACTCATAATAAGCAAACCACACTGGGCAATCAATGCAATAATCGGAACTTATGTTTAGCAATGCTTTTTAATAGCTCCGGTGACTTATAAAATAATTATTGAACCGAGTAGCCTCTGTGCATGCACGCATGTGGATTTGGCTGATACGGGTGTGGGTACGTGGCCCTCGCCAACATTCCTTGGGGCTGCGTGTCAAATTCAGTTGACACAACAATCTTTAACGTCACCTAAGTCCCAACGCGTGGATAATGTGCTGTATAAACAGACCTCTTTATTTATATGAAATAGTGAGGCATTTAAAGTGTTTTTTTCTTTCTTTAAATCTGCTATCACAATTTTAGCCTGATTGTGCTATCGCCTTCACGGCATAAGACGCAGAATCAATTTTAGTTTTTGATCTCCTCTCCTGCACCGTGTTCACTAGGTCCAAGAACTACAAACGCGTAATGATACTACGTTGAGGTTCAACTATCAGATATAATGCATCTTGTGATAAAATTGCATGTCCAGTAATGAGACGTAAACTCAAGACGTGAGATTATATAACCAAAAAAACATACAAATTGCCTGTTAAAACACACACGCATTCTACTTACGTTTGGCACATGCCGGGGTTTGACACCACTTTTTGCGTGAAGTCATTTAAACCAGTTTTCCGGTGTTTAAGAAAAGCTGAAGTAAAAAAAAGAACACGCATACATAATCACACACATATCCTCCCACTGGTCGACTTTGAGCACCATAACTGCCCCCTAAGTATAATGCCCTGAATACTGTACAATTTTGTTTGTCATGTGATGATGAAGTCAATGGTTGAAACAATAAACTAACTACACTTCATAACGTCGTTTATTTATGGGTGGCAATGCAGGATCTCAGGGGTACTGGCTCTGCCCTCCATCCCCTGAGCCACCAGGCCACCTTATTACCTCCTATAATTACCCAGAAATGTCTGTCCGTCCCGCACGTGACGTCACTCAACATGATGCCCCCCTCATTAATATTCATGAATGGGTGGATTTTAACACGAACGCAGAGGAAGGTCGAATTGAATTCAATAATTTATTGCGCAAAGTCGCTTCAGAAAGTGACGGTAAAAAATACATCTACGCAGCACAGTGCTACATCCGTGCGTGATGCCACTGAAAAATGAGGCCCCCCCCCCTTCATTAATATTTATGCCCGCGTGGAAATTTACACAAACGCACAAGGTCGCGCACTCCACATGCCGCACCCCTCCCCAATAACCATTAGCTGGTGACGTCACTCCACATTGGACCCCCACCCCGCATTAATAATCATGAGCTGAACAATTTTTCTATTGAATATTTCAGATTTACTGCAATATACACCCGTCCGACTGCAGGTATTGTGGTCAATGCAAACATGACTCCTTGTAAAAAAGGTGTCAGTTTTGTTGCCAGATAAAAGGGTAAAAAAACTATTATCATAGATGCAGTTTCTTGTTGATTTGAAGCTTTCGTGACTGCAGGAATCACTCTTTGGTTCTTTCGGTAAAGTCACGTAGAAAAATAATAATAGATCACGACGTTTCGATCGCCACACAAGCAATCGTCCTCAGGTGTGATTCTATCCCACCTATCCCACCTGGGATAGATTCTATCCCACCTGAGGACGATTGCTTGTGTGGCGATCGAAACGTCGTGATCTGTTATTATTTTTCTACGTGACTTTACCGAAAGAACCAAAGGGTACAGTTTCTTGTTTTCACGATTTCTTTTTTTATATCGTACGCATGCTAATTTATGTCGGAATTAAATTTGCTTAAAATCATTAAAAACCATTGTGTGTATTGTTTACTGTCAAATTAAGTTCGAGTCGCACGATAATAATTGTTTTGCCATGGAGCCTCATCATGATCACCATCATCAGCCATGGCCTATCCACTGCTGACACGATCCCTCGTGATATGACAATGCAACAATGTAGCTAGATTCTGCACACAAGTAGATCTCATCTCTCCATCTCCACGGTCGTTGTATTCTAGGGCATGCTCTGTCGTCCGTCACGACCACCAGCCGGCACCCTTCTAAGAATGCGTCCTGCCCAAGCCAATTTGATTCATTCAAAGGTTTTCGCAGTCACAGAGACAGTTAAAGGTACAACGTTAGTTACAGCAACATTAGAATATGTTTTCCAAGGGAAAACAATGGATTGGAGAAATAAAGGCATAAGCATACATGGAGAAAACATTCACAATATGAACAAGATTTGCTGATGAGATTGTAACTTTAACAACCAATGGCGATGAACTACGGGAAATAATTAAATTGCTTCATAAATATCCAATGCCATGAACAGCAAATTTTACAAACAGTTGAAAATATCTGTAGAGCTAGGACAGTCATAGAATGTGACTAAGATCAACATGATTCAGAAGATATTTTTTGGGGTCAGATCACGAAAGTAAAATGTGTGTCATAAACCCTCCTCCACCCAACACAGCAAACATGATATAATAAAGAGGTGGGCGACAGGAGGTTGCAGTGGTCTTGGAAAAGTGAATTTGATTATTACAAACAACATACCAAAGTGCAATCAAAGAATTAGATATTAATCCATGTACATTGCCTGCTATGACGTAAGGATTAGAAACATGGACATTGAAAAAGAAAATATAAGAAAGGCTGCAAATGGGCAAAAAAGTATGGAGATGGATTCTTTGAATTCGAGGAACACAGTTAGATACACCATATTAACTGTTCAGAGCACTTACAAATTGTAGCCGTATATCGATACATATTTGGAATTGCCATACATACCAACAAGCACTGTGGCAACTGCTCTCAATTTGGTGCACGATCGTCGTTTAGTTGGTTCATTCTTGACGGCCATGTTTTAGCAATGACAGAGGAAGGATGGTGGTAGTTCTATCCTATATGTTCAGCTCAAAAACTTCTTAAACATATTAAATATAGACGAAATTATGAAGCCACTTGGTTGCACAAGATGTCTTGGTATATTGGTTTACTCAGGATGTTTGATCCGTTTACGTTTGATCGTTGAACTAAATGTGGCTAAGTATCCACTAGGAATCATTGCCGAAGAGCAACATGAAATAATTTGCTTGAACGCAATCCAACACTACCAATCGGAAAAATAAGAAATCAGGTGTCACGCAAAAGTAAGCTGCTTTTGAAAAGAATAAGAACATCAACCTTTAAATGTTACTTAAAAAGGCCATGCCAGTTTTTTTTTTATATATAATGGACACAACTTGCAGGACGAAACCCTACAATTGTATGACTTTTCGTGCAGCACATCTCCTTTAGTAGACCTGTGCTGGGTGGCACGGGCGTGGTGGTGATTGTCGTTAAACACAGATGCCTTGTTTTATTTTGAAGCACATTCCTCTCATGCATTCCTTTATTCATTTTTGTCTTCATACAATGTCCTCCTGGACATGTTTATGACAACTACCCCCTCCCATTATCACGGTTGGCTATGTACTGTACGAAATAAGTTCAACGTATGTACATTTTGAAGTAATTTTACTAATCTCCCTCAATTATCAAATGCTCTAGATCAGAAATAGATTTGTTTTAAATAGCTTACATTTAATCGTCAATTTTTTTGTTAAACTAAATTTTAGCATAAAAAAATATAATTTGGATCCAAATTGTGCTAGAATCATCTGAACATATAGTGAAGTATTTTTTATTTATATATTTTTATCTTTCATTGCAGCTGGCCACTTGGTGGGTTAGACACTTTGGCCTTTGTTCAGCAACCATGATTAAAAAATAAATCTGGGTTATTGCTTTAAATAGCAGAGCCACACAATTTATCGTGGAACCTCAGAGCTAAAAATACATCAAAAACCTTGTGATATCCTTTAATGTTCTATATGTAGGCTGCATTTTCTTTAACTGTGAAGAGTGAGGGCCTTTCTTTGTACAGTTCTGCTGAATAACTGCGTAGCAATTTCACAAATAAATCCTTCAGTGTTGGAATGATACGACTTAAGTGAAGAATTATTTTTAATGACATTGTTTTTCATATGGGTCATTAGCGATTGACCTGCAACGGCCAACTCATTCCACGCAAGAGCTTGGTTTAATCTCAGGCTTCTATTAGTTTCATTTAAACCCAAGTACTCTGTAGGGATACCGTGTTTATGGAACGATTAGCATACTGGACTTGTATCCAGAGGTCATCGGTTTGGTTTCCCGGTGTATAAGTTCAAGCAATGGGCCACGTTCCTTAAATTTCCCTGCCACTGTCAACCTAGCAGTATAAATGAATACACTAGAGTATGATAATTGTTTTTTTACCCTTCTATCTGGCAACAAAACTGACACCTTTTTTTTACAAAGAGTCATGTTTGGATAGACCACAATACCTGCAGTCATAATGCAAACAAAAAACATAACTCTGATAATGTGCACTGTCCTTGAAGTTGATTGGTCCACACCCGAGACAGCTTTCCTTAGAGCCTAGTCTCACATGGGTTGGACCAGATGACGCTGTCTCGGGTGTGGACCAATCAACTTCAAGGACAGTGCACATTATCAGAGTTATGTTTTTTGTTTGCATTATGACTGCAGGTATTGTGCTCTATGCAAACATGACTCCTTGTAAAAAAAGGTGTCAGTTTTGTTGCCAGATAGAAGGGTAAAAAAAAACAATTATCATATTTTTTTTTACTGGAAAATAAGGTTCCAATGGTGTAAACAACAGAGTATGTTGATTGGCAGATCACGTGTTGTGGGGTAGAGTGTGGCTTCTCCAACCTATTCCAAAGACCTCTGGCCAACGTGCAAAAGTAGGAATAACACATTCTTTAAGGACTTTATAGAGTTCCCTTTAGTGGAGGCCCATGCGTCAACAGTGATGTGAGTAAGTAATTCCAGGGCTGCATCTTTAACTTCACTTATTATTGTGATATTGTAATTACCATTGACTTTTAGAGCCACCCAGCCATACTGGAACGATGTGATGGATACCCCCTACTGCAGTTGGTACAGCCTAACTGGCTCCCACCTGCTTCAACAACATAATATTACCAAGTCATGCTTGTGTGTAAATGCATAAATGACAAGGCCCTTGACTCATGGGTTAAGAACTATGTTAATGTGAATAATACCCTATGTCATGTGAAATGCAGGTTCGGTGTACGATTCACAATGTGTTGGCATGACCTTTAAAAAAAAGACTTGTGGGTATCACTGTGCAGGTTGTTGGAATATCATTCTTCGTTGTGCTCTCTTGCTACACTGCATTCAGTTTTTAAAACATCACCTTCAAATTACCCCTTGCACGTGACAAACAACCATGGGCCATACTTGCAGTGTCTGCAGCTGTCCCCACCAAGCACAAGGAGGAGCAGAGCAATATTGCCCCATGGAAGATGAAGTGAGATGCACACAGTTTATAAATATATGATGAACGCAGTGTCCAACGCAGTCCAATTACCCCAGGAAGCAGAACTGCCTGTTGCCTATGGGCAGATGGGATTCATAACAAGGTGGGTGATACTAGACCCAAAATATAATCCCTGCTTAGGGCACATAATGACCTTCATACATATATGGCGTGCGTGTGTGTCTTTGTCTGCACGAAAAAATCGTGCAGCCAAATCATCTCACCGGGATCAAAATGACTGCCAAAATTTCTTCTTGGTGGAAACTTGAGGTGCATCTCCGGGAATGTGTTCTTTAACTGTGCACACATTCAATAGCCACGAACCTGTTAGCTAAGAAACTGCATGTGTCAACCAAGATGAATACATCCATGCATGCGTCTGTGTAATAGTGCATGTGTACTTGTTGTCTGACAAAACAACCCCCCCAACTCCTCATGGCACCAGACGGTAACCCTGTTGTGTATTGTAAACAATGCTATTTGGGGAAAGGCTGATGTTAGCCAACTGGTTACGCTCACGTTATATTCAGATCCACGACAGTATCACATGCGGGCTCTGAACCCAAGTGAGCGGCTGGTAAACCCCTCCATGTATAGGTAATTCAAATAAATTGGGAGGCCCCAAGGGAGTGGGCATTAATGGCGTCCAATGACCAAACCCCATTTGGTATCAGCAGAGGACTAAAACTCCCTCTGGGGAGCCTCAAGAAACAAAAGATAATTGCTATAGCTCGCCACATGGGAAGTCTTAATGTTCGCTGGGGAGGAGAGCCTTCCATTTCTCTGTTGGGACCTGGACTAGTACCACATGGACCTCTGTGGAATCGAGGTCTTTCAGCCAAACTGGTTTTGGCTCTTGTCACTATGAGGAGTTGACCAATAACTCAATTTTGGGCAGGATAACATGAAAAACAAAGAGTGGCTCTTATTTGAATAAATAATGAATGAAGGGAGACTCTCAGCTTGCCAGTGGTGTGTGGGTGGCTGTGACTCCTGGGCTTTTATGGGCTTTCTTTTTCATCACCAGGAGGTGAGAGTGGTGGCAGTGGCTCTCTATGGCCCCACAGAAGATGGACATCTGTGGAGGGATGCAGGCAAGGCTGAAGAGTCAGATGCCTTATATAACCTACTCTCCTAGATGTTGGCCAAAGTTGCCCTTGAAGACAGTAATATTATTAGGTGACTTTATTGCCTGAGCGGGTCATGAACCTAGCACTTGGGCAGGGGTGATTTGAAGGCATGGGCCAAATCAGCTGAATAAGAAAGTTAGAAGACTCACTACGGGGGTAGGAGTTGACCTAGGACCCCATTCAAACCTATAAGTATTTTTTTAGGTAGCAATGTCACCGATGCTTAATGGAGAATGGCAGTTGGTATCAGTGGTGCTTTTTTTTATTAATTTCAAGCAGTTAACCCATAGCACCTGGGCCTGTGCCGTGACTTCCTGCCAGTGAGTGTACGATGCTTCATCCATATGGCTTCAAAGAGCACCTAGCCTGGTACAAGCACTGTGGTGATGTCACCAGCACTTAGTGTAAAATAGCTGGTATATGTGCGTGCATTGGAAGTTATGTATTAGTATTTAGCATAATGTTATTGCACTAACAGGCAGTGACCTTTGGCAAATTCCTTGCTGTGAAGCATGTGAAGCATGACGCCATTGGTAAAGATTATGTGTACCTGCCTTGCACCTCTTCTAGGTTGCCTTAGCCCAAATTAAGTTAACCATCTAGTATGTTTTAAGTCAGTCCTGGGGAAAGCAAAGGAAGTGGATGATGTGTATTTTTAAACACAACATCTCCTTGGGTGCCATAATAGCTTTAACAGGTTCCTGCTAACAGCTTTGGCTCCACGTGAGTCTGTGTATGCTGTGTGCCCATGTGAGTGTGTGGACGGTTACGAATACTCACGCTCTGGTACAGCTTGTAAAACTCGGCATAGCGACCCAACACAAACCAGGACTTGCCCTCGTTCGACACGACCACTTTATAGACCTGAAAAACACCCAGTCAAGATGTTGTTTAATGATTACACTGGTCAACACACTTTTTCTGGAATGAGGTATTCCAACGTTTTTAAGGTAATTTTGGGGTGCTGATTCCAAATCTGGCATCAGTTTTTGTCTATCACATCAGGTTTTTGAGATATCAACTATTGCATTTTCAATAAAAACTGCAGAAGAAAAATATTAAATAAATGTGGATATCTACATAAAATGATATTATAAACACACTATCCTAAAAATACAGCACCATATTTTAACACTAAAGCAGTCAGTGACTCGCAACAACTTGCAATCATAAGTAACAGAGTTAATTTCGGGTAAAATCAATGAAAATCGGGTATGCCGATAGCATAAAAATGAGATGTGATAGAGCAAATCTGAGATCAGATTTGGAATCAGCACCCTGAAATTAGTCTAAATCAGCTGCAAAAGTCCAGGCCAGAATTTTTTGTTGTTGTTGACCAGTGTTATTATTGGTATCACTAACATTACTATTACCAGCAATAATCATCAGCGTGGAAGAGTAGACCAAAATAACCTTTACAGAGGCTCTCTAGAGCTCGCTCTAGCGGAGGCTGCTCGACCAGCAGTGGCATGAGCGAGTAATTGAAGAGCTGCACCTTTACCTTACCTTATTCGTAAATTTAACTTTTTCATCACTCATTCAATACTGATACAGGTAAAGTGTCCTATTAAAAAGATATGCAGACCATTTGATTAACACGGCTCAGAGCGTTAAGATGCTGGCCACCTCAATTTTGAATTGGGATGTGTGTACTCCCCCAACGCGGCAGAAAAAAACACAAAAGCATCAACATTTACAACACATAGGTCAAAATGGGTTATTTAAAAAAAATCTAATCAACAACACTGCAAGCTTAGGTCATCGGTTACATTGGGTAATATGAGTATATTCTTAGGTGTAAATTTCTGACTGGACCACGTTATTCATTACATGTTACTTTTAGGAAAGGCTTTCTGATTAAAAATGAAAATTCCATTCCTTATTTTACAGATATTCTGAACGTTTCAAAAATGTATAAATGCAGTATGTTTATATGATGTAAATTATATGAAATTATATAATTATACATTGTACCAACCAAGATATTACGTGTTTGCACGTAAAATAATAATGATAGGGTACACGCACACTACAGGAAATCAATAGGGTTTTGTGATGTTAACACACCCCCAACCTAGCATTAAGCTTATTTTGAAGCCATAACCCAAGGGCATAACGTAAAATAGCTTAAGTGCCTCGATGTTATGGGCTGCTACAGTCTATTAGAAACCTAATAAGTCTGTGTGTACATTTAATCACCCATTCGCAAAACCTCTTGACTTCCCCTCGTGTGCACAGTGAGTTAAAAGGAAAGGGACTAAAATAATATAGAAACAAAGCAATCCTCGGAGAGTCCAGGATTTTTAAGAAAACAGCCACGAATTTTACATTATTTTGGTAACATCTCAGCACTTGTCTAATTAGCGTTGCGAATAGATTAAATTATGATGATGGACCAGCATTTAAGTGTTTTGCTTGCACATAAGTGTTGCCTGAAGGCTTAATTACAATAAAGGCTTTGTTCAGTTTGGCGAGACACTGGTCCTCATTTGTCAGGATCGATACAATGAAGGTCTGTTCCACGGGTCAAAGAAAATAAGTCTCAGAGGGGCAATTTAAAGTTTCATAATGAGTTTGGTTATTTCTTTGTGAAGTAAACAGGGCACTTGAGTGGTTTTGGCAGGAATGTTCCCAGAATTAATTGCACGTCAATCTTGTTACGGCTGTTGAAGAAAAAGAGTTGATTTCAGCATGACTTGGGCATAACAACAATCATTGGCCAAACAGGATTGATAATTAACCCAGGGGACATTACAACCCAAATTTATACTTTATGTACAACTATTTACATCCATGTGTCAAGACAAACTTCTGAGACAAACTCGTATACAGTAATGAAATGTCATAACAATCTACAGTGGATAATCTAGAAACGTTCCAAGTGGTGGTGGTACCAAAATATAACGCTATTGAAATAAGACTCTGCGTTTAATAAAATAACACATTTCATATATTTTCTCCGGTCTTGGATCCGTCAATTGGTCATGTACAGTAATAATAGTAACAACAGAACATAGTGCAGCATTGATTTGCTGATTAAAGAAAAAGTGAGGCTTGAAACTTTACCAGGAGTGTCCAATTAGAAAATGTATACTTCAGTACTTTTGCAGTTTTCCCCAAAAAAGGCAACGACCTGTACTGCTTTATTCAAGAACCTGGGTTCCATTCCGGTGGGTGTCTCACACTTGTCGAGTCTCATTCCCTATGCGATCCAAGACCCCAGGCTCTGAGTTGCTAGATTGTAGGTGCTTGCCACCATACACGGCTTACAATCACTACTAGTTCAGTGTTCTAAAAGGTTTGCATGCTCGGTGGCGAGATGTTAACTACCTCGCCTGGTATATAGGAGTTTGTGGGTTCCATCCCATCCCTGACGCCTATATATTTGGAATTTGCATGTTCTCCCCGTGGTCGCATGGATTTTTCTCCGTGTCCTCTGGTTTTCCCCCTCCACATTTAGAATCGACATGCGTTTATAGTATTTGGCTGCTATAAATTTCAACGTAAGCCAACACGTTGAGCTATCATTTGTGGCCAGGTCGCTCTACTGAAAAAGAGCTATGTAGCTAAGGGGACCTTACCTGGTGAGATACAAAAAATAGTTCAGAAATAATAGTTTAAATAGAAATGCTTTCCGTGATCGTTTGAACAAAGAATCGGCGGTGCTGTTGCTGTGCGGGTGAGCACGGTGTGAATTTAATACGTAGGCTTTCGTGACCAATATTATTAATAATAACGTTTTTTGGGTTAGGTCGCGTAAATATATTATTATGAGTACCGTATGGTGAGCTCGCTTCTCCCAGATGTCCAGGCTGCCGCTGACACTCGCGGATGGATGGGAAGTCTCAAAGTGGTTGCAGTCTCCCATCAGGCCGAGTTTACACGTCGTCCTGGATTGTACGTGCATGCAAAAAAGACAACGATACAAAGATCCACTTGTAGCATTTCCAGACCGGTGCGGTGAGTGCCGTTAGCGTGCACCTATGAAGACCGGCACTATGTCGCCCTGTAGAGGTAAGAATCATGCTGGGCATGGTGCTTGCCACCTATGCTAATCCTTAACACACCAGATACTCATTTAAGGCTGAATTGACAATGGGGAGGCCCAGAACTGGTTCAGATATCCGCCACTGGCTGATGATCTGAAGATTCATCATGCAGTGCACTAACCACTACACTACCGATTCCCACATGACAAGGACACAAGACAAAGATCCCCCATGTAGCCTTGACAGACTTTTGGGGCAAGTGCTGTGGGTAGCTAGCACCACACTCGCCTGCCTTTGTCTCCCCAGTGGTGATGTTTACACACCGCACCAGGTACCTATTTGAGGCTGAGTCGACCTAAGGGAGGCCTATGACTGGTTCAGATAATTGTCACAGGTGTTGGCCGTGAGCAGGAATCGAACTCGGGTTGCTGGGTTCATAGTCTGCCAATGCCCACACAAGGAAACACAGACACATGCACGCCCACACACAGCAAGTAACTAAGTTATTAATTCTCCGGGGCTTGATGCCAATATCACAATTGGACAGTTGGGATATTCGAAATTTGTGGAGAAAAACCAATATGCATTCATCAATAAAGGTTATTGTACCTCAAGGCATATGCGGTGATGATGTTAAAGAAACTAATATTGTCTGCAGTGAATGTGAATCCAGTGGTTGATAAAAATGTGAGCCGAATAAAGCAAAAGGTTAAACAATACACGCAAAGGAAACACACATCTGTATGGAGTTTGTATGGGAGAGCTGTTATGCGTAACGACTACATGCACATCTTCTTGGTTCTTTAGGTAAAGTCACGTAGAAGGGAAGTAATAAAATAATAAAAATAAAACAATAAACATAATAAAAATTATTTTTATTATTTTATTACTTCCCTTCTACGTGACTTTACCGAAAGAACCAGAAGATGAATCCCTGCAGTCACGAAAGCTTTAAATCGAAAGACTACATGCACAATTGTGGCAACAGGATAACGGAGCTGTAATGTACCAATGATTTATAATAAGCACAAAATCCGCTATAAAGTTGTCAAGTTCATTTACCACTGCACTGCCAACACAATGGAATACACTACGCAGTCACAAGTCATGAATTACTGTTGTGTTTCTGGAAATAACTTCACTTATTAATGGTTGTTATGTTACAAACGTTGAAACCTTTTGGAATTAATTACATCTTTGTAATGGGAACAATATAGGTCGAGTGTTGGCGTTTTCGTTTAAGATTACTTTGTGCTCTTACACGATGTCGTGACTGTAAAGGTGGCTCTATTTAAACCAATCGTCCATGAACAAGTGCAGTGTAATAAAGCACACAATGTAATATAATACAATAATATGCAGTAATATACTGTACCAGCGATGGGGGAACCCACAACCTGCGGCCAGATTAAAGCCTGCCACTTGGAAGCAGCCTGTAAATGATAAATTTACCTGTCACTGCAAGCATCATAGCTGCACTAATTGGATACTAGAGAGGGAAATATTTTCAATCGAGCAAAAATGTTGCTAATTTGAGCGTCGTCAGTGACCTCTGTCACTGAAAAGGGACGTTCTGTATAACATTGGAGCAGTCACATCACATTTCAGATAAAATAGGAGTCGTAGATGTAGCTGCTACTTCATAATAAACCAAAAAAAGTTAGGATTGCAGAGGAACGCCGGTCGCCCCCCCGCCCTCCACCACGCTGTCCCCGAGCACTTTGCCTCCTTCCTTTAACTGCGAGCTGCGATTTTGAAACTTTTCACAATTTCCCTCTTAATGAAGAGCTGCGGCTGCCCTTATTGTATGAGCCTGCTGCGAACGCATTACTGGCCTTGGAGCAGTGGAGCATATCCGCAATGAAAGAGCCTTCTAATGAAAGGGAGTCTTCAAAGTCAACTGGAGTTGGTTGGTTGGGGGGAGGTGGGGGGGGGTCACGATGCGTGTTAATGTGTGGCCTGTCGGAGACATTTGAAGGTCCTATTTGGCACTCTGGATAACGTTACCGGCCTTTTTTCTACAAAATACCTAACAGTATTCCTTAGCATGGCTCCAAGTGGTGAATAATCATCATAATAACAATGCAATTACTATATTCCACATATATCACTTTCCGTAGCTGCATTACTACATCTGAAAATGTAAGCTACACATGAAAATCGTCATGTGAATTAATGATACAGTAACGCTTCATCAAATGGATTTTTTTTTCTTTTGTAAAAATTAGCATTATCTTTCTTGTGTAGATAACGGAGGCATAAGTGAGCACACAAAATAATGTTGATGTTCTTAAATGATTATTATACGTATCGCATTGGCTTTTTCATCATGCTTAGACATTCAATTGTATGCGTGCGTGTCTGGGTGAGATTAGTAGCGTTATAGTGGTTATCACACTGCAATCCTGAGAATCTGGGTTCAACCCCAGGTCATCCATACCATCATTGGCAACTTGTACCTGATCCAGCCTTAACCCTTCCTATGGTAAATATAGCCTTACATAAGTTATCCTTCCCCTGCACCTCCGATTAGCATGGTTGGCTCCGTAGGATGCGATAGAAGTTCAACATACATCTTTACTGTACATATGTACCTGTGCAGTGCCTGAAAATCACTTCTGTGGTGCTTATGATATGACTTCAAGCTGTGCATTACACGCATTAATAGGTGTTTGCTAGCAGCACTTACCTTTGCAGTCTATAAGGCTAATTAAAATCACTTTTCTGTCCTTATTTGTGCATACTGTATATCTGTTTGCTAGATATTCATTTTATATATTCAATAAATAAATGTTTGAACGTGCCATACAAACGCATGCACTGGGCTATAAATACAGAAAAAGTAGGCATGTAACAATACACCAATTCCTCGATTAAAAATCAGTTTCAATGATAGATGTATTGCATGTGAGAAAATATGAAAATGGTATCCTTATACGTTTAAGCAAACTGAGTGAACAAACGTTTAAGAAGGATACCGAGAAAATACAAAACACAAATACAGACGTATGAATCGTTACTTAACTCAATGTCAGCCAAAATGCAGTATCGGTTATTGTTTTTATATCCACATACACAAAATAATTTGTGAAGGTCACATGAACGACTGCATTATGCAAGGCACAATGTCGAAGCTAAAATCAATCACCTTCATTACCTGTACAGTAAATATACAAAAACAACAAATTCCGAGATCTCTGTGTTGAAAAAAAAAGTAATATTATACTTCACATATACATTTTAACTCGTACAGCTGCTACATGATTATGTTGCCAGCAAGTGCATTGTTGTACTGCCCGATGCTTCAATGTCTCAGCTCCCCACCTTCACCACATCCTACACTGACCAGTATAGTGAGGCATGGTAAAATCACACTCATGATTCCGACAGCATAGGTAGGGCCCTCGTTCAGCAGTGCATTGATAAAAGAGCTGTACATGTCCATTATATATCTTATGAAGATTTCACATTGTTAAATGGGAAGCACTCAACTGCATTCGTGGCCCTATCAAGCCAGAAGGACTATTTAAATCCACTGCTATATTTAGGTCAGTATATTGTCCAGGGGTGGGGAACCTTTTTTCTGCCAAGGGCCATTTGGATATTTATAACATCGTTCGCGGGCCATACAGAATTATCAACTTAAACATTAGCCCGTTATATTTGTTCAAACAATTAATCAACTCACCCCTAATGTGATGGCTGGAACTGCTTCTCTTAGGTGAGGCGTGTGATGTTAGCTGGTATTGACGATATTGCTACTCGCAACTGCTTTTCCAGGTTTGCTCCTAGATTTATTGAATTTCGAGTCCCGCCTGCGGTTGCCTTGGCAGGGCCAGACCAAATGATTTCGCGGGCCTTACATGGCACGCGGGCCCGACGTTCTCCACCCCTGGTCTATACCATCTCCCTTACACATTGGCCTCAGTGTTAACAACTATAAAATGGATTGATTTACTGCTGTTGAAACACATTATTAAAGTTTATTTTAACAAAAATTCTCCTTTAAGGTTTCTATATGCTTATAAATGTCTAACATAGACTCGTTAAAATGTTTTCAAGGGCACTTTGGATAGTTTTAGAAACTATGTTTTAGTTTTTGCCCCCCACAATTGATATCACAACATTGCTGGAGGCACCCAGACACATTGCTACAAACACCCCCCTCTGTGATCCTCCCTACAAGCAGCATAGCTTCTTCATTTTGAAAAATCATATTGGAATATCCATCTTGGGGTTTGGTCTAACATCCTTCAAGAGTCTATCTTACAAAACCTCTGGAATGTGCTCTCTTAACCGACGTAGAAGAGTGCTTTGCTAAGTATTGGTGAGAATTCAAGATTTAATCCCAGGTTCTCGGCAATATTCTGCCACAGGAGCAGCAACAGCCGCCTGTGAAAGAAGTTGCCATTTGAACCTTTGGTTACTAGAGTGTGGTGGCTTGTGGCCAACAGCGATCAGCAGTTCTTTTTGGGAATTTAAGATTTAGGCTTTGCAAAGGTCAGCTCCTTCCTTAACAATGCAATCAAGAAATGCACCAATTCTTGGCTTGCAGTAGCACTGGAACTGCAATGACTGCATTTGCTTGATATTAGATTAAATATAACCTTCTAGAGAGATGTATTGAATTCAAACCAAGGGTCCCTTTAATCAAAATTCATGACCTCTTTTTCGAGGGGTCTCAAAATTTACGCAGATACTATTTTTAACAATTTAGTGTGGGTAGTTTTTACATTTGGGAATTTGGGCCATGAAACCAACACGATTCTGCATTCTTAAACATCCGCGATTTAGCAAGCAGATGGAAAACTTTGGACATTCCCAGCATTAAATCAGTGTAATGTCCATAATGTATAACGTCAACAGAATTTTTGTTTCATATTTTTAGGCAAGGTCCCAATGAGATGAGTATATTTTTTTCAAAGGAACTGCCAGTAATAAAATACGTGCATGAAAACGTAGGGTTTTTTTCTTCGAATTTTGCAATATAACACAATTTAAATAGTCATTAAACATTTTATAATAATCAAAGTATATTTGGACAGATATCATATAAGGTAAGTATACAAATACTCAGAATTCATATTTAGCTATACAAATTATTGGGAAAAATGTCATTGAAAATCTTGTTACTGAGAACCTTAGTAAGGCTGCCATAGCGCATCAGATGGTGGTGTGGCCAGTACCTCGCATGCCCTGCTGTCTCTGTCTCCCCAGTGCAATTTAGGCTGAGATGTTGAAAGGGAGGCCCATCGTAGGTTCATATTTTAATCGCCAATACCACATATGGAAAGGAATCAATCCACGTGTGTGTTTTTTATTGGAGTGCACTAAGGTAACCACTACTCCACAGCTTGCCATATTTGGCCACGTGGGAAATACACAGCATACACATTATGGAACATACCATTACTCAAGTGTAAAACAATTCCCTGTGGGAAGATGCTTGACACTGGCCATTGAATGAGCACCAACTGGCTATGTGGCTCGGCGGTAGAGGGAACGGCTCACAATCGGAAGGTTGCGCATTAACATCCTCATTGGCGGTTGACTCGGGTGCCACGGTGCAAGATGTTAACTACCTCGCCTGGTATATAGGAGGTCGTGGGTTCCATCATGACCCTTGACGCCTGTATATTTGGAGTTTGCATGTTCTCGTGGATTTTTGTTCTCACATTCTCCCTGCGGTCGCGTGGATTTTTTCTCCGGGTCCTCCGGTTTTTCCCTCCACATTTAGAAACATATGTTTTAGAGTGTTTGGATGCTATAGATTCCCACATGATACGCTGCTTCGTTGAGACAGGTTACTAAGAAAAGGGATGTATAGCTCAGTGGGCCTTACCTGGTAAAAAAAATAGTTTAGTTTACTGAGCCAATGATTCTCTTTGGAGTTGATAAAATCTTTACCACTGTGGTGAGGGCAAAGCAACAGTGGTTGTCTTTGGAAAAGACTCGCTCCCACCATGTGAATGCCGATTTTCCACCACTGGCTCAAGAGCTGTAAACCCGGGGCTCATTCGAGCAGGAAAAAAAATCACTTTAGCTTTTGAATGGGCACTGGCCCTTTATCGAGAGGGTCATTAATTCAGTGACCAAAAGGCTAATCAACGAACAGCTGCCATATGTACTCAGCCCTTTGTCTATTAAGTTGGCACAACAATCATTAAGCCATCATCTAGTGAACAAACATCAAACTTTAACTTTCGAATAGAGCCATGAAACAAATGCTAAACTTCACAAGAATGTTTGTAATTAATTTAAAATCGGTATACCTGTGCTATTTATATACTACTGTACTAAACTAAATTCGTGTTCCATAAAGATGGCATACAAAACAAATGTATGGTGTACTATATACTGAATATAATGCATGAAGTCTCTATTACACACAATACAATGTACGAAAGTACTGAATTCATATACTATCACCATCCACGATAAATCCACTGCTGGATTAAGGCCTTAAAATGCGGAATATAACACGTGGTAAGGTTTATAATGTACCCTGTATGCTTTGTACAAATACAATATAAAAATGTACACAATCTAAACAATAACATATACACAAGAAAACTCACAAAATTGTACAGCTCAAAACTAGAATATACATCCGCTTTGAACTGCTAAAATGTATAGATAGGTACAAACACTGCAATACAGTATATAACTACACACTATGGGATACAAATATTACACTAAATCACACCGCTAGTATTCACATACACTGCAGAATATACAGCAATGCATAACGTAACGTGTGCATTCAACAATGAATAAATACACATGCCGATAAATATTTATTTCTCAAAAAGCAACCCCATTGATTTGAACATTCCACTCCTGAGGAATGCAGAGAGCGCAGAGCAAGGAAGAAGCCCTTTAATTCCCACGTACCATTTACTCCCCATGTGCATAGAGTTGCAAGTCTAGGAGTGTGGTGTATATCGGTGTAAGATCAAGGGTACACACGTGGGTAACTCACGTTGAGCGTGGTGGATGAAGGAACGTGCCGGTTCACAGCCGTCACCTGCCTGTGACAGCAGCAGCAATGCACGCCTCTGGTTTTTGTGGCAGCGTCTGGAAGCCGGCGATGGGGCGCAGAATTTAACGCGGCTTCAGCTGTGACTCGGCGCAAGGGCATCTGGCCAAGCCCTGGCTCCACAGCAACAAAAAGTTGAGGGGGAGAAAAAAAATTCCATGGTTGCTGGATTTTTTTTAAGCGCGCAGGAATTGAGGATTTTTTTTTATTGGCAGCACGCCAGCCCTAACTTTTCACATACCCCGATGTAATATGATTCTCTCTGCATTCACTGCTTTATGAATGTACAATAGTGTTGGGTTACATACACATGGCATAGACAACTTCACACTTAGATTAAAGTAGCTCTTTCCAATGTAAAATGTTATATTGGCAGACCATGGCAGTGAGTAGAGAGCACTTCAATAACTGAACAAAAGGGATGCAACCTTCCTGGTCGTTAATGTCATGTTTAACTTGGCAATATTTGATGTCACATCTTTATTTTTCGGAACACGTGAGTTTTTTTAATGTCTACGTTTTCTAACCATGTAATGCCTTCGTAAAATGCAATGAGTTGAAGCATTTAAAAATTACAGTCTCGCGAAGGGTGATATGGTGGTAACGAATGCTGCCTAGTGAGATAACATCCTTTTGGACGTGCATTCTCACCATTATTCTGCAAATGTTCAGATGCCTTGCAAGGGCCGAGCTCCAGCCAATCGGGAGTGGGCTATGGTGGGAGTGTGTTTAGACGGGCAGGCTTTATTTAAAAGGCCCTAACACAAACAATTTGGTTGTATTTAGCATGACAATTAACTTTATCGTTCACTGGAATTTCTTTATGTTGCTCAGTCTTTCTGTCCCTGGCTCCTGTGTTAATCCTGTGCTTCTGTACTATTGTAACTTGTTGATTCAGGCAACCCGTGACAAAAGGGACGTGATGTCTCAATGGGCTCTTAACTCGTGACATCAAGTATGCAGCTACAGTACTGTAGTAGATACCATACAACCATAATAGGTGAATTATATTGTACAACCCTTTTTGTCAGTCCACTGCTGGATGAGGGCTTTCCCATGCCATGTAGGTCGCGGGGGGATGTTTTACCATACTTAATCACGCTGGTATTTATGGGTTGCTGAAGGCAGGGAAAATAAACGGTGGAGCATAGAAGCAAAGTCCAACAATGGAGTATGCTCTGCTGCCCTCTGTTGCCCAACACACGGCCCCACGGCAGCCTATAACAACCCGTTCCATGCGTAGTGTCACCCATTCAAGCACGATCCAGGCTCAAATCTTATTATTCGAGGATAACGAGTGCATTCAAAGTTATTTGGTCTTGAGCATGAGCCACGTAAACATGAAAATGTAAATTTAAAAATATCGTAGACTTTATGGTACATTGTAAATAAAAAGTGAATTCTTGACTTAAAGCTTTCGTGACAGCAGGAATTCATATTCTTTGGGTCTTTCGGTAAAGTCACGTAGATAGAAAAAAGAATAATAAAATAATATTTTATTATTATATGTAGAAAAAAGAATAATAAAATAATATTTTATTATTATATAAAAGTTAAATAATAATATGTTTTTGTTATTATTTTTTCTATTTACGTGACTTTACCGAAAGACCCAAAGAAAATAAAAGGTTAATAGAAATGAAGCATAAACACAAATACACATTTACAACGAAGCTAACATGGATATTTAGCCTCGATAGAAAAAGGCAGTCAGTTTAAAGCTTTAAAAGTATCAGTGGAGGGGTGAAAGAGATTGATTGAGGATGTTGTGAGAAAAGCCAGTATTTGCTGAGGGTTGGGTAAAATTACATGAGAGAGGAGCAGATCCATAAGGGATGTATTAACAGTGAGAAAGCTACTGTAGCTGATGTTCAATTAGACAGATATAGGATCAGGTGTGACCCCAGGTATGAGCTTTACATTTAAAAAAAATGATAATTCGAAGTGTGTACCCAGCATAAAAAAGACACACAGAGGTGAAAAGTGTTCTACGTGATCTTCTTGGTTCTTTCGGTAAAGTCACGTAGAAGGGAAATAGTTAAACATTAAAAAAAATGTATTTCCCTTCCACGTGACGTTATTATTTTAAAATATTTTATTATTTCCCTTCTACGTGACGTTACCGAAAGAACCAAGAATATGAATCCCTGCAGTCACGAAAGCTTTAAATAAAAATGTGGCCATATAACAGCAGTTTAATAGGCCTGATTCTGCTGATGAAACTGAGAAGTGTGAAACTGATTCAGTTTTTTCTTATAGAACATTAGCCATGAAGGCCCATTGGTTTATGAACTGGAAGACAGTATGTTTAACACGTAGGCTTTCACGACCAATATATAGGTTTTACAGGTTTTTGGGTTAGATCGCGTAAATATATAAATGTGCCATTAAAACCCGCCACCACCCGACACAGCCAACTAGTAAACAGAACATGCCAATTCGTGTTGGAGCCAAGCCCCAACATTTACAATCTGAGTACGACGTTTTGCCAGTAATTACAACTAGCTTCATCAGGCGACAGCCAGATTTGTGGAGAAGTCCACCTGTTTCGTTCCTTATATAGATGTGGTGATCACGCGTCTGTGCTCTTGCGCAAAGTGGGGGGGGATGAGTCGACGTTCATTATGCAAGCGCATTATGCGAGCCCTTTGATCTTGTCTTTTCTGTCTATTGTGTGTATTAAAATAGCCGTACCAACGGTAATCCCTATTGAAGTATGGTGCCCTTTATAGGCATGCATTTAAATAATGTGTTCTTTGATGATTTGCGTCCATGCAGCACTAAGGTGGTAGCTTTCTGAAAGGTTACAATGATTTTTTTCTTTTAATTTCGATAGATTCTCTAATTAGTCTTGGCCAGTAGTAGCTAATCTTGCACAGGACTTCAACATTATTAAAATAAATTTAGTGTCCTTGTTGGCACGCGTGTTCTGCTACTGCTGTATTCGGGAGAATTCAATATTTCTCTGATATTATTTTAGTCTCATGTTGATCATTCCTCCTGTTTGCCCAACATAACATTTTCCACACACACTGCAAATGAACGGTTACAATGATGCACAAATCAACAGGGCATTGAATGTCAAAACCAAATCAAATAACGTACATTGCGGGAGTAACTGATAAACTAGCCAGATGTTTGAAAAAACAAAACATCCGTGTCAGATTTGGCACGGTACATAAAATACAAAATTTATCTCTAATACAAAATATGTATTACCGAAGGTATCAACAGAAGGTGTGTACAGGATAAACAGCACGTGTGGAAAACGGGTTTATATTTACGCGATCTAACCCAAAAACACCTGTATTATGGATCAACCTGCATTGACCAGCATGGTGAGGTACGGTCAAGCAACCTCCATGACCAAAAGGCATCATGTACTGTGTTTGCCACATATGCCATAAATCAACCCCGCACTGGAAGGACAGAATGTGTCAGTCCACAGCACAATAAACGGCTGTAATCCAGACCATCCCTCCTCGTCCACAAGAATCACACACAAAGGCTATCCACCCTGCAGCATGTCCTCAATAGTGTCTGTTGCTAGAGTGAATGTTTATCTGTTATTCATGATGGAATTATTTTCCAAGCCTGCAGCTAACTGCTTTCACATTCAAAATGTCGCCCCATGGCGTGCATGTAGGCAACACAAACCCAAATTCAGTGTCTCTTCATCAACTTTGTGTGGATTAATTGGTAATTCATTCATCACTCACCTAACAATGAATGGCTTGCGGGCAGTTTTGGCAAATGTAGGACCTTCCAAGCTTGGCAAAGGGAGTTAATTGGTTTGGTTACTCATTATATTTTTAATGAGCACACAATGAAGACCCATGGCATTTAAAAAAAAATCAGTTAATAAGTATGCAGTATATATTAATGGATAATTTTATTCTGATGGCGGTACCCCGGGGTACCAAATAATACAAAATGGCCAAGGCAATTAAATATAGTATTTCTGGGACACTATTTTTTCCAGGGGTCTACTTAACTCCGCGACTGGGGTACCAATCAATCCGAAATCAGTGCTACTCCGCGATGTTGAAACGCCAAACATGAGCATAAAAAAAAATCTGTTATCAAAAAATTATACTTTGAAGAGTGCATCGTGTACAGCTCGTCGAGATGAGTCGATTGCCGCATCGCCGACCATCAACAGACTAAAAATGACTGCATCACGGACATGATGCGAGAGCCGGGGCACTATGGTAACCCCCGGGGTACCGCCATAAGGTTAATTTGTGTACTCTTGAAGATTATGGCACTGTCTACTTTGGGGTTTCTGTCTACTTTATAGCAGACTCAGAGAGTATATATTTTTAGCATTTTCATTACAATTTTCCCCCAATTTTATCCCGATTGTGCAATTGGCATCAGGCTGTGAGACGGCACACGGAAGTGGCTATAACAGAGCCATCTCTGAGATTCCTAGCGCTAGTGCGTTTGCCGCTTGTCGCATAGGTTCATGGTTTGAATCTAATGCCAACCATGAGTAATACTGCATATGTTGTGACGGTATTCACAATTTTCCTGAATTATTTTCCAAATGTAAAACAAATCACATGCAAATGACTCATTGGCGATTATACAGTACATATGTGAGGGTCGCTAGCCCCCGCGATCCCTCCCTCGGTACCCCTAACGGCCGGGTTAACCTCATTACTCGCCCCCTCGCTGCTAGGCGAACCGCTGCTGCGTTCTTCACCCATGGGGTGAGAGCCGTCGCTCCAGGATTCCCCTCCCCCGCGGGTCCGCGTAGTAGGCATGTTTAATTACGCACGCGCACACCCACACACAGCTCTGCGCGGCACTCACTCAACCCTCGCCGCTCACGTTATGATCGCGCACCGGGGGTACGCTGAATACGCACGCCGCGAGCTTACGCATACACAGTACCACACGCGTTCACACTTATAACACGAGATCACACGAGGCCACGATCAGCTATTAATGATTTATTGTCTGCTACGTGGGACTGGTTGTTGAGTCAGTATGAATCGACGAGGCTGCCTACTCTACTAACCCGGAACCTATTCCCTATTTATCGTTCACGAAACACTTTTACCTCCTTACTCACGGTTTGAGGCACTCGACGTTCCGTGGGTTTTCCTCGCTGCTCGCCTCGACACGTCGCACGGACGTCCGGAGGGCAGAGCTGGGGCAGTCCTGGACGTTGGCTTCTCGGAGCAAGAGAGCGATTTCCCCTTTGCGCTCCCCATTTACCCTCCCCACCTCAAAGGGAATGCGACTCTGGACAATAGGCTCGCGACCCTCTCGCATGCGCACCGCCGTTCCGGGCGCTTTTGATATGCTAATTAATGCTCAACCTGCGCGGCGCAAATTCCAATCAATCCCTTTCTCACGCAGGCCCCCCCCCCCCCATTATCGCAGTTTATGCGGCGGTGTCCATCACAAAGGCCCGTCGTGGGAAGCTGTGCATGGCTCCTCGCGCGCTCAAGCGTAATTATCCCAACCCTCCATGACTATGCGCAACAGCTCCTGCGGTCCCGCTATTCGTGCTGTCCCGTCCCTCCCCTGCTTGCCCCGTCGACCCGTGGGGGTGTGTGTGGGGGGAAAATGCACCTCAACCGCGGTGGCCGAATGCCCCATGCCGCGACCACACCATATTACGGCTGGTCGCAGCGCCGCGGCGCAACGTAGCACGGGGGAGGTCGTCCAATTCCCTGATCGCCGGAAACCGTGAGAGTTAACCCCGATAGGGGTTTCTCGGATAAAAACCGGTCGGCCAGGTGACCTCCCCTCGGAGCTCTATGGGGGGGGGGGAATGCGTGCGGGTGTGTTCGTGTGAGGTGAGGTGAGGGGGACGCGGGGTTGGCTCCGTTGCTTGGTGGTGGCGAAG
The DNA here is from genome assembly GCF_965212315.1 of Lampetra planeri. Lineage (NCBI taxonomy): Eukaryota > Metazoa > Chordata > Hyperoartia > Petromyzontiformes > Petromyzontidae > Lampetra > Lampetra planeri. The sequence goes on from NC_136120.1 coordinate 4,418,611, forward strand.
TCGGGGGTTTGGGCGCCTGCCGAACGGCTTCGTGGCGGCGGCATCACATAGCCCCCCGAGGTGCCAGTCCCCGTCCCGGGTTGACTGGAGCACCTCGCTTGGGCCGCGCCCACGAGGAAACGTTGCGGGGTCCGGGGGATCCGTCCGGACCTGGTGGCTGGCCTCGGGGCGGGTGGTTCCGTCCTCTGTAGCTCCTGCGGCGGTCTCCTCCTCCACTCCAGCGGCTCTCCCCGTCCTCCGGCACCTGTGGGCTGGGGCACAAACTCAGCAGCGGAAGGGTTTAGTGGCCGTCGTCCGCGTCTTCTCCGGACTGGATCGGGGCGTCTCGGGGGCCCGACGGGGCCCATGTAGTGTGCGAGGCCCCCCAACACGAGGGGTGCGGGTACTCCGGGATTTCGGGGCCTTCGGGTGACGGGGTCCTCTCTCGCCGGGGCCGCTTTCCACGGTTTTAAGCGGCGGACGTTGACCACCGTCTCTCGATCCCTCTCCCCGCCATAGATTAGTACCGTCCAGGGGGATATCTGCCGCACCACGGTCCAGGGTCCCCGCCAGTAGGTCGTCAGTTTCCCCACCTGCCCGGCCCCGATGCGAGGGGTGTGTAGCCACACCTTAGCACCTGTCAGGAATAAGGGGGGTTCCATGCGGGGTCGGGTGCCCTGTTCCTGCCGCCGATGCGCGGCTTCCCCTTGCGGGTATGCTCGGCCTCGGGCTTCTCGCAGGGTCTCCAACAGGTGTTCCACGGGGCGGCTTCCCTCCTCCGGCTGGGGGGAAGGGACGCCGAATAGCAGATCTGCGGGTAAACGAGACTCACGGCCGAACATCATTAAAAACGGGGTTTGCCCCGTCGACGTGTGTACGGTGGTGGCGTAGGCGAAAAGGGCGTAGGGGAGGTGTTCGTCCCAATCCCGTTGATTTGCAGCCGCCATACGTTTGAGTTTCCCCGCTAGGGTCTGATTCATGCGTTCTACCATACCATTCGCCTGGGGGTGGTACGCTGTGGTTCGGTCCTTCTGGATTCCGAATTCTCGGCACAGTGCCTGGAACAGCTCGGCCTCGAACTCGCTACCCTGGTCGGTGAGGACTCGTTCTGGGATCCCGTGCTTGAGTACGTAATGTTCCACGAATGCCCGGGCCACCACCAAGGCCGTTTTATCAGGGATGGCCACTGCCACGGGGTAGCGGGTGAAATACTCTACTGCGACTAGAATATACCGGTTGCCTCGATGGGATCGTGGGAATGGCCCCTGTAGATCGATCCCGACCAGCTGATTCGTGCGGCTGACGCGGAACGGCCTTAGGGGTACCTGGTATCGTGCCGGTTTCGGCCCGCACTGCTGACAGGCGCGGCAGCCCTGTACCCAGGCCGCCACGTCTTGTGCCAATTTGGGCCAGAGATACTGGCGACGCAGGGTCTCTCGCGTGCGTCGTTCCCCATCGTGGCCCCCGAGTGGGTGGTCATGCACCAGCCGTAGCAGCTGGGGTCGCACCTGGGCAGGAACACAGATGCACCCCGGCTGGCCGGCCTCGGTTAACTCCCGTACCACTCCGTTCTGCACACACAACCGGGCATACAAACCGCTCCAGGGTCCTGGTAGGGCGCTCTTTTCCTCCCGCAGGGCCGCCTCCACTGCCGCCAGATCGGGATCTCGCTGCTGGGTCTGTCTCAGCTGCTCGTCGTTCAGGCCCGGGAAGGCGCAGCCGACGTCCTCCTGGATCCGTCCGATCGGGTCCCGAGCCGCGGGTCCCGCGCTTGCCGGGCGGTCGACGGGATCCTCGGTGCCACCTGTGAGGGCCTCTGTGGCGCACACTGCACTCTCTCTCGCTGGGGGGGGGTCAGTGGCCGCGGCCGCTCGGGGGTCCGTTGCCTGCCGGCAGCGTCCCCCCGTGAAACACGGGCAGGCCTCCTCCGCCCTTGTCTCGGCGTACACCGTGGGTCGCCTCGACAAGGCGTCCGCGTTTGCATGCGTCCGGCCAGCCCGATACTCGATTTGCAGGTTGTACTCCTGCAACTGCGCCAACCACCGGGCCATCTGCCCCCGCGGCTCCTTGAATGTAAGAAGGAACTGCAAAGCATAATGGTCAGTGCGTACGCGACATCTCCTGCCGTACAAATACGGCCGGAACTGTTTGCATGCGAAAATCACGGCGTACAACTCTTGGCGGGTCACGCAAGAGTTCAGCTCGGCCCCACTCAAGGTCCGGCTGGCGTACGCGATGACACGTTCTGTCCCATCCTGTACCTGTGACAACACCGCGCCCAGCCCGCTGCTGCAGGCGTCGGTGTCCAAAATAAAATCGGTGGTAAAATCGGGGAAAGCGAGGGTGGGGGCATGGGTGAGGTGGTCTTTGAGAGTGGTGAAGGCCGTCTGGCAGGCCCCCGTCCACTGATAGGGGTGCTTAGGGGAGGTGAGTTGGGTGAGGGGGCGTGCAATCTCGCTGAATCCCTTTACAAATCGACGATAATAGGTGGCGAGCCCCAAAAATGATCTGATCTCCGTCAGATTCCTTGGCCGTGGCCACTCCACTACGGCGCGTACCTTCTCCGGATCGGTACGCACGCCTGCCTCGCTGACGCGATGCCCGAGGTACCCCACCTCGCGTTGTGCGATGTAACACTTACGTGGCTTGAGCTTGAGATGAGCCGCTCGCAGTCGCTGGAACACCTCTCGTAGCCTGGACCAATGCTCAGACAAAGATCTACTGAACACGATCACATCGTCCAAGTAAATCAGGCACTGTTCCCATTGCAAACCCCGCATCACCAACTCCATCAGCCGCTGGAACGTCGCGGGTGCATTGGTGAGTCCGAACGGGAGTACTCGAAACTCGAATAGTCCCATCGGGGTGGTGAATGCGGTTTTCGGCCGATCCTCCTCCGCCATCTCCACCTGCCAGTACCCGGACGCGAGATCGAGGGTGGAAAAATATCGCGCTCCGGCGAGGCTGTCAAAAGTGTCGTCGATCCGGGGTATGGGGAAGGCGTCGCCGAGCGTGACTGCGTTCAGTTTACGGTAATCGACGCAGAACCGGGTTGACCCATCCTTTTTCGTTACTAGTACCACTGGGGCTGACCAGGGGCTCGCCGAGGGCTGAATTATGTTATCGCGAAGCATGTCCTCAACCGCCTCTTTGATCTGGGTGCGTTCGGGTGCGCCCACTCGGTATGCAGGGAGTTTGATGGGTCGGGCTGCACCGGTGTCAATTTGGTGCTTAACAAGATCGGTCCGACCCACGTCCGAGTCGTGTTCACTGAATACGTCGGCATACTCCCGCAGTAACTCGCGCAGCCGATCGGCCTCTCCCTTAGGTACATCCGCCCATGGTACATGTAACGCGTCGAGCAGGGGAACGACCTCGGCTCGGGGAGTCGGGCCGACTCGCCAGGCCAGGTCCTGGTCACCCTCAGAACGCCCGGGGTCCTCCGCCCAGAGTGCGAATACCGAGTCGTTAGAGTGGCGTGCGTGCAGGGGGTGTACGGTGGCTATCGGGGTGCGCCGTCGCAGTATCGCTGGGGTATTGTGGGGGTTAAACATCCGCATAAACAATCGGTCCCCATCTGCGTTTACCAACGTGGCGGATCCCACTATCCCATACCGTTTTGCCAACTCCGGGTGAGGAGTTAGCATTACCTCTCCTGATGGTCGGAGCGCGGGGTCGGTGGGGAATGTTGCCACCGGCACCAGCATCTCGGTGAGCGGGCCGATGGTGACTGCCGTCGCCAGGATAGCGGCCACAGGTGCGAAGCGGGGGCGCGTCGGTTCTCGTCCCAAGAACGGTATCCGCTCGCCGTTGCTCTCCATGGTGGCGCATCGCTGGCGGGGTTGCACGTTGAGTCCCAGCCGTTCTAAGAGGTCGGTACCTGCGATACACTCGTGACACAACGCACTCGACACGTAGAACTCCTGGGTGCACACCTGACTGCCTATGCGGACCTCTAGGGTGGCTCTCCCCAGCAGCCCCATTCCGGCTCCGCTCGCCGTGTGCAGCGCGCGGTCCGGTGCCTGCAGGTGACGCACGTCGACCCCGATCGCGCTGCAGTGCGCTGCGCTCACGAGCGAGGCCACCGCCCCCGTGTCTAGCAGGATTCGGGTACGCACTCCGTTAACCTCCCCTTCCACCAGCGACGTGGCCCCCGTGATCCCCGCCACCAGCTCCCGTAGCCAGTCGCCAGGAGTCACCGTTTCCGTGGGCGTTGTTGCTGGAACCTGTGTGGAGATCACTCGCTCGCCATTATTCTCATTATCGTCTATTTGTATCGGGACCGCGTCGATTGCACCCCTAGTTGGTCCGCTCACTAGGAGGCGTTGGAGTTTAACCCCCGCGCCTGCCGAGCTCGGGTGATTTCAGGACAGTCTCTCACTAGATGCCCTCGGCGATCGCACATATAACATGCCCGGGGAGGGGGGGCGGTTCCGTAGCGGGTCCCCTGTCCGCTCCCTCTCCCTCCCCCAGTACGCAGTTGCCCCACATCGGACTCTAATTGGGACACCCTCCCGGCTAGTCCCCCTACTGTCGAGCGTAGTTCACCCATCTCAGACTGGAGGGTCTTCACATTTTTATTTGCTTCCTCGCGTACTTGGTGTACCTGGCTAGCAATATCTCCCATGCCGGTCTGTAACCCAGCTACCCACCCCGGAGTTGTTTCGCTGGGTCTCTGGGGCTCCCTTGCCCGTCCCCTTACTGCAATGGCGAGCTCTTCCTCCTCGTCGGAGAGTAGGCTCGCTACGGCGCACTCTCGTCCCCTCCCTCGAGGCTGCGCGCGCTCACCCGAGAGTTTCTCGCATTTGCGCGCGCGCTCGACGAGGGTGTTAAAGGAGAGTCGTGCACCGTCTACATTTGGCTGCCACCACGGGGTGCGTGCCAAATATCGCTGGATTTTACCGGCGGCGAGGCCCTCAATTATTTTTGCCTCGTACTCTGGGTACGCGAGCTGGGTCAACATGCGCACATCCTCGGCGTAATCTCGTAGATCTTCGCCGGGTTGGCGGCGGCGTGCCTCTAAGGCCGTCTGCGCATCCTCCTCGTCATAGGCGCCGAAGCGTCGTTCGAGTTCGCACATTAATTTTTCCCACTGATTTTGTGCGCTTGCGGGCAAAGCTTCCACAAAGTCAGCTGCCCGCCCATCTAAATGTAGCTCTAACTGCTGCAACGCCTCCTCATCTGACCACCCATTAACCTTTTTCGCCCCCCTGATGCTGCGGGCAAACGATTTCCATGTTGGAATTCCTTTGCCCGTAAATGTGCATTTGATTTTAATCTGGGTTGGGGGGCCTCTTTCCCTTGGGGGTGCGGGGGATCGTCCCGTTTCTGACACCAATATGTGAGGGTCGCTAGCCCCCGCGATCCCTCCCTCGGTACCCCTAACGGCCGGGTTAACCTCATTACTCGCCCCCTCGCTGCTAGGCGAACCGCTGCTGCGTTCTTCACCCATGGGGTGAGAGCCGTCGCTCCAGGATTCCCCTCCCCCGCGGGTCCGCGTAGTAGGCATGTTTAATTACGCACGCGCACACCCACACACAGCTCTGCGCGGCACTCACTCAACCCTCGCCGCTCACGTTATGATCGCGCACCGGGGGTACGCTGAATACGCACGCCGCGAGCTTACGCATACACAGTACCACACGCGTTCACACTTATAACACGAGATCACACGAGGCCACGATCAGCTATTAATGATTTATTGTCTGCTACGTGGGACTGGTTGTTGAGTCAGTATGAATCGACGAGGCTGCCTACTCTACTAACCCGGAACCTATTCCCTATTTATCGTTCACGAAACACTTTTACCTCCTTACTCACGGTTTGAGGCACTCGACGTTCCGTGGGTTTTCCTCGCTGCTCGCCTCGACACGTCGCACGGACGTCCGGAGGGCAGAGCTGGGGCAGTCCTGGACGTTGGCTTCTCGGAGCAAGAGAGCGATTTCCCCTTTGCGCTCCCCATTTACCCTCCCCACCTCAAAGGGAATGCGACTCTGGACAATAGGCTCGCGACCCTCTCGCATGCGCACCGCCGTTCCGGGCGCTTTTGATATGCTAATTAATGCTCAACCTGCGCGGCGCAAATTCCAATCAATCCCTTTCTCACGCAGGCCCCCCCCCCCCCCATTATCGCAGTTTATGCGGCGGTGTCCATCACAAAGGCCCGTCGTGGGAAGCTGTGCATGGCTCCTCGCGCGCTCAAGCGTAATTATCCCAACCCTCCATGACTATGCGCAACAGCTCCTGCGGTCCCGCTATTCGTGCTGTCCCGTCCCTCCCCTGCTTGCCCCGTCGACCCGTGGGGGTGTGTGTGGGGGGAAAATGCACCTCAACCGCGGTGGCCGAATGCCCCATGCCGCGACCACACCATATTACGGCTGGTCGCAGCGCCGCGGCGCAACGTAGCACGGGGGAGGTCGTCCAATTCCCTGATCGCCGGAAACCGTGAGAGTTAACCCCGATAGGGGTTTCTCGGATAAAAACCGGTCGGCCAGGTGACCTCCCCTCGGAGCTCTATGGGGGGGGGGGAATGCGTGCGGGTGTGTTCGTGTGAGGTGAGGTGAGGGGGACGCGGGGTTGGCTCCGTTGCTTGGTGGTGGCGAAGTCGGGGGTTTGGGCGCCTGCCGAACGGCTTCGTGGCGGCGGCATCACACATACCAATTATATCTCTACTGTCAATTTTTGGCACCCTTTCCTGGCTGTCTTCCAGTTTGTGGTTTCCTGCCCTAACGACCGAGATGGACTGAATGGCTTCGTCATGTTCGTAACATTTCTGAAGTTCTGATTTTTTCCACCCACTCTGTAAATGAGAGTAATGTCCATTGGTTATACCGGTGGCATACCACGGGAATGGGAGTAGAGTCAGGATACAATGTATGGAAAAAGAAAAAAAGGAACAGGAAAAGGAGGAGAGAAGAGAAAGAATGGGAAGTAAGAGGAAACTCGTGGAGAAGGAACGGAAAAACGGGACCCAGGGGTCAGTAAAAGATGATAGGAATGGATTACAGAGCAGCGTCTTTTTTCACAGGGCGGCGGGCAGAGGGGATTGGTTCTGAGTGAGGGTAGTGATGCACAATTTACTTCATTTACAGGAAGCTTCAGCTGATTTAGATATATAGATGTTCGCGACCATATTTAGAGCATAAAACACACTGCTACATGGCACAAAACATTTACTGTGTTTTGGATGTGTAATTGAAATTGATTCTGTAAGCTGGATGAATTGGTTATATGCAAAGTGTTCATTATTAAGCGGCAATGCTTTTTTTGCTGAGGGTGGCTAGACAATCGAGGGGCCATTATGCCTTCTAGACATGTCTCCTGAACCCACTTATCCAACAGATAATGGCATTACATTTTCGCCAAATAATCTTATTTCAGATAACATGAAATATAATTTTGAGCCAAAATGACCATATTATTATTTAGCCTTCTGGTATTGTACTCTTAGATATATCATACGTCTGGCATGGGTGCTTTCATACAGCAGTGGAATGACTGTGGCTTAATATGTTGGTGATGGGTGCTTTTAGATTGGCGTTTTGCGTCTCAAATCATGGCATTAATGTTTAATTAGGACAACAAGCTCATGAAATGTAATGAATGCCTTCTAACAGAGCACAGTAAGAATTGACGCCTGCTACTTTACAGCAAATTGGATGGAAAAGCCACGATAAGGCAACCGCACGAGGCGTGTGGTACTAAATGAATATTAATTTGCTGCAGAATCTGGTCAGCAAATTTATATTTGTGACCTTTGCCAACAATGGCTCAGCGGTTACGCAGATGATGAATGGCATAAACATTTTTATAAGCGACGTTTCGGGCAATGAGCCTTCTTCATTGCACATACATAATATATACGCTTTACAGCTTATACTTTATTCAGTAATTGGCTTAAACTCTATACCGTAATGAATATTCATGAGTTACCGTGGTGACCGCTTGATTTTTTATGTGCGCTGTTGCTAAGCGACGAACATACCCTATTTCATAGCTAACATTAGCAGAAGCCGAACTATCCGCGCATGCGATTGGCTAATATTGGAACTCGGTGGCGATTGTAACCAATCACACGCTGCTTTGAACGTCTCTTGCGCGAGCACCGACCAATCACAAGCGCGGCTTTGGCTGACATGCTTATTCGTAGTAGGATTTGTGACAAGGGCTGCGGGCGCGTCAGACATGAACATGGCTCCGAGCGGCGTTCAGGTGGGGGAATGCCATAAAGAAGCAGAAGTGTAACGATAAACGAACATTAACATCTAATGCTAACAATGCCGAACATGTGTTCTCACGGCAAACGTTTATGTTGAAGTTTCGTTTGTGGAATAAGTCCGGTGAAGCTGCACAGTGGGCCTCGGAACGGTACGCGGCCGAGTGCAATTTGTGATATAAACACTTAACTATTACACGAAAGAGAACACATTATTAACACAATATAAGGTTTCTGTTCTTATGCTGTGCATTCAGCCCATCGGTTGTCTTCACTAGAGGCTATCCGGCACAGCTTTGAGGGGGTTCGTGCGTGAGGTGGCTACGTACGGTGCGAAAGAAATTCAACGCACATACAAAATATTAAAACATGTTTTTATTTTAATATATAAAGTTACGGTCATGGCGTCATGATCTGATTTTTTGTTTAGTTTGTTTAGTTTATTGGTCTTGCCCCGCGCCTCCGATTAGCACGGCTGGTTACGTACGGTGCGAAAGAAGTTCAATGTAAAGTACATCTATTTTTTCGATTTAAAGCTTTCGTGACTGCAGGGATTAAAATTCTTGGTTCTTTCGGTAAAGTCACGTAGAAGGGAAATAATAAAAAGTAACATGTTTTATTACAACCAAGAAAATGTAAAGTACATACTTAGAAGTCTTGTGAAGTCACCAATTCGGTTTAAGGTCCATAATACAGGTTTTTTTTTTACAAAACATGACGATTTCTACACAAATCTGGCTGTCCGCCTGATGGTGCTAGTTATAATTACTGGCGAAACGTCGTACTCAGATTGTAAATATTGTGGATTTGCTCTCCAACACACCGGTGTGTTGTACTAGTAACGAAATGGCATGTTCTGTTTACGTGACCAACATTACTAATTGGTTGTGTCGGGTGGTGGTGGGTTTTAACCACACATTTATATATTTACACGATCTAACCAAAAAACCTCTATTATGCACATTGTTCTTGTACCTCCCGTCGTTTGTGTGCAATAACATATTACTAGTTATTGTATGCACACAGGTCATCTCCATTGATGTATGGTGACCTGTATAGGCATGCATTTAAACAATGTATTAAACTTTTGATTCATATTCTTGGTTCTTTCGGTAAAGTCACGTAGAAGGGAAACAATTATTACGTATTAAACCTTACTAATTGGCTGTGTCGGGTGGTGGCGGGATTAACGACACATTCATATATATATACGCGATCTAACCCAAAAAACCTGTATTTTGGATGATATTGGTCGCGAAAGCGTATGTGTTAAACTGTTTTTAATCTGCCGCAGTGTGCTGCGAATTACGGGAGCTGTCACAAACCGCCAATAATCTGCGAATTGCAGGGATTCGTGGATAATTATTGGAGTGCGGCTTATTGGATTTCTATATAAAGTAACCTCAATAGCGTTTTTCGTTCTAGAAATGGCTTGTGATATTTGGTGGTGAAACCATAGTTGCTTTAAAATCGGGTTTTACTATTTAAAAAATTGAAAGTTGTAAATGGTAAAGATTTGATCTTTATTGAAATAAAGGTGTTTTTAGTAAAATGGATATATGAGGGCATCCCACCCTTGAATCTGAATTAGCCTGGTATTTACAAGCAGTTTAGTAACTGTTGAATTCAGTAACATAGTGTTATTGGTGACAGCAGTTGCGTGTCAGACACATGCAATATACCAATGTCGCTGATGGAGTCTTTGTGTGTGTTTGCACTATTCAGGCCACTGAAAGCAAGGAGCAACGCAACACTGTTATCTTCAATGCCTCAAAAAGGGAACTCTTCTCTGCCAACTCGGGCTACAAAACGCTGCAGAAGCGACTGCGAACCAACTGGAAGATACAAACGTAATGAACACGACACTTTAACTAGTTATAAGTACTTGTAGTGACGTGGATTTTCTGGTGAGTGGGCCAGACCACAGAACCACTTTGCACAATGGATGTATGATTAGATCTGGAGTAAACTGCCTGTAAAATAGATTTACAAATAATTTACTTGGATATAAGCATGCTTAAAAAAATCAGACCATTAAAAACTTAATCTATTTTCTAAAAAGACTCACTCCATCAAACGCCTTATGTTAAAAAGTACATTATAATATAATTTTTTTGTTATATATAACAGTCATTTTAAAATGTACCAACAAACTATCTAATTTGCCAACGCATGTTGCAAGATAATAAACGCTGGGACATTTCAGTAAGGAGTCACTACCTACTGCATGTTTTTGTACAATACAGCACACCTATGCATTTTAAAAATGCCAAATTTTTTAAAAAACTTTAAAGGTACTAACAAACAATCGTATTTACCAACGTCATATATTTCAAAGATTGTAAACACTGGAAATTTTCAGTAAGCAGTCACTACCGACTGGGACCCCCATTTATTTATTTATCAAACGTGCCTCATATGACTATAAAAATAAACTTAAGGAAAGACAACCCATGTAAACACATATAGAAAAATGCACCATGCCATGTTCTATATGTGCATTCAGTGACAAAATGGTCTAACAACAGTGTTTTCAAACATCCCCATCAAATTAACATATAAAGCATTGTATAATGTTCATGTGGTTTTATTTAGAATGCAGTGATTTCTGTACCTTTTTAAAATGTCAGCATGACTGTAAAACCATTTGCTCCATTACTGTTTGGCAAAATGACAAAGTATTTGCATCCCAATTGAATCTCACCTCTTTAAATGAAGGGCATTTCATTGAATAGTCAAGTAGTAAGTATACTAGCAACTAAGCCTGCAGTGTCATTGGTGCAGTGGAAATTTTACAGAATGCCATGCTAACAGTAAAGCTGACCTCAAAGATTGTGATATCACATGTAAGAGCCAGTCACTGTGAATCAGTGTAATCGCCAAAATCTCAAATTTGAATGTTACCTAGCTTGTAAAAACTACGACTAAAACTACGGTTACATTAGGTATATTTTGCCAAAGCAATTATACTTCACGATGGGGGCTCACTTAGTTTTCAATTGTGAAAACTGTCCCTGTGGCAACCTGAATAAAGTAGATTATTTTAGTCACTAAATTATAATTTGGTCAGTTAGTCATAGTGTTGTCAGATGTATTGAAAGCAAATTTGTGGAATTTGGCTACATTTATGACATTAAAGGTATGTGCTACCTGCTGTACATATTGGATTCGATGGCCTTATTACCTTAAATCAGGGGTGGGGAATATCCGGCCCGCGGGCTGTATAAGGCCCGCGAAATCATTTGGTCTGGCCCTGCCAAGGTAACCGCAGGCGGGACTCGAAATTCAATACATCTAGGAGCAAACCTAGAAAAGCAGTTGTGAGTAGCAACATCATCAATACCAGCTAACATCACACGCCTCACCAAAGAGAAGCAGTTCCAGCCATCACATTAGGGGTGAGTTAATTAAATGTTTGACGAAATATAACAGGCTAATTTTTAAGTTGATAATTTTGTATGGGCCGCGAATTATGTGATAAATATCCAAATGGCCCTTCGCAGAAAAAGGTTCCCCACCCCTGCTTTAAATCAACAGCGAAGTTCTGAAGTCCTCTGTAGGCCCCACCCCTTTATTAGGCCCCACCTCTACTTTATCAGGCCCCATCTTTTCCTTTTTCAGACCCACTTCTTGTTCATTAGAACTGATCACAGTCTTCCTTATAGCACGGCTTGTCATGCTGGTTTATTATGTCATAATTTGTGTGTATTTCCATTGCTTAAGGGCTAATAATCAAACTGATAGTGTTTTTTGTAGCAAAAAATGTAACAAGTATATTTACTTATGGTGTTTGTGTGCCAGGGGTTGAGGTGGATATGGAGTCAATTGAGAGATCCAAACTCTAGGGGTTAATTTTCTTCCATGTAAAACTGATGTAGTATATCAGCAAAATATAATTAAACAACGTATCTCTTTCCATTTAACGAAATGGCAAAATGCTATATGCAAATATGTAAAAAAAAATTAACCAATCTATGTAGTAATTACAAACCATACTGTAAACGCAAATGTTAATACAATATACAGTATATAACTTTCAATTAAGCCATTGAAATACTTCACAAGGCAATGGATCATGTCTTACTAGTAGGTAAAGTTAAAAGAATCATGAAACAGCAATATTTATAATAAATAGTGAGAGTACTTACACATTTGTAAATAAACCAATGTGTGCATCAGATTCCTTCGCAGTGCAGGATGGAAATATAGTAATTCCTACACAATTGCAAATAAGAGGTATTTCTTAAGGTTATTTAGATGTTCGGACATACGCATATTTAATTCTCGAAAATTGCCAGACTTTAACGCAATCAATTATTTCTACAATAAGCGCAGAGATTGCCACGTGTTCTAATCCAGCCAATTCTAAATTGCTGAGCTATTGTGCACCAGGCTAAATATTGCAGACCCCCTTAGTGGAAGTGGACAGCTGTTTTTGACTACCTTATTCCTGCCTGAACTTGTGTGGTCACTTTGAAGGTGTCTGTTTTATTTTTTGTTGGTATGCATTACACTGAACACTAATAAATGTTGACACGTGATGTTTTGAAAACAGATGCCACCTAACGAGCCCAGTGTGTACACCACACGCATTAATTTAGCAAGCAGCTTGCCTAGTAACATACGTATGCACATCACAAGAGCTGGTGGCATTGATTAGAAGGTTATGCAATAGCATGAAACACCTTGCTGTCACCTGCCCTTTCAACACTTGGCAAGTTTATACTGAGTTAATGGTTTGATTTCCTAGAGTAGTCTCGTAATATATGTAAGGATTTTCCATAGCATAGCATCGTCTAAAACGTGTATATTCATGATCATGTAATTTCATTCATACGATTTTTTGTGGAAGAATAATTTCCAATCACTCCAAACCTTATAAAAATGTAAATGATTAAATATGAATAGTCCGAACACCTACAAAGCACAGCATATTACCTTGACAGGTGTGAGCATGTATGGTCATTTGATGCTATGAATTCTGTGTCCATTTGACTCTTGTGATGGCTCAGCTTGAAGGATGAGGTGTCGGAGGAGAAGCTTTTGGGAGCTCGTGTGTGGATCAGTGGAGGCCCACGAGAGAAGTTTACAGCAGCTGAGGTACACCATTTAAATGATAAAAACGCTGACAAAACTCTACGTACAGTAACAGCTTTATTTCCGTTCATCAAGTTGGGTGGCTCAGTATATATTTGTGGTGAGTTATGTTTTTATATGGATAGGAAGCTTGACACTCAATCCAGTCACCATCGTTGCACTACACTAACATCATGCAATTTATACACTATGCAATATCTGATACAAAACTAATACAATTGTAAAGACAGTACGGGGTAATGTAGGGACAATACGGCTCCCCGGAACCATGGTTACTAATTAACGGAACAGGGTCATGTTAGGGTAATGTGGGACCTAAGTGGTTGCTAATGATGATTGATGGGACAACAGTTGATAGGGTTACGTGAGGGTAAGCACGGGACCCAACGCTCTTAAAATGTAATAAGGGCAGATATTGATATGGTGAGCGAGAGTTCTGGAATAGGGGCGTGGCCGGGTCGTGAGAGGGATAATAGCCGGCGAGAACCAGACCTCGCGGCTGTTGTTGTGGGGAATCGTCGTCGCCTTGGAACGGGTTGTCCTCATCATCCTGGAGTAGGCACCGTGTAGTCTTGAAGGGCTGGAGTTACGTTGTCTCAGGATAGAGTTGTATAATTACCCAAGTGTATATAGTCACTCGTAGTTACTCGTTAAGTTGTCAGCGGAATTTATTCGTAATAAATATACATCAAAGAACAAGACGGTGTCTTTGAGAGCTACATTACACAATTGTCTAAAGAAGTACTCAAATAGTAAATGTTGTGGATTTTCTCTCCAACACATGGGTGGGCTGAAGTAGTAGCTAATTGGTGTTTTGTTTACGTGACAAAATCCCTTACTAATTGGCTGTGTCGTGTGGTGGAGGGTTACGACACATTTATACTTACTCGATCTAACCCAAAAACCTTTTATGAATTTTGTTTGAGAAAGCCTACGTGTTAAACAGAAGTATCACTGTTCATTCTAATTGTCCTTTCGTGTCATCCAGTACCTGCACATAACCAATACCTATTTTAGTGCATAGATTGTTGTTGCATAATTTCAGAATTGGAGCACGGACTGCATTCAATTCAAGTCAAAATGCTATTTGTGCCAGAAAGAGTATAAACTTAGTTGCCAAGACCAAATCACATGGAATGCTCCCTGTGTTGTCATATCTCAAGATGCTAAGCAGTATTGAGCCTGGGTCGTGCCTGGATAGGTGACCAACATGCACAAACAGGTTGTCTTAGGGCTGCAGGGCTATGTGGTGGGCAGAATAGGGTAGTGCAGCAAAGTATCTTGTTTTACTGTAAACATGCTCCCTGCCTTCACAAACCCGCACTGACTTACGTATTGAAGTATGGTCAAATGTTCCCTGCCACCTGTATAATGTGGGGAGACACTCATCCAGCAGTTGATGGACAAAAGGGACTGGATATAAATTTAGTGAAATGCATGCGGGGAGGTATTTGGCTACAGACATGTAGTCTGGAGTTTCAATGGGAACAATGTTAGTCTGATGGCCTTGGGAGTTGGGCTTTTGCCAGTTTTTCATACATTTACTGGTTTTCACTAAACTGATGGGCAACACTACACATTTCACCCACCTCTTTGACGAAAAAATGTAATGCAGTCAGCCGCTATGACGTTTAAAGATGTTAATCCTATACAGTTGCGTGACCAGTCAATAAATGGGCTTCACTAGTTTTTTCATATAATTTTTGGGACTTAGGCTACTGGCCTTTATTAAACCAGGTGATATCCCATTGAGGTTATAGAGGGACAGTTATTCTTTCAGTTTCAAGTAATTTAGAATTTTATGACGCACATTTAGTCGCACGCCGCTGCAAATTATATTACACGGGCTGTTATGTCTACTTTACGACAGACTTCCCACAGTAGTGATACACCATTTGATGCAAGACAGTATTTCACCTAATTTACTTTTATTATTATACTTTCTAAACTGCCAGAACTCTTAATTTTCAAAGCTAATAATTTAAAAGAAAGCACTCGGCCTAATTTCATTGCACATCATTTATTTGTGGTTTGTCTCTGCAACCAGTTAATTGGTGATTACATTATTAACAGCACACTGCTCTCACTACGCATAAAAATACTTTGTTGCTCGGGGAGGCATACAGTTTGTGTGTGCCAGTTTCAAAAACACTAAAGCTTATGTCCTCTGCAGCTAATGAGAACCCACATCATCTGGATAAGCATGCAGGCTGGGACAAAAAGTCAAACAGACTATACTTATAATGTATCATGTATGCTGCTTCTCACACATTTATGCAGCGACTAGCTTGGCCATGTAGGTATTTACAATTATATTTGAGGCATTTACATCGATCAAATCTTTATTTGTATAATGTTGGGTACTCTTTCACTTTTTTTAGCCTACATGGCTAATGTGAAAGAAGCTAAATTCAAATTGATGGGACTACATTGACAGTTGTAAAGCGCAGGTGGAAATATATTTGTACCATCATTGACAACCATTGATTTGTGACTGGATAAAATACACGCTAAAGTTCTGCCCAATGTATGTCTGTTGAACTTCTTTCCCACCATAAGTAGTCAGTGGCCCTTGTTTAAAATAATGAAACATATGTAATGATGCATTTTTATTATCCCTTAACCTTTGAGATTGAAGCACTGAAGAGGTACCTGGACAGTGGGGGCACGGTGCTGGTGATGCTGGGTGAAGGAGGCGAGGCCAAACATGATACCAACATCAACTTCCTGCTTGAAGAGTTTGGAATTATGGTGAACAATGGTATTAATTCATCTGCCAGAGTGCTTGCGCGCACACCACCTCGCAAGACATTACATCTGTTCTCTTTTCTTTGCATTGGCTACCAGTCAAGTATCGAGTAGATTTATACGATTCTGCTGCTGACCTACAAGGCTCTCGGTGGGTTAGCCTCACAAAATTTGCAGGAACTAACCGATTTTTTTCGGCAATGATGTCCCTGAGATCTTCGGAATGCCTTCTAAGTACTCCGAGATCAAGGCTCTGTTCCTGGGGTGAATGGCCTTTTGGCAGTGCAGCTCCCAGAATATGCAACGCTTTACCTTTGGTAATACGACAGAGTCTTTAGGGCTATTTAAGCCCTATCTTGAAAACTCACCTCTCTAAATTGGCCTTTACCATTTGGGGAGTACCCCTAAAATTTAAGAAAATAAAATAGAATAAAATAGAAAATTGCACTCCCAAAGCTATAACATACAACTTGCTTTTAGTTATACTCTTAGTTTTTTCGGTAAAGTCACGTAGGTAAAAAAATGAAATTAAAATTAATAAAAATAAAATTGCTTTTAGTTGCATTACCATGCTGCGTTGAAAGATGCCAGACAATTGCAGTTTAGTACTGTACAGTAACTCCTGGTGAATTCTTTTTTATGAGTGTCATGCATGTAAAAGGCCACCAAAATACCTGGAGAAAACCTACATATAGGATAACACTCAATAATATATATGGGCTCATGTACCAATTTACTGTACTGCCATAATTTGGCCTCCTGCAACTCAACTAATTTGGGAGTCTTACAAATCCACAGTTATCCACAAATATTTGCCATTTACTCTGGTTCTGTTCGTTTTCTGCTTTCCATATACGGTGCATTGGGATCTACGGATGAAATGCACCTCATAAATGTAAATTATTATTGTGACCTATAGTAAATGGAACAACAATGTCAACTACATGATTATTCACAACATCACAGGAAAATTGCACTGTTTAACGTAATAATTGCAAGACTCTTTGCATTTACTTGAAGTATAAGTCTGTCATTAATAAAGCCTTTTTCCAAACTTGGAATTTGGGCACAAACTTAAGTAAAAACTAATCATTGTCACCAAATAATATTATTTGCTCTTTGCCTGGATTGAAATGGTGCAATTGAGGTATAATTGCTAAAAACGTATTAAAATGTATTTTAAACATGTTAAATTATTGTGCAATGTAGATTATGTAATTTTAATATAAACGGTTTTGTTTTACCAACAGATGCTGTGATACGAAATGTTTACTACAAGTACTACCATCCCAAGGAGGCCCTCATATCAAACGGTGTCCTGAACAGGTAAATTACTGCACTTGTCTGCTTGATAGTTGGAGATATATTGCAATGGACAGATATCTTTATGGAAAACAAAGAAAGTACTTAGTCATGCTTATGTTGACTGATGAGAGGAGTTGCTTTTTTTTCAAGGATGGATCTTGCATTGAGTGCCCAGAATGTTTTCACGACTCTACAGATTGCGATCAAAATAATGTTCGCGTATATACCGTGACCTGCATATAAATTTACCATTTGGCAGAGTACCCCTAAAAGTTAAGAAAAGAAAATAGAAAAAAATAGAAAAAAATAGAAAATTGCACTCCCAAAGCTATAACATACAACTTGCTTTTAGTTGCATTACCATGCTGCGCTGAAAGATGCCAGACAATCGAAGTTTAGTACTGTACAGTAACTCCTGGTAAATTCCTTTTTATGAGTGTCATGCATGTAAAAGGTCACCAGAATACCTGGAGAAAACCTACATATAGGACAATACTCAATAGGTTATATATATGGGCTCATGGACCAATTTACTGTACTGCCATAATTTGGCCTCCTGCAACTCAACTAATTTGGGAGGCTTACAAATCCACAGTTATTCACATATATTTGCCTCCAGAGCACTGGATTTCAGATGTGTGCCACAAGACATGGTGTAACAATAAGAAAATTAACATTCTGCTTTAACAGTACTCACGGGAGTAGCATTGTGGTACTGTACTGATAACTAAGACTAATTAATTATGAAACAATTAAAATATCATCTTTATACCAAGCAAAGCAAAATGCCCTAAAGGCATGTTATTTCCATTTTATTACCGTGTGAAATATTAATGCCCAGTAATAAAACATCTATATAACCTTAGAACAAATGTATCCATTATTTATCACATTGGTTGAATGTCACGTATGAAATGCCTTGTTACAAATTTTTCCCCTGCCGATTTCCCCCCTCTATTTGGCACCCTGAAATGTTATGCTTGGTTAAAACTTTGAAGGGAAATTAGATCTACTGCTGAATCATGTGTTTTTGCATTGTATGCTTGGCTTGTTTTAGGGAGATAAACCGGGCAGCCGGCAAGCCGGTTCCTGGAGCAGGGGATGATGAAAACGGCAGCCATATCTCACAGTGAGGCGCTACCCTTTCCTCAATCATTGTGTTACTTGTATATAAGTGAGGAACAATGTGTGAATTGAAATGAGATTATAAGGTTGACATTCCATGTTCTTATTCTTGGTTCTTTCGGTAAAGTCATGTAGAAGGGAAACAATACAATAATACAAATATAAAACAATAAAATTCTGACGACGTTTCGATTGCTTGTGTTGCAATTGCTTGTGTTGCAATCGAATCGTCGTGAGAATTTTATTGTTTAATATTTTTTTTATTTTATTGTTTCCCTTCTACGTGACTTTACCGAAAGAACCAAGAATATGAATCCCTGCAGTCACGAAAACTTTAAATCAAAATTCCATGTTCTATTTACCTTATTTTGTGCTTTAACCCATGGTAAATTTGGGCCAAAAGTGCAGAGATGGTTGACTTTACCGAAAGAACCAAGAATATGGTGGCTGATGCTTTACCATTTTTGGAAACAATTCCTAGGCTAGGTTGTCATATTTGTAACTTGATGGTGTTAGCTTGTCAAATGACATTAACTTTAAAACCACTTGAAAGCCCTTTCATGTGCAACATTATTTTGCCAGAGAGACCTTCGTAATTTTATTTAAGAAGACGTAAAGTTGTTATTATTAAGTAATTAGAGTGCATTTTTAAGTGTGATATTTGTGTTCTGGCATAGGCATGTAAGATTATGAAATGTAAATACCATTGCAATTTAGAGTAATTACACAATTGAACACTGAACTGTATATATTTTGCATTGCAATGCAAAGATACAATTGTTTTAATGATACATTTTTGGGCAGCCCATAGCATTTGTGTCACACGAAGAAGTTCAGAAGAAGTTCAAGTGCTTAAAATGATGTCATGTTCTCAAGTACATTTTGGCAAAACACAGTCCTAGTTCATGGACATGACAGCGCAGTTTTTGCTAACCTCTGCTTGTGATCTGTCTGCATCGAATATGTTTTGAAGCGGTTGTATTACCCACCCACTCACTCACCTCCCCTTCCACCTCTAGGGGTTTAACATTTGTGTACCCATACGGAGCAACCCTGAATGTCATGAAGCCGGCAGTGGCAGTGCTGTCTACGGGCAGTGTGTGCTTCCCACTTAATCGGCCTGTGCTTGCCTTCCATCACAACAAGGTGAGCAAGAGTCCAGAGCAGGACCAATGGGAGGATACATTGTAGTGTAGTTAGTACATGTTCAGCCATTTGTCAATTCACTGCTGGATGAGAGCCTCCCCACACCGTACAGGTTGTGATGTATATCTGCCCATACTTCAGTGCATGTTGATAGTGGGGAGCATAGACATAGAAGCATAGAAACAATACTGCTAAGGGTTTTCTGCACTGACTCTTGCTACTCAAAACATAGAACTGCAAGTGTAGTTCATAGCTTCACATAAATCTAGCTTTAATCAAAGACTATTTCAAAGTTACCGCATTAAGAACATTGCCAGTTTCAAACAATACAAAAAAGCGTGTAAAAAGCACATAGTCTCTTGTGCTTATGGAAAAACTATCAGCATTTTCTGAACAAGTGCATTGTGGTCCTCTTGTCTTATGTCTCCATCAAAATCAATTTTAACGAACGTGACCAACTGACAGGCAGCAGTGACACAGATAGACAACATTAGACCAGTTTTGTTCTTATTAGGACTCAACGGCACAGTTCAATATAGTCACCAATGCTCACGACTGCAAAGTCTGCCTTTGCAACCATATTTGTGGAGTCCCCACTTCTACACTATTGAGCAGATGAGCTTGGCTAATATCAAATAATAATACCTGCATATGAGAGAAACCCATAATAACAGAAAAACGGTGCATGCTGGAACATTATGGTTTTCCAGCCAGCACTTTTGTTGATTTGAAGCTTTCGTGACTGCAGGAATCCATACTCTTTGGTTCTTTCGGTAAAGTCACGTGGGTAGAAAATAAAATAAATCACGACGTTTCGGGCGCAACACAAGCGTGATTGGTTTATCTCATCCATTACATATTATATATATTTTTGATAACATTGAAATAGATGGTAGAAGTAGCTATAGGTGTCTCATGAGCGTATTTGCTATACCTGATAAATGCAGTGTTTGATCATATTAATGAATGTCCCAGCGATAATTTTATTAAAATTGCGAAGCTGTAACTTAACTTCAACATATATATTAACTGGACATGCATCGACATTTAAATAATTACAAAAACTGAACCTGCATAATTTGTTTTTCTTCAAACAGCAAAGTGGAGGGAAGCTTGCTGTACTGGGCTCATGTCACATGTTCAGTGATCAGTACCTGGACAAGGAGGAGAACAACAAGATTCTGGTAAACACTCTCCCCTGGCAGGTGTTTGGGTTCAATAATAATGGATGATAACGCTCAGAGGCAGGATTTTATTGAATGGCATTGCTCACAAGACAAATCTCTTTCAGATTACAATGCTGCCACCTGCTGCATGACCCAAGCCATTACACTTGTGATATATGTATGAAACCATGTGTGTGAGAATTATTTACGATTTATGCAATGAAATAAGAATAATTTGACTTTACGGTTAGGTGTATAAAGTTAACCAACCTGTATACATGTGAAAATATGTAGATAAGATGGTAAAAAATAAGACGAAAAATATTTGATTCTTAAATTGTTACCTTGAAACATACAATTTCATCAAATTACTGAGGCGAGGCTGTGGGGGGTAAATAGTTATATGCCTACTTACAGTACTGTCACTTGCAACCTTTGTTGGGCCAAAGGGAAATAATAGAATAAGTACACGTCTTTAAGCAGAAAAGGTGCATTGTCTGTTTTGCAAGTGAGGTCTTGCAAATGTTAGTTTTTGCAGAATAGTGATTTGACTATAACAATACCATTATGCCTATGAATCCATTTGACTGATCCAGTACAAGTTTATAACCATCAACAGTGCATAATCACTATTCATAGGACTTCTAAATATATTACTGCATAGATCATGCAAATCAAATAACGTGTTCATGATTTTTGCTGTTTCTTTCAATACTTAAACCCTTTAACAGGATGTTTTGATGCAGTGGCTCACAACGAAAGATGTTCAACTCAATCAAATTGATGCGGAGGACCCAGAGGTATTGACATTATACTCCACTAACACAGAAACCGCTACGTTGCACTAGTTGCTTAGATCGTGGCAGTGAAATGGACATGATATAAATGTTGGCGGAGAAAAACATTGATTAAGAAACGTTTTTTTTCCAACCAGTACACTGGTGGGGGGAGCGCAGTTCACAAAGACCAATACAAACACATTTCCTACGACCATGGGAGTGCACTGCGATGTCACCTTCTCGCGATAGCCATGTCGCATTGCTACCTGCTCAGCTTTTTTTCCCGCTATTGTGAGTGAGTAGAACACATTTTTACTCTGCTCCTTCAAGCATATTGACTTTATTGGTATTTTATCTATTTTCTCTACAGTTTTTCGGTACGGGGATGAAGCCGTTATTTTTTTCACACTGCAGGGCCCTCTTTGTAGGCAAATGTAGTAGTTATTGGTGGCTGTAGATGTAATTTCAGAATCACTTGATGATGGTGGAAATTTAAAAAGGCAGGAAAGGCAATCTATGTTAGATTTTCTGCTGGCCACACAGGGCTGCTGATCCTCATGAGCGGTGTGGCTTGTGCCTTGCAGGCTGACCATAATCCCCATGGGTGCATGGAATGTCAAAGCCTGTCTCTTAAATTCGGGCAGACTCCAGAGGAGCAGTGAGCAGCCTGCTGTGCCTGCCCACCTCTTATAAATTTGGCAGATTCCCATGTCCTTCATGGTTCATTCCACAAGGGTGGTCTCCACATCCTAGGCATTGGCAGCCTCAGTTTCGATTCCTAAGATTTGTAGGGCATCCACTTTGGCTCACCCAAAGGCTTTCATTAAGCATTATAGACTTTACAACGAGGCCTGCAATGAGGCTAGGTTTTGCAGACCAGTTTTGACTGCAGTAACTCAGACCAACTTCGGTTAAGAGCTCTGGTATGGTGGCACTTATAATGTGATGGTGTGTATGTTCATTTAGTATAACATTTGTTGGGGTGCTCGTTGCTCCTGAACTTTTGTAATTCTAACACACACACACATTGCCACATTACCAAGCCACCCTTCCTCCTTACTACGGGGTGCAGCATTATCGGCTGTGTTCTCCTCTGGTGGTCTTGGAATTTCTGTTTGTTTCTGAGGGAGAGGAAGCTTGCCTTGACAGCCCTTTGAAGTCCAAGCTGCATTCCCTACCCTCGTGTATTGGTTTGAATGAATATAATATAAAAACAATTCTGCTATGGTTAATTTTGTGTCCAATATGATCTTCGGGTATGTGCCACTGTGTGTGTGTTAGTTTTGGGGAGCGGTCGTGTAGTGGTCGTGTAGTGGTTAGCACACTGCGCTACGAACCCGGCAACGCGGGTTCCATTCACGCTCATGGCCATCACCAGTGACGATTATCTCAACCGGTTCTGGGCCTCCCGTAGGTTGACATAACAGCAATTGAGTACCTGGTGCGGTGTGTAAACATTGCCACTTGGGAGACAGGTGGCTGGGCATGGTGCTGACCACCAACCCCTTGTTTGCCATGCCAGACTTCATAGGTGCTCCCTAACAGCACTTGCTGTTACAGTATGTTAAGGCTATATTGGGGATCTTTGTGTGAGTTTCACAGAGTATTCTTGGTTATTTTGGTAAAGTCACGTAAATTAAAAAAATATATAAAATTTCTTTTTTTAATAATAAAAATATAATACAAATGAAAATAATAAATTGAAAATAATAAAAGCAAAAAACCCACAATAAGAATGAAAATAAAATACAATTTTTTAATTAAAATAAATACATTTCAAATAATAAAAGGAAAAAACCCACGAAGTTTCGATCGCAACACAAGCAGTCTTCATCAGGCGGAGAGAAAAGAGGGGGCATGCCTCCAAATGTAGCTGCTTATAACGGTTCCAAAGTGATTGGGCGAGGGAAAGAGCTGCGCAAGCAACACGAACGGCGCAAGCAGCGCGCTAATGTAGGAGCAACACAAAGGGGGAGTTGGGCGGAGGAGAGCTTGTGCAGCGCAAACAGCATGGGCGGAGCAGCCAGTCAGCCAGCGTTAACGTAGGAGCAGACAATGGTGGGTGGAGGAAGGGGGCAGAGACGGGGAGAGAGAGGCAGAGATAGGGGGGGTAGAGATGGGGGGGTGGCATTGCACCTCGCTACACACAACCACACTGCTGACAGTAGAGGTTGACAAGAAAACACAAATCAAGTCATGACCCAAAGTGGTTGATGACATCTTTCCAATGATTGCTGAGTTTAAAACCGTCGTCTCGGTTGAAATTGTGTCTGTCTGTGTATATTTTTTGTTTTCTATTTATGTGACTTTACCGAGAGAACCAAGAATATGAATTCCTGCAGTCACGAAAGTTTTAAGTCGGTATAACAGAGGTTCACGGGTGCTCAGCACTGCATCGAATGCTTCGCCATTCTTTGTTTTAACAAATTCCTTCATTTAGCTCAGTTATGAGGATGCCATGTTTTGATAATTGGTTTTTTACCCTTCTATCTGGCAACAAAACTGACACCTTTTTTACAAGGAGTC
The DNA here is from genome assembly GCF_965212315.1 of Lampetra planeri. NCBI lineage: Eukaryota > Metazoa > Chordata > Hyperoartia > Petromyzontiformes > Petromyzontidae > Lampetra > Lampetra planeri. Next base: position 4,442,697 of record NC_136120.1, read on the forward strand.
ATGTTTGCATAGACCACAATACCTGCGGCCATAATGCAAAAAAAAACATAACTGATAATATATGCACTGTCCTTGAAGTTGATTGGTCCACACCCGAGACAGCTTTCCTTAGAGCCTAGTCTCACATGGGTTGGACCAGATGACGGATATATTATCAGAGTTATGTTTTTTGTTTGCATTATGGCTGCAGGTATTGTGGTCTATGCAAACATGACTCCTTGTAAAAAAGGTGTCAGTGTTGTTGCCAGATAGAAGGGTAAAAAAACTATTATCATATATATTACTGGCAAATGAGGTTCCAATGAAGCCATTTTTGATCGAGGAATGAGACAAATATGGATGGATTTAAATTATTCCTGATGACATGAGCCCATCTTGCAGTTAAATATAATTAGTGTATTATTTTTACAAGTGGTAAGCTACCATACTCACCAATTACATTATTTTCCCATATAATATAACCACTGTAGGCACCTGTACTAGAGTAATGCATTACTATAACATCGAGCATTTCAAAATAGGTTCACCTTGGGTCAGTACTATAAAGTCTTACTTCCAAACTCTTGTTAAAGGTATACTTTGCTGCAATATCTAGCCTAGCCACGAGATGGAACTTTCCCTTTGCAAAGTGAAGATTCCCTTTCGGGAATGGAATTGTCTGTTCTTCTCTTTGCAGATCTCGGACTACAACATGCTGCCCGATACGGGAAAGTTGGCTGAGAATCTGCGTGTCTGCCTGCAGGAGAGCGATGAGATTCCACGCGATTTTACCACCCTCTTTGACATCAACACCTTCTCCCTTGACATGACCTCGCTGCCCAAAGTTATTGAGTCAGTGACATTTACCTTCTTTTGTTTGAAAGTCACGCAGCATACAGATTCACATTGTATTTAAATGCAGAATGTCTTCACATATTCCAGCTTCAAAACTGAAGCAGGGTTCAGATGAGTGGGTGCGTCAAAGATCTAATGCTTTTCCAATGCCAGAACAGCTATCATCACTGCATTGATTCTACAGAAGCTGCCAGAAATAAAACAAGGGTTCTCTAGTGTTATGACTTTTGTAGTAACTACTGGTGACGACACCAAATATTAAAATCAAATTTAGTTTTGCAGCTTGCTTTGTATTATGTTTACTTTTTAACATATTTGATACCAGTATAAAGTGTGTGTTACCATATGGCCTCCATTATTCCCAATGTATTTTGTTTTTTCCAGAGCTTATGAGCAGCTAAACATTAAACATGAATCACTTCAACTCATTCAGCCGCAGTTCGAAACCCCACTGCCACCCCTCCAGCCAGCTGTAAGTACAAGTCCATGCAAAGAGTAAAAATTTTGGCTTTCATCAGTGCTAATCACTGCCTGTTAAGTGCATGATAGTGTGATCAATGTTTTTTGTAGGAAATACATAAATACATTTGTATTGTAATTAATGCGGTCGCATCTGAAGATGGCGCATAGAACAATGGGATGCCCGTCATAAGGGAAAAGGATGAATATGCTTTTTAAGGGAAGTCAGCCATAAACAGGAGAAGGTCTTTAGCCTGAACTTGGGACAGGCAGTTGGCCTGTGGCAGTACCAAACTACAGGGGCAGCAGAGAAGAAGGAGCAACGTTTAGAAAACCTTGGTTACATGAGTGGTTACATGAGAGGAGAGCACGTGAAGGAGTTCTATAAGAAGGGGGAGATAGATGGACCGAGTCCGTAGAGGATCTTGAATATGGTGAGTGTATTTTGTAGTTGATGAGAGACTAGATTGTGAGTTAGTGGATGTGTTGAGGCGTAGGGTGATGACGTCAGGGGGTAGTGGGATGAGGTCATGTCACGGGTATTGTAAGGGGGTACTTAAGGGGGACCCCGTGACGTGAGTGGGGTCGTTGTGGGAGCCCGGGATGGAGAGCGTCTGAAAGGAGGTCTTTCCTGCTCGTGACCGGACAGTGTTGGCTGATCCCCCGTCCGGGTTCTACGAGTAGGAGTGAGAGAGCCCAAGAGATAGCCAACAGATAGAGCCTGAGGGCCGTGTGAAGGACCGAGTGTAGGGACACCTACATCTGGTGTGGATTGTTACCCCTTGTGTTGATAAACTGGCGCAAGCCCTTACTAGGAGTTCTGTCTCCGAGTTGTTCTGCACTACACAACAGATGTATTGGAGTATTGGGATGATGTGGTCTTGTTTATCGTTGTGGTTGAGTAATATTGCAATGGTATTTGGCTTATCTGGAGTTTAGAGGTGAGCCATAGATAAGAGTTGCAGTAAAGTCAACAGGTGATATAGGTAGGCAAGGAAGTGGTAAAATGCAGATGGTTTTTCCGTTGAAGGTAAGAGGAGGTCCTGGAAAGTTGAGAGATAACTTGAGTTTGGGATTGATGATGGCCCCAAAATCACCACCAGTGTAATGCAGTTTATGATGTGTAGCCTTGAATTGGAGTCTTTATTTTGTATGGACATTTTGCCAATGATTACTTCAGTTTTAGAAATGTTTAGCTTGAGAAAGTTGGAACTAATCTGAGATCGCATCAAAGCAGGATGTGAGAGTGGACATACTACACCGACGTAGCCTTTCAGGTTTGCTCAGTAGCCTAGTGGTAAGTGTGCATTTCACCGAGTCAGTTTGCATGAAATTTACAAGTTACTGTTACTTCTCGGTCATTACTACATTTCTTCACTCTTAAAAAATCTTTGTTAAAGACAATTTTTTTTTACTGAAGGCCTTGGCAGTCAAATGTAACATCCCAATTTTGTCTCCTTTACAAAGGATGTAATTGGTTTGAAAATAATTCTCACCTTATAACATAAAGGATGTTTAATTCAATTTGTATGCAGGTATTTCCACCTAATTTTCGGGAACTGGGGCCCCCTCCACTGGAACTTTTTGACCTGGATGAAGCATTTTCATCAGAGAAAGTCCGTCTAGCACAGCTCACCAATAAATGTAAGCGCTGCATCTCACGTAATCACTGTGAAGGCCATATGTTGAACCTTTTAAATTGTGTATTTCTCAAGACACTGGAATGAACTTGCACCAAAAAGTTAATTTTTCTTTGCCCTGTATGGCAGAGACTTTCTTCCCAAGGCTTCTTTAAAATGCCCAAATAATGGCTATTCATTCCTGTATAAAATCTAGTAAACGTCCATGTGTAGTCTCGTATGGTTTAAAACTTGTTTTTTTTAAGGTAGGAAATAGATGTGATTAAATGTAAAATAAATAAACACTATACCAGAAACTTAACGACTGCGTCTGCATAACTAAAACAGTGATGTGCCATAAGTGCTTTACTGTGTGATCTATGCAACAGGCACAGATGACGATCTGGAGTACTATGTTCGGAAGTGCGGTGACATCTTGGGTGTGACAAGCAAGCTGCCAAGAGAGGCACAAGATGCCCGCCATGTTCTGCAGCATGTCTTTTTTCAGCTTGTTGAGTTTAAAAAACTGAACCAGGTACAGTGGCACTTTAACGATCGAGAATGTCATGATTGCCATCTTTCCGAGCACCTCCAACCTCTGCTCTCATAATAGTCATCTCCGTAAATTATCTTATCCTCATCAGCAATTTTTATGACCGACTTCACCATCTTCAATGGTGTCCTAATGTCTACAGTTATTAATTCTATATATGATTGGAGAACGTTGACTTAAATGTAAGCTGGGATTTGCATGGGTAAAAAAAGTATGGGTACACATTGGGCATATGCTGGGGTGAAATGTGAAAGTTTGAATCAGATGATTCTTGACAATCTAATTCAGATGTATTTTCTTCACTCTGTGCCACAATTGTGCAGGAGCAGGACATTGACACAGCAGAGTCATTCCAGAACTAACGACTGGCCGTTCATCATCCAGTCACATCTGCTGGGCAGCAGGGCCTTCCAAAGCTCTTTTTGAGCACCACATTTTCTCGAGTAATGTACAGTTCCATTGTTCATCATTTGTAAGCCGACCAGACAATCCTAATGATCTCTGAAGGCACATGCATAATTGTGTGTATGTGCGTGAGAGGAGCAGTGGTGTAGTTGTTTGTGTGCTTTCTTACCAATATCGTGACCTGGATTCAAGTCCTGGTTATGGATACCATCATTGGCAAATGTTATCTGTTGTGGGCCTCCTCTAGGTCGAATCACCCATATGAGAACCTGATTCAGCACCGAGAAGACAGGCATTTGGATGTGTTTATTGCCACATCACTCTGTCATTTGAGCCTGAGCAGGTGCACACTTACAGCACTGGCCCTAACATAACGTATGCTTTTTAGGAAAATGTTTGTCTTAATGTGAGAAAAAGGCACGTTTATGCTTGAAAACAAACATGCATAAATCAACACATTGCAAATATCGCTTTTAATCGAGTTATACTGTCATGTAAAATGGTTAATTTGGTCAATTTACATCTTTTTATGAAATATTCCCTGTGAATTAGACATTGTGTTGCTGGACTTATCCAATACAACCGAGTGAAAAAGAAATATGCACACCGCTTGACATATGCACATAGAAGTTGACAGGTTAATTACCCTTCAAACTGCCAATTTGATCCAAACATTCCACCCAAATTATATTGAGACTGAAAGAGATAAGAGACATTCAGATAATAATAATGTACAATGCATGGTAAGTGTAATTGGTACTATTTTTTTAAAATGCAAAATGAGTTTTGCAAAGTGTGAAACATCACAATATTTCAAATTCTGCCCTACCATTTTCATTACCTTTATGGAACCCTGCGGCTGATTGCCTAAAACACTTGACGTTTATTTTTTTGTTATTTTACGTTAGTTATTATAAACTAATGTAAAATGTCACTTATGGTGATTTATTGTATTTCCTGGAGGAAGGTAGAGAGAAGAGATTGGACGTGTGAAAAGTCCCACTTGATTTCATACATTAAATTGCAAGTACTGGAGGTAGTTTTTTTAAATGTGGCAGTCGACCACAGGGTTTTACAAATTCCCCACGTGAGCATGTCATTAGTTTAAACTTAAGCACTAAAAGTTTTGGATGACTTGGGAGTGTGAGCCACTTTACAACTTTCATGTATCTAATTCTTATGGATGTGAAGAATATAATTATAGTACTGATCGAAAAGGTAAATTGTTTACGTTATTAAGCAGGGAATATTGCATCAAGTTTCACAAATGAGAAGTTATAATTGGTCATGATTTTAAATGGTACAGGACAGTATTCAACAAGTATAAGCACTGCACGGTATAGCAATCTGAATTACATTTAAATTATGTTATCTTGTATTGTGCATCATTTAATTAAACGTGTAGGATGGTGCTTTGCTAGACTGTTGCATTATGGGTAGCTTTACTTCTGACGGGTTGTAAATAAATTTATAACTATAAGTGTGGAATGTTGCACCATATTCGAATACTTTCATACAATTATCTTTGCTATATATGCATATATTTATAATAAAAATTCCTGAATCAAATTTTGCGTGTGATTTCTCATGTATACTCCGCCTGATTAAGACCGCTTGTGTTGCGATCGAAATGTCGTGGGTTTTTTGCTTTTATTATTTTCAATTTGTATTTTTTTATTTGATTCAATTTTATTATATATTTTTTTTCCTATCTATGTGCAGTTTACTGCTAGACAGCCAGTTTATATTTATTTTCATATCCATATTCCCAGTCTTCTACTCCCAGCTTTACACACTACCATCATTGCCACGTTATTTTGAGTGTGCAAGTTTAGCTTGCGCCATTCTAATTTTCCAGATATACAAACATAGACATAACTTCAACCGAGATGATGGATTCAAATTGAGCAATCATTGGAAGGATGTAATTAACCAAGTTAAACTTTAACTGCCATGCAGTTTACTGCTAGACAGCCAGTTTAGATTTATTTTCATAATCATATCCATATATCCCAGTCTGTTACCTCCAGTTTAACACACTACCATCACCATTACCACACGTTGTTTTTCATCTTGCACATTTCTAATTTACCCCGCCGGCAGCATAAAAGGCTGCTTAATCTTAGCTTTCTTATCTACTTCTGCCCCCTGCATCACAAAGCTTCAGTTTGAACTCCATGCGTTGCCTCCCAGCGCCCTCCCCGTTCCTCACATCGTTGCCTTCCAGTCCACAGCCCGCCCACACACTCACCATGGCCCCTCCCCTCCCTCGATCCCCCGCGACTATATAATTCCACAGCCATCTCTTAGACACACTTAAGCGGTTGTGCTTTCGCTACGTTGTCCTCACCTGAAGGACGCTTGTGTTGCGCACGAAACGTGATTAAATTTAGTTGTTTTCATTTATTTTACTTAATTGTTTTTACCTGCGTGACTTTACCGAAAAAAACAAAGAGTATGAATCCTTGCAGTCACGAAAGCTTCAAATCTAGAGATAAAAAATGGTTGCATCAACCCCGAGTTAGGCTTGTTTTGAAACATTGCTATTATGCACTCGTATAGATGTGACCAAATCACCTGAAATGTGCACAATTTATTCAAGTCTCAGAAGTGACAAAGAGACTTAACATGTATTATACGTTGTGGGGATAGGTATTTGGCAGCAGAAGGCAGTGTAGCAAATATGTTTTACTGTTCAATGCTCCCATATGCTCCCAGCCCACACCGGTGTGTCGGGGTCCTCCTCCAGCAGTGCATTGACATGAAAGGTTGTACATATACACAATTGTGCGGGTACTTACAGATCCCATTTTCAATATAGTTTATATAATCATTTGTATGCTCTTCAGTTAATTTATATTTCTTAAATATTGTTTTATAATGAACTTGTATTTGAATATATGGTTCAGCTCAATGAAGGTAATTGCTTCCTTAAATGCAATCTTGGGTATGAATTGAACACATACACTCTAGTACACATGAATGTTGGATGACTTTATATTTTTCATTATTAAAAGCAATCACATCCAATGCCAAGTTGGTAGATAGGTTGACCAAATAAGGCTTTGCATTGAAAATGTTTTACAAACTGATTATCCAAAAGGTGCTTTTTTATGTTTACAAGATAAAACAAAAACATCGAATGGTGTATTTGTTAACGTAGGACCCTATTTACAAAGGTTTACCATTCAGACCTGCCTCCCCTTGGGGAATTTTTTAGATGCACCTCTGGTTACAGCAAAATAACATTCACCAGTGGATAGAGAATGGTCGCTACTGAAATAGTGTTACTTCCCGAGATACAATTATATTTGAAGAATTCAGGAATTCGGTTTTCAACGCAACCATTATGCTGGTAAGCCAAAGCGATGTGGATAATGTATTTATTCAGTGTTAAAAGCCTCCCTCAGTCACGACTTTTCCAGGAGGTTTCTGCATTGGCTTGTTCAGCCATTCGCATTTTAATTCGTATTTGGAGGTGGAAAGAAAACAAGAGTGTCCCACATCAATAACCACACGTTGACAGAATTGAAATATCTGCTCAAACAGATTCGCAAATTCATTTGTATCACCATCTCCTTGGCCATCCTGCAAGTCACTTATGTATGGGAATTTCGCAGATCAGAGGGCCACCAATGCTTTCCGGGAACGTGCTACATTGCAGGCGTGGGTAACTGCGCTCAGCTCTCTTACCTTGTAAGTCGAAATTGTGTATCATTCAGTAACAATGCAGGGAGCAGCAGTTTATAAATAAAAATGCAGTACCGTGCTTGTATGTCAAATGCCGATTTAGAAATGTTCACGCTATGGAAATTAAATGACAACAGCGCCCCTAGGAAAACATCTGTACGAAGTACTGCATATTACATCGCTTTGTATTTCCAGTAATGAGCTAAGATTCAGGGAAAATTATACACTCTGAACTGGTGAGTGAGGACATGGCGTAACTCAAAGGAGATGTACTGCTCTGTATTCTTCAGCTGTACAGGTTCAACTGCTTTATCTTCTTAGACAATTTCAGGCGTATATAACTCTAGGCGAATAAGTACGCATTGTGCACATTCCGAAAAGTATTGTCGTTCTTAGAATCCATGTACAGTACTGTATTATGCCTTAAGTCACACCATACCAACGTAACCCCTTAGCCTATCGTTAAAATAGCGCACGAGCAAATAGCTTTCTCTAAGAAGCATACCAAGTGAAAAGTTACAGATCTTACTTGTAACATTTGTGTAAACTACAAATAATACATATAAAAGAAAACATTGCATAAGCTTGAGAACACTGGGTAAATACGTTTGGCTATACATGTTAACGATAGTACGTACATCTTATGTGGGGAGCGGTGGTGCAATGGTGAGCGTGCTGCACGTTAACCCAGCTCCCAGTTTTCAATCACCTGCCACAGTTATCAAAACCGGTTACCATCAGAACCGGTTAAAATAATCAAATTCGACGACATACAGCGTTAGGGGCAGGTCTTCATCCAGTAGTGGATTGCCAGAACACTTTAAATTGATTGAATGTAAACTTACACAAAAAAGTGCGATTGCCCACAAGGCTGTATGGTAAACCCAAACAATTGAGTTGTGGTCATAGCATGTGCTTCACCTAAATAGACGGACGAGCTTCAAACTAAAGTAACTTTTAAAGTTTGTGCTCTTATTGTCAAATAATTCTGACCAACGCTTTTGTGGGTAGTTAAACATTCTATGAGCAGGGGTAGTAGTCAATATGCAAAGTTGTCTTGATACCAGGCATGAACACACGAGGTGACATAGGGTCATTAAACCAAAAGATACGCGTATACAAGTTTCGTACTAGCTAAAGGGCTTTCCGTGGCGTGTGTGTGCGTGCTATGTATGATGGGGAGCGGTAGTGTAGCTCACGGCCAACACCAGTGACGATTATCTGAACCGGTCCTGGGTCCTCCCTCTAAGTTGACTCAGCCTCAAAACAAAAAACATCGCCACTGGGGAGACAAAGGCGGCCGCGCGTGGTCCTGGCCAACCCACCCCCGCGTGTGCCGTGCCGGCCTTCAATAGGTGCTTGCTTAACAGCACTTGCCCCGACAAGCTTCAAATCTAGAATTAAATAGTCTGTTAAGGCTACGCGGGGGATATTTGTCTTTGTGCGTGCTTGTATTTGATGGGTTCGTATGTGTTGGCCAAAGCAGGACCGTGGGATCAGAGATATACAGCACCGCAATTCATCTCGCTGCATTACTTAGGGGCCGTCCATAAATGACGTCATGCGATTTTTAACCCCCCCCCCCCCACTTCGTCACACGACGTCACAAAAAGTCAGACCCCCCCTCAAATATGACGTCACAAAGCTCTGCCCCCCCCTCCCCCAAATAAAACATGCTTCAAATCGCTTTAAATTATTGTCATTGTCGTGCGTATTTAACGTGGCGCTGCACTCTGATGTTGTAGGAGAAAACATTTATTAAAATTTTTGATTTAAAGCTTTCATGACTGCAGAGATTCATATTATTGGTTATTTAGGTAAAGTCACGTAGAAGAGAAAAAAATTATTTAATTGTTTTCTATTTTTATTATGTTAGTTTCCCTTCTACGTGACTTTACCGAACCAAGAATATTTATTAAAAGTCTATTTAATTAAGTAGAACGTGCTGTCTTTATTTATTTAAAGTTGCGCATTTTGATGTGACGTCACATTTCTCACCCCCCCCCCCCCTCGTCACAAATCGTCACAAATGTCTGACCCCCCCTCCTAGGTGCGTGACGTCATTTATGGACGGCCCCTAAGGGGTTGACGGGATATGCGTACTGCAACAGAATTGTTGGTATGAGCACTATCCAGGCTGAAGCCTGCTTTGCTTGCGAACAGAGGTTACTTGCGTTGGGGGTAGCGTTTACATTACGCGTCCATGTGCTCAAAAATGAATATTTACACGAAACAGTGTCATTCTTTGCAGTTAAATCTGCTTCGTAATTCTTTTGTGCATGTCTAGAGACACACGCCGTGAATTTGATACGGAATCGCGGACTTAAAACACATTCCTGCGGAGGGAGCTGGTAGGAACGTTGGGTGGCTCGGTCAATGGCCAGTGTCAACGGCGGCGTGGTGTATTCCGCAAATATGCCCGACTGTGAGGGCGGGCACAAGCCGGCGTGAGTAGGTTAAACGTTGAGTTTTATAAGGGCACCACGGGGTGACCAGCCCCTCCCCACCCAGCCCCACCCCCCACCCAGCCCCACCCTCCCCACCCAGCCCCTCCCTCCCCACCCAGCCCCTCCCCACCCTCCCCTCTCCACCCAGCCCCACCCCTCCCATTTTTGGATGCACGACGGACGGACACAATAATCCCCTGTGGGCTGGTGTAACATGGAGGTTCCTATCAGTAAAAGGCCGTTTTAACAGATGTGCTACGAATGCGCACATTCGAATTATTATCGATATTGTTCAAATCCTACACACACACAAACAATCAATAACAGGCAGACAGGGCTCTGGAACTGGGCCAAAGTGCAAGGTTATGAAAGAACAAAATTTTGGAGCAGTCCATTGAGATACGGGGAATTAGGTGGGGGTTGTTAAAAGCTGTGCAGACAGGGACGCAGTAAAAAAACACCATTCGCGAGACGGAACACAATCACCGCGTTGTAGTATAAACCTCTAACCAATTAGCAGTGGAGTGGTGATAAGTAAAGTGCCTGCGGAGACTTGCGTAGGTGATACGTTTGACGAGCCACCCCTACAGCTTCGCAGTGAGCCGTACCACACGTGTCAAAGGCAGCTGCTTAGCTTGGGGCAATGGCTGTGGCCAAAGTTTCCCGAGCCAACTTTTAAAACGTCTCTCTGCTGCTGGTGCCGCCGCCGCTGGCTTATGTTGTTAGGCACATCAGTACATTCAGCAGGTTGATAGAGCCATCGTTTGCAGTGTTGTCCCCCGTTCACTGCCCGAGTGGTGAGTTGGTTGCGTGTGCACGTCCTGTCGTTCGCGTGGTCAAGGAATGTGTCAAACCAAACGGATGTGCCGTGCAATGGTAGCAAATTGAATTCCTCGTTGTCATCTACTGCACTCGCCGTACCTTTAATTGTGCCTTGAATTGGTAAAACTGATAAGTCGTGGGGTTTTCTCGAGTTCGTTCAGTGGTCTGATTGGGTTCATTGACTGAAATTTGGCTGCAATGTATTTTTGTCCATATCTCTTGTGTTAAGATTAGCTACTTTTTTTTAGAAAAAAAAAAGTTATGTTTGAGTACCGTACTGCAACATCATTGTTTTATTCGTGTTCTTCACATTGTAAAATAGCTATTCATGTTGTTGATGATTTTTATTTCTGCTGTCACGTGACGTTAGTGGATAGCGCACCGCGCCATGACAGCCGGGTTAGATTCCCAGCCATGGTTCATGTATTGACATCTAACCCAGACCCGGGCAGTGCCATTCACCAATATGCCCTGGACAAGCATGGTGCAGTCAGTATATGAAAGCGTGAATATGCCTCTAAGCAGTGGCTTTGCCAAATGGCTGTCAATTCTTTTTTAAAATACTTTAACGTATTATCTTGTACTTTTACGTTGTGTTATTCGTCATATCACGGTGTGAATGCTGCACTGTCTCACTGATATTATTTTCAACAATATGCATTTTAGTTAAGAATAATATTTATAATAAATTGTAAACGATTACAGGGGTTAAATCTTGATTTGAAGCTTTTCGTGACTTTCGGTAGATAGAAAAAATAATTATTACAATTTGTTTTTCTATCTCCGTGACTTTACCGAAAGAACCAGAGAGTATTACAGGGGTTATTAAATTGCTACGTAACGTTACATTTGTCAGCTTCTGCAATGTTATTCTTGTCTTTACGTGACATAGCCGTTAAATACAATTTCATACGGAATAAACTTGGAAGGGATCATAGTAAGCCCCATTCACTTGCCCCACGTGTTGGGTTACATTTTAACTCTCGTGCATTGCCTACACTGGTGAATTGCTATGCGATATATGAGTGCTATCAAATTATATAAAACATTCTAAACACATTTTGGAGTGTTCCTTTGACGCCCAAATGCAATTTGAACCCCCCAAAAAATTGGGTTGATTATAATGATTAATGACATGAGTGATTAAAGCAGTCTGCGGTTGGGAAAGCACCGAAATTATCATTTACCATCCACATTTCTAAGCTTTAGCTTAGGAGTGATACCTTCACGATCCTATACGGCTTTTGTTTTTGGAAACATTATTTTGGGCTCCTCCGTGGCATGAAGCACTGGTGTTTACCGGCTTAATAATAGCAGTCAGTAATGGGGTGGGAGCAGGGATCAATATCCCTATTACACAATGGGACAAGACTACACTCAGTGCTTGCTCAGTGTACAATGTAAAGATGGGGTGGCTGAGTGGCGTGAGAGTATGCAGTTTGCGTAGTGGGTTTGGCGTGAGCCCGAGTGCAGGGAATAACATGGGCTTCTGCTATTCAATTTCCCCCCTCTTCGTAATCCGTCCCCTGGTAGTCCGATCCCTGGCCTGTGTGGCCCGGTGCAGTTACACCGCCTGCACACTCGACAACTATGCTGTCAGCATGCCTGTCCACGATCTGGTTCTAGCAGCTGTCCAATCAATTTCGTAGGGCTGTATCCCACTGCACTACCGTCCAGCGAAATAATTTTTCAAAGGTTCTTTGAACTTTTAAAGGCGTGCATACGCTATGTATTGCAATGCCCAGAAATTAGGATGTCCGTCCATCCTTACATCCATTTTAGGATGCTTCACATGCTTTCGTGAAAACGTCAGTATTCTGAAACCAATACCGATAAAAACGTAACACGCTTTACCACTGCCCAGATCTAGATGCTGCTTATGCAATATTTCCATGTTATTAATGTAAATAAAAAAAAGTAACACTGTGCTGTGTGTGAATATTAGGATACGTGCGTATGTGAGTCTTAACATACTTGCCATGTGCCTCTGCAGAGCTTTAGCGCGTTTCCGGGCACGTTTCCCTGTGCAGTTTGACCCCCTAACTAATGGCGGCTTCCTTGATGGGCTTCCTTGCCAGCTTGGCTCTATTTGAAACGATCACCTGTGAGACATTCTGCTGATGAACACAAGTCTGGAAAGCCATTAGGCTGATCGAGTATATATATGAGGAACTAAAGAACACCTCTTTCAAGATGCCTGTCTAGCATGGAAGAGTAGGCCAAATACCCTTTAGAGAGGCTCTCGAGAGCTTCCTCTAGTAGAAGTCCTTTTGCAAGCAATGACTTAAGAATGAAATTGCAAAGGCTGTATCTTTGCCCTTGGAACAATGTAGAGACATTTAAATATATATTTTATTACCCATAGAACATGTTCAATATAGTTTAGGGCATATATTTTTTGGATATTACCCATACATATGAGTATATAAATGCAGTGATGTCAACATAGTGCTATGAAGGTATTCTCTAAAGTAATTTAAGTGTGTTTTTTCCGTAACGAAGCTTCAAACTCATGTTGAATAGTCGGGACACACTGCCTAAATAAGAACACTCGCTATTTAATCTTCCTTTGAATGTGATCCTGGATACCACAGTTACACATCAACAGGTTTAATTCACCAATCTAGAATTGAAGCTTTCGTGACTGCAGAAATTATACTGCAGTTTGCCGTTCTCTATGTGCTATGTACGTGTTGTCCCCCTGTGTGTTCCCTCGCTATGTGCTTTACCCCATTTCCACCTGATGACGAGTGCTTGTGTTGCGTTCAAAACGTCGTGATTTATTTTAATTTAATTTATTTAACATTTATTTTATTTCTACATACGTGACTTTACCGAATAAACCAATGAGTGTAATTCACTGTTGGTGTGGTGTCAGACTGGTTAGTGAACTGCACTATGAACCAATACCTGGGTCTGCCCTTCACCAACAGGCACTGAAAAGAGGAGGCAAACAACCGTCATGATTGACACGGTTTTGGGGAAGCCTTTATTCTGCAGTGGATTGATAGGGGGCAGTAAATTATGAAGTTAATTATTATTCACATTTTTTACTTTCTGGTACAGAATTTCACTACGTATTTCAAGTCGTGAATTTGGCTTATAACAATGACACGCGATGGTTGACCACATCTGAAGCCATATTTATTGGGCAGGAGACACTGCCAAATCCTCAAATCACCAGGCGAACGGATCCACTCAAACCATCACTGCTGTGTGAAAAATCACACTCGGTAACCAAGCGTGCCGACTGCTACGCTGGTTGGCTGCCTATTACTTGCCAAGACATCAACGGGAAATGTATTCACGTGCATGGAAACCCCGATGCGTTCATTAACTTCCGCAGATTACTGCCAGTCAGATCAGGTGAACTAATGGCAGCAGACAGGTTTGCTGGCTGGTTCGCCTGGCTGGCTCGGTAAGATTAAACCAGACTGACACGCCTCTGTCTGGCTTGGGACGTACTGATGCCCTGAGGGGGCTGGTATCAGGCAGCTTCGGAAGGCCCGAGCCAGGGTTGCGGTACTGTGCCAATTTTACTGGTGGCAGATCCATACATGCGCTTCCACTGTGGCAGCCGATGCACTCCCGTTGCATTAATGCCAGGCGTGCACTCACTCTTGAGTCGATGGGCTTCAATCGCAAGAGTAGGCAATTGTGCGTCGGTGTCAAAGGCCAATTGATAGTAAATGCCTTTAAGATAATAATAATAAAAAAACAATCATCGTCCTATGTTATTCGTTTCAAAAGTCTTCTTTTTGCAAGAGGTGAGCTTAGTCAGCTTCTACAAAGTGTTACCATCGATTCACAAAGTAAAATACACAGCGATAAGAATAAATTAACCTTCGTGGCCTATCAACTGGTTATGTATATTGCACTGAATTACAAATACAGCAAAGTTCTTTATTTTTGCCAAAGTGTAGTCTTTGATCTTTGTTGAGACTTGCAACTATTACAGAGGTTTTATTATGAAGCAAATGTTCACTTTCGGCCTCAATGCGTGCTCTGTCTTGAGGCACATCTCGGTAAATCACAACCTCAAGAAATATTTGCAATGCACTCATTGTCATGGGTTTCATCCCAACCCTGACGCCCGTATATTTAGAAACATGCGTTTAGAATATTTGGCTTCTGCTATATATTTCCAGGTGATAGGCCACTTCATTGAGCTATCATTTGTGGACAGGTTGCTTCTGAAAATAGAGCTGTATAGCTCAGTGGGCCTTACCTGGTAAAATAAAAAAATTAGTTTATTGTCCGCTCATCACGTTCATAGTCAAGCACATCAGAGGTGCCCCCAGTGAGCAGTGGAACATTCCGTGTCCGTGTCTGTGGGTGGGTATGTGCCTCACGTGCAACAAGCCACATTGACCGGACTTAAGGTCAGTCGTCAGAAAGGACCCACACTAAGAACAATGCGTTACATAACGCCAGCCAGATAAGCGAGCGTAAACCTGTCTTATTCTCTTTTTACATTTGAAATATTTTGTCTTGTGAGCAGGATGTATCGGTCTGTGTGATAAGCAACAACGTGCGCTTTGCCCCGTGCATGAGGTTGAGGGCAGCTACGAGAGACGTTTATCATCGTGGCCAAATCAGTCGTGAACCCAAGTACACACAGGCATTTTTATCGTAAAATCACAACTATCCAGACTAACGGTGTAACAATTAATTCCCACAAGCAATTCTATGAATTGTGGCCATTCAGTGTCACTATTTTTTTTAAATATTTGTTTTACATATGTATAATATAGATATATAAATGTAGGTATACAGTGATTTACGTAAATGCAGGAATCGCATTAACATATTACGTAATGTACGTCTATTGTAAAAAGATTTATTATTTTAAAGGATCATTCCATGCGTGGCTCTTGGACCTCGCCACTTAATATTAATCAATGAATCAGTGCATCGTGACAATCATGACGAGGGCGACATGTGTGTGCTCTCATCTTCCTAGCTACAACATTATCTTCGATTGGCTGGCCAAGACGTAACACAATAAACATTTATTATAAAGCTACGGCAACACTTAAAACTATTTTGTGACTGCCACAGTCAACAAAAATAAGATGTAATCCATAGTGCCGTCCCAGACCATTCGACACGAGGTACAGTTTTTTTCTATAGTTATTAAAGTCATCTGCCGCTCAAAGCAACTCATGTGTAACAAGAGTTCGCGGTGCCCATGCATTAATATCAACAAGAAAACAAACTATGCTGCTACCTCAAATTATTTGACTATTTTACACAAATAGTGTAAGGTTGCATTGATGCCACTGATTTTACCAGCGTCAACAGGTTAGACTTCTATTTTAATGCTTTACAACTAAGGTTCAAAGCGGCAATGCGTTATCTTTGTTCGTCTGTCTGTCCGTCTGTCTCTCTGTTCGTCTGTAAAATGGTGCCATGATAACTGTCGTAAAGAGATAATCCAATGTAGTTAAAACGTTAGTATTTGGTTGTGTTGCTTTTACAGACTAATCCTAGAGGAAACCAGGCAAAAGTATTAGAGAGTTGCCTACAACTTGTCAATAATGTGATACATCATGTGATTTTGCTAATACAACACTGTGCTGGATGTACTTCTGAGGACAAACACATTTTGAAAGCATCACAGAAGCCATGCATTTGCGTAATTGGTCTTCCTTGTTTATTATTGATCTACTTAGGAGATTCTCTTTTCAAGTGGATCCTGCTGGGGATGTTTTTGCCGAGTAAATCTTTTCATACTTATTGGGCACTCCCACCGTCTACATTGTCTGAGTATCCATATAAAATCACGATTGCAGGAGATACATACTCAATTTCAAAGCAGATAGGGTGATAATCTGGACAGCTAGAACATCTCCCCATGCAGTTGGAGACAGTACAGCATATGGTAGTAATGGAACAGTAGATGCAGGCCCATGTCCTTGACCTACCGCGGAGCTGATCTGCCCACTGACCATCAACTTGTCATTTGTAAAATGCGCCTACCATTCTTCGACTGCGGTGGTGGGTGTCCACCTAAGACCCCATTTAAAACCACAGTGGCCTGGTCTCAGCTAGCTGATGAAAGTTTCAAGCGAGAACTTCATCATCGCTTGCACTTGGGGTTGGCAGCATCCCCCTCTCATCCTGATGCCGAGGGGAAATACCTGAGGTTCAGAAATGTGGCTCATGCAGCTGCAATGGCTGTTTTGGTGACACAGTCCAAACCTCCCCAAAGACTCTTGCTGATAGAAGAGGTGCTCGAACAGGCCCACTCCCACCGTCTACAATACATCATCCCACATTGGGGAATGAGGAGGCTTACTGCAGCCTTCGCTCGGAGGTTCGGAGAACCGTGTGGCGCTGCAAGGATAAGCGTTCGTCATGGGTTGCTGAGGAGATGGAATCTGCCTCAGCCAGCAATCACAAATCACTCTTTAACCCTTTCCCATTCCGATGACGTACGTGTACAGTTCTAACTTTTTTGGTACCGAGGCTCCCACAAGGCCATGTGGGCAGGCGTATTACACAGTTTGGAGCCAGCTGTCACATAGTGTGGTCGTGTTGCTACAGTTGTCACTGGTGAGTACAATGTCTTTAAAAACAAATTCGGATGTGCCTCTCTAAATAAAATTAACGCTGAACCACTTGTGCGTTCCGAGATTCAGCGGTGAATGGGACTCACCCTCCAACTTGCAGTCATCTCCAAACGGGAGAGGATCAATTGAACAAATGTGGCATAGGTGATGCATCTGCCAGTCATCTCAGTCAGTCAACTCCTGGCACCTGGTTTTGTCCCATGACCTCCTACGACCGAGCCTTCAACACTTGACGTGGCCTCAAAGTGCATATAGCCTGCCACATGTGCCGGATCGACATCACCGCCACTTCGTGGAAATTGGCGGTTGTTGTTGTGTGTCTGTGTTGTTGTGTGGAGTGGTGTGTGATGTGTGTGGTGCTGTGTGGTGTGGGATGTGTGTGTGTGGTGTACGATGTGTGTGTTGTATTGTTTTGGGCTTTTGGGGGGGGTGGGTGGGACTAGTACTGACAGGTGGAGAGGTTAGGTTATGGATAGAGGTGTTATGATGGATTATGTTGTGGATGGCTATGGTGATGCAGTTTTAGGAGATGGTGTGGATGTGTTGTATGTCAGGCTGAGGGGACAGGAGAGTGACGGAGTGGTATTGAGGGGAAGGGTGACTATATTTATCTACGTATGATACTCTGAAGATGTTAAGTTGAACATTGTGTGGCCGCCGTTGCCTATGATTGCCATCTTGATGGTTTGCCATTGTTGATAACCTAAACAACAGGACTGAAATGTGGAAATCTACATACCTATGTATGAGATCATATGCTAGTGACGGAACATGTATATATGGTGTTGACCAGACCAATTTACATTGTTCTAAATACGACTCAAAGCACCTTGCCTTGCTGCCCTTCAACTCCCAATGTATATGAGTTGGCCTTCTAGACTTGACGTGATTCTCACTCACCAAAGTCCTTGACTCTGCACATGTGCCTCCTCCTTTTCCCCACCTCCGATTGGCGCGGTTGGCTACGTAAGGTGTGAAAGAAGTTCAACAACATACATACAACAACTCCTTCCCCTGACACGTGTCTCCTCAACTGTACATCTCGCTTAGGCCTCAGAAAACCTTAACACCCTCTTCCATATTTACTGCACAATAGTTAAACTCACGTTTCTACAACACTGATACCAATAATGATAAAAAAAAACACGGCCTCATGTTCCCAGGGCTTAAGGCATTTGTACGGTATTGTGACAACAATAATCCACTTACATAGAGCTGTGTGAGTCTCAAAGTTCACTGTCAGCAGAGCAGCGTTAATGCGGTAACTCTCTCAGAGCAAGGCCGGCTGATGGTCACGGTCGCCAAATCGTCTCTGAAATGCGGGCAACGTTTAAACTGGGCCATGGCTCCCAGCAGAATGACACTCATTTGGCACGGGGCTCGTAGCCTTGTCATGTGCCGATATGAAACAAACCGGGCCACGTTTGTATTTGTTTATCATGGACAGTGTTTATCGCACAAACAGGTGGCTTGCGTTTAAAGCCAAGGGCCCCATGGCACCTTCTCGGGAAGCATGTGTGTGTGTGATGTAGGTGAGATTGTGGAATCTTAATGAGCGTTCTAATTTAATTAACCTGTGGGTTTCTCTGCAAACCAGTGAGCGTTTCCAAATGAGAACATCTCTGACCTGTTTACAGTGTGGAGACAACTACAGGGCAGGCCGCTAATGAAAAGAACTAAGAGCTAATCAATCATCACAATTCTTTCAGGCACTGCACTAAATATTTTCCATGATAAAGGTATAGCAGTTAAACGAAAAATTACGAACTATAACAGCTGGTCGCACAGAGTTAAATGTGAACAATTGTTGACATTCACGGATAGACGAAAAGCACCCAACATCAAATGCACGTTCCCTGAGCAGTCACTTGTATATTTGGTGGTAACAGGACACTGATTTTTCCCTCTGCTTTGTTTCCTGTCCCTGATGGGGTGGTTAACCTACAGCCACTTTGTTTTTAAATCACAGTCGCTTTTTCAGTTTTCTAGATGTTTTTTTTTTATATATTATTTTATTGATTTGAAAGGCATTGATAAACAGTAAGTCCATTTTAGACTCTTAAATAAATGTTTAGGTTACAGCACTACATTTTAAATGAGTGTATTTTTTTAAATCAACCACGTTATGTTCTTACTGCTCCCCTGCATAAGTCAGAGAGCAAAGCATCTTTATTCGTTTCACAATACCCTGCATTAAGTAGAGGCTACACATTGATGTAGAACACACACACACGCAATCAATGCTATTCGGCCCTTCCTAATGTCTTCAGCTGGCCTTTCTTGACAACAATCACCAGACACTGCTCTTTGACCTATGGAGATGAATGGTTCAGTTTGTGTGTTTTTACAAAGACGCATTAAAGGCCTCAGCTAGAATGTGTAAAATTGTGTACAAATGCAAGTTGAGCAAACAGCCTCCTCTGACACGCGCGGGCTATGGGGCTGCGTATTTCAAATATGTTCTCGGTAGGGAATTTACCCTCTCTCTCCTTACCGCGACATACTGTTCTCTTCCTGCTCCGCACTACACACTCCATTTGTTGACATCAGCATGTGCTTTCCTATATTTGCCTTGTGCTTCGATCAGCTCTTGTGCATGAGCTCGCAGTGATTAATGCATTATGATCTCACGTACTGTGACCTATGACCAGATACACCCGGACTGTAGAGGAATGAGTTGTTTTCCTCGCACGCTTTGGGTTCTATCCGGGTGCTCCGGTTTTTTTTCCCACGTGTATAAACATCTATTGCCTGAAAACATCTTCGTGTATAGAGGAGTGAAGAACTTGGGTATATGTTGGCGTCTTCTCACCAACTGGCTGCCTTCCAACTTGTACGTGGTTCTTGAGCGATTGTGAGATGAAATTTGTATGGACGATGCTACATAAAACTAAACATTATTATTACACCATTGGAACCTCATTTGCCAGTAAAAAATATGATAATTGTTTTTTTTACCCTTCTATCTGGCAACAAAACTGACACTTTTTTTTACAAGGAGTCATGTTTGCATAGACCACAATACCTGCAGTCATAATGCAAACAAAGAACATAACTCTGATAATGTATGCACTGTCCTTGAAGTTGATCATCATTGTTATTTAAAACTAAATGTTACTGTCCTCTGCCAGGCAGGGAAATAAAGACCGACGCAAATGCTTACAACTCACACTGCTTAGAAAATCTAAACACATCTTGTGACTGACTTGCATTTTACTGGGATGATCTCTGTGGGTTGCGTGATGGCTGTTTTGCACAAACGCTGCACAGTTCAGTTCTTTGAGGCTACTTTTAAAAGCCACTGACACATTGCAGAGGAGAGTAGTACACTGATAGTAAAAGCAAACAACTCTGTTATGCATGATACTGCAGCAGTCACATTTACGGTCTGTCAGATATGTCAATCAGTTCTTCTGCACCTATACGATTAATTAATGGACATATTTTTTTATCAAGGAGATGCGTCATTTGATAAAATTATCTCAAGAAATTTGGATTGCTATATTTTTAAAAGGGATAGTAATTTTGATTTAAAGCTTTCGTGACTGCAGGGATTCATATTCTTGGTTTTTTCGGCAAAGTCACGTAGAAGGGAATTTAATATAAAACATTTTTTTATTTCCCTTCTACGTGACTTTACCGAAAGAACCAAGAATAGGGACAGTATTGTCAGGGTATTTCATTGTCAATCATTCTGTGAGTACGGTAATGGTTAAAATGTGAGATTTGTGCTATGAGAACACCACACTGGCCTTCTCTCGTGAAAAATAATGTCACGGGAGTCATTAACATTCACTTTCGAGGAGACATAACGTTTTGACAATTACCCATAAAAGTTACTGCTGGGATAAAAAAAAAACGCCATAAAAAGTGGCTTAATGATGAGGACAACAATCACTGGTCTCCCCAGCCATCAAAATATCATCCATTCCATACAGCACTGTATATATGCAGTGCGTTTTGAAATATGTTCTGTCGATTCTATCCGTAATGGCACGGCACTTGCTTTGCTTCGATGTAAATGAAATGTGGCAGCTCAGTGGTGCGTGATGGCACATTGTGACATTTGTTTTGAAGAGGCTGACAGGATGACAGACACGCGGAGACGGATAGAGAATTGGATAGTGAGTGTTGTATTAGTGCTCTTGTTAGTACGAGTGTATCGATACAGGCAGACAACTGTAAAAAATATACGCAAGGACAACGATCTGTCCGTTCAGCCTCATAAAGCACAGGGTCAACTGTTGTGAGTGAGCACCTATTACGATCCACACTACACTTATTTAACTTAGTCTACGCAATGCTGATGCTGCCACAATACAATAGGTACTTATTAAGGCTAAGTCAACCACGCACACAGACACACATGTATGGGCATGCAGGAATTCATTGATATGAATGCATAAACATGTGCGCAACATACTTTGTATATTTATCAGATTGGACGCAGGGCAAAGGCAGAGGCTTAACGTGAATACTTTTACTATATTGCAGAATATATTACAAACAACTTGCGCAATAATAAAACAGAAACATGTTGTGCGTATTGAAATTGAAATACCTATGCTTGGCTCTTATTAATTGCAAAACATTGGCATGGCATAGCATCCATAGAGTTGTACATATATTTTCTTATTTGTTAAATCTTTTTCCTTCCCCCCCCGTTTATTACATTTTTGCGATCGGCATCATGTCAGAAGACGAATAATCCATTAGACAATCTTACAGAGTCGCTCTCAGTCTCTCAGAGAACAACTACGGAATATATTTTTTCAGGTTCCTCTCCATAAACACTTCAATTGGCCTTTTAATCTCTGCACAGTAGGGGGCGCACTTTCCCACACACTGCTATATGACAATTTTTTGCATAACTTTTAAATCGGTATTTTTAATGTGTGCATTTTATTACATACATAATTCAAAGTTTTACTGAGACACTGAAAATACTATGTAAGGTACTATACACGTGCTGTATGTGTGTGTGTATATAGAGATTTGGTGAATGAGCAAAAGGCCTTTCAATTTAACACGTAGGCTTTTGCGACCAATATTATATCCATAAGGATAAGGCTTTCAATTGTGAGATCTTGAGTTCAAATCCCAACCAAGGTCAATGTAATAATTCCAATCATCACTATAAATAATGTTTACCATGATGGCCATCATCATCATCCAACTGGGCACGACCTGGTGGGTCTGCACAACTCGGTGGTGCTTCCCTAAGATCACAACAGGGGCTCTCTCACGTGAATATTTGTACTTTGGCCATGGGAATGTGGCATGAGTGCATCGCCGCCGAATCGGAACCAGGAATGAGAGCCACTTTCAGAATGCCTATGCACAACTAACATGAAATAGACGTAGGCACATGCACAATAAGCTTGTGAATATACAGATCAACAAAGGAAAAGATCCCCACCCCTATAGCCTTAACGGACTTTTTGGTAAAGTTAGCAAGCACCTCTGAAGTGTGCCACAACACAATGAGGGTGTGGGTGGCCAGGACCACGCCTGGCTGCCTTTGTCTCTCTCGTGGTGACCTAGGGGAAGTCCAGGACCGGTTCAGATAATCGTCACTGGTGTTGGGAGTGAGCTGGAATCGAACTCGGGTCTTTGGGTTCTTAGTGCAGCGCACTAAGCACGACACTACATCATCAACGTAACGTACACACACACATTTCTAAGCTTTGCTACACCATGCCTTAAAGCTTGTGAATACACAAATCTACAACAACAACCACTATTGAGTGGTTGGTGATGTCACCACCACGGCACTTGTGCCAGGCTATGTGCACCTTGAGGCCACATCACGTGTCACAGGCTCGCTGCTGGCAGGTCACGGGGGAGAGTCCCAGGTGTTGTAGGTTGACTGACCGAGATGACTGACAGATGCCACGCCACCCCGTGCTCCCCACTACAAATCCACACCACACATCTATCAACGTTCTCCCCATGCGCCTTTTGTTCAGTGTTGTGCTAAAAGATTGTGAATACACCAATCAAAATCACACACACACATTTCTAAAATTGCCTCCCCCCCACCCCACTGCTCCCATCCACCCCACGTGGCTTTATGCAACAGTGTGCTAAAAACACGCACGCACAAGGCTGGCGTTGTAGGGAGTTGCCAGTGCTCAAAGGGATACCGGGGAGACTTGGTTCGTACTGGTTTGGGCAGCGTGGTGGGAGGGCAGGGGAGGGACACCTCGTCCCCATGTCCCCTGCCTCTTAAATAGACACCGGCGTGCCGAGTGTCCCCCCATCCGTGGCTCAGAGAGAGAGAGAGCAGGGGGGTGGGGGGCAAAGGGGGTAACACGGATCACCGTCATAGCTAGGGGGGTAGGGTGGCAGCCCAGAAGCAATAACAACCCGTGGGCTCGCTTGGAGGTGAGTGTAGGGAGCAGGGTGCGAACGTTCGTCGTCTTCAACGGTGCCTGGCATGTCGTGTAAAGTTCATTGATGGCATTGTCATCATGGACTGTGTTGTTGTTACCTTTCACAGTATTGAGGTTTTTACTCTATAACATCAGTATGCTATAACAGTGCTGTATATAAATACTAGATTCAATTGGTTGGACATTGCATCACACTTTTGTGTCATTGTTATTCTACGATTACAAGTATTACACCGTACGGTGTTGCATAATAAAGCGATAATGTGTCACATACATACAAAGAAATACGGCATGCTTTATCATAACTGTCTTACGGAGATAATTGCTGCCATTCGAAGCGGCATGACGATCAGCCACATTGCGTATATGTAGAGAGATCTCCCAACGTTCATTTAGACCAGAAGACGAGAGACGCGGAGGGTGAGGGGCACGCTCTGATCCAAGCCCTGCTGCCTCACCTGCGCCTGCGATGGTGAAGCGGTTCAGCCGTTTGACCCCCGGCTACTTTCGCCTGCTGCAGGTAACCACGACATTTGTATACATCGACAATTTAGCTGGCCTGTAATAGAGCACGGTGGAGGTGGGGGTTAGTGGATCGCACAAAAGTTGAGAAACTCCATTCCCAGTGGGCGGCGAGGTGCCAGTTCCTAGCTCGTCGGAGAAGGGAGTAACAGCAAAAAATGTGGACCTCCACCTGGCATGGGATACAGTGAATCCCCCTCGCACGCGTGAATTTCTCCGGGTGCTCTGGTTTCCTCCCACATGTAGAGACACGTGTATTGGCTGATAACACCTTGATATCGAGAGTACCGCAAAGCTTGGGCAATTGTTGGAGCCTGCTAGTCTGTGGTTCCTTGCGCATGTGAGTCGTTCTCTCTTCGAGAGTGAGCGAATACTCATACTGTTCCCGTTCCAAGTTGAAATGGTTATTAATCTGCTCAAACCTAACATGCCAATGGGCAGGCAACCTCGAACTTAAATAACTACGAAGGAAAAGGTGAAGCTCTGAAATCACTTGCTCACGCCACTCCTAGCTGAAGGGTCTCCACTAGAGACATCTCTACATCTAAAGTGTATTTTGGTCTACTCTTCCACGCTGGTCAGACGATTGAAAAAACCCACACTTTACACCACCATTGCAAGTCCAGTGTGCTAACCATTACTCTCTGGTAGTATTCCTAAATAATGAATGTTAATGTAAAATCCCTCTCGTTTGCCACATCGCCATTGACGGGTAGTTGTTTTCAATATGACACAGTACTTGGACATAGTGTATCCATGCTAAAAACTGTAGCTTTTTGTACGCATGTGTGCGTATGTAGCTGCGTGTGTCTGTATGTGTATAGGAAGCGGTAGTGTAGTGGTTAGCAGAGGTGGGACAAAGTCATTGTTATGCAAGTCCAAGTCGAGTCGCAAGTCATCAAATTCATGACTCGAGTCTGACTCGAGTCCAAGTCACATGACTCGAGTCCACATCTCATAGGTGGGACAAAGTCATTGTTATGCAAGTCCAAGTCGAGTCGCAAGTCATCAAATTCATGACTCGAGTCTGACTCGAGTCCAAGTCACATGACTCGAGTCCACACCTCTGGTGGTTAGCGCACTGCACTATGAACCCGGCGACCAGAATTGGATTCCTGCTCACGGCCAACACCAGTTATGATTATCTAAATTGGTCCTGGGCCTCCCCTAGGTCGACTCAGCATTAAATAAGTACTTGGTGTGTAAACATCGCCACTGGGGAAACAAAGATGACCGGGCGTAGTGATGGCCATCAACCCTCTCTCGTGCAGTGTCAACCTTCATAGGTGCTCGCTAACTGCGCTTGTTTCAATAGTCTGTTAAAGCTGTAATTGGGGCTTTTCGTCTTTGTATGTGTATTGTGGGGAGGAGTGTTTTAATGGTTAGTGCACTGCACTAGAAAACTTGGATTCAACTTGCATTCAATTCCCGAACGTGCCTGACACCGTTGGCAATGCGTGATTGGTTCATGTCCAAGGCCTCTCAAGTCAACTCAGCCGTATATGATTAGCAGGTGCAGCATATTCGTAAATACAGTGTCATCAATGGGGAGTTAAAGGTTGGGGGGGCATGCCTGACGCTGGCCACATTTACTAAATGATGAACATTTGTCTTTTGTGAGGTGTTTCTGGTTTGTAAGAACTCTAACAATTAAACCTTTGTAACTTAATATTTGCCTCAAAGTTCAGAAGTTATGGTCCAAGAATAAATGGCAAATATAGAAATTGTTCTTTCGACCCCAATGCTCCTTATGGATGGAACTATATTGCATCTCATTAACCCTAAATAATATTTCCCTCCTTGGTAGTTTTATGAATGGGCAATTTGACTAATTGTTTGGTCAATATTAATGTAAGTGCTTTTATGAGCATACCATAAAATAAAAAATAACTGCAAATTAATTGATTTTTAAAATATTTATACAGATCAATGTGCATTTTATTTACTTAATGTTTCATTTGATTTAAGGTCTTCACTACTGAAAAAAATTGCGTGAAAGAGTAGGCCAAAATCCCATGTAGAGGGGCTCTCCAGAGCTTCCTCTAGTGGAGGCGATAGGGGAACGTTGCCTTTGTGTGCGGCCGCGTGTGCCCTGTTCAGCTGCAGACCCAGTCGGCACAGGAGCTGGCGTGCGGGCACGCTGAAACCCGCACCAACCGCGCCGCCTTGCTTCTCAGCCTCCTGGGCCTGGCGCTCAGCTCCTACAGCCTCAAGCGCATGCGAGCGCTGCAGCTCACGAGCGAAGAGTGATGGCTTGCCCGCTCGCCCACTCGCTCGCTCGCTCGCACGGTACCGCCTCTCCTCCTGGAGATCGACCCTTGTGTCAATGACTACTTGACTGCGACGACAGCGACGCTGTTGTCGCCGCTGTAACAATTGTACAATCAACCCCAAACCCCTTCCCCCTACACCCTCCCCGGATCCTGTTCCGGGGAGGGTCGGGGGGGGGGAGGTGGGGGGGAGGTGGCAGGTTCATATTTTCTGTAGCTCAGCCCCAAACGGCTCCGGGTGAAATTAAGCCCTGATTTAATTAATGCAATTTCTATTTTTGTATCCCCACCCTACCCCCCCCCCCGCTCAAATTAGCATTGGGCAGGGCTCATCTCTGTTAGGATACTTAAGTCACTGGTGTGGAAATTCCACATTGACTTGTCTCCCCATAGGGTGACCATAGTTGAACTATCATAGATCCATAAAGAAAACACGTTGCCTATTACTGCAACATTAATTACCAGCGAGGCTTCTGTGCATGTCGATGCACTGTGTAGAGGCTTGCAAGGCAGTGTGGGTTGTTTTTTTGCCAAAATTCCATGCAGCTTAGACACTTACCTTTTTTTTATGCCAGCAATGCAAATCATATTCCTTAGAAATGGAATGATTAGACATGTTAACTATGTTCTGTAAAATGTTAGAAAATGAAAATTATCCACAAGGCTTAAGCAATTCAGGTTGCATGCAGCCTTCAATATAAATCAAATGTAAATGATATGATAGCCACAGCAATAATTCTGCATTTAGACAATAAACATCCACATATTGCATTGGCACTTTATTGGGCTTCCTCAATGTAGCAGAGGGGACTCAAATTCACATCTTGACGAAACAGCTGGAAAACAAATTACTCCATCTTTTCTGAAATATACATTGAATAAAAAACACATTGTCTAACATGTAAATCAAGCCCTGTGTGTGTGTGTGCAAGAACATATATGCACACACAAAGCATTGTGGTTGCTGTGTTTGTTTAAGATTGGGTGTGCAGTTTTTAGTTGTATGTAGAGTTTTATTTCCGGTTTTTTTCTGGCTGTCTCTGTGATTTTGTGAACAAGAAATGATTAACTCTCACCTGATTAAATAAAGGGCATTTAATGCCATTGAACTTGTACGAGACATCGTAATGCAACACTCACATGGCTGAATAAGGACATTGGATGGAATTGTGGACACCAAAGTGAAAACACATGGCCTGAGTAAACTAAAAGCAGTTGTTTCAGTCCCTGCTTAATTCCTGCATACACAGAGCTAAAATACTCATACGTTTCTGCCTTATGAGAGTCCTCTTGAACCGTTAAGAATGCAATGTCCCTCTGCTAAACCATGACAGGCGTGCAGAAGACGGAATGCGAAGTCACGAGGCTTTGCACTGGGTCACGTGTTACAGACAAATGGGGCATGAGGGCGCTATTCTGGCAGGTAAAAGCAGCGTGAACCAGCCAGTGGTCACCTCAAACGCAACCCTCGGCACGATGAATCGGCAACGGCAACCAAACACTGCACGGAGATTCTAGATTTGAAGCTTTCGTGACTGCAAGGATTCATAATCTTAGTTCTTTCGGTAAAGTCACGTAGGTAAAATTAATAAAAATAAAACAATAAAAATCACGACGTTTCAGAGGCAACACAAGCTTCCTGAAGACGGAAGCTTGTGTTGCCTCTGAAACGTCGTGATTTTTATTGTTTTTTTTATTAATTTTACCTACGTGACTTTACCGAAAGAACTAAGATTACTGCACGGAGATGTTTTTAATTGGCCAAACAAGTAATATTTACATTCAACCTGGCGTTCTATAACTTAACCCGGTTAAGTTATTGAGATTGACTCTCTCTAGCAATAAAGGCCTGCGGGATAATTGTGTTGATATTCAAAATTTCGAATTTGTGGATATTGTACCGGCACTCGGTGACGTTTCCTCGTGAATGACGTCATAGTGTCATGAACACGCTTTCGACGGCGGACGGCCTTTGCTTATAGCTGCTAATATCTCGCGAAGACTACCACGCAACTGCACGAAGTCGAATCATTAATGGGCCGAGTGCAAGCCAGCGCAGTTTGTGAGCTCGCGAACCGGTCTGCTACCCGGCGGGTTATTCGTCATCGTAAGAGCCAATACATCATCGACCAAACCTTAATGGTGTTACGTCTCTGCATTCACGATATGCGGGTGAGCCACTGGCATGGTTACAGCTGACCACAGCAGTATTTCTGTTACATTTTTTTTTATTGATAATTACAAATAAATAAAAAAATCTCAAAAACAGCCTCATAAAATATTCAGTATGAAAGTAAGATAACAAACTGCAGTTTTGCTTATTTTTAATCGACGTGGCTACTCGTGAAGAAATATATATTAATAATATTTTTTTATTTGTGCTACAAAAAGTCAATAGGATCTATGATTACATATAAGCCATTGGTGGTGCTCACGACTGCTAGCAGCTCTGAGCCATTGTCAGAAATTCCACATTTTTATGACGGGGGTTAGTCCACCCATAACAAAACAACTGTGGACGTCCCATACATTGGTGCTCGTTTTTTTTATCAATTCCAGAGCGACGATGGACTGAGTTGATCTCCGACCAGTATTTGTGCTCACAACCTTTCGATTTGGAGTTCTGTGACTCATGACAGGGACCTGGCCTCTCTCTATGCAAATAGTGCAGAATTTCGTGACTCCTGTACAGTTGATCAATGGCACATGCTCTCTGCTGTATCAGTTTACCTGTGACCCTGACCTTTGGTTAAATTCGAGGAAAATTCCCTCTCTGAAATGTGTAACTTACAACCAGCCGCAAGGCACTCAGTCTACTCTCCTGGCCACTGCTATTGGTGTATTTTTTTTGTTTGTTCTCGAAAACAGTAAAATGCACTGTAAGGAGTTTGTTTTGCAGAAGCATCAACACATCTACATGTTCAGTCGTTCGCCTGACGTTTAAGAACCCGTGTGACCACAGCCTAGTACAGTGAACGGTATCATTTACGCTTACATTTTGAGCAGAACTCCTGTATTTTGCAGAAATGTGGGCGATGGTCATTGCAGATGCTATCATCTTCGGGGTAATCTGCAAATTTACCTACAATTTTTGTTGCATAATAATCACGGGTGTTAGGAAGAAATTAAGTATAGGGGCATGAGAATGAGTTGTTGTGGACCTCACAAACATTATGGATACTGTATTCTCCAGATGATAGCACATATCTTTCTCCCCCTGGTATTTGAAAGCAAAAGTTCGGGGTGCATCTTATATTCAGAGAGGTGCATGCGGCCAGATTTGTATAACTTGATTGACACTGGGTACAGAGTTTTCGGTGGGTCTTGCTTTCTAGAGCATCTATGATGCGGAGAAGATGGTAATAGGAGTTGTGGGTAGTACGGCTGCCGATAAGAGGAGTTCAGCTCCATAAGCTTTATTTTCAATAGTGTTTGTATTATTTTTGCCTATGTTTAAAAAAAAGGCTCACCTAGAGGTTGTGAAATAGACTCGCTACACAACTGGAAATGTGTCTGCTGCGAATTCGGATTGGACAAATGGTAAAAAAAATAAAATCCATGGAAATGTAATTGTAAAGGGAAAGTGCATAATGATTTGACCGTTAGTGTGGTAGCTTTTTAACGGTAGTTAAAGACAAATGTGACATTTTGATACCTAGATTCTTACTCTATTTCTGAGCTAGAGGCAATTAAGTGGCGATGTGAAAATTGATTTGAATTCCAAAAAGCAATTCTCCATCGACGTATTTTAAGTTTTCAATTTACATAAACATTGCAATGCAGTATTTTACAATACCCTGGAAAAGCTAATTATAAAGTGACTATTAAATCAAGTGAATATTAAATGGGATTACGTTACATTGCGTCAGTTTCAGAGGGTAGTTTTTTTATCTTCGGTTTTAAGGTTTTATTGGTTCTGCATTTGCAATAAAATCGATTGTTTTGTGTTCACGTGTGCAAAACAAACAAGGGGAGTTAGACCTTCAAGCAGGCATTAATTAAAAATATTTTTAATTACAGTTGAACAATTTCAGACTAAGGCATCTCGTTAGCATAATACAGCACATATGAATGTACTTCATATGCAGTCATTTAGTGTTCAGTGGCTTATATCCTTAATACAACTTGACTGTCTTGAAATGCACCAGTGCTGTATTATTGTGTGATGAAATGACAACTGTGCATTAGCAACTAATACTGTATTTTTTTTATTTGTCATCTGGCGCTTACAAACTTGCGCTCTTGTTGACAAATGCACTGGCACCCGAGGCAGGGTTGTATCTTCATGTGTGATTGCTACTGCAGACGAAGTGGTGTGTAGATGCACCTACAGATGTTTCTACAGTTGTGTTTATAGGTGTGTTTGTAGGTGAGTTTTTACGTGAAAACATGTAAGGAGCGGCATTACTCTTCCCAGTTTGCCAAGTTTCGAATCTTGTCCATGAACATCATCGATGGCAATTGGTTTCTGAACCCTAGCTGGGGCTCTTCTCGGTTGACTCCCCGTAAACTGCATACCTGATGCAATGTGAGCAACTTTAACTCATGAACAACCAAAGCTCTGTGTGCATAATGCTGATTCCACCGGCCCCTTGTGTGCTGTGCCAGCCTTCATAGGAGCTTGATAACGGCTCTTGCCCTAGATAAACTTTGCCTGAGTGTGTGCGCGTGTGTGTGAACGTGCGTATGATTGTGTGCATGCAAAACTGTGGGGAGCGGTGGCATCGTGGTTGGGACACTGCGCTACAAACCCGGTACCTGGGTTCGATTCTCAGTTATAGATAACATCGGTGGCGGGTGATATCCGAACATGCCTTGGGCCTGCCATAGGTCGACTCAGCCTCAAATGAGTACCTGGTGCTGTATGTGAACGTCAAAACTGGGGAGACAAAGGCGGCTAAGCGTGGCACTGGTCACACCACCTCTTTGCTGCTAAGCTCGCTAACAGCACTTGCCCCAAAAGTCTTTGTAGGCTATATAGGGGATCTATGGCTGATGTATGCAAAAATGCCCCATAACCCCATGCTGTAGTGTAAATACTTTTAATTGAAAACGCACAATAAGCTTACTTGGTCTTCGGTCTTGAACTATGCTTAAACCCTCTCCTGACATCAGCTTCACAGCCATTTATAACTCTGTGATTCTCGGAAGTGACTTCGCTTGCGTATGAAGTTTGGTTCTGGGTTCCACAACATTTGTTTACCATTGGGTCACGCTACGGGGTGCTCTCCTCATGCGGTTACGCATAACAATAAAATATTTAAAATTCAAGCAAAATCCATTAACTACCACATTGAGATGTTATTCGTTAACATTTGTAGGAAGTTCAATGAATGTACATCAAATTTACTTAAATCTGCTATTAATAAGACTATGGCCAAATCACTTGGAATGCATTCAATATTGGCAGATCCTAAAATCTTAACAGGATTTAGCCTGGATAGGTCTAAGATGGTCAATCCGACACGCACAAACACAGATCTTGTGCAGCTCTGTGGAGGGACGTTGTCTCTCGGCAAATGGGCAGTACAGCTAAATATATTGTCGTACAGTACTGTACTATATTCAAACATGCTCCACGAATTCACGAACCCACGTTGACCAACGTGGTGCAGTATGGTCAAATAATCCCCACTACCGACACGACATAGGTAAGGCCTCGTATCCAGGAGGGGGTTTTGACTAAAATGGGCAGTGCATGTGCACGAGTGAGTGACCCCGGTGACCTGAGTTCGATTACCACTCATGGACAACACCAGTGACGAATATCCGAACTGGTCCTAGGACTTCCCTGGGTTGACTCAGCCTCAAATGAGTGTCTGGTGCGGTGTGTAAATATTGCCACTGGGGAGACAAAGGCGGCCGGGCGTGGTGCTGGCCACACACCCCCTCGTGTGCCGTGCCGGGCTTCATAGGTGCTCGCAAGACTGCACTTGCCCCAATAGTCTGGTTAAGGCTATATGGGAGATCTATCTCTTTGTATGTATGTTGAACTTCTTTCGTACCGTAAGTAGCCAACTGTGCCATGTTTGAGGAGCTGTGTTAGATCCTGTTGAGATCCTGGATTGTGTGTAATCTTTTTTTCTTCCAAATCTTATTTTATTCCGATCACGCTATCACCATTGTCGCGAGACAAAAAAAATCGGTTCGGGAGATGAATGTCCACATCCACCCTCCTCGGTAATGAAACCATGCTCTCAAGTCCACAAGCGAGCTCCTGTGTTGTGTATGTGGTTCATCTAACATGCCAGTCACATTATAAAATATGACCGCTTAGAGTGACACTGACGTGCACTGACTTCTATGCAAAACAAATGTATTAAATGCGTTTGACTAAATAAATATTATTCCTTAAATATTTGACATGTAAACAACACAAGCACTTAATTCGTTTGTTGGAGGTGCATGCACATGTATACTTTTGCATGAAATATACATTACGATTAGCCAACCTTGTAGACTTAGGCTTAATATTTAGTTACTGCGGCACCGATTGCTGGTAGGATGATAACCTTGGGGGGACATTAAAACCTGGACCGTGGTGCAGAGAATGGACTGGAGTTAGAGGGGGACACTGCTTGAGTATTAAGATCTGTGTGTGTGGTTTGTTTTGAAATGTTAGGCTGGCTCTCGAGAATTGTTCATCATGGTAAATAACAGAGCACTTACTCACTTTAGCCGGTCTGTTTACTGAAATGTGCACAGCGAAAGCATTTAAGAACCTGTGATGCTGAGGTTAAAGGTGGCGTGCCTTAATTCACCCACACATATGAACGTTAAACGTGTTGAAGCTGATAGGTGCTTTCAAAAAGTATTGCAGTTCTAATTTTGAACTCTATACCAAAGCATGCTACGTGATATTCTTTTTTAGTAAGGTCGGTGTATAACTTGCTATGTTTCTACTGCGCCGTGTATTCTTGTATTTTTGTTTAATTTTCAATAAATATACTCTTGCCAAACAATTTTTTACTTTGCTTTTTCATGTGTGTGTGTATATATTATCGCCATTATATCAGTCGTCTTGGCCCAAAACATGTTCAAGACGAGTCCCAACAAGCAGAGCCTCGTGTCAGAATGGGGAATGACCCCAGGAGAAATGCTAAATAACTCGAGGGCAGATATCCCTCGACTTACGAACGTTCGGTTTATGAAATCTCGCATTAACGCAATTTCCGCGTGAACGAAACTTCACGACGGCCACGAGGCCATCAAACAAGAAGCCAACCGGGGAGGCTGCGGTGTCCCCTGTAGTGGTAGCAGTGGCGGCCTCCCACGCCATCTTTCCAGTGATTCGGACGTGTCAATCTTTGGGTGCGTTCCCTGAAAAGGTGATTTAAAAACAAATGCATTATTTCTCAATCGTTTTCATATGTCCTTGTTATTTGTGTATTGTGCAAAGTCGATTTTTAGGTGAGGAGTATATTTGTTATGACTGTCCGAAACACATATATAATTTTTAGTCTTACATTAATGGGATAAAAGCCGTTCCGATTTACGAAAATTCGTTTTGCGCGTGTGTTTTTTGAAGAACGCTGCATCCCTTTGCATAAATCTAGGGATTTATGTACTCCCAATTGTGTTTCCAGTTGGCCTCGCATACATTAACACGCGATTACCTCCTTGGTTAGCCCTCTCAAAATGAGTACGGTATTAACTTTAGACTTTGGATACACAACGTACATTCAATCCAAAGGTTGTTGCTGCTTCAATTCTCCCCCCCCCCACCTCTGTCCAG
This sequence comes from Lampetra planeri, assembly GCF_965212315.1. NCBI lineage: Eukaryota > Metazoa > Chordata > Hyperoartia > Petromyzontiformes > Petromyzontidae > Lampetra > Lampetra planeri. Next base: position 4,477,023 of record NC_136120.1, read on the forward strand.
CCAGCAGTATAATTGGGCTCTCTAGAGCTTCCTGCAGTGGAGGCTCCACCGTCAGCAGTGGTGTGAACGAGCAATTGTAGGGCTGCACCTTTAACTTTTACATGGAATACAGTGCAGGGTTGTCCAGATGTCTTGTGACCCCAAATTAATTGACCCCTAATTTTTTTTCCCCACTTTGCACATTCATTTCTGTTTTAAATAAACCTTACTTAAAAAAATATGAAGTTGAAGAAAAATATAACGGGGGTCACAAGACATCTGGACTACCATGTACATCGAATGACAACGCCAAACCAAACGTAGGTTTGCATTATTTTACCAAGTTCAGACCACGACCTCCCTACTGTGGAATTATTCTGTCAATAATTCCCCGCACCTCCCATTGGCACGGTTGGCTGCGTACGGTGAGAAAGAAGTTCAACGTGCGGTCAAACCCAGCTTCATTGCTGTAACACGGGCGCAGAATAAACTCAGTTATTTCAATTGGCTGCCCTTTATTGAAACAGCCTGTTGATAGTAACTGGAGAACTCTGTTCAACTATTCAAACAAACCTTTAACATATATATTTTGTAACTATCTCTCCGTGTTAAGATTGTTGAATCTCTCGATGCCAAAAACAAACATATCACAGTTAACACAAACACGGCCATATAAATACGCGATCTAGTACAATTATCTTGGTATAAATGATAAAAAAAACCGGTTGAGAAACGCAGCGCACAATGAAATGTCAGTGTCGTGCGTGGACGAGCCGAGAGCCCCACGTCACCGAACACGTGATTTGCCATCGTGTTACACCGCAGTCACGCGCACCCATGCCTCGTGCTGAGTTTGTCTCGGCCACGAGGTGGCGGCAGGTGGTCGGCGAATCTCATTTCGACAAAAAAACACATTACAGCAAAAAGTTGTCCCCCATTCAGCATAAACCACTGCCTTAAAACAGACGAATGCATCGGAATAATATTTTGGGAAATGGCCATTACTATTATTATTATTAAAGAGAAGACATAGTACTGGCCATTCTCCTGTGGGTAATGGGAAGCCAACAGTCCATAAACATAATCGATGATACCCGGTGGGTGCCTCGAATGGTGACTGATGTCCACAAAGGCAACAGGAAGACAAACTGTAACCGAATTGGTTCATTCAGAATTCAAAAGCCATCGTTTTAAAGGATGGCGACATGGCCTGGAGGGAGCACGTTCGTCACTTGTTGCGAATGTTCACGGGTCTGGATCCAGGTGTATTAACCACGCCTGTGTCTTAAAGCTTTCGTGACCGCAATAATTCACATTCTTGGATCTTTCGGTAAAGTCACGTAGATAGGTTCAAAGAAAATAACTAAAAATAACAAAAAACTACGACGTTTTGATCGCAACACAAGCGTTCGTCATCAGGAAGAAAAAGAGCGGGAAAGCTGAGGAGGCAGACTGTTTTAAAGGTTTAAAATGGGTGTAGCCCAAGGGTCATCAATGAACTGGTCGGGGCTAGTGATGTTAATGTGATAAATTAGCTGATCATTGTTTTAATGCGGTGAGCTCACACGAAATTGATTTCTCTAAGACGAAGGTACTTTGCAAACCCACTGGCTATCAACAAAGATTCGTTCATGAAGCCATCCACGTATACAGACACAGACACAACTTTAATCGATAAGATGGGCATAAACTGAGCAATCATTGTAAGGACGTTATCAACCAGTTTAAGTCATAACTGGCTGTAATGTCCCCATCCTACCACCTTCCGATGTTAGTTGTTATTTTCGAATCTCTGATTTAACATTAACAGGTTAAATTTACCACGCTAACATGGCCACCTCGCTCGCCGAGCTCAACGTTGCTGCTCTGCGATCTTACATCAACATGCTAATCTTTCACATTAACATAGCCACCTCCACGCCCTCGTCGTGGAGGTCGCCCTCTGATCTTACATTAACATGCTAATTTTTTACATTAACATAACTAGCTCCGCCCACTTCGTTTATGATCATTGGGCTACACCCATTTTAAACCTTTAAAACAGTCTGCCTCAGCAGCTGTCCCCCTCCTTTTTCTTCCTGACGACGAACGCTTGTGTTGCGATCGAAACGTCGTAGTTTTTTGTTGTTTTTTGTTATTTTCTTTGAACCTATCTACGTGACTTTACCGAAAGACCCAAGAACATGTCTGTGTGTTGAACTTCTTTCGTACAGCACGTAGCCAACCGTGCTAATCGGAGGTGTTGTGCGGGGGGGACAAGAAACTTTACACAAAAAGCAGCAACCAGAAACGTACGTCTGCTTCACGGTGTAAAGATCCCGTGATGTAATTCACAAGAGTAGGCCATTGTGTGCGAGCGCTATGGTCCACATTCGACACATTTTAAAACACACCCAATTGGGATTATGTGAACAAGCATTTGAAAGGACCCTCCCTGTAAAAGAGTCGTAAGACTCAGTGATTAATCCATTCCAGTGGAAACAAGCATAATGATAACAATAATGTTTAAGCACTAAACCGCAGCTCATTCCAATGGAAAGATGTATCATTGGAATGCAGAAGTCGGAAGAGAACATGGTAGATATGAGGAGACAAAAACAATTGCACTTGTTGGGGCATGTGTGAGTGATAGGGAAGGGCTGGTTACCCAGACACATTGGAATGGTCTCCAAGAATTCGGCGGCTTAGGATACTGTTATGGCAAAGCTTGAGGTTACGTGTCAACTATGCAGCAGCTGTGGGATCTGGCAGAAAGTAGAAAGCATTGGAGAGGTGGCATCAATGGCTTTGGCCATGATAACATATTGATATATTTTTAGGACATTCCTAAAGACAGAGAGAGAGATCGACAGATGAACTAACAGACACTACGTTGCCTTACAATTATTGAAGTTGACAGATGAACAGTTTTCCATGACCGGATATTGACAATAATTAATCCTTAATAAGGATCATTGCCTTCGAGCTTAGCCGATCATACACATCTCTTGAGTCTCTGCACCTCCTCGGCTAGCGAGAAATCAAATCTTTACGATTTCCCAAACCTCAGCCCTTGAGAACCCACTTCTGTTCACGTACTGCAATTACAAATACAAATTATAATTATATAGAATCCAAATGTGATGCTGTTGCAGAAACAATGGACGTGTTATTTAGTTTGTATTTATCAGCAGAGAGAGAGAGAGGCGGACATTCATGGACGATAACAGGAAGGTATTGAACTTTGACTTCCATAGAGGCAGGGGGAGTCGACAGCACGGATGGTTGCGGGAGTTCCAGACATTAGGGGCAGCATAGGGAAATGCGGGACCTCCCATTGAGCGACGGTTGGATCATGCGTGAATACCACGCTGGTCAGTGCGGGTTGGTGCAGGGGGCGCTCTCCTGTGGCTGAGAATTGAATGCAGATTTCCGGGTTCACAGCTCAATTCGTCAACCAATGCGTCCATCACTACCGTATATGAATGCAAAAACTCTATATCTATACAAATCTTACACGTACTGAATATTCTCACATGTCTTCTGTATCTGTGCCCAATAAAATGTACTCTATTCTACTAGTGTTCTTTAGGTGATTTTCTTAATCAGGATTTGGGCCACAACACCACTGATCATTCATCAGTTAAACCAGTTATTTATTTATTTGCAATGTGTCCTTTACAGTGTAATGACACGTGTTAAGGACGCGTGTGATTACCCTAAAAAAGACATCTATATGTCATCCAGTGTTGTGTATGGCACATAGAAGTAAATGCCCCACTCATAGTTTACAGCCCAGTGTCAATCCACTGCTGGATTGAGGTCACCCTACCCCATGCCAGTTGTAGGGGATTTTTTGACCACACAGTACTTCTCAATTGGCAGCCAGTGAGGGTTGGTGAAGAGCACAAGGCTCAATACCAGGTCCGATACCATTTGCCACTGACCTTAGCCAGGACTGGTAATTGAACTCAGGTCACAGAGTTCTTAGCCTGGAGCTCTAACCACTTCTCCACCGATCCACCCACAGTGAAAATGAGAGGCCCCGATTTATGTGAACCGTTTACATTGTCATGTCTGTTGTGTGTACTTGGTTGGTCAATACCTGTGTTTGACTCCACAGTGTTTAACCATAAACATGCGTATTTGCAATGGAATGTTTTGTATCTGTGTTTCTTTGTTTGCCAAACCTGAAAGAAAACATCCACTGTAGTTTTAGGGCCACATCACCTATTTTTTGCAATTTCATTATCAATTTATCGGGGAGACTGCTTAACAAGTAAACCCGTAAAAACAAAGTTTTTCACTCTAAATCTTTTATATGCGTGGCGGCTAGAGTCCTCTCGTCCTCTGGCTTGAGATGGCTGCAATCTATGGGGCAGATGATTGTCTGCCAGTATTAAGCAATTGGTAATTAAATATTTAATTTGTTTTCCCTAAACAGTGTAAAATTTTGGAAAAAAATTTTCACGAAAATTAATTGTCACACACAACGAGTCTGTGTGGAAAATGTCAGCTCGATTGGATCACGGGAAGTGGGTTAAAAAACGAGCGAAATATTTGCACCGTCCTAAGCAAGCAAGTGAACTTAATATAAAGGATTTAAAATATATCCGCCTGTGGAGGACGCGGGGATCGATCCCGCGACCTTTGGCATGGGAAGCGAGGGCGCTACCAACTGCGCTACTCCGCCACGGCCTGTAGAGGGGTTACGCTCTGGGCTCTTATACTGTGACGTTCAGCCAAAGCGATGAATGAGTTCTATTTGAATATATGTAAAATAAAAATGTTTTGCCTAAAAAGTGTAAAATTTTGGGAATTTTTTTCACGAACATTAATTGTCTGGCACAACGAGTCTGTGTGGAAAATGTCAGCTCGATTGGATCACGGGAAGTGGGTTAAAAAACGACCGAAAGATTTGCACGGTCGTAAGCAAGCAAGCAAGCACGCAAGCAAGCAAGCGAACTTAATATAAAGGATTTAAAAATATATTCGCCTGTGGAGGACGCGGGGATCGATCCCGCGACCTTTGGCATGGGAAGCAAGGGCACTACCAACTGCGCTACTCCGCCATGGCCTGTGGAGGGGTTACGCTCTGGGCTCTTACACTCTGACGTTCAGCCAAAGCCATGAATGCGTTCTATTTGAATATATGTAAAATTATTTATTTTTTGCCTAAAAAGTGTAAAATTTTGGGAATTTTTTTTCACGAACAATAATTGTCTGGCACAACGAGTCTGTGTGGAAAATGTCAGCTCGATTGGATCACGGGAAGTTGATTAAAAAACGACCGAAAGATTTGCACGGTCCTAAGCAAGCAAGCAAGCACGCAAGTAAGCAAGCAAGCACGCGAACTTAATATAAAGGATTTAAAAATAAGAAATAATGACGCATAAAAAATATATTTACAAACCAAAAGCCAGTGAATTTTTACTTGGTTTATAAACACTGTGGTCTAATCTTACGAATTATGTCGCAGAGTCTTTAACTTACACTTTGTAGAACATGGCAGGTATTAAACTTATTGGGTGGCTGCTGAAAATGAATGAGCCTCGAGGTGTTAATGACAAGCCCTTTCCTGTAAGATATGCAACCCATCACATTATGTGACTCAGAAAGTAAAAACTGGGCCAGAGTTTAATTGTTTACATAAATGCTTCTGGAGGGCCAATAGTATGATAGACTGAAATGTGTTAATTTATGATTGACTTTCAGAAAAAGACTCTGGATGGTATATAAGATAACTGATCTTTAACACGTCGGCTTTCGCGACCAATATTATTCATAATGAAGGTTTTTTGGGTTAAATCGCGTTATTTATAAATGTGTCGTAACCCTCCACCACCCTACTTGCACCTTATTGAATTAAATGATGACATCACCCTGCTGCTGCTCTATTTCAGACCGGGAGCAAGAGTAGAGCCTCACCGATGAAGCTGGATGTAATTATCAGCGAAACGTCGTACTCAAAAAATAAATTATGTTGATTCACTCTTCAACACACCGGTGGACTAAAGAAGTGAATGATTTTGTCCTTTGTAAACGTGACACATTTTTTACTGTTTGGCCATGTCGGGTGGTGGAGGGTTACGACACATTTATAAATAAGGCGATCTAACAAACAAAACACCTTTATTATGAATATTTGATCTTATCTGCGGTGATATTGGGGAGTAGTATAGCGAGTGGATCCTATTATCTGTGAGTTTACTGATTTTATCCGTGGGGTAAAAAAATTTGGAATTGGGTGAATTTGGGTGTGACTCCTCTTATCCTAAAACAAATGCAAAAAGGGTGTCGTTTAAAAATGTTATGATAAAAAACATGTATTATAACCAGAATAGGGACGTCTGCAGACCGTTCAGCTGCCATGGATAATAGGAATTGCAGATAATATGGCCACGGATAAAATGAGTTCTGTATTTATATTATTATAATGCTGAAATGTAATTGTGTTCACTGCACAGCCGTTTATAATGATGATATATTCTACAGATTATAAGACACTCCCGAAAATAAGATGCACCCCAAACCTGTGGCTGGTGTCAGTAAAGTTATACAAATCTGGTCTCATACCCACACACACAACTTCTGGATTATAAAATGCACGATACACTTTTATTTAAAACAATCGTGGGAAAAAGTGCATCTTATAATATGGAGAATATGGTAATACTGCATATAGGAAAATCAAAAATATTCCTAAACCTCAGAAAGCCTTATACAATTGCAAACATCTTAGAACAAGGCACAAGGACATTGTCATGTTGACTCTAGTCAGCAGTCTGCTATTAATTGCAACCAGATGTTTTCGTTTTAGAGCAGCTTTGATTAAGATGACGTAATTGAGGGCATTATCTCTGGGGCCAAGAGAGGGCCTTCGTTGAACCTTGGGCACAACACTTCAATCGTCCACATGGAAAAATACCGCGCCACACTTTGCACAAGTTACATAATTGCAGTCTTCTCCAAACAATATTCCCACCCCTACGGCGGTCTCGGTGGCAACATTCACATTTGGTTCAGGAGAATCTGCTGGAGAGAAATACCTTTTGAGAATAATTGGAGACATGGTTAAGACAAGGCAATTTAAAAAAATATATAAAATACAAGCGGCCGTGATTGTACATTCTGTGTGTATACAGCATATTGTCATCATCATCATCCATGATCGATCTACTGCTGGATGAAGGCTTCTCCAAATCGCTGCCAGCCCTCATGGTCACGCGATGCAACAGTTCATCTGCCATCTGCACACACGCTGATTTCATCAACGAAGGTTGATTGGGCGGCTTCGAAGTAAGAGTCTTGTTTTCTGGAGCAGAGATTGCACGCAGGAGACTAAAGTGAGGTGAGAGGGGAAAAGTAGGCACGGGTGGTCCCGTGGGGGGGACCTTGATGGAAGGCTCTATCTACAATAGTCTGTGGTCCTCTGGCATGTGGGATATGATGTGTGTGTGTTGTATGGTGTTTAAATACACAGCATACACCTCGCATGTTATATACCGAGTGGTCTGTACTGCGTTTGCTGTGCATGATGTACACTGTGTGCCATGTGTTGCCGTGAGGTTGGCAGCTCTTTAAAGAAAGGACATCCAGTGACCTCCATGCAAAAATGGTTCATGGCCGGCTATCGTTCCCAAGCCTTTGGGGTTAGCGAGGCGAGCAATGGGCTGCATAGCCCCCCCCCAGCCTTCCCACCTCTCCCCTTCTACATCACGCCCTTCCCCGCCACCTGCCTCCTCCCCAGCGCACCCTACTTGACACCGTTCTCCCGCACCACCTTTGCTGTTGCTAATGAGAGCCACTGGTGGGACGAGGCTGGATTTGACTGGTCAAGTTTGCCCTCGAGCAACTACTGTAAATGGGCTGTGGGTCTGGCCGTGTGTCAACCTTATTAAGACCTCTTTGGTTCTTTCGGTAAAGTCACGTATAAAGATAAAATAATAAATTAAAAACCAGCATACGACGTTTCGATTGCAACACAAGCAATCATCATCAGGTATAAATGAAATAGAAACACAAATCTAGTATACTTAGAAATGTAATGTAATACAACAGAGTGTCGGATAACATAACAGTCAACACCCTACCTGGTTGATTACGTTCTTCCTGAGAATGCTAAATTTGAGAGAGAGATAAAACACAGAACCAGAGACATATAGACAGACATATAAGCAGACAGATATCACAGAGATACATAGAGAGAGAACAAACATAGGCACACAGAGAAACCACGCCTCTGTGTTAAGACCGTGACTTCGGTGTTCGGGTTAGGTATATATATATTTTTTTCTGAGCTTCTCTCATCGTGCAACTCAAGACAACTTCTCCATTTTCGGAGAACGTCAATCTCCTTGTTGTCTTTCCCACCGTAGTCAATACATTCCCATGCAGTCGTAGCATTTGTGTGGATATTTTTTTCTCTTCCGTGCCAACGAATGCAATCTCTAGTGCCTGCCCTGTGCTTTCACAGTGCTATGCTGAGATTTGGGTGCGGAGTTAGGGTACCGGGCAGAGTTCATGATGTGTCGTAAGATACCATCCTGCCTGGACAGTGAGGTGCTCGTAGATGGAGTACGATTAAGGTAAATACATTTTACTTATTCACGTCACTACTGACGGAAGGATCACTAATAAAGAGAGCTAAACATAGCCCCTATTGAGGATATTTGGTCTACCCTTCCAAGTTAGTATACAGAGGACAGTGCTGATATATATCTGTAAGAGGTTCTGAAAGTTATCCAAACATTGCATGTATACAGAGGACAGTGCTGATATATATCTGTAAGAGGTTCTGAAAGTTGACCAAACATTGCATGCAGGAACATCTTGAATAGTCTTGAGACTCAGTGATGCTTTCACGGGAATATCTATAATAATAATTGTTATTACATATTCCCATAGTTTAATTTAATGTATATGCAGGGTAATGCTGCTGATATATGAAGTAGACATTGCTTGTTTATTTTGTTACATGTATATCCCAGTGATTAATGACTTTATATATTTTTATCAAAAGGTGATTGACTATTTCAAAAATAAGTTATACCTGATGTGTTGTATTAGTGTATTCATATTGGTGGTAGGTATGTGGAGGCTCTTAAATATAATATGTTGTAGTTTTCTGTATATATTTTCCCATTTATTTTATTGGGTTGTTTATAAACGGAGCAGTCTGTATATCAATACACTTCCCATGTTTTTGTACGTAATCCATGGAGGCATTTATAAAGCAAACTATAAATTCCAGAAAGTTCAAGAAATATTCGGAAATTACATTTTAAGAAAGGGCTCATTTTCAAGCGTGTTAGTTTATTTCTGCAGAAATGCTAATGTTGGACGGAGTTATTTACTTACAAAATTAAATCTGGAATGTGGGCAACAGGAAAAAAAATGTTTCGTGATCAATGAGGGTTGACGGTCATTGCGTGCGCTTTATAGGGCAGCCACATTTAGCAGTAAACAATAAAACTGTTGCTTTATGAGGCCTGGGCCAGGCTGTCTCTTTGAGTACAGCTAATAATACCAAATAGCCCAGTAGTAAATAAATAACTGGTTGAACAAACGTACCAACTGCATCACAATTAGGCCGTTTATGGTTTGTAAGAGCGTTATTTTAGTCGATTAATACAATTAATACTATTGGTAACCACATCATGTACATAGATGAGTGTATGTGTGTACCCAGCTTGGTACACGAGCCGTGGTGAAATCACCGCCAATTAGTTGTGAATAGCGGCTGTCATTTTAGTGGCTTTAGAACCATTATACAGGGTGCCATTCCTGACTGCATAACACCAGCATCTAAATCTGACCTGGGCCTCCTCTGGGTCAACTCAGCCTTAAATCAGAAATGATAACACTTGGGAGACAAAAGTGTTTGCTCATGGAGCTTGCTCCAACAGCCTGTGCTGTATATTTATATTGTGTGCCTACATCCTGTTTGCACTACAACTAGGTTTGCGCAGCATGAAACAAATGCAGTGTATTCGTAAATGCTAACGACATTGATGTAAATTGCAAGAGTAAATTGTAGTGTCATAGCAAAAACCCAAAGTGTATGAGGTTACCTGCAAATAAATTGTGTATATATGGGTCCCAGATCTCCGATGCAATACAGATAATTAATCCTCAATGGGCCCACACCTGGTTAAATAATGAACATTGAATTGGATTGGAAGCAGCTTTCAAAAATCCCCTCTATTCCTGCAGCGGGCCGTTCCTTGCCTAGGGCTGATCTCATGTGACACTCTAAAGAGAGCCATTAATAGTTAATGTCCTCTCTGTAAAAGGAACTGCTCAGATAGGTATATCAGACTGTCTGTTAGAGTTATTTTTTCACGTCTCCTTTGCTACCACAGTGGCCTTGACAAACATTTGGGAAAGCGATTAAGGTGTTCAACTTACTAACTCCGAAATCGTAATAAAAATAATGGCTTTAAAAACATATATCCCCCCCCCCTCCCAATTTTATCTTGATTGTGTTATTAGGATCGTGCCATGAAACAAAATATCATAATCAACGTTTTTGGGTTAGATTGCGTTATTTATAAATGTGTTGTAACCCTCCACCACCCGACACAGCCAATCAGCAAAAAAGTGTCACGTTGACAAAAGACAAATAGTTCACTGCTTTAGCCCACAGGTGTGTTGAAGCGTGAAACCACAACATTTACAATTTTTTAGTACGACGTTTCGCTGGTAATTGCATCCAGCATCATCAGGCAATTCGCCAGAATGGTGAGGCTCTGCTCTTAATAGTGTAATGTGAAGATATATCCGGGTCACTGATGGATCACAACTCGTTACGATGATTGGCTCTGCCGGTCCTGGTCCATAGCCAATGGGGGGAAGCCTAGGGGCGTGGCCCTTATGTAACGGGAAGGTGACATCTGTAAGTAGAGGATTGGTTCTGCTGGCTTTAGCCACAGCCAATGGGGAGACGAGTCAGGGGCGTGGTCCCGGGAGCCTACGATGGAGTCTAGAAGTTTCCGTAGAGGCTAACCAGGATTGGTGGAAAGGTACCACGTGACCCGGGTATTAAATAGGGGTGGAGACGAACAACACGTGGTCAGAACTGGAACGAACGGAGTGAGAGGCCACGCGAGAGTGGGGGTCCAGGCAGCCACGTGGCTGCGCGCGTCTCTCTCTCTCTATCCCTCTCACGCTGTCTGTCAGCAGTGTGAAGGAGTGTTGTAAAGAAAGACAAATAAAGACCGGATTCCAGAAGTCGCTTCCACGACCATTATTACAATAGTATTGGTCGCGAAAGCCTATGTGTTGAACAAACAAAATATCGATAATTGGTTCTTTACCCTTCTATCTGGCAACAAAACTGACACCTTTTTTACAAGGAGTCATGTTTGCATAGACCGCAATACCTGCAGTCATAATACAAACAAAAGAACATAACTCTGATAATGTGCACTGTCCTTAAAGTTGATTGATCCACACCCGAGACAGCTTTCCTTAGAGCCTAGTCTCATATGGGTTGGACCAGATGACGGTTATATGCAAACATGACTCCTTGTAAAAAAGGTGTCAGTTTTGTTGCCAGATAGAAGGGTAAAGAACCAATTATCATATTTTTACTGGCAAATGAGGTTCCCATAGTGTAAACAAAATATCCTTTGCCATTTCTCACAGCGCAGGGTGACCCTTCATGTTAGAGAACAGCCGGCAGAAGCAGATATCACAGAGCAACTCCTGAGATCCATTAAAATGACCTGTTTCACGTAAAAAGGGACAGCACGTTCCCATTGAGAGCAATGTCCAACACATGAGTCAAACCACCAAATGAAATTCTCAGAGGTGGAATTCATAAAAAAATATTTTTTGAGTGAAACCAAACTAAATGTAATTATGTTTGTGTTGTGTGCATTCACTGATGACTGGGCTTAAACCATTAACCCTCTACACAGCTACACCAGCTCAGCGCTCTGATATCTTAGCCACCTGGCCACCTCGAATCGATAGATTTTAGTCGTCCATTATCATGAAACGATGCAGTGCCTTTGAATAAGATTCTACAGCTCCACACCAAAATGCAATATTCCTTTATTCCAAGCTTTCCTAAATAGAGTTTACGAACAAGAAGTGGCCATGTGATTCAATGAGTTTTTTGTTACATCTGTCAAAAAAAATACGAAGCTGTCACTGGAGCTCCAGCCCAATATTAAACCAGGCTCTGTGGCGTGGCAGGTTTGTGTCTCAGCTCAGTCAACGACGAATGCACAAAAAACACCGTTGTAATGTAATGCAATGCAGTGCCGTAATTTGGTGTTGCTGTCAGCTAGGGCCGAATTCAACTCTGAGGGCTTTTTCAGCAGACAGGCATAAAGGGAACCACGTATCCACCTGCGCAGCTGGTAAGATCTGCCTACTGAGGATAGACTGCAAGTAGTTCTGCCCTGTCTCTTCCAGAGTCGCTCTCACTATTGCAATGTTGCTGTACTCTCTGTAACGAATTCCAGAAAATAAAATTAGTTTACATGCATGGTACATTTGGAGTTGTTTAATGAACGTTATCACATATATACAGTACATGACAGGTATGAAATTCATGACACATATTCAACGTGGCGACACATTAGCTCTCCGATGGCATGGCGTCAAGCAACATGATGAAGAAGCTTCTTTAGGAATAAGGTCCCATAATGTGGAGCGAAACGTGCAACACAAATAACCCATCGGAGGCTACACCGCACAATAACAAACCCATACACAGTCGTAAGCGATATGTGGTTATATTTTTAAGTTCGTGATTTTCACGTTTTAAAGTATTGATTACGTGAATGTGGTGTTTTATTTTATTTTCATGGCTGAATGTATCATTTTTAGGGTTGCTTCTTTGAACTTTTATGATACTGTCAGGAAAAGAGAAGCAATCCTTCCGGTGATTAAAAGGCTGCACATTGACAGCTATTAATCACTGAATCCACTAAACTCAATTTGAGTCAAATCCATTTGATTCCACTGAATCTATTTTCCTGAATCCACATTCATTGCAGGGCCCATGGTTGTGTGGAAAGAGTAGCATCAAGACAGCATCACATTAATCTTTTTTTTTTGACAGGGCATTTTTCTAAAATCAGGTTCACAATTTGACGTTTGTTCTATATTTTTAGAGCTCTGACAACTAGCTGGAAGGACTTTTACAAACTGGAGGGGATAATGAGTTGCGTTGTTTGTAGTTAAAAAATGTGGAAAATCAACTTCCACGTGAACATTTGTTTAACTGGAAAATATATTCCCGAATATATTAAATTTCTGGTTTACATAATATTACATATACATTTTAATGTGTATGTGACTGTGCATTCAAAAATAGCGATAGAACAAAAATAATAATCGTCGACACACATGGTATGAAAGATACACGTTTCAATTGTCGACAGGTGGTAAAACAGATTTAGATGCATGTAAATGTACTGCAGAGATTAACATGGCAAAAATATTATTTTTAAATAAAATCCAAAATATATTTAAAAAAAAGTAACCCCTTGCATGTTCTGGACAAAAGTTTACCTGTTGTAATTAGTTTTTTTTTTAACAAGATTGGTTCAGTCTTTATTGAGTGTCTTCAGCATGGATTATCCATTTGAAGAAATGCCACTGAGTAATCTGGTGTCATGGGCAAAATCTATCCCAACCACCTCGGGCCACAACAATAAAATATACTAGCGGTCATTAACAAATTAAGTAAAACACGTCTCTATAGACGCGAACGTGAACGCAACGATTTACTGGTTCATCCTATATACTTCATAAGTATAGCAGAATATCAATATAAGCACACCCCCTTGGCAAGAAGGCCAGCTGTTCTTATACATCACATGTGCTTGTATCAGAAGTTGTCCTTCACCGGTCGAATGTAGGCACGCGTTCCTTATATCAGAGTCGTGCTTATATAAGATGTGCTTATATCTAGCGACTACTATATGTGTATTACCGAGCAACTCTTAAATTGTTGAACTTTGCCTTCGAGCACTTTTGCTCAACTGTACCACAAAGCCAAGCCTTTCGCCCCCCCCCCCCCACTTAATCACAGGACTGTGGGCCATGTTCTGGCAGTTATTAAATGAGGTCCTTTTCCCATGCCCATGTGAAGTTGCCTTGAGCACGCGATCTGAATGAAAGCCATTGCAGCCAGTTGGTTGGTGACAAGCCCACCAGTCTTGGCCCCTGGGAAAGAAGGGACGCTAATTTCACATCGCTCTGTGGAAGGGGTCGGGTTGCCACCTGTCCGGGATTTTCCATGACAACTATACATTTGAGGTAGTCGTCCTGGGACATTTTAAAGTCTTCCACGACATCTAAATCCTGTAAAAAAAAAGTTGCCTAATAACACACGACTGAAGCCAATGCATTTACATATAGTATTCCTCTATTCCGGTATTGTGAGGTATTTTTCTTCCCACGATACGGCCTTGGTGAGGAGGTGGGCTGCACGCATCTCTGCTGCATTTCTTTCCCTGTGCAGGGGTAATAAACACACAAGAGCAATTGGTCAGGGAGACCGGGCAGCATTGTCATCTTCGCCCCGTGGAAAGGCAGTGGTCGTAAAGCCACTGCGTTAGTGACCCATCTCATTGCTGAGATTTAATCCCCCTAAATCTCTGTATGGTATATGCCTGCACGCACCGCATATATAGTTATGGACTGTGTAATGAATCTCATTTTATGTGGCATCAAATTACAAAAGTCAATTAAGTCCTTTATTTATAACGATGTGCAAGACGAACGAGGAGACGAGCCTATCTAGGAAGCCGATTTCGGAAACCTTGAAAAAAATAATATTCACGGTAATTTAGCACAATGCATACATTCTTAAGCAAGTCAAGTATTTTCTTCAGTGCTGTTAGTGCACACCTATTAGGGACAGCATACCACAGCAAGGCGATGTTCTCACTACCTCACACGTAGAGATGCACTCGCCTTAAGATTTCTGATGTTGACACCACACTACACCAGGTACTGATCTTAGGCAGAGCTAACCTTCGGGTCGGCTAAACCAAGGGCAGATACCAATGATACCTTCCTATATGCAACCCACATATCTATCTATCTATATAAAAGTCAAAAATTGTCTGTTTGTCGGATTGTGTGTGGCTTTGTGTGTGTTCGCGCGTTTGTGAACGATTTGCCTCTCCAACGGTGGGGTTTACGCTAAATACAAATAGCCAGGTACCACGCCGTAAGCCCCGCGGTGAGCAAGCGCTATTCCTTTTCAAATCCGTCAACTTTAAATTAGTTTAATTAGCGATTTAGTGCGATTTTTGTGCGCTTAAATGTTTTTTTATTTATGACGCGTGCACGCCCGTACCAACTCTCGCGCCTTTGGTGGGGGGGACGGCCCATGCTAAGTCGCACGCTTTCGGTGGGAGTGAAGGCGACATTTTCTTTCACGTTAAAAATGCTATAAAAATAGACTAAACGCTGAGCTTAAATCTTCACTGTGTGATACCCCCCCACCCCGATGCGTGCAGTTACTACTATACAGTCGCTAGATGCTACCACTATAGGCCGTAGATATTACTGCAGAGCTGCCGGGGAGATCGTGGCTGGACGGGTCAGGGGTAGCAGCCCAGCCAAGGTGCCACCTCGGCCGGCTGGACAATCTAGGCGAAGCTGGAGGCTCTGCTCGGGACTAGGCCTCACCTCGCCACTCTGTCAGGTGAGTACTTGTGCTATAGAGTCGATAAATACTGCTATAGAGTCAGCATGTACTACTGTAGTGAAAGCAGGTACCACCACAGTATGCACTGCTGTAATCATAGCAGGTACCACCACAGTCAGTACGCACTGCTGTTAGATTTTGAAGAGTAGTTTTGAAATATTTTTTCGACCCGGGCAACGCCGGGTACTTCCCGCTAGTATATTTATAAAGACAAACACACATTGACCCAGAGTATAGACACATTAATATGTAATAACGCATACAGTACGCACTGCAATACAAACAACATTTCAAATATAACGCCATAACTAAGAATTTAAATTAAGACTCTCCAAAGTCTTTGAAGGATTGAATATCAATGCTGCATATAACATGGGCCATAACACCTACACCGCAGAGGTGAATTACTGTATGGGAACTTTAAAGGCCTGTGACCGCATTTAAAGGACTGTGTATGCAGTGTCCTGTGCAACGAAGGTCACCCTGTTAAATATCTCAGAGCACTCAGGCACGCAGCCATAAAACGTTACAACATTGCCATGGCTGAGAGGATATTGGCAGTGGATTGAGTGTCTTAATTCCCAAAGCAAAAGTGCGGCATACGAACACCAAAAAGTCATAGCTGAACGCACATTATACAGCGCCCCGAGGCTAGGTGCTGAGCAGGCACACCAAACAAACACGGCCGCTAATTGCGAGGCATTAATTGCCACGGTGCCGAGCGCTTGGTGCACGACTGCCTGCGGCATGTGATCAGAAAGTTTGGACTCCGGCAAAAAGCCCTTAAGGTCACTAGGAGGTGGGAATGGATGGTTTTGGTGGCATTTATGGTTGGAGGTTTTTTTTTGTGTTATGTAGAAGCGCTTTGCGTAATTGGTGTTGTATCAAGTTTGAAACGTGATTTTCCTTTAAAACCACCACAAGCGTGTTCCACTTGAACAATCATGCAGCAGATGCCACCCTTGATGTGTCCTTCTGTGGTAGCCCAGTGCACTATGGCCCCACTCCAAGATATATCGCGGTTATCACGGACAGAGGCCTGACCTTCAAGCCCCACATAAAACAGATTTGTGAAAATACCCAATAAAGAATCGGTCTGCTACAGCAACTTGCAGAAACAAGCTGGGTCACCTCAGCTTGTGTGCTGCGAACTGCTGCCCTATCACTGATCTACTCAGTGGCAGAGTGTTATGCTGCAGCTTGGTCCGGGTGTTTGTCCACAAAACTGCTAGATGCACAATTAAATAAAGCAATGTGCATCATAAAGGGAACATGAACATTCTGCCACCAAATATCCGCAGATATGCAAACTACAAGGAGGTTTACAGATTGTTTTGCCAACGACAACCACCTACCCATCAACCAAGACCTAAACGATGTAACTCGCTTCTGAGTTCATGCTATCGCCATCCTCGAAGGTCACCCAGATCCAGAAGAACGCAGGCAAAAACTGAAAAAAAAAGTATGTCCAGAATAAACACCTCCAGTAATTCGAGACCGAAACATCACGCCTCCTGGCTTGATATTCCTCAAAGGCACTGGTATCTGGTGTAACCATCAACTGCATCAGAATAGCAACAGGCCAATGCGAACATCTCCTTCATAAATGGGCAATTAAAGACAAGCCACAGTCATGCGAGTGTGGCCATGCAACCCAAACTAAACTACGGACTATATAGCAAAACACTGTCGTGCGCGCTCATTCAATGGAAGAATAGCAAAACCGCATTAATTCTCTCATGGAACCTTCTCGTAGCTAAAAGACCTTGACATTGCCTGGTATGCAGGAGGTCGTGGGTTCGACCCCACCCCTGACGCTTATATATTTGGAGTTTGCATGTTCTCCAAGTCCATATTTAGGGTATTTGGCTGCGAACAATTTCCACGTAAATAACCCACTTTTTTGAGCTAGCATTTGTAGCTAGGTTGCTCCTGAAAAAGAGCAATTTCGCTCAGTGGGCTATACCTGGTAAAATAAAACATAGTTATCGTTCGTTAAAATACAGGAAATGATACATCACGGTTACGTTAGAACCTGGTATTATTTTGGGAAGGGGCCTGGCTTTTAAATCAGGATCTCAGCGGTCCTAGCTTTAAATTCTGACCCTGTCTTGAACCTCCTGAGCCCTGTACACACCTCATTTGTCAATGTCTTTTAGAGGTAACAACAAGGCAGGCAGACACGGCGACTTGGGACATTTCTCCCACTCACATTAAAACTCTCAAAAAGGTTGACTGACTTGGCTTCAAAGCCTTGGGCATTTCTACTGAGCCCCAAGAAGATTAAATATCTAACTATTTTGAAGCAGTGTATGGCCATCCGTCCATTCATGGCTCAAACACTATTTGTGAAGCTGTGGTTTCTTGTTATTATATAATAATTGTTAAAATCCTTCGTATAGGAGTAAGGGGCAGAGCGCGTCTGTGGAGTGGTTAAATCCAATCGTGCGCAGGTGCTAGGATTGTGGCATTCCGTACGCTCACGTTCTAGCACAAGCAGCATATGTACCGTCCTATTATGATATCAGATGTGCTCAACCACCAGGTATGTTTTCATGCTGTTGAGTCTCCATTTTAATGTCAGAGTTTAAGAAAAAAAAGTACTTTAGGAGACACAAATAATGAATAAACGCTGTACTTTTTGAGTTGAGCTTTGGCATATTAGCAATTATTAATATATTTAATGTCAGACTCTATGTTTAACTTGGTATTTGAAATGTGTGCATAGGCAAATGCTACAAGTGTTGCAATAACACGTGGGCTACATGAATACACAATATGGAGCCACTTGACAAGTAGACATGTTTAAGGACGTAATTACTACTGGAATAAAATATTAAAAGCATGGCAACCATTGTTGCTAAGCTGTGCTACATGCGATGATGGGGCAATCGATTTACACTCACAAGGCAGTATTAATTCATTCTGATTGCAGAAGTGCATCTCAAAGTACATTTGAAAAGTAATTTCAAGATAGTGCAATTAGCAAACCTTTTATTAAAATAAGACACAACGATATAATGTATCCTCACTGAATCGCAATACCATTCAGATGGGCACTGCATTGGGATGTTTGGCTAATTCCGTTTAAATTGGTGTATTGCATGTGTGAGGAAACGGGAGAAGCTGGCTAAAAGACAAATTGTAGAAGGAGAGAAGACTCCATTTCAAAGTCCCGGCTCGTAACTCCACCTGCTATCATGCCCCTTTTTGAGCCACTAATCATCGTCTTCAAATGGTGGGATAACAGGCACGACCCACCATACACCATTGTCAACAATAATTACTTACAGCTTCTTAGGTTTTTTCGGTAAAGTCACGTAGGTAAAAAATGTAAATTAAAAAAATAAAAATAAAAAATAAAATAATATAATTATTTTATTTTTCATATTCTTAGGTTTTTTCGGTAAAGTCACGTAGGTATAAAATTTAAATTAATAAAAGTAAAATAAAAACAAAATAATTATATTATTTTATTTTTCTACTTATATCATTTTATTTTTATTTTACTTTATTTTATTTTATTTTTTTTACCTACGTGACTTTACCGAAAAAACCTAAGAATATGAATCCTTGCAGTCACGAAAGCTTCAAATCTAGAATTACTTACAGCCTTTGTAAATCCACTGCTAGACGAAGGCACCCTCATGCTGTGGTCAGTTACGGGGGTGTTACCATTCTGCAATGTGCTGGTGACTGCAGGGTTGGGAAGGGGCTGGGTGGATGCAGGACGAGTTCAGATATTCCTCGCCGCTGATGTTAGCTCTGGTCTGGCATCGAATTCAGGTTACCAGGTTCACAACACAGGGCGATAACCACTGGCACCACTGTTGCCAAGGCCCTACCTAATAGAACCAGTGTATGAATAAACACACGTGTTTTGACTGAGACTACTGCGCGATATGAAATGTTGTATATTCCAGCTTGCCCAGCATGCATTGCTTGATACATGCAAACAGAGCATCAAGGATACAATCATGCCTGTTAAGACCAGCATTGACATTCTTAAGCTTCATGGTTTGTCATTAAACACAATATAGTTCGCTTGTAACTATTTCTTTATTTACTCCGTAACAGCTCACCGCCGAGTTTTAAGTTTATTTTTCTGCAGGCCTTTGCTCTCGGACATTCAACAAATACATTTTCTGTAGTGTTTTGCTTGTGGTAGGAAACCAAAGCACTTGAAGGAAACAGCTGCATAGAGAGAGGAAGAACAACACTCAAACCCTGCCACACTAATGCCAGCAACCTATTTGCTGTTCTGTGTCGAGCAGCCATGTGCACTGGAAGGCGACAGTGTACATGGGACATGGTGGCAACTTGGTGAGGCCTTCATCCAGCAGTGGATCGTCCAATGCTGATAATGATTATGCACTCCACATTGAGAAACATGCATTTAGAGTATTTGGCTGCTATACATCTACACATGACAAGCCATTTCATTGAGCTGCCATTTGTGGCCAGATAGCTTCTCAGTGGGCCTTAACTGGTAAATAAAAAAAACGTTCAAAAGATGTTACGGATAAGCTCTAAAGCCCTCGCTGTATTTTCAAGTATAGTTTCGGTTGTTCTCTAGCCCTACGACTGTTGTGGTTGGTCCACATCTGCACATGCAGTAGAATTCTAACCGAATGCAAATTGCATGCTTCACGTGGAATGGCAATGTCATACCCACGGACGCACATGAGGCGGCGAACGTGAGCAAGTGAGTTGTTCCCAGGGAGCAGCCGGGCGTTTAGTCCGGCTCGTATCCGTCGGCAGCGGCTGCTGCGGCTTGCAGAAGCCAGCGAGCAGTCCGTGAGCGTGCAGTGTGAGCCTCGAGCCTGCGTGCGATGTCTCGCCGGTGTAGCGCAGCAGTCGTCCCCAATGCCCCGCAGTGCGCAGAGACAACTCGCACGCACGTGCGCGTACGCAAATCTTCAAGGAGTATTTTCCGCTGCTACGAGAGAGACGGCAAAAGTGGGAGCAGGGCAAGAGACGTCAATATAGTAGCTGCTGTTCTTACTTCCAAGAATGTGGCTGTTTTGGGGGGTGGGGGGTGTTAACAGTGCAGCAAGCTGCTGCTCATGAATGCCGGAGGAAGAGATCACTTGGAGTGACTGCTCATGCAGGAGATGAGCACTTGAAGACTTCCCTGCTCCCCACACTCATCTGACCAGGGGGGTATGTACAATACTGATTGCGTAACAAGTGAGATCTGTCTCTTCTTTGCGCGCGTGTGTGTGTGTCAATGCGTACGTTGTCCTTGTGTGGAGCGGTGGCGCAGTGGTTAGCGCGCTGCGCTGCGCACCCGGCGTGCCGCGTTCGAGTCCCGCTCCCGGCCAACACCGGCGATAGCGATTATCTGAACCGGTCCTGGGACTCCGCTAGGTCGACTCGGCCTCAAATGAGTACCTGGTGCGGTGTGTAAAAAAAAACCCATCGCCACTGGGGAGACAAAGGTGGTGCTGGCCACTCACCCCCTCGAGTTCTGTGCCGGTCTTCATAGGTACGTTATGGAAATTATCGTAAACTTGATGTTGCAATTTCACGAAGGGTGAGTTCCCTGCAGAGGTGGGACAAAGTCATTGTTATGCAAGTCCAAGTCGAGTCGCAAGTCATCAAATTCATGACTCGAGTCTGACTCGAGTCCAAGTCACATGACTCGAGTCCACATCTCATAGGTGGGACAAAGTCATTGTTATGCAAGTCCAAGTCGAGTCGCAAGTCATCAAATTCATGACTCGAGTCTGACTCGAGTCCAAGTCACATGACTCGAGTCCACACCTCTGGTTCCCTGAGGCCACAGTACCACACCGGATGGACGGCACCAGACCAGCCAGATTTTTGGTGAAATCATCTTTTAAAAAATAACTTCATAATTTAATCGGAAGCCAACGTCATCGGCCGATTGTCAAAGTTTATAATGGTGGAATGGGGTTTGGTTGGTCATTTGTGTTGTGCTACTCCGTGGAATAGCCAAAGGGAGTGTTTATACGATGGACTTGCAAACCCATTTGGATTGAAGAGGTAATTAATCTCAGCGGACTATCACTTGGGTACATGAGGTATTCAAAATAATGTACTGCAATCTATGTGTTCAAACTAGTGTCGTAGGTCTCGGCAGTACGCATAAAAGGCGAATTCTTTATAATTAAGGAATTTTACGTTTACATTCTATCGGGCTAATTTGGCTTTTTGTAAGGTAAATATAAAATGTTTTTATTTTTTGAAAGTAACGAGAGCCTTAAATAGAGTACGGTATACGGTTCAACATTTCAAAGTTCAAAGAGTCCATGAATCCGTGTCCAAAAGAACATTGTGGCCCCTGATCCAGTGCCAAAAACAAAATCCACATTCAAATGATTTAAAGCAAGGACCAGCCTCTCCATATAGGACAACCACTGTGGACAACTATACGATTATATTATCATTGTACCAATTCATTGTAGTATTTACAGTATGTCGACTATGAGATACTTATATTTGCCCAATCTGTCAGTGTGGCAATCGCAGCACTTGATTAATAATTGCCAGTCAGGGCTCTTTCTGACCAACAGCATCTGGAGACCGATGGTATTGATGATTAGATTTGACCCATGACCTTTGAAATATGTAAAACAAATTGTGATAGTTAAAATACTCACCACATCCCTCTTACGGGGTTTTAAGCATGTTTTTTTTATATCTCTCTCCATAAATGCACTGCTCACAGCTATAATTAATTTGAGCTGAGCTGAAAAATAAAGTTTTGTGGAATGAAGAAAAGTGCTGGCAACGTTCGGGGCACGGGGCATTTTCGTGTCGAGTTTTTTTTTTATTATGTGCAGCGCGGTGCCATATAGTCTCCAGATTGCAGTTACGGTCCACAGTTTAAATACCACACCACCCAGAGTAGTAATTCTCACCTTTGTAACAACCGTGCACATGCATAGGGGGTGGTGGACAAAATAAGAGGCTTCGTGAAGTTATGCACTGTAGTGACAGCGAAGCCGAGTCTGAGTCACTGAAGCTTCATCCAATTCTGCCCACTTTGGCACAGAGCTGTGCCCAAGAATGCACCCACCAAGGGCTGGCATCTGCTGCATCCTTTCCGTCTCGGCGCCCGGACATTCTGGGGGCGCAGAGGGTACGGGGAGCAGTCACCGGAACCCGAGTGCGGTTTCTCCACTGGTACAGTGCCTGGCTTCAGGGTGGAGCCACGCAGTGAAATGAACCTTATGGTGGTACCCCGGGGTTCCATAGTGCCCCGGCTCTCGCATAATGTCCGTGATGCAGTCATGCTTAGTCTGTTGATGGTCGGCGATGCGGCAATCGACTCATCTCGACGAGCTGTACACGATGCACCGCTACGGTGGGTACGAGTGTTCAGGGTTTCGGCGCAATCGTCCTCGCTGCGTTTTGACATCGCGGAGTAGCACTGATTTCGGATTCACTGGTACCCCAGTCACGGAGTTAAATACACCCCTGACAAAATTGTGTCCCAGAAATAAAATATTTAATTGCCTCGGCCATTTTGTATTATTTGGTACTCCGGGGTACTGCCATGAGGATCAAATGTCCCCTGGAGAGAGGGCGTCCGTCATAGGGTTGGGGGGGGGGGCTGAAAGTGTTTGCGACGAGTGGCAGCCGGCCAGCCAGCAAGGCATGCCAGCCTACGACCCAGATAGCCAGACAAAAAAAAATCCAGCCAAGCACAGACATCACATCCAGCCAGCCTGACAGCCAACCGGTCAGTCACAGTCAGCCAGCTTAGCCATCCATCTATCTAGCCTGTCAGAAAGTCATCTAACCGGCTAGAAAGCCATCTAAGCTGTCCAAAAGTGAAGCGGCCAGCCATCCAACAACCAGCCAGCTATGTAGCTATCAGACGAGTCATCCAGCTATCTCGTCATCCAATCATTCAGCCAGCCAGCAACCCAGCGATCTAACCTCACAAAAAACCAGCCGGTCATCTATCTATCTGTCCAGGCAGCCAGCTGCGCGGGTCGTCTAACTCGCCAGTTAACGAGTCAGCCATTCATTCAGCCATACAGCTATTTAGCCATCAGCCAGCCATGCAAAAAAAGTAATTGCTTTCAGAAGTCCAAATGCCAGTGAGATCCAAGTAGTGTTGAAAAGTTTTGTACAACTAAGCTGTCTCTGATTAGGATGCAGATACAGTTGTCTCGGTTGGTTGCTATTCACTGTTGATTGTCTGCATTTTTTCCTGTCTTCTCGCAAGGTACTTATAAATAAAATAAACAGTTTGGCACACTGCCGATTCATAAAGTTGCACATTCAACTGCGGTGATTATATTAATGATAGTGTTTTTTTACTCTCAACAGCATGCACATAAAGTGACTAACCGCGTGTGGTATAATGAAAAGAATATAACATATGTTGCCGTTTTCTTTGCAATCAATTATTGTTAAGAAACAAATGATATCATATACAGAACAATCTGTTGTCTACATTTGCACTATTTTAATCAGCATGCGCAGCAACTGAATATGGCTGTGCGAGGGAAGAAATTTTGTCTACGCATCATGAGGTATAAACCTGACTGACATTGTCATTAAAATATTTGTGCTGCTGTATTTTAAGTGCTGGATGGATTAGCCCAGGTTCGAGTGGGTTATTGCACCCACCACATAATTAGCTCATACTGTACAGTGCTGATGGTTCATTTCCCACAGCTGCTCAGTAAAATTTGTAATAAACTATCAAAGTTGTCGAGGAGATGCAAAAGGTCCCGTGATTTCATTTGCAGAAGTGTATACCACTGTTGATGTTATATCCCAAATGGCAAATTTAAAAGTAACAACTGTTAAAAAGGGGGCATTTCACTTTAGACGTTTATCGCCAGGTTAGGTGTGATGGGGTAGAGTGTGTATCTTCCGAGATGTTCTGGCCTGCCATGGAAGAGAAGGCCAAAATATCCTCTCAAACGGGCTTCCAGTGGAGGGCCTTCTGCCAGCAGTGGCGCAAGTAAGCAATTGCAGGGCTGCACCTTTAGCTTCACCACAAAACTGTCTTGTATTGTGATGGTCACAGTACGGATATTCGGTGACAGATTGTTTTAATGCATTATTCATAATTACCTAGTCAAATATAGCAGTTGACTGGACTCTAATGTCAACACCTCCGATTAACAACGGTTCGTTACGTACGGTGAGAACTCAGTTCAACATACATACCTACATACAACACATCTTTTTTTTTTTAAACAGCTTTTTAAATTTTAGAAATCGCGAGAAGACAACAGAAAAGAAGGCTCATTGGTATACTGTATCTCAAAAACTATAAACTTAACAAGAAGGTTTTTTTTATCAATGAATTAACGTGGCAAGATTTATGCATTTTAATTATAGAACTGCCACAAATATATACAATTCACTTTTGAAATAAATGAATACCAGAAACCCACTCTGGCATTGCAGGGACATCGCATCCATAATAAACAAATGGAATATAAAAGAGTTTTCGAGCAAAATTCTGAAAACTTTTCATGTCGGCAAAATCACCATTAATTGCGTGTCATTTGCAGCTTATCGCTGGCTCAGCGCTGGTGATCTCAGCCTACTTTTCTCGCAGCAGACGCTCGTGTAGCCGATAATTTCACTCGGTTCCGGAGAGTGGTTTTGTGGTTGGAGCCTCATCGCTTTCAAAGGTGGCTGTGTACGGCAGCTTTGGTTGGGTGTGTGTGTGGGTGATGCCACTGGTCTACACGAATCATGGGTTTTACACCTCGGCTCCGTCTCTATGTCTATTACCCAGATATTTAGGGTATGCACGGAAGCACCACATCTATCGTCTTACCCCAAAAAGAAGAATTGTGGTGCTGGGCTTAGATCGCTTGACTGACAACCGGACCGGAAGGTTGGGTGTTACAATTGCAGTTTGGTATTGACTCGGCTCATCATCCCATTGGTATTGATAAAATTAGTTTCATTTTCTGGGAAGTCAATGTTGATCTTACTATGGACAGACCCCCCCCCCCCCTGCCATAGGAATGTGGAGTTTCCACCCCTGGCTTAGGGCTGCCAATGATGATGACTGCCTCATCGTTGCTTGTTTAAACAAGCAGGTGATTTGAATTAACTTTGGCTTTGATGTTTCCTAATATGCTGCTGTTATAAATTTCCACTTAATTTCAAACGTCTAGCTCGGACCAATTGGTTGATAAATCATATTATGTTACAGAAAATAGCAGTTCATCAAACTAAAACAATTAAAATCAAGCCTGGTGCTATACGGGGTGCTGTGATGGGCCACACACCACTAAATGTCGCTTGGTCTCCCACCCAATTTGACTGTCCATAACGGTACTCTTAGATTTTTTTAGTAAAGTCATGTAGGTAAAAATAAAAATAAATAATACAAATAATAGAAATAATAATAGAATAATTATTTATTTTTATTTTTACCTACGTGACTTTACCGAAAAAAACCTAAGAGTATGAATCCTTGCAGTCACGAGAGCTTCAAATCTAGAATGTCCTTAACGGTGTAGATCTGTTATGATGGCCCGCACACAACAGCTCTACTGGGGCTCTCCATGCCAGAGGGTGCTGGAGCTGGGCCTCATTAAAATATTGAGTAATGTGGACTACTTTTTTGGACTTTGTTGAACTCTTGATATATTCATGAATTTCCGTGAAAAACAACACGGACATATATTTTTGCAATTGCAAACATCATTCCCAATGTGTG
Organism: Lampetra planeri; assembly: GCF_965212315.1. NCBI lineage: Eukaryota > Metazoa > Chordata > Hyperoartia > Petromyzontiformes > Petromyzontidae > Lampetra > Lampetra planeri. Next base: position 4,503,338 of record NC_136120.1, read on the forward strand.
CTTTGACATGTAACCAATACATAATAACTACTATTACAAATAATAATCTATGCCTCAAGTTTCCTGGCTGGCTGCTGGCTGGGCTTCTCTCCACCCTAACAATAACTCTTATGAGGAGCTCCAGGTAATTGCCACCAAAACTAGCTGGTAACTGGTTAAGTGGGATTTTCCATGCAACAAATAAACGTTGAATTGAATTGAAATGGCAGACGAATTTTGCTAAACATTATATAGCAAGACCAAATAGGTGGAAGTATGCATACAAAAATCTGACAAGGTTGATTTAAAATTGTTCTAACTTTTCTATTTGTGCTCCTATTAATGTAATTTTTAAACCTGGAGCATGTAAAACATTCCTCACAATACACATTATTTTGGCATTTTATTACATATAAAACATAACTTTTACTGATTCCAGTACAATATTGTGAGTGGAGTTACATAGCAACGGGTTCTCTACTAGTGTGTTTAACAAACAAAAAAATCAATAACACATTTGAGTAAATACATTGTGTACACAACATGTATTGTTTTAACAGATTTGTGTCAGATCGAATGAGTGTTGATGTAACACGAAGTCTTATTAATACAAGCTAGTTTTTTTTCTGTGACTTAAGAGTTTGCTTAATTAAACCTGCTGTACATTTGAATTCCGTATATAGGTTACGTGGGTAAATTCACTTTGTTGCGCATGCTTTTCAAAAGATTGCAACGCTGAAAAAAATGGATGAAGTTGTATTAATTTTCAGGGTGAGCGGCCATCCTAGTGGTCAGAGTGTTCTCTGTCGAGTCAATTTTCACAGAGTAAATGGCTCAATTCCCATGGCCACTGGGTAATTTCCGGAAGGATTTGCCAAAGCATGCCATCTGCTGTGAAGTTGAACATCACAGATCCTGTGGCATCATTCTTGTGTGCCAGTGTCGGAGCCCAAATTACACACCTAAAAAAACGCATCCATGGCGAATTCGCTGACAAACATGGATCCTTGCTCAAGTGATTAAGATTTTCTTCTTGCAAACGTGCTACCGAATAACCACACGAACTCATCTACACCATTTCGGTGAATGATACTGAACTCAGCTGAAGAGTACAGCTTCCAGCGATTGTAGATCCATTGGCACGAGACGATATGCAGAGCTTGATAGGAGGGCACGCATTTTTGAGGCACGCTCGCTCCGAGCAATTTCCCACGCACGCGCTGTAGCAGTCGACGAGCGGATTGATCGTCGGGCGCACATCTCATGGCATTGGGACCGGCACACGGGCGCCTTCTCCGGCAAGCCCGCACTGCGGCCCATGCGACGCGATCACTCTTTCCGTCACTTTTTTTCGCGACCGTCGGTCCCGGGCGAAGCGGGCAGACGTGGTTATTTTAGAACGGGCCACGGTGTATTTATAACGAGTGAATCAGTGCACACTTCGGTTACGCCGGCGTACAGCTTCAAATATAAACGCGCAGCCCGCGCGCGTGTAGGAGCGCGCGATCCCCAGCACCGGATTAATTCACGGGCAGACGAGGCAGGCACTTACAATGCATCTCGGGGGACCCTTCCAACTTGAGCATTCTTTGGTTGATTGCCGTCATTTATGAATGGCTGGTGTTGGGAGACACAACCGAGAGGAGAGCCAATCTCAAGGGGCCGCTTGGGGGAACCCTGAAGAGAAGGCAGGGATCAAGGCGGGGGGAGAGGGAGAAACTAATGTACCCCCCCTCTCCTGATGAAACAAAAATCCAGCTGACTTGCCTCCCTCGCACATAGGGGCTAAACTGGGCACTGAACGTGACTATAAATACGTACTATGCTAAAGGGGGGGGGGGTAAAATGCCCAGAATCAACTGCACGCTCATGGCCGTTATTGGTAAAGCAAAAAAAAAATCCGTGCTTGCCAACGTAGATTTATTTGGCAGCTCAGGTCCCGAAAACTGCAGCATGGGCAGTGTGTGCGTATTGAGCGCGGCGACGAAGGGGAATGCCTCTCTCTCTCACACACACACACGCGCGCTTCGGTCCCCAACACGACCTTGAAGGGTCATTAAGCTCCAAGGCGTGCACACGTCGCACGTGCGATCGCAGAGGGGAATAGCGGGGGGTGAAAGGATAAGAAGAAATAAGGTGGGTGGGGGTGGGTGGAAATACCGCATTAATGTGAGCGAGGCTCATCGCTTGGCTGGCTTGCGGAGATTGCCGCTGCCCACCCCCCCCACCCCCCCCGTTCTCTTGTTTAATGCAGGTGGATAAGGGAGGAGGAGGAGGCTTTGAGGCTGCAGCCCCATTGGTGGGCCCAGCACGGTGTGAATGTGCAGCAAATGCTGAACAACGGCAGTGCGATGTTTGCATTCGACAGCAGCGGAGCCTTTACCTCGGTCTTGCTGTTAGAACAAAGTCGGCTGCTTCCTTTTTTGCCGGTGAGTAACCTCAACATTTGTTTTTCTGCTCGCAGCCCCTGCTTGTGCTGCAGAATGCCATTTGTCACAAGTCGTTATTTTCGTCGATAGATATCACGCTCGTTATTGTTAATAGGTAACGTTGCATCGGTTAAAACCTGGAAGTTTTGCTGCACGTTAAAAGTTTAGGCTGGATTTTCAAACTCAACTCCGTAGCTGCTTCGTAACGAATGTTGCACGAGTGATTATTTATTAAGGAACCGGCTCGCCGGTTTTGCTTGATGCTGTTGGTGTTTAGTTTGCGATGGGCAAACGCAGTGAAGTGAATCCATTGAGTAACTCGGCCGTATGAGCATGCGGCTTGCGTTGGAATTCGTGTTAACAGTGTAACCGTGGCATCGCGATTGTGTTGTGACATCTCTAGAACGTATCGGGACCTTCTTCTTGGTTCTTTCGGTAAAGTCACGTAGAATGGAAATAATAAAATAATAAAAATAAAACATAATAAAATATTTCTGAATGACTGTCTTCTCGACAGACCTGTTCTCCACCCGAGGACGGCTGCTTGCGTTGTGGCCGAAACGTCGTGAGAAATATTTAATTATGTTTTATTTTTTGTTATTTTATTATTTCCATTCTACGTGACTTTACCGAAAGAACCAAGAAGATGAATCCCTGCAGTCACGAAAGCTTTAAATCTAAATTTGTATCGGGACCTCTTCGCCATTGCTGTGCAAGTGCACGGTGCGGATATATTTTCTTCGGGGCGGAGTTTTAGGGGCATTTCTTGGCTTAATTCGCGAAGCAACTTTGCACACATTGCGCCTGCATGCACGCGGCCATCTGCGTGGAATTTATTTTACACCAGCACGCAGAATAAACAAGATTTTGTTATTTGTTCAGGAATGTAGAAAAACAACTCTCTGTAACTGCCTTGGCAGCATTCCACAAGGCAACCTAGCCTCTGCGTTCTACCGATCAATTGCACAAGATAGTGGCAGCACGTCCTCGCATACATGAGAAGAACATAGCGGGCAGAGTCCAGGAGTCGTGGGTAAAAATCGCAAATGAATATGCTGGCCTCGAGGTCTCCCTGTACTTGGACATGATTTGTAAACAGGGCACTGGGTGCATGAGATATCTGTTGGTATCAACCATGGGAAAAAAGTAAAAGAATGCCATGTACAGTGTGCTTTGTATAAAACTCACATGCTGCAAAGTGATTTGCTTCAGCAGCCCTTTGTGTTAACTGCGTGTGTAATCATTAATCATTAATGTTTCAGCTAATTGATGAACATTTTATGCAAGGGTTTGTTGAACAGCTAAAATTATAAACCACATTTATCAGCGCATGTGTGTGCACGTCAATGCTTATCTGTGGAATTTGCTTCAGTGTGGAAATCCTTTTGACTCTTTTAACCTTTTGTGAATTTCTGCAGGTTAGGTGTAGCTTATAATTTAATTATATCATTGCCACCTGCTACCGTTATGGCTAAGATCAATTCATGAACAGGATGGGGGGTGGAAACGCATTACAAATAAAACTTGTAGCTGTCTCTACGGCAAATTTATTTTATATAACATGAACATAGGAAAAAATGTATTCGTATTACCTGATTAGAGTCGGCCATAGTATGCGTATGTATGGATCTTGTTCACTTTTGTTGATTACAGGTACTATGATGTTGTAGATGTGCAGTACTTTATCAGTTTACTGCTGGATGATCGCCTGCCTGCGTCGTACAGATCGTGGTGGTTGTTTTAACCATACTTTACTGTGCCAATCAGTGTGCGTTGGTGTAAGTGGGGGTAATGCATGTGGTAGTGTAGAAGTACAGTACAACAATGTTTTTTGCTGCATTGCCCTCTGTTGCCGAAAACATGTATGGCTGTTTCTCATTCGAGCAATGTCCAGGCTCATACCAGCTTAGTTTCTGAGATCTGACGAGATCGGGCACGTCTAGGTGATGTGGTCATAGGCGATGAGATACTTCGTCACATCTGTGGCATAACTGCATGCGCCGTGCACATGCAGATAAACTCTGCACACCGGTGATTAATAAAGGCATCAAACCACTCCTTAACATTTTTTGTAGTTCTCCGATTTACATGAAATCCATGAGGATTTTTCAACTTTATTTCACTCGTATCACACAGAACTGATTTTACACCAATGTATTCCTCTCCCTTATTAGATGCCATTCCAAATTGTAAGACATTAAAACAGGTAAAGAAAGGTGTTGCAGGAGAAACTTCATCTCCTGAAGGAGTCCATTTGAAGAGGATGCTTCGGTGAAGGAATCAGTAAGTGACTGCCACACGTATTCTGGCAGCAAAGGAATCATGGGTCACGATCAAGAGCTACCCTGACGATGAAAGAGTGCTGATGCTTGCCGCAGACGGCGCCCAAGTACCGGCAGAACTGGGAAAGGCAGTCACTACTCTTGCCGCAGAGCCATTTGAGCACTTGATGGTTCAATTCCCTGTGGTCGCCTGGTACATTTAGGGAGGGCGTTACCAAAGTGACCTGTCTGCTGTGGAGCGGGCGTTAAAGACCCTGCAGACTGCATATGACGGTCGGAAATGGTTTGTTTTGGTGTTACTGCCAGAAGGTAAAGGAGCAGCATTGTCATTTCTTGCTCATGCCACTGCTGGTGGAAGGTAATCCACAATGCCTAGTCTTTCAAGCTAGCAATACATCTTGGAAGAGGTGAGGGTAATGTCACTCTACCTCACCAAAAGTGATCTATTGCTTGACTAACTGTGATGTACCGATTTAGATAGATACCCAGGAAGGGAAATTTAAGAAATGTACCCAATGCATCAACTACCACCACGCCAAGAGATCTCTCCGATCACCTCGGAGTTTGTTTGCAACAAAAAATGACTGCACTTTCCTGGGTCCCCAAAGAATGGAGACCTTGAACAAAAGTTGACTTTGCTAGATATAATGGACACTTGATTCAATTGCCGAGCATATATGAAAAATTCACCTATATAGCACTGCTGGTGTTGGGCAGCAACTACTGAAACAGTAGTTGCTGCATCTCCAGTTTGTTAGCATTTTGCTCAAGGACAAAGTGTGTGATTAGGTTGTATTGCTTAACTTATTCTAACAGTGCTCTTGTCTGACTGCTGTGGTGGACCTTGGCTTGACATTGAGAATCAATTTGGAACAAGTTGACTTGGGGGCTGGGAGGGTGAACACATCAACAGTGAGATAAACTTTAACCAGAAGCACGGGTAAAAGTTAGTCATTAGATTGTATCAAGGAGCCATTGTGTAGAATTCAATCATATGCCACGGTTAGATAGTGTGTGGTGTGATTCCAATTATGTGTTTTTTCAGCGCATAAATCATGGCACCTTACCAAAACTGCACCTTAAATGGGAACACCTAATGCCGCTATGGAAAACAGCCACTGACATTACATTTTATGGTGAGGTTATGCCAAAGTGATGTTAGCTGAGCTACCCTTGCATTTCTTAAGGTGATGCAATGCTGAGCCAATATTGCTGTCGCCCTGGGTTTGAACCCACAATCACATGGCTTGTGCTTGTGAAATACGAAGCATCGAAGGTTTTATTCCAATGATAAAAAATGAACCCGTAAAAACAAAGTTTTTCACTCTAAATCCTTTATATGCGTGGCGGCTAGAGTCCTCTCGTCCTCTGGCTTGAGATGGCTGCCACCTATGGGTCAGATGATTGTCTGCCAGCATTAAGCAATTGGTAATTAAATATTTTAAAAAAATTCTCTAAACAGTGTAAAATTTTGGAAAAAAATTTTCACTAAAATTAATTGTCACGCACAACGAGTCTGTGTGGAAAATGTCAGCTCGATTGGATCACGGGAAGTGGGTTAAAAAACGACCGAAAGATTTGCACGGTCGTAAGCAAGAAAGCAAGCACGCAATCAAGCAAGCAAGCGAACTTAATATAAAGGATTTAAAAATATATTCGCCTGTGGAGGACGCGGGGATCGATCCCGCGACCTTTGGCATGGGAAGCAAGGGCGCTACCAACTGCGCTACTCCGCCACGGCCTGTGGAGGGGTTACGCTCTGGGCTCTTACACTCTGACGTTCAGCCAAAGCCATGAATGCGTTCTATTTGAATATATGTAAAATATTTTTTTTTTGCCTAAAAAGTGTAAAATTTTGGGAATTTTTTTTCACGAACAATAATTGTCTGGCACAACGAGTCTGTGTGGAAAATGTCAGCTCGATTGGATCACGGGAAGTGGGTTAAAAAACGACCGAAAGATTTGCACGGTCCTAAGCAAGCAAGCAAGCACGCAAGCAAGCAAGCAAGCACGCGAACTTAATATAAAGGATTAAAAAATGCCATTTATTTACTCAGCAAAGCCTGGCTCTCAAGCCTATCTTTCAAGATGACAGTCTGGAATTGTGATTTTTGACCAATTGCTATTTAAAAGAGTGTTTTGCATGTGGATTAATACCAGAGTACTCGGAGAACCATACAATGGGGTAACACTGAAAGGTCTGCACAGATGGGTTCACAAACATACTTTCTCTACTGCCATCTGCTGGTTCCTCTACAGACTAGCAGGTTTGGGAGTTTTACCAGTACACATGATCCACCAACGCACTGTATTACAGGTGTGTACCACAGCACCTGTTTCAATAATGCGTTGCAATTTGAACATATTTTAGATATATATGTGTGTGTGCAGATGTTTCCGAATCTTCTTATTTACTGATAATGTGCATTCCCGATATTTCACTACAGCGCCTGGAATTGTGTTCCAACTCAACAGCCACTGGCCACTCCTAATGCAGGTTTTCTGCCCACCCAAACACCAGGGAGGTGATATATTTATAAGTCTGAGCTGCCCAAATAATGTGTTTTGAACTTCAGCCAAGGTATTAATACACAAGTTAAAGTATGTGTGGGTGTGTTTTTCATTTTCTGTATATTTTGTTTAAGGGGATACTTATGTGTATACAGTATATGCACATGCCTACATAAAAAAACAGGTTTTCTTGATAAAATATTTCGTCAAAACCAGTAACAAGGTTCAACATGACATGCCTCAAGCCGATTTGCTAGACAATGCGATGCAAGATGAAGGCGAAAAGACGTCCCTCAATACTCATATGGTAACATCGGGATTAACATCACGTGACTTATGTGGGCCCACCCCTACTCTGAATCCCTCCACTCTACCTGTCTTCTTTGAAAACAAACGACTCCATGTAGCTTTGAGGCACTTGTGTAGCCTCTTCCTCCATGTCCTCATTTCTCCTGACCCTTCGCTCCAGTTTTTTTTTCCATTACATTACTTTCCTATTCGTTTCCTCTTATTTCCTATAAACTAGAGCATTACAAATAACCACAAGTGCGTATCAAAATAGTACAATGAAGATCAATAAGAATTGTGTATTGTGGTCAAATGCTTTCAATAAAAATCAACATTCGTACGTGGAAATGTAACGACCACAACAGCCTACATACCAAGCTACTAATCCGAAGCTGTTAAAATAAAATTCGAATCGACTCTGATAAATATATGATTCGCATATAACAATATATCAAAGTTCGAAGTAACCATTAACTTAAGTTAAGCTTATATTAATAAAGAGACACATTTTAAACCCTTGCATCTTCCAAAACTAACCGAGCAGGGGGGAAGAAACCAAAGAGCGAGCTTGATCCAAATACACAAAATCGGTGGTCAGTTAAAAACGTGGTTCCTTGTACGCCAAACCCAAGTTTCTCAGGGCCCTCATGCGCTCATGGGAAGAGCCGTCATATCAGCATTTGTAAGTGGTGATAATGAAAAATGACTGGAAGTTCAGTAGGTGTCATCATCATCATTGGCGATCACCTGGGGTCGAGTATAATTATCATCCTGGTGGGTTCTGTTCGTGGAATTTTGTTCCCTTTCAAGAGGATGCCTGCGCATGACATAATTTAACATGGGGAGACTGACGCATGGGCAGCCACCACGCGGTTCTTGACAGAGAGGGATCAGGGTCCAATGGCATGGAGGCCATGGCGATTGGCGACCTCTCTCTGCTGCAGCCTTCCTCCGCCTTCACGACCATTGTGACTTGCCGTCATCTTCCACCTGCTCCTCCATTGAGGTCTTTGCTGGATCGCGCTTTGTCTAGAAACTTCCCCCTTGACCTTACCAGGAGCTTAGGCCCATGTGAGTGGCTAAGCTCCAAACGTTCAAGCTTCACTACGGCAAGTTGGCGTAGTGGGGGAATCAAAACACGGGCAGCCAGACATCCCTACTTCCGAGGTGTCGCCATGAGCAGCAGTTTACAGGACCACGGAAGGCAGCAAACCGTTCATGGTGGCACATGGCAGGCCGAACGGAAACACCCTGAGTCTCTGCAGTGGGAAATGGCTCGTGGGCTGCGTAATCTGTGCATCTCCAACTTGCAACTGGAAGCCTTCTTGTATGCATGTGTGGCCTTCTCCTTATTGAATTCTTGACTAAGAGCCTCTAGCCAGGAGAGTGTCTTGTATATTCATGCATACATGTACTGTATATATCTACACATTGGGCTGGCCAGAGGATAATTTTGTGAACGTTGAAGGTTGAGACCATCAATTATTTATACACCTCCAGTCCGTAAAGATGATTTTTCTCAACACACTAAGAACTTGAGAAGAAGATGATGTTATGGCTGGGAAGGCAAGCCATTACTCGACTTTCATCACAGGCATGTGAGCCAATGTCGGCCAACTGAAGGCAAGATTGAGGGTCTCCCGACGCCCCTACTGTAGAAGTATTGCCGTGAAGGAAGAGCAGCCGGATGGACCACGGCAGCCAGAGATTGGTACATGGATGCAAGGGCATGCTGGACAGAACAATCTCTATGTCTCTCCAATGAGCCTTGTCAACTCATGAGGGCTGAGCTTCATCTACACAGTATCTCCATCTTGAAGATTGATGGCAACCTCCATCTTATTGACACATCTGGCCATATTATTCTTGAATTATTGGCGAAGGACCTCAAACCCGGAGAGTGTCTTGTATATCTTTCTCTCCTCATCATGCGGCCCTGGAGAGAATGATGTTGATACGGGAAGTCGAATCCAGAGCTCCTCTGGTTTGTTGTGGGCCAGGCAAGCTCGGGTTGGCAGAATGAAGACGACATGGTGGGCCGAGAGCCTCGTGCCAAAATGCAAGACGGTGAATACAAATAATAGGAATAACATACGTCGAGTAGCCTACAAGTAAATCAAACACATTTAAAATAAGAACGATGGATTAAAATGTTTAAAAGTAACAGAAGAACCCTCATGTATCATATTCACTGTGATGGACTGCAATGGTTTATATGACTGTAGCTTTGAAATTATATGAAATATTTTCAAGGTATATTGGGGGGGGGGGGGCAAGGGGAGGGGGTTCCTTTGACTCCTAAACCTACATTAAACCAAACCATTTTGTTTTTGGTATTTGTTTTTAATAATTCATACATTAGAGGACTATGTTATTTGAAAATGAGAGCACGGAGAAGAGCTGGCCAATGGATGGATGATGTTGCCAGATGTCGATACACACACATACCTACATTAATTAGCAATTATAAATTAGTTTCTTAGAGGTAGCTAGGTGGCTCATGAGGCCCACTGCATTGCCATTGTAAAGGGCATTTAGCTGGTAGCACAGAGATTCAGGGTTCAATGTGTACAGAATTTAATAGTCTCAGCTGGATCCCCAGTGACTGCACAGAAATACATTCATGAAAATTTAGTTTTTCACTTTCATTTTGTAACACCCAGCTGCAAGTACGCAATAGTCACGACTGTCGCATTGCAAACCACTCACTCGTCTGCACTGTCTACCAGGGAACAGGCCAGCAGTTGTGCCAAAGTAGACCTTTGAAGGATCTTAAGTTAAGCTCGAGTATGTTACTTCTGGGTCATGCCATGGAACGGTTTGTCTCATTCTGGCAGTATCTGAATGGATTAAACAGTATTTCCTTTGTTTCTTGACATCTGTAACACAATTTTAAAGAATTGCACGAAACTTTGTACCATTGTGGATAATTGTGAGTTACAAATACAAACACAATTCTCCCCCCGCATTATATTAAATAAACTAACATTTGATCCCCATCGGCATACGAGCCTTCACACAAATATTTTCCAGCAGCATTTTTTTAAGCCGGGCAAACTCTTTAGCAGTTTCAACCTGCAAAGTCTCATTTGCAGCCATGCCTGTTAATATAATTGGTGGAGAGAATTTTAATCTGGAGGTTATTTGGAAATATGCCCGTATCAAAGCGTATTTGAGATGCATCATTCAAGACCTGCATTGCAGGTAAATGTCTGTGTCTTGAACCAAGCAGGATTTCACATTCATTGATTTGGTTGAGTCACTTGGGTATATGAAGCATCTCTTGCTGATCTGATGCTTTGTTTTACAAAATAATAATTTAAGTGTATTCAAATTGCATTTTATTTTCATATACATTTTTATTTTGTTGTGTGTATACCGTATGTTTTCTTTCACACCCCCTTTGTATGCTATGGTGGTTCCCTCTGGAATTCACACCTGCGTAGCTGCCAGAAGTTTCTCTACCATTGGGAAATCCCAGATTTGCTTTAAGAGGCTGTGTGTTCGTTCACAGGCATTTCTATGCCTGTGCTGCACGTGGTCACACAGGGGTTCAGTACGGGACGCTGGATATCATTTTTCTACAATGAGGGTGGCCAGAAGACGGTTCTTCTCAGGACACGCATTTCATGTAGCCAAGTATGTAGAACACGTGGCCCTGCAATTATGTGTGCACTCCACTGCTGGAGAAAGCACCTCCACTCGACAGCCTTCTTGAGGGTAGTTTGGCCAACTATTGCACACTGGTCAGAAGTAATGCCAGAGGTTGGAGTACCCACACTTTAGCCCGCAGAGGTACGGGTGGGGGGGTTAAGCAACCTGCACCATTGTTTCAACTGCTTTGCCAGGAGATCGAATCTAACAAGTGACTTATGGATTAATATTCCAGTGCGCCAACCATTACACTATGACAGCATCACAGATGTCTAATGTGAAACCACAAATATTGCATACTGATCTAAACCCGGAAGTCTGAAGTTAAAGTGGGTTTCCATTCAGACAAGCTAATGGCAGTGCTCATCTTTTGTTTACAGCCCTGGACCAGTGGTGGTAATTCCACATTCCTATGGTGGGGTAAGTCTGTCCATAAGATGAGCAATCTTAACTTCCCACAAAGGCAACTCATTTTATTGACCATGGGGGATAAAGGGCAAAGTCGACCTCAAACTGGGATTTTAACTCTCACTCTGGCTATGTTCTGAATCCATAAATAGAGTAGGCAGTACAAATAGTAAATATTGGATAAATCCCAGGTAATTGTTTTATTCACGAATAATACAAAGTAATTTCCCTAAAAAACTCTCGAGATCTCTGCCCAATGGTAGGTCCATAGTTCAAACTTCCTCCATCCTAACCCATTCTATTCCACTCACTCTTCTTCACTATACATACTACAGCTCTTGAGCCAACATTAATCACAAATAGTTGGGTGCATTCCTCAAAGTTTTTTTTAAACCTTCACTGCATGCAGTTTATTGTAATATTAATAAATGCTCTTGAAAAAAGGACTGACGTTGAGTGAAGTTTTCTTACGTAAAGATTAAAAATGTATAAAAAGTACATTTGCAAGACATCCGCATTTTATTGCATAGAAGCATGGTTAAATCCTTTCAGAATTAATTTGAAAAACAAAAGCACATGCACCGAACATAAGGGTTGATTCAGAACCCTTGCCTCTCTGTGCGTGTCATAAAACAGAATGAGTACCTTGAAGTTGGGAGTTGTTCAACAAAGTGTGAGTGGTGTGCTGTTAGTTGTCCATTGTAACACTTTGCTGCCATCGTTGTCTCCCAGACAATTTGCCCTTGAAAAACGAGCTGTATAGATCTATGAGCTTCACTCGAGTTATAAACATCTGCCTTCTCACCCATTGTAAAACAGTTGTCACCAATCATACACATGCCAATGTGTTAATGTGTAGATAGATGCATGTGTGTTATGTGTTATGGTGTGGCCGCAACTGTACTTGTACAATTGCTTTCCCCAGGTCCATTGCCGATATGGACCCACCACTTGCACCAGGTAACTCACTTTAGGCTAAGTCAACCTTGGAGGGGCCCAAGACGATTTCTTATACCAAATACCAATAGTGCAGTGTGTGGCTTAGGAATTAACCCAGGTGAATAGGATTGCAGTGTGGTGCGCTCACCACCCAATTCATCGCTAACCACTCGCGCACCTAAAATAGGCACTTACACGGCAATGTAGTGCAATGCAGTGCTTGCTGTGTGTCTGCTCATGATGACGCCATCTAACCACGGCACTGGACATTTTTCAAAGCAACGCGCCCAAATGTAGGGCGTGTTTCATTGGCAGGAATTCCTCTACCAAACATTGCTCCAAAGCCTTCTAGTGTTGGGGCCCGAGCAATTAGTTAATTCCCCCACGCCTGTGCATTGCCACAGCCAGTCGTCCTTTCACAAACTCACATAGTGGGCCATCTGTTATCACTGTTAACAGCGGTGTCTCTAACTTGATCATTTTGGGTTTCCCAATTGTGTAATCGTCATAATAAATACTGTAGGTGGCGAAGTGTATTGGAGGGCTAATGTGAACATCTGGGTGAGCCAAAGCTGCTGAAATTCTGGATTTGTGGTGCAAACCGGTTTTAAAGTATAGTGAGTTTGATGATCTGTAGTAATGAAGGCACAGTAATAATATAACAAAACGGATTTCTTTGTATTCCATAATAAAGCTGAGGGGTAAAGCATTGATTTGTTTATTACCTCGGTAGTATCTCGTCTCCAGGCGACTCCCCACTCGTGACTTCCTGCTCATCATCCTCCGTTCCATTTTTGGGTCCTCTCGGCAGTGCAGGGCCCATTTCGAGCTCCAGCGTACAGGCAGTCCCCGAGATACGAACGTCCGACTTATGGACATCCGCACTTACGAATGGGTCTCTGGAACGTAACCCATTCGTAAGTCAAGGACTGCCTGTAGTTATATAAAAAATGTGAGTCTTTACAGTCGTAGTATATTCGAATCTTTGAATCTTCATTATCGTCTATGTGATAATAAGTAAATTGTATCTATCCTTCGTGGCAAAGCCGTATACTTTTCTTTTAGCTCATGGTTACCAAATGTACGTTTTATTAACGAGCAGTCGTGGCCTAACGTCGGTGATGCTGAGAGCTGACGCCAAAAAGAGTGAAGTATAGCCGCTCGAACCAGATGTCGCAGCTGCGGTTCAACCCGCACAGCTCAGGGGTCACCTCAGGTGGTTCTGGGACGAGTGGTCCAGATCAACCAGGGACAGATGGGTGCATCGCACGATAAGTAGGGCTACAAGCACCACCAGATCGTTCCTCGTGGTGCTGGGACACATGGCGGCGGCTATCGCCGTGGGCCCACCTTGAAATGAAAGCATTACATTGGTGTCTCCTGGAACACTGGGAGCCCCTGTGGGGAAACATGGGCCAGTTCGTGCCCCCTGTCCTGCTCAGCAGAGATGGATTGCCGTGTGGTGGTGCAAGAAGGAGACTTTACAGTCAGGGTCTCTCTCCTAGGGTTCTGTCAGGAACGGATGACCATCGAAACTGATGCCACCCTGAAGGGCTGCGGAGCACACCGTTATCATCAGGTGATTCAGGGAGTGCGGTCGCCCGAGGAAGCGAGGTGGAGCATCACCCTCCTCGAGTTGAGGGCGATCCGTCTGGCCCTCCACAGGTCACGCGGTGGTGGTCCGTCATGACAACGTCACCGCGGCGCGATGGTGAACAGGCAATGGCCCCTTAATGAGGGTAGCACATTGGGTAAGTCTGGTGGCTCCGGCACCTAGTGGGCACAGTGTGGTTGGAGACTGGCTTAAGTCATGAGAAGCCGGACCCCAGGGAGTGGTCGCTTCACGTGGAGGTGTGCGCGATGAGATTGTGTGCCGGTCCAGCGAGCTTCACAGGTGATAACATCACCTTTATTCTACCTTTTTAAGGCCGAAACAGGAGAATGTATTCACAATTCTGGCTGTCGCCTGATGAAGCTGGTTGTAATTACCAGCGAAACGTCGCACTCGAATTGTAAATGTTGTGCGTTTACTGTCCACCACATCAGTATGCTGAAGTAGTAACTAATTGGCACGTTTTTTTTCGTGACAAACCTTGCCAATTGGCTGTGTCAGGTGGTGGCGGGTTTAACGATACATTTATAATTAACACGATCTAGCTAAAACAACCTTTATTATGGCTAATATTGGTCGCGTTAAACTAAACGTGGCTTGATTCGTTCCTGGCAACCCTTGTTTTATAACAACAATATCATTCTTTACAGCTCTTTATCAGTCCACTGTTGAATGAAAAGCCTCCCCACACCTTTCGATCATAGAGGTTTGTGTCACCATACTTCACCTTTGCTAATCACTATGGTAAGATGAAGGGGCGGTCATAACAGGTTCAGATATCACTTGCTACTCCGGTGGTCATGGCCGGATATCGAACTTTCATTGTGCAGTGCGCTAATCAGAGGTGTGGACTCGAGTCATGTGACTTGGACTCGAGTCAGACTCGAGTCATGAATTTGATGACTTGCGACTCGACTTGGACTTGCATAACAATGACTTTGTCCCACCTATGAGATGTGGACTCGAGTCAGACTCGAGTCATGAATTTGATGACTTGCGACTCGACTTGGACTTGCATAACAATGACTTTGTCCCACCTCTGGCGCTAATCACTTCACTGTTGTATTATAATAGTGTAGGGTTGTTACGGGAGGGCTGTAGGTGCATGGGATCCAACGGGGAATAAACACAGTGGGCGGAGCTCCGGGAGTACACGGGGGGGGTGCCCGCAGCGACGTCCGCATCAGGCAGCCTGGGGGGTTGTGATCCTGACGGGGGGGTATAAAAGGGGAGGACAGAGAGAGCTCGTGGCTCAGTCTGGGAACGAAGGAGGAAGAAGGAAGATCTCCTAGTTAGAAGCCCTGGACTCCCCTCGACGCCGCCCTTGTCAGGGCTGCGGAGGATCAAGCCAGAGGCGTGGTTCCGTGAACCAGGGTCAGTACCCTGGGACTCCGGAGACCGTAGCCCGATTCACCAGTGTCGGGCCAGTTAGCCTCCCCTAGCCCGTTAGTGGAGGACTTGGGAGTAGGTCAGGATTAGCTAGGGTGTATCCCCAGTTATCCGGGTGAGGGGGCCGCTACCCCCTCTAGTGCTGTCCTGTACCGACAACTTGTAATAAACATACGTGTGCCTCAACCTGGGTGTCCAGCGTACTTACCGGTACTTCATCTGGGGTCAGAAGTATTACGAACATGGATACACGTCAGACAGCTCGAGCCAGAGTGCCGGACGAGGACACTGCTGAAATCGTTGAGCCCGAGACGGCTCACCAAGACATGGTACAGCCGGGGCCTGACGCGTTCCTGCCGGGGCATCGGCATGAAGAGGGGCCGCAGCCAGACGCGCTACGGCTGGCTCACGAGAGGCTGGCGGAGCTGCTGTATGCCGCTGCCGCCACGCTGGAAAACATCACGCGGCTGGGGGCTGGTGGTCCACCACGGGGCGAGGGGAGTCGACGACCGGAGCGCCTTCCCGCCATTTCGGAAGACTCCAACTTTGAAATTCCCGCCATCGCCACGGCAGCTGCAGAGGGCGTGGCCGGGCTAAACCTTGGGTCCGACACCGCTCTCGCTGGGACAGCCGCATCATCGCCAGCGGCGGGAACGTCATCACGGCTGCGACAGGCGATTCCATCTGCCATTCGCGCCGACGCACAGCCGAGTCCTGGGGATAGCAGCCTGCAGACTTCCAAGGCGAACGCTGCGCTGCAACAACGCCTACCTCCGCTGAAGGAATTTGTTGGCGCGGAGGGCGACTGGGGCGGCTTCCAGCGTCGCTTCATCGCCCACCAAGAAATGGCTAGGTGGTCGGACGACGAAGCCCTCTGCGCGCTGCCGGCGCTCCTCGACGCCGACGCGCTCGCCGCCCTCACATCGGCGCCAAGAGAGAAGCGTTCTACTCTGCCGAGGGCGCTACAACTGCTGGCTGGGGTCTATGGACCATCTGCAGAATGCAGACAGCAGTTCTACGACCGCAAGCGGGGTGAAAAAGAGTCGCCCCTGGCATACAGGACGAGCCTCCTGGCGCTGGCCAAAACGGCTTTTCCCCGTATGGACGACGACGGCGTGGACGCGATGGTCACGGAGAAGATCCTCCTCCTGGCAGACGACCTGGACATCGCTGTCGTCGCACAGGAGGACGCCGAGATGACCTCTCTTCAGGCGGCGCGCCTCCTTCACGCCAACCTTCTGTCCCTGCGGCGGAAAGCCAGCAGGGCATCGGCCGGGCGTGCGGTGGCTGCAGCCACCCTTCAGACGGAGGAGCTCTACGCCGTCGACCACCGACGGCAACAGGCGCAAGGAGCACGGGCGGGCCGGGACGGCTCAAGCCGGTTCGACCGTCCATCGTCTCCACCGGGGGGTCCGCGGTGTTTCAACTGCGGCGTTCGGGGCCACGTCGCCTTGGGGTGCCGCTCGCCTCGACAGCGCGGGACGACGCCTCGACGGGACGCCGGGCCTCCTCCTCCCAAGCTCCAGCAACATGATCCGGCGAGTCGCGGCACCACACATGTTTGGCCAAAGCACCCGCCCGTTGCACACTCTCGCACCACAACGAACGGGGGGCCGATGTTGCGTTGCGACGGCCCAACGCGGATCACTGCGGGGACTCGAATCGAGCCCAAACAGTGGTCCGTGTTGGCCCATCGCGTGGTAGCCGCGTCGTCAGGGTCGTCGGCCGTGGTCGGACACATTGACGGGGTAGAGGTACGCATCCTGGTCGATACGGGGGCATCGGCGACAATCATTTCGGAGTTAATTTACAATATTCTGCCTGTACAAAGCCGGCCCTTACTGCCGGTTAACGTCCCATTCTATGCCGCTAACGGGGGCTCTCTGGGCATCATGGGACAGATTCGCGCGCAAATTTGTATCGGGGACATCAAATTGTCGGGGCCGATTTTCGTTTCCTCCTCGCTGGCGGTTCCGTGCCTGCTGGGGACGGATTTCTTAGGAAAAATGCCAATTCGTATTTTGATCGACCAAGGATGCATTGAGCTTCCGTCAGGGCGACGCATGGCCTTCCTGCCTTCCCCTGCGGCGGCTCGGACGGCGTTCGCGACGGTACCGGCGTTTGTCGTCAGAACAGTTAGTGTGCCGCCGGGAGCTCAAATGCTAGTGCCTCTGAAACTTCGTAAGCCCTTCGCTATGGGCGTAGGGGATCAGGGTGTTTTGCTGGGACCGTCTAGGGCCGGGGTTAGTGCACCTAATTTGATTCCGGCCCAGACCGTCGTAAGAGGGGACGAGGACCCTTTCATCGCGGTCCTCAATGTGGGGTCGCAGACAGTGGTGGTCCCTCAAGGGACGGTGCTCGCTCACGCGACGCCGGTACCCTGCGAGGAACCTGTCGCGAACCATGTTGGCACTGCTTCCCGAATGCTCCCACATTCGGACAGCGATGAAGGGTGGCTCGACGCGCTTTGTGCGGGATCGACGGACCTGACAAATTCAGAGCGCCAACAGCTTAGAACGCTACTGAGGGAATTTTCCGACGTTTTCAGTCGGGATAAATATGATTTGGGTTGCACTCACCTGCTGCGTCACCATATTGACACGGGTGACAGCGCGCCAATTCGCCAAACTCCGTTTCGGTTAAGTCCCGCCGAAAAGGACCATGTCAAATCGGCTGTTGATGACATGTTAGCCGCCGACATCATTTCTCCCTCCACCAGCCCTTGGGGAGCGCCGATCGTCCTGGTTAAAAAGCAGGACGGCTCGTTGCGGTTTTGCGTGGATTTTCGGCGCCTTAATAAAATTTCGGTTGCCGACGCATACCCGCTCCCACGGATGGACGAATCGCTGGACGCCTTGGCGGGAGCGCGATTCTTCTCCACACTAGATTTACTTTCGGGATTCTGGCAGCTTCCTCTGGACGATGATTCTAAGCCTAAAACTGCTTTCCGTACACCGCACGGCCTGTTCCAATTCAACCGGTTGCCGATGGGCTTACACTCAGCGCCGGCAACTTTCCAGCGATTGATGGAATTGGTTTTGGCTGGATTGCAATGGGAATCGTGCCTGATTTATTTGGATGACGTTATTGTCTTTGGTAAAACTTTTGATGAACATCTCCAGAGGTTGCGGGCGGTTTTCCTAAAGATGCGGGCTGCTAATTTGAAATTTAAGCCCCAGAAATGCCATTTGTTACGCGAGTCGGTGCGTTATTTGGGGCACATCGTAGGGCGCTCGGGTATTGCTACCGATCCCGCCAAAACGCAGTGTGTCAGCTCCTGGCCGACTCCCACCTCGGTGGGAGAGGTCAGGAGTTTTATTGGCTTCGCATCATATTACCGACGCTTCGTCGCTAATTTTGCAACGATTGCCAAACCCCTACACGCGTTAACATCGAAAGGGGTTCGGTTCCACTGGGGTCAGGAGGAGGAAGCTGCTTTCTGCTCCCTTCGGGACGCCCTGGTAAAGGCTCCTCCCCTGATTTACCCAGATTTTTCTAGGCCGTTTTTGCTCGACACCGACGCGAGCAACACGGGTATTGGAGGTGTGCTTTCCCAGGTGGTTGACGGCGTGGAACGGGTGGTTGCGTACGGCAGTCGGGTGTTGTCTCCAGCGGAGCAAAGATATTGTGTCACCCGTAGGGAACTGTTGGCAATTGTCTATTTCATCCAACAGTATCGCCCATATCTGTACGGTCGGCGTTTCACCGTCCGCACAGATCATGCGGCACTGCAGTACGCCCTGAAGGTTCAACAGCCATCGGGACAATTGTCCCGATGGTTGGAGGTCCTCCAGGATTTCGATTTCGAAACCACCTACCGTAAGGGCGTTCGCCACACCAACGCTGACGCTCTGTCACGGATGCCAACCGCCTCCGAATGCGCATGCCTCCTGGGGTCTGGGCGTTGCAAGCCGGCAGGGGACATGATGAATCCGGTCCTGGCGGCCGCCGCCAATGACGAAACATTGGTCACCATTGATATCGCGGAACAGGGGAAAGATTCCCTGCTTGGGTTGCCCGTTAATGAATGGGGGCGCCTCCAAATGGAGGATTCCTCCCTCCTCGCGTTGCGTCGTCGCGCCGGGGAGAGGGGGCGGGGGACGGGTGAGGCCGACGCTTGGGGCATGCACGCAGGGTTGCTCATGCATTGGGACAGCAAATCCCACCGTCACCGGCTGGTGGTCCCTTCGGGATTACGGGGTAAGGTGGTGTGGGCTGCGCATGAGCGCCTCCTCCACCTGGGGACCCAGAAAACTCTCGCCTTGCTCCAGCTGAATTTTTTTTGGCCAGGCATGACAAGGGATGTCACTGATCTGTTGGCAGCGTGCCCTATGTGTGCGCAGCGCAAACCACCGGCACGGGAGTCGAACCCGCCCTTGCAGTCCATCCAGGTCTCCCGAGTAAATGAACTGGTCGCACTCGACATTCTGGGGCCATTCCCCGCCACCCCCAGGGGAAACAGATATTTGCTTACTGGGGTCGAATATTTTACGCGCTGGCCTATGGCCTGGCCCCTGCCAAATCAGTCGGCAGCAGCCATCGTCGACGCCTTTGTCCAGGGTTATGTCATGGACAAAGGTGCTCCGGAGCGGTTGCTGACCGACCAGGGTAAAAATTTTTCCGGGAAACTCCTAAAACAAGTCTGTGATCTCCTAGGAACGAAAAAAATTCGAACCTCTCCTTATCACCCGCAAACGGACGGGATGGTCGAGCGTCTGCATCGCACCATCTCGTCTATGTTGTCGCAGCAAGTCTCGGACTCACAGACTGATTGGGACTTACAAATTCAAGGGGTTCTAGCGGCATACAGATTGGCTCCCCATGCTGCGACGGGATTTTCACCATTCTTTCTTATGTATGGCCGCGAACCCGACCCACCTGTTTCGGCACAGCTGCAGATCCCCGCGCCGCTGGGAAAAATTAAATTGGATGAACACGTTAAATTTAACCTTGACAAACTGACTGAGGCGCGGGATGCTGCGAGGCTAAATTCTGACAGGCGTCAAAAGGCGAACGAGCGCCTCAGGCTGGCTCGCGCGCACGTGCTGCAGTGGAAGCCGGGGGACAGGGCATGGCTGCACTGTCCCCAGGTACCACTCGCGACCTCCTCTAAACTCGTGCGCCCGTGGCGGGGCCCCGTCGAGGTTGTCGAGGTTTTGAGGCCTCAGTGCGTTCGAATCAAATGGGGCAGGCGCCGGTGGTTTGTACACCCCTCTAGGCTAAAACCGTTTGTTGCGGTGCGAGGGCCCACTCCACACGCGCGGGGCCAAGCATGTGGGGGGTCGACCGACTCGGAGGGTCCGTCGCTGCTCTCGCCTGATGTGTTGCCGGCTGTCCCACCCACAGGTGCACCGGGAATGACGGGCTCATGCCCTACAACCCACACGGGTGATGCCGACGGTCGCGCCACTTCAATCGCGACCTCATCTCGAAAGGGACAGCCGCCACCGGATGGTCCGCCGTCCGGGGTTGCCCCGTGTGACGGGCCTGCGGCAAGGACGCGCGCTAAGATGCGCAGACTCTTATAATATACAAAAAGAAGAAATTTTTTTTTATTTCACGTGTCATGGTTACTGTATGCTGCGTCGGTGGTGCGCTCCTGCCACATTGTGTGTGTTGTGTTGTGTGTGTGGGCGGGGTGTGTGTGTTGTGGGTGCGTTGTGTGTCGTGGGTGTGCTGTGTGTGCTGGGGGAGTTCCTGGCTAGTTGTATATACGCGCTTTTACGGATTTCGTATTTATACGGGGGGGGGGGTGCGTCGGACATTCCCTTCGGGGGTGTGCTTGTTCTTCTTGTTGTTCTTGTTGTTGTTGTTCAATTTGCATTTTGTTGGAAAAAAAATGAGGCACACACGGGGTTGAGGGGTAAATGTTCCTTTATTGGAATTGTTGCAGCCGGGACGGCTGCGAGCTGTAATGGGGGGAGTGATGTAGGGTTGTTACGGGAGGGCTGTAGGTGCATGGGATCCAACGGGGAATAAACACAGTGGGCGGAGCTCCGGGAGTACACGGGGGGGGTGCCCGCAGCGACGTCCGCATCAGGCAGCCTGGGGGGTTGTGATCCTGACGGGGGGGTATAAAAGGGGAGGACAGAGAGAGCTCGTGGCTCAGTCTGGGAACGAAGGAGGAAGAAGGAAGATCTCCTAGTTAGAAGCCCTGGACTCCCCTCGACGCCGCCCTTGTCAGGGCTGCGGAGGATCAAGCCAGAGGCGTGGTTCCGTGAACCAGGGTCAGTACCCTGGGACTCCGGAGACCGTAGCCCGATTCACCAGTGTCGGGCCAGTTAGCCTCCCCTAGCCCGTTAGTGGAGGACTTGGGAGTAGGTCAGGATTAGCTAGGGTGTATCCCCAGTTATCCGGGTGAGGGGGCCGCTACCCCCTCTAGTGCTGTCCTGTACCGACAACTTGTAATAAACATACGTGTGCCTCAACCTGGGTGTCCAGCGTACTTACCGGTACTTCAATAGTATAGAATTGTAGTCTATTGTGCATTCACAAACATACTTTAATATGAAGTAAATTATTCCAACTGCAGGCAATTGTGTACGTTAGAACTGCAAGCTGTTTTGATTGGAAGTGTGTTCATAAATTGTGACACCAACCTGACATTTATACTCGTAGAATTCGTGTTTTTGGCCTACACCGAAACACAAATGTGTTGACCCCACAGTATTTTACTATATTTCCTCTCGAAAAAAACCGCCTGTAAAAAAAAACTAATAAGAAATGCCAGGAAGCTTGCTTGGCAGCATTTGAACTCGTGTCAACCAGACAGTTTGACAAAACGCCAACGGAACTGAGAACACTGCCTGATACAACGGCGGTGTTTATAGACATTGATGCAGCAGAGCCAGCTGCCTCATGTTTTCAAAACACGCAGGCGCATTGTAGACACCACAGCTCGAAGGAAATGTTCAAGTAATTGGGCAGGGCTGCCCGCATGAGGCAATTGTCTTGTGGCTATTCCTTCCTGCAGAAAATCACTGCCGGGATATCGTGGTGGTTTCGCTCGCCGCTCACCACTGAGGCTGTGTGCAAGGGGTTTGACGGGGTTTGGTTCCAGCTTTCTTCACGTAGGAAATGTTAAAACAACGTAGACTAGACGTGTAACAACGCAGTGATTCGTCGATTAAAATCCACTCGCCTGCTCGCAGCGCGTGCGTGGAATCATGTGCATAAGCATCAATTGTTTTTTATTCGTACAGTGTATGTTGTTTGTGATTGTTGCGTACAACTTCTGCAGTCACTCGAGATGCAACACTTTACCAAAAGTATACAAAAAAACAATGAAGCGACACTTGAATCAAATGTTGGACTCGAATTGGGATAATTCATCGAATTGCAAAGGAGATGAATTGTCCTCGTGTGTGTGTGTGTGTGCATGAATTTTCTCCGGGAACGCAAGATGCTGCTCCTTGAAAAGGAATTGACCAAGCATCACGGATACAAGACTCTCTTTAAAATGAGTCTTGAGACTTCGTGATACTTCCCTGCTTTAACAAAACAGGATTTATGTTTTAAACAACCATTACAATTCAGCTAATTGCACTGCCATATCCATAATGATGTTTGTTCACATTGATGATTGACAGACATCTGAACACATGTGCACCATAATTGTTGCTCTTGCATTTAGTATTTCTTTGCCATTTATTATACAAAACAAGTCACGTGCATGCAAATCTCTTTTGTATCCTCACAGGTGACGAAAACAGCCAACGTGATGAAATCCCACCTCGGATGGCCCACCCACCGCGGCGCAGCGAGCAGAACACGAGCTAAAGGTGCAAACGGGATGAGATTATATGATTTGCTGTTACATCTCAGCAGAAGCCTCCTGCGAAAGGGTGAGTGCTGCAAAAAAACGTTCACGGGATACCACTGCGCTATCGTGCGCGCGCGGAGCCAGTTAAGTGATTGTTATTTTCGAATTTCACCAGAGACAAGCAGATGCCCAATACTATGTTGGTAGCCTCAGGGCTCAAATTCATTTTATATTGCTCTTGAAAGTAAATGCTTATGATACTGTGTGTCTTTGTGTGTTGCAATGCGACTCAATTCGTGACCCCAAATTGTCGCAATTCAGGGGGCACGATTTAATTCAAGCATCAGTTCTTTCTCAATTGATATGAGTGGAGTGGTTAGTGGACTGCGCTTAAATTCAAGTTGCCCGAGTTCGATTCCCACTCGCAACCAATAATAGTGGCGATTTTTTTTTACTGGTTCTAGTCCTGCTCGAGGTCGACTCGGCCTTAAATGAGTACCTGGTGCAGAGTATAAACATGAGCACTGGAGAGCCAAAGGTGGTCTGGCGTGGTGCTGGCCACCCACCCACCCCCTTGAATGCTGTGTCGACCTTAATAGGTGTTCGCTAACAGCCCTTGCCCCACCAGTGCATTTACCACTATATGAGAGGATCTTTGTCGTTGTTGCAGAGCAAAGCCCATTCTATTGCTGGGATTCTACCGACTGATTTCAGAGACACTCCACCTGCCGGAGATCGACTGTGGAATCAAGAGCTTGGGCTGCCCTAATTGAGCGCACAGTGAGTCTCTGAACACTGTTGGAGAGGGTTTCTTCCCACATGGGAGGTAATGTTTCACTCTATCTTAGACGCATCTTTATTTAAACCCTCTCAACAGGGTATGGCGGCATCGAGTGTGCAAGCGTACAATGTGGGGCATGGCCATGGTTGCTCAAATGTTGACTGCAGCATGAAGTCCAAAACCTTGACAAAATTAGGCCATCGTTAAACATTGAAAAGCAGATGCAAAAGTGATGGATGTTCATGATGTTTATGGTGCATGGTTCATAATATGAGTTTCTCAACCATAAAACGTAGATGCTAAGATTTTCGTGTGTGTGTCCCCCGGCGTTATTGTCCAAAAGTGGACGTTTAAAATATTACCTGCGAATGAGTGAATTGGGAAAACACACGGCAACATCGCCTCAATTGCAAAACCTAGCAGGACCCTCCCGAAAAAGATCACCGATACTCAGTGAGGCTTTGTTAAGTAAATACTTGTTCGTGTATTAAGAGATTGGAGGAAAAAAACATTACCCACAATGAATTGCCAAGCTAAACAGACAAGCAGTGACACACATTTCACCACTTGGCAATGTTGTACAATGATGAATGTTTCCTGTATTAACTCCTTGCTACTTTCTGTTGTGAAGTGTTCTTAGCCGTCAGGTGTGATTAATACCGGTATTTTTTTAAAGTTAAACGTCTATCCATGCAATAAACGTCACAAGGGGGGAAAGTCATGAGTGAATGAGCTGGTTTTTGCAGCCTGACTGGCAGAATTTGCTGCAAACGTTGCAGCAAATGCAATGCAAGGTGGGCAGGTACAGTTGCAAAGGAATGCCTAATGCCGAATGCATTAGCTATTCAACAGGGTTCCTTCTAGTTTCAGTAACACTGGCTTGCAGCACCGGAGTGGGCTACGCCCATAATCCAGTCAGTGCTGTGGAGGGGGTACTTGGCATATCGCATGGGGCTACATTTATAAAGAAAGTACAGAAAGTAGGTTGTTAGTGTGTGCGTGTTTTCAAATGTGATCATGAAACTAATTATGAGCATAGTTACCATATGTGGTGATGTCATAGCTCAACCCCCATTAAAATTAAAAAATCGCCAGCATTAGATTTGTTTTAATGAATACTATATTCAGGAGTCACCAGTGTACAACATGCTGCATTTAGTCTTTTTATGTGGTTCATATCCAGCTGTCCTGGAACTTTTGTGAAAAATTTCACGTTTCTACAATGCACTAGTCTGGCCAGAGGACAAACCGGTGTTAACGCCACACAAATTGCCGCAAATTTTATTGCCACGCGTGGTGACGATGGGCCAGTGCGACTATTTGAACTCGTGATCTTATGACTGAGAGGTTAGCAGCCTTTCTGCTCTACCTACTGAGCTATTTATTTGTGTAGCCCATTTATGAATCTGCCGTTGGATGAGGGCATCCCTATGCCTTTTGTGGGTTCTGACCATACTCTACCACGTTGGTCAGTGTAGGTTTGTGAAAGTGGGCAGCACGGACATGCGACCATAATCATAGTCCAACAATTGATGTTGCTGTACTGCCATATGCTGCCCATCACATAGCCTGGCAGCCTTTAACAACCTGGTCGCTGGTCTTTCTAGCACTATTCAGGCTCAGTCCTGCCTAGCTTCAGAGGTTGATTTGGTCATACGCTCTGAGCCTTAAGAAAGATTGTTTACAATAGATTCCCCCCCATGTAAATATAATCACATATTTTAACACGAAGGCTTTCGCGACTAATATCAACCATAATATAAATATATTTAAATACATGTACGCAATCTAACCCAAAAAACCTCTATTATGGACGATCACACATGTCTGTTGGATAAAGATATGTCCTTCCATAAGAAGGTAATGCTTTTTGATGGAACTGACCATGAAAAAGAATGCTCTCCCATGCAATGGCTTGATTGCTACCTGCAAGTCTCTGCTCTTACTCATCTGTGTGAAAACTGTGACAACTATTGAAGACTACCTGTCAGTGCAGACTGTAGCCATCAATGTGGACCAGTGAATACTAAACACATCCACGTGGACTAGACTCATCGTCCAGTCTATGGCGAATGCGCTGTTTTCGTGGCGTGCTTGCCGTCGCCGTTCCCGTGTTCCGCGCACAGCAATGGACAGGGTGGGAGCTGTAAACATCCCTGACTGGAAGCTGGGAGCACTTGCTGCGGCAGCTTTCGCCCGGATGTTTGCTGCTGCCATCTGTCAAGGGCTTCAAGGAGAAGCATGCAATTTGTCTCAATTAACACAGGTGCTTTGCGCGTCCACCAGGAGCGCCATCTCACGAGATTTCACACGCGTTAAAATGAGCTTTCGGTTATATTTTGGGGGCGGCAGGAGAAAGAGGCTGGCATAATTCACTTTGAATAGGGCATTTAGAGAGAAGTTATTTCTTTCGAGGTGGCCCGATAAGCTCCGGTGCTAATGCCAAGGGCTTCAGTTCAAGAGACTGAGCTTGGAGGGCTTGGGAGCCTTGATTCAAATCCATGTTTCAGCCACGTGTAAATTGCCCTCTTCTAAGCCCAGTCACCAATGCCTACACAAACAAATCCATTATATTGCATTGAAGTTTTCACTCCGTTTAGCAGCTTCGATGACTCAAAAATGTAATTGCCACCCTGTACTTACGTACTTATTTACAGGGTTCAGCTTGTGTTGGATCAGAGGTCCATTGAAATTGCTTCAAAAAGCAGTTGTGTGACGTAATCTTCTGGTGGTTGTTTCCCGACATGTGATGTTGCATCGCTCGCCGTGAGCATATCGAGTGGGAATTTCTTAATTTCACAACGTGACGCCAATAGCACAACTCGTTCCAGGACCTGGAGCCCTCACGGCGATGCTGTTGTATATCTCTCCGATGTCCCGCAAAGTCGCTTCCCAAAGAAGCTCCTAGCACGTGGAGCGAAATGCCAGACACCTTGTCCCGAGAACACTGGGTAAAACCCGAACACTCAACGGAGAGCGATGGCATAACTGGTTTATAGCTGGGGGTTGTGGGCGATCATAAAGTTGATGAGTATACTCTTTAATTTGCTTGGAGTTAATTACTTATTTTGTAATTTTGTATCCACACGCGCATATACATCCGCGGGATATGATATATCCATGCTCTGTGTGTGTTAAAACCTACTGTGTGGGCGTATATATATCGAGACAAAGATCCCCCGTATAGGCTTAACAGACTGTTGGGGCAAGTACTGTGAGCGAGCATTCATGAAAGGCCGGCACGGCACACGAGGGGGTGGGTGGCCAGCACGACCTTTGTCTCCCTATTGGCGATGTTTACCCATCGCACCAGGTACTCATTTGAGGCTGAGTCGATCTAGGGGAGGCCCAGGACCGATTCAGATGATCGTCACTGGTGTTAGCCATGTATATATCCGCACAAAGACAGACATCCATGTACATCTTGTGCACGTGCACGTGTGGATACGGACACATGGATTATGACAGACTCATTGCAGTTTTGCGTTAATGTATTCTAAATGCTTTGGGCATTTATAGTTCTTTACTAGCCAGCAGTCATGTGCTTTAGTGTGCTTCTCCTAACGGTGGAATGTTACGTCCCCCAGCTGAAATGAACGAACCTTAATAGCCTCATTGTTTTCACCTTTAGGCAACCTAAAGCCAGCTCGGTGTACCCGCCAGTGCTCTCACAAACCACGTGGGTTGTGCTTAAAGAACAAATATTAAAGAACTCTCATTTACACACTGCATTTTACAGCTCTGTAAAAGGCCCATGTGGACCGTGGGATAATGGTCAGATGCCAGTGGCGACGAATCGTGATTTGACCTCCGATATCCCTAAAACCCATGGACTGGCCTGAGGGTTTTAACTGCAGTTAGCATAGAGAAATGTGAGTTTAAAAATTATAACAATTCTTTTAATTATTATCATGATAATATTAAATCTTGACTTAAAGCTTTCGTGACTGCAGGAATTCTTATTCTTTGGTCTTTCGGTAAAGTCACGTAGATAGGTTCAAAGAAAATAAAAATAAACTACGACGTTTCGATCGCAACACAAGCGGTCATCTTCAGGAAAAGGGGGGTTAGCTTCCAAGGCAAACTGTCTATAAGGGTTTGAAATGGGCATAGCCCAAATGTCAGCAGCCAATGATAATCAAGGGGCTGCCAGGTGAAAATTAGCATGTTAAAGAGAGATTAGCAATTTAATGGAAGATCGCAGAGCCGCAACCAAGAGATCGGCGCGCGAAGTGTCTGTGAAAGCGCAAGTTTGAAATGGGCGTAAAGCACAACTAACATCGGAAGGTGGTAGGATGGGAACATCATAGCCAATTATGACTTAAACTGGTTGATAACGTCCTTCCAATGATTGTTCAGTTTGTACCCATCTTCTCAGTTTAAATTGTGTCTGTGTCTATATATATGGATGGCTTCATGAACGAATCCTTGTTGATAGCCAGTGGGCTTGCAAAGCACCTTCGTCTTAGATAATCTATTTTGTGTGTGCCCACCGCATTAAAACAATGATCAGCCACGGCCGAGGTATTGGTCCTACCGTGTTTCAGATCTGCCTTATGTTCACGAACACGGTCCGTGACATGTCTCTTAGTTTCCCCAATGTAACTACTGCCGCAGACACAGCTTAGTTTGTAGACTCCTGGTTATTGCATGTCATGGATCACATCCTTCACAGATGGGATCAGATTTTTGTGCTACGCCCATTTCAAACCCTTATAAACAGTTTCCCTTGGAAGCTAACCCCCCTTTTCCTGAAGACGACCGCTTGTGTTGTGATCGAAACGTCGTTGTTTTTTGTTATTTTTTTGTTATTTTCTTTGAACCTATCTATGTGACTTTACCGAAAGACCAAAGAATATCATAATATTAATTTACTGCCCATTTTCGATTTACTGCCAGATGAAGGCCTTTGAATGCTGTGTGAGTCATGGAGTTTGGCCATACTTCACCATGATGACCAGTGCAGCTTGGTAAAGGGGAGAGATGGGAATGACCCGGACTGGTTCGGATATCACTCACTGCAAATGTTAGCCGTTGCCCGGCTCATAGTGTGCAGTGTGTTAACTGTTATGTCAAAGTGAGATGAAATTAAGTGGCACAAAATTTGGGCAAATTAACAAACAGAAGATGTATGCTCTTTCGTAATCTACATACATACCAATAGTAAATATAGACATACTCTTAGGTTTTTTCGGTAAAGTCACGTAGGTAAAAAAATAAAATAAAAAATTACTAAAAGTAATTATAGAAATAAAATAAAATACTAAATCACGACGTTTCGGAGGCAACACAAGTCTCCGTCATCAGGTGGGACCGTCACACTTGATACAGCAAATCTAGCTGTGACGGTCCCACCTGATGACGGAGACTTGTGTTGCCTCCGAAACGGCGTGATTTATTATTTGATTTTATTTCTATTATTACTTTTAGTAATTTTTTATTATATTTTTTTTACCTACGTGACTTTACCGAAAAAACCTAAGAGTATGAATCCTTGCAGTCACGAAAGCTTCAAATCTAGAAATAAATATAGACAGCACCTTGATAGGCGCAAGCCAGGAAAAACGAAGTGCAACACCAATGTTACGTTGTGTGCGTTTTTAATGCAGTGATTGTTGACCAGGCGACACTTGAGAACCTGAATACATTTTGAGTGAGAGTCCAGGATTTAAACTCGGGGTGTCGGTTTTGCCGACTCAGCTATCCGACCCAACCACCTCTTAAAAAATGTTACTGACCGTAACACGGTACTATTAAACAGCGCATGATCGTAAAGACTAAACAGCATGATGGTGCTCGAGATATATATATTTTTTGACCGTGAGTTTTTCCAAGGTCATTTGTGTTTGATTTATTAATCACTCCACTGAATAAAGAAGTGCAGTGGTAGCCAGCCCTGTTTTGTAAATATTTGCATTGTACATTTACTGAATGCTGAGTTTTTATCAGCATGTGGATATGTAAACAGCACTTTTAATTTGATGCCTGAGACAAAGAGTACGCAATAATCAATGTTTTAGGCAATGCCGGTGATATGGGCCTGTGCGGCTGATATGTTTAAAACATCTCATTTTGTTCTATTCCAGACATTTAGAATAATTGCCATGGCATCGCTTTTTGTGCCAGCTGTTTAAATTCGTTGACACAGCAGCAACTGCAAATAACTGAAAATTCAATTGAATCTCACATCTGGACTTTTATAAATGAAAGGCACACAAAAGAATATAATGCCCATTTTTATTTTGAAGCCAAATCACTGATTTTGTGTTCACAACACATGTTTACATATCATGTGTTTGCTGGCTTATCTGAATATACCGCATATGCAATGTATCAATCAAATGTCAACGTGTTTTTTTCTCTCAGTTAAAATATAAATCATTGCAGGACTAACGCATTTACTAATATTAACAGAACGCTTATATGCACGAGTAAATCGGGGAAATGTTGCGTGCATTTTAACATTGGGTTAGGGTTAGTTCCATTGTATATTCAAACCGCCCCTTTTGTGCTCATCCACCGTGGGTTTTCCACCCTTCCATACCTCGACAGCTTTACATACACTGCATGTATGACGTTCGTGTGCATTTACGCAGACGCATGCTGTTTTATTGATTAATTATTTGCACTGTAGTTTGGAGGTGATGATGTGGCTCAGGGGTCAGATCATGGAGCCAACACCACTGAGACCCTGGGTTAGACTCCTGGCAGCTGCCCGTGGGTAAAACGGCTTCTTCTCAAGCACAGCGGGTTGATGTTCTCAGCCTTGTCATCATTAACTGCACAACAACAACACAAATCTTCAAATTAAATGTGTTCTTTGCTATTCCAGTTTTTGACACTTAGAAATGGTAGTTTCAGTTTTGATGAGCGATCTTTCAGGCCACCAATAGGTCTGCCTCTAATATGAATGTCGGTGCACTGCTAGTTACACAGTCGCTACAAATGCATTCATGTAACTCATGCTATGATTCTGAATGCACAATTGGGATATAATTGGGGGAAAAAACTAAGAAAATGCCATAGTTTTACTTTACCAAGTATTGCATGATTGGTGAAGCATCAACATTTCAACCGTGCCGCATTTTGATATACAGTTAACACATACATAGTGTAAAGGGGAAGATGCTGTGGTGTAGTAGTTAGCACACTGGACTTGTCATCCAGATGTCCCCAGTTCCCCCACCTCTGTCCACCCAGCAGGATAACTGGTGGGTATTTCAACTTCTTCGTCTGGCCAGGATGGAAGTGTAGGCCAAATACCCTTTAGATTAGGCCCTTCCACTAGCAGTGGCATGTGCAAGCGATTGCAGGGCTGTACCTTTACCTTAATAATCACAAGCTGTAAAGAGTAATCCCTTCCTACCTCCCAACACCATCCCAGCAGAAGCTAATGGGATAGGTCGATCACGTGAAGTGGAAATGACATCATCATTGATCCTCAAGTTAATGATATCCCCTGCATGAAATCTGTCTCCAAACCAGATATTTTAAAAATACAATTTGCGTTATATCTAATTTATGCATTTTTTTCAGCTGAGATCTGCAGTGCTTGTTTTGTCATAGTAAATATATCGTTATTGTGGACAGCATAAGGGGTATGTTTGACATTGAGCTAATATCATTACTTATTAGAAGGTGTCACACTGCATTTATGCACCCAAGGAATAAAGAATACAAATATTGAACAACAAATTACCTTAATGAGCAATATGAACCCATGCTGGCTTGCAATATCCCAGATGAATGCATACCAAAGCATCCCTCAATCAAGTGTATTGACAACACCTGACGTGACATTTAATTACCATGTGTCTAATGGGAAGAGTGAGTCAATTCCTGGCAACATCATCGAAAATCCCATGATGTTCATGTCAGCAGTTTCAAATACTCTCGAGTTAGAAGTCATTTGGGTAACACACAGGACATATTTGGTTTGGGTTATTGAAGTATTCATCAGTTCATGCTTTGCCACAGGTTCTTCAACCTTGAGCATTTTGGTAGTGTAAGGCTGATTCTGCTGATGAGACCCAGAAGGGAAAAATTGCTTAATAGATTGTGCATTAAAATAAATTTTGCTGGTGGAGCAGTGGTTTTAGTCCAGCAAAAACAACCCCCTACCTCCTCGTGATGCCAGACGGCAGTGCCGTGGGGGGGAGGGCCAATTTAGATTGGCCTTTCCTCTCATGGCGTTTGTAACCATCACAGCAGCCAAATGGGGGCTCTGGATGGGTGCGAGGGGCTGGTAACTCCTCCACCTTCAATTAATTACCACTAAACCACGACTGAAAATTGTAATTAATAAGCTTGTGCCGGAGGCCCCGGGGGGACAGGCGCCTATGACGTCTCCTGGCCAAACCCCATTTGGCGGAGCCAGGAGACTGAATCGTTACCCTCAGGGCTCCTCCAGAAACAACAAAAAACCACTACGTGTGGCCACGTGGAATGTTAGAATGCTCACTGCAGAGGAGAGGCTGCCACTCATCTGTCTGGAGCTGGACCGGTACCGCCTGGATCTCTGTGGTATTCAGGAGGTCCGGTAGACCGGCTCTGGCTCCTGCCACCATGAGGGGGAGACAGTCCTCTTCTCGGGGCAGTAGACTGCCAAACAACAGGAAGTGGCTCGTCTTCTGAAAAAAAGAATGAAGGGGACGTGGGAGCGTGGCGGTGAGGTGTGGGAAGCTGTAAGCCCCAGGCTACTTTGGGCTCGCCTTCCCATCAAACAGAGGCGAGGAGTGGTGGTCGTAGTTACTTATGCCCCCACCGAAGATGAACATCTGTGGAGGGATGCAGGCAAGGCCAATGAGTCATATGCCTTCTATGACCTCCTGTCACAGGTGCTAGCTAAAGTGGCCCCTCGGGATAGAGTCATCTTGTTGGGTGACTTCAATGCCCGAGTGGGTCATGATGCTGGCACCTGGTCTGGAGTGATTGGAAGGCAGGGGCCAGATCAGCTCAATAACAACATTGCTTTGCTAGGCATGCTGAGGAGAGGCTTGCGGAGCCCCATTGTGGTTTCAGGAAAGGGCGGTCCTGCACATATGCCATATTTTCTGTCCATCTGCTATATCAGAGGTGTAGGGAATTCCAACAAGACCTACATCTCTGCTTTATTGACCTGGTCAAGGCCTATGATACCATCAGTAGGCCTGGTCCCCGGGTTGTTCTTCATGCTTTCGGAGTCCCTGACCCTCTGCTCACGATCTTTAAGGACCTTCATGATGGTGAGCGGGCCCAGGTAAAACTACATGGCTGGGAGTCGGAGCCATTTCCTGTACACCTTGGGGTGCGACAGGGATGTCCTCTGGCTCCCACATTATTTAACATCTATTTCGACCACGTAGTTCATGAAGCCTTGTATCTGTACCATTGTATCTGGTACAGATACAAAGGCACAGATACAATCTGGTACAGATACAATGGGAGGCTGATTGATGCCCGTGTGCGGTCAAGGGATGGCTCCCTATTGCTCATGGTCTGGTAATTGCTGCTCACTCAGAGGAGGCGTTGGAGGCACTGCTGCTGAACCTGGAGCTTGCCACTAAGAGGTGGGGCCTCACCATCAGCCCCACCAAAACTAAGCACCTGCCTGGGTATTTTGTACCATCGTATACTCCACCCCCACAACTCCTAATTGGTGATAGGGAAGTTGTGGAGAGTGCAGAGTTTCCCATACCTGGGCATGACCAGCTCCGGTTTAACAGCAGAGGCCTCACTCCGAATCAGTCGAGCGGCATTATCTTTTCATTGGTTGCGTAACGCTGTGTGGACGGTACCTGGTCTGTCGCTCCGTACGAAGCTTTAGGTCTTCTCGGCCATAGTCATTCCCTCCCTTCTCTATGCTTGCGAAACGTGAACCCCCCTAATGGAACATCTTCAACGGTTAGAAACATTTAGGCTGGCCTGCATACGATCCATCCTGGGTTAAACCAGGCTCGATTGTGTGAGGAGCTCACAAATCCTTGAAAGATCTGGACAAAGTCCCATCGGTGAGCTCCTCTGGCAGGCAAGGCTGCCTTGGCTGGGTCATATAGTCCGCATGTCTAGCAACCACATGCCTAAACAGCTTTTGTTCGGCCATATCGAGGGGGCTAAACGGGCATGGCACGGGCTAGAGAAGAGATTGAGTGATGTGGTACGGGAGGATGTGGAGCTCAGTGGACTTGCTGATGACTGGTACCAGCGGTGTCAAGATCGGCCTCTGTGGAGGAGGCTTGTGAAGGACGCTACTGGGCAGTTGGAGGCAGTCGCCCTCTAACAACAACGGAGGGCGGAGGAACGACGCTCGCAACAATGAGCGGCGCGCCGCGTGGCTAAAGCACAGCAAGTTGGCACAGTAGGGGGCACAGGTAGTGCATCAGCCAGTCGTCTCAGTCAGTCCACCTGTGGCATCTGGGTCTGCCCCGTAGCCTCCTGCCAGCGGGCGTTCAACACTTCACGTGGCCTCAAAGTGCACATAGCCTGGCACAAGCGTCATGGTGACGTCACCGCCACTTCGTAGCGAATGGCGGTTATTGTTAGCCCACTGCACCTGGTGACCTCAATTCCTGGCCACTGCTAACATCAGTGGGGGGTGATGTTTAAACTGGTCCGTGCACTTCTTCCTTCATCAACCCGTACTGACCAATGTGGTGAAGTCTGGTTAGAGGCTTTCTGTGGAGAGGCTTTCTTCCTGTATAAATTTCACAAAGAATGCATAACATTCTCGAAGGCCAAGAGACTGATAGACTAATAAAAAAAAATCAGTGGAGATTCAGAGATACATGCAATTGCATTATGTTTTGTTTATTTTATTTCCCAGAATGCTCCACTGCAGAGAATAATGAGATATAGGAATAAAAACGGTTCGCACGTGTTGTGTTTCATCATCTCCATTCGCCAATGTTTGCAAACAACGCTTACACGTTTTCTCGTGCCAAATTCGATTCTAGTGCTTAACATATATCAGCAGACAGACAGGGTGAAGCGCTCAGCACCCGTGGAACAAGCACTGCTGGGTGCTTGTGCAGAGAAGGTCGGTTGAAAATGCACCGATTGAAGTAGCTCTGTCTCATATCTTCCGATGTTGTTCCCCTGCAATGTCAAGAGTCCCCACTGCTCATAGGGGCAAAATGAATATTCACATCGGTGCTGTTGTAATCAGAATGTGAATAAATAAGACAAAAACACAGCCATATGACATTCACCATTCATACTATTGTAGTCTTGTCTCCAGACTTTTGTTCACGAGCCAATGCTACGAGGCAAGTGTGTTCATAAATATCTTTCTCAAACGGGGCCATTTAGTCGTTCAGTCCACTGCAGACGTCCCGATTAAGTGACCTTGTAAAAGGAGCTGGATTGATTTCAAGTGGGCTGAGCTACGTTAATGGCGTAACAGGGGAGATGGGTTGAGCGAGGGGGCTCGGTGAAGGGCGAGCGTGGAGGATCGAGTATCTTATCTGCTGAGGAAACCAAAGGGGGGGGAAATACCACCTCTCAGAAGTTCAATGAATAAATCTGTACAGAATGTACACAGGGGCCTAACTGTGGCGTTTTTTTGTGCTTAATTACTGAAGTTTTGCAATTTATTTACTTATTTTTGTTAGCAAGAAGCCCTATTTATTTTTTATTTCTGTGACATTTGAGCAAGCCCAAAGCGGACTTGGGTAACAGGCTGGCCTTTGTACTGGGTGAAAGGAGCCATTATCAGCCAGGGGCAGGGTCAATACGCACAACAGGGAGCCCCCTAATGTGGAGGCCACGGCGCAGCCTGCGATAGGTGCTGCTGCAATTTGCATGCGGCAACTATTCTACTGTTTGGCCCCCTGGATGCTTAACGGAATGCCCCCAAAATTATGTGTGGGCCCTGGTGAGAGAGAGAGAAAAAACCACAGCGAGGGCGTTTTTGATGAGCTTGTGGTCCGTCAAAGTCCGAATTCGGGTTTTTGTTGTATTTAGCTCCCACCACCCATGGCGTGCTCTGTCCCACTGTGGTTTTGCAGTCCTTTACGTGGCTGTGAAAAACTACGATCGCGTGCGCAATAGAAGCGATGAGACGGAGCGGCGGGGCGTTTGTCATATTTTTATTTATTGAAAAGGGTAAATAAGTAAAGCACCGTGCAGGGGTGGGGGGGAGTTTTTGAGACCGTGAGTTTTTGGCCTGGTGAAATGCAGCCACAGTGAAAAGAATTTGGTGCATGTGTTGTACAGTGCATGCCAGCTGCTGCGAATTGGATGGCCACTTGCAAGGCGCATTTAATAATTTATTAACGAAATTGAACCGATGCTCTTCCGTTTGCTTCATTTAAAGTCTTCGTTTTTTTTCTTTCGTATTGTTGTTTGTGCACGCTGTCAAGTTTGAGATGACGTTGTTTACGAAACTGGGCTTTCTGATCCCAGAGATCTGATCTCGGAGTCGTTTGCGTGTATTTACGAACGGCGCTTAAATTCCTCAAGTGATGATGGGGCCGTCTTCGTCTCCCCAAGGATAGCAGACAGATATGAACTCCAGTATCTGGCTTCAGCCACAATCTCAAATAACCTCAGTCTGCCCTCGCCACCACATATACTCTTCCACGGGCCATTCTCATTCCACTGCTCGATTAAGGTATTCTCATAGCAATGCCAACAGCGGTTCTGTATAGATGTGATTAGTTTCGCTTGTACATTTAGCTTAATTTTATTTTTTCAGTCTCACCAAGGTTTCCATTGATCGTGATTTTTATTTATTTATTTTGAGCTTTTTATTAATTGCCCTACAGTAAGTGTCATCTCGTGATGTGCACATCTGAGCAGTGTGAAGAACATTTCACTCTTTCGCGAGCTTCCCTTCAACAGTAGAGCCTCCGCAATGTCATGTTGAGCTGCGACATAGACTTCACCAAGTTACCTACAAGGGGCCTCCGTTGTGCAGCAGCCAGACTCCAACCGCCCCATTTAGCCGCGCAGGCCTAGTGGTTCACTCGGTGCCTATCCGTTGAATGAGGCATTTAAGCTGAACTTGACGATGTCTTATACAGCCATTGGTGACTGTGTTTGAGCTAATTCAAAGCTTTCACACGGGAGACAGTGTCGGGTTTAGTGGCGCAATCCGGAAGGGTGGAGATGTTGTGGATCTTGCAGCGATTGAGCGTGAATGATGCCTTGAGGGCAACAAGGTGCCCGTAAGGAGGCAACAAGGCAAGTCGGTGTTTGTGTGGAGTGTTGAGAAGGAAGGCACTACGTGCTTTATAACAGGGGATTCGTCGAGGTGTAATGGTTGTCACGTGTTGCAATCCAGAGTTTCAGTCCAGAGGTCGCCGGTTCAACCTCTTGGTGTGGCTTCTATGTCGGCCCTAATACTGCAGGAGCTTGCCAATAACGCCTGTCTTTGCGATCTATAATCCAAGAGAGGGTATTTGTCATGATATATAAAGTATGAACTGTATGCATATATATTGTGTGTAGTTTGTTGTCCTTTCCCCACACCTCCGATTAGCACTGTTGGCTACGTACGGTGCGGAGGACGTTGAAGATGCATCCAAACAAGAGAGGGCCTTTGTCATGATGTTTAAAAATATGTGTATAAGTAAAGTACACCATCATGGCTGGGGATTGAGGTACAGGTGGATATGAGAAGAAGTCAAATATGTGAACATCTTGGCAAAATCACAGTTTCAGCACCATGCACAATTAAGTTAGTCGACAAAAATACATCTCAAACTGGTTTAAACATGGGGCATGCTTCATTGGACTTTAGAAGGTGGGAAAGTTGACGCAAGGTCGGATATGTGAACATCTACAATGACAGTCTGACCGCACACAAATACTGCGCTGGTGTGTGGAAGGTTGATTGGTCAGAGCGGATACGTGACTGTGCCGTTTACGTTTCTCTTGTCAACGCAGCGCAGCAGCGAAGCTTATCGTTGAACAAAGCCGAGCTGCAGGCAGTGTAAACACCCTACACTCTCAGCTGCTGACTGACAGAGGAAGCTGGGAGAGGGTGCTTACCTTGCCTGGCTTGGGCGAGCATCACTGCTGCCTGGAAGTGTCGCTTGAACCTTGGGGGTGGGCGGTGGATAAAAAAAATATATATTTTTTTGTTTTACCAGGTAAGGCCCATTGAGTTATATAGCTCTTTTTTTACGGGTCCTCCGGTTTTATCCTCCACGAAGTAGCTTATCGTGTGGAAATGTATAGTGGCCAAATACTCCAAACGCGTGTTTCTAAATGTGGAGGGAAAAACCGGAGGACCACGGATAAAAATCCACGCGGCGACGGGGGAGAACACTCAAACTCCAAATATTGAGGCGTCAGGGTCAGTATCGAATCCACGACCTTCTGCATACCAGGCGAAGGAGTTATCGTCTCACCACCGTGATTTAATGTGCAGTGCAACGTCATTAAAACATCCATATGTTGTGAATCATGTGTAAAAACGCTGTTGTTAGAGACACTTTAACCTGTGTCCATTTCCTTTCTTTGAGATGTACGAACGTTAAAGACATAATGGGATTTATGGTGTTACTGAGATCTGTTAGAGATATAAGGATGCTGATGTGGTGCAGTAGTGGGCACATTGGACTTGCAATCCAGTGGTGGCCGCGTCGATCCCCCGGTGCGACAGTTGAAACAATGGAGCAAGTTTCTAAATTTCTCCCACTTCTGTCGACCCATCGGTGGCTTTCAGTATAAAAGTCGACCCATCATCGGTGGCTATCGGTATAAAAAGTCGACCGGCAGGTGGTTTGTGGTGAGGTAAAGGTTGGGAACTCCCACCTCAGTGTGGAAGAGTAGACCAAAATATTCCTCGAAAGGTGCTCTCTATCTAGAGCACCACGAGTGGAGGTTTTTTTACCGCCAGTGCCTTGGCGTGAAAGGGCGCACGATCACAGACAAATTATGATTATTATTGCTAAACTACGTCAGACAGCATCAGGATAATATCCAGTTGGTCATTCCGACTTTCTGGAGATCCAGGCGTCCATGACAAGCTGGCTTGCGTGGTCGTCACCCTGCCAAGCTCGACCCAAGCTCCACCATGCTTAGCTTCCAACATATAGCTTCAAATCAAGTTTTTACATTCCAGGTCAGTGTGCCCCAATCATCACTCATGTTCAATCCACAGCTGGATGAAGAACTCCCCAAGACCCCGCCAGTTCTCACATCCCAGTAGCGTTTATTTAGATGAGGCACCCTCTTGGACCAGTTATAATTGTTTTTGCTCCGGCAGCAATTATTATGAGTGAGAGTCGTCCAATAATGTGGTGCAAGAATATAGTCTCATTTACATCGTGGGAAAGATCAGTCTTCAGACATAAGCAAAGTGAGGGAAGACATTGCAATGAATGGCAATTAAAAGGATATCACAGACCACAAACGTGGCACAGGAGACATAGTGACCAAACCGTCATGGAGGGACTTAGACTATAGAAACTATTTTTTTTATTTTACCAGATAATTCCCCCGTCGCCGTGTGGATTTTTTTAGAAGCGACCCTGGCCACCACAAATGATACTCAACATGATGATAGCTTATGATCACGTGGATATTTATAGCAGCAAAACACTCTAAACGTATGTTGATTCTTTAACGTGGAAGGAAAACCGGAAGACCCGGAGAAAAATCCATGTGACCATGTTGAGAGAGACATGCAAACTCCTAATATACAGGCGTCAGGGTCGGGATCGAACCCATGACCTACATACCAAGCGAGGTAGTTAATGTCTCACCACCGTGACTTAGGTTGGCTTGTGAGAATTCTCGGGGAATTACAACTGCAACATTGTTCGACTCAACTACAGGGTGGAGGACTTTCAACCATCTCTCCGTCTCTCACTTTGGTTGAAGCAGGAGAAACTGCCGTCCTTGTACTTATTTATCTTTTCTTTTTGAGCGACAAGATTGCGATGTAAAAAACATTATCCCTGTGTTTGTTTTTTCATTCCAGGAGCCCCGGCGTGGTTTTCCAGCTCTGCTGTCCCCCGTGCATTATGAAGATTGCCCCACCTAAGTGGGATGTTTATCAAGGATTAAGATTTCCGCTTACTTTGAACGCTAACCACATCCACAACTGCGTATGTGTATACATACACACATCTATGCCTATAAAGACAAAGATCCCTGTATAGCCTCAACAGACTGTAGGGGCAAGTGCTGTTAGCGAGCACCTATGATGGCCGGCACGGCACACGAGGGGTGGGTGGCCAGCACCACGCCCGACCGCCTTTGTCTCCCCAGTGGCGATCTTTATACACCACACTTTGTACTCATTTTAGGCTGAGTCGACCTAGGGGAGGCCCAGGGCCAGCTCAGATAATCGTCACTGGTGTTGGCCGTGAGCGGGAATCAAACTCGGGTTCCCGGGTTTGTGGCGCAGCGTGCTAACCGCTGCACCACCACTCCCCATGCGTTTATATACACACATACAAAACACGTGTATACTCGCACATGATCAGGGCCCTACTTGCAATCATTTACAGTTGATATACGGCCAAAGCTTGGGATTCTCATAAGTCAACTCGGCCTAAGATGAGCTTCTCTGGTACAGTGTGGTGGTGAACATCTACACTGGAGTCTCAAAGTCATCCAGGCATGCACGGGGCTGACTACACCATCTACTTGCATGCCAATTGGCGAGAATAGGTGCTCGCTAACATAATATATGCCATATAAGATGAAGGAGTATTTGTTTGTATAAAGAATAACAGTTGCTGCTTAAGTGAATATAATTATGAATATAGAGCAACATTTAAAAATGAGTCTTTGTCATCGCTTACCAATTATGAGTGTGCAACACAACGTTTGAAGGTGTTTTGTGCTCTGCGCATTCATCAGCGAGTCGTAATTAATAAATGATTGCCAAAGTAAATTGTGCCTCAGCATTATGAACAATCGGGTTCATAAGTCCATGAATGCTTGAGAATAAAACCACAAACCGGCCCTGATGCATTGTATGAGGTCTATCAACAGGCATTTTCATGCAACCGCAATCGCGAAAAATCAAAGCACAGTTGAATTTGTGAGTAGCCGTGTGGCCTAGTGGTTGTTGCAACTATTTTAAGACCATGGCAAATGTTGGATTAAACGGGATACTTAAGATTTGGATATTTCTGTCGGTCAGCACAGACCACCATTCGTTTTGAAATTGCTCATAAAACCCAAGAGTATGTACTACCATACATTTTGGCAATATATAAAAGCCAATGAAGTATTAATTGGACGAAAACAACGTCTTGTTTTCCCAAATCTGCAATTTCCCATTTTTACCCATACTGTTGTTAAGTGGGATATGCAATTACAGTAACCAGGGATATAGACTCGTGTTAGCTACAAGAAAATTGTTAATAAAAATATGTTGAAGGCTTCAGGCCATTCTTGACCTAGTCTACGAGCACAATTCACAAGTGAATTGGTCATCAGTTTAACCCATAGGCTTTCGCGAACAATATCCGTAAGACGTTTTGTGAATTAGATCGCGTAGATATAAATGGGTCGTTAAACCCGCCACCACCCGACACTGCCAATTAGTAAGATTTTCACGTAAACAAAACATGCCAATTAGTTACTAGTTCAGCACAATGGTGTGTTGGAGATTAAACCCGACAGCCCAAAATGGCTGTCGCCTGATGTTGCTGGTTGTAATTACCGGTGAAACATCGTACTCTAATTGTAAATGTGAGTTTATACTCCAACACACCCGTGAATTGGTCATCGTCATGACTGCATGCTTGTTCTTTCCTTTAAATCACCTTTCCACTCATGTTTTGGTATTGCGTAGGTTTTGGCAACTTTATGGAAACTGGACTCTTCAGTAGCACTTGATTCAATTGCTTTAGCCTTGTCTTTACTCTACAACTGGCGATTGGTTTTTCATTTGTAATTCGAAGGCACGGCTCTTGCCGCTCAAGACACTTAA
Source organism: Lampetra planeri (assembly GCF_965212315.1). Classification (NCBI taxonomy): domain Eukaryota; kingdom Metazoa; phylum Chordata; class Hyperoartia; order Petromyzontiformes; family Petromyzontidae; genus Lampetra; species Lampetra planeri. The sequence goes on from NC_136120.1 coordinate 4,545,250, forward strand.
AATGAATTAACGCCACAAAAAATATTTTCACAATTATTTTAAAGTAATATCAGATATTTGCACGATATCTATTTGTTAACACGTAGACTTTCGCGACCAATATTATTCATAATAAAGGATTTTTGTTTAGATCGCGCAAGTATAAATGTGTCGTAACCTTCCACTCGACATAGTCAGTAAGGTTTGCCACGTAAACAACGCGATAATTAGTTACTACTTCAGCCCACCGGTGTGTTGGAGAGTAAATACACAACATTTACAATTTGAGTAGTACGACGTTTCACTGGTAATTACATCCAGCATCATCGGGCGATTTGCCAGAATACTGTGACCTGGAAGCGTATTATTAAGTAATACACCTTACAATTGTATTCCTTATAAAGGCAACACATGCTAATCAACTGTGATTAAAAATCTATTGTTATAAAATTACCCCCCCCCCTCCTCTGCTCTACGCACCTGATTGGTTCAGAGTGATGACGTCACATTGCTCTATTTAAGACCGGAAGCAGGTGGATTTCTTCACTTTTCTGGCAAATTGTCCAATGATGCTGGATGTAATTAACGGCAAAACGTCGTATTCAAATGCTAAATGTTGTGGATGTACTTGCCAACACACCGGTGGACTGAAGCAGTAACTAATTGGCACGGTTTGTTTACGTGACAAACCTTACTGGCAGAGGTGTGGACTCGAGTCATGCGACTTGGACTCGAGTCAGACTCGAGTCATGATTTTGATGACTTCAGACTCGACTTGGACTTGCCTCATCTTTGACTCGACTTGACTCGGGACTCGAGAGCAAAGACTTGAGACTTACTTGTGACTTGCACAACAATGACTTTGTCCCACCTCAGAGGTGTGGACTCGAGTCATGCGACTTGGACTCGAGTCAGACTCGAGTCATGATTTTGATGACTTCAGACTGGACTTGGACTTGCCTCATCTTTGACTCGACTTGACTCGGGACTCGAGAGCAAAGACTTGAGACTTACTTGTGACTTGCATAACAATGACTTTGTCCCACCTCTGCTTACTGGTTGTGTCGGGTGGTGGAGAGTTACAACACATTTACACTTACGCGATCTAAACCAAACACTTTTATTATGAAGCCATTTCTTGTATTGACTATATTACCTGTAAAACGCCAATCATACGTGTGGGCAAAGTGGGATGGGTAACCCATTTTTACCTGCCGCGTGACAACAGACATTACTGTGCAGCTGTGTTGGTTGGTTAAGTTTATGCCCAAACACCAAAGGCCAAATACCACCCTTTCGCTATTTATCCACCTGTTTGCAATCTGTATATCATATTCTCTCAATATTTATAGACACAGACTCTACGTTTGCTGAGCCATCTTGTTATAGTGAGACCCAGCAAAAAAAAAATCTAAATCAGCTCGTTTACACACCACGTGTTCCACAAACAAGTCGCTATCAAAGAATGATCGCGTGGGTATCCACACTCACTCTTTGGAGATGGCTGCAGTTCGCAGGGGGAAAACAAACCTTGGTGTCCCGTTGTACCTGAGTATCCGGTTGTAGGCAACCTTCCCCTAAACCAGGCATGTCCAAAGTCCGGCCCGCTGGCCAATCACGGTCCGCGGGCAGATTTCATACGGCCCGCAGCTTCGGTCTTATGTGTTATTTATGGCTCGCCAGCTCTGTCAGAATAAATACATCTTCTTGGTTCTTTCGGTAAAGTCACGTAGAAGGGAAGTAATAAAATAATAAAAATAAAACATAATAAAATAATTCTCACGACGTTTCGGCCACAACGCAAGCAGCCGTCCTCAGGTGAAGAATGAAACACCACCAAGCTTGGAGTGTATATATAAGCTGGGTTGGAGGGGGGAAGAAGAGCGCCTTGACAAAAGAATTTGCATTTCAAGAGGAATTTAGCATATTTATGGGAAATGCGTAGGAGGTGGGCAGGGGTTTTCAAAGTCCTATTATGCCCGTACATTATGCAGGATTAGCAGCATCAAAGGGATGGGATGGGGATAGCATTAACAAAGGGAAGGAATGTTAATAGTATGTAGCTGCAGTTACTAAACAACACGTAAAAACTAACTATTTTATTACTTGCCTTCTACGTGACTTTACCGAAAGAACCAAGAAGATGAATCCCTGCAGTCACGAAAGCTTTAAATCGAAAAATACATACATCATAAAACTCATGGAAATTTAAGGTATTCTATACAGTTTGTTCAATGTTATCTGACTGAATGAAAGGCAGAATTGCGTTTTTAGAGTTGTTCACGTCTGCCTGAGTGGCTTATATTTGGTTACATTGTCATTTGAAAAATAAAGGTAATTGTGACAATGATTTGTTTTATAACAGTGTGTATTCCCACGTAACTTTTGTGGTTAAAAAAATGTCAAAAGGAACTATTGGCCCGCCAGCATCTTCACTTTATCAAATGTGGCCCTCTTTGCAAAAAGTTTGGACACCCCTGCCCTAAACAGTCCGATCTCACACAGCTGTCCTGTCATTTCTTTAAGGAATTGTGCTTTGTTGCTTTGCCTTGGCTTGAATTTGTGAGCCTCAGGCTTTGTTGCTGAAGGGTCGGTGTTAAAGACAATGTTTAACACCATTGCGCAGACGTTTCATGGTTGTATGTACCGCCTCCGATGTATTTTAAGGTTTCACCGCGTGGTGTGTTCACCTTTGTGTCTGACGTGTCATGTGCTGGGAGCTTCTTTAGTTTATGGAGCGAAGCTTTCAGACATCATGCCAAACAACTTGCAGCACAAGCCAAAAACACACCGAAGAGCAATATTGGTTCACTCGGAACAATCACGAGCGCCATTGTGCAGAATATGAGTAACAAAATAGATAAGCAGACGATGTCTCCTTCATATATCTGCCTCAATTATATACACAGAAGGCTGTGCTGCCGATGAGTTGTGTAAGAAATACTTTTATATTAACAAGTACAGAACCCGTTGCTCTGCAATGGAAAAAGAACACACAGCTGTAATTGTTATGCTCTTGTAATCAGAGCACAAAAGGTAACTTTTTTTTACGTAATATAACGCCAAGATAATACGTATTGTGAGGTTTTTTTCTTATGTTCCCTCGAATTTAAGAATATTCTGGTGAAATAATTGCATTACTAGAAGCACACATTTAATGGTTGGTTCACACATTGTAAATTAACCGGATTAGTCTTTTGTATTCCTGACTCCCAGCTCTGTGGTGTCTGCTATTTATTATGTCTTGCAAATGCCCTCCGTCGTCGATTCAATCCAATTCAATGTTTATTTGTTACACGGAAATCCCGTTTAGCTAGTTTTGGTTGCAACGGCCCGCGGCCACTAACACGAGAGTTATTTTTGGGGTGGAGAGGCATAGATTAGAATTAATTTTATGATGTGGAGGGCCAGATATATGAAAGGGGACATTGTCTGATTTTCAGTTTTGTTATACTCTGTACGAACATTTGCAAGTGCAGGCCACTGTGTACAGGTGTCATAAAACAAATCTAACATTTGGTATACATTGTCTACACAGTGTTTCCCTGGCTCCCATTCTTGGGTGTAATGTGCTTAAACAAATGCAGTCACAAAGCATAGTTTTACATCGCAAGGCTTTTTTTTTCTCGACATGAAGTTGACTATTCACAGATTGCAACATTTAATCACTGCGTAAGTTTTCTCTGATTGTGTTTCTATAAAGGGTATTAGCAAATATCCAAACGTGCTTATAATCCCACCTCTCTTCTCCCCCCCCTCCCCCCACCATAGATGAATGCTCAAGGTCTATGTTCCACAAGAGAAAAAGGTCATGGACACTGATCACAGATATTATTTTTCCCAAGAGCTTCAGAATTAACAGCAGAAGATAGACATGTGGGTTTGTATGCGTGCCTGAGTAGTGCAGTGGCTATTGCACTGCACTACGAAACTGGCCACTAGGGCTGAACGACTTGGGGAAAATATCTAATTGCGATTTTTCTGAGAGATATTGCGATTTGATTTGCGATTACATTTTTTAAAGTCAAGCTTCAGTTCAACATTCACCGTGTAATAGATTTGAAACATGTGATGGAGCATTACCACGTGATACCATAAAAATATGAACTGCTCTAGATATTCTAATGCAAGGATGAGAACTTAAAATATATGAATTGTTCTTCTTGGTTCTTTCGGTAAAGTTACGTAGAAGGGAAATAATAAAATAAGAAAAATAAAATAAAATAGAAATGTAAATACAATAGAATTGTATTTTATTATGTTTTATTTTGTATTATTTTATTATTTCCCTTCTACGTGACTTTACCGAAAGAACCAAGAAGATGAATCCCTGCAGTCATGAAAGCTTTAAATCGAAAGATATGAATTGCTTCCAACATGTATTTTTTTTATTGAAATAGAACAATCAAACATATAACACTTGTTAAGTTAAATAAATAAAGTTATAATAATAAAAAAGAAAATTCCAATATGAAAGTAATCGGACTTTTCAAATCGCAAAAAATCGCAGCCTTTGTGATTTGCTAATCGCATTGTTTCAAATTGCGATTTCGATTTCAAATCGATTAACCGTTCAGCCCTACTGGCCACCTGAGTTTTGATTCCCGCTCATGAGCAACGACCAACATTAACGTCAAATATATGAAACTGGTCTTGGGCGTCCCCTAGGTCGACTCAGCCTTAAATGACTACCTGGTACGATGTGCAATGAGTGTAGTGTGTAAGAATAAGTATTGGGGAAACAAAGGCGGTCAGGCATGGTGCGAACCTCGTGTGTTATTTCGGCCTTCACAAGTGCTCGCTAACAACACTTGCCGCCCTAGCAGCTAGTGTTGTCTTTGCGTGACTGAATGTTTCCATGCATTGTGTGTGTGTGTGCGTGCACGTGGTTGTGTTTCATGTTCACTCGCTCACGCATAAATAATCCCGAGACCCTTGCAATGGGCTATTGTGCAAATGTCTTGGCCAACTTACCCACCCACCATCAGTGATTTAAAGATATTAAGTCGACTTATTAAAATCTATAAAGGTTTGCATTTGTACCCAGGTGAATATTTGCTCGTTTTGCTCAAAATAACGTGGAAGCGTATTCCTTGCATTCATTTTTATGCAACACAATACATGTGCAGATTGCGAGCTGTTTTGTGATGAATGTTCGATCATAAAAAAATACAAATAAAGAACTTGCATTTACAAAAAAACACGTTTACTGCGGTATTTTTGTGGAAAATGGACAATGTTTTTTTTAATTGCATCATTCAAAGTAAATATATCATTCACTGCATGCACGTATATAGGTGTTATTTCGAAACGTATATTTCTTTATTTCAGCATAATGCGGTTTGACGGAGCACTTATTCCAAGCATTCATTTTTTTTAAATTCTGCCTCATCCACGCTTAAATATGTATGATCAAAGGCTGCGGATTAAGGAGTTGTGATGATCACAGGCTGGAGGCCTGGCTGGCCGTTTGTTTCAACACCGTCGGTCAGTTAGCCGGCTCAAATGGGCCACGTTATGCCCTGAGTTAACGGGTCACCAGAGGGGAGGTTTCTTTCATTATGTTCAAAGTCTGTCTTTGCTGCGGGCCCCCCTTACCCAGGAGAAATCACCAGACGTGAATGATTGCCGAGCATGGCCAGCGAGCAGGAAATGGGAAGAGGTCCATTGCAAACAATTACTTCGCGCTTTCGCAAGTTTTTTTTTAAAGAGGAGTCCTCCGATGATCATGTAAACAATTATAATCTGAATTTACAAAGAAGTAAATACAATGTTGTTAATATTGGTCCTTAGACATGCCTAATTGTCCATAATATAGATTTTTTTAGGTTAGATCGCGTACATATAAATGTGTCGTTAAACCCACCACCACCCGACACAGCCAACTAGTAAGTGTGGGGGTCGCTAGCCCCCGAGATCCCTCCCTCGATAATACTAACGGCCGGACTAACATCATCAATCGCCCCCCCGCTGCTAAGCGAACCGCCGCTAGGCTCCTCACCCAGGGTGTGGGAGCCGTCACCCGAGGATTCCCCTCCACCGCGGGTCCGCGTAGCAGGCATGGATAACCACGCACGCGCACACCCACACACAGCTCTGCACGGCACTCACCCAACCCTGACCACTCACGTTAGGATCGCGCACCTGTGCTACACACGTCGTGAACGTGCGCGCACACACGCGTACAGCTCCACACGCGATACCCACTCCTGCGCCGCTCTGCGCTGCGCTGGCCGCCCACGTTACGATCGCGCACCTTGGGCACGCCGATTACGCACGCCGAGAGCTTACGCAAGTAACGAGCGCACGCAAGCGGGGCACACGCCGACACGACGACTCGTCCCCTCCCCCACTCGCGCGTGCACGTCAACACAAATATCGTACAAGGACGATTCTCCTCTCACACGGCTGCGTAGTCACGCCAACACACCAAAAGTGCTCTCCCCGGGCGTTAACGCACACACCTCCGTACCCGCACAATCGTACAGAGACCACGGCCTTTATGCGTACAACGACCACACACTCGCGAATGCAGTGCACGCTAATACCACGTTCCAAAAACACCCAACAACACGGTTTTGTTACTACGCTCGAGATTTTATTAGCCCTTGCTAACCAACCGAGCCACCCGTGTGTGTGTGCGGGACAGCAAGGCGCTTCTAACCCACACTCTGGTGCCGTGTAGCCCTATTCTATGCTGCGCTCTCTGCTAAACCGCTTTCCTACTCGTCCTTACCCCGAACTAACCCTCTCCTACGGATCCTACCCTCCGCTCTGAGGTGTTGTAAGGCGCGCAACACGATACCGTCTGTAGTCCTTGGTGACCTTGCGGCGCTCAGATCGTCCTGCAGACGATCTAGCGGCTCGCCCGATGACTCCTTCGTCGCTGACCCCGTGTCCAAACTCCAGAAGAAGAGAGTTCCCTACTGCCCCTGCGTTTTCTTTTAAACTATTCACATCAAAGGCTAGGCGCCCCCGTCCCGACCGCCTTGGTCTCTCGACCAATCCTGAGCCTAGGATTTCCCGCTCTTTTGCGATCCCGCCGGCCTTTGAACTTTCGACCAATCAGTCGTCCCGGTTCCTGATCCCAGCTATCTGCCTTGCTGACCCGTGTTTGTGTTTGTATGCGTTTCTAACTGCGGGGCTCTCTGAGCTCGCCGTGGTCGTGCGATCTCAAATCCGCCCACGGCGCCGCAGTGTTACTTGGCCTGGGAAGGGTCCTGTCCAATTCCCTGGCCCTGAGAAACCGTGGGGTAACCCCCCTAGGGGGCCCTCGGGTGAAAACTCAGGGTAGGTGACCCGACCACGAGGCCCTACGTGGGTGCGGGTGCGTGTTTATGTGGGGGGGGTGATGGGGGGCAGTGCGGCGGTGGAAGCCGGGCGGCTCCCTGGCTCGGCCGAGCGGCCCCGTCGCTGTGGCACCACATAGCCCCCCGGGGTGCCAGTCCCCGTCCCGGGTTGACTGGAGCACCTCGCCTGGGTTGCCCCCACGAGGTATCGCCGCGGGGTCCGCGGGATTCGCCCGGCCCTTGTGGCTGGCCTCGGGGGTGGCGGCTCCGTCTCCTGGGGCTCCGGCGGTGGTCTCCTCCTCCATTCCAACGGCTCCCCTCGGTCTCTGGCACCTGCGGGCTGGGGAACAAACTCAGAGGCGGTGGGGTTTAAGGGTCGCCGTCCTCGTCGCCCCCGGCCCCGCCCGGGGCCCCTCGGAGCCCGGGGCTCCGTGGGGCCCATATACTGCGCGAGGCCCCCGGGCACGGGGGGTAGGGGGACCCCGGGGTTTCGGGGGTACTTGGACGGCGGGGCTCCCCCCCTCGGGGGCTGCTCGCCACGGCTTCAGTCGGCGGATGTTGACCACCATCTCCCGGCCCCTCTCTCCTCCCTGAATCAGCACCGTCCATGGTGAGATCTGCCGTCTCACAATCCAGGGTCCTCGCCAGTAGGTGGTCAGCTTCCCCACCTGTCCGGCACCGACGCGGGGAGTGTACAGCCACACCTCGGAGCCCGCAGTGTAGAAGGGGGGCTCCATACGGGGTCGGGCGCCCTGCTCTTGCCGCTGGTGCGCGGCCTCTCCGTGCGGGTAGGCTCGGCCCCTGGCCCCTCGCAGGGTCTCCAGCAAGTGCTCCACGGGGTGGCTCCCTTCCTCCCGTTGCGGCGGAGGGACACCGAACAGCAGATCTGCGGGCAGGCGAGACTCGCGACCAAACATCATTAGGAACGGGGTCTGTCCTGTAGATGTGTGAACGGCGGTGGTGTAGGCGAACAGGGCATAGGGGAGGTGTTCGTCCCAGTCCTGTTGATTCGCGGCCGCCATGCGTTTAAGCTTCCCGGCCAGAGTCTGGTTCATCCTCTCTACCATCCCGTTCGCCTGGGGGTGATATGCCGTGGTTCGGTCCTTCTGGATCCCGAACTCTCGGCACAGCGCCTGGAATAGTTCGGCCTCGAATTCACTACCCTGGTCGGTAATGACTCGTTCGGGGATCCCGCACTTAAGTACGTAGTTTTCCACGAAGGCCCGGGCCACTACGAGGGCTGTTTTATCCGGGATAGCCACCGCCACGGGGTAGCGGGTGAAGTACTCCACCGCTACAAGAATATATCGGTTGCCCCGGTGGGATCGTGGAAAGGGCCCTTGCAGGTCGATTCCGACCAACTGATTCGTCCGACTGACTCGGAACGGCCTCAGGGGTACCTGGTACCTCGCCGGCTTTTGCCCACACTGCTGACAGGCCCGGCAGCCCTGCACCCAGGCGGCCACATCTTGCGCCAATTTAGGCCAGAGATACTGGCGACGCAGAGTCTCCCGGGTGCGCCGTTCCCCATCATGGCCCCCGAGCGGGTGGTCGTGTACCAGTCGTAGCAGCTGGGGTCGCACCTGGGCAGGAACACAGATACACCCCGGCTGGCCGGCCTCGGTTAACTCCCGTACCACTCCGTTCTGTACACACAACCGGGCATACAAACCGCTCCAGGGTCCTGGTAGGGCGCTCTTTTCCTCCCGCAGTGCCGCCTCCACTGCCGCCAGATCCGGATCTCGCTGCTGGGTCTGTCTCAGCTGCTCGTCGTTTAGGCCCGGGAAGGCACAGCCGACGTCCTCCTGGGTCCGTCCGATCGGGTCCCGAGCCGCGGGTCCCGCGCTTGCCGGGCGGTCGACGGGATCCTCAGTGCCACCTGCGAGGGTCTCTGTGGCGCACACTGCACTCTCTCTCGGGGGGGGGAGTTTAGTTTCCGCGCGCTCCTTGGGTTCTGCTGCCTGGCGGCAGCGTCCCCCCGTGAAGCACGGGCAGGCGTCTCCCTCCCTCGTCTCAGCGCGCACCGCGGGCCGTCTTGACAAGGCGTCCGCGTTCGCGTGTGTCCGCCCCGCTCGGTACTCGATCTGCAGGTTGTACTCCTGCAGCTGCGCCAGCCATCGAGCCATCTGCCCCCGCGGTTCCTTGAATGTAAGGAGGAACTGCAGTGCATAATGATCGGTGCGCACACGACATTTCCTGCCGTACAAGTACGGTCGGAACTGTTTACACGCGAAAATTACAGCATACAGTTCCTGACGGGTTACACAATAGTTCAGTTCGGCCCCGCTCAGGGTCCGACTGGCGTACGCGATGACCCGCTCCGTCCCACCCTGCACTTGCGACAGCACCGCGCCCAGCCCACTGCTGCAGGCGTCAGTGTCCAAAATAAAATCGGTGGTGAAATCTGGGAAAGCCAAGGTGGGGGTGTGGGTGAGGTGGTCTTTGAGTGTGGTGAAAGCCGTCTGGCAGGCCTCCGACCACTGATAGGGGTTCTTAGGGGAGGTGAGTTGGGTGAGGGGGCGTGCAATCTCACTGAATCCCTTTACAAATCGACGGTAATAAGTGGCGAGTCCCAAGAATGACCTGATCTCCGTCAGGTTCCTCGGCCGCGGCCAATCCACTACGGCACGCACCTTCTCGGGATCGGTGCTCACCCCTGCCTCGCTGACTCGGTGTCCGAGGTACCCCACCTCGCGTTGCGCAATGTAACACTTACGTGGCTTGAGCTTGAGATGGGCTGCTCGCAGTCGCTGGAATACTTCCCGCAGCCTGGACCAGTGTTCGGACAGCGACCTACTGAACACTATTACGTCGTCCAGGTAAATCAGGCACTGTTCCCACTGCAAGCCCCGCATCACCAACTCCATCAACCGCTGGAACGTCGCGGGCGCGTTAGTGAGTCCGAACGGCAACACTCGAAACTCAAACAGGCCCATCGGGGTGGTGAATGCTGTTTTTGGCCGATCCTCCTCCGTCATCTCCACCTGCCAGTAACCGGACGCCAGATCGAGGGTGGAAAAATACCGCGCTCCTGCGAGACTGTCGAAGGTGTCGTCGATGCGTGGGATGGGAAAAGCGTCGCCGAGGGTGACTGCGTTCAATTTTCGGTAATCAACGCAGAACCGAGTCGATCCGTCCTTTTTCGTTACCAGTACCACCGGGGCAGACCAAGGGCTCGCGGAGGGCTGGATTATGTTATTGCGTAGCATATCCGTGACTGCCTCTTTGATCTGGGTCCGTTCAGGCGCGCCCACTCGGTATGCGGGGAGTTTGATGGGTCGGGCTGCACCTGTGTCAATTTGGTGCTTGACCAGGTCGGTCTGGCCCACGTCCGAATCGTGCTCACTGAACACGTCGGCGTACTCCCGCAATAACCCGCGCAGCTGATCGGCCTCCCCCTTAGGTAAGGCTGCCCAAGGCACATGTAACGCATCCTGCAGGGGAACAATCTCGGCTCGGGGGGTCGGGCCGACCCGCCAGGCCAGATCCTGGCTGTCCTCGGGGCGGCCAGGGTCCTCCGCCCAGAGTGCGAACACCGAGTCGTTCGAGTGGCGAGCATGCAGGGGGTGTACGGTGGCTACCGGGGTGCGTCGTCGTATCATTGCCGGGGTACTGTGTGGGTTAAACACACGTATAAACAGCCGGCCCCCATCTGCGTTTACCAGTGTGGCTGACCCTACCACCCCGTATCGCGATGCCAACTCCGGGTGAGGAGTCAGCATTACCTCGCCCGATGGTCGGTGGGTTGGGTCGGTGGAGAGGGTTGCCACCGGCACCAGCATCTCGGCGAGAGGCCCGATGGTGACGGCCGACACCAGCGTAGCGGCCACAGGTGCGAAGCGGGGGCGCGTTGGTTCTCGTCCCAGGAACGGTATCCGCTCGCCGTTGCTCTCCATGGTGGCGCATCGCTGGCGGGGTTGCACGTTGAGTCCCAGCCGTTCTAAGAGGTCGGTACCTGCGATACACTCGTGACACAACGCACTCGACACGTAGAACTCCTGGGTGCACACCTGACTGCCTATGCGGACCTCTAGGGTGGCTCTCCCCAGCAGCCCCATTCCGGCTCCGCTCGCCGTGTGCAGCGCGCGGTCCGGTGCCTGCAGGTGACGCACGTCGACCCCGATCGCGCTGCAGTGCGCTGCGCTCACGAGCGAGGCCACCGCCCCCGTGTCCAGCAGAATTCGGGTACGCACTCCGTTTACCTCCCCTTCCACCAGCGACGTGGCCCCCGTGATCCCCGCCACCAGCTCCCGTAGCCAGTCGCCAGGAGTCACCGTTTCCGTGGGCGTTGTTGTTGGAACCTGTGTGGAGATCACTCGCTCGCCATTATTACCGTCTTTTTGCATCGGGACCGCTTCGAATGCACCCCCAGATGGTCCACTCTCTAGGGGGCGTTGGGGTTTTAACCCCGGCGCGTTTCTAGCGCGGGCGATCTGCGGACAGTCTCTCACGAGATGCCCTCGCCGGTCACACAGGTAACACGCACGGGGGGCCGTCCCGTAGGAGCCCCCCCGTCCGTTCCCTATCCCCCCTCCGGCACGCCGCTGCCCCGACTCTGCCTCCAGTCGAGCCACTCTCCCAGTTAATCCTCCTACCTCGGCCTGGACCGTCTCTACCATTGTCTCCAGCGCAGTCATGTGTGCCCGTACTTGGGTTACCTTGTTGTCTACTTGGGTTACCCTGTCACCTACCTGGGTTACCCTGTCACCTACCTGGGTTACCTGGCCGGAGACATCCTTTATACCCGTTTGTATACCGGCAACCCATCCCGGGGTTGTCTCGCGGGACACTGGAGGTTCTCTTTCCCGGCCCCTTACCGTCCTCGCGAGCTCCTGTTCCTCCTCCTCGTCTTCCGAGAGCAGGCTCGCAATGGCGCGCTCTCGTCCCAGCCCCCGGAGCTGCGCGCGTTCGCTGTGAATTCTTTCACACTTACGTGCGCGCTCGACAAGGGTGTTAAAGGGAAGACGTGGGCAGCTCATGTCTGGCTGCCACCACGCCGTGCGAGACAGGTACCGCTGGATTTTCTCGGCAGCCAGTTCCTCAATAACCTCAGTTGCGTACCCCGGGCGTGCGATCTTTGTTAACTCGCGCACATCCTCGGCGTAATCACGGAGATCTTCGCCAGGTTGGCGACGGCGCGCCTCTAAGGCCGATTTTGCTTCCTCCTCGTCACGCGTGCCAAAACGCTGATCGAGTCGGCGCATCAGCTCCTCTAGCTGTGTCTGTGCGCTCGCGGGTAACGCTTCTACAAAATCGGCTGCCCGCCCATCAAGATTCATATTAAGTTGACGTACTGCCTGCGCGTCCGTCCATCCATTAATTTCCTTGGCCCCTAAGAGATTGCGGGCGAATGCCTTCCACGAAGGGGCCCCCCGGCCGGTAAATATCAGTCTTATTTTAGCGTGAGGTAACGCGGGGGTCCGTACCGCTTCCGACACCAATTTGTGGGGGTCGCTAGCCCCCGAGATCCCTCCCTCGATAATACTAACGGCCGGACTAACATCATCAATCGCCCCCCCGCTGCTAAGCGAACCGCCGCTAGGCTCCTCACCCAGGGTGTGGGAGCCGTCACCCGAGGATTCCCCTCCACCGCGGGTCCGCGTAGCAGGCATGGATAACCACGCACGCGCACACCCACACACAGCTCTGCACGGCACTCACCCAACCCTGACCACTCACGTTAGGATCGCGCACCTGTGCTACACACGTCGTGAACGTGCGCGCACACACGCGTACAGCTCCACACGCGATACCCACTCCTGCGCCGCTCTGCGCTGCGCTGGCCGCCCACGTTACGATCGCGCACCTTGGGCACGCCGATTACGCACGCCGAGAGCTTACGCAAGTAACGAGCGCACGCAAGCGGGGCACACGCCGACACGACGACTCGTCCCCTCCCCCACTCGCGCGTGCACGTCAACACAAATATCGTACAAGGACGATTCTCCTCTCACACGGCTGCGTAGTCACGCCAACACACCAAAAGTGCTCTCCCCGGGCGTTAACGCACACACCTCCGTACCCGCACAATCGTACAGAGACCACGGCCTTTATGCGTACAACGACCACACACTCGCGAATGCAGTGCACGCTAATACCACGTTCCAAAAACACCCAACAACACGGTTTTGTTACTACGCTCGAGATTTTATTAGCCCTTGCTAACCAACCGAGCCACCCGTGTGTGTGTGCGGGACAGCAAGGCGCTTCTAACCCACACTCTGGTGCCGTGTAGCCCTATTCTATGCTGCGCTCTCTGCTAAACCGCTTTCCTACTCGTCCTTACCCCGAACTAACCCTCTCCTACGGATCCTACCCTCCGCTCTGAGGTGTTGTAAGGCGCGCAACACGATACCGTCTGTAGTCCTTGGTGACCTTGCGGCGCTCAGATCGTCCTGCAGACGATCTAGCGGCTCGCCCGATGACTCCTTCGTCGCTGACCCCGTGTCCAAACTCCAGAAGAAGAGAGTTCCCTACTGCCCCTGCGTTTTCTTTTAAACTATTCACATCAAAGGCTAGGCGCCCCCGTCCCGACCGCCTTGGTCTCTCGACCAATCCTGAGCCTAGGATTTCCCGCTCTTTTGCGATCCCGCCGGCCTTTGAACTTTCGACCAATCAGTCGTCCCGGTTCCTGATCCCAGCTATCTGCCTTGCTGACCCGTGTTTGTGTTTGTATGCGTTTCTAACTGCGGGGCTCTCTGAGCTCGCCGTGGTCGTGCGATCTCAAATCCGCCCACGGCGCCGCAGTGTTACTTGGCCTGGGAAGGGTCCTGTCCAATTCCCTGGCCCTGAGAAACCGTGGGGTAACCCCCCTAGGGGGCCCTCGGGTGAAAACTCAGGGTAGGTGACCCGACCACGAGGCCCTACGTGGGTGCGGGTGCGTGTTTATGTGGGGGGGGTGATGGGGGGCAGTGCGGCGGTGGAAGCCGGGCGGCTCCCTGGCTCGGCCGAGCGGCCCCGTCGCTGTGGCACCACATAAGGTTTGTCACGTAAACAGAACATGCCAATTCGTCACTAGTACAGCACACCGGTGTGTTGGAGAGCAAATCCACAACATTTACAATCTGAGTACGACGTTTCGCCAGTAATTACAACAAGCTTCATCAGGCGACAGCCAAATCTGACAAATTTTGTCTCAGGAAAGTGGTTGTTAGCAGGTGTGGCCAAAGCACTCTTAAGAATTCTGCGAGGCATTACTCAAAGCTTGCTGACTGTTATTCCGGAGACGTCTAAAACCTTTTGACATCATTCATAACAGTAGGCCATTGTGTGTCGAATTACGGTGCAAATGCCTAATATGTGAATGTGACGCAAACTAAATTAGGGGCCGTCCATAAACGACGTCACACACCTGGGGGGGGGGGGGGTCAGACATTTGTGACGATGTGTGACGAGGGGGGGGGGGGTTTGAGAAATGTGACGTCATATCAAAATGCGCAACTTTAGACAAATATATAATTGTTATAACAACACTCCTACAAAATACAAAATCAGAGTGCAGCACCACATTGGATACACACTACAATGATAATAGTTTAAAGCGATTTGAAGCATGTTTTATTTTCAAAATGGAAATATGGTTTTGGGGAGGTGGGGGCAGAGCTTTGTGACGTCATATTTTACGGAGGAGTCTGACTTTTTGTGACGCCGTCTGACGAGAGGGGGGGGATCAGAAATCGTCCAAAATCGCGTGACATCATGTATGGACGGCCCCAAAGCCACGCTCTTCCTTCGCCATTTCTGAACGAAGGCCTGCCCCACACAGTTACAAAAGGCAGAGCGGTGGTGCGGTAGTTAAGCGCACGGAACTATGAACCCATCGAGCTTAATCCAATTGCTGGTCACGCCGAGTATCAGTGGTGAGGGCTATACCTGAGCTGGTCCCTGGGCCCACCTGCATCAGCCCTCACTGACCAGTGTGGTGAAGTATGACCTAACAAAAACCCCCATAACTAACATGGTGCACGGAGATCTTCCTCCAAAAATGTGATTGACAGAGGATTGTAAATTACTGCCGTGAATTTGTCTTGAATTACAAGGATACGAACAGATCTCTTTGGAAACAGATCTTCCTTGCTATGCAGATACCATATATTATTTATAATAAAGGTGTTACGTTATATATAAATGTGTCGTTAAACCCGCCACCACCCGACAGCCAATTGTTAAGGTTTGTAACTTAAACAGAACTACCAATTCGTTACTAGTTCACCACACCGGTGTGATGGACAGTTCATCTACAACATCTACAATTCGAGTTCGAAGTTTTGCCACTAATTACAACCAGAATCATCAGGCGACAGCCAGAGTTATGGAGAAATCTTCCTGTTTCGGTCTTAGAGGGATGGATGTGATGTCGTCACTTGTTAGCCAATCAGGTGTGAAGAATCGGGGGGGGGGTGGTTAATCTAATCATAATGGATATTTATTACCATATATTAGGTTTCACTTGCTTAAATGTGCACAGCTTTGGAGTGCATCATGTATAGTTCATAATGTACCATGAGAATTCGAAACCTTCTGAGCTCTGAAGTGACCAGAATATGAACAGCAAGTTGGTTCATGATGCTTTATTGAAATCGTACTTGGGGCCAATAATGCATTGCTAAGTGGATTGCACCTTGTCCTCACGAGAACTAATTTTCCCACAAATGTGAGGTGCCAGCAATATTAAATTATTTTACCTTTAGTATAAATTAGTTGATTTAGCAACATTCTTTGAGCATAGAAGGGGTTATCCGTTACCCAATCGCTACGGTTAGGCAATTATATACCAATAAAAAAAACCTATCAGAACGATTTCAAAAATGTAATTCCAATCAGGCTCGGTGGGGTAAAGTGAAGTCTACAACGTTTATTACCCACACTACCTCTCTGGTCTTTCTATTTGCATTGCAGAAGGACCATTGTCCAAAACGTAATTTTCCTCATTGGAGCAGTGTTCTTGACGAATGTGTTGACTCTCTTTGGTTCATAATCCCATCGGTGCAGACTTTTTGTGAGGGTTTTCTACAGGCACTGCGATTTCCACTTTATGAAATGGACATGGCCAGAGATTCCAATTGAAGACCTTCCTGAATTTGTTTTAACAGCATTGCCACTCAAGCTTCTTTAGATAAGTCAAATGACAATGAAGTACACATTTCTACAACAATTCGCAACCAACACGTTCCTAAAACAACAACAAAATGTAGCGTTTTAAATACAGTGAAATACAATTTAGAGAATTGGTGGCCAGGCTTAAAATGGGCAAGGGTGAAATGAGGACTTTATTTTTCTCAACTGTAGATCATTGCGAGTGTCTGCAGAGTCGGCAGATTCCTCTGGATCATTCAAAAATCAATCGAATGTCTCGTGCGTAAATAAGGTGGTTGGGGCATCTGGGTGAGATTAAACCACGGTCTTGGCGGGGTACAGGAAGGGGAGGGTCGATTGGAACAACTGAGC
Source organism: Lampetra planeri (assembly GCF_965212315.1). Taxonomy (NCBI): domain Eukaryota; kingdom Metazoa; phylum Chordata; class Hyperoartia; order Petromyzontiformes; family Petromyzontidae; genus Lampetra; species Lampetra planeri. Next base: position 4,561,965 of record NC_136120.1, read on the forward strand.
AAACGTTGCGCGTCCACGGCACGATTTAGAAAAAAATATAGAGCGTAAAGTGGACTCACCACATTCGCAAAAGTAAGACGCCAGATGGGATTTATTTCCTTTCCTTGCTCCGACTTGCGCAAATCGTTTTCTTCCAATTATGATACAATCACACCTCTTCTCTCTTTGAGGATTGAAGCGAACAAAGGACATTAGTGTTGAGCGTGGCTTGTACGTATGGTAATATTGATTCATTGTGCCCCAAGTGCACCATTCTGTCCACCAGTCGACCAGGCTTGGGGATGGCAATGCTTCGCTGTTAATATTTGTGAAGTCTCCCCACTGTCTTACCTGGCAGGCTGGTAGATTTGTAGCTATAAAAAGCGAATACAATTACCCCTGAATGAGCTTGATTAACTTGTAAAGCACTCCACGACTTGTTTTTGTTTTATTAATCAAGTTAATGCCCACGCTCGTACTGTCATGGCTTTGAAGAGTGGCTGTCAAGTCCATATGTGGGACTGTTCTAAAATATCTTTGTGAAGGACCCCTTTGCCATCATTGGCACCACAGCAAGCGGCGAATTTTGCAAAGTACAACAAGGGCAATAATCCAGTGGTCAAAGAAGAAACTTTTTATTTTTACAGAGGTTTGAAGTTATGTTTTTGTTTGAATTTTCGATAATTTGCATCACGGAAAGGTGTACCACGGAGCAGGCAGGGTTCGTGACATCTCCATTGCGAGGCATGGGCCATGAGATCACAGCGCTGCAGCCGCGCCGACAGCTGCATACTGCCACCTGCTGGCTCAAGCACAGACAAGCAGACATGCCAGAGAATCCGTAAATGCCCAACGCGTGTAGCACGCGTTGCCCAGCGCGTGTAGGGGGCCGTCCATAAATGACGTCACGCATCTAGGGTGGGGGGGGGGGTCAGACATTTGTGACGATGTGTGACGATGGGGGGGGGGGGGTGTTTGAGAAATGTGACATCACATCAAAATGCACAACTTTAAATAAATATAGACAACACGTTCTATTTAATTAAATAGACTTTTTAAATAAATGTTTCTCCTACAACATCAGAGTACAGCGCCACATTAAATACGCACTACAATGACAATAGTTTAAAGCGATTTGAAGCATGGTTTATATTTTTGGGGGGGGTGGGTGGGGGCAGAGCTTTGTGACATCATATTTGAGGGGGGTCTGACTTTTTGTGACGCCGTGTGACGAAGGGGGGGGAGTCAAAAATCGTCCAAAATCGCGTAACGTCATTTATGGACGGCCCCTAGCACGCATTGCCCAGCGCGTGTAACACGCATTGCCTTGTTACCACAGAATGTACCGTGTGTTAAACTTCTGGTTTCTCACTCCTCGACCACACTACGCTAATACGCTGAACTTCTTTCGCACCGTACGTGGCCGACCGTGCTAATCGGAGGTGCGGGATATCCTCGCAAACCAGATTTGTGAATGTTGAACACAAACGAAGCATACAAAGAGAACAACCAAGATATCCTTACTTCTGTCTGATTAGCATCTCCATGCAAATTGGGAATGATAATCATAACGGGAAGGCATTCATATGGCAGTGGATTGATCACGGTAGATGATGATAATTGATAACAACACACCCGTTAACTTTTGTTACTGTTTATAAATTGTGAGAGTTCAAGTTTAAATGAATGAGTCACATATGGGACGGTAGATTGGTGATGCTTTAATCGTGCAAAATATATTCTAAACATGTTCATTAAAGACAATTTTTGGTCCTCAAGTGTAGCATGGTATAATGAAGATGCCGGTCAAGCTTGACAAATCTCTCAGATCTTATTATTTCGCATGGCTAATGTAGAACAACCATTTGAGATTCAGTTGCAAGTAATTTAGCCATTCATGTGTACTTTTAACTTCTTTCGCACCGTACGCAGGTAACCGTGCTAATCGGAGGTGCAGGGGGGGGGACAATAATAGCCTTACTTCTAGATTAGAAGTTTTCGTGACTGCAATGATCCATACTATTTGGTTCTTTCGGTAAAGTCACGTAGGTGAAAATAATAAAATAAAATACAAATGAAAATAGTCTTGCCTGAGAGTTGGCGCATTGTAGGATACATTGCCTTCAAATGTAACGGCCCACTCAATGAACCTTATGGCGGGACCCCCGGGGTCCCATAAGCTCTCGCATAAACTGTGTTGCGACGTCATTTTATGTCTGTTGAAGGCGAACGATACGGCGATCTATTCCTCTCGACGAGCTCTACACGATGTGCTAATCAAAGTTTCAAAGTTTTGTTTCTTCTGCGCATTCGTCCTCGCTGCTGCGCTTGGACGACACGACAACAGAATGATCCGCGCCAGGCGGGTCGCGGCGTTCATGATGAGCGGTGGGACGGAGTCGCCAAAAATAAATATATGAATTACGATTTTAACTTCCGTTTATTCGGGACCCCGGGGTGCCGCCATAAGATTCAAATGTCGATGAACATCTGATGAAGAATGTCAGAACATTGGGGGGACGATATCTTTATTTGAGTCTGGTAGTGTATTTTTATCGGCTTCACACTGCTATGTTTGTGTTTATTTGTAGCCTAACATTTAGTACTAGCTTCTTTTCCTTTCGTAGGACGGAAGCTGTAATATTTACGAAAAAATTGAGCAGAGTATAATTGTATCTTGTGTAAATTTAATGGCAGTGAATCTTGTACAAAAGTATGCCCTCAAACCCTTCACTACATTTCACTGTAGCACTGTATTAATGGCAGTGATTCTTGCACTAAACTATGTCATTAAACACCTCACTTCATGTCACTGTATCACTGTATATAACTGACCTTCAATTTGTTCAAATCCACTGCTCTGATACTTTATTCTCTCCTGCTTTCGGTCGCTGGGGTTGAAATCAATTGGAATTGGATACAATATCTTGAAAATCACCGATAAATGTCTATTTTACCATAATGTAGAAGCATAAATTATACTTACCTTTTGTCTCAAGTGCTGAAGAAATAAATAAAGACACCAATTCCACTTTATTGCTGCGTAAACTTATTTATTAGATTCAGTTTCAATAAAGAAACGTCAAACTTAAAGCGAATTTGTGAAAAAAAAAATTCTGCTCGACCTTCTTCTGCGTGAGTGTAAAAATCCACCCGCTCATGAATATTAATGACGGGGGGGGGGGGGGTGTGGCATGTGGAGTGACGTCACGCGCGGGACACACAGACATTCTTGGCTCATTATAGTAGTAATGCTCGGCTATATACAGAACGCTGTCCCAGGGCTCAAACCCAGGTTATCACCAGCGCTGGCTCAGTGCTTCATGAATAACAACTGAATCTAATACAGCGATGCTCCTATCTTAATTAGCTAACTGGCAAATTCTCGTTAAGGTTAATGGATCAAAATTCAAGTCACCCTTGCACCATTTAAGATCATGTGTCAGCATGCACTCTTTACGTGTGTGGACGTGTGTGTGGTTTACCCCCCCCCTCCGCATTTAGCCACGTGTGCTTACCCTGTGCTTTCACAGTGTACGTGTGTGTGCATGATAAGCAAAAATCCAATCAACTCCTAAGTGCTGTGAGTTTGAGTACAATTTCATGCTCAGTCATCCTTGGAGTGATTAAATTATGGGCAATGACCTCATTTGCATATTATAATTAGCGTTAATTAAAGTAAAACAAAGGCTACAAAGGTGTACATGAACTCATGAAAAGCCAGATGTTATTCATATAGAAGCAACCACTCAATTCCCCTTAAAGGCAACTCAATCATCTGTGGCTTTGTTCCTCATCGCAAACAAAATGTAAGTCTTGCCAAGATGAATAAAGCCGTGGTTTCCCTTCAGTTAAAAGTTTAAAATTAATGATGTGCAAATGTCAGTGGCCTCTGTTCACAGCAGCGGTGCTGTATAGAAATATACACAGTCAATGGATTCACCGCACGTTCGTCGATCAGCATCTCGCATGGGGTAGGGTAGACTGTGGGTCTCTAACCTGACCGAGATAGGACTCGAGTGGAGGCCCTTCTCCCAGCACTGGCTTGAGCGACTACCAGCGGAGCTTTTGATGGCACTGGTGGCTTTCCTTTAAAAAATTTTTTTGGTATATATTTGACGTCTGCGCAAACGTCATGCCCTATCTCCTGTGTGCTACGCTGTCACACGGCTGACCAGGTAGTAGCCAGAGAGGATGGGAGAGTCATGCACATGGCAATCTCTGCGTGATCCACCAACACCTGCCCCCAAAGTGACGGATTACATGATAGTATGTGCTCAAGGATTGCGCAATAGTCACACTTTTGCATCTCAACAAGAAGGACCTGGGTTCGATTCCCGACTTGGGTGCCATTCCGTGTGGAGTCGGTACATTCTCCCCCTGTTTTGGATTGGGTTCCTCCGCATTCTTTGTTTTCCTCCCATAGCTAAACAAAAATCATCCAGTGGAACAGGTATTGGTCTAAAATCCCAATGCTGAAAAATACCTGCAAATTGTTCAATTGGGATTACATCTAGCCCAGCGAAAACTGGGCAGGACCATTCTGAAAAGGAGTCTTGAGACTCAAGTAAAGCAACCAGGTTTCACCACAACTGAGATACATTTAGAAAAAGTACAAAGCCCTCTGTGGTGAGTCCCGTGCGCCACGCCGCATTGTGCAGAGCCACCTCAGAAAGACGTTGGTGGGCAGTGTGCGCTACCCTACCTTGCCATATTCCTTCAAAGGACAGGTGCCGTTTTGTGCTTCCTACCAGTGAACCTTGGCCTGAGAGGTTAATGAATTGAACCAGCCTCGTAATTATACCATGCGTGGCCCCCATTTAATCAGTTAATGCAATTTAATAAGCAAAAAAAAACGAATGAAGGTGTTTGAAGCACAATTCTTGGCCTTTAAGCTCAATTAAAATAAACAAATTGAGTCATTCTCTCTCCATTTAAATTTACAAATTGTGAGCCATTTTAGCAACAAGCATCTTATTTGCGAATGCAGAGGGCGAGCACATCTTTCCAATTAAAGGGACGTTTCTGATTAATGTTTTTCCTTTACCACTGTTTGAGACTATACGCGACTCAGATGGCATTATTAAAACTGGAAATACACATGATGAGCCATTTGCTGAGCCATTACTTTTATTTGCATTTGTTGATTAGAGTCCATCCAATTCGAATGCATGCTGCAATATGTACTTGTGCTATTGATAGCTTCTGGAACGACTGTAATCACATTCCCGACACAGCACACAGTTGTATTAAACGCACAGAGTTTCTACTGTGCAGTGCTGCAGTTTATAACGCTATGCTTTCTGCAATGGAACTCCATTTACCTGATGAAGCTGCCGATATTCAAGAATCAAACAATTAGTGGGTGAAAGCAGATCTCATCTCATCCTATTACCTTTAAAAATAAATTCCTCTGTTAATGTAATCATGATCACATGCAGGGTTATGGGGTAAGCGATTACATAGCAGTGCAGAATAAATTGCGCTGTCCGTCTATGCCACCACGTCATATTCACCATTCCACAACTGACCAGCGTGATAAGTAATTATTCAATAATTATCTCGACGGGGTGTGGAGAGGCCTCATCCAGCAGTAGATTGGCAAAGGGGCTGCATACATACATACAAAAGATATGTATTTATGTTGAACTTCTTTCGCGCCGTACGTAGCCAACCATGCTAATCGGAGGTGCGGGATACAACACATGTAAAAAAAGGAGTAATTTTTCTGCATGAATATATTTTTCCCCATGACATTTTTTGGTAGAATTCAGTGCCAATCGCAATCCACTTCCTGGTGATTCCTCTGATCCGTAAAAATTGCGGATTGTAGGAATAATCGACCTGCAGTTAACAAGAAATTTTCACGGATCGATTTGGCTCCAGAATGGTTCACTGAATTAATTAGAGCTCGTTGTCATGGTGAGGTGCTTTGCATAGCTGGAAGGACACTGCTGAATGGTCGTTACTCAGTTCATAGAAATCCTTCTTTGTTATTAAAGCCTCAATGCCATTCGCAGGCTTATCGGCCTGAAGTAAGGTGACGATAACCCACTATCAGGGGCCTCTTGTAGAGGGCTCATCTTCCGTTTGCAGTTGTACTGCATGTGGGGGTGACACAGCCTTATTGATACCGGACCACCCCGTTTCAGAAAGCTGCTGCCAACTTTTCACAGCAGGGGGCAATGTTGCTCGATGTAATCCCAATCAAATGATTTCCTTTCACATCTTCATGGTAGATGAAGGGGGTTTTCCAGTCGTATACACATGGCATGTTGCGCCAACGGTTCAAATCACGTGGCAACGTTAGCGCAGCGTTGACACGTTTACTGGGATGTCATTTACGGATTTGAATCCATGATTTGTTTTTGTTTTACGTGTGAACTAGCGACTGTCCGCGTTGACAGCTATCACCAAAGAACGAGCTGCCAGATTTACACGTGGATAGTAACGACCAACCCATGCAGCTGGTGGCTCTACCGCTAGAGTGAGGAGTGTGACCAGGGCCATGTGTGGGCCAGCCGGCGGGAATTGTCACGCCTGGTAAATTCATGGAGTACCAGTGTTCCCAACTTAGCAAGCTTATCGCTAGACAACGCATCCTTTTGGGCCTCCCCATTGAAAAAAATATTCACAAAACGACAAATCTGGGTGGATAACATAATGCAGATTTAGGAGCTATTCCATGTATGCATTGAGGATCCCCTATCAGTTGGCTATGATTCATTCATATCTGGTACATTGTCTATTGCTATGTATCCAAATTGTCTATTGACATACTATGTGTTTCTAGGATCAGTCTACTCTGTTTCACGCGTGCTATAAATCCTCTCGTGGCATTTTTGACGACTATAAATTACATCCAGCGAGCCACATGTATCGGCTCTTTGAGGTTCGTTGGCGACGTTCCGTTTTCAGGAGATGGTAAACGCTGTGCACGTGCTTTCTGGAACTAACGAGTTTCCCCCAGCTCCAAGCTGGCGGGGGGGGGAGCATTGCCCCAGCCGCTCAGCTGCACCGCCCACGGCACGACCAATGGGGGCGCCAGGGAGCAAAAGTATTTGAGGAGTCTGCGCCTAATCGGCAAGGAGCAATGCGTGGATTTGCATTGAATTACTGATCGCTTCACATTCGAATTTTGCAGTCGCGGCCAATAACACGCAGAGCTGGACCTGACATCACGCCGCTGGCTTGGGGCGCTACGGTGTCTGGAGGAGGTGGGTTCGACCCCGAACCTGACGCCTGTATATTTGGAGTTTACAAGCCTTTCTCTCTGCCCGTGGTCGCGTGGATTTTTCTCCAGGTCCTCCGGTTTGTCCCTCCACATTTAGCATCATGCATTTTGAGTATTTAGCTGATATAGATGTCCACGTGATAAGCCACTTTGTTGAGCTATCATTTGTGGCCAGGTCACTTCTGAAAAAGAGCTATATAGCTCAGTGGGTATTACCTGGTAAAATAAAAAAAAGTTTAGTTTAGTTTGTACGTCGGGATCGCCCTATGCACGTGATCAGCTGGGGTGGGCACGAGTGCGCAGCGCTGCAAACCTGGCCCCTCGAGTTCGATTCCTGCTCAGGACCAACATCGGTGACGAATATCTGAACCGGTTCTCGAGGTCGACTCAGCCTTTTGAGTACCAGTGGCAATGTGTAATAATCGGCGCTTGTGGTGTTGGCAAACTACTCTCTCGTGCTCGCTAACAGCAATTGCTCCAACAGCCTGTTTAAGGCTATACGGGGGGGTTCTTTGTATTTGTCGTTCCCGGGTGAGCACCGAGTGGTCATCCCAGTAAACAATGCAACGTTGAGACAACGTTGGCATGTGGTTGTAACCGTTTGCCTAATGTTGGCCCACCGTCCCATGTCTACCGGGCAGTGCCTGTGCAGAACCTTTGACAATCCGCTGACGGATGACGGCCTCCCCTTGTGCGGGCACATGAGGATTACTTGACCAGACTGTGAAGGCGGGGTGCATAGACGCAGGCATTTGAGTCCAGCACGACGATTGTTTTTTCTGCACATCTCTCTGGTGTCCACCACATGGCCACGCAGCCCATGGCAACTCGCTGTCCGTGGTGGTGGGCGCCCAATCCAAGTGACTCTTGAGGGCTCACACTGCACGCTGACGACCTCTTGCCCCAGCACCTCCGATTGGTACGGTTGGTTACGGACGGCGCGAAAGAAGTTCAGCGTATTAGCGTCGTGTGGTCGAGGAGTGAGAAACGAGAGATCCGTGCCAATAACCATGGCCAGGATATCTCGTTTGTGTTGTTGAATTGTCCTGGAATTGACGCCACTTCACGTGCATGATGTTGAACATCTCCAGAGATGAGGACTTTAATTTTTACAAATGTGTTCATGAGGTAAATCTGCACTGCTTCAGACTGGTTGTACAGATGTTATAGCTCGTCCCGATGCATTCAGGGAGGGCAGAGGGGAGGGGTGTTTGCAGGTTTCGGCATGGATACCGTTCAGGAGAAGATTCGAATGTGCACTGGGAATGCCAGCACCACGTCGCGGCAACAAAGCACACTGATACGCAACTTATTTGAAAATGTAAGAAATTACCAAAAGCTATGGATGAAAAAAAATTATGTAATGAAGAAAAAGTTGTTCTGGATGCAATCCCTAAGTGTAGTCTCGCATGCATCATCACAAACACTCGCAGCAGCAGCATCAGCAAGACGTTCATCCTCCCCCACACACGATGATATCGTGTCCATGTGGAGCCACGGTGGCATTTTAACGTAATGACAACACTGCTCTTTATCAAGGGACGGGGAGAAAGGTCAGCGGATTCCTTTGCAGAAATGTATTTTAAAGGCTATCAAGGCAGTGATGACAAACGCACGGCTGTGTCTGCAGGGGGCAGTCGAGCAATTTAATTCGTGCCGTTATTGTTTGCCTGCCAACACCGTCAGCGTTGCAGGGTGGGTGGGAATAGTTCAGAGAATAACAAAATATTTTTCTTTTTTAAATGTTATTTAAAGTCCACGACTTCAATTAATCTCCACGTACTGTACCAATTATCTTATTTTACATTAAAACCTCTGCACATCCCTCACTTATACGGGGACAATGCCAAACACCCGTTAATGCGATTGGAGAATAGAATTCGGGACCCTCATGAGAAAAAAAAAACTGTTTTGAAGGCTAGAGTGAGGCTTTCTTCGGTAAAATGATTAGCACAATTGGAAGTGCATATTATATTAACCTATATCAACATTTTCTCGCTATAACGTTGCATGCTATTGGATGCAAATTCATTCATTGGGATCGTTTATTTTAACATATTTACCCCGAGACCGACAGCATTTTAAAACGCGGTTGCACCTGCCCCAGGCAGTATTTTTGTGACAAAAAAAAAACAGTTTTTTATGTTTCTAGTTTTAAACAGACTTGATTATAGTTGAACACGTAGGCTTTCGCGACCAATATTATTCATAATAAAGGTTTTTGGGTGAGATCGCGTTATTTATAAATGTGTCGCAACCCTCCACCACCCGACACGGCCAATCAGTAAAGAAATATGTCACGTTGACAAAAGACAAATAGTTCACTACTTTAGCCCACCGGTGTGTTGAAGAGTGAATCCACAACATTTAAAATTTTTGAGTACGACATTTCCGTGGTAATTACACTATTCTGGCACATTGCCCGATGATGCTTGATTATACTTTGACAACATTTCTGCCTTTTAGCCCATGTAGAGAACATCATTCGAATTTCATAATGAGAATATTATTTATACTGGAGGAATCCGATGAGCTATGAAGCTCTTTTTCACAGAGTAGTCGTCACAGATGTCCAATTTACATCAGTCAGTCAGCCTACAGAAAACTGCCGGGAAAGGTTTAGTTTGCGAGCACCTGTTAAGGCAAACACAGCACACGAGCAGTAGCAGGAGCAGCCGTTGTCTCTCCGCTACTGATGCTAAGACACTGTCCGGGTTGCTCATTCAAAGATAAGTTGACCTAGGGCATGCCCTTTTACCATTGCTGGTGACATGCATCATGGATTTGAATTGAGCCTGGGTCACTGGGACCATGATACAGTGTGCTGACAATTCTGTGTGATGCATACAAAAAACGAAAAATCCCCCGTATAGCCTTTAACAGACCGTTGGAGCAAGTGTTGTTAGAGAGCACCTACGAAGGTCAGCACGCCAAACGCCAGAGCCGGCCGTCTTTGTCTCCCAGTTGCTGATCTTTGCATACGGGACAAGTTCAGATATTCAGACAGTCACCGCTGATGTTAACCGTAGCAGGGAATCAAACTCAGGTTACCTGGTTTGTAGCGCAGTGCGATATACCATGACTCCCTAATAATACACGTGCGCGTGCAGACAGAGGCTCACACATATCTATGAGTCCTGTCGATTGAGAATGTGTTATTATGGCTTAGATGCTGCTTTAAAAATAGCATTGCTAAACATGAACAGTACTTGAAGGTCAAATGATGTTAATTTGTATTAACCTAAGTTATACTCATTTAAATTACACTTTTAGAACTGCATATACAGTGAGAAAAAAAAGTATTTGATCCCCTGCTGATTTTGTACGTTTGCCCACTGACAAAGAAATGATCAGTCTATAATTTTAATGGTAGGTTTATTTGAACAGTGAGAGACAGAATAACAACAACAAAAATCCAGAAAAACGCATGTCAAAAATGTTATAAATTGATTTGCATGTTAACGAGGGAAATAAGTATTTGACCCCTCTGCAAAACATGACTTGGTACTTGGTGGCAAAACCCTTGTTGGCAATCACAGAGGTCAGACGTTTCTTGTAGTGGGCCACCAGGTTTGCACACATCTCAGGAGGGATTTTGTCACACTCCTCTTTGCAGATATTCTCCAAGTCATTAAGGTTTCGAGGCTGATGTTTGGCAACTCGAATCTTCAGCTCCCTCCACAGATTTTTATGGGATTAAGGTCTGGAGACTGGCGAGGCTACTCCAGGACCTTAATGTGCTTCTTCTTGAGCCACTCCTTTGTTGCCTTGGCCGTGTGTTTTGGGTCATTGTCATGCTGGAATACCCTGGCTGAGAGAAGGAGGTTCTCACCCAAGATTTGACGGTACATGGTCCCGTCCATCGTCCCTTTGATGCGGTGAAGTTGTCCCGTCCCCTTAGCAGAAAAACACCCCCAAAGCATAATGTTTCCACCTCCATGTTTGACGGTGGGGATGGTGTTCTTGGGGTCATAGGCAGCATTCCTCCTCCTCCAAACACGGCGAGTTGAGTTGATGCCAAAGAGCTCCATTTTGGTCTCATCTGACCACAACACTTTCACCCAGTTATCCTCTGAATCATTCAGATGTTCATTGGCAAACTTCAAACGGGCATGTATATGTGCTTTCTTGAGCAGGGGGACCTTGCGGGCACTGCAGGAATTCAGTCCTTCACGGCGTAGTGTGTTACCAACTTTTTTCTTGGTGACTATGATCCCAGCTGCCTTGAGATCATTGACAAGATCTTCCCGTGTAGTTCTGGGCTGATTCATCACCGTTCTCATGATCATTGCAACTCCACGAGCTGAGATCTTGCATGTGTTTCTTCCATTTGCGAATAATCGCACCAACTGTTGTCACCTTCTCACCAAGCTGCTTGGCGATGGTCTTGTAGAGCATTCCAGCCTTGTGTAGGTCTACAATCTTGTCCCTGACATCCTTGGAGAGCTCTTTGGTCTTGGCCATGGTGGAGAGTTTGGAATCTGATTGATTGATTGCGTCTGTGAACAGGTGTCTTGTATACAGGTAACAAGCTGAGATTAGGAGCACTCCCTTTAAGAGTGTGCTCCTAATCTCAGCTCGTTACCTGTATAAAAGACACCTGGGAGCCAGAAATCTTTCTGATTGAGAGGGGGTCAAATACTTATTTCCCTCATTAAAATGCAAATCAATTCATAAAATTTTTGACATGCGTTTTTCTGGATTTTGTTGTTGTTATTCTGTCTCTCACTGTTCAAATAAACCTACCATTAAAATTATAGACTGATCATTTCTTTGTCAGTGGGCAAACGTACAAAATCAGCAGGGGATCAAATACTTTTTCCCCTCACTGTACCCATGCATCTCATACAATATCCGTGCCATACACACAACGGTTGCATATACAGCAATTATTATATTAATTAAAATTGCACTTTTATATCAGCATAAGTCTGTAAACTACGTATGAGTGTAATGTATTATGATTATTTATTCTACTTTTGTATGTGTCATATACAAAGAAAACCATGTACGTATCACAACTTGTTTGAAGGCTGCGAGGTTTATCCCTAAGCGCTGCAAGAGGTTGTTGCATTTTTTAAACGAAACGAACAAACACCATCCGTTTGAGCAAAAACATGAACAACTTCAACACTACAACAAGACCTTTGCGCGTTGGCTGTGCGGTTATATCCATAAGCCGTTGCTGAATGCAAGTGCAGGGGTGCATTTGCCGGCCCAAAATATTTCACATTTAATTGACAAGCAGGAGCTCAACGTGCCAAGCCTATGGAGGAAACAAAATTAAATTATCAAATGAGATCGAATCAATTAACCACAAATTAATGATGCTGTCCAGGATAGAAACATATTTTTGTACGACTAAGATTTTTTTGTAAAACAACTAAAATGTTACATCGGATTCACATGTCAAAAGACCTGATTTACATCCCAACGGCCTGTGGTGAGCGTGGAACTAACAAGGACATAAAACTGCAGCCCGGGATGCTTAACAAACTCTGACAAGAGTCTGAAAAAAGAGCAGCAGCAGCAGCAGCTGCTGAGTCCTCTGCCAATGGACAGGCAACAAATAAACCCAACTGCCCTCTTAGGCCGAGCGCAATCGCTCCCAGAGGCATCTCACGCCTGGAGCTCAGGTGTGGAGCACAAACGAAGAGTCCTGACCAGACACGTGCTCATCGGCACGCAGTGCAATGTGAGATTGAGCAAGGCACATCAATCCAGTGGAAGATCACGCGCTCACGTTGTCCCTCGCCCGCCCGCCCACCCGCCACTTTGTGTTTTCTAAAGGTCTCGTTGCAAACTGCCGCAGAAGGGCATTGCGCACAAGGATACTTTTCACGCGTTTTGTGTGATTTAAGAGAACGGCAACGTTAACAAGGCGTTAGCGCGAAAGAAGCTGAGGTGAATGTAAAACACAGACAAAGATCCCCCGTATAGCCTTAACAGGACTGGAGGGGCAAGTGCTGTTAGCGAGCACCTATGAAGGCCGGAACGGTACACGAGGAGTTCGGTGGCCAGCACCACGCCCGACCGCCTTTGTCTCCCCAGTGGCGATGTTTACACATCACGTACTCGTTTCAGGCTGAGTCGACCTAGGGGAGGCCCAGGACCGGCTCAGATAATCGTCACTGGTGTTGGCCGTGAACGGGAATCGAACCCGGGTCGCTAGGTTCATACCGCTACACTACCGCTCCCGCTTTTTTTACCACCTTCATCGTAAGCGAAATATACACCCCATGCATTTTGTCACAATAGTTGTTAATTTGTAGTATAATTGCTTTGTTAAACACCCATTTATACAATTGATTCAATGTTTGTGTTTAAAAAAATAATTTAGTAATTTGCAAATATTGAAATTGCAGATTTGTATTACCGGTCTACATGTAATATTTCTTATTTACAGTTAAATGTGTGCACAATTAATTTTCTGTGCACCTTTTTACATAGCATTTTTTCTTCATTTGTTATTTCCTCGTATCCTTAATGCAAATATTGTCGTTCCATAACCGATGTTTTGCGTGCAAAGTTTTCATTAGTTAAATAACTCAGCACGTGTCTTAATCCAAACCCACTCCGACGCGAAGCTTATTAAAGTCCCATGGCGCTCATTGGCAGACGAACCCACACACAATATTAAATACACGGCCTATTACTTAAAACCCATTACCGGTGGCTGCGTTAAACACTGCACAATATCAAGCTGTCAATAGGCAGAACACACAATTGAAGTTGTTGAAGTGGGTATGAATGTGAGGTTCACATTTTCCGCTCACTTCCATTATAGTAGAATACTATTAAGTGGAAAAGGGCTCTGCCCACTCTGAAATTTGCACGGGGACAGGGCCTATAGCGGTCGCGCATTCACCACTCGTTGCAGATGTTTACAGTTCGCATCCAGAGGCCTTCCTGGTTAACACTGCGGGTGTTTCAACCAAAATAAATCACGTCGTATGCTTCACAGTGGTTGTTAAAGATCCCATGATCTCATTCAAAAGCGTAGGCCATTGTGTGCCAACATAATTGTTTTGCCCTTCTAGAACAACATCAGAGTATACATAAGTGAGGATGTGTGTATGTGTGTCCGTATATAGTCTATCAATGTAATTTAATAATACTCATTTAGAGCCGATTTAAAGCTTTCGTGACTGCAGGGATTCATCTTTTTGGTTCTTTCGGTAAAGGCACGAAATAACCAAGAAGATAATTTAGAGCCCTTTGTTAATCTACTGTGTGGATGAGAGTCATGGGGTTGTTTGATCGTACGTGCTGAAGGTCCCAGCTCAGATGTCACTTACCACTGTTGCGAGTTGTGGTCGGGAATTGAACACAGATCGCCAGGCTCACGGCATCTTTATAAACACATTAGTTGAATGCAATTTCACTTTTTAAAAATAACAAATGTTACGTCTTGTTATATTTTGTGCATATACGCCGTCTAGTTTCACGTCCTTCTTATGTGCCGTGCTTTTGAAAGCTTGGGTTCTGATGCTGTTTCAGGAAAAATCCGATTGTACCATATTATATGAAATGTCTTAGAAGTAATAGGCCATACAATGTTCTTTCATCCAGAAAATCCCAAGAACAAATAGTCCTTGGGACAGGTTGAGGAGGAACAGTTACTTCGGTGAATGAGGCGATACAATTCCCCTCACTGTCTGCACATGTGGTTTGGGTGGCCCATGAGTCAACCTGCCTCGACTCCTTTGACCTGCATTTAAACGAGCATTTAAATGTTTCATTTCACGTAATTTGCTTTATTTAAATTATGGCGAGATAATCCATTTGCGGTCTTAAATTTCATGAATTTGCTCAATGTTGCATTGTGTGATGGCCAAAGCAATTGCACTTCGTGGACAATATACCTTAAGCTCATGCAATAATTTTGACATCACCAACAAATCTACGACTAAAGGTCAATATTTTAATATCCATCTAATTTTAGGACTATTACAATGTCCATTTAGATGCACGCATCGAGACATCAGTTTATTACCATGTTTAATAGCAAGCTCAAGGTTGATATTAAACAGCCATATCGGCGATCTTTGTGCGAAATAATGTTGGCACGATTGTTGGCAATGGTGTCCGTCTGCTCTTAAGTTGACATTTGAAGGCTTGTGACGCCATTCAAGACAGCAGGCCATTGTGTACCCGGCGTCATGTGCATAAGAATAACATCTTAAATAAACCACTTACAAGACCCACCAAAAATATATACATCTCAATTAGCTCTCACCTGGTTCAATAAAAAGCAAATTGATGAAGCTCAAAGGGCTCACCTGGTTAAAGGGCCATCATTCAAAATGGATTATGAACCCTCAATGGGCTCTCGGCTGGGCAAAGGTTACAATGCGAGCGCTCGTATGGGCTGCAATCACGTTTGCCGGAGCCTGAATGGCAAATGCGTTGCGCGGCGCAGAGTGATCCCTTTTTAGCGCATCAGCACATTATATATAGCCTCCATTACCAGAGTGCGGACATGGCGTGCAGGCGCTCTTATAAAATAGTAATCCCGCTTAGCAAGCAATAATATAGATTGCTTTTCGTCCCAGACGCGTTATTAAGACGCAAATCATATTGCCAGCGAGGGGCGCCACGCAACCTGCGCTGGTGCGTTATTGGAGCGCCACTGCTGTTCCTGCCAGCTCCTCGTGTGTATTTGCGTCTGACTTGGGATTTATAATGATATACGCACAGCACGAAGCGGGCGACACGGACGAGCGAGACAATGTGCTGCACGTGCCACGTGAGCTGGGATTCGGCAGTTTTCACGCAAGGTTAATGTTTCGGTTGCATCGATTCTCCGTGCGCTGGGCGCAATTTCTTTAGTCTTTCATGCGTAAATTTGCGTATTAGGATAACAACGTGCTCGTTGGTGAATACGCATTAGTGTGTGTGCCAGCCTGTCTGCCATTTTAATTGCTGTTAGCCCAGGTGAGATCTAGTTGTGATTTACTTTCCATTTCGCAAGAGAGATTTGGAACGCCTCCAATGTATTTGCGGGTTACGGCTTAAAATTAAGATCGAAGTTGATTGAGTCTATCACCGCTTTAAAGTCAATAACATAAGTATAACTTTGTGTAACAAAAACAGATAGTGCACGATAAGGAAATTGGCACTGCCGTCTAAATGCGGAATTTTCAAACGTCTCAGGGCCCGCAAACTGAGATAAGCATCGCTGCAATGCTTCTCTAAGCACGGAGAGACATTCGATTTGATTTTGTAATTATATTGCCACACAGTGGCCCACGATACCACGGGGTCTTTACCATCGGCTTCACAGCCAGGCAACTCTGTGCATTGTTTTAAGGTCTCGCACAAATTCAAGGATATAATATGGGGGAATTCAGCCCGTGGACTCCAGCATTACCTAACTCACCGGCGAGAACGCTTATTTTATACACGACTTTCGACTCTCAGAGTGATGATGACGATGATGACCACGATCTTCTCGCTGTCGTCAAACATCTCAATTCATGAGTAAAAACCTGACGCGCCACAACCTGCTGCTCACAATTGAGCGTCTTAGCCGATATCAGCAATGCTCATACAGATACAGGTGCCTGCATGCGCGTTCGGTGTGTGTATACTGCATATGCACGTGTGCCTCTACACAGCATAGGATAATCACGCTCGTCGACAAAGGGAGCAGACAAATTGACTGCAAAGATGAATCGCTTGTAAGGCGATATCCTGCAAAGTGGCTGGCGGTGGGAGTTGAATGCAAACGCATTTCCCCTTGCAAGGCGAGCCGCTGCCTCCTTTGGGAGATGCGCATTAACGGTGTGAGGTTAAAAGTTAGAACCAAGCATCCCTCCTCCTCGTCCTCATCTCCTACGCTGTATCACCACCCACCCACCCACTGGCCCTCCTACCCACCCGCCTGTAGGTGGGGGGGGGGGATATAGCGTGCTGTTTGAAGACACGCATCCCATAAGGTTACGACGGTTCCTGCCACCGATATTGTAGACTGTACGTACACACACACTCACACGCACTTGTGTGGTCGATGATGCAGTGTCGGGAGAATGGGCGGTGATCATAACTGAGCACACAAGCGCAAGGACAAGTTGTCGTCTGCGCCCGCTTGAGGCTCAAATCAAGCGGTGGCTGGTGGACATCGGGGGGCCGGCGGGGGTGGGGGATACATTCGATATGGACGTAAACGAAAAGTGTAAACTCTCACGCGGGCGCTGAGCAAAGAGGGAGAGCGGAGAGAGAGAGAGGGAGCCGAGGGGGACGCGCTGTGTTCACACTGAGCCCTCGAGTTGTGCCGAACATTCACGCTCCAACCCATGCCATGGATTCGAGGCTCTGCGCGACGCAGACGAGCGAGCGAGCGAGAGTGACACGCGCCTCGCTGTAATGTTTGCGCGAGTTTAAATGTCTCACCGAGCGTCCGCGATGAAGGCGTACGTCTACAGCCGCTTCATCATCATAGCCCCGTGGATCCTGGTGCTCGTTCTCGTTCTGGATTTGAACACAGAGCGCAAGCTCATGATTCGGCATTCGAAAGAGCTCTTGGGGCCACCAGATCCGCATCCTCCTGCGGTACCTCCATCGCCACCGCCGTTGTCTTCTTCATCGTCGTCGTCATCATCGGCGTCGTCACCCGCTGCCATCCCCGTGGTGTACTGCATCACTCCCACGTACAGCCGCGCCGTGCAGAAGGCCGAGCTCACGCGGCTGGCCAACACGTTCCGCCAGGTGCCGCGCTTCCACTGGCTCGTGGTGGAGGACTCTGGCCAGAAAACGGCCCTGGTGGGCGCCCTGCTGGCCGGCTGCGGCGTGGCGCACACGCACCTCAACGTGGCCACGCCGAGGAGGTTCAAGCGAGCGGGGCAGCCCAGGGCCACGGAGCAGCGCAACGAGGGCCTCAAGTGGCTGCGGAGGAACAGAGCCGCGTCCCGCGACCGGGGGGTCGTGTTCTTCGCGGACGACGACAACACCTACAGCCTGGAGCTCTTCCACGAGGCGAGAGCACTGACACACATACAACATGCTACACACACAACACGCGTGATGTATAGACTGTCGTGCACCTACAGCCTGGAACTCTTCCACGAGGCAAGAGCACTGACACACATACAACATGCTACACACACAACACGCGTGATGTATAGACTGTCGTGCACCCCAGCCTGGAGCTCTTCCACGAGGCGAGAGCACTGACACACATGCAACATGCTACATACAACATGCTACACACACAGTGCAGAAGACGCGTAATGGATAGACTGTCATGCACCTACAGCCTGGAGATATTCAGCGAGGCGAGGTAACGGGAATGCGCGTGCATGTACCTCGCACATAGACGCTTCGCTGATACACGCACACAGTGGAGCGGTGGCGCTGCGGTTTGTGCACTGCACATTGAACCCGGCGAATGAGTTCGATTCCCGGACATCAAGTGATATCTGAACTGTTCTCCACCCTTTGCCAACCCGCCACGACGAGAGTGGTGAAGTATGGCCCAACAACCCCCCCTGACCGACGCGGCGTGGGGACGCCTTCACCAGTGGATCGAGCACTGTGAATTAATTTAACACGTAGGCTTTTCGCGACCAATATTATTAATGTTATTTTTGTATTATTGGACAACGTTAAAATATATAGTACCGTGAATGCACCCTGTGTATACGGTTGCACACTTCAGTATATGCAGGTACAGCCTGGAGCTCATTCACGAGTTGAGCTGAGATGCCTTCTGGACAAACTACACACAGCACACGCACGCTACCACATGACACATGCATGGAAAGCCTCTTCAGTACGGACGGACATACTCCTGGGCACCTCTTAAATGGAAAAGTTTAATATCACAACATTGTTGTTTAGATGCACGATGATCCATTAATAGATCCCACACTCAAATCGGAGCGAAACAATAATACAACATTTAATTTCAAAGCTTCTACATGCCTCGGTACACTGATTGCATCTTTTAACACGCTTCTCTGTAAGATGTGGAGCAGATCAATCGCTTTCATTATACAGTCCTGAATGTAACTATTTTTTTGGGAAGAACGTGAAGACGCTAAATTGGTCACTCTGTACGTATTTGAGTACGTGCATGCACAGCGTTTGCTTGTTAAAACCGGCAAAGGGGATAATGTAAATTCCACGTTCCTATGGCGGAGAAACGCTGCTCGTCCTTGAGAAAACTACTGCTGACTTCACAGAAAGTGGTGCTCATTTTATCTCTCTCGATTGAGATGAATGGGGGGGGGCAAGCCAACTGGCTGGGTTTTTTGTCCCATTATGCAATCAAACTTTATACCTGCTGATATACAATAGCACAGGATTGAGCTCCTCATAGGCTGCAAAAGCAACGGGGTGCAGTAGTTTGCATGAGACACCACAACAAGTAGGTTGGCTTTGTGTTGCATTTACATGTTGAATATTCATCTCGTGTATAACTTAATGGGTACAATCCGAATTGAAATACCCCAACACGGTACATTTGAAGAATCAATTGTTTACAAAAAGAAGTTTCCACCGATACTTGTAGTCACTGAGCCAAGCTTGATGCCACTGGCCAGTTGTAAAACGCATCGCCATAAAAGCCACTGCAGCAGGCCCAATCATTGAGAGAGTCACTTTATTGAGAGGCACGCGGATTATATATTTGTAATGGCAGGGGTATGCGGTCCCCATTCTAATACGATGCATAATTAATCAATTGCGCGTAATTTCCCATGTCTTTTAAAGCCCCCTGTGTGAATGAATATCCACAAAAAACGTTGGTTAGGTAATTAATTATTTGATTCAAGACAGGGGCAACGACTAATAGACGTCGATTGTGTATACGTGAAATTACGGTTAATTTAAGGACATTGGAGGGAGTAAAGAAAAACAGTGCAGCTTGCTGAGTCACAGAATAATCTCCCTTGCGGTTGTAAATTACATCTCTGCTCCGCTAACTGCTATTTATTAATGGTTCTATCGATTCGCCACCGCTGTTCACCATGACCAGAAGCTGTGTTTTCAAGGCGCCGCTGATAATTTACAATATCGAGCATTTGTCAATCACACACGCTGTGCGCCGGGACCGCCGATCCAGCCAGAGCCACGCGCCGAGGCAAACACGAGCCACGCACGCTCGTAAATGTTTTTGTTAGCCCTCGGTATTGCGATACAAAGGGCATTTTCAGTGCACGAATAGAAACACCAGGGATTGCCGAACGCCGCCGCTCCTCGTCAGCCAACACGGACCGAAACGCTTCTTTATGGTGACAAAATCACCCCCCACGCACAATACAAATTGCAGTTGCTGCACTCGCCACACGCGCCTGATGATTGCTAAACACGCTCTTCATTGGACGTGAAGATCGCTCTCAAATTATAATTTTGCACTATGAGACCTCCTTTACCAGTGGCAAAATATAGTAGTAGGTTTTTACCCTTTAAACTGGTACAAAAACTGACACCTTTATACAAGGAATCATGTTTGCAATAACCACACCACAAGCAGTCAAAAGGCAAACAAAAAGAAACAACTCTGATAATGATAACGATATGCACTGTCCTTGAAGTTGATTGGTCCACACCCGAGACAGCTTTTCTTAGAGCCTAGTCTCCATTGGTGTTGGTACGCCTTTTGGCGTCATCTGGTCCAACACCAATGGAGACTGGGCTCTAAGAAAAGCTGTCTCGGGTGTGGACCAATCAACTTCAAGGACAGTGCATATCATTATCATTATCAGATTTGTTTCTTTTTGTTTGCATTTTGACTGCTTGTGTTGTGGTTATTGCAAACATGATGCCTTGTATAAAGGTGTCAGTTTTTGTACCAGTTTAAAGGGTAAAAACCTACTACTATATAATTTTGCAGTTCACCAGCATTGGATCAAGCTATCCTGACCCTGCTAATGAGACACTGCACGTTGAAACTTGTCCAGAGACTGTTAGTCATGAATTATGCACTGCCAGAAGTACTATCGTCGTCTTTATGTCGTGTGTTACTTATATTCTCCACAGTAACGGTAATGATTATGTTGTGGCATGTATCAAATGAAGATCTCTACCAATTTGTGACCGCATAAATATACAGGAATGGGACCCGGATGAAATGGAACAAAGGGGATAATTTAACTGAATACGCATTTGTATGAACTGCAAGCGAAGTCACCAGTGAACAGAAATAGACGTATATAAATGTTTTGCCTATATGAGTCTAAGTCGATTGTCAAATTCATTGTTAACATGTATGGGTTTCCCTTGTTCAATACGGGTATGGTTTGTGCGATTTTGGTGTATATGCGGCAAACCGATTTCAATCCAAAATTCGTTATATGCGGTTTGCATTCACTGGTATGCGGCTCTGTGGTCGGTCGTGGGACAACATTGTGTGTGTGAGCGCTACTTGGCAGTCAGTTGCCTCGTGTGGTTTCACTTCGTGCGCCCTTTTTTTTAAAACGCATCTACCGAATGAAGCCAGGAAAACTCGTATACATACAATGCATTATAACCAGTCCTGCAAAACCTACACAGCTCTACATACGCTTTGTATTTAATATTGTTAAAGCACCAATAATATATGTATACAGTCGTGCATATTTGATAAAGGTGCAGCCCTGCAATTGCCTGCTCACCCTGCTGATGCTGGAAGTGTCTCCATGCGAGGGAGCTCTACATAAATCCTTCTGGAGGGTATTTTGGTTTACTTTCCACGTTGGTCAGACGCCTTGTAACAAGTGGGAGTTACCCCCACTTTACCCCACCATGCGACCTACTAATTGGCTGCGGTGTACCCACTTGAACTGCTGGGTGGAAAGGGGTGGGGGGTTTTAATAAATGTATTCATCGTTACAGTTACCGTAACGGGAGATAGAACCGGCGACCTCTAACCATGACATCACGGACGCGTCCCTTCTATGTTCTTTCTAAACGAGGATTTTTTTTTAAATCAGTAATATATATCAATCGCATTCTACTAGCAGTATGAATGATAATATTCCATGCAAAAAAAGCGACAGTTGACAAAAAACCTATACCATCACACTGTCCCGTGTAAATATATGAAATGTGTGGGTGCATGTAAATATAGTCACATAGGACCACAGGACCTTTGACATGTTTCAGCTTGTTGAGCGTGTGCGTTCATGGCCATAGTGAATCTTGCAGTAAGGCCATGTGGACACGCGAGGGCAGTGCCTCAACTATTTTGTCCAGCGGCAGCTGCTGCCCATGGTGCTGAAAATGCCAGCCCCGGAAACTAGAGAAATTTAGCATGGACAAAGCGTCAACATACTTTGGTACAATCGCTGTGAGAAATTATTCATTAGCATTAATTGCCCTGTCATATCTAAATATACTGTGACATGATGCCCAACGTTTCGCTCCACATGCTGAAGAAGCTCCCACATCGCAGAGCAATATTTTTTTCATAGACCACACTGCACATTTTAAATAACCCACTAAAGTGCATACCATTGATATATTAGCTGCGTATGCTTTTATTATGAGTCATTTTAGTTTTACATGGCCCTTGACTATCAGGGAATTTCAATTTAAATTGCTAATACCTTGAAAGTGTGTTCATCTCCATTATTAGATATAATTAGTTTATTACATGTATTATTTAAACTAATAATGGTGATGACAGTATAATATTTGCAGTGGGGTGTTGTGTTGAAAATGGTACAATGCATGCATTTTTATATTGTTTGAGTTTCACGTATCAATAGGTATCACGTATTGAGTTGTTTTGATATGTTAGCAGAAATGTAGTCACATGGCAGTTTTATCATGTAATTTTGCGTAATGTGAAATTTGGGAATTGGAAATGACACAATAGAGGCCCCTTTTCCATGAGCATTGCTGAGTCTTTAATGTCCACTTTACAACTGATAATTTACACAAGTAATTTCTCACAGGCATTACCTGTAAGCTTTAGGCTTTAAACCATTGGCTCATGTCATATACTCATATTTAAAACAAATTGGAACATCTGTAATGCTGCTGAGTTTATGGCAGAAACTCCCATGTCAGAGTTCAAATTTGTGGTTATAGCACTCTTGGGTAATGAAAGAGACTCCCACATAACACTTCTCCACAATGTGAGAGGTAAAGTAATACAAATTGGATACATAAAAGAGCCATTGCCAGAGTGTGGCACATGAATCCAAGGAATTCACAAGGCTCATAGGGCAGAATTAAATAATGACCACAAGTTGGAATTGAAAGGTCCTCAAATTACACAGATTTGCTATAAACTGGGGTGAGCATTTGTGCGTCACGAATAGGGTTAGGCTTGTGTTATGGCCACAGTTGGGGTTCACGTTAAGGTTACTGTCAGGTTATTTAATTCCCCACTTTGAGCTTTATGGAGTCTCTCAATTTAAGTGCCCCGCTACCCACAATGGTGTTTTCTGAATTTATTTGTTACTTCCCCCACTCAATCACAACAACCACGTTGTAGGGCTCCACCACCTTCCAGAGTGTTTGATATTGACTGCAAACAATACGGCGTCTCAATAGGAATGTTAATAAGCAATGCCTATTCACATTTTTTTTAAACCGCTGCTTGGAATTGAGACACAGGTTATCTGGCTCATGTGATAAGGTGCCCTGGTAATCCAGCGACTTCGAGCAGGGATGGTGGATAATGCTGAGATTATGTTCATGATACTCCGACTTGCAGTGAATAAGTTGCTGAGTGAAGGAAGCGGGTTGGTGAACAGTGTGTATAGCAAATTAATGTGATCCCTTCTTATACGTGGGGTTTCTCTGGGCAATCCAGTTTACTTCATCACGTATAATTGTCCAAGTCTGGGGTGTCATTTGAAGCAGTGTTGGTAAAAAAATACGATGTATTTGCTCGTGATAAATGAATTATCTCAGGATTCTTGAAGTTAATTGTGAAATTGTTATCTCTACACGAGAAAAAGGCGCGAGCAAGAATGCCACTTGATGGGCTTCAGGACATAAAAAAAATCTAATTCAGTTAAATTTCATGTTTAATTGTTTGGCATTAAAGGCACAATAACACGTATCAGTAGGCACATTTCAGCAGTAGGTCGGTATGGCTGGTTTACTTTTTTGAATTTCTCTGCCTGAGGGTGGGTCTATGGCTCTAAACTCAATTCCATCTGATCCTCTGCCAACGCAAAGTTGGAGAATTGTATAAATATCTGTTGTTGTCTGTATATTGCAGTTATTGTTGTATTTACAAATATATAATGTCGTTGCAACTGTTGTTTTTAATTTTTCAATTTGTGTTGGTTCATATCAACTGATTTGAGGTGTGCTTGGTGTCAGAACAAATACCTTTTTCATCAGCGTGTAAGAACCTGATGAAAATATGACCGACTTCTTTGACCAAACAACTTGATAGTCGTAGTAAGTACATCATGTATTAATATCCGGCGTTTAGGATAGCCTGCTAAAATTAATTGTAACCAAGGCCGTAATTATAATATATATTGGGGGGGACACATCCCCCCCAATATTCTAATATGCTCAAAATGTCCCCCAATATATTTCTATAAAATAGATTTCTGTTCATATGATTGTGGTTATGGTTGTACTTTATTAATCCCTAATCTCTGCTATTACACACAATGAAACAAGAAAAGATAAAAAGAAAAAAACAGAACAATGTAATACAACACACTATTAAAAATTATTGTAAAACATAAATACAAAGTTCATCCTATGTGTTAGTGAATTTTTAAAATATTTTAGGCAGGAAATTCGTTTTCAAATTTAGATTTTTTTTTGGGGGGGGGGGGGGGGACTCCCAGACCCCCTGGAAGATTTGGTCCCCCCCTCCAATGTTGACTCCTTGGCTACGGCCTTGATTGTAACAATAAAATACGCCGCCCGGCAAATTAACCGAGTTCGTATAGAGTTGAAGAGTTGGTAACTTCTCGAAGGAATGAATAAAGCATGCTGTCTGTTGTATAGTGTGCGTTAAACACTCGGTGACCTTAATTTGCAATAATAGTCCACTATGTGCAAGTTTCTATAACCAAAATCCCACATTTTATGTAATCTTCATGTTTCAATTTAAGTATCTGCTTGTGTAATTACTCTTTTTCCAGGTCTCTCTTGCAAGAGACCATGAAACTCAATTCTGTCTAAGCTGTTCAAATAAAAGCGTATTGAGATAACATAGAAGTACTACACTCTATATTAGAGCAAATGTACAAAATCTAGTGTTGAAATAATAACTAAAATAAACTACGTATTCATTTCTTGAAAACATACTTCAGCTATCCACGTTGTTCAAATGTTATTTCCCTGTACAATATACGGTCTAATGCTATTAAACACATACAAGGGATCTGCCTTTGTGGCATTGTGTGTGGTGGGTGAGTAAGCTGTTACTGGAGCCTGCCCTTCACATGCTTTGGAAATTACTTGGTTTAATAGAACAACCACAGAAAGAAAACTGCAACACAGATTGAAGTTGATGGTGCTGGGCATTCTTAGGGCAACTGCCAAGATTTAAATCCAATGCATTCACAGAACATGGGTTGTGTAAATGGTGAGATTACACGGACCAGCTTCATGATATTCAGAAAATTGGTACCTACAACTTCGTCTTTGAATCAAGTTCTCAACGATAACATTCACAATCTTTGCCGTATACTACTGGGTGGACAGAGATGGTGGGATTTGAGAAACGTATCCCGTTGTTTCAACTGCCGCACCGGGGGATAGCATCGACCTCTGGATTACAGGTCCAGCATGCTGACAGTTACACCGCGGAAGGATCCCTGTGAATACACAAAAGTGGATGGAAATGCAGGCAGACATCGCCAAACGCGCGTGATGAGTGTGTAGCATGATCGCGTGAAAGCATACACACGCGCACACGGTAAATGCATCGTTCTCACAGTCGATTCATTCGCACCTTACAACGGATGCAGCAATCCCACGGCACCACTGTTCAACGCAGAGATGAGAATCTGAGCAGCGTCAACCCGCGAATAGCCGAAAAATCACCCCCGTCTTGCGGAAATAAACAGACCTCATTAGGTAAGGGCCCGTTTATAAATGACGTCACGCGATTTTGGCCGATTTTTGACCCCCCCTCCCCACCTCGTCACACGGTGTCACAAAAGTCAGACCCCCCTCAAATATTACGTCACAAAGCTCTGCCTCCCCCCTCCAAAACCATATTTCCATTTTGAAAATAAAACATGCTTCAAATCGCTTGCAACTATTGTCATTGTAGTGCGTATTTAATGTGGCGCTGCACTCTGATATTTGTAGGAGAAACATGTATTAAAAAGGAGGCGTTGGAAAGCTGAAATTTAGCATATATTTCACTTGAAAATATTCAACGTCTAACTAAAGTGCAGATGTTCAGAATATTATATTGAAATTCCCTTATAACTATAAAATATTAAAAGCAATTATAACTATAAAAAATACTTGAAACTTTGTAGTAGAACGAAGCAAAATGGAGATTACAATTATAACAATCACATATTCATTCGACATAATGAAAAGCCCTGGTAAAATCATTCAAATCAAAATGTTTAATAACAATCATTATTTTTTTTCAAAATGTATGCTTCTGCATTCTCCCATGGAGAAGCAAAATTCTCCTTCATGGAATACATCAAAGGTGACCTTAGTAAATTTAAATAATAAAAGAGTTAATGAAAATTTATCAAAATTTGTTTTGTTCTAACAATTATATTATTTATATGTATTTAAAGTTGCGCATTTTCACGTGACGTGACATTTCTCAAACCCCCCCTCCCCCCTCGTCACACATTGTCACAAATGTCCTCCCTCCCTCCCTCCCCCCCCAGGTGTGTGACATTATTTATAAACGGCCCCTAAACCCTGTATCGCAAGACAAAAAAAAACACGTGTCTGCTAAAGCCGCGTTGGACAAGGGTTTCCTGCACACGAAAGTACACAAGTCCATTGCTGCTGCTGCACAAGTGGCGTAACTGTTGGGGTTTGGTGTGGTGGTGGTAGTGGTCTATCTCTGTCCCGCAGATTCGCAGCGTCCACCAGGTGGGCGTGTGGCCAGTGGGGCTCGTGGGCGGACGGCGCTACGAGCGGCCTCTGGTGGAGAGAGGCCGCGTCGTGGGGTGGTACACGGGCTGGCGGCCCGACCGGCCCTTCGCCACCGATATGGCAGGTACGCACATTCATTGCAAGAACGTTGGTGAAAGACCCACACGAGGTCGTCATTGCATCCCTGTCAATCCCTTCATCACTGCCCTACATTATTGTGGACCAATTCAGACCGTATTGGTCACCCCGTGCCCCTTATACATCTCAACGTTCATCCTACAAAGTCCCTTCACAAGGGAGAAACACAAGCAGACAGACAACAACGTTTTTCCGTATTGAAACGGCTGTACAAGAATAGGGGTAAACCGTATTGGTTGACAGGTATGTCGTCATTATCATCAATCTATCCACTGCTGGATGAAGGTATACCCACACATCCTGTCCATTCATGGTCCTGCGATGCCAGAATCCTTTTAACTCCCCCCGCATGAGCTGATCCTATCACTGCATCTCTGTGTGTGGCGATCACGATCTTGGGTGCGTGCCATACTTCGGCTGACCTGTCACAAGTCTCCCCCGTCGCCCACGGCTGATTGCGCCGCCTTTGCGTGGCGTCGCAGCCTGAAACACGTGGGTTGTTTCACAGCAGGTGCAGCAGCAACGGCTATTGTGAGGCGAACGCCGGTAAAGCCAGACCCGGGTTCTGGATGTCAAAGAAATGCCTTACATTGTGATGTATGGACAATGCCTTCGTAAGGATTGTGAGGAAACTCATGCAGGGGAAGTGACACTTGAAATGCAATGAGAATAAATAACCCATTACTTTGACCTACCTTCGATACCTCCTTTCCAACTACCACTCAGAACTGCCTCCTAGCAACATGCAATTTGCCCAGGCCAGTGATTTGGCCTCATGGGGTGGATATAAGAGAGGACAGGAGTGAGATTGGAAGGTGCCAGTGAGAATATATACACACGCTAAATATTATTAAATATTACTTACCCCAAGAATTCATGTTCATTCCCCCTAGGAACCAATATTTGAAGATATTGGTCATCTTCGGAATATTTGTATATCCTTATTTTTAGACCACTTTCCATACTTGCAAACAGCTGTTCTAAATGCACTTTGCAATGTAGCTAAAGGAATGTGGAACCAAACATATCTGTAACATAACCCTAACATATGTCCGCTCGTGTAAACTATTGTTCGTTCCACTGGGGATACGATAATGACTAGGTGTGAACAAGTCCACCGCTCTGCAATTACACAAGCCGCGAAAGTTTTTTTTCTCTAAAAAACGCTAAACAATAAAAACTAACGTTGCTAATCGCATTTACACACACACACATCTATCGTTGATAAATAAAAATTGCTTACATTTAATTTTTTTTATTGAACCGGAACCCACGATCATGACAGAGAGCACCAATAGTTTTTTTACCCAGAGTTGGCGCCCTCTGGGTATTTCTCTCTCCCCAAACGGGGGCTCTTTAGGGTGTACCGGGCTCCTTTTCTAACCAAGGCGCGGTTCGAGGTAGGGAGGGGGGGCAAAGGATGGAGGGAGGGATAAGGTGGGGGGGGGGGGCAGAGAAATTGCTGAAATAAAAAATAACACGTCGTGGATACCCTCACGTGATGGCTACAAGTCACCCAGACCGATATTTGTTACACTGTTAAGCGACTGAAGATAAAGCTGCATAAGGACCGTGATTGGAAAATGTGTGTTGCACCATGCTCCCCCCACCCGCCCCACAGGCTTTGCTGTGAACCTGGAGGTTTTGCTATCTCACCACATGGCCGTGTTCAAGAGGAGAGGCTCGCAGCCCGGCATGCAGGAGTCCGACTTCCTCAAGCAGATCACCACCATGGAGGAGCTGGAGCCCAAGGCAGATAACTGCACCAAGGTGAGATGCCCAGTGTGGATTCAGCAACACGGTGCTTTAACTCTTGATTTTTACGATTCTTTATGCTCCACGGTATTTGTGAATGTTTGCTGCATGCACGTTGTGACACATGGAGGTTTTATGAAACTGACGAGAGGCATTTTATTTTTCCGGATAAAACGCCAAAGTGCCTCTGTGCTCTTTAGAATACCAGGCGTGAAATATTATATCGTGCATACGCTAGTGACCACGTCTTTTTGGCCGCCGGTGCACTTGGAAACATCAAAAATGAATACATTATTGATAACAAGATGACGTTCATACGTGTGATGGCTTCTCATTCCTTGCGATATTATCGTGTTTATAAGGGAACGCATTGACATTTATTTTGAATGTATTTAAGGCCTCGGGCCAGATCTTCCTCCCGTGGTTTCCATGACCGGCACGTGCACCTCCACCGGTGTAGGGAATCAGGTGTGAGACCAGGATAGGCTCAAGCCACTCTTCATCATCGTCATGAGCCACGATCTCTCTGCTGCTAGATGTAGACCAATACGATGTCTGATGCACGTGTTACTATTTCTGCCTCTCGGTGTATATCTAAGCATGTATGTCTCTGTTTTTTTCATCTTCATCGTACTCCTTCCGCTGCTCCACGAAGAAAAACATTTCTATAACTTGCATAAGGCAAATGCTGTCAGAAATAGTTACGCAATGAAATGGAAGAGGAAAAGTATAACGTCATATAAATTCGATGTCATCAGTTACTTGGAGGAAAAAACGAATTTTGTTAAAGTACCAATAACTTTATTATTTAAGAAATATATTTTTAGGAAATACAATTTTCAGGAAAATAAAATAAATGGGTGGCAGAGTGGTGCAGTTGTAACACTTGTACCTCGCAGCAGGAAGTTCCTGGGTGTGATTTCTGGCTCGTGCACCTTGCTGTGTGGAGTTCACACGTTTTTCCTCTGCTCTGTAAAGATTTTCTCAAGGTTCTGCGGTTTTCTCCCATAGATAAAACAAAACATAATGCAACTTGTATTGGCCAAACATAGCAATGCTCAAAATGACACCGAAAATTACTCTGTTGGGAATACACGTAGCAACATCAGCCCTCATTCCGAATACTTGACAGGAACTGCCTGAAATATAGTCTAGAGAGTCAGTGAGGCTTCACTGGGTAAACAATCGTATTAATAATAATAATCACGATACAATGATATTTTGCAAGATGGACAACACAATTATTGCGGCTCTCACAGTACACAATATATTGTAGTATTGCCATATCATTTCCATATCAAACCTAACCTATTCTCTATGTATCACTGAGTATTCCTATTGTTTATACAAATACAGAGCATTGTATAAAATAGCAAATACTTAATATGCATAAATGTGTACCGACTACACATGTAAATAAAAATCGATTTGTATTTATGTTTAACTTTTTCGCACTCTACGTAGCCAATCGTGCTAATCGGAGGTGCGATTCAAAGGACAAAATCAGTAAGATACACGTATCAAATTGAGACTTGATCGGGATTTACCCAATTGCATGCAAACCGAGATGCCAAAGGCTCTGTTTTAGCCTTACAAAGTGAACAAAACTGATTGGGGTCATTCATGAATCTAATTATGACCCCAAATCACAGCTTGGGAGAGGGGCATGGAAGGCGGTGTTAATCACGACACGTCGAGTACAGTCTTGTGTGCATTGCCACTCCTGGATGAGGGTCTCTCCCTATGCAGTGTGCTACGTGGGGGTTATTTGGCCATACTTCACCCTGCTGGCCAGTATGCGTTGGGAGCATCGTATAGTATTCTTAGGTTTTTTCGGTAAAGTCACGTAGGTAAAACATCAAAATTAATGAAAATAAAATAAAAACAAAAACAAAAATCACGACGTTTCGGAGGCAACACAAGTCTCCGTCATCAGGTGGGACCGTCACAGCCGAATTAGCTGCATAAAGTGAGGCAATGATTCAAGAAGTAATCCCTTATAAGCAAGTTGAAGAGGGGAGGAGAGGGGGGGCTCATCAGAATGTGGTAGCCAATGAATGGAACGTATCGGGAGGGAGGGGGGCGGGGCTCAAAGACAGCACGGGGCGCCAAGCACAACGCATCGGGAGGGGGAGGGAGCGGGGCCAAAACAATGGACGACGGCTTGGACGCGGTTGCCGCTGCACACGCCAACACAATGGACAGAGAAGGGGGGAGGGGAGGTCTGATACACATGATAGACAAAAGAACGAAAATGCCCATGCTTACACCAATGCCGGCTGAACAATGAAGAGAGCACTGCCAAAAAACAACTGGGGATGTTAACACTCGGTAAAGTAAAGTAAAATAGTGCCTGTCAGATAAGATGGTCCAAAAAAGTGTAATTAAGTCTTTTTTGCGTGGTTGATAACATCTTTCCAATGATTACTAAGTTTGTACCCATCATCACGGTTGAAATTATGTCTGTGTTTGTATATTTGTATGGCTTCGTGTACAAACCTTTGATGGTAGCTGGGAGGTTTGCAGAGAACCTTGGTCTCGGAAAAGACAATTTCATGAGAGCCCACCGAGTTGTAGCAATGATCGGCAACGGCAGAAGAATCAGTTCTGCCGTGTTTCAGATCTGACTTGTGCTCGCGGACACGATCAGAAACATGACGTTTCGTTTCTCCAATGTAGCAATCACCACAAATGCAACTCAATTTGTAGACTCCAGGATACTGTAAGTCAGGAACGACATCCTTCGTATAGCACAACAATGCAACGTTCACTGCATTATGCTGCGAACATCGTAGCCCCATAGCAGTCTTTAAGACCAAGTGTATCCAGGCTGAACACTGCTTTAGCTCCTGGGATGTGATGAGATCGGGCGCATTCTAGGTGATCTGGTCATACTGTTTTATGTTATTTTAGTTTCATATCGTGCCGTCCATGCGCACTGCATCTCACGATCCGTAGAGGAACCACGAACAGGCGCAAGGTGGCCAGGCAGTGAGCCGGTGGCAACAATTGCCCTGGCTCTGCAGTCCTTTATTCGTGAAGATGTTCTCATTGAATGAACGCGCTTTAATACATGCGCGGAGGGAGCTGGAGCACCCGAAGAAGAGGCACACGTGCGAGGGAGCAACATGCTCTCCCATACGGCAGGGATACAAATGGAGATTAGTCCACATTTTGTTGTTCCGCCTTCTCCTGGAAAAGCCAGGGTATGGCACCTCGATGCCCGCAAGAAGGGAGTGGCTCATAATTCGTGCAATCCACCTACCCTCACTTGCCTCCACAGTGCCGAAATACAGGAGAAGTGCATCACCACCACCCCGGTCGCCATAGTCTACATGCCTAGTACCTACGTTCATCGAGTACATTTATAGCAAACGTCAGACCTTTTTGTGGAGCTACCCACCTCGGCTGCAGAGGAGTAGAACAAATGTCGTGCCATATTCGTTGGGTCTTTCAGTAAAGTCACGTAGATAGACCCAAAGAATATGAATTCCTGCAGTCACGAACGCTTTAAGTCAAGATTTAAATGTTGTGCCAAACAACGAGTCGCCATACAATGTCCTGTCAACGGATCTCTATGCCCTCTCCCACAGCGCGCACATTGCATTCAGCCCGTTTCATGGCCACTTTGCTGCAGGTGGAACAATGCCAAAGTGCACGGCAGCGCAGCAAACACAGGGCACATTTTTGCCCCTGTAAAATTGAAGCTCGAGACGACAACAAGGTCGTTTATAATGAATCACTGCCACGCACCTCCATGCAGAGCGGAGTGTGGAATATAATGAGCGTTGCTGGACATAGGCGAACAGGCTGGCGCAGACTACACTGCCAGTTGTAAGCATGGTGAGGTCATGGCATTGCATTGTCCGGAGGGTTTGCCAATTAATGTACTTGCTGATTCGCATTTAATTGACAAGCCTGCCAATTAATGCAATTGCGGCTGTGAGTTGAGTGGGCACTGAATTTTCCAATTTGTATGCATTGCCCTACCTGAAGCTGTCTGTAAAATTAAGTGACGTTGGATTAGTATAAATGCATTATTATTATGTCCCATGGAATACAATGTCAATGCATTACAATGTCAATGTATCTACGTGGTGTTTAAATATGACCAAATCTCAGGACCGTACAGAGAGACGTGGGCCGCTTTCTTGAATCGAGAGAGGCAGTTGGTTGTAGGCAGAGAACACAACGGGAAGGTTTTGAGCCTGGACTTGAAAAGAAGGGGGGAGTGCACGGCATGTATGGTTGGGGGAAAAGTGCGTTCCAGACTATGTGGGTAGTAAAGAAAAATGAGCGACCTTCCACTGAGTTAAGGTTGACTCGCAGCTTTGACAAGAAACCTTGGCTGCTGAAGCAAAGAGAGAGAGAGAGCGTGAAGGAGAGTGCAGTGTGACGAGAGGGGACAGTTAGGAAGAATAAACAGTAACAACAATAATAATAAACGTAAGCTGTGCTTTAAGCAGGAGTGCTTTGGATAATGTAATTATATATATTTTTGTATTATTATTGCTATTATGGAAACTAATTAAAATCGTAAGACAAATGTTTACCCGTTATTTTTTTTTATTGAGCCCTAATGTCCTGCATAGGATGTTTGGCGAAACTTTATTTGAAGTTAATTATTTGAGTGTAGGAGAAAAGCAGAGAGGCAAGGAGTCGAGAGCAATCGAGCTCGGCACAGATAGGTCAGCCACCTACTGGCAGTGCCGCCTTATACAGGCACCCCACCTGTTCTCACAGGAAAAATAATTATTCGTCTGGGATTTGGAACATACCCACGACACGCCTGTGACAGGTGGACATTTTATGTCAATCAACTGCTGGAGGAGGACCGCCCCGAGCCACCCATCTCCCGTCATCCCGCAACAATGCACAAAGCACCTGCACACGAGCAGATTTCATGGCTCCGTCGCCTTGGTTGGCAACGTCTCTAAAGAATTCCACTCATTGACTGCCAATTAGTCACTATTCAAGACCATCGGCCATCATCCCTTCTTACGTCATGTCCCTCTCAAACCCTCTTACTTTTTAACATGTAGGCTTTCGCGACCAATATCATCCAAAATATAGGGGTTTTTTTGGGTTGTTATGTAAACAAAACATGCCATGAGAATAGGTTTTCCCCTTTTTTCTGACACCAAACTGAAACCTTTTACAAGGAATCATGTCTGCATTAACCACAATACTTGTGGTCAGAATGCAAAAAAAAACATACTCTGATAGTATATGCATTGTCTTTGAAACTGATTGGTCCACACCAGAGACAGCTTTCTTTCGAGCCTAGTATCAAACGGTGTTAGACCAGAGGACGCCAAAAGGCATTCTGACCACAAGTATTGTGGTGAATGCAGACATGATTCCTTGTAAAAGGTTTCAGTTTGGTGTTTTAACATCTTAACACCTGTTTTGTTGCCAGAAAAAAGGAGAAAACCTCTTCTCATATTTTGGTACTGGCAAAGGAGGTCCCACGACAGAATATTCCAATGAGGTGGACTTCTCCACAAATCTGGCTGTCGCCTGATGAAGCTAGTTGTAATTACTGGCGAAGCGACGTACTCAGATTGTAAATGTTGTGGCACGTGACAACCCTTACGAGTTGGCTGTGTTGGGTAGTGGCGGGTTTAACGACACATTTATATAGTTGTGCGATCTAACCCAAAAAAACCCCTCTATTATCCACTTACTTTTGTTCACAGTTTGAATTAGCTTGTGTATTTTCAATAACCCATGTTCCTATTTCTATCTCTCAATGTAATTCTAAGCACGCATCTCTCCTTTGCTTCTTTTCACACTTTGAAGTTTTTTGTTATTTTGTTGTTGTTAATGTTTCTGGACCGCGTGCCATGAATATGGTTTGTCTCTTACAGGTGTTGGTGTGGCACACACGGACAGAGAAAGCTAACCTTGCGAGCGAACCAAAAGAAAACAGGGACAGCATCAACCCAGAAGTGTGAGCTGCACTGTGACTGCACACGTATCGTGCACACCCGTCTCAAGTGAACGTACAAACCAATGGAGTTTTATAAAACAATCGAATGAAGGTTAAAATGTACGTACGTCCCTGCCCATTATACCACATGTATTATGACTTTGTATTTTATCTTAATACTTGCAATAAATGAACAGCACAAACTATCTCGAGTATTTTCTACATTTTTCGTAAATATTGCGTGAATTTTCACTTGTTGCTTTTACCTGCAAAGAGTTTTAAATTACCGCAGATTAAATTTAGATTTAAAGTTTTCGTGACTGCAGGGATTCATCTTCTTGGTTCTTTCGGTGAAGTCACGTAGAAGATAATTGTATTTTGTTATGTTTTATTTTTATTATTTTATTATTTCCCTTCTACGTGACTTTACCGAAAGAACCAAGAAGATGAATACCGCAGATTATATAAAAAAACCCCTGTGTATCTGTTTGCGATACAGTGACAAAGGGTATCGTTCCCTTCTCGATGAACATTGTGGAGAAAATGACCCAAAATCACTTGCCATGCAATTGGGAATGACAGTTTTACCATCCACGTGAATGCCCCATCAAGAGAGGCACTGTCGCTTGCTGACGCTGAGATCACCAATCAGGCGAGGTGATGTCTCCACCATCATTCTCGCTGCGCAGGGTAGCACAAAGCGTGCCTCACAAAATGTGCACCTGCTTGAGGTGCGCAGTGATTGGACTTGTGCAACCCAATATGGCCACGTGATCAATTGTTACCTTGCCCCACTATCAGAAGCTGCAAGATTATTTTCTTTAACCCATGTAAGTGATGTAAATTCAGTTCCTCGAGAAGCTCCGAGCACACGGAGCGGAATGTCGGACATCACGGCGAACAACACGCGCCACAACCCGATCGTGAAATGGAGATCAGTGCAGCACAACTGTGAAAACCCTATGCAGTAAGATGATCTGATCTGAAAAACCCAAATGAATATGACACGCTTTCCCCAAGATTGATAAATGATGGGGAGACGACACATCTGGGGGAGAACACCAAACGCGCTCTTTGATATCACCGTAATAGTACTCCTGCTATTTATTAATCGTAACAATCTGAATCATTTGATTAATGTCCCAACGAATAACAACAGCAATGACAACAATAATAATAATCTTGGCAACTAGATTCGATTATCTTCTTCTTCCATGCGTTTGTCCCACTCATGTGGGAGTGTCCGCTGCCCTTGCCAACCTTCTCCACACTGCCCAGTCCTGCACCATCTCTCTTTCCGCTCCTCGGGCCACCGTGTCCGATCAACCACATCGCCCCACCTCCTCTTCTTCTGCCTTCCTCTTGATCTCTTTCCGTCCACTTGCATCACTTGCACCTTCTGACCCACATCATTTTCCTGCTGTCTCTCCACATTACCGAACCGCACCAGCGTTTTCTCTCTCGTCTTCTCTGTGATTTCTACCACCTTGAGTCTTCCTCTCACTTCTTCATTTCTCACCTCCTGTCCCTTCCTTGTTAAACCCAACATTCACCACAACACCCTCTGCCCACTTAAGGGCTGCAGGGGGCTGAGGGCCAATTGTTTGCAAGGACTTTCCATGTTTTGGCTTTAGGGTTTTACGGCCAGTTGCCACCAGACGCCAACCCTCCTCCTTTTATCCTGGCTTGGGACAGGCAGAAACAAATATCCGGTGGAGTTAACTAGATCAGATTAGAATATTTTAAAATCAACAATTGCTTTTCATTGCGATCTTTGTTCCCTTGTTTGTTGTTTTGAGTGCTGAGAGAGAACTCACAGATCAGCCCAGTGACATATTTGCTGTGATCATATCGTGGTTCTACCGACACTAAATTAAAGTCAAAATAAAAGAATACGTCCTTGCCATATTTATCTCACTCCGCAAACAAAAATAACTTTTTTTTACACAACCCCTAGGCCAAGTGCATCTTTGTGGAATTGGAGGATTGTGACCAAATTCTGTTATTAACATTCTCCACCGTGACACTCAATTACGATTTTGTGTTATACATCAAAGTGAAGTTTGCCATTAGAGTTCACGAGACCGCACGCACACAGTCGTGTCGCGTTAAGCAGTGCCTTTGGGCATCACAGCTGCAGTGCAGGAGTGTACAACGTGCGTGCATTTTCTTAGCTCCACTATCAGTATCAACACCTGCACGGCATCACAGCTCTCCTCTGTTCGCAAATTCCCTCCGTGTTTTGTGTGGACCCGAGGACAGTAATTAGAGATGCAGTTTTTCCCGAAAACATCTCTTGCCACCTTCATTATGCTCCCTCCTCCTGCCACCTCACCCAGACATATAATTAAGAGTCAATTCGAGAAAATGGGTCATTTTACTTGTGGTACTTGTCATTTCATGAGGGCCAAACGTTCCGGTGAGGAACATTTTCTGTTTGCAGCTAATGGACTTGGAAATTGAGCGCCAGTGTTTTAAAGGCCTGGGTTTGTTAGAATCGAATTTAGAACTTTCCGCAAAAATCCCATGGGGTGCTGACATCGAGGTTGTTTAAATGCTACTGAAGGATGACTGCTGATTGGATTGGTGTGCGAATGAGGAGGTAGATTCCCTCTCATGCGGTCAACCTGAGGCAACAAAACCGCCCTCAGCGGGTGTTATACGTGGATAGACCAGTGGCAACAGTTAGGGTGCGGTCGCCAGCCATTTGGATGTTCCGTGATCAGTTGGATCGCCAGCCGCAAGAACGCACCACGTGCCTCACAATGTTATTAAAAACCGTGCAGCAGATCAGGTCACGCGTGCGGGCTTTCTTTGCCCTTTGAGAGCTGCATTTGGATCTCAATAAGCCCATTCATCCTCCCTTTGAGCCCCTGGCTTCCTATGAGAAGTACCTGGCCATAAACGTTCTATTCCAAGGCACCTTTGCTTCATCCAGAAGAGGGGTAAAGCTTCCAGGTCTCCTTTCAACATATAGATTTCCAGTGGGATAAGGGGGTTTTGTGCTTATTGTATAGATTCCTGCACATCAAAGTAGATGTTTTTTGTTCATCTCGAACAATACCTACTTGTACGCCGGTTGTGTCCAAGCATTGAACGAGGCAGCATAGCCTGGACTTAGCAGTGGAGTTAACGTCTTATCTTTAACGTATTGTGGGGTTGGAGGAGAGCTGTTGTTTTGAAACTTGTGCAAGGGGCATGCCGGCATCTAAATTAAAATCGGCGTGGCTGAAGGAGGAATGTGTGTTCATGGTTCATTCATTGTTGGAGCATTGCTCCACCACCCCTCCGAGTTAATTCGAGCCCACTTCACGACAGTCTCCAGCCACTTCGTGGGCAAGTTGGTGTGACGTTACATCGGACGTGGTGGGTGTGCGCAGAGTGGCGGCGTGGCGTTCCGTCGGCACTTTCGTCGTCGTTGTATGTTGGAGGACAATGGAGCTTGGTGGGGCAGCACTGTCAGTGGAACTTTTGTCCGGAACTCCTCCAACTGTGGTGGCCGTTCGATTGTTTTGTCAAGAGTGGAAAATATCGACGCAACAAAGGTGGAGACAGCCAAGTGGACAATAATAGTAGTTTATACCTCAGTCAAGGATTTATTTTATTTAGATTTAAAGCTTTCGTGACTGCAGGGATTCATCTTCTTGGTTCTTTCGGTAAAGTCACATAAAAGGGAAATAATAAAATATTAAAAGTAAAACATAATAAAATAAATAATAATAAAAGCATAAAAACAAAGCATAATAGGTTAATTAATTTATTATGCTTTATTTTTATTATTTCATTATTTCCCTTCTACGTGACTTTACCGAAATAACCAAGAGGATTTATTTTATT
Source organism: Lampetra planeri (assembly GCF_965212315.1). Lineage (NCBI taxonomy): Eukaryota > Metazoa > Chordata > Hyperoartia > Petromyzontiformes > Petromyzontidae > Lampetra > Lampetra planeri. Next base: position 4,600,829 of record NC_136120.1, read on the forward strand.
TTATTTCCTATCATTGTTGTTCTGTGCCGCAACACATCCCTACCTCCCCTCAATGGATATCAATGCCAATTACAGAATGTATGATTGAACACGAGATCGTGCAGTAAGGAGTTTGCTTATCGTGCTTTGGTGGCTCTCAATGACTATTGGAGTTTTGGTGGTTTCGTCTGTACAGCAATTTCTTGTGACATCGTTTCAGTGTTCCTGGCCGTGTGTTAAGATTTATCGTGTTATTTGTTTTTCTCCGATGGGGGGTTCTCGTCACGATTGTTGTTCTATACTCTTTGGTTCTTTCGGTAAAGTCACGTAGGTATAAAATAAAATAAATCTCGACGTTTCGGGCGCAATACAAGCGTCCATCATCAGGTGGGAAAGCATGGTCTGCTGCTGAGGCAGACCATGCTTTGATGACGGACGCTTGTATTGCACCCAAAATGTTGTGATTTATTTTATTTTATACCTACGTGATTTTACCGAAAGAACCAAAGAGTATGGATTCCTGCAGTCACGAAAGCTTCAAATCAAGATTGATTGTTCTGTTCCATCCCTCATTGCCTCATTGTTGTTTGGTTGTTCTGAGAGAAATGTAAGAAGTAAAGTTAAGTTGTTTTTTCAATGAGTGAAGTGGCGGTAGGGGCAGCTTCACCTCAGGGGGATAGCGGTCACTGGAGATGTGCCAGAAACCGTCTTTGTTGAATTACTCTCTGCAGGATGCCACAAGGTGCTCATAGTAAATAATTGTGATGATGCACAGGCACTTTATAAGTGATGAGGCGAAACAGATATATTTACCCAAGTACAAACGAACTTTTGTGAGGTGTTATCCCAACCTCAGAATATTTTTTGCGAGTGAAGACCGATAGTCAAGATTCGCAGCGTGAATTTCTCATCGGGGCAGGACATGATTTCGCTTGTAGGCAGATTTGTAATGCCCATGCTCCCAGCTGCGCATAATATATTAGCTATAGAGAGGCTTGGGATTGCCAAAATTAACCATGGAGAACACAGTCATCTGCTGACTCCTAGGTGAGGCCCACTTTGTTCTCTCAGCGGCCCTGACCCTGCTTTCACCTCTAGATAGTGGGGTAATCGTCATCACCATCATCACGATCCATGGGCAGACAGTCCGTTGGTGTCCACTGCATATAGTTGTTTCCACTTTACTCTCTGTCTTGCAGTGCCAACACGCTCAAGTAGTGGCCACATCTTTCTGGCACCATTCTCTTGTGATGTCGTCATCAAGCCATTCTCTGTTAGGTCTTCCTCTCTTTCTGGTTCCTTCCATTTTTCCAAACAACAACAACAACACACTTTAAATTTTCCTATTGTTGTCCCTCCTACATATGCGTCCAAAGGGTAGGTTCAGCATGAGCAAATGGTCTGCATTTGCCACCACTAGCACTGGCATTGAGTGGGGATATTTGGTAAAACAAAATGATCAGTTTCAGTCTTATAATATTAATCAAAACTAACATGTATTGCGCTTTTGCCAAGATGGTAACAAAATACTCTAAATGGTCTGTTCATGATGTTGGTGAGTTCCTCACCTATTAGTGACTGACTGACAGCGTTACCTCTCCACCGGTAATGTTGACCACCTCACTGCGTCAGGGACTTGTTTTAGGGGCCAAGTGGATTCATATAACATCGAGCTCAGGTCCAGATATCAAATGGCACTGGCACTTGGCAAAAGCTAAGAATCACGCCAAAGTCAATGGATCATATCGCAGTGTTCTGCTAATCACTTCACTGCAACTCACAACGTGTGCACACACGCACGTGCACATGTACATATATACATGCACTACATGCACAAATATTCCCCATGCAGCCGTATACAAGCTGTTGGGGCAGGTGATTCTCATTTCAGACTGAATCAACCTCGAGGAGGCTCAAGCCTAGATTTATATACCACTTAACACATTCCTGCAGAGGGAGCTGGTAGGAACGTTGGGTTCCTCGGTCAATGGCCAGGGTCAACGGCGGCGTGGTGTATTCCGCAAATATGCCCGACTGTGAGGGCGGGCACAAGCCAGCGTGAGTAGGTTAAACGATGAGTTTTATAAGGGCACCACGGGGTGACCAGCCCCTCCCCACCCAGCCCCCCCCAGCCCCACCCTCCCCACCCAGCCCCTCCTCACCCAGCCCCTCCCCACCCTCCCCACCCAACCCCTCCCCACCCCACCCCACCTAGCCCCACCCTCCCCACCCAGCCCCTCCCCACCCTCCCCTCCCCACCCAGCCCCTCCCTCCCCACCCAGCCCCTCACCTGCACGACGGACGGACGGACACAATAATCCCCTGTGGGCTGGTGTAACCTACCAGTATCACATGCTATCCATGTCCAGGAATAAAACCCAGGCTGCCAGATTTGTAGTGCAGTGCAGGAACACCTGGACCACCCCCCCCCCAGTACACACACGAGAACGTGCGTAAAATTATGGTGAAGGAATTTCACTCTGTGCTCCGTTGAATGACTTACACCCTGCAACAAAGGGGCGCGACACGAAACAGACTGGGAGTACCGTGTGCCCGTATTAATGCGTGCCCTTTGTTTTCCCTGTTTAATGACGCCGATCCAAAACGGAGGAGGCATGGGTGCATGTCTCAGACTGTGGCCATTCCTGTGTTCAGTCTTTAAGCCCAGCCCCGAAACGCCAATACTTCAATTGCTTCCACCCACGCTCCCGTTTCATTTGGAATCTCACACAGCCCCGGGGAGAGGGCCCCCTCCCTTGCGCGTTAAAGGAGTCGGGGTTAGGTTTTTGGGGGCAAATCGGCAATGACGACATGTGGCCAATGCTGCCTGGGGGCATTTGCAGCAAATAGATGATGGTTTTGGTGATGGCAGAGCTGCCTTCTGAGATACGCAGTAAATTTAGCTGCAGATGCAGCCGATGGGACCAGCTGAGCGCAGAGATAGCGCTCTCGCTTGCCAATGCTGGCTCACAGTGTGCACACTCAGGCAACGCTCTCAGTGTGCACACTGAGAGCGTAGCCTTCCACTCTGTGCGCCAGGGTCAATATTTCGTGAGCCTCTGAGAATCATTTCAGACTTCACGCCGGTTGGCCGTCATATCCCCCTGTGCCACTTTCCAACCGACACCCCTTGACCATTAGGGAACGTGTGCTTCATTGCGTAACTCTGGTGCGACACATCAGCGTTGTTTTCATTTGCTTATAAAAAAAAATGTGTCGCAGTAATAACCAAACAATTAAGGTGTTGCCTCTGGGAAATACTAAAACAATAGCAGTGACTGTAATTAAGCTGAGCCATATGGGGAATTAACAAATGGATGTCCTATCAGACAATCCCATTATGTAATGCCAATCCTGCTAATCACTATCGAGTTGGAGTATACACTGGTCAACAATCCAATATCCAGCACTGCATGCGACACCGTTTTGTTCCTCATTTTATAGACTCGAATAGAATCTCCTCTGCATCTGATGGGAGAGGGTGATTAAATCTATATCCAGTGGAATGAAACTAACTCGTGGATGCAAATTAACTGAATTAATTTCAGTAAATTATGCAAAGGCATTGAGGAAAAAAAATCATAAATGTGCAGGATTTAACAGATGAGTGATTCATTTAAATGAATGCTTGCTTTAAAATATGCAGTCAAATTAGAGCTGATAAGAGTAACTGGAGATGCAAGCGAACTTGGTGTATGTCGTACTCGTCAAATGTTTGAGTGTCCCTTAAATCCCTTTCTCCTGCTGTGTGGACACGTGCAGACAGTGAGCGCACACACTGCACGCAGCAGTGTCTCAAGTGCGACAAAGCAGGGAGTAGTTTTCTTGTCAGGGCGTTATTATTTGGCAAAAATACCGCAGCGTTTACCAGCCCTGCTCCACTTCACGCCAAATCAACTGCTCCCCACACAATAATTTAATGTCCCTCAAATCTGGGCGCCATAACGCAGAGGGATGCTGCCCAGAGCCTCGCTCTTATGCTACGCCCAGTGCTGTATTCTGACTGAAGGTTCATGTCGTAGGGCTGGTAGGAAGCTTAGTGCTATGGTGAGACATTTTCCTTGTAACAATTCGCTGTATGATAGAGAGTGAGGGCTCATGCAGATATATCTACTCACGAGCACAATCTTTGCTTAATCATGTCATTCTTGAAATGTCACAACCTTAAGTTAATCAATGTGTTGCTTTCTTTTGAGTGACGTACACAATGCAGTTCTCACTACCCTCCACCCACACCTCCGATAAAAACGTCCACGGATAGTTTTTTGAGAGATGCTCGCCGCAATCCAGTGCCACACGGAGGAGGAATTGGTTTCTGGTGGCATGCACAGTGGCAGTGGCACCGATGTGACCGGTGGAATTAGTCGCTGTTCATCAAGCACTTGCAATCAATAGAAATGTGTTCACACACCGCACACGAAGAAGCCCTCTTCATATAAAAAATATATAATAACACCCCTCCCTTTCCCCTTCACTTTTATTCTTTTTTTTACCCTTCACTTCCCCTTTACACATTCTGCGCTCCTGCCCGTAGCCCCATATGTTGGTAGGGTAGCGATTTCGCCTTTATCCCTTTGCCCTAACCGGCGAGCACCGCCTTTTGGGATTTTGTCCGCAGAATTTCCTGTGTTCCCTTCTCCACACCTTCCCTTGTTTGTTGCTCACGCTTTTTGCCGGGCTCTTATTGAAATAAAAAAAAATGCTAATGGGATGAGTTTCGGTGAAGGAAATGGCAGACTTTTGTTTACTGGTAAAATGATTGAGATGGGAGATTTTCTCTCTCTCCATGATATCAAATGGGAATCCACATTTACACCTGCCAAATCTGAGAACAGATGAAACGCAAGAAGACGCTATGTGGACAACATCCACCGCAGCTGCCCTTGGACTGAAGTCAATGAACAGCAGCACATTTGTTTTCTCAACTTGCCTGGACACGTTTTAAAATGTTCTCGTATTTATTCCACTTGTGTGTAGCTTCCTCCGTTGCAGGTATACCAATCGTTTTTTATCAGCAACAAGCACGCGCATTGAACTAAGTTGTGTCGTGCATGTTCTTCCCTGTTACCTTGTAGAATATTTGTTATCGTGTTCGCTGATGTGGCAGAACTGTACAAGGTGACGGTTCACCGAGTAGGAAAGTAATATTCACGTGAGACTCTCACCTACGGTGCTATGAGAGGGTCACGAAAAGGTGAGTACAGCAAGTAGGTTACGGTCACACCTTTGCGGATGCCGTCATATGCACAAGTTTTCCGTGGGCATTTGGGTGTTCTCGCAGAGGCGAAATTTACACTTAATCACTCTAATTATGTGACGCAATTGGCCATGCAACCAAAGCAAGGATTCTCCTGAAAAGACTTGGCGTGGCTTTCCTGGACGTACAAAGGACCAACTTCGTTGTGAAAAAAACACATTCATAAGGTGGTCACCTCACGCTGAACTGGGTCCTGGGATGGAGGAGGAAGCCTGTAAAATAATATCACGGCAGGCTTGGCACAACCCATTGATCCATCTGTCAGCTAATTCAACGACAACCGATTGCCTTCCCACTCGTATGTAATTTTCCAACTCCTCTATCGATCTTCCGCGAGCAAGAGTTAATTGTCTATTTCCCCCTCAAGTGCAGAGTGTTGTGGCTACTCATGCAAAGCGTTGCCATGCACACACAACGTAAGGGTTTCCTCTGGCTTATCTGCCGCCGTTCTTGAAGCCATTTCCAAAGGCGGCGTGATTGGCGCAGGCGAAATAGGCAAGTAGCATCACAGCGGTAATGTTACTATGGACCCGATATTGTTGCAGCAATGCATGCGTCACTGTGCTATATGCGAACGGCCAACTCCCACTGCAAGCGGGCATCCTTCAGTAATTGTGTACCTGTCTGTGCTGTGATGATAATCCCATCAGCACCTCTCAAATCCTGGGTTAGAGCGCTGGATTAAAGCCCACTGGAGATTAAACATCTCTCACTTGTGTAAAGAGGTCAAAGGTCTCGGCTCAGTCAGTGCAAGTGACTTGACACACACACACACAAACAAATGTAGATTTTCAATTAACTTGTTAAGAATGATTATTATCAGACCCACTTACATATGCACCGCTGAAGAGAGCAGCACGTTTTCGAGGATGCATATGACAGAACCTTAAAGGTGTTTCCACAATGGCATGTGATGTCACATCTGGAATGTTCCATGTGGTTCTTCAGTGTTTACGGCAGTGTACTTCACACATTTTCAGAGGAGGGCCACTTTCGCCGATAAGACATCAGTGTGAGGGCCGCCACACAATCGAAACTATTTGGGTTGACAGCACGATGATGGTGGGGGGTGTTTTAACATTTGTGTATTGTCGGGGGCCGCATAACAGTGGCCACACTAAAGGCCACCAGGGGCCGCCAATGGCCCAGCGGGCCTTGTAATGAAGAAGACTGGTTTATGGGTTTCTGAATTTGGCTCAAAATAAGTCACACTTTGATCCTGAAAGTATTACAGCGATTATAATGTTCTGTAACATGCATGTAGGACATTTTGTGGCACTCAACTGACCCAACGGTTTTCACGGAGAGCTCTCACCTAAAATATCAGCCAACTACGCACTATTTATTTCAGATGTCTGCATTTGCTGATGAGATTCTGTAATATTAAATTTATCCAGAGTCTGCCTGCTTAAAAAAATGTTGCCGACGAAAATTAGTCCAGAGGACACATAAGCATAAGTTCGACAAACTGTTCCTGTAGATTCGTTAGAGTGATAGCCCTTTCTATCCAAAGTCATCTCCAGGTATTCCAGTTTTCCTATCATTTACATGCTCAAAAAGGAAATTAGGGGAAACTTTCCAAGTAAGGGCCATTCTGAGGCCTCCCTGGATAAAAAAACGATTACAGGAATTTATTTAATTTGCCGCCGAATTGCAAGCTGTTATGTAGAAGAACAAGGGTAGTGTTGGCACCGTGGTTCACATACTGCTGTGCCATGAACTTGTTTCCTGAGTTCGATTCCCAGCCACGGCGAGCATGCACGGTGAGTGGAATCTGAACTGGTCCTGTGCACCCACTTTACCAACCTGCACTGATCAGGGTGACCAATTATGGCCAAACATCCTCCGTGACCAACACAGCAGGGGGAGGCCTTCATTAAGCAGTGGGTTGACAAATGGCCATAGTAAATTTTTAACAAGAGAAAGCACACAGACATGACACACCAACAACAACAACAACCACTAAATGGTAGTAATATCACAGCTCAATATGTGCAAGGCTAGGTGCAATTTTTATGCCATGTGAGGTTCACTGCCATATTACGAGGCACATCCAGGTGTTATGATTAACTGAGGCGACTGCCGCATACACAAAGACAAAGATCCCTTGTCCAGCCTTAACAGACTGTTGGGGCAAGTGCTGTTAGTGAGCACCTATGAAGTCCGGCACGGCACACGAGGGGGTGTTTACACATTGCATCAGGTACTCATTTGAGGCTGAGTCGACCTAGGTGAGGCCCAGGACTGGTTCAGATAATGGTCACTGGTGTTGTCTGTGAGCGGGAATTGAACTCGGGATTTGAACTCGGGAATTGAACTCGGGAATTGAACTCGGGAATTGAACTCGGCAATTGAACTCGGGAATTGAACTCGGGAATTGAACTCGGGAATTGAACTCGGGAATTGAACTCGTCCCCGAGTTCTTAGCGCAGTGTGCTACACCACCGCTGCCCCCAACATTCACACACATATACCCACACTGGCAAATGTGTGACTGCATAATAATCTACCTGCTGGGAGCCATCGGTGAGCTTTGCCACTACACAGCGAGGATTAAAATTGCACGGAGGCGTGACACCACCGCAGAGCGAAAATGAAACGGTGCGCAGCCTTTTTGGAAAGTTTATTTTAGTTTGTTTGACGCGCAAGCAGAGAGAACACCTGCTGATCGTAACCGTCCTAACGAGAGAAATGCCACCGACGCGTCTCCTTATTTGTCCTCTTTCCTTGATGCTCCCTCCCTCCCTCCTCCTGTCATTTATTGTTTGCTCTCCATGTCTCTGCCTTCCAGCAGAGACTGGAGCAGGCACTTGAGCAGCTCCAGATAAAGTTGCTGATTAGTGCAAAACCCTTGCCTCAGCTTAACACCACATAAGATGATTGCACACTGCGGGATTTAGAATTGTACCCACTTCAAAATCCTTCTTAGAAATATGTCACGCATTTTTTGTTCTTAACATTTACCAATTATGATCATATTCATAACATGTTTGTACCTATATCCAGCCAGGGCACTCAGTGGTAGAGTGAGCGGTTTTCAATGTTATGATTGCATGTTGAAATCCTGGATGTGATTTGACTCAGCTCATTATCCTTTTCTGGTTGATAAAACAAGTATCACTTTGTCGAAGTCACCAGTAGGTTTGCCATGGACCGCTCGCCCCTCCCATAGGAATGTCAAATTTCCACCACTGGCTCAGGCATATCAATAGAGCTGGAAATCGATTACATTTTGTTCATTTGTTCCTCTCAGTCTTCATATAATTACCAAATGTGTAATTGTCTCTAAACTTCTACTGGCATGTACGATATAGACACCAAAAATGTGATTCTGTTGAAAAGGAAATTTCAGCACATCTGTCTACAACACCAACCTTAAAAGGAAACATATCATAGGTAAAGTTTGAGGCAGTGGACCTCCTTCATAGAACATGAATGATGTTCCGTCATTTATGTGCAATGTAAAAGAACCGTTGCCCCATACGTTGCCTATTATATATTTTATATTTTAAGGCGACAGTGTTATTAACGAATGTGTTGAGTTTTTTTGTAATTAAATTCGCGCTTGAGGAGCATTGCCAACGCAGGACCATGACCAACTAATTTGTCGAAAAGGAAGTGTTCTGCTTTTGGGCTCAACCTAAAACAAACCTGGGGAGGTTTTAATGGCTGTAGATTCTTGGCAATTCAAGGACGTAATGAACTGTTTCGTAATGAGCTGCGCTAAGTTACTGAGCCAGCACCTCCTGGGTTCTTAGTCCAATGGCAGGCAGCCGAAAATGAATGTTGTTTTCTGCGCTCAGAGTTAGATGATCTCAGCAAAGTCACCAATAGCCACGCACGTGGAAATGTGCTTACCGTGTGCGCTCGAGTCATGGAAAGAAAATAAATGTATACGCCAATTTATAAAACTCCGAAATCAGCTTATCTTGAAGAGCACCGAGTACAACATATGAAGAGGGGTCTGATGGGATGTGCACTTTGGAAATCTTTTGGCAAGACAAAAAGGGCCATTGATTTATTGTTAAGACGGCATGCGCTGTTATGCCTTTATCAGGTCACCAGCCGTGCAAAGATTTGTGCCTGCTGCTGAGGCTGCAAGCGCCAAATACAATCATTGTTTAACTTTGCACGTAATTTACCTATTGGCCTCCAGACCCCGCCAGCCTTTATAATAAAAAAAAATATATTCGACTAGGAAGATTATAACCCATGTAGTCATGCTATCGCTGCACTTGAGTCACATTCACATGAAACAACTATGATAATAAAATGTCCTATATTTATCCGAGAATCTTGAATTAATGTCTCAAGCCTTTTTTCCAAGGAAGTTTGAATATTTTTTCTTGTGGAAGAAGGCCATTTTATAATGTCGTAGTATTTGATATCAATGTGTGCTTGCCTCGGTTATCTACGCATGCTGTCGTGGGTATAACACGTGTGTTGTAAGTGCAGGTTCAATATGGCCTGAGAGGAGAGCACATAGGTTTTGCCTCTGGATTCCCAACCAAAGCAAAAGAAAATTACACTTTAATGATCTCAGTCCAACTACAAAATACACACAAAAAATTCACTGCAGTAATTAATTTATTACCAGCTGAGGACTTAAACTATATCAGAATCAGAATATGTATTTGTAATGCAGGAATCTGATGAGCTCTAAAGCTCTGTTTCACAGATGTCTGAAAAAGCAAAATGAATAAAATATCCAAATAAAATATAGGAAAACGAATAAAATATGTCAGACTCTAATGTATGTGGAAGGAAATTATGTCTACAGGACTTTTCTATATACCTTGATGCCACTGATATATCTGATCAAATATACTGGCGATTCCATGTTCAGTGTATACCAGTGAATACAGAAAAAGTGTCTGGCACCAACTAAAATGACCACCACGCTGCTCCCCTCCCCTCTCTGTGTGGAATGTTCAAGGTAGGTCCCTGCACTTAGTGTTTGGGTATCGGCAAGACATTTCTCCTCGGCAGCAATTGCCCATTTGGTCGTTTGGGAATATCAGTGCTGCGTCTTATCCTTTTTAAAAATCTGCAATCAATTGATGCAAATCAATGCAACACTTTAGAGCATATGCGTGTGTCCTACAAAACAGCCAGAGTTCTCATACGTCTTATGATTAGAGCAATAAAAACGAGTGTTATCGAGATTCCGTGTGGATAATTACAATATTTTAATATCCACGAGCAAACAGGAGAGACCCGTGCACTGGGTTTTTTCTCGTGAAGGATGATGGCACGATGGCAGCGCAGAACGGAAAGTGTAGTGTATGAGGTCTCGAATCAATGAATCGAGGGCTCGAAACCCTCAAGTGCAGCAAGCTCAGGCAGCAATGCAATGACTTAAATGTCTTCCGTGTAGCTGCAATCTAAATAGGACTTTAATATTGTATTGTGATTAATCATTTACAAGGAGAGGAAAATTATTATTTTTCTTTCAGGATTTCGGTGCGTCCATTAGATTGAAAATGTTTACAAAATATGCGCGGGTCAACTCGCTGACCCCGAGGAAGAAAATTACCAGTTAATAAGTGTTCAGCATGAAGCATATTCAGTATCTATATATGTACACACATGTCACTGTATGCTTTACGTAAATGTAATTTCAGTGCTTTGTTTAAATATTTAAATAAGTGACTGCCAATGCCCGATTGTGCTAGTGTAGTAGGGAGTGGTGGTGCAGTGGTTTACCTGCTGCGCTGCAAACCCAGCTTCCTGAGTTTGATTCTTGGCTACGACTAAATAAGTGACAAGTGGTATCTGAACTGGCATTGGGCCTCCTCGAAGTTTTCTCAGCTTTACATGAGCATCTGATGTAGTATATAAATATTAGCATTAAGGAGACAAAGGTGGCTATGGGAAAGTTGCTGTCCAACACTACTTGTACGCTGTTCTGGACTTAATATGTTCTATGGGAAATCTTTACCATCATATGTTTTTTTACGTGTGCATATGCCACTCCATGCTGCTTTATAGTACATCTAACTTGGCACAAGCCCGGTGTACTTTGTCGTTTAATAAGATCAGATGAAGCACAAACCATTTTGAAAATAACTTACCAGTTTCAAAAGTTAGGAACCTTGAACTCTTTCCTATGCAACTTTTGCCATGAATATACCGATTGCCATGTGTGAATGTCCCACTGCAGTCCCCTTGGTTGCTAAGTTAAAAAGGTAATCACGTGATGTGTATAGAAGAGTGTGTTTTTATTCATGATTCATCAATTACTCTTTGGTTCTGTCGGTAAAGTTACATAAAAAGAAAAAATAAATTAAATAATAGCATACGACGTTCCCCCCCCCTCTCTCTATTTAAGGCATCGACACAGAGGCGTTGTTTCTCTGTGTGCCTATGTTGTGTCTCTCTCTGTCTCTGTGTTATCTCTCTCTGCTTATGTGTCTGTCTATGTGTCTCCGTATCTGTGTTTTGTCTCTCTCTCAAATTTAGCAATCTTTGGAAGAACTTAATGAACCAGGTAGGGTGTTGTCTGTTATGTTAGCTGACTCTCTGTTTTGTATTGCATTATACTTCTAAGTTTACTTGGTTTGTTTTCTCTTTCATTTGTACCTGATGATGATTACTTGTGTTGCAATCGAAACGTCGTATGCTATTATTTAATGTATTTTTTCTTTCCACGTGACTTTACCGAAAGAACCAAAGAGTAATTCCTGCAGTCACGAAAGCTCCAAATCAAGTACGATTCATCAATTTAGGCTGTGAAACAAACACAAGTGTCTGTTCTCCATGCAGGAAACTTGTCTCAATGTTTGTAAAGGGGCAAACGGTGGCGAGATGCTAACTACCCTGCCTGGTATACAGGAGGTCGTGGATTTGATCCCGACCTTGATGCCTGTATATTTGTAGTTTGCACGTTCTTCCCGTGGCCGCGTGGATTCTCAACATTTAGAATCGACATGCGTTTAGAGTATTTGGATGCTATAAATTTGCACGTGAGAAGCCACTTAGTTAAGTTATCATTTGTAGCTCGGTCCCTTCTGAAAAGAGCTATATAGCTCAGTGGGTTTTGCCTGGTAAAATAAAAAAAATTGGTTTAATAGTTTTTATAGATATATATGACCACATAGCTTGGGCAATTGTTGGTGCTGGTTTACTGCCTGGCTGCCTTTCCTGCTTGTATGTGGTTCATCGCGCCTTTCGCACTGAGCGAATACTGTGCATATTACAATTTAAAATGTTTATTGTTACTTGGGGGCACTGCAGTTGTTTTTGGGTACCATTGCATGGGAGTCCAACTGATGTGTTAAATTTTCAAAGCTGGACTTTGCCAAATTAAATAATCAGTCAAATGTATTGGGAAGTTTCGTTGTTGTTCAGTCATTGGTGTGCACGCTGAGACCATCAAGCCGTTACATTCGAGAGCCCACTTTAATCGCAGGTGACTGCTCGGATTCAAACCCAGGATTGACTGGTGCCGACTCAACTGACGCCATCCATTATTGTATTGGAAGTGTGCTTCCTACTGTCACTGTGCACACACACATATACACTTTGATTTTAAGTTCATGCATGCATTTTTGATCATCCAAAATGAGAGTATGATATTTTAGTCGTTTTCACGAGACACATGTATTAAAAACAAGTCATTTTGTGTTATCTTATTTCTAAGGATGTTTCATTTCCCGCTTCAAAAGAAACCAACGTTCCTTCAGCGAGGCCTCAAACAGATTTATTTAAATCGACATGGGAGGCTTAGTCTGAGCTGCCCATATGATTTGGAGTCCATTGAAACCAAATCCCATTCATTTTGGATTATGTGCAATTGGGACAGACTGAAACATATCTCTTATAACAAGGTTTAAAAAGCAAGATAGTGATTTGATGCTTCTCCCTTATCTTATCGCTGCAAACATCGGCCTTGGGTTGGATCAAAGGGGTACAAACTTTTAATGCCGAATTCTTATAAGAAGAAATAAATCGGACTCCACTCTCCTAGTATGTGTGTTTGTATGTTTAAACTAATATATATTTTTCTTTGTTAAACAAGGGTCTTAATGCAAAGGTCAATGCCTGCAAGGACCCTGAGAGCGTGTTTTGTTTGTGTTCGAGTTGTTCTTATTGCATTCGATACACAATGTGTGAGGCCGTACACGTCACAATCGTCAAGCTTTCCCAATGTCAGTAATGGACTCGAGGCTATTTTCACAATTGTTCTCACTATTGCTCCTGCTCTATGTTAACAGTTTATGTTGCAATGCACATAAACACTCTAACCACTAATTTCAAAGGCCTGTGTCAATCCGTTGCTGGATAAGGCCCATCCACACTGCGCGGGCCATGGAGAGCTATTTGACCATAATTTACCACGCTGAAAGACAGCAGTAGATGACGACGCAAACTGACGAGAGGACTGGCCATGTGCAGGTCAAGAGTAAATTATGCTCCAAGTGTGAAAACTACATCAAATTAATTAAAAAATATATATATAGTTTCCCATTATCATGCTGCCAGTTGTTTCTCTTTTTTTACAATTGAAGTTGAAAAGTAACTTTTGAATTCCTGAAAAAAACATTTAGCTGCGGTGACTTTTGCTTGAAACATAACTGTGCACGGTCATTAAAGTTCACTTTGCAGCAAATGACATGCTCTGGTAATTGCTTCCCTCCCACAAAAATTACGTGGTGTCGGCAGCAGCTCGAGTCAACCGGTTGAGTTGATGCAATCTGGCACGTTGGCGAAGCAGCACACGGATCGCTCAGCTCTCCAGCTGCCAGAAAAAAAAAACCCCATTAACATTGACGTGCTAATTTCCCATTGTGAATGCAATGTAAAATACAGCCCCTCGGACCTATTGGATTCCCGTAACGCACCGAAAAAAAAGATCAAAACTGACTCTGCTCTGGAGACGTGTATCTGGATGGGCATGCAGACTAAAAAACGCCAATGCATCGGGTTGCATTTGTTTAATTTAACCAAGGGAAACAAGCTATTTAGCGCGTGCATGGGAGGTCGTTTCCTAATTATTAAATGCACACGTTTGAATTAAATAGCTGTGCTTATATGTGCATTTTAATTGAATCCCACTATTGGGTGATTTTACTACTGATAAGTCCTGGGCGTTTTGAGATTGCTGGAAACCTTTCTGCAATGCCTGGAGGCCATGTGGTTTATGAAGTCATGTGAACACCATGTGATGGGCAGACCTTTACTCATCTTATTGCTTTCAATAACGTTGATGATGCAAATGCATCTTGCAGGTAAACTGGAATATCGTATAGTGAAGCAGAGGTGTTTAAATTATAATAAAACAAAACAGTGCACTTACATTTTCTGTCGATACGCATGTATTTAGACACCATATGACTACAGATTGCATTGTAAATTGTATAATTAATTTCCCACATCAGCCGAGCGCTCTAGTCCGTGCTAGTTAAATTGCTCGGGGAATTGAAAATGTTTTATTGCAACATTAACAGGAAAGTTCAAGCTTTTTTAAAGCAATGTTGTCGTCTTTTTTCATGCCCGGCTGTTTAAAAAAGAAAAGACTCCAAAACCAGATTTAGAAAGTAATTAAGTCGACGTAGCCTTGAAGACATCTTTCTTTGTGTCGAAACGAAGGGCATCTCGAAAGCTGTAGTTGTATTCGTATTCAGTCGCGTTTGTGAAAATTACCCATGATTCAATCAGAAAAAAATAATAAGAGCCCTCATACGATAACCATATACAGTTTGCCAGTCTGCGATGCAAAAGGACATGCACTTAAGCTGGCATTTATCTCGTTGTAGTACATGATTAACACAAAGCAAGGGCACGAATGGAAATTAACCTTTTAAACTCTATTCAGGAACCTCACGAACTAACAAATGTGGGAAAAAACAAACAAACCAACCAACGTGCAAAATTGTATTTATAAAATCACCCCGAGCAAAATATGTTCTTTTATTACATTTGGCAGTGGACTATCCTCATAGGTATCCTCTTCTACAACTTCACTGTGCAGATTAAAAACGTCAATTCGTGGCTCAAGGTCATAACTCACAAGTAGACACACAGAGCATGAGAATAATTTAGGCTAAATGCTGCTCTACTAAAGATTTCTATCTATAATTAAAGCCCCCCCCCCTCCTCCTTCTCTTTAGCACGTATAGTTGTTATTGTTTAGCTGTTTCAGGGCAATGCTGATAAGAGCACGGGTTTTTATTTTGCATCTCAATTGATGCAGCGATCTCACAGTTGAACTGTCTAAGACTTAAGCCAGACTGCCACTGCTATCTTGTGATTCCGGCTCTATTACTCATTTCATTTCACCACGTGTCAATGGCTGATAGCCAAAGACGGCATTTAGTTTGAAAGCATATTCTGTTAATTCCTGTATTTTTCTGTACACACTGAAAAAATCAACATGATGTTTAACTGTTCAATATTGCAGATAAGACACAAAGGGTCTGTCGGTATATAGAAATAAGGCAAGAAAGTTCATATTGATAATGTATTCATTTTCCGAATTTTCATTTAGACTGCATGAGAAATCCGATGAGCTATGCAGCTCTTTTTCTCAGATGTGCAGTATGGGCGGGTCAGCAAGTTACAATGGCAAACATTATAAAAAAAACAATAGGAATGCAAAATGTAAGCAAGTCACTAAATAAAAATAATAAAAATAATTATACAAGTCACGTTTTTATCAAGCTTGGGCAAGGCAGCAAAAACGACAACAAAACAGTCCCAGACCACACCAAGACAACAGCACACAGCAGTGGTCCCTCAGTGAAATGGCACGTGGACATTGAACGATCGATGCACAGGTAGGGATGAAAGTTACTCATCACTATTGCAAATGTGGCTGTATCCAGCACTAATTGTGTGCTTCAAGATATTTTTTAAGGAAGATTAGCGGTGTGGAAGGGAGGGAACAAGCTCCAAAACGTGGGTGCTGCAACGGCAAAGGCTTTGTCACCTATTCTAATTCTTGATGTAGTTAAAAGGCAATTAGATGGACGCCTAAGGTTTCTTGGATTTGCCAGTGGGGTTAATGAATTAGCTCAGTATAGTGCAGATCTGCCAATAAGGATTTTATGGATGAACAGGGCCCAATGTAGATTTCTTCTTGCATCAAGTGATGTGAGATTGGATTTTAAGTACAGGTCACAATGGTAGGTCCTGTATGGTACATCCAGTGCAAATCGAAAATCAGAACGATAAAGTGGGTTTAGTCTGTTTAGTGTTTCATTAGTAGCTGATCACAGTAGTCAAACAATGGTAGAATGACAGCTTCAAAAAATTGCAGGAGCAATCTAAGTGGAATACAATGTTTGTTTCTGTATACCAACCCTGCTTTTGATTGCATTTTCTTTGAGATGTGATCAATATGGGGTTGGAATGTAAGTTTTGAATCAATCAGTAAACCCAAGTATTGGAAGCACTCAACAATGTTGTTTTTTAGATCAAGTTTCATTTATTAGGTATATCCGTAATAGGCGAAGGGGATGAAACATGATTTTTGTTGGAAGAAAAGAGCATGATGTTCGTTTGTTAGGGATTTAGGAGCAATTGTAGTGATGACAATTGATATTGACTTAAATCGAAATCATGTTGGAGATTGTTTTACTTCGTTGAGACATTTGCACGACACGAGCTTGACAGTGTCATCAGCAGAGATTTCATTCTGAGTGATTTAAGTTTAATCCAAGATTGTTTAATTATAAGGTCGAACAGAATTGGACCCAGGATGAAACTTTCTTGAACACTCTTTCTTATTTTAACATTTGTGGACGAGATGTTATCACGATGCACTTTTTTGAGAATGGCCTGAAAGGTGACTCTTAAATAAATGTATTGTACTGTGTTAAAAATGTAGTTGACCAAGTATTTGACCAAGTACCAAGTTGACCAAGTGAGTACAATATCATGGTCAACAGTGTCAAAGGCTTTTTGACAAGTCAAGGAATAGTGCAAAGCAGTATCCGGATTAAATTTCGATTTAAAGCTTTCGTGACTGCAGGGATTCGTCTTCTTGGTTCTTTCGGTAAAGTCACGTAGAAGGGAAAAAAAACATAATACTTATTTTATTATGTAATTTTTATTATTATTTTTTCCCTTCTACGTGACTTTACCGAAAGAACCAAGAAGTATCCGTATTATTTAAGAGAACATTTTGCACAACATGCATTGCTGTGGTGGTGAGTTTATAGGTAGTAGTTTATTTGTGATTTGAGTATTTTTTTCGAATATTTTAGTAGCTGGTGAAAGAATAGAGTTTGGTCTAATTTTATCAGGGTCTTCTTTGGAGCTATTTTTATATACTGGACGAATAAGAGCAGATTTCAATTCGAGTGGAAATGTAACTTGGGCAAGCGAGAGGTTGAAAATGTACGTGACGGGTTTATAGATGAGATCTACCAAAGCCACAAGTGCAGATTCCGGCAACTCCTCTTCTCCCGTGGATGACAATCTACAGCCCTTTATCAATCCACTGCTGGATGAAGGCCTCCATAAGCTGGATATTGTTTTAGCATAATTCGCTGTGTGGATTGGTGAAGGAAGTGTGGGCTGGGATGGGGGGGTACAAGACCCTTTCATATGTTATTTTATGAGAAAGCCACTGGAGCTATGCACTTTAAAATCTAGTTTGAAAACTAATTTCTTTAAAACAGTTTTTTGTGTTTTCTTTGTTGTCCTTCCCCCACACCTCCTTTTTTTTATCACGGTTGACTACGTACCGTGCGAAAGAAATTCAATATTCATACATG
Organism: Lampetra planeri; assembly: GCF_965212315.1. Lineage (NCBI taxonomy): Eukaryota > Metazoa > Chordata > Hyperoartia > Petromyzontiformes > Petromyzontidae > Lampetra > Lampetra planeri. The sequence continues at coordinate 4,618,787 of NC_136120.1, forward strand.
TTTGTTGTAACTTGGAATAAAACATAAATTACATTCTTCATAGCATAGTACGCTAATCACTGTTCCATCATGGAGTCTATTCGATAGTTTTAATAGAATTGGCAAAGAGCCCAGTTGTGTTTGCACAAGCCACGCTGCACGGATGGCATGTTGGAGGAGAGCAGGTTTGGAGAGAAGAGATTATACCGACTTGTTAGTTCTGAAAAGCAAAGAAAAACTATTAAAGGTGTTTTTTTACTCCAGTGAGTTTGAAGCAGCATTCATTGCTTTCTTACAACCTCAACAGAGTACAGGGCATGTCACATTACCATGGCGAGGGAAAGTTCATCCGCAAAGTGGTGCTCTGTAATTTTATTCCAGACGAACGAAGAGCTGTGTTGACTCGCGCGTGGGACATGAACATCGCTAATTTTACATTCGGAGGCTACACGCTCTATTCCGCCACCGCAGCTGCAGACCGCAGAATGAGCGGCGGCGATGAGACGCTTGACGGGTGGCGCTGGGGCCGTAGTGACAGCCGTGGTCGTGTCGAGTTGGCTGTAGACCGAATCCGGCCGAGCACCGCGAGAGTTGCGCTTGTAAGTACCTCTCGCATTGCATAAAACTGTCAGTGGAACGTTTCCTTCGAGGGTCATTTAAGCAGAATGAGTTCAGTGCAAAAAATTAAAATCACTTAAGATATTTTATGCAACCAGACACTGGCATGAATATTCTAACTTGGAAAGCACTTAACCTTTGATTTGGGTCAGTAGTCGTGGGGAAAAGGATTTCTGGACGACAGGAAGCTCTAATTCTTCGAGGCATTCCTTGGCAATGGAAATAATATGAGGCATCCAAGAGAGGGGTTAAAAATGATGGTGGCACTCACAATAAGGACAGAGGTAGAGTTTGCAATACACAAGCCACAAATCAGCATGTTAAAAAACAAGCTGCCAAGAATTAAGAATTAACTATTAAAGTGACAATCTGTGTTGTATTTTAACGCAATATAAAACCAATAAATTGGCTTGTAACTTGCTTTAAAGTAGGGCATTTTCCAGCTAGATTTTTGTGATGCAAAAGATCAAGTACATCAACAAAAATAGTTGGTACATTGAGTATACGCACCATTCCTATAGAACAGTGGTTCCCAACCTGTTGTCCTCGGACTCCTGGTGGTCTGTGAGGCGACTACAGGGGGGCCAGAGAAAAGAAAAATAGTATCACCCTCACCAAGGACATGTACAATTTCAAACAGTTAGTAGCATGTGGTGGTCCATGAAATGTTTGGACGTCGAAAAGGGGTCCGCACACTCTAAAATGTTGGGAACCGCTGTTATAGAACGGTTTTGTTATAATTTATGGAAGTGTCATCTGCCAGTAGGGGTGATGTGGCTATGTGGTTTTACCCAATTAAGTAATTTGAGGGTATTAAAAAGAATGCGTCAAATTGGATTGTGAAACAAGTGGTCTACTTTTGTCGAATAAGGTCACTGGATCCCTATCGACCACCGTGAAACAGACGGCAGATATTTGTGGCTAACACACTGACGCTATTAAGCCGGACGGCCGTGGGGCTCAGATTACACAACCCCTGCGACAAGTGCAAAACCAAGTTACCACTCTGCCATGCCATTGCCTGGCATTACTAACGAGGTCAACAAAAAATAATCACATCAATGTTCATTGAGCATAACAATAGCAACACCTGGTGGAAGTGGCGTTATTTCATGAACATCTGTTCTTTGTATTTAAATAATAACATCTCCGTGAACAGGAACTGGGAAAATCTTTGAGAGTACGTGGCACTCGTTTGAAAATGTTCGAGTGGATGCGATATTATCTTTTGGGAAAAACCCAGTTTCAGTTTTAGATTCATATGCTGCACACCAATCATAAGTAAATGGGATGATGTGCAACACATATGATTATTAAAATGCAACCAATCACATTACAATTACGAATTAACTGTTTTCAATCCATAATGATTTGTTATTACATCCGGGTCACCTGCATGGCGGTTCTGGTGATGTCATGACACCTACTTAAAGATCTGGGTCAGGAAGCACATTCACTCGAGGCCTCAGTTCTTGCTAACACCAAACAATGCTGGAAGTGATCGAGGCAAAACTGATGGAAAAACACAACACAAAATGCAGCATCTGTTAATACTTGCAATATTGATACAATGAATGAACATAAGGCACATCATAACATTGTCTTAGATAACATGAAACTCAACAATAGGTCCTCGATGGACCAGGCACCTACATTAGCACTGAATAGCTATACAAGAGAATAAGCTGTGTTAAATAAGGTCACATCGTGTAATCACCATACTGCAGCCTAAATGTACAGCGCTGCGCATAACACTGAACTGTAGATGAGATACTTCTATATCCTTTCTCTCAAGATCACATTAAAGTTACATGGGTACAAGTCTGGCTCGATTTATTCAATTACAAGTAACATTCACAATGATGCCCGTGGCAGGCATCGTTGTTAACTAGGCCTCATATTATCATAACAATTTAACAGCATTATAAAGGCATTTACAGCATTAGAACGGCAATCCTAACATTATAACAGCATTGCCAGTATTATAAGAACATAAACGAACTTACAAACAATGTGTCTTAAAGTCCCACAATGAACAGATGCACCTGTCTTCACTGAGACGCTATATGTGCCTCCATTTTGTACTCTGTGTAATGGCTGACACCCTGCCGCATGGCTTAGAGAATATTACATCGTAACTTCCTGGTCACGTGACCAAACTCAACACCATATCAGCAAATTACTGTGTTCGCACACCCCCAAACCTGCCGTGAGGCAGAATAGCTATTGCTACAGTCTACATTATATACTACCAGTACGCTCACTGCGGTTAAGAACCAGGCTACAGTCTACATTATAGACTGCCTTAGTACACTCACCCAGCTTAATGACCATTGCTACAGTCTACATTATAGACTGCCAGTACACTCACTCCGATTAAGAACCAGGCTACATTCTACATGAGTGTTTTTTTTGTTTTCATTATTTTTATTCACTTTACTTTTTGTTATTATTTTTCTTTAACAGATTAAATTTCTCACTAACACAGCTACCTTGCGTGCCATCCTCAAGGTTGCTGCTTCACGATCTGCCATTAACATGCTAATCTCTTACATTAACCTGGCCACCTTGGCGCACTCGCCGTGAAGAATGCTCGGCGATCTTGCATTGACATGCTAATTTTTGCCTGCAGCCCATTGATTGGTGGAAAGCCCACCACTGATGCGGTCGTGGCCCACCACTTGCATTGGCATTGGCTGCTGACATTTGGGCGATGCCCATTTCAAATCGTTATAAGCAGTTGTCTTTAGGAGCTTACCCCCTTTTCCTGATGACGATTGCTTATGTTGCGATCGAAACGTCGTAGTTTTTGTCCTTTTATTTCAACCTATCTACGTGACTTTACCGAAAGAAACAAAGAATATGAATTCTTGCAGTCACGAAAGTGTTAAGTCAACATTTATAAAATGTAATCAACTAAAATAAAATTGCATGTATAAGCTTTGCCGCAGGTCCTGTTGCGTTATGATAAAAGCACTTTTTAGTTTCCACACCACATTTCAATTGTCTTCAAATGCACACGAGTTCAAGCCATTTAAGCGATCCCATTCTCAGAATCTTGCAGTTAATCAAGGAGGTTAATTTCATGTCTTGCTATGCATCATTTGTATAAGTCACGGGTTGCTAACCTTGAGGCACATGTTAAGAGAACATTGAAAGTGTGCTGGCTTCCCGAGAAAATAAAGTACACCTTCTCAAGACAGGTTATGACTCGTGAACAGCACTTTGAGTGTCAACTGACTAGCGTTGTGGCCATTGCACCCACCGGATCCACTTTGTATGGAGTCGGTGATTGAAATTGCTTGATAATTTCTGCTGATAATTGAGAAAGTGTCTGCTGTGAGGTTAAATATAAAATGTCCAGTGACATTTTTGAGCTAAGTTGCTGCGTGTGTGTCAGTTGATATACCCCCCCGCCCCCACACACGTCTGTGTGGGGTGTGTGTGGGGAGCGGTAGTGGAGCAGTTAGCGCACTGCGCGACGAAATAGTTGACCTGAGTTTGATTCCCGATCACGGCCAACACCAGTGAAGATTATTTGAACCGGTCCTCTGACGCGATGTGTAAACATAGCCACTAGGGAGACAAAGGCGGCCGGGCGTGGTGTTGGCCACCCACTGCCTCGTGTGCCGTGCCGGCTTTCATAGGTGCTCACTAACAGCACTTGCCCCAAGAGTCTGTTTCAGGCTATATGGGGGATCTTTGTCTTTGGGGGAGGGGTGTGTTATTCTTTGGTTCTTTCGGTAAAGTCACGTATAAAGATAAAATAATAAATTAAATAATAGCATACTACGACGTTTCGATTGCAACACAAGCAATCATCATCAGGTATAAAAGAAATAGCAACAAAAATCTAACCAGAAAACTATAGACAGACATATAAGCAGACAGATATCACAAAGATACACAGAGAGAGAACACGTATCGGCACAAAGAGAGAGGGATCGTCTCTGTGACGAGGCCTTAAATATAGAGAGGGGGCGGGGGCGGAGAGAGGGAGGGGGCAGAGAAAAAATTTGCATGTCAATGAGTGGACGACGACGTGGTATGGTACGCAAGCTTGGAAATTAGGAGAAAGACACACTAAAATTAAATATCCTAGCAAATTATCGAAATGTAATGTAATGCAACACAGAGAGTCGGTCAACACACAATTAACGCATAGCCTGGTTGATTACGTATTTCAAAGATTGCTAAGTTAGAATTTAAGTGTGAAAATTCCAAAGAGAGGACACAGGCAGAGAGAGAAAACAGGGGTGTGTGTGCCAATCAATGGTCTATTTTCTCATTAAAGTGAAACCTGCCCACTGTCTGGCACATTTTGGCCAGAAAGATTGGCCAACAGGCAATCTGTTAAGATGTCTCGTAATAGCCAGAAAGTGTCCTGCGATAAAAGCAAGTGAGAGCTTTCCTAACAGGCAACTCACCTGAGAAGCAACAGCCCCATAGAAACAGGTGAGATAAAAAGTGAGATGTGTGATAACAGTAAGCACAGCAATGCCACAAACTTGTCCTGAGGTCCATGAATCAAATATAGCCTGCCTCAAGAATGCATCTGGAATGCTAGCATATAATGCAACCGGCTCAAAGAGACACAAACATTATGTCATATGACTGTTTATCCATTATATGCACGAGGGTATAGAGGTTGGAGATTTTGGGAGGGTTTTTTTTCTCCAAAACAATTTCTCTATCAAATAAATTCCATCCATCACACATGAACAACATATGATTTTGGAAGAGGTACAAAAACTTCCATCTACCGTTGCACCCCTCACTATGTTGAGTTCACCATCGCTCATTTGAAATGATGCTTTAATGCCTTTGCAACAAATACAATTGTAGACACATACAAAGAAGTGCTACCCAGTGTTAATGGCTATAACCTTTTGTTCTGAGCACAGACAAGGTCTATACACATTATACTATATTGTACAGAGTTGCGGGATTATGAACAATGATTAGCAGCTAGTGGAAATTGTCTTTAATATAGTTATTGCATTTTTTATTCTAGGAAACTTATTATTTGGCTATTATGGTCACGAATGTCACTGGCTATTAGTAATTAATCCACGGTGTAATTTTATAGCCCAGCAGATGGTATGCCCTAGAATCCTCGATGGGAGAAATTGTAAGATTTATAATAAGGATAAAATAATTTATTTACCGCACTGATTCAAATGTCTCTCTGTCAGGAGTGTCCTGCTTTGTATATATGTTTAAATATTAAATAGTTGCCAGCCAGTTTATGGGTGTGAACGCAAGTGGGAGTTAACTGGAGCACCCCGAGAAAACCCACGAGTGTGCATGTTCAAAACTCTTATGCTTTTATAGCTCGCCTAATTAATTTTGTTAATTTAAATATTGTATTTATCTAATAGTAGGATATTTTCAACAAGATGAAGTATGCATATAGGTGAAGGTTTTCACACTTTGTTGCAGACTATAACAAAATATATATTTTCTGTATATTTGTGTAAAATGCTATAAACTGTAGTTACCACTCTTTGTCAGCAAACACCGATTAAGGCTGCAACGACACAAGGGAGTGGTATGGTCAGCATCATGAAATACAATTTCTGAATTTTAAGGCTGAGTTGCCTTAGAGCTGGCTCAGGTCAAGTTCAATACCACTCTTTGTATCTTGCTACGAAATTGACTGAGGCCACTGGTATCGTAATAGAAAGTTCTACCCATTGCACCAGTGCCCTATTGATATACACACACGCACACTATTTCATAAACAGTGTGAGTTACTTCTTAGACTTAAAAAAATTAAGGGACTATCCATATTTCTCTAAATTTTAAATGTAAACAATTGTATTTTGAATGATTGATTTATTGCAATGTAGACGTTTAGTGACATGCATAAAATTACGTCAATTCAAACAATGCTCGTGCATTAGTGTTCATGTCGTTTATAATATAGTTCACCGAACGAGCAATATAAGTGTGCATTGTCTAATTCAGAGCGTACTTTGAGAGCAAAGGCAACACATTGCAATTCCATCTTGCAGTTGTGGGGAATTTACAAACCCCATGGTAGAGAATTTCTTCCCGGTCAAATCTGTATCATTGAAACCCCACCGGTGGCAATTAGGCTCGAAGTGAAACTCCCCAGTACTCTGCTGCGTGAGCTTTGGAGACAAAGGCCGAGCTGCAATTATGCTGCCGTGGTGAGGGCTAACGATAAGCTAACAATAAGTGCCGCTAAATGTTCATTCTCATTTGCAGCTGCAGCCCAAGCTGAAACTAATCAGCAGGGGTGAGCACAAGCCATGAGCTCGCCTTACTTTGATCCTGGCTTCTTTGAATCCACAAACTCACTTGCCCTACATCAGAAATACCAACCTCGTGTTTTATTTTTTAACGCCACATAGAATGTGAATGGGATTTTATTCAGCGGAAGTAATGCACTTTTAATGCAAAGTAATTTCCAATGTTAAATAATTTCATGCTGGGTATAATTTTTTAGAGGTGGACAGCTACTGTCTCTATTCTGTCCATCGTACACTCGATGCATTAAATTCCTGCATGACAAAATGACCACCACGGTGCTGAGTGGGAGATCTGAAATGGATGCCTTTCAGATCCGAACGGGTGTCAGACAGGTTTGTGTGATCGCCCCCCCCCCCCCACCTTATTCACCACCTATATGACCATGGTCACCCTCGTCGTCGACGGTCGCCTTCCATTTGGCGTCAGCATCTAATAACCGTCTGGATGGGAAACTCTTCAACCTCGGACGTTTTCGAGCAAAGAAGAAGCTGACCACAAAGGATATCCACGACCTGCAGTTTGCAGACGATTGCTGCGTGGTGGCTCACTCTGCGCGGGACATCGATATGACCCTCGATGTATTCAACTCTGGACAAAAGAGACTTGGCTGAACCCTGAACATCGCCAAAACCAACGTCCTCCACCAACCGCCATCCAACCAACCAAACAACCCCCCGACTATCTAAGTCGATGGATAGGACATTGAGTATGCCGAGTATTTCTCTTACCTCGGTAGTCATCTCTGCCAAACGACCACCGTCGACGAGGAGATCCAACACAGAGTCCAGTGAGCCAGCACCGAAATTCCACAAACTGCAACAGTGCCGTTTTCAACAACAAAGATCTCCTCAAGACAAAAAAGCTCCGAATTTACTGGGCCATTGCCATCCCTACGCTCCTCTACTGCAGCGAAACGTGGACAGCCTACCGGCGCAATGTCACTGCGCTGGAGCACTTCCATCAGCGTTGCCTCCGCAAAATTCGGGGAATCGAGTGGGAAGATCGCTGCACCAATGCGAGTGTTCTCCTTCAAGCTGACACCACCAGCATTGAAGTGATATTTCTAAAAAAACAACTCCTATGGATCGGCCATTGCATCTGCATGCCTAAGAACCGTCTTCCCTGCCAGATCCTTTTCCCCAGCTATCCAATGGTCAGCGGCCGAGAGGAGGGCAAAGGAAGTGGATCAAGGATACCCTCAAGTCCTCCCTGAAGCGCAGAAACATCAGCCTTCAAGGCCGGGAGGAGCAGGCCGCCGACCGCCTAGAGTGGCGCCACTGCATCCACCAGGCTGCGGTCCACTTCGAGACCCAATGTCTCGATGCCGAAGCGGATCGACGCCAAAAAAGAAAGGTAAGGGAAACCAACCCAGCACTGCAAATTCCACTTACGTCTGGGACTGTGTGCCATCAATGCCCAAAGATCTGAATTGGACTCCTCAGCCACCTCTAAACCTGATGGACGTCATCCTCAAACTCCCGAGGGACTGCCGACGACGATGACGCATTAAGCACACGTTTAAAATGAATATACAGGACATATAAATACATTTGAAGGTTATCACCAGTTATTCAAGGAGTATGGAGCATCGAATCACATTATGCAATGACCCTACAAGAACTTCTGGTATCAAAAGGCTTTTCACCACATCCGCATACATAATTTTAGAGATACTGTATCACATAGCCACACACGGCTGAGTTTTCAGAGCTCCCATATCAGGATAAAATTAACAAAAAAAATCTCCTATTCAAAGATCATGTGCAAAGGGCTGTTAAAATTATGCTGAGGAAACAATGAATGGCCTCCAAAGCAGCATGATTGGATTAGCAAATAAGGTCAGAAAAGCGGCATTTTACACGCATTGCTCAAGTTTGCAGGACCCCTGGGAAAACTCGTGCAAATGGAGTGCGCATGGCTTCTAATTCTCACCCTGTGAAGTTTGATTAATTCCCATTATCTATCGTTGGTGTGCGAGACAGGGGAAAAAAAAGTGGCTCAGACGTGAAAGGCTAACCGCTTTAATTTGCAATTTGCTCCCCACGTTGGGTGTTGCTGCTTCCGAGTGCGGTATCGCACTAATTATCAAATGCTAATTTTATTTGGGGGAGGAACTTTTGCGTGGTGGTAGCGGCGCGTGGTGGCGACGGTTGTGGCAGATGAAGCGTTCAATCACGCGCGCTGCTGATGTCGATGCAGCGGTGCAATGAGAAGGGACACGAAGTTCTGCTTAGGTTCAATCTTTCTTACATTCCTCCGTGGCAAAACAATTAATTGCGGTCACATTTCGGTGCTGCACATTGCCCAACTGATGGGGTCCCTTGAAAAGCAACGCGAGAGGTTTTAAAGATGCGACATAGATGTTAGATAAAAAAATCAGTCCACTTTAATTTGCCCCAAACTGTCTCTTTTGATCACGGCGCCATCGCTGGCCACCTTCAACTCTAAGTGCAATGTTAAAGGCGCAACCCTCCTGTTTCCTACTAATGCCATTGGCAGCAGAAGGACCTCCACGAGAGGAGAGCTGGAAAACAATCCTTGCAAAGGATATTTTGGTTTAATTTTCCATGCTGGCCAGATGTCTCGGAATAGAGAGAGTACTTATGATTTATTCCATAACATCTTCCGATCAAATAACTGTGCTCTGCCCATTTATGCTGCTGGGTGAACAGAAGTGTTAGGTTGGGGAGTTAAGAAACTGCAACGCCAGGAAATCAAACGAGCAACCTCTGGATTGCAAGTCCAGTGCGCAAATCGTATACCACGACAGTGCTGTATGTTGTATAAGCGTGTTACATTTGTATCGTTCCCTTGTTTGGTGTTTGGAGTTATTACAAACACAGCCCAGAGTGGTATAAGAACCGTGCTTTCGAGCTGGTTATCTAAGAACAGAATGTAGACTTTAGGAGGAAAATACTTAAACATTGCAGAGGTTTTCCAAACAAAATAAAAAAAACCCGACTTAGGAAATCCATAATAACAATAGATGTATTAATAATTACAATCGATGTTTAGTATGGTAAGTAGGGTTTTGACCTATACATTTGTTTAGTGAAATATCCATATAAGTCATGCTCAGTCCACCAATGGATGAAGACTTCCCAATGCCAGCACATCAGCGGATCTCATCACTCCATCTCCATGGTGAATCTCATTTTTGGTGAGTTCCCTCCCCTTTGGTTTGTTATTATTTTGTGGGAACTCCAGTTTTCTCTTATTGAAAACACAAATATATTTTAAAAGGCATTGTCCAAACATCCCAAGCAGGATCCTCTTGAAAAAAAGTCTTGAGACTCAATTAGGTTTCCTGAGGAAAACAAATACATTGTATTATTTGCCCGCTGCTCTAGACTAGACGCCTTTATCTGTCAGGCCAGACAATTGGCAATGGTGAAATTAGATGTTCCCTTATTAGAGGGTTGCCCTCACCACTTCCACCCCTCCTCCACACCCCCCTAACCATTTCCTCTGAGGACCAGATACCGGAGTACATCTAAAGTTCTATCCTTACATGATACCACATCCGGATACAATGTGGAGTATTGATTTTTATATTATGTTCCTTTGGAAAAAGTTGTTACTAAAACCTCAACATCCTTTGTCCAGCAGGACCAAATACAAGGCCTGGCTATAGATATATAATTCACGACAGAGAGAAAGCTTTCTTAATACATATGATAATTTCACACGCCAGGTGTGGTAGCTTTTAGTGGGTAATAACTGGCACAAAAAACACTCATCACTTAATGGCTATTGGCCAACATCTGGCTTTTAAGATTTTGGATATCCGTAATAAGGAAAGATGCACAATTAGAATTGCTCACAGACAACAGATATGTTACACTGACAATACAAAAAAAGACGCGCTCAAACACAGTTGTACATGTATATGGTATGGCAGGAATTATTTTGGTGCTGAATAGCAGTCGCTGATTAATAAGGCCTTATTTTTGTAGAATTATGGAATCCAGGCCGTTTCTCATTACATACACACAATGGCAGCAATGCCCCATTTAGCTCGTACAGAAGGCAGGTGCTATTAGCAAGCAACACTACAATGGCTGTAATACGTGCTCATTGTAATCGGTGCTCACTTACAGAAATCAAGCAACGCCAGTTTCACGAATTAACATTGGAATTTATACAGGGAAAAGTAAGGCTATATGTAAAAAAAAATAAAAGTTGAGATATACTAAACTGTGGAAAACATACATAGAATATGGGCCTCAAACATTCACAAGCTCTTCACTGGCTGGCCCAGAGCTCAGTAGGATGCATCCACTGGGTAAGACTTACATGTAAATACACATATAATGGTATCTTGTAACCAAGTTGCAAAATGTATTTTGCTTTGCTGATAGATGCTACCATTTTAATTTCCAAGTCTTGCTCAGACCTAAACTAAATTAAATGTCTGTGAACATGCATTTGCTGGTTAGAATGCAATACTATTTAATATACTTGCCATAAATTGAGTTGCATGTGTGTTCAGAATTGAGCCTCTCCCAGTATTATCTGAAGGACTAAATAAAAATGATTACGGGTGCTCCTGCCTTAAATATTTAATGAACGCAGTTCACTTTTGAATTCTTGACATTTCATTTTAGCCGCAGGAATTTCACGTGTCCACTAAATGGCATGAATATTTAAAATGTATTCATTTCATTTGGCGCAACCCCCCCTCAACCCCCATGGAATGGTGCACATTATACATGACAAATAATGCCTGGAATTTACGTTTTGATAATGATGTATTCTATGATACATGAAGAACACATCTGGAATAGAATAAGCAAATGATGTATTTATTTAATAAAAGGGCTGGGATGTTTACTGTTGATAAAATGAACATGAAACCAATAGAAAACATTGTAAATAGTTAATAAGCAAAAACGTTGTTTTTATTACTATGCAATGCTCTTTTTTAAACCTAGAGTGAACTTTGTAAGATGAATATTGTATAAGCAACACCTTTTGACATTTATAGGTACACACTATAATTATATTTATAGCAGAAGTTATTTTGAAATTTGAAGATCAATACATTGGTAAGTAACATTGCTGAATAAAGATTCAACAACAGAGTTGGCCAAATATTCCAATATAGGAACACAGTTTTGGGCAATTGTTAGCGCTGGTTTACTTCCGGTTTATCTCGTTTCCCACGCTTCCGAATCATTCTCTCTGTCTGAGAGTCACAAAGAAAACGGTGCGTATTTCAAATGTGTACATTACTAGTTGTTGAAAGTGCAACAAATATTTAATAGGTGACATTTTGGACAGGGCTCTTCTTCATGAAGTATGGAATTATTGTAGTGGTGGTTCCTGCACAAACAATGTGCTTTATTCTTGAATATGGTCTTTAATATATCCTTTGCATGAGATGAAACATGACTCATTGATATTGGCCTTTAAAATTGCCACATTGGAAGTGTGACTACAGCCTGTAAAGTTATCACAAATATTGGGTTGTGCCATATTTTAAATAGTTTTAAATAGCTTACCCATACCTCTTATACTCGAAGCACAACTGCTGTCAAGTCACTGTTTCAAATATTGTCAGCTTCTATTGCTATAGTTGAAAACAAAAATGGCAAGAGACCCAAGTTTCAATTTTCTTTTCCAACCTCAAGTACTGGATAGTGTATGCGGATAGATTATCCGCATACGCCACCTAACACATCATATTCACAAAGACAAAAGTTGCACTCGTATGAGGTTTATACGTGGGAATGCCTATGCAAGTTAAATTGAACCGATGACTGAAGTTGAAACAGCTGAAGCAAACGTAATATTGAGATTACATCATCTCATTTCGATGGTCCATGGCAGTCTGGGCAGTAGGACCATAGCAACGCATTTTGGCAGCTGAACAAATGCTGAGAATGATTAAAAAATTAGGGTTCAGACAATCACAACAGGTAAATTAAATGCGGGTTTTACGGTGATGATCCTGAAAGTGAGCGTCAGTGCTTTTGGTGAAAAAACACCTGGTTCACCAAGGCCCAGAAAAGCGCTTTTCAGCAGGGCTGACGAGTGGGGACAACGCCGATCATTTACTCGGAGCACCAAGGTCCTGCGTCCCGTCAATTTGTTCCAAATGGTCAAACGGTGAGCCAGAAACGTTTTTCGTACTCTTTCGCAGGATCCATGCGATGCAGTTGACAGGGAGCTGAAATAATTGCACATTTAAATTGTGGATGATTTGTAGCAGGACAATGAAGCAGCACGCATCGCTATTTCTGCACGCCAATTTTTCTTTTGGCCAAGCCAAGGATGTCATTCCACCCCTTGGACCACTCCACACATTCTCCTGATTTAAAAATGGCGTGACATTTGTAATACTCCGGATGACGGCTGTGAACGGAAAGAGGCTTGATGACATTCCGACAATTATCCCAAACAAGCAAACGACGTGGATCACAAAGGACGATTATGGGAGGAAATAGTGTGTCCGTGAAAGATACTCAAGGAGATGTGGCAATCGATGGTTATTGAGTGCTAGACGAATGCCAAATAGAAATCAGTCTTGGAAAGCTTTGGTCAAACCCTGTATTCGTCAAAATATGACAATGAGCTATTCTGCGGGTTGCCAGGCCAGAATTATACCCGAGCACCATGATCTTCCCCTTGTTTTGCATTCACAAGTGTTCACTAGGCAAAGTGGTCATTCTCTCATCTGATTTGATGTGGAGGCAATCGGGGCATTTCTCTATCTTTGCCCAGCCACTCAAATTGTTTTATTAAGCAGCAAATCACAGATAAACACAAATAAAAAGATGCATTTTTTTCTGGGACATTCCTCTGATTCCCAGGGAGGCTTGAAACAGAGGATTAATTTAGTTACTTCAGGAGACAACTTCCTGCTGTTCGTCTGTGCAAAAGGCTCAGATATTAGGATTCATTTGATGGTAATTCTGGGTCATTCTATTATATGCACGAAGGCTGAGATAATGCCAGATAATAGTATTTTGGAAGACCAAACGATATTTGTATGAATGAGATGTTTTGCTGTGAATATAATGTTTTGAATTGTCACCTGTATTTTGAGAAGTGCAATAGATTTACAAACAAATTATTGAAATGTAGATTTTTTTTATTTGCACGGTTGGAACAAATATTTACCTACATTGGAGAGTATAAAATAGGAAGGTGGTGCAGGGTTAGAAAAAACATGGGTGCAATGATTAGATGTATTGCCAGTACATAAAATTCGTGATCTGATCCCATCTGTGAAAGATGTGATCCCTAACATGCAATACCCCGGCGTCTATAAACTAAGCTGTGTCTGCAGCAGAAGTTACAGTACATTGGGGAAACTAAGCGACATTTCTCGGACCGTGTTCGTGAACATAAGGCAGATCTGAAACACGGTAGGACCAATTCCTTGGCCATAGATGATCATTGTTTTAATGCGGTGGGCTCACACGAAATTGATTTCTCTAAGACGAAGGTACTTTGCAAGCCCACTGGCTATCAACAAAGATTCGTTCATGAAGCCATCCATATATATAGACACAGACACAATTTCAACCGAGAAGATGGGTACAAACTGAGCAATCATTGGAAGGACGTTATCAACCAGCTTAAGTCATAATTGGCTATGATGTTCCCATCCTACCACCTTCCGATGTTAGTTGTTTTTTACGCCTATTTCAAACTTGTGCTTTCTTCACAGTCACTTCGCGCACCAACCCCTTGGTTGCGGCTCTGCGATCTTCCATTAACATGCTAAGCTCTCTTGAACATGCTAATTTTCACCTGGCAGCCCTTTGATTGGTGGAAAACGAACCACCTCCAGGCTCGCTGCCGAAAACTTACATTTTCATTGGCTGCTGACATTTGGGCTACGCCCATTTCAAACCCTTATAAACAGTTTCCCTTGGAAGCTAACTCTCCTTTTCCTGAAGACGACCACTTGCGTTGCGATTGAAACGTTGTAGTTTTCTGTTATTTTTGATTATTTTATTTGAACCTATCTATGTGACTTTACCAAAAGACCCAAGAATATGAATTCCTGCAGTCACGAAAGCTTTAAGCTAAAAGTGTGTTGTTCGGAAAAATGTAAAGAACCGGAAAGAAAGGAAGACCTTACATAGAATGGCTTGACAACGACGTAAGAGATTGGTGCCAGAAAGATGTGGCGCTACTTGAGCATATTGGTACAAGACAGGCGAAAGTGGCAAAAATTATGGATCGTGATGATGATGAAAAACAATGGATTCGGGCTAAGAGTATGAAAAGGGGGTGTGGAGAGGTTTGACCAATTTGGCTCTTGATGTAAAGAGTTTGGGAGCCAGCCAATCAGAATAGAGTGCTTCGTGTCCACGTTCGCTGTTTTAATTGAATATGAAATATTAGACTCGATCAAGCAAAGATAAAGGCAAAGTTAAGCCCTGCAATTTCGCTGGTGGTGGAAGGGCCTCATCTAAAGGGAGTTCTGAGGAGCCTCCACTACCAGAGGGCATTTGGCCTACTCTTCCACGCTGGACATATTTCTCGGAAGAGGTGGGAATACCCACACTTTACCCTACCACATGCGACCTACAAAATATAACAATTGGGAATTTTAAGAAGAATAAAATTTCGTCCATGAAGCCATCCAGATATACAAACATAGACATAACTTCAACCGAGAGGATGGATTCAAATTGTGCAATCATTGGAAGGATGTAATTAATCAAGTTAAACTTTAGCTGCCGTGCAGTTTACTTCTAGACAGACAGTTTAGATTTATTTTCATAATAATATCCATATTCCCAGTCTGTTACCCCCAGCTTCACACACTACCATCACCATTACCACACGTTATTTTTCAGCTTGCGCATTTCTAATTTACCCCCCCGGCAGCATAACAAAAGGCTGCTTAATCTTAGCTTTCTTATCTACTTCCGCCCCCTGCATCACAAAGCTTCAATTTGAACTCCATGCGTTGCCTCCCAGCGCCCCCCCCCCCCCCGTGCCTCACAACGTTGCCTTCCAGTCCACAGCCCGCCCACACACTCACCATGGCCCCTCCCCTCCCTCCATCTCCCGCGACTATATTATTCCTTGTCACAGCCATCTCTTAGACACACTTAAGCGGTTGTGCTTTCGCTACATTGTCCCCACCTGAAGGACGCTTGTGTTGCGCCCGAAACGTCGCGATTTAATTTAGTTGTTTTCATTTATTTAATTAAATTTTTTACCTACGTGACTTTACCGAAAAAACCAAAGAGTATTTGTGTAATAAAAGACTCTGTCAGGCACTGCTGGTCTCCGCTTGTCTTTCATTTAGGTTCTTCTCCGCACCCCCCACTGGCCTCCTCTCGGACCAGTGTCGTCTCGTGCTCGCCCCGCGCACATGCTTCCTCCTCAGCTCCTCCACTCGTCCTCACACCCCGCTGGTCCTGATAAGGGACCAGTGTCTCCTCTCGCGTGCCACGCACGCTCCTCTCGCGTGCCACGCACGCTCCTCTAGCGTGCCACGCACGCTCCTCTGTCAGCTCCTTCTCCCGCTCCGCACACCGCTGGCCGATGGTGTGCCGAAGCCCCATCAGCCACGTGGCTGATGGCGCGGCGGCCACCCAACGTGGTCCCGCTTCTTCACTCCATCAACTGGCCTCGATCTCTTCCGGGCTCCCCTCTATAACTTCTCTCCCACGTGACCCCGACTCCTCCCTTCCGGATCGTCAGATCCGGCCTTCCCATACTGCCCTGCTGGCTCCACCTCCATTCACCTCGCTTCCCATTGGAGCCGAGGTGAACGGCTGCCCCTCTCATACGCCTCCCATACCGGGCTCTGTCCCCAATACCCCGGCCATTGTGATTGGTCCAGAGTCCAGCAGCAACCCCATTTATGCTCGCATTACATTTGTATTCACTTTATTTATTATTATTCTTTTTCTATCTACGTGACTTTACCGAAAGAACCAAAGAATATATATTAGCGAGTGTTTGGTTTGCGGGAGAAAACCTGAGTGCGAAAACCCATGCAATATAAGTGTGAACACTCAAAGCTCCACAAAGACAGATAAAAAAAATCCATTGTTATTTTACCATTTTGACACTTCACATCCAAAGCCTACAATACTTGGTATTCCCAGGCAGTTTATAATACAACTAGCTGTACCCTGCATAACATACGCCAATCTAGCAGATCTTATATAAATATTCACGCTTTTTGTACTTATATTTTATGTAGATAGAAGATAGATTGAAGATACATAGATAGTTAATAAAATAATAAAGACATAAAAGAAAGAAAGACAAGAATACAAAGTCATGGATATTTCCTCCACAGTGTCTCATCTTCTGAGCTAAAACACCATCCTGGAGTCGTAGCAGATGATCAAGAACCGGAAGCCAGCTGAGTTGTTGCAGACATCCTGAGCCTTTTATATAAATTGCCAACCAGGGGCTGCCCCGCTTGGCTCCCGAGATTCTTGGAAGGAACAAGATACAGCAAAGGTAGCACACAGACCCAAATGAAAAGGTTACCTTGAAAAGTGCGAAACAATGCACCATCACAGCACAGAGCTGAGTGTAACTTCGTATGCAAACTCCTTGCACATTAGCGTGTAGGGGGTAGTGGTGGTTAGCCTTCAATTGATTGGAATTCGAAACACTTCCGAATTCACTGGTGGGATTTCCCTCCCCCCTCTTTTCCCCGCCGAAGGTGTGTTGTGTTACTCATTAAACATTTACACTGGGGCACTTACATTAAGAAAGCAGATTCCCATGAGTGAGTGGCTTCGGCATTCAGTGCCCACAGGTGCGTGGCTCGA
Source organism: Lampetra planeri (assembly GCF_965212315.1). Lineage (NCBI taxonomy): Eukaryota > Metazoa > Chordata > Hyperoartia > Petromyzontiformes > Petromyzontidae > Lampetra > Lampetra planeri. The sequence goes on from NC_136120.1 coordinate 4,636,429, forward strand.
ATTTCCCTCCCGGCGCGCGTCTCTCTGCATTTGTGCAAAACAGTTTTGTGCTGTAGGTAACGGCCGGCATGGTATCTCACTGTTACCTACCGCACACTAAAAGGATGTTGTTAAAATTGTTTTGGTTGGTTGGAGCGCGGACGTGTGGAGCAAAGGTGGAACAACCGACGCGTTATTTGGCTTCTTGTACCATCCGTACATGAACACAGCCAATCACGCATGTTTTATTTAAGCGAGAACTAATTATATGCATTCTGTATGCAGCGTTTATAACAGGGAGGATTTGATGTTGATTTAATTAATTAAAGCACGTGCCCACATACAGCACGTTCATTATATGAATGCCAATATTTCCACGCTTAGCTGAGCACTGGATGCTGCTCTTCTGCACTCGTGATTCGGAGCCAGTGGAGGGAATTCCACACTCATATGGCAGGAACCAGGCCATCGAAAGAGCAATAACTGTTGGCTTCTCGTCAAGGCGTAAGACCCCGCCAGGTGGTGTTTAGGTTACAGATCTCAGCGGCATGACGATGACGGATGATGATGGGAGAACTTGCGACCCTGGCTGGGATTTGAACTCTCGATCGCACAACTGTGAGGCCCGATCCTGTACAAACTAAGCCATATCTAGGCCACATACTCTTTTCACATATGTGTACATGTATTTATGAGGGGGGGGACCCACTGTAAATTGGTTTGCTTACACGTGTAATAGAAAGTCAAAAGTGGTTTACTGGTCAAGAACATGAGGAGGAGCTCTTATCCTATTTACAGCTCTCGTTCAGTGCTGTCAATTACACATTCCTATGGCAAGGGTGGATCAATTAGCATGACCTCTATATATTGTTTGGACACCTATATGTACTTTATATATAGGTATGCAACACACTAATTTATATAACACGAATATAATTGTTTTCAAATTAAAGAATAACGACATGGCTTCGTCGTAAAATACGTGAGTGAATGTAAGTGGCAAAAAAATTAAATGTACCCTTGTGTGTGAGTGCCGGTGGAATCAAACACTATTACTACACGAGAATTAGAAGAAGAAAAATCTCTGCGCATGTGCTTTGAGAAGGAAAACACTAAAATTAAAAAAGAAAAGAAAATTAAACTGCCTTATAAAACACATAATTGTATTTACATACATTACATATGCAATGGGGGCACGGTGGCACAGTGGTGCGCACTGTGCCATGAACCCAGCGACCTGAATTCAATTCGCAGGCACAGTTACCATAAGTGGCGAGCGATAACCGAACTGATTCAGCACTCCCCACCTCCTTCACTATCCCGCAATGACCATCTTGGTGAAGTATGATTCAACTCCCATGACTGACATGACATTGGAAGGCCTTCATCCAGAAGTGGATTGACAGAGAGCTGTACATTATAATCATGACCACACAAGCAGCACGTCAAACACATACTGTGCTTATACATGGAGTACGGGCTGCTTGAGGCCACTTTAAATATGATACGTTCGGAGTAGAATGAAGGCCACAGCATAATAGGCGGCAAGGCAAAGGGGCGCTTAGAGTGACCTAGAGGTTATGACATGGTAAATTGATGATTCAGAGGTGTATTTTCACATTTCGTGCATTCTAAAGCCCGTATGCAATTACACAGAGCACAGAGTGTGGCCCACGTAAATATTGCTGCATTCCAGATAACGAAAGGAAGATCCACTGATACGAATATACACTTTACTCCATCTGCATAATTTATGACATTCTGATAGGATCATTAGAAGTGACCTCCCAAAACTATTTGTGCTTCCAGGGAATAATCACAGCTGCGAACGTGTGTATATGTACTTACTTTAGGTTTAATTGGATCTCGGTCAAGTGGGTTGAAATCAGAAACCAAAATCCGATCCTAAACCAATTCGATCCCATCCATGTTTTTTTGTGGCCAACCCTCATTAGTCCTTTTAGACAATCTTAATCAGTTCAGATTGTATTTAATCACTTTATTTCATCATATTGTACATGGGAAACTAAACGTAATTTATACAAAAAAGCTTCATGAAGTCTCAAGACTATTTTTAATGAAAGGTCCTGCATTGGATGTTTGACAAATGGCAATAATGTGTTTGCCTCATCATTAGACCTCCTTTGCCAGTACCAAAATATAATAATACGGTTTTTCCCCTTGGTATGGACTAATCAGTTTCAAGGATAAGGCATATATTATCATAGTATGTTTTTTGTTTGCATTTTACTGCAAGTATTGTGGTTAATGCAGACATGAATCCTAGTAAAAAGGTTTCGGTTTTGTTGCCAGAAAAAAGGGGGAAACCCTATTTTTTATTATTATTATTATAATGTGTTTGCGTTTTGAAGGAAACAAACACCCGGAGAAAATCCATGCATATGAAGATACAACTCAAAGGTTCACACAGATGGGCTCAGGAATCCAACTTTACACTGACATCTGTTGGGTTTGGTGGTCTCACTCACAAATCCCCATGCGTTCCAGGAAACCCTTGCCTACAAAGCACTGGAGTACAAACCAGCACCACAGAAACCGAATTGCCTTTCAAATCAAATCTTAACTCAAGCAGGCCTTAGATTTTGATACTGAAAACTTTAAAAAGAATAAATAAATGGCTCAAATAATCCTGATTACTTGAGCCATTTATTCTTCGTATTTGGATATTAAAAAAAACAACGAACCGATCAGCCGATGAGGATGTCATCCGACGCTGATTGGGTTCAACCTCGGTGAGTTCAATACTCCAAACTGATTGACATTTTTACGCGAAATTCAGGTCAATCTGATTCTGAACCGAACTGCAAGTTAACCCCTCGCACATATAAATACGTGCCCTGTCAATACTTACTATTTGCAGGCCTTTGTTTATGCACTGTTGGCTACGTATGGTGCGAAAAAGTTCAACATACATACGTAGCCTTTATTCACCGTGTTTGACTTGAGTGTTGTTTGTACCATACTCTACTGTGATGATTAGTGCAGGTTTGTGAATGGAGGCCCCGGAACTGGGTCAGATATCACTCACCCCCTGATATTAGCTGTTGCTAGGAATCAAACTCCGATTTATAATTGAATAGTAATTACTGTATATAAGTATATAGCTAACTTTCCAACACGAACACATTATGATGAATGATGAGAACAATTCGTAGTAATAGCGCTGGGTTATGAAGCTCGTCTCAATACTGAATGACAATGTACTACAATATAGCTATGTAATAGGTAGATACACAAGCATCACGAACAAAATACGTGTACAATACTGTGGCAATATATTTTACTGCTCTTTTAATAGATATTTAACCTAACAAAAATATGCAACAGATTAATATTGTTAACATGATTCATCGGACATGATAACTAAGCAAAACTATGATTCGCTTTAGCATGGTATTATTTATCCAATAAAGGCAAATTAATTGTGCATGTTTATTTGCATCCTCGTCCTTGAATATGCAACTGTAAACAGCAGTTTTACAAAAACAGAATGTAAGGGGCGGTTTCTTTTGACGCAAGATTCAGAGAGAGCAAGGCACAAAACATGTGGTACACGCGCACACACACACAGACCGTTGCTTGTGTAGTGGGTTCGAATTAGGTGCACACACACGCAGCTTGGAGGCAACACTATTTATTAACGGTAAGTAATATAACACTGTACATGAGGTGGTGACCACCTTCCTCAACTCACTAACACTCTGGAACACGACACAGACTGGACCAGGCAGGCAACGGCCTGCCTTGCCCAGGACGACGACTCGGGACTTGACGACCGATGATGTCTTCACTTTGGAGTACAGTACAACAGCCTCGCTCTGCGTTCACACCATGCTTATATTTGCTTTGGCGTGGCTGGCTCCGCCCAGGCGTGGCTGGCTCTGTCCAGGCCACGCCTCCCTTCCCAGGCCACGCCTCCCTTCCCCCACCTCTGGGAAGGTCCGGATCCCTCCACCACGTGACCCCCCAAGCACCCCCTTGGGGCCCCCAGCCCTCGTACGGGCCGACACAGTAGTGACCGTTCTATGTCACTACATCTGCAATAAAGCTCCCGCTATTCACAGTAGTATGTTGTGCAATGTTTTAGGAAAGTTTTTGCACGCTGCCCCAAATGGATGGATCTCTATGCAATTAAATTGCAACTGTAATTTGACGACATGTTTTAGCGGTCAGATTAACGCTGATGCTTTAGGCTGCAGCCCGGATTTCAACAATTTGAAGGGGCCTCCACAACATATATCCTATACACTGCATTATCAAGGCTTAAATGTGTAATTAGTTAAACTGACTCGCAGATGTAATCTTGGAGGCAACACATTTATGTAACACCAACACATGGGGTAACTGCCCCTTAACAGAATAACAACCTATGGTGGTGACCACCAGGCTAACGACACTAATTACAATGTAACTAGCTACAGCGGACCCGACCACAGCTCGGGTCCAGGTCTACGTGTTGGAGACTCGGTAGAACGTAGGACGTAGACGAAGGTTTCTTCAAGATGAACAACAGCAGCCGGTCCCACTGGGGACCCGGCTTATATTCTCTGCGGCGTGGCTGGCTCCGCCCTTTGCCACGACCACCTTCCAGAATCCTCGAACAGGATCTGGACCCAGACCACGTGACCACCCCTAGCCCCCCCTTGGGGCCCCTTTGTAGACTTAACCGGTCACGTGTCCTCTCGGATCAACCAGAGTGCCATGGCCTTTAGTAACCCCACACCCTATCCTGTAGGGCTGGCACTGCACGCCAAGCGTGGTGTGACCTAGCGCTATTTAACCAGCGCTCACCGAGCCCCTCTAGGGCCGGTACTACACCCACAGCATAGTGGTGTCCGCGATGTTGTTACATCGCACGCCGTGCCTCTAGGGCCGGCACAGCATAGTGACAACCCGCGATGTCACTACAAATGCAATACTCTCACGCTGTGATAAATCCTACTGGCAAATTGTTCATTGAAGCCATAGCAGCACTATGCAACTCACTAGCAGTCAAAGGCCAAATTTAAAATCGATTTTGTTCTTTGGAACTTTGATCCAGATTTTTTATTAGTGCAGTGCATTAAAATGCAAATAACGATGACGTGTTTGATATCAAACATGCGTAGTGGTACAATAGTAAATGCCCCCCACCTCACAAAAACTAAAACACCTTCAGGCTCCCCTCTAACTTAATCCGACCCAGAGTGTTGTTGTGTTGTAGCGTTTTAAAAATGGCTGATATCGCATAAACACAATTCAAAGGGAGATCACGGATGAGTACAAGCGTATGATGTCCACATGATGTGCCGTTACGGCATCTCTTTGTAACCGACAACCGATTCACACTCGAGGCCTAATGTGCTGACTGTTCAAAAGACTGCCTCAAAACGTATTCCCCCTTCGTTATTGCGTTGACAAACACCATGAGAGAAAGTATATTGATTTTCCATTGGGTTTTTTGTTGTGAATGTGAAGTATTGGAAAATGACGGCAGGAAACTCCTTGACGGGAACACACTTCTTTTATTAAATCTTGACTTGTAACAATACAACGCGTGGCCTCTCTTCTTCACACCGCACTTCTCTTGACTCAGGATTCTGTGCTGCCGGCTCTCTGTGCCTCGTGTAGACTCCGCGCCTCGGCTACACTCGTCTCTCGCCTCGTGTAGACTTTGCCTCTCTCTCGCTGGCTACACCGTATGCATACTCGGCTCGTGCAGACCGTTCTCTCTCGCTGGCTACACCGTATGCATACTCGGCTCGTGCAGACCGTTCTCTCTCGCTGGCTACACCGTAGGCATACTCGGCTCGTGCAGACCGTTCTCTCTCGCTGGCTACACCGTATGCATACTCGGCTCGTGCAGACCTTTCTATCTCGCTGGCTACACACTATACATTACTCAGCTCGTGTAGACCTTTCTATCTCGCTGGCTACACACTATACCTTACTCTCTTCTACTCTCCATTTCTCTCCTCTCCGGGCTCTATCTCTACACCTTCGTCTTCATTCTTAGATGGTTCCACTTCTGCCCCTTGCTCCTCTGTGCATCACCTTATATACCCCTTCTCCCCGGGAGACGGAGCGGATGCGGACCTCAACGTCGGCACCGCTCCTCCGTTACCCAATCCCCACGCGCTATCCCCACGATCCGGTTCCGCTCAGCGCGTGTTTCCACTCTCCGACCAATCACACCGCGCTGCTACCCGATCACTCCCTCTGGGCGCGTCACCGGCACACAGCCAATCAGCAGCACTACCCCCACCCGCGCACTGACGCCTGCTCCTCCCCGTCAGCGCGCGTCACCACACACACACCCGTACATACGCGCTGGCACACGACATATACACCCAGCGCGTATCACCACTACAAATGTATAAACTCATTCAGGTGCAATACAATTGGTACGGATTCAAATGTTTCCTTCGTATATGCCCAGTGCACATATAACAACATTAGTTTGGTCAGGATGATGAGTGTTGTTTGTTGGGTTGCCACCTCTGAGGTACAAAAAAACCCAGGACATATCATTGGAAGAAGCATACCTCACAAGAGTAAATGTTCAGAAGGGTATGTGCAAATGCATTGCCTTGAGTGGTATATTACGCAAATGACACAATCTCACACACTTAATGTCCCGGGAAAGCTTAAAGATGTCCCAATTCAACGATTTGAAAATAACATTACTCTGGGAAAATCAGAACAGGTGGCAACTCTAGTTTTTGTGAAGCTAACAAACCGTGAGAGCCATATTGTCACAAGGGAAATATTTGGTGCCCAAATATTGATTTTTACAAACCTGTAATAAAATACGAAGTTAAATTGTATCGTGAAGTTTATATATGTATATATGTTATCTAGGATTTTAATAATTTTCTGGCTAAAATAATGACATTGATAGGAGCACGAATTTAAAAGTTAGAGTGATTGTTGCTCCCACTTCTTCATATCGTATCTTCCGGACTTCTCCTGCCATTTTCAATTCGATGCATTGCAATGCTTTTGTTTGTCACATGGAAAATCCCGTTTAGCCAGTTACCCAGTTCGTTTTGGTGGCAACGGCCTGCAGCCACTCAGAGTAGAGTTGTTGTTTGGGTGGAGAGGAGGCCATCCAGTCGCCAGCCTGGAAAATCAAGGCATGAATTACTTTTCATAGTACTATGATGAATAGTCAGTAACATGGATTATTGTAGAATCATGAACACATCTATTTAATTTTAAACAGTGTACATAGATAAATGTATACATATGCATAGTAAATGCTATTTAATTACCTTGGTGTACGTGTAGTTAGATTTATTTGCCAAGGAAGTACATATATAAAATAAGAATCGAGTTTAATACATAGGCTTTTGCGACCAATATCATCCATAATAGAGGTTTTTTGGGTTAGATCGCATAAATATATAAATGTGTCGTTAATACCCGCCACCACCCGACACAGCCAACTAGTAAGGGTTGTCACGTACACAGACGTATAACTGTTCCGTTCCTTATATAGAGGCGTAGATGTGGTGACTACACTTATATGCCTCTATATACGGAACGGAACAGGTGGACTTCTCCATGAATCTGGCTGTCGCCTGATGAAGCTAGTTGTAATTACTGGCGAAACGTCGTCGTACTCAGATTGTAAATGTTGTGGCTTGGCTCTCCAACACACCGGTGTGTTGTACTAGTGACGAATTGGCATGTTTTGTTTACGTGACAACCCTTACTAGTTGGCTGTGTCAGGTGGTGGTGGGTTTAACGACACATTAATATATTTATGCGATCTAACCCAAAAAACGTCTATTATGGAACAAGAATCTACTTTGTAATTTAATTATACGTTTTTTTTTAAATGTCAAACATGTGGTTTATACAATAATAAATAGATTATGTTAATATTCCAAATCGTATAAAAATGTTTAAGATATCCAACTACCGACTGTTACACACATCCACAACAGAGACACACAACAGAGACACATCTGTTTTAATACCTCACCCTGTTTAGGCAAGTGGCCCATTAAGGCTGGAATGGCACATGGCATGCCTCCACCATGTTTAGCCACCTATGTATCTCCAATGCTGACCTATTTTGTAATTTTTTTACACATTTCCACCTACATTGTGCAATTTCATGCATCCCACCAGCACACACACACTTGTGTTTCATATGAGCCGTGTATACCAAGCAGTTTGCAATATATAGTACAGAAGACAACTTTGTACGCACTATACCATTTTGTTCAGTTGGGATTATCCAAAAGCTTCTTTTCCACAGCTATGAAAGTTTTTCAGGTAAAAAAAAAACCCCACGTAACTTTTGTTTAATTTCTCTTGCGGTGTCAATCGAGAGTCAGCTCCCATCAGATGATGGCAGACGGGCAGAGCTCTTGGCGTGACACTGGAGTTCAGCCAAGCCCGGTGATATCAGGGCCCTGCATTATGAAGGACCTGTCTTTCCCAAGCCTAGACCCCCACAGGACTCCTGCCATCCTTGGCAGTCCAAAGACATGTCTGTGGCTCAGAGAGCCATGCAGAGGTTGCATTAAGGAGGACGGAGCAAACACTCCACATCTTGAAGACTCTTGCTTCAAAAGCAAATCCTTTCAGTGGGAAAAGGGGCCTTCTTCGGAAATAAATTGCTGGATATTTATAGTGCAGTCAGTCAGTATTAGTTCGTTAACCGGGAGATGAAATAACCAATTGGGACGCATGAAAACGTTGGCTCTTTTGCAGTGCGACCTGGGTTGTATCCGGCCTACGTACGGTGCATAAAAAAAACACTGAATGTCACAAATCTAGTCCAACTTTAACAATAAATTAGTGAAGATGTGAATATGGCTAGGTAAGAATGTGAATTGTATTAAAAAATAGTACAATTAACATAAATAAATATGCAGATAGTACCCACTTTGTATTTCTATTGTTCATGCATTTAGTCACGTTTTTTGTACACGCTTTTCACGGAATTTAAAAATAACACCGATTTATGTTTTGAGAAACAGAAGTAAAAATCTGTAAATCATACACAGAAAATAACACTGCTGTATGGTGAATGCAATGCATTTACAAAGGTATTAAAATTCTACAAAATCATTTTACCTGATTCTTGACACATCTCTTCCAACAGAAAAGCATTCACGTGACTGTAATATGCACATGTACAAAGGTGCATAGTATATACACATGCACGGTGTATATGTAAAGGAGAGCCGACACAAGATTGCAGGGGTTTCGTCTTTTAATCCTTTTCTCCCATCCACACCTTTCCCCAGCCGTCCCAATCTCGTTCCCGCCAAAGGCCCCCCGTTCTCGCCCGTTCTCCCCTTATATCTACTCGATTACCCCTCCCACTAACCCTCCTATTGGTGGAAATCCTTCCCCTGACACCCCTACATCACCCCCCCCCCCAGAGAAAAAAAAACCGTCCTCGGTTCTGCTTCCCCCATGGACCATTTAAGTCTCCCCATGCCTCCCCCTACTGACAGTGACGACAGCCCTTAACCCCCCCACAACCATACAATGCAATATAACACAACAAAATCAATTGCGCGGCCTGCCCAGGTCTCCAGCCAGCGTCCCGTAACAGCCCGGACATCCACAGGCAGCAGATGACCGTGGCGGCCCCCTCCTCCGAAGGTCCTCTCGTCGCGGTCCCTGGTTCGGTGGTGCCGGTGTCGCCTTGCCTGGCGCCGCTGTCTCTCCGGCCCCTGCTCGTGCCGCCGCTCCATCAGGCCTCACATGGGGTGCTGTAGGTGACAAGGGAACACAGGGCACTGAACCCCCTGCCGATCGGCGCGTGGTGGTCGGCGACCTTGGCCTGGGTAGGGATGATGATGATGATGTTGGCAGTGATGTTGGTGGTGATGTTGGTGAAGATGACGGTGGAGAGATGTATGGCTTAAGGCGGGTGGGGTGTACAAACCATCGTCGCTTACCCAGTTGGACCTGGACGCACTGCGATCGGAGTGCTTTAATGACCTCGACCTGCCCTTTCCAGGGTCGGTGCAGCTTTGGTGAGAGGCCAACCGGCACCTGAGGACAGTGTAGCCATGCCTGGTCCCCGACTTTAAAGGGCTTGGCTGTCACTGTCCTCTCCCGTATCCGTACATTACTCTCTTGGCTCGTGGCCGATGCGGCCTCGGCTGCTTGGCGGGCCTCTCTCAAATAAATGAGGGAGGTCTTTAGTGCCTTCGGCCATGCGTCAGCTCTTGCGGGAATGTCCGTCAGCTGCACCTCAATAGGCGGAACGGGATCCCGTCCGTACATCAGGAAAAACGGCGAGAACCCCGTCGCCGTGTGCGGGGCCACCCTGTACGCCGCTAAGACCGATGGAATGTGGAGGTCCCAGTCGGAATGGTTTTCGTCCACCACTTGGGACAGCATGGCCGCTATGGTGCGGTTAAGCCGCTCTACCATCCCATCGGTCTGGGGATGATACGGAGATGTTCGGACCTTTTTAGTGCCCAGGATAGAGCAGACGTCCTTCAATAGCTGTGAGGAGAATTTCCTGCCCTGATCCGTGAGCAACCGCTCCGGTGCCCCCTTATAAAGGACATAGCCTCCCACGAAGGCATCAGCGATGGTCTGTGCCGTTTGGTCCGGGAGGGCCCACGCCATCGGCCACCTCGTGCAGTACTCGACTCCGACCAACAGGTATTTATTTCCCCGTGGCGTGACCGGCATTGGTCCCAGGATGTCCAACGCAACCAATTCGTTGACCCTGGTCACCGTGATGGGCTGTCGGGGCGCCCGGCTTACCCGGGGTGGCGGCTATCGCCGCGCACATTCGACGCAGGTAGCGACCCATTGATGCACGTCAGCGGTCATACCTGGCCAAAAGTACCGACCCTGTAATGTGTACAGTGTCTTCCGCCCCGCCAGGTGCAGCAGCTGGCGGCCGTGTACGTCCATAACCAATTGTTGACGCAGCGACTCCGGAACTACCAGGCATCGCCGGCGCCCTGTCGGGTCCCATCGCATGAGGAGGTCCTCCCATACGATGTACTCCTCCCCCCCTGCCTCTGCTGAGGCGTGTAGCGTTTGCAGTGGGGCTTCCTCCAGCTGTAGCCGTCTCCAATCGTCCAAGGTCAGCCCCAGGTCGTGGTTGGTCAGCTGGACCTCACCCTGTGCGCCCTCCGCCGTGCGTACGGGAGCGATGACCGTCCCCTCCGGCCTCGCCTCCTTGTGGCGTGCCCCGCCTGTGGTGCATGCACAAGGGCCCTGGGGCGCCAGTCGGGACAATGCGTCTGCGTTGGCATGTCTGGTCCCTTTGCGATGCACTACTTGATACCTGTACTCCTGCAGGCGCTCTATCCATCTGGCCAGCTAGCCCAAAGGCTGGTCGATGCGGAGTGAATACTGCAAGGCCGCGTGGTCAGTGCGGACCGTAAATTTGCGACCATACAGGTAGGGTCGGAATTGCTGCACGAAGTGAACGACTGCCAGGAGTTCCCTACGTGTGATGCAGTAGCGCTGCTCCGCTGATGAAAGCACGTGACTACCGTAGGCGATAACCACCTCCCAACCCTGCTGGACTTGCGACAAAACACTGCCTATGCCCACATCGCTGGCGTCCGTGTCCAGGATAAAGGGGAGGCCAAAATCCGGAAAGGCCAATGGTGGTGCATCTGTCAGACATGAGCGCAGCTGCTGGAATGCCTCTTCCTCCAGAGGGCCCCAATAAAACCTTCGCCGTCAACACGTGCAAGAGCTTGGCAATGGTTGCGAAGTTGGGTACAAACCGGCGGTAGTAAGAAACGAAACCCACAAACCGGCGTACCTCTGGAACCGTTGTGGGAACAGCCCAGGCCCTCACGCAGGCCGTCTTTTCCGGGTCTGTAGCCACTCCAGACTCACTGACGACGTGGCCCAAGTAGCGTACCGACGACTGCATAAGGTGGCACTTCGATGGCTTGAGCTTCAAGTTCGCGTTCCGGAACCGCAGGAATACCTGACGTAATCGGTCAATGTGTTCCTCGAATGATCAGCTGAAGACAATGACGTCATCCAGGTAGATGAGGCACGTTTCCCATTGGAGGCCTGCTAAGGCCAACTTCATTATGCGTTGGAACATCGCCGGCGCAGTCTGGAGGCCCATAAGCAGGCAGTTGAACTCGAACAGGCCCTGTGGTGTCCGGAACGCTGTTTTAGGCCGGGAGTCCGTGTCTAGTGGGACCTGCCAGAACCCGGACAATAAATCCAGCATACTGAAAAATTTTGCTCCCACCAGTGCATCCAATGAGTCGTCGATACGTGGTAGGGGATATGCGTCGGCCAGCGTGATGGCATTGAGGCGTCGGAAGTCCATACAGAATCTCAGTGACCCGTCTGACTTCTTGACTAGTACCACCGGTGCCCCCCAGGGACTCGAGGATGGAGAAATTATGTCGGCCCGCAGCATCTCCTGCACCACTTGTTGAATGTGCCCTTTTTCCATTGGGCTCATTCTATATGTGTTTTGGCGCAGGGGTGCGGCATCTCCCGTGTTGATGTGGTGCTGCGACAGATTTGTGCGCCCTAGGTCGAACGGTCCCCGGCTGAACACGTCCGAGAACTCATGCAATAACGAGTGCAGCTGCTGTTTCTGGTCGGGCGGCAATCCCGGCTCAGGCCCCGCCAGCTGGTCCATCCACGATTCGGCCCCTCTGTCCTCGGACTGGCTGATGCTGCCTACAAGCTCGGGCTCTGTCCCTGGCAAGGGACTAACGTGGGCCAGAACTGTTCCCTCCTGCACCGTCGCTGTTCTATCGGAGGTGTTCAGCACCTGAATGAACAGATGCTGGTTCCTCTGTACAATAGTTTCGGCTCCCACCAGTGCATGGCGATCCATGGCAGCTGACGCCGGAGACACCAGGATGGGTGAGTCTGGTCGGGCTGTCACGAGGGGGGACCGATATCGCAGCGGAATTAGCATCTGGGCTGCCGGGGGAATGGAGACAGACTTACTGACCAGAGCCTGCACGTAGGGTACACCCCGGCTGGCCCCCTCCGCCTTTAGGAAATGGAGATGAGCTCCCTGGACTTCCACCCGCCCATTGGCCAGATCCATTTTCATTGGCATCCGCCTCAGAAAGTCCGTCCCCAACAGGCAGGGTACGGGCAACGTTGCGGAGACAAGGATGGGTCCTGCTACCGAAAGCTGCCCAATCTGTATCGGGGCTTCAACCTGGCCCAGAAAGCCCATGCTGCCTCCATTTGCTGCAATGAACGTTGTCTTGACGTGGACTAAAGGTCGGATTTTATCCGGCAGCATCTCGTGCATGGTGCTCGAGATGATCGTGGCTGATGCCCCCGTATCAACCAAGATACGTGCCGACACTCCCGCGATTTCACCGACCAGGACCGAGGTTCCTGACGTGGCCGCTACCACCCGCCTTGCCAGCTTCCTCCATTGTGTGGCTGAGTCCGGCCACTGACCAGGCGGTGTCTCGTTATCCTGTGGTGCAAGGTGAGATGATGGGGGATGGATGTGAATGGACCGAAGATGGGGTTCCTCCCTTTGGAGTGCGTCGCAGCAGGTTGAGCGCGCCCTTGTTACATAGTGTGGGCTTCCCCCTGGGTTGCGGGCTGGGCTCTCTATGTAGTGCAAATTGCCCCCCCTTGGTGACGTAGGATGGGCCCCCCTTGTGGTGTGGGGGGGCCCCCCCATTGTAGGGGGCGGTGGGGACTGGGAAGTGGGCCTTGCCGTGAGCCCCTCCCTTCTCCCCTCCATTTCCTTTGTCACGGGGGCGTGGTCCCCCTGGTTCCGTCTCGCTGTGCCGCCAAGCGGTGGTGAGGCGGGCCGTGGAATTGCTTCAGGGCGCAATGTCAATTTTGTGTGCTGCCTCAGCCCAAGGGCCGTTGCCCCTGGCAACTCGCCAGCGTCGCAGGTAACTGGTGACGTCACTTCCGGTTGTGACGTCACGCCCGCCCGCGAAACCACGCCCGCCCGCGAAACCACGCTCGCCCGCGACGTCACGCCCACCCGCGACGTCACGTCCGGCCGCGACACCACTGCCGGCCGCGACGCCACTCCCGACCGCAACGCCACTTCCGCCCGCGACGTCACGCCCGCCCGCGACGTCACGCCCGCCCGCGACGCCACGTCCGGTCGCGACGTCCCTCCTGGCCTCGGCGCGATTCCCGGTGCGGTCCCCGGCCTCGGTGCGATCCCCGGCGCGGTCCCCGGCCCCGGCGCATTTCCCAGTGCAATCCGCGACACCACTTTCGGCCGCGATGTCACTTCCGGATGCAACGTCACGTCCGTTCGTGACGCCACTCCTGGTCGCGACGCGATCACTGGCCCCGGCGCTATCCCCGGCGCGATCCCCTTCCCCCGACCAGGACAGTGGGGACTAGGAACCGACACCGACGGCGCCCACACCGAGGAGACTCCCGGTGAGTTTGCGGCGTCGGAGTTGTAATTGCTCGGCCCGACCGAGAGGCCGGGCGGGACGGCGTCACTCACCTGGATCCTGTCGGCGTTCGGCCCCGGTGGGTTCCAGGTGGCGTTGGCGGCCTCCGGCTCCGTGCGGCACCCCCTCGCCACATGCCCCTCTCGACCACAATGGTGGCAGACCCACGGGACGGTCCGTCGGGGGGGCTCGGCGCGATGTTGTAGAGGCGGCTGCCAGCGACGCGGCGGCTGGTCGCGCCCCTGGTCCCTCTGCTCCGCCAGTCCCCGGATCGCTGTGTACACCTCCCGCAGCGATGGCTCCGGCTCAGACGTCGGGGGTCCGTTCCCAGCTGCCCCACAGGCAGCCTGTGGCGACGGTGCAGGTTCGGCGGTTGGTGTCGCTGGACCCAGTAGCGCCGCGGCAACGGCTCAGCTGTTCCCCCCCCGCCGCGCCAGCCACCCGGCCCACGAGTGGCGCCCGGCCCATGACCTGCTCGTGGGCTTAGATGGTCTGGGCAGCCCACAGCGAGGTGCGTTCCTCCGGCGTCACCACGGGCATTACAACGCCAGCGCGGCAAGCGTAGGCGATGAGGTGCTCGACCACGAGTGCTTCTTCAGCCAGGCGAGGGAAAGCCCTCCTCGCCAACACGAGCAGCGCACCCCTGTAGGCTAAAGGGGATTCTCTAGCCCCTCGCTGGCGGTCCTGGAACCGTTTAAAGGCTCCTTCCACCGGGCAATAGATCTCCCCCAAAGCCTCGTAGGCCGCCTGTAGCGTGGTCTTGCTGTACGAGGGAAGGGAGGTGTAAGAGGAGAGTGCCTCTTCGCCCAGAACGGATGGCAGCGCTCGTAGTGCCTCTTCGTCTGTCCACTCGAAAGCGTGGAAGGCAGCCTCGAATCGGCGGACAAACCCCTCCCAATCTTCTTCCTCGGCCACGAACTTGTCGACGGGCCCCAGCCAACGCGGCCGTCCTGCCACCTGCTCTCGGTGTTGGATGTTTAGCCCTGGGGGTTTTGGCGGGAGCGGCGGCGGCTGACGTGACGAGGTTGGTTGCGGCTCCTGCCCGGCCGGCTGGTCGGCCTCCGGGTCCCGTGGCCTCTCCTCCCGTAGTACGCGTGGGGGTGGGGGTCCCGGTGCTGGCGGGCGCCCCATAGGGAGCCTTTGCAGTAGCTCCTGGAGTGCCCTCTCCACGCGGGCCATGCGGTCCTTTATGGGGTCCTCCAGGCGATCCAGCCCCCCTGCTGCTGCTTCTGATAGCAGGCCCCCTTGTTGCCCGGGATGGGAAGGATCCCCGGCCCCTGCTTCCTCTTCTCTTGGCTCTTTTCCGCGGGGATTCTTCTTTGTAGCCATTGTAGATCCCACCGCTGCCACCAGATGTAAAGGAGAGCCGACACAAGATTGCAGGGGTTTCGTCTTTTAATCCTTTTCTCCCATCCACACCTGTCCCCAGCCGTCCCAATCTCGTTCCCGTCAAAGGCCCCCCGTTCCCGCCCGTTCTCCCCTTATATCTACTCGATCACCCCTCCCACTAACCCTCCTATTGGTGGAAATCCTTCCCCTGACACCCCTACATATACATAACTCAAAACAACTCCGTATCGTTCTGCAGTGTAAACACATACCTGGTGATTCAGCTGCCTGGCATTCTGATTTTGTTTTCTATTGATAATAACTGGCTGCAATTCCAATTTCTACCTTGAATTATATTCTTGCGTATGGCAATATGTTCAGGAGGTAAATGCCAATGTTGAGGTCTGCTAGCCATGAGAGAGCTTCAGGAGAGCGGTTGTGTTATTTTACTGCTCTATACTCTTAGGTTTTTTTGGTAAAGTCACGTAGGTAAAAAGAAAAAAGATATAATAAAAACTATAGAAATAATAATAGAAATAAAATAATAAATCACTATTATTTTATTTCCATGATTATTTATATTATTTATTTTAATTTTTGCTTACGTGACTTTGCTTTTATAAAAATAATAGAAATAATAATAGAAATAAAATAATAAATCACTATTATTTTATTTCTATTATTATTTCTATTATTTTTATTATTATTTTTTTTACCTACGTGACTTTACCGAAAAAACCTAAGAGTATGAATCCTTGCAGTCACGAAAGCTTCAAATCTAGAATTGTACTGCTCCCCTGTTGAAGGAGTGCAGGCTACAGTGGTTTACTATGTGGACCATCGTTTGGGTTTGCATGGCCACAGTCGCACTGTGGCTCGCATTTACAATTTCCATTCGTGAAGGAGATGTGATCATAAGCCTGTTGATGTTCTGATGCGGTTGGTTGACTGTACGCCAGTGTCTTTGAGGTAAGTCAAAAGCCAGGAGGTGCGATGTTTGGGTCTTAAACGAGGTGTTTATTCTGGACCTTGTTCCACTCCATTCACCAGCGTTCTTCTGCATGTGGGTGATATTAGAGGATGGTGAAGGTGGGTTTACAAGAAGGGGGTTCGGAACTTGAGTCGGTGGTGGGGTTACACTTTTTAGGGATCTTGGTTGATGGATAGATTTGCATTTCCAATAAATCGTGTAAATGCTTATGCAGTTTGCACGTATGTGGATATTTGGTGTGATTATCTATATTTTTGTATCAGTTAAATATTGTTTTATTTTACCTCCTGGTGTTTGTGGGCTATTATTTGCTTTATTTGTGTAAGCAGACCTATTTCTTGCAGTGGCAAGGACTGTGTGAATGTAGTGACCATATATGATTTACGACCTGCACACACTCAGGTAATGAATCTGCACAGTTGTTGAATACCATATTATCCTTATAATATGAAATGATTTGGTTCCATAATTGAACGGTCCGTGCTGCACAAAGTAAATAATAGCATACATTTTATTTTGTCACCAATATAGATACACCAATATATATTCTGTTCTGAGCCCACCTTGTCACTTTCACAAACAAGAGATTCAAGGTCTCCAGTTTTAGCCATTCAATTGTGACCTTCAAAGCCACATGGGAAGTATGTTAATAAAGATGAGGCATGCGCCATTGTGAATGTGTAGAGGCTGCATTGGTAATTCATGGCAAAGCACAGTTTACAATTGAGTAGCATGATGTCCCTATGCAGTTAAGTATTTTCACTACAAGTTTGGAATTCTTATTCTAAAGGAACTGAACACAGTGCAGCGAATCTCAATTGGTTATTTAGTATGTGCCAGTCAAAACAATTTAAATTCATTACCACCATTAAGCGAGTTTTAAATTAGGCAAAATGTAACAATATGCTAATTATTCACGAGAAAAGAAAATCCTAGTTGAGAACAGATCTTTTCCATTGAAATAAGTCGCCGGGGAGAAGATAATACGATTTACAAAAATAGCTGAGGATTATTTTTAAATTTAACAATATGAGCCAGTGTCTTCAAAGTCCACTTCATGAGTCTTTATTGCCCTTTTCACAGGAGATGATGAACTTTTGATATCCATCATTATCGGGCACAGACGAACACGCGTGTGATTTACCGAGCCAAAAAAGGAAAAATCTAAAATTCCTTCAAACCTGCCATCTCAGTGACAGGTGGACCACACTAAGCCATGCAGACACACCATTAAACACACTGCACACCCTGAAAATTAGTAAGAATGCATTTATTATAGATGTGAAATTATTATTGTATATTTTTTGCACACAGTGCATGCCCAAAGACAAAGATCCCTCAGTCTGTATGGCCAGTTATGTATTTTTACGACAAGGTTGGAATTACTATTTTAAAGGACCTGAACACAGTGCAGTGAAGCTCAATGGGTTTATTTAGTACGTGCCAGTCAAAAAAAATATGAGCACCATTAAACGAGTTACAAGTTATGAAAAAATAAACAATACAGACTGTTAGTGAGCACCAATGAAGGCCATCACGGAACACGAGGAGACGGTGTGTCTCTTTGCCTTTGTGTTTTCAGTACTGATGTTTTCGCACTGCACATAGGTACTCACTTAAGGCTAAGTCGACCGAGGAGAGGAAAAGACCACGAATGGTTCATATTTTTGGCACACGTGTTCGCTGTGCCTAGAAATCGAACCCTGATCGTCGGGTTCATATTGCAGTGTGATAAACACGACGAGACTGCATACATGCACAAACAAAGACAAAGATTTCCACTTAGCCTTAAAAGACTTCGTAAAAGAGTACAGCACGCCCAGCCACCTTTGTCTCCCCAGTGTCGATGTTTATACATCGCATCAGGTACTCATTTGAGGCTTAGTTGACTTAGTTAAGGACCAGAACCGGTTCTGATAACGGTGGCCGTGAGCAGGAATCGAACTCGGTTCGCCGGGTTCATAGTGCAGCGTGCTAACCGATCCACCACCGCTCCCCTTGCACATACGCACGCACATGCACTCTACCCTGGCCCCCCACCTGCACAAATGTGCATATCTATATGCAGAGTCAATTAGCTGGAGTTAGCCGCTGTGCTCTCATACCGTAGCGCAGTGGGTCATCGCGGCAGGGCTGGCCTTGCAGCGACTTGAGTGCCCATTAACCTGCCAATGGGCTCTGCCTTAAATGCCTTTTCCAGCATGGGATGGATGCAAGAAATGCCACTGTAGTCAAAATCCCAGAGGTTTTAACAGCCCCCGGGCCAAATTTGATCTTGCGTTGCCAATGGCAGCCATTGATTTTATCGAGTTGACACACTTAAGTACTCTTTTTTTGTAACAAAAAAGTCAGAGTGATTGCATTGTAATGTTTGGTTTTGTTGGTTACAGAAGCATTTATTATGCTATAGCAGATCCAGCATCTGTTAGGGGTGGCTTTTTAAACCGTGTCATAGGGCATTTTATTTAGATTTCTTCATAAAAGACAGTACTTGTGTATTATTTCAATTAAAACATTAATTGCCAAGTGGCTCTAACTTGGGAAATCATGAACATTTCAACGTCGCTTTTCAATGTCCTCCCTCCCATTTTTGTTTCTTGCAAATGAGATCTATTTAAAATAGTTTATCTTTGGAAAATGTAGAATCATGGTTAAGGGACAGTTATTCAGTTTCAGGGGAAATTTCACATCTTAAAAAAAAAATCTGGGGTTTGAAACAAACACATACTTGTTACAAATTATTTATCAACAAACAACGACATGAACTTTTAATATTGTGAACAATATTATAGGATCAATTCTATTACCATCAGAAAAACTGAGATGCTTAAGATTTTCTTTGTTTTTGTATATTTATTTCTTCAATCCAAATTTCCACATGATAAGCCACTTTGTTGAGCTATCAATTGTGGCCAGTATGGCTTTTGAAAAAGAGCCGTGTAGCTCAGTGGGCCGTACCTGGTAACACAAAAAAAGAGTTCAGGAAACATCTTCGAATGCCACTATGAATAATTTTGGTGAAAGTGTATCTCATCACATACCTGCATTTCCCATACATATGCTAAATTCCTATTGATATGCAAATTATTTTGTCAAGGCGCCCTTCCCCCCTTCCAACCCAGCTTAAATATACGCTCCAAGCATGGTGGTGTTTCATTCAGACGCTGTCTCCCCGACAGACCTGGTCTTCACCTGAGGACGGCTGCTTGCGTTGTGGCCGAAACGTCGTGAGAATGATTTTATTATGTTTTATTTTTATTATTTTATTATTTCCCTTCTACGTGACTTTACCGAAAGAACCAAGAAGATGTATCTCCTTGTTTAACTCCCTTTTTAATATGTATTTTGCCACTGACTTAATGCGCAACAGTGTAGCTGTTCAACTTTTGTTTCTAGATTTAAAGGTTTATTTTTAAATGTTTGCTTTTAGGCATGGTTTTCAATAGCTGGGATGACTGCAACAATTTTCATTGGCTACGCAAAATTGCATCTGTTATCAGTATTCTTTTCAGAATCCGATTGATAAAATGTATGTAGTTGCAAATAGAGAACTTCCTCAACAAACGCTAAGGTTTGATAACATTGTTGGTTGGACTTTACATTTTACGTTTTTTTTTACGTTTTTTGTTCTTAATACTCCTCATGACAACCCATTACCGTAGTTTTATGAAAGTAACATTTTTATTTGATCGCAAGCCAATGCGCAGCCTAACGGCTATTCAAAGATAAACCAAGGTCTCCGATTGGAGGAAAGAGGCCTCGACAGGGATTGGTCAGGAGGCAGGGCTTTTGAAGTAATTGGAGGAAAAGTTTTGAATGAGAGTAGGCGGGAAATAAAGTGGAACCCAGAGGCGATGGTTTGGATCCATTAGAGGGAAAGGACAGGGATTGATATTCTTTGGTTCTTTCAGTAAAGTCACGTAGATAGAAAAAATATTAATAAAAATAAAGTGAATTAAAAATATCACATTTCGATCGCAACACAAGCGGTTGTCATTAGGAAAAGGGATTAGCCTCTAAAGGCAAACTGTTTATAAAGGTTTGGAGATGGGTGTAGCCCAAGTGTATCAGCATCACCAGGAGCATGGGCGGGGCAACAATGCTAATGCAGCAACAATGCCAATGCAGCAGCAATGCCTATGTAGCAAAGGGCCACCAAAAAAAATCACTGCACCCCACTCCACACACCACACTGTTGACGGTGGAGGTTGATTGACAAGAAAACACAATTCAAGTCATGACCCAAAGTGGTTGATGACATCTTTCCAATGAATTCTGAGTCAATAACCTTCCTCTCGGTTGAAATTGTGTCTGTATGTATGTGTAATGACAGGGTGACACCTGCCGGCCTGTAAGGGTAATTATGGTTAAAATGGCACATTAGAAATGGACCACTCTTTTAATAAGTCCTTATGTGCTGTGCAGTACATTAATGCACGTGTGTACACCAGCATGTGATGACTGAGTTGGGCCTGTGGGAGTCTGGCAGGGTTAATGATTAACCGGAAGTGTACACCAGTCATGTGGTTAATGGCGACTCGGTGAAGACACACGTGTTGTTGCATTTTACAGGTAAAAGGACACAGAGGTTGTTTTTGATCGTTATATAAATGTTCTAGACTTGTTCTCGGCTTGTTCTAGACTTCAAGCTTGGCTTTGAATTGTTAGTTTGTGATATATTCAATTGGAGGGGTTTTGAAACTGTGCATTGTAAAGGATGACGCACTGTAGTTAATACTTGTAATTCTTAATTCTCTAACCCTAATACTGTTTATTCTATAACCATGCCCATGCACCCTGAGTGTGACTACTTGCAATGCTATTGAGAATAGAACACATGTAAAGTAGTAAGTTGTACAATGATGACAAATACAGTACGTATACTGTACACATACAGTACAGATAATGGGTGTAAGATACTGATATAAGTGGATGGTATAGATAGACATACAGCTTAGGATTAAAGTAATATTCGAATAGTGAATTGCAAATGTTATTTTCAAAGACAAAGATGGTTTATCAGTAGTAAAATTGGGTTTAAGAGAAAACTGTTATTGATAAACGGCACGTGTATACTAGTCACTTGGTGAATGGCGACTCGGTGAAGATTGCTGTGTGACACACGTGCTGTTGCATCTTACAGATTAACCACAATAAATGTGTTTGCCCTCGATGTGGAGCACCTGTCCACGTCCTTCATTTCGAGTGTGCAACATTATAGCTGCATGACATAATGCCTTATTATGAAGGGGCGTATCTGGGGTAAAGGTTAAGGACGGAATAAGTTGAGAAGCTCCGAAGTGTCTAGACTCTAGAAGGTTCTATAAAGGGGGCGTGTCCAGACGTGAAGCTTGGCTACGCGAGGCAGATATAAGGAGCACCGAACCAGAGCTTCGGGGTTGTTAGCGTGGGGTCTGAGTCCTGGTTGCGTCGCTGACGTCGTCACCTCTTCGTCTTCGACCATGTGGCTGTTCTTCTGGAAGACCAGCTTTGTCGTCGCCGCTGCGCTCATCAACCAGCCAGCATAGCGCAGGACAGAGATGGGCTGCGTGTTTGGACAGCCTAGGTGTAGCCGCGTTACGAAGTGTATTGCCCTCTGTGCTCTTAATAAATAAGAAGCATTTTACAAGACGTGTGTCGGAAGTTACTCACTACATTTGGTGTCAGAGTGGTAACATTTTTTTTCTCATCGAAAGAAGACGTAAGATTAGAGAAAATAAAAACTATGTCGAAGTATCAGGAGAATCGGAACCCACCTGTGGCGTCTTCTGACAATGACGTTTTGATGAGGGAATTCTTCTGGGATGGATGGTGATGGGAATCAAGTTTTAGGTAGGCGTCAGGATGGGTTACTTTCCTGTAGACAGAATGGCTCATTGAGCCATCTGGACAATTTTTTATTAGGACATATAAGAAAGGTAGCATGCCATCCTTGTCTACCTCTGTGGTGAATTTGATAGTTGGGTGTATGGAATTGATGTGGTTGCAGAATTGGTTTAGAGCCGGTCGGCCATGTGGCCAGATGACAAACGTGTCATCCACGTACCTCTTCCACAAGGATGGGTGTAGAGTGGATGCCTGGATGGCGTCCATCTCAAATGATCTCATCAACCATTGGCTAAGGGAAATACAGTGAGGGAACATTCTGGAAAGGGGACTGATGGATATATATATACTGGGAGAGCACGAGGAGAAGGGACATTCAGAGGAAGAT
The DNA here is from genome assembly GCF_965212315.1 of Lampetra planeri. Taxonomy (NCBI): domain Eukaryota; kingdom Metazoa; phylum Chordata; class Hyperoartia; order Petromyzontiformes; family Petromyzontidae; genus Lampetra; species Lampetra planeri. The sequence continues at coordinate 4,659,329 of NC_136120.1, forward strand.
ACAAGCTGGAAGACAAGCACAAAGCCGAGGGTCCCTTATTGTGGAAGTCTTCAAATAAAAGTGGCTCTTCATATTATTTGTCGTAGAGTTGTTAAACATGCACATGAACTGATTTAATTGCTCCATCTGCTCGGTGGACATATTCGTGGATATGTTCCATTCCTTAGCTGCCACCTCATTATTATTCTTGGACATCCGCTATCATCCCTTCTAGTGACGTGTCCTGCCCAAGACCACTTACTTTTCCTAACACTCCGAATGATCTCATCAACCATTTGAATTACGTTATGTTCGTTAATTAGATCAGAGAACATATAACGATTAAATTCAGTATTGACAACACATGCATGCTTGTAAAAATATGCAACATTGTGGTTTGCTTTGAAAATGAGCCATTGCACGATGCACCAGTAATGAAAGGTTTTGCCCATGTGTGACGGAGCAAATAGCGGCTGCAGTTGGCTGCTCGCACACCTGAGCGCAGCGATGGCGGAGCTGGCCGTTAGAGGCGATTAAAGGCCTAGTCCCCCTGGGAGCACCCCACATCCTCTGCAATGACACCAACCCTTGACTGCCCGGGCCTCCTGGGTGATTTCTGACATCTTCAAAGGGCCTCCTTGTCTAGGCTGGAGAGTGCACGCATCGTGACCTTTCCATTAAGGTGGCTTTGTGGCAGGTGCCCTTTAGCAATTGCCATAGCCAGATATTTTAATGCAGGTTCACTCAAGCCCACTGAGTGCCAGTGTCAAGACTGCATGCATAGGAGATGCATGTGAATATTAATATAGTTTGGTTATTAATTGGTTGTTCATTTTACTTACAGCGCACACAAAGTGATCTTGGATTAATTGACTCTGAAATGCTAACTCTGTTCATGGGCATTGTTAAATTGTAACGTAAAAGTGTTGCTTCATTTTCATGTTTATTATTGAGTTTATAGAGAACACATTGTCTATGCAACCCACTCATTTGATTAAACAACTGCAATGTGTGCACAATTCAAGTTGCATTATCTAGAAGAAAACAAACAATATAATTAAATGCAATGTTTTTAAGCATTTATTTATATCATTAAAAACAAAATGAGGTAACAATGCTGTCTGTCATATACAGAGTAACACTTTCTAAAGATGTTTTCAATTAATTTTACACAAATAATATAGTTATTAATACAATTTGATCATTATTATTTATTCCTGAGAAAGCTTACAAACTTATGTTTTTTTTTTAAATGGGTAAACAATCTTTGAATTACATTTGGAAAGTGCTAACTGGCGCTAACGTTTTGTGCTGCAGTGGAGAATCTCATGTTGAAATTTTTTTTTTTGTATTGCAAACTTCCACAAGGCAATTTACATATATGTGCTCTTTCAAGAGCTTCCACTTGAGGCTCCGGAATAATGAAGCCCTGCACATGGTGTTCTGGAAGCTGTAGAGAAGATACTTGGCAGTGCGTTGATAATTTTGTACTAATGTGTATTCAGCAGACGTCGGCTTGTTAAGACTGTGGCTCTTCTGAAGGTATGCTAATGCATCTGTTTGAGTGTTTACACGGTAAGTGTAAATACAACGGAGTCAGCTTAACATTAAGTTGCCTTTTAATGGAATAACTTTGAATCTTCTGCTAGGAGCCGTTCAGACATTTACATATTTGACTGAAGACCTGAAAATAATAGTTGTTGTTCACGGAGAAGATCCTTACTCGAAAAGTTGGAATTTTAAAAAGTGCAGTAGTTAGGCATGTAAGTCAGTTTGAAACAACTTGCAAGAAAAGAGAAGGGATATTGTTTCACATTTTGAAGGACAACTGTTTGAATTTTTAGCACTCTTGGAAAAACCTAACTATAAGTGAATGAATGCACACGGGAGTGTTTGACCAATTGTATGGTCCATAAGCTCATCTTGCAATGCAACGTTTTATATCCATAATTAAAGCACACGTCAATGCTGCATCACATCAATTACCATGTGACACATTGATATCAATCTCTCCCATTGACATTTGTTAACATCCAAGGTCTTTATAGCTGCTGATCCACATCCTCCTCCTCATCATCAGCAGCCAATGTATCCGCTGCTGCATGAAGGCCTCCCCCACACCATTGCTGTCTCATAATCCTGCGATGCCAATAAACATTTTCTCAGTGGTCACCCTCAGGAGATGTCTCTCCATTGGCCGCCATCATCGATGTTGATACTACTGCGCACATACTAGAAACTCGCACTGATTATTTATCCACCAGAAAACACGTAAACGGAACAAAGGGAGTGGAACAGCGCACTGCGATATGAACCCAGTTAGCTGAGATCGATTCTCTGCAATAGCTACATTTTTCCTGCTATCTTTGCCTTTGAGACAGCAGGGACACCAAGGCGCACTACTACAGGCAGGACTGGCCACAGCGGAGGAACAACGTCAAGTGGGAGCCACTGGTGGACCCCCGGAAAGTGCTGATGCCATCACTCCACATCAAATTGGGCCTTATGAAACAATTTGTCAGAGCTGTATATAAGAAGTTGGCAGCCTTCAAGTACATTCAAGACTTCTTCCCTAAGTTGTTTGAGGCAAAGATTAAAGCCGGTATCTTCATCGGACCACAGATAAAGAAGATCCTGGAGTGCAATGAATATCCCAAGAAGCTCACTAGTGTAGTGACTTCGAGGAAACGAGGTCGGAGTTGAGGCACACTCTTTTTATTAACTCAGGGACAGACATAATAGTTGAAGGGGTAACGGCCCCTTCACCCGTACTATGGGAAACCCACCCTAGTACTAAGCCCTCTGTCCTGTTCCCCAGTCCTCCTCTAATGGGCTACGGGAGGCTGTCTGATCTGGCCCTGGTAAGCACACATCTCTGCACCAGCTAAGCCGGCCCTGCCCTCACAAGGGCAGAGGTCCGGGAGCTCTTGGGCCGCGCCGCTGGCTTACCCAGCTCGGCCCTGACAAGGGCAGCAAGACAGGGGAGTCCCAGGGCCTAATCTCCGAGTCTTCAATCTTCACTGGTCAGCTTCGTGTCGAAGTCCCCCCAAGCTCTCTGGCTCCCCGCCTTTTATAAAGATCCCCTCAGAGGGGCGGGGTCGTGGGGGATGACGGATGCGGACGTCGGTGTGGCCACCCGTGTGTGCGGGTGCCGACACCCCTGTGTTTCTTGTCCGCCGTTTCTCCTGTAATAACCCCTACATCACCCCCCCCCCCCCCCCTGTACAGCTCGCAGCCGTCCCGGCTGCAACAATCCCTCAACCCCCAAGAATAAAGATTTAATACAGTCAACACGCGTGTGCCTCGTAACAGTAACAATAACAAGAACAAGTGTAACAACAACCGACGGTCCCCTATAAATACCCACTGCCCCAAAATGCAACATATATACAGAACGTGGTTCCCCATCCCCCTGCACACAAAAGAAAAAAAAACAGGTGAGTGAGCCCACCAGCAGCGGAACACGCGCGGAAAGCAATTCACAATAACTGGCGCGTCTTGGCGCGTGTCCGTGCAGCGGGCCCGTCACAAGGGCCCGACCCGGTAGGGTCGGCGGCAGGTGGTGAATGTACAGGTGCGCGGCCCTCCGGCATCCTGCAAGAGCCAGCGTCGACCCCCTCGGAGGAGGCTGGCGGCCGAGAGGGCATCAGTCCTTGGGCCCCTGAAGATGGAACAGTTAGCAGCGGATCAGAGGCAGGCGGCGACACCGCCCTCCAGGAGTCAGTGGACCCCCCACATGTTCGGCCATAGTCATGAGAGGAAGCATGTGGAGCAAAGAACGGCTTCAACCGTGAAGGGTGAACAAACCACCGACGTTTCCCCCATTTAATGCGAACACATTGAGGCCGCATAACCTGCACAATTTCCACGGGGCCCCTCCATGGTCTCAACAACTTAGACGAGGTGGCCAATGGCACCTGGGGGCAGTGCAGCCATGCTCTGTCGCCCGGGTGCCATTCGTGCGTGTGTGACTGGCGCGATCGCAACTTTTCATTTTGCTTCTGGCGCAGAGTTTTGCATGGCCGCCTCCCGTGCATCAGCCAACCGGAGGATGTTAAACTTAACATGGTCCGCCAACTTAGATTTAGCGTGCGGCGCGGCACTCGTCAGCTGAGTCGCGACAGGCGGGTCAACTTCGCGGCCATACATTAAAAAAACGGCGAGAATCCCGTCGCCGCGTGAGGAGCCATTCTGTATGCTGCTAGGACTACCGGGATCTGAAGGTCCCAATCGGTTTGGGACTCAGATACCTGGTGGGATAGCATGGACGTAAGAGTCCTATGCAGGCGTTCTACAATCCCATCCGTTTGTCGGTGGTAAGGCGAAGTACGAATTTTCTTTGTACCCAGAAGCTCACACACCTCGTGTAAAAGGGCACTAGTGAAATTCTTTCCCTGATCGGTCAACAACCGTTCCGGAGCGCCCTTGTCGAGGACATAGCCGTGAACAAAAGCCTCTGCAACGGCTGCTGCTGACTGGTTGGCGAGGGGCCAAGCCATAGGCCATCGCGTGAAATATTCCACGCCAACCAGCAGGTACTTATTACCCCTCGGCGTGGAAGGAAACGGCCCCAAAATATCGAGGGCGACAAGCTCATTAACCTGGGTGACCGAAATAGACTGGAGCGGTGGGCAGGCTCCCCTCGCTGGCGGCTTCCGTTGAGCACACTGGGTACAAGACTGCAACAGATCGTCCACATCCCTTGCCATGCCCGGCCAAAAGAAATTAAGCTGGAGCATGGCAAGGGTTTTGAGGGTGCCCAGGTGCAGGAGCCGCTCGTGAGCGGCCCATACAGCCCTACCCCTCAACGGGGAAGGCACCACCAGCCTGTGGCGGCGGATCGTACCGTCCCAATGCATGAGGAGGCCCTGGCACAACCCCCATGAGTCAACGCCCGACTTTCCCTGAATGGATCCTTCCGCGCGACGCCGTAGTGCCAGGAGGGAAGCATCCTCCATTTGGAGGCGCCCCCACTCCGCACATGACAAGCCCAGTAGGGAATCCTTCCCTCCCACAGCAATAGGTTCAACGTCCGAAGGAGTCTCAACGGCGGCCGCAAGGACCCGATCGTGGCTGTCGCTCGCTGATTTGCAACGCCCCGAGCCCAAGAAACAAGTGCAATCAGCAGCGACCGGCAGGCGTGACAGGGCATCGGCATTGGTGTGGTGAATCCCCTTGCGATAAGTTGTTTCAAAATTGAAATCCTGAATGATCTCCAGCCATCGGGACAACTGCCCCGATGGCTGGTGAATACGCAGGGCATACTGCAATGCCGCATGATCTGTACGGACGGTGAAATGCCGGCCGTACAGATATGGCCGGTACTGTTGAATAAAGAAAACAATAGCCAACAGTTCCCGGCGGGTGACGCAGTATCGCTGCTCGGCCGGAGACAATACTCTACTACCATAAGCCACAACGCGCTCCACGCCACCCAAAATTTGTGACAGCACGCCCCCAATCCCGGTGTTGCTCGCGTCCGTGTCGAGCACGAAGGGTAGAGAAAAATCGGGGTAACTTAACGGCGGGGCCCCCACCAGGGCGTCACGAAGAGAGTTAAAAGCGGCCTCCTCCTCCGGGCCCCAATGAAATTTCACCCCCTTGGCCGTTAAAGCATGTAATGGCTTAGCGATGGAAGCGAACTCCGTGACAAACCGGCGGTAATATGAAGCAAATCCGATGAAGCTTCTAGCCTCCCCCACCGAGGTGGGAGTTGGCCAGGAGCTGACACAACGCGTTTTGCCTGGATTGGTTGAGATGCCTGACCGGCCGACGATGTGACCCAAATATCTTACAGATTCGCGCAGCAAATGGCACTTTTGTGGCTTGAATTTCAAATTAGCTGCGCGCATTTTGAGAAATACGGCTCGAAGCCTATCAATATGTCCCTCGAACGTCTTACTGAATACGATAACGTCGTCTAGGTAAATCAAACACACCTCCCATTGCATGCCAGTGAGAACCAATTCCATCAGGCGCTGGAACGTTGCGGGAGCAGAGTGGAGCCCGATAGGTAACCGATTGAATTGGAAGAGGCCGTGCGGCGTTCTGAAAGCTGTTTTGGACTTTGATTCGTCGTCCAGGGGAAGTTGCCAAAACCCTGAGAGCAAATCCAAGGTGGAGAAGAATTGTGATCCCGCTAGGGCATCCAGAGACTCGTCCGTTCGAGGAAGCGGGTAAGCATCGGCCACCGATATCTTATTTAACCGCCGGAAATCGACGCAGAACCTTAGGGACCCATCGTGCTTTTTAACCAATACTATGGGTGCCCCCCAAGGGCTGGTCGAGGGAGAAATAATGTCAGAAGCCAACATGTCATCTACAGCCGATTTGACATGATCCTTTTCAGCGGGACTTAACCGAAAGGGATTTTGGCGGATAGGAGCGTTGTCACCGGTGTCAATATGGTGACGCAGCAAATTGGTACATCCAATATCGTATTTGTGTTTACTAAAGACGTCGGAAAATTCTCGCAAAAGGGTGCGCAATTTAGCACGTTGTGAGTCGGACAGGTCAGGTGACTCAGCACACAGCGCCTCCAGCCAACCCTCGTCAATGTCTGAGGGCAGTCGCGACTGAGAATCGGTGGCCACCTGGCCAATGATCGGCGTTTCCGCAGGTACTGGAACCGCATGTGCGAACACGGTTCCCTGCAAAACCACCGCCGTCTGTGTCCCGACATTGAGGACCGCAATAAACGGGTCCACATCCCCTTTAACAATAGTCTGGGCCGTCACCAAATCTGGCCCATTCACCCCGGCCCTAGACGGCCCCAGCATAATGCCCTGGTCTGAGACCCCTTTAGCGAACGGTCGACGCAACCGCAGGGGCACCAGCATCTGTGCCCCCGGGGGTATGCGCACTGTTCGAGCAACGAGTGCCTGTACCGTTGCACAGGCAGTACGCAAGGCAGGGGTGGAAAGCAGGAACGTTATACGTCGGCCCGATGGAAGCTCGATGCATCCCTGGTCAATCAAAATTTTGATGGGCAATTTGGCCAAAAAGTCTGTCCCCAACAGGCACGGAATTGCCAGCGAGGAGGAGACGAACACCGGGCCAGATAGTTTAATGTCCCCGATAGAAATTTGCGCTCGAATTTGGCCGATAATACCTAATGAGCCTCCGTTTGCAGCGTAAAACGGTATGTCGACGGGGAGCAACGGGCGACTTTGAACGGGCAGGATATTATAAATCAAATCGGAAATGATAGTCGCCGAAGCTCCCGTATCGACCAGTACCCGTACCTCCACCCCATCAATGTGCCCCGTGACAACGGATGACCCCGCCGATGCAGCTACAACCCGGTGAGCCAACTCGGACCATTGGCCCGGTTGGAGCGCCCTCCCCGTCAAGCCGCGACCCGACGCACCAGCACCCGAACCCCGAGAATCGTGTGTCGGACCATGTGAGAGGGAAGTGGGTGTGCGTGCAGGCCGAACATGTGGGGTGCCACGACTTGCCGGAGGATGTTGCGAAGGCTTTTGAAGAGGGCCGTCCTCAGCCTCAGGTCTCGCTCCGTGCTGTCGAGGAGCCCGGCATCCTGACGCCACGTGGCCCCGGAGGCCACAATTGTAGCACACGATGAGCGCTCCAGAAGACTTGGGCTGCTCTCGGTGGCTCTGTACGTCCCGAGCCGGTCGCCCGCCAGATCGCCATCCCACAGAATGGCCCGCAGCGAAGTTCCCCTCAGATTCGGAGGTGGTCGCCGCCACGGTGTGTCCCGCAGCTGCCTTGTTAGCCTTCCTCCGCTGGGAAATCAGATTAGCATGAATGTGCCGCGCAGCCCGCAATGACGACATGTCCGCATCATCCTGTGCTAGGATGACGAAGTCCAAGTCGTCGGCCAGCAGCAAAATTTTCTCGGCCACCATTGCATCGATCCCCTCTTCGTCCATACGCGGGAAGGCCGCCTTCGCCAATGACAGTAGGGCCGTGCGATACACAAGTGGTGACTCCTTGTCGCCCTTCTGGCACTCGTAGAAAAGCTGGCGACAATCGGAAGGCGGCCCATAAACCGTGGCCAGCAGCTGCAGCGCCGACTGAAGCGTGGAGCGTGCCGACTTGGGTGCAGCAGTGAGGGTGCCAAGGGCGTCGCCATTCAGCATCACCGGAAGAGCACACAGCGCCTCGTTGTCCGTCCACCCAGCCATTTCTTGGTGGGCGAGGAACCGGCGCTGGAACCCACCCCAATCGCCGCCGCTTGCTACGAACACCTGCAGGGCCGGCAGGCGTTGTTGAAATGTCGGCTCCGTCCCCGATCCTCTCGCAGCACTCGTACCATGTCCATGGACAGTATGAGGAGCAATGGCGGGCCCTAATGGAGGTCGCGCCGTCAGTGACGCGCTGGTTCCAGCTTGGTCGGTGCTGTCGTCCGCTGGTGATGACGTGGCAACCGCTGATAGGCAGTTACTGCGACCCGCCCCCGCCGATGACGTGGCGCTCGCTGGTTGGGCCCCGCTACCCGCGTGACGAGCTGGGGCCCCTCCCTCGGCTCCTACTGTCCCCGTGGAGGGAATTTCAAGCCTCCTGCCCATCGTAAAGGCGGGAGTTTCTGGCGGGCATTGTCCATCTTCCCGTCGCGTCGCTCCCCCTGGCCCCAGGCGAGTTATCTGCTCCAGCATGGCGGCCGCTGCATATAGGAGCTCCGCCAGTCGCGAGTGGGCTAATGCCAACTCATCAGCCGACGTCCCGAGCCTCTCCGACAGTCCCGCAGGTGTTGGAGCCGGCAGCGGTTGTGCAGGTACGTCGGCGGCGATGTCTTGCACCGCCTCTCCCTCGTCGTCGTCCTCTCCCGGGTCTTGGGCACGAGTCGTCCGTCTCGTATCCATGCTTGGACCACTTCTGACGCCAGATGTAGTGACTTCGAGGAGATGAGGTCGGATTTGAGGCACACTCTTTTTATTAACTCAGGGACAGACACAATAGTTGAAGGGGTAACGGCCCCTTCACCCGTACTATGGGAAACCCACCCCAGTACTAAGCCCTCTGTCCTGTTCCCCAGTCCTCCTCTAATGGGCTACGGGAGGCTGTCTGATCTGGCCCTGGTAAGCACAGATCTCGGCACCAGCTAAGCCGGCCTTGCCCTCACAAGGGCAGAGGTCCGGGAGCTCTTGGGCCGCGCCGCTGGCTTACCCAGCTCGGCCCTGACAAGGGCAGCGAGACAGGGGAGTCCCAGGGCCTAATCTCCGAGTCTTCAATCTTCACTGGTCAGCTTCGTGTCGAACTCCCCCCGAGCTCTCTGGCTCCCCGCCTTTTATAGAGATCCCCTCAGAGGGGCGGGGTCGTGGGGAATAATGAATGCGGACGTCGGTGTGGCCACCCGTGTGTGCGGGTGCCGACACCCCTGTGTTTCTTGTCTGCCGCTTCTCCCGTAATAACCCCTACACTAGTAAGGAGAAAGCGGCTTGGAACAGCTTTGTCGCAGTGGTTCGTGGCTTCCTGGGCAATCACAAGGTCGAAAACGATGTGGAGCTGGTTGAGACTCTGGTGAAGAACTACGGTACAATGGGCTGTAGGATGTCCCTCAAAATCCATATCCTTGATGATCTTGATGAATTCAAGGAGAACATGGGAGTGTACTCGGAGGAGCAAGGCGAGCGCTTCCACCAGGATATACTGGACTTTGAATGCTGCTACCAAGGACAGTATAACGAGAACATGATGGGAGACTACATTTGGGGGCTGATTCGTGAAAGTGATTTACAGTATAATCGTAAATCTCGAACAATGACTCACTTCCAAATCTTTTTTAGTAATTTTTGTAATACTTTATTATGAATATATGTTAATTTTGATTAATGTTTTTTTTCTGACTTTCTAAAAGACATAAATTCGCCCGTTTTCTCATTGAAATTAGGTACATTTCAAAATATCACTGTCCTGATCACAAAAGCAAAGTTTGTGGGGAATAATAGCCATTTTCTATACTTTTTAGGCATAAGCAATTACGAAATGACACTTACTACCCAGGAACAAAAATTATGTTACATAGTGCTATCAAAACAACCCCCATGACCAACACGGCAAGAGGAGGCCTTCTTTCAGGACTCAATTGATAAAGGGCTGTATATGATTGTTATTATATAAGATATAATTAATTAAAAGGGTGAGGATAAACCAGTGTAAATTTCAATATGGAATCCGTGAGCTGTGCTAAGTGATGCAAAGCATAACAAAGCCTGTATACTGTACAAGCTGCGCTCGAATTTAATTTAAAAAATCCCTACAAGACTAGATAACATTATATTGCAATGGGTAGCACCCATGCCAACAATTAAAACATTCCGAATTGATAGGCTGGCCTCAGCTATTTAATCAAATACTCTATTATAACTTTCTCAAGGCACCACTAAGAGCCCAGATTAAAGGTATAAAATAACACGGTCAAGACTGTCATAAAAACCAACACTCCACTCAACTGTGCCAACAGCCAACGATAGACTTTGGAAAATAAATCTTTCAGGGTCCACAAGCAGATGTTTGGGCGACTTGCAATTCCTTAATTGCAGACAATGGACATTTAAAAATATCAAAAGCACATTCACTTTTACAGGCCAAAGAGCTTCTTGAACATGCATTATGCACAATAAATAGTCACAGCACAAAATACATCTGTTGTATCATAAAGCACAGCATGTGCAATTGGAAAGAGTATTGATTTGTGATCAGCCTGGGGAGAGAAAGGAAATAGGTACATAAATGCACATGAAGTATAATGGCCGAGGATTGTAGTTTTGTTTCATCCACGTAATCTCAAGTGGGTGTTTACAGTTAGTTATATCATTTATTCAAACAATCTTACACGAAGGTGCAGCTCAATGAAACGAGACATATTTCATTCAACAGGTTCATTTTGTCACAGGACGCAGTGATGAATTGTTATTCCAACCATGTGTCCATTTAAAATAATACAACGTGATGGAATTGGGGGAACAGTGGTAATAATGCAGTTTCTTGGTAAAGACCATTTTTATGCTCTACAATGCACATATCTAAGCCACATCGAGGAAACAAAAAAACGAAACCATGGCTAACTATGATTAATAAAGACCTGACAATTTAAACACCAAAGCATCCACAAATCCTGACCACAATTACTACTCTAACCTGTGCATTTATTGCGACCGCATGCCAGGAAAGTACAGTTGCCATAACATGGTGATACTGCAAGATATTGTATGATATAACATTCACCACGTTTGTATTGTCTGTTTTGTAAAGTAGTGCTATAGTGTCATATCTCACTCGTTTTATGCTGCTTGATGCTATTTTCCTGATTTAAAAACATCCATATTCTTGAACAAACTCATTAATCAAGTTCTAATTCATTAGCTATTATCTATTCAATTAGTGCTATGAAATACAATTTCTGGAGTAATCGGCATCATGGTGGTGATGATGTCATAGCTATCATAATTGATGAAACTGTTCAAAACTAAATTTTTCATGTAACTGGCAGCATGTGCATTATAAGCATTATTGGCTGTACAGATGTACCGATTGAAAAGAAATGACAAGTTTATGTTAAGTGAACTGGAATAAAGTAGACTTTTGAGTAATTATTCATATGAACCGATGCAATAAGATAGTGAAATACAGTTACACAATTGTGGGAAACTCATTGCGATCATCGTCATTTTTCTAAATGTATATCATATTATAATTTATCATAAAAACACATATTGTGGCAACCTTAGAGGAAGCAGAATAGAAATCAATCCATCTATACTGTGTTATGGTATTTTATTTTTAGATCAACAAAATAGAGACATCAGCGTTCAAAACATGACCCAAACATTTCCCACCGATGTGAAGATAAATGTACATTCACATTTTGTTGAACTTAAATCTGCACAAAAATACAGACCATAACTTCAGAATAATGACATTCATAATCATTAAAATTAAATTGCGTTGTGAAATTTCATAGATTCAACATCAGGTTTATTTTACGGTGGGGCCTTTATTAAATTCGGCGAATGTCAATTACAGTGCAGGCTGTGTTCCAATTTGGCAACCAAGCAACTGATTGAATGTGACGTTGGCAGTGAGCACAGCGTGTGGGTAAAGCATGCTCACCACACTTAGTGTCCACACAATGTAGTGAGCATCCCTATCCATGGATGCAATTGTCTGGCTCGGCTTGATCTCACTTTTCGAAGAATCACTTTTCAGGGGCTGGAGATGTCAAAGGACAAGCAGCTGCTATGGAAGCAACCCAAAGACGTTGAATATTTCCCACACATCACTGCACCTGGAAGACACCACAGTCATTAACAGTTGTTATTGACAAGGCTGGACGCTTATATTAATTAACGATCTAGTTTTATTCCCTACCACAATTCCGCGTGTGGGGTTTCTGCAAACATGAAGGTTACTTGTGCCTAAAAATGATACAGTTTCGAAACCACTGAGTAATGATGTAAAATAATATTTCTCTGAAAAGTAGTCTTTAGACTCAGTTTAAGAATTTATGGATAAATAAATGTGCCATATACGTGACATTCACAGCTGTTTCCTTATATGTTCTGATCTTAAGTTGTATATATGACAGAAATTATATATTAGAGAAATTATATAAAAACAAACACCAATCATTGAATTCAAAATTACATTGGCCTTATTTTAATCATAAATAACATGTCAAGGTTTTCTTTCTCATGGAATACTCGAATTGTTCAAACCCAAACACATGCACAGATAAATACATAGCAATATTTGCTATATGGAGCAGATAGTTCATTAATTTTGATGTTTTACCTACGTGACTTTACCGAAAAAACCTAAGAATAAAACATTTAGAGTTTAATTTACTTAGAGGAGGTCATGGATAGGTTTGACTAAAGGGTCTTACTCTCCAAAATATTAACAATGAACCTCAAATATAATCTGACGGTGCATTTTTGTCTAACCCTCTGAGGTCAAAGACAAATATCCCCCGTATAGCCTTACCAGACTGCTTGGGGAAGTGCTGTTAGCGAGCACCTTTGAAGGTTGGCATGGCACACGAGGGGGTGATCAGCACCACGCCCGGCCGCCTTTGTCTCCCGAGTGGCGATGTTTACACCATCACACGAGGTAGTCATTTGAAGCCGAGTCGACCTAGGGGAGGCCCAGGACCGGTTCAGATAATCGTGACTGGCGTTGGCCGCGAGCGGGAATTAAACTCAAGTTGTCGGGTTCGTAGCGCACCACGCTAACCACTGTGCCCCCATTACAGATACGGAGGATGGACAGAGCTTATTCATAAGCACTTTCATTCTAAGTATGAAAGCAAACAAAATAGATGGATATAACATTGCATTTATAAATCTTATGCAATTAATTAAACTTGCTTCTGGATACAAACTTTTGTTAATTTCTCAAGAAGACATCTCCATGCACAAGTAACAATAACTCATCTATCAAGGCTGTTACATATCAATGAGCAACGCGTATTTGAAGCAGCAACGAATAGCAACTGGTGGAATGTTGCAATGCGTTTAAACTCGTTATTCACCACCGTGGAGGATCGTGTGTAAAAAATACATACGCAGCTTTAAGTCCATTTTTCATAAAAAAAAAAAGTTTCCAGTCCACCAACCAAAAGGCCTCCTGAACGAATTTGTCACGGCACAATTTGTTTAATGACAGCACACTGATTAAACAGGCGAACCTAGGATCTGTTGAATCTGTCAGTCTGTGTTGTGGTGTTCACCTTGCATGACCCAGACTTGCCAAAACATGCACCTCTGACCATTTCGAAGCATGAAATGAACACGATACGGCAAGGTGGACAACAGGGCAGTCTTGTTCAAAGCTGAACAGTTTGCAACTCAAAGCCACATAGCACTGCTCTACAAGGATGTATAACTTCCAAGCCTGACTTTCCATTCCATTTGGCATGTCGCATCTGAACCTATCCCAGAGCTCCCCTAAGTGAGTTCAGCCTGAAATTAGTTTCACGGTAATAAGTGCGAGGGAATCAAAAGTGCGCCGTGCTGATTACACCCCACCTCCTCACTGTGTCCCAAGCTGCCCTTAATAGGTGCTCACAAACAACACTTGCCCTGAGGATCTACAGGACTAAAACAAGGGGGGGTATTGTTTATTTAAGTGCCACGCGGCTGCACTGTAATTGGCACGGGTAATTAGCAATTGCTTAGCCACATTCTCACGCTGCTCAGCAACAGATTGGGAATTGCAAATTCGCACGCATGCTTAATTCATTAATTAGCTGCAATAATTAATTGCACGGGGCTTGTTAGTAGCTAGTAGGTGAGCCGTGTCCCTCCCGTGTTTGTGAATGAGCCTTGATTGAGTTTGGGTTGTAGGGAGCTTGCTGAAAAATGTGTCGTAAGAATTTCACTTTAATATTAATTCTATATCTTTTTTAGCTTTAAAGTTTCATTCTATTTTATTCATATTCTGTTTGATCACTGAATTGTGTGAGAGAGAAAAGAAATGTGACAAGGAAGCTTAGACATCAAACTTAACAACATTTAGAAATGTAATGCAACTCAGAGAGTCGGCTAACACACAGTTAACACTTTACCTGGTTGATGAAGTCCTTCCAAAGATTGCTAAATTTTGCATCCATCTTGTCGGTTTAAATTATGTCTCACCCAAGCCCTCTTTGAATTTTATCCCCACCCTCTCGCCTCTTTACAGCCTCCCCTCCTCCTCCTCTATAACACATTCCTGCGGAGGGAGCTGGTCGGAACGTTGGGTTGCTCGGTCAATGGCCAGGGTCAACGGCGGCGTGGTGTATTCCGCAAATATGGCCGACTGTGAGTGCGGGCACAAGCCGGCGTGATTCGTTTTGTTACTTATATTCTCCACAATGGCGTTACTTTTGTTAAGCTCAGCGAAACAGGCTTAAAGCAATCAAAATATTTGATACCTTGGATCTATCATCCCTTTTGTATAAAAAAAATGTGGTATTCAGTTTACTGTCGTGAGTTGATGTTCTCAGCCCAATCACAAATGACTGCATGTAAAAAAACAAATAATATCAATTGTTTTTTGCAATTGCATTATTCTGTCTCTGAGAATTAACGTATCGACTTAACTACCAATTGGGACTCCTACTTTATGGACCAGAGGTCACTTGAATGCATCTCCGAGGTCGATTTGTGATCTCAGCTTGTGGGCCTTTCAAACACAGAATTGCACTATGTGAGACATCCGAATGGATTGCCTCATGCAATGACACTGATCGCGGAAATTGGATACAATTGGGGACAAATATGATACAAATCATATTTAGAAGAAGGCTTTTCTCACATTAATGGACCAAAAACTCATTCAGATGATTTAATGAATGGGTGCTGGAAGTGATCCTGAATTTAAAGCATGGATCCAAAACACGAAAACTATTTTCATACATTGCTTAAAAACACACACATTTTCTAACAATGGTACACTAAGAAATACATACGTAACCAATGATATGTACGTATATATATCTGAAACTGAACCACAGCTGGCCTGTATGCACAGATCCACTGTTCATTTGATTGGGTCAATAGGCCAGCACACAAGTGGCCTACAAGAAATCAACTTCTGCTTTGTGATAAGGACATTGTTGATGTGATGTTGCTGTTGCCACGGCCCATGTGGTGCACGAGGTGTGTCATTTATATTCTTGCTGACTCTTGGATAAGAGATATATCGATAAACCCTAGCTCATGTACCTTTGGGCTTTGATAGCTTCAGCACTGATCCTGTCTTCTTAACACATGTACCATTTTTGTTAAATGTTACGTTGCAGCGTTTAGGGTAAATATAGTAACGTAACATAATTCACTGAATCATTTCATTTCAGTCGTTTTGTATATTGCATAATTTGTGATGTGAACATTTAGCAAATTGTCACATTTAATTTGCTTTTGCATATGTTTGCTTCCTGTTTTTTTTTGCACATTCCCTTCACTTCCAAACCTCAAAACAGATATGTCTCACGAGGCACTTCCTTGGGTGTAAATAAGAAAACATCTTCCAGCTACAGGTTTATTTAGCTGCACATTTACAGCGTGTACTAACACAAGGGTGAATAGTGCACCCAGTAAAGTTTCACCAAGTAGGATTCAAATGATGAATTTAACAAATTGTTCCACCTTCGGCAAGGATAATTTGTAAGACCCTGTGCCATAATTTGCCATGTGTTGGTTCCATATTTACTTCTCGTATACATACTCAGCTGAATTAAATTACATTTTTCATATGTATTATTTTTTCTTAGATAATTAGATGGTACAAATTAAAAAATAAATATTATTACGTTGCTCTGGATTGCAATCTCAGTTACAAAAGTGATCATGAATCGTAATATAGTTTTTGTTAGTTGAGTAAATGACAATTGAGTTATACTTCATAATTGAAGTTTCTTCTACCCCATACAGTATATCTCCTTCTGCCACCATTTATATTTATGTGTCATAGATATACTCTATTATTAATGTGGAGGTTGTGCTGTTATACGGCGGTGTTCAAGCGGAGAAGCTCACAGCCTGCCATGAGGGAGTCCAACCACCAAGGTAAGATACCTGGACTTTGGTCATGTCCCACAGCAAAAAACTGTGTTTATGCACCTCTTGACTTTTGACGTATGTTTCTTATTCAATATTCACACCTTTGGTAGGTAACTGTTTTGGGCCAATTTAATAATGTTTATCCAGAAACATTATTAAAATGTAATTAATATCAGGTACTCCATGATGTATAGTGTAGTCTCTAACTACTATTCACTCAATCTCTCTGGTCTCTCTATCTCCCTACGTTGCCTATTATATAAATCTCCTTTTATGGCAGTGTTATTGATTAATACATTTCATTTGTGCTTGTGCACAACTGCCATAGCAGACTCACGTGCAAAAAATAAAGAGAAATGTTACGTTAATGCATAATGATGTATGAATTAATTGGAACTATAAGTATGAGTAATCAATAATCGGTCAGCACGACAAACTGAGGTTGTTTCTTTTGTTGTCTCGGGTGAGAGCCTGGGATTCGAACCCCGGGACTCAATAGTGCTGGCTCAGTGCTATGATGTGATCATTAGCTCAATGAGCCATGTAGACATGTCTGGTAGATTACTTTAAATGAAGTAAGTGTAAGCACTTACAGGTCTCACATGTCATTCGTGTCAGCAATCTATATCAGCCTACCCATGGAGATCTCCATCAATAAGATCAAGAATTGAAGACCGCCCCATCCATAACCATCGAATTACTTTTCTAAGTTAACTGCTTAACACACTTGAATTATGTGTTGAATCCACATTATTAAGTGTAACAATAGATTTAAATAGATTAAGTACTGCGTGTGGATTAAGATATATATTTTATACACTGGAAAATGTTGGATAAAGTTGTTCCTGTCGAGCAGAACAAACGACTTCCACACACGCAGCAGGATGGCAGCATACAGGACTAATTATGAGATGTTTGTATTTGACTGTAGCAGTTAGTGCATCGGCAGCTTGTGTGCAGTGGGGTAAAGTGTGGGTACGCAGACCATTATCTTCCAAGATGTCTGGTTAGGATGGAAGAGTAGGCCAAAAACTCTCCAGAGGTGCTATCATTAGCTCCCTCTAGTGGAGGCCCTTCTGCCAGCGGTGGCCTGAGTTATATATTTTAGGGCAGCACCTTTAACTTTAATTATACCTGTAGATTCAATTACGCTTCTGTCAAACTTCTGATAAATATATTCTTGAGATTTTTGGAAGGTTGGAGCAGAATGCATTAGAGATTTGAAGATGTTTATTTTTCAAATAAATATCTAGCAGAGTGTAACGCATTTAATGAAAACTGCATTGTTCCATAAATACAAAACCCCATTTGTGAAGTTTATTAAAAGCCATTTGCAATAATTGCGAGCATTTTTAATGATAAAATTGCGATATTCATATACAATTATAGATGTAACTTTCATCTCCGCCGCTATTTAATTTGCGACACGGGAGCACGGTTACTTGTTTTTATTATGTTTATTTCCCCACATGCGGAAAACAATGCATAAATGTGCTCGAAATTATTATCCATCGCCCCGTGAATCACCTGTAATAATGAAATAGCAAAGCCAACGCTGGGTGAGGGTTGCTTTATTTGAACAGAAAAAGTGAGGGGTGAAGGAGCAGCCCTGCAAATACTGCCTCATGCCACTGCTAACAGAAGGGCCTCTTCTACACGGACCTCTTAAGAGCACCTCTAGAGGGTATTTGGCCTATGATTCCACACTGGTCAGATTTATTGTAAGAGGTGGTAGTATAATAATAATAGGGGTTTTCCCCTGTTATCTGGCAACAAAACTGAAACCTTTTTACAAAGAATCATGTCTGCATTAACCACAATACTTGTGGTCAAAATGCAAACAAAAAACACACTCTGATAATATATGCATTGTCCTTGAAACTGATTGGTCCACACCAGAGACAGCTTTCTTTTGAGCCTCGTCTCAATTGGTGCTAGACCAGAGGACGCCAAAAGGCGTACAGCTCAAAGGGGACAAACCCTATTATTAGAGGTGGTAGTATTGCACTTTCGATTAGCACGGTTGGCTATGTACGGTGCGAAAGAAGTTCAACATACATACATATCCTACAAAGTCCAACCTGCTAATCGACTGATTGTGTGAACCTATTTATACTGCTGGGCAGACAGAGGTGGGGGGGATTAAAAAAAAATACAAAACTTGCACCATTGTTTCAAATGCTGTGAGGAGATCAAACATCAAATATGAATTCCTGCAGTCACGAAAGTTTTAAGTCAAAATTTAAATGTCTGGATTACAAGTGCAGTGTGTTACCCATTACACGATGGCAACATTTCCTTTAAACCAACGCTATTTTAGAACATTGGTCCAGAAGGCCGGGCGATCCGTTGTTGGATAGGTTAAATGTTGTGTTGTGTTGATAGTACTTTATTATTGGCATGGCAGATCATTATAGCAATTCTGGTTTTTCTATGCTTTGCTGAAACTAATTTTTGGGGTCCACAGTAAGGGTGTCTCTTACTTACATATAACCTCTGACCACCCTTTGGTCAAGGGGCACCACCGTGGTGAGATGTTAACTACATCACCTGGTATACAGGAGGTCGTGGGTTCGATCCCAATATATTTAGAGTTTGCATGTTCACCCCGTGATCGTGTGGACTTTTCTCCAAGTCCTCTGGTTTTCCCCTCCACATTTCGACAAATGATAAACCAATTCGTTGAGCTTTCATTTGTGGCCAGGTCACTCCTGAAAAATTAACCCGTAAAAACAAAGTTTATCACTATAAATCCTTTATATGCATGGCGGCTAGAGTCCTCTCGTCCTCTGGCTTGAGATGGCTGCCACCTATAGGTCAGATGATTGCCTGCCACCATTAAGCAATTGGTAATTAAATATAATTTATTTTTTCCTAAAAAGTGTAAAATTTTTGATTTTTTTTTTTCACGAAAATAAATTTTCACGCACAACGAGTCTGTGTGCAAAATGTCAGCTCGATTGGATCACGGGAAGTTGGTTATAAAACGACCGAAAGATTTGCACGGTCGTAAGCGAGCAAGCAAGCAAGCAAGTGAATTTAATATAAAGGATTTAAAAAGAGCTGTTCAGCTCAGTGGGCCTTACTTGGAAAAAAAATTGCTTCGTGTTTTTAGTTTATTATTGGTTTATAGACGCCACATCCAGCTGAAGAGTTAGTAAAATAATTGCTATTCAGAAACATTTATCCAACAGGCCCATTGGTTAATGCATTAGTTGTTGTTTCTAATGAACAACTAAACAAACCGCCTTGATGGTTTATCATTATTTTATAAGTCAAAAGTGTTGTGAGATACTGCGTTGGCAGTGTTGTACAAGCACACATAACCAAAACTCAACACATTTTTTAATAACACTGGCCCTAAAATAAAATTAAAATAAACAATAGGTGACGTTTCATGCAATGGTCCTTCTTCGTGTACTCGGAAGAAGGGCCATCGTTTTTTGTGATCATGGCTGTTCTCAAAAAGATGGACAAAGTGGGGGGGGGGTCCAGAAACAAAAAAAAACGTCTCCATTCTTGTCTCAGAGCGACGTGTGGCGCAAATCTCATCTCCTTTTCCCCATGGGGGGCGTCCATGGAGGTAGCTGCTCTTCTCTCAGGCTCCCTGACAGCCGCTGCCGAATTGTGACAGGCAGCCGCACGGTCGGATAAGCAACAGATAAATGGGCGCGTGGCGACACAGGGAGCGGGGTGGGTCTGATGACGGCTGAATCGCGGCTTATGCTGTAAATCCTTTGTCGGCAGGTCTCCGTTGTACTAAAACGAGGGAAACAGTCGCCGAATAAAATCGGCATCTGGCTAAAGTGTCAATCTTTACCTGAGCTTTAATCGTTTAACGAACCCTTCTCCGGGCTCTTGTGGTACTGACTTGCCACGAATTGAATATTCATCTCCGAGGGTTTATTTTTGCTGACCAGTCCCTTCAAATGAGATGCATGCTATTCACACAGTGCTATGCTTAAACAGGAGAGACTCCATTAACATACAGATTAGAAATACATCCTAGTACCTATTGGCCTCGAGGCTTCTCTCACAGCAAACATAACGGCTACCAGTTCCGGATTAAGCTAGTGTGGGGCCTGTAGCATCTAACCTATATAATTCATTTTTTGTCTGTCTGTCTATCTGTCTGTCTGTCTATCTGTCTGTCTATCTGTCTGTCCGTCCGTCTGCGTACGCTCCCTTGCGGGGGATGTAGCTCTCGGACCGTGGGGTTCGCCGAGATTAAATTTTGCAGGTGGGCACGCCCCCGGCCCCGTGGTAAACTTAGGCATTTCCGATTTTTCGTCTCTAAACTTTAAATCGGACCGATTATCGATTTAGTGCGATTTCTCTTTATTTATTTATTTAACGCTTTATTTATTTATTTAATATCGCCAACCGGCGCGGACCACGGCGGTTGCCCCTGGCAACGGGTAGCAACAACTTCGCTGCGGGGTGGACGCCATTTTTAATTCCCGTTAAAAATATGCGCACGCATTAACACGCGACTCTGAGGTAAATTCATCAAAGTTTCACGTCCTCTTCACTCCCCCCCCACCCCAATTTGTGCAATTACTATTATAGGGTCGGTAGATAATACAATTATAGCGATTAGACAGTATTATTGTAGCGCGGGGGGGGGGGGGGGGTTCACGGCCCCAGTACCCAGCCTCAGCCGGGTGGGCAATCTAGGCGAGGCCGGAGGCTCTGCACGGTACTAGGCCTCGACACGCAAGTCTGTCAGGCGTCGACTTTGTGGTATAAACTCGATATACCCAGCGTTGCCCGGGGGAAAAATACATTTTAAATCTTCTGAAAACTTTAAAACATAACATCCCAATGAAAATACAACTGTGTAATTACTTTAAAACTCTAAACCCGACCGCGCCAAGAATCGATTCTCTGAATCGCGAAAAGGAATCGAAGGTTGTCGATTCATTTAGAATCGCCTTATTTCCGTTTAATATTAGTTGGTTATAGAGTTGATATAAACTGCTACGAATGGGAAATATCCGGCTAAAATATAATTAAAAACTCCTGAAAACTTTAAAACATAACATAACAATGAAAATAAAACTCTGTAATTAAAAATGGAAACCTCCTATGTGCCAGGAATCGATTCTTTGAATCGCGCAAATGAATCATCGAAGGTTGTAGATTCCTTTAGGATCGCCCTTAACATGTGGTGAGGGGGAGAGGGGTGAGGGGGAGAGTGGTGAGGGGGAGAGTGGTGAGGGGGAGAGTGGTGAGGGGGAGAGTGGTGAGGGGGAGAGTGGTGAGGGGGAGAGTGGTGAGTGGGAGAGTGGTGAGCGGGAGAGTGGTGAGGGTGAGGTTGAGTGGTGAGGATGAGTGGTGATTGGTGAGGGTGAGGGTGAGTGGGGAGGGTGAGTGGCGGTTGTTAGTGGTGATTAGTGAGGGGTGAGTGGTGAGGGTTAATGGTGAGCATGAGTGGTGAGGGTGAGTGTTGAGCGTGAGTGGTGAGGGTAAGTGGTGATTGTTGAGGGTGTGATTGGTGAGGATGAGTGGTGAGTAGTGAGGGTGAGTGGTGAGGGTGAGTGGTGAGGGTGAGTGGCGGTTGTGAGTGGTGATTAGTGAGGGGTGAGTGGTGAGGGTGAGCGTGAGTGGTTAGGGTGAGTGGTGAGGGTGAGCAGTGAGGGTGAGCAGTGAGGGTGAGTGGTGATTGGTGAGGGTGTGATTGGTGAGGATGAGTGGTGAGTGGTCAGGGTGAGTGGTGAGGGTGAGTGGTGAGCGTGAGTGTTGAGGGTGAGTGGTGAGTGGTTAGGGTGAGTAGTGAGGGTGAGTGGTGAGCGTGAGTGGTGAGTGGTGAGCATGACTGGTGAGGGAGAGTGGTGAGGGAGAGTGGTGAGGGAGAGTGGTGAGGGAGAGTGGTGAGGGAGAGTGGTGAGTAGTGAGTGGTGAGGGTGAGTGGTGATTGGTGAGGGTGAGTGGTGAGGGTGAGTGGGGAGGGTGAGTGGCGGTTGTTAGTGGTGATTAGTGAGGGGTGAGTGGTGAGGGTGAGCGTGAGTGGTGAGGTTGAGTGGTGAGCAGTGAGGGTGAGTGGTGATTGGTGAGGGTGTGATTGGTGAGGATGAGTGGTGAGGGTGAGTAGTGAGGGTGAGTGGTTGTTGTGAGGGTGAGTGGTTGTTGTGAGGGTGCGTGGTGAGGGTGAGTGGTAAGAGTGAGTGGTGAGGGTGAGTGACGGTTGTGAGAGGTGATTAGTGAGTGGTGAGGGTGAGTGGTGAGGGTTAGTGGTGAGGGTGAGTGGCGGTTGTGAGTGGTGATTAGTGAGGGGTGAGTGGTGAGGGTGAGCGTGAGTGGTGAGGGTGAGTTGTGAGGGTGAGCGGTGAGGGTGAGCAGTGAGGGTGAGTGGTGATTGGTGAGGATGTGATTGGTGAGGATGAGTGGTGAGTGGTCAGGGTGAGTGGTGAGCGGTGAGGGTGAGTGTTGAGGGTGAGTGGTGAGCGGTGAGGGTGAGTGTTGAGGGTGAGTGGTGAGTAGTGAGGGTGAGTGGTGAGCGTGACTGGTGAGTGGTGAGGGTGAGCGGTGAGGGAGAGTGGTGAGGGAAAGTGGTGAGGGTGAATGGTGAGGGTGAGTGGTGAGGGTGAATGGTGAGAGTGAGTGGTGAAGGTGAGTGGTGATTGGTGAGGGTGAGTGCTGAGCGGTGAGGGTGAGTGGTTGTTGTGAGGGTGAGTGGTGAGTGGTGAGAGTGAGTGGTGAGGGTGAGTTGTGAGGGTGAGTGGTGATTGTTGAGGGTGTGATTTGTGAGGATGAGTGGTGAGTAGTGAGGGTGAGTGGTGACGGTGAGTGGTGAGGGTGAGTGTTGAGGGTGAGTGGTGAGTGGTGAGGGTGAGTGGCGGTTATGAGTGGTGATTAGTGAGGGGTGAGTGGTGAGGGTGAGCGTGAGTGGTGAGGGTGAGCAGTGCGGGTGAGTGGTGATTGGTGAGGGTGTGATTGGTGAGGATGAGTGGTCAGGGTGAGTGGTGAGGGTGAGTGGTTGTTGTGAGGGTGAGTGGTGAGGATGAGTGGTGAGGGTGAGTGGCGGTTGTGAGTGGTGATGGGTGAGTGGTGAGCGGTGAGGGGTGAGTGGTGAGGGTGAGTGGTGAGTGGTGAAGGTGAGTGCTGAGTGGTGAGGGTGAGTGGTGAGAGAGTGGTTAGTTTTGAGGGTGAGTGGTGAGGTTGAGTGGTGAGGGTTAGTGGAGAATGGTGAGTGGTGATTGGTCAGTGGTGATTGGTGAGGATGAATGGTGAGTAGTGAGGGTGAAGTTGAGTGGTGAGGGTGAGTGGTGGTTGTGACGGTGAGTGGTGAGGGTGAGTGGTGAGGGTGAGTGGTGAGGCTGAATGGTGAGGGTGAATGGTGAGAGTGAGTGGTGAGTGGTGAGGGAGAGTGGTGAGTGAGAGTGGTGAGGGTTAGTGGTGAGGGTTAGTGGTGAGAGTGAGTGGTGAGGGTGAGTTGTGATTGGTGAGTGGTGAGGGTGAGTGGTGAGGGTGAGTGGTGAGGGTGAGTGGTGAGGGAGATTGGTGAGGGAGGTTGGTGAGTGGTGAGTTGTGAGGGTGAATGGTGAATAGCAGAGGTGGGACAAAGTCATTGTTATGCAAGTCCAAGTCGAGTCGCAAGTCATCAAATTCATGACTCGAGTCTGACTCGAGTCCAAGTCACATGACTCGAGTCCACATCTCATAGGTGGGACAAAGTCATTGTTATGCAAGTCCAAGTCGAGTCGCAAGTCATCAAATTCATGACTCGAGTCTGACTCGAGTCCAAGTCACATGACTCGAGTCCACACCTCTGGTAGATACTACTACAGAGTCAATAGATACCACTTCCTCTGTTGTATGTAAGGTGTTGTTAGTATATATACCTACGAGGGGTAAAGATATTTTTTGAGGGGGGGGGGGGGGGAGACCGCAATTTTCGGAAACCTTTTGACATCAACTATTTACCCCACACTTTCTACAACTTTTTGAACTTGTGAAAGCCTCTTATATATTTGTTGGTGGAGAAATGTACAAACAGCCCACCGGGCTTTGACAATACCTTAGTATCTGTGTATATATATGTAAGGTTTTTAAGAAATATATTTTTCACCCGGGCAAAGCCGGGTACTTCCGCTAGTATGTTATAAAGGGGCCCTAAATAAAAAACACAACACATTCACATAAAAAAATAATACTTGCATAGTAAAGTAATTGTATTTTTTCATTTGCTCTACAGCCAGATAATACGAGAAATCGCTAACCTTAAACACCCAGTCGTTTATAAAAGTTGAAGGCAGTATAGTACTATAGTAATAGAGCAAGTGCAGAATTACTGAACCGGAATTGATAGCTTGAAATCATTTAGCGCTGGGCCCTTGAAAGTGCGGGGCCCGTATCTACTACATATGTAGCTACTTTTGCTACGAGGATAATCCGGCACTGGCGGCTCCTATGGTAGTCAGCCGTTGCTGTATTTCTCTCATTGGCTACGTGACTGGAGAGCTGCCACATGGAGATGCGTGAGCGAAGCGTTGCACCTCCACCGCGAGCGAGCCTTTTGCACGGCAAAAGCCAGATCCGATGCCGGCAAAAGTGCAATCAACAACGAGTGAGCTGAGACAATCGAAGCTTACTGCACACGAGAGCTGCTCTGCACCTCAACGGGGTCGTGCCAATTTTATGGCTGTCCCACCCGAGGCTTGAACCCCAGCTCTCAGAGGTGCTGGCTCAGGACTCCGACGCACACCTTATTGGCTTTATAATCAGATCCGGAAAATACAGCGCAATATTTCCAGGACAAGCACGTGTACGTTTATTGAACCACTAAACAAACACGTGTATTCAGTAGCCATAAAAAAAAACATCCCTTTGCCTGATGTATTCGCCAGGGTGCTATTGCAGACATTGACGTAGGAATTATTAATCCATCACTGTGAAACTTTCCTCCCCACGCAGCATATGTGACGAGTGTAACCCTGAAGTGCACATGCTCGCAGGTTAATTTGTGGACTATTATTCATACGTGTCCCCACGTGAGAGAGCATTAATGTGCACGGCATTTACCTGCACCTTGTATTTACGTGCACACTCAGGCTTGTGCAAACCGTTTATTATTTCACAAGTGCTGTGTTGTTTTTATTTTGCAATGTTCATGTTCATTCATGTAAGTGCAGTGGTATTATTCATATTGCAGCAGGTATTTAATTATATAGCCGCATTATAGATTGTTTACAAGGATGGCAGGTCATTGAAAGTTCAAATCTCTGCAAGTAGCTAGACCATGAGCCAATTGATGAAAGGGATTTTTTTTTCAGTTGTTAAAAGATTGGCGGAGCAATAGTGAAGCAATTGATTGAACACGTTAAATATACATATTCCCCAAAAACAAAGTCTCGTCATAAATAATCCAGCACGTTACGAAATAATATTTCAAAATATAAAAAAATATATTAAATTCAAGACAAGATTTTACATTTTAATGAGTAATCAATTTTTTTCACTCCTAAAACATAAAACAGGAGTAAATTTAGAGTATATATACATATACACAGTATACCAACAATATATTTTGTCAGCCGGCTCACTATTGATATCAGAAACGATCTCTTCTGGTTACATGTTCCAAAGCACCTCACATTTAATTTTGTTAACCGCGCAATAGAACTCCTCTTATCTGAAATAAAGCAAGGAACCTCAATGAATGGGCACATTAATAGATAAGTAGAATGTTCATGCTAATATTCACTATAAACACACCATTTATCCTATGATCTATCATCCGTGATAATTACGAATATTAATAATAAAGTTTTAGCTGAACATAGTGTCGTTCATTAAAATTGCAACTCACAATCGTTCAGGAACCACAGATAGGCTGTAAGACAGCCAGGCGGTGTGCCAGAGCCAACAATCGCTCTGCAGTTCTCTATTTATTAAGATGTTTTCAATCATGAGTATTTTTTTCACGTGGAAGGGAACTAAAGCACCTGAGGAAAAAAAACCCCACTTATGCCAGGAGGGAACTGTCTATCCCATACAAGAGAGAGAGATCATATTATTCTGCACTTAGCTGTACCGCCTTCTCTTGACACGCCAGGGTGTGGCATCTCAATGCTCACGGGAGAAAGTTTCACAACATTTGTGCGAACCACCAACGCTCGTTGCCTCCAGCCACCACCGCCTGGCTGGATCTGCTCATGTCGGTATCTCTAAGCGTATCTGCGAAATAAAAAAAAACATTGGCATCTGTGTTCGGCTGGCAGGAATTACTCATTTGTACCAAAACCTGGTGGTATTGTTTAGAAGTTTATTACAGGATAATGCACAGTCCTGATTGACCTAAGGTTATGAAATATGACTGCTAGGAAAATTAGCAGTAGTCAGTTGTTTAATTGTAGATAGACTGATCCCCATCATAAGAACATGGAAATTATTCTACTGGCTCAATATCTCAAGAGGAAATGGACACTACCTCAAACTCATCTTGAACACGGGGACAATATGCGAAAAGAAACAAATAGAGTAATTGTATTTCCAATGATGTATATGCATGCTTGGAGATCACTTTGGATTAATGGGCCAGTTTCAATTATTCGTGATGTGTGCCAATGTTGGTGATTTATCCGAGCAATCAGACAAAAAGGAACATTCTTGATAGCAAATTGAAATTTGCGTATTTGCTAAATCATTTTAGTTTAATCGGGGCATTTCCTGTACAATATGAAATGATTGGTTTATCATAACAAAACAATATATAAACTATGGTTTTTATTATTTGCCTCCTTTATTTTGCATATCTCATACTATCAGGTAACTGAAGGTCTGGGTCCAGCACTATGTTATGATCAGAGCAGACTGGATAATTTGACAATTAGAAAATAACAATGAATTTAAGCAATAGCATGTCCTACCAACACTTCACAATGTTTATTTAAAGTAAACAGGATTGATGCATTTTAAAGCGAAAACATGTGATCATGCAATGTACAGCTTTGCAGCACATATTTAGGATTTTAAGAAATGTCTCGATGGGTTCAAAAAATTACAATTTGCATTGTACACATACCTGAGTAGCAAAAGGAAATTGTCTGATGGGTAGCTAAATGAGATACTGGGAAACGTTTTCATTGTAAAGTAGTTTCTTGCTTGCGATGTGTCTGTTTTTGTTGAGGGTATTTCTGAAATGGAATAGAGGCTATGGCTTTATAACTCATACCAGTAATGAAATAGAAAAAAAGATGAATGAGGCCAAAACAAAAATAAAATCGTCTTTCACACAATGAAGCAAATTGTAAATGGCATCAGGTATATTACCTGGGGAAATTTCATCTGAGATTCTAAAAAAAAAACAAGGTTGCATTAAATTACCACCATTAATTTCCAGAAAAGTTGTTTCCATGAGTAGGGACCCATTGAATTAATGTTAGTAATTAAAAAGCTGTCATGAATTTCATTTTTTTTAAAGAGCTGCTGGTGCTAGAATTTTTTTTTGCTCCGTTTGATGCCAATCTCACAAATATATTTTATTTCGTGGTTTCGATGTTGTTTGTTAATTGTAAATATTGACAAAAAAGCCTCATTATTTGCAACCAATTTCTGGCAATTGGAGGTTATTTTATAGTCTATCTATATTTGACCATTTGTACAATGCATTTAAATAGTTGTAGGTTTGTACGTGTCTAATTTATTTGACAGAATATGCTACTTGATAGTTGTTGTTGTTGCTCTTAGGGAGGAAGAGTATGAAGTAAGTGGATATTTAGTCCACATTTCTTCCATTTGCATGGTATATTCTGTTTATATTTACCACTCAGAGTTAGAGTGCAGTGGTAAGCACAACATACTATGGTTCTTCTTTGGTTATTTTCGGTTAAGTCACGTCTAAAAATAAAATAATAAATTAAAATAACATATTACGACGTTTCGATTGCAACACAAGCAATCATCATCAGGTATAAAAGAAATAGCAACAAAAATCTAACTAGAAAACTATAGACAGACATACAAGCAGACAGACATCACAACGGCACACAGAGAGAGGACACAAATCGGCACAAAGAGAGGGGTCGGTTCTGTGACGGTCCCTTAAATATAGAGAGGGGGCGGGGACGGAGAGAGGGAGGGGGAAGAGAGAATTAGCATATCAATGAGTGTACGGCAACGTACTGCTGTTGCAAGTAAGATGACAATGTGGAACGGGCACGCAAAATTGAAAACGGGCACGCAAAATTGAAAATTAGGAGACAGGCACACGAAAATTAAATAACCTAGCAAAATATCGAAATGTGATGTAATACAACACAGAGAGTCGGTTAACACACAATTAACGCATAGCCTGGTTGATTACGTGTTTCAAAATTTGCTAAGTTAGAATTTTAAGTGTGAAAATTCCAAAGAGAGGACACAGGCAGAGAGAACAAATAGCCAGAAAGAAAAAGGATAAGCTTAAAACTTCCCCGTAGAAGTGGTTCAATCTTTATTTAGGAGCTTTCGTGACTGCAGGAATTATTCTTTGGTTCTTTTCGGTTAAGTCACGTCTAAAAATAAAATAATAAATTGAAATAACATATTACGACGTTTCGATTGCAACACAAGCAATCATCATCAGGTATAAAAGAAATAGCAACAAAAATCTAACTAGAAAACTATAGACAGACATACAAGCAGACACACATCACAACGGCACACAGAGAGAGGACACAAATCGGCACAAAGAGAGGGGTCGTTTCTGTGACGGTCCCTTAAATATAGAGAGGGGGGGGGCGGGGACGGAGAGAGAGAGGGGGCAGAGAGAATTAGCATATCAATGAGTGTACGGCAACGTACTGCTGTTGCAAGTAAGATGACAATGTGGAACGGGCACGCAAAATTGAAAACGGGCACGCAAAATTGAAAATTAGGAGACAGGCACACGAAAATTAAATAACCTAGCAAAATATCGAAATGTGATGTAATACAACACAGAGAGTCGGTTAACACACAATTAACGCATAGCCTGGTTGATTACGTGTTTCAAAATTTGCTAAGTTAGAATTTAAAGTGTGAAAATTCCAAAGAGAGGACACAGGCAGAGAGAACAAATAGCCAGAAAGAAAAAGGATAAGCATAAAACTTCCCCGTAGAAGTGGTTCAATCTTAATTTAGGAGCTTTCGTGACTGCAGGAATTATTCTTTGGTTCTTTTCGGTTAAGTCACGTCTAAAAATAAAATAATAAATTAAAATAACATATTACGACGTTTCGATTGCAACACAAGCAATCATCATCAGGTATAAAAGAAATAGCAACACAAATCTAACTAGAAAACTATAGACAGACATATAAGCAGACAGACATCACAACGGCACACAGAGAGAGGACACAAATCGGCACAAAGAGAGGGGTCGTTTCTGTGACGGTCCCTTAAATATAGAGAGGGGGGGGGCGGGGACGGAGAGAGGGAGGGGGCAGAGAGAATTAGCATATTAATGAGTGTACGGCAACGTACTGCTGTTGCAAGTAAGATGACAATGTGGAACGGGCACGCAAAATTGAAAACGGGCACGCAAAATTGAAAATTAGGAGACAGGCACACGAAAATTAAATAACCTAGCAAAATATCGAAATGTGATGTAATACAACACAGAGAGTTGGTTAACACACAATTAACGCATAGCCTGGTTGATTACGTGTTTCAAAATTTGCTAAGTTAGAATTTTAAGTGTGAAAATTCCAAAGAGAGGACACAGGCAGAGAGAACAAATAGAAAGAAAGAAAAAGGATAAGCTTAAAACTTCCCCGTAGAAGTGGTTCAATCTTAATTTAGGAGCTTTCGCGACTGCAGGAATTATTCTTTGGTTCTTTTCGGTTAAGTCACGTCTAAAAATAAAATAATAAATTGAAATAACATATTACGACGTTTCGATTGCAACACAAGCAATCATCATCAGGTATAAAAGAAATAGCAACAAAAATCTGACTAGAAAACTATAGACAGACATACAAGCAGACAGACATCACAACGGCACACAGAGAGAGGACACAAATCGGCACAAAGAGAGGGGTCGTTTCTGTGACGGTCCCTTAAATATAGAGAGGGGGGGGGGCGGGGACGGAGAGAGGGAGGGGCCAGAGAGAATTAGCATGTCAATGAGTGTACGGCAACGTACTGCTGTTGCAAGTAAGATGACAATGTGGAACGGGCACGCAAAATTGAAAACGGGCACGCAAAATTGAAAATTAGGAGACAGGCACACGAAAATTAAATAACCTAGCAAAATATCGAAATGTGATGTAATACAACACAGAGAGTTGGTTAACACACAATTAACGCATAGCCTGGTTGATTACGTGTTTCAAAATTTGCTAAGTTAGAATTTTAAGTGTGAAAATTCCAAAGAGAGGACACAGGCAGAGAGAACAAATAGCCAGAAAGAAAAAGGATAAGCTTAAAACTTCCCCGTAGAAGTGGTTCAATCTTAATTTAGGAGCTTTCGTGACTGCAGGAATTATTATTTGGTTCTTTTCGGTTAAGTCACGTCTAAAAATAAAATAATAAATTAAAATAACATATTACGACGTTTCGATTGCAACACAAGCAATCATCATCAGGTATAAAAGAAATAGCAACAAAAATCTAACTAGAAAACTATAGACAGACATACAAGCAGACAGACATCACAACGGCACACAGAGAGAGGACACAAATCGGCACAAAGAGAGGGGTCGTTTCTGTGACGGTCCCTTAAATATAGAGAGGGGGGGGGGGGGGCGGGGACGGAGAGAGGGAGGGGGCAGAGAGAATTAGCATATCAATGAGTGTACGGCAACGTACTGCTGTTGCAAGTAAGATGACAATGTGGAACGGGCACGCAAAATTGAAAACGGGCACGCAAAATTGAAAATTAGGAGACAGGCACACGAAAATTAAATAACCTAGCAAAATATCGAAATGTGATGTAATACAACACAGAGAGTCGGTTAACACACAATTAACGCATAGCCTGGTTGATTACGTGTTTCAAAATTTGCTAAGTTAGAATTTTAAGTGTGAAAATTCCAAAGAGAGGACACAGGCAGAGAGAACAAATAGCCAGAAAGAAAAAGGATAAGCTTAAAACTTCCCCGTAGAAGTGGTTCAATCTTAATTTAGGAGCTTTCGTGACTGCAGGAATTATTCTTTGGTTCTTTTCGGTTAAGTCACGTCTAAAAATAAAATAATAAATTAAAATAACATATTACGACGTTTCGATTGCAACACAAGCAATCATCATCAGGTATAAAAGAAATAGCAACAAAAATCTAACTAGAAAACTATAGACAGACATACAAGCAGACAGACATCACAACGGCACACAGAGAGAGGACACAAATCGGCACAAAGAGAGGGGTCGTTTCTGTGACGGTCCCTTAAATATAGAGAGGGGGGGGGGGGCGGGGACGGAGAGAGGGAGGGGGCAGAGAGAATTAGCATATCAATGAGTGTACGGCAACGTACTGCTGTTGCAAGTAAGATGACAATGTGGAACGGGCACGCAAAATTGAAAACGGGCACGCAAAATTGAAAATTAGGAGACAGGCACACGAAAATTAAATAACCTAGCAAAATATCGAAATGTGATGTAATACAACACAGAGAGTCGGTTAACACACAATTAACGCATAGCCTGGTTGATTACGTGTTTCAAAATTTGCTAAGTTAGAATTTAAAGTGTGAAAATTCCAAAGAGAGGACACAGGCAGAGAGAACAAATAGCCAGAAAGAAAAAGGATAAGCATAAAACTTCCCCGTAGAAGTGGTTCAATCTTAATTTAGGAGCTTTCGTGACTGCAGGAATTATTCTTTGGTTCTTTTCGGTTAAGTCACGTCTAAAAATAAAATAATAAATTAAAATAACATATTACGACGTTTCGATTGCAACACAAGCAATCATCATCAGGTATAAAAGAAATAGCAACAAAAATCTAACTAGAAAACTATAGACAGACATATAAGCAGACAGACATCACAACGGCACACAGAGAGAGGACACAAATCGGCACAAAGAGAGGGGTCGTTTCTGTGACGGTCCCTTAAATATAGAGAGGGGGGGGGCGGGGACGGAGAGAGGGAGGGGGCAGAGAGAATTAGCATATTAATGAGTGTACGGCAACGTACTGCTGTTGCAAGTAAGATGACAATGTGGAACGGGCACGCAAAATTGAAAACGGGCACGCAAAATTGAAAATTAGGAGACAGGCACACGAAAATTAAATAACCTAGCAAAATATCGAAATGTGATGTAATACAACACAGAGAGTTGGTTAACACACAATTAACGCATAGCCTGGTTGATTACGTGTTTCAAAATTTGCTAAGTTAGAATTTTAAGTGTGAAAATTCCAAAGAGAGGACACAGGCAGAGAGAACAAATAGAAAGAAAGAAAAAGGATAAGCTTAAAACTTCCCCGTAGAAGTGGTTCAATCTTAATTTAGGAGCTTTCGTGACTGCAGGAATTATTCTTTGGTTCTTTTCGGTTAAGTCACGTCTAAAAATAAAATTATAAATTGAAATAACATATTACGACGTTTCGATTGCAACACAAGCAATCATCATCAGGTATAAAAGAAATAGCAACAAAAATCTAACTAGAAAACTATAGACAGACATACAAGCAGACAGACATCACAACGGCACACAGAGAGAGGACACAAATCGGCACAAAGAGAGGGGTCGTTTCTGTGACGGTCCCTTAAATATAGAGAGGGGGGGCGGGGACGGAGAGAGGGAGGGGGCAGAGAGAATTAGCATATCAATGAGTGTACGGCAACGTACTGCTGTTGCAAGTAAGATGACAATGTGGAACGGGCACGCAAAATTGAAAACGGGCACGCAAAATTGAAAATTAGGAGACAGGCACACGAAAATTAAATAACCTAGCAAAATATCGAAATGTGATGTAATACAACACAGAGAGTTGGTTAACACACAATTAACGCATAGCCTGGTTGATTACGTGTTTCAAAATTTGCTAAGTTAGAATTTTAAGTGTGAAAATTCCAAAGAGAGGACACAGGCAGAGAGAACAAATAGCCAGAAAGAAAAAGGATAAGCTTAAAACTTCCCCGTAGAAGTGGTTCAATCTTAATTTAGGAGCTTTCGTGACTGCAGGAATTATTATTTGGTTCTTTTCGGTTAAGTCACGTCTAAAAATAAAATAATAAATTAAAATAACATATTACGACGTTTCGATTGCAACACAAGCAATCATCATCAGGTATAAAAGAAATAGCAACAAAAATCTAACTAGAAAACTATAGACAGACATACAAGCAGACAGACATCACAACGGCACACAGAGAGAGGACACAAATCGGCACAAAGAGAGGGGTCGTTTCTGTGACGGTCCCTTAAATATAGAGAGGGGGGGGGGGGCGGGGACGGAGAGAGGGAGGGGGCAGAGAGAATTAGCATATCAATGAGTGTACGGCAACGTACTGCTGTTGCAAGTAAGATGACAATGTGGAACGGGCACGCAAAATTGAAAACGGGCACGCAAAATTGAAAATTAGGAGACAGGCACACGAAAATTAAATAACCTAGCAAAATATCGAAATGTGATGTAATACAACACAGAGAGTCGGTTAACACACAATTAACGCATAGCCTGGTTGATTACGTGTTTCAAAATTTGCTAAGTTAGAATTTTAAGTGTGAAAATTCCAAAGAGAGGACACAGGCAGAGAGAACAAATAGCCAGAAAGAAAAAGGATAAGCATAAAACTTCCCCGTAGAAGTGGTTCAATCTTAATTTAGGAGCTTTCGTGACTGCAGGAATTATTATTTGGTTCTTTTCGGTTAAGTCACGTCTAAAAATAAAATAATAAATTAAAATAACATATTACGACGTTTCGATTGCAACACAAGCAATCATCATCAGGTATAAAAGAAATAGCAACAAAAATCTAACTAGAAAACTATAGACAGACATACAAGCAGACAGACATCACAACGGCACACAGAGAGAGGACACAAATCGGCACAAAGAGAGGGGTCGTTTCTGTGATGGTCCCTTAAATATAGAGAGGGGGGGGGGGGGCGGGGACGGAGAGAGGGAGGGGGCAGATAGAATTAGCATATCAATGAGTGTACGGCAACGTACTGCTGTTGCAAGTAAGATGACAATGTGGAACGGGCACGCAAAATTGAAAACGGGCACGCAAAATTGAAAATTAGGAGACAGGCACACGAAAATTAAATAACCTAGCAAAATATCGAAATGTGATGTAATACAACACAGAGAGTCGGTTAACACACAATTAACGCATAGCCTGTTTGATTACGTGTTTCAAAATTTGCTAAGTTAGAATTTTAAGTGTGAAAATTCCAAAGAGAGGACACAGGCAGAGAGAACAAATAGCCAGAAAGAAAAAGGATAAGCATAAAACTTCCCCGTAGAAGTGGTTCAATCTTAATTTAGGAGCTTTCGTGACTGCAGGAATTATTCTTTGGTTCTTTTCGGTTAAGTCACGTCTAAAAATAAAATTATAAATTGAAATAACATATTACGACGTTTCGATTGCAACACAAGCAATCATCATCAGGTATAAAAGAAATAGCAACAAAAATCTAACTAGAAAACTATAGACAGACATACAAGCAGACAGACATCACAACGGCACACAGAGAGAGGACACAAATCGGCACAAAGAGAGGGGTCGTTTCTGTGACGGTCCCTTAAATATAGAGAGGGGGGGCGGGGACGGAGAGAGGGAGGGGGCAGAGAGAATTAGCATATCAATGAGTGTACGGCAACGTACTGCTGTTGCAAGTAAGATGACAATGTGGAACGGGCACGCAAAATTGTAAACGGGCACGCAAAATTGAAAATTAGGAGACAGGCACACGAAAATTAAATAACCTAGCAAAATATCGAAATGTGATGTAATACAACACAGAGAGTCGGTTAACACACAATTAACGCATAGCCTGTTTGATTACGTGTTTCAAAATTTGCTAAGTTAGAATTTTAAGTGTGAAAATTCCAAAGAGAGGACACAGGCAGAGAGAACAAATAGCCAGAAAGAAAAAGGATAAGCATAAAACTTCCCCGTAGAAGTGGTTCAATCTTAATTTAGGAGCTTTCGTGACTGCAGGAATTATTCTTTGGTTCTTTTCGGTTAAGTCACGTCTAAAAATAAAATAATAAATTAAAATAACATATTACGACGTTTCGATTGCAACACAAGCAATCATCATCAGGTATAAAAGAAATAGCAACAAAAATCTAACTAGAAAACTATAGACAGACATACAAGCAGACAGACATCACAACGGCACACAGAGAGAGGACACAAATCGGCACAAAGAGAGGGGTCGTTTCTGTGACGGTCCCTTAAATATAGAGAGGGGGGGGGGGGGCGGGGACGGAGAGAGGGAGGGGGCAGAGAGAATTAGCATATCAATGAGTGTACGGCAACGTACTGCTGTTGCAAGTAAGATGACAATGTGGAACGGGCACGCAAAATTGAAAACGGGCACGCAAAATTGAAAATTAGGAGACAGGCACACGAAAATTAAATAACCTAGCAAAATATCGAAATGTGATGTAATACAACACAGAGAGTTGGTTAACACAGAATTAACGCATAGCCTGGTTGATTACGTGTTTCAAAATTTGCTAAGTTAGAATTTTAAGTGTGAAAATTCCAAAGAGAGGACACAGGCAGAGAGAACAAATAGCCAGAAAGAAAAAGGATAAGCTTAAAACTTCCCCGTAGAAGTGGTTCAATCTTAATTTAGGAGCTTTCGTGACTGCAGGAATTATTCTTTGGTTCATTTCGGTTAAGTCACGTCTAAAAATAAAATAATAAATTAAAATAACATATTACGACGTTTCGATTGCAACACAAGCAATCATCATCAGGTATAAAAGAAATAGCAACAAAAATCTAACTAGAAAACTATAGACAGACATACAAGCAGACAGACATCACAACGGCACACAGAGAGAGGACACAAATCGGCACAAAGAGAGGGGTCGTTTCTGTGACGGTCCCTTAAATATAGAGAGGGGGGGGGGCGGGGACGGAGAGAGGGAGGGGGCAGAGAGAATTAGCATATCAATGAGTGTACGGCAACGTACTGCTGTTGCAAGTAAGATGACAATGTGGAACGGGCACGCAAAATTGAAAACGGGCACGCAAAATTGAAAATTAGGAGACAGGCACACGAAAATTAAATAACCTAGCAAAATATCGAAATGTGATGTAATACAACACAGAGAGTCGGTTAACACACAATTAACGCATAGCCTGGTTGATTACGTGTTTCAAAATTTGCTAAGTTAGAATTTTAAGTGTGAAAATTCCAAAGAGAGGACACAGGCAGAGAGAACAAATAGCCAGAAAGAAAAAGGATAAGCTTAAAACTTCCCCGTAGAAGTGGTTCAATCTTAATTTAGGAGCTTTCGTGACTGCAGGAATTATTCTTTGGTTCTTTTCGGTTAAGTCACGTCTAAAAATAAAATAATAAATTAAAATAACATATTACGACGTTTCGATTGCAACACAAGCAATCATCATCAGGTATAAAAGAAATAGCAACAAAAATCTAACTAGAAAACTATAGACAGACATACAAGCAGACAGACATCACAACGGCACACAGAGAGAGGACACAAATCGGCACAAAGAGAGGGGTCGTTTCTGTGACGGTCCCTTAAATATAGAGAGGGGGGGGGGGGGCGGGGACGGAGAGAGGGAGGGGGCAGAGAGAATTAGCATATCAATGAGTGTACGGCAACGTACTGCTGTTGCAAGTAAGATGACAATGTGGAACGGGCACGCAAAATTGAAAACGGGCACGCAAAATTGAAAATTAGGAGACAGGCACACGAAAATTAAATAACCTTGCAAAATATCGAAATGTGATGTAATACAACACAGAGAGTCGGTTAACACACAATTAACGCATAGCCTGGTTGATTACGTGTTTCAAAATTTGCTAAGTTAGAATTTTAAGTGTGAAAATTCCAAAGAGAGGACACAGGCAGAGAGAACAAATAGCCAGAAAGAAAAAGGATAAGCATAAAACTTCCCCGTAGAAGTGGTTCAATCTTAATTTAGGAGCTTTCGTGACTGCAGGAATTATTATTTGGTTCTTTTCGGTTAAGTCACGTCTAAAAATAAAATAATAAATTAAAATAACATATTACGACGTTTCGATTGCAACACAAGCAATCATCATCAGGTATAAAAGAAATAGCAACAAAAATCTAACTAGAAAACTATAGACAGACATACAAGCAGACAGACATCACAACGGCACACAGAGAGAGGACACAAATCGGCACAAAGAGAGGGGTCGTTTCTGTGATGGTCCCTTAAATATAGAGAGGGGGGGGGGGGGCGGGGACGGAGAGAGGGAGGGGGCAGATAGAATTAGCATATCAATGAGTGTACGGCAACGTACTGCTGTTGCAAGTAAGATGACAATGTGGAACGGGCACGCAAAATTGAAAACGGGCACGCAAAATTGAAAATTAGGAGACAGGCACACGAAAATTAAATAACCTAGCAAAATATCGAAATGTGATGTAATACAACACAGAGAGTCGGTTAACACACAATTAACGCATAGCCTGTTTGATTACGTGTTTCAAAATTTGCTAAGTTAGAATTTTAAGTGTGAAAATTCCAAAGAGAGGACACAGGCAGAGAGAACAAATAGCCAGAAAGAAAAAGGATAAGCATAAAACTTCCCCGTAGAAGTGGTTCAATCTTAATTTAGGAGCTTTCGTGACTGCAGGAATTATTCTTTGGTTCTTTTCGGTTAAGTCACGTCTAAAAATAAAATTATAAATTGAAATAACATATTACGACGTTTCGATTGCAACACAAGCAATCATCATCAGGTATAAAAGAAATAGCAACAAAAATCTAACTAGAAAACTATAGACAGACATACAAGCAGACAGACATCACAACGGCACACAGAGAGAGGACACAAATCGGCACAAAGAGAGGGGTCGTTTCTGTGACGGTCCCTTAAATATAGAGAGGGGGGGGGGGGGCGGGGACGGAGAGAGGGAGGGGGCAGAGAGAATTAGCATATCAATGAGTGTACGGCAACGTACTGCTGTTGCAAGTAAGATGACAATGTGGAACGGGCACGCAAAATTGAAAACGGGCACGCAAAATTGAAAATTAGGAGACAGGCACACGAAAATTAAATAACCTAGCAAAATATCGAAATGTGATGTAATACAACACAGAGAGTTGGTTAACACAGAATTAACGCATAGCCTGGTTGATTACGTGTTTCAAAATTTGCTAAGTTAGAATTTTAAGTGTGAAAATTCCAAAGAGAGGACACAGGCAGAGAGAACAAATAGCCAGAAAGAAAAAGGATAAGCTTAAAACTTCCCCGTAGAAGTGGTTCAATCTTAATTTAGGAGCTTTCGTGACTGCAGGAATTATTCTTTGGTTCATTTCGGTTAAGTCACGTCTAAAAATAAAATAATAAATTAAAATAACATATTACGACGTTTCGATTGCAACACAAGCAATCATCATCAGGTATAAAAGAAATAGCAACAAAAATCTAACTAGAAAACTATAGACAGACATACAAGCAGACAGACATCACAACGGCACACAGAGAGAGGACACAAATCGGCACAAAGAGAGGGGTCGTTTCTGTGACGGTCCCTTAAATATAGAGAGGGGGGGGGCGGGGACGGAGAGAGGGAGGGGGCAGAGAGAATTAGCATATCAATGAGTGTACGGCAACGTACTGCTGTTGCAAGTAAGATGACAATGTGGAACGGGCACGCAAAATTGAAAACGGGCACGCAAAATTGAAAATTAGGAGACAGGCACACGAAAATTAAATAACCTAGCAAAATATCGAAATGTGATGTAATACAACACAGAGAGTCGGTTAACACACAATTAACGCATAGCCTGGTTGATTACGTGTTTCAAAATTTGCTAAGTTAGAATTTTAAGTGTGAAAATTCCAAAGAGAGGACACAGGCAGAGAGAACAAATAGCCAGAAAGAAAAAGGATAAGCTTAAAACTTCCCCGTAGAAGTGGTTCAATCTTAATTTAGGAGCTTTCGTGACTGCAGGAATTATTCTTTGGTTCTTTTCGGTTAAGTCACGTCTAAAAATAAAATAATAAATTAAAATAACATATTACGACGTTTCGATTGCAACACAAGCAATCATCATCAGGTATAAAAGAAATAGCAACAAAAATCTAACTAGAAAACTATAGACAGACATACAAGCAGACAGACATCACAACGGCACACAGAGAGAGGACACAAATCGGCACAAAGAGAGGGGTCGTTTTTGTGACGGTCCCTTAAATATAGAGAGGGGGGGGGGGGGCGGGGACGGAGAGAGGGAGGGGGCAGAGAGAATTAGCATATCAATGAGTGTACGGCAACGTACTGCTGTTGCAAGTAAGATGACAATGTGGAACGGGCACGCAAAATTGAAAACGGGCACGCAAAATTGAAAATTAGGAGACAGGCACACGAAAATTAAATAACCTTGCAAAATATCGAAATGTGATGTAATACAACACAGAGAGTCGGTTAACACACAATTAACGCATAGCCTGGTTGATTACGTGTTTCAAAATTTGCTAAGTTAGAATTTTAAGTGTGAACATTCCAAAGAGAGGACACAGGCAGAGAGAACAAATAGCCAGAAAGAAAAAGGATAAGCTTAAAACTTCCCCGTAGAAGTGGTTCAATCTTAATTTAGGAGCTTTCGTGACTGCAGGAATTATTATTTGGTTCTTTTCGGTTAAGTCACGTCTAAAAATAAAATAATAAATTAAAATAACATATTACGACGTTTCGATTGCAACACAAGCAATCATCATCAGGTATAAAAGAAATAGCAACAAAAATCTAACTAGAAAACTATAGACAGACATACAAGCAGACAGACATCACAACGGCACACAGAGAGAGGACACAAATCGGCACAAAGAGAGGGGTCGTTTCTGTGACGGTCCCTTAAATATAGAGAGGGGGGGGGGGGGGGCGGGGACGGAGAGAGGGAGGGGGCAGAGAGAATTAGCATATCAATGAGTGTACGGCAACGTACTGCTGTTGCAAGTAAGATGACAATGTGGAACGGGCACGCAAAATTGAAAACGGGCACGCAAAATTGAAAATTAGGAGACAGGCACACGAAAATTAAATAACCTAGCAAAATATCGAAATGTGATGTAATACAACACAGAGAGTCGGTTAACACACAATTAACGCATAGCCTGGTTGATTACGTGTTTCAAAATTTGCTAAGTTAGAATTTTAAGTGTGAAAATTCCAAAGAGAGGACACAGGCAGAGAGAACAAATAGCCAGAAAGAAAAAGGATAAGCTTAAAACTTCCCCGTAGAAGTGGTTCAATCTTAATTTAGGAGCTTTCGTGACTGCAGGAATTATTCTTTGGTTCTTTTCGGTTAAGTCACGTCTAAAAATAAAATAATAAATTAAAATAACATATTACGACGTTTCGATTGCAACACAAGCAATCATCATCAGGTATAAAAGAAATAGCAACAAAAATCTAACTAGAAAACTATAGACAGACATACAAGCAGACAGACATCACAACGGCACACAGAGAGAGGACACAAATCGGCACAAAGAGAGGGGTCGTTTCTGTGACGGTCCCTTAAATATAGAGAGGGGGGGGGGGGGCGGGGACGGAGAGAGGGAGGGGGCAGAGAGAATTAGCATATCAATGAGTGTACGGCAACGTACTGCTGTTGCAAGTAAGATGACAATGTGGAACGGGCACGCAAAATTGAAAACGGGCACGCAAAATTGAAAATTAGGAGACAGGCACACGAAAATTAAATAACCTAGCAAAATATCGAAATGTGATGTAATACAACACAGAGAGTCGGTTAACACACAATTAACGCATAGCCTGGTTGATTACGTGTTTCAAAATTTGCTAAGTTAGAATTTTAAGTGTGAAAATTCCAAAGAGAGGACACAGGCAGAGAGAACAAATAGCCAGAAAGAAAAAGGATAAGCTTAAAACTTCCCCGTAGAAGTGGTTCAATCTTAATTTAGGAGCTTTCGTGACTGCAGGAATTATTCTTTGGTTCTTTTCGGTTAAGTCACGTCTAAAAATAAAATAATAAATTAAAATAACATATTACGACGTTTCGATTGCAACACAAGCAATCATCATCAGGTATAAAAGAAATAGCAACAAAAATCTAACTAGAAAACTATAGACAGACATACAAGCAGACAGACATCACAACGGCACACAGAGAGAGGACACAAATCGGCACAAAGAGAGGGGTCGTTTCTGTGACGGTCCCTTAAATATAGAGAGGGGGGGGGGGGCGGGGACGGAGAGAGGGAGGGGGCAGAGAGAATTAGCATATCAATGAGTGTACGGCAACGTACTGCTGTTGCAAGTAAGATGACAATGTGGAACGGGCACGCAAAATTGAAAACGGGCACGCAAAATTGAAAATTAGGAGACAGGCACACGAAAATTAAATAACCTAGCAAAATGACGAAATGTGATGTAATACAACACAGAGAGTCGGTTAACACACAATTAACGCATAGCCTGGTTCATTACGTGTTTCAAAATTTGCTAAGTTAGAATTTTAAGTGTGAAAATTCCAAAGAGAGGACACAGGCAGAGAGAACAAATAGCCAGAAAGAAAAAGGATAAGCTTAAAACTTCCCCGTAGAAGTGGTTCAATCTTAATTTAGGAGCTTTCGTGACTGCAGGAATTATTATTTGATTCTTTTCGGTTAAGTCACGTCTAAAAATAAAATAATAAATTAAAATAACATATTACGACGTTTCGATTGCAACACAAGCAATCATCATCAGGTATAAAAGAAATAGCAACAAAAATCTAACTAGAAAACTATAGACAGACATACAAGCAGACAGACATCACAACGGCACACAGAGAGAGGACACAAATCGGCACAAAGAGAGGGGTCGTTTCTGTGACGGTCCCTTAAATATAGAGAGGGGGGGGGGGCGGGGACGGAGAGAGGGAGGGGGCAGAGAGAATTAGCATATCAATGAGTGTACGGCAACGTACTGCTGTTGCAAGTAAGATGACAATGTGGAACGGGCACGCAAAATTGAAAACGGGCACGCAAAATTGAAAATTAGGAGACAGGCACACGAAAATTAAATAACCTAGCAAAATATCGAAATGTGATGTAATACAACACAGAGAGTCGGTTAACACACAATTAACGCATAGCCTGTTTGATTACGTGTTTCAAAATTTGCTAAGTTAGAATTTTAAGTGTGAAAATTCCAAAGAGAGGACACAGGCAGAGAGAACAAATAGCCAGAAAGAAAAAGGATAAGCATAAAACTTCCCCGTAGAAGTGGTTCAATCTTAATTTAGGAGCTTTCGTGACTGCAGGAATTATTCTTTGGTTCTTTTCGGTTAAGTCACGTCTAAAAATAAAATAATAAATTAAAATAACATATTACGACGTTTCGATTGCAACACAAGCAATCATCATCAGGTATAAAAGAAATAGCAACAAAAATCTAACTAGAAAACTATAGACAGACATACAAGCAGACAGACATCACAACGGCACACAGAGAGAGGACACAAATCGGCACAAAGAGAGGGGTCGTTTCTGTGACGGTCCCTTAAATATAGAGAGGGGGGGGGGCGGGGGGGGGGAGAGAGGGAGGGGGCAGAGAGAATTAGCATATCAATGAGTGTACGGCAACGTACTGCTGTTGCAAGTAAGATGACAATGTGGAACGGGCACGCAAAATTGAAAACGGGCACGCAAAATTGAAAATTAGGAGACAGGCACACGAAAATTAAATAACCTAGCAAAATATCGAAATGTGATGTAATACAACACAGAGAGTCGGTTAACACACAATTAACGCATAGCCTGTTTGATTACGTGTTTCAAAATTTGCTAAGTTAGAATTTTAAGTGTGAAAATTCCAAAGAGAGGACACAGGCAGAGAGAACAAATAGCCAGAAAGAAAAAGGATAAGCATAAAACTTCCCCGTAGAAGTGGTTCAATCTTAATTTAGGAGCTTTCGTGACTGCAGGAATTATTCTTTGGTTCTTTTCGGTTAAGTCACGTCTAAAAATAAAATAATAAATTAAAATAACATATTACGACGTTTCGATTGCAACACAAGCAATCATCATCAGGTATAAAAGAAATAGCAACAAAAATCTAACTAGAAAACTATAGACAGACATACAAGCAGACAGACATCACAACGGCACACAGAGAGAGGACACAAATCGGCACAAAGAGAGGGGTCGTTTCTGTGACGGTCCCTTAAATATAGAGAGGGGGGGGGGCGGGGGGGGGAGAGAGGGAGGGGGCAGAGAGAATTAGCATATCAATGAGTGTACGGCAACGTACTGCTGTTGCAAGTAAGAT
Organism: Lampetra planeri; assembly: GCF_965212315.1. Taxonomy (NCBI): domain Eukaryota; kingdom Metazoa; phylum Chordata; class Hyperoartia; order Petromyzontiformes; family Petromyzontidae; genus Lampetra; species Lampetra planeri. The sequence goes on from NC_136120.1 coordinate 4,703,196, forward strand.
GACAATGTGGAACGGGCACGCAAAATTGAAAACGGGCACGCAAAATTGAAAATTAGGAGACAGGCACACGAAAATTAAATAACCTAGCAAAATATCGAAATGTGATGTAATACAACACAGAGAGTCGGTTAACACACAATTAATGCATAGCCTGGTTGATTACGTGTTTCAAAATTTGCTAAGTTAGAATTTTAAGTGTGAAAATTCCAAAGCGAGGACACAGGCAGAGAGAACAAATAGCCAGAAAGAAAAAGGATAAGCTTAAAACTTCCCCGTAGAAGTGGTTCAATCTTAATTTAGGAGCTTTCGTGACTGCAGGAATTATTCTTTGGTTCTTTTCAGTTAAGTCACGTCTAAAAATAAAATAATAAATTAAAATAACATATTACGACGTTTCGATTGCAACACAAGCAATCATCATCAGGTATAAAAGAAATAGCAACAAAAATCTAACTAGAAAACTATAGACAGACATACAAGCAGACAGACATCACAACGGCAATAGAGAGAGGACACAAATCGGCACAAAGAGAGGGGTCGTTTCTGTGACGGTCCCTTAAATATAGAGAGGGGGGGGGGGCGGGGGGGGGAGAGAGGGAGGGGGCAGAGAGAATTAGCATATCAATGAGTGTACGGCAACGTACTGCTGTTGCAAGTAAGATGACAATGTGGAACGGGCACGCAAAATTGAAAACGGGCACGCAAAATTGAAAATTAGGAGACAGGCACACGAAAATTAAATAACCTAGCAAAATATCGAAATGTGATGTAATACAACACAGAGAGTCGGTTAACACACAATTAATGCATAGCCTGGTTGATTACGTGTTTCAAAATTTGCTAACTTAGAATTTTAAGTGTGAAAATTCCAAAGCGAGGACACAGGCAGAGAGAACAAATAGCCAGAAAGAAAAAGGATAAGCTTAAAACTTCCCCGTAGAAGTGGTTCAATCTTAATTTAGGAGCTTTCGTGACTGCAGGAATTATTCTTTGGTTCTTTTCGGTTAAGTCACGTCTAAAAATAAAATAATAAATTAAAATAACATATTACGACGTTTCGATTGCAACACAAGCAATTATCATCAGGTATAAAAGAAATAGCAACAAAAATCTAACTAGAAAACTATAGACAGACATACAAGCAGACAGACATCACAACGGCACACAGAGAGAGGACACAAATCGGCACAAAGAGAGGGGTCGTTTCTGTGACGGTCCCTTAAATATAGAGAGGGGGGGCGGGGACGGAGAGAGGGAGGGGGCAGAGAGAATTAGCATATCAATGAGTGTACGGCAACGTATTGCTGTTGCAAGTAAGATGACAATGTGGAATGGGCACGCAAAATTGAAAACGGGCACGCAAAATTGAAAATTAGGAGACAGGCTCACGAAAATTAAATAACCTAGCAAAATATCGAAATGTGATGTAATACAACACAGAGAGTCGGTTAACACACAATTAACGCATAGCCTGGTTGATTACGTGTTTCAAAATTTGCTAAGTTAGAATTTTAAGTGTGAAAATTCCAAAGAGAGGACACAGGCAGAGAGAACAAATAGCCAGAAAGAAAAAGGATAAGCTTAAAACTTCCCCGTAGAAGTGGTTCAATCTTAATTTAGGAGCTTTCGTGCCCGTTCCACATTGTCATCTTACTTGCAACAGCAGTACGTTGCCGTACACTCATTGATATGCTAATTCTCTCTGCCCCCTCCCTCTCTCCGTCCCCGCCCCCCCCCTCTCTATATTTAAGGGACCGTCACAGAAACGACCCCTCTCTTTGTGCCTATTTGTGTCCTCTCTCTGTGTGCCGTTGTGATGTCTGTCTGCTTGTATGTCTGTCTATAGTTTTCTTGTTAGATTTTTGTTGCTATTTCTTTTATACCTGATGATGATTGCTTGTGTTGCAATCGAAACATCGTAATATGTTTTTTTAATTTATTATTTTATTTTTAGACGTGACTTAACCGAAAAGAACCAAAGAATAATTCCTGCAGTCACGAAAGCTCCTAAATTAAGATTGAACCACTTCTACGGGGAAGTTTTAAGCTTATCCTTTTTCTTTCTGGCTATTTGTTCTCTCTGCCTGTGTCCTCTCTTTAGAATTTTCACACTTAAAATTCTAACTTGGCAAATTTTGAAACACGTAATCAACCAGGCAATGCGTTAATTGTGTGTTAACCGACTCTCTGTGTTGTATTACATCACATTTCGATATTTTGCTAGGTTATTTAATTTTCGTGTGCCTGTCTCCTAATTTTCAATTTTGCGTGCCCGTTTTCAATTTTGCGTGCCCGTTCCACATTGTCATCTTACTTGCAACAGCAGTACGTTGCCGTACACTCATTGATATGCTAATTCTCTCTGCCCCCTCCCTCTCTCCGTCCCCGCCCCCCCCTCTCTATATTTAAGGGACCGTCACAGAAACGACCCCTCTCTTTGTGCCGATTTGTGTCCTCTATCTGTGTGCCGTTGTGATGTCTGTCTGCTTGTATGTCTGTCTATAGTTTTCTAGTTAGATTTTTGTTGCTATTTCTTTTATACCTGATGATGATTGCTTGTGTTGCAATCGAAACGTCGTAATATGTTATTTTAATTTCTTATTTTATTTTTAGACGTGACTTAACCGAAAAGAACCAAAGAATAATTCCTGCAGTCACGAAAGCTCCTAAATTAAGAATGAACCACTTCTACGGGGAAGTTTTAAGCTTATCCTTTTTCTTTCTGGCTATTTGTTCTCTCTGCCTGTGTCCTCTCTTTGGAATTTTAACACTTAAAATTCTAACTTAGCAAATTTTGAAACACGTAATCAACCAGGCTATGCGTTAATTTTGTGTTAACCGACTCTCTGTGTTGTATTACATCACATTTCGATATTTTGCTAGGTTATTTAATTTTCGTGTGCCTGTCTCCTAATTTTCAATTTTGCGTGCCCGTTTTCAATTTTGCGTGCCCGTTCCACATTGTCATCTTACTTGCAACAGCAGTACGTTGCCGTACACTCATTGACATGCTAATTCTCTCTGCCCCCTCACTCTCTCCGTCCCCGCCCCCCCCTCTCTATATTTAAGGGACCGTCACAGAAACGACCCCTCTCTTTGTGCCTATTTGTGTCCTTTCTCTGTGTGCCGTTGTGATGTCTGTCTGCTTGTATGTCTGTCTATAGTTTTCTTGTTAGATTTTTGTTGCTATTTCTTTTATACCTGATGATGATTGCTTGTGTTGCAATCGAAACATCGTAATATGTTATTTTAATTTATTATTTTATTTTTAGACGTGACTTAACCGAAAAGAACCAAAGAATAATTCCTGCAGTCACGAAAGCTCCTAAATTAAGATTGAACCACTTCTACGGGGAAGTTTTAAGCTTATCCTTTTTCTTTCTGGCTATTTGTTCTCTCTGCCTGTGTCCTCTCTTTAGAATTTTCACACTTAAAATTCTAACTTAGCAAATTTTGAAACACGTAATCAACCAGGCAATGCGTTAATTGTGTGTTAACCGACTCTCTGTGTTGTATTACATCACATTTCGATATTTTGCTAGGTTATTTAATTTTCGTGTGCCTGTCTTCTAATTTTCAATTTTGCGTGCCCGTTTTCAATTTTGCGTGCCCGTTCCACATTGTCATCTTATTTGCAACAGCAGTACGTTGCCGTACACTCATTGATATGCTAATTCTCTCTGCCCCCTCCCTCTCTCCGTCCCCGCCCCCCCCCTCTCTATATTTAAGGGACCGTCACAGAAACGACCCCTCTCTTTGTGCCGATTTGTGTCCTCTATCTGTGTGCCGTTGTGATGTCTGTCTGCTTGTATGTCTGTCTATAGTTTTCTAGTTAGATTTTTGTTGCTATTTCTTTTATACCTGATGATGATTGCTTGTGTTGCAATCGAAACGTCGTAATATGTTATTTTAATTTCTTATTTTATTTTTAGACGTGACTTAACCGAAAAGAACCAAAGAATAATTCCTGCAGTCACGAAAGCTCCTAAATTAAGATTGAACCACTTCTACGGGGAAGTTTTAAGCTTATCCTTTTTCTTTCTGGCTATTTGTTCTCTCTGCCTGTGTCCTCTCTTTGGAATTTTAACACTTACAATTCTAACTTAGCAAATTTTGAAACACGTAATCAACCAGGCTATGCGTTAATTGTGTGTTAACCGACTCTCTGTGTTGTATTACATCACATTTCGATATTTTGCTAGGTTATTTAATTTTCGTGTGCCTGTCTCCTAATTTTCAATTTTGCGTGCCCGTTTTCAATTTTGCGTGCCCGTTCCACATTGTCATCTTACTTGCAACAGCAGTACGTTGCCGTACACTCATTGATATGCTAATTCTCTCTGCCCCCTCCCTCTCTCCGTCCCCGCCCCCCCCTCTCTATATTTAAGGGACCGTCACAGAAACGACCCCTCTCTTTGTGCCGATTTGTGTCCTCTCTCTGTGTGCCGTTGTGATGTCTGTCTGCTTGTATGTCTGTCTATAGTTTTCTAGTTAGATTTTTGTTGCTATTTCTTTTATACCTGATGATGATTGCTTGTGTTGCAATCGAAACGTCGTAATATGTTATTTTAATTTATTATTTTATTTTTAGACGTGACTTAACCAAAAAGAACCAAAGAATAATTCCTGCAGTCACGAAAGCTCCTAAATTAAGATTGAACCACTTCTACGGGGAAGTTTTAAGCTTATCCTTTTTCTTTCTGGCTATTTGTTCTCTCTGCCTGTGTCCTCTCTTTGGAATTTTCACACTTAAAATTCTAACTTAGCAAATTTTGAAACACGTAATCAACCAGGCTATGCGTTAATTGTGTGTTAACCGACAATCTGTGTTGTATTACATCACATTTCGATATTTTGCTAGGTTATTTAATTTTCGTGTGCCTGTCTCCTAATTTTCTATTTTGCGTGCCCGTTTTCAATTTTGCGTGCCCGTTCCACATTGTCATCTTACTTGCAACAGCAGTACGTTGCCGTACACTCATTGATATGCTAATTCTCTCTGCCCCCTCCCTCTCTCCGTCCCCGCCCCCCCTCTCTATATTTAAGGGACCGTCACAGAAACGACCCCTCTCTTTGTGCCGAGTTGTGTCCTCTTTCTGTGTGCCGTTGTGATGTCTGTCTGCTTGTATGTCTGTCTATAGTTTTCTAGTTAGATTTTTGTTGCTATTTCTTTTATACCTGATGATGATTGCTTGTGTTGCAATCGAAACGTCGTAATATGTTATTTTAATTTATTATTTTATTTTTAGACGTGACTTAACCGAAATGAACCAAAGAATAATTCCTGCAGTCACGAAAGCTCCTAAATTAAGATTGAACCACTTCTACGGGGAAGTTTTAAGCTTATCCTTTTTCTTTCTGGCTATTTGTTCTCTCTGCCTGTGTCCTCTCTTTGGAATTTCCACACTTAAAATTCTAACTTAGCAAATTTTGAAACACGTAATCAACCAGGCTATGCGTTAATTGTGTGTTAACCGACTCTCTGTGTTGTATTACATCACATTTCGATATTTTGCTAGGTTATTTAATTTTCGTGTGCTTGTCTCCTAATTTTCAATTTTGCGTGCCCGTTTTCAATTTTGCGTGCCCGTTCCACATTTTCATCTTACTTGCAACAGCAGTACGTTGCCGTACACTCATTGATATGCTAATTATCTCTGCCCCCTCCCTCTCTCCGTCCCCGCCCCCCCTCTCTATATTTAAGGGACCGTCACAGAAACGACCCCTCTCTTTGTGCCGATTTGTGTCCTCTCTCTGTGTGCCGTTGTGATGTCTGTCTGCTTGTATGTCTGTCTATAGTTTTCTAGTTAGATTTTTGTTGCTATTTCTTTCATACCTGATGATGATTGCTTGTGTTGCAATCGAAACGTCGTAATATGTTATTTTAATTTATTATTTTATTTTTAGACGTGACTTAACCGAAAAGAACCAAAGAATAATTCCTGCAGTCACGAAAGCTCCTAAATTAAGATTGAACATACTATGGGCCTGGTAACCTGAGTTCGATTCCTAGCCACAGATAATGTCAGTAGTGAGTGATGTCTAGATCTCTCCGAAACCCCCACCACCACCATTTTAACAACACATTCCTGCGGAGGGAGCTGGTAGGAACGTTGGGTTGCTCGGTCAATGGCCACGGTCAACGGCGTTGTGGTGTATTCCGCAAATATGCCGGACTATGAGGGTGGGCACAATCCGGCGTGAGTAGGTTAAACGTTGAGTTTTATAAGGGCACCACGGGGTGACCAGCCCCTCTCCACACAGCCCCACCCCTCCTACCTCCACCCAGCCCCACCCTCCCCACCCAGCTCCTCCCCACCCAGCCCCTCCCCACCCAGCCCCTCCCCACCATCCCCTCCCCTCTCCACCCAGCCCCACCTCTCCCATTTTTGGATGCACGACGGACGGACGGACACAATAATCCCCTGTGGGCTGGTGGAACCAGGTGGTTCCTACCAGTAAAAACCTTCATCAGTGTGGTGCAGAATGGTCAAACAAGGCCCCATGGCTAACACAGTATGGATAGGCCTTCAGCCAGAAGTATCTGACAAAGGACTGTATCGTTATTATATGATGACACAGTATAACCATTTTCTTTTCTGCAATGTTAATGTGGCACGATTAAACTTGCCCCTACTATATATGTTTTACCAGCTTCATTATTCCAATCCCATTCAAATTACGAATTTACACATTCTTCCGCTTACAAAGTAACAAAGCTAACAAAACAAATAGAAATGCCATCACATTTGATAAATTTAGGGATTCAAATTCAAGTTGGTAAAATGCATTACATAATACATTTATTAAATAAGTCTTAACATATGATGTGATGTCAAACATGCTGCAAGCGGTACAGTTATTTAATTAAGAAACGCTCACGAACCTAAATTTAATGCGCAATGGAAATTCGACTCTCAAAGTTACACACACGCTTAAAGAAAAGTAAATATAGTCTGGGCCCTTAATGGGATTTCTGCATGCTGTTATACGGAGAGAACTTTTTTCTACACTTGATTGGCTTCAAATGCCTGCAATCGGGTAAAAGCTGAACACCGAGTTTTTTTGTGCAAACTATTTCACATGCAGCCCAACCCGAATTTCTCAGTCTTCCCACATTTAACAATGTTTCCCTCCCGAGCAAGAGTCCCCTTTGTAACATGGCCTGCAGCATCAACATCATCATCATCATCATTTATCACCAAGCCATGTAGATATAATTATATTTAAGATAGCTGAGTGGAGCGTTCGGCTTTTTTTCTCTGTCTTGGCCTCGTTATTTTGTGTTTGACCTGGTCTCATTGTGGTTCAGGTGTTAATCGCGGAACCATATTCAGGTCCTTGGGTTAATTGCATGGTACACTAACCATTGTGCCACTCATGGTCTTATTTAAGTTCGGGAAAAAATATCCTTAAATTCGGATGTAATCTAATGTCGTGGAAATCAATAACACCTACAGTTTACTTTTATGCTTTTCAATTGATAGCATAGGTCATATCATTGCTTTGAAACAGAACAATATCATGCATACTGTTTGAAACATCTGTTTACAATGCTCAGAACATTATATTTGTGATATTACTATATTTTATACCTCTAACCAATTTAAATTTCAATAATATCGGGTGCATTTTCGGAAGATAAGCACAACTTGAGCCTGGTCATTTTGCTTGGATGGACAGACACTACCAATCGATGTAGGTACGAGGCTACAAGGTGGCCAGCAGATGACAACGTTGAGTGTCATTCCTTCATTTTTTGAGGATTTTCTCTTGATTCCTCCCTGAAAAAGAGTCTTCAAACTCAATGAGTCATTCCTAGGTAAATTGTTGGCTATAATTAACTTCCATTATACTCGCTACATAATGTAATACAATTATAATGCATGTGCATTCGATAAAAATGAGTGGAGTATCAGCACAGTGGTTAGCAAGCTGCATAATAAATCTGACCACTGGAGTTTGACTCCCAGGCACAGCTGACATCAGTGGAGAGTGAAATGTGAACCAATGATGAATCCCCCTTCACCAAGTTACGCTGAGCAACCTGGTGAAGTAATGTTCATTCAACACCCATAACTGACACGGCATGTGTGAGGCCTTCATCCAGCAGTTACCAAGGACTAAACTATTATTACATATAATGATTACACAATGATTCTTCATTATATGTTGTGTACGTACAGTTATATTGTTGTCGTTTGTAGCGTGTTTAAAGCAATGCCATTTCTATGAGTGAAATTATATTTCAAATAAAATGGGTTTTCGTAATTTTGCCGTACATTACAAGCAGCTTGGTAGATCGGGGAGCGAATTATGTTTTCAGAACAGAGTCAACGTCGCTGAAATCCTCTATTTCATCCAAGTATGACCACAACACATCACACAAGAAAGCATTGTTCCAGTCTAGTAGTCTCGTGCCTGGTCATGAATAAATACGCACACACAAAGACAAAGATCCCCCGTATAGCCTTAACAGACTGTTGGGGCAAGTGCTGTTAGCGAGCACCTATGAAGGCCGGCACGGCACACGAGGTGGTGGTCGGCCAGCACTACACCCGTCCTCAGTGGTGATGTTTACACACGGCACCGGGTGCTCATTTGAGACTGAGTCTACCTAGGGGAGGCCCATGACCGACTCATATAATCGTCACCGGTGTGGTGGTCGGCCAGCACTACACTCGTCCGCCTTTGTCTCCCTCAGTGGTGATGTTTACACACGGCACCGGGTGCTCATTTGAGACTGAGTCTACCGAGGGGAGGCCCATGACCGACTCATATAATCGTCACCGGTGTGGTGGTCGGCCAGCACTACACCCGGCCGCCTTTGTCTCCCTCAGTGGTGATGTTTACACACGGCACCGGGTGCTCATTTGAGGCTGAGTTGACCTAGGGGAGGCCCATGAACGACTCATATAATCGTCGCCGGTGTTGGCCGTGACAGGAATCGAACTCGGGTCGCCGGTTTCGTAGCGCAGCGTCGCGCTCACCGCGATACCACCGCTGCCCACTGCACACACACACCACACGCCCCATGACCACAGGTGTGGCTTTCCCCTGATTGCATTAACCCGAGCTCTCCGAGCCCATTGCACCCAACATCTCGGTAAACGAACAGAGAGAGAGAGAAGCAACCAGTCTGCACAGCCGTAGCAGCGCTTTGCGATTGTTTTACAGAGAGACTACTGAAGGTGACGCATCAGTTGATACAATTGGGAAAGGTTATTAAATGCCCTCTCCCTCCCACCGCCCACCTACCTCTTATCCACGCAGCTGTATAAATGCGTTCGCCACAGTTAATTGATTCGCAAGTCACTTGTGGGTGGGCGAAAGTGTGTGTGTGTTGCTTACTCCTCTTCCAAGACGTCTGGGTCAACACGAAAGAGTAGATCGAGAGGGGACTTTCTTGAGCTCCCTTTCGTGGAGGTCCTTCCACCAGCATGCATGATGCACTTCTTTCGCACCGTAAGTAGCCGACCGTTCTAATCAAAGTAATTGCAGGCGCTGCACCTTTGCCTTTGCCCCGAATGAAAGTAATGGGAATAATTCAGTGTTGTCTCTTATCTGCTTGATGCAAGGCTTAACTACCCGCAGTGAGTTGCCAGATGAACCAATGCACCTTTGCCTTTGCCCCGAATGAAAGGAATGGAAATAATTCAGTGTTGTCTCTTATCTGCTTGATGCAAGGATTAACTACCCGCAGTGAGTTGCCAGATGAACCAATGTTCGTATCAATGCCTTAATCCTGTTACCCTTGTGATAACGACTAGAAGAATGTTGATATGGTCCCCATTGTGATAAAGGGTGCACATTAGAGGCTGGGATATAAGTACACTCCTGAAGAGAAAGGGCACACGTGCTTATAAATCGTGTGTTTGTATCAGAAGTTGCCCCTCGCCTTCCCTCCACCAATGTAATGTAAGCGTAAAAGTAGCACATATCACACTGTATGGCATTTAAACCGATTTCTATGAGTGATGTATCCTCACTATAACATCCGGAGGTTTGTAAAGAAAATGCGAGAGATTTTTCTGTGCGTGTAACTTTTAGCCACTATATACGTCTGAACGAATAAATGCAATACAAACACAAAGAAAGGCAAGCTAGGACACGCCGCAGGGTTACAAAGCGGTTCGTCGGTGACAAATGTGGCACATAAGTGCCATAAGGGATGACACATTAAAGACACGAATTCAGGCTTGCAAGCCAGGACAGGGTTAATGCAGTGGAGCGATGGGTCAATTACCACTCAATCTAGCACTCGGACCGGGCAGTGGGGGGGCCTTTCAATGGATTCAGACACGGGACAAATAGGCTCATTTTGCCTCCCACCAACACACACTGCCTGCCCTGGTGCATTGATTTGATCAGAGAGAATTGTGGCTTCCCAAGACCCCCCCCCCAAAAAAAAAACCCAGCAACTATTTCAGACTGCCTTGAGACATGTATTCTTCTACTATTATGATTCTCAATAGGTTCCCTTAGTTTGGCTTTGACATTTTCACGGAATATTAAATATCCTAAATTAATATTAATGTAGTTTTCCCTGCAGCAGTTCGCATATGAAGCATGTTTAATAATGAAGGTAGTTTTGTATCATTGTCTATTTTCTGCAAAACTATCAGCGTGTGTGTTTGTGATCTGGCACTCCCTGTTGTGTAATCATGAAAGCAGCATGAGCTTCGATGTTTTCACCGGCCATGCTGTTTATTGTTTTCTCTGCTACACACATTTTAGGCACAAAAAAAAAACAGCGATGTCTTTCAAGATATTACTCGTAACAATTTATTATTTTCGAAGGACAATTAGATATTATTACCGGCAGCAGCTACATAGGTACCTCATCTATATCAATATATCGTATTATGAATAGTACGAAACCCATCAACATCACAGACAGAGTACGTATACGTCTGTAAAGAAGATGAACGACAGTGTCTTCTGCCGTCGTGGTAAGAATACAAACAAAAATGATGGCCGCGGGAAGCCTTACTGCCCTCTCGGCTGCTCCCACCAGCTGTCAAGTAAAAGCAGAGGTACAGCCAGGAAACTTAGAGAAGAAGAGTGGTTGCTCTGCGTGCCTGCCGCTTGTATGATTACTAGAAAATGCATCGATTGAATTTCTCGGTGGGGGAGCGATGGCGATATATTTCCCCTGGGGTTGTCTTGTCCAAGCAGAAATCAGATCACGAGTAGGGATTTTTCTCTCTCTCTCCCTTTTCTCGTTTTGCCTCTGTTTTTATTTATTTATTTCCGTGGTATGTGCTTATTTGTTAATTTGCTCACCTGTTAACGATGTGTTGTGTCAATGGTTATTCGCTTTAAAATCCATGAAATCTTGACTTAAAGCTTTCGTGACTGCAGGAATTCATATTCTTTGGGTCTTTCGGTAAAGTCACGTACTCTACGTGACTTTACCGAAAGACCCAAAGATTATCATCCATGAAATACAGTCTATACATTTTTTTTTTACAAATAATAGCCAATGACGAGCGATGGACAAATAAGTGTGCACATTGGTGTACATAGTTGTTCTGTTGTGAGCCCCCTGTTATAACCTGCATTGCACATGATAGAACACTGATGGTACTGATCACGTCACACTGGCTACTCATTTTAGGCTGAGCTTTCCCAGGTGATTGTAGACTTGGTGTAAATACTGATTGCCAAGTGATTTGCATTCCGGTCAGGAATCAAATTCTGGTCACTGGATTTGTGAGATGTGTAGGCCATAGGCCACACTATACGGCCATTCTCTACATATATAAAACACAATAGTGTATGTGTGTGTTGGTACTTATGTATTCAATAGCAAGAGACGATCATGGCCAATTCGGTTGGCATCATGACACCTCACCATTGCTTTCTTCCTTGAGCTCGATCCTCTAGTTATTGCAACGTTGACAGCAAACCTCTTAAGGTCTGGTCTTACAGTACACCATATGGCTACAGGTTTTCTCCTTGGTCCATGACCTCTGAGTGTCACTCCACAGCTTATCTTAGTAACGTGCCCCTCATCCTCCACACATGTCCTACCGATTTCAACCATATTTTAGCGATTACATTTCCAAATTTCCAAGTTACCCTATTGCTAAGTTGCTAGCCTCCTATGCATCGACCTTTATTGAAAGGGCAGAAGCATCATTTGTAGATTGTTCCCCAAAGTGCATCTCTCCGTCTCCGACCCGTTCAGTGACAGCCACATTGCTTTTGTATTAAATGCCTCAAATGTATTTTAATGTTGAAGCTGACCTCTCGTCTTGAAACGTGGTTGACGCAGCCCAACGCAAACTTTCCCTGCTAACGGAATGCATCTCCTTCTTACAATCCTCTTCTATTAAACAAATTCTGTTTTAAACACACAAAGTGTTCTACTCTTTAAACATTCTCACTCTGTGACAAGGGTAGTAAGGGCTCATCTGTACAAGCGGCAGCACAACAAACACTTTACACATGAACAGTCACGCGACAAGTGCCACCATTGATGTGTCCTTCTGTGGTAGCAAAGTGCGTTATGACCTCAGTCCAACATATCTAGATGTTATCATGGAGAGAAGCCTGACTTGATCATAAAGGACTCGATGATCATCAAGCCCCACCAGGCCTGAACAAACCTGAATTATTCCAATTTGATGCCAACGCTTTTGAAACCAGATTGTTGCTGTTGTGTCTGGTACTGTTGCTATAGTTTGTGACAATTACTCAAATGTATTTTGTTCTTCATCTACAATAAGAGGACACACATGGGTGTGTGCTTTTTACACATGTTTGCCTTGTTTGAAAAGTAGTCTAGTATGCAATAATCGTGTATAATAACAAAAACGCAATATTTGAGAATGTGCCGACATTTATTTTATGTTTATAAAACTATATTTAACAAGGCAACTAAACAAAATGAGGTAATTAAAAAGTGTTGACACTAAAGATCACAACAGTTAAATGTTTTCATTGTTTTCTTTCAGAAACTATGCTATACGTAAAAATTGCAATGTGAAATGAGATCATGAATTACCATATCCAAAATACAGACAGTAATCTACGGCAAGCTTTCCTTTCTCCAGATGAAAGTTTTCTTCCGCACAGTGCTTCATTGTCAAATTTTATTTACAATTTGAATTTCTATTAAGTCACAAAGAAGGTGTCAATTAAAATGGGCCCTGTGAATACACTTAGGAGCAGTGGTATTGGGACTTCAGAATTTGTAATCGCATAGTGCCATGGGAAATCTGCAGTCATTGCGGGGAGGCGGGCAGGGGGGGGCACTTTGGGCCTGTGCCCCTCATTACTGCATCAGCTTCTACTCCTGGGCCCCAACACACAATCGGGTTTGGAAATGGTAAATATATAATGGGTCTGCCAAGGAGGCACACTAGAAGCTGATAAATTGTACTGTATTCACAATTAAAACCAAAGTGATGTATTTTACATGCATGCTCTTGGTGTACCACCGGTTTGTAATGAGATCGACCGATTAAAAAAAGAAGCAAAATTTGGATCCGGACTAGAAAATCAGAGTGAGTGACTGTCAATGTTGAGTCCTCACTCGATCTGCAAATCGGATTCTTCTTTAGAATCTGATTAATCTGCAATGTATAATGTCTGCAGGAACCCACAATTTTATTTATAAATTGATTGTTTTCACATTTTTAAGAGCTAGTAAACTAGCAGTGAGGATTTTATTTGAGAATCAATTATTTTTAACATGTAAGATAATATGCAACCTAGAGTGGCTGTAGGTGTTACGAGTCAATACACAAATCAATATTTTTTTGCCATTCTGTAGTTGTGGCACACACCCGTAATATAGTGCCATGAGTTGGCGGATCACGTAAAGATTTGTCAAACTCCAAAATGTGCGAGGCTGTGATGTGACTATGGGGATGGCAGCATGGAAAGTGGATTCATGGTTTTATTTTCTGTTTTGGATGTTTTGAATATTGTGTCATTTTTTGGTTGGAATTATTTTCCCATTAGGTTTTACAGTTTCCTTTCACACGAATAAAACCACTCCTTATCTAATATGGAATTGGCAAAACACCCCGTTGCAGGAAAAAATAAAGTCCTGAGACTCAGTGGGGATTTTTTGCATAGATTACACTATTTTTATTATTGTTGTTGATCTTATGTAAACGATACAACATCTGTAGGACTCACAATAACACCTTTGTTTCACTAAAACATGCGTAGAATCTATCATGGCTGCTGGGTTTCCATGAAGCACTGTGTCACTACTCCACCATCACGTAATAAACCAATGGAAATTTAAGACAAGCCATTGCCATGCAATTGTGGGCATGCAACCCAAATTATGGACCGAATAGTAAACCACTTTTAGTCTGCACTCCTTCAATGGAGAAATAGCAAAACACATGAACTCTCCACTAGCAGACCTTGACATTGGAATTTAGCTCCTGAACATTTTGCCATGCGCAGTAATGGAATGGAAATTGTTAACATTGATCCAAATCGATCCTGTGTTGATGCAATGGCTGATCCAGATTGAAGTGATAGAATTGTAGATCAGATCAGAGCCTTTCAGAATTGCATTTTGATGATCCAAACCACAAAAAAATTTACTATAAGGTCAGGTCCATACAACCCACATATGCAGGTATATTTATATGCACATTTGTGTTTTCTGTGTAACCAGATAGCCTACTAGAGTTAATATTCAATCCTGTAATATTTTGCATGCAGTTTATAAATACACTCTCCGGTATTTTTTTAATATTCAAGCAGAAAATTACAGCACTACAATTATTGCACAGCCCTGTGATGATGCCTGTGCATATACATTGTTGATTGTGGATTCTGTGTATATTGTAACACCTATGTTCCCGTATATATGTAAATCAGAAATCAGAAATCAGAAACGGTTTTAATCGCCATGTAAGTTTGCACAGACAAGGAATTCACTATGGCGAGACGGCGCATACATTGACCAAGTAGGAATCTTAACTTATATAAAAGGTATACACTCTAACTATACTAACGTTACAAAGTATAAGTAATACTAAAGGGCTAAAATCTTTAAAATTATGAATAAGTAGACCTTATAAAATGCAAAATGTAAAATGTTAATTAGCCGTATTAAACAATCTTAAAATACAAAAATACAAATAAGATTACACGTTGTAAGTATGGAAAGGTGTAATTATGTAGATAAAATGTTATAGTAAGTGTAACAGTCATTTTAAGTGTAAAAGTCATTTTAAGCCCTTGGCCTTGTTGAGGAGGCCAACAGCGGATAGGAAAAAACTATTTTTATGACGTGAGGTTTTGGTCTTGATGGACCGCAGCCTTCTGCCGGAGGGGAGTAGCTGGAACAGAGAGTATCCAGGGTGCGAGGAATCGTCCGCAATCTTCCTCGCTCGCCTCAGGGTCCTCAAAGTGTGCAGGTCCTCAAGGGTTGGTAGATTACAGCCAATCACCTTCTCAGCAGTGCGGATGATACGCTGCAGTCTGCTCTTGTCCTTGGCAGTGGCAGCAGCATACCAGACGGTGATGGAGGAGGTGAGGATGGACTCAATGATGGCTGTATAGAAGCACACCATCATTGTCTTTGGCAGATTAAATTTCTTCAGCTGCCGTAGGAAGTACATTCTCTGTTGAGCTCTCTTGATAAGGGAGCTGATGTTCAGTTCCCACTTGAGGTCCTGGGAAAGAATAGTGCCCAGGAAGCGGAAGGACTCAACATTGGTGACTGGGGAGTCGCACAGGGTGATGGGGGTGAGTGGGGCTGAATTCTTCCTGAAGTCCACAACCATCTCCACGGTCTTAAGAGCATTAAGCTCCAGGTTGTCCTGCCTACACCAGGTCACCAGGTTGTCAGCTTCCCTCCTATAGTCAGACTCATCCCCATCAGAGATTAGCCCAATGAGGGTGGTGTCGTCCGCAAACTTCAAGAGTTTGACGGACTGGTGACTGGAGGTGCAGCTGTTGGTGTACAGGGTGAATAGCAGAGGGGAAAGGACGCCGCCCTGAGGAGATCCGGTGCTGATTGACCTGGAGGCAGAAACTTGTGATCCCAGTTTGACACACTGCTTCCTGTCAGACAGGTAGTCTGTGATCCATCTGCAGGTGGAGTCTGGCACGTTCAGCAGGGAGAGCTTGTCCTGAAGCAGGCTAGGAATGATGGCGTTAAAAGCCGAGCTAAAGTCCACAAACAGGATCCTGGCGTAGGATGCTGCGGAGTCCAGATGCTGTAGGGTGAGGTGGAGGGCCATGTTAACTGCGTCATCCACAGACCTGTTGGCTCTGTAGGCAAACTGAAGGGGGTCCAGTAGAGGGTCTGTGATGGCTTTGAGGTGTGCCAGGACCAGGCGCTCAAAAGACTTAATTACCACGGAGGTAAGGGCGATGGGTCTGTAATCATTTAATCCTGTTGGCCTTGGCTTTTTGGACACTGGAATGATGATGGAGGACTTGAGACAGGCTGGTACATGACATATCTCCATGGAGGTGGTAAAGATGTTGGTGAACACTGGGAACAGCTGGTCCGCGCAGTGCCTGAGGGTGGCTGGAGAGACAGAGTCCGGCCCAGCTGCTTTGTGTGGGTTCTGCCTCTTGAAAAGTGTTTTAACTTCTCCCTCCTGAATGGAGATAGTTGTCTCTGTAGTGTGGGGTGGGATAGGGGCCTCTTGGGTGGGAAGGGGTAGTTCAGGACAGTCCAATTGTCTTTAAAATCTGCAGTAGAACTCGTTCAGGTCGTTGGCTAGGCGGGAGTCGTTAGTGGTGTGGGGGGCTCTGGGCTTGTAGTTGGTGATCTGCCTGAGCCCTCTCCAGACAGAAGCAGAGTCGTTAGCAGATAACTGGTGTTTTAGTCTCTCTGAGTACAATCGTTTAGCCAAATCTGACTAATCATCGAATGTAATATACATTTAATATACTTATCACTTTCTGACAATGTCTCATTGCTGGCATTATATCATATGTACTGAAGTGGACCCATGGCACGAATTCATGTTGTCTTTATATACGTCCAGTACTTCATGAACGCTGATCGTTTAAAGCCCCACTTTCAACCTCCCATTTGCAACATTTTAGTTTTTGTAATTTCATCACCAAAAGCCATCCACGTACGTTCCAGCGAATGCCTTCCAGGAATCAAGTTGGGCCTTATGCATCGAGTTGGGATTGTGCTCACATGCTTTACCACACGGATATTATTTTGGGCCCGAGTAAAAAAAATAAGTAGTAATACTCTGGGCTACGTTCCCAGGGTACAGATTAAATCTGTGAGCCTCACCCTCCAATATGTGCTGGCGTGCAACTCGCGGACGGGAGTTGCCCCACCGCGCGTGTGGGTTTAGTTATTTTCCTGCACTCGTGCCCACCACTCGTGCCCACCACGCGCGCCCGCAGACATCCTTTTTTTTCGCGAGCAAACCAAGGCTCAAATAAAAAAAAGAGACGGTCGCAGTTGAATCCTACTGTGAAATCACCCCTGTCGCCTCAGCAAACAGCGTGTTCAGCGAGCCCGACACCCGGAGGCGCAAAGTTCTTGTGATCTTGAGGCAGTGTGATGTCAGAAGCAGAGCCTCCCCATTCCTAATTCCCCGCACCACAAACTCTAAGGAACGGCGATTATTTTGAACTGGTCACATTTATTTATGTTCAGCAAATGGTACTCGAGCTTCCGTGTGCTCTATAATCCACGTGCTCATCTCTGTCTCTCTCAGCTTCGTTCCATTTTGTTGGTCAATGTTTACATCTTCGGATCAAATGTCATAGCAGGTAATATACACTGATTACATTTCCTACTTCTTTAGGTAAAAATTGAAAACTAAATTAAATCACGACGTTTCGGGCGCAACACAAGCATCCTTCATCAGGTGGGGACCACCACAGCGAAAAATATCGCTGAAGTATGCCAAAAAGATGGCTGTAACAAGGGATTATATAGCTGAGGGGGCGGGGGGTGGCAGGGTGAGTGTGGGGGCGGGGAGAGCTGTACCAGTTCGAACTCGAGGAACATCCTCACCTGATGAAGGACGCTTGTGTTGCGCCCGAAACGTCGTGATTTAATTTAGTTTTCAATTTTTATTTCATTTTATTATTTTCACCTTTGTGACTTTACCGAAATAACCAAAAAGTATGTTGTTCGGTGTTATGTCCGTTGATTTACTCCATGTGCTAAGGCTATTAAGTGCAACTACAAAACCCTTTGCAGTGGTAACATGAGTAATGCTGTCCTAACATGAGTGCCAAAACCTGAATAAGCTCCCAGCACGCGGAGCAAAACGTCGAACATTATGCCGAACAACCCGCGCTACAATCATGAAACACATCGGAGAGCTGTCAAAATGTTGCTCGTTATAGGAGCAATAATGTTGCTCAGTATACTCTAAATGGCAGGTATTCTGCAGCCATTCTCTCCCCAATCTCACCCACTCGCCAATGGAACTATAAAAATCAGCCACCTTTGCTCTCAAGCAGCAGCCGTAATCACTGCAAATTCACGGCAACACAGGCAGCGAGCGCGGGCATTCTCAGAGGGGCAATTCGCTCCAGCGGGGATCCTCCTTTATTTCGTTGCTCATTTCTGCAAATCCTGGTGTGGTTGCACAAATTGTCCCTGTGGGACCCGTCGGGTATGGGTACAAGAGTAATGCACGGCCATGGTTCCCAACCGTTGGTTCGTGGAAAAAGTAAGCGTGGAAGATCCTGTGGGTGGCGCCGAGAATGCTCGTCCAAGTTTGTTGAGTGCTCTGCTTGTTACGTGCCAAGTGGTGAACGATCCTATTGCCCGGACCGTTGTGTTCACCAAGCAGCATTGTAAATATCAGGCGATTCACGGGTAAAATGAAACTAAGTAGAATGTCCAGCTATTCTCGATCCACCAGTGGATGAACGCCTCCCCCATGGCATGTCAGGCATGGGTTTGATTTTATTCAGCATCTACAACCAGGCTGGTCAGTGCAGGTTGGTAAAGCGATGGACAGGACCTGTTCAGATATTACGCACCACCGATGTTAGCCACGGATAAGACTCAGCAGATTGATCACAATCAAAGTGCAGCTTGTGAATCACTGTATCACTGCCCCATCCCAAATAATGGATATAACTACATAATATGTCTATAGTTACTTACTCATTGCCTATGTGAATTAAAATCCATCTTTAACTAAAATAATCCTACATAGGTCATATTGTTTCGAGAGATATTTATGAATACATAATTAACTATAATCCCCTTTACCAAGAGAGTAACATTAATTGTGGCATTGCGGATATTGGACACACCTAATGCAATGGGCAAGTTAGTTGCATTGTGAAGTGACGTGTAGTGGCGTAACGCCCGGGGTTAGCAAAGAGAGGGTGCAACTGAGGTCACGCAGAGGTAAGCGGGCAGAAGCAGTGATTGAGCGGGTGCATTTGGGGACGAACAGGTGCAAGCGTCGAGACATGGCTTAGGCGCTGGAGAGGCTGCATCAATTAGGGGGAGAAGCATTGAGTGGGTGCATTTGGGGACGAACAGGTGCGACCGTTGGAACACGGGGTAGACGCCGGAAAGGCTGGAGATGGAGGCGATAAGAGAGAGAGAGAGCGCGTGCTGGAGGCGCCGTAGAGGCGCCAGCTTAATTGGGGGTAATTGAGGACCCCTAATGAGGAGGGATATATAAGGGAGTGTGCGGAGCGACACGGGGTTGTTGTTGGTTGAAGCTCAAGGGATGAAGATGACAAGAGTCGGGGAGTAGACGCCAGGGACCTCGTCCTCCCCAGCAGTGTTGGCTGATCCCCTGCAGGGGGCAGGGACGAGGGTGGAGGTGTGAGGGAAGCAGGACAGGTTAGCGGAGTATATAGTGAGAGGTTAGCAGAGTATAGAGTGAGAGCGATATCTGAGTATAGAGTGAGAGAGATAGCGGAGCGTGGAGTTCATAAAAAGG
Source organism: Lampetra planeri (assembly GCF_965212315.1). Taxonomy (NCBI): domain Eukaryota; kingdom Metazoa; phylum Chordata; class Hyperoartia; order Petromyzontiformes; family Petromyzontidae; genus Lampetra; species Lampetra planeri. The sequence continues at coordinate 4,723,085 of NC_136120.1, forward strand.
GTGTGTGTATGTTAGTGTAAGAGAGGAGCATCCACACGAGATGCAAGGTTAATAAAGTGACACAGGAGAAAAGCGAGTGTCTGTGTGAGTACTTCACTACATATGGATAAAAATGGAAAAGAGATTAATAAGAAATTGTTTGACCAATACATTTGTGTATTTTGTAAGGTAAATGTAGCTTTCATTTGACCATATGAAAGCATACTTTTTAACTTGTATTTTACGAAACAGTATTGCATATATTTTATATATATACTGCATTTACTCATTGTAAAGACAGACTTGTGGGCTTGGCCTGGATACACTGCTGGAAGGAATGATGGCCGATGGTCAGGAATAATTATGTATTTAGCAAAATTCAAGGAATAGAAAGTCGAATTGCATGTCCGCTGGAGAGATGGAGCAATTAAATCAACTCGTGTGACAGTGCTAAATAGAGTATTACACCGCAGGATCATATAAGTTGGTCGTGGCTTGGTGTGGGCCTTCATCCAGAAGTAGATTGAGACATGTATATATAAACAAAGATCCCCCAGTTAGCATTAACACACGGTTGGGGCAAGTAAAATGTGTTTGTTGCAATGGGGCAAGTGCTGTTCACGAGCAATTATGAAGGCCGGCACGGCATACGAGGGGGTGGGTGGCCAGCACCATGCCTGAACGCCTTTTGTGGCCCCAGTGGCGATTTTAACACATCGCACCAGATACTCATTTGAGGCTGAGTCAACCGAGGGACCCAATACCAGTTCAGATAATCATCACTGGTGTTTGTGGCCATGAGCGGGATCAATCTCGGGTCAACGGGTCCATAGCACAGCGTCCTAACCACTGCGCCACCACTCCCCAATTTCAAACAGAGATACCCACAGTGTATGTCAAATGTTTTTGACTGAACAAGTCGGTACACATTTTGATGCCACATTTGATAATACTAGTTAACTAGAAATGCATTTCTTATAAACTGGCAGGAAATTGGAGTAGCATCCAATTAGCATTCAATTTGGTGTGATTTCCTCCCCACAAATATTGCGTTCTCACAACTTTTTTGAGTGGCCCTCATACTTATAGTCCATCATGCAGCTTGAGTGTTCAATGGTTGCTATAATGGCGAGCCAGGGAACTGACACGTGAAAAATTAGTCTCTTTCATGCAGAACAAATCCATGTGTAGCAAGTTAAATGGGCTTCAGCATGGTCACTGATGGCCACACAAAACAAAAATGTATATACACCTCTCGATATGTGATGGCCTTTATTTGCTCATTGCTACAGATACATTCTGAGAGCACAGCATCGGCAGCAATTGTGGAAGATCATATGGCGACTGGCCCAGTGAATGTGCCATTAGACAGATGCCCGTGGAGGATTGCCAGTGTTTCATGTCCAATCCTTGAATTCTGGCTCTGAAGTGCCCTTTGGAATCGTGCTGAGGTATGGAAAGGTGCGCGGATGGCTGGATGGCTGAAGGCACTCATAACGATTGGTTGCTGCGTCAGAGCACTGACTCAGGAAAAATGCGTACGTTGGCCCAATGCTGGCATGTGGTTTACACCGTCGGCCCAACGTGCCGTGTTTACTGATAAGATCCCAGGATTTGGAACCAGGCAGGAACCTCTAATTATACCGTGTTCTCAAGTGTTTTACACTGATGGGCTCGACATAGTCACCACAAATGAAATGAAAATACGTTCTGTTGTTAAGTGTAGTTCCCTGGCATGTAGCAAACTCATGTTTCTGGGTTTCAAAGCACAGTGTGCGAACCACTGTACCGCTTCCCCACCCCAAATAATAATACCAGTCTGACCAGTGTGACGAAGGCATGCTCAAACAATTTCCATGGTAATGCCTTCATCTAGCAGTGGATTACATAAGGCTGCAATTTATCTAAATCATATGTATTATTTAACACGCAAAAACATACCACTCTGTGTTTGTTCCGCATTGTTCATTACTCTAATAATGGTAAGTAACATTGCACAATCTACTGGAAATGCTTTAAATTGACAATTACCCTACGGAGACCAACACTTTGCCGTGCCTGCGAAATAAACACGTAATGCATAATTTCACAAACGCACCACATTTAAAGCTATTAATAACGCATTACCATGAAATAGTAGTGCAACGGTAAGTACAACTGTTCATCGGTACTATTTATCTTGTTACTACAACAATATTAAAAAGGACTATAAATCATTCGACGCAATACACTCAGTAATTATATAGTTCCATTAAAATACTGTTTAACCATTAATGACATTGTTTAATAGGATTCTGCCTACCAATTCTACACATTGTACATATTCATCACAAGCACTATTACATAAACAAATACATTTAGAGGAAAAGTGAAGGCAGTCTTGACAATAAGAACCCATTCCTCGTGAAACTACAGAATGCTATACACGGCAATTGCATATGTGGTTTCCTTATATCTCTATTAGGAATGCATTTTCAATAATAATAGAAAAAAAACATGGATTTTTTCATTCATTGTTTCGATTCAATTTCGTAAAAAAAACGTTGAGTTTCAGATCATTGACATTACTATAATAGCCCAGAAATGTGTGTAACGCGCGTGACGTCACTCCACATGCCCCCCCCCCGTCATTAATAATAAAATAATCATGAGCGGGTGGATTTTTACATTCACGTGGAAGGTCGAGTGCAAAGATATTTTTTTTTGAAATATGACGTTTCTTAACAGAAAGCGACGGTCAAAAATAAATCTACGCAGCACAGTGCTACATCCGTCCGTGACGTCACTGCAAAAGAGACCCCCCCGTCATTACTATCATAAGCAAGACTTTTTTTTACACAAATTCGCTTTCAATTTGACGTTTCTTTATTGAAAGTTACTAAAATAAATAACTCTACGCAGACGTTTCTTTATGTAAATATTACAGCTTCCGTCCTAGCACGGGCAAAATGCTAGTGGGTATATATTTACGTAGATACATACTGACGAAAGTGACGTCACCCAATCACGCTTGACATACATTTTGGTAGGAAAAGTGTGGAAGTGACGTCATGGTCGTGCCATCACTTTAGGTTTTTGGATCAATTTGAAACAAACACTTTTTCGGATCCCACAAATTTTTTGTTGAGGCTTAACCCTTAGATTTTTCAATTCATCCACACATCGGAAGCACATCCCTCCTCTCTTCCAATCTGATTTTCTATATGAATCTACACATAAATGCATAAATAATTTCTGCTCTCACGCTACATGACAGTTTTAACCACAACTTGGACCATCTTTATTCCATCCCGGTTTTATATGTGGTCAATTTTTTTGTACTTAAAAGCCCAAATTAAATAGCAATTACGACAAATTGCAAACTACAATTGCAATTGCTTACAATTGCCGGAAATTAACTGAGCCTGTGCTTAACAAGTAACTGGGCATGTAATCACGAGATTGTCAACATTAAATCGTGCTTCAATTGTACCATTGACAACAGGCATTGAATGTAATTTAAAACAAAACAAAAAACTATTTTTTTCACCAACAAATACAATTAACCAAAAACCAAATCCCATTAGAAGATAAAGCTTTTGGATAATCGAGAGAAACAGGAGATGAGAAAAATTGATTATAATCTAGACTTAAAACGTTGGTGACTGCATTAATTCATATTCTTGGTTCTTTCGGTAAAGTCACGTAGATAGAAAACAAAAAAATCTAAATTAAAAGCAAAAAACCCACGACGTTTCGATCGCAACACAAGCGGTCTTCTTCAGGTGGAAAGAAAAGAGGGCAAACCTCCAAATGTAGCTGCTTATAAGGGCTCCATAGTAAGTGGGAGGGGGAAAGGGCTGCGCGAGAGACAGGGGAAGAGAGAGGGGGGGCAGAGATGGGGGGGGTAGAGATGGGTATACCGAGGTGCAATCCCTCCCTCCTCCTATCTCTACCCCTCTCTCCTCCCCCTATCTCTGCCCCCCCCCCCTTCTCTCTCCCCCAGTCTCTCGCGCAGCCCTTTCCCCCGCCCACTTATTCTGGAGCCCTTAAAAGCAGCGACATCTGGAGGTTTGCCCTCTTTTCAATCCACCTGAAGAAGGCCGCTTATGTTGCGATCGAAACGTCATGGGTTTTTTGCTTTCAATTTAGATTTTGTGTTTTCTATCTATACGTGACTTTACTGAAAGAACCAAGAATATGGATTATAATCGCAATACAGGACCTGAGACTGAAACCTTTGTAATAAATGTGAGTGGAATTTGGAAGTGCATATTGCAAGAATGACAGCTGATGCCTAACAAAGTAACAACCGAGAAGTGGAAATAGGGAGCTCATCCAGATTTTAGTTTTTCATCACTGGGTTAATAGAGCAATGTTTAGAAAAGTAAAGGTTGGGCAAATGTGTTGTTTTCTTAACCACATGAGAGAAGATATTGTGGTGTCAATATAATCTTCATCACATTGAGAATTGACTCGTGTAACTCTTACCTATAATGGCCTCCCCACATCCCTCACCTCGAAATTTAAGTTGATCCACATTGTTGCTGCCAGATTTTTTCCTGTATCTGTAAACAAAATCCCATCACTATAATACGATCCCTCCACTGGCACCACACTCAATCCTGCATCAACTCCAAGATCAACCTCACTGTCTGTAGGATCCTCCATGGACTTGCCCCTGCCTACCACACAACTGTCATCTCACTAGACTCCCCCTTCACGTGCTGTCTCCTCCAAAACCAAAGCCTTCTGTCAACCTTCACTCGATGGAAGTCACTCCTTCTCTGCTGCTTGCAATATAGTCTGGAATTCACTGCCTCTGGCTACCCACACTGGGGAGACACTGCAAAGACCATGTTCAGATCCACGTTCAAGACCTTTCTTTTCTTCTCTTCTGCATATAGCTGGCTTTGGCTATGAAGCATCTTTATTCGCACATCTATTATAATGTCATCTAAATCCACCCCCGGCCTAGAGCGAGCTTTCTGGCCCTTACTCCCTGCTCTAAAACAAATCCTCAAATACGCCCTCTTCTTTCAACTCTCAAGATTCCCATTGGTACAGAGTCTTGCAACATGGTGAAATTTCAGTGCTTTATAAAGCCAAATGGTATTGTAAATTATATTAAATGATTACGATTTCAATAAATGAAACCCACAGAAACCGTATGTCTTAATGAAAACATAGTTAAAATGATATTACTTAATAGTACAAAACATTACTACTTTTTAGTTATGTACAATATGCTTTTCATTTACATTCTCAGTTAAATCCCTAATATTCTGTAATGGGGATTCTACCATGGTGTAATGGTTAGCACACTGGATTTTAAATCTAAAGGTCACTGGTTTGACTCGATCTTCCGGCGCAGTGTTTGACGCAACAGGGCAAGTATATTACATCCCCCCCCCCCGCCATCTCTGTCGACTCAGCAATATAAATGAGTACTGTATACCACAGTTGAGTCAATAAGCAGGTCACGTATTGTGGGATAGAGTGTGGGTATTCCCACCTCTTCCAAGACGTTTGGCTAGCTAGAGAGGGTCTCCAGAGATCCCTCGAGTGAAGGCCATTCTGTCAGCAGCAGTTTGAGCAAGCGATTGTCGGGCTACGTTAGGTGAGGTGTGAGGCAAATCAACATTCACTGCATTATAGAAATCTGCAAACAAATAATGCAGTTCGGGATCATTTTTGAGTAATGGTTCAGGAAGGTGACACCACTGAACCGCTTCAGGTGTCTCTTCAGTAAGCCGCCCTTGCCAACAATCACTTCACTCTGTGTAGTGTGTGGTCTTATGCACGCCCATCACCCTATACAGTACATTTGTAATGCGAGCGTAAACGGGGTTTGCTGCTGGGCTCTGGCCCAATCACACGGCCCGGGGTATTGGGGGGCGGAGCCCAGTATGGGGGGCGTGTGGGAGGGGCCTCCGTTCACCTCGGGTCCAATTGGAAGCGAGGTGAATGGCGGTGGAGCCAGCAGGGCAGTATGGGAAGGCCGGATCTGACGATCTGGAAGGGGAGGAGTCAGGGTCATGTGGGAAAGAGGATATAGGTGGGAGCCCAGAAGGGATCGGGGAGTTGCGGGAGTAAAGAGGCTGAGCCACGTTGGGTGGCCGGAGGAGATCCGTGCCATCAGCCACGTGGCTGAAGGATCTTCGGCACGCCGTCAGCCAGCGGTGTGCGGAGTGGGGGAGCGGAGGAGCTATTTGAGGAGCGCGCGTGGGCGCGCGCGAGGAGACGCTAGTCCGCTGTCAGGACCAGCGGGGTGCGAGGAAGAGCCGAGGAGCTGACGAGGGAGTGCGTGCGGGGCGCGTGCGAGGAAAGGAGCCGATGAGGGAGCGCGTGCGGGGCGTGCGCGAGGAGACGCTGGTCCGCGGTCAGGACCAGCGGGGTGCGAGGAGGAAACTAAATAAAAAACCAACGGAGACCAGCAGTGCCTGACGAAGTCTTTTATTACACATTCAGAGTACCCATCTCTCAGAATAGACTTGGTCAAATTAATCAAAAGTCAACATCTGCATGTGCAATGTTGTGTTTTTTCAGCTGTTATCGATAGGCATAATACCATCAAGCTCACTACATCAAACGAATTGGTTTATCTGGGCAGAACAGAAGGATTCAAACCAAGAACCTCCGCGATGCTGGCTCAGCAGCTTTATCATGAAAAATAAACATTAACCCTCTGACCCACCGAGGCACATCATTAATTTGTTGGCAAGGAATTCATGCAAATATTTTCTGGGCCTACAGTATTGAGGACACAATACTCAATGTGTAAGTGCCAGGCCTCCTGCAAGAAATAAAAGCATACTCTGCTACTGTGAGTATGATTAACTTAATACTCACAGCTTTGGGGTTAAGGGAATTTCTTGAGTCGAAATGCTATTTTAAAGCTGCCTCTGGGCAGGTGAGATTTGTCACACAAAGATTGTCCGAGAGGTGACTGACTGGCTGGAAACCGAGTTTTTATGGTTTAGCTGAAAAGTCCTTGGAATTAGTGTCCATTAAAACCCACGTTAGGAATTCATCACCATGCTCGTAATTCAACTATTGAGCAGACTAGCAGTTAATGACGGACTGAAACCGAGTACAGATTTTTGCCTAAATACCTTTGCTACATATTCTATATTAATACATACAAGCAAAATTATAAATAGCCCAACATAATCCATTCATAAGAATATTCAGCTCTTTGTCAATCCACTGCAGGATGAAGTCCTCAACAACACAATGGCAACCGTGGGAACTGGTTGCTTCACCACGTTGTTCAGTGTGGGTTGGTGAAGGGAGCGATGACCAGTTCAGCGGTCACTTGTCACTAATCCTCGCCGTGACTGAGACTGGAAGTCATGTCACCGATGAACTCGGCTAACCAGGTTCATTGCACAGTGCGTGAACCACTATGCCACTGATCCCCGCAAATGTTAGCTTAACTAGCAAAAATATTTTGAGGGGAAGATATACTATACTCTCTGGGGTATGACAGCACATTTGTACTCAAAGGTAGAAAGCGTAGTTATTATCATTATGTATATTAGATTTAACAAAACATATTTTGCACATTTAAGAATTTCTGTGGTTGTAAATTGACATTATTTCTTGCATTATCATTTTATTATAGGACCAATAGCAAGATCCCAGAATAAAAACTTATCAGTTCTTGTTAGGATTCACACGAATCCTTAAGCAATGAATGCCACTATAAGCATGAGTAAACCAGCAGATGTGGATATACATGTTTAAATTGTGTTTGATTTGTGCAATTTCACTCATTTTCTTCTCTTATTCTACTGCAATTCGAAATGAAGACTTATGTAAGTGTAAATTTCAGTAAGGAAGGGGCTGTGTGACCGATCGTTGTGACCCAACCATCTATCTCGCAAAACAGCACAACCCGAGAAGACTCGACACATTTGTTCTCATTATATTGCACAATCCAGTGCTGTGTTCCCTACGGCACCTGACTGACTCAAAAGTTTTTTTTTGCTTTTCATTGCAATGTAGCACCAAACAATGCTGGTTTTATGCCTCGCTGTACACGTTCAGCTGTACCACCCACCAATATCTGCGACCACATAAGATCTTTTTTAGTTTTAACTTTTTAGTTTTCATTTATTACAGTTTTTTTCTTTGATTGTGTTTTCCCTTAGAACCGAATTGTTTTTTTCTCTCTTTGTGTATTTTGCTGCAATAAGTTGGTAAAAGATGTAAGAATTGTTTCAATAACATTTGTAAAATTACCATTAGTCTGGCAGGTATTTGATAACAAACATGAAGAAACTATATTTTTATAAAATGCTGTACACCATGACTTAAAGCTTTCGTGACTGCAGGAATTCATATTCTTGGGTCTTTTGGTAAAGTCACGTAGATAGGTTCAAAGAAAATAACAAAAAACTTTTGATCGCAACACAAGCGGTCGTCATTAGGAAAAGGGGGGTTAGCTCTTAAAGATAACTGCTTATAAAGGTTTGAAATGGGCTAAGCCCAAATGTCAGCAGCCAATGCCAATGCAAGTGGTGGGCCCCGACCGCGGCGGTGGTGGGCTTTCCACCAATCAAAGGGCTGCAGGCAAAAATTGGCATGTCAATGCAAGATGGCCGAGCATCCTTCACGGCGAGTGCGCCAAGGTGGCCATGTTAATGTGAGAGATCAGCATGTTAATGTGAGAGATCAGCATGTTAATGTGAGAGATCAGCATGTTAATGTGAGAGATTAGCATGTTAATGTGAGAAATCAGCATGTTAATGTGAGAGATCAGCATGTTAATGTGAGAGATCAGCATGTTAATGTGAGAGATTCGCATGTTAATGTGAGAAATCAGCATGTTAATGTGAGAGATCAGCATGTTAATGTGAGAGATTAGCATGTTAATGTGAGAAATCAGCATGTTAATGGCAGATCATAAAGCAGCAACCTCGAGGATGGTGCGCGAGGTAGCTGTGTTCGTGAAAATTGTATCTGTTAATGTAAAAAATCAGAGAGCCGAAAATAACAACTAACATCGGAAAGTGGTAGGCTGGGAACATCACAGCCAGTTATGACTTAAACTGGTTAATAACGTCTTTCCAATGATTGCTCAATTTGTACCCATCTTCTCGGTTGAAATTGTGTTTGTGTCTATATATATGGATGGCTTCATGAACGAATCTTTGTTGATAGCCAGTGGGTTTGCAAAGTACCTTCGTCTTGGAGAAATCAATTTCGTGTGAGCCCACCGCATTAAAACAATGATCAGCCACGGCCGAGGTATTGGTCCTACCGTGTTTCAGATGTGCCTTATGTTCACGAACACGGTCCGAGCCATGTCGCTTAGTTTCCGCAATGTAACTACTGCCGCAGACACCGCTTAGTTTGTAGATGTTGGGGTATTGCATGTTAGGGATTACATCCTTCACAGATGGGATCAGATCACGAATTTTATGTACTGTGTTAAATCGAACCTGGATCTTGTGTTTGTTCATGATTTTGGAAATATTTTTGGTGACCCCTGCTATGTATGGCAAGGTGATGGTTTTGATTGGGTCCTCAGATGTTTTTTCCCACTGGTTGGGGTGATAGCTTTACGGGTTGTGTAGTCTGAATAGCCATTAATCTTGAGGGCTTGGTGTACGTGTTCCAGTTCACTGGCTAGGTGATGATGGTCAGAAATACATCGAGCTGTATGGTGTACAGTTTTGATGAGGGTATTCTTCTGGGATGGATGGTGGTGGGAGTCAAGTTGTAGGTAGGCATCCATATGGGTGGCTTTCCTGTAGACAGTGTCCCATTGAGCCATCTGGTCTCTTTTCGATTAAAACATCTAAGAATGATAACTTGCCATCATTTTGCACCTCCATGGTGAATTTGATGGCTGGGTGTTGATGTGGTTGAGGAATTGGTTCAGAGCTGGTCGGCCATGTGGCCAGATGACAAACGTGTCACCTTCGTACCTCTTTCACAAGGACGGACGTAGAGTGGATGCCTGAATGGCATCTGTCTCAAAATTTTCCATGAAAACATTGTCTACAACTGGAGATAAGGGAGAACCCATTGGGGTACCTTCAACTTGTTTGTAGAATGTTCCATTCCAGGTGAAGTAAGTGTTGTTGAGGTAGTTACTCACCAGGGCCGGTACATCAGCATTCAGTCCTTGTTTGACCAAATCTTCAATGATTACAATGGTGTCAGGCACAGAGACTTTGGTAAACAAAGAGACCACATCGAAACTAACGAGCAAATCACCTGGAGATAGTAAGATGTCCTTAATTAACGATACCAAGTCTTACCAGTGAATGGTTGTAAGGTCTCAAACAGAAATCGGACTCGTTTGTAGGTGGGTGGGTCAATACGGATTTTTGGTTAACCATACAATCTGAGTGGTCTAGCAGCAGAGGTTTTTAGGGAAAACCGCTTAGTAGGTTCGATTAAAGATGTCGAATCAGTGATGATATTGTTGGTTTTCGTGATGAGGCGGTTGGTCGGATCTCTTTTAATTTTGATATAGCTACCACTGTTTTTTTCTTTGAACATATCTACGTGACTTTACCGAAAGACCAAAAGAATATGCTATACGCAGGTAAATTTTAATGACTGATACTGTACTTGTAACTTTCATCATCATAATAATAAAAATGAGCCCTGAGACTACCATTGAATGGAAAATGTGTTCCATTAAAAGTTAATAATGTAATAAAATATAACAGCAACGTTATTTAAAATGCCCCAACACGTATAACCTATACAATTAAGCAATACAGGAGATATTTAGCCATAACGATACAACAGGACTTTATTTTTGTGTAATGGGAGATGAAACAAAACATTGTTTTCAGAAATGAGTTAATGAGCCATGAGGCCACCCAGCTAACCTTAAACAAATATCATTTAAAATAATTATTCCTTAGCATTTCTTTGCCATTTCTCTACCTCAACAGGGCAATGCAGTCAGTTTCAGCGAAATGCCGCGAATTCAAATTGACATCGATGCTGCACCATCATTAAATTTGATGAATGTCAGAGGACGTTCGTCAAACTTAAGAGGGCATTGCAGGAAGATAATATTACGCACATAACCTGTACTATTTGAAAAAAATGTCGTGACAGAATGCAGAGCCGGTTTCTGCATAGCATAACAATAGTCCAGCCGTTCATACCTTCGAATCAATAACTAAGTCAACTGAATTAAGTAGAACATTAAAATGTACGTGATGTTATAAAAAAATGCAACAGGTATTTTTTTGATGAGTCATTTGTGACCATCAGCACGTCACATTCGAGAGCCTGTTTTAATTGTGGTGGGTGCCTCAATTCAAACTCTCTTAGCCCAGCGCCCAGTCCGACAAGCTCCGAACATCTGAGACATGCCAACTATATTCATGTGGCAATCATAGTTAAGGTAAAAAAATATATAATTCTTGCCAGGAGGGACCGATGCCTTACCCACACGGTCACAGGCTCCCTCACAGGTTTTAAACCACCAACATTGGGTGTGAAAACAACGGTATAACCAGGTGACTCGTACAATATGGATGGCAGCCGTCTACTGCCTTCAAACTGCCCAGGGTGTCGGAACACAAAATGTAAAATTATTTGTTTCCTACTGTGTTCATGCTCACGCAGCACTTCCGATTAGCACGGTTGGCTACTTACGGTTCAAAAGAAGTTCAACATACATACATTGGCCGTGAAACTATGATGGAGGCAGAATTGTGGGACATTTTAAGATCAGTATCATAAGGGTGGTATTTGTTAAAATAATAATAATAATAAAATGAAGAGCAAGTACAAATTTTAACATTGCTAATTACGATTAACACCTAAACTGCCCTTTGGCTAGTAAAAGATTGCAATAAACTCATAGAGCACATTTCGTTAAATAAATCTCATGGAAATTCAAGCAATTACTTCTGTAATCTGTATACATATTAAATGCTACCAAATGTGAATTAAATGCATTTGCAGGTCACTCACACCTGACCGTTCACCCTTGTTACAGGGATTGGCGTGGCCAGCACCGCACCCGGTGAGCATTGTCTCCCCGGTGCGGATGTTTACACACCATGCCAGGTCCTCATCAAAGGCTGGGTTGACCAGAGAAGGCCAAGGACAAGTTCGGATATTCATTGCCCCTAATGTCGACAGTAGCTTGGAATCGAACCCAGGTTCCTGAGTTCGCAGCGTTTTTTGTTAACCCCTACACAAACGCTCCACCCAAAAACGCACTCACATACACAGCATATTTTAAAATACCAGGTTACCAAATTTGGACGAATGTAACTTGATATCACTCACTTTGATGATGTCGGGAGCTTGGGTGTTTGCTGTTGCCCTGCCTGATTTATGTTGTGTTCGTCACCGCATCCTTGATCCCGTTCGTTTCTGTTTCCCTGTGGTGGTCTCGTGCCATGTATTACGTTAATGTGGTTTGTGATGTTCAGCAATTTGAGATGCAATTTGCATGAATGACGCTATGTAAAATAAAATGATTATCATTACTGGAGGAAAGGGCTTTTAGCGGGGACGTGTTTAGATGAGCATAGCACACAAGTGGAATAAACGAACAGCAGAAACATTTTTTTATTCACTTCAGTCTCCATGTAACTGATGCTGATAGTATGCATTTGCGTGCATATAAATGCATGCACATGTATGCACACACAAAGACAAATATCCTCTGTATAGCCTGAACAGACTTTTGGAACAAGTGCTCTTAGCGAGCACCTCTGAAGGGAGGCATGGCACACGAGGGGGTGGTATGGCCAGGACCACGACCGGCCGCCTTTGTCTCCCCAGTGGCGATGTTTACACACCACACCAGGTGTCAAACTCGGGTCGCCAGGTTGGTAGTTCAGTGCAAACACACACGTATCCCCATACACACATGTCATATAAATTCAAGGACTGCTGCATGTTTATTATCTTCCCAAATACATAGAGCTAGATACATCGCTAATTAAAATAATTCGACACAACAGTGTCAAGAAGATATTGCTTCTCAGTATATTAGATCGGGGATATAACGCCATCGAAGAAATTAACTGCTTCACTGCCCTCTACTGCAATACTCTGCCAAGCTTGTTAATTAATTGTGAAGCATTGATAACATGCACAGTAAGTTTATACCCAAAGACTCGTGAAAACTTTACAGCGTAACTTATAAGGCTGAACTGCAAAGTAAAATAACTCATTCAAGAACCATTTTGTACTCTCATCAAAACCGTATGTACTACAACTCATGACAAGGAGATGGGAACATATGTGAAGAGATTTGAAAGTTCTGTTGATAGGAGAATAGATATTAGGAAACGTTTAAAATGAAAGGAACATTGCATATTTCTGCTATTTTTTTCCCAGAAGATAATTTCAATGCCACAACTTTTTAAATGAATGTTGAAAGATCTTTTAACGAGAAAAAACATCCAATACAACAGTCAGCCCCATGAATACGCACTCCCGTTCGACGAGGTTAGCTGCAATGGCCACACCGGCATCAATCGCTGACAGTCACGTGGGAGAGTTCACCTGCCATGTCCATTGGACTAATGTTTGAGCCTAACGCTATTTATCAGCATGGCAGTTTTTTTCTTCCCCCCCCCGTAGTAGCCTTTGTTGCGTGCCAACACATGCTGGCATGCATTATCAAATGATGCATTAATGATAATCTGCGACGTCTGCACATATTAATGTATAAACCCCGATTGTTATTTTGCCTTAGATGGCTGCCAGAGTTTTTAGCAAGAGTGCAAAACATTCTAAAATTACATTTGCATCTCTGTGCAGGATTGTCATTGTAGCCCTTGGTTGCAAGTATCATTGGGTTTTTATCAACTATATAATGCACGTTATGGGCATCTTTCATTTGGGTAATCGGTTGCCAGTTGTGTGATATGGACCGAACCATTTCTCTTAACATTTCCCAAATTCACCTTCAACCTGTCAAGTGGGAAGCAGCGGAGGGCTGTGGGTTGCCGAGTGACCTCTGCCCTCGACACCGAGCCAGCCTGCAGAATCAACACTTAACTTCCACCTATGGCTTGGCCATCTTTGCAGGTAATTACCAATGCGTCTTGCCTGCTGAAAAGTAGATATCAATCACTCCGTGACAAAACTTAGAAGACAAGATTGTTTGTGCTACAATCCCAAATTCTGAATGAAAATCACCCGTGTCTAAACCGTAGCAATGCTAATAATACTAAATGATGGTTATAACCAATACACGAGCCTGAATAAAGCAAATTATTGTCCCAGGATACTTTACCAGAGAGATACGTATCCAGATTTATTTAGAGCTTAATTCTGCACTTTTGCAGAATGTTTATCGATCCCTTGAAGGAAGGTGAGGTGCCCGAGTTAACCCTTCCCGCCAATGAGGAGTTGAAATTGCAACCTCCCGATTGTGAGCCGCTCGCTCTTCTGCTGATCCACCTTGGCTGGTTAAATTGTACATTTGTAAGTAACACGCACTTACAGGCCCGTTTTCAATTCCCCTTAGCACGGCCATACTTCACTGCGTGGGTCCGTGCGAGTTTGCAAAGTGAGAGCGCATGGCTGGGTCAACTCATGTTGCCAGATTTTAGAGCGTAGTCCACTTAACCACTGCTCCAATATTCCACCAAAGTATGTTTTACTCAACATAAAGGTAAAAACAAACCTTGAAAACATCCTGCCTCAGCAGCTTTCCCACTATTTTTTCTCCTGATTAGATTGCTTGTGTTGCGATCGAAACGTCGTAGTTTTTTGTTTGTTATTTTTTGTTATTTTCTTTGAACTTTTCTAAATGACTTTACCGAAATAACAAAAAATATGAATTTCTGCAGTCACGAAAGCTTTAAGTCAAGATATAAAATAACAGATTGTCAATATTTTTGAATAGCATAGAAATGTTATTCATAGTGTAAGGTATTAGTGAATGTTATTAAACACCATAATTGCACCATTTTACCAAATACTCGTAGATACGAATGCAATGAAAAATACTATATTTATTTGCTAACCTCACACGCTATTGAAAAGTTTCCATTATTCATTGCTGAATGTGATGTTTTCAAATGTGCTAGCTATATAGCTCACTATTGCTCTAAAGTAATTTCACAGGAATCTTTCGAGAAGCGTTCTCAAGATATTGGGCTCTTAAAATTGCATTTCGGCAGCAATAAATTGAATGGTTCACTGACAGAAGAGTTCGGTGAAAAAACAAACAGGTCTGCAGGTAGAATCCAGGCAACATTAACCTCTTAGCCCTTTCATGGGTACAATGCGCATGAACAACATGACCCCAATATATACAAAAATAACTAACTCAAACTTTTGTATACAGTGCCATTCAAATAAGGCCTCATGGTGCTTCACATGAATTAACCCGAACCTTAATCACAATATCCTTTAGAAACACAGAGCTGTATGCAAGTACAAACAAAAATGTTTAAAGATGGAACCTAAAAGACAACCGATAATGCTCTGGGGAAGAGCATGGTTCCACATATGAGGCGCCTGGCTTCTGATACTGCAGCATGTTACATCACCAGCCCCTGCCTATATAGCATGAACGGGCACGGTGTGGGTAAGCATTGTTTTTCCCACCCAAGTATGCATCTGTTATCAACAAAGGTATATCTGTAGGAAACTAACAATGCTAGATTTATAATCTTCATAATTCAACCTTCTTTAAACACGTAAAAAATTACCAGTTAATAAGTTACCTGAAATTTCTGCATGTTATAGCTTTTGATTTATCAACACATTTTCTTTGATTTATGTTCAATTTCTCATGTTGTGCTTTGTGTTTTAATCTGCTGCCTGGCAAGCCGGTGACCAGTGAGTTTTCTGCTTGAAGTTTGTAAATGTGTGCTTGAGATAGAGCACTTGCATGTTTGGACAGGACGATTATTCGGTGGATGTACCGTTGCTCGTGATTAAATGTCTGCAAAGGAGCTGTGTTACAGCACAACGAGACAACGTCCTTTGCATTATTTTACACCCGGCGGCTGACACGCGTGTTTGTTTCTCCAAATGATGAAACGGCCCGATCTCTTGTCCAATGACTTGGTTGAGAAGGATGTTTCGAGCGTGACAATCTGAGTTGACAGTCTTTTTCTCTCTCCCTAACGATGTCTATGATGCCTGCTCACTCCCCACAATTGCTTAATAAATAACTTGGTAATGTATCGCTTTGCTAATTGGGTCCTTCATGCCTCTAATTAGTCTACCTTAGCTTAGCCAGTATAAAAAAACGGAGATGTATACAAGACTGCCAATCTGAAGGAAGAGCGCAATGCGTTTTCCACAGTTGGTAGATCCAGAGCGTAGCCTGAATAATATTTCCATGCATGTAACACCACCGCCATAGTTAATTTTCGCAAATTACACCCATTTTTTTGAAGGCCGCGCTCAGCTGTTTAGCTTTGATGTGTCAAAGAAATGTCCCGAACGTAATGGAAAAATAGAGTAGAGAAAAGCTTTGAAAAGGTATAATTTTGTGGTAATAACAATATGGTCAACAAACCTGTGAATGTTAGTGAATGAGCAGGGACAATTGTACTTGGTAAAAATAAACAAGAATTTAAATGATCATGCTTTGAAGCTTTAATATTATGCTAATGAAATATAAATATTAAAAAGTAATAACTTTATTGTAACCTTCAGCAGTTCCCATGAAGATGGGACATTCAGGATATTTCACAACCTAATCAGTGTAAATTGACGGCATTAATTTATATCCTCCATCAACATGTAGTGATGACTCCTAAGCAGCCCAAATGCCTTCTGGTAATTTTCTTTGGGCTCAATTAAAATTCATTGGAGTAAGTGTTTCAAAAATAATTGGTTCTTTCTTCTCTCCCCACCTTCCTTTCCCATCCCCCTTGCTTGCAGAGAAACAATAATGACCGTAAATATTCACATTGACTTTTGTTCCACTGATTTTTAATGGTGTTTACCCTCAACATTTGCATCTTAATAAGAGAATACGTATAAAAAAAACACCACGGCAGGGTCATACTATAATACAACATTGACTCAATTAGATCTGGGACGTAGTTCTGTGAGCAGCTTCCCCATATGTTATCCCATTCTCTTGAGAGTCAATTGCAAATGCTGAGATGGTGGTATATTAGTGTTAACGTACAACTAAGCACAAAGACACATGCACACTCAGAGATAAGATCCCCCTTTAGCTATACACAGACTGAGGCAAGTCATTTTAGTGAGCATCTATTAAGGCAGGCATCACACACAAGGGGATGCTGTGGCCAGCACCATGCTCTGATGTTCTCGCACTGGACCAGCTATTCATTTATGGCTGAGTTAACCTAGGGAAGCCCAGAACCCGAATTCAGACACCTGGCACTGATGTTAGCCATGAGCGGAAATCACATTCAGGTGGCCAGGATTGTGGCACAGTGTGCTCAACACTATACTACTGTAATGCGGGCGTAAATGGGCGGGCCGGATGTGACGATCCGAGAGGGAGGAGTCAGGGTCACGTGGGGGGAGATGGTATAGCGGGGAGACAGGAAGACATCTGGGTCAGTCGGGGGAGTGAAGAGTGGAGAACACGTTGGGTGGTCGCCGTGCCTCAGCCTGGTGGCTGAGGGGCTCATGACGGCGCCAGCCAGCGGGGTGGAAGAGAGAGTTGGGGATAGAGACAGAGAGTGGCGAGATCGCCACAGAGGCCACGCAGGGCTGAGGTTGGAGAGTGGCGAGATCGCCACAGAGGCCACGCAGGGCGAACGTTGGAGAGTGGCGAGATCGCCACACACGGTAAGACTCGGCACCGCCAGCCAGCGGTGACCGAGCACGGAGGAACGGGGAGCAGCGGTGGAGCTGCTGTGAGAGCAGCCGGAGGGCTGCACAGGAGATCTGCAGCGGAGCTGCAGAGGTGTGGAGGCTACGGGAGCGAGGGCAGCTATGGAGCTGCCAAGGGGGAGAGCTCTGAGCGAGGGCCGTGCGGGAAAAGTGTAAGAACCCGAATAAAGGACAACGGAGACAGACCCAGGATCGAGTCCTTTATTACACTGGTGTCAGAAGTGAAACGGCATGTCAATACAGCTCAGAAGAAAGAATATGCCTGCGCCATCATCTGCTACATCATCAGACTTACTCATTGAGACAGATGGCGGCGCAGCTGGAGACCTTGAAAATCGTGCTGGCGCAAGTGTGTGAGCTCACCATGCCGCGTACGGTGGTGGGGAGAGCCGATGGTGGTCTGCAGGCCGCCGCCTTGCCTGCGCTGCCAGCGCCATCTGCCACGAGGCACGAAGACGCCATCTTGGGCGTGGCAGGGGAGAAACGGCGGGAAGCCGCCATCTTGTCTTCACCGCGGCGGGGAGACGCCGCCATCTTCAACATCGCGGCGGAGAGGCAGCCTTGCGCTGCCATCTGGAGGTGCCGCGGGGAGAGCAGCCTGCTGTGAGCTGCTGTTTTGTGACGAGGAGCTGCGAGGAGAGGACGACGACGCTGCAGCTGCTGGGGCGGGACCTCTCCCGTCCTGGCTCGGGTGCGAGACAACGGAGCAGTCAAGTCATCGTTCGAGTTCTGCGAGGCGTCAAAAGTTACCACCCTGCTGTCCTCTGCTTGCTGCAGCCCCGGGCGAGTCGTAACGATACGCACCCGGCCTTAACACACACCTCACCCATCTTTCGTGTGCCGGGGGGCGATTTTTCTCATGTCTCGAGTGTGCGGAGCGCGGTTCGGGCTGTGTGTATGTGTGTGTGTTGACGATGAACGCGCTATCTGCTTGTTGCTCGGTGTCAATTAGTGTGTGTGTGTGTGTTGAGGATGGACGGAGAGTCTGCTGTGCTTGCTGAGTGTCAAATTGTGTGTGTGCGCTGCGGTGTGGAGTTGTTATCTTGATGGCGAAGTTAATTATTAACTCGGGAGCGTCGGGTATCCTGCGCTGTACCATCTCGTGGGTTACCGTGTGCGACGGGCTTGATTGAAAAATATTTTTTTTTGGTGTATTGTGCTGCAGGATGCTGCGTGCGATGTGGTTGGTTGCAAGAGAGAGAATATTTGTGTTGTTGCTGCAATGTTACGACTGGATTAATGGTGTGTTGGTTGCCTGCAGATCTGCTTGCTATTGTGCTTAAATGTACGCGTGTGATCGCGATATGCTGACTGCATGTGCTGTCTACACCGTTCTGTACGGTTACGGGGTGCAATGCATTGGTTGACTATTGGGTTTGGGAGTGTTATTAATTGTGCGTACCTGTTGGAAAGTGGTAACAAATTCGAGGGGGACCCAAAAATTTGGTTGTATGGATGTTTATGCACACGATATTGCGTGTATATTATAGGTAAATTGGCACTTTTTGAGAGAGAGAGCACGCGATGAGGGTGCGCGATGACGCCGTTGTGGGTGGCTCAGATGTTAATGGTGATGGGACCGTAAATTGGCGCCAAGTGGCGTCGCTCATTCGGTTGATTGCATGCAGCCAGGAGTTGCTTTGCGAGTTGGTGTGTGTAACCAATGTGTTTTGGTAAAATATTGGTTAAAAATTCCACGATATGACTGCTGTGCGCAGCAAGCTGGGGCTGTGCGTCTATCGTTGGTGGGGTTGTTACAACGTGACGGGGGATGCATTTTGTGACCCCCAGCAAAGGGAAGCTGGGGTGCACGCACGGAGAAAACTTGCCAAGTGTTCGCACGTTGGGCCGCCATTTTGCGCGCACGCGGGGTATGGCGATGATGCGCTTTGCGCAAAGGGCCGCCATTTTGAGTGCGCGCGAGATATTGCGCGAACGCGCTTGGCGAAGGGGGCCGCCATTTTGAGCGCGCAGGAAAACCTCGGTGTGGCAAATATTCCATCTGTTATGCCTGCCATTGTTGATTGGGTGATGCACGAGTTGTGGTCACATCAGCCTATGGCTGATGGCTGACCTGACAGCCCGGAGGCGAAACCTCCGTGGTATGTCTCAAACTAATGGGCCGTGTGCTCATATGGCTCGGGGAGTCATGGTTCAGTTGTGCGGTGGCAGACTGAACCTGGTGTGCCGGGGGCTCACGGGATTTGGGTTAGGGCGTTATTGTCTCTATAAGAGAACATTACCCCGTGGGGGGGGGTTGTTGGTGTCTGGCCTTGCCGAGGGATTGATCTTCCCTTGGCTATAAAGCGTCAGACTATAAGAGGCTGGTGTGTGTCCATCGCTGATGGGATAGTAAGGGAGGAGCATGGCCGAGTGCTGCTCATCCCCGAAATTGCACTAGCCGAGAGTATGATCAGTGGATGTTGCTGTGGTTTGACGACCACGGTGAGGGTTAGGGCGAGTTAAACGTTACCGCTGGGGAGCGTGGCTCTCTCCACGCGAGGGTGTGCAATTAGGGGTTTTGTTGAGAGTGACCGTGGGTACATGCTGTGTACGTCTGATGTCTGTGCTGGTCCTCAAGGGAGGACTGCTGGTGGGTAAGAGCAGAAATTGTTTTTTGTTGTTGTTGTCATGTGTAAATAATATTGTTGTTAAAATGTACATACTGGGGTATCCATCGCGTTTATTTTGGGTAATTATTGGGGTTTTTTTAAGCGGGCCGGAATTACATCATCTCCACTACCCTGGGGCCAGGTGGCTGTCGTGTACGGCATGCGGATGTGCGTTGTTGTGCTGTGCCTCAGGGGATTGGATTCTCCTTCTCGTCACAGATCTTCGGCGCCTGCCACACTGGGTGTTACCTGGTGTGCTAGCTGGATGAGGACTTGAAGGAGCAATTGAGCGCCCGTTCGTCATTCTGCTCTACCACTTGCTCTTTGATGTTGGACTTGAGCCGAGCGGATGGAACAACAACATGGACACGCTCTAAGACACCACATTTCTGGGTTGTGCGCGTGTGCCATTCTTGCGTGTCGGTTGCCGTTGTTGTGCTTTGTGCCATTATTATTCTTGTTGTTCTGTTCCGGTTCCTGATCCCTCCCCTTTCGTTACTTGTGTTGTTGTTATAATCTCCGTTGTGTCTGGGGGACTCCTGATTGTGATGCCTTCGCCCGCATTATTTTGTTCTGTTTCAGCCGAGGACGGCTGGAATTTTCTCTACGGGGGAGGGTGGTGTAATGCGGGCGTAAATGGACGGGCCGGATGTGACGATCCGAGAGGGAGGAGTCAGGGTCACGTGGGGGGAGATGGTATAGCGGGGAGACAGGAAGACATCTGGGTCAGTCGGGGGAGTGAAGAGTGGAGAACACGTTGGGTGGTCGCCGTGCCTCAGCCTGGTGGCTGAGGGGCTCATGATGGCGCCAGCCAGCGGGGTGGAAGAGAGAGTTGGGGATAGAGACAGAGAGTGGCGAGATCGCCACAGAGGTGGCCACGCAGGGCTGAGGTTGGAGAGTGGCGAGATCGCCACAGAGGCCACGCAGGGCGAACGTTGGAGAGTGGCGAGATCGCCACACACGGTAAGACTCGGCACCGCCAGCCAGCGGTGACCGAGCACGGAGGAACGGGGAGCAGCGGTGGAGCTGCTGTGAGAGCAGCCGGAGGGCTGCACAGGAGATCTGCAGCGGAGCTGCAGAGGTGTGGAGGCTACGGGAGCGAGGGCAGCTATGGAGCTGCCAAGGGGGAGAGCTCTGAGCGAGGGCCGTGCGGGAAAAGTGTAAGAACCTGAATAAAGGACAACGGAGACAGACCCAGGATCGAGTCCTTTATTACACTACGACTACTCCCCCCTCACACACACACTAAGCACACACACATAAACATTGATATATGCATGCATGTACAAACACATACAAATACATATTCTCACGCAAACACAACTGGGCGCATACACAATTACACACAGATGCATGCACCACGGATGCTGTAATAAACCGACACATTTTTGTGAACGTGTTGTGTTTTTGTTGTTGCTGAATACAGCAATTGAATTTAAGAATAACAACAACAATTTGAATCAATTTGCTTTTAAGAAATATAAAAGTGAAGAGGAATATGATATGTTCGGTGAACAAAACAAAGCTTTGGTAATATTTACGTTTTAACCAAGCCAACATTAGTGCTCGATTAATTTTAGATTTGAAGCGTTCGTGACTGCAAGGATTCATACTCTTAGGCTTTTTTTCGGTAAAGTCACGTAGGTAAAAAATAGAAATAAAATTAATAGAAGTGTTAAGTAGTTGTTGCTGTTGTAGACGGAGGTACTCGGAGACGGAGGTGAGTTAGGGGCTTCCGCCAGGGTTTATTAACAGGTATCACTATAAGGGTTCCCTCTTCACCCCTTCCACTATCCCCGTTCCTCCAGTGACCCCGCTTACGTCACGGGGTCTCCCTTAAATACCCTCTGAGGCGAGACGTCACGTGCACTGCCCGGCGCGTGCGACCCCACGTCCCGTGATGTCACCGCACCAGACAGCGCACGCGACGCCACCACTCTCCTCTACTCCTCTACATCACCCCCCCCCGTGAAAAAAAACAGCCGACCCGGCTGCAAGCACCCCGCAAGCGGGGCCCCACACCGGACCGAAGACCGAATATTCACGAGTTCGTGTGCCTGAAGGTATAACCGGCTGCTAGAAACTAAACCTTAGGGCAGCACGGTCCCTCAAGCAGAACAGCAACAACAAAAAACAAAACAAATAGACCCCGAAGGCCTCATCCGCCGGATAGCGCCGAACGGGCGCCAGGGGCTGGGCCCGCTGAACGGCCATCAGGGCCGTCACCGGAGCCGCATCCCCCTCGAGCGGGTATGCGCTGCTGGCCCGCTCCCCCGTATGATGTCTGCCTCCCGTGCAGGTGGCCCGTCAGCGGGCAACAGGCCCACCGCCGTGGCCTCCGGTGACCGGGGGGTCTCTGTCGGCCTCACTCGGGAGGGGCCTGGGGGCACACACACAGGTCGGACGTCACCTCCGTCAACAAGACCCGGCCGGTCAGGCACGCCGGACACATCATCAGCCGGCCGCTCCGGAATTGGGGGTGGATCCCCCAGGGTAGATGGAACATAACGTTTGAGCCGGGACGGGTGCACTATCCACTGCCGGCGACCGAACCGAATCCGGACGCATTGCGGCCGGCGGACCTCCACAACCTCCACGGGGCCCTGCCAAGGGCGATGCAATTTGGCCGATGTGCCAACGGGGACCTGGGGACAATGCAGCCACGCTTTTTGACCCGCTATCCACGGGAGGCCAGCTGCCTGGTGTTTGGGCAGCCGCTCATTAGCCGCCTGCCGGCTTGCGGAATTCTCGGCAGCAGCCTGTCGCGCCTCGCGCAGCCGGTCAAGCGCGACCTTCAAAGGGGTCGGCACCGCCGACCCCTTCTTGGAGGAGCCAACGTCCATCTGGACGTGCACCGGGGGCTCCGGTTCCCTACCGTACATCAAATAAAAAGGCGAAAATCCCGTGGAGGCATGAGGGGCCAACCGATACGCCGCCAAGACCCCCGGGACGAACAGGTCCCAGTCTGACTGGGACGTGTTCACCTGGTGGCACAGCATGGACGTAAGGGTGCGGTTCAAGCGCTCTACCATCCCGTCTGACTGGGGGTGGTAGGGCGAGGTGCGGATTTTCTTGGTGCCAAGGAGGTCACACACCTCCTTGAGCAACCTAGACGAGAAATTCCGCCCCTGGTCAGTCAACAATTGTTCCGGCGCGCCCTTGTCAAACACGTACCCCTGGACGAAGGCCTCGGTGATAGAAGAGGCCAACTGATCGACCAAAGGCCATGCCATGGGCCAACGTGTGAGGTACTCAACGCCCACCAAGAGGTATTTGTGGCCCCGTTGGGATGCAGGGAATGGCCCCAAAATGTCGAGCGCCACGAGCTCATTAACGCGAGAAACCCGGATGGACTGCAGCGGGGCCCGGTCCCGGACAACTGGGGCCTTCCTCCGCGCGCAGTCGTGGCAACCCTTTAAAATCAGTGCCACGTCACCCTCAACACCCGGCCAGTAATAGTCCCGCTTAAGGGTCAATAAGGTCTTGTGGTAGCCAAGGTGCATAAGCTTCTCGTGAATGGCTCGGGTTAATTTACCACGCAGGCTAGTGGGCACAACCACACAATAGCGTTCCAATTGGGCATCCCAACGCATGAGTAGTCCGTCATGCACGGCGATCTCCGGGGCAGCCGACGAAGCTGAGCTCCGGGCCTTATGTCCGACACGGCGCCGTAACTTCAGCAGAGAGGAATCCTCCATCTGCAAGCCGGACCATACCTCCCGGGGAAGTCCAAGGCCGAAATCCGCGGGCGACGCCGCACCTGGAGGGGTGTCCGCCTCGGCCGACGCGACCAACTGGGCCGCGGCGTCCCCTGGGGCCTTGCAACGGCTAGAGCCCAGGGCGCAAGCACACCCACCGCCTGCCGGCAATCGGGATAAACCGTCCGCATTTCCATGCTGTGTCCCCTTCCTGTGGATTAAATCAAAGGGGTAATCCTGGAGCACTTCGAGCCAGCGAGACAGCTGACTCGAGGGCTGACTAATCTTCAGCGAATATTGCAGGGCCGCGTGATCGGTTCGGACCGTAAACAGCCTACCGTACAAATATGGTCTATACAACTGAACAAAATAAACTATGGCCAAAAGTTCCCTCCGGGTCACACAATATCGCTGTTCCGTCGAGGACAGAACGCGACTGCCATAGGCTACCACCCTCTCAACCCCGTCGACCACCTGGGCCAGGACAGCCCCAATTCCCGTGTCGCTGGCATCGGTATCGAGCAGGAAGGGTTTCGTAAAATCCGGGTACCCCAAGGGCGGCGCATCCGCCAAGGCCGTGCGAAGCGCCGCAAAAGCCGCCTCCTCCTCCGCGCCCCAGTGAAACCTTTGGCCTTTGGCGGAAAGGGCGTGCAGTGGCTTCGCAATGGTCGCAAAATCGCGGACAAACCGGCGATAGTACGATGCGAAGCCAACGAAGCTACGCACCTCCGCGACAGATGTGGGAGTCGGCCACGTCCGGACACAAGCCGTTTTATCCGGGTCCGTGGCGACACCTGACGTGCTAACAATGTGTCCCAAATACCTCACCGATGGTTGTGGCATTTCTGGGGTTTGAATTTCAAGCCAGCAGCACGCACTTTGACGAACACCGCCTCAAGGCGTTGCAAGTGCTCGCCAAACGTACGGCCAAAAACAATAACGTCATCCAAGTAGATTAGACAAGACTCCCACTGCAGCCCCGCCAAGACCATCTCCATGAGACGCTGGAAGGTGGCCGGGGCCGAATGGAGACCCATAGGAAGCCGATTGAACTCGAACAACCCCTGGGGTGTGCGGAACGCTGTTTTGGGTCTAGAGGCCTCATCCAGTGGCAATTGCCAGAAGCCGGAGAGCAAATCTAAAGTCGAAAAGAACCGCGCACCCGAGAGGGTGTCCAGGGAATCATCCATGCGAGGCAATGGATATGCATCAGCCACCGAGATCTTGTTCAATCTACGAAAATCGACGCAGAACCGGAGACTCCCGTCCCCGTTTCTTGACTAGCACAATGGGGGCACCCCAAGGGCTAGTAGATGGGGAGATGATGTCCGCCGCCAACATTTCCTCGACAGCCGAGCGGACATGATCTTTTTCCGCTGGGCTAAAGCGGTGGGAATTAAGTCGAATAGGGGCCGCGTCGCCCGTGTCTATGTGGTGGTCCAAAAGAGTAGTGCGACCCAGATCAAACTTACTTTGGCTGAATACATCGGTGAACCGCTCGATGAGGTCGCGGAGTTGCCGACGTTCCCCAGAGGACAACGAGGCATTCTCGTCGCACAACGTGGCGATCCATGATGCGTCGGGGTCCCCCGTGCGCATCACGCCCGCCACGACCCCTCCATCCGGGGCAGCGCTCTCGGGTGGAGGAGCCGGGGTCGCGTGTGCCAGGACGGCGCCGGCCGGGACTACGACCGGCAAGGGTCCCGAATTGAGGACCTGCAAAAAAAGGTCCTGGCCCCCCGACACGGCTGTCAAGGCGCCCACCAACCCCTTCGTCCTTGAAAAGTAGCTTGAGGGGGACAGGAGGATACCCGTCTCCGTGGAGCCCATTTCGAGCGGTTTGCGCAACCTAAGGGGTATCAGGATTTGTGACGCCGGTGGTACGGTCACCGGCACTTTATTCAAGGCCCGTACACCGGCGACCAAGGGAGACAGGACGGTAGGCGATTGTAGGAATTTCAGCCGCCTCCCTGACGGCATTTCTACACAGCCCTGGTCAACGAGAATTCGGATGGGCATCCTAGACAAAAAGTCGGTCCCCAAGAGGCATGGCACTGCCAAGGTCCTGGAGACCAAAATCGGCCCGGCCAACTCAATCTCGTCAACCCGAACCGACGCTACAACGTGGCCCAAGATGCCCAAACTGCCGCCGTTCGCGGCGACACAAGCCCCGCGAACCGGCCTTAACGGACCCACGCTGCGGGGTAGCAGCCCAAAAATGGCCTCAGAAATAATGGTGGCCGATGCCCCCGTATCCACCAGGAGGCGAACGTGCACCCCTTGCACATATCCTGCCACCGCTGAGGAGCCGGCAGCTGCCGCCACCATCCTATGCGCAAGCGCATCCCAGTGGCGGGTCTGTCTGGGCCATTGAGGGGGTGATGACGATGGTGCAGCCGACCCTTCGAGGACAACCCCATGACGATGGGCCCTAGCCCCGTTAGATGCATGAGGTGAAGGGAGCGGCCGCGCAGATGATGCGCCGCGACTCGCCTGGGGCCCCGGACCCGATGTCAAGGAGGGTCTGGGAGAAGGTGGAGTCCCTTTTCCAAAGGCCCCCGGGGCATTCCGGCAGTCCCGCTCAATGTGGCCCCGCTGACCACAGCAGAAGCAGGCCACCGTGTCCGCCTCCTGTGGACGGGAAGGTCCCGGCCGCCCCCGCTGCTCCGGACGGCGACCACCCGCCCCCCTTCCTCGACGATCGGGCATCGCCAGGGCCGCGAGGGTGTCCACCCCCTGAGAGGTGACCCCCCGTCCGGCTCCGGGACCCCTGCACACGCCGCCATCTGAGGCCGTTGGCGGAGGGAGAGGTGCGCCTGAATGTTTTCGGCGACCGCCAAGGATGTGATCTGCCGATCATTGTTGATTGACAGAGCAATTCCTAGCTCCCTTGCCAGGTCAAGCAGCTTCCCCAAGGCCATAGAATCAAGTGCCCTGCCGTACAGGTCAGGGTATGCAGCCTGTGCCAGGGCCAGGAGCGAGCAGCGGAAGGCCAGCGGCAGTTCCCCCTCCTCCCGCCGCCGCAATGAAAACTTTAGCTGCGCGGTGGACGGCGGCTCAAAAACGTTGGCCATTTGGATATAGGCCGCCGGGAGTGTAGCCCGATTGGCCGGATGGATGGACTTGAAGGCCTGCAGAGCCCTTTCGTCCAAGCAGGTCGGAAGCGCCGGCAAGGCCTCCTCCATGGACCAGCCGACCGACATGTATGCCGCGTCGAACCGGTCCTGGAAGGCCGACCAGTCGCCCCCTTGCGCGACAAACGGCGCAACGTCGGGTAACCGGCGCTGCCATTGGCCGCGCGGCGCCGCGAGGTGTGGAAGCCAAGCGGCACCTGTGGGCCACCCGGCGGACGCGACGTGGTGCGGCGGTGGCAGCATTGCGGCTCCCGCGGGCCACGCCGAAGACGCGGAAAGGTGCGGTGGTGCTGCGGCCCCCATGGGCCACGCTGTAGGCGCAGCGAAGTGTGGCTGAGTTTCGGCCCCCATGGGCCACGCCGTAGACGCAGCAAAGTGCGGCTGAGTTGCGGCCCCCATGGGCCACGCCGTAGACGCAGTGAAGTGCGGCTGAGTTGCGGCCCCCATGGGCCACGCCGTAGATGCAGCGAGGTGTGAAGGCACCTGCGCTTTCGCGACCCACCTGTCAGCGGCAGCGTACGAAGCCACGGCGTCGTCCCGTGACGCGGCGAGGGACCACGGCGTTGCCGAAGACGCGGCGGTATAAATCGGGCCTGCAGAGGCCCTCGCGGCCCACCCCGCCGGCGCAGCGAGGTGCGGGACAGCGGCCGTAGCTGCGGCAACCTCTCGCGACGCAGCGAGGCACCACGGAGTTGCGGCCTCCCCGGGCCACGCTGAAGACGCGGCGGTATAACACGGAGCTGCGGCGGCCCCCGCGGCCCACCCCGCCGGCGCAGCGAGGTGCGGGACAGCGGCCGCAGGCGCCGCAACCTCTCGCGACGCGGCGAGGCACCACGGCGTTGCAGCCTCCATGGGCCACGCCGAAGACGCGGCGGTATAACACGGAGCCGCGGCGTCATCCATGACAAGGGACGCATCGCCGGTGGCCGGCCCCGTGAGTGCGGCGACAGGTGGAGCCGCGGCCACACCCGCGGCCCATTCCGGCGGCACGGCGATGTACGGGGCAGCGGCAGCTGCCGCTGCCCACCCCGGCGGCCCGGCGAGGACGGCACGCGCGTACTTACCCGGGGCCCCCCCGGCGGGCGCAGCTTGATGTAGAGCCGCGTCGTCGCCGGCGGCTGGTCCCGCAGGAGCGGCGTGCCGAGAAACCCCGGCCGCGTCGGTGGAGAGACGCGGCGTCGCGGTCGCCATGGCAGCCATGTCCGCCGGCCGCCGCGTCGCAGCCGTAGTAGCGGCCGCATACGGCTCCCGAGCCAACATGGCCGCCGCGGATTGCGTCGCAGCCAACATGACGGCCATTTCCGGTGGAGTGGTCACTGGGAAAACGGCGGCGCTTTCAACGTTGGCAGTTGACAGTTGCTCCCGTCTCGAGTGCGGGGCGGTTGGCTGCGTCCGTGCGTCCACCTCGGCCAACCTGACGGTCAGCTGCCCCACCGCCTGCAGGAGCTGGTGCAGCAGAGCTGCGGGGACGCTCTCCGTCTCTGGCGGCGGCGGTGAGCTGGCACTCCCCGCAGCCGAATCCTCCCGCTCCGGCCTGCTCGTCTCCATGGGGACCGTCACCGGGGTCCCGGGCTCCGGGGTCACTGCTGGAGCCTCCTCTCCGCCTTCGGCACCCTCCAAGTCATGTGCCGGTGGGTTCTTACGCCGTGCGCCCGCTTTTGACATGTTGGCGACGGTGTAAACTTCTGACACCAGTTGTTATGTAGTTGTTGCTGTTGTAGACGGAGGTACTCGGAGACGGAGGTGAGTTAGGGGCTTCCGCCAGGGTTTATTAACAGGTATCACTATAAGGGTTCCCTCTTCACCCCTTCCACTATCCCCGTTCCTCCAGTGACCCCGCTTACGTCACGGGGTCTCCCTTAAATACCCTCTGAGGCGAGACGTCACGTGCACTGCCCGGCGCGTGCGACCCCACGTCCCGTGATGTCACCGCACCGGACAGCGCACGCGACGCCACCACTCTCCTCTACTCCTCTACAGAAGTAATAATAGAAATAAAATATTAAGAATATTTTATTTCTATTAATAAAATTTTATTTCTATTATTTATATTATTACTTCTATTAATTTTATTTTTTTACCTACGTGACTTTACCTAAAAAAGCCTAAGAGTAGTGCTCGATTAAATTACGTTTCATTATAAATAACGTTCGTCTGCACTCACTTTGAGTCCCTTGTACTGTAGGTAGACAGATTTGCACAATTCCTATCCAGTACTGATGGCATCAACATCCTTTGGCACCATAAAATGCACCAGAAAGTATCCAGTTTCTTTGCAAGGCGGCCATTTAAGTAGATTTAACCGCGGCGTAGTTGTAGATACTCCTCCTGGCCAATAAAAGCCAAAGGTGAGAAAGTGACACGGACTGCACACTTTAGCCCCAGCAGCCTTCACACCAGACAAATTGCAAACTGTTAAGCTTTTGTGAAGTTTTATGATTTATTCATTGCCTACTGCCTATGATTAATGGCTCGTCGTAAAGCAAAGGATACATCCCACAAGTAACTGCCAGCGCAACAGAGATATATATATACGTATGTGTGTATAATGCCCTTATTTTGAAGTGGACGCATGGCCATGCCGTTGAATACTCTTAGCTGTACTAACGTTATTTTTAAGCCAGGCTTGGTGGCACGGACCTCCGATTCAAAGATGCGGATGTAAGAGTTGGTGGATCAAGGAGATTTGTAAAACTCCCAAATGCTTTGAGCAATGCGGTGGCCAGAAGATAACAGCACATCAAGCGGGTTTGTATACTTATCTGTGTTGACCTTTAGGTATTACTGTCTGTTTTTTTCAGGTATTCTGGTTTTCTCCCACTCACAAAATACTATAAGGTGCAAATGACAGGAGTTTGCTTGGCAGCAATATGGACATCTCGGCTCTCAGAATTAGGAGTGACTGAATAAATAGCGAAAGCAATTGCTCTGGTTGTTTACGTTTTTATGTATATTATTGATTATTATTATTATAATCAATAATGTAAATAATTATGTATATGATTGTTTATTTTTGTGCATTCATTCAAAACCGAGTCGATGTCATCAAAGTTGGGCAAATTATGAGAATTGTCTGTTTTAGGTCAGGTGGGAGAGTGGGACACAAGCCTAGGTATTAGTCGTTGGTGGAGTCTTTGTGCTCCAACGTATACACAACATCAGGCCCCTGTGTCACTACCTGGCAAGCTTTTGTGTTCTGCGCTGGACATGTTTCACGGAAAAATAAAAGATAAAATACTGGTCTATTCTGAAAGCATTAAAGTGTTTTTAATTACATCAGGGGACCTCCTTTGCCAGTACCAACATATGAGAAAAGGTTTTCCCCTTTTTTCTGGCAACAAAACAGGTGTTAAGATGTTAAAACACCAAACTGAAACCTATTACAAGGAATCATGTCTGCATTAACCACAATACTTGTGATCAGAATGCAAACAGATTTCTCTAAGACGATGGTATTTTGCAAGCCTACTGGCTATCAACAAAGATTAGTTCATGAAGCCATCCATATTTCCAGACACAGACAATTACCACCGATAGGATGGTTATACGCTCAGCAATTATTGGAAAGATGTCATCAACCACTTTGGGTCATGACTTGATCTGTATTTTCTTGTCAACCTCCACCGTCAGCAGTGTTGGTGTGTGTAGCGAGGTGCAATGCGTTGATTGGTGTAGACCTACTGCCGGTGTCGGAGCTTTCTCATACATTAACATTAGCTGCCCCGCCCATCTCTAAACCTTTATAAACAGCTTGTCTACAGAGGCTAACCTCCCTGTTCCTGATGACGATCACTTGTGTCGCGATCGAAACGTCACAATATTTGTAATCACTTTATTTTATATTTTATTTCTTTCTATCTACGTGACTTTACCGAAAGAACAATAGAATATCTAGCTGCTGCTTAACCAGTTCAGTTCATTTCAGTTAAGTTCATTTATTAGGATTTACCCTGTGAGCCATTCAGCTCTTGATTTGGGTTCAACCGCAACAAATAATAAAATTACAAGATACACCTGAAATTAAATGTAGACAAATCTAAACATCACATGTAAACAATGAAATCCTACAGAAAAAGCACAACCCGTCCATGCTGCGTACAAAAAGTGCAAAAAATTCCATTTCGATGTTTGATCCCAATAACAATCATAATACAATACAGATACAAATTTTAAGTATAAATCTATACTAAATCAAAAAATCGGGCCAAACCAAGCCCCTCTAAAACTTACTAAAACAATGCTATATAAACAATGGAACACACTTCAACACATTTTATTATGCAAATGCATAGACCACAAGGCCCAAAATTTAAAAGAAACACTTTAAAATACTTTTTAAAAAACACGCTTGAATGAAATGTACTGTCCGAGCTGCCCCCTTCCCCCATCGCTCCTCCCCTCCTTCCACATCCCCCGCCCCTGGGCGTGGCTCCCCGAGGCTTGCCGTGACGTAAGGGACCGTGGTGATTTACAGGCAACGTCAGTTGAGCGTGGACAATTAGAGCTGTTAAAAAATATTGTTTAAAAATATGTTTTATTTTC
This sequence comes from Lampetra planeri, assembly GCF_965212315.1. Classification (NCBI taxonomy): domain Eukaryota; kingdom Metazoa; phylum Chordata; class Hyperoartia; order Petromyzontiformes; family Petromyzontidae; genus Lampetra; species Lampetra planeri. The sequence goes on from NC_136120.1 coordinate 4,754,819, forward strand.
AATTATAGAATATAGTATTGTCATCAGTATGACATAGCTATACGAAGTTTGCAGTCGATACGACATTGGGAATACGGTTCAAATTGAGTTACAATTTTTTTGGATACAACACATACAGTAAGTTAAATGAAAGCGTATACAAAGTTTTAAAATGTTTTGGATTTTTTTATGATAGAATATCGTGTTGTCATCAGTATGACATACCTATACGAAGTTTACAGTCGATAGCACATTGGGAAGTGTATAAAAATTGAGTTACAAGATTTCTTTTTTGAGGATACAACAGACGAAGTGAGTTAAATAAAAGCGTGTAATAAAAAAGGCCAGCAACAAACAATACTATCAAAGTTCAAAGTTGGAATAGATAAGCGTGAACACATTTCTGAATTGAGCAAGGTTATTTTAAGAGCTCCGGATAAGAGAGAGTGGAAGGGAATTCCAAGATGATGAGGGGTGAGATGAAAAAAGCAGAAAGAGAAGTGGTTTGACTTGTAGTGTGGTGGTCGAAACACAGTATGGATGAGAAGAATCAGTTAGTCTGGCAGACCAAGTCTTCCGATTAGGACGGTTGGCTACATACGATGCGAAATTAGTTCAACATACTGTACAGCCATGGGTGGAGGAGTCAATGTGTGAAGTTCATGGGAACAGTAACCATGGTGATAGAGTGATATGCGTATCCTACACAAAGGGGCTTTTATTTTCGGTTTTTAATCTCAGCTCTTGTGTCATGAAGACGTTCGTGTCCTGGACTGAAAGAAATGACAATTTCAAAACCTTATTCAGTGTGAACTCCAGACTCCAACCTTGCATACGTCACCCGAGTGATGCTCATTCAAGATAACTTAATGATATAACACAATTAGATCTCAAACGTGTCATCTGTGTCAACGCACGATGCTAATACATGTGCGTTCTGGTAACGTACAGTAGACAGGGAGAACATTGAACTACATCCAGTGTCGGTTCAATATGCCATTCTTACCTGAATTACTAGACAGTGGATATTCACACTATTTAGAAAAATGATTCCGATTGTGTATGTCATCTCATATGTAGATTCCATCTATCTGTTTATGTATGTATGTTCAAATTATTTCGCACCGTAGTAGCCAACCATACATTTGGGATAGCCTTGTATTTATAAAGACAACTAATTAATTATTTTGTATTGGTTTTAAGTCAGAATGTCATTAAATAACGTCTGGGAAATGACCTTGTATATCACAATGCAGAACTACTGCAGTATTTCTGAAGCCTCTTTAATAAATTCCTGACACAATAGTTAAGTCAGTCATTCACTACAGTATGCAATGTTTAACTTTGAGTGATGGCACCATGTAAATTTAGTGACGAGACAAATTTAAAATGATAGCTTATTGTGTGCAGTAATTACGAAGCGGGCTGAAACAACCAATTCGCTCCAATAAAATCTGGTCTTATCTCAGGTGGTAGACTGGTGCTGGCATAGTGCCCTTGCACAGACTCACCATGAGCCCTCTTTAGCTACCTGGCCATCCCTTCCTTCATGACTTGCTGTCGGGCCTCCCTAATGATCATCCGAGCTCTAAAACTCTCGCCCCACAGGAAGTTCCTTGAAACTTGGCAGTAAAAATGGATTGAAGCGCACGTTTCAAGATTAATACCTTCGGAGAGTTAGGAAAACCTGGTGAGGAATTTGTACATGACCCACATTTTAAAACTGTGCAAGCGTGGCAGCCTTAATACTCCATAGCATTCAATATGCGAGCCTTAATCCATCACAGACGAATACATTTTTTTCCCCCGAGGCTCAAGTGCTGCGCTCAGGGAGTTGGGTTCTGCTGTACAACTGGTGGCAAGCAGTGTACAGCTGGTGCACTGAGTGCCAGACAGGGGACAAGCTATACCCATGATAATATACTAATCCGCAGCGTGATGTGAACAGCAGCAAGCAAAACATACAAGCACGTTGAGGCAAGAGGACACCTATGTGTCCATAAATAATATGTTTTACATCGCATTTTCAATAAGATTATGTGGGCTGTCCACTTAAATGGGTTCCACTCTGTAGAAAATACACAATTGGTCCTCTGCATTGATAGACTTGGCCATGCCATGGGAATTTGAAATTTCCACCGCTGGCTTAGGCCTGTCAATGGAAATGAGTGTCAGCCAACCTTTTCTTTCTGGAATATTACCATGTGTACACGTACGCCTGGAAGGCCCATGGGGGATATTTGACCGTACTTCACCGCACTGGTCAGTGCAGGTTGGGGGAGTTGGAGGAAGTGTAGAACACCAATGAGTATTGCTGCACTGGCCTCTACTGCCCAACGCGCCTATCACACCCGTTGTTTATGTATCGATGTTTAACTTCTTTCGCACCGTACGCAGCCAACCATGCATGGTGGTGGTCACCAATATAAGCATTAGCCAGGCTTAGCTTCTGAGATCTGACGGTTACGTCGTACAGTTTAGCATAAGTGCGTATTCATGAAGGACTGGACTGTTAATAGTGCATGATACAAAATGGTCAGATTTATTTATTTAAATGCTAAAACCTTTGTTCGAGATCCCCACTGCTGTATATTGCCTGCAAGAGTAGGACAATGTGCGCCTTTGTCACAGCCAAATTGGGAGACTCAGTTGTGCGGTTCAGTAGAATGGCTTTTAATTTTACCGGGAAAGAGTCCATTGTGGTGGCAATATAGTGGCAATAGTTCTCTTTTGTAAGGGAGATCTGTGCTAAAATATAAAGGGTGTGACCTAGTCACACTCAGATTACTGCGTGTAGGTATTGTTCACTGTGTATTCATGGATGGTGAGCCAGATGACCCATTGCCAAGGGCACTGCCAGACATGATACCATCTCCCAAGTTGCATTCCTAGGAATATATAGGGGTGATAAGGAAAACTTAGCTTCGTCCAAGCATCATTGAGCAAAGTAAGCATCTAATGGGGCACATTGAAATCAAAGAAGATGTGTCAACACCAGCACCAACTGTTTGTGCGGAGTATCTGTCTTAATGGGTGCTTAATAACAATGCTTATCTTACGTCTGGGGAAAAAAGAGCTTCAGAGCTCATCAGATTCCTCCAGTCTAAATAAATATGTTGATCATAATATTATTTTACGTAGGATGAGAATGAAATAATTGCATTGGAAGTATTTTCTCAACAACGTGCCAATCCTTTTGTAGTGAGTCCAACTGAGTCGCAGACGTTGTCTTGGGAAGAACACAACTTATTACACCAACTGAACACAACATAACGTAACCTACACTTGGATATTGAACGCCCATCTAACCACGCTACGGCAGAACTAGACACGGTCCCGCTATTCCGGTCCGGACCACGAGCTGGGTCCCAGACCGCGTGGCTAGAAGCTTCTTCAACCCGACGTGGATCTTCTTCACCAACAACCCGAAGAAACCCGAGCCCCTCACAGGGCCCCGTTATATCGGCCTGGGCTGGGGCTGGCTCCGACCCTCACCCCGCCCACCTTCTAGATCTCTCGAGCTCTTTCCCGAAGGTTCCCGAGAGCTCCTTTTTACCACGTGACCGACCAACTGCCCCCGTCCACCGGTGGCCCCCCTCCAATATCATCCGGTCACGTGTCGGCAGGTCATCCAGCGTATCATGCCCCAACGTAACCCTGGCTGGCTGACACTCCCTCTCGCTCCCTCACCGGGAGCCCGCACCGCACACTGTACGTGGTGCCTCCGCGCTGACCAGCACTCACCCAAGCCCCGCTAGGGCTGGTACTACGCCCAGTAACCGGGCTGCACATAATGACAACACATTATCTGCCGTGGCTTCGCAAGCCCGGTACCACACAGTGACATTCACAGTCACTACACTTTTAATAAAACCAATGTAGGTGTAATGTTTGTGATAGGCGTTACTCAACTAATGGATCAGCCCAGCAAAGCAGCAACGTTTATGCCTCATCAACATTGATTTTACAGTCTATTCTAGGCCAGATTCATGATATAGTTCACATTATCTAAGTGTCCCTTTAGGGTGAGGGGACAGTGGATCGCCGCATGCTCAGTATAATGAATATATCACTAGCCGTACATTAATAATGCATTTTTGCAGACACAATAATGGATGTTATTGTGTGGGATGTGCATATACCTCAGCGTGCAGTCATTATGCGTGCTTACCTCCACAGCTGTACAATTGCATGGGGCATACTAGATGACGATTGCAAGAGCAGTCAATATATTTCACTTGCTTTATATTTTTACAAAACCTAGCTATTTTATAGTTTTGTACAAAGCATATCTCCCAATTATTATCAGCTGCTGTTTGGTGCCTAATTTTTTTACTGGTAGACCTACTGAAGGAGGATTGTGTATATATTACTGTGCACAAATATATTTATGGAAGCAAAAGTGCTCGAATATTTCCGTAAGGGACAAAAATAAAAATATTGGAAATCATTACACTCCATAGAGTGTAGGCAGAATTACAAATCAGTAACAACCTATTATGTTAAATGTAACACACCCACAGGTGTAAGCCACCCACAGGCTCTCTTTGATGTTTTTTTTTAAATATGTAGCCCGTAATAGTGAGCCATACCTTACCCCATCGTCACGTCTCTACTAAGTTAAACTGAAATGCCATTTGCTCTCTGGTGTGTTTTTCCTGCATGCTGGATGGCACGATGTCCGACGTTTCGTTCGATGTTCAAGAAGAAGAAGAATCTCGCGTTACGTAGAGCGAAATATCGGACATCATGCCAAACAAGACAGAAATACACCAGGCAGCAAATAACATTTGGGCTATGCACCACAACCGTGAAAACTTAAGCAGTTGACACTCCATTTGCTTTTAACCAGCATGAATCAGGTGATGGCACAATGTTTGCGATTGAGATTTGGTATTTAAATGCATTGGCTTTTGAACTCTAGGCCTCTTTCCCACATATGGCGTCTGCATCGAGGCACCCAGCGATGTACTTTGTCTGTGAGCACTCCTTCGAAGCTCTTTGTGCGTGCACCTGCTTTTATTAGCCTTGCACAAAATGGAATAATATATAAACACTCTTGTATGCTGCTGCCTCATGTACCATTCTACTGCAAAGCAGATGGGGTGCAATTTAATGCGGGTTCCAATATGTTGTGAAGGTGAAAAATATGGTAAATAAAACAGTGTTTATTGTATGAAAGGGAAGTATAATGGCTTGGTAGCAGGTGGTCGTCAGGACACTTTAAAAAAGAATCAGTTTTTTGTCAATGAGCAGTCTCTGCAATTCGCTGTCCTGCACCTTGTCTAAACGTTATCTCGACGTCCATTCTCATGCAGTTTATGTCGTGCGACTAAAAAAGAACAACAAAATGAAGGGACCTAATGGTCCATGAAAACCATATTCAGATTAGAGTTTTAATAGGTTTGTTTATCCATTAGGGTGCCCGAATTAAGTATTTTGCCAACGACTGTGCCTTTAATGCGTGCAGGCTTCCAAGAGCACTGCACTAAACACGACTCGCGCTGAATTTCATCAAATATGCGAAGCATTCATTTATTCCTCATCAAGTTGATTAAGAAACAAATTAAGAAAAAAATAAACATGGAAGGTCAAAACCACCTGCAACTCCGCTATATCGCCGCCACAAGCGTTGCTTGAATTAGCTCTGCTAATATGCTTAGCATTTTCTTAATTTATTGCGTACGCTTGCGCGTCTAAAGGTAGCTTCACTATATATTCAGCTCATGCAGGACTGTGGAATGCGTTTGACGATTGAAACCCTGCCTCACGTCGAGAATAAAAAAAAATATTCCGTTTTTATCTTCCATTCCTTCCTAACTATCTGCACTAAGTGGGGCGGAAGCCGACACAAGGGTAATGCTTGTGAAATTATACACCCACCACCCTCACTACCCACTTGAGCATTATTCACTACCCTGAACCACCAAAGCCCTCACCCCCGACCACCCATGTGTAATTGAGGAAGAAGCTGACCATGTGAGATTGATCCAATTTGATTAGTTTTTATGTGCCCTGCATTACGGTAACATCTGTCCGGATCACATGAAACCTACAAGCTATAACATGATGTACAGTATTTATAAGCCTTGCAAAATTGGATATTACACCTATGTGCCATTGCTTATGCATTGGAATTTTTTAACCCCTTCACTTACACGTGTTTGTTATACTTTTATTTAGTTATCTTAGGGTAGCTTAAAATAAATATCGTCATATATGCAAGATGTAGTTTTTTTTAATGTAATATACGCTGTATATAGTAGAAGCATTTGTTAAGGAATCATAAGTAATCGTGTTGTGCTTTGGTATCGTATAATTATTTTGAATATATGTATACATGTGTATCGGTTAAAACACTGTGCAGTGAAATTTAAAAAGGCCTTTCCTTATAGATCAGATATTCATTGTTATATATTGTTCAAGCCAAGGGAAATTTTAATGACAGATCAACGGAAAGCGAGAGTTGTTGAGACTCATGGATAAAAACAACTGTGGCTCTGGCCATGTTTAACACCCTGCTCTGTAAAGCTTTAAACATAATCATTTCCAAGGTCACGCCTTTTGAAACTCTTGGATCAGGCCAGCGGTGGTTAGAACGGGTGTTGAGGCAGAGGGCTTTTTTTACATTAAGTTTGGCTGCTCTGCTCCACTAGGAATGCCACTTGAGAAAGAGAGTCAAAAGCCCTGCCACATTGAGTAAGGCACAGTTGTCTTTTCCCACAGTCCGTCGACAAAGCATGCCAGACAAAACTGCAGCAAATTGCCATGCTATCGACGTGTTTGCCAGTCCACCTATTGCCAAGTGAAAATAAACCCCTGAGTTGAACAACAAAGCCCCGGTGTGGACAGCCAGATGTCGGAAATGTTTAGCACATTCAGGCCAGACCTTTGCAGCAATTAATGCAACACTCAATATTCGTATTGAGTCCTAAAGGCTTGGTTTATTTTGACCGTGACCTTTAGCAATTTATTTGCAAATTACTTTTTCAATTTCCCACTGTGTTTTTGGTTGCGGCATCTAATAACCCCCTGGGGTTCCACACATCTCGACGGCCTTTGGGAAAGTCACATGAGATCTATTACCACGGGCTGCCCTGTTGACCCCCAGGCAGGGAGCGATGATGATGGCCGCATGGGACCTGCTTGGAGTTTGAGAGAAAAATGGGCCAACCAATGGGACAGGTTCGATGTTGACACAACTGATGATTATTAATTTGTCAATGACTTCACCAATTAATGATTGATGATTGGGAAAATGTAGGGAAATCTCATTGTGATTATGTCACTGAAATCTAACAAACCTCAGAGATTTGTTGACTGAATAATTATATTGAGTGATAACTTTAAGATGATGGAGTATAAATGCAATAGGCATATATTGATATCAAAATGATAAAGACGATTACATGTGACTACATTTATATCCAATATTCTGTAGAATGATGTTGAAAAAACCTTTTTTAATTTCAGTATTGTAATACCATAGATATGAGGCTTGTTCATCATCCTCTTGGCTGAAGACTGCCAATGATAAGATAAAGATGTAATCTGATGACAATAGAGAGAGAGAGAAAAAAGTTTTAAATGTTTAAACAGTCACTTATTGTAAATTTTACTGAAGAAAATAATTCAAGGATAGTTAATTCCTTGCTTTATCCAAAAAGTTAGTGCCTTCCTACACAAATTAGAGTGGAGTGGGAACTTATTTTCATTGGCAGCAGTGGTCTAAATTCATAATTCCTATGGAAGGGGCCAAAACCTCCATAGGAGAGCCACTATTGACTTACCATGAAGGGTTTCTATTTCATGACCCTGGTGGGATGATTGGCTGAATCGACTTCCAATGAGCAACCATACGATTATTATATGAGTACTGTGATTATTCTACCAGTTGGCTGGATATTGTGCATTGCTTCATAACAATTTATTTAGAATTTTAAGATTATATTACATTTTGCGGTGTATCTAAAATGTTCCGCTTTAAGGTGCTTACAACAGGATTTAATGCAGTTGCCTTAGGCTCAGATGGCCTAGCCAAGGAATGATAATGAGACAAAATGTTAAATACCCTAAGAGGGCACATAACATGTAGTTCTGTAATGGAATTGAACAATAACAGCTTATTGAAAGATACTATATCCTTTAACAAAAATAAAATCACTTTTTTTAAAACAGATGTGTCTGGGTAGCTTATTGGTGAGCATAATTTAAACGAGGTGGCACCATGCTAGGGTCGTGGTGGATTCAATCCTCGATGCATCTGCTATTTCTATAGGGCATTCGTCAAAGAATATGCCGCTTGTTAATACAAACAAATATATTAATGTTTTGTACAAGAAAATCCCACTGTCCTGTCATGTCCTTGCCCACATCGGTCTAGTTTGAAAATGTTTTCAAGTGGAAGTGATTTCCTGTTCAAATGAGCACTGAGGTTGTGCCGATCTCCCATGTACAGCCCTGAACCAGTGGTGAAAATTCCACATTCATATGCTGCGGTAACTCGATCCTTTGGGGAATCGCTGTTGACTTTCCCACAGAATGATGCTAATTTTATTGATACTGAAGAGTTGATGGGCTCAGTAAACCCTGAAAACGATTGTTTAAGGGAACTTTATACATTTACATTTTTATAACCATGATTTGAACTCGCAATATTTCAATTGCGAGCCAATTGCTCTGACCTCTGAGCCACCGGGCCCGGATAGCTTAACCACATTTAAATTGACTGCTGTGGCTAAATTGTGAAAGTTATATAACAGGAGGAATTCCCTGTTCGTTCAAACATTTCGAGGGATATGATTGGCATATGGATGACGAGATGAGGTGGAATAATAAAACAGTTCAAATCTGCAATGGGTTTATTTCATTACACAAATTACAAAATAGATATGTCTGCAAATGCAACTGTTCATTGCGTCATTCATAGAATGCACAATTAAAATTATATGTAGAAGTACAAAATAAATTACATTTCAGTAAATTAATTAAAACGTGTATTATCACGAGAGACCCAAAGAGGGGAAATTATTCTCAGTCAGGAGAAACACAAACAACGATTTTAGCTAAATAACCTCCCATTCCAACATTTGAAAAAAGGCAAAGTAATACATTGTGTATAAACAGCAAGCAAATAACCCAAGTGAAATAAAGAAATAAAACAATGATAAATGAAAAATAAAGTTTTCAACGTCTATTTATATGTATAAGGCTGAAATTCAAATTCTGATGAGCTTTGAAAAATGGAACGTATAATCAGGGATATTAAATATGAACGAAGAAACACGAAAACTATTAAAAAAAATCGAATTACAAACATTCTGTATGGGCCAAAATACAATAAATTGTGAGACCTCAAATGTGGATTGATCAATAATAATTATTATTGGAACTACAATAACGAATACAAATCCTTTTCACGTGTGTCCTTGATGAGAGGAGACACTGCAAGGCCACCCTTAAAACTGACAGCGTCGTGAAATATTCCGAAGCCAGAGCTGTTTTTTTGTTCCCTTCCAGAGCGAGAGCCGCGTTATCTCGACAGATATGGACGTAGAACACATCCGAACGTTGCAGCCTTTCATTTCGCCGTCAACTGCAGGGCATCGTCTCGGCATTGCCCCGTGCTATTCATCACCGGCGAAGGGTTATCACCGAGCACACACCATGATGAACAACGTGCCATAATGCCACATATTGTCGCTGTCAAGGTGGCCGTTACAGATGGCGATACCTAAACACAAACATCGCGATGATCTACTGTGGGACGAGGAAGTTGCGGCGCTGTGACGACGATTGCCGGCCGATGTCGCTCGGTTATCGTTGTGCGTGTGCGCATTCACCATGAAGCTTCGTCACATTTCTGCCATGACCGTGACGTTTTTTTGCGGCCAAATGTTCTGGGTGCGGTGACGCCACCGCTGCGCTGTGGGTGTGGCGGTTCGCGCGCCAGACTCGCAAATCCCCGCAGGTCGCCGCTTCGATTCAATCTCCCGGCGCGGCAGTTGAAACAATGGCTGCGCCACAGTGGATCAGCAGGTCACGTGTCGTGGTGGTTTATGAGTGTGGATATGGCCACCTATTCTAGGATGGTCTGGTCAATGTGGAATAGTAGGGCAAACACCCTTTAAAGGGGGCTCCCTTGAGCACCCTCTAGTGGAGGCCCATCTATCACCAGTGGCATGAGCAAGTAAATGCACGGTTTGCAACTTTACTATTACCTTATTCATATTCTTTTGGTCTTTTGGTAAAGTCAAGTAGATAGGTTCAAAGAAAAGAACAAAACAAACAACAACAAAACTACAACGTGTCGATCACAACACAAGCGATCATGATCAGGAGGGAAAAAGAGGGAGACAGCTGCTGAGGCAGACTGTTTTAAAGGTTTAAAATTGGTGTAGCCCAAAGGGTCATAAAATAAGTGGGCGGGGCTAGTGATGTTAATGTGAGAAATTAGCATGTTAATGTAAGATCGGAGAGCGGCCTCCACGACGAGCGCGTGGAGGTGGCTATGTTAATGTGAGAGATTAGCATGTTAATGGGAGATCGCAGAGCAGCAAAGTCGAGCTCGGCGAGCTCGGTGGCTGTTAGTGTGGGAAATTTAACCTGTTAATGTAAAATGAGAAAGACGAAAATAACAACTAACAGCGGAAGGTGGTAGGATGGGAACATCACAGCCAGTCATGACTTAAACTAGTTGATAACGTCCTTCCAATGATTGCTCAGTTTATACCTATCTTCTCGATTGAAGTTGTGTCTGTATATGTGGATGGCTGCATGAACGAATCTGTGTTGATAACCAGTGGGTTTGCAAAGTACCTTCGTCTTAGAGAAATTAATTTAGTGTGAGCCCACCGCATTAAAACAATGATCAGCCATGGCCAAGGTATTTGTCCTAACGTATTTCAGATCAGCCTTATGTTCATGAACACGGTCTGAGACATGTCGCTTAGTTTCCCGAATGTAACTACTGCCGCAGACACACCTTAGTTTGTAGATGCCGTTAGTATTGCATGTCAGGGATCACATCCTTCACAGATGGGATCAGATCACGAATGTTAGATTTTAGCATATTGATGATGATTTGCTGCCAAGCTTAGCAGTGTTCATTAGGACGCTGTCTTTCCGACAGCCCTGTTCTTCACCTGAGGACGGCTGCTTGCGTTGTGGCCGAAACATCGTGAGAATTATTTTATTATGTTTTATTTTTATTATTTTATTAGTTCCCTTCTACGTGACTTTACCGAAAGAACCAAGAAGATGACACGTTCCCTCCCTTTGGCTGTTATTCCATTGCTGTTTTGCACAACAGCCAGTCATTCTAGCATCATTGTCTTGCCCAAGCCCACTTTCCTTATTAAATCGAACTTTGTCTGGCTTTGAACGATATTTGTAATAAAATATAATGACGACGGACGTTTTGTAAATGTTTAGGCTGTCACAAATGGCATATGATAAAGCTGCTAAAACAGCTCTTGTTTTTGATCAATACAATCATTATAGTGCTACAAGATTGGCTGATATACACAACAGTTTCTCGCATTTGTTAACTCTCCATGTGCTTCGTGTTTAATGAGCACATTCTCCACTGTTGGTATTGCCTTAATAGAGTAGCTTAATTACATCAATACTTCTTACAACCCAAGTTAGGGCAATAAAGGGCAGCGTGGAATAGATAGAGCAACAGCATCCTCATGGGAAGCAATAACAGGCATTGGCTTTTTGTAAAAACAGAAAAAGCCATATTTATGTATTTGCACAGTAATGGGACTGCAACCATAGAGATACAGGGCTTAAGAAACATTTTAAGACCATGATCATCATCTGCCATGACCAGTCCACTGCTGCATGAAGGCCTCCCCAAGCCATTGCCTTCTCACGATCCTGCGATGTAAAAATCTCCCCGAGCACATGCACACGAGCATAAATATACAAGATTTGACAACTTTCAGAAGTTACATTCCAGGCCATGATATGAGCTTGCAAGTGGAGGCTTGTGATGCCATCCCAGCCAATTGCAGACTTGTGTTCACTCCAGTTCTGTTGGTCATTGAACTTCACCTTGGGGTTGTACCTACAGGTGATGTGTAGGTGATTCGCTTGAGTAGAAAAGGAATACTGACCGTAGTGTAATGGTGAGCACTTAATGCAGAGGTCGCTGATTTGATCTCCTGGTGTAACAATTATAAAATAACCCCACCTTTGTCCACCCAGCAGTATAAATGTCTACACCAAAGGCATTCGATCGGCAGGTTGCGTGCGGTGGGATGAAGTGTGGGTGCTTCTGCCTCTTACAAGACGTATGGCCATGGTGGAACAGTCGACCAACATTATCCTCGAGGGGGCTTCTCCAGAGCTCCCGTTGGTGTAAGTTATTCTGCCATCAATATCATGGACAAGTCATTGCAGGGCCACACCTTTACCTTTTGTACAATAAGAAAGTGGAGGCAATGTCAAACGCACCATTAGACATTGGGCACTCACCAGACCTGTCCTCCTGGGAGGCTGCTGGAAAACCCGACGGAGCTCGCTACCTACCCTGAAATGAAGTCACAGTACATGCCTGTGTTTACGTGATAATGTAGCCATTGACGGGTTAACAATAAGCTGTCTCTTCACATTCCGTTTTGTCAGTGAAATACAAATACAACCATGTGACGCTTGCCAAGCAGCTTTGCCCACATTGTGCTACAGGTGATATTTCTTCATACAATGGTGGGACTAGGGTTGTCCTATTATTGAGGTAGCTGTTCTGAGAAGTATGTGAGTGTTCCCGGGGTATTAAAAAATATCAGTTTTTGTTATATGCATAATAAAGCACACTACTAGAGAAATTTTACTTACATGCAATTCTCCATTTTTTTCAATATTGTCAGATAATATTTTTCACATGATATGTCCTGGGTTGTCTTTGCACCTCAGAGATAACAATCCTAGGTGGGAAAATGCACGTGAGTCATTTCGGTAACATCACTGGATGAACAAAGGCATGTGTCAAATGACGTCCATTAAAACAGAGATTTAAATCTATCTAAGTGGCCTGCTAAACAGTGTTATGATCTTGTTTAAACAAGAATGGCAACGTTCAAGTTTTGTGTACGAGCCTGTAATAGAAATTAAGTGCCAAATGCTCACCAGATGAATCAAACTCCCTTCCATCCATGCCCAGATTGTCCACGACTCTGCAGGTCTGACTGCCCAATCTACTTTTCTTTCCATTATCCAAGCAATGGCCACCATATGTTACGGAATTTCATGGACAACAGAGAAGTGCGTGGACAGAGATGACGAATGGCAGTGAATAAATCCATGGATAAGATCAGGGCAGAGGACGGTATATTGTACTCATGCATTGACTATAAAAAAACAAATTTCTTTAGAATATATTTTTTGTTTGGTTTGTTGTCCTTCCCCTGCATCTCCGATTAGCACGGTTGACTATGTACTTTGCAAAAGAAGTTAAAATTAACATACAAAAAGACCTTGGAGGAACGTGTCGATTGCAATAACTGTGGGATTATGGAGATAACAAGATGATGAACGATGACGATGTTGGATGAAGAAAATGAACTAATGAATAAAATAGGACAATTACATATTTTATGCGGTCTATTTTTGTCTTTTACCAGGTAAGGCCCACTGAACTATATAGCTCTTTTTCACAAGCCACCTGGCCACAAATGACAGCCAAATGAAGTGGCTTATCATGTGGAAATGTATAGCAGCCAAATACTCAACACCCAACTGAGACCTTTTGCAAGGAATAATATATGCATTATCTTTGAAAATGATTGGTCCACACCAGACAGCTTTCTTTGGAGCCGAGTCTCAAATGGTGTTAGATCAGAGAACGCAAAACGGCGTCCTCTGATCTAACACCACTGATTTGATCTCCTGGTGATGATCATGGTCTTAAAATGTTTCTTAAGCCCTGTATCTCTTCCTGATGACGAACGCTTGTGTTGCGATCGAAACGTCGTAGTTTTTTGTTATTTTTTGTTATTTTCTTTGAACCTATCTACGTGACTTTGCCGAAAGACCCAAATAATATTCATATACTATTTATTACTATTTTAATATGCCAGGTAAAGCCAATTGACTTATCAGATCTTTTACAGAGGTCACACATGGTGATAGCTTATCGAAGTGGCTTGCACAATTTATATGTGGGAATGTCTAGTTGCAGCCAAATAAATGTGGCACATTAGGAATGGATCACTCTTTTAATTTGTCCTTGTGCAGCAAGGGAGTAAAGTGTGGTTCTGTGAAGGTCCTGATGTGCTGTGCAGTGCATCAATGCATGTGTGTACAGCAGCATGTGATGACTGAGTCGGGCCTGTAGGTGGCTGGCAGGGTTATTGAATGACCACGCGGATATACTAGTCACATGGTTAATGGCGGCTCGGGAGCAAGGCTGGTTGTAACACACGTGTTGTTGCATTTTACAGGTAAAGGACCCAAAGGTTATTTTTGATCGTTATATAAATGTCCTAGACTTGTTCTAGACTTTATTACTATGGGAACCTCATTTGCCAGTAAAAATATGATAATTGGTTCTTTACCCTTCTATCTGGCAACAAAACTGACACCTTTTTTTTGTTCTAGACTTGTTCTAGACTTTAAGCCTTTGCTTTGAATTGTTCGTTTGTGATATATGCAATTAGAGGCGTTTTAGCACTGTGCATTGTAAAGGGATGACGCACTGTAATTAGTTACTGTCATTGTAATTCTCTAACTCTAATACTGTTTAGTCTATAACCATGCCCATGTACCCAGAGTATAACTACTTGCAATGTTATTGAGAATAGAACACATGTAAAGTAGTAAGCTGTACAATGGTGCGATACAGTACGTATACTGTACACATTCAGTACATATAATGGGTGTAATATATCGATATAAGTGGATGGTATAGATAGACATACAGCTTAGGATTAAAGTAATATTCGAATAGTGATGTGCAAATGTGATTGTCAAAGACAAAGATGGTTTATCAGTAGTAGAATTGGGTTTAAGAGAAAGGGTTATTGAATGACCACGCGGATATACCAGTCACATGGTTAATGGCGGCTCGGGAGCAAGGCTGGTTGTAACACACGTGAAGTATTGGAAATGACGGCAGGAAACTCCTTGACGGGTAACACACTTCTTTTATTAAATCTTCACTTATCTCGATACAACGTGTAGTCTCTATTCTTCCGCGTACGGTCACCAGACACCGTTACAACTCGTAACCTCTTCTCTTCTTATAACACACCGTACTGAACTCGTGTAGACTCCAAGCCTCTAGCTACACACGCCTCACTCGTCTCGTGTAGACTCGCCTCGTGTAGACCCTATGCCTCTGGCTACACACACATCACTCGTCTCGTGTAGACTCTTCTCGTGTAGACTCTATGCCTCTGGCTACACACATATCACTCGTCTCGGGTAGACTCTTCTTGTGTAGACTCGTCTCGTGTAGACCCTACGCCTCTGGCTACACCCATATCACTCGTCTCGTGTAGACTCTAGGCCCCGGCTACACACTCGGCATGCTGACACTGCATGCTCACACTACCCCCGCCTCTGGGTTACACAGAGTCCCGGTCCTCGCAGGACAGCGGGACTAGGTACCGCAGGGCCCTGGCTCTTCTTCCCGTCTTCAGTCTTCGCTGGTTACACTCTCCCCGTGCGCCTGTGCGCATCCCCTTATATAGTCGTTCCTCCCGGGAGACGGAGCGGATGCGGACCTCGATGCGAGCATCGCTTGTTAGTGAACCAATCACAACGCGTTATCTGTACGATCCTTTTTCCCCAACGCGTGTTTCCACTCACCAACCAATCACGCCGTGCTGTCACTCGATCACTCCCACACCAGCACGTCACCGGCACCCAGTCAATCAACACCACACAACCCACGATCCCGCGCTGACCCCTGATCCCTCACCGTCAGCGCGCGTCACCACCCACACATCCAATCACAACGCGCTGGCACCTGATCGCTACCCCAGCGCGTATCACCACTACATCACCCCCCCCCACATAGCTTGCAGCCGTCCCGGCTGCTAACCAACAACCTCCCACATTGTTAACACAACAAAAACCCCCCCCAGTGTGCCCCGTAACACAACAACAACACAACAGCAACCTATGTACAATTTGACAATAACCGCAAGAAAAGTTAACAATACCACACACAACACCTTATATATAAAAAACTATATACAGCCCGATGAACAACATAATAAAAGCGATTTCTAGAAAACGAACGCGCTCCGCGTCTCTGCAACTAACGAAGTGACGAGGCGCTCCCACTGCCTCGACTCCTCACGTGGCAGGTCAAACAAAGTAGCGCGACCTGGCGCGAGTCCGTCTGGCTGGTCCGTCATACGGGACGGGACACTGACGACCGTCAGGCGGCTCCGGCTGCTCTAGACGGCGTGGAACGGGCCTGAAAGGCCCGGCCCCGCCGCGAAGATCCGGCCGCCGGTGGTCGGCAGCTGTCAGTTCCGAGACACCTGGGAGCAGATCAGGCGGAGACATGTGAGGATCAGGCAGAGACATTTCCCCCTTTGGGTCGTCGGTCACGTCACATGCTCGTCCCTCACGACACAATGGGAGGCCATATGGAGGCGAGAACGGTTTCAGTCGGGAGGGGTGGACGTACCACCGTCGTTTTCCCCATTTTATCTGAACGCACTGGGGCCGTGCAATGCGCACGATCTCCACGGGCCCCCGCCATGGCCTCAACAATTTAGGCGACGTAGCCAAGGGCGCCTGAGGGCAATGCAGCCAGGCCCTGTCACCCGGTTTCCATTCGTGCACGGACACCTTCCGTGCCCGCAGTCGTTCGTTAGCAATTTGGCGAGCCCGCGAATTAAGCCGTGCAGCCTCCCTTGCCTCTGTTAGCTTGTGAATATTGAATTTAATATGTTCCGCCAATTTAGAATTGGTTCGTGGAGCGGACAGGCCAAGCTGCGTTTCCATGGGCGGGTCGGCTTCCCGACCGTACATCAAATAGAATGGGGAAAACCCTGTCGCTGCATGGGGGGCCATTCTGTACGCGGCAAGGACCCCCGGGACCTGCAGGTCCCAATCTACATGTGCCTCACACACCTGCTGGCACAGCATAGAAGTCAAAGTCTTGTGAAGTCTTTCCACCATCCCGTCTGTCTGCGGGTGGTACGGGGAGGTACGCACCTTTTTAGTACCCAATAAATCGCACACCTCTTGCAACAATTTACTCGAAAATGTTTTACCTTGGTCGGTCAGCAAGCGTTCGGGAGCCCCCTTGTCCAGGACATAGCCCTGGACAAAGGCGTCCGTCACAGCCGCTGCCGACTGGTTGGCGAGAGGCCACGCCATAGGCCACCGGGTGAAATATTCGACCCCCACCAACAGGTATTTATTCCCTCTAGGCGTGACTGGAAAAGGCCCCAAAATATCGAGTGCAACGAGCTCGTTAGTGCGCGAGACCTGAATCGATTGCAGCAGTGGATTAGCTAGCACGGGCGGTGGTTTCCGTCTGGCGCACTCAACGCACCCCTTCAGAATATTTACCACGTCACTCCCCATTCCCGGCCAATAATAGTCACGCTGAAGCAGGGCAAGAGTTTTGTTTACTCCCAAATGCAAGAGGCGTTCGTGTGCAGCCAAAACAACTTTCCCCCTTACAGCAGAAGGCACCACCAGCGCGTGCCGCCGGGACAAACTGTCCCATCTCATCAACATGCCCTGTTTAAGTACATAGGAGCCAGTTCGCTCCTGGTCCTCTTTAGGACCACCCACCCTGCGGCGCAATGCTAGCAGGGAGCTGTCCGCCATTTGGAGGCGGCCCCACTCGCCCAGCGACAATGAGAGCAGCGAGTCCCGATCCTGACAAGTAGCGGGGACCTCCCCGATTGGCGCGCCCGCAGTCGCAGCCAATGTCCCCTTATCTTCCACAACCGGCGGTTTACAGCGCGCCGTTCCCGATAGACACGCACATTTCTGACACGGCAACAATCGCGACAGGGCATCGGCATTTGTGTGTCGCAACCCCTTACGGTATGTGGTCGTGAACTGATAGTCTTGGAGGACTTCCAACCACCGTGACAATTGGCCCGAGGGTTGGGCGACCCTCAATGAATACTGTAGCGCCGCGTGGTCCGTCCGGACCGTAAAGTGACGCCCATAGAGATACGGTCTGAACTGTTGTACAAAAAAAACAATGGCGAGCAGTTCACGACGGGTGACGCAGTAGCGCTGCTCAGCCGGAGACAACACCCTGCTACCATAAGCGACCACCCTTTCGACTCCCCCAACGACCTGGGACAGTACCGCCCCAATGCCCGTGTTGCTAGCATCCGTGTCTAGCAAGAAGGGACTCGCAAAATCCGGATAACGCAAGGGTGGGGCGCCCACCAAGGCGTCCCGGAGGGCGCAGAACGCGGCCTCCTCTTCCGGTCCCCATTTGAACTTCACACCCTTCGCCGTGAGAGCGTGCAAGGGTTTTGCAATAGTGGCGAAGTGCTCAACGAATCGGCGATAATACGAAGCAAACCCAATGAAACTGCGCACGTCTGCAACCGACGTGGGTGTCGGCCATGAACTGACACAGTCCGTCTTTGCGGGATCAGTAGAGATCCCCGAAGAGTTGACAATGTGACCCAAGTATCTAACGGACTTACGAAAAAGGTGGCATTTGGCCGGTTTAAATTTCAATTTAGCCGATCGCATTCGCAAGAACACCCCTCTCAATCGCTGGAGGTGTTCCTCAAATGTTTTACTGAAAACAATGACATCGTCAAGGTAAATCAAGCACGTCTCCCATTGCAAGCCTGACAAAACCAACTCCATAAGGCGCTGAAACGTCGCTGGAGAGGAGTGAAGTCCCATGGGCAACCGGTTAAACTGGAACAGGCCCCCTGGAGTCCGAAATGCTGTCTTAGGTTTAGACTCTTCGTCGAGCGGCAACTGCCAGAATCCCGATAACAAATCAAGAGTCGAAAAATATTGCGCACCAGACAATGCATCGAGGGACTCGTCCATCCTGGGGAGCGGATACGCGTCAGCCACAGAGATCTTATTCAGGCGACGGAAATCTACGCAAAATCGCAAGGAGCCGTCTTGCTTCTTAACCAGCACAATAGGTGCTCCCCACGGACTGGAGGAAGGCGAAATAATGTCGGCTTCAAGCATATCGTTAACGGCCGACTGAACATGTTCCTTTTCGGCAGGACTCAGCCGGAAGGGATTTAACCTGACCGGTGCCGCATCGCCCGTGTCAATGTGGTGGCGTACAAATCCGTACACCCAATGTCATATTTATGCTTGCTGAACACATCAGAAAATTCCATTAGTAACTCGCGCAGCGCACCCAACTGCACCCCTGACAAATCGTCCGAGCCCGCGCACAGCGAATGGACCCATTCAAGGTCCTCGCTCGGTGCAATATTCTGCGTGGGGCTCGGATCAACATGCGCAACCAGCCGTTCCTCCGCAGGAACCCGCGCCGCGTGAGCCAGCACGGTACCCTGCTGAATGACGGCTGGCCGCGATCCAGCGTTTAAAACCATCACAAACGGATCCTTGTCCGCCCGAACCAAAGTGTGAGCCACCGACAAATCGACCCCTCCTACAGCCCTGTTAGAAGGACCCAAAAGCATGCCTTGTTCCGAAGTCCCCTCTACCCATGGTTTCCTTAACCGGAGGGGAATTAACATCTGTGAACCCGGGGGCACGTGCACGGTCTGCGTCGCCAATACTTGTATCGTGGCGCACGCCGTCCGAATCTCAGTAGGGCTCGTCAAAAATGAAATGCGGCGACCCGAAGGTAGTTCAATGCAACGCTGATCGATTAGAATTTTAATGGGCATCTTAGCCAAAAAATCAGTGCCCAATAGACAAGGAACCGCCAAAGAAGACGAAACAAAAACGGGTCCCGACAATTTGATATCTCCAATGCAAATGGACGCCCTAATCTGACCGATAATGCCCAACGATCCCCCATTTGCGGCGAAAAACGGCACATCCACTGGGAGCAGTGGACGGCACTGGACGGGGAGAATGTTATAAATGAGGTCAGATATAATCGTCGCCGATGCCCCCGTGTCCACCAATACCCTGACCTCTACCCCATCAATAGAACCCGCAACGACGGATGAACCCGCTGAAGCAGCCACAATTCTATGTCCCAACTCCGACCACTCAATGTCTCTCCGGTCCCGGCCGAAACCCCCTCGCCGTACCGAATCCCCGAACCCTAACCGGCCCTCTTCCGTCGCTCCGCGACGGCCCATGCGTGTCGAGTGTGTGGGCCGAGCATGTGAGGTGCCGCGACTTGCCGGGGTTTTTAGGGATGCCTTGGGGCCTTGGTCGTCGTCCAGCCGAGATCCCATGGCGCGCTGACGGGGCGCGCGGCAACCGGACGCCACGTGGCCCCGGAGGCCGCAGTTGTAGCACGTGATGAGGGTCGTCGGTGATCTCGGTTGCTCCAGCTTGCGGGTCGATCGCAGAGGCGACCGACCCCCCGACCTCCAGTCCCCCGGTCGTCCCGCGGTGAACGCCTCCTCTCGCGGACTGACGACTTGTAGTTCGGTGATCACCGGACCCGGAGTTGAGGCCACAGCAGCGTTGCAGACGACCCCCTGTTTGCGTTGAAGGGCCTCGTGCGCTTGTATACTCGTAGCGACCCGTAAGGAAGAAATGTCGATCTCGTCGGCCGTGTTGATGGGGACCCCCAGGTCCTGCGCCAACTTAAGCAGCTGCTCCAAAACCATCGCATCCTGGCCCTCCTCGTCCATCCGAGGGAATGCAGCATCGGCGAGAGCCAGCAACGCCGTGCGATAGGCGAGCGCGGTCTCCGTGTCCGCCTTCCGCCTCGCATAAAAATGATGGCGGCACGCCGAGGGAGGTCCGTAGACCCTGGCCATGAGACCCAGCGCTGCCTTAAGCGTGGATCGGTCCGACCTCCGAGCTGACATGAAGGCCGCGAGCGCGTTGTTGTCCAACATGGCAGGCAATGCCCGCAGCGCCGTAGCATCGGACCAGGCCGACATCTCCTGATGCGCCAAAAATCTGCGCTGAAACTGGCCCCAGTCCCCGCCTTCCGCCTTGAAGGCTGACAATGCGGGGAGGCGCTGTTGAAAAATGAAGTCGTCCTCCGCGTCGTGGTTCCTTCCCGCCGCGCCGTCGGTGTGTAAGATGGCGGCTCCAATGGCGGACGCCTGATGGCGGTCCGCAGCGCGCGTCGATGACGTAAGATGGCGCGCTTGGAGACCCGCACCCACGTGGCGGTCGCCGTTCCCGCCAAAAGTCGCCGCCGATGAAATGGCGGGAATCGCCAAGTCATTTTGGCGGGAATCTGCAGGGCGACCCTGTAGAATGTCCGCTGCCGTCTCCGCTCCTGCCGACGAGCTGATCTCCGCCAGGATGGACGCGGCGGCGAGCAGCAGCTCCGCCAGACGAGAGTGCGCCTCCCGGAGCACGGCCTCGGTCCCCCGCCGCTCCTCCGGCGCCGCCGGCGGATCCTGCAGCGTGGGCCATTCTTCGTCCTCACCCCCCGACGGCAGCTGGCCCGGGTCGTCAAGGTTGTCCTCGCGGTCACTCCCGTGGGTCCGAACGGTCTTCCTCGTATCCATGCTTGGAAGACAGTTTCACTTCTGACGCCAGTTGAAGTATTGGAAATGACGGCAGGAAACTCCTTGACGGGTAACACACTTCTTTTATTAAATCTTCACTTATCTCGATACAACGTGTAGTCTCTATTCTTCCCCGTACGGTCACCAGACACCGGTACAACTCGTAACCTCTTCTCTTCTCATAACACACCGTACTGAACTCGTGTAGACTCCAAGCCTCTAGCTACACACGCCTCACTCGTCTCGTGTAGACTCGCCTCGTGTAGACCCTATGCCTCTGGCTACACACACATCACTCGTCTCGTGTAGACTCTTCTCGTGTAGACTCTATGCCTCTGGCTACACACACATCACTCGTCTCGGGTAGACTCTTCTTGTGTAGACTCGTCTCGTGTAGACCCTACGCCTCTGGCTACACCAATATCACTCGTCTCGTGTAGACTCTAGGCCCCGGCTACACACTCGGCATGCTGACACTGCATGCTGACACTACCCCCGCCTCTGGGTTACACAGAGTCCCGGTCCTCGCAGGACAGCGGGACTAGGTACCGCAGGGCCCTGGCTCTTCTTCCCGTCTTCAGTCTTCGCTGGTTACACTCTCCCCGTGCGCCTGTGCGCATCCCCTTATATAGTCGTTCCTCCCGGGAGACGGAGCGGATGCGGACCTCGATGCGAGCATCGCTTGTTAGTGAACCAATCACAACGCGTTATCTGTACGATCCTTTTTCCCCAACGCGTGTTTCCACTCACCAACCAATCACGCCGTGCTGCCACTCGATCACTCCCACACCAGCACGTCACCGGCACCCAGCCAATCAACACCACACAACCCACGATCCCGCGCTGACCCCTGATCCCTCACCGTCAGCGCGCGTCACCACCCACACATCCAATCACAACGCGCTGGCACCTGATCGCTACCCCAGCGCGTATCACCACTACACACGTGTTGTTGCATTATTCAGAGTGACGGTGCTGTTCTTCCCAAGATTAATATTAACCACAATAAATAAATGTGCTTGCCCTCGATTTGGAGCACCTGCCCACGTCTTTCATTTCGAGTGTGCAACATAAACTAAATGCATGTTTATAAATGTGGTCGGCAAAACCAGAGGGCCTGGAAAAAGATCCACGTAACTACCACAGGGAGGACTTGGAACTCCACATATACAGGTATCTTCAGAGTCGGGATGGAACCCACGACCTCCTGCATATCAGGCAAGGGAGATGACATAACCTTTCCACCGCGAGATATAAAGCATATAGTGAACCGAGTGAAAACTGGGGAAGGAATTTGTGAAAATTCAGGGCATGCTGTACAAGCTGAGGCAGACTGGTGGACTTCCCTTGAGTCTTTTTAGCAGGTTACAGCTATGCTGCCAAACGTGCCATGCTAGGACTAAGACAAAGGGCCACACAAATGCACAAATAACATCAAAGCAGTGCATGGGAACAGAAAGAATATAAGAGTAATCTTCCATGGTTCCCACATCGCACTAGCTATAGACTGGAACTAGGGTATATCATATAATGCACTGTATGTGCAGGACAAGGGTGGAAAACTACTAGTGTAGAGGAGTATTGTGAATAACCATGAGGGGGCGAACAGAAGGAGGTGCGAGCGGGTTGACAGTCAAGGATGACGTAATGTCACTGGTGGTGTAAGAGGTACCTTCAGGAACAAAGGTGGGTCCGAGCTAGGGGGAGGAGCTGCCCAAGGGGTTCTTAAGGGCGACCCTGTGACGAAGGAGGGGTCGTTGTGTTGAGCGAGAGTAAGGATCGGCTGGAGGGAGCCAAGGGGATAGATGAGGGTAAGGCACTGTAGCGTGGAGTAAAGGATCGGCTGGAAGAGGGTCTCTCCTCATCGCAGGGCGGTATTGGCTGAACCTCCGGGCAGACGAGTGAGAGAGCCCAACGGGATAGCCGAGGGTAGGACCAGATAGTGATCAGTGTCCGGAGTAAGGACCGAGATAGAGAGCACCTACACTCGTGTGAACATAGAGTGTGGAGTGTAACAGTGGTTTAATAAAACGGCAACAGCCCTTGTAGTGTTCCTCGTTTCTGCGACCTGACGTTCATTTGCGAACTGATGTTCACATACGAAATATGGTCAAACATTCTCTGGGTCTTTCGGTAAAGCCACGTAAATAGAAAACATAATAATAAAAAATAAAAATGTCACGACGTTTCGATCGCAACATAAGCAATCGTCATCAGGTGAAAAAATATAGCGGGATAGCTGCTGAGGCAGAATGTTATAAAGGGTTGAGATGGGTGTAGCCCAAGGGTCATAAGCGAAGTGGACGGAGCTAGAGATGAAATTTGCATGTAACTGTAAGATCGGAGAGCTGGGCTACCTCCACGACGACAAAGCTGTGGAGGTGGACATTGTATTGTGAGAGATTAGCATGTCAATGTAATTAAAACGAACAACACGAAAACCACCGACACATCGAGGAAAACGAGCAACTTTGCTAATTTGTGGAATTGTTTTACTTGCATGTCATGACTGCGGTAGGGCCACCAATGTATATCGACACCACCTATGATTTCACTTGAAAGCTTACATGACATTAGCTCTGACCAGGTAAGTGCAGTCGTTATGAAATTCATATACAATCATCGAAAAAGGATACCATCTGCTTTGGCAGGCGGTATTTATCTGCTACCTTGCGTGGCAATTTGCACTTTGTCAAAGCAACTGGAGCTTTAAATTCAATCAGTTGTATGACTGAAAAATAGGTGAGATAGATTTTACAATTTAATCGTGGCCATTTTATTAGATTTTTAAAATGTAATTTCTTGTAGTCGCACTGAGGAGGAAAGGTCGACACCACGATTCTCTGTGCTGTCCCTCTGGGCGTTTCTTCTCCCCATGTCTCCTTCCTCCTATCTCCCCTGTTTCTATCTGTCTCCCCGTGTCTCTTTCCTAGTGTACGTCTCCCTCCCAGTGTGTCTTTCCGTGTGCCTGCTTTTCTCTGTGTGTTTCTTTCTCTTCTAGTCTCTCTAATCACTTGCTTTTGCAATGTACGTTCCACGCTCTGAAATGTGTAGTTTACAATGAACCGCCCACTTTGGTAATTCACCACAGAAATTACGAGGTGGTGTCAGTAATTGGACCATTGCTCAGTGTAAACTATATTGGTGGTGGGCACGCTGAATGCTGGATGGCTTTACTCTCGCAATCAGACCTTAGTAGACTGAAGAAAATATCCATTTGCATGCAACTTAATTACGTGATAAAGACAGTGATGTTAAAAAACCTACTTGTGTATAACGCATTATAAGAGCTGATTGTATAAAGAGGGGACGCTTTCAAAACAAAATGTAATCTGTGATTGGCTGCGATCAGCAGTAGTCACTGCGCGGATGAACTCCACCAGCCGAGTCGATTTCTAAAACTCAAATGGGCACCCATTACATTATTTGTTGTTAAATTAAGCCATTTATGTAAGTCACATTGTCCGTGTATTCGTTGATTAAATTCACGTGGCTTTAATAAAAAAATAAATTGCTACATTAAAAGGACGTTTAACAATATTGTAGAATGTCGGCATTATTTAGCAATTATAAAAATCAATTCCAACAAATTATTTGAAACAGTTTTTATTTGGGGGGGGGGGGGGGTGGCGAATTCACCACGTGGAAATGGGTGGAAGACACATTCCACCCGACAACCCTGGAACCAAACGTAGCCGGGGCAGTACTGTGGTCAGCCCACTCGCTCGGCCGACTCGCTGAGCTGGCCAATCGCTCACGCGAACACGCAACAAGCCAACTGGGCGCGTGACCGTTGGCCCCATTGTTTCACGACGTGGGGTTGTTACGACCTGCAACTTCGCCATGCTGCTCATTGCGAATTGTTGAAGTGGGGGAGTGGACTAGGCCAAGTTCAGGTAGCATTCGTCACTGATGTTAGACGTGGTTCGGGAATGTGTGTGTGTTTTTTTTTATGTGGACGTGTCGTGGTTAGCGCACTGCACTGCTAACCCAGCCACCTGAGTTGGATATACGCTCACGGCCAATATCAGTGACGCCTATCTGAATTAGTTCCGCAGCCCTCCCCGAGGTCGCCTCATCATTAAGCAGCGTGTGTTTGTGTGCGTGTTGAACTTCTGTCGCACCGCACGTAGTCAACCGTGCCAATCGGAGGTGGGGGGGAAACTCAGCTTGCGGGGTTCATCGCACAGTGCTATCCCCTACACCCCCCTCTACCGTGACTTATGCTAATATCCTATACGGCGATATGGGGGGTTATTGTCTTTGTGTGCGCGTGAAATTATAACCAAATGTGTGTTGTGTACGCAAATGTGTGGGAGCTGTGGTGTAGCGGTTAGCGCTACGCTGCGCTATACACCCGGCCACCCAGGTTCGATTCCCGCTCACGGCCACCAACACGGTGCGGTGTGCAGTAAACATCGCCACTAGGGAGACAAAGGCGGCCGAGCGTAGTGTTGGCCACCCATCCCCTCGTGTGCTGTGCCGGCCTTCATAGGTGCACGCTACCAGCACTTGCCCCAACAGTCGGTTAAAGGCGATACGGGGGATCTTTGTCTTTGGATGCAAATTAACATTTGCTTATCAGTGTGGTTGTTTGTAAAGTGGAAGAGGACAGTAAACTCACATCAAGCACTACGCTACAAACGTGGCGATTGAAGTTGGATGATTAGTCATGGCACACATTAGAGGCAGGTTGAATCACAGTCTGTTTTGAGCACCTCGTAGGTTGACTCAGCCTTAAATGGGTGCCTGATAGGGTGTTGTGCATGGTGCTTTCTTACCTGTATGTGGTTGTGCGCCTTCATTCCGCCACACATCGCAAAGTTTAATGCAACAAAACGATGCTCCAAATTTCATGGCATTTTTCGAATAAAAATGGAACTGAAAAGCGTACACATACATGGATGGGTCGCCAAGGCATTTCATCACTCCCTATATAAGCCAACGTTTGACTGACAAGATTACGCACAATGGGGGGAAGATATTGCATATTTGCAGAAATGTTTTTCTGTCATTGGCTTGGCCTAACATCAACTATAACTCTGCCCTCTTTGGGCCATTCCACAATAGTGACGGGGTAACATTCTCTCCAAAAAATGTCCCTCGGTCAACCAAAGAGCATCGTCACTTTGTACGAAATAGCCGCATTAATTGGGTGAATTGTCCGATGAAGAATAAGCCGTGAATGATGTGGGGAAATAAAGTCAAACCTTTTTCAATCATGCCGCGACACACGCATGTTGTACTGGACAGCATGACATTGCCAAAAAGCTGAATAACATTCCCCACAAGTCGCTGCAATGCCTAATTGAACATGAATAGGCATCTCTTTGTGCTCTGATATTCCAAAGTTTCACGATAAATATCCCTGCCTACTTTTCGGTGAGAGGAACACATTTTATCCCGACTGTAATTGCAGAGGTAACCTATTGGAAACAACCTTTCCATCATTGCGTGGCCTCCAACTCCATCATCAAGCTGTGACAAGCTTTTGTTTCAGCTGCCACGTGTGAGGAAGGAGAGAGTGAAGTGGAGCTGAGCACATCAATCGTTTTATTCAGATGGACGTGAACACAGGCATTAACCTGTTTGCCGTTTTAATATTATTGTATTTGCTTTAGATGAGCACACATATGGCATTTCATGGAGACAATGTTACATTTTGTAAATCTGCATATGTACATATCCATACAGGTTAGTATTACTGTCCTATTATAATAATATTATTACTACTACTAATACTTATTACGAATATAATAAGCCAAGAATGTGTGTGTCCCGCGCGTGACGTCACTCCACATGCCACACCCCTCCATCATTAATATTCATGAGCGGGTGGATTTTGACACGCAGAAGAAGGTCGAGCGGATTTTTTTTCGCAAATTCGCTTTAAGTTCGACGTTTCTTTATTGAAAGTGAATCAAATAAATAATTATACGCAGCAACAAAGTGGATTTGGTGTCTTTATTTATATCTTCAGCACATGAGACAAAAGGTAAGTCTAATTTATGCTTCTACATTATGGTAAAATAGACATTTCTCGGTGATTTTCCGGATATTGTATCGAATTCAAATTTATTTCAACCCAGGCGAGCGAAAACAGAAGAAAATAAATGATCAGAGCAGTGAATTTGAACAAATTGAAGGTCAGTTAAATACAGTGCTACAGTGACATGAAGTGAGGTGTTTAATGACATAGTTTGTGCAATAATCACTGCCATTAATACAGTGCTACAGTGAAATGCAGTGAAGTGTTTGATGACATACTTTCGTGCAAGATTCACTGCCATTAAATTTACACAAGATACAATTATACTCTGCTCAATTTTTTTCGTAAATATTACAGTTTCTGTCCTCGGACGGGCAAACAAGCTAGTAAGCAATAAGAATAGCTCACAAATATATGCATTTGTGCAGTAATACATTGCCTAGGATATGAAATCACGAGAACAAAGGACGGAGTACATTATAATGGCTTTTCATAATTATTGACTGACCTTTATCAATCCACTGCTCGATGAAGGCCGCTGGCATGTCGCGTCGGTCATGGTGGTTGTTTGAGTATGCTTCACCATGCTGTTGAGTTCCGGGGTAGGTGAAGGTGGGGACAGCTATAGGATCTTTTTTATAGGATCAGTTACCATTCATCGCTGGTGTTAGCCATTGCCAGGAGCTGAACTCAGTTTCAGTGGCAGTGAGCCAATAACTGTGTTGCCGCTCTATTTTGGTTTTGCGTTCGGCGTTTCTAAATAAATACGATGAACATTGGGAAACCTTCGGCCAAATAGAAGAGGCATGCAACTGGGAAACTTGAATGAGTCAGAAGCACTGTCCAATAATTTCTCGTTGGTTGCTCACCAAGGTCGGTGTTATTATTAACAGTTCATTAATGTAGTAAATCAGAATATTGATTTATTCTGGAGGAATCCGATGAGCTATAAAGCTCTTTTTCACAGATGTCCAGCCAGGGCAGGTCAGAACGTTACAATGTTACAAAAACAAAACAAGACAAACCATGATAGGAGTGCAAAGTATTGGAAAAGTAAGCAAATTACGAAAAAACTAATTTGTATTTTTTATTATTTTACCAGGTAAGGCCCACTGAGCTATATTTCTCTTTTTCAGAAACGACCTCGCCACAAATGATAGCTCTACAAATTAGCTCATCATGTGGAAATGTATATCCGCCAACTTCTCGAAACACACGTTTATGAATGGGGAGAGCAAAACCAGAGGCACGGGAGAAAATCCACGAGACCACAGGACAACGTGCAAACTCCAAATATACAGCAGGCTTCAGGGTCGGGATCAAACCCACGACCTCCTGTATATCAGGCTCGGGGGTTAGTATTACGCCACCACGGCACCCCTGATCCTGGAGTGACTTTCAGATCTTCTTCATCTTGGCTCTGCTGAAAATTTTAATTGGCAACACTAATACAAATGTATGCAGCTTGCTTGTGCAGTAATTCTATTTTTTTATTTTGCTACAAAGCAGCTTGAATTGTCGCTGGTGCCACGCGTGAGATGAGGTGTAGCCATCCCCTGCTAATTGAATTTCGCTTGTATAGGTCTAATGGGAGGACAAGTGTCTGCTTACAGGACTCGGTCTGGCTAAAGAGTTAACACAGTTGGAAAGTGATGTGATGTTATCGAATATGCAGAAGGAATACGTTAACTTTGCACTTCAGTGGCACATACGCACACACAAACATCCCACAGAGCGACAGTGCATAAAAAGTGTTCATACCCCAATTGCCTGTGGTGTGCTGCGTTTAAATCCGTTGGTGTGCGCCCAGTAGATGTTTTCTGTGTCGTCTTTAACAAACTCACAGGTGCGGAATTAAGCAGAAATACATTTTTTATGAATCCCTCTTTGGTGTTTGACAGGAACACCGCACGTGTTGCCGTAAATTGCACAACTTTTTTTCCAGAATACCGATAACACTGTATTATTTGTTTGATGGAGAGAAATGAAGTGCATGTGATAATATATTTGCAAATGTGCTGGTACAATACCAAATGATAATTTTACGGTTTATTTTGTTGTGCAATAAGCCTTAATATGTGAAGTGACATATAATGACCCAAATTTGTATATATAAAAACGTGCAACATAGCTTAAGTAGAACCATTGATTCAAGGAGAGAATCTAATTTATATTTTAAAATATATAATGTGCGTTCACTTATTGTTCTTAAAATTGAGGATATGTTGCAGGATATTTACATTAATTGGTCATTGCACATGTTTTAACCTCTACTCGGATATGTTTTTTGTTTCTTTTTTTATTATCAAAACTGTTCACATTAGCACACTTTTTTAGGCATACCTACTATAATCACCCAGGAATGTCTGTTCTTAACGCTCCTCTCATTAATATTCATGAGCAGGTGACATCCACAAAATGGTCACCCCCCCACCCCCCCTCACTAGCAATCATGAGCAAGTGACGTCACTCCACATCGAACAGCCCCCCTCATTAATAATCATGAGCAGGTGACGTCCTCCAATGGACACCCCCCCCCCATTATGATTACCTACTATAATGAGCCAAGAATGTCTGTGTACAATGCTCGTGACGTCACTCCACGTCGACCAGCCCCCCTCATTATAATCATTAACAGGTGACGTCCTCCAAATGGACCCGCCCCCCTCATCAATAATCATGATCAGGTGACGTCCTCCAAATGGAGCACCCTCCCCCCTCATTAATAATCATTAACAGGTGACGTCCTCCAAATGGACACTCCCCCACCCCATTCATAATAATGATGTGACTCCACATGGGGGGCCAAGGCACTTCCTTCCCCCCCCCCCTCGGCATCAACTTGGCACCCTCACGACAAAGGCAGAACCCTCACGTCACGCGATCTCCGTAACGCTGTTGAGACATAGAAGTAAAAAGGGCGTCATGATGAACAAGGGATTATAACATGATAATAGGTTTTCCCCTTTTTTGTGGCAACAAAACAGGTGTTAAAATGTTAAAACACCAAACTTAAACCTTTTACAAGGAATCATGTCTGCATTAAAAAACAATGATTGTAGTCTGAATGCAAACAAAAAAACATGCTCTGATAATATATGCATTGTCCTTGAAACTGATTGGTCCACACCAGAGACAGCTTTCTTTTGAGCCTCGTCTCAAACGGTGTTAGACCAGAGGACGCCAAAAGGCATACAGCTCAAAGACAATGCACTATCCGAGTAATGAGAGCTCGGGATGAGCATCTACATCATGTGACCTTCTTTGCCATTACCAAAATATGATAATAGGTTTTCCCCTTTTTCTGGCAACAAAGTTTGTATAGGAATCTTATCCTAAAATAGTATAAGTAATTAGGATCACAATAAGGAGCTGTTTGGAAGGATGTGTCTGTAATACGTATGCATGTGTGAGAGGTGTGTATGTACGTAAAAATGTTTTTCTATAAGAGTAGGTTAATATTGGATAATTCATGATGCTAAGTTTGTATATCTATCCAAATACTAATATCACACACTTATACATTATTTTGTCAAATAACAATTAAAGTTAACTTTCTGAACCTGATATACTGTAGTTACGTTTCTCCCATTAAACTGGAAACATTCAATGTACCTATCAGATTCAATAGACTCCGTTGTAAGTATGTACAGCTGTAAAGCCAGCTTAATTGTGTAGAATGAAGTCCACGTTATTTTTCCTTCCCTCCAGTGACAAGTAATTAAAGAAGATGCAGCCAGTTGTACAGTGATTATGGAGAAGGGTGTTTGGTAGAGGAGATGCAATAGTGGAAACAAAACCAGACACGAACTTTAGTGTAGTGATATTAATTGATCACTATGGCACGTAGCGTTAAGTGCTGTAGAACAAGGAAATATGGGTGCAAACGCTCGCACACCGTGTAGTACCATAGAGTGGGTCACTCTCACATAATGTCCGTGATGCAGTCATTTTATTCTGTTGATGGTCGGCGATGCGGCAATTGGCTCATCTTGACGAGCTGTACACGATGCACTATGGTGCAGACGAGTGTTCAGGGTTTTAGCACAATCGTCCTCGCTGCGTTTCGACATCGTAGCACTGATTTCAGACTGAATAGTACCCCAGTCGCGGAGTTAAGTACACTCCTGGAAAAAATAGTGTCCCAGAAATTAAATATTTAATTGCCTCAACCATTTTGTATTATTTGGTACCCCGGGGTACCGCCATAAGGATCAAATGAGTTCTACTGACAGAGTAGGGGATTGCAGCCTCTCTGCCAGTGCAGCGAGTAATTGCCACATAATTGGTCACTGGGGAGCGTGGTGCGGGCTGCTGGCGGAAGGGAGCATATGAGGACGAGTCACCTCCGGCATTGGGTGAAGCACGTCATGGGCCGGGGTGATGAATGTGGGGGAAAGGTGACCGAACGGACATGGGAAGAGTAGCCAGGAATTGTCTAGAGAATTCCCTGAAGGGGGCGCGGTTAAGGGTGGAGCCAGGCGAGTGGGAGGTGCAAGGTAGTCTGGAACTTTCAAGAATATTCCAGAGGGAGGCGCGGCCGAGGGTGGAGCCAGGCCGCGCCGAGAGGAATAAAAGGGCAGCCCTGATCGAATATCGGGGCTGTCTACAGGTGAAGTGGAACCTGAGTGCTTCGTCTTCGTCTCCGTCTCTGACATTGTGCGACAGACAGCATGTTGGCTGTTTTGACCCGGTTATAGTTACCCCGTGTGTGCAAGAGATAGGCATGGAATAGTCCCGTGTGTAACTCGTATAAGAGTTAGATGCATGGTAGTCCCGTGTGTAACGGTGTTATGTAGTGTAGAATAAACGTTGTTGCCTCCTATATAGTGTCTCCGATGTGACTAACTGCACAAGTTTATCGATTTCACTTCAGTTCAGACGAAAAACAGTGTTCCTGCAACCTAATAAAACACAGCCATGTTGTGCAGAGAGAAATTATCTTGGCAAGTAATTTAATTCTGATGCTGCCCAGGAATATAAGAGATGACACAGCACATTTTGGAGTCTTCGGTCAACACCCATTTTGCTTGGATTGTTTTTAGAGAGTTTGCCCAAGGCATTGTGGGTATAAGCTGAGCCCTCAAAGGCAATGGAGGCCCAATCACTAATGCCAGGCAGCCATGCGCTGCTAATTGCCTCACAAGTGGCGTGGTGTTCATTAACCCTTGCTTGGCTCAGAGCCAGTGGCACAATGCCTTTAGTTGCTTGAAGGCTTATTAAATGAGATACATGTGAATGACAGTTTGTGTAATTCATGTGCTGTGCATAATGGTAAATCTTTGAAATGATTTTCATGTGTGTTTTATTTATTTAAATACATTTTCATATTAATGTGAATATTTCAAAATGTATTATAACACTATCTCCATTAATAATAATTGGTGTTAGTCTTCATGTGTGCCATTACCATGTAGATAGAAGATAAAGCTATGATGTGTAATCTAACATAATTCAATTTTTACAGTAAAAATGCACAGTCATCTCAAACACAAATAGATCATTCAATTGTGATTTATTGAATAAAAAAGGGGTATTAAAGGGTTATCAAATAAACAAATGTCAATACATTTTATAAACATGCAATTCTTTCAACTTCACGTCAATGCAAAATTTAAAAGGTTTGGCTTAAATTAAGTAACTTACTATTTCGAATGTACCAAAGACAGAGGGAGGAGTGTTACTCGGGGTGAAATATCTGATAATAGGATTTTAACTGATACATATCTGTCGTTTTATCTGCTTAATATTTTTTGAGAAACTGAATCGGGCATAAAAGCAAGCAAATACATATATAACACGTTTCAGTTATTTTATGTAATTGAAATTTTATTTAAAAAAATTATTTACTCCTAAATATTTTATGCGTTAACAAGTAAACCCGTAAAAACAAAGTTTTTCACTATAAATCCTTTATATGCGTGGCAGCGAACTTAATATAAAGGATTTAAAAATATATATTCGCCTGTGGAGGATGCGGGGATCGATCCCGCGACCTTTGGCATGGGAAGCGAGGGCGCTACCAACTGCGCTACTCCGCCACGGCCTGTGGAGGGGTTACGCTCTGGGCTCTTACACTCTGACGTTCAGCCAAAGCCATGAATGCGTTCTATTTGAATATATGTAAAATAATTTTTTTTTGCCTAAAACGTGTAAAATTTTGGGAATTTTTTTTCACGAACAATAATTGTCTGGCACAACGAGTCTGTGTGGAAAATGTCAGCTCGATTGGATCACGGGAAGTGGGTTAAAAAACGACCGAAAGATTTGCACGGTCCTAAGCAAGCAAGCAAGCACGCAAGCAATCAAGCAAGCACGCGAACTTAATATAAAGGATTTAAAAATTACCGTCATTGATTTACTTATAACAAGTAGGTTTAAGCAGGTAATGTTATTATTGCTGTAATTGTTATAGTTGAGGCACACTATGTTTTTTTGTTCGTTTGGAGGGGGAGTTGGCAGCCGGGATGGCTGGATGCTACGAAGTGGGGGGGGGGGGGGGGGGTGATGTAGTGACATCGGGGATATCACTGTATGGTGCTGGCCAAGGAGGGTCGTAGCGTGCGATGTTCCTACGTCGTGAACAGCACTGGGTGGGTTGCTGTGTGATGCTGGCTTTACTATAGCACGGCGTGCAATGCACCGTCATCGCATACACCCCGTAGGTGTAGTACCAGCTCTAGCGGGGCTTGGTGAGCGCTGGGATAGCGCGGGTAATGTGCATAGCGTGTAGTGTGGGCTCCCGCAAGGGGGAGTGGGAGAGTGTCAGCCCAGGGACAGGGTTGCCCTGGGCCATGGCACTCTAGTTGACCCCGTAGACATGTGATCCAGAGTGTCCACAGAGAGGGCCCCAGATGGGGGGGGGGGGGGGGGCTAGGGGGTGATCACGTGTCCAGGGAGAGCTCTTGAGAGGGATCAAGAGGGAGCTAGAACGCTCGAGAAGGCGGGTGGGGCTGAGGGTGGAGCAGCCCCGACCCGGGAGGATATAAGGTGGGTCCCTGAGAGAGACTGGGGTCGCTGCATTCGATAAGCTTGAAGCTCTACATCTACAAGCTGGAAGCTCTACGTCCTACGAGACATCAACACATGGTCAGGGACCCGAGTGAGGGCTGACCCTTTATAGCATAGCTGTAACTTCTACGTATAGTGTAGTTAGCTGGGTGGTTACCACCCTAGGCTGTATCTGGTGAAGGGGCAGTTACCCCTTTGTGTTAACATGTTGATGTTAAATAAATGTGTAGCCTCTCAGTTGGACTCACTACACATTTTATGAAATAATGTTTTCTCAATTGAATAAAAAAAAATCTGTCTTCATCTTTTTGCTTTGAATTTTGCTCTTGCCCAAAAACATACGTGTACTGAAAATGTCTTCAGTTATAATGCATTGTTAATGACGATGATATGAAATGTTTTTAGCATATGCAAAGGCTACATATATACTCTATTTGTATATATACTGTACGTATGTATGATAATCTAATATAATACATTTATATTATCTGTTATCGAAGATATGTTCGTGAAAAATGTTATAATCAGCAAATTATCTGAGATGAATTGGAATGTATATGCCATTTGAAAGCCATCCATGAAGTAAAGGCCATTTTTGTCACCCAAAGAATGTTGAAAATAATAAGGATCTACAGTACTATCGCTATCCACTGTTGGATGAAGGCCTCCCCACACCTTGTTGTTCATGAGGGTTGTTTGTCCATACTTCACCACGCTGGTCAGTGTGGGTTTGTGACGGGGTGAGGAAGGGGTGGCTAGGTCCAATTTAGGTAGCACTCACCACTGATGTCAGCCGTGCCTGGAAATTTAATTCAAGTGGTCATGGGCATTCTTTGAGGGTAGAGACCTTCAAAGTATGTCCATTATCACAACCCATGATTTATCCAATGCTTGTTGAAGGCCTCTCGTCTCCATTTTTATCTCAGTCTCGCATTGTATCCAGCGTCTGCATAAGAGCTGATATAATCGCTCTCTACCTCCATGGTGACTATCCTCTCGGCCATGTTCCCTCATTTGACTGTCACTCCATTAGTATTCATGACCAATGGCCATCATTTCTTTTGGAAAACTAGCCTGTCTAACTACATTTATTTTTTCACCAAACAGTCAATATTATGTCATTTAACTGACATATCTTCCCTAATATGTTAACTGCGAGTATACACTCTAACTGATGAATACACATTCGTGATGTAATTTTTCATACATATTTAATCATGACTGATTTGTAAAACAACGAATAGTGACAAATTCTCCACAAAGAAACACTGTATCTCATAATGTAAAACATTTGAAGGAATACACATATTTTGCTATGCAGTCAAAAGACATCATGAATGAAATTTGGATGAATTACAGATAAAAAGGTGTTTAATTTCTTTCAAAGATCATAGCAACCCAAAGCAATCGCACTAATAGTGGCACATCTCTACTACTCTTTGGTTCTTTCGGTAAAGTCATGTAGGTAGAAAAATAAAATAATGCTAATCTCTCATGCTAATCTCTCTCCCTAATCTCTCTCTCCCTAATCTCCCCCATTAACACAACTGACGTGCTTGCATCCGGGGATGGAATTCCTTTCCAGCTCAGACCCCGCCTGCTTGCCCTTCACCACATATATAACCTTGTTGTAACAGCTCTTTCGCTGGTTCAGCAGTTCCACTGCTCGATTAGTTTTCTCCGCCTGAGGATGACCGCTTGTGTTGCAATCGAAACGTCATGATATATTATTTTATAGTTTATTTTTCTATCTATGTGACTTTATCGAAAGAACCAAAGAGGATGATTCCTGCAGTCACGGAACCTTCAAATCAAGATTGGCACATCTCTGCTTTTCAAAGTTGGCAGCTGGTATAAAGGGGTCACATATGTGTAAACCCTTTGGCATTGCTGCTGCATTGGGGTTGTTGGCTTTATTGGCACTGTTGCTGCTTTATTGTAGCTTCCTCCCTCCCCGCGCATGCCCAGCTCTCTCAGCCTCCCACTTCCAGCCCCGCCCACTTCCCCCCGTCCTAGCTTCACGTCTCTCTCCGAGCGTCCACGCAACGCCCCCCTCCCCCTACCCCCCCTCCCTTGCCCCTCCCACCTCTCTTACCTGTATAACCTCTTACCACGGTATCTCTCTCCCACTTCAGCAAAAAAATTCTTGCTGTGGGTTTCCCACCTGATGGTGATTGCTTGTGTTGCGATCGAAACGTCGTGATTTAATTTATTTTATTTTATACCTACGTGATTTTACCGAAAGAACCAAAGAGTATATGTGGAAAGATTATTTTTTCTGTAATTATCAGAAAACTAGGAGAGTGTTTGTGACACAACACATGAATTGCCAATCGCACAAAATTATAATATTCCTAATATTGCGAATTTATGTAATAATTTAC
Source organism: Lampetra planeri (assembly GCF_965212315.1). Classification (NCBI taxonomy): domain Eukaryota; kingdom Metazoa; phylum Chordata; class Hyperoartia; order Petromyzontiformes; family Petromyzontidae; genus Lampetra; species Lampetra planeri. The sequence goes on from NC_136120.1 coordinate 4,791,784, forward strand.
TTGAAATTATATTATCTTTATTATTGTATTAAAAGACAATGAGACTATATTACAGTACATTATTCAACAATAATAATAATTTATAGCTCTTGTCAAACCACCACTGGATGAGATGCTCTCCATGTCTTAGATCATGGGGGTTGTTTGAGCATACTTCACCACACTGGTCAGTGTGGGCTGGTGAAAGGGGGAGAGGGCCAATTCAGATTACACTCAACACTGTGCTGATTGTTAGCCATGGCTGGGAACCATGGTCCATTCTCAGTGTTCATAGCGCAGTGTGCCAACGACTGCAGCACTGATCCCGCGTTGTTGTGTATATACCGTATTTAATTTCTCAATAAACAATGACGAACTTTCTGAATAAAAATGCATTCTAATTTCAACACATGACCTGCCTTGAATGCCAAGCTACTGTAACAAAGAGCAGGATACTACCAACCCAATCACAGCTGTGCACGCATTGCATACGAGAGTGTGTCTTCCGATAGCGTTGCTGTGCAGTCACATGAGGCCATGCAAGCAAAGCATGGGGCCACATGCATTCGCACCTTCAGGATTCATCAGAGCAGACAGGACTGTACCCACTGAGCCAGTGACCAGCCCCAGCACGCCACACCACTTGCACTTACTAACAGGGTCAATAAAAATAAACTGGAACCCGGGTCCATCAATTTGTTAGATCCCGGAGGGATGTGTGTCCCAGCGTATTATTGCCCAGATGCTGCTCCAAATTGGCCACACAACGCATTGCATGCGGTTGGTTGGGAAGATTAAAAGAAATAACACCATAAATTACAGATTAGATTGCCTCATAATAAATAGTACTATCTGGTTAGTGGCACACACCTGCATGATTTGTTATAAGGGCCACCATTGAACCGATAAACAACACCACAGCAACATGCAGAATTATTATCTCTTGATGTCCATCTAGACCCGAAGGTTCAGCTAATGCTGATTTAAACTCATTTTAAATTCAAAACCCATTTCTTTAGAAGTGCCTTTTGTGTTTAGTTTGTTGGCCTCCCTCTGCACCTCCGATTAGCATAGTTGGCTACGTACGGTGCGAAATAAGTTCAGCATACATACATACAACATTCATAAACAGTACTGGGGATGCTGACATTAATGGAGATTCTGAACACATATGGACTTCAGAGCTATTGCTTGCCAATAACGGATAGACTATTAGTGACCGTATGATGTGTTGAATTTCTGATTGATACATTTTTTGGTCTGAACTTAGAATTTTTTGGGATATGTATTTGCAATGATATGCAGAGTATAGTTTTCAATACATTATTCATTAGAAAAGTGAAGCATTAGGGATATGTGCTGTTGAATTAATATCGAAAAAAAATCATGGACGGCACTTTAAGAATATGTAAATCCCCCTTTCCAACAGCTGGCCCAAAGCTAACTAAAAGTCAACCATGGGATTTCAGCATAGTTCCCATAATTCAGCATATTTTTTCTATAAACGAACAAAAACGTTCATAATTTAAAGTACAATATGGGCAGTGGTGATGCACGCCTGTTATCCAGCACTGTGGAGGCGAGGGTTGGTGGATCAGACAAATGACAATGATCGCGAAACTCCTTTCCGGTGGGAAACCTCCACCCTGGCTCACGTGTTAGAATGTAGTCCAGCAAAGTGGGAATGTATCGCTTTTCCCTTCTGTATGGGATGGTGTTGCCCCCTTGCATGTGTGGGTTTTCTCCGGGTGCTCCGATTTCCTCCCACATGTATAAAAACTCGCTAGTTTACTGAAAACATCTTAATATGTAGAGAATTGCAGAGCGATTTTTGGCACCGCTCAATAACTGGGAGACTTCCAGACTGACTGTGGTTCCCCAGCGATTGTCAGATGCAATTTGCACGGACGATGGTAAACGGATTAAAAAAAAAGCTATTTTATTGCACCCCAGGACAATTTTGAGAAGACATTTTAACTCTCAGGTCCTCCTGATACAAGGAAGCCACTGGAGCTATGCACTTTTTAATCCACAGGGTGGTCCAAATGTCTTGTGATGCCCATTTTATTATCTAAAATAGTAATATTTTTTAAGTAAGGGACATTAAAAAAAAATATGGAAAGGAAAAAAATATTAGGGGTCAACTAATTGGTGGCCACAAGACATCTGGACCATCCTATAGATTGAAAACTCATTTATATTTACTCAGCAGTGCGTTGACAGAGTTCATTAAAATTAATGAATAATGTATGTAATCAATGTATTGCAGGGATAACTAAAACTAAGGAACTTTCAAGGCCGATAGAAAGATGCATTTAAATTTCACAATCATATGTCTGCATAATTTCTCCACAATTGGTTGACAGAAGTACGGAACCCTGATAATTGTTAACACATTGCCATTGGGAATGCAATGAAGATGGTCAAACGTATGTTCAAGTATTATCAGCCATTCACTGCAGAAATGTCGAGACATGAACTGACAGCTCGCATTTTAATAATACAGATGATTATTTACTGCATAAAATAGCTATTTACCTGCTCTTTCTGGAATCTAATTGGTTAAATTTGAGCAATATAACTCACAGTTCTCTACATCATGGGACCTCCTTTGCCAGTACCAAAATATGATAATAGGTTTTTCCCTTTTTTTCCGGCAACAAAACAGGTGTTAAGATGTTAAAACACCAAACTAAAACCTTTTACAATGAATCATGTCTGCATTAACCACAATGCTTGAGGTTAGAATGCAAACAAAAAACACACTGATAATATATGCATTAACACTATGAGATCTCCTTTACCAGTGGCAAAATATAGTAATAGGTTTTTACCCTTTTAACTGGTACAAAATCTGACACCTTTATACAAGGCATCATGTTTGCATATCATTATCATCATCAGAGTTGTTTCTTTTTGTTTGCATTTTTGACTTCTTGTGTTGAGGTTATTGCAAACATGATGCCTTGTATAAAGGTGTCAGATTTTGTACCAGTTAAAAGGGTAAAAACCTATTACAATATATGCATTGTCCTTGAAACTGATTGGTCCACACCAGAGACAGCTTTCTTTATCAGAGTATGTTTGTTGTTTGCATTCTGACCACAAGCATTGTGGTTAATGCATACATGATTCCTTGTTTTGTTGCCAGTAAAAAGGGGGAAACCCGATTATCACAATTCTCATTTATGTAATTAGATTTTAAAAAAATCCCACCACTTTTATTCATATGAACACATCATATAAATAATTGCAAGTTTACTTTTGGTGACAAGAATGCTTGGCTGCATTGTCTGTCTGTTAATGCCCCAGCGGGCAAGGACGACGCAGCAAGAGCTTTGAGAAGAAAAATAGTCCCCGTAATGTTTCAGCGTGATTTTAAGGAACACAGCGTGATCTGCCAAATATGCCTTGCATTCATTTGTGATGTCAAATTAAGCCATGACAGAATTGTGTACGCACGGAAGGCCGGGGGAGGGGGGGTAGGTGACGGTGAAAACAACAAAGGTCTCCGTGCATTTGGGAGTCCAGAGGCTCCAAGCTGTCAGTACTGGGGGATATATATGGAGTGTTTATCGTATGCATTAAATCACACGAATGCCACCCAGCACGCTAAATTAATGCATTTATATCAGGGGCGCAAGGAGCACTGTGTTCAGATGGCACGTTATAAATATGCACACATACTCGCGTACAAGATCCCTGTTAACTGACTACTGGGGCAAGTGAGAACTTATTAAGGTCTGCATAGCAAATGAAGAAGATGTGTTGCCAATACCATGCCTGGCCACCTTTGTTTCTCCAGCTCTGATGTTTATACACCGTACCATCTACTGATTTAAGACTAAGTCAACCGAGAGGAGACTCATGACTGATTCAGATATCCCTTGTCACGTATGTTAACCATGGACAAGAATGTAACTCATGTTGTAGGGTAAGCCTGCAATGTGATAATCACTGTGCCACTACTCTCGACACTCACACGCATACGGCCCTAAATATGGCTTTATAGCGTAGAGACAAGCTATGTTAGTGAGCACCTATTAAGGTCAGGAATCCTAATGTGGTAGTTTGATCAACACCACCTGTGCTAACTGTAACATGCTGCATCAGGTACTCATTTTAGGCTGAATTGACTTTGAGGAGACCCAGGACATATTCAGACTTTACTTGCCACTGATTTCACTTGCGTGGCCAAGAATCAAACTCAGATCATCGTTGCTGGAGTGCAGTGTACTGACCACGATGCCATCACATACACACGTAATACACACTCACTAGTGCATGCATACACACATCTAGGCACAAACCCACCCATGCATGCACACACACAGCTTCGATATGCAGCCTGTCAGAATAAAATCAGGTGACATGGCTAAAAATATTAAAGGTTAGACACATTTTAAATCTGAGAAAGGTTAGTGTAATTGTAAATATGCAGTACCAGCTGACTGAGTGTGTTGCACTTATATAATGTATGGCCATGAAGCCGGGTGTTGGTTCACAGTTTACATATGAGCATCGGGACTTTCTTAGCACATTCCATGGGAATTACAGAACCACGAGGTCCTTTTCCATTGTCACCGCCATATCTCAAGAGATAGCAGTGATATTCATTACATTTTTCTAGCGGTATATAGTAAGTGACAAATTAAATTTTTCACAATTTGCTTGTGGTTATGAAAATAACGTAAAGGTTACAACAAGAATGTTCAATGTATGCTGGTAAATTATGATAAATTAATCAAGACGTCGGAGTCCTTTATTTAACCATATGATAACCCTTTTAAGATACATTATTTAATTTGAAATTTAAACCTGGTTCACTACAGTTTTCACAAGGACATTACATATATTACATATGCGTTTAAAAATGTCACGTATCATATACTATGAACAAAGGTATACCTATTGAATAGCAGGAGTCACATTTTTGTGTGAGAGTATTCAATAAGTAAAGAGGCTTTTAATAATTCTTAAACCTCCGTCTGTGGTTAGGGAATAACTTGCCAAAATGTAATCTGGGTCTTACCCTGCTATACTCACCTGCAACATTGTTTCACTACTAAATAGCAGTTGTATTATATGTGGTCAAAGATGCCGATGCCCTTGCGCAAGTGCACATTAGAAAGGTAGCAAACATTCGTTGTTTTAGTTCTTTGAGAGTGTAGACAACTGGAATTAATCAGACTGAAGCTGCATTGTCACAACTTCATGAACAAAGGCTTTCTTTAAAAAATGTGTGGAATGACGGCAATCAGGTTGCGAGTGTGGTTCTGTTGATAGCACGAGTAGTTGGCAGCAAGATGTATTTCTAAAAATGCCCATTGGGTGATAAAAATGCTTAACAGTCTTCTATTCACAAACAAGATTGGTATTTTGCTATGCTGTATTGGCCAGATTCCTACATGAAGGCAATGCATTTTTTTAAAATCTCATATTATCACCACGATAATAAACTTGGCAACCATAATTCTGAGATAGAAGGTGAGCGCCGTAGATTTGAAATGGAACACTCAGGTTCTCCAGCAAAGACACTATCAAGTCCCCAAGCCTTCTGCTAAAAATAGGTAATAATGACTGTGTGTTGGGACATGTAGAATCGAATAACATTTGCTTTTCAGGACAATTGAGAGAATGACTCGAGTGCTTTGTATTGAGATTTGTTGGATAATACGTTAACATCTGATAATCGTTGCGACCACTGTGGAATTGTTAAGAAAATAAGATGGGTTTAGCATGATAATATAAGCCCATAATATGAATGTCCAATTATAGGAAAGCTTGGATGGAAGGATAGATTGTTCTGGATATATTCAAAAGACAGTCCAGACCTAGTCCTTTTTGTGGCTTACATTGGTTGAAACCTGTGATAGAACGTCTATATGAAAGGTAGTATTGCAGTTATGGCTTAAGAAACACCAAAGTATAAAACAGTATTTCGATTTAAAGCTTTCGTGACTGCAGAAAGAACCAAGAAGATAAAACAGTATGTTGCTGGAATTAGGATGCTTGAGGAACACTGTAAAACTTGTATTTATGTAATGCATTATATATTTTTGCAATCTGAATTGTGGTATATGCGTCATTTGACAACACACAAAAATCTTGATTTAAAGCTTTCGTGACGGCAAGGATTCATCTTCTTGGTTCTTTCGGTAAAGTCACGTAGAAGGGAAGTAGTACAATATTAAAAATAAAACATAATAAAATTATTCTCACGACGTTTCGGCCACAACGCAAGCAGCCGTCCTCAGGTGAAAACCAGGTCCGTCGAGGCGACAGAGTCTGAATGAAACATCACACGAGCTTGGAGCATATATATAAGCTGGGCGCCTTGACAAAGGAATTTGCATATCAAGAGGAATTTAGCATATTTATGGGAAATGCAGGAATGTGATTAGTCCTACATATGCATGTGCATTATGCAGGATTAACAGCATCAAAGGGAGCTGCAGTTGCTGCTGCAGTTGCTGCTGCTGCAGTTGCTGCTGCTGCAGTTTCTGCTGCTGCTGCAGTTTCTGCTGCTGCTGCAGTTGCTGCTGCTGCTGCAGTTGCTGCTGCTGCTGCAGTTGCTGCTGCTGCTGCTGCAGTTGCTGCTGCTGCTGCAGTTTCTGCTGCTGCTGCAGTTGCTGCTGCTGCTGCAGTTGCTGCTGCTGCTGCTGCAGTTGCTGCTGCTGCTGCAGTTGCTGCTGCTGCTGCTGCAGTTGCTGCTGCTGCTGCAGTTGCTGCTGCTGCTGCTGCAGTTGCTGCTGCTGCTGCAGTTGCTGCCTTATCCATTTTAATATAACACTATGTATTATTCTACACACCCTAATGTGTATCACACTGCTATATATTTACTATACAATTACGACACCATACATTACTCTGCACACTGCACCATGCCAGTGAGTGGAACGCGGTCTGAAAGTCACCGTAAACGTGAACACAATCAGTTAAGATCCGAAATGGTTTATTACGTCCTTCCAATGATTGCTAAGCCAGAATCCATCTTCTCAGTTGAAATTGTTTCTGTGTTTGTATATGTGGATCGCCTCAGGAACGAATCTCTCATGATAGCCAGATGGCTTGCAGAGAACCTCTGTCTTGGAGAAGTCAATGTCATGTGAGCCCACTGAATTGTAACAGTGATCTGCCACGGCTGAGGTGTTTGTCCTATCGTGTATCAGGTCTGCTTTATGTTCACGGATGCGGTCCGAGACATGTCGTTTGGTTTCTCCAATGTAACTGCTACCACAGAGGCAACTTAGTTTGTAGACACCAGGGTACTGTATGTCTGGAACCACATCTTTTACAGACTGGACCAGATCACGGATTTTATGTACTGTGTTGAATCGGACCTGGATCTTGTGTTTAATCAGGATTTTGGAGATCGTTTTCGTGACCCCAGCAATGTAGGGTAAGGTGATGGTCTTGAAAGGCTCCTCAACAGGATCCTTCTTGATGGTTGGAGTGATGGCCTTGCGGATTGTGTAGTCGGAGTAACCATTAGCCTTAAGAGCTTGGCGTACGTGTTTGAGTTCACTGCCAATGTGTTCCTGGTCGGAAATGCATTGGGCTCTATGGTATAGAGTCTTGAAGAGGGAATTCTTCTGGGATGGATGGTGGTGGGAATCCGGTTTTAGGTAAGCATCCGTATTGGTGGCTTTCCTGTAGACAGAGTGGCTCATTGAACCATCAGGTCTCCTTTTAATTAGGACATCCAAAAAGGGTAGCTTGCCATGTTTTTAGACTTCCATGGTGAATCTGATGGCTGGGTGTATGGAATTGATGTGGTCGAGAAATTGGTCTAGAGCAGGCCGGCCATGTGGCCAGATGACAAAAGTGTCATCTACGTACCTCTTCCATAAGGTCGGGCCTAGAGTGGCAGTCTTGATGGCGTCAGTCTCAAATTTCTCCATGAAGATGTTGGCTACAACCGGCGTCTACAAACTAAGTTGCCTCTGTGGTAGCAGTTACATTGGAGAAACCAAACGACATGTCTCGGACCGCATCCGTGAACACCTCAGCCGTGGCAGATCACTGTTACAATTCAGTGGGCTCACATGACATTGACTTCTCCAAGACAGAGGTTCTCTGCAAGCCATCTGGCTATCATGAGAGATTCGTTCATGAGGCGATCCACATATACAAACACAGAGACAATTTCAACCGAGAAGATGGATTCTGGCTTAGCAATCATTGGAAGGACGTAATAAACCATTTCGGATCTTAACTGATTGTGTTCACGTTTACGGTGACTTTCAGACCGCGTTCCACTCACTGGCATGGTGCAGTGTGCAGAGGAATGCATGGTGTCGTAATTGTATAGTAAATATATAGCAGTGTGATACACATTAGGGTGGGTAGAATAATACATAGTGTTATATTAAAATGGATAAGGCAGCAACTGCAGCAGCAGCAACTGCAGCAGCAGCAACTGCAGCAGTAGCAGAAACTGCAGCAGCAGCAGAAACTGCAGCAGCAGCAACCGCAGCAGCAGCAACCGCAGCAGCAGCAACTGCAGCAGCAGCAACTGCAGTAGCAGCAACTGCAGCAGCAGCAGCAGCAGCAGCAACTGCAGCTCCCTTTGATGCTGTTAATCCTGCATAATGCACATGCATATGTAGTACTAATCACATTCCTGCATTTTCCATAAATATGCTAAATTCCTCTTGATATGCAAATTCCTTTGTCAAGGCGCCCAGCTTATATATATGCTCCAAGCTCGTGTGCTGTTTCATTCAGACTCTGTCGCCTCGACGGACCTGGTTTTCACCTGAGGACGGCTGCTTGCGTTGTGGCCGAAACGTCGTGAGAATAATTTTATTATGTTTTATTTTTATTATTTTATTACTTCCCTTCTACGTGACTTTACCGAAAGAACCAAGAAGATGAATCCCTGCAGTCACGAAAGCTTTAAATCAAAATTTAACCGCCTCTACGGGGAGGGTTTCCACATAACTTTGAGATCCTTTAACAAGCTCCGGGATAAGAAGGCTCAGCTAATCGAGTCTCTCACGTTTCTGAAGAGATGCCGCGACTCTAAGTTAATACCAAACGCATTTACATTAACATCTGCTGCTGTAACTTCTTCTAATGCTAAACGAATTCTGTCTAGAACTAGCTTCGCTCTTATCTCAGAGAAAATCAGACTTACGCGCACCGATCTAGATCAGTTAGACAAGACACTCTACAAATCACACTTATCTTTGAGTGCAACAATGTCCACATCGGATTGGGAACATTTAGATAAAATGACTGCCTCTTCAGCTGCCGCTATGTCGACCAAATGTAAGGACAACTTGATTTCCAAATTCGATCGCCTCTCAAATAAGAAACCGGACCCACACATTGAAAAGCTAGATATTAACAAAGTCGTAATTAATCGCAGTAACAGTTCTTTTTCTGAAGGCCTGAAATCCGTTTTAGCTAAATGAATAAACTTTGCAGTCACACCTAGACACATACCAGTTAATGATATAATTGCTAGAGTAGATGTAGCTCTCAAGGGCCTGAGTCACATCGCTGCAGACGTAGCAAGATCTGAAATCTCTGCAACCCTCAAAAACGCTAAGATGCCAGCTAGCAACATCAGCAAAGATGAGCGTTTTGAATTAGCTCAATAAAAAAGACGGATGACATTGTCATCCTCTCAGCCGACAAAGGCAATGCCACTGTCATCATGGACAAAACAAAATACAACAACAAAATCCAAGAACTACACAACGATGGCAGCTATACAAAAATAAAAAGAGACCCCACCAACAGCCTCGTCTCTAAAACCAAGCAAATCATTTCTGATTCAAGCGCATTAATTGATCAGACCAAACAGTTCTCGTTGAAACCTTCTGCAGCCAGGCCACCAAGATTATACGGCTTGCCAAAGATACATAAAGAAGATACACCTCTTCGTCCCATTGTCTCTACTATCAACTCCCCCACCTATAAACTGGCTCGTTTTTTGTCTGAAATCCTACGGCCTTTCACTGGAAAAACCACCTCTGCGGTACTAAACTCTACTGACCTGGTATCGACAATCAAGGGGATGGCCCTGTCCCCAGAAGACCTGCTTGTCAGTTTTGATGTGGTTTCCTTATTCACCAAAGTTCCTGTACCTGACACCATCGCAATCATTGAAGACTTGGTTCATCAAGGACTGAATGCTGGGGTACCCCCCCTGGTGAGACACTGCTTAACCAATACATACTTCACCTGGAATGGAACTTTCTACAAGCAAACTGAGGGCACCCCAATGGGCTCCCCCCTATCTCCGGTTGTAGCCAACATCTTCATGGAGAAATTTGAGACTGACGCCATCAAGACTGCCACTCTACGCCCGTCCTTATGGAAGAGGTACGTAGATGACACTTTTGTCATCTGGCCACATAACCGGCCTGCTCTAGACCAATTTCTCGACCACATCAATTCCATACACCCAGCCATCAGATTCACCATGGAAGTCGAAAAAGATGGCAAGCTACCCTTTTTGGATGTCCTAATTAAAAGGAGACCTGATGGTTCAATGAGCCACTCTGTCTAGAGGAAAACCACCCATACGGATGCTTACCTAAAACCGGATTCCCACCACCATCCATCCCAGAAGAATTCCCTCATCAAGACTCTATACCATAGAGCCCAATGCATTTCCGACCAGGAACACATTGGCAGTGAACTCAAACACATACGCCAAGCTCTTAAGGCTAATGGTTACTCCGACTACACAATCCGCAAGGCCATCACTCCAACCATCAAGAAGGATCCTGTTGAGGTGCCTTGCTGGGGTCACAAAAAAGATCTCCAAAATCCTGATTAAACACAAGATCCAGGTCCGATTCAACACAGTACATAAAATCCGTGATCTGGTCCCGTCTGTAAAAGATGTGGTTCCAGACATACAGTACCCTGGCGTCTACAAACTAAGTTGCCTCTGTGGTAGCAGTTACATTGGAGAAACCAAACGACATGTCTCGGACCGCATCCGTGAACATAAAGCAGACCTGAAACACGGTAGGACAAACACCTCAGCCGTGGCAGATCACTGTTACAATTCAGTGGGCTCACATGACATTGACTTCTCCAAGACAGAGGTTCTCTGCAAGCCATCTGGCTATCATGAGAGATTCGTTCATGAGGCGATCCACATATACAAACACAGAGACAATTTCAACCGAGAAGATGGATTCTGGCTTAGCAATCATTGGAAGGACGTAATAAACCATTTCGGATCTTAACTGATTGTGTTCACGTTTACGGTGACTTTCAGACCGCGTTCCACTCACTGGCATGGTGCAGTGTGCAGAGTAATGTATGGTGTCGTAATTGTATAGTAAATATATAGCAGTGTGATACACATTAGGGTGGGTAGAATAATACATAGTGTTATATTAAAATGGATAAGGCAGCAACTGCAGCAGCAGCAGCAACTGCAGCAGCAGCAACTGCAGCAGCAGCAGCAGCAACTGCAGCAGCAGCAACTGCAGCAGCAGCAACTGCAGCTCCCTTTGATGATGTTAATCCTGCATAATGCACATGCATATGTAGTACTAATCACATTCCTGCATTTCTCATAAATATGCTAAATTCCTCTTGATATGCAAATTCCTTTGTCAAGGCGCCCAGCTTATATATATGCTCCAAGCTCGTGTGCTGTTTCATTCAGACTGTCGCCTCGACGGACCTGGTTTTCACCTGAGGACGGCTGCTTGCGTTGTGGCCGAAACGTCGTGAGAATAATTTTATTATGTTTTATTTTTATTATTTTATTACTTCCCTTCTACGTGACTTTACCGAAAGAACCAAGAAGACACAAAAATCTCTTTTGGAATTATCGCAGAGCAGAGCATCACCCCATGTTGAAGAATGATCCGTGAAACCTTAAGTAACTTATCTTAGTTTTTTCGGTAAAGTCACGTAGGTAAAAAATGAAATTAAAAAAAATAAAATAATAATGACTTTAAAATAAAATTATTTATTAATTTTAATTTCATTTTTTACCTACGTGACTTTACCGAACAAACTGAGAGTATGAATCCTTGCAGTCACGAAAGCTTCAAATCTAGAACGTAAGTAACTTCTTATCCACACGAGGCGGCAGCACTTTTCCACACACTTTGCTACAGAACTAAATGTTTGTCAGATGACAGTCAACCCTATATTTGTTAAAATAGGAATTTAGACAATTAAACTCACGTTTTGTGCAGTCATTGGTGACCAGGCTGAGACCATCAACTCACTGTACGTAAGAACCCCTGTTAAATTATGTTTCCCTCTCGAAGATATCAGATGGCAGTGGGAATTTAACCATCTGTTTGTTGTACAATGGCTCAGCAGTGGGCTCACTGTCCAGGCACTTAAAACATATTCAACATCTTCTGACGAAGCATATATTCCTTTTGGCCTGATGTTTAATTCATGTCGGGGAATTTCTGGTGATTCGGCAACACATCAATGGCCCTTGTCAGAATGAAGGAGCTCTCTGTACTTGAACTGTATACGCGTGGGATTTTTTTTATCGAATGGGACCTTCGCATGTGGTAAGGAAAAATGCAGGAGTGGGAAAGTTTGGCAGGTAACCGAGATGTCTCGAGTTAGCCCCTTTTGTTACTCTGTGTTACGTAACCCCTCAAAAGCGCCATTGCAGGAAGATGAAGGACACGCCTCAGATGGCTGTTGGCAGGCGACTGAATGAGCATTAGTAAATGGAAGTGAAATGCATTTTGCTCTTCATCATGTTCACATTATATGTGCAGTTTTGACCGAGATACAAGCACCATAATAACTTGTGTAAGTCTATTTCCCCAAAATACACAAAAAATGCTGTTTTAATCCCTTAGCAGTAATCTTTTCATTTCTCTAGATCAACGATTCTTAATCTGAGGTGCACCCATTGGGGGTGCGAGATGCCCTTTCTGGGGGTGCGAGACGTACCATGTATTTTTAAGAAGGTAAATCATGGACACGTATGTATGTATTAATATTCTCCATTTTTTTACGATTGAGAACCAAAGGGGTGCAAGGCTGCAGTGAAGGTTAAGAACCACTTTTCTAGATGGAATTTTTTCTCCTCTTGTTTCGGCACAGTATATTTTGTCGAACTCCTAAATGACAAGGCCATTCTCATTTGTATGACTATGATAGAATTCTGATGCTCGTGTGACTTGTCGTATGATAAAAATGTTTTGTAATTATTGTCACCAAGGCTAGAGCTATTTCCAACAATCTAATGCGCTTGAACTTGTGTTCTATACAAATGTAATGCGAGCGTAAACGGCTTCGCGGATATGATGTAACAGGTGGGAGGAGTTAGGGTCACGTGGGGAGAGGGACAGCTTTTAAGGACAGGAACCGGAAGGGCTGGAGGAGAGTGTGAGAATAAAGACAGGAGGAGGCCACGCAGGGCAGGAGGTGGAAAGTGGCGTGATCGCCACAGGTCGGGACTCGGCACCGTTGGCCAGCGGTGTCCGGGCACGGAGGAGACGGAGAGCCAGCAGCGGGGCTGCATAGAGAGCAACCGTGGGGCTGCAGGTCGGAGGCAGAGAGGCTGAGTGAAGAGCCAGCAGTGGGGCTGCATAGTGAGCCAGCAACAAGTCTGCAGGAGCGACGGCAGCAGTGGGGCTGCCGAGCGGGAGACGGAGGAGACTCTGAGCGAGACGCCGTGCGGGCAAAGTTGTACGAACCACAATAAAGGACAACGGAGACAGACCCAGTGCAAGAGTTCTTTATTACACAAATTATCACATTTTCGTATACCTTGAGCCAGGTATCAATCAGATTTTGAATGTAAAAACTGTTTGATGTAAGGCATTATGTGAACATGCTACCATGGTATCATTGTTAGCAAACTAGACAACCCAGAGGTTGCCAGTTCGATCTCCCGGCGTGACAGTTTTTTTTTGTCCACCCAGCGTTATACGTGGGTATCCTAGATAATGTATCAGCGGGTCACGTGCGGTGATGCGTGGGTACCCCCACCTCTTCCAAGACATATGGCCAGAATAGAAGAGTAGGCTAAATACCCTTTAGAGGGGATTTTGAGCCCTTTCAAGTGGAGGTTCTTTTGGTCAGCAGTGGCATAAGAAAGTAATTGCCGGGCTGCACCTTCATGTTTACCACTTTATTATATGAAAACAAAATTACTGTAATTAACTGAATTGTTGCTAAAATGCCTAAATATGCACGCAGTGTCCACTACGAAGTGCACCTTTTGTCGCGGGGGAGTGTTGGATGGAGAAGAGGATTTGACCACGACCTTGGCATGGGTATCTGGGACGAGAGGTAGGGCCCAAATGGCTGGTGACGCACACGTCCCAGAAACATGACCTCCACTCACCCTAGAGCTCAATCCCCGGGGACGCATGGGCCTGCCTTCCATTCTGATTATCATCTGTGGTTCATTGATGATATCTGCTATAAATAGACTATGAGAAAGTGCTTATTCCCCAGGGAATGGCTCGACCTTATTCCCTTGTGGCATCCTACTCTGAGCAGTTCTCTGGGGTTTTTTTTTTCTCCCGAGTATTATTATTTAAAATGTGACTTAAAACTTTCGTGACTGCAGGAATTCATATTCTTGGTTCTTTCGGTAAAGTCACGTAGATATTAAGACAATAAAAATAAAAATAGAGTGATAAAAAAAAGAATTGAAAAAACACAAATGGAGGTTGTAGCTTGGTTCTAATCGGAGTGAGTGTACTGGCAGTCTATAATGTAGACTGTAGCAGTGGTTATTAAGCTGGGTGAGTGTAATGGCAGTCTATAATGTAGACTGTAGCCTGGTTCTTAACCTCGGTGAGCGTACTGGCAGTGTATAATGTCGACTGTACATTACAGTCTACATTATAGATTGCCAGTACACTCACCCAGCTTAATAATTACAGTCTACATTATAGACTGCCAGTACACTCACCCAGCTTAATAACCAGGCTACAGTCTACATTATAGACTACCAGTACACTCACCCAGCTTAAAAGCCATTGGTACAATGTACATAATAGACTGGCAATACACTCACCATGCTTAATAACCAGGCTACAGTCTAAATTATAGACTGCCACTACACTCACTCCGATTAGAACCAAGCTCCAGTCTACATTAGTGTTTTTTTTAAACATTTGTTTTATTATTCTTATTTTTATTCACTTAATTTTTATTCTATTTTTTATCTACGACTTTACCGAAAGAACCAAGAATATAATTACTTACTCTATAAAGTGTTAGATTTTACCCATCTGTTTGGCAAATTGGGTTAATCTGTATGAAAGCAGCAACTGTATTCAAAACATGTAATACACGTACGTGCCTGTGCCGATGGTAACATTTGCTGGCCGAATGGGTGTGGCGTTGCACGCTTGTAATCCAGCAGGAATCTAACAGTGCATTCGTTCATCAATTAAATTGATTCCCATATTCACGACGCATGCATGCAATCACTCATGTACGGGGAGAATCAATGAATTGTAAGATACTGTTGGTAACAATAATGGGGGAAAGTAAAACTGTACACGAGTCAACAATGAGAAACAATGCGAACGAGATGGTAAAGGAGATACACTGCACAATTGTACACGCTCCAGTAATATTTCGATTTAAAGCTTTCGTGACTGCAGGGATCCAACTTCTTGGTTCTTTCGGTAAAGTCACGTAGAAGGGAAGTGGCCGAAACGTCGTGAGAATTGTTTTATTGTGTTTTTTTTTAAATTGTATTACTTCCCTTCTACGTGGCTCCAGTAATAGTTATTCGTACATATTTATATAATTAACCTTGCCCGAGGGTGCAATGTCATGAACTGAAAATCCTAGAACATGCGCGATTTAAACGTGCATTTATACTTTAGTTAATTTACGTAAGCAAAAAGTACGTTCGGAGTTAGTTGAAGATATCGGTTAAAGAATTAAGAAATAAGCAAAATAACAAGATCACCAATAAAAGACATCAATAGGAATAGGGCAAAGGGCACATCATGAGCGTAACTGACGAGAGATAAGAGATAACAAAAAATGAACTCCGGAGTGGAGACCAAGAGAAGGGAAGTGAAGCAGAGGAGGAAAACGGCAGAATAGATAGTGAGACAATATCGCAGAGTTCAGAGGTCACTGCTGGACAGGCACAACTGGGAAAACGAAGGAAATTGGAAGATATTCTGGGAGGCGTTTACACAACAGTGGACTGCTATAGGCTGACACCACCAACAACAACAAGAATACTTTAGTGTCATTAAAACTGGGAGCATATTCCAGAGCTTAGAAGCAGAGGTGTGGACTCGAGTCATGTGACTTGGACTCGAGTCAGACTCGAGTCATGAATTTGATGACTTGCGACTCGACTTGGACTTGCATAACAATGACTTTGTCCCACCTATGAGATGTGGACTCGAGTCATGTGACTTGGACTCGAGTCAGACTCGAGTCATGAATTTGATGACTTGCGACTCGACTTGGACTTGCATAACAATGACTTTGTCCCACCTCTGCTTAGAAGTGCAAGTGTTGAGTGAGGGTAGAAAATGAGGAGTTGTGCGGGGGTAATTTCTATAAACATAATGCAATAAATGTTCCTTTGGCATCAGGGATATGCCCCCCTCCCCCTTTTTCCTGATGACGACCACTTTTTTTTGTTATTTTGTTATGTTCTTTGAACCTCTCTACGTGACTTTATCGAAAGACCCAAATTATATCAGGGATATGATTAATGCATTTTTGAAACCAAAATTTTAGCAAGTGAATTAAAATCCTTTGCATGAGTTTGGATGTCCAAATGAATTCCCTTATATTACGACGATAATCCACTCCAAGCCCTCCAGCACATTCCGCACAAGCAAGCAATGTCCTCAGAGCATTGTTTACATGATTCCTTACAGTGGTGGAAAGTTTTCTGCATTTTTGAGGAACATTTTCACCATTTTTGGTGCTGCCCTCATCCCACCCTGACCCCGACCCACGTTGGCCCATTCTGCAATCGTGCCACGAGTACTTGTGGCCTGGGTTGGCGTACAAAATTGGCCAAAGTGAAATGGAAAAGTGGAAGAATGATGGGCAAAACAGAAATACGAATAGAGCTCATGATCTGATCAGCCGATGAAAATAAGATCTGATCTTGATTGAGTCACATTCCAACACACAGTTTACCTAATGTCTGATCTGACTACAGTTGTGCACCTTTAGTCAATTATTTATCTAAAAACTTGTCAACTAGGTTATAAGACACTGTTTTCAGGAACATCCTGCTGAGAATCATTGGCTAACCCATTATTGAACTTATGGGAGTACCTGAAAAAGACTTATGCTTATGAGGGGAAACGCTTAAACAAGTTACATATTCATGCCAAGCGATCGACTTGATGTACTGCCTTCTGCGGTACACCTTGTAGCCCTGTTAGAAGACGTCTAACACGTATGATATGCACTGGGATACAGGTGTGTGCACCAACCCCTCTATGTGCAACATCCTCCCCTGGGTTGCGACCCCCCCCCCCCAGCCACGATCTCCCCGGCCGCTCTGCAGTAATATATACGGCCTATAGTGGTAGCATCTACCGACTGTATAGTAGCAGAACCGGCCCTAGACCTTTAGGGGCCCTAAGCTAGCAGTGACTCTAGGGGGCCCTCTGCTGGCCACGGGGCCCTTTGCAATTGCAAGGGTCGCTTAGTGGCTGGGCCGGCTCTGTATAGTAGTAACTGCACGCATCGGGGTGGGGGGGACATCACACATTGAATAATTTATCTCAGCGTTTAGTGTATTTTTACAGAATTTTTAACGCGAAATAAAATGTCCCCTTCACTCCCACCGAAGGCGTGCGACTTGGCATGCCCCCCCCCCACCAAAGGCGCGCGAGTTGGTATTGGCGTGCACGCGTCATAAATAAAGAAATAAAGTGAAAGCACACAAAAATGGCACTAAATCGCTAATTAAACTAATTAAAAGTTGACGGATGTGAAAAAGGAATAGCGCTTGCTGACGGCGGGGCTTACGGCGTGGTACCTGGCTATTTTAATTTTAATATAAACCCCACCGTTGGAGAGCCAAATCCTTCACAAGCGTGCGAACACATAAACAAACCCACAAACCCACACACACACACATACACAACATTTTTTTTATTTTTATATTCATCACAAGATATTACAAAAATAAGTAAAAATAATATTCACGTGAACAATATTTGCACATTTTTGGACAATATTTAAGAACAGAACATGCATATACTAAAAACAACCATAGTAACTTTATATTCGATAACACCATGGTATCATTAATATTTCAGAAGACTATCTGTACCACTGGTTCCTGCAGCCATTATTTTATGCTTTGGGAAATTATTGTGCAATTTAATGTCAGTACCAACTTCATGTTCGTTAACTCTGATGATTGATCAAAGATAAGGAAATGTTGTCAGAAGTAGAATAAGCACTTGTTATTCAGATTTGGCGTCAATCAGCAGCTACGGAAGGTGTGCTTGCTCTAATGAATAGTTTAATTTATTTTCACTGCCACAGTTCAGTCAATCATTTTGGAAAATGTATATAGACCTGAGAGTGTCCATTTAAATTATACATGTATGCATAAACACAACCCAATGGTATGCATATGAATACAATCATACATTGTATTCTGCGATCCTGAATTTATACTTTTGGTGTGAGGTTTCTAGTCTTAGTCAACAATAAACT
This sequence comes from Lampetra planeri, assembly GCF_965212315.1. NCBI lineage: Eukaryota > Metazoa > Chordata > Hyperoartia > Petromyzontiformes > Petromyzontidae > Lampetra > Lampetra planeri. Next base: position 4,810,414 of record NC_136120.1, read on the forward strand.
GTAGAATATAATGGTTCAAAATTTCAGTGCACCAATTAATAACTGATCCAAATGAATTTCAAAAGCTGCATATACAGTTTGGATATGTGTAAATTCCTTGAATGCATAAAGTATTTCAATATTTCTTTAGACGCTGTACAAATTGCGGGGAAGCACGTATATGACCAGAGTTTGGAGGAGATGTTCATGAGGATATTTGCCCAAAACAACAAAAGTGGAATTGAGAGCTCCAAGCAAGAGAGGCAGTAGAATCAACTTTACAGTAGAAGTGTGAATTTTACACATTGTATAGAGAAACCCAACCAACCACAGATAAAAGATATGAGGAAAGTATTGCGCCTGGGCTGGAACAGAGGAATGGTATCAGGAGTGTGGACAGCCAGAGGAAGGGATTGTAGACAACATGGCAGCAACTGAGGAGGAGCGACGTCCAATTGAGGGAAGCTTGTCTGAGAATTTTGGCAGAAGGCCTTGGTTGCTTGCGCAGAGGGCACGTGATGAATAGTAGAGTGAGATCAGATCTTGAATATGGAGGCAAGTCCATGGAGGATCTCGAACAAGGTGAGAGTGATGCTTAAGTTGATATGGAACTAAATTGGGAGCCAATTGAAGATATCTGAGGACTGCGGGGATGTGGTCACATTCACAGGTGCAGTGAGAGGTCTGATGGCGGTGTTCTGGATCATTTTGAGTTTCACGATGAGGGATCTGGGAAGATCATAGATGGAGAAAGTGGGATGAATAGAGTCAGCATGTTATGAAGGCATCGATGAGGGTCCCAGCAGCAAATGTGGCAAAGAAGTGTGAAATTGTGTTTGAGTCAAGGGAGGAGGTTTTGCAAAGTATGGAAATGTGGGAAGAGAATGTGAGCTTAGGTCTTATGATGAATCAAAGGTGTCAAGGTGCTCTGTCTGCCACATTGAGTTTGGAAGATCATGTTTGAACTACAATTGTGTTATTGAGTGCAACCTTTTTGCTGACAAGGATTGTTTTTTGGGAATATTTATCTGGAGAAATGACCTATTGACGTTTAGACCACATCAATATATGATCTATGTATGTATGTTGAACTTCTTTCACATGATACATAGCCAACCGTGCTATTCGGAGGTGCAGGTGATGCAGAGGTTGACAGTGTCTGGTATTCAATGGATATACGGAGTTGCATGTCGTCAGTTTGTAAGTGGTGGTCAATGTTGAAACGTGAGATAATTAATTTTTTACAGTGGGATGAGATAAAGTGTCAAGAACAGTAGGCCTGTGGAATTCGACAGCAGAGAGGATTCTGGGAAGACAATATCCCTTGTATGGAAACATCGCCGGATTTCGGTGAGAGATATGAGCAGAACCGAGATACCTTATGTCGCTTTACATATGTAATGACAGGGTGACACCTGCCGGCCTGTAAGGATAATTACGGTTATAGCTGCATTACATAATGCCTTATTATGAAGGGGTGTATCTGGGGTAAATGTTAAGGGCGGTGTCAGTCGAGAAGCTCCGGGAACCATCCCGAAGGGTCTAGGAGGTTCTAGAAAGGGGGCGTGGCCAGAGGTGGAGCTTGGCCACGCCAGGCAGATATAAGGAGCACCAAACCAGAGCTTCGGGGCTGTTAGTGTGGGGGTCTGAGTTCCGGGTTGCGTCGCTGCCGTCATCATCTCTTCGTCTTCGACCACGTGGCTGTTCTTCTGCAAGACCAGCTCTGTTGCCGCCGCTACGCTCGTCAACCAGCCAGCGCAGCACAGGACGGACATGGGCTGCGTGTTTGGACAGCCTAGGTGTAGCCACGTCACGAAGTGTATCGCCCTGTGTGCTCTTAATAAATAAGATGCCTTCTACTAGACGTGTGTCGGAAGTCGCTCACTACACATACAAGATATTCACACAATACACTCAATACAGCAGTTTCAAACAGCTAGTTTAAACCGTGTCTTCTCCATCCTTCCAGAGCTGCTAGCCACCAATGTGTGTATCCTGAAAATGAATTGACAACAGCATTTACATTGTAAATTAATTTTGAGTTACACAACCATTGGTAATGTAAATGGCATAAATGGATCAGGATAAAAGGTCACGAGCATTGCCAAAAGTCGTGTTAATTTTGTTGAACACAGCTTTTGGGGCTATATAACAATGCACATAGGCCTCATGAAGGTGTGTCATGAATTGCAGTCATACATAATTGTGACCAGTGGTGAGACTGTTCATGGCCATGTTGAGCACAATCTCAAGGTTACATTTCAATGCAGGGCTGATGGATCGTGCAGAGATCATCGTGTGCGTGTGAGGAACCCTAGCTGGATGTTGCCCAGTAGAGCTGCTCTTTGAGACCCTAGCTTGAAATTGGCTCATTGGTACCACCTCGGGTGGCAAATGCTAACAATACTTTTTTTGAAGGATTGTATCTCAAAATCACAAAAACGTACGATGGAATGTTTTTTCCCGTGGTAGCTTTTGGTGAAATAATGTGATAAAAATGGTCCCATAGTATGTCTAATGGGGAATATTAATTTATGTATAAGAAAACAATGTGATATGAAACCTGAATGGAATATGAAAATAAATATGAATAGCGTCTGTAAACCAGACAGCATATACAATAAGCTTTCTACTCCAGATGTATACTGCCCTTGATGGATACTGGTAGCTTTTGCCAACCCAGGTGGTATCCCCTCGGCTGATGGGCCAAGCGGGACGTGCTAACAAGCCTTAATACACCTGTGTGCGATCTCCATTGGGAGTTAAACAAGTGAGGAAACTTCATTGCCAGACATGCCATGCGGAGAGACATGTTCGACCAGTCGGGTAGTCTGGCTTGCGCATGAATTGAATTATCGTTGTTTAATGTGCGAGTGGCTGCATGTACGTACATGCCGGCCTAATGAGGCGGCTGTGCAATGTGTGTGTGTCACACCTGCTCCACGACTATGAATTATACGTTGGCCAAGCAGCTGTGAGAGAATAGAGCAAAACGAGGTCTTGTTGTAGGTGTCTGAGGCTGTTATAAGAGGGAGTGCTTCGTATTTTGTATATACATCTATACACGAGGGCTTGGCTAAGGTTGTAAATTCTGATAATACCTCACAGGGAGTGTGACTCCAGAAATGTAACTACACTTAAACGCCCTGATACAGTATGAGGCACTGACCTACAGAGACAGAAATTTGCCAGTTGATGGTAAATATATTTTAAAAAACTCAACATATTCGTCAGTAACACTGACCTAAAAGGCCGTTATTCGTACCACATAAATGGTGCTTTGAAGAAGGGCTATTGCCTCAAACGTTGCCTGTTACATATTATTTATATTTTAAGGGAGTGTTATTGATGAACGTGTTGAGATGTTTGTAATTTGGGCTTTTAGCACCACTGCCAATGCAGCACCAATAAATAATCAGTTGATTAAAGCACGGCAAGTAGGAGTATGACTTATTTGTTTAGATTGTTGTGTTATCCCCTTGTATGCAATTTCCTATCAGAAACAAACATACCCTCCAGAAATTGGCTTAACATCCACATGTAGTGACGCCCTCCTGAAGACGGTCACAAAAGTCGGTGAAGTTTTCTCGAGTAAAGGACTGTAATTGTTTGAGGCTTAATAGTGATGAGAAAATAAAAAAATCCCACATCACATGGAATGTAATGGAAATTATGAAAAAAACGTATGCAATGAATTGTTAAAGTCATTTTATATATTTCATTTGTTTTGATTTCAAATATTTAACGAAGGTGCACGACTGAGATGCCGTGTCTCATTTGCAGCTCGGTCTTTGTGTTTGGCCCACAAAGACTGTCCTCATGTCCCCACAGAGGGGCAAAACCTATATGCATACGAGAAATATATTTCAATTAAATATGTACCTTTAAAATAAAAAAAACCTCTCTCAAACTGAATTATTCACCAACCTTTCATCACAAAACCCTGAAACAGCTGGCTGCTACAAAAGCATCAAAAACGCTGAGTCTTCAAACGTCCAAATGCCTTCTGGCCACAAAAACCTCCAGCATCTAAAATAATTTTAGATTAACCCCTTACCTGCCACGGTGTACAAATCCTCAGATGCTAAAGGTATGGTAATTTCTGCCTAATATTTAATCCTACTTATGTGTTTGCATCAGATGCAAATATCTATTTTTTTAATTGAATTTTATAGAAAATACTTTCTGATTTAGAATGCCAATTGCTCATTATTGTTTTAAAGTTTTATACTTTCTGTATTCGGGATAAAAAGTAACCTTTAGGTAATATGGTATATCAATAATTTTCTTGAACAATTTTCATTTCTCATCCCTGACTACAATCTCAATGTATGACACAAAAGTGTTAGCTTACTGATTATAATAATTAAGTTCGTGTTCATTTTGGTCCAAAAACATAACCATAGGAATATTTAATAAATACACATGTCCTGCAGATCATTTAACCAAGTTAAAATCCAACTAGCTTCATTGTCGCATTTGCAAAATATGATAAGATAATGAGTCTTTTAAAAACATTAAAACATGTTGTCATTCAGTTGCTAAGTGCTCTTGAAAATGGCGTCACAGGGTGTTTTATTGGCTACTTTACAGAAGTTGGTAAGTAAAGATACAGCCCTGCACTTTGCTTGCTTACGCTCCTGCCAGGAGAAGGGCCTCCACTATAGGTAGCTCAAGATAGCTCCCCCAGAGAGTATTTAGCCTATTAATCCATGCTGGCCAGACATATAACTGTGGTGCATCAATTTATATTGCTGGATTGGAGAGAGACAGTGGGATTTCAGGAAACCTGGCCATTATTTCAACAATAACCTCTGAACCCCTCGTGTAATTTTCACGTAATATTACTGAATTGCTGCTGCAGGAATTCAACCACCAACCACATGGAAACCAGTGGCATGCATGCTGAGCAGTATTGTATTTTATTTTCATACAATCATATAAATAAAATGTGGCATTCCAAGTTGGCAACAATGCCATTGTCATATTAGTGGAATTAAGCAGGCTAGACGGGGTGGATTTTTTGTTGCAGTTGATGTCATTTTTTGTCTGGCCAATATTCTGCATAAGTGCCATCATCCCTGCAGTACACTTGCATAGCGGAGAAGCCTTTGGTGTTTCTGTGTGCAGGCTTCATGTGCATCCCAAATCTAATAACAAGGACCCCATGGGGAACAAAGCAGGGCCAGAGGCTATACACTGCATGTTCGCTTCAAGCTGCCACTTTGCTGGCTGAGGAAATGCTTTCCGACTCGCTAATTTTGACAAGGGTGTCATAACTTGCACCCAAGGAACCGTTGTCATTAATTGCTAGGCAAACAGCACGTCATGTGTGAGCTGTTGCCTCACTGCTGTGCCATGGTAAATCTTTTCCCCACAGGTGTAAATGCATTTTTTGACACAGTGATATTACTGCTAGATATATATACGGTAGAAGTAGGGTTTTAATTTTCAAGTTATTCTATCATAGTGTGCAGTTCATTTCCACCGGTTGTCTTAACAACTATGCAGTCAATACATCTGAAATGGTCAACGTTGAATTAAATGTACTAAAGTACACAAATTATCCGAGAATATAATAAAAAACGCTGCAGAAATTGGTCTTCATATATACGAGCAAAACAGATGTCACGTACAACAGGATTGCTTGTTCTATCCATTGTTTCCACACCCAAGGCTCTTTTCTCGATGTTCCATCCTTAACACTTTGTCTCTGACATGTGATAGAGGGATGCAATTGCAAAATACATCAGAGTATCTAAACCTAGTATGTAGACCTGGAGCAGTTGTTTGATATATTTGGATATATATATTTTATAAATTGGTGAAAGAGAGCAGGTGGGAATGCTTTTGGAAAATTATATTTTAACAATGGATAGTCACGTGCCAATGTGCCGGAAGAACACACGGTTTAATCAATGTGTAGTACCTGCTTTGACATATGGATAATAAACACTGACGTTGACAAATAAACGAATAGAATAAAGACTGGAAATTATGCAAAAGTACGGAGAGGTATATGCTCTGAATTATACTGAGAGACAGAAAGAGGACCACGTTTATCAGATAACTTATTCAAGTTATAAACGTATTGACCATTACAGAAAAGTCAGTGAACTTGGGCATGGCACCTTACATTGATAAAGGATGGTGATTCAATTATTGGATAGAATTATATTCACAATTATAGTAATACTTCTCAGAGTTGCACTTGAATAAGCTGTAATTCTGGGTATGCTGAAAATGTAACCCCCTCAAAGGCATAAATAAAAACGGTCAAAATGCAACAGGAACATTGTTTGCGTGGTGACTAAAACTGCGCAAAGTAGGGTGCAGCGTTCTGACACAAATTCACACGCATCAGTAAAGTAGTAAAGAGGTGTTAATAACGTGTATGGAATTCTACCCCTTACCATTGCAATGAATACCATTGACATGCCTTTGTGCTTTAGCAATAATAACACGTTATTCTTTTCTATTGTATGGAATTCGGTGAGCCCGATCCATCCACGTGCTCTCAGTGCGAGCTGTCGTATTTTTGTTAACGTTATTTTTGCATTATTTAGCAAATAAACGAAATGTATTCTTGAAGCCCGTGAGAGATTGTTTTAAGCATTCCACATCCAGTGGACCTCCGCTGTCCACCTCTGCTTTACGGTAATGGTAATAAAACATGATTTTTGAAAATGTAGTGAGAAAGATTGCATTTAAAATATTGTAATATAATCAACATTTTGAAATTACTACATTTGCATTTAGGTGAACTTGAATACAAAGCTCAACACCCAATTTGTCTTGCTTCGAGAGGTATTGCTGTACGCTCGATGGCAGTTATTTTTTTTAAAATATGTGTAGTGTAATAGCGCTGGCTGGTGGACAGCGGCGGCAACTGTCGAGGACAGACAGTACACACGCCAGTGAGGGTGTGCACGGCGTGTTGGCAGAGGGGAGGAACTAGGGTAAGGGTCACGGAGGACCAAATCTGGAGGTCCCTGGAACCTGCTAGCAGGTTCGAGAAGGGAGGGGCGGTCAAGGCGGAGCCAGGCCTCGCTGGTAGCATAAAAGGAGCCGAGAGCGGGGGCTCGAGGCTGCCGGTTCTGGGAATGGACTCGTCTCGTCGTTGCTTCGTCTCATCGCCGTCGTCGCTAAATTTATGGCTATCTCAGTCAGCGCCGTCAGTGTTAGACGGCTGGTGTTGTGTACAGGCTAGGCTGAGCTACTGTGGAGAGTGTGCGGACGAGACCGTGAAAGTTGTTAATAAAGTGCCTCCTAGAAACTCTGTCTTTGAATCACGGAGGCTACATATATGTGTGTGATATTAGTAATTATTATTCAAATACGTTAATTCCCCTGAAGTTTGGTTGCAAGAAATTGCATCCGTTTATGTCACTGCCACATATTTTGTACTGTGTCTTTGTACTTTTGAATTTGTACTATAATTGTTTGTCACACTGCTTAGTCAGTTGAAAAATGTTGTTCCTATTTCGTCCATCTCATTCTGTCTCCCCATGTCGTGTCCATCTGAGAATTAACATAACACGAGCATAACATTGGCATTCGATTTGAATAATCTACAATAATGGCTTCTAGGGAAAGTGATTTTCTACATGTGTAGAAAATCATTTTCTACAAATGTAGAAAATCATTTTGGGCCAAGGCAGTCGTAGTATTAATTACAGACTATTGGGGCTAGGGCTGCTAGCGAGCACCTGCGAATACCAACACGGCACACGAGGGGTTTGGTGGTCAGAACCACGCCCAGCCGTCTGTCTACACACTGCACCGGGTACTCAATCGAGGCTGAGACGACCTAGAGGTGGCACAGGACTGGTTTAGATAAGTGTCACTGATGTTAACTGTGCGGTAATCAAACTCAGGTCGCCGGGTTCGTAGCGCAGTGCGCTAACCACTGCTACCCTAAATGTATCCTGCCCCCTCCTCTCCACCGTATCTTGAGATGCAGTTATATTTCTTTGCTTTGTAATTTCACATTGTACTGTGTTTATGAACAACAATTGTAACCTAATAATTTCGAACGGTTTAACTAGCGTGGTTTCCAATGGAAACGTTAAAAAGACGTGGCAATAATCTAGTGTTAGCATATACATCATATGTTTCAACGCCCACTCGTTTCAATTTAAACGTGCATATTAATGGCCTACAAACACCTTTTGTTGTTGCTTAAGTTGCGCTTTTAATACGTGACATCTGGGTGTTTTATTTGTAAGTATGGTAATGGCGCTGCCTCATGCGGAGCTGGCCCTGTTATTCATCATGCACAAAGACATCGCTAACTAACGGACAGTGATGGAATGGCCAGATTACTCGCTCTATTTTCGTCGGAATAACATGAATAAAACTCAATCCCCCCACTGAGTCTGTTCCATTAATCTCTCTAAGGAGTCCATCCACCCCGCTGATAGACATGGCCTGTGCTCTATTAGCGTGGAAATGTTGCCGCCTGTCAATAACCCGACACCATTAGCTGTGGCGAAAATCCGCAGTGGCACTCCACAAGCTGAATATTAATGTGACGCATAAAACAGCAAGCCGCCCATCTCGACGCACACATACAAATACAAACAGCAAGCACGCTGCACCTTTGAAAAAAAAATAACTGTGCAAAGCGCACAGCATCATTGCGTTATAATAGACGGTGCGTTTGAACTTGAGTTACGAATACGTGTTCACAGAGTCGGATGGGTGGCTCGGGAAGGATGCCATTCCCTTGTTTGGGGCAGTTGGCACCGCTGAGATATGATGCTTGTGACCGAAGCTTAACCCGCCTGAGACAACAATGAGTTCCCATGTGCAGTGACTTGGACCGTCTCAGCCTGGTCACCAATTATTGCACGAAGAAAACCCCTCGTGAACCCAACTATCTGAGATTACTTGGAAGGTTGGCACGGACCAAACAAACCACTTGTGTGCTCAGCTAAAGGAAGAGCAGTCCTAGTGGGACGTACACAACAGACCATTGGAGGCTTGTGGTGTCAGTTAGGGATCATTGCACAAAAGTGATATATGGCCGTGTTTTTTGTAAGCGTTTTTTGTAAGTGAATGGGCTTCTCTCTGAACCTCAACTCGGAGAGCACAATTGGGATAGTATTGGTGAAATGAATCTAAAATTGGAAAACAGGTGTATGCACCATGGATACTGTATGCATTAGCTTGGCACTCAAGCGGATGCTTGCCGAGTGGATGGTTGCTGGAGTCATACACGGCAGGCGGCAACTGAACTGTGTGTGCAGTCTGTGGAATCGGACGGGGAGGAGACAGGTTTGATGGGGTCCTGCATCGCTAGACGACACTGCATATGTGATTGGGCTGGCTGAAGCTCCCACCCATTCAAGGTCAAAGTCAATAAGCAGCAGCAGCAGATGGGATTCTCAATCCATCATTATAAAGGGGCCCCCTCTTTAATGATGCCAGAAAGAGGGGAAAGTATTTATTTTTGGTGTGGCCAGACAAAATAATTAAAACAAAACTTAAAGTGTCCCATCAGCATATTATTTGGCTCTTTCGGTAAAGTCACGTAGATAGAAAAAAAAAATGAATACAAAGAAAAATGATGAAAATAAAAATAATGAAAATCAAAAAACAATTCATGTAGATTGCAGCCTGGTTTTGAATCGAAGTGAGTGTACTGGCAGCCTATAATGTATACTGTATCCTGGTTTTTAAGCGTGGTGAACGTATTGGCATTCTATAATATAGACTGTAGCAATGGTTATTAAACTGAGTGACCATACTGGCAGTCTATAATGTAGGTTCATTATGTGCAGGTGTTATGGCTTACGTTTAGAATTGGAGAATTACCCTTGAGTATGTGTGCTCGAAGGTGTGCCTATGTAAACTACAATTACCTTTGTCACTTTGTGTAAGATGTCATGTATTCCAATGTGTCCCAGCTAGATAGATACAAAAAATGGGATTTATCTATCTATGTATATGTATAAGTACAGCATAGGTTATATAAGCTGATGATCAAATCACCCAGAACTTGCAGAATCTCACCAGGCCTCAGAAGCCAAGCGGTATTGAGCCTGGATCGCTATAGGATGCATGTATGTTGAACTTCTTTCGCACCATACATAGACAACCGTGCTAATCGGAGGTGCGCTCTGCACCCCAGGCCGTCACAGGTTGTTGCGGAGATATGCTACATTGTAGGCAGCAGCGGGTAATGCATAACAAATCATCGTTGTATTATACTTCTATGCTCCCACATCTATATTCCGTGCATTAACCAACTCGCACTGACCAGCACGGTGAAGTATGATCAAATAACCCCCATGACCTTAAACGTGTGGGGAGTCCTCATCCAGCAGGAGACTGACAATAGGGGCTGTACATCGATTATAATAAATCATGTTTTGGTTTGAACGGCAAAGTTGATTATGCTACTCAATAAACTCCACAATGTATGATGACATTTTATGTTTTCAAATTAAACAGGACCCTGCGGGGTGGGCTGGTAGGAATAATACTTAGTACCGGTACAGGGATATCGGGAGGAGCGATGCGCGCCAGAGGCTCCGAGTCCCCGCCCTCTACCCCGCCCCTTAGCAACGCGCCCTGCTTAAGTGGTGAGGGCGGCGTGTGGTGATCGTGGTGATCGTGGGTGGCCGAGGAGTCGTGTGGACGCCGCTGTGTTGACTATCCCCCGTCTTCAACTACTTGGGGGCGAAGTGGTCGTTTGCAGACTTCAGGGCGACCGACTTTAGCGAGGAGGCGCTTTTATCTCAGCGACGCCATCAAATCGACGACGCCGTGACGACAAAACGCGGCGATTTTCGCGGGAGCCGACAACTTGGTGACGCGCAGTTGACAGCCCCCCCCCCAACACCCCCCAACACCACCCTCAACACCACCCCTCCCACCAGCCCTCACCACCCCCCCACCACCCAACCCCACCACCACCACCCCACCACCCCCCACCACCACCTTCTGCACTAGGCCTCGCGAAGCCTCCCGCACTAGGCCTCGCGAAGCCTGCTGCACTAGGCCTCGTGAAGCCTTCTCTGCAGTAGACTTAGCGAAGCCTTCTGCACTAGGCCTCGCGAAGCCTCTGCAGTAGGCCTCGCGAAGCTGCGCTTTTCGTGCACAAATAAGGCGATTAAATGTATCTCGTCTCTGTGTTAATAAGCCTGCCGCACTAGGCCTCACGAGGCCTGCCGCACTAGGCCTCGCGCCGTGCTTTTCGTGCACAAATAAGGCGATTAAATGTATCTCGTCTCTGTGTTAATAAATGTTTCTTGTCTCTGTGTTTAAAAAAACGTGCTGCGTTTCAGTAAAGTATTTTTTTTTAAAAACGTGCTGCGTTTCAGTAAAGTAATTTTGAAGCGAAGTTTAAAGTTTCGCCGTGAGGCGCCGGAAGCGACGGCCATCTTGTTTAGTTCACAGATCGCAGGGGGAGCGGGCGGCCATCTTGTCGGACAGACGGACGGACAGACGAACGGATGGACACATTAATATATTGGTGGTCTGGTCCACTTCGTTCCTACCAGTATTATTGTATCTACCATGTTTTATATTCATTCAGTGTTTTACATTGTATAGACATGTTTAATCAACTTATATACATCGTATATTGGCAGCTCACGTTTAATGAACAATACTATTGGCTGTGTTGTGAGATTAAGTTTATTTAAAAGTAATGTATTTAAACAGCAAAGCCTCACTGCATCTCAAGTATCATTGAGGGTGTTTGTAATTATTCAATGAGTCTTTAGTAAGTGGGAGGAAATTGGAGACACACTGTGTGTAGTCGGGAATAAAATTCAAAGTCCACACAGACAGGTCAGAAACCAATTAACTCCACCGTCATCTCCTGACTGCCTCAAAGCTCACCAGATTTCTTTTTATCTCACGCAATGACATTTTTGCGATCCTATAACAATGTCATCGGGGGTAGTAGTGGCGCATTGATTTCTGGCCCCGATTAACATCAGTAAGCCAGTAAAATCTGGATCAGCCCTGTGCCCCCCTCTTCACTGAACCAAACTAGGCAGCGTGATGAAGTATCGTTAAATAACCTCCAAGGCTGACAGCAGAGGGAGGCCTTCATCCAGCAGTGGATTTACAGAGGGCTCTAAATGATTCTCATTGTTGCAGCAACCACACCTCTGGAACAACCTCTCCTTAGCAATCTGTCGACTCCATCACTACATTCAAGTCACCACTCAAAACACATCTCTGTGTATGTGCATACAACAACTCACAGCCACAACTTGCTTTTCTTCTCATATTTTGAAACACCTATAGATAGTATATATATATTTTTCTCATTGGGTAGCAGTTTTTTATGTTTATGAGTATCAATGTGATGTGGCTTTGAGTGGCAGATTTGTTGCAGACCGGCGCCGCGTGTGTAAGCAAAATAAAACTGACTGGACTATTATTTAATAACAAGGTGCGGTAGCTTGAAAATGTGAAATGTCTCTTGATTAGTCATTACCCAATTTCAATCTATACTTGCCTGACATTGAGAATTATAGCTCTGAGTTTTGAATCAGGTCTGTCTGGCACTCATTGATCAGCGCAAATATAGAAACGTTAAAGGGCTAAGCACGTGTGTGCATGCTCCATACATTTAGTGCACCCTCTGTCCACGAGGACACATTATGTGCACGTACAATTAAGTCACTTGGCGGTTCTCTTTTGGCATTGATAACTGTGCGTTTATCGAGCAATTTTATGAGTGTGAAAAGTCTAATCTCAGTGTCCTTAAAGCCAAGATAAAGCTTGTGATGGTTCTCATCTCTATTGGCAGCCCTGGGCCAGTGGTGAGCATTCTAAGTTAGGGGCAAATCTCTCCATAACACAGCCACTGTTGAAATCCCTCGGAGTGGAACTCTTGTTATATTCCTTGGAGGGATGATAGGCTGAAATAACTCTTGACCTAAGAATTGTGTACTGAAGAACTCACCCGAGCACCAATTAACTTGATCAAAATATATTTGTGCAGTCCTGTATAATCACACAAATAATACCCCTCAGAGGGGAAGATGACATTCAAAATGTACAATAAATACAGAATCATTAAACTAGTGGAGGAAATTCATGCAAATGTTTGCATCGAAATAAGTAAACCATATGGCATTATTCCTACGTGGAGGAATAGGTTTTAAGTGTCACACTAAAAGAGCCACTTCCCATCACAGTGTGACAAGGAAGTCAGCTTCTGTACGAGATGGTTTAACTGTAGACATCATCAAAAAAGTAGAACCACATGTTGGGTCGTAATTGGCAGACCTATTTACTACATGTTTACATATAAATGAAATGTCTCAATCATGGAATTATACCTTAATCATTTTTTATTTGGAAAAAAAAGGACACAACTGATGGGAAATATTAGACTCAATAGCCTTCCCCTGAACTGAATAATGGACAATTTAGAGACAAACCACCATGCGAAGAAGCTGATTTGTGAAGGTATGTTCCACCATTGAATCTAACCTATATAATTAATTTTTTGTCTGTCCGTCCGTCCGTCCGTCTGCGTACGCTCCCTTGCGGGGGATGTAACTCTCGGACCGTGGGGTTCGGCGAGATTAAATTTTGCAGGTGGGCACGCCCCCGGCCCCGCGGTAAACTTAGGCATTTCCGATTTTTCGTCTCTAAACTTTAAATCGGACCGATTATCGATTTAGTGCGATTTCTATTTATTTATTTATATAACGCTTTATTTATTTATTTACTCTTGCCGGCCGGCGCGGACCACGGCGGTTGCCCCTGGCAACGGATAGCAACGCGTTCGCTGCGGGGTGGACGCCATTTTGAATTACCATTAAAAATATGCGCACGCATTAACACGCGATTCTGAGGTAAATTCATCAAAGTTTCACGTCCTCTTCACTCCCCCCCCACCCCAATGTGTGCAATTACTATTATAGGGTCGGTAGATAATAAAATAATAGCGATTAGACAGTATTATTGTAGCGTGGGGGGGGGGGGTTAACGGCCCCAGCACCCAGCCTCAGCCGGTTGGGCAATCTAGGCGAGGCCGGAGGCTCTGCACGGTACTAGGCCTCGACACGCAACTCTGTCAGGCGTCGACTTTGTGGTATAAACTCGATATACCCAGCGTTGCCCGGGGGAAAAATACATTTAAAATCTTCTGAAAACTTTAAAACATAACATCCCAATGAAAATACAACTGTGTAATTAAAACTCTAAACCCGACCGCGCCAAGAATCGATTCTCTGAATTGCAAAAAGGAATCGAAGATTGTAGATTCATTTAGAATCGCCTTATTTCCGTTATATATTAGTTGGTTATAGAGTTGATATAAACTGCTACGAATGGGAAATATCCGGCGTTGACCGGGACTAAAATATAATTAAAAACTCCTGAAAACTTTAAAACATAACATAAGAATGAAAATAAAACTCTGTAATTAAAAATGGAAACCTCCTATGCGCCAGGAATCGATTCATTGAATCGCGCAAAGAAATCATCGAAGGTTGTAGATTCCTTTAGGATCGCCCTTAACATGTGGTGAGGGGGAGAGTGGTGGTGGTGTGGGAGAGTGGTGGTGGTGTGGGAGAGTGGTGGTGGTGTGGGATAGTGGTGGTGGTGTGGGAAAGTGGTGGTGGTGTGGGAGAGTGGTGGTGGTGTGGGAGAGTGGTGGTGGTGTGGGAGAGTGGTGGTGGTGTGGGAGAGTGGTGGTGGTGTGGGAGAGTGGTGGTGGTGTGGGAGAGTGGTGGTGGTGTGGGAGAGTGGTGGTGGTGTGGGAGAGTGGTGGTGGTGTGGGAGAGTGGTGGTGGTGTGGGAGAGTGGTGGTGGTGTGGGTGAGTGGTGAGGGTGTGGGTGAGTGGTGAGGTTGTGGGTGAGTGGTGAGGGTGAGGGTGAGTAGTGAGGGTGAGTGGGGAGGGTGAGTGGCGGTTGTTAGTGGTGATTAGTGAGGGGTGAGTGGTGAGGGTTAGTGGTGAGCATGAGTGGTGAGGGTGGGTGTTGAGCGTGAGTGGTGAGGGTGAGTGGTGATTGTTGAGGGTGTGATTGGTGAGGATGAGTGGTGAGTAGTGAGGGTGGGTGGTGAGGGTGAGTGGTGAGTGGTGAGGGTGAGTGACGGTTGTGAGTGGTGATTAGTGAGGGGTGAGTGGTGAGGGTGAGCGTGAGTGGTTAGGGTGAGTGGTGAGGGTGAGCAGTGAGGGTGAGCAGTGAGGGTGAGTGGTGATTGGTGAGGGTGTGATTGGTGAGGATGAGTGGTGAGTGGTCAGGGTGAGTGGTGAGGGTGAGTGGTGAGCGGTGAGGGTGAGTGTTGAGGGTGAGTGGTTAGGGTGAGTAGTGAGGGTGAGTGGTGAGCGTGAGTGGTGAGTGGTGAGCGTGACTGGTGAGGGAGAGTGGTGAGGGAGAGTGGTGAGGGAGAGTGGTGAGGGTGAGTAGTGAGGGTGAGTGGTGATTGGTGAGGGTGAGTGGTGAGGGTGAGTGGGGAGGGTGAGTGGCGGTTGTTAGTGGTGATTAGTGAGGGGTGAGTGGTGAGGGTGAGCGTGAGTGGTGAGGTTGAGTGGTGAGCAGTGAGGGTGAGTGGTGATTGGTGAGGGTGTGAGTGTTGAGGGTGAGTGGTGAGGGTGAGTGTTGAGGGTGAGTGGTGAGTAGTGAGGGTGAGTGGTGAGCGTGACTGGTGAGTGGTGAGGGTGAGTGGTGAGGGAGAGTGGTGAGGGAAAGTGGTGAGGGTGAATGGTGAGGGTGAGTGGTGAGGGTGAATGGTGAGGGTGAGTGGTGAGGGTGAGTGGTGATTGGTGAGGGTGAGTGGTGAGGGTGAGTGGGGAGGGTGAGTGGCAGTTGTGAGTGGTGATTAGTGAGAGGTGAGGGTGAGCGTGAGTGGTGAGGGTGAGGTTGAGTGGTGAGCGGTGAGGGTGAGCAGTGAGGGTGAGTGGTGATTGGTGAGGGTGCGATTGGTGAGGATGAGTAGTGAGGGTGAGTGGTTGTTGTGAGGGTGAGTGGTGAGGGTGAGTGATGAGGGTGAGTGGTAAGAGTGAGTGGTGAGGGTGAGTGACGGTTGTGAGAGGTGATTAGTGAGTGGTGAGGGTGAGTGGTGAGGGTTAGTGGTGAGGGTGAGTGTTGAGCGTGAGTGGTGAGGGTGAGTGGTGATTGTTGAGGGTGTGATTGGTGAGGATGAGTGGTCAGGGTGAGTGGTGAGGGTGAGTGGTGAGGGTGAGTGGTGAGAGGTGAGGGTGAGTGTTGAGGGTGAGTGGTGAGTAGTGAGGGTGAGTGGTGAGCGTGACTGGTGAGTGGTGAGGGAGAGTGGTGAGGGAGAGTGGTGAGGGTGAATGGTGAGGGTGAGTGGTGAGTGGTGAGGGTGAGTGGCAAGTGGTGAGGGTGAGTGGTGATTGGTGAGGGTGTGATTGGTGAGGATTAGTGGTGAGTGGTGAGGGTGAGTAGTGAGGGTGAGTGCTGAGCAGTGAGGGTGAGTGGTTGTTGTGAGGGTGAGTGGTGAGTTGTGAGAGTGAGTGGTGAGGGTGAGTTGTGAGGGTGAGTGGTGATTGTTGAGGGTGTGATTGGTGAGGATGAGTGGTGAGTAGTGAGGGTGAGTGGTGACGGTGAGTGGTGAGGGTGAGTGTTGAGGGTGAGTGGTGAGTGGTGAGGGTGAGTGGCGGTTATGAGTGGTGATTAGTGAGGGGTGAGTGGTGAGGGTGAGCGTGAGTGGTGAGGGTGAGCAGTGCGGGTGAGTGGTGATTGGTGAGGGTGTGATTGGTGAGGATGAGTGGTGAGTGGTCAGGGTGAGTGGTGAGGGTGAGTGGTTGTTGTGAGGGTGAGTGGTGAGGATGAGTGGTGACGGTGAGTGGCGGTTGTGAGTGGTGATGGGTGAGTGGTGAGCGGTGAGTGCTGAGTGGTGAGGGTGAGTGGTGAGAGAGTGGTTAGTTTTGAGGGTGAGTGGTGAGGTTGAGTGGTGAGGGTTAGTGGAGAGTGGTGAGTGGTGATTGGTCAGTGGTGATTGGTGAGGATGAATGGTGAGTAGCGAGGGTGAAGTTGAGTGGTGAGGGTAAGTGGTGGTTGTGACAGTGAGTGGTGAGGGTGAGTGGTGAGGGTGAGTGGTGAGGCTGAATGGTAAGGGTGAATGGTGAGAGTGAGTGGTGAGTGGTGAGGGAGAGTGGTGAGGGTGAGTGGTGAGGGTGAGTGGTGAGGGTGAGTGGTGAGGGAGATTGGTGAGGGAGGTTGGTGAGTGGTGAGTTGTGAGGGTGAATGGTGAATAGTGAGTGGGAGTGGTGAGTGGTGAGGATGAGTGGTAAGGGTGAGTTGTGAGTGGTGAATGGTGAGGGTGAATGATGAGTACAGTCAATATGCACTGATGTTATCATACCAGGTACCACCACCACAATATGTACTCCTCTCATCATAGCAGATACCACCACAGCAGTATGCACTGCTGTAATCATAGCAGGTTCCACCACAATATGCACTGCTGTCATCATAACAGGTACCAACACAGCAGTATGCACTGCTGTAGTGATAGCAGGTACGACCTCAGTAGGTATACACTGCTGTAGCGATAGTAGATACTGCTATCGAGTTGGTAGATACCGCTATAGTAAATACTAAAACAGTCAGTATATACCGCTACAGTCAGTCAATACTGCTACAGTCAGTATATACTACTATACAGTCAGTACATACTACCACAGTGAGTAGCTACTCGAGTCAGTAGATACTATTATAGAGTGAGTAGATACTGCTATAGATTTTGTAGTTACTACTATAGTCAGTGGATACAACTATAGAGTCAGCAGATACTATACAGTTAGTCGTTACGAGTATATAGTCGGTAGATACTACTGTAGGCCCAGTAAATACTACTATGGTCAGTAGTTATTACAGTCACTAAATACACAGTCAGTAGCTACTACTGGCTCAGTTGATACTACTGTACAGTCAGTAGATACTACTACAGAGTCAATAGATACCACTTCCTCTGTTGTATGTAAGGTGTTGTTAGTATATATACCTACGATGGGTAAAGATATTTTTTGAGGGGGGGGGGGAGACCGCAATTTTCGGAAACCTTTTGACATCAACTATTTACCCCACACTTTCTACAACTTTTTGGACTTGTGAAAGCCTCATATATTTGTTGGTGGAGAAATGTACACACAGCCCACCGGGCTTTGACAATACCTTAGTATCTGTGTATATATATGTAAGGTTTTTAAGAAATATATTTTTCACCCGGGCAAAGCCGGGTACTTCCGCTAGTACATATATAAAACTCTCAATCACATCCAAGAAAGACGAATACGTTTCGTATACCAATATCCATTCAGTGGAAACTGAAGCAAGGGAAATTAATCAAGACAAACATGAATCAGGAAGCTGAATCATGGAAATTGATTCAAGGCCTTAATAAAAAAAAGATGTAGATTATAATAATTACCTACTATAATCACCCAGAAATGTCTGTCCGTCCAGCGCGTGACGTCACTCCACATGAGGCCCACTCCCCTGCATGACGTCACTCCACATGAGGCCCACCGCCCCCTCATATTCATGAGTGGGTGGATTTTTACACGAACGCAGAGGAAGGTCTTGCAGAATTAAATCATGTATTACGCAAAGTCGTTTCAAATATGACGTTTCTTTACAGAAAGTGACGGTAAAAAATTAATCTACGCAGCACAGTGCGTCACTGCAAAAGAGCCCCCCCCCCTTCATTAATATGCATGCCCGCGTGGAAATGTACACGAACGCACAAGGTCACGGCACTCCACATGCCGCACAACTCCCCTCATTAATAATCATGAGCGGGTGACGTCACTCCACATGCCGCACCCCTCCCCAATAACCATGAGGGGGTGACGTCGCTGCATATGGGGCAACCCCCCTCATTAATAATCATGAGCTGAACAATTTTTCTATTGAATATTTCAGATTTACTGCAATATACACCCGTCCTTGGACGGACAAAAAAGCTAGTTATTTATAACGATTAAAGAGCTGCACTGAGCTAGCATGAAGATGGTATCAAATGGAATTCATGAGTTGAGTCAGACCAGTAGATATGTTCTCAGAATGGCTATTCACAGTGATACTAGAATATATTTTCCAAACACTGAATTGGAGAAAATAAAGGCATACACATAATTTTGAATTTTCTGATGATATAGCCGTCATAATGACCAATAGAACATAACTCTGATAATGTGCACTGTCCTTGAAGTTGATTCTTCAAGGACAGTGCACATTATCAGAGTTATGTTCTTTTGTTTGTATTATGACTGCAGGTATTGCGGTCTATGCAAACATGACTCCTTGTAAAAAGGTGTCAGTTTTGTTGCCAGATAGAAGGGTAAAAAAACAATTATCATATTTTTACTGGCAAATGAGGTTCCCATAAACCGTAGGGTTCTCTCAGTTCTCCCTCATTTCTCTTTACTCCAAACCATAGTAACCTTATCTGAACTTTGCTGCTGAGTGGTGGGCGCAGAAGGATGGAAATACACATCTGCCAGATAGTCTCATTGCTTTTGTCGTCCTACATTTTTTTTATAATTTTCTTTGAGGTCGAATGAACTCTTACTTTATATGTATTACTATCATTACTGCATTGCAAACGAAGCCAGTATGATCAATGATAGATTGTAAAAAAAAACACATTTAACACTTTTGTCAAACCACTGTTATGGCCATGGGAGTTGTATTACCACACTTTACGATGCTAATCAGTGAGTGTTTCATATTCTTTGGGTCTTTCGGTAAAGTCACGTAGATAGGTTAAAAAAAAAAATCCAAAAATGAAATGTATTTGAACCTATCTACGTGACTTTACCGAAAGACCCAAAGAATATGAATTCCTGCAGTCACGAAAGCTTTAAGTCAAAATTGAGTGAGTGTTTGTGAAAGGAAAAGGGTAGGTTGGAGAGGGGAGTGTGGACAGGAATATTTCCGATATTACTCCCTAGGAATGCACCTCAGATTGCTGGGTTCATAACGTAGTGCACAAAACACTCAGCCACCACCCTACTCAATGAAGATAAATAAATGCCCTTAATTGGAATATATGATACTTGACTTCATAATCATCATCAAATACTTTTTTTTTTATTAAACATAAGGCGGCTTTAAGGGCTGGAATAATGACTATGAAATGTATATTGACATTGGGTTACTTTCATAAATCAAGTATCAACTTTTAAATGTATCATCATAATGTTTTAACATGCTTCATGCTGATATTTTCATTTCACGTGGTGCACAGTGTCATCGGCAAAAAAAAACATGAACCTGTGATTGGTGTGCAACCATTCATCACGACCCCTCCCTCTATGTTATCCTTAAAATGTATTTTGTCAGCTGCAATAAATACACCGTGTAACATTTTTTTTTATTCCTGGGTAGTAAGTGTTATTTCCTAATTGCTTATGCCTCAAAAGTACAGAAAATGGCTATTATTCCCCACAAACTTTGCTTTTGTGACCAGGACAGTGGCATTTGAAATTTACCCATTTTCCAGAACATTTCAGATAGATTCAGTGTTGAGTTAACTTGGAGTAACTCTTAGAACATTCTAATTCAGTTTAGTTTCAGCTGCCTAAGTGGATACATATTTGCATTTTTCTGAGATGGCATCAAGAGGCTGCAAGAATCCGGCAGACGCATTTTTCTATGTCTGCGGCCAATTTATCAAGACAAGAGCGAAAAAGTACTTTGTGGAAGTATCTGCTAAGATGTGTGAGGTCTACAAGGCATATTTCGGCATGCCTGTCGGGGATCAAGACAAACCCTGAGCACCTCGTTTCACCTGGGAGCAATGCAAAAAAACTCTGGAAGGTAAGATGGACAAATGTTGCTCTGAATTTTATGTTATAAAAATTGTTTAAAAAATAATTCTAAGAGTTTTCAATTTTTAAATGTTTTACAATTTTCTATTTTATTGAAAAAATATATAATGTATGAAAAATGTTGCGAGAATCTCTTACACATTAGTCATGGGTGAAATACATTTTTTTTTTGTCGGATGGGACAGAGGGGAAAAGAGAGCCATGAAGTTTGGTATCCCAAGAATTTGGCAGGAACCCACTGACTACTCAGGGAACTGCTACTTCTGCATTGTGGACTCTGCCACATGTGAACTAGCAAGAATGCACCTGCTATCACGTATCTGGACATTCCTTTATCCATCGTCCCGGTGCCACACTGCCATGAGCTCCCCGTACCCACTCCTCCGGAGAGAGAGCAGCCGTCTTTAGAAGAGAGCAGCAAGTCAGAGAGCAAAGGAAGACGTTGTAGATCCAGATGACAATTTCAGAGGTGCAGCTGAGGAGAGAAACCCATACTACCCCAACCAAATATACCTCAACGACTTTATCAGAGATCTTGGTCACACCAAGTCCAATGCCGAGCTTTTGACGTCTATGTTCAAGCAGTGGAACTTGTTGGATAAAAGTGTGTAAGTTGCAGATCAGAGGAAGCGTCACAAACCTTTTTGCAACTTCTTCACCCGTCAAGATGGGCTCTGCTTCTGCCACAATGTGACCAGTCTGTTCGAGGCAATCAGAATTTCCTGTAACCAGAATTAGTGGCGCTTTTCATTGACAGCTCATCCATGAGCCTCAACGCCGTGCTGTTCCATAATGGTTACAAGTACCTGTCTCTTCCCCTGGCTCACTTGGTGCACCTCAAAGAGGATTATAACAGCATCAAGACCTTGCTGGATGCCTTGACGAATGAAGAGTACAGCTGGGAGGTCATCAGAGACTTAAAAATTGTGGCATTCCTGATGGGTCTCCAAGGCGGTTTAACCAAGTTTCCCTGCTATCTTTGCCTTTGGAACAGCAGGGACACCAAGGCGCACTACCACAGGCAGGACTGGCCACAGCGGACCGAGTTCTCTGTGGAGAGGAACAACGTCAAGTGGGAGCCACTGGTGGACCCCCGGAAGGTGCTGATGCCACCACTGCACATAACACTGGGCCCTATGAAACGATTTGTCAGAATCTAGTTTGATTTGTCAGAGCTGTGGATAAGGAGTCGGCAACCTTCATGTACCTTCAAGACTTCTTCCCGAAGCTGTCTCAGGCAAAGGTGAAAGCTGGTGTATTTGTCGGACCACAGATAAATACAATTCTGGAGTGCAATGAATTCCCCAATAAGCTCACGAGTAAGGAGAAAGCGGCTTGGAACAGTTGTCGCAGTGGTTCGTGGCTTCCTGGGCAATCACAAGGTCAAAAACTATGTGGAGCTGGTTGAGACTCTGGTGAAGAACTACGGCAGAATGGGTTGTAGGATGTACCTCAAAGTCCATATCCTTGATGTTCATCTTGATGAATTCAAGGAGAACATAAGCAATTACAAAATAACACTTATTACCCAGGAACAAAAATTATGTTACATAGTGATATCGATCTGATAATTTACAATTCACAAAATTACTTGAGTTCTTCATTTTGTTTGCCAAGTGTATTTGTGCTGAAATATCTAATATTATCTTTACAATTACATGAAACAAATGTTTTTATACATTTAAAAATGAACCAAATGTTTATTGTAGCTTTGTGTGATAATCATGCAGCTGGGTGCACAGCGACTTTGTTGCGTATTTTAGTTGATAACTCCATGCGATTTAGTTTATGATTTCCATAAGTGTTATAACATGTGTAGTTGTATACTACATATAAAAAAATAATTAATTATTACCAAGTGAGAACCAATTGAAACAACATTTTATTTGCATTTTTCAAGGAACAACAATGCTCATTGCAACAACAAAAACACTTAAAACCTGTTATTTTAAAATTAGATTTTATTGACAGACTTATGGATTGCATGTTAAAGACGTATATATTTAAAAAAAAAGACTGAGAGTGTCTCAAAGGTGTAAATGATGGATATTTTTCACACGTGATGTCACGTGAAGAAATCAAATTGCTCACAAAGGCTGTGAAATGCAATTTACGAGTGCTCAGTGGCTCGTTTAACCCATTGTGCCTCCCATTCATTTTTAGATATCTTAAAATTTGTACATATCTTGCAGAACTACGCAACATATATCTTGCAGATGTGATCTATAGTGTTGCTTGTAGATAAGTGGTAATTGAGGGGTGGAGTGGCGGTGCAATGGTTAGCAGCGTTCACTTGAAACTGATTTCCTAAGTTCGATTCCCGTCCCAGGCTAATATAAGTGGCGAGTGATATTTATTTTACTGATCCTGGGCCCCTACCTTTGCCAACCCACACACTGGTCAGCAGTGTGAAGTATGGCCAAACAACACCCATGACCGACGAGGGAGGCTTTCATTCAGTAGTTAATTGACAACAGGCATTATTATTTGGGTTGTTTAATATGCATTTAGTAATGGTAATGTTTAATAACAGAGGACTGAGAGAAACTAAGCAAATGCAATATGTATAATAATGCTTTGAATTTATATACAATCTAAATACCTCAGCATCTCAAGATGCTGTACAGGGCAATAATTTACACATAAATACAGTAGCACAATTCAGACAAAATAAATAATAAATCACAAAACAAACACATTCTCTCCTTAAAAATGTGAAATGTAAGGAATGTAATTTGACCCAAAATATGTCAAAGAATTAAATCCGATGTTGAAGTATATGTTGAAGACTCCATGACGACAATTATATGGTTTTGATTATTAAGTTCCAATGTCATTAACAAAATGTGTAATGAAATATTAACCCTCAAATACATTGCAAACTATAATTACTGCCTCTGCTAAAAAAAAAAATGTTTATCCAGAACTCTGCAATATTAATGTATTTTCATTTGGACCAATAAAGGACACTGGGGATGGCTAAAGACAGGGTTAACAGCAATACAAAGGCAATGCACAAATCCAGTTTTTTTTACCGGATGGGGGTGCGATTTTAAATGTGCGATGCACGGACGAATTGCATGCCTTTATTTCGGAATGAAAATGGCTGTGTGTGCATGCACGTGTGTACGCGTCCTTGTGTATACGTGGCTCTGTCCAAGTGATTCGTGCTCTGCCCCGGTGTAATACTATACACAGCAATGCCAATTGGTTTATGAATCTGACCCTGATCTCTCATATGCCTGGTGGGCTGATGGGACCACATTGTCAGAACTGGGCAGGTCCTACCACGTCCTCATGGGTCATTTGTGGTATAATTGACATTTTATGACGGTGCTTTGGTCCAGCTCCTATTTCAGTATGAAAGGAGGAGTTTTGCCTAAGCGGGATCGGGGTGGGCATCTCAAAAGGGTATTTGCCCAGCTTTAGTGCAGAGCACTCACAGGGGGGTTCTGAGTCATTACTTTACCGGATCAGTATGGGGTATGTTAGCGAGATGAGTGGAGGTGCAGGGAGGTTAGAGGTCACTCTGGTTCTCTGCTCAGACAACACATCACTTGGATTTGACAGCAGTGCTTGGTACACATAAAATAATTCCATTGCTTGTTTGTGTCCTCATGCTGCACAGTTAAAGCCATCTTCTGTAGTTCATTAAAAGCTATTTCCATCCAGTCTCTCAGCCCAAATACTGAATTCCAGGAATTTGATTTAAGATTATATTTTAAAAATTTAAACTCACTTGCAATTTATGTATATAACATCAATCGTGTGAATTTTCACATCATTTATACCCGCAATCATTAGTAGTGTGAGACAGGGAAGAGGTGTCGCAATGTGCGATGATGGATTAATTTGCAGTGCAATACTAGATACGTTTGAACGATCTAAGATAATACTAGTAAATATTTTAAAATTTGAAAGCATATAATTAAGAAGTGGCGTATGACTGTGAACAGCGGTGTCGACTGTTTGTTCGTCTTGGTGTTGTTATGTGACGTAAACCCTATGTTTAAATTCATACATAACTGTTAGAAGTAGTATAAAAAATACCTATACCCACAAAATGGTAGGACATTGCATTCTCCGAAATGAATCCTATATAGAGGGCCCATTATTAGATCAACTTCCTGCACGCTTCTAACGCTACCATTTCTGATTGACCACTCCGTTTAAAATTCCCTTCCCCAGGGGCGGCCTGTAGAACAGGCACCCCTAAAGCTCATGTCACGCCACTAAGCCAGCGGCAACTCGTTTACCCTGGGTCTGCTCCTCTGGGGTGGGAGAAGAGGCAAAGAGAGGCCGGGAGGAGGAGGGCCTCCCTTACCCTGGCAGCGTTCTCACGGCGACTAAGGTACTCGTGACGGTATCAGTCCCGTCGACAATGACCGCACGCTCAGGGTGGATCCAAATGGTGTGTTTACTTTTGATTAAGCAATGGTCGGCACCGTGTGCTTTGTCGGGGGGGGGGGAGATGGGGAGGCGGGGGACAGCGGTTACTGGGAGCGCCCTCTGTTCCGAGGCCAGTGAAAATGGTTGTAGCCGGATAAATTGGAAGGCATCTGACAGGACACTTGGTTGAAGGACTCTTCCCAGTTGAGCTCGAGACAGTGGGGGATGATACGAAGGTTCCAGTTGTAACCGATGGTCATGCCGTGAAGAAAACAAAATCAAAACATTCGACAAGAACGGCAATCTCCAATACTGTGTTTAGTCCTGTAACAGTAATTGTATACACATTACCACTTGCAAGCATTTCAATGGAAATGTTTAAAAAGCATAATATCTTTATATACTGCATAGTAAAAGTGTGTAATTACTGCATGGCCAGGTTTCAAGTAAGTAGCAACAGAACATTCCATGGAATGCTATACGTTGGCTGTGATTTCACGATGCTGGGAGCTTTTAGAAAGGCTTCCTTTATTGTTCATCACTGTTAGAAAAGCTCAGCGAGCAGCTGCGTAATGGGCAGTAAAATGTAATTGTGTCGTGTTCGGTTTCGTAGCTGCGAATCCCTCATTTGAGCAGCAAAATTGAATTCAAAATCAAATTGAAGGCATACTTGGATGAAAGGAGGCAATATAAACGTGCTCCCTATGCGTTGTAAACATTATTTCTCATTCAATCGGACCTAACTACAATCAGGTGCTTAACTAATTAACCTGCAGCTGCATGCCCTTTATCGTTGTTTATTTATTTTCTTTGCAGCCATTAATGGTCTTTCATTCAATGTACACCAGTACTGCCGTTGCTGCTGCTGCCCTCATCACATTATTGCTGCATTGAGCCCCTATTAAGCACCGTGTGAGCATTTTGTTCTGCTCGTAATCAG
The DNA here is from genome assembly GCF_965212315.1 of Lampetra planeri. Classification (NCBI taxonomy): domain Eukaryota; kingdom Metazoa; phylum Chordata; class Hyperoartia; order Petromyzontiformes; family Petromyzontidae; genus Lampetra; species Lampetra planeri. The sequence goes on from NC_136120.1 coordinate 4,836,505, forward strand.
CGTGTGGAGCATTCTCAACGTTTATTACTCGGCACTGCGTTACGAGGAGATCGTTAAACTGATGATTTCCTTCATGGTTCTCAACATTGTGTCTGCGAATACACCGCGCATATTCTGGTTACTATCAATGCGACATTGTTATTTTCTTCTTCCTAGCGTTGTTCCCGCTGTGGCATTGTCTTCTCCATTTGGCTCGGTCCAGGGCATCTTCGGGGGATGCGTTCAATGCGACATTGTTATTAAATGGCAAATTATTGTGACAGTGTTAGAAAAACAATAAGATTGACTAGTTTGGCGAATGATCATGAATATATTGTTTCCTCAATTATGTATTTAGCTGAGTTTAAAGCCTCTCTCATTGGCCAAACTGCCACAAAACACTAACATATGTTACACATTGAATGTGTTATTCAAGTTAATGTGTTTTTACTAATATTCATTACAATATTAATTTTTTTCAGCAATAATATAAAATATAATGTAAATAATATGCAGCACTGTATATTTCTAAACCGAAAATCGTCAAACTTTTTACTTATAAACCTTCATAACAATTCGTAAGCCATAAGGCATTATATATTTCCCTTAATTGTTCAGTGTTACTGCCTTTGTTAACTTTACACCATCCTACAAAGTGTCACATACAGGGCTCATTAGCAAGTGCAAAACCATGGCTCCTGATTTGACTGCCTTATGCCGGAAAAACCTGGATTTTCAATTGGCTGTCATTGTGTTGAAGCCCAATTAGCCGGTATTCCATATCAGACAGATTGGCTAAAATGTGTTAAACCCTCATTGTCTCTCTCACAGGGGTTGAAAATGAAATTGCACAGCTGTTGTCCACTGAAACCCAATTGGTTCCCTGTCATACCTTGATGGCTGATTGTCCACCAGTCTGGTACCAAGGGCTGCTCCAACAGCTATCACAGTCACGTGTGGCAGTTTGGACATAAAGGCGCTAATCGTGTCAGGGGAGTCCACATTCATTCTTTAATGTCAATATGCACTGTGTAGTGAAATTATTGCAGCAAACTAATTAAACCCAACATTTTCGATGACTATTCTTTTCTTCAGTGGCAGTTCACCATTGGTAGGCAGTGATCAAATAGGTGGCAGTATTCCAAGTCATAGCAGAATTGGAAACTGACCCTTGCTAGTTTGGTACATTTTTATTTTCGACGACTGCCAACATGCCCAATTTAGATGTGTACCTGATGTTCAGAATGTGTATGCAGGTTCTGCATGACTCACTCTCCAGCCTCCCTCTCAACCCTCACCAAACCGAACTCTTATTCCCTTTGGCTCACGTCATCACTCCTGAGCTGTACACATGTGGCAGAGTGACATAGGCTTTTCCATCTGTTTGTATTGAAGATGGAAGGCATTTCATAATTCTCATCACTAACTCGACATGATGTAGCCACTGCTGCATTAAGGCCTTCCAACACCATCTATATCCAAAACATTTGTGCAGATGCTGTCCAAGTACTGCAAAAGTATCATTTAAGACATTCATATTTAAACATGTTGGGCTTAGATGAAACATATTATTTAGAATATATCAAGATGAAATAAGTAAAAACAATGATTCCCTCTGTTATTATACAGAGGGAGCATAACTTGCTTTAATTAGTATTAAAATAAGTTTATCTTGACCGACCAGTCTTAAGACTGCTTCATTGCATCCTCGGGTACACACTTGCCCTGGATAATTGTCAGATCCTAGACAAACCAATGCACTATTTATCAGCTTGCTACCTCCGAGGATTTCCGTGATAATTATTTTTACACGAAGACACAAAACAGCTATGCAAACGATGACGTCATATAACTGAAATGACTTCGATTACTCTGGAAAACTATTGCAAACATGTCATTTAATAATAATGATCATAATTTAAATTTGACAGTGTCATAAAAATTGAAGTTAAACCAACACGCTAAACATTTCCAACCATATTTTATCACCAACAAAGGGATGAGAACACCATAGAAGAGACGTAACAAAATCGAGGGAACGTTGGTGAACACTACACCAACAAGGAAGGGCATCAGTCAACACTGAAGCTCCTGACATCAAAGGAAGTCCAGGAAATGGCCACAGTAGTAGCACAAGTGTAGATAATTGCTATTTATGAACAACTCTCATGATTTAGTTTGCTCTTAAGTATATATATATTTTGAGGAAATAATATATTTAAGGAAATAACGTTGATAGAAACCCAAAATTTGCAACAATGATCATTACAGAAGGATATTTTGCAAAATTGATGGTATCATTATTATGCCATTTTATATTATACTACAATAATATGTCATAGAATCACCGTGTTGCAGCTTCCGACACATCTCTGCAACAGTTGGTGTACGAATCCGTAAGCGTTTGAAAATATCCACAACGTTTTAATGAATAATTGCATACAATACTATGAAAGGTCATTAAAGAAATAACTGAATTTAGAGTTATTTTCCTGCACCTTGGTCTCATCCTGTTTTCATTCAACTTTTGTGCAACTTGCATTTTATGCGAAAGCAATTATGAGCGTATTAATGGACACTCTCTAATTGCCAATGGAAATAATGGCCAGCATATACTTCCTCATAGGTTTATCAGCATTTGGATCGGGTGAGGGCGGGGCACTGCTTAAAGGGTTACTGTAGATGTTGTTACAATACATCTAATGCATCAGATTATTACAGCAACGTTAACATTATAGGAATGGTATTCGAAGATAGGGCTTCAAATTGACATAACACAAGGTCAGTATACAGACCCTCTTTGCAATCCAATTCTGGAAGAACGCCTCCCAGTGCTCTGTCAGTCATAGAGGTTGTTTGATTGTACACTACGCTGATTTATTTAGTTTGGTGAAGAGGATGCCAAGAATTGGTTCAGATATCACTCACCACTGATGCTAGCCAGGAATCAAACCCAATGTGGCACTACTACTCCCAGCGGGATTGCCATGGGCTCACAAACATGTCATTGTGCGAGATTACAAAACACTAGCGGACTGTGAAGTAGTAGTGAGGAGATGACCTGTCTGTGTGGAGTTTGAGTTAGTTCAACATGCTGCTCAGTATGAGATGGCACGTGGGGTGGGTGGGGGGTGACAGAATCAGTTCAGATGTCACGCGCCACTCATGTTAGCCGTATGGTGGTGGTGGCGTCGGTGGTGGTGCACACATATTGTGAAACTCCCTTCCTGTGGGCGCCGTTGTGCCACACCCTGGCAAAATGTGGACTAATATCACCCGGCCCCTTCTGTATGGGATGTTACCGCAGTCACACATGAGTTTTGTCCGGGTGCTCCAGTTTCCTTCCACACGTGTACACATTTTATTAATTGGCTGACATTTTTTGTAAAAAGTGCATAAAAAGATGATCACAGAGCTTGGGCGATTTTTGGCTCTGGCTTATCATGTGGGCTGCCTTCCTGTTTGTCTGTGGTTCCTCTTCTAACCTCTGCATTGTTCTGTCTTGTCCGTCACAAGCAGAAATCATTATTATTCCCGAACTCAGGCCGCTTGGTGAGCTAAGCTTGGTAATATTAATACTGCACTTCATATGCACATGCAAGTAAAATTACTGCACCATTTACTCTTATTGAAATCGCAGCACAAGGTACTTTTAGCGAACACCTGTTATGGTCACAATGGCACATTATGGGGTGCTGGGGTTAGCAGCATGCTCTGCTGTCTTTGTATACCCAGTGTTGATATCGACTGCACCATCTTACAAAGCACTCTCTTAAGGTAAGTAAACATGAGGAATGCGCAGCCCACGATAAAATACCCAATACTAATGTTGTTCGGGGTGGCCAATAATTGTTCCCTGGCATCTTAGTGAAAGAAAATATGGTAATCACCACTTTTCATAACTATTCACAATAGGACACGGTCTATAATTTATTATTTTGACATTATCCGCATATAAAATCAAATTGTGCCGCGTATTTTTGAGCGCACATGCGATTGTGAATGTACAAGTGTGAGTAGAATGGTGGTCGGGACACAACAGAGGAAATTCAATTTTTCTTTCATTTTTGCTTCTTTGAGACATAATAGCTTGAAATAAAATTCCAGTTTCTATTTATGGTTCCCACTGACTGTTATCATGGCTAATGATGCAGCCAAATTATATTATCAGCTAATTTAAGTTAATCTTTTGCATCTATGCACTAAAATAATAAAACACATTTAAAGCACGCTGCTGATCATTTTGGAGTTCATTATGTGAAACACATTGGCAACTACTTAAAATATGAAGCCTATTAATGTTGTGTAAAATGTGACATCCCGTGAGAAGAAAATCTACGCCATATTAATGCATACTCAGTTTGTTTTACTTGAACCACAAAAGTACATTGATTGTTACATCGCAGGACCATGGGAGATTGATCGCTACATCGCAGGACCATGGGAGATTGATCGTTACATCGCAGGACCATGGGAGATTGATTGCTACATCACAGGACCACGAGAGATTGATCGCTACATCGCAGGACCATGGGAGATTGATCGCTACATCGCAGGACCATGGGAGATTGATCGCTATACTGCAGGACCATGGGAGATTGATCGCTACATTGCAGGACCATGAGAGATTGATCGCTACATCGCAGGACCATGAGAGATTGATCAATCTTGATTTGAGACTTTCGTGACTGCAGGAATCAATTCTCTTTGGTTCTTTCGGTAAAGTCACGTAGGTATAAATAAAGAAAAATGTAGACGTTTCGGGCGCAACACAAGAGATTGATCGTTACATTTGTAGGACCATGCGAGACGGTGACGGCTCGGGGTGCCCTTCGTCGAGCAGTAGATTGTTAATGGCAGATGATCACATCATCATGTTCATCGTCATTATAATTGCTATCATCATCATTGTCACCAACATCATCATCAGCTATTAGTATCATCATCATGATCAAGATCATTGTCATGACGTTATATTCACATTCTCGTGACGGTTGTTTTCATTTGCTCGATCGAGTTCACTTCATCTCACGCACATCTCCTCTCAGCCGTTCAATCCATCGTCCAAGTTTTTTTGAGCAATCAGTCTGTTTACATTGTTAATATTGTAAATGATTGTTATTTAAGCAAGTTCAAGTTCAAGCAACGATTTTGCCTCCACCCCTGGCGCCTTCTGCTCCGTTGTTGCCTCTAATTCTCCTTGGCAACTTGGGCAGCTGCTGATTGGATGCAAGTGTTTTGTCCGGGACAGGATGACACAACACGTTCCGCCAAAAACTGTCGCATTAATTTGGTTGTACTGCTTGTAGGATATATTTCCAGCTAATGCCAGAATTCCATAGCAATGTGAAAACAAATTATAGATACAGGCCTCACCACACTATGCCAATGAAGTTGGTTCGTTTGACTGTAATACAAAGTTAATGAAACAGACATCTTTTGATTGCGAACTTGGAGACATGGAGCACCGGCTCATGGCTCCTCGTGTGCCACTGGGCAAGTGCGGTGTCTTCAGTTGACTTCTGAAAGTAGAGGGAGTTTGAATAACTCATATGCTGCTCTGCCAAGGCTGTGTTGGTTCTGGGGACACTGGGCAGATCTTGGGAAGTGCTCCAAAAATCACGGCGCTTCTCGATGGTCAGAGGTTTGAAGAGGGCGAAGAGATGGAGACTTACTCTGAAAGATGGCACGATTACAGAGGATGGAAATTATGCACTATGCTGATCAATGCAGGTTGGTAAAGAGGGTGGCTCGGATTGGTTCAAGCATAAATTATCACTGAGATTAGCCGGAGCTAGGAATCAAATTCAAGGTTCAAAGTTCATATGGCAAATATTGATTGAGTGTTAAAATTCACCAGAAACTCGCAGTAAGCAAGATATAGTGTTTCCTATTGTTTATGGGGAGTTTTTCAAGCCGAAGGGCACAATTAATGAACATATTCACACCTACATTCCTAAAAGGTGCTTGTTAAGCGAATAAAGAGATGTAAATGAATGAAACTGTGCAGATACAGTGGGTTTTGTGTTTTATTACAGTCTAAGATCTGACTGTTTATTCTAGACTTCAGTAAGGACCACGAAGTGCAAGTTTCCTTTGTGTATTGCATTGATGATGTGACCATAGTCTGCTTCTTGAATACCCAAAGTAGCAAAATATCTGTGTTTTTAGCAATTTCGCTTTACTGCTGCCAAGAATGGCCGTGCCAAATGGCATGCAAATGGAGGTCGTCATTGAAGAAGGATTACCATTTTATTTTCCCCAGATGCACTGCCTCTTTCACAATGCCTCGGCTAAATGTGCAGAGTGCCATGACTCACATTTTTCGGTGTGAAGATTATCAGCCATAATTTTAAGTGGGGCGATAACATCGACTTTGCACCACATGTTTTGTTGTTGCAAAATGTACGACCTGATTATGGGGAAAACGCATTGTATTTTCTTTACAAAACATTAATTCGAACCTTCATAAATTGTTGGTTCCAAGTAGAAAATACCCGTAATAGTTAACGTACAAACAGCCTATATCAATGTTAAGCACCTTTATAAACATTGACTGACAATTCTAAACTTGCACACACGCAATAAGAGGCATCTGATTTTTTAAAATCCTTTATATTAAGTTCACTTGCTTGCGCGCTTACGACCAAATCTTTCGGTCGTTTTTTAACCCACTTCCCGTGATCCAATCGAGCTGACATGCACACAGACTCGTTGTGCGTGACAATTTATTTGCGTGAATTTTTTTTTACATAACTTTACACTTTTTAGGAAAAAAATAATAATATTTAATTACCAATTGCTTAATGGTGGCAGGCAATCATCTGACCCATAGGTGGCAGCCATCTCAAGCCAGAGGACGAGAGGACTCTAGCCGCCACGCATATAAAGGATTTATAGTGAAAAACTTTGTTTTTACGGGTTAATTTTTTTAAGAATGAGGTTCACCATTGAACATCAAATTATTGTGTGTAATCATGTTTTGTTACATATCAATATCGACCATTTTAAGGCTACGTTTATCTCAGGTAGAGGAGGCCGAGATCAGCTTCAAATTCCTTGATATTGAGGTGCCTGCTTGGGAATTGAACCTATGCACTTCCCTACAATCATAGCTCAGTGGGCTAACCACTACACCAACATTTATCCATATACTTACACACATATGCAACGTGTAGCAATTACTGTTCGGAAAAACATACATATTACTTACTATATATTGTAAAGACATAATAATAATAATAATACGTGCTCAGTCAGTGTATGTTACATCTGATTTGGGCAGCCGAGTGAAATCCAACCCTGAGTTTGCAATCATCATCTTTATCATCAGCGTCAGCCATTACGAGATGAAGGCCTCTCCAACCTGCCACTACTTCTCACAATCCTGCGATATAAAATCCACCAAACACCTGCTCAAACGATATTGCAATACTATATTGTCATACTATATTCGATCGTATTCCCTCTTGATACATTTCTTCCCCACACAACTTCATGGCCTTTATTTTATAGCAAGGGTTACACATTGTCCCACTGGCATTGTTTATTGACAACAAGCTCAAAATAAGCTTTGCAAACAGCATTTCTGAGCACCACAGTGACAGTTTTGTTTTCACTTTCTACCCAAAAATATAAGAATGGCAAAACACTTTCAACAAACACGCACAATATTTTATTGTTAGTTCAGGGTAGGATGCAATTATTTAAGCATTCACTGTGGCCATTCAGGAATAAGTCATTGCAAGGCAGCGCCTTCCATACACAGCTATTTCGCACAAACATGACAGCACTATTGAATAGGCCAGCCACCACTGCCTGTGACAATTCAATCTTGAGAGCGGTGCATTTTTGCCTTTTGACCTCTTAAATTTGAAAAGCAATTTCAGCCAAAGTTCTACGATGAGAGACTATCCACAAAAATGTCAAGATTGGTCAAAAAGTGCAATTTAGGTATCATTGGGGGCATGATTAAGTACCTCTAAATGACAACTTAAAAAAAAAGAAACGTGACCTTTTCTGACCTGGTGACCTGACAGATAATGGGCGTGAGATCCGGTGTTCATTGACATTTCCGGAATTTTGAAAAGATTAGGCCAATGGAAGGTGGCTGCCTGGTTTTGGGGGTATTGATGCCCAAGTCAGGCCACCGTTTGGATGCTTGGCTTAAAACATGTTTTGTTAGTTTGATAGGCTTAGGTCGTTTACTGCTGTTCATATATACATATACTAGCTTTACTACCCAGCTTCGTCCGGGACTTGGATTCACCACGCCCGGCCACCTTTGTCTCCCCAGTGGCGATGTTCACACACCACACCAATTACTCGTTTGAGGTTGAATCGACCTAGGGGAGGCCCAGGACTGGTTAAAACAATCGACACCGGTGGTGGCCATGAGCGGGAATCGAACTCGGGTCGCCGGGTTCGTAGCGCAGCGCGCGAATCGCTACGCAGTCGCTGCCCCCCCCCACACACAGGATAAAGACAAAGATCTCCCGTGTAGCTTGTGAGACTGTAGGGGGCAAGTGCTGTTAGCGAGCACCTATGAAGGCAGGCACGGCACACGAGGGGGTGGGTGACAGCACCACGCCCGGCCACCTTTGTCACCCCAGTGGCAATGTTCACACAGCAGATCAGTTACTCATTTGAGGCTGAGTCGACCTAGGGGAGGCCCAGGACCGGTTAAAATAATCGTCACCGGTGGTGGCCATGAGCGAGAATGGAATCGGGTCGCCGGGTTCGTAGCGCAGCGCGCTGACCACTACACTACAATGCGTTACGCTTCCACATGCGCGGGTCACATGACAGATATGATGTCACAGCTCACTTGCCGTGCAAAAAATATATGCATTATTGAGCTCCCCCCCCCCCCCCAAAAAAAAGCGTACTTTTACAAATTTTGCATGGTGTACAGTCTAGAAAGTACCCACATGGCAAATTAAAAGTTTGTTGCATGTCTGGAAGTACGCTAAACATTTTGAACAGACACACATAAAAATTTGCCTTTTATATATATGGAGATATAAAGCCCATTATGAACGTACATTATTGGACCATAACCAAAACATTTCATTCCTAGAAGAAAATGTAAGCTTGCTTCAGCAAGCTTACATTGCTTGCTTCAGCAGGCTTACATTTTAACATGAGAAAAATGGAAGAGAAAAGCAAAAAGCACCCTGCGATTTGAGACTTTGCGTTGAGATTTATATAATTACCGAATATCATATTAATTGGTTTTCGATGAGTAGTTAACAAAAGCAAGTGTCCTAACCTTTAAATAAGCATTGGACATTGCTCATATCGATTTGGTATTCCAGAGCCACTCGTGTAAACTCCACGTTTTTATGCCAGAAGCTGCATATGCAACTCAAAAAGGAGTACAGCACATTATATATTAATTTACTATAGAAAGATGATGTCCTGAATTCACCCTTTTTAAAATTAGAAATTTAAATTCTGTATAATCATTTCGAGCCTTCTCTTTCAACTGCACCATAATGGTAGCGAATTTTCCAAGGAGAGAGAAAAAAATTGAATTGCATTTCTAAAGATGTCATAAGCACAGCCAGCTAATGTCCTTTGTTCACTCTCGCCTTAGAGTTGCAATATTGTGAAGATTTAGTATATATTTGATGAAAATATCACGAGCAGTTTTACATGGTATATCACGTACATTATAAATGTCACGGTTTTAAATGTGTTAATTTACATTTACACACTTAATAACTTAATTTAACATTGTTTCCCACACGTAACATAAATTCTGCTATGAAAAAAGTGTTTTATATCACAGTTGTTAAGCACAGGACCAAAGGCCCAAAACACCAAGCGGCCAGCAACAAACAGCACTTGTAAAGTTGCAACAGATAAGAGTTAAACGTAGAATTTCAAAGAAGCTGGAATAGTGTCTGCACCATGGATATGTTTTTTTTGCGAAATCTTCCCAAGAAAAAGCATTTCACCTCACACTAATCCCTGACCGACGTCCGTAACATTTGAGGTCAAGTACATAGACGTTTCATCAGAGTGACCTGGGTTCATTTGAAGTCCCCGTTAGTGGGAGGAGTGTCTCCGCTGGGTCGGCTGGTTAAATGAGCCCTTCGCACCGAGGCCTTTCCACGCAGGGACTGGGAACATGAGTAAAGGTGAAATGATGTCGCACTGTCCATTCACAAGCGCACCCAAAACGGGGTGCGCAGGCAACACTCTCTGCACCGTTAATCTTCATGTACAGCCCCTTGTCAGTCCACTGCTGGATGAATGTGCGGGTCGGATGGATTATTTTTTACCTTACTTTACCGCGCTGTGCGAAGTGAGTTGGCGAAGACGCTTAACATAGATGTGGTAGCATAAAAGTGAAGTTCAATAGATGTTTTTCCTCACTGCCCTCTGCTGTCCATCACACGGCCTTTACGGTCTATAGCTTATAACACTTGCCATGCACGGTGGTAGCCTATCAAAACCACTTTCCAGGCTCAAACCTGATTAGCTTCAGATATCTGACACGGCCACGTGGATTCGGGATGATTTTCACATGAATAGACAATACAAATTCATTTAAAATCGAAAAATCTGAATATTTATTTAGACTATGAAGCTCTTTAACGCGTAGGCTTTCGCGACCAATATCATCCATAGTAAGGTTTGTCACGTAAACAGAACATGCCAAGTAAGGTTTGTCACGTCATTGGTATGTTCTGTTTTCGTGACAAACCTTACTAATTGGATGTGTAGGGTGGTGGCGAGTTTAACGACACATTTATATTTACGCGATATAACCCAAAAAAACCTCTATTATGTATGAAGCACTTATTCACAAACGTCCAGTATAAATTAACACAGAATGGCTCTGGGTTATAAACAATACAATATTTTCTTATTGGGGCCTCCAATGAACCACATCCCTATCTCTAGCAGGTGCGTTGCACAGCTGCAAAGCCCCAATCAATTTTGAAATTTGGTAACACTTCATTTAAAAATGCTGTTTTAGCCTCCTTGTAAGAACTGTAACTGTGTGGTTATAAACGAATGCATGTTATCTCGCACGATTATCCTTCAGAACTTCGAATTAATAATTCGATGGTGAGAAATTGGCCAATGTAGGCTCATTACGTGGAATGGTATTGTTCATGTTGGCTGTTATTACTGTTCATGGGGTATTCTTTATGCCAATCAATAGTAATCATCTTCGTATCATCAACTTTTGTCGAATCAAGCAGGTGTCGTTCGTGATATTCATGGGGACTTAATTGCAATTCAAATAAAGTGTCTGCCTGAAAAATGTGTTCGCACTGTACTCAAGAAAATAGAATACAGAGCACTCTAACGAATGGGCTTCACCAAAACAAACACATTGAAATGGGTTGTATCATTTAAAGGACAGATGCTTGTTATGGAATAATAGGGCATACAACAATTATTCTCCCCACAAGTAAGCAATTAAGTCGGCTGTAATTAACGTGAAGCTTTTTGTGATTGTCAGAGCCACCGTGGCAAGATGCAGAGGTTTGAGGTGCACAGCCGTTGTTTTAAAGTGCTTGAGATGAGCGTGATGATGCATGCGATGTTTTGACTCCCACCTGTCATCACAGTGACCACCCCCTAATACCCCACCTCCGAGCCGCAGGCTTCCTGTGTGTGGACTTGGAATGTGTTTCTCACGCCGTGCGTGGCAGTGCATATAAGCAGCCAGGAGACCATCTGAGGCAGGTGGGTTGATCAGACCCAGACCCTCATGACAACCCAGATTGTCAGACACTCACATTTAATCATATTTTTTGTGTGGGATTCTCAAGCTTGCCAAGGGTTTGTGAAGGAAAATGGCCCTGATTGCTTGGGTCTTCGACAAACTGACATGGCCGCTATAATCTATTGACTGATGATCAATTTAGTCAAAGCATGGCCTAACGCAGATTGGCACATTAGAATGTTGATTTTAATCTTCAGCATCCACACTGATGAAGAAAAAGGAACACGCTCTAGAGTGCGTGAAGAAGCACGGAGAGAGGCCTGCACAAAATCACGTATGAAGGTTTGAACGTACGATTTTGAATTTGAAGAAAAGTAAGTGCGCTTGGGGAAAAATAATGTCGCTGGATTGGCAATAGCTGTTGGACAAAAACACCAATGGAGAAGCAGCCAAAGGGGAGAACGTCCACCATGGAGGGGAGCGATGAGGTCAGTTTGCGTCCCGGTGCTCGTTGGATTTTGACATCGCAGGACCATTAAATATAGAAATTACTTGGGGATGCGTTCATCTCGCAGTGGATTGATCATGGATGATGATGATGGCGGCATAACAGTATGATGAGTTTCAACATTAAGTGATCGTATATACCTGCTATCATTTTAGTACAATTGGTAAAGAATAGCACATACTCTGCATGTAGAGTTTGGGATATGACACAGGGCTGCAATTGCAATACAATAAAATACACACATTAGCAACTGAAGTTGTGTGTATTTTACCATTCTCTGAAAGGAAAGCAGTCGTTCCGAGCAATATTACTTCAGGCTGCTGGAATTGAGCATAGAATATGTGTAACATTCACTCGCCAATATATCGACGAGGAGGCAATATCTCGAAAACACTTCTTATTACATTTCACATTATAAGGTATTAGCTTCTATGATATCAACTGAAGACGAATGCCTTTGTTTGCACAATGATCAATGGTGCTTGTGTGCACGGAGGTCAAAAAGTGGATAAAAGCAATGAAAGGTGAAGATAAATTATTGTCCTGTAGACACTGCATATGGCGGCAATTCTCAGCTGGCAGGATAACAAGCCATGAAAAAACAAGTGTTATAAGGAGATGACCGTTGCCTCTTGTGTTGTGCAATAGTTTTTAGATTTGTTTTAGTAGAGAAAGTATGTATGGCTAGTCTAGAAGAGTAGATGAAAAATACAGTGTAGAGGCGCTCTTTATTTGAGGCCCTTCTTGCAGCGTTACGTCAGTGAGGAATTGAAGAGCTGCCCCAATACCTCTCTACCATATGCTGTGTACACACCACAGCAGTGCACATTTGAGGCTGCGTTGACATAATTGAAGCTCAGGATTAGTTCAGATCATTTGCTACTGCATTTAAAGCCATGGCCAGGAATAATTCTGGGGTAGCCAGGTTTTATAGCACAGTGCACTTGAGTTGCGCTACCACTCCATACATCCGTATCCACAAAATTGCAAGGTTACCTGTACAGCCTTCAACAAACTGTTGCAGAATTTTCTCTTAGCAAGCAGAGTGCATGAGGGGTTGCTGTGGTCAGCACCAAGCCCGACCACCTTTGTCTTCCCACTGCTGGTGTTTACACACTGCATAAGGTACTCATTCAAGGCTATGTTGATCTCGGAGATGCCCAGGATCTTTTCAGATATTTGCCACTTATGTTAGCCATGAGCCGGAATCGAATTCGGGTAATCGAATTTGTAATGCATTGTGCAAACTACTACTCCACTACTCCCCCACCATATGACTTCAAATACTTTTGTACATATGTATACACACATGTTTAAAGCTTTAATGGATAAAATTATTATGAGTGCACAAGAATATTTTTTAAAATATTTGTTTATTGATTATTACCATCTATGCTATGAAACAACAAACACTACATGATTTTCCAGGACGTTATTAAAAACTAAAGTTTTAAAACTTTGCTTATTGGACAAATAATCAGATTCATCGTTTCTCATTTTGAAATCATTTGTGTCAATATTCCATTCTAATTAGATTGTTGGATCTTCAGCAGAGGTCATTTTTGCAACCTTTAGCAATTGAAAGGAAAATAATCAACACAGTTCAAGCTATGTGCTTCAATGATGTACAATCCCTGAGTCACCTAAGCTTCACTAATGAGCTCAGCCTCGATTTGCCCTCCAAAAGTTAACAGCATCAGTAGTAATTCCATGTCTGGCTCAAAACTGTCCATCAAAAAGATGGGTGCCTGAGGGGGCCCGATGTCTCTATCAGAGTGCTAAACCAGCAACTACTGACCCACAGATAAATGAACCTTAATGTGCCCAATCTCATAGCATCTCAAGATAAGCAGGAATTTAACCTGGTTCGTATGGGAGACTGCCAGGGAATATCTAGTGTTAAAGGCTTGAGCTGAGAGGTGAACAGAAGTTGGTAGTACACTGATGCATTGCATCCATCTGTGTGGAACTTTCACTGCATCCCTTCATGTGCATGGATTCTCTCCATGTACCCTGCCAAATACTCAAGAACCTAACCTGAGCATAGTCTCAAAATAGTCACAAGGCATTTCTGGATAAACAAACAATTCCATTAATGATTGGCTCTCCAACACACAATCGGTGGGCTGTACTTGTGACGAATTGGCATGTTCTGTTTACGTGACAACCTTTACTAGTTGACTATGTCGGGTGGTGGTGGGTTTTAACGACACATTTACGCGATCTAACAAAAAAACACCTCTTATGGATGATATTGGTCGTGAAAGCCTACGTGTTAAACAGCTATTAATGCTGATGTTCTGTTTAAGATCTGGAGTAATAACTTCAAATGTATCCATATTCTCAAGTAAAGCGAGTTGATGGTCAAGTCACGAGCGGTTACACAACAAGCCATGGTACAATTTGGTTGCAAATTTAATTCGAATTTGGTGAGGTCTCAGCGCTCTGATGGATGGAACAAAATCCACATTTAAAATTGACATATTCGGAGTGTGTTCTGGTATGTTAGGAAGATAGATCCATTGGGAAATTATTAATGATATTTCTCTGCTATTGTCATGATCTTTCATTTCTGGTGAAGCTGTCACTCGCTTGTTATTAGAATAGTCTGGAATAGATATCATTTCTATGTCACCTGACTGAATGATACATTGAAATATAATTGATAAAAAAAAATGGTATAATCTTTTTTGCGATTATCAAAAGTGGAAAAATATTTCAAAGGGAGTGAATTAATAGGAAATAATAGAACATTACAATATCATTAGTAATGTTGTGGTGTCATGAATAATACTGAAATGCAATGTTATGCGAACATGACGGAAAATCTAAAACAACTCCAATGCATCTCGTGGGAATGTTTTCAGTATTCGAGGAATCAAACTCTTCAGTTTATTCGCAGCACAGGAGCTTCGGCTCATTACGTGAGAGTTACGCAGGTTTTCTGCCCTTGTTATGGGCCAGCAGAGTGGACCACAGCAAATTAATTCCTTGGGGTACTTTTCATCAGCTTCCCAGAATGCTTTGCTTTGTTTACTGGTGATAGGACAAAATGGGCTACTGGTACCTCTATGTTGTATAATGTGGCAATTATGTTGACTTGCAGCAGTGTATTTGAAATACCAGAATTTTGAATTTGTATCTACCTCCGGATTTCTTACATGCATTTACGTATTATATACTGGAATATATTAAAAGTGCATGTTATTCATCTTCACCCTGAACCTTAATAAAGATATGTACAAACATGATCATACTTTATACGTGGTTTATAGTATACATTTAATTATACATGGTGGGGAAAAAAAATCCAAAAATAATACAGTACAAGAAATATCCAAACGCAAAGTTACTCTTAAATTAAAATAACATCTATCTGCACACATTAAATAAAATAGTAAGTGAGTTGATGTAAATGATGATAAAACTATATTACGAAAAAATGATATACAATACGATATACAGAAAATAACATTCAAATTTCCCTTTTACATGCATATTGCATTTACTGTGTATGTCACGGTGAGTGTTTAATAAAAGGTAAGCTTATCAGGATTAATGGCCCCTTCCTGCTGGGAGTCAGACTTCCTTTAGCTTTGAGGGTAATAGAGGAAAGCGAATAAATAATTTAATAACATGCCAGATAAATAAATAACACAATGCCAGAGCCGTGGTTTTGCTGCAATCGGTCATCGTGGAAGAATAATGTTGGTTTATTTGAGCAATGATGAATGTGTCTGTTTAATTTTATTTGCATCTGTGCATGAGCTGTCGACAGCCGTTTGCGATGTGCGGCAACACAGGAGGAGGCAACCACCACTTTCTCTCAGTCAAACGTGGCACTTGTTTGCTTCAACCCTGTATGAAGAAAATCAGCCAAGCAAGCAAGAAAAAAAACCATAATTAATTATTTTGCATGTTTTTTTGCCCATGCTGAGAACAGCCCTCCTCCAATTCTGTATTCTTGTCACCAGCCGTATTTAAGTTCATGTCGAATCTGGATGAAGGGCATAATTTTGAGCGCCTACAAAAACAGCTCCTTATTTCATGAATGAGTTGACATTATTAGTCTGTGTGCGCGACTATTTATGGGTTTGTTTTGTTAACGGGTGCGTTCATGATTCATCACCTTGACACCAATTATTTCCTTTTGACAGTTTTGCCAAAGGAGACCAACAAGGCACGTCCTGGCCTGGCAGGATGCTCACGTGATTCAAGGAAAGTTTTGGTAAGTAATTACTGCATTATATTAAAAGGACGCAAGACCCTCCACTGAACGATCTAACCAAACTGATTAATTTGTTTTGGTGTGCATAACACACCAATAATTATTGTTGTTTTGTGTAAGTACATTTGTGCATTGGTGAGTATTTTGTGTGTGGGTGAGAGCAAGATTCGAAACACAGTAACTGATTTCATTGTTGTGAAACCTTACAGTGGAAATTGAGGAGTTTAAGATATTTCAGCTGTGGTTGCCAAGTAAATCAGAATTATAAATAAGTAAATACATGAATTGCAAATACTAATAATAAGGTATTGCCTCGGCAATTTGCATTTTAATTACTGTTGTATTTAACAACATAAAAGTCACCACTAAAAAAATATTGCATAAATTACATACATTCTGGTACACACATTAAGCTTGCTTCCAGAGAGTCTTTATTTAGCTTTGGAAACCATCACCTAATTTATTACAGGTGGGTTTGTTGAGCCTGACACGAACAAACAAAGGTCTGCTCTTGGGAAGAGAATTAGTAATGTCTGCCAGTGAGCCTGGGTATTTATAACGGCCCCTCATTTTGTAAGGATGCCACCAGGAAGTGATTGATATAACTTGTTTTGTTCCCAGTGGCACAGTGTGCAAAGCTTTCAAATTGTGAAATACAGAGTGTATCTCGAGTTGACTGAATCAGTGCAAGGTAATACCGTTTTTTGATGCGCATATATTCACGCCATCAATCATATACGTTGTGACTCTTCATGACCGAGCTGGACACGTATATGAACATGTGGCTGTCTCACTGCAGAACCTGGTGAAAGAGTGCATGGGCCTGAAATATAGATATATACAGTATATTCGTCATGGCGTCGCCATAGCTTCTGCAAAGTAGATACCACACAAAGTCCAACCTGGATCCGTCTGCATCACTAGGCAGGATCACATATGGTTAGTACCATTTTTTGGGGGGGGGGGAGTGGGGCGCGTAGATGATTTCCGATACCCCGCCAGTATGATCAGTATCCCAAAAATACCTCCTCTCATCTTCATTGCATGGACTCATCCAGTCAAATGATATTCACATTCAGGTACTTGGCCCCTCACTCATGTTCAACTTGTGACTCTTCAATCTGGCACCCTATGGGAGAGAACATTTTAATATAAGTTTATCCTTGAGACTTACGATGGACATTGGACCATTGATATCTAGTTAGCTAGAGTGCCTATTAAAGAACAAATAATAAGTGGAAATGGATAGGACACATCAGGATAGCAACTGACGAGAGACAAAATTAACTTCAGCGTCGAGACCGAGAGAAGGGAACAGAAGCAGAGGGAGACCGCAAAAGAGATGGCAACAGCGAGACAAATTCAAACAGCTCAGATGCCATTGCTGTGCAGGAGCAACTCTAGAAAGGCAGGCATGGAAGAATATATGCCAGGTCTCTGCCCAGCAGTGGGTAGTTACGGCCTGACAGCAACAACAAACAGAGTGCGTGCTCGTGATAATGGAATGTGGCCAAAAGGCAACCGCTACTGTGGACTAAGCTCCCGCCACCGCCATGGAATTCGTTGAAAGACTCATTTGGTATTCGCAACCGCACCACCTACACTTCTCATACCGACTGTCTTTTAAGATGGCCAGTTGTGAGATTCGAGGACAAGCGTCACTCTTTACTGTGAATCCTATTTGTTCATATGGACTTCTAGATGTATGGGGTCATGATTGGGATTTGTACGGCCGATGTGTCTGTTGCACCAGAACCAGCAGCCATGATCAGCAAAGGTAAAAAAATCGACCCCAAAAACACCTTGGACATTTACTCTGAACTCTTGATCAAGCTATGAATACAGGAATTATTAACACATTAAGCGTGCTTTCTACAATAATTATTTATTTTCCTTTGCAAAGTATCACCTGATTTATGACAGATGGGTTTGTTGAACCTGAGACGAGAAACGAGGTTTATTTCAAGATGCTCTGAAATCCTTCCTGAAAAAAGTGCTGAAAGAGTTAACGTATTCAACAGAACAAAGCCAGAAAGCAAGCTCATTCACATTGTAACACTTCCTCTGAAAATGCAACTCCACAGGTTATGGGACCCACCATCCAAAGTCAATTGAAGGAGACCATAAAGGAGAACTGATCTAAAGCAACTGGCAATTCATGCCTTCAATGACCATCGAGACAAACCACATACTCAAGGAAGAGCACGAGAAATACATTTGAGTTGGTTTCTCAGGAGGATTCTGCCATGCTCATCAAAGCCTCTTCTAACATCCACGTAATGCACTCATGGGCCACTCTCGACGCTCAGCTACTTCTCTAGCAGATCTTACAGATAATGCAACAAAGAAAGAGATACAGATGTATTATACAGTATAATGTATACAATACATTACAAAAGTCGTCACGTATATTGCCTACAAAGGCAAACATATTAATGTATCAATGTATCTATGAATTATATAATTTATAAAAATTTTTGTCACACATTGCCTACAAAGGCAAATATATTAATGTATCTATGAACCTTCAAGCCTTTGGAATGCATCTAAAAGGTAGCTCTGTGATATCCACATCCATTGGATCTTCTCTATCACAAAAGGTTTCCCTGCTGTGTGAGATATCTGCATGTAGTATTTGTCTCATGGCACTGTAGGGGTGTTAGAGAGAGAGCCCGTTATGCATGGCAGCTTATGGCAAACAAACACAGTGGGCGGGGCTACGTGAGTGCACGGGGAGGTGCTATCTACGACGTCCGCACCAGGCACCCCGGGGGGGCTGATTCGGAGTTATGATCCCCCGGGGCCCCACCCCTCAAGGGGGGGGTTGGGTATAAAAGGGGATGTGTCGGAGGGCTCGAGGAGAATGTTAAGCTAACCAGTGAAGACTGAAGACGTCTTAGCTAGAGCCCTGGACTCCCCTGGTTCGCTGTCCTTATCAGGGCCGAACAGGACCGAGCCAGCGGCGTGGTCCCGAGATCCAGAGCCGGTGCTCCTGTCAGAGCTGGTCTGGGACTCAGGGTACCGGGCCCGACTTACCAGTGTCGGGCTAGATAGCCTCCCCTAGCCCGTTAGTGGAGGACTAGGAGGCAGGCTAGGAGTAGCTAGCGCGTGTATCCCCAGCTAGCCGGGTGAGGGGGCCGATACCCCCTCTAGTGTTGTATGCCACAACCGTGCTGTGAGAAATAAACCCGTGTGCCTCCAACTCCGGCGTCCAAGAGTCGTGAAGTCTACTACATCTGGTGTCAGAAGTAAAGATCTACGAACATGGACACGCGCCGGACAGCTCGAGTCAGGGTACCGGAGGGGGAGGACACCGTTGCAGTCGGGGAGCCCGGGACGGCTGAAGAAAGCACAGAGCAGTCGGGGCCGGATGCGTCCACACCGCAGCAACAGGAGAATGGGGAGCCGTCGACAGAGGGGCTGAGGCAGGCGCACGCTAAGCTGGCGGAACTGCTGTACACCGCTGCCACCATGCTGGACCACATCACACAGCTGGGGGCTGCTGGACCGCCACGGGGCGAGGGCAGCCGACGACCACAGCGCCTTCCCGCCATTTCGACGGAGCACCACTTTGAAAATCCCGCCATCGCCGCGGCTGCTGTTGAGGGCGTGGCCGGTCTGAGCATCGCGTCCAACGGCGGCCGTACAGTACCTGCCGCGTCATCACCAACGGACGGAACGTCACCACGGGTGCGACCAGCAATGCCATCGGTTGTTCGCGCCGAGGCAGAGCCGGGTGAGGGGGACGAGGGAGTGCGACCTTCCGCAGCAGCCGCTGCGTTACATCAGCGACTACCTCCACTCAAAGAATTTGTGGGCGAGGAAGGCGACTGGGGCGGCTTCCAGCGGCGCTTCCTCGCTCACCAGGAGATGGCACAGTGGACGGACGCCGAGGCTCTCCGTGCGCTGCCGGCACTCCTCGACAGCGACGCCCTCGCCACTCTAACATCGGCACCGAAGGAGAGGCGCTCCACGCTGCAGATGGCGATGCAGCTGCTGGCTGCAGTCTACGGTCCACCGTCGGACTGTCGGCAACTCTTTTACGATCGCCAGCGGGGGGCAAAGGAGTCGCCCATGGCGTACCGCACAAGCCTCCTGGCACTGGCGAAGGCGGCCTTTCCACGGATGGACAACGAAGGTATCGACGCCATGGTTACGGAGAAGATACTCCTGCTGGCGGACGACTTGGATATCGTCATCGTCGCACAGGACGACGCGGAGATGTGCTCCCTCCAAGCGGCACGACTCCTCCACGCAAACCTGCTCTCGCAACGACGGAAGGCTAGCAAGGCGGCGAGCGGGCGTGCCGTGGCTGCAGCCACCCTCCCGGCGGAAGAGATTTGCGCCATCGACCATCAACGGCAGCAGGGAGCGGGAGTACGGGCGGACCGGGGCGGTTCGAGCCATCTCGACCATCCATCGTCGTCGCCAGCGCTCCCGCGCTGTTACAACTGTGGCATCCGGGGCCATGTCGCCTCGGGGTGCCGCTCTCCTCGGCAGCGCGGGACGACACCTCGACGGGACGCCGGCCCTCTTCCCAAGCTCCATCATCATAACCCGGCGAGTCGCGGCACCCCTCATGTTTGGCCCACGCACACGCCCGTCACACACTCAAACACCGCGGTGAATGGGGGGTCGATATCGCGCACCATCGCACCAACATGCACCACTCTGGGTACTCATATCGAACCCAGCCAGTGGTCCGTGTTGGCCCATCGCGTTGTAGCCGCATCGTCGGGGTCGTCTGCCGTTGTGGGGCACATCGACGGGGTTGAGGTGCGCATTCTGGTCGATACGGGAGCATCGGCGACCATTATTTCGGAATTAATTTACAATATTCTCCCTGTCCAGAGCCGTCCTTTGATGCCCGTTAACATGCCATTCTATGCTGCTAATGGGGGCTCACTTGGCATCATTGGACAAATTCGAGCCCAAATTTGTGTCGGGGATATTAAATTGTCTGGGCCGATTTTTATTTCCTCCTCGCTGGCGGTTCCGTGCCTGCTGGGGACGGACTTCCTGGCCAAAATGCTGATTAGGATATTAATCGACCAGGGATGCATTGAGCTCCCATCGGGCCAACGCATGGCGTTTCTACCATCCCCCGTTACGAGTCGGACGGCGTTCGCGACGGTGCCAGCGTTCGTAGAGAGAACGGTGCGCGTTCCTCCGGGGGCACAAATGTTGATTCCTTTGAAACTTCGGCGGCCTTTCGCTAAGGGCATTGGGGCCCAGGGGGTTCTGCTGGGGCCGTCTAGGGCCGGGGTTAGTGGACCTCATTTACTTCCGGCCCAGACCATAGTGAGGGGACGGAGACCCCTTCATCGCGGTCCTCAATGTGGGCTCGCAGATGGTGGTGGTCCCACAGGGGACCGTGCTTGCTCACGCAACGCCGGTGCCCTGTGAGGAACCCGTCGCGAATCACGTGAGCGCTGTCCCTGCGCCGCGACCACATTCGGACAGCGATGAAGGGTGGCTCGAGGCGCTTTGTGCGGGATTGATGGACCTGTCAAATTCAGAGCGTCAACAGCTTAAAACACTACTGCGGGAATTTTCCGACGTTTTCAGTCGGGACAAATACGATTTGGGCTGCACTCATCTGCTGCGTCACCATATTGATACAGGTGACAGCGCGCCAATACGCCAGAATCCTTTTCGGTTAAGTCCCGCCGAAAAGGACCATGTCAAATCGGCTGTTGATGACATGTTAGCCGCCGACATCATTTCTCCTTCCACCAGCCCTTGGGGAGCGCCGATCGTCCTAGTTAAGAAACAGGACGGCTCGTTGCGGTTTTGCGTTGATTTTCGGCGCCTTAACAAAATTTCGGTGGCCGACGCATACCCGCTCCCACGGATGGACGAATCGCTTGACGCCTTGGCGGGAGCGCGATTCTTCTCCAGATTAGATTTACTTTCGGGATTCTGGCAGCTTCCTCTGGACGATGATTCAAAGCCTAAAACTGCTTTCCGTACACCGCACGGCCTGTTCCAATTCAACTGGTTGCCGATGGGACTCCACTCAGCGCCGGCAACTTTCCAGCGTTTGATGTAATTAGTTTTGGCTGGATTGCAATGGGACTCGTGCTTGATTTATTTGGATGACATTATCGTCTTTAGTAAAACATTTGACGAACATCTCCAGAGGTTGCGGGCGGTTTTCCAAAAGATGCGGGCTACTAATTTGAAATTCAAACCCCAAAAATGTCATCTATTACGCGAATCGGTGCGTTATTTGGGACACATCGTGGGACGCTCAGGTATTGCTACCGATCCCGCCAAAACGCACCAAAGCACAATTGGAATACATTTGTAGAAAATAAAGAACTGTGATTTCGATTATTTTTGATTGCATGCAACATGGCCTACCAATATAAACTCGGTTGTAATTGCGTTCTATGTTTGCTTGAAGGGAAGGCAAAACGTCAAAATCTAATGGTATCCCTCATGTTTAGAATTGCTGCGTTTCATTATCCACGTCTCTCTTGAAGAAGGTAATAATGGGCTCTGAACTGGTTGCAAAAAATATTTTTCTTGTTTGATTGCTGAGTGGCAATCATCTTCTGTGATCCAGAGCCATTTGTCGGGCTAGTCTCTCATTTGGATGAACACTGTTGCTTACTACAAAGTAGTACCTATTTCACTTACCATGAAAGTATGGTGGGCCATAAACTCCCCCCTGATATTTTAGTTCATAACTTCCGATAATAACATACTCTTTGGTTCAATCGGTAAAGTCACGTAGGTATACAATAAATTAAATCACGACGTTTCGATCGCAACACAAGCGACCGTCATCAGGTGGAACAGACACAGCGGGAGAACTGCTGACATAGGAGAAAGAGCTGCTGCAACAAGAGTTTCCATCGGATTTTGGTGGGCTCAACCCAATGGTAAGTGGGAGGAGCTAGAAAAGGAATTTGTACGTAAATATAAATGTGAGTTATTAGCACGTCAATGTGAAAAGGTCCCCAGCCACCGGAGGTGTGCCTAGGCTGCCTCACCCAAGGGTAAGTGTGTGGAGCTAGCTTATTTTTCGATTTAAAGCTTTCGTGACTGCAGGGATTCATCTTCTTTGTTCTTTCGGTAAAGTCACGTAGAAGGGAAATAATAAAATAATAAAAATAAAACATAAAAAAATTATCACGACGTTTCGGCCACAACGCAAGCAGCCGTCCTCAGGTGAAGAACAGGTCTGTCGGAAAGACAGTATGGATCCCTGCAGTCACGAAAACTTCAGTTCCGATAATAAATCAGGTGCTAAATTACAATGATTAATTTTACAATGTGAGTTAAGATATATAATATTCTGCATTAGGCAATGTAATGTCCTCATGTTGAAATTGTTAAAGTTCTTTCAAATACATTTTCTTATTAAATTTCATGCAAAAAGAAAGTTAGTTTTTTTGTATTTGATCGAGCGATTTTGATCCAAACATGTATATTGGTAAACAACATTGTATTGTTTTTATTAATAAGATGAAATACAAGCTACAGGAGCTACGCACCTGCTTTGCAATATATAATGAAAAAAAATGCAGTTGAGTAAGAAGACTGAACAGGATGCGTATTAAAATTTGAGACCTTGAAAGATATGCAATATAATAACAAATGTGTGTAATGCTGGAATGCTTGGTTTTATTAAGGTAACATTAAACATGTTCGTGGGAATATAACCATGAAAACAAAATGGAAATGAGCGAATGCTCTCACTTTATATGTAAATTACCTTTAAATTGTTTGCTAAATTACATATCTTTCATATGTCAATTAGGAAAAAGCTGTTTGCGTAAATGTATTAAATGCATTCTTCTCAAGGGGATGATAGAATAGGAGAATAAGTCTTTCAGCGTAAACCTCACATACACCAAAGGATAAACGACTACTTCACAGCATAATAATGGCTCATGCGAGTTATATAATACAAATTCCCAAGTAAGGCATTCATAGGCCCATAGTGTTATATAAACTGCACTGATATCACCAGTGCAGGCAAGTGGGCACGAATGTCGATAAAACAATGAAGATCGTTTAAAAGAGCGGAGATGAGAAATGCGATGTTAGATGACATCTGAATTTCTCTCAGGGAAAGAAGGCCTAATTAATAAGTTAGAACCATATAGCAGTGGTTACTAGCATTCTTGAGAAGGTAAGGAAGACAAGAATAGGAGGTGCAATGTGGAGATGCCGCTGATGCAGGGCAGAAGGAGCAGAGAGACACCGAGAGTGGGATGGGAGGATCCAGTGGAACGAGATCTGAAGACCGTGGATGTAACGAGAGGAGAGCTACAGAATAAGAGCACATGGAGAGAGACATTCGTAGGAGCCGACCCCACGTAGTAATGAGACTTTTAAGAATAATAAATTATCTTCTGGAAAATTCCCTCACAGGAAGTAATGCTGTGCTGTCTGAAGAATTTCGGGAAATATATTTCATTGACTGTTAAAATAATCCCAAGAGCTCAACTGTGACACTCTGCGATAAAATAAAAGACAAAATATAATATAATAACATACTAAAATAATAATAATGATATAAACTGTATAGGAGAGTGACATCGGATCTGACCATAATTAGAAATTGCATGATTCCTAATCCATCTGCTATGTCAGTCTGAGCGATAAGTCTAACATTGCAACAATTTTTATTAATGAGAATGAAAATAGGATTGTAACAGCGTTTCTTTAGATTTTGACCAATATACTTTCTAAAAGACCATATTTCTAAATTCCACATTCAGGGAAACAATTAAAACCTCATAAATTCAAATCAGGAGCTGTATGTCATACGCAAAACATTATATTCAATCATTACAAACATTTCAAACGTCTAAATACTAAACAATGGATTCAATGGAATTGTGAATAAAAGATGAATATTAAAGAGTACTTAGCACTTAATATAGAAAAGGAAAGGGGTCTTTATATTGTACCAGATGGCAGAACACAGTAAACAAATGTCAAATCTAAATAATAATTGTGAGATTTTAATAATGCGACCGTCTGACGAGATTTGTCTTGATTCAGGAACGTGAGTCAGTTTGAGAATGCATTATTTTTGTCTCATTATTACGCTTCTTTGCTTGCTCCTCCTCTACATTAGCCTTGGTGAATCACGTAATGTAATAGCAGTGCTATTTACAGCAACACAATAATTGAGGACATTTGGATTGGACAAAAAATGAATGAACGTATTAACCATCGCAAATATTTTGATGAAATAGTTATGACAAACATTGGCAGTCAAGTATAGGAAATGACTGAAGAACTTAAAAAACATAGGCAGCAAAATGGTGATAAAGGTACAATATGAGCAAACCAAATCTACAACAAGTTCACTGATCGAACATAATTTATTAGAAAACACATCAGGGTATGTGAATCTTGGGCAATTATTGAAGGTGGACTGAAATCAGGATAATTAAGCGAGAGGCACGTGAGAGAGGTTGGAGTTACGGCTCATGGACTAGATAGAATAACTGTGGACATATTTGAAGAAGTTGGATAGGCTGTTGGAACAAAATTTAGTGGATCTATTTACTAAATGCTTAAATAAAGACATTAAATATCCTCAAGAATGGAATATTTTCCACAATCATTATATTATTCAGAGACTAAATAACTATTTGAGCAAGGTGGATTTTGGACAAATTGTGGAAAAGACAAATTACCCAAAAATGCCTGTCTTTTGCACACTATGAAAACGCATTAAACTCAGTAGTCTATGTTCATATTATTAACAAGCTAATAATATTAGTATACTGCGAGTCTAAAATCTGACCCTAACCATACTTCATCAAATTGACTGAACAATTATGCCCAATATCCATGGCATTGGGGACTGGATTCGAATAATTTTTTTTTATACGATCGGGGCCACATTCTCATTATTAAAATAACCCCCAACTGTACACTTTCTGTTTGTCATCCAGACATGGTGACACACACATTGCTGTAACCAAGCACTTTGGAGGCAAGGGTCGGGGGTTCACATAAATTAGGGAAATTCTCAAACCCACTGTGCAGTGACCAGGAAATAGCAATGCAGCAAGTCAATAAATAATGAATGTGCGAAGCCCTGAGTTTCATCCCCTCTGCATGCCAATCACTCATTAATATAATTGCAGAACTCTCCTGAAAAAGAGTCTTAAGACTAAGTGAGGCTTTCCTTGATATATTCAGATAACTATTTATACATAAAATACATCTAAAGAATACTTAATAGAAGAATTCGAATTCAATATGAATGGCAGGACATGTTATATTTTCTGCAGAATTTATGAAACTTTTTGTAAAGACTCAAACAAAAAGGTTTATTTTCTTATTTGGCATTGCTTTTGATAATAAATGTGGCCAAACTCACACCAAAGAACACAATAAATCATAACCCAGTGCTTCTGACCGCAACAATTACACATGTTATTCGTGAAAGGCAGATACATCTATAATGATAAATGGATAGAGAAAAAGCATTGGAGCGGTGAATTTAGCAAAATTAATATATGTTTAAAATGTATAAAATATTTCTAATTAAAAAACATTAAAACAAAAGCAAGCAGAAAAGAAGATCTGCTTAGTGAGGGCTTGTTGAGAAATGCGTCTTTGAAGGGAGACATGGTGTTAAGTACTGAATATGAGTCGAAGGAAAACATACCATCGGGAAGTAAACAAACAGTACTCTTTGATTTAAAGCTTTCGTGACTGCAGGGATTCATATTCTTGATTATTTCGGTAAAGTCACGTAGGAGGGAAATAATAAAATAATTAAAAGAGGCAGTTATTTTATTTAACCGAGCACCCTTTGCACAATACACACCCTACTCTGGTACACACTCTTCTGTCGCTCGTTTATACACAACTCTACGTGGGTTGCTCGCCTATACACAACACTAGCCGTCTAACACTGACGGCACTGAACCGAGACAGCCAACTAGCGTCTAGCAGTGCAATATTGAGTGAAGACGACAGCGACGATGGCGACGAGACGACAACGGCGACGAGACGACAACGACGATGGCGACAATCTTCAACAGCACGACGGGATCCCACTCCAAACGACAGCCCCGAGCTCTCGTTCAGGGACCCCTTTTATGCTCCCAGCGTGGCCTCGCTCCGCCCCGGCTATGCCCCCTCTCAAGAACCTACGAGCGGGTTCCCGGGCTTCCCCCACGTGCCCCTTCTGTAACCTTTCCCCCAGATATCCCCTCTGGTGTATCACCTGGCCTACATTACGTGGCAGCATTTGCATTATAAAGCAATGGGAAGCGAGTTGGCGCGATGGAGAGTCAATCTTTTACACCTCATTTCATTTTCTCCGGTGACAATGACGGCAAGTGATTTTATAGCCATCTGTGATGGCTTTTATCTCAGCAGTTTTATTGTTATATATTTTTTTTTCATAAAGTTCCCGCATTGGCAGCAGCAACGATGCAAGCAGAAAGCATTCTCATTAGACCATTGATGTTAAGGGTCTACAGTTCGTTCATTCGTTTCTCAGTCCGCTTGTCCTGTTGAGGGTCGCGGCAGCAGTATCTTGAGTAGGGCGGTCCAGACCTCTCTTTCCCTAGCGACAGACTATAGCTGTTCCTGGCGAATTCCCAGGCGTTCCCGGGCCAGCCGAGCGACATAGTCCCGTCAGCGTGTCCTGGGCCCGCCTCGGGGTCTTCGCCCAGTGGGATGTGCTCAGTAAAATTCCAGTTGGAAGCTATCGGGGGGCATTATTATCAGGTACCCGAACCAACACAGTTTAATTACGTATATGTTTTTTTAGCTCAAACACCATCGTTGATTTAAAATAAAATCATTATTTTGTAATGCACCCCAAAAGTTATGAGCACACATGCTCATTTTGAAAAGTATAATCAAATGTTTTTTTGTACATTTATTACAACATATTTTTTATACAAGTGTATTCATATTCGAATGCTTGTATTTGAATGTCTGTGAATGGATTTCTAATGTGTGTATGTATGGATTGGGTGTTTGTTCCCATGCTTTGGTGTAAATAATGCAATTTATTTTCTATTTCCATAGGTCACGGGGAGGCTGTGGTTATGAGTCACGGTGCCATTTAATATTATGAAAATATCTTGGGGCTGTGCTATCTGTCGATACAACCATGCAAAGTACACCAGCTTATGTGGTGCGATTTTGTGAGAAGACAACAGGGCAGCAGTGTACCATACATACCAGAACACAATATAATTGGTCCTTTACTGCACTTGAGAAGACACGATTGTTGGAAGTGTTTCATAAAATGTCACGAAACTAGTCGTTATTTTTTAAAATCATAATAAGACCATCGACATTGCCATCATCATCATTGTCAGACATTTCAAATGTAATAGCCAGTCGAGAGAGAATTGCTGCTGATTCTGATGCTTTGGCTGATTATACTGGCAACTTCTAATGGCGACTCAATAAAAATGAGTCATATTTTACCATTCAGCAAGTTTACATAGCTGTTGGCATCTCGATATTTAGCGTTTTTTATTTGAAATGCAAGGATTGTGTGTCGTTCATTCTGTTTTAGTCACGTGGAGAATTTCTGTTCGACATCGGAAGTATATATATGGGAGCAGTATGTCCTTTGCACTTTGAAATTAATAAAAAAACACGAAGCATTTTTCCAATGGCTGTACAGTGTTGGGGTCTTCATTGGAGAATAAACATTCGCACCAAACACCACAAACAACCCCTCACCCTCAATCTGTCGCATTCATACCACAAGCAGTCCCCATGGCCATAATTGGCCATAATGTGCATCATAGCAGATGTCTGGTTTCCTCATTAGTGATGCTCTGGAATACTCGCTAAAGCCTCCGAGTTTATTGTAACACGGCCAAACAATTTCACCCGCAATTCAAATTAGCTGGCACCAAATTAATGCAGCCCCAATGGGTGTCCAGAGGATTAACCCATACATCCACGGGCCCTCCATGCCCGTGGGCAAAATCCGTGTATTTTGTGGTGTGACGCCTGCATAATTGTTTATATGAAGCAGTCCAGTGACGATAGCCCATTGCGCCACTCAGTTTGGCTGTGTCACCCTTGCTCCATTGAAATGGTGTATTTATGGACTGGGCCACCTTTCATTTTGTAGAGTCAGCCAGAAATTTTTTTTTAATGCTCTGGGCAGTGGTTAGAAAGAAATATGCTGCACCATGGGTGAAGCTCTTAAAGCTTACCCATCACGAAGGCATCTCAAATATTTTTGTAAGTGTTTTATTTCAAAGGAATGATCTTCACATTGCTCATTAACATTGCCTTGTGGCTATAATTTGATAATATAATTCATATTGCTTTGCGAACAGAGTGTTCAATTTAATGCTCACATATTATTGATTTAAGGTGTCCCTTCTAAGGTGTGCATAATTTATGGAGACATGGTGCTGGCTGCCAGATTTCTTCCATTTAATGTATGTTTTAATTCAATGTCGTGTGTCCAGCTTTATGAACACAATGTTATGATCATGAATAACGTATCATGCTTTTCTGAAAAACAATTTGCAGGCGGACATACATGCGCCCCAATGAGCTTATTATGTTTTCATGGCTGTTCAATACCATGCCACATTTTCAATAATTTTACATTTGACCAACATTTCACTTTTTTGTGAATGCACTACATTAACCTTTCAGAATACTATGTTTTATTATTTGCACAAAGCAACAACCTTACAGACCATTGTCAGTAGTAACCACATGTTGTGCAGGAAACCAATTTACAACAATATGAGTTATTTGCAAGTGTGACATTATTTAACCAAATATTGCATTTAGAAATTTCAAACATAGTATCCCGTACATAAATATCAGAAATGTAACTTTTCTTGGAACGATGACTATGCCATTTTTATTATAAATATACTAGCAGGAAGTACCCGGCGTTGCCCGGGTCTTAAAGATATTTCAAAACTACTCTTAAAAATGTAACAGCAGTGTGTACTGACTGTGGTGGTACCTGTTATGATTACAGCAGTGCATACTGTGGTGGTACCTGCTTTCACTGCAGCAGTGCATACTGTGGTGGTACCTGCTATGATTACAGCTGTGCATACCGACTGTGGTGGTACCTGCTATCACTACAGAAGTACATGCTGACTCTATAGCAGTATTTATCGACTCTATAGCACAAAGTACTCACCTGACAGAGTGGCGTGGTGAGGCCTAGTCCCATGCGGTGATACCTGCTATGATTACAGAAGTGCATACCGACTGTGGTGGTACCTGCTACATCTAGCGACTGTATAGTAGTGTAATGTGGGCGTAAACGGCTTCGCGGATATGACGTCATGGGGGGGAGGAGTTAGGTCACGTGTGAGAGAGGGGTGAGGTCTTAAGGGAGAGATACCGGAAGAGACGGGGGAGTGTGGGAGACAGAGTTAGAGTGAGGCCACGCAGGGTGGAGGTCGAGGAGTGGCGAGATCGCCACACACACGGGGGAGTAAGACTTGGCACCGTCGGCCAGCGGTGACCAAGCGCGGAGGAACAATGGGCAGCCGCGGAGGTGCAGTGAAGGCAGCGGTGGAGCTGCAGTGAGGGCAGCCGGAGGACTGCACAGGGGATCTGCAGCGGAGCTGCAGAGGTGTGGAGGCTACGGGAGCAAGAGCAGCTATGGAGCTGCCAAGGGGAGAGCTCTGAGCGAGGGCCATGTGGGAAAAGTGTAAGAACCCGAATAAAGGACAACGGAGACAGACCCAGGATCGAGTCCTTTATTACAGTAGTAATAACTGCACACATCGGGGTGGGGGAGACATCACACGGTGAAGATATTATAGCATATTTAACGCGAAAGAAAATGTCCCCACCCAAGCCGCGTGAGTTGGTATGGTCGTGCGCGCGTGATGAATAAATAAATAAAAGGTCTACTGCTGTAGAGCTAGCATCTAGCAACTGTGTAATAAAGGACTCTTCCACTGTGTCTGTCTCCGTTGTCCTTTATTTGGGTTCTTACAACTTTGCCCCACATGGCCCTCGCTCAGAGCATTCCGCTTGGCAGCTTGACAGCTGCCGTCGCTCACGTAGCCTTTTCCCCGCTCCCGATGCAGCTCCGCTGCAGGCTTCCCTCTTAGCCTCTCCGCCCTTGTGCAGTCTCTCAGCTGCTCTCGCTGCAGCCCCACCGCTGCTCTCCGTTCCACCCGTGCCCGGACACCGCTGGCCGACGGTGCCGAGTCCCACCGCGTGGCGATCACGCCACTCTCCACCCGCTGCCCTGCGTGGCCTCCTCCTGTCTTTATTCTCATACGCTCCTCCCGTCTCTTCCTGTTACCGCCCTTAAGAGCTTACCCCTCTCCCCCACATGACCTAACCCCTCCCCCCGTGACGTCATATCCGCGAGGCCGTTTACGCCCGCATTACACCACCCTCCCCCGTGGAGAAAATTCCAGCCGTCCTCGGCTGAACAACAACAACAACAAGTAATGCAAGCGACCAGCAACCATCAGACATGCAAGGACAACGAAGCATACAATAAATATAACAATAACAACAAGAACAAGAACAGTATCAATCAACGAAAAGTAAGGGACTTTGACCGCGTGCGGGTCGCCGGCCCGTCCCGGACGGGCGGCGGCCCCCCTGCAGACCGAGAACGCGACGGGGTTTTAAGAGCGACAGGATTAAGACTTCCTGTCGCTATTGGAGGCCCGCCAATGCCACGGTCCCGTCTCCCCGAAGGGCCAGAGTCCGGGGTGTCCCGCAATAGTGTCCGCGGTGGGGTCGGAAGGGCGGCGGAGCTCAGCGTCCCCGCAGCCGTGGTAGGCCCACCCCGAGCAGAGTCCCCTGTCTCCTGCAGTGTCACGGCCAGCTTGTCTGTAAAAGGCACGACAGGTGCTCTTGCAGGGTCAACAGGCACAGGCAAGGGTGCGTCGGCAGCAACAGACACCGGCAAGGCAACATCAGGAGATGACGTATCCGTTTGAGGGGCCACATATGGTTTCAAGCGAGACGTGTGAACGTACCAACGCCGAGATCCGAACCGAACGCGTGCAGACTGTGGGTTGGGAACCTCGATGAGCCGAACAGGCCCTTGCCATGGTTTATGTAATTTAGGGGAGGTCCCTGGCCGCACCTGTGGGCAATGCAGCCAGGCCATGTCCCCCACCTTCCAGGGGCACTTCCCCTTAGAGCGTCGAGCGCACCGTTCGTTCCGGGCCTGGGCTTTGGCCGTAGCCATGCGTGCCCCTTCCCGCGCCTCAGTGACGCAGCGAACGGTGTCCTGAATGTAATCAGGAAGAGGCTTAGTAGGTCCCCTCACTCCTGTTCCCAACTGCACATACATCGGCGGCACGTTTTCGCGACCGTACATAAGGAAAAACGGCGAATATCCTGTAGACGCATGCGGCGTCATGCGGTATGCCGAGAGTACCCCAGGGATATGCAAATCCCAATCCGCTTGTTTTTCACTCACCTTGTGACACAGCATGGCGGACAAAGTCCGATTCAGCCGTTCGACCATACCATCCGTCTGCGGGTGGTAGGGAGATGTCCGGATCTTTTTAGTTCTCAGAGCCACGCACACTTCCCCCAACAATTTGGAAGAAAAATTTCGTCCCTGATCCGTGAGGAGCCTCTCCGGCACCCCCTTGTCCATAACGTACCCAAATAGAAAGGCGTCAGTAATGGACGCTGCCGACTGGTCGGCAAGGGCCAGGCCATCGGCCAGCAGGAGAGGTACTCCACCCCAACTAGCAAGTATTTATTACCTTTAGCGGATGGCGCGAAGGGTCCCAAAATATCTAACGCCACCAGCTCATTAACTCGAGACACCCGAATAGACTGTATTGGCGGCACATATGGGTGTTTAGGCGGCTTCCGCCGGGCACAATCGGGACACGCGCGAACGTGCCCGACGACATCCGTCGTCATGCCGTGCCAAAAGTAATCTCGCTGCAACGTCAATAGGGTCTTCTGCACCCCCGGATGTAACAGCGTGTCGCAATGCAGAGTCCTAATCAATTCGTACCGCAAGGATGCCGGTACAACAAGATGCCAGCGTTCCTGTAACCCTTCCCTCCACATCAGCAGTCCGTCGCGGAGAGCGGTTCCCGGTGTTCCCCGGGAACCCGGTCCCCCACTCTCCTTCGCAGCCCGACTCCGCAGGGTCCCCAATGAATTGTCCAGCATTTGTTCACGAATCCATACAGCCCTTGGAAGGTTCAAAATCCCATCGGCCGGTCCCGGCTCCACTGGAGCCTCAGGCACCTCGACCACCAACGCAACAGGCCGAGGGGGCTGCTGGATCAGCGCACACCTATGCGTCCCCGACGCGCACGCGCAAGGGGATCGCTGCGGCAACCTAGAGAGCGTGTCCGCATTCGCGTGACGCACCCCCTTCCGATGATGAATTTGGAAGGAAAATTCCTGCAGCGTGTCCAACCATCGCGCCAACTGGCCGGATGGTTGGTCCACCTTCAGTGCATACTGCAAGGCCGCATGATCCGTGCGCACAATAAACGAACGGCCGTAGAGATACGGTCGAAATTGGCGGAGAAAGTAGACAATAGCCAAAAGTTCCCAGCGAGTGATGCAGTAGCGGGTTTCGGCGGGAGACAAAACCCGGCTACCGTACGCCACCACGCGCTCCACACCGCCTTTGGACTGTGACAACATGGCCCCAATGCCCGTGTCACTCGCGTCCGTATCCAGAATGAGGGGGTGATCAAAATCTGGATAATCCAACGTCGGTGCCGTAGCCAACCGATCGCGCAGGCCTTGAAACGCCGCCTCCTCCGGCGGTCCCCAATCAAATTTTCGTCCTTTACCCGTAAGGAGGTGCAGAGGCCTCGCGATCGTTGCAAAATTGGGAACAAACCTATGATAATATGAGGCAAACCCCAAAAACCGACGCACACCCCCCACCGTGGCCGGGGTTGGCCAGTCACGGACGCACGCCGTCTTGTCCGGATCCGTGGCAACCCCGTCCGCACTAACGATATGTCCCAAATAGCGCACGGACCGTTGCAGTAGGTGACATTTCTTAGGTTTAAATTTCAATTTTGCGGAACGCATCCTGGCGAACACCGCCTCCAACCTCAGTAAATGTTCGTCAAATGTGCGGCTGAAGACGATAATATCGTCTAAATATATCAGACATGTCTCCCACTGCAACCCCGTTAATACCAGTTCCATCAACCTCTGAAATGTGGCGGGGGCAGCATTCAACCCCATCGGAAGACAATTAAATTGAAATAACCCCTGCAGCGGACGGAAAGCAGTCTTTTCCCGCGAGGACTCATCGAGGGGAAGTTGCCAGAATCCCGAAGAGAGATCCAGCATCGAAAAGAACTTCGCCCCCGACAAGGCATCGAGGGAATCGTCCATACGCGGCAGGGGGTACGCATCTGCCACGGATACTTTATTCAATTTCCGAAAATCCACACAAAATCGCAATTTCCTGTCTTTCTTCTTAACCAAGACAACAGGCGCACCCCATGGGCTATTAGATGGAGAGATTATGTCCGCAGCCAACATGTCATCCACTGCCCCTCGAACATGATCTCGCTCCGCCGGACTCATCCGATGCGAGTTCAACCGAATAGGAGCAGCGTCCCCCGTGTCAATATGATGAGAAAGCAGGGAGGTGCGTCCCAAGTCCAAATAGTCGGAGCTAAACACATCCGAATAATTCAACAATAGCGCGCGAAGCGCGAACCGTTGTTCCCCGGAAAGGGAAGAATTTTCTCCGCACAATTCGGCTATCCAGCCATTATCTGGGGCCGCATAGGCCGAAATACCGGCAACCATCTCCCGGCGGCCCAGATAATCCTGGGCCGTAAACGCTGTGGGGGCGTGTGCCACAACCTTTCCAGCTGGCACACACACATTTTCCGTACTCCCATTAAGCACTTTCAAAAATGGCTGCTGGTCCGGCCGGATAATAGTCTGTGCCCCTACGAGCGCCGATCCGCCCGTTATAGTAGCGGATGGCGATAACAAAACTCCAGTTGCTCCCTCTCGACCAGGTACAGGTTTCCGATACCGCAAAGGGATAAGCATCTGTGAGCCCGGTGGAATGTCAACAGATACCTCGGATAGCGCCTGCACCTGGCCGACCGGAGCAGGTCGCTCCCAGGGCGATGGCAGAAATGTAATTTTATGACCCCCCGGTAATTCGATACAGTTTTCATTAATTTTAATTAGAATGGGCATTTTGGCCAGAAAATCAGTTCCCAACAAACACGGAACCGCAAGGGACCTCGAAATTAACACAATTCCCGAGGCCGACACTCCCCCGATAGATATATTGGCGTCCATCTGGCCCACAATGCCCATACTACCCCCGTTCGCCGCAACGCAGGAATCGTAAAACGGACGCACGGCCTCTGGTGGGATGCCCAACAGATGGAAAATTACATCCGATATAATGGTCGCGGACGCCCCGGAGTCCACTAAAATGCGCACGTCCACCCCCTGTATAGAACCTGGTACAGTGGACGAACCAGTAGCGG
This sequence comes from Lampetra planeri, assembly GCF_965212315.1. Classification (NCBI taxonomy): domain Eukaryota; kingdom Metazoa; phylum Chordata; class Hyperoartia; order Petromyzontiformes; family Petromyzontidae; genus Lampetra; species Lampetra planeri. The sequence continues at coordinate 4,872,357 of NC_136120.1, forward strand.
CCGCGACGACCCGCCGTGCCAATTTCCGTCACTGCATTACTGAGCGACATGGCCCAGTCGATGGCCTCCCGTTATTAACAACACCCGGATTGCGCGACAATGGTGATGAATGAGGTGTCAAGCCTTGCCGGGTGTCTGGTGCGCACCGACTTGCCTGTCCTGGAGGATCCTTCCGCGGCACGTCTGCTGTCGAGGCCTCCTGCTGGGGCGGACCCGGGATACGGGCCCAGCAGTCCCTGGCGTAATGGCCCTTACAACCGCAGCGGAAGCACTCGATGTCGTTGCTCCGCGCCGCAGCCCCCCCATCCCGACGCTCCCGCGTCGGCGGCACAGATCGCGGCCCCGGTCCACCGCGGGCCGACCACTGAGCAGAGGCGGCTGTCAGCTCCTGCGGGCCCCCCCGTCAGGAACGTACACCGCCTTCTTGGGATCCCAACCCACGGCACCTCCCTCGATGATGGGCCCCCCCGTCCACGCCGTGACTTGCTTCCAGCAGCGTAGGTTAAACTGGGCATCAAGACACTTTGCGGCCGCCCGGGATGTCAGCTTTTCGTGGCCACACACCGGCATAGGGATCCCCAAATCCCGGGACAGCTCGGGCATTTTGCCCAAATTGAGGGGTTCGAGTAGGTCAGGCTCCGTCTCCGGGTATGCGGCCATGGCTAACTCCAAGACAGCACCCCTGTATGCCACCGGCGACTCCTTGGGTGCTCGCTGGCGTTGAACAAACCGGCGGTGAGCATCATCCGGCGGCTCGTATGCATCTACCATCTCGTCGAAAACTCCTCTCAAAGTTTTCTTTTTCTCGGCCTTTATAGAACGGAAGAATCGCACCGACTCGTCGTCGAGAAGAGTTGGTAGAACCTCCAGGGCTTCTGCGTCAGTCCACCTGGCGGAGCGCACCGCCGCCAAAAATCTGCAGGCGAAAGCACTCCAATTGCCACCGATGGAGAATTCTTTAACAGTTGTCAAATGACGGCCGCGACTCCTTGCTGCGCCATCCTCAGCAGGTGACTCATCACGCGGCATATTCAAAATGGCGTCGCATCGCAACGTGTCCAAGATGGCGGCTTCCCGCCATTTTTCCCCTGCCACGCCCAAGATGGCGTCTTCGTGCCGCGTGGCAGATGGCGCTGGCAGCGCAGGCAAGGCCGAGGCCTGCGGATCACCACCGGGCCTCCCCGACGCCGTCGCCGGCGTGACGAGGTCGCACAGTTGCGCCAGCACGGTTTTCAAGGTCTCCAGCTCCGCCGCCATCTGCCTCCATCGTAAGTCCGCGTCCTCCGGCGCGGACGGGTCCCCCGACGCGGCGACATCTTGTACTCCCGGACCCGTACTCGTTCCTGCTCGGATCTCCTCCTCCATCGCAGGCAGGTCCACCGCCTGAGGAAGGTCGTCGTCGTCGGATGATGTAGCAGACGATGGTGCAGGAATATTCTTTCTTCTGAGCTGTTTTGACATGCCGTTTCACTTCTGACACCAGTGTAATAAAGGACTCTTCCACGGTGTCTGTCTCCGTTGTCCTTTATTTGGGTTCTTACAACTTTGCCCCACACGGCCCTCGCTCAGAGCCTTCCGCTTGGCAGCTTGACAGCTGCCGTCGCTCACGTAGCCTTTTCCCCGCTCCCGATGCAGCTCCGCTGCAGGCTTTCCTCTTAGCCTCTCCGCCCTTGTGCAGTCTCTCAGCTGCTCTCGCTGCAGCCCCACCGCTGCTCTCCGTTCCACCCGTGCCCGGACACCGCTGACCGACGGTGCCGAGTCCCACCGCGTGGCGATTGCGCCACTCTCCACCCTCTGCCCTGCGTGGCCTCCTCCTGTCTTTATTCTCATACTCTCCTCCCGTCTCTTCCGGTTACCCCCCTTAAGAGCTTACCCCTCTCCTCCACGTGACCTAACCCCTCCCCCCGTGACGTCATATCCGCGAGGCCGTTTACGCCCGCATTACAACTGTATATATTAGTAACTGCACGCATCGGGGTGGGGGGGAAATGACACAGTGAATAATTTACGTCAGTGTTTAGTGTATTTTGATAGCATTTTTAACGCGAAAGAAAATGTCCCCCTCACTCCCACCGAAGGCATGTGACTTGGCACGGGCCGTTGCCCTACCAAAGGCGCGTGAGTTGGTATGGTCGTGCACGCGTCATAAATAAATAAATGATAGTGAAGCGCACAACAATCGCACTAAATCGCTAATTAAACTAATTTAAAGTTGATGGATGTGAAAAAGGAATAGAGCTTGCTGACCGCGGGGCTCACGGCGTGGTAACTGGCTATTTTTTTTTCACGTCAACCCCACCGTTGGAGAGCCAAGCGAGCGACCACACACAAACCCACACACAAACCCACACACAAACCCACAATTTTTGACTTTTATTTTTATAGAAGATGTTAGTTTGCACACATTTAAATTCGCATCTGTACATGGGCAGCAGGGTGCCTCATAGGAAGAATATCCTGGGTTCAATTCCCGACTTGAGTGTCTTTATATATGGAGTTTCTATGGTCTGCATGGGGTTTTCCTCCGGGTTCTGCGGTTTCATCTTACAGTTAAAATAAAACATACAATGTCACTGGTTTTGGCAAAATATGACAATGCTGAAACATGAGTTTGATGTTTTTTTGTGATCGCCACTCAAAAATATAAAAATTAACCAATCAGAAAATGTCTTGGCTTTGTACGTAATTCAGTCAGGTTTAATTTGAAAACAAATTTGGCTGATGAGCACACAGTGTCCCATTCACCCATTCATGTTTCTGAAGTGAATGCAGTCTAAATACTTTTTGTAAGATAGCCATTTGAGCAAATACGAACAAAGGAATGCGCTAGCACTTCCAGATGCACGTGGGAACAAGACAGAGTGACTGGAGAAGGCGACACATATATAAGCACATACTACTCAAACGGTGCACACGCCGTGTTTTTAAGAAAACAAAAACCTACTTGTTGTACCGCCACCCATGTGTACCTCATAAAACACGGCTGCTATTATGTCGAGGCAAGAAGAATCTATTACAACAAAATTCAACAGTGTTGCCTCCGAGTAGTTGGACTGGAGAAGTGCGTTCACCTTGCCCACCCTCGCTTGCGACAACACCTCACGTCTGCAGCTGTGGATCCCGTAAAATGTGTGAACGCACTGAGTTTAGCCTTCGTTCATGCTCGCCAAAGTGCTATAACCACACCAAGGTCCGCACGCGTAGATCCTCCAGCTGTTATCAAGCGGATTTAATGCCTTGACATTGAGCAAGAGTGCCCTTTCGGTGAACGGATATTAACAGCAGATTTTAATAAATGATTAATACTATTTAGTTCGCCAATTAATATTAACCTTTGCAGGGGAGAAAAATCAAGTTCTCCCTCTGGGCACAGCTAAGCATCATGATACGGCATACAACTGCAGTCAATTTATTGGATTTATGGCACTGGCAGCATTTCCTCTGGGACCGGAGATGTGAAAAAAAGACCTTTGCCACTGCCTGCTGTCAGTCATTCACTGACTACCAATCAACTTTACACTCCACGCGCTGCCACATCCATTTAGGAACATACACACAGTAGGCCGTCCCTGCGGTATTAGGTTTTAATACACCAGACTCGCAAGCAACAAATACATTGTTTGATTTTTTATCAAGATACTTCTCCAAGAGGCATTCACCATGACATTACCTCCTTCCTCCTCGGAATAGTTGGGCATCAAAGGGTGTCCACACGGGTTGTCCTGGGGATAGAACTTTATTGTTCCCTCAACATCAACGCAAACGCGTGTAAGGCACAAACACTGTGGTTGGCATCCAGACTGTTTCTATCCAGGAGCCCCCTCGCTTTGTCTTCCCTCAACCTTATATACCATCCCCTCTTTCCTGCCAATATGTATCTCTCTGTTGTTTCCCACCCAAATCCCCTATTTCCCGCCTTAGTTGCCAACACCCCTCTTTCATTATTCTATGGGCGTGGTCTCTTCTCCTGTCCCCCACTCCCAAACTAAAACCTAACGTGCCTGCACGAACTATGCAGGTAGACTGAAACAGGTCGGTGGATTGCCTGCGGTTGGTGAAAGCATTGGTACCCTGGCAGTTTTAAACACATTTGCTCAGAATAGACCTCACCCATGATCCCTCTGGGGTTGGTGAAATTGGTACCACTTGGTGCGTATGGCATCACGGTGGGCAGTTTGTCCTTTGGGAAGATTAGCCCTCGTCATAGTCAGATGTAATTTCCACCACATGCTCATGACCACACAATGATAAAGAGTTGCATGCTTAAACATGTGCTGGTGGATAACATTGGTCTTGAAAGCCAATTGGCTGACGACTAAAATATTGTATTTGGTCTGTAAATACGTTATTACCCATAATGCTCCACAACAAAACTATGTGTTTGAATACAATCTAGATTTTTGAATTCAATAGGGCTCTCTTTTAAATGTATTGCGCTTGCGAACAACAAATGGAAATCTAGCACGATTTGTTTAACAAGCCAGACTCTGCTGATGAGACCTATAAATTTAACACCAGTCCAGAGTTTGACTACTTGAACAAATGCTGCTGGATAATATTGGTCTAGAAGCCAATATGCCGATGACTTAAACATCATTTTTTATTTATTGATATGTGGAGACACTATACGGAGGTCTTTTAACTTATGGATTTATTTGTGTTTCTATGATACGTAAAAAAATGCTGGAAGTGACATGTGGCTTATGTAGTGCTGGTTTCGTTATGGACTGTATAAGGCAGTATGAAAGAGGGAATGTCAACCTTAGCATTAAGGGAAACTTGTTTAAAGCAGCAGTCTTATGTGAACTGAACTCTTGGATGCTGGAAACTTGGCAGCAGTGTAGAATAGTCTACTTAAAAGTGTAGAGCAGAAGTTGGAAGGACAAAAATTGCAGCCTTGATCGGGAAAAGGAGGTTGTATTGGATGGAGCACGTGGGCTGGATGAAAGATGGGCTGGGTCACCCAAACAAGATGGTCACAAGAAACCTGGGAGAAGATCTTGGAGGTCATATGCCTTCTGTGCAATAGATTTTTTTTTTACACAAGTGGGTTGCAGTTTGTGAGTATGATCAGGTGCGCTTTCCTCAATCAACATTAAAGACGATAACTTCTGAGTTGCTGTTCTGCGTTGGTGCTTTCTTACTGTTACTTTGGGTAATGGTAACAGCATTTGCTTCATGTGGCAAAATACTGTTATGGAGATGCTTATAGTTCGGGTACTCTGTGGGTTTGGGCCTCCAAAGGTAGACACTGCATACATGATAGTGCATCTAAAAGCTGTTGACAATGCACACGGAAGTGTATTGTTTTGTGTGTATCAAGTATACAATCATGAATAATTTTAAATGCCCTTGAAGGCCCATAGTTCTGTAGAACTCCGATGCACATAGGGCACAAAAACTGTGCCAAACTTTAATATGGAAAATACGGACTAAAGAGCACATGAAGGAACAAAAAAATCATATCAACCAATTTAAATGTGAAAATGATTGGTAAAACAGATTTTAAATGAAGCATCAAGGCCAGATCATCTTTCCTGTTTCGTGAAATTTAAAAAAGCAAAAATACGTGCAAGTCACTCATGGCACGTGGTTAAATATTAATTACAGAGTTATTTGATTTATTTTTAGGCTTGTGTGTTAGGGAATGCTAAGTCATTAATGTAACGAAGGCATCTCCAATCATTCTAGAATCCAATTCAAATCCCAAAAATGAAAACAGATTTTGAAACACTTTGCATTGAAGATGAGGGCGGAAATCTTTTTTTGTTATCAATGTGAGGTTTACCAAAGGGCCAACATCTGAAAGCATGCTAACTAACAAATACAATTATTTATTGCATCATTTTCTTCGTATAAGGACACATGCTATCTGGTTTTATAACAAAACTAGACACCATGTCTCATAATAGGGTTATTCTGCTTGGCACTTGGAGCAAACCGAGACAAGCTTGCCGTAGGCTGGCGTCTTGCAACAGCACATTGGGCAATAATCTCAGCTCAACCTAGCAGAGTCGGAACGAATCGCACAGCCCGTGCACCTGGCAGCAAAAGAGAAGCTAAGAGAACTCACTTACACATGCTCAACATGCTCAAAGGGCATGCCATGGTCAGCATTGAGTCCTTTGTCCAGTGGTCAAGCACGACTATGTTGTTGTGTTGTTGAGTCCATCTCTGTGCAGTAGGGGGTGAGAACACAAGGCAGGTCGCACTTTGAAAGTGGCGATCACCGTGTGCTGGTTGTGACGACGTGAAAGAGAATTCCATCCTCCGACATAGAGTTCGGTGGGGACGCTAATTAATCTCAGACGCTCAGGACAGGAATTCGTACCTGGTATTTCTCGCATCCCCCAACATTGTGGCTATGAACCCAGCAACCCTGGTTGGATTCCGAGCCATGGCTAATATCAGTAGCGAGTGATATTTGAACCAGCGGTCCTGCATGGCCCCTGCTGCTCCCTCTACCCACTAACATAATCTACCCTTCAAACAACATACATGCCAGGCACCTGCAAGAACTGTGGTTCATCATGTGTGGTCAATATTACATTTGACGTTTTATTAACTTATTTCGAAATTAACAGTTGGTATTTCTCACGTAAAAAAACACAACGTTCTTCAAGAGTGAAACATTTTCGTGGTTGAAACGTAGCGCGGCTTTTAACATGAGGCGGTGGTGGGGGGGGGGGTGAGGTAGTCAATGGGAAAACGACGACTGCTTCACGAGTTCTCACCTAGCGAGCAATTTTCGAGGACACATAATCTCGCTCTAGTAGCGAGCTACCGCCCGTGTTGCGAGAAGACGACACTGCGGGCCAGGGCAGCCTCGTCCACTCGTGTGGGAACTTGGACATCAAGGACTGTGATTTGCCGTGCACCCACAGTGCCGAGGGTTGTTTGATGGGTGTTGTGGGGCGTGTGAGTGGGTTTGTCAAGTAGGTTGTGACATTGTAATAATGGTTTATCATATTTTGCGGTTTTATATCAATGAACCTTATGGCGGTACCATAGTACCCCGGCTCTTGCATCATGTCCGTGATGCAGTCATTTTTAGTCTGTTGATGGTCGGTGATCGGCAATCGACTCATCTCGACGAGTTGTACACGATGCACTATTAAAAGTTGAAATTCTCCTGTACAACTGTTAAATGATGGGTGCTTCATCGTACAGGGAGCTAAGCTAGAACCACTGGGATATAGGTTTTAATCTTGTAATTGAACTGGGTTCTCAAGTGCATTTTATGGTCTAAGCCCAGTCACCAATGACTATATACATATTAAAAATTACAGGTAAAATGTTCAATTTCATTTGGCTGAATAGCAGATCTGTCATGAGAAAAACTGTCTCATGGCTGCACACACTACTCATACACAAAACACATTCATTTGGTTTTCACTTACTTTGGCTATATTCCAGCATTGAAAGCTTAAACATCGGTTTCACTTTCATGGGGAAAAAACTCATCGCAGGGTGCATGGGAGAGGTCGACCACGAGTTTGTGAGACGTCCTGCATAAAATAATAATAATAACAACTCGACTGTGAGACTTACAAATGGCTTCTTCGTCTCATCATGTGGCGCTACGACCTTGATATAAATTGTACTAAAGAAAATATCCCTTTTTTCTGTTTCACACGCACAGTTTATGGCAAACAGGCAGCGAGTGTCACTCATCTTTTAAAGGGCATTTCGCGACACTCTTGCAACACGGTAGCCCACAGTACACCCGAACAAAATCGCTATCCTCAGAGGTGTAATGAGTCACTCTACTCCCGCACCCTCCACTCCGCGAAAAAATTGTGTCCCAGAAATAAAATATTTTATTGCCTCGGCCATTTTGTATTATTTGTACCCCGGGGTACCGCCATAAGGATCATATACTCACTTCTTTTTTTGTTAAGAGCTGTATGCGAGATCTGTGGTGAACACAGATCGTGAGGTATCCGGGAACCAGTGTCGCAGTGCAGCCCTAGTTCACCAAAGGAACCTATTAAACTTGTAATGCCGCAACTCGAAACAATATATTTTACTAAGAATATGAAAGGTATTCGTCACGTCTGGTTGATTGTTTTCCTTTGCACGGGGACCATACCTCCCGACCTGCACGAAACTATATTCTGATTAGTTACACTGATAGTGTTGACAACAATGCCTGGCACATCATCCACAAATTAGTTTTTTTTGCATAGAAACCCGCCCCAAAACTTTTGATTACAATGAAATCAGGAACACGTTCTAATTTTTCCAATTGCCACATTCATTTTAGACAAGCCACACTTGTTCGAATCTGTGACAATTTTTTGCTACCTGGTGTGGCTACTCTTACTCCACCGACATGCTATACTTGATAAGGACCCGGTTTGAAATCGCTATAGCTCTGCAACCACGAACCGCCCATGCATGAAACTCTTACCACTTGAAACGGCGGGGCATAGAGAGGGCGGGGCATAGAGTTTCAAATGATTACCACTAGATGCCTCTCCCAGTGCACAAACAGCCCCTAGCCTCAGTCATTCACAAGACACACTGCATCAACATTGGATAGATCGCACGGGACTCCTAGACTTGGCACTACACTATTGGCCCCCATAAAACCCCAGACATCACACCTGCGACTTTTTCCTGTGGGGATACGTCAAAGACCGTGTTTTTGTGCCACCATTAGCGACTAATATGGATGACATCAAAACAGAATCACGGCTGCGGTGACTTCAGTGGAAGAAGACAATTTGACAGTCGTTTTGGACGAATTCAACTATCGTCTTGATGTTGTCTGTACAAAAGGTGGAGGGCACATAGAGCATTTATAAAATGGATAGTAAAACTTGATAACTCATTAAACCGTTTGTAACTTTTTGTGTAATTGTAACATGTTGCCATCGTGAAATATACTGCTTTGACATTGGATCCATCTTTTTTAAACACCATGTATAGTAATATTGTCCTAATCTATCTTGTCCATATATTACATTTTACAGTTTTATGTATGTCTAGAACACCTTGGCTAATTGTATATCGACATTTTTATGAATTAAAGAATGGAATAAAACACAACTGGCACACATTTTAAAACAATATCCCTCGTGCTTCACTATTCCTACATTCTTGAGCAATAACGCGATGCATATTTATATTTTTCAAGCCTTGTATAATCCCTCACTTACAAAGTGCAGTGACGAACACATAAGCAATGTCTTTTTCTCAGAAAACCATTTCGTCACCTGCCACGCGTTTGGTCACAGCACTCAATTTATCAACTCAGCCACTGGAATGGCATTTTATTCATGATCAGCACGTCACTTCTGCAAATGCATATTTCGTTGAACGTTCTTTGTGCCAAAATGGCATTGCACGTATGCTGCCCTGCAGCTTTAACAATGCAAAACCAAACTCAAATATTGCACCACCACGCTGGAATAACGTCTACAGAATTAAGAATTAAATATTTAAATACGATCAACCTCCATTGATCTGTACATCTCCATTCCAACGAGGATCTGTCCGTGTTGTCTGTTAAATACTTTCTCAATATTGTCACAGTTTATTTTACTAAATCAATTTGGTCAGACCACATTGAGGCATTCATATTGCAAAGGAGATTTGTAATCAAGTATAAATGCGAAGCCTTTGAAGGGGACCCCTTTTGCTGAATTAGCCCCTTAAATGCCATATTGACAAATTGTTCATTTTAACCAGGGATGGCCTGCTCTTCCAAAACAACATCAAATGACTAGCCAGTTTGTGGCACAAGCCTATAATACAGCACTGCGGATGTGGGTTGGTGGATAACACAAAGGTTGTGAAAATCCCTTCCCATGGGTATCCAGGAGGAGCCATACCCTGGCATACCAGGAGAATGTGGCACATCAAACAAGGACTTCACCTGGTACATCTTTAGGGGATACAGTGATGCCCCCTCACACGTGTGGATTGTCTATGGAGCCTCCGGTTTCTTCCCGCCTGTAAACACTCATTGGCTGATTACCTGACTACACCTTAATATATAGAGGACTGCAGAGCATGGTGGGGTGGAGGATTTGGCGCTGGCTCACCGCGCGGTTGCCTTTCCCGCTCGTCTGTTGTTCCTCCTCATACCTCTGGGTCAGTCTCTCTTCGAGAGTGATCACTGTGCATTTTGCAAGTTTCAATTATTATTATGATCCACTCACAGCAGATGGTGCACACTGCCTCTTTCATGGAACATTGGGGAGCACAAACGATGTTGATCCTCCAACCCTTGCATTCTGCCACTCTAACCCGGGCGGTGTCTCATCTGCCAACGATATCGATCGTGACGCCGGCACGCAAACAGCAACGTGAGCAAGTGACACCCTTCTCTGACTCCCACGTGTCCACAAGTAAGCAGCTGGGGCAGCCGTATCGATGCCCCCTCTTTCGGGGGGGGGAGAGGGAGCTGGTGGTGGGCAGAGGGTGATGCTATTGATAATGTAACTGCAACATGTTATCAAGTGGGGAGAGAAGGGTTTTTGGACAAGCAAATGTTGATTCCAGGCTTGATAAGTGGAGGTGAAGGTGGCCAGCTAAATAGCCAAAGGGTGAGTATGTATATTATCGAGTCAGTTTGTGGCAAGTCAACAGACAGTTCCATGTTTTTGGACTAACATTTTATACACTTTAAAGATGTGAGTAATCATTTATATATACTTGGGCATAGTATGTAAAGCAATTATGACTGTAATTAAGATTTACATAATTTGTCCACCTTTTTCTAAGGGATACATGCTCGCATAATAATACATTTTCTTGGAGAGCTCAGGGCATCTTGGAAAACTTTGCAGGTGATAAGCAACGTTTACATCACTTCTTACCTTTGCAGCTCAGTATGACTTCAGCACCTGGCCTGCAAGCAGGCATGGGTCTGCTGTGTGTACAGTATTCCCTCGTTATTTGCAAGGGATATGTTCCGGAGATGATCCTGAATAGCACATTGCGCAGATAATGATATTGGCCGACGAAAATCTATCTTTTTGGTCAATTACCTTATATAAATAAGCTACTGAATGCATGAACATGATCATAATACGACAGACAAATTAAATTGTTAATAATAAGCGTAAATATAATAATAAAAATAATATTAAAGTATTAAGTAATAATTTATAAATAAACTTAGCTTAAATTATGGTGATGCATAGCATCATCACTTTATCTCATCACTTTATCTCATCACTTTATCTCATCACTATATCACAGCACATTCTATCTCATCATCTCATTACTTTTTCTCTCTTTCTCTCTCTCGATGCAGTCACGTAGAGTTCCAGATGTGATTCGCGGAAAGCCAAAATCGCGGATAGCAAATTCATGAATAGCGAGGGAATACTCTCATCCAAATTGAGCAATTTGTGGCTAATGTTTCTAATTTAGAAAATTTGGACCATGATCCCAGCACACAATGGCCTACTCATTTCGAATGACATCAGGGGATCTTTAACGATCACTTTGAAGCAGATTAAAAAAAAAATCATAGCTAATGCACCCGCAATAATGACCAGGGTGGCCTTCTGGATTCGAAGTGGGTGAACCGACTACCACTGGTCCATGTCACCAACCCTGGGTTGTTGAACATATAACTGGCTTTCTCATCCACCCTGGGATTGTGATAGTGCATTTATCTTCTTGGTTATTTCGGTAAAGTCACGAAGAAGGAAAATAATAAAATAATAAAAAGAAAACATAATAAAATAATTATCATGACGTTTCGGCCACAATGCAAGCATTATTTTATTATTTCCCTTCTACGCGACTTTACCGAAAGAACCTAGAAGATGAATCCCTGCAGTCACGAAAGCTTTAAATCGAAAAATGGTGCATTTAGTTTCACGATTGTGTCAAACGAATAACTTATTACATTAATAGGCCATGTTTTCTAGACCGATAGACACCTTCAAAATTACACCCAATATGCATTATTAGGATAATTTTGAAACTTTGTGCTGTTTCCTAATGCGGAATTATCCAAGGGGGTCATACGGTATATTGCAGACATTAAAGATCTTGCTATGTCAAACATATAGTAAGCCATTGTTCTTATTCACAAAAATAAAGAACATAAAATCACGTCAGTTTAACACGTAGGCTGTCGCGACCAATATTATTCATAATTAACGTTTTTGGGTTAGATCGCGTTATTTATAAATGTGTCGTAACCCTCAAACACCCGACACGGCCAATCAGCAAAAAAGACCTTGCGATGTCAATTCGCCCGATGATGCTGGATGTAATTACAAGCGAAACGTCGTACTCAAAAACTGTAAATGTTGTGGATTCACTCTTCAACACACCGGTGGCCTAAAGTAGTGAACTATTTGTCTTTTGTCAACGTGACACTTTTTTGCTGATTGGCCGTGTCGGGTGGTGGAGGGTTACGACACATTTATAAATAACGCGATCTAACCCAAAAACCTTTATTGTGAATAAAATCACGTGTTGTCCGTATTAATCACTCGGTTCTTATGCAAAAGATGCAATGAAAGCTCTCACTTTACTCTATCGCATTAGGAGGGCTACTTAACACACTTGCACATGTTGAATGTGGAATCATATTCAACAGTGTTTTCCTGAATACAAACTCAACGGTGATAAGCCATGTAAGTTTTATTGTTGTCCTTCTGTCGCTCGGGGGTGCCAAGCACAGACTATAATAATGATATTATTCCGCTCTACTGCCGTAGGAAGACATGGAAATAACAATTGATACGAGTGCATAGATAAATGCCTGCTTGCTGTCGTAAACTGCCTGTTGTTCAATATTTATCAAAGCTTAGTGTAAGACTTTTGTATATAATCCAACTGTAAATTGCTTCTAGATTTGAAGCTTTTGCCACTGCAAGGATTCATACTCTTAGGTTTTTTTCGGTAAAGTCACGTAGGTAAAAATAAGTAAATAATAAAATAATAGAAATAATAATAGAAGTAAAATAAAAATTATTTTAAATAAAATAAAAATTATTTTAGTTAAATAAAAATTATTTTAAATAAAATTACAATTATTTTATTTCTATTATGATTGCTATTATTTTCTTATTTTCTTATTTTTACCTACGTGACTTTACCGAAAAAACCTAAGAGTATGTAAATTGATTATCCTCCCTAAGAATAAAAATGTTGATTTATCACAGTGGATGTCTTCACACCTAACACAACAACCATCAATTAGACAAATAGTTAACATGTATAGCATTTATAATGGGAAAAGTACAACAATGATTGGAGTTAATTCTCAGCTATTGTCAGTGTAATAAACTTTCGCAATTTTCATTATTGTGGATTTGGGAAAATGTTTTTTGGGTTCTACTGAATATAATTATAATGGTTAAACATTTGAGTATTCTGCACAACCTGCGGAAGTACTGTAGTGCACATTTACGAAGCTGAATATTTACAAATACTAATATTTCCATCAATTAACATCGTTTCTAGTATATAATGTATATTATAGTAAAAGTTAATTTATTTATCCAGGAGAGTAACACTGCGTCGCAGAAATAATTTTCAGGAGGGCCCTGCATTGGCTTTTTATTTTAAGATATTTTCAACCAATTAATGAGTGTTTACATAAGTGGGAGAAAACCGGGGCACCTGGAAAAAACCCACACATGCGAGGGGGCAACACTGTATCCCCGTTCAGATGGAAACAGATAACGATTAGTTCACTTGCTGGATTGCCTTCTCCTGGCGATTATATGTATGGCACCTTGATGCCAATACTGAAGGAAGTTTCACAACACTTGTGCAATCCACCAATCCTGACAACTTAAGACGTGGGGGTCGGGGGAAGGGGTGGTGTAGTGGTTACCACACTGTGGTACTAACCTGGAAACCTGAGTTGGATTCTCAGCTATGCCTAACATCAGTGACTATTCATATCTGAACTGGCAAGTGTAGAGACACCCACTTCTTCCAAGACATATGGCCACTGTGGAAGAGTCGTCCAAATACCCCCAAGAAAGACTTTAGAGCTCCCTCTAGTCGAGGCCCTTCCACCAGCAGTGGTGTGAGCAAGAAATTGCAGGGCTGCACCTTTAGCATTTATAAACATGAATATAATATGAAGAGCAATTCCAAGGTGCAGTTTTAAGGAATGAAATTATTATATATATAGATTCCCACCAATGCATGCATATCAGGAGTGATTGTAGACAATTCTAAAATTATGTTAAATGAGACTCTTGCCAGAAGGAGGTCTCATCCAGTATAGGCAAGCACACATAGCCATAACACGTGAGAGTCTTTGCCGTGACACATGCAGTGGGAGCAGTCGTTGGCATTTAAAGCAAAGAAAGTGAGCCAAGAGCAGGGCCTTGACTGGGTACATGGCTGACACTGATGGATTTTCTCTGCGGCATACAAACGACACACGATCCGGGCCACTTTATCACAAGATCGCTGTGACCACACTCACTTAATATATGACACAACGCTTCATGGCGGTGGGATGCCTTAAAGTAGCACGCCTGCCTCGAAGGCCGGATCTCACTGTTGCCTTAAGTCTCACAGCATTAACGCATTGCCCACTTAGCACGCCCATTAGGTTGAGTTCTCATGCAGTACGCGATCCCACTGCAAGGTTGTACAGCAGAACATTCTAGCAAGATGTGATTGCGTAAGTAAAGGAACAGCTGTATAGCTTATGAGCATAGCTCATGTTACGGTGCACTTAGCTCTACATTTGCAGGCTATTTACTCGATTAAAGGGTGTGCATCTGGGAAAGCTAAAAATATGATTACACAACTTGGGCAAAACACTTTGAAGCCTATTATGGCATAGGTTATATGGAATATATGTGTGTGCGGAAATGAATAAAGAGCACTGGCTTGTGATTGCAACTAATGCAGGCCTATTTAAGGTCCATTGGAAGGAACCCTATTGTATTTATTCCAGGGCTGGTCCCCAATATTTAGAGCAAACGCAGGTCATACGTTATATATTTCTATGTGGGGTATGTGGGGTGGAACGGTGGCGCAGCGGTTATCACACTGTGCTCTGAACTCAGTGACCACTCTTTAATTTCTATCCACGGTTGGTATTAGTGGCGAGTTGTATATTAAACGATTCACTGCAGCCCAATTTCATCAACCCGCACTGGCCAAAGTACGGTCACTAACACAGCATGGTGAGGCCTTCATCCAGTCGTGGATTGGCAATGGGCTCTACATTATAATAGATTTATTTATAACAATTATCATACATTTTATGGGTGCCCTGGTGGCAAGGCGTTAACGATCTCACCTGGTATGGAGGAAGTCGTGGGTTTGACCCTGACCCTAACTATGCCCGTATAAATTTTGACTTGAAACTTTCGTGACTGCAGGAATTAATATTCTTTGGATCTTTCAGTAAAGTTACGTAGATATGAAAAATGAAAGTAGCAAAAAAAACTACGACGTTTCGATCACAACACAAGCGATCGTCATCAGGAGGGAAAAGGGGGGAAGGCCACTGAAGGCAAGTTATTTTTAAAGGTTTAAAAATTGGCGTGGCACAAGCGTCCTGGTATCAGAACGAAGTGGGCAGGGCATAAGCACCCTGTAGTCAGAGAGCACCATGATGCAGTACGAGAAGTTCCAAGTGGTCAGAGAGCACCATGGTGCGGTACAAGAAGTTCCAAGAAAGACACGGAAGGTGACAAGAAATAAACATCACAACCAGTTTTGACTTAAAGTGGTTCATGACGTCCTTCCAATGATTGCTGAGTTTCTACCCATCCTCTCGGTTGAAATTGTGTCTGTATCTATATATATGGATTGTTTCAGGAATTAATCTTTGTTCATAGCCCGTGGTCTTGCAAAGTACCATCGTCTTAGAGAAATCAATTTCGTTTGAGCCAACCGCATTAAAATAATGATTAGCCATGGTGGAAGTGTTGGTCCTACTATGTTTCAAATCTGCCTTATGTTCGTGAACACGGTCCGAGACATGTCGCTGAGTTTCCCCAATGTAACTGCTGCCACAGATACAGCTTTGTTTGTAGATGCCGGGATATTGCATGTTAGGGATCTTGTCCTTCACAGAAGGGATCAGATCACGAATTGTATGCACTGTGTTAAATCGGACCTGGGTCTTGTGTTTGTTCATGATTTTGGAAATATTTCTGGTGACCCCTGTTATGTATGGTAAGGTGATGGTTTTGATTGGGTCCTCAGATGGCTCCCTCCTCACGGTTGGGGTGATGGCTTTGTGGATTGTGTAGTCAGAATATCTATTCGCCTTGAGAGCTTGGTGCACGTGTTTCAGTTCGCTGGCTAGGTGATGGTATAGAGTTTTGATGAGGGAATTATTCTGGGAAGGATGGTGGTGGGATTCAGGTTTTGGGTAGGCATCAGTAGGCCTACCACCTCTTCTGTACTTAACTTAGCTCTCCTGGTATCGTTAATCAAGGACATCTGACTGTCCCCAGGTGATTTGCTCGTTAGTTTCAATGTAGTTTCTTTGTTCATCAAAGTTTCTGTGCCCGATACCATTGCCATCATTGAAGATTTGGTCCAAAAGGATTGAATGCTGATGTACCAGCCCTGGTGAGAAACTGCCTCACCAACACCTACTTCACTTGGAATGGAACATTCGACAAACAAAATGAAGGCACCCCAATAGATTCTCCCTTATCTCCGGTTGTAGCCAATGTTTTCATGGAAAAATTTGAGACAGATGCCATCCAGGCATCCAGTCTACCTCCTTCCTTGTGGAAGAGGTACGTGGATGACACATTTGTCATCTGGCCACATGGCCGACCGGCTCTGAACCAATTCCTCAACCGTATCAATTTCATACACCCAGCCATCAAATTCACCATGGAGGTAGAAAAAGATGGCAAGTTACCTTTCTTGGATGTTCTGATCAAAAAGAGACCAGATGGCTCAATGAGCCATTCTGTCTACAGGAAAGCAACCCATACTGATGCCTACCTAAAACCTGACTCCCACCACCATCCTTCCCAGAAGAATTCCCTCATCAAAACTCTATACCATAGAGCTCGATGTATCTCCGACCATAATCACCTAGCCAATAAATTGCAACACGTGCACCAAGCTTTCAAGGTGAATGTATATTCTGACTACACTATCCGCAAAGCCATCACCCCAACCGTGATGAAGGTGCCATCTGAGGACCCAATCAAAACCATCACCCTATCATACATAGCAGGAGTCACCAAAATATTTCCAAAATCATGAACAAACACAAGATCTAGGTTCGATTTAACACAGTGCATAAAATTCGTGATCTGATCTCATCTGTTAAGGACAAGATCCCTGATGTGCAATATCCCGGCGTCTACAAATTAAGCTGTGGCTGTGGCAGTTGTTACATTGGGGAAACTAAGCAACATATCTCGGACCGTGTTCGCGGACATAAAACAGATTCAAAACATGGCAGGACAACTACTTCAACCGTAGCTGATAATTATTTTAATGCGGTTGGCTCACACTTTATTGATTTCTCTAAGACAATGGTACTTTGCAAGCCCACTGGCTATCAACAAAGATTCGTTCATGAAGCAATCCATATATATCGACACAGACACAATTTCAACCAAGAGGATGGGTACAAACTCAGCAATCATTGGAAGCACATCATCAACCACTTTAAGTCATAACTGGTTGTTATGTTTCTTTCGTGTCACCTTCCGTGTCTTTCTTGGAACTTCTTGTACCGCACCATGGTGCTCTCTGACCACAGGGTACTTATGCCCCGCCCACTTCGTTCTGATACCAGGACGTTTGTGCCACACCCATTTTTACACCTTTACAAAATAACTTGCCTTCAGTGGCCTTCCCCCTGTTTTCCTCCAGAAGACGATCACTCGTGTAGTGATCAAAACGTCGTAGTTTTTATTTTATTTACTTTTATTGTTTCTATCTACGTGACTTTACCGAAAGATCCAAGGAATATGGCTGTATATTTGGAGTTTGCTTGTTCTCTCCGTGTTCGTGTGCATTTTTCTCCAGGTCCTCCAGTTCTTTCCTCCACAATTAGAAATCTCTGTTTATAGTATTTGTTTGCTATACATTTTTACATTATATTATTCACTTCGTTGAGCTATCATTTGTGAAATCTTGACTTAAACCTTTCGTGACTGCATTAATTCATATTCTTTGGGTCTTTCGGTAAAGCCACGTAGATAGAACAAATAAGAAAAATAATGATAATTT
Source organism: Lampetra planeri (assembly GCF_965212315.1). Classification (NCBI taxonomy): domain Eukaryota; kingdom Metazoa; phylum Chordata; class Hyperoartia; order Petromyzontiformes; family Petromyzontidae; genus Lampetra; species Lampetra planeri. Next base: position 4,890,528 of record NC_136120.1, read on the forward strand.
GTGGCCAGGTCACTTCTGCGAAAGAGCTATATAACTCAGTGGGCCTTATCTGGTGAAATAAAATAAAATAGCTGAATAAATTGCTGTATTATCATTATTAATACCAAATATGCTTTGAACAACAGGTTTGAATACAATGGCCATAGGCCATGCAGTTATCTCTCCTTACAAGCTGGAATTAGTCTTCATATGAAAGCCAATTTTATGCATCTTAAGCATTCGCATCACCACTCTGCGGATGTGGTTGGTGCCTGTTTTGCAGCCAACCTCGTGCATCTCACCCGATGGTGAATCCAATTCATGCTCCCGCGTGCGCGCACGCACACACACACGCCATTCTGCGAGAACAATTTTCCAACGCGATTACCGCGCTCACCGGAGCCATATGATTCCTGCACTGCATTAGCTGTTTCTGAAAATTAGCCTCTGATTACCAAATACCGCTCGACAATTTGGGTTACAACTGAACCGCTCGGGCTCCCGCACACAGACGTGCACTCAAACACCGCACGCAGAACCACCTCACATGGCCAAGCACTAATCAACACTTCCCACCACCCACATCCCGTATGCTGCACAGCATGGCTATGCTAGTAAAGAAGGTACATTATTTTGGAATTCACTGGCGTCATAAAAATTACAGCTTCACCATCTGCCATTAAAACTTTGCTACAGTTACCTGACAATGCCACTATTTCTGCTGGGAGCATCAGCAACACAGCGAATAAACTTTACACTATTCATATGCAATAATGGTTAGTATTAACTTAAATTTTTTTGTACAACTGGAATATAATCTTTTCTGCCGGTTGAAATTATTAATGTGAAGCTAATTTGTATGTGTTTGATTTAATTTTCGTCTGCAATTCAACTTTTTGTGATGGTACTGTGTTTCTTACAAATATTGCATGTATTAATACTGTTGCTACTTGTACTGTTAATGGTGCCATGTGTATCCATTGCGTGCCGTTATACAGCAAGATAATTCCCGTTGGCGTTGTGAAATTTAAAGCCATGATGCCATTGAGCTCATGAAAACAATTGACCACGGTATTCACAGATCCATTCGTGGTAGAATAGATGGGACGCCTGCAGCCAGAGGATGTACAACTCGGCTACGGCCCTTAAATTAGCGGCATGAATTCCTGACGTAGGAAATGCGAGCAACATCACTGCATTGCAAAACCAACTTGCAGGCTCCACGACCAACAGGCATTGTCTTGTTTTTTCTTAGAATCCTCGTTTCACGGAGAAAGAAACCCAAGGGGAATTGTCAGTCATAATGCTTGATGTATGTGTGTGTTTTTCCCCCGTGCATTATGTTTGTGTCAGGACATTTTTTTGTACTCATTATGAATTGATTGTTCTCTGAAAGAGATCGTTAATTCTTTTGATAATTGTCGTACTCATGAAAAAAATAAAATCCCCTGACCTATCCTAACTGACCTAGATCCAGCATACTGTAAGAGTCTAACCACAATAGATGGATGGATTAATTATATATACACTAATTTATATACATGATTAAGTAGGTATATATCAGTATGTATGGTAGATAGATGACACACTGCTGCTGGTATACAGATAGGAATCAGAAATGTATGCTGATGTATAAAGATAAGATCCATCAGCAGATAACAAATAATACGCATACATGGAAAGGCAGATAAATACACACGTCGCGACATAACTAATGGATATTCAGAGATGGAAAGAACGAGATGTAAGGAGTGTCCAGTGTTTACGGGATGCTCAATCACGCATGCTCAGCCAAACAGCACAGACGCTGGCCTCGTTATGGCCCTAATGAAAACAAATTGGCTCGTTGTCGTGAAGCGACTACGGTGTACACACTGAGGAAGAGCTCTGGGAACGGGATTGGCAATTAGTCTCAAACCCCCTGCTGGCCATCCCAGATCCTCCTTCCAATTTGGGAAGGCCCCAGTATTGGGCTCCACACGTTCCAAGCTCCCTCTGGCAGGTGCGCCTCTCCGAGATGTGAATACGATGCTATAAAGCAAGCTGCTACTACTGCCACCCATCTCCTTGTCTCCCCATAGCACTGCTGTATGGGCTTTGGTATCTTGAATATGGATGAGGTCTGTGTGTGTGTGTGTGTGTTTTATGTGGCAGTGTAGATGAGTTAACTCACTGCACTGGTAACCTAAGTTGGATTTACGCTCACGGCCAACATCAGTGACGCCTATCTGAACTAGTCCTGCAGCTTCCCCCAGGCCGCCTCAGCCTTCATTTATACATATGTATGTTTAACCTTTTTCGCACCGTAGGTAGCCAGCCGTGCTAATCAGAGTATCTGGTGCAGTGTGCACATGTCAACACTGGGGAGACGAAGGTAAGCTGGGTGTGGTGTTGGGCACAATGCCCCCTTATGCACTGTACCGGCCTTAATGGGTGCTTGCTAACAGCATTTTCCCGACCAGTCTGTTCAAGGCTATACAGGAATCTTTGTCTTTGCGTTGTATGCACATGTCTCAACTCAGGCAAGTCAAGCAGTGCGTCGGCACTCCACCATTGTTAGTGATCCTGAGCCAGTGTTAAAAATTCCACATTCCCAATGTCACTGTTGACTTCTCACGAAGGCATGACGGTTATTTGGAGGTCCATGAAATGGCCGAGCCGACCCCTGACCATGATTTTAACTCACGACTCTCTGACTGTCCAGTGCCACCCCACTGGATGGCAGCGGTGTGCGGCACGGGCTTGTACAGGAGCATATACACCGGCGCACGTGTAAGTGTGTACATTTGTTCATAAGCAAGTGTGTTTTGACATGTTCCTGTATATCGAAACACACACTATCTACACGTTTGCAGGCACAAGTTACCATTGAATTCGAATTTCAAAGTGACATTTGATAAGCTTTTATATGGTATATTGTATCTGTGTGTCAAAAAAGGTCAATCTCCGTGTGAACAAATGCCATTAATGTTCCACACCGAGCATGCAGACATTCTCAATCAATTTGCATAAATATGTGCATTGTGTGTGAATGGTATCTGGTTTAAACAAATGTAGAATGTATATTTACCGCCACATCCCCATACAACATGGATTAGTACAAATTGAATAGCCCGTGTGCACACAAAAAGACAAGCCTTATTTAATATGGGGCACATCACTGAGTAGAGATGTCAGGAGGGATTGTAACAATGCCTTAATGTTCACTTTACAGCAGATGGCACACCTGACTGCATTGTTTCACATTCACTGCATGTCCACATTGGTTGCATTCGTTTGGCTCCCCTCCCTTAGCCTTGGGCATTTTCACTGAAGCCAAACGAACCACAGTACAGGGAACAACAATCGTTACTTACGGGCATTCATTTTCTGGAGGTCCAATTTCAACAAATTTATCTTCACCCAGTCAACAGATTGCCACGACCTGTAAATGTTTTAAAAGTTGAGTGTTTCACTATTCTCTTCCCATGGTTCCCATAATTTTAACAGTGTATGTATTGAAATATAGGACACTAGGGATAGAATGATGCATTGATTCATCAATTCACATTGATTCCTAAGCTCATGATACATGCATTGAATTGCATGTAAGTTTCAATGGGCCTGATTCGTGTGGAGTTTGGTTCTGCACATTTGCGGCATTCTGGCGCGCAAAAATTCTGAAACATTGATTACGCATGAATTACTTGCCAGTTTTGGATAGGATTCACCATTTACAATGGGTGGAGCTCCCTTACAACAACAAAAAAATAATCTCACAGCCAACCAGAAGCCGGAGAAGTGACGTGGAGAATCCGAGTTGTGCAGACCGACATTCACACCGTTACTCCCCAAGTGGACCGAGCCGACCAATCAGCATCTGATCACTCGCACACGAAGATGATAATGATAGTAATGGATAATGGTTATTACCTCATTTTATGATAATGATGAAAACAATGCAGACAGCAGAACGAATGAAGATGAATAAAGAAATTGAGGATGATGCTGGTCGATGAAGATGACGATAGAGGAATATGACAATACCGTTAATTATTATTTTTTATTGATTATGAAGATAGTTTAAGATTATGGCGATACTAGCAGATGAAGATAATGATGACAATGATGATAGCTGAAGATGATGACTTCTGACGATGGCCGTTAACGATGATGATGCTGCTGCAACTACTGATGATCCATGGAACCCAAATCCCTAAATGCACACTAACCCCTTTCCTAATGCGATTTACCAACCATTAGCGAGAAAGCACACACTGCACTGGGCAAAATCATTGACGATTGCAAACAGACTTTTTCATTTTGACAGGGAACCACAGACATTTTTTTTGGGATATTGTGCTATGTTGTAAAAAAAAACATAAAAGCATGCATTTTGTGGGGGAAAAACTGTTTTGAAAAGCTTTAGGACGGAATATTGAGTCATAATATGAATTGAGGGCTGGAGTAGTGATGCAGTGATTTGAGCACCATGCTCTGAGCCTATGTATGTTCAAACGGCAACCATAACTGACAGGGCATGGGGAGAGCTTCATCCAGTATTGGATTGAAAAAGAGCCGTGATTTTTATTTAATATTTTTTTATCCAATTAAGCTTTCATTTAGTCAATAATCTATTCTCTATTTAGCAGATATAATTTAAAGTAACTTTTAACTTGCAATTGTGCTACATATATAAATACAATTGATGTTGTATTTTGCATTTTATTTACTTTCGGTTAAGTTTAACTGAGTGAGCTGAGTAATACACACAGTGTTCATGAAGGTGTCATTATTACAGAATCATTATTTCTACGCAGGTTTTTTTCAAAATTAGTTTCATCTGTATAATCCTCCACAGTCCACGATGGCGTTGGCAGACTTGTGGAACCAGTCTTGATACACGTCATGATAGATAGTCCCAGGTGTTTGTCAACCATCCCAGATTGCTTCTGTTACTTGTGCTGTGGAAGATAAGTTAAGCTTGTCAGTTTAAAAATGTAAAAGTAAGGAATATGCTGCCAACATTTTAGTTGCACAATTCAAACTGCAATATAATATTTTTTGTAAACGTGGATAATATTTGACGAACACCCTGTAGTATACTATTGTATGCACCATCAGAATGGATGCCGATATTAAATCGTCATAATTTAATTTTGCTGAACTCCCATTTATTCCGATTCTCTCTCATCCCGTAAGTTACTGGATTGCTTATGTGCTCTTGCTCAACGTATTTTTGGAAATGTCCTCGTGCGCTCCAGCAGAAGCAGCAGCAATTGGGACCTCCGCAAAGTTGTCATAACTCAAGCGCATAAAAAACGATAAATTACCGCAATTTTATAATGGGCAGAGTGGCCTCGTTAAAAGAATAAATTGGAAGCGGAATTAAGGAAGTCGATTCTGGTGAGTCCTTTGGGTGAAGTGGCGCAAAGGGGGAGAAGGGTAGGCAGAAAGCCAGGCCTATGGAGAGGCCTGTTCCCTGTGACAAATAGTCACACTTGCTTGTTCCATTTAAATGCAATTTGTGTCAAATGCAGCATTGCCCTTGAGGAGTGAGCTAGCATAAAATGAGCTTTGCCCATTAGTTATTGGACAAAAAAACACACTCCGTGCTGCTGATGTTCTACATGTCAGCAGGTACCACTATCGCTGCTAACCAACCCTTTCTGTCGCCTCATTAATGGGCCACAGATTTAATATTGACCACAGTATTTTAAATAATCAGACGTTTCTGCACAACATGCGTTTACATTCAATTTTGAACCTACAAGCAAAGCACATTGAGCTGACAAATGAGCATCCGTGTGTGGAAGGTGGCCGTAAAGAGCTTTTAAATATCTACCAATGTAGGTACACTGCAAGGCTATAATCCTGTGTTCACCCACTGAAGGGAGATAATTGTTGAAAACTCAGAAGTCATTGTTCGAATGTATTTATTTGCTCCTTTGATAAATCCGGCTCCTACAGCAATAGGAAGCGAGTCTTTGCCTTTGGATATGACGATGGCCGGTGTGGTGTGACACATGGAGTTGTGGCTTAATTGCTGCTTCAACCTTGAATCTCATTTTTTGCATCTTTCCCATTGTCTCTATGTGGCTGAGGAGCCTAGTGGTCAGCTCATGACATATAGCCACACTATATGTAATTAGCTTGTTCAAGCAGATAATTACGTATGGTTTCATAGACATTGTAGCTAAGGACCAGTTGTGGATATTTATATCAACACAACTGACGGTGGTAGTATTGCCTTGTGGGGGAATATGAAGTTTAATAATTGACTTTCAATTACTATGAGTTTCATGGTCTCTATTTGCAAAATAGATAATGCACCTCAACAGGCTCATACTTAGTTAAGATACATTAATAAAACATGGTAATTAACTACTCTGTGCTGCTTATATGCTCCCTCACTATATATATATACACAAACACACAAGAATAAAATAATTATTTTCAGGTCATATGCCAGTGAGTAGAAATTCAGTATATCTGAATTCTACATTAATTTCAGTTACAGGATGGACATTGTAACTATTCCACCCAGTTATCTCTGCTGCTGCCAATAATCCCATCACTGGTATTTCTGTGCGGAGACATAAATGATTTAAAGGCAAAAGTGCATTTTTATAAATGTACCGTGAGGCACATTTTGCATCAAATTTTGAATGAAAATTTTATTGCCTTGGTTTTTTCTTTTCATCCAAGACACTCCGATGATTAATTAATGACACCAGGCATAGTTCCATTAACAAGACCACAGAGACAAAATTAACATACATGATTTACAGATGTAACATTACATGTATATTATATGAATACCGTGTGTATATGCAGTATGTATAAACTTGAATTAGTACTGCTTCAGTGATCTTAAATGATTTTAATTAAAACACATTACAAGAAAACTAAATTAAAACTAAGCAAACAACGTAAATCTGAAATTGTATATTCAAAAGTAAAATTATTACATAACATCTAAAGCAATGCAAACGTTTACTTGACAAGGAGTGGAATGATGAACACTCCCTCTCCAGGGATTGGATGATTTTTTTTGCAATTTAGGGCCCATGATTCACTTCTCTTGTTAAACATTGAGGTGTCTGGTAACACCCCCACAGGCCATCTGGGAGACATAAAGCCATTAGAGTACGTACAACACACCGTCCGTCGTACATGTGTAGTGAGATACTTCCGAGACACGTCGAGTAGAAGGTTTCTTATTTATTAAGAGCACACTGAGCGATACATTGTGAAACACAGCTACACATAGGCGATCCTAACACTTACAGCCTCATCACCGGCATACAACTACGCAGCTGTCCGACTAGCGTAGCGACAGTGGCGGAGAGGGTCTTGCAGCAGATCAGCCACGTGGTCGGAGAACGAAGAGATGATGACGGGCAGTGACGCAGCCAGAACCCAGGACTCCAAAGAGGCCCAAACCTCTGGTTCGGTCCTCCTTATATCTGCCCCGGCGCAGCCACGCTCCACCTTTGGCCACGCCCCCTTCAAGAACCGTCGAGCCGGTTCCCGGAGCTTCTCGACTGACTCCGACTTTCACCGTTACCCCAGATACTCCTCCCTTATAAGGCATTACGTAATGCACCCATAACCGCAATTACCACTCCAGGCCAACAGGTGTCACTCTGTCATTACACATGTACACACACAGCCACTTTTTTTCGATCCGTAGCTGGATGAGGGCCTTCCCAATGCCTCTGTACATTGTGAGGGTCATTTAACCACATGTCACCACGCTGGTCAAGTGTGGGTTGTGGAGCTTACATATCTAAACGGAATCTACAATGTAACAAATGGATTTTTCTGCACTACCTTCTGCTGCTCCCCTCATAGCCCCACAGGTGCATCGTGCACAAACGAACTGTGCATAATGCATGGTGGTCTCCCCATTCAAGCATTATCCAGCCAGAGCGCTGCTTGGCTTGAGAGATCTGAAGAGATCGTGGTGCATTCCGGGTGATTTGGTTATAGGCCACACCATCATTGTTGGTGCCGGCTCACTGCCTGGCTGCCTTCCTGTTTGTCTGTGGTTTCTTGTGCCTCGAAGTCATTCCCTTTGTCTCTTCGAGAGTGAGTGAATACTGTGCGGCACGTTACAAATTTAAATCATCATCATAATTAGGCGGTATGTAGAACGAGAACTGCATTTTTGCTGAAACTGTAGAGGCCCTACTCAGAATTCAAACAAAGACTTTGAGAGGTTTGAAGTGGAGCAGCTAAAGCATTTTTACCCGTTTCAAATAGAATGGTGATAATCTTGTCCGTAAATAGTTGTGACCCATTCAATCTCCCATGCCAACATGCATAATGGGATCTCAACTATTTTATCCGCCCCTCATAAAGAACTGTCAGGGGAATTTCTCACGAAGCAGATCCTGCACACGGAGTTTATTTTTAACTCCCCAGTTCTTCAATTTGGAATTGTGCTGGGAACTGTGTTATGGTTGTTGCATAAGGTAATGCGATGGATGCATTGTTGCTTATGGAGTAATGGCTCACCCACTCAGCTATAAACCTGGCAATGTACATTCTTTTTTGGTCCTGGGGCCCCCTTCACAAACCTGTGCTGAGCAGTGTGTTGAAGAATAGTGAAACAATCCTCATGACTGACAGCATGGGGAGGTCTTTATCTAGTAATGGGTTGACAAAGGACTGCACTTTTTTAAGTTAGTAGCCATGCGTATTGGAAATTGCAATATTCATAATTGCCTGAAGCATACACATTTCCTCAAAAGCCTATGGGATAAATAACCATAGCTTACATACACAACCAAACTTCCAATTGCATTTTGAGGTTTTCATTAGACAGTGCTGTTCTCCTTTGGTGGCCTCATTAAGAGATTGTGAAGAGGGCAGTCCTGACGGATCACCATTGCTACCGATAAGCACCACCCAGAGGTGTGACTCCACTCGCCCGTGTGCTAACTGCAATGTGGAACACACGGTGACAGTGCGCCAGGCCCCAGAGGTCAAAGTATTGAATGTTTCCAGTACAGAGGGTCACTGGAGCAGTGGCACAGGGCCCCAAGAGTAAAATATGTTTCTCCGACGGCAGTTGAATATCTCTGGTGTGTGTTTGTTTTCAAATGCAAACAGCTGCCGAAGGTATTTCCATATTTATATGGCGGGCACCAGTGGTGTTCAGCTGCGTAATGCTCCTCCAACTGCAGCTGCATAGGCAAAGTACGCTGCAGTTACATATCGATTGTCATCATAAGTTATTATTTACTGCCCTTTATCAGTTCAATGCTGGACGAAGGCATCTCCACACCGCATCGGGACGTTGACACGGCCCATCGGTAGCGGGTTTTGCCGCTTATTGCAGAGGTTTGCGGATTGATGCTGGCAGATCACACCGGTTATTACCGCGGCTGTGATGACCATCAAATGCCCGCCGTCTGCTTCACGGAGGACGTTAAAGATCCGCTGACATCATTGGAATCGAGGGTGCTGGTGTCACAGTCCAACATTTTGCCAAATTCTTAGAATTACACCGCGAATTACTCAATTTAGATGACACATTACTACGTCACCCCCTATTGTGAAACTACTGCAGACTGTGTTTGCGACGGGTATAACAATCGCGATAGCCTTGCGGCCCAAGAATGGCACGAATATCAAGTGCGCTAAATTAATTATTACGTCAGTAATTTGAGTTCGGTGACCATACTTCAGTGCTGGGGGGGGGGGGGGGGACAGAGCTGGTCTCTATGTCACTCGCCACGTTAGCCATGGCCCAGAATCTAACTCAGGTTTCCGGGTTCAAAACACAATGACCGGACCACTGCACCGTGCGTGCTCAAAACCACGTACAAATGTGCTCAAAGTAAATACATAAATATATCGGGTTATGTGTTTCGAATATGTGGTGGAATTGACTACTCGTCTAGAATTAACAGGCACTCCTAGTTTTGCATTGCAATTGAATTGGCACAATGGGCTTGTGCGTGGAAGACAAGTATGCACCACGTGTGGAGTGTGAGGGCGAAGAGAGTGCAGTCGAGAGTGTGATGTCGAAGGTACGTGTGTGTGTGTGTGCTTCGAATTAATCCCCGGGATTTTTAAGCCCCCAATGATGAAAAACAAGGTCATATAACAAGCGGCTCTCCTGTGTTAGCAGCTTACTGTGAATTAATCTTTCCACACCGATGGTTTTTGTTTGCCCACTGATGAGAGCCTGGTGTTTATAGTATTGGAAGTGGCATCCGATCGCCATGGGCCCATTGCTTTTAACAGCTTTCAGATTCTATTATCATGAAACACATAACATGGCTGGCAACATTTGTGCTTGTGTGTGCAAATGTGCGTGTCTGTGGGAGGCGGAAGTGTAGTGGTAAGCGCGGTGCACTACGAACCCGGTGACCTGAGTTTCATTCCGGCTCATGGCCAACACCAGTGACGATTATCTGAACCGGTCTTAGACCTCCCCTCGTCCGGCTCTTGGCCAACACCAGTGACCATTATCTGAACTGGTCTTAGACCTCCCCTAGAACAACTCAGCCTCACATGAGTACCTGGTGTGGCATTTTGCTGGCCACCGACCCTGTCGTGTGCCATTATGGCTTTCGTAGGTGCTCGCTAACAGCACTAGCTCCAACAATCTGTTGACGCTATATGGGGCATCTTTGTCTTCATCCTATTTTTGGTAAGGATGTTTTGTGTGTAGGAATGTGCTTGAATGTTACGTGTGCATACGTGTTTACTTTTATACTGTGGTGCAGTGCCACAATCCAGTCATCCAAGTTCAATCCCTGGTCATGTACCACATGAGAGGCAAATGGTATGTGAACATGTGGTGGTCGCCTGTAGGTCGATTCATTGAGTCTTAAAAGAGAGAAAAAGGCAGCCAGGCATGCTCTGAATCCAACCACTCCCACAGGTGCCATTCCAGCCTTAATAGGGACACTTATTTAGGTTAAAATGGGCATTCTTTTCTTCGCGTGGATGTGCAACCCCGTTGCTTTTATCCATTACAGGTAGTACTATAATGACTTTACTTGCCAAAAATGCGTTTGGCAACTGCGCTATATGGACTTTAATTGGACATTCCGAATTTAATCAAAAACGTTGCCTTAGAATATGCACAAAACATGCTCACTGTTTCTTCTACAATGAGGAATCCTGTTGTGGCACTAAGGCTTTTTTTATTTGAATAGGTTACTCACGTTTCCCGAGAAAATAACTTGGCACTTTTTCATCTTGCTGGAAAAAATGGGAACATAATTGGCCTTCCATAAAATGTATTCTAGTACAATTAAGAGACACGTTTCTCATGACATAGTTAATGTTGAACAAACGAAAATAACACCCTGACTATATTATCTGAATTTCTGAACAGTCTCAAAGTTGTTATTACAGAAAACTCCAAGCTGGAGGCCAATTAAGTAACCACAGATACTGAGCTTCCAGCTTGAAAGAAGTGGCCCAGTGAGCTATCAACCTGATCACCAATTAATTTTTTTTTTTACGGCTACCTCTCGTTTTACGCGTGGGTTGTGTTCATAAAAAACGGCACGTAACTCAAAATCGCGTAAATTTGACGAAAATATTTTCAATAAGAAATAAAGGAAATAGTTGGGAATCGGCAAAGTATGCTATTATCTTACCCCAGGGCACATATGCCCGCCCACTTCGTTCTGACACCGAGACGTTTTATGGCACTACATGTTTCGTGCTTCACATTGGTGCTCTCTGACCCCAGGGCACATATGCCCCGCCCACTTCGTTGCGCCGCAGGAGCTCTTGCTCTTGTGCCACGCCCATTTTTGAAACCTTTATAAACGGTTGCCTTATGTGACCATCTCCCTCTTTCCTCCTGAAGACGATCGCTCGTGTTGTGATTGAAACGTCGTGGTTTTTTTGAGTTTTTCTTATTTTTACTTAATTTTGTATTACCAAAAGAACCAAGAAAAAGTCTACATTATAGACTGCCAGTACACTTACTTAGTTTAATAACCATTGTTACCAGAGGTGTGGACTCGAGTCATGTGACTTGGACTCGAGTCAGACTCGAGTCATGAATTTGATGACTTGCGACTCGACTTGGACTTGCATAACAATGACTTTGTCCCACCTATGAGATGTGGACTCGAGTCATGTGACTTGGACTCGAGTCAGACTCGAGTCATGAATTTGATGACTTGCGACTCGACTTGGACTTGCATAACAATGACTTTGTCCCACCTCTGATTGTTACAGTCTACATTATAGAATGCCAATACGCTCACCAAGCTTAAAAACCAGGCTACAGCCTACATTATAGACTACCAGTACACTCATTCCGATTAAGAACCAGGCTACAGTCTACATTAATGGTTTTTATCTCTTTATATTATAACTTTTATTCACTTTATTATTTTTATATCTACATGACTTTCCCAAAAGAACCAAAGAATACAAAGAATATGTGACGTCACATCAAAATGCGCAACTTTAAATAAATATCAATTAAATACAATTGTTATAACAACACTAATTTTGATTCATTTTCATTATTATCTATTTTATTATTTAAATTTACTAAGGTCACCTTTTATTTATTCCATGAAGCAGCATTTTGCTTCTCCATAGGAGAATAGAGAAGCATACATTTTGTAAATTATTTGAATGCTTGTTATTAAACATTTTGGTTCTAATGATTTTATCAGGGCTTTTAATTACGTGGAATTAATATTTGATTATTATAATTGTACTCTACATTTTGCTTAGTTCGACTACTAAATTTAAAGTATTTTTTATAGTCATAATCAATTTTAATATTTTATAATTATAAGATAATTTCAATATAATATTCTGAACATCTGCAGTTTTAGTTAGACGATTAATATTTTCAAGTGAATTTTATGCTAAATTTTAGCTTTCCAACGCCTCCTTTTTAATACGTGTTTTCTCCTACAACATCAGAGTGCAGCGCCACATTAAATGCGCACGACAATGACAATAGTTTAAATTGATTTGAAGCATGTTTTATTTTCAAAATGGAATTTTTTTGTGACGCCGTGTGACGAGGGGGGGAGGGGGGGTCAAAAATCGGCCAAAATCGCGTGACGTCATTTATGGACGGCCCCTTAAAGAAAGCAAATAATAAAGAAAGTAAAACAAAAATATTTTAACACGGAGTGAGATGTTTACCGGATATTGTTAAGCAAATGTGTGCAGAAGACAAAGTTCACGTGGACAAGATCTTCACAATGGTGCCCGCGCTTGTTGTTGTAGTACTGTACCTCAGGGATCGCTACTGAACTTTGCTGCCTGACTCACGATCAGCACGCAGCGCGTTCTGTACACCGTGGCCAACGCGCATTACAACAATGTGTAAATTAATATAGCGCGCTATTTCAAAATCGCGTTTCGTAAACGTGTGTAAAATGTGAAGCGACTGTGCTCTATCTTTGGTGGAGCGGTGGCACAGTGGTGAACAAACCGCGCCATTCACCCAGTTACCTGAGTTTTAGCTGGTTATGGTTATAATCAACAGTGAGTGATAATATGAAGTCGCTCTGGGACGCCTGCCTTCGCCAATGTTCACTGACCAGACTGGTGAAGCGTGGTAAAACAACCCCGATAAACAAGAAATCATTGGTTACCTTCAGTGGATTGACATAGGGATGCAAGTTATCATGATTAATTTATTCCATCCGGGATCTTTATAATAACATCTGTAAATTACAATATAACATGTACAGAGCTTGAATGAGGGCTATCTAGTATTGGACATAACTGGCGTCGTCACTTGTATCTGTCCGTGATGAGTACTAGCGCTTTATTGTAAGTTCTCGGTGTTTGATGGTAGCTGAACATGCTCCTGAGACAGATATTGCAGTGGCGTCGGGAGATGGGCAACTAAGGTAACTAACTGATGAGGCTGTAAGAGTACTTCTTGTAGGCTACGTGGTAACTAACAAATCAATATGTCATCATGGCCAAAGCCTTTAATACCTCAACAACTCACCAACACTTTTTACTTTCTACCAGACCATGCAGCTGCTGCACAGTCGACACGCAGACTCCAAGATCTGCCCTGACGGTATCCTCTCACCATCTGGTCTTAGGGCCTCCCTTGGTCGCCAGACTCATGGAGACCACTCCAGTGCCGCTCTCAGGAACCAGCCCTCCCCCATCTCGCTCACACGTCCTACCCAGCATGATCTTTGTTGCCTTAAACTCTCCTGAAACATATTCTTGGTTCTTTCGGTAAAGTCACGTAGAAGGGAAATAATAAAATTATATAAATATAAAACAATTAAAAAGCTCACGACGTTTCGACTGCAACACAAGCAATCATCATTAGGTGTGAAATCCACAGCAAGATTTTTTTTAAAAAGTGGCGGTTTTTCTTAACGTTAGCACCAAGGACAGCGATTTGGCAGTTGGTCAGATGGACGAGTCCATCTATGTTCGGAAAAGAGGAGGGGGGAGCAGAAAATGGAATACGGTCTGAAAGTCACCATAAGCGTGAACACAATCAATTAAGACCTGAAATGGTTGATCAAATCCTTCCAATGATTGCTAAGCCAGAATCCATCTTCTCGGTTGAAATTGTCTCTGTGTTTGTATATGTGAATAGCCTCATGAACGAACCTCTCATGGTAGCCAGATGGCTTGCAAAGAACCTCTGTCTTGGAGAAATCAATGTCATGTGAGCCCACTGAATTATAACAGTGATCTGCCACGGCCGAGGTGTTGGTCCTTCCGTGTTTTAGGTCTGCTTTGTGCTCACGGATGCGGTCAGAGACATGTCGTTTGGTTTCTCCAATGTAACTACTACCACAGAGGCAACTCAGTTTGTAAACGCCAGGGTACTGTATGTCCCGAATCACATATTTTACAGACGGAACCAGATCACGGATTTTATGTAATATGTTGAATCGGACCTGGATCTTGTGTTTATTCAAGATTTTGGAGATCTTTTTTGTGATGCCCGCAATGTAGGGTAAGGTGATAGTTTTGAATGGCTCCTCAAGAGGGTTCTTCTTCATGGTTGGAGTGATGGCTTTGCGGATTGTGTAGTCGGAGTAACCATCAGCCTTAAGAGCTTGATGCACGTGCTTGAGTTCATTGGCAATGTGTTCCTGGTCAGAGATGCATTGGGCTCTATGGTGCAAAGTCTTGATTAGGGAATTCTTCTGGGATGGATGGTGGTGGGAATCCGGTTTCAGGTAAGCATCCGTATGGGTAGCTTTCCTGTAGACAGAGTGGCTCATTGAACCATCAGGTCTCTTTGTATTAGGACATCCAAAAAGGTAGCTTGCCATCTTTTTCGACTTCCATGGTAAATCTGATGGCTGGGTGTATGGAATTGATGTGGTCGAGGAATTGGTCTAGAGCAGGCCGGCCATGTGGCCAGATGACAAAAGTGTCATTCACGTACCTCTTCCATAAGGTTGGGCACAAAGTGGCAGTCTGGATGGCGTCAGTCTCAAATTTCTCCATGAAAACGTTGGCTACAACCGGAGATAGGGGGGAGCCCATTGGGGTGCCCTCAGTTTGTTTGTAGAAAGTTCCATTCCAAGTGAAGTATGTATTGGTTGCAACACTTGCCTGCCAGGTTCCCTTCTGGACTTCCGCTTTGCTTATCATGCCTATCCAACCTTCCGGCATTGTAGAATGAGGCAGAAGGAAGGAACACAGCAGACATCTTCTGCAGTGAACTTCTGTACACACACAGATGCGTGTGTCAATGCGGGGAATGCAGCTGCGATCAAATGTGTCTGCGTTCTGCCCACTGGTGTTTAGAATTCCACATGTCCATTACAGGGGCGAGTCTAATAATAGGGCTATATTGGTAGATTTCATCTACCCCCACTACCCCATCGCTGTATGTATGTTGAACTTCTTTCGCACCGTATGTAGTCAACCGTGCCAATTGTAGGTACGGGGGAAGGATAACAAACTAAACACAAAAGCAGTTCTAAAGAAATGAGTTTTCAAGCTAGATTAAAAAGTGCATAGCTCCAGTGGCTTCCTAATTTTAGAAGGAAAAGCGTTGCAGAGAGCTGCAGAAGTGCACCTGAAAGTGCGCAATGCAGTGACCATCTTTGTTCAATGTCTAGCCAAAATTCTAGATTTGAAGCTTTCGTGACTGCAAGGATTCATAATCTTAGTTTTTTCGGTAAAGTCACGTAGGTAAAAAATTTAAATTAAAATTAATAAAAAATATATATATATTTTTATTAATTTTAATTTCAATTTTTTTACCTACGTGACTTTACCGAAAAAAGTAAGAGTATGTCTAGCCAAAAGCCGCTGCGAGGATGATCGGAGTTCCCGTATTGGTTTATAGTCCTTGACAACATCAATGCTGTTTTTCAAGTTGCAGGACGAGGGGTTCAGTACCATGCAAGTCAATGGTGACGCTGGGCAAAAGCAAACGAAGCAGCATCTTAAGGCGCCAATAATCTGAAGCAGCCATATATTGAATTTGAGTATCAAATAAAAGAAGCCTCTAATATCATGTAAAATCAAAGTCTTAATAAAGAAAAGCTAATTTTAGATTTGAAGCCTTCCTGACTGCAAGGATTGTTTTAATTTAATTCTAGATTTGAAGCTTTCGTGACTGCAATGATTCATATTCTCAGGTTTTTTCGGTAAAGTCACGTAGGTAAAACATTAAAAGTAATGAAAATAAAATAAAACAAAACAAAAATAAAAATAAAATTCACGACGTTTCGGAGGCAACACAAGTCTCCGTCATCAGGTGGGACCGTCACAGCCAGATTAGCTGCATCAAGTGAAGCAATGATTCAAGATGTAATCCCTTATAAGCAAGTTGAAGGGGGGAGGAGAGGGGGGGGGGGAGTTCATCAGAATGTGGTAGCCAATGAATGGAACGTATCGGGAGGGAGGGGGGTGGGAGGGGGAGGGAGCCAACAAAACATTTGGCGACGGCTTGGACGCGGCTGCTGCGCACGCCAACACAATGGGCAGAAAGGGGGGAGGGGAGGTCTGATACACATGATAGAACAGAGGAACGAAAATGCCCATGTTTATACCAATGCAGGCTGAAAAATGAAGAGAGTACTGTTAAAAATAACAGTACACTATTTTAATAACAGGCACTATTTTAATTTACTTCACCGAGTGTTAACATCCCCAGTTATTTTTAACAGTACTCTCTTCATTTTTCAGCCTGCATTGGTATAAACATGGGCATTTTCGTTCCTTTGTTCTATCATGTGTATCAGACCTCCCCTCCCCCCTTTCTGCCCATTGTGTTGGCGTGCGCAGCAGCCGCGTCCAAGCCGTCGCCAAATGTTTTGTTGGCTCCCTCCCCCTCCCACCCCCCTCCCTCCCGATACGTTCCATTCATTGGCTACCACATTCTGATGAACTGCCCCCCCCCCTCTCCTCCCCCCTTCAACTTGCTTATAAGGGATTACATCTTGAATCATTGCTTCACTTGATGCAGCTAATCTGGCTGTGACGGTCCCACCTGATGACGGAGACTTGTGTTGCCTCCGAAACGTCGTGAATTTTATTTTTATTTTTGTTTTGTTTTATTTTATTTTCATTACTTTTAATGTTTTACCTACGTGACTTTACCGAAAAAACCTGAGAATATGTTTTAATTTATTTTATTTATTGTTTTACCTAATTGACTTTACCGAAAAAACCAAAGAGTAACAAAAGCTAATTAATTTTAAAACGCCAAAAAATATCTGCTATTGCCAGTCATAATCTCTATTGTCTAATGTTTTTTTGTGAAAAGTTCACTTATCTCACGTTGTCAATTCCCCTTCTGTCACCTCACTAGCATTGTATAATTTGACAATGGGGGGGGGCCCAATAGGCTATGACCACCTTTGATAAGAAGCCTATCCAGTACCATAATTAATACAAAAAAAAAAGTATGCCAGCGCTGTGCCCCGTGGCATGTTTTCGCTCCTTCCTCAATGCTACAACTCAGTAACATAACGGGTTTCTGATCGACATTATGGGGTCAGAAAGAAATTTCTCTCGATTTCTAGTAATGGCCCACTCGCAGTCGATGCTTGTTCTGACAGCGACGAAGTGAAAGGAAATGTATAGGAATCCAGTTTTAGATTTTGGGCTTTTTTGTCTCAACATACGTTGTCCAGGAGATTAAATATGATGGGTGCAGAGTGGAAGAGTTATTGGTGTTCATGCTCTGCACCACCATATCAATGATTCGAGTGCTTGTCCATTTTCCTTTCATATCTTCCACCAAAAATAAAATGCCTTCTTTGTACAGAGTATATGTGTCAGCACATCCCGAGATGTTGCCCGTTACAACATGCGTTTTTTAGGTTCGTCTGCCAGACAGTTAAACGTTGACTCAATTAATACAATTTTTACATCACGCCATCAAACACCTGCAGCAAACAGGCATGTATAGAGGTGTAAACACAATGCAATTTTTTTACAACGAAACACATCACTTAGAGTTCAACATTTGAAAAAATAAATGGGTTTGCCTCCTCAGTGTTTTCTATTTTGCAGTAGCATCACTATTTTGTTACTGGCTGATGTTCATGCCATCGGATGTACTTTTAGGAATTATCTCTTGGCAGGTAAATGCCCGTGGGTGAACATAACACTGGCCAAGTAACTTCTAGTGGGGGAAATGAGTTTTGGTTGGGTTTGTGATTAATGTATTTTTGAAGGCCTGTTCAGCTGTGAGATTGAGAGAAATTTGTCAGTAAGCTTAACCTACCATTTTATTATTATTGTATGTAGTTGCTTGAAATGAAGCTCTTGAAATCACCATTACTATAATAGTTTGTGAGTCCGTACGATTTGGCAAAAGATTAAGCTTGCCTGTAATTATTCAAATTATAAGGCATTGCAACCAATTAATCTGATGGACACATTTGAAAACACTCGGCTCTGAACAGATCTTGCTGTTGGGATGGTGCCTATGAATACAATGGATGACTTGAATACAAAAGAGGAGCTTGTTTAATGAAACGATTCACGCGGAGTGACTTCAATACAGTTCTGTTAGCGTTCTTCAAAAGCTCGCTCAATGCTTTTTAACCTACGTTATTTGGCAATAACAATGTAAGGTCACTAACGTATTCTGCAAAGCCTTTAGTCCATAACCGAGAGAAAATTGCATGTTTTTATTTTTACAAAGCGCCTCTATTTACTTAGGACACTATGTTCAATGTTATAGAGATAGTTAACTATATTATTGTATCACAATACAGATTTGTTAAAGGAGCTCTCTGTACAGTACCGCACTTGAGAATGTCAGTGAGGGTACATCTGTCGACAGCAATAGAAAACGAATCGTGGATTACCGAACGACACCGATGCGTTAAAATATACATGAACATAAGAAGAGGCGTCGGAGACATTTGATTGTCACAAGACCAAAACACGCACACACAATAGGACAAAGTGTAAACTACATTACGCATTCAAGAATTGGTATTTGTATTGTCGACAAGAGATAGTAAATTCAAAGTATACATAGCGAGATAGCTGAGCAGCTTGCTCACTTATTCGCTGGATTAAGTACAATAATTCATTACAAAGTGTACATTTTAAATCGCAGCTGAAAAGACAGCGCATAAACAGAATTACAATAACTCTTAACGCGCGTGCAGTCCTCCTTTCACGGTGATAGGGAGCGGAGGAAAAACGTTGTTTATCCTATTCTGAGTAATTGTAATTCAGCTGGAAAAAAGGATTATTTCAGCTAAGTGGGTCGTCACTGGTTGGAGACCCATATCGAGTCGTATAAAAATCGACTACTACATTCTTTGCTCTGCTTGTTGATACTTTGGTTTTAGTCATCCCTGTTTTTTTTCCACATGCAACTCATAATTATATTCCAAATGTTTAATCGTTGCCATCATCATCATCGTCATGCTTATTTATATAATTCGTCATGGGACCTACTTTGCCAGTACCAAAATATGAGAATAGGTTTTCCCCTTTTTTATGGCAACAAACAGGTGTTAAGATGTTAAAACACCAAACTGAAACCTTTTACAAGGAAACATGTCTGCATTAACCACAATGCGTGTGGTCAGAATGCAAACAAAAAACATACTCTGATAAGATATGCATTGTCTGTGAAACTGATTGGTCCACACCAGAGACAGCTTTCTTTTGAGCCGAGTCTCAAAACGATATAATTCGTTTTACAAACCTTGCTTAAAGTGTTGACTATTTAAAGTAAATACAAAAGCACAATTAGATGATGGAGGCAACCACATTCAAAAATGATTCTCCCTGAATATAAATAAACACATTAATTTGACTAAAATACATTTGTATGTACGAATAGATACATACAAAGGTCCCTCTTGCCAGGTAGTCTGCTGGAGATATTTAGTGAGTACCTTTTTACGTCGGATATGATACATTTAGTGCACTGTCAGTTCCACACCTGGCCTAAAGGAGGACTAGGCCAGGTTAATACCTTCATCTCAATTGGCAGCGGTGCACCCCATATAGAACAATACCTGGATTAATGGGAGTATTAACATAATACATTGTCTACCACGTGTGAATTATTTTACATTACTCTGTGTGTGTTAATTACAAATCTACGATTTAACATTTAATTACGTGCTTGATCTGCTCATATATCATTTACTCCTTTGCACATTTACAATTGCTGTGCCAACACAAACAAAACAGCATATGTTCAAACAATGCAAACGCCTATCAATCAACACTCTGGCATACAGTTGAACACGTAGTATGCTTTTGCGACCAATATCCATAATAAAGGGAGGGGGGGGGGGGTTATTCGAATAGATCGCGTAAATATAAATGTGTCATTAATCACCTGATTAAGCTGGTTGTAATCACCACTGGAACGTCGTACTCAAAATATTAATGTTGTGGCTTTATTCTCCAACACACCGGTGTGCTGAATTCGTGGCACGTTTTGTTTACGTGACAAATCTTACTAATTGGCTGTGTAGGGTGGTGGTGGGTTAACGACAAATTTATATTTACATGATCCAACCCAAAAAAACGTTATAATGGAATCCAGTTTTCCTTCCACGGCATGAAAATTTTCCATGCAAATATTTTAGGAAGTGACATTTATCACTGCTGTTTGTAATATAATATGCCAATCTACTTTATCGAGGTAAAGGAGAAGTCTAGTTAAGAGAAAGTTGAGGATGACACGTGAAATTTTTGCCAAGATTTGCACTTACAATAATACTTTATTTTTTTCCCCTTATAACAAATAACACCCGTCATAAATTGCCTCATTCTATTCAGTGGAACAAACAAAAGCAGTTAATATAACATTATGGTTTTACTATTAAAACCTCTAAGTACAGTATTTTCTTTTTTCATAAATGGGGGAAATAATTTCAAAGTCAAGGTAGGACATTATGTGTGTGTGTGTGGCACCATTGAAGCCTTTAGTAATCTCAGACATCCATCTTTCCTTCAGTCACAGTGGATGATAGCCAAGCATAAAAGAGACCAGCGACCTTTGCCGGTCTCATAATAACTATAAAGCAATAGTGCACTGCTGATAGCTTCCAAGCTCACACTTGTGTTATCTCAGAGTCTTCCATTTGGACACATAACTGCTTGCTGATAACTATGCTGTGGCTTTAAAATGGAAGTTTTTTGGGGAATTTTGAATGGCTGAAATGCAAGCTGCTTTGAGATAGAAATGCTTCTGTCTACTGAAAAACGCATTCACAAAAATACAGCATTATTTGGTTGCAAATCTATTCTGAAATATCAGAAATTTGAATGTATTTATACTGGAGCAATCCGATGAGCTGAGAGCTCTTTTTCACAGATGTCCAGACAATTTACAAACCAGCAAGTAATGGTGTTGATTAATACATTTACATACAGCACTGACAAGTGACAATTGATGGATAGATCCCTAGTTGGATTGAATGATTATGCGTACAGGGGATTGGGAGAATATGCAGGGGGTATAGGTTGAAGGATAAATAGATGGACAAGTCAATGGATAAATGAATGGATATGTAGATGAATAGACGTATCGATAGAGTAATGCAGCGAGCGATTGATCATATTGTAGCAAAAATATTAATAGGTGGCAGAAAATGTAGGAGAATAAATGGATGGGTGTATGGCTAGATACATGTGCGTATACTGTACTTTAGCTGGGTAGTATATCACAGTTTCTGTAATATCCTGCAGTAGATTTTGTTTGGGACCAGGGAGACCAATTGGCCCAAGGGACATGGCATATCGACTATCTGGTTAATTCGCTTCGGTGCTCGCAAGCGCTATTTTGCAGGCACTGAAGACCGTATCGACTGCATCTGGTCAATTCTTAGCACATGGTTTATGTTTGCACATGGGTGCTCACCTGGTTTCATCTCTCTCCGTCTTTCCCCCTAAAGGCGTCCCTGCAAAAATTACACAGTGCACTTATGAGCTTTGCTTTGTGTGTGCACTGACCACACTGCAATCTGTGCCAGGCGATGCCAGAATGCAAGCTGATGCATTTTCTTGTTGGCTGACCAATGCCGAATTATAATAATGGAAGCACTTTTTTCCGAGCAAGCTCAGGACCCCAGTAAACCTGAATGCTATGGACACACAACATACATTCATTCATTCCGTTCCAAATTTTTCAAACGACCACTCCTCAGTCCTGACAGCGATTAGGATAAGAGTATATATTAATTTATTTGTGCACTATTCATATTCTTGGTTCTTTCGGTGAAGTCACGTAGATAGAAAATAAAAAAAATGAGAACAATACATTTACATAATGAAAGGAAAAAACCCACGACGTTTCGATCACAACACAAGCGGTCTTCATCAGGTAGAGGGAAACGAGTGGGCAAGCCTCCAAATGCAACTGCTTACAAGGGCAGCCAGCGCAAATGTAGGAGCAAAGCACCAGAAGTACAAGTAGTGCGTTAGAGAGGGGGGGGGGGGTAGAGATAGGGGGAGAGAGGGAGGGGGATAGAGATCGAGGTGGAGCTGAAAGGCGAGGACACAGTCCAAGTGTGTTAGACAATGGGGGCAGGAAGAGGGTAGAGATAGGGGGGAGAGAGAGGGGGGTAGAGATATGGGGAGAGAGGGGGTAGAGATGGGGGGGGGGATTGCACCTAGCTACACCAATCCACACTGCTGGTAGAGGTAATTTTATTATTATTATTATTATTTTATATCTACGTGACTTTACCGAAAGAACCAAGAATATAAATTCCTGTAGTCACAAAAGTTTTAAGTTAAAAATTGTGCACTATTGCCAATGGCTGCCATTCCTGAAAATTACATGCTGAAGAGAAAAGTACGTCACCAATGCAATCGTAAGTTGAATTTCTTGACACAACTACAGCTGCAACTTGTATCTGTAAAGCATTCATTAGCGGGCGTATCATATGCCGCTGTATAACAAAGGCAGAGAATGTGTGTGTTTGAGTAAAAATATCAATTAAAATTTTCACAAACATGATGCAACTGCCTTCATATCTAGCGTGTTAGTGCAGGTACATGAAACGGCATTGGCTTTTAATCCTCTAGTCCTGAATTACCCTTTACAAATTACTTTTCTAAGCTGGATCACATTGGTTCAAGTGCGTGTATGAGAGTAAGGCTTACTATTCAAATTATAATTTGAGATGAATTACTGCAGTGTAAAAGGTTTGCTTTTTTCCCCCTGCACAGACCCTAAAAAAGACAGCATGTGGAACCATTGCACCCAGCTGACTGCACATTAACGCATGCATTATGACACATTCGTGGTTATTGAACAAAAATTAGCACTTACGCACACACGTGCATACAAAGACAAGTATCCCCCGTGTAGCAGACTGTTGGGGAAAGCTCTGTACGTGAGGACCGACGAAGGCTGTCACGGCACATGAAGGATTGGTTGGTCAACGCCACGCCTCGCTGACTTTGTGTCCTGAGTGTTGATGTTGACACACCACACTCAGAACTCATTTAAGGCTGAGATGTAAGTTATCCTATCAGAGGTTCAGGACGGTTTTAGATACACTTGCCACCTATGGTATCTATGGCCAGGAATCGAACCCAGTTCATGGGGTTCGCAGCACAAAGAGCAGTCCATTTTACCGCTATTCCATACCCACTGATCCACACACACACTTAACAATTATTGTTCTTTTGTATCAGACAGAGCCTTTCGTGATGCATGAGTATAGCTAATGCCTGGGTTGTGGTTTTGTATATGTGTTATCTATGAATTTGATATAAACTGGCACATCACTGAACATTTTGTAAAGTTTCTGCCTCTGTGTGTAATCTGAACGAGTTTCATAATCAAAGTTTTTGGGTTAGATCGCGTAAGTATAAATGTGTCGCAACCCTCCACCACCCGACACGGCCAATCGGCATAAAATGTGTCACGTTAACAAAACGCCAATTAGTTACTTCTTCAGCCCACCGGTGTGTTTGAAGAGTGAATCCCCAACATTTAGAATTTGAGTACGACGTTTCACTGGTAATTACATCCAGCATCTTCGGTAGATTTGCCAGAATAGTGAAGCCATCCACCTGCTTCCGGTCTTAAATAGTGCAGGATGACATCACAATTGTTGAACCCCATCAGGTTTCAAGATCAGAGGCGGAGGTGGGGAGGGGGTATTGTAATTATATAATAGATTAGTAAATATCAGTTAATTAGTATGTGATTTCTCTATAAGGAATTGTAATATGTATTGTGTGTTACTTTATAATACGCTTCAACATTTGTGTTCATTATTATTTTTCCCAAATACTCTGACATTATTAAGTTTTGGCGAATTATTATAAAAACATTTTTTAGAATGAACTATAACATTTTAGAAAAAATAACTGACCAAATGAACAACTTGTGCAAATATATACGCTCGCATTTTAAACAGGCATGCACATCCACAGCGCATGTACAAATCTGCATGCCGTGTGAAATTTTAAAGAAAGTACAAATGAGATGCACTCCTTCGTTTTGCACAAACTTGAGCACGTCAAACTCAAGGATGAATACATTTCATGCCATAAACGTGATGCAGGAGATCTTTATTAGACTTGCTACATTTTTAGATGACTGCTGACAAAAATAGGAATTCCCATGCAAAATCTGAATGTTAATGCATGCTGTCTAAACAACTTACAAAACCCATAATTCAGATTCTAATTAGTTGTGGATAAAAAAAACAACGGTAAAAATATCAAATTCGACATTCTACAGAATGAGCAGTGAAGGGCGAAGATATTAGATACAAGCCACATTACATTTCCAATATAATCCCAGCGATATTCGCATGCGGTGTTGGAAGGGCCACCTTCATTTAGAGTGAGAGTCAGGACCTCATCCCGGATAAAAGGGGACAGATTGCATGGTGAAAACAAAGGACATTGTCCAAACATTCCGTCTCTTGGGATTTCCCGTGAGTCAACAGCCGTTCCGAGTTCTTAACCTTGATGGATGCTAAACGACAAGCTGTCACAGAAAATAAACAAGCAGTAGACAAAATTGAACGTTAGGTGAGCGCGTTTCTCTTTGTTTAAGAAAAGGAGAATTAAAGTATTTCGTGACCTTTTTTGTAATTTTCTGTATTTTACACTATTTTTTATCGTTTTTTTTGCATTGTTCGCTGTTTGTGACTTGCCCAGACTGGACAACTGCAAAAACAGAGCTTCACAGCTCATCAAATTCCTCCGCCAGTCTGAATAAAAATTCAGATTTTCAGAAATGTTCCAGAAGAAATGGCGCAGCCTCTGTGCACTGGTTTAATTATTGAATGTAAATGATTATAAAACACAATAGACATTTGCTAAATGACAATTTTCAAGAGCACTTGGCAATTCATATGAACTGTACTTGTAAACCTGTGGTTATATTAGCCGAGGCACTGTTGATCTTCGGTATTTTGTTTTAAGTAGTGCCATAACTAAAGTCTAAGTGGATGAGTGCTTCGATCGTTTATTATTACAATTGAAGTGAGAAACCCATTCGAGTTAATAAATATATTGAAAGGAAATTCCTTTAGTGAAAAATAAAAGTGCAAGCTTACAAGGAACAGTGTTTGAATGAACTCTTAAGCATAAAACAAAAAAATGACGTGAAAGAAGGTAAGATTGTGAAAACAACGCACTTATCTTAGCAAAATACGTAAAAGGATAGCTTGAAAGCAGAGAATAGTACAATTACTTTACTTATTTAATTGCAATCGACTACATTGAGAATAACAGAATAAAAATAGGTGCATTTGTCTTTAAATGTTATGCAATTTAAACTGCCAGAATAATGTGTAATTATAGGAATGGGAATCAACAATTTTGAGAGTTTTGGATATGATCATTTGTGTATCAGTGACTGAAACAATTATGTTTGCACTTCTCCGTCATTGATTCAGTACGTGAAATGAAATGTGCTCTGGTACAGATAACAAATTAAGCTCATATGTCAGGAGTCTTTTGTAACTGAGTCTCAGCAAAGAGATCCGAAATTTGAATCCAAAATTATTTGGTGAATCTGCTCCATTAACAGTGGTGCACAGCCACAATTAACACAAATCTCAACACATTCGTCAATAACACTGCTTTAAAATGGAAACATGTGTCATGTCAGGAAATGGTCCCTCTTAATAGTACATACATGAGAAAGGGTCATTGCTCGAAAGGAAACCTATTATATATTTTCCTTTCAAGGCAGTGTTATTGACCAGTTTTTGTTGTTGTTACATTTGAATCCAAGGTAAAGGTGCAATCCTGCATTTGTTTGCTCACACCAGTGCTGGAAGTGGGGACTCCACGAGAGACAACTCGAGGGGATATTTGGCCTACTCTTCCACACTGGCCATATGTCTTGGAAGAGGTAGGAGCACCACGCATGACCTGCCAATCGATCACCCTGTTCCAGGTATCTTCTACAAAAGTGTGATTTAGCCACATTGGGCTACCATTAGCTTATACATGAAGGTTTAACAAATATATAGTTTACTGGACATACCAGCAACATTTTGTGGATCAAAAATTGTAGAGCTACTTCTTTTTATTTCCGTACCAGACAATGCCAAGTGATTCTAGCTGGATCTGCTTGCTATGGCAACTTGCTGGTCCAGTCACATGCTGAGCTTCTGTCATCACAATTTGCCCATCACCATCAATGAGTGCATTTTCCCTCAAGAGAGACGCATGGCTGGGAATCAATGTATCGAGCAAACACACTCGCAGCACACAAGTAAAAATGAGGAACATTTTTTGGTACAAAAAATCGTTCCTGTAAATGCGGCAGAAATCTTGCAGGAGTTTGTCTGGCTGGTGTGCATGGATACTTAGATTTGTGTAGCTTATTTAAGAACTATTCCATATTTTCAACAGTTAGTGGTCCAGTCAATTGAGGCACTTTTGTGCACATTCTAGGGCTATCTTAGGACAATGCGGAGAGAACAAATTGTCATAAAATCTAGCCTTTTATCTTGTCTCCAGAAATGCTCAATGCTCAATGCCATCATTAATTCTCCTTTGTTGGTCTGAGTTTTTGTAAATACCTCTGTACCAACTCTCTTCCGACGAATACAAATATTTGTAAAGGCATTTTTTCCATTGTTGCATTTATTCTGGCAATTAAATAATTGCCAATTGCATTATTATATGCTGGAATATGAGCTGAATTAAACGACTTGATAGCATAATTTCTTAGCTCATTCTGAATGTTTAACTTTTTTGAGGGCCTCATACCAACATAAAATAATATCCTGTACTGTTCAAAGCAGTTCATCTGTAAGCTTAATGTGCAATTGTAATATTTAATATGGAACCAATTTTGTATCAGATGTATACTGACTTCAACATTGTTATGTTACTCCTTTGCATTTCATAATTTGTGTTGCAAGCCGTATATGACAGAATGTTGAGGGTCTCTGATGTTAACTGCTTCCTCACACCACCCAGGCGGTAATAATGATGTCTGAAGTAAAACAAAACCTACGCAATAATTCAGTCATTGTGCAAGTGTCTTTACCTGCAGATACATTTTAAATGATACTCAATCCAATATTTAATATGTTGCACTTATAACTGTGGGGAAACCGTGTGCTGTACATTTTCCCAGCCAAAAAGCACACCTTAATCTCCCTGAGCCACATGTGGATCGTGATTACTGTAGGCTGCCTCGGTGATTGCATCAGTCGCATTTCCCTGATAACAAAATTCCCCTAAGGAGGCTGGAGCTGCATTGCTTTTAAAACAACATTTATCTGCAAGGAAATATTTGCCAAAAATGTATCCACAGTCAAAGCAAAATATATTTGGCTCTTACTGCAGACCTTATATTGTGTTGTTACATAAATACCATGCAATGGTTGTCAAGAACATTTATCTTGTTATGCAAGTGTATGTTCACTGTGTGTTGACCCCTACTTTATATTGAGTGGTATGGTATCTACAAGTATTGAATAATTAACCAGTGATAAACCTATTAGGGTTATTAATTTAACATATAATGGAATGTAATTGCAATAGATCAGAACCTTTTGTGGCTCACCTTTGAATTCACAATTTAGAGCATCCAATTAACGATTGTCCCAGCCTTTTAATGCTTTTTAAAAGCAATATCCAATATTATACTAATTTCCTTGGCCCTGAAAGTGACAAGATTCCCCATGCGGATGCCTTGTCAAATAATGTCTTGCAATTAGATATGCTGCTGTCATCCCTCGTCAAGATCTGATAAATCCTTTAATTGGCATGTGAAACTCAGCTGTGTGTGCAGTATTTGCATACATTTGTTTAAATAATAAACGGATTATTTGTTGGTGATATCAAACGATCTCGGCAAGTCAGAAGGGAAAATAGTTGACACCTAAATTGCATACGCAGTGGAGCTCAAATTTGTTTTAATTTCGTGCGGTTGCAGTTGTAATCATATTAAAACTTATCTGAGAAGTGTCAGAGTACAGTCCCACGACACTGCATATGCCCCTCCGCTCACCCTTCATCAGCCACACCAAATCAATACGTGCTTATCATCACATTGTCATTAGCCAGCCCTCCTTCCATTGCCCTCCTACCACATGTTTCCTGCAGCAAATCTCATGTCCTGTTTGGATCAGCTCAAAGTTACACGTTAAACCTTGGCGAAGGTGAAGCAAACGTGTCATTATTATTAATTTCCTGCTCAACACTTTTGTGGAACAGTCTTTTTTGGTTTCATCACTTGGGCCATTCACAATTGATTGCCTTTTTAAATGTAGCAACAAATCCTGTGCTCATATAACAAGGACTGAATGATGGACAGACAGTATGCACTTTTTAGTTTAACACGTAGGCTTTCGCGATCAATATCATCAATTTTTAGTTTTTTTTGGGTTAGATTGTGTCAACATGTAAATGTGTCGTTAAACCCGCCACCACCCGACACAGCCAATTAGTAAGGTTTGTCACGTAAACAAAACATGCAAATTCGTTACTAGTACAGCACACCGGTGTGTTGGAGAGAAAATCCACAACATTTACAATCTAAGCACGACGTTTTGCCAGTAAATACAACTAGCGTCATCAGGCGACAGCCATATTTATGGAAAAATCCTCCAGTTTCGTTCCTTAAATAGACGGATAGATGTGATGACGTCACTTGTGAGCCCTTATTGTGTGAAGGGGGCGGATTAATGTTTAATAGGCAAACCTCTACAAAGCATCATTGCCTCTAACCAAATCAATCTAAATGCACCCTATCTCATCAGATATTGGAAGCTAAGCAAGTTTGAGCCTGGTCTTGTCGAGCTTGCCTGGTGCTGTAGTAGTGGGGCTGCAAAGTGGCCAGGAGATGGCAGTGGTGAGTGTTCACCTTTGTACGCATCGGATTTATCTGGATCCTCCAGTTTATTCCCACTCGCTAAACATTCATGAATGGTATCGTGACCAAAATATCCTAATGATGGACCCTCCTCAGTCTTGCAACTCAGTGAGGCTTTCCTGGGTAAATATTTGTAATTACTCTGTTATCATTACTACTACAGGAATTACAGTCATAATAAAATAACATAGTAATGTATATCCCGTTCTCAACTGAATGCTGGGTGAAGGCCTCTTGATACTGTGTTGATCACAGGGGTGGTTTGACCATGCCTCACTATTCTGGTCAGTTCAGGTTGTTGAGGTGGATAGCCCAGGTTCAGCTGAGATATCGCTCGCCACTGGTGTTAGCTGTTGCTGGGAAATAACTCAGACTGCCAGGCTCATCGTGCAGTGTGCTAACCGCTACGCTGCTGCCCCACCAAGGAGTAATTATATTCCATTTAGCGTTGCAATGGCAAAAAAAGTCACGCACATTGTGATTAGAGTCCCCATCAACTTTAAAAAGAAAATGCACGACAAAACGAATCGTAAAATTACACGCAACATGTAAGTCTGCAGACTACAGAATTTTACGGGGAAAACCAACATAGCTGTGGACATCAAATAGAGGGCATATGCACATGTATAATCTACAGATAATTCTAATTGGCAGAAGGTGTGACATTTAGGTGAAAATATCAGAAGGTTGTTTTGTAGCTTTTTGCGATTAACGTTTAATAGACCATAGTTGCAACCTGTTGAGCCTGGCTGCTAAGATAAACTTGTATTGCTGTTTGCGAAAACGTGGGTTTCGACATGATACTCTGTGGCCTAATCATTTCCTACCTAAGTACACATTATATAATTTAACAAACTATGCCAAAGATTTTGATATCCCTTGAGGCAACAGCAAAATCTGATAAACGTGGGATAGATATCCTGCCAATATTGTCTGGCCTCCAAAAGATCAAAGAGGAACTGCTATAGGTAACGCCTGCAATAAATGTAAACTGAGACCAAGTACATCAAAAACCATACCAATATGCATCTAATTTCACCACACTCAGAGGCTGCATGACCTTAACATCTCATTCTAGTAATCGGCCAGCGGTTGGCACATGATCCAAAGCTAGTGTACGCAGGGCCACCAGATTGCACACTCACTTAAAATTACCACCACACCAATACCAAGCAGTTTCCGAAGATAAAGGGGTATCATGAACGAACTGGCAGGCTCCGCCTGGGAGAGCCGTTACGCAAACACCACACAGCTATCTGGAGAGTGCGGATCACTTTCCTTTCAGCTGAGAACGTTGACATCTAACTGTGGCAGATGGAAATTTGAGACAGCCTCTGCTACCATCAGGAACTCCCACATAATGATTACTAGGCCGCACGAGCAGTTACCTGGATTTCAGCTCCCACACCACTCAGGGCCAATGTGCTGGGGTGGGTCCTGCATCATAAAAAATCCCTTTGGCCTACCAAAATGCACTTTCCCGCACAGCATATCACTGTTTTGGTGGCCCACAGAACATCTCAATTGCCTCCCACCCCATACCATCCTAGGGAACCTGGAGCTGGACCTGATGCCACCTCTGAGGACAGATTAACAGGTTCAGGTGTGATGTCCTTAATGTGACAAAACTTGCCATGCTGGGAACCTCTGGGACAGCCCACTGTGGTGCAATGGAAGAACCTCTCAAGCGCGTGCTGGTTGGCTGCTCCTTCAATGCATGACTCCCCAGAGGTCCTCCTGCACTCAACACTGCTGAGCAATTACCTTGCTTGTATTACTGCATTGCATTTAATAAATTTGTTTACATAAGACAATGTGTGTTTTGGTGAGGCAGTTGCGCATGGCATTAAATATGGGCATTTGCTTTCTTAGTATTCCATTGAGTGTGCTTCAAATTGCACAAAATATTGTGCTAATTTTTCCTGAAGCACGTACCATGCGAAACTGCAAATCCTGTTGCTGTGGGCACTCAAGACACACGGCAGTACGTGTCTTCTAGAGCACAAAGATAAGGGCTCGGTAATGAATATGCAGTGTATACAGCCACAAGGAAGAAAAGTGCCCCACACCCATGGCGTGTAATTAATGCATAGATATCAAGCCTCGACAGCTGCCTCAGCGTCCGTGGACTTAATAAATTAGAATAAAACTCACGGTGGCATTCCTGCTGAATTTGGCTGCCTGAAGATTTCCTGGTAGTGTGAAAAGAAGTGTGCTCCACATGCTGTCAACTGCAAGCACAGTTGGCCACATTTGCACCGTGCCGAGTCTCATTTGAGTAAAATCCTTGCAGCTCAATACGTGTGCCAGGTACTATTGTGTATAGTAATAATGCTGTTTTAGCTTCCATTTTCTACTATAGATTGAATATCTATGGAACCTTTTTGCCATTATCCAAAATGATGTAAAATAAGAATAGGTTTTACCCTTTCTGGCAATTGCCTTATTTTTGGTAATTTCCAGAGAGGGTAAATACCTATTTTTTTCATCATTAATATATTGAATACCTGAATGAATGAAAGAAAATTAATTGTGTATGCCTATACAGTACACAAATATACATATCCATTGCGGCCTTTTAGACTGCCGGGGCAATTGTTGTTCACAAACGCCGATTAAGGTTGCTGCATATGTTTTCCCAGTTGTGCTGCATAGCTCTCTGCTGTTTAGCAACCGAATTGTTCACATTGGTTGTCTTGCATTACCAATAGCTATGTAACAAACAAAAAACCGTCAAAACGGTTTCCAATAAACATTTTATGAAACGAAGGCAGTTGGCTGCAATGGTATAACGGTTTGCACACCGGATTGCAATCTAGAGGTCACCAGATCGGTTCCATCTCCAATTCTGTCCATCCAGAGGTATAAAAGGGTACATCACAATTAGTCGATCAGCTGATTGCGTGTAGTGGGGTAGAGTGTGGGTATGCCCATCGTGAAATAGTCGGTGAAATACCCCTTAGAGCTCTGGCGAGGCCCTTCTGCCAGCAGTAGCGTGAGCAAGAAAACAATTGCAGGATGTTTTCCTTTATTTTATTCTTTGTTGAGCAACGAGGGCATAGTTCCGTGCCGCCATACTGTTTGCATGTTTGCATGTTCGCACGTGCCAATCGGTCCATTCATTACTTGTGTCCCACGGGAAACAGTTACCATTTTTGTTTATTTACAACTTGCCGTTTAACAGCCCTAGTTTTCAGGAGGGAAACTTTGGACACCATGCTAAACAACACGTGGTATAACCAGAGGTGGGACAAAGTCATTGTTATGCAAGTCCAAGTCGAGTCGCAAGTCATCAAATTCATGACTCGAGTCTGACTCGAGTCCAAGTCACATGACTCGAGTCCACATCTCATAGGTGGGACAAAGTCATTGTTATGCAAGTCCAAGTCGAGTCGCAAGTCATCAAATTCATGACTCGAGTCTGACTCGAGTCCAAGTCACATGACTCGAGTCCACACCTCTGGGTATAACCTACAAACACCTCGGAGAGCCATTTAGGTTGGCATGGCACCTGCTGTGGTGTGGTTACCACCATGTCCAACCTCCTTTGTGCTCCCTAAACGTTGGTGAGACTTTTATGAAGACGACGCCCTTTACCAAATGAAACCTCATTGCATCTCAACAACCCTTTTAGGAGGGTCCTACATTGGCATGTTTTGCCAATTCCATGAGTGGTTGGCATGTGGGAGGAATTAAAGTATTTGCAGAGAAGCCACACACATGCAGAGGTAACAAACACTCAATGATTTGCACAGATAGTTGCAAGAAACGATGGGATTGCTCCTGACTTTATGGCCTATACCTCACAGCCCAAGCCTGTTTTTAGATGGTTTTCTTATTCAGTGTCCCATCCAAACGCTAATCTGATATGTTTGAGTGCATTCAGAATAATTTGTCGGAGGCAGGTAAACGTCGACATCATGTGGAATATTAGGCTGAGTGGACCTATGGAAGGCTTATTCAAGATACACATATCACATAGCACTGGTGTTCTTGGCCAGAATTTGAACTCAGGTTGCAGGAATTGTAGGACACAGTGCCATCAGGCTATCCTTCTCCACACCCATAAGCACACAACATAATTTATGTATTTACCCATTCTCAATAATGATTAAAATTATTTCAATATCATAACATGTACATATATACAGCCATGTACAATTTACAAGGGTTACTAAAAATACATATTAATTTCTTGCACCACCTGGGTCCCTTTTAATGGCATTCAACCATTACAAGAATATATTACAGTACAGGCAAATGCTTTTTCCATATCAGAGAGGCTTTTGATATATTATATGTAAAAATAATTACGCTTAAAAAACGGTCATTTGAAAACACCAATACAACATCTTTAAATTAGCTATGGTACATTATTATATCATCTCTATCCATTTTGTATGATGTCATGTACGCTAATGTACAATGTAATAAACCTGCTGCCTTCACCATCTCCTACCTTTGAGGCATAACTTCCCCTGTATCCTTTAATAAATAGCTGGATAAGCCTCGGGTAAAATATGAACATTGCAAATTGAATTCTAGAGATTTGTTATACAATAATATTAAAGCTCTACAAATTGGGTTGTCTTTTTAATACAAATGTGGTGAGGTTATTTTTCACAGTCTTGTCACCATAAAATAATACATTTGCTTTTCCCCATGAAATTAGCCTGACCCAACTCTTGAGGGTTGAACATGTATGTGTATATTGGATGGTTGACATCTGCCTGAACCACTCTTTCAGAGCGTAGATGTGCGTTGTTCGATGTTAGGTGGGTGTAGATCACCGAATAGCTTCACAACGGGCATCGTCTGCCAAGGCCACTCTGTGACGTGCCAAACAAAGCTGTTAAGCATTCCAAAAGTATTTCCCTTTGACCGTAACACTCAGGGGTAATTCGCTGTAAAATTAATAAATACTTATAATATTCAAGTTCGCTAATTTCTTATCGCCAATTATTTATAATTTGCACCGTGTAAGTAAAGGTACAGAGCAAGGAAGCAATGTTAAGATGACAATGGACCCTGTAATGTGATGCATTTAAATCTTGCAATTTGTTACTCATTTCACTGCTGGTGAAAGGGTCCGCTAATAGAGTGAGTTCTAGGGAACCTCTCTAGATTGCATTCTTGGCCTAATCTCCATGCTGGCCAACTATCTTGGAAGAAGTGAGAGTACCCACACTTTACCCCACCACTCACGACTTAACTTTCATTTGATTTAACTATGGTGCACCCATTTCTACTGTATATTTTACTGGGTGGACAGAGGCAGGGGGATTTAAGAAGCGCGCCCATTGTTTCCACTGCCATGCCAGGAGATTGAATCGAACCGGTGACTAATGGGTTGCAAGTCCACCATTGCACCACTCCAGCGTCCAAACATATATGTAGGGTATATCTCTCTCCCTCTTAGCTGGGTTAGGTCAAATTATACAAACCCTTAGTATTAAGGGTTTGCTATGCAATCATTACTGACTTGGATTCAATCATCAACATATTTTTCTTCACAATCTGGTTTTATCTGAGGTGGTAGTCATTATTCAGTCAAACATCTCAGTGCCGTTACACTAGCATGAGTCACACTGCGACATAAGGTTTTGGTGAAGCTCAGCAATAGACAGGCATCAATGTATGTTAGAGGCTAATGCATTTTGATTTGTAGTAGTAATATGAATAGACTTCAGCCCTTTTCAATACACTTGCTGAGTGAATTAAGTATGTTGCGCAATGGCAACTTGGAATAGTTATTGTTATACTACGTGAGTATGAAGCTTATCTGCTTCATGAAATGCCCAGTCCAAGGATTTTACTCAAATGAGACCCGGCACAGTGCAAATGTGGCCAACTGTACTTGCAGTTGACAGCATGCAGAGCACACTTCTTTTCACACAACCAGGAAATCTTCAGGCGGCCAAATTCAGCGGTAATTCCACCATGAGTTTTATTCTAATATGGTAAAATTTCAGCTCTTTGTCAATCCACTGTTGGATTAAGTTCTCCTCTTGCCATATCGGCCATGGAGTTTGCTTGACCATAGTTTACTACACTGACCAAGTGCACATCAGTCATGGGGTTTGTTTGACTATAGTTTGCCACACTGACCAGGTGCTGGTTGGTGAAAGGGGTGACACTGGACTGGATCAGATACCACTTGCAACTGTGGCTGAAAATCTCACTCTGGTGACCAAATGTATAGTGCAATGTGTTTTTCACTGTGGCACTGCTCCACGTTGTTAGTATCATACCACTATAATTTGTCCAACATGACTCATCGGCAGTGTTATTTGTATATTTGAATAAATGTCACATTTGCAGTGTGGGTTGAGGGGATATCACACGCAGTTGGAGATATATTCTTCATAGCATTGGTTACAAACAGCAATACAAATAACATGGACATTTAAATAGCCAACTAAACTAGCACAGCAAAATAAAATTGACATTTATACCACGTAATAACTAGAAAATGAAGGAGACACGTTTAACTCCTGAAGAAAACTTAAGATTGTTTGGAACAATATTCGACAGCATAGGATCAATTCAGTAATATGAATGCTATTCTAAAAGTATACAACATATCTATAAACATGTCCCCATGTGATTAACAAGCACGCAGTAAATATTGTGGCTGCACAAACTGACCAAATGTCATCTTTTCACGTAGAAATGAAACATTTTTTTTAGTTCATGAGCCTCTGGGTCTTCCAAATCAATGTTTCGCAACAGCATTTTAATTTCTGACATTGCTAATGAGACCCAGAAGGTCGAGACTGGTCCAGAGTACGCCTGTTTAAGCAAATTCTGCTGTGAAACATTGGGTCCAGAAGGCCCACAGGCTAATGGACTGAAAAAGTATATATTATATGCCGAGCAATGGATTTTTTGGTAAATGAGAAGTTTTATTTTCGTATTGGCATTCAGTGAGGAATTAGTCTCATGATTCAAAGATATTTACTTTCCTAAGTACACATTTTTTTTGTTCAGCTGTTGAACGCTGGTGGCTTTTTGCCGAGGAGCGAGTTAGTGGGTGACACTGCTGTGCTAAGTTGCCCGGCCTGAGCGCCATTTTATACGGCACTCTGCAAAAGAATAAGATAAGTAATATTTAAACACACTTTTTTTTAAACACGCTTTAATGAAATGTACCGTACGAGTAATGGCAGAATTCTACGACTCCAGGAAGTGGCCCCGAGGCTTGCCATAACCAAAGGGGCCGTGGTGATTTACAGCCAACGTGAGTTGAGCGTGGACAGTTAGACCCAAGGCGAAACATAACATATACAAAAGATGGTTTAAATGTTTATTTTTTATTTTTAATGATAGAATATTGTCATCAGTATGACATAAGTATACCAAGTTTGCAGTCGATACCACATTGGGAAGTGGGTTAAAATTGCGTTAGAAGATTCGAGGATACGACAACAACAACAGACAGAGTGAGTT
The DNA here is from genome assembly GCF_965212315.1 of Lampetra planeri. Lineage (NCBI taxonomy): Eukaryota > Metazoa > Chordata > Hyperoartia > Petromyzontiformes > Petromyzontidae > Lampetra > Lampetra planeri. Next base: position 4,927,705 of record NC_136120.1, read on the forward strand.
AATAAAATGCGTGTAAAAAGATTGTTTAACAAGATTTATATATATATATTTATTATAGAATATAGTATTGTCATCAGTAAGACATGAGTATACGAAGTTTGCAGTCGATACCACATTGGGAAGTGGGTTAAAATTGAGTTACAAGATTTGAGGATATGACAACAAGAGAGTGAGTTCATAGAAAGCATGTAAAAAGATTGTTTAAAAATAAATATTTTTTTATGATATAATATATTATTGTCATCAGTAAGACATAAGTTTACGAAGTTTGTAGTCGATACCACATTAGGAAGTGGGTTAAAATTGAGTTACAAATTTTGAGGATACGGCAACAACAACATCAACAACAACAGACAGAGTAAGTTAAATAAAAGCGTTTAATAAAAACAGTCACATCGCTTAAGTCCAAACCACCATCGCCAGCTTTTTTTTGCCATTAGCACGGCCAGTCCCACTAAGTTGAGACAAGCGGCGAAATCTTTCCCAATCCCCATCACTTAGCGGGCAGACCGGAGGTGGCGGTGAGCATTCACTGATAACCTCGGCACCACCGCCGCGTCCACCCTCCTGCCACTCGTCATAGGTGGCTCCTGAGCTGCGCCGTGGCTCCAGTGAAATTACCGTGCCCAGTCTTCTTCTTCTTCTTCTCGCGTATGCCAATTCTATAAATTGTACGTCCGGGGTTAAGTTTGTGAGCCATGCGATAGCTTAGGGAGTAGCGCAACTAATACTGCCAGAAGGATAGGCATAGAATGCAGGTTTAGGTGGCCGTGGTCACGGTGGGTCAGCTTTATTGTCTCGCTCGCGAAAAACGTGTGCACACTCACCGGCTGCTGTTCAGAAGCGGCTGATAGATTGAGCCACCACAGTTTTCTTGGCAGAACAAAACCCTGCAGCACAGTGTTGGTATCCTGTTATCCTGTTAGGAACTTCGGCAAATGAACCACAATAACTTGCTGATCTCGCCAAGGAGCATAAACCATCACGCGAACTCCGCTCATCCTCGGAGCAGATGCATTTGGATAACCGTCGAACAGAGATGATCACCGCATTGCGCACTTTCAGATCCACTTCTGCGGCCGATATTAAGAAGCCACTGGAGCTATGCACTTACATCTAGATTGACAACTCATTTCTTGAGGACTACTTTTTGTGTTTAGTTTGTTGTTTTTCCCCCGCACCGCCGATTAGCATGGTTGGCTATGTATGGTGCGAAAGAAGTTCAACACACACGCAAACAACACGGCGCTCGCCAGCGGTCTGAGTTGACTCCGCTCCATCCAGTTGTCTGGCATGGCCATCCCAGATTGTTTTCCAGGATCTCATAAATCGATTTCAAGCATGTGCCCCCCCCCCCACCCACCCAAAGTGGCGTGGCAGAAGATGCCTGACTGGTGGTGTAAAATGCCCACGCGTGGATACCAACCAGTGAAGTCGGGTCGGTTTTTATTCACCACCATTTCCTCCACCAGCGAGTCACTCCGTTGTTGTTCAGCATTCTTGAGTCACGGCTTGGAACTCCAACGCACATTCAGGAGTTCTTTATTATAATGGGCCTGCAATCAAACATCACTATCATTTTCAACAATCTACACATGGCCTTTAGAAGGTAACCTATATAAATCTGTGACCCCTTTATAGGGTCCAGAAATAAAATAATATCCATTTAATGATGTTATTGCAATCGAAAGCAATTGAAGAATATATATGCGTCAAAATGTCAATAATGAAGCTTATTAACCCTGCTCCTCGGGGGCAGTTGAAGCCACTAACGTTGAATATTTTATAAGGGTAATTTAACCTAATTTATACTGCAGCAGAAATAGCACAATATCTGTAGTAAATGTGACGTTTTCTCTGAATTACCACAAAAGTATAAATTCATTGATGTTTGGCTATAAGGTGCTGGTAAATTTATCTTGTAAATAGCAATGAGCACTGGAATTTGTCGTGCATGTGTGCTTTGCAATTATTATTTTCCACCCCTGCGGATTTAGGACACTTTGCTAAATGTGTATAATATAAATGTAACAGTGTGTAGGCACGATGCTATTGGACATCATCAATGGTTGTGGTAAGGCATAAGCCATATATTTATGCTAAGGATTGGTTTTATATTTCCTTGAAAGCACTGGAGAATAGAGGAGATAGCTCTCATGCTTAAGAACGGTGAGCGAGAGAGAGAGAGTCTGAAATACAGAGAATATGAGGAAGCCTGTTACTGACCATAGCAGCAAAGGAATTTGAGTGACTTTCCCTTGCACAAAGATTGGTGAGAGGTTGAGAGACGCGTCAACTACTGTTGGAGGAAGTGGGAGGGAGAACCAGATAGACTTCATCCAAGTTTCTCACTTCCCATAACCTGTCACTGGCACCTACTTGTGAATGCAATGAAAAGCAAGCTCCTGCTGTTACCTTAACGTTATATTACCAGCAATTATGAGCAATAACCCAAAACATTTTATTTTTGGGGATTACGTTCCTTATTCTGGCTTCAATATTAAAGTGATTTTTGTTTAAATTGGAAATATAGTACATCTGTAAAGGTGTATGTGTACGTTTACAGTGTGTGTAGGTGTACGTGTGTATATGTCTTGGCAGGGAACGGTAGCACAGTGGTTAGAACACTGTGTTACGATCCCGGCAACCCAAGTTTTATTCCCGCTCATGGCCAACACCAGTGACGATTATCTGGACCGGTCCTGAGCCGCTACTCGCCTAAATCAGCCTCAAATGAGAACCTGATGAGATGTGTAAACATTGTCACGAGGGAGACAAAGGCGACTGGGCGTGGTGCTGGCCACCCACTCCCTCATGTGCAGTGCTGGCCTTCATAGGTGCTCTCTAACAGCACTTGCCCCAAACGTTTATATGGGGGATATTTGATATTTGTCATTGTGTCTCACCGAAGTTAAATGCAAGCAGGCAAAAACATAAGTCTGCATTTGACTTGTAACTTTGGCATTTCAAACCTTATCAGAGCCAAACCCTTCATACAAGTGAAGTTCATAGAGGCCATTCGTTGTGTTAAATATCATTTACCGAGGTCAGTTTGTTTAAGGTCAACATGGTTTTTGGCTTAGTATTCGTAAAAGTGCTTCGTGTGGCTGGGCATCACTGTTAGAATACCCATCTAGATTAATTTGCTTTGCTCATTGGAATATGCTGCTAATGATACTGACCTTAGGCGGAACAAGTTCATACCTTTGCATGGATGCAAATGTATGGTGATGGGTTTTTTTCGGTGCAGAGAATATTCTGGATATCTCATTAAGTTGTCATGCCTCTGCCAGACTCAAATTGATGGTGAGCAAATGTCGCATCTTGACAATGATTGCACATACTTTTGTATGTGTGGTGTACAGTATGTGAGAGTTATGCTATTTTTTATATTGTTCATTTATTTATAAATGCCTGCTATACGGGCAAATATAAATACATATTTAAAGATTACAGAATTTGACATGTGTGCATGCAAATCTAGGTTCCTGGGGGTAGAGTGGCGGCAAAGTGGTTAACGCACTGCACGACAAACCAGTTGACCTGGATGATTCCCAACTCCTGGAGGAACACAATGGATCAGATAATAAATGCAAATTAGAGACGTGGCGCTGACTTTTGAGAAAAAGTAAGTTGGCTTGGACAGGACACATCTCGAGAAGGGATGAGACTGGTGAAGGAATGGCAGCCAAGGGAGGGAAGACTTCTCAGAGGATGACCTTCGAAGAGATGAAGCGATGAGATTTGCTCACGTACGGGAGTGAGACGGATCATGGCACCACAAGACCAAGTGGAATGCAAACCACCATGGGGAGGCCTTCATCCAACGGTGGATAGATCATGACTGTTGATGATGATGATGATGATGAATACACTTTTTTATTTACCAATGAAAACCTCACTCTTGCAAGACTTACTTTTGGGAGGATCCTGCTCTGAGGAATTTAAACCAGTGCCTATTTATTACATTTCGATTTAAAGCTTTCGTGACTGCAGAGATTCATCTTCTTGGTTCTTTCGGTAAAGTCACGTAGAAGGGAAGTAATAAAATAATAAAAATAAAACATAATAAAATAATTCTCACGACGTTTCGGCTACAACGCAAGCAGCCGTCTTCAGGTGAAGAATGAGACACTGCCAAGCTTGAAGCTTATATATAAACTGGGTTGGAGGTGGAAGAAGAGCGCCTTAACAAAAGAATGTGCATATCAAGAGGAATTTAGCATATTCATGGGAACATAAAGCAGACCTGAAACACGGTAGGACAAACACCTCAGCCGTGGCAGATCACTGTTACAATTCAGTGGGCTCACATGACATTGACTTCTCCAAGACAGAGGTTCTCTGCAAGCCATCTGGCTACCATGAGAGATTCGTTCATGAGGCGATCCACATATACAAACACAGAGACAATTTCAACCGAGAAGATGGATTCTGGCTCAGCAATCATTGGAAGGACGTAATAAACCATTTCGGATCTTAACTGATTGTTGTTCACGTTCACGGTGACTTTCAGACCGCAGTCCACTCACTGGCATTGACTGTGTATCTTGTGTTCTCCACAGGGAATGCATTATTTTCTCCGCTGCGGGTCTCCTTTCACAGCTCTCCCATTGACATGTTTTATTGCTTCTACATACTATTAACATTCCCTCCCTTTGTTAATGCTACCCCCTACCCCCTCCCTTTGATGCTGCTAATCCTGCATAATGCATGGGCATAATATTACTTTGAAACCCCCCCGCCCACCTCCTACGCATTTCCCATGAACATGCTAAATTCCTCTTGATATGCACATTCTTTTGTTAAGGCGCTCTTCTTCCACCTCCAACCCAGCTTATATATAAGCTCCAAGCTTGGCAGTGTCTCATTCTTCACCTGAAGACGGCTGCTTGCATTGTAGCCGAAACGTCGTGAGAATTATTCTATTATGTTTTATTTTTATTATTTTATTACTTCCCTTCTACGTGACTTTACCGAAAGAACCAAGAAGATATTTATTACATGTTGAGTGCCGAGTGGCAAAATCTCGCACCGCACAGCTAAATTATGATTTGATTTGAAATACTGTCTCATAAACGCAGCTCGTTCCCTTGCAGTGAACCACCTTCTCTGCGTAGTCCACCAACCCTACTTCCGCACTTGGGAAAAGGAATTGAATGAATGCTGGATTTCATCATCAGCCATGATCAATCAACTGCTGGCAAAATACCTTCTTCTGAGCCACTGGTAACTCCCACGTTCCGGCGATGCAATGATCTACCTAGCACTTGCACAGGAACTCGCTTAAATAAGACTGAATTTACATCAATGTCAAAACTAATTTTAAAAATAGCCACCACAGCTTTGAAAAGGAGTAACAGTAAGCGAGTTTATCTCTGACAGAGGGATGGTGTTTTTTTTCTTGCGTAGCTTTGTTTTCTTTTCTATCAGCATGAAACGTCAGCACTGCTCGTGTTGTCAGTTACGATGGCACGGTAATGCAAAACAATGTTACAAACAGCGACTCCTTATGCCACCTTCACTTTTAACAGCTGTGCCCTTGGTCGTTTGATCTCTGCAACGGTTGTGCAATCACACATTGCCGAGATTTATTCCTTGTTATTATTTTACATTTTACTAAAGCTGTGTTTTTTTTGCAATGGTATATGTTTTCAGCTTATGCCGGTTAAGAAAGCAGACGATGCATGCACACACACACACAAAAACAACTTTATGAAGCATACAATATGACACATGCCAGAATTCAGAAATCGTGACATACAATATGAAATGTGTGTTTTAGCAACCACCTGCAAGGCCTTGTTTCATTTAAATTATAGACAGCTGCTGTCCATTATTCCTAATGGCTATGATTTTCATAAAAAATGTTCTACTCTGTTCATACACAAGAACAAAAAAAAGGTTGCACTCGCACAGATGGATGAAAAGATGCATGAACACACACAGATATACAGGACCAATAATCCTTTTTGCCATTTTGGCAGTCGGATAACAGGAAAAGAAACAATATGGATAAGCGACATGCCACCAGTATTTTATGTCAGTATTTTACAAGTCCTAATTATACAAAGCCGGCTGCAGTGAATTAAACACCATATGGAGCTCATTAAAAACATTGGATTCTTGGTTCTTGGCATGCAAATAGTTATGCCACCGCGGCTCATTATGATAATATGGTTCTTTCAATTTTGCAGCACGGTCAGATGCAGACTGCATGCTAACAGGCAGTGTAACGCTATCCAGCAGCTTGTGTTCAAGTTGTATTTTTATCATTGCTTGTCTTTTCTCCCCAGTGCATTCCAATTGTGCTCTACGTGTCATGTCGTGTGAGAAAGACTCCGTATAGAAATCCCAGATAGTAGTGTACCTCGCGTGTTAAAGAACAGCCTGCTGAAGTGAATTTTCACAAGACGTCTGAAAACCCATTCAATTGAAAAAACACAGAAGAGAGCACACTTTCCCACAAATCTCAGCTATGAGATTGTCCCATGGTTGTCAAAACTACATGCTTTTTTAATTCTCAGAGCCAGAATTTAGCCAAATTAAGTGCAATCCTAAATTTAATATGCTGAGGTTTTGTTTGTGGGCAGTCATTGTTTACTCAGCTACGTCCGCTAAAACACTACTCTTGAGAACCTGAGTTTAGCCATGGGTGGCTGCCGAGATTTTAACCGAGGATATTAAAAGTGCCATCTCAGATCTCTAAACTGAGCCAGTGTGTCCCCTCCCTGTGTTAAAATCTGAGTGGCTCAGTCAGACTCTTTCAGTTAACGAAAAAAATTATATATATGCAAGTGCCCTGTCTTGTGCCCACCATCTCCCAGACACATTGTACCATGTCCGAATGTGTTTTTGTTTACTATATTAAGCCATTCAAATTGTATTTTTTGAGTTATGTGGCCTGATCAAGTTCAACGCAGATCTGTGCCCCTTTCCTTATTCAGTCTCATTGGCATTGACATGATCTGAGCGTGTGGCTTTCCAGCTTCGCAGACGTTAATAACTCCTAGATGTGGTAATGGCCAGTGATGCGTTGCATACAATTTACCACTAATTGGCAGTTATATGGACAAAAACTTAAATATGCATATCGAGATATTGTAGTAATGTTAAAATCATGCTGGATATATGTAGGTTGTAACAGTGCATCCCTCACAAAATATATGTAATTTAAAATATATATCACGTACATATTTAAAGAAATGTGAATGTAATTGTACAACCCTTTTGTCAATCCACTGCAGAATAAAGGCCTCCTCACACCATATCAGTCGCAGGGGGTTGTTTTCACCATATTTCACCAAGCTTTGTCATTGCAGCAGTGAATAGGGTGTTCCAGGACTGGTTCAGATGTTACTGAACACGGGATTTGAACTCTGGCCGCTGAGTCCATATGGCAGTGTGCTAAACACTGCACCACTGATAACCCCCACTTGAATACTGGTAGGAACCTCCTGGTTACACCAGCCCACAGGGGATTATTGTGTCCGTCGTGCAGGGAGGGACTGGGTGGGGAGGGGCTGGGTGGGGAGGGGCTGGTCACCCCGTGGTGCCCTTATAAAACTCAACGTTTAACCTTCTCACGCCGGCTTGTGCCCGCCCTCATAGTCTGCCATATTTGCGGAATACACCAAGCCGCCGTTGACCCTGGCCATTGACCGAGCAACCCAACGTTCCTACCAGCTCCCTCCGCAGGAATGTGTTAAGCAATACTATAATAATAATATAGCAATCATTTACATTCCTTTGTCAACCCACTGCTGGATGGAGGCCTACCCATGCCGTGTGAGTAATGGGTGATGTTTGACCAGGGGCGGTTTCTTCATTAGGGCGATTGGGCGACGCACCACCAATGTCATTCAACCACAGAGTCACGCTAGCCGTCACTGTGCCTCTGGATATAGTCCAATCAGCGTCATGCTACGTTCTGTGGAGTACCGCCTCTTTTTGGGCGATTTCCCTCCAGCTGAGAATCGCCCCGAGTGGTCCCATAGACTTACATTCAAAGATGTTTTTTTTCGAACGGAGGCGCTGCAATGCATTCTCTATGGCTTCCGGGAGGGCTCGCCCTAACGTGCTTACGTCATCATACGTGCTTACGTCATCATACGTAAGCACGTTTCATCCAACAATATATTTTGTCGCCACCTAGTGGAATCTTTAATAAAATAAACTTGAGTGGTTTGTTTTAATAGTGAGTATAGAAACAAACAAGATGTATTGTAAGAGTCACTTTATTTTTCATTAATATTAAAGAAGTGAAGTTGCCTTTACATGCTTAAGCTGTTAATTTATCCATTGCATGGGTGGACCTTATCCTTATCAATCATCCAGACATTTGCCCCCCCTGAGAGATTTTGCAGGAGCCGCCACTGTGTTTGACCATACTTCACCACGATGGTCAGTGCAGGTCAGTGAAGGAGGGGGTCGCAAGGACCAGCTCAGTTATTACTCACCACTGAGGTTAGCCGTGGCCGAGGATTGAACTCATGTGACTGAATTCACAGCACAGTGCTGCAATCTTGTGCCACTGCTCCACACACCTCCCACTTTGCACAGAGTAAAGTCGCTAAGAATGAATAAGGCAGGAAGTCTATAATGAATCACTTGGCTTTTCAGTACAAACATATGTCTATTTATCTTCATAAAGTATGTGATAATTGTCCTACTACCATCATGTCATTAAGTAATGTACGTTAAATATATTCAAGAAGCACAACATTTCTTCTCAAGTTACTTTGGTAGACCTCTTCATCGACACTCAGCACACATTAGAAAAATAATTAAGATGTGCGCAACGCAATAAACTAGAGCCAGTTGTATGTGTAGTGACATATACTGTCACTATACTGTTAGCGCCAGCCACTATTTCTGGAGTGTCGCTCGCCGTTTGATTGTTACGTGTGGGGGATTCAGGTTCTACTGAGGCCGGGTGTGCGCGTTCGGCGTGTCAACGGAATTTCTTTTGTGTTTTCTGTTGTTGGTGCTCTCGCTGCGCCTTATGTTGGTTGGCGCGTTCACAGTGCCTACTTAAAACCCCCCTCCACTTCCCCTTGCACAGCTTGGCATGATTTTCAGCCAGGAGGGCTGTGTGGAAATTGAGGAGTTTTTTTATCTATACATTTTTTTCCTCTCTCTCCCCTCTGAATTTTCGAGGGTTTACCAGCCAAATTGGCTGGATTTTATAAGGGGGGGTTGTTCTGCCTCACGGCAGGTGTGGGGGTGTGTGTACACAAGAATTTCCTGTTTTGATGTTGGGTTTGCTCACGTGACCAGAAAGTTACGATTTAAGATTCTCAACCACGCAGCAGGGTATCAGCCATTACACAGAGTACAAAATGGTAGCACAAATAGCGTCCCAGTGAAGACATGTGCAACTGTTCATTGTGGGACTTTAAGAAGCATTGTCTGTAAGTTTGTTTATGTTCGTATAATACTGGGAATGCTATTATGATGTTAGAATGACCGTTATAATGTTGTAAATGCCTTTATAATGCTGTTAAATTGTTATGATAAAGTATGAGGCCTAGTTAACAACGAAGCTTGCCACTTGCCTTATTGTGAATGCTACTTGTAATTGAATAAGTCGAGTCAGACTTGTACCCATGTAACCTTATTGTGATCTTGAGAGGAAGGATGACGAAATATCTCATCCACAGTTCAGTGTTATGTGTAGTGCTGTGCATTTAGGCTGCAGTATGGTGATTACACGATGCGCCCTTATTAAACACAGTAGCTTATTCTCTTGCATAGCTGTTCAGTACTAATGTAGGTGCCTGGTCCATCCTGAATCTATTGTTGAGTTTCATGTTATCTAAGACAATGTTATGATGCTGTAGTGTTCATTCATTGTATTGATATTTCCAAGTATTAACAGATGCTGTATTTGTGCTGTGTTTTTTCCATCAGTTTTACCTTGTTCAATTCATTAAATACGTTTGGAGTCGGATGTTCACCGTGGCTCTGAAGGTTTATTGAATGCGAGGTTATCTACTCGGATAGTGGTGCAACGCAGCACACAGCGAGGCCGAGACAGGGGTAGTGTGGTGACATATACTGTCACTATACTGTTAGCGCCAGCCACTATTTCTGGAGTGCCGCTGAGCAACGGGAACCTCTCTAGGAGGCTTGAGGGACACGTGACCGGAAGCCGGGAGCTCCTGACTTGATATAGTAGGGGGCGAGGCCGCGGCCATAGAAACAAAGGGGGAGTCCTGAGAGGGATTGGGGTTCGTTGTGGGGATCATCTTGAGAAGCCGTCGTACTTCGCTCTTTGCTCCTCGTTCGTCATTAAGTCATAGCCTGGGTATCGTGGGTCAGGCAGCATGTGTGCTGACTGGCCCGTCCGCTACAGTTAACTTACATGCACATAACGAACGGTAGAGCCACACCTAGCTATAGAATCCAGAGTGTTGAGAGTAGGTTGTTTATTAAACGTGTTGCCTCCAAGTATAGTGTGCGAGCCTTTGTATCTCACACTACATATGCATACACAATTCGGCAGTAAGCCACACTGGTTTTACAATTGTCAACGTGCATGGCCATGTGCTATGGGTAGGAACTACTAGGGGTATGACTACGCATCAATAAAGTATTATTGATTCTTAAGCTCAATAATATCCATCAATATTGCATGCCTATGCATTTTTTTCAATTCACATTTGTTGTACAGCATGGCAGAGTATGCCAAACACCCTTGAGAGGAGCTTTCTAGAGATACCGTGAGTGGGGCATGAGGGCCTTCTCCAGGGGAGCTCTCAAAAGATACCTCCAGTGGACGAGGCCCTTGTGCCAACAGTGGCATGAGCAAGCAAAAGCAGGGCTGCAGCTTAACATTTTTACTTTACCTCTTTTATGTGATAGCTTCGAGAGTTGCGTGACTAATACTGCTCAGTCCGCGGGAGAGCCGGCGTAGGATGCAGGTGTTCGCGATATGGTCCATTGTCTGGATCGGGTGGCCGCAGTCACACTGTGCGTTGTCTTTAATTCTCCACTTGAGGAGGTGTGCACAGCGACCAGTTGTTGTTCTGAAGCAGTTGATGGAGCACCATGGTTTTCTTGACAATTTATTGAATTGCAGAAAGTGAGGGTGGACTGTTGACACCTGCGAACTCTATAACAAAGTTAACCTATCGATGTGTCTTCATTACCATTATGGTTCATTAGCAGATGCAATTTATACTCATTTGTCACTCGTTGATGCTGATTCCTGTTTCAAATGAGGAATTAGGGCCATTAAAAATAAATAAATAGCAATTAAGGGACAGTAATCAATTTATGCGGTAAAATCAGAAATTAAACTAGATTTTTCTAAATTAGCCATTGCATACATTTTCATCAAATGAGGCACATGTTTTGGCATGTATGTCACTGCCCTATAGCATAACACTCAAGTATAATTTCAGAGATGTAGTATTGTACATGTAAATGGGTTCATTTATCATAAAAACATATTTGTACTCGTATATTTTTTACAAAGTTAATTGGGAAAAGAATAACAAAAGATGTAGAGGCCAACCGTGAGAGCAAGTACGGTTTAGGAAAGGCTTCTCTACTATCGACGGTAATATATCAGATTGTGGAAAATAGTGTAGTGACATTGAATGAGTCACTGTAGCGCATGCCGTTGGGAGATTGGTAGACAATATAATTAGGGGTAACAGCCCATTCTACCAGTTGCACCTGTGGGCAAGGCACGGAGCCCTCTGGGGGATCTAGAGGTGTGCTGGGGCCGAGGGCGGAGCCTGGCCACGCTGTTCAGGATATAAGGCGAGCTCTGACTCACAGTCAGGGCTGCTACGATCTCGTCGTCATGATCTTCGCCCTCTGCAAGCTGTGGGTTTGGCAGCATGTTGGCTGTCCCGGCCCGGTACATAGTTATCCCCTAAGGCTGTGAAGGTTGGAATAAGAGAGAGAGAGAGAGAGTACCTCCTACTAGTGTCTGTTAATTAGCACACTACACTTGTAACAATATTAAAGATTATTGCAATCAAACCATAAGCTAGATATTTTGCAACAACTGGAGGGATTGTACAGCTGTATGTATGTAGAACCCCTTTCACATCGCACGTAGCGAACTGTGATTATCAGAGGTGTAGGGGGAGGACAACAACCTGAACACAAAAAAATTGTTATAAAGAAATTTGTTTTCAAACTGGATTTTTTTAAAGCTACTGGGATAATAAATAAATATTCCCCATAAATTACCAGCCACTAATTGTGCTATGACTGCTGCAAATTCCTGTACATTAGTTGTTGACATTGCAGTCTTTTACATTCACTTAATAGCAGCGGCTTTCAACCCGTGGGTCACACCCTGAAAGCTGCAGGCTGTGGCATAGATACTGTGCAGGGGGAATTTTTAATGTGCTCAGGGAATGTCAGCGCCACGTTGCGGCCCCAAAACACTTGAACACACAACATGAAATACATGCCTTGCTCAAACAAACATACTAATATGCACCAGCAATTAATGGCTTGCTGTTGCAAAAAAAAACGTATATACAACATGTAATGAATGCCTGACTACACTGCATTGGCTAGAGGCGTGCTCATGCAGTTTTTGTATTTTTGCTAACTATCAAAGTGTGCGGGGGGGAAGGGGGGGGACTAGTGGGTCTTGATTAGCCAAAAAGGTTGAGATCCACTGTTTGACAGCAAGGGCCACGCTTTGGAATTCCATACAGAACAGATCACACAGTGACAGCAGCAGCAGCTTATTGTTGCAAATAGGCTGCATTGATTTAGTTATCTAAGATAGTCATATTTTGATTGTAAAGGATACATTTACCGTTTAGTAATGATGCAATTGTTATATGTGTAGTGTCATCGATACAGAGGCAGAGTTTCTAGGAGGCACTTTCTTTATTAACAACTTTCACGGTTTCGTCCACACACTCTCCACAGTCGCTCAGCATAGTCTGTACATTGCACTAGCCGTCTAACACTGACGGCACTGACTGAGATAGCTAACTACTATTCTTCATAGCGCAATATCTAGCGGAGACGTTTAGCGGCAACGAGACGAGTCCATTCCCAGAACCGGCAGCCTCGAGCCCCCGCTCTCGGCTCCTTTTATGTTCCCAGCGCAGCCTGGCTCCGCCCTGACCACATCTCCCTTCTCGAACCCGCTAGCAGGTTCCAGGGGCCTCTAGACGGGTTCCTCCGTGACCCTTACCCTGGTTCCTCCCCTCTGCCCACACTGTGCACGCCCTCACAGGGTGTGTACTATCTGTCCACCCCAGTTGCCGCTGCTGTCCACAGGCCGGCGCTATTACACTACATATGTATTAGTTAAAATTTGTACATATTTCTGTAAAGAATACAAAATGTGTTTTCTGCATACATTTTTGGGAATCTTTTCTGTATATAACCTTAAACCACCTTGAAATTAGATGTTTGTCTCGATTAGCCCTTAGCTGGCAATATATACATGTCATCAATGTTTCTTACAATGTTTGTGTACAGGGCCCTGGTGTGGCATATTATTATTATTATTGTATTTATGGTAATATTGCATTTCCTACATCTCCTCTTAGCACAGTTGGCTATGTACGGTGTGAAAGAAGTTAAACATACATACATACTGGAAAATATAGTGGCGTTATAAACCATCGTGTATTATAAACTTATTGAATACACACTATTTAAAAATGTGTATATATGTGATAACAAGCGTTTTATGCTTGATTCAATTGGCATACTACAGGTGCATGATGTTAACAAGTTTAATTGCTAAATAGGTGTTGTGGTCTGGCATATTTTGTGATGTTATTCAAAATGTCACATTTAACATGAAGGCAGCATTTCTCGAGCGCCATCTCAATCACCGGCTGCAAGGTTGAAATCATATTCGGCCGTCTTAAATGAAAAAAAAATCAATCATATGGAAGTAATAATGCATGCGGTGTCCTCTAATCTTGACACATACGTAATATGAATCGGTTTCAAGGAGATTCACAAGCCACATTTAAACTGCTCTGTTATAAGCACGCCCAAGCTTGCTTAGTGAAAATTAGTAAGTTCCTGCTCATTATATTTTTTAATGCATACCAATGTCCCTGGAGGGAGTCGTAAACACAGGTAAATTAACATGCAAAAAAAATCTGCTTTGTTTTTAAAATGTTCCCTTTGAATAGTTTATTAGCTTTGTGAATAACCACATATTTCTGTTTTTCTTTATTTTCTTGTCTAAATACATGCATACAATTAGTCAAATTAATTCAAATGATAGTGTTGCATTTTTTTCTGATTTAATGGTCCAGCTGCGACAACTTCAATCCAGCACATTGTGATGCATCGGATATTCCCTCAAGGAATACTATTAAAACATTACTATGCAGAGATGCATTTCAGATGATCAGCATGAGACCTGTTATAAAACATAGCATTCAGAACACAATAACACGCTTCAATGTATACTATATATATACGGTACATGACACGAACTTATAGGGGCATACAGTTCATGTTTGTTTTAATATACTTAATACTGTAGCCTGGATTGTATTGGAAATCTGAATCAAAACAAAGCTGATCCAATTTATAATTCCACGGAATCAATCAGAATCAGTCAATTAATCTACTCCAGCAGTTGTATTAGATCACCGGATATGATCTCTTATTTTCGAGATGAAGACCTCCCAAAGTTATCGCCATCTCTCGTGGATTACTCATGCAACAAGTCATCCAATTCCTGCCAATGAGCCAATCTCATTGCTCCATCTCCATGGTGTATTCCTTCCTTTGGCTGCCACACCATTATCAGTCCAGCAACGTGTCTTATCCACGCCCACATACTTTTCTTCACAGTTAATATGATCACTGGAGTTTGAATTTGTCCTCAGGTCCATGTGACAGTTAATTTTACTGACTGTGACTGGGATGCAACTTTGCACGTGATTCAAAGTATAAAAATTGGAGTTACAAGGTTCTACAGGCCAGGACAATGCGACGTACTGTTTTTATATTCTATATGTTGACTGTATAGTACTTCGTCATTCTACTTACTCGCAATTAAATATTGATCATATTTCGATGTTTCCAATGTTTATAGTGATTACAAATGCGGGCTTGTTTTAATGCATGGCTCACTTCTTTGGACTTTGATTGAATTAAAATAGATTTTAAGAATATAGATTCGACAAAATCTGATGCATCAATTTAGTTACAATCCGATTTTCGTTTTGGTCAATTACGATTGTAGTGATGGTGAGCCAATCCCTAAAACCAAACAGATTGCATTGGGTCAGGGATCTTGCAATTTCCAATTATGATTCAATGTGATGGTGCACCCCAATTCAAGTATAACATCAAGTCATTACAAAACATAACTCGGTGGCTGTAATAATAGTAATAAAGCCTAATATTGCCCTGTATAGACTACAATGCATGGTGTTTGTGATTGTATCGGCAGATTCATTTTGGAGCTTATTACGGGATATTATACTAGATGGCGGTGAACAGATTGGCGGCCTGTATTCCACATTTGCTTCACAGCTTCGCATTTCCCCGCTAGTTCTGTCCTTGGTGATCATTTATATTGATCTCGTGTAATGGTGCCCAGTGCACATATTGAGGCACCACTATGTGTGCCCCAAAATGCACCAGCACATCGTTACTCGAGTAATTTAAACAAGCTCTATACATCAGGAAACATCAAACATGTAGTCTCTGTGTGTGTGTGTCCATGGTCAATTTCTTCACATATATGTTCCATAAAATTGTGACTTTTGTAAGACTGGACTGAACATGTTTGTTGCTTCATAAATACAGGCATGTGGAGCATATTCATCTCGTCTCCAAACACGAACATCTGAGTTGTGGGAATAAAACAATGAATATGGAATTTGCTTCTTCAGGAAATCATCACTGAGTTTTGAGATTCATTAGCTTTTGGATGTTGCATGTAATATTTGTCTGATACCCTTTATATTTTTATGTTTTCAACAACAGTACACAAGTAAAAGACACCGGGATTCACATCCTCCAAATGACCAATTCATGCACACACATACCGGGGGTTTTCCAGCTGTCGTCTAGAAAACATATAAAAGCAGGCCGGAGTAAGAGAATGAGGGAGATAAATCAGAGGCGAGAGTAATAGAAGAAAGCAATGTGAGCAAAGGAAGCAAAAGCTGATCCCTGCTTGCGTACTTTGCATGGAAGAGGAGATTGGTGTCACCCAAGAAAGTCCTACACTGACAGAATGGCAACGTATGACGTGGAATTTCCAATGCACATCGTCTCATTGTGATCCAATCTCAGTTGCGAGTCTAGAATACACCGGTTGTGGATTGCAGTGGATTTAAAACTGATCATACCACTTGTGTTATGATTAGATATACATGTATTTTGTTATTGCTGAAAGGAAAATCAAAACTGCAATCTTTGAACGCATATTCGTTTTTTGGCTTCTGCTTACAAGTAGGAGCATTTAAAACCCCAGTTACAACTTTCATGTGGGTTTGTATGGGTTATAGTCATTTTTAAATCCTTTATATTAAGTTCGCTTGCTTGCTTGCTTGCGTGCTTGCGTGCTTGCTTGCTTGCTTACGACCGTGCAAATCTTTCGGTCGTTTTTAAACCCACTTCCCGTGATCCAATCGAGCTGACATTTTCCACACAGACTCGTTGTGCGTGACAATTTATTTTCGTGAAAATTTTTTCCAAAATTTTACACTTTTTAGGGAAATTTTTTAAAATATTTAATTACCAATTGCTTAATTCTGGCAGACAATCATCTGACCCATAGGTGGCAGCCATCTCAAGCCAGAGGACGAGAGGACTCTAGCCGCCACGCATTTAAAGGATTTAGAGTGAAAAACTTTGTTTTTACGGGTTAATTTTTTAAATCCTTTATATTAAGTTCGCATGCTTGCTTGCTTGCGTGCTTGCTTGCTTACGACCGTGCAAATGTTTCGGTCGTTTTTTAACCCACTTCCCGTGATCCAATCGAGCTGACATTTTCCACACAGACTCGTTGTGACAGACAATTAATGTTCGTGAAAAAAAATTCCCAAAATTTTACACTTTTCAGGCAAAAAAAAATTATTTTACATATATTCAAATAGAACTCATTCTTGGCTTTGGCTGAACGTCACAGTATAAGAGCCCAGAGCGTAACCCCTCCACAGGCCGTGGCGGAGTAGCGCAGTTGGTAGCGCCCTCGCTTCCCATGCCAAAGGTTGCGGGATTGATCCCCGCGTCCTCCACAGGCGAATATATTTTAAATCCTTTATATTAAGTTCGCTGCCACGCATATAAAGGATTTATAGTGAAAAACGGGTTATACTTATTACCAGATGCAGCATTGCTGTAAAAGCTCTCAACACAGTGAAACAAACATGGCGTGTGATTTGAAGCTTGGAAGGTGACATAGGTAGGTAGAAATATCAGAGAAGAATATTCTTTGGCAGTTATGACCAGTGCTATTTTCCTCCATTACACGTGGCATGTGAGGGTCACATAATTGTCTTGATTAGTTGTTTAGTTGTTTGAATAAAAATGTACTGACTAAAGACAGTTTGTTTGTACCCTCTATTTAAGCAGGAGATGAAATAAACTAACATGAAGTATAGCCACTTTTGCAAGGGTGACCTGGGATGCATATGCGGATATCTGCCTCCCATTAGAGAAGCCTTCACTTTTAAGAATAATCTTGGCGAGATAATTTGTCATTGGATGATAATGGGATTTTAGTGGGGCCAGCAGGTCACCACAAATGTCCTTTATCAAAGAGCACCACACGATGTTTAATGTTCATGCAGCAAATGTGACCTCAGCTTAAAGTCTCATCCAAAAGGACAGCATAACTCCTCCATCAAAATAATGGACTTTGAGAATTCGCAGTGCTTTAAAAATAACCTTTCATGTTAACCAACCTGGTGTCCTGCTTTGGATTTTTATGGAATTACTAGCGGTAAATACCCGGCGTTGCCAGGGTCTTAATTTTTTTTCAAAACTACTTAAAAAAATGTAACAGCAGTGCGTACTGACTGTGGTGGTACCTGCTATGATTACAGCAGTGCATACTGCTGTGGTACCTGCTATGATTACAGCAGTGCATACTGTGGTGGTACCTGCTATGATTACAGAAGTGCATACTGTGGTGGTACCTGCTATGATTACAGCAGTGCATACCGACTGTGGTTGTACCTGCTATCACGACAGTAGTACTGTATATGCTGACTCTATATCAGTATGTATCGACTGTATAGCACAAATTACTCACCTAACAGAGTGGTGTGGGGAGGTCTAGTTCCGTGCAGAGCCTTCGGCCGCGCCTAGATTGCCCAGCTGGCTGAGGTGGCACCTTGGCAGGTTGGGGCTGAGCTGCTACCCCTGACCCCCCCCCAGCCATGATCTCCCTGGCCGCTCTGCAGTAATAACTACGGCCTATAGTGGTAGCATCTAGCGACTGTATAGTAGTAATAACTACACACATTGGGGTGGGGGGGACATCACACACTGAATCATTTACCTGAGCATTTAGTGTATTTTTATAGCATTTTTAACACGAAAGAAAATGTCCCCCTCACTCCCACCGAAGGCGTGCCACTTGGCATGGGTCGCCCCCCCACCAAAGGCGCATGAGTTGGTATGGTCGTGTGCGCGTGATAAATAAATAAAGGTCTACAGCCTATAGTGCTAGCATCTAGCGACTGTATATATGAATAACTGCATGCATCAGGGTGGGGGGGGACATCACACAGTGAAGCATTTACGTGAGCGTTTAGTGGATTTTTATAGCATTTTTAACACGAAAGGAAATGTCCACCTCACTCCCACCGAAGGCGTGCCACTTGGCATGGGCCGTTCCCCCCACCAAAGGTGCGTGAGTTGGTACGGTCGTGGAGGCGTCATAAATAAATAAAATGCAAGCACACAAAAATCGCACTAAATCGCTAATTAAACTAATTTAAAGTTGACAGGTGTGAGAAAGGAATAGCGCTTGCTGACCGCGGGGCTTACGGCGTGGTGCCTGGCTATTTTTTGTGTGCGTAAACCCCACCGTTGGAGAGCCAAGCACGCGACCACACAAAAACCCACACACAAACCCACAATTTTACACTTTTTTTTTATATAGAAGAAGATATGGTGGATAATTGAGTGCCAGTGAGATGTGTGCAAATTGTTGGTTCCAATTCACTTTTAGTGTGCAGTGGACACGAAATGTGCATTGGACACCAACGGGCTATCTGCTCATGGATCGGGATGATTCACTTTTCATATTTGGTTTGCAGGAGTGGCTCAATATAAATCCTGCTGTGCACTGTCGAGCAGGTAAACTAATGTGATTCCCAGTTTAGACGATATAAAATATATTCAGAACCATGTGTCACAAAATGGGCATCGTTTTGTTCATGGGCAGAGCGCCTTCCGTTAATTTAATAGACAACAAAATACTTCCCTTGTCTATTGTCTGGAGTAAATACACTTGTTCATGACCCTGGGTTAATTCTCCAAAGTACACGTGGAATGCATGGCATATGAGTCAATTGTAGAGCCATGGCATTACAAGTTGATGTAATGCAGTGCAATCATGCTTCCCCGTCTTTTTTATGGACAAACCCTTAGGTTTTTCAATTTGTATTCAGCGCAACCAATTCAGCTCTCATCATTTCTACATGGAGAGAAATGGAATGGATTTCTGCATAGTACAAATTATTCCGACAGACCATCCTCCCTGTGTAAATGGTGTATTCACATGGCAGCTTTAGCCTTCACCATGACAACTACATTATCGTGATTGACTCAACATCTAAGTCACCAAGTAAAGGAAAGTTTTTATAAGAGACAGAATAATCAGTGATAACTATCTTCCAAAAATATCATATAACCTGTAACCCACTATTCACTGTTCCTTCCTTACGGCATCTTGAACTTTCTCTTATTTAAAAAAATGGTTGATTCCTGGGCTATGCTATTTTTTTGCTACAGAGACCTACGTAAAATAATTTCACACATTTTAAGAGTATTTCTCTATCTTGTACTATGATACCACACTATTCCATCAGGATTATCATTTGTTATTTGCCATTAATCCACATTTTGCTGCTTTTATGCTCCTATTACTATGGTGTCTTCAATCACTTTTTGTTTTGCATCCCTCTGCTGCTGCCAAACTTCTCATCTGCTCTCGTATATTAAACCGCATCTTTCCAATATTCAATTTCCTCCACTGCCCAATCCCAGATACATTTTAAGATCCCACTCGTCATCTTCGAGATCATCCACAGACTCACCCGTGCCTGCCTCTCCCTCTCATTTAATCGTATTCCCCTTCAAACACGTTTTTTTTGTCAAAAAGTCTTTGCTTCTTGAGAAGTCGTTCATTTTCCTTTGCTCCTTCCACTGTCTGGAAGTCCCTTCCCTCAGCCATACGTGCTGTAGAGTGTCTGCCGCTGTTCAAGTCCTGGAACCAGCACGTCTACAACAATTCTCAAGCATCTCCAGCGCATCCAAAACTGCCTAATCCACACGGCGCTCAGCACTAGTCACGACCTCTTTGTCCGGTCCTCAGAGCTTCTCAATCAACTTCACTCGCTTCTAGTTTACACACATTCTGGGTCAACTGACCTATCTATCTTCGCCGTCTCATCGCGCATTCCATCTCACAACCTCCAATGGCCTCAAGTGGCCTCCTCGTCAAGCCATCTCTCGAACCAGATAGGGTGAACGTCGCCTCGCTGTCGCAGTTCCAGTAGTCTGGAACTCAATGCCTCTCTTACTGCACCGCACATCGGCTTTGGTGGTGCTCTGCTGTCAGAACCTGGATACTTTTTTTTTTAAATGATTCTGAATCTATCTCTTTTCTTAAATAAATAATCAAGTATTTTATTATTTCTCTGTCTATGACTCTCTTTCTTGCCGCTGTTTCTGTACAACAACTTGAGATTCTTTCACATTTAGACACGACTGTATATGAATTCTATCTGTATACGATCTCTTTGACAAATCATTGAGCTCTGTCTATATTCCTATAGGATTGCTATACTTATAAATATTTGTGGCAGGTTGCAATACAACCACCTTTGATTGAACAAGTAAGACATTTTTATAACGACAAGGAGATCTTTATCACTGTGGGGACATTTCAGACTGATGATGGATACAATGTTCTTGTATAACACGTAGGCTTTCGCGACCAATATCATTAATAATAAACTTTAATAAATACAACATAATACATTTTAATTACCACAATAGACAGGAAGGACAAGTTCAAAGGGCTTGCATAATGCACATGCATAATGTACGTTGCCTCAGTAATCCCCCCCACATTGTGCAAGAGCGCAGCTGCGTGGTCACCACATCTACGCCTCTTTTTAGGAACGAAACAGTAAGACTTCTCCACAAATCTGGCTATCGCCTGATGAAGCTAGTTGAATTACTGGCGAAACGTCGTACTCAGATTGTAAATGTTGTGGCTTGGCTCTCCAACACACAGGTGTGCTGTACTAGTGACGAATTGGCATGTTCTGTTTACGTGACAACCCTTACTAGTTGGCTGTGTCGGGTGGTGGCGGGTTTTAACGGCACATTTATATATGTACGCGATCTAACCCAAAAACCTCTTATGCACATTGTTCTTGCTTTAGCTGCACCATCTCACTTCTGAAGTTCATGGCTGGTGTACCCCAACTGGTTGTCATGAGAACTGCTATGCCATGCAGATTTAATATGTATTTCTACACTCTACATGGAATTTAAAAGGTTGCTGGGCCAACATTTTAATCCCACACAGTGAAAGTCATCTTGCGACCTTTTCATATCACCGCAGACTCTTCATATCATTGCTTAGACAAAGGTAATGATGGATTAATAAACATTTTGAAAGGTTTGTCCACGGGGAATCAAATGGAGTCAACATGGATTGTGGTTGTCTTTCACTCGGTTTTACCCCATGGTCATGCGTGTGTGTATGAACCATGAATGATACTGGGAGTAACCTCCTGGTTACACCAGCCCACGGGGGATTGTTCTGTCCGTCGTGCATTCCAAATATGGGAGGGGTGGGGCTGGGTGGAGAGGGGAGGGTGGGGAGGGAGGGGTTTGGTTGGGAGGGTAGGGTGGGGAGGGGCCAGTGGTGAGGGATGGTGGGGAGGGGCCAGTGGTGGGGAGGGTGGGGAGGGGTCAGTGGTGGGGAGGGTGGGGAGGGTCTGGGTGGGGAGGGTGGGGAGGGGCTGGGTGGAGAGGGTGGGGAGGGGCTGGGTGGAGAGGGTGGGGCTGGGTAGGGGGTGGGAGGGGTGGGGCTGTGTGAGGAGGGGCTGGTCACCCCGTGGTGCCCTTATAAAACTCAACGTTATACAGGTAGGAACAACAGGTTTCACACTGCCCACCAGGGATTATTTGTATGTCATGCATCGGAATGCAGCCCACCCATACCCCCACCGAACGCCGAGTAGGGCCACGATTGGTTGAGGATGTCGGGGAGGGTGGGGGGAAGGTAAACACGCCCAATCATCCAACTTCCCTCCCCCAAACGCCGAGCGGGGCCGCCATTGGTAGAGGTGGCATGTAAACACGCCCACTCATGCAATCCCCTCCCCACCGAACATCGAGCAACGCCGCGATTGGTTGACGATGTCGGGGAGGGTGGGGGGGAAGGGTAAACATGCCCACTCATCCAACTGCCCCCCCCCCCTCTCTGTCCAACCAAGTTCCTACCTGCCCACTCACGCCAGCTTGTGCCCGCCCTCAAAGTCGGGCATATTTGCGGAATACACCACGCCGCCGTTGACCCTGGCCATTGACCGAGCAACCCAACGTTACTACCAGCTCCCTCCGCAGGAATGAGTTTTAGTGTACGATCTCAGCAAACCGGTGGAATACAAATCGTACATCCTCCCTCACACCTTCCATGAATAATCTGTCTTTTTTTCTAGAGCACAAAGACTTAGAGCATGTGGTGTAAATCACTAGATAATAAGCGCAAGTAGGAGTTAATAGGATGCATTGGGCTGTATGTCAAGAAACTTACTCAACGGGAATCACCATGGAAACAGCCCGTTAAGGGTGCTTAAATTTTTTTTCAATCGACGCAGCATCCAGTTTAACATCCCCTCCCAGGGGTGGCATGCTATGCGATACCGTGCCAGTGCCATAAAGCAGAGAGGTGACAAATTCAAGGTACACGATGGTATAACGGGAGCGTGATCAGACTTGGGATGTGTGCACAAACAACTGCGGCAGATGTCAGCTGGACGAGCGATGCTGTCTGCAGGAAAGGGATGAGAGATTGTGGTGGTCTGCCACTTGCGTGGGGCCCTTAGTTGAAGACAGACGTATGCAGTATACTCCACAGTAGACCTCTTTCTCTATTGTTTGTGACTCCTGTTATTCGTGGGACCTAACAAAAAAAAACTCATTTTTTCCGTGAGCCTACTCTTCTTCTTGTTGTGTACGAGTATCCTCAATTTCCCGCAGGTAAGTCGAGTACATTTGAAAATGACAAGCTCTGTAATTTTCATAATCTCAGTCACCGTGGATCAGAGGAGGTCGAATGTCAATAATTTGTTTACCCAGGAAAGCCTAGTTGAGTCTGAGTATTCATGTTTAGGACAAACCTGCTTTGGGATAGTTGGCTCATTTTTTTTTCTTTCATAATTTTGTGTTAGACGAAATCAAATTGGTGGAAAATAACAACCCATAATTGGACAGTACTCGATCTCTCTAAAATTATTTTCGAAAACATGATTGCTGTACTGCCCCCTATATGAGCTAAATGTAGTATACATCTTATGTGCCAAGTCCCTGGATTATAAAAGTGTTCGATCACCATTGGGACAATTTGAGAGTATGTATATTCACATATAGATTCCCCCCTACAGGGAGACACTACTATATTCGTTCATGAATATATGCAGACTATAAACCTTATGAACGTTTTCCTGTAACCCGATAGCCTGAGCAACCAGAAGGTTCACACTATGGTAATTTTGGCCTCAAATAAAATATTGTTACTTTTTCTTGAAACTGTGACATTTTTAATGAGCCAGGGTAGTTTATTTTTAGAGTACATGTAATCTTCTCAAAAGTTAATATATTATTTAATCTATAGAAAAAACAGGGGTTACTGATCCTGTTGTTAAAACAATATGAGGTGTAAATGTGCAGAAAATGTCGTGAGAGCAACTGACGAAAGGTGAGAGACAAAGTTAAATCGGGGTTGGAAACCGAGAGTAGGAAAACGAGGTGGTGGAAGATGGCAAATAAAGTGGCAGCAGTGAGATGACATCACATAGCTCGGAGGCCCACTATTGGACAAGAACAACGAAGTTAAGTAAGGAATGGAGGAAAATAGAGGGTAGCCCTTTGCCCAGGAATGGAAGATTGCAGGCTGACAACAACTCGCATCTCATGGCTGCGCACATCTTCATGAATGGAAAAGTAAAGACAAGCCATAGTGCGACTGTGGCCATGCAATCCGAACGATGGGCCACGTAGTAAACCACTGCGCTGTAGTCTGTACTCCTTCAATGGAGGATTAGTAACACTACACAGAGCGTTCTCCGAAAAGCCCTCTCGTGGCGACCGGACCTCAACATCCGCATTGAGCTGCTGAACATATTGACGTATACAAGAAGAGAATAGGGCAACAACAAAATGGCAGTCTTGATACATCATGGAACAATTAGGTGCACGAGTCGTTCGTTTCAATAAACGTGCAAAGGAGAGGACCCACTGGGGTTTGGGGATGGAGGGTTGACGGGAGAAGGGGAGGAGTAGGTATAGCATGAGACAATAACTCCACCCACGTGCTCATTCGTATGAATGTGTGCGTATGCTGATGCACAGCGGATAGTGAGAGGGCCAATTGCATAACACCGTGGCATTAGACACGAGTCAGGGCCCACATGGTTATTAATATTCATGACATCGTGCGTGCGCGTGACATCACGTGCTTCAGCATGAATGTTTTTAAGATTGGCGTATGTGGCATTGTGCGTTCATTGGCAGCATACAAGACTAGAACAGCCAAAATAAAGTGAATTAGTGAGATAATTTCACTGCATGAACCTCATTGGCTCCATTGTTACTTTTGTACTCGATGATGCCCATATAATCTGCACTTTATAAGCACGACTAACTTCAAAATGGTTAATATCTGACTCCTCGTCGTGTATTTGTCAGCAAAATAACATCTGAATTTGCATAAGCTGAGCATGCAAGTTACACCGTGTATGTTGTAGATTGCACTCTATTAGCACAATGCATCAATAGTGAATTGTTTCCATTGTTATGCTATCCACCAACCAACCCCAGCCCTCTGAATAGCCCGGCCGAAAAAAAAAGTTCAAGCAATCAGAGAGAATAAGTAATGTGTTAACGAGGTCGATCGTAATTGGGCAAAGTGCACACAAACGAATTGTACTGCAGGCACGAGTTAAAATTCGGTATGATGACAAGCAGTACTAATCGTGGCCAGATTTTCAATCTCCCAGGGCACAAGAGTGCTCTGTATTGGCTACTATTTGATGTCATCGAAGCTGTCCGCTGGAGCCTGCCCTAAGCCAAGCCATGGGTTTTATTTCAAGACGTGCCCAATCTGCATTGCACCTCAGAGTTGTAGTGTTCTTTGCTTAAACACCACTGTGTGACACAAGTGCGCAATCTTACAGATGGCTTTGAATGTGCGCAAGGGTTTGCTTATTGTTTACAGCAAATGACATTGAAGTAATGTAATTCAGCGTGTCACATTGGGTATAAAAATGGCCCGCAGGGTGATAAAAAAAAACAAGTGTTTAACAGCAGGTACAATATAATCTGTGCGAGTTCATTGATTTATTACGCACGTGTGCATGTGTCCAGCCCAACACATTGAATTCAAATAATTCTGGGATCTCTAAATTATTTTACAAGCAAAACAAACCTTTTAGGCTGATGAAAATTCAAGGATAGAACAACAACAAGACAACAATTATTGTCCGAGTAAATGCCTCCTATATTATTCATTGGTTGGGGAAATGGGAAATTATTTTTCTGGAGCTCAGCCCATAACAGCTCCAGTGGCAAAATGTTTTATTTAGCCCTGGGAAGTGCTTGTCAGATAGAGGCATTTATGGACTAGCGAATCCAACAACAGGATACGCCTGGCTAAATGCACATCAAGGTTAGATATTTCATACAGGCAAAGCATGGAGCATTAGGTCAGTAAATAGGAGTGGGAAATTAATGGAACATGAAGGCAAACAGCACAGTATTGTACCTAAAAAAGGCAATTGTAGCAACACACAGAATGCCTGGGAGAGCAATGGTTATAAAACACAACCTGGAACGGTACCGATTAGGTAACTGCGACACTTTAGTAGGACATGCTTTGTGCTCACTAGGTCAAACTATGACACCTTAATGGAGATTTTAATGCGAGCAGGATGAGTCACATGGACATAAAGCACTTACTGTACTCAGTTTATGTATAAATCAAAACAAACATTTTGAGTGCAGGGTAATAAAAGTACTGGTACATACATGCACTTCAATGATAAGAATTACCATCCATTGGTTGATTCATGGATGTAATGCGGGTCTCCACACGCCATGTCAGTCATAGGGGTTGTTTGATCACGCTTGTGGGGAGCGGTAGTGTAGTGGTTAGCGCGCTACGCTACGAACCTGGTGATCCGAGTTCGATTTCCGCCCACGGCCAACACCAGTGACGATTATCTGAACCGGACCTGGGCCTCCCCTAGGTCGACTCAACCTTAAATGAGTACCTGGTGCAGTATGTAAATATTGCCACCAGAGAGACAAAAGCGGCCGGGCGTAGTTTCTGGTCACACACCCCTCATGTGCCATGCCGGCCTTTATAGGTGCTCGCCAACAGCACTTTCCGCAACAGTCTGTTAAGTCTATACGGGTGATTTTTGTCTTTGATCATGCTTGACCACGTTGGTCAGTGCAGGTTGGTGAAGGGGGATAGACCCAAGAACGGTTTAAAAATCAGTCGCCGCTGATGCTAGCCAAAGCAGGGAATCAAACTCCGGTCACAAGGTTGATCGTGCAGTGCATAAATAACTGCAGCACAGCTTCATCCACACGTGCTTATTCACTTCATTTTCATTGCAATAACCCCTGACACGAATACATTACAACCAATGGTCGGTCTATGGCACAGGACTTCTAATGGAAATTATAATTTTAGATCGGTGGGACATTTTTTTCCACAATTTTGTTCCAAAACATGTTTTAGTTCATTCTTCAGGTTGTGTCACATTCTGCAAGCAGAGAAAAAAAACACAATTGTCAAAAAATATATACTTATTATATTATATAATGTGACAGCGTATAAATACTGTAATACATTTTTGTCCATTGGAAAGCTTCTCGATGTGTGTGTGGTAGTTCATACTTGTGATTCATCCATCTGCATTCAGGGTTGGTGGATCACACAAAGACGGAGACAATGTGGTACATCGGCTTACAGGGCGGCACGGTACTTTCAATAGGATGTACACAGCAAGTAAGGCGCTGGTCCATGTGTAGAGTTTGTTCGTTTGTTGAAACTTCATATGTTGAATAACTTATAACATTAAATACTTTGAGGATGTGTTCCCAGCCTTCATAAAGTACTATTTAAAACTATAAACATAAACACTTCATAACTTACCATTCATATTGTAAACAGGATCATTTATATTGAAAATAACATAATAGTTTACACTGTACAATATTATAAGAAGAACAAAAACTGACATAAATAAAATAAACAGTGAAGAAACGGGATTTTATTGTTATGTCCATATGACCGGAAATTTAGAAAAGCACGAGTTATTTATTTCATTTGAATTGTTATTTATTGTTTACTTTATGTTTATTGACATTAAAATAATAATAATTCATTCATCGTTCGTTATACTGAAACTTGAATATTCGAATATTGAGGTATCGCTGTAACGGTTTTCTCGGGGCAATACAGTTTTGACTCCACTAAAGGGGGTCCCCTGTGAATGAAAAGGAGAGCGCAAGATTGGAGAGGATAGAGGCAACGTGAACCAATAAAAGTGAACCATTTTTTTTTATTTTACCAGGTAAGGCCCACTGAGCTATTATTCAGAAGCGACCTCACCACAAATTATTGTTCAACGAAATGGCTTATTTTGTGTAAATGTATAGCATCCAAACACTCTAAACGCATGTTTCTAAATATGGAGGAAAAAAACGGAGGATCCGGATAAAATCCACGCGTCCACAATGAGAACGTGCAAAAATAATGAAGATTCGCAGCGATAGTTTACTTATGGGTTCATGTGGGGTGTATTTTACCTCCATTTACAAGAGTAAACATGTGTAATGACAGGGTGACACCTGCCGGCCTGTAAGGGTAA
The DNA here is from genome assembly GCF_965212315.1 of Lampetra planeri. Lineage (NCBI taxonomy): Eukaryota > Metazoa > Chordata > Hyperoartia > Petromyzontiformes > Petromyzontidae > Lampetra > Lampetra planeri. The sequence continues at coordinate 4,956,039 of NC_136120.1, forward strand.
TTACAGTTATAGTGGCATTACATAATGCCTTGTCATAAAGGGGCGTATCTGGGGTTAGAGTCAAGGGCGGTGTCAGTCGAGAAGCTCTGGAAACCATCCCGAAGGGTCTAGCAGGTTCTAGAAAGGGGGCGTGGCCAGAGGTGGAGCTTGGCCATGCCGAGCGAGATATGAGGAGCACCGAACCCTTCGTTCGGGGCTGTTAGCGTGGGGTGTGGGTCCTGAGTGCGTCACTGCTCGCTGTTATCTTCGTCTTCGACCACGTGGCTGTTCTTCTACGGGCCTGCTCCTATTGTTGCTACGCTTGGCAACCAGCCAGCATGGCGCTGGACGGAGAGGGGCCACATGTTAGAGCAGCCTGGGTGAAACGTGTGTCGAGAGTGTCTCATTGCACATGTGCAGAGGTGTATTTGTAAAGGTGTATGGGCATGGATGGGAAACAAACACAAGGGGCTTGGTTATGGCCGTACACAGAGAAGGTGCTCACACCGACGTCCGCACCTGCATCCCCCACGGCCCCCCCCGGGGGCCGATTGCTATAAAAGGTGGTGAGCCGGAGGGCTCGAGGTCGAGTGTTAGCTTTAACCAGCGAAGAGTGAAGACCAGCTAGAGTAGGCCCCGGAACTCCCCTGGCTCGCTGTCCTTGTCAGGACCGACCAGGGAAAGCCGGTGGCGTGGCCCCGAGAGCCCAGACTGACGTTCTTATAAGAGCCGGTCTGGAGACTCAGGGTGCCGGGATCCCAGCTTGACCAGGGCTGGGATAGATAGCCTCCCCTAGCTCCGTAGTGGAGGACCTGGGCATAGGCTAGCCGGGTTAGACATTGGGTCTCCCTGTTAGACGGGTGAAGGGGCCGATACCCCTTCAAGTGTTGTGTATCCCCGTCTCTGTACATAAGTTGGTGTTAATAAATAAGTGAGCCTCCGACTACGTCGTCCGAGCCTCCTGCAACTTACTACATCTGGTGTCAGAAGTGATCGTTCAACGATGGACACACGAGGGACGACTCGTACCAGGGAGCCGGAGATGGAGGACACCTCGGCCGACTCGGCACCAGAGATGGCCGAAATCGGATCCGAGCAGCCGGGGCCGAGTACACCCGCGCCGCAACGACAGGAAGGGTGGGGAGCGTCGGCTGAAGGACTTCGGCTGGCTCACTCCCGCCTGGCGGAGCTGCTTTACGCGGCGGCCGCCACGTTGGAAGAGATCACACGGCTGGGGGCTGGAGAGGCTGCACGGGCGACGGCGGCCGACACGCAGCGCCGTTTCCCGCCACCTCGACGCGGCTCGCGGTCAAATTTCCCGCCATCGCTACGGTGGGAGCAGAGGGCGGGGCCAGCCTGCGTCAGGTGACCGCCGAGTGCCAAACAGAAGCCGCAACGTCATCAACACCGGCCAGCGCGTCGCCAACGGAGCGACCGGCGATGCCATAAGCTCGGCCCGCCCACACTGTACCGAGTGCCGGGAACGGCGGGGCGCGATCCACGACCACGGACGTCGCATTACAGCAGCGACTACCGCCTCTCAAAGAGTTCGTGGGCGCGGACGGGGACTGGGGTGGCTTCAAGAGACGGTTCCTTGCTCATCAGGAGATGGCGAATTGGACGGACAACGAAGCACTACGCGCGCTGCCGGCGATGCTGGACAACGACGCCCTGGCTACCCTCACCTCGGCGCCTAAGGAAAAGCATGCCACGCTGCAGTTGGCACTGCAGCTTCTGTCTGCTGTCTACGGCCCGCCTTCGGACTGCAGGCAGCTGTTCCACGATCGCCATCGGGGCGCCAACGAATCCGCCTCTGGCTTTCCGGACGGCTCTCCTGGCCCTGGCGAAGGCAGCTTTTCCGCGGATGGACGAGGAGGGAGTGGACGCCATGGTGGCGGAAAAGCTGTTGCTACTCGCGGACGAGTTGGACGGTGCCGTCTTGGCACAAGACGACACAGAGATGTCTTCCTTGCTGGTTGCGCGCCACATCCACGCGGGATTGCGGTCCCTGCATCGCAAGGCCGGCAAGGGGGTGGCGGGACCACAGGCTCGGAATGGACCGAGCCGCCAGGAGCAGCCCAGGCCATCTGGGGCGCTCACACGCTGCTACAACTGTGGCCTTCAGGGCCACGTGGCTTCAGGATGCCGGGTTCCTCGACGGCGCGGAGCGACGCCTCATCCGGATGCCGTGCCGCCTCCACCCAAGTTCCAGCAGAGAAATACGGCAAGTCGTGGCACCTCACACGTTTGGCCTATGCACACATCTGTCACACACACACTCGCTGAAACGAACAGGGCTCGCAAATCGCCGGGTGTTGCGTCGGAGTGTTCCGAAATGCGGCGAGCGCTCCAACCGGGCCAGTGGTCGGAGCTCGCCCATCGTGTCGTTGCCGCGTCGGCGGGGTCGTCAGTCGTGGTCGGTCACAATGATGGGGTTGAGGTGCGGATTTTAATTGACACGGGAGCATCGGCGACCATTATATCTGATTTGATTTATAACATCCTTCCCGTTCAAAGCCATCCTTTGCTCCCCGTTGACGTGCCATGCTATGCTGCTAACGGGGGCTCGCTGGGCATCATTGGGAAAATTTGCATTGGGGACATCAAATTATCCGGGCCAGTATTGGTTTCCTCCTCGCTGGCGGTTCCGTGCCTGTTGGGGACGGATTTCTTGGCCAAAATGCCTATCCGTATATTGATCGACCAGGGGTGCATCGAACTCCCGTCGGGCCGACGTATAATTTTTTTGTCTATTCCCGCCACGGAGCGTCGGGCATTTGCGACGGTGCAGGCGCTCGTGGCGAGGACTGTACGCGTACCCCCGGGAGCTCAGATGCTCGTCCCTCTTAGATTGCGTCGGCCGTTTGCTAAGGGGGTTGCGGATCGGGGGGTCTTGTTAGGACCATCTCAAGCCGGGGTCAATGGACCCGATTTGCTAGTGGCTCAGACCATGGTAAAAGGGGACGGGGACCCCTTCATTGCAGTCCTTAATGTGGGATCGCGAACGGCCGTGGTTCCTCAAGGGACCGTGCGTGCACACGCGACGCCGGCACCCTGTGAGGAACCGCTCGTGGGTCAGGTGAGCACCGATCCTCCGTCGCGACCGCATTCGGACCGTGATGACGGATGGCTGGATGCGCTTTGCGCGGGATCAGTGGACCTGTCCGACTCACAGCGTGAGAGGCTGCAAGTTCTCCTGCGAGAGTTTGCCGACGTTTTTAGTCAACACAAATTTGATATTGGTTGTACTAAATTGCTGCGACATCACATTGACACGGGTGACAGCGTGCCAATCCGCCAAAATCCTTTTCGGTTGAGTCCCACCGAAAAGGATCATGTCAAATCGGCCGTTGACGACATGCTAGCTGCCGATATCATATCCCCTTCCAACAGCCCTTGGGGTGCAAAAAAAAACACGATGGCTCACTGCAGTTTTGTGTCGACTTTCGGCGGTTGAACAAAATTTCAGTAGCCGACGTATACCCGCTTCCTTGAATGGATGAGTCGCTTGATGCCTTAGCGGGGGCGCGATTCTTTTCCACCTTGGATTTACTTTCTGGATTTTGGCAGCTTCCTCTGGATGACGAATCTAAACCTAAGACTGCTTTCTGTACGCCGCACGGCCTTTTCCAATTTAACCGCATGCTGATGGGGTTAGATTCTGCGCCAGCAACTTTTCAGCGGTTAATGGAACTGATCTTGGCGGGCTTGCAATGGGATTCATGTTTAATTTACTTGGACGATGTCATCGTCTTTAGCAAAACATTCAATGACCACCTCCAGAGGTTGCATGCTATTTTCCTCAAAATGCGGGCTGCCAATTTGAAATTCAAACCACAGAAGTGTCATTTGCTCCGCGAATCGGTGCGGTATTTGGGTCACATTGTTGGACGCTCGGGGATAGCTACTGATCCCGCCAAAACGAAATGTGTCAGCTCCTGGCCGACCCCCACCTCGGTGGGGGAGGTCAGGAGTTTCATTGGGTTCGCGTCGTACTACCGACGGTTTGTGGCTGACTTCGCTACAATCGCGAAACCCTTGCATGCCTTGACGTCCAAGGGAGTTAAGTTTCGTTGGGGACCGGAGGAGGAGGCTGCTTTTCGCTCCCTCCGGGATGCCCTGGTGGGGGCTCCGCCATTGAGTTATCCAGATTTCTCACAACCCTTCTTGCTCGATACAGATGCAAGCAACACGGGCATTGGGGGCGTGGTTTCGCAGCTCATTGGTGGCGTAGAGCATGTGGTGGCTTACGGTAGTCGGGTGTTGTCTCCGGCCGAACAACGGTACTGCGTTACCCGTCATGAACTATTGCCGATCGTTTATTTCATTCAGCAGTACCGCCCATATCTGTACGGTCGACGTTTCACCATCCATACAGATCATGCGGCGCTGCAGTACGCCTTGCGGATTCAACAACCATCGGGACAGTTGTTTCGATGGTTGGAGATTCTCCAAGACTACGATTTTGTCACCACATATCGTAAGGGCGTCCGCCACACGAACGCTGACGCTCTGTCGCGGTTGCCGCCCACTTCAGAGTGTGCTTGCCTCTTGGGTTCTGGGCGTTGTAGACCTCTGAATGTGATCGCTGATTCGGTCCTTGCAGCCACCGCCGATGCGCGTTCAACTTCGGGTCCTATCGAGCAAGAAGGGAGGGATTCCTTGCTGGGGTTGTCCATTGCGGAGTGGGGACGCCTCCAAATGGAGGACACCTCCCTCCTCGCTTTGCGCCGTCGCATCGGGGGGGTTGGTCAGGGGGCGGCGAACGTTGACTCGTGGGGGTTGTTCCAGGGGCTTTTAATGCACTGGGACGGGAGATCCCGCCGCCAACGGCTGGTGGTGCCTTCAGCATTGAGGGGTAAAGTGGTGTGGGCTGCGCATGAACGGCTCCTTCACCTGGGGACTCACAAGACCCTTGCCATGCTCCAGCTCGATTTCTCCTGGCCGGGCATGGCAAAGGACGTGGGTGATCTCCTGGGGTCGTGCACTCAATGCGCGCAGCGGAAACCACCGGCGAGGGGGTCCAACCCTCCGCTGCAGTCGATAAAAGTTTCCCGGATTAACGAACTCGTTGCACTGGATATTCTCGGGCCATTTCCCGCTACACCCAGGGGAAATAGGTACTTATTGACAGGGGTCGAATACTTCACGAGATGGCCTATGGCCTGGCCCCTGGCTAACCAGTCGGCAGCAGCCATCGCGGAGGCCTTTGTCCAGGGCTACGTCCTCGACAAAGGTGCTCCGGAGCGGCTTCTGACCGACCAGGGTAAAACATTTTCGGGGAAACTCCTCCGCGAGGTGTGCGACCTCTTGGGTACGGAGAAAATTCGGACCTCCCCATATCACCCGCAAACTGACGGGATGGTGGAACGGCTGCATCGGACTATCACGTCCATGCTGTCCCAGCAGGTCTCTCCCAATTGGGACCTTCACATTGCGGGTGTTTTGCAAGCCTACAGGATGGCTCCCCATGCGGCCACCGGATTTTCGCCTTTCTTCTTAATGTATGGCCGCGAAGCTAACCCGCCTGTTGCGAATCAGCTGAAGCTCGCGACGCCGCATGCAAACTCTAAATTGTCCGACCACGTCAAATTTAACATCGGGAAATTAACGGAGGCGCGGGAAGCGGCCATACAAAATTCTGAACTCCGCCAGAGGGCGAATGAGAGGCTTAGGCTGGGGCGGGCACATGTGCTCCAATGGAAACCGGGGGACAGGGCATGGTTGCACTGTCCCCAGGTGCCACTGGCGACCTCGTCGAAGCTGGTACGGCCGTGGCGGGGGCCCGTGGAGGTCATACAGGTCTTGCGGCCGCAATGTGTGCGCGTCAAGTGGGGGAAGCGTCGGTGGTACGTGCACCCCTCCAGGTTAAAACCGTTCATTACGCCGCCCTGTGTTCCTCACACACACACGCGTGGCCAAACGTGTGAGGGGTCCGCCGACTCCCCGACTTTGCTGCTTTCGCCTAACTTGACACCGACTGTTCCACCTCCAGGTGCACCAGAAGTGACGTGCTCACGACCGCCAACCCCTCCCGGGGGGGTCGAGGGTCGCTCAGCAGCGAAGCCAGACACTCTCACACCCGGACTGTCGACACCCGCCACTGGGCAAGCCGGGGCTGCCCCTTGTGACGGGCCCGCCGCAAGAACGCGTGCCAAAACGCGCGGACTTTTGTGAGGTGGGACGTTGGGGGGCCCTTACGGGGGGGGGGCGTCCTGGGTACGTGTATATATGTTGGTTTTACGGGATGGGGTATTTATTCAGGGGGGGTGCGTCGAGTCGGGTTTTTTATATTTTTATTTCTTTCCTCTCTTGGTTGTTGTTGTTGTTATTGTTATTGTTGATGTTATGCGAGGCACACACAATTTCGGGGGGGGGGGGAGGCATCGTGTTGGGATTTTGTTGCAGCCAGGGACGGCTGCGGGCTGTACAGGGGGGGGTGATGTAGAGGTGTATTTGTAAAGGTGTATGGGCACGGATGGGAAACAAACACAAGGGACGTGGTTATGGCCGTACACAGAGAAGGTGCTCACACCGACGTCCGCACCTGCATCCCCCACGGCCCCCCCCCCCCCCGGGGGCCGATTGCTATAAAAGGTGGTGAGCCGGAGGGCTCGAGGTCGAGTGTTAGCTTTAACCAGCGAAGAGTGAAGACCAGCTAGAGTAGGCTCCGGAACTCCCCTGGCTCGTTGTCCTTGTCAGGACCGACCAGGGAAAGCAGGTGGCGTGGCCCCGAGAGCCCAGACTGACGTTCTTATAAGAGCCGGTCTGGAGACTCAGGGTGCGGGGATCCCAGCTTGACCAGGGCTGGGATAGATAGCCTCCCCTAGCTCCGTAGTGGAGGACCTGGGCGTAGGCTAGCCGGGTTAGACATTGGGTCTCCCTGTTAGATGGGTGAAGGGGCCGATACCCCTTCAAGTGTTGTGTATCCCCGTGTCTGTACATAAGTTGGTGTTAATAATAAGTGTGCCTCCAACTACGTCGTCCGAGCCTCCTGCAACTTACTACACATGTAAACAAATATAAAATCACCACAACCGTTGCTCTGTTCACACGAGAATTTGCATGCAAACATGCCTTACCTGGTAAAATAAAAAGTATAGAGGTTTTTAAACTAGTTTTTGTAGGTTACTCCAGAAAAAAAGTATTGAGACTCCTGAGGATTTTTGGATAAGCAAAAGAACGCTCGAAACAAATAATACGCGTGTATTCCATCAGCATGGCGTCATGAATGAAGCTACCCTGCTGAATCCAACTCAAGCAGCATAGACCCATGAGAAAAGAATCTGTGGTTTAAGGCACAACCCATGAACTGATTCACAGTCGGGGGAATACATTTTGAGTAAATAAGATGTTTTGGGGATACACAACGAGATATGAGTGTTGGAAATAGCTCTACTGTGCATCTTTTGGGGATTTTAGGATATTTATGGAGCGGTGCTTAATGGATGAGCGAGCTACTGGGGCTGAATGACCTTTGCAATTCCAAGTTCATGCTCATAATTATAATGGATTAAATCAATTACTATTGAATTATATCGATCACAATCAATCTTCTATTGACGTATACCACACTAATTTTTCTATCAGAAGCCTGTTAGGGCTCTACTTAAATAAATATGAAAAAACCTCAAGCCCTGCATGTGAATAATTTAACCTATGACCTCTTCCATTTGCATTCCTTATGTAACGGTTGATTACTTTTTTGATGTATATGATCAAATGCGAGTTTGCCATTCAGTATATGTATAACAAATGAACAATTATCAACAGCTTCTGCATTTTTTTCTGCAATGGTTTGTTATGCACTGCACTGCCATTAATGAAGATTGCCATGAAAATCCAATTAAGACATTTTTACTTTCTTGAAAGTCAATTAATAATTAACGAATAAAAGTAAGTAATGTATCTAAGCGATGAGGCTGGGGTAATTTTTTATATCCAAAAGTGTTTAAATTATTGCATGATGAAGTAAATTCCTGCAGGAAAGAGAGAAAAACAAATTAACCTTTGTCTCACCTCTGCTGCCTTCTGTTATACAAAAAAGTCACACCTCTTATTCAGTGTAATTAATAACTTAATACTATGCAGATATTTATACATGTCGTCCATGAAATAAGAAAATAAATCTGTTTTTTTTTACTGTTCCTCATCATTACATGAGGACAACACTGGCAATTGGTTTTACAGTTAACACATTGCTGATGACTCAGTGAATACATTGTCTCCTCAAAATGACGTCGGGCGGGTTTATACCGTGGCCAACATGAAAGGAGATATTTTTTTTGTGGGAACCCCTAAATATAAATACTTTGGAGAAATATAAATCACACTCATGAACCTCAAAAAATGAACAGCCTCCAAAGGCCTTGCTCTCTTCTTGTTAAACAAATTATTGGATTGTGCCTGTGCAGTGGTGCACAAGCACAAATCTACAACAAAAAACTGAACACACTCATCAGCATTCAGTCATAAAGTGTATGTGCAATCGCTGAGGCATGTGATAGCATCCTTGTTGGCTATATGTAGTTCTCGTCAACAGCACTGCCTTAAAATGAAAACTAAATGTTTTAGGCAACGCTTCTGGAAACGACCCATCATTATAGCAAATACATACATTAATGTGCTATGAAGAAGGGCCATTGCTTGAAACGTCGCACAATTATTTATCTGTTGAGTTTTTTAATCTTGGGTGATTAATCTCAATGCAGCACAGACATGTAATTCGCCATACTATATAGTAACTACTGGATTGTGCATTCGACAATTGGCTTGTGAATTTTGGTGCTTTCAATCGTGTTTTTTACCTATCTTTTTTTATCTCCATATATAAAGGCAAAGTTGTGAATGTGTGTCTGTTCAAAATATTTTGCGTACTTCCCGACTTGCAACAAACTGGAAATTTGCCATGTGGGTAATTTCCAGACTGTACACCATGTAAAAATTATAAAAATACACTTTTGTTTTTGTTTTTTTGGAGGGGGAGCTCAATAATGCATATTTTTTTGCATGGCAAGCGAGCTGTGACGTCAAATCTGTCACGTGACCCGCGCACGTGGAAGCGTAACGCATTGTAGTGTAGTGGTTAGCGCGCTGAGCTATGAACCCGGCGACCCGAGTTCGATTCCCGCTCACGGCCACCACCACCACCACCGGTGACGATTATTTGAACCGGTCCTGGGCCTCCCCTAAGTCGACTCAGCCTCAAACGAGTAACTGGTGTGGTGTGTGAACATCGCCACTGGGGAGACAAAGGCGGCCGGGCGTGGTGCTGTCACCTACCCCCTCGTGTGCTGTGCCGGCCTTCATAGGTGCTCGCTAACAGCACTTTCCCCTACAGTCTCTTCCCTTTTTTTTCTCTTATCTATGAAAGTCTCCGCGCGCGTGGTCTTGCGAGGGATTTGCCTCTCGAAGGGTGCCCTTTTCGTACAAAAACATTTGCCAGCCAGCACGCCCTAAGCCCCGCGGTGGAAATAGGCTATTCCCTTTTCACATACGTCACCTTTAAATTAGTCTATTTACCGTTTTTTGGAGATATTTATTAAACTTTAAAGTTAGTTTGCCTATTATTAATTTATTTCTCTTCGCCACGCCCTGGGTCACAATGCAGCCAGCTGCACTTGCGCACAGCGCCCACGAGGTAACGCCCAGCAATCCACACGCGACATCGCCCAAGGTAAGTCGCACACTTTTGTATTATATGCTTTTACTGGTAGGAACCACCTGGTTCCACCAGCCCACAGGGGATTATTCTGTCCGTGCGTCCGTCGTGCATCTGTAGTAACGCTCACGACTCGTTCACACCGGAGTTGGAGGCACACTTGTTTATTTAACACCAACGTTGTGACATACACATTTGAGGGGGTATCGGCCCCCTCACCCGTCTATCTGAGGACACACCTCTCTAGCTAACCCTAGCCTGCCTCTGAGTCCTCCACTAATGGGCTAGGGGAGGCTATCTTGGCCCGACACTGGTCAGTCGGGCCCGGTACCCAGAGTCTAGACCAGCACTGGCTCTGGCCCTGGTACCACGCCACTGGCTCGAGCCTGCGCGGTCCTGATAAGGACGGCGTACCAGGGGGAGTCCAGGGCTCTCTCTAAGACGTCTTCCGTCTTCTCTCCTTTAGCTAAACATCACTCTCGAGCCCTTCGATACATTCCCCTTTTATACCCAACCCCTCCCTGAGGGGTGGGGCCCCGGGGGATCATAACGACCGAATCGACCCCCCAGGGTGTCTGGCGCGGACGTCGCAGAGGGCACCTGCTCGTGCACTCATGTAGCCCCGCCTACTGTGTTTGTTTACCATAGGCTGCCATGCATAACGGGCTCTCTCTCTAACACCCCTACATCACTCCCCCCCGCATAGCATGCAGCCGTCCCGGCTGCCAACATACAAAAATTTGACAATAAAGGTGCCTTCACCCCCTGACCGCGCGTGTGCCTCACTATTTTTGAACAATAACAGGAACCAGAACAAGAACGCAACAGCAAGATGAGAAAACAACCCGTCGCACCCCCCCCGAATAAATACGAATTCCGTAAAAAAAAACAGCCTATATACAATCAGCAGGGAACCCACCACGCACACACAACACACGGTGAAGCCAACATATGTACATCCGAGGAGTGGGGAACACACCACCCACACAACATCCAATGAACACAACAGCTATGTACACATTTTCCGGCCTCACAACAGTTTGCGCATTTTAGCGCGCGTCCTTGCAGCGGGCCCCTCACACGGGGTAACCGCGCGTGGCGGACCATCAGGTGGCAATTGTCCGTCTTGGGGTGAGCATTCATCCGACTCCGCGTGACCCTCGGTATCCGCAGGAGGGGTGATCGGGCGTGAGCCCGTCACTCCTGATGCACCTGAAGGTGGCACAGCCGGCAAGGCATTAGGTGAGAGCGACGGAGACGGACCCAGCGAGTCGGCCGACCCCCCACATGCTTGGCCACGCGCGTGTGAAGTGTGATTGTGTACCGCAGAGAAGGGTTTTAACCTAGAGGGGTGCACGAACCATCGCCGCTTCCCCCACTTGATGCGCACGCACTGCGGTCGTAACACCTCCACCACTTCCACAGGGCCCCGCCACGGCCGCACCAGTTTAGAGGAGGTTGCCAGTGGCACCTGGGGGCAGTGCAGCCATGCCTTGTCCCCCGGCTTCCACTGCAGCATGTGCGCTCGACTCAATCTGAGGCGCTCATTCGCCTTCTGACGGAGGTCAGAGTTTTGCATTGCAGCATCCCGTGCCTCGGTCAATTTGTCCAGATTAAATTTAACGTGGTCAGCCAGATTAGTTTTTCCCTGCGGCACGGGGATCTGCAACTGGGCACGAACAGGCGGGTCTGGTTCTCGGCCATACATGAGGTAAAAGGGAGAAAACCCCGTAGCTGCATGGGGTGCCATCCGGTACGCCGCCAAGACCCCCTGAATTTGTAGGTCCCAATCCGTTTGTGAGTCCGAAACTTGTTGTGATAACATGGACGTGATGGTGCGATGCAACCGTTCGACCATCCCGTCAGTTTGTGGGTGATATGGGGAGGTCCGAATTTTCTTTGTGCCCAGGAGATCACAGACTTGTCTGAGTAGTTTACCGGAAAAATTTCTGCCCTGGTCGGTCAGCAGCCTCTCCGGAGCACCTTTGTCCAGGACATAACCCTGAACAAAGGCCTCCACGATGGCTGCTGCCGACTGGTTGGCCAGAGGCCAGGCCATAGGCCAGCGTGTAAAATACTCGACACCAGTCAACAAATATCTATTCCCCCTGGGGGTGGCGGGGAATGGTCCCAAAATGTCCAGAGCGACCAGCTCGTTTATCCTGGACACTTTGATCGATTGCAAGGGCGGGTTAGACTCCCGTGCCGGCGGTTTGCGTTGTGCACATCGAGGGCATGATCCCAACAAATCCCCAACATCCCTCGTCATGCCAGGCCAATAAAAATCAAGTTGCAGCAAGGCGAGAGTCTTTTGGGTCCCCAGGTGTAGGAGGCGCTCATGAGCGGCCCATACCACCCTGCCCCGCAACCCAGTAGGGACCACCAGCCGATGTCGACGCGACTTCCCGTCCCAATGCATCAGCAGGCCTTGGCACATTTCCCATGCGTCGGAACCACCTCTTTTTCCCCCCGCCGCACCGCCAACGCGACGTCGCCACCCGAGGAGGGAGACATCCTCCATCTGGAGGCGCCCCCATTCAATGACGGGCAACCCCAACAGGGAATCTTTGCCCTGTTGTTCGATCGAATTAGTAACTACTGTATCGTCGTCGTTGGCGGCCGCCAAGACAGGAACCGATGTGTCCCCTGGAGGTCTGCAACGTCCAGACCCCAGGAGGCATGCACACTCGGAGGTGGTTGGCAAGCGCGACAGAGCGTCCGCGTTGGTGTGGCGAACGCCCTTACGGTATGTGGTTTGGAAATCGTAATCCTGGAGGACCTCCAACCATCGGGACAATTGTCCCGATGGCTGTTGAACCCTCAGGGCGTACTGCAGTGCCGCATGATCTGTGCGGACGGTGAAATGCCGACCGTACAGATATGGGCGATACTGTTGGATGAAATGGACAATTGCCAACAGTTCCCTACGGGTGACACAATATCGTTGCTCCGCTGGAGACAACACCCGACTGCCGTACGCAACCACACGTTCCACGCCGTCAACCACCTGGGAGAGCACGCCCCCAATACCCGTGTTGCTCGCATCGGTGTCGAGCAAGAATGGTTTTGAAAAAACAGGGTAGATCAGGGGAGGAGCGTTTAACAAAGCGTCCCGAAGGGAGCAAAAAGCAGCTTCCTCCTCCTGACCCCAGCAGAACCGAACCCCTTTTGATGTTAAAGCGTGTAGGGGTTTTGCTATAGTCGCAAAATTAGCGACGAAGCGTCTATAATACGACGCAAACCCAATAAAACTCCTAACCTCTCCCACTGAGGTGGGAGTCGGCCAGGAGCTTACACACTGCGTTTTGGCGGGATCGGTAGAAATACCTGAGCGTCCCACGATGTGCCCCAAATAACGCACCGACTCGCGTAACAAATGGCATTTTTGGGGCTTAAATTTCAAATTGCAGCCCGCATCTTTAGGAAAACCGCCCGTAACCTCTGGAGATGTTCATCAAAAGTTTTGCCAAAGACAATAACGTCATCCAAATAAATCAGGCACGACTCCCATTGCAATCCAGCCAAAACCAATTCCATCAACCGCTGGAAAGTTGCCGGCGCTGAGTGTAAGCCCATCGGCAACCGGTTGAATTGAAACAGGCCGTGCGGAGTACGGAAAGCAGTTTTAGGCTTTGAATCATCGTCCAGAGGAAGCTGCCAGAATCCCGAAAGTAAGTCCAATGTGGAGAAGAATCGCGCTCCCGCCAAGGCGTCAAGCGATTCGTCCATCCGTGGGAGCGGGTATGCGTCGGCAACCGTAATTTTATTAAGGCGCCGAAAGTCAACGCAAAACCGCAACGAACCGTCCTGCTTCTTAACCAGGACGATCGGCGCTCCCCAAGGGCTGTTGGAGGGAGAAATGATGTCGGCGGCTAGCATGTCATCAACAGCCGATTTGACATGGTCCTTTTCGGCGGGACTCAACCGAAAAGAATTCTGGCGTATTGGCGCGCTGTCACCCGTATCAATATGGTGACGCAGCAGATTAGTGCAGCCCAAATCGTATTTATCCCGACTGAAAACGTCGGAAAATTCCCTTAGTAGTGTCTTTAGACGTTGACGCTCTAAATTTGACAGGTCCGTCGATCCCGCACAAAGCGCCTCGAGCCACCCTTCATCGCTGTCCGAATGTGGTCGCGGTGCAGGGACAGCGCCGACATGACTCGCGACGGGTTCCTCACAGGGCACCGGCGTTGCGTGAGCAAGCACGGTCCCCTGTGGGACCACCACCGTCTGCGAGCCCACATTGAGGACCGCGATGAAGGGTTCTCCTTCCCCTCTCACTATGGTCTGGGCCGGGAGTAAATCAGGTCCACTGACCCCGGCCCTAGACGGTCCCAACAGAACCCCTTGAGCCCCAATGCCCTTAGTGAAGGGCCGCCGAAGTTTCAAAGGAATCAACATTTGCGCCCCCGGAGGAACGCGCACCGTTCTATCTACGAACGCCGGCACCGTCGCGAACGCCGTCCGGCTCGTAGCGGGGGATGGCAGAAACGCCATGCGTCGGCCCGATGGGAGCTCAATGCATCCCTGGTCGATTAATATCCTAATCGGCATTTTGGCCAGGAAGTCCGTCCCCAGCAGGCACGGAACCGCCAGCGAGGAGGAAACAAAAATCGGCCCAGACAATTTAATATCCCCGACACAAATTTGGGCACGAATTTGTCCGATGATGCCAAGTGAACCCCCGTTAGCAGCAAAGAATGGCACGTTAACAGGCATCAAAGGACGGCTTTGGGCAGGGAGAATGTTATAAATCAACTCCGAAATAATGGTCGCCGATGCTCCTGTATCGACCAGGATGCGCACCTCGACCCCATCGATGTGACCCACAACGGCCGACGACCCTGACGACGCGGCTACAACCCGATGGGCCAACACGGACCACTGGCTGGGTTCAATCTGAGTACCCAGAGCGGTGCATGTTGGTGCCATGGTACGCGATATTGGCCCCCCCTTCGCTGCGGTGTTTGAGTGTGTGACGGGCGTGTGCGTGGGCCAAGCATGAGGGGTGCCGCGACTCGCCGGATTATGATGGTGGAGCTTGTGACGAGGGCCGGCGTCCCGTTGAGGTGTCGTCCTGCGCTGCCCAGGAGAGCGGCACCCCGAGGCGACGTGGCCCCGGATGCCGCAGTTGTAACAGCGTGGAAGCGCTGGTGACGACGATGGATGTTGTAGACGGCTTGAACCGGCCCGGTCCTCCCGTACTCCCGCTCCATGCTGCCGTTGATGGTCGATGGCGCAAACCTCTTCCGCCGGGAGGGTGGCTGCAGCGACGGCACGCCCGCTCGCCGCCTTGCTGGCCTTCCGTCGTTGAGAGGACAGGTTTGCGTGGAGAAGACGGGCCGCTTGGAGGGAGCACATCTCTGCATCGTCCTGTGCGACAATGACGATGTCTAAGTCGTCCGCCAGAAAAAGTATCTTCTCTGTCACCATGGCGTCGACACCCTCGTCATCCATTCGTGGAAAGGCCTCCTTCGCCAGTGCCAGGAGACTTGTGCGGTACGCCAGGGGCGACTCCTTCGTCCCCCGCTGGCGATCGTAAAAGAGTTGGCGACAGTCCGATGGTGGACCATATACCGCCGACAGCACCTGCATCGCCTTCCGCAGCGTGGAGCGCCTCTCCTTCGAAGCCGATGTTAGAGTGGCGAGGGCGTCGCTGTCGAGAAGTGCTGGCAGCGCGCGGAGAGCCTCGGCGTCTGTCCACTGTGCCATCTCCTGGTGAGCGAGGAAGCGCCGCTGGAAGCCGCCCCAGTCGCCATCCTCGCCCACAAATTCCTTGAGTGGAGGTAGCCGCTGATGTAAGGCAGCGGCTGCAGAGGAAGAACGCACTCCCTCGTGCGCCTCACTCAACTCAGCGTCGGCACGAACCAGCGATGGCATCGCCGGTCGCACCCGTGGTGACGTTCCGCCCGTTGGTGGTGACGCGGCAGGTACTGTACTCCCGCCGTTGGACGCGATGCTTAGAGCGGCCACGCCCTCAACAGCAGCTGCGGCGATGGCGGGAGTTTCAAAATGTTGCTCCGTGGAAATGGCAGGAAGGCGCTGTGATCGTCGGCTGCCGTTGCCCCGTGGCGGTCCCGCAGCCCCCAGCTGCGTGATGGTGTCGAGCATGGCGGCTGCGGCGTACAGCAGCTCGGTCAGCTTCGCGTGCGCCTCCCTCAGCCCCTCCATCGACGGCTCCCCTTCCTCCAGCTGCTGTGGCGTGGATGCGCCCAGCCCCGGCTGGTCGATGGCATCTTCAGCCGTCTCGGGCCCTCCGACTGCAGTGGTGTCTTCTGCCTCTGGTACCCCGACTCGAGTCGTCCGGCGTGTATCCATGTTCGTACTTTGTTTCACTTCTGACGCCAGATGTAGTAACGCTCACGACTCGTTCACACCGGAGTTGGAGGCACACTTGTTTATTTAACACCAACGTTGTGACATACACATTTGAGGGGGTATCGGCCCCCTCACCCGTCTATCTGAGGACACACCTCTCTAGCTAACCCTAGCCTGCCTCTGAGTCCTCCACTAATGGGCTAGGGGAGGCTATCTTGGCCCGACACTGGTCAGTCGGGCCCGGTACCCAGAGTCCAGACCAGCACTGGCTCTGGCCCTGGTACCACGCCACTGGCTCGAGCCTGCGCGGTCCTGATAAGGACGGCGTACCAGGGGGAGTCCAGGGCTCTCTCTAAGACGTCTTCCGTCTTCTCTCCTTTAGCTAAACATCACTCTCGAGCCCTTCGATACATTCCCCTTTTATACCCAACCCCTCCCTGAGGGGTGGGGCCCCGGGGGATCATAACGACCGAATCGACCCCCCAGGGTGTCTGGCGCGGACGTCGCAGAGGGCACCTGCTCGTGCACTCATGTAGCCCCGCCTACTGTGTTTGTTTACCATAGGCTGCCATGCATAACGGGCTCTCTCTCTAACACCCCTACACATCCAAAAATGGGAGGGGTGGGGCTGGGTGGAGACGGGAGGGTGGGGAGGGGCTGGGTTGGGGAGGGTGGGGAGGGGCTGGGAGGGGAGGGTGGGAGGGGCTGGGTGGGGAGGATGGGGAGGGGCTGGGTGAGGTGGGGCTGGGTGGGGAGGAGCTGGGTGGGGTGGGGCTGGGTGGGGAGGGGCTGGGTGGGGAGGGGCTTGGTGGGGAGGGTGGGAAGGGGCTGGGTGGGGTGGGGATGGTGGGGCTGGGTGGGGAGGTGCTGGTCACCCCGTGGTGCCTTATAAAACTCAACGTTTAACCTACTCACGCCGGCTTGTGCCCACCCTCACATTCGGGCATATTTGCGGAATACACCACGCCGCCGTTGACCCTGGCCATTGACCGAGCAACCCAACGTTCCTACCAGCTGCCTCAGCAGGAATGTGTTAGATATATATGAAGACGTAAGTCCCACTAATTTGTCTTATAAGCATTTATCTCATTAAACTTTGCACTGCCCACATGGGTTGCCCCTAGCAACGCACACACGATCGCCACGATTTTTCTTTCGAATTACACATGCAGCTAAAACACACCAAACACGTACATTCTTCACTGTGCAATGTCCTCTTCTCCCCACCACACCCCAATGATACCCCAATGCGTCCTGGAACTACTATAGAGCCCCTACATATCATTATTATAGCGCTTACATCACATTATTGTCACGTTGCCGGGGGGACCGGCCCAGCCCCCAGCCTGCCAAGGTCACACCTCGGCGGGCTGGGAAATCTAGGCGAGACCGGGGGCTCTGCACGGAAATAGGCCTCACCACGGCACTCTGTCCGCTTACTACTTTGTGCTATACATTCCATATATACTGCTATACAGTCAGCATGTACTACTGTAGTGCTAGCAGGTACCACCACAGTCACTATGCACTGCTGTAGTTAAAGCAGGTACCAAAGCCCGTATGCACTGCAGTAGCTAAAGCAGGTACCACCACTGTATGCACTGCTGTAATCATACCAGCTACCACCACAGTTAATTTGCACTGCTGTAGTTTAAGCAGGTACCACCACCAGAGGCGTAGCTAGGGGGGGCAGGGGGGTACACGTGTCCCCGGGCGCCAAGGTAAAGGGGCGCCAAAATGAGGCTTACAACGTCACGTGATAACTTATTGCGGCGGGCGCGGCAGCCTGAAACTACTGCACAAATCTACACCTCAACCTAAAAGTTTATATATCCCGCCACACACAGCCTACATGTCATGTTATTACATTTTGGTACGCGCGCCTATTAAGAACTTACATGGAAGAACGTCCCAAACAACAGACAGGCGCAGTCTTTCAGCCTTAGTCACTGGTCTGCTTTTTGGTGGCAGTAACTACGACGGCCTATTTTTAGTTCTTATTAGTGACACCACGCTCCAGGCGGCTGCAGCAGCCGGAGCAGCCCACGCACGTCAACATAGCGTGGCCTTCATTTAGCAGCATTTACTACAAGGCTCACTTATACGTGTACGTCGCTCGTACCTTATATTTGAACTGACCTAAGAGCCGAGCCATGCTCGCTGGCGGACACTAAGTGAGAGTGTTACTTTGTTAGCTAGACCACCGTGCCACGACTACAAGCCACCGGACGAGCGTCAACCTCGGCGGGTAAGTCTATGCCGTTACATGGCCGTGTACGACCGACAGTAGAAGCTTATAGGCGGTGGCGTCCAAAGTGGCGACCTATTTTGGTTACTTGAACAACAAGAGGTATGTTTTATATTTTTTGATAAATAAATTAATGTTTTTTTAAATATAGAATACAATTTAATATATCGATATTTTTAAATATCTGCAGCATAATCTGCCTTTAAGCGTATAAATTATGTACTTTTAATCTGCATGTATAGCCTAATTATTATAATAATTATTTATTGTAGTAGCACGATGCCAGTGCCACTATGTTATTGTCTAGGCCTACACATATTTTTTTCACTTCAGTGTACTCAGTGATATAATAATATATTTATAATTTTTGTCAGCCATGTCAGGAAGAAAACGAAGTGGAGCTCAATGTCATAAAAGAAAAAAACAAGCTGAAATGGCATCAAAGAAGTCAAGTACATTACTGGCGAGCTTTTTAAAGAAAGCCAAGAAGAAAGAAGCTGAAGCTGAAAACTCCAACTCTTCAGAATCAGAAGATGGCGGCTATCAACCACCTATTTCAGAGCATGTAAACGAGAAGGTTGAAGACATTGAGGACTCGGAGAAAAACATGGTTCAGACAGATGTTACTGTCTATGTTGAGGAAGACTCCGAAAACACTGAAGACCAGGGCGTCGTCGTTGAACAGGTTCAACATGATGATGAACTTGTTGACAGTAACGGGGAAGATGAGAAAGAAGAATCTTCTGATAGAGAAGCTGAAAATGCTCATTATGATGCTGTTCCTGCTGTACTAAGGTTTCACGATGTTGGCTACTTAAATTTTGATAAAACGACAAAGCTATCGAAAATATCACAGCCTCTTCGCAATGAAATGATTACTCTCGGATCCTTGCCTTTTCAGCACAGAGACAATCTATCATCAGTATCCAGAGAACGTTCAATTACATCAGCATGGTTTAAACGCCGACTAGCGAACGGAGAGGAAGTGAATCGTTCGTGGCTATTATATTCACCAATCAATAAAGCTGCTTACTGTTTCTGTTGTCTATTATTTACATCATCGAGTTCAAACTCACGAGCTTCGTTTGAGTTAACAAACGATTTTAACAAGTGGAGAAAGCCAGAAAAACTAAATTCTCATGAAAACAATCCTAGCCACCGCACAGCTTTTACTACATGGAAGGAAGCCGAACGAAGGATAATTGATGGTACTGGAATTGACGCAGTGGTTCAAGCTCAGATTCATTTGGAAAAACAACGTTGGCGAGATATATTGCAAAGAATACTCACCTGTATTAAGTTTCTGGTTTCACAAAATTTGGCACTACGTGGCCATGAGGAAAATTTGAATGCGGATGAGGATAAAAATGTTGGAAACTTTCTCGCGCTGATCAAACTCGTTGCTCAGTATGACCAATTGTTAGCAAAACACGTACAGCACGCAGGAGAAAATCCGGGATCAGTTTCTTATTTGTCACCGGAAATCCAGAATGAATTTATCCACATACTTGCGTCGACTGTAAAGAACCAATTGCTGGGTGATATCAGGAAAAACAAGTACTACGGTATCTTACTTGACTCAACTCCGGATCTAGGACATCGGGAACAGCTTTCTCAGGTCATAAGATTTGTGGATGTGGATTTTCAAACTAAAAAAGTAACTATTAAAGAATCATTTTTAGGTTATATCGAGATACATGCAAAAGATGCAGCAAGCCTAGAAAGAGTCATCGTCGAGAGACTGAAATCTGACAACATACCTCTAGCCGACTGTCGGGCAGAATGTTATGACAATGCTGCTGTGATGACTGGGCATATATCCGGCCTTCAACAACGAATATGTGACAAAAATCACAGAGCATTGTTTGTCAACTGTGACAACCACAGCTTAAACTTAGCAGGAGTACACTCAGCTAAACAGGATCCACTTGTCGTCACATTTTTTGGAACAGATGAAAGTATATATTTGTTTTTCTCTCGTTCAACAATTCGTTGGGAAGAGTTAAAAAAAGCTGTGCCCATCACAGTAAAGCGGGAGTCTGAAACACGCTGGAGTGCATGATCAGAAGCTGTTAAAGCTATCTATGAAGGACTGGATGAACTAGTAGCGCTGCTAGACAAATTATCGGAGGACGTAACTATGACGCCTGAAACCAGAAGTGATGCAGAACAGTTACAGGCATGCGTATTAAGTTTTAACTTCATAGTTTTATTACATTTCTGGTATGTAATTCTTGGAAAAATTGATCGTGTTCAGAAGCGCTTACAGGATCCTCCTGTGAATTTCAAGGCAGCAGCAACTGATCTAGAATCTTTGGAGCATGAATTTGTCAAGCTTCGTGATGATTTGAGCCAAGTTGCTGTAGAAAACGCCAAAACAAGATGCATAGCCTGGGGGATAGATGTGGGCAGAAGAATTAGGCGACGTCGGAAGATGCCAGGAGAACTGGTAAGAGATGCAGGACTTTCAGCAGAAGAAGAAATTGTGCGCGTTATGAAGAGCGTATTTGATCGACTTCAACAGGAGATGTCAACACGGTTTTTACGACTAAAAGACCTGAACACAAAATTGGGATTTCTGCTGGACGTCAAAACTCTTCTATCCGACACA
The DNA here is from genome assembly GCF_965212315.1 of Lampetra planeri. Taxonomy (NCBI): domain Eukaryota; kingdom Metazoa; phylum Chordata; class Hyperoartia; order Petromyzontiformes; family Petromyzontidae; genus Lampetra; species Lampetra planeri. The sequence goes on from NC_136120.1 coordinate 4,976,859, forward strand.
GATGTCGATGCAATTCGTCGAAATTGCACAGATTTTGGAAATTTCTATGACACCGACATCAATGGCCACGAACTTTTCACAGAAATTGGAGATTGCAAAATGCTGCTCAGTAACCGGAATGAAGTTCTACCAGAAACTCCTTTGGATCTTCTTGGTTTTATTGTGTTTTATGGAGACGACATATTTCCGAATTTGCGAATTTCACTGCAAATTTTATTAACAATAGCAGTTTCAATTGCAAGCTGTGAGCGGTCGTTCAGCAAATTGAAACTTATTCTGTCGTATTTGCGTGCTTCAATGGGACAAGATCGTCTCAGCGATCTTGCTCTTCTTAGCGTTGAAAGAGAAACATTGGAAAAAACAGATTTTGATTACGTGATTGACCAGTTTGCGACAGTGAAATCAAGAAAAATGTATATTTTGTAGACTATGCCAACCAGTCTACGACAGTGAGTGAGCCATGTAATATAATTTCTATAAATTTGCTTCTTTAAATACAATGCTTCATTAAAATTTAAATTGTTATTCCTTATTCGATGTAATAGGAAAATGTAATTAAACTGGGGGGGGGCGCCAATTTTATAGTTCGTCCCCGGGCGCAAAATATCCTAGCTACGCCTCTGACCACCACTGTCCGTGTGCACTGCTGTAGTGATCGTACATACCGTCGATGTGTGTGTGCCGAAGTCCATGTGTGTGTGTGTGTTAGTCAAGGTGTGTGCGTGGTTTGCGTGTGTAGACAACTACTCTTTTTTTATTCAGTTACTTTTTTTCACAATAATGCCTGCGTCTAAGTCCATGTGTGCGTGTGGGTCGATGTGCATGTCTGCGGCGATGTGTGTGTGTAAGTCCATGTGTCTGTATGTGTGTGAGTCAATGTGTGTGTGTGTGAGTCTGTGTGTCAGAGTCGATGTGTTTGTGTATGTGAGTCGATATGTCTGTGTGTTTGTGTTGGTCGATGTGCGTGTGTGTTAGTCGCTGTGTGTGCGTCGCTCTATGTGAGTCAGTGTAAGTCCATTTTTTTCTGTGTGTGTGTTTTGGTCCACATGTGCGCGTGAGTCCATGTGTGTGTGTGCGTAAGTCCATGTGTGTGTGTCAGTCCATGTGTCTGTGTGTGTGCCACTCCAAGTGTGTGTGCCTCTATGTGCGTGTGTGAGTATATGTATGTTTGTGTGGGAGTCTATGTATGTCAGTCGATGTGTGTACGGCAATGTGTATATGTGTGTGAGAGTCCATGTGTGTGTGTATGTTGATATGTCTGTGTAAGTTCATATGTGTGTTTGTCAGTCTATGTGTAATATCGTTGAGGACTCTTGGACGCCGGGGTTGAGGCACACGTATTTATTCCGCAACAGTTGTCACAACCCCGGACATACAACACTGGAGGGGGTATCGGCCCCCTCACCCGGCTAGCTGGGAATACACTGCTAGCTATCTCTGACCTACCTCCTAGTCCTCCACTAACGGGCTAGGGGAGGCTGTCTGGCCCGACACTGGTAAGTCGGGCTACGGTACCCGGAGTCCCAGAGCACTAGCTCTGGTTCTCGGGACCACGCCGCTGGCTCGGTCCTGCGCGGCCCTGACAAGGGCGGCGACCCAGGGGAGTCCAGGGCTCTAGCTAGACGATCTTTGGTCTTCACTGGTTTAGCTTTAACATTCCCCCGAGCTCTCCGGCTCATCCCCTTTTATACCAAAACCCCCCGCTGAGGGGTGGGGCCAGCCCCCCAGGCTGCCCTGTGCGGACGTCGTTGAGAGCACCTCCCCTTGCACTCACGAAGCCCCGCCCACTGTGTTTGTTTCCCGTGTGATCCTATGTATACAGCCCCTCCGTAACACCCCTACATCACCCCCCCCTGTACAGCTCGCAGCCGTCCCGGCTGCACCAAACGACAATAAAAGTTTATTTACCCCTCGACCCCGCGTGTGCCTCGCAATTTTTTCAACAATAACGCGAACGAGAACAACAACAAGAACCAGAAAAGCAAGAAGGGAAAATAACCCGACGCACCCCACCCCCGAATAAATACGAATTCCGTAAAACCAACGTATATACAATTTGCAGGGAACCCCAGCACACACACAACACACAGTGAACACAACATACGTACAATCCAATGTGCCCGGAACACACCACCGACGCTGCACACAGTGAACATAACATGTGAAAAATATTTTTTTTTTCTTTTTGTGCATCACAAGAGTCTGCGCATTCTTGCGCGCGTCCTCACAGCAGGCCCGTCACACAGGGCAACCCCGGATGGCGGGCCGTCGGGTGGCAACTGTCCATTTCCAAGTGAGTCTCCTCTCGATGTCGCGAGACCCTCGGCATCCCCCGTAGGGGTTGTCGGGCGTGAGCCCGTCATTCCTGGTGCACCTGGGGGCGGGACAGCCGGCAACACGTCAGGCGAGAGCAGCGGAGACGGACCCTTTGAGTCGGTCGACCCCCCACATGTTTGGCCACGCGTGTGTGGAGTGGGACTTCGCACCGCAACGAAGGGTTTCAATCTGGAGGGGTGCACAAACCACCGGCGCTTCCCCCATTTGATGCGTACGCACTGAGGCCGCAAAACCTCAACCACCTCGACAGGGCCCCGCCACGGCCGCACTAGTTTAGAGGAGGTCGCGAGTGGTACCTGGGGACAGTGCAGCCATGCCTTGTCCCCCGGCTTCCACTGTAGCACGTGCGCGCGACCCAGTCTGAGCCGCTCATTAGCTTTCTGACGTAGGTCGGAATTTTGCATGGCAGCATCCCGTGCCTCTGTTAATTTCGCAAGATTAAATTTAACATGGTCGGCCAATTTAGTTTTACCCTGCGGCACGGGGATCTGCAGCTGGGCCCGAACAGGTGGGTCAGGTTCGCGGCCATACATGAGGAAGAAGGGGGAAAATCCCGTTGCCGCATGGGGGGCCAATCTGTATGCTGCCAGGACCCCTTGAATTTGCAGGTCCCAATCGGTCTGTGAGTCCGAAACCTGCTGTGACAACATGGACGTGATGGTTCGGTGCAGACGCTCGACCATCCCGTCAGTTTGCGGGTGATAGGGAGAGGTACGAATTTTTTTCGTGCCCAGGAGCTCACAGACTTGTTGGAGCAGTTTGCCGGAAAATATTTTGCCCTGGTCAGTCAGCAGCCGCTCGGGAGCACCTTTGTCCAGGATGTATCCCTGGACAAAGGCCTCCACGATGGCTGCTGCCGACTGGTTGGCCAGGGGCCAGGCCCTAGGCCAGCGCGTAAAGTACTCCACCCCGGTCAACAAATATCTATTGCCCCTGGGGGTGGCGGGGAATGGGCCCAGAATATCCAGCGCGACAAGTTCGTTGACTCTGGAGACTCTGATAGACTGCAAAGGCGGGTTAGACTCCCGTGCTGGTGGTTTCCGTTGCGCACACCGAGGGCATGACCCAAACAGATCTGCGACATCCCTTGTCATGCCCGGCCAAAAAAAATCAAGCTGGAGCAAGGCGAGGGTCTTTTGGGTCCCCAGGTGGAGGAGGCGCTCATAAGCGGCCCACACCACCTTACCCCGTAACCCAGAATAGACCACCAGCCGGTGTCGATGGGATTTCCCGTCCCAATGCATCAGCAGACCCGTGACCATTTCCCATGCGTCGGCATCACCCCTCCCCCGCCCAGCATCCCCGACGCGACAACGCAACGCGAGGAGGGAGGTATCCTCCATCTGTAGGCGCCCCCATTCAGTGACAGGCAACCCCAGCAGGGAATCTGATCCCTGTTGTGCGATCGAATTCGTCATTGACGCTGGGTCGTCTGCGGCCGCCAAGACCGGAACAGATATTTCACCAGGATGCCTGCAACGACCCGACCCCAGGAGGCATGCGCATTCGGGGGTGGTTGGCATGCGCGACAGAGCGTCCGCATTGGTGTGGCGGACGCCCTTACGGTACGTGGTTTCAAAATCAAAGTCCTGGAGAACCTCCAACCATCGAGACAATTGTCCCGATGGTTGTTGAACTCGCAGGGCGTACTGTAGTGCCGCATGATCTGTACGGACGGTGAAACGCTGACCGTACAGATATGGGCGGTACTGTTGGATGAAATAGACAATTGCCAACAGTTCCCGATGGGTGACACAATATCTTTGCTCCGCTGGAGACAACACCCGACTACCGTACGCGACCACCCGTTCCACGCCGTCTATCACCTGGGAAAGCACGCCCCCAATACCTGTGTTGCTCGCATCGGTGTCGAGCACAAAGGGTTTAGAAAAATCGGGGTAAACCAAGGGAGGAGCTTTAACCAGAGCGTCCCGAAGGGAGCGGAAAGCAGCCTCCTCCTCCTGTCCCCAATGAAAGCGGACCCCCTTTGACGTCAAAGCATGTAGGGGCTTTGCAATTGTCGCAAAATCCGCGACAAAGCTTCGGTAATACGACGCGAATCCAATGAAACTCCTGACCTCTCCCACAGAGGTGGGAGTCGGCCAGGAGCTGACGCACTGCGTTTTGGCGGGATCGGAAGCAATACCTGAGCGTCCAACGATGTGTCCCAAATAACGCACAGATTCGCGTAACAGATGACATTTTTGGGGTTTAAATTTCAAATTAGCAGCCCTCATTTTGAGGAAAACCGCCCGCAACCTCTGGAGATGCTCGTCAAATGTTCTGCTAAAGACGATAATGTCATCCAAATAAATTAAGCACGAGTCCCATTGCAATCCAGCCAAAACCAATTCCATCAATAGCTGGAAAGTCGCCGGCGCCGAGTGGAGTCCCATCGGCAACCGGTTGAATTGGAAGAGACCCTGCGGTGTACGGAATGCAGTTTTAGGCTTAGAATCATCGTCCAGAGGAAGCTGCCAGAATCCCAAAAGCAAATCCAATGTGGAGAAGAATCGCGCTCCCGCCAAGGCGTCCAGCGATTCGTCAATCCGTGGGAGCGGGTATGCGTCGGCAACAGAAATTTTGTTGAGGCGGCGAAAATCGACGCAAAACCGCAACGAGCCATCCTGTTTCTTAACCAGGACGATCGGCGCTCCCCACGGGCTGGTAGAGGGAGAAATGATGTCGGCGGCTAACATGTCATCAACAGCCGATTTGACATGGTCCTTTTCGGCGGGACTTAACCGAAAAGGATTTTGGCGTATTGGCGCGCTGTCACCTGTATCAATATGGTGACGCAGCAGATGGGTATAGCCCAAATCGAATTTGTTCTGACTGAAAACGTCGGAAAATTCACGCAGCAGTGTCCTAAGCTTTTGACGCTCTAGATCCGACAGGTCTGTCGATCCCGCACAAAGCGCCTCGAGCCACCCTTCATCGGTGTCCGAATGTGGATGCGGCAGAGGGACAGTGCCTACGTGATTCGCGACAGGTTCCTCACAGGGCACCGGCGTTGCGTGAGCAAGCACGGTCCCTTGAGGAACCACCACTGTCTGCGACCCCACATTGAGGACCGCGATGAAAGGGTCCCCGTCCCCTTTTACGATGGTCTGGGCCGGAATCAAATGAGGTCCGCTAACCCCGGCCTTAGATGGCCCCAGCAGAATTCCCTGGTCCCCAATGCCTTTAGTGAAGGGCCGACGAAGTTTGAGAGGCACCAACATTTGTGCCCCCGGCGGTACGCGAACCGTTTTAACGACGAACGCCGGTACCGTCACGAACGCCGTCCGAGCCGCAGTAGGGGACGGCAGAAACGCCATGCGTCGTCCCGATGGGAGCTCAATGCAGCCCTGGTCTATTAAAATACGAATCGGCATTTTGCCCAAGAAGTCCGTCCCCAGCAGGCACGGAACCGCCAGCGAGGAGGAAACAAAAATCGGGCCGGACAATTTGATATCACCGATACAAATTTGTGCTCGAATCTGTCCAATGATGCCAAGTGAGCCCCCGTTAGCAGCATAGAATGGGACGTTAACCGGCAGTAAAGGACGGCTCTGGACAGGGAGAATATTGTAAATCAGTTCCGAAATGATGGTCGCCGATGCTCCTGTATCGACCAGGATGCGCACCTCAACCCCGTCAATGTGCCCCACCACGGCTGACGACCCCGACGATGCAGCCACAACGCGATGGGCCAACACGGACCACTGCCTGGGTTCGATCTGAGTCCCCATAGTGGTGCGTGTTGGCGCGACGGTGCGCAATGTTGGCCTCCCGTTCGTTGCGGTGTGCGAGTGTGTGACGGGTGTGTGCGTGGGCCAAACATGAGGGGTGCCGCGACTCGCTGGGTTATGTTGATGGAGCTTGGGAGGAGGGCCGGCGTCCTGTCGAGGCGTCGTCCCGTGCTGCCGAGGAGAGCGGCACCCCGAGGCGACATGGCCCCGGAAGCCGCAGTTGTAACAGCGCGGGAGCGCAGGCGGCGATGACGGATGGTCAGAGCGGCTCGATCCATCCCGGCCCGCCCGTACTCCCACCCTCTGCTGCAGTCGATGGTCGATGGCGCAAACTTCCTCCGCCGGGAGGGTGGCTGCAGCCACAGTACGCCCGGCCGCTGCCCTGCTGGCCTTCTGTCGCTGCGACAGTAGGTTGGCGTGGAGGAGCCGCGCAGCCTGGAGGGAACCCATTTCTGTGTCATCCTGTGCAACGACGGCGATGTCCAGGTCGTCCGCCAGCAGGAGGATCTTTTCCGTTACCATCGCGTCCACGCCTTCGTCGTCCATTCGTGGGAAGGCCGTCTTCGCCAGCGCCAGGAGACTCATACGGTACGCCAGGGGCGACTCCTTTGCACCCCGCTGGCGATCATAAAAGAGCTGCCTGCATTCCGACGATGGTCCGTAGACCGCAGCCAGCAACTGCAGCGCCATCTGTAGCGTGGAGCGTTTGTCCTTCGGCGCCGATGTAAGAGCGGCGAGGGCGTCGCTGTCGAGGAGCGCCGGCAGCGCGCAGAGAGCCTCGGCATCCGACCACTGCGCCATTTCCTGGTGCGCGAGGAAGCGCCGCTGGATACCGCCCCAGTCACCCTCCTCGCCCACAAACTCTTTGAGTGGAGGTAGCCGTTGGTGCAGCGCAGCGGCCGCCGTGGAAGCTCGCACTCCGCTGTCCCCGTTACTCGGCTGGGCTTCGGTGCGAACGACGGATGGTATCGCCGGTCGCACCAGTGGTGACGCTCTGTCCGCTGGTGATGACGCGGCCGATGTCGGACCCGAGGTTCAGGCCGGCCACTCCCTCAGCAGCTGCTGCGGCGATGGCGGGAGATTCAAAGTTGGGCTCCGTTGAAATGGCGGGAAGGCGCACCGGTCGTCGGCTGTCCTCGCCCCGTGGCGGTCCACCAGCCCCCAGCCGTGTGATGTGTTCGAGCGTGGCGGCAGCAGCGTACAGCAGCTCCGCCAGTCTGGCGTGAGCCAGCCTCAGACCTTCTGTTGACGGCTCCCCTTCATCCCGATGCTGCGGTAAGGATGCGTCCGGCCCCGGCTGCTCGATGCCTTCTTCAGCCGTCTCGGGCTCCACAATTTCAGCCGTGTCCTCCGCCTCCGGTAACCCGGCTCGAGCTGTCCGGCGCGTGTCCATGTTCGTGGTCGTTCACTTCTGTCACCAGATGTAATATCGTTGAGGACTCTTGGACGCCGGGGTTGAGGCACACGTATTTATTCCGCAACAGTTGTCACAACCCCGGACATACAACACTGGAGGGGGTATCGGCCCCCTCACCCGGCTAGCTGGGAATACACTGCTAGCTATCTCTGACCTACCTCCTAGTCCTCCACTAACGGGCTAGGGGAGGCTGTCTGGCCCGACACTGGTAAGTCGGGCTACGGTACCCGGAGTCCCAGAGCACTAGCTCTGGTTCTCGGGACCACGCCGCTGGCTCGGTCCTGCGCGGCCCTGACAAGGGCGGCGACCCAGGGGAGTCCAGGGCTCTAGCTAGACGACCTTCGGTCTTCACTGGTTTAGCTTTAACATTCCCCCGAGCTCTCCGGCTCATCCCCTTTTATACCAAAAACCCCCGCTGAGGGGTGGGGCCAGCCCCCCAGGCTGCCCTGTGCGGATGTCGTTGAGAGCACCTCCCAGTGCACTCACGAAGCCCCGCCCACTGTGTTTGTTTCCCGTGTGATCCTATGTATACAGCCCCTCCGTAACACCCCTACATATGTATGTGTGTGTGAGTCGATGTATGTCTGTAAGTCGATGTGTGTGCGTGGGTCCATGTGTGTGTGTAAGTCCCTGTGTGTGTGTCTTAGTCGATATGTGTGTCTTTGTAAGTCCATATGTGTGTTTGTGTATGTCAATGTGTGTGTGTGAGTCTATGTGCCATCGAACACTCCACTCGATGCTCACAACAATGAGCGGAGCGCCAGGTGGCTAAAGCACAGCAAGTTGGCACAGTAGGGGGTACAGGTGGTGCATCAGCCAGTCGTCTCAGTCAGTCGACCTGTGGCATCTGGCTCTGCCCCGTGACCTCCTGTCAGTGGGCGTTCGACACTTCATGTGGCCTCAAGGTGCACATAGCCTGCCACAAGTGTTGTGGTTATGTCACTGCTACTTAGTGGCGAATGGCGGTTGTTGTTGTTGTTGTTTTTGAGTCTATGTATGTATGTGTGAGTCGATATGTGTGTGTAAGTCTACGTGTGTGTGTGAGTCCATTTGTGTGTGTAACTACATATGTGTTTGTCTAAAGTCGATGTATGTGTGTGTGAGTCCATATGTGTGTGTGCGTGTAAGTCGATGTGTTTCTATGTGTGTGGGTCGATGTCTGTGTGTAAGTCCATGTGTGTGTCTGCCTTTTTTGCCCAGGCAACGCCAGGTACTTACCGCCACTATATATATAAAACAAATGTGTTTTTTTTTTATGTAAAGAGAAATAGTAATTCTGAATGAGCAGGAAATGGACTGAATTATGTCCTCATGGAAATAATGGAAAGCTGACATACCAGGACCTTTACCTCTGAATGTTAACTACCTCACCTGGTATACAGGAAGTCCTAGGTTCGATCCTGACCCTGACGCCTGAATAGTTGGAATTTGCATGTTCTCCCCGTGATCGCGTGGATTTTTCTCTGAGTACTCCGGTTTTTCCTTCCACATTTAGAAACATGCGTTTAGAGTATTTAGCTGCTATACATTTCCACATGATAAGCCACTTTGTTGAACTATTATTTGTGGCCAGGTTACTTCTGAAAAGGAGTGACAGCTCAGTGGGCTTCACCTGCTAAAATAAAAATAGTTAAGTTGAGTTTTGGTTTAAGTTTTTGAATTAGCCCAGTGTTTTGAGGACAAACTCAATGAACCCAGCTTTATAAATATAGGGCACAAGTTTTAACATTTAGAACCCATAAGCTGATGGACTACATACAGATTTCTTACTGAAATGTAATCTTACTTCTAATATATTTAATAACATTGGTTTTTACATAAAACCACAACACAAAGGCTTTAAGCCCATTATATATATGTACCTTCAACCTTGACTCTGACCCTGCCTCTAATCCTGACTCTAACCCGAAGCCAAAGCACTAATCATAACATGACCATGATTCTAACCCTAAACCTGACTCTAATCGTTAAGTATGGCAATATGTTCAGGAGCTAAATACCAATGTCGAGGTCTGCTAGCCACAAGAGTGCTTCAGGAGATAATTCGAGTAGTTTTGCTATTCCTCTTTTGAAAAAGCGCAGACTTTAGTGGTTTCAAATATCGTCAATATGTATCCTATATGATTTAATCATTTCGTATTACTAAAATAAGAGAAAGCGTGGTTATACCATGTTTCTCATATAATGCAATTGTTGGCATGAAGAGGAGCACAGGTAGACAGCCACGAATGACTGGGCGAAGGGATTACACACTGATGGAAGCAGAGGAGAATGAGCGTCTAACCACTGATTTAAAGCTATGACGCTACGGTAATGCAGCATCGGGAGTGTGGACAAAGTTGACTTGAATGAAGCCTGGATGCCACGTGGCACATCTCTGTGACATGTGCTATATTGACATTTTACTATGGAAACATTACAAAAGTCCTTTTCCACAATTGTGTTTGTGAATATGCTCCGCCCGTTAATTATACATAGCAATGTTAAATGACCAAGCCGCTTTCGATACTACTGGTGTGCCTTTATTTTGGTGGACATATTGACTTTACAAGAATGGGAGTAAATTCTCTATAGGGTAACAGATACCTATATTCTCACTGTCAGGCTGTATCTAAGGGAAACGTGAACACCAGCTGCTAAAGAACACGATTCACAAGCTGCCGGTCAATGTTTTCAGGCAGTCGATAGTAGTCCTATAATTTACTTCACAACAGGATCGTGTTATCCTGTGTAATCTGTGGTTAGTAAAGGCAGATGAACCCCTCAAGCCAATTGCACCCACAATCACTGGGAACGAGTGGCTACACATGATTTATAGAACTCCTCATCCCATTTCAAACGGCATCCGGATTACCAAGGATGGCACAATCCACGTGTCTGTGAAAAGTTGGCTGGTAGGCCCTCCCTCCCCAGTTTCAGATTCAGGGTTGGGTGGCAGTATGGTTCATACTCTTAGGTTTTTTCGGCAAAAACCTAAGAGTATGAATCCTTGCAGTCACGAAAGCTTCAAATCTAGAATTGACAGTATGGTAATTGAAATACTCTTAGTTCTTTCGGTAAAGTCACGTAGGTAAAAAATTGAAATTAAAATTAATACAAATTAAATAAAAATCACGACGTTTCGGAGACAACACAAGTCTCCGTCATCAGGTGGGACCGTCACAGCCAGATTTGCAGCAAATCTGGCTGTGACGGTCCCACCTGATGAAAAATCTGGCTGTGACGGTCCCACCTGATGACGGAGACTTGTGTTGCCTCCGAAACGTCCTGATTTTTATTTTATTTTTATTAATTTTAATTTAATTTTTTTACCTACGTGACTTTACCGAAAGAACTAAGAGTATGAATCCTTGCAGTCACGAAAGCTTAAAATCTAGAATGGTAATTGAAAGTTGAACGCAGGAGGAAGAGCAGTTAAACCAAGTCTGTAGATTAAGAGCAAGACAAGAATCAGGATAGGATATTACCTCAAAAGGGAAACCAGATATGCTTGTTGGTGAACTTTTGGGAGATGTGTGCAGGATGAGGTGAAAGACATTTTTTGCGAGAGGCACTGAAGTGTGCAGGATGTGTGCAAGATGAGGTGAAGGCAATTGTCTGGGAGTGGCACGGAAATGTTTAATGTGTGCATGGATGAAGTGAAGGCCATTTTCTGAGAGAAGCGTTGAAGTGGTCTCCTCTCGCTTGGCGTCCAATGGGAAGACCTATGCACAGATTGTGGGATGCCTTGAGGGAAGATCGTGGATGCCGCATGTCGTCCGTGTAGCAGCTGATGGAACTGGCAGAGGGGAGAAAGTGCTGGCGAGGTCTGGTGACATTAACAGTATTGGCCACGATGACACAAGGATCTTGAAATAATGCAGAGTTTGATTAAATGGCTTAGAATCGTAAAAATGTACCACATTACACTATGGAGTGAATTTAAAGAACGGCTTACTTTTTTAACTTCAAAAACCAAGTAATGCCATTTGTGTTTTATTTGTGCATGGTGAGTTACTTAATTGAGTCGCGTGACACTTATCATCGCTTATAAATTGTTAGAATAACATTCAATATGCATTTGTCAGGACAGGTTGGCAACAGTTTATAACAACTTATAGGAAGACATTTTGACTAAATTAGATTTAGTTGATATCCTCATTCATCCATTCCCTACAGCAGTGACATCGACTCCCAACCCCAACATATTTCAATTTGCTGCCTCAACCTCCTTCAGTGTTCTTTGTCGTCTAATATCAAACGTGAGATGTCTTGCCATGAGCAAGAATAAAATGTTGCCTAGCATGATAGAATGTGGTTCCAAGTGATCAAAGTTGCCTATACATTGGCTCTCGTAATGCATGCCTGAAGGCTGTCAAGTCACATGTATGTGCTTCTTTGGTCTCTCTCAAACACCTTATGTATGATCACCGTCAGGATGTGAATGTGTGATAGGCTTACGGCAATCGACAGATATGTGAGTGAGATAGGTATCAAATGTTGCACTTGATAGTGAAAGGTGTTTAACCTGCATGAAATCATGATAAATGCCCACACTGCTTTGCAAGCCTCACCAGATTGCATACCTCAGTATGGAATCTGATTTGCAATGTATGCGGTGTCCACTAATACATTTCAGCTAAGTGTTTGTAATTTGAAGCCCTTTTTACTTTCATTGCACACATTTTATTCGCCACGATGGTGTTAAAATTAAACATTGCATGCGTATTTGATGATTCTCTAATGGAATGTCTCATGGGACTAATGTGGTGATTGCATCCTATAATATCCTGATGGTGTCACAAATAAGTTCAACCCTCTTCTGGCCATCAATTTTGGCTCTGTTATTTTACATGAATATCTAACCTTTCATCTCTCTGCAAATTTCCTTGGTTCTGCATCCGAGTGTATGGCCAACCGTTTGAACAAGTCATACCAGCGCCACACTTGCCAACATGAATGCTCTAAACCCTAAATAATATCACAAACAACAGCAAATTATATGTTGGGTGAAATTGAAAGTATATATTTTGCAGAATAATGTAAATTCGTAACAATAGGCTATTTATCGGTTCATGTAGTGTGCGCTTTAACTCCATTTACAAAAGTGAACATGTAAAAAAGAGTGAAATCACCACAACGGTTGCTGTGTGATTATACACACTATAATTTACATGAAAACATCTGAATAGTTTTTTACTTTTGATTCGAATAAAAAATGAAGGTACAGAATAGAATCATATATATTTTTTTATTTATTTACAACATTATTCATGCAATCACATGTGCGTTGTTTTCTAAACGTGAATGCACTTTGTGGAATTTTAAATTTTGGTGTAAAAATAATTGTTGTGTAACAAAAGTGACACCGCACAATACACCGCCATTGTGCTGCTTTAATTGTTACAAATTAGTAGCAAATACACAACAGAGGGTTCAGTCTTCTGTTTATAATGATCATGCGTTGCTTACTATGCAACTATTTGTGCTTGTATTTTTCCCGTAAAATTAAGTGTTTAAGAACACAATGCTATTTGATTTGTCACTGACAAATCCTTTTGAAGGTCTCTTGACGTTACCTTTCTTTCAGATTTGTGCAATTAAGGCAAACGGGAAAAACAAATGAATTGCATGTGCTTTCTAATGCAAGTGCATCACTATTGACAGCCTCTTGCACCCATCAATTAATGAGGCAACCAATTGCATGCAAATCTTGGAAATTATATTACGTAAAGGAGGCTAAACCACATCTTTATCTTTAGATACTGCAAAGCAAGACATTATCCCAATCCTACCATTGCCCATCATCATTGTCAGCCTTGATAAATCCATATCTGGGTGAAGACCTCCCCAAGCTGTTTCCATACCACATGTTCCCATGGTGCCACAATCTATCTGACTCCTGCACATGAGCTGATATCATTGCTCCATCTCCAAAGAAGTTTCTTTTGGCTGCCATTCCATCACCAATCTTGTTCATCGGCAATCAACCCTGTTCGCAATTACTTTCCTTAATGGTCAATATGACGTCTCTCATTGTGTTTGTTCCGTGATCCATGGATTCCTCTTTCTGTGTCTGAGTATATTTACAAGCATGCATCTCCCCATGCTTCTTTGCATATGTTTTTTTTCTATGTCAGTGTCCATCATTTCTGATCCATGTCACAGCAGATCATAAGCACTAATGGAAAACTTTCTTCTTCGGGCATATTGGTCAGATTGTATGTATGTACACAGTAAGTATTTACTACATAATGTGTTACAGTCACACTAAGAATGCTACAAACATTCAATAATACATATACTTTCCCATTAAAAACGGATTGAAACATTGCCATTAGTACGGATTGGTGCTTTGGGCAAAAAGCTAGCATAAATACATATTATTAAATCAGTATTTTTTTTTTTAATCAGGAATACAAAAAGAGCAGCTCTTGGAGACTAGCAGAAGGAAAAAACCAATAGCAAGGTTTGGTTGCATACCTCTTGGCTTGACTTGTAAAGTATCACACAAAACAGCTAAAAGGTTTATTGTTTCTAATACTGGTGCCACACCGTGCTTTTATGGATCATACTGCAATGCAATTGTATGAGCCATGCGCGGGTTAACTTTAACATCTTGTTTGCCGGGTTCTTTCCATTTTAAGAAGACCCAATTATGAGCTTCACTCTGGGGAGAGGTGTGTACACGGCACAGCTTTTAGGGCTATTCTGCCAGTAAAAAAACAATCAATCAGTTTTTTTCTCTCCGTGGCTAGGAAGCTCTCTTGAGGCTACGACAAATCACCACTGTGGCCCTGCATCTTTCCTTATCCGCCGTCCCTCGCAAGGGATCCTTAGAACCCCCAGGAGGTTCCCTACCTCAAATCACAAATCACCAGGATTGCAGGCTTCCTGCGAGCCAGTAGCCTTACCAATAATCAAGTAAGAAATAATTTCATTGGAACCGATGTGAGCAGAAACCAAAATGTTACAACAACGCTTACATTTCTCACTTGTCGTTATTTTCGTGATTTTTTAAAATGTAGTTTTAAATGTAATTCTAGTGGGAGATCAAAAATAGCTTTTTATATATATTTGGTTTGAAGCACCATTTGGCCCACATTGCTTGATCAAAAAAATAAATGTTAGAAATAAAGTAATAAACACTTGGGATTAATTAAAAGTAAGGCGAGGGAAAATGCTACTGGTACAGGAGCAAGCAAGGGCAACAAAAGTTACGCGATGCCAAACTTTGACAAATAATACTTGCGTGCCAAAATGATTCATCTGTGCCAAGTTTCAACTTGTATTGTACGAGATGGAAGACTAGTGTCTCGTGTTCAACATGACATTGGGAGTAGTCCCATGACCTAAGATTTTAGGCTCAATCTGCCCACTTAGCAAAATATACAAAATGTTTCCACGCTCTTAGACCAAGGCAGTTTGTGCAACTTAAAATACTATCAAAGCACCGCTTCTGTGATGGTGTATTTTGTGTACTTATTTATCTATTTCATATATATATATACTTTTTCAATCTACTGCTACTGGCTGCTGCTGTTGGATTTTACATCAGTTTTTCCCCCTGTGTTACCACCACCCCTTCCTCAAATGTTGTCCTCCCCCCTCTCTCTTTCAGTTAAACTGCCTGTTTGTCACATCGCAGGATATAAGCATTCACATCTTTGATTTTCCAGTACCTGCCCAACAGCAAAAAGAACAAACAATAATTCTGTCCCATGTTGGTGCACCGCAGGCCCTTTACACGTCTCCTGAGACGGTCGCTGGCGCTCACGGAGAAAAAGGCCCCGGAAGATGGATCGGATGTAGAAATTGGCCACACAAATCGCCGTGGGCTACACACAAATATTATTAGGCTGCACGATTTCACCACGAGCTGTGAATTGCGCGGTATGATACGCAAACTGTGCTGGGCTGCGCAGATAGGAACGAATTGCAGATGTCCTCAGAATTACATCAGGACGGGGGTGGGGGGGCTCTAACAAATTGCAGTTGGATGCTACTTAAGCACTTCCAAGGTTGTCTTTTACCACCCATTCGGCATAACACCGCAGGTGTGGGAAATGCTTTCATCGGTGTTAAAGAGAATACGGTAAAAATGAAAAATCTGTAACTGAGAGAGTATTATTTATAGATCTCATAATATAGCAACTTAAAAAGAGCAATAATGTGCTTGTAGGCGCCAATGCAGAAATTATATTTCTGTGCTTCTATATCTGTGTATAGTTTATATCATATTCAAATAAAAATGTATATCATATGTTGTTTTCTTTGCTTTTCCCCCCAGTTATATGCCAACTTAGATAATGGTGCTATGTCATGAGACAAATGATTAACATTTGGAACTCTCACAGCAAACAGGGCACTGCCCTGTGTTGGAGAACAGCTATGGAATATGTCGTCACAGAAGTACACATGAAGTCACTGTTATTCATACAAGGGGCACACCAATTCCGCACCCTCAAAAAATGTTCCCCTCATGTCAGTCAATCTGAATGTTTTAATTCTCACCAGCTGGATAGAATTCGATTTTTTTTAGAAAACTCAATTGACCTGAAGGGATTTTCTCGTACAGTCATTGGTTAGTAGGCTTAAACATTCAACTCACTACCCAAATAAACAAACCCACACTCCAACTGGTGCTCGCTTAGATTGTGTAATTTCAATGTTCTCTTCCATGTACAGATTTTCTCCAAGTACTCCAGTTTCATCAAAAAATTCTGAAAAAGTGGTTGATCTAGCCTCATAAAGAAGGACGTTTTTTGCATGGCTTTAGAGTTGCTAAAGCTTACCTGAGTCATACATTATTACAAACTTTTATTATTTATGTCACTTATTATTTTTCTATCTACGTGGCTTTACCGAAAGACCCAAAGAAAATGAATTCCTGCAGTCACGAAAGCTTTAAGTCAAGAATTAACCGCCTACGTGGAGGGTTTCCACACAACTATTAGATATTTTAACAGACTTCGAGACAAGAAGGCTCATCTGATCGAGTCGCTAATTTTTGTGAAGAGATGCCACGGCACTAAGGTAATACCGATCGCCTTTACACTGACATCTGCTGCTGTCACTTCTCCTAATTCTAAACAGATCTTGTTCAGGGCCGGCGTAGCCCTGATCTCAGAGAGAATAAGATTGCTCCGATTTGAACTAGACAATTTACACAAGACTCTCTTGCAATCACACTTAACATTGACAGAAAAAAATGTCTACATCTGATTTGGACCATGTAGATAACATGACAGCCTCTTCAGCCGCCTCAATGACAGCTGAATGCAAAGATAACCTGATTTACAAGTTCAAACTCCTTTCCAAGAAGAAGCCAGATCCACAAATTTAAAAGTTTGACGGTGAAAAGATTGTTATCAGAGTAACAGCCCAATTTCTGACAGCCTTAAATCGGTTCTAGTTAAAGGGTTGAATTTCGCAGTCACCCTTAAACACATCCCAGTTGATGATATCATTGCCCAGGTCGACGTAGCCCTTACGGGTTTGGGACACATTCATGCAGACGTGGCAAGACCGGAAATCGCTGCAGTGCTCAAAAACGCGAAGACACCTATTAGCAACATCAGCAAATATGAGCGCTTTGAGCTTTCTCAACTAAAAAGAGAGATGACATAGTCATCCTCTCAGCCGATAAGGGCAATGCCACTGTCATCATGGACAAACCCACATACAATAACAAAATTCAGGACCTACTTAATGATGGCAGATTTTCCAAAATCAATAGAGATCCTACCAACCACCTGGTTACGAAAACCAACAGTATCATCACTGATTCGACATCTTTAATCGAACCAACCAAGCGGCTTAAAACCATCTGCTGCTAGACCACCCAGGTTTTATGGCTTACCAAAAATCCATAAAGAAGGTACACCACTCCGGCTTATCGTCTCCACCATTGACTCACCCACCTAGTAACTTGCCCAATTTCTGTCTGAGACCCTACAACCATTCACTGGTAAGACCACCTCAGCTGTACTTAGCTCACTTGGTATCTCTAATTAAGGACATCTCACTATCTCTAGGTGATTTGCTTGTCAGTTTCGATGTAGTATCTTTGTTTTCCAAAGTTCCTGTGCCTGACACCATTGAAATCATTGGAGATTTGGTCCAACATGGACTGAATGCTGATGTAATGGCCCTGGTTAGACACTGCCTCACCAACGCTTACTTCACCTGGAATGAAACAGTCTACAAACAAGTTGAAAGTATCCCAATGGGTTTGCCCTTATCTCCAGTTTTAGCCAATGTTTTCATGGAAAAACATTTGAGACAGATGTCATCCACGCATCCACTCTTCGTCCTTCCTTGTGGAAGAGATACGCAAATGACACGTTCGTCATCTGGCCACATAGCCTACCAGCACGGGGCCAATTTTCAACCTCATCAATTCCATACACCCAGCCATTAAATTCACCATGGAGGTGGAAAAGGATGGCAAGTTACCATTCTTGGATGTGTTCATCGAAAAGAGACCAGATAGCTCAATGGGACACTGTCTACAGGAAAGCAACCCATACAGATACCTACCTAAAACCTGACTCCCACCACCGTTCATCCCAGAAGAATTCCCTCATCAAAACTCTACACCATAGAGCTCATTGTATTTCCAACCATCATCACCTCGCCAGTGAACTGGAGCACCTACACCAAGCCCTCAAGATGAATGGATATTCTGACTACACAATCCATAAAGCCATCACCCCAACCGTTGGGGAAGAACCATCTGAGGACCCAATCAAAACCATCACCTTGCCATACATACCAGAGGTTACCAAAAATATATGCAAAATCATGAACAAACACAAGATCCAGGTTCGATTCAACACAGTACATAAAATTCATGATCTGATCCCATCTGTGAAGGATGTGATCCCTGACATGCAATACCCCGGTGTCTTCAAACTAAACTGTGTCTGCGGCAGTTTTTACATTGGGGAAACTAAGCGACATGTCTCGGACCGTGTTTGTGAACATAAGGTAGATCTGAAACACGGTAGGACCAATACCTCAGCCGTGGCTGATCATTATTTTAAGGCTGTGGGCACACACGAAATTGATTTTTCCACGACGAAGGTACTCTGCAAACCCACTGGCTATCAACAAAGATTTGTTCATGAAGCCATCCAGATATATAAACACAGACACAATTTCAACCGAGAAGATGGTTACAAACTGAGAAATCATTGGAAGGACGTTATTAACCAGTTTAAGCCATAACTAGCTGTGATGTTTCCATCCTACCTGCCGATGTTAGCAGTTTTTTCTGATTCTCTGAGTTACATACGCGCTAAATGTCTCACTCGCACAGCCACCGTTGTGGTGGGTCGCTTACATTGACATGCTAATCTCTCACAATACAATGACCACCGTCACAGCTGCGTCGTCTTGGCGGTATATCAGCTCTCTTACATTTACATGCAAATTCCATCTCTAGACCCACCCACTTACCCTTGGGCTAAACCCACCTCATATCCAATGTAACATCCTGCTTCAGCAGCACTCGACCTATATATATATATTTTTCACCTGATGACGATTGCTTGTGTCGCGATCGAAACGTCGTGATATTTATTTTCTATCTACGTGTTTTTACCGAAAGACCTAAAGAATATACAAATGGTGCTAGTGTCTTCATGCTATCAATGTGATGTTTTCAGGTGCGTACTTGTAGACCTAACTTGCTCCTAAGATTATACTGATATATAGGTTCGGAGACAAAATCCATGATGTTTATACGATATGCTTGCATACATTTTTTTAATAAACAGCCACATTTTTAAATATAGAAATTTCTTTTTTGAAAAAGTGTATTATTTCCATAAAAATATCATAGAGGTTAAATAGTGCTTCAGTGGCTCACTGGTCTCTGAACCCAGAAACCTAAGTTCAAGGCCATGAACAACATCAGTGGTAGGAGATGTCTGAAATAGTCTCGAGCCTCCACGCATCAACAGCCCAGTGTATAATTATAAATCCTAATAATTTAAATTTATAATGCGCATTCCATCCGAGGATCCCAATGCGCAATGCATGGAAAGCAAGCAACAAAAACGGAACCAGGGCAACCGACCAAACTAAAGAGGGAAGGCCACTTTAAAGAGATGGGTTTTCAAAGCAGACATATATCTAACGACTGATTTCCTGATTTCAAGTGGCAAGACGTTCCATAGCTTGGGTGTCACGCTAACAAATGCCCGATCGCCAAAAGAGCGCTACCTAGACCTGGGAGTGGTACGCAGTTGGAGGTCAGAACATCTTAAGGACCTTGATTGAATATATCAATGTATTAGTTCCTGCAAGTAATGTGGGGTGAGCCCTTTTAAAGCCGTATAAGTTAATAGCAGTATCTTAAAATCCACTCAGAATTTTACCGGTAGTCAATGAAGAGATAAGAGGACTGGTATAGCAGGCCAGTGTTAATTAATGTGGACCTCGTCTAAATCGAGCCCTACTACACGTTCGCTGTTTTGGGTGTGCGTGCACCAGTCATTGCTGGGGCTATTGTCGACCAGCTCCAGTCTAGAAATGGATTGCATTGAGTCAAATTGTATTATTAGTGTGCGGTGTGTGCTGTGCTTGAATGTGCAGATGCTTGTCAAGTGTATTCATTGTATGCATTTCTCTAAACATAGCTTAATGAAACCAGGTCACTCTTGCAAATTACACATCTCTTTGGTTGCTCACCTGGTTAAACAACACAAACTTTAAGCCAAACTTAACGTGCTAGTGATTTATTAAACATCCTTTGACATTTTCATTTTAGGGGACACATAATCAAAAATGTGCTACAAAAGAGAGCCACGAGCAAATCTGAGAAATGTAATCGCGTTTTCCTTCAAACATTTCATCAGCATGAAGCATGAATGCAGGATCAGTTTAAGCGTAGATATGTGAATGCTGCAAATATGTATAAGCACAACAAACATACTTACAATAATTGTCTTCATTAGGCGCATTAATTCATATTTGCCATTTATGTCCTATCAATGTTGTGGGTTTTTCCAAGAATAAACTAGCAATGCTTAATTATTGCCTTAATGAGTTGCATTTGCTGCTAATGTTTTATTAATGTTATGGAAATGTTTGACTGTGAACATACATTGCTCCGTAATTGATTTAATGAGCTGAATTGGTTTATGTACGTTTTATCCATTTGCTTGTTTTAGGATAATTCTGTATACTGGGGATGAATCCCCATTTGTGGTGTAACCCACTGCATGGACCGTGGCATGAGCCTGTAAACATGTTCTTCAGATATGCTGTACAAATGATGGCGTGTCGCACAGGATTTTTGTTAATTGCTGTTTTGTTTAATGGAATGTGTAAACTAAAAAAAAATGCATCTGTAAGCGATCCTTTCAAAAGGCATATCTGACGGCAGTCATACATTTGATACATGAGGTAGAACATATTACGTGGTTAATAATGCAGCTGATTGTGTTGTTCATTAACACAAGAGCCTGTGTTGTGCTACGTAACCATGTGAGAGCCCTGCAGAGGGTCTGTATGGTCTGCATTTCTTCACATCAGTCATCTACCTTTTTTGAATAAATGAATGATTGAGGTGTCATTCCAAGATTGGGATACAGTATTTCATTTCTTTATAAAAAAAATAAATAAAGAGCCTTGCCAAGTTTGATCCAATCAGCTGGTCTCACTTCCTTGCCGATTTTCACTGTTATTTCAGAGAACACACACGCACAAGAAGATGACTTGGAGGTGCAATGTGCAGGAGTGCGACGAATTGTGGCATCACATGACCGTGAGGGATGGCGATGACAATGCAGGACGTTAATCTAGCAGTGGATAGAACATGGTTAATGATGGCAATGATATTCCATGGAGATGCACTGCCCCATTCACTAGCGACGCATCGAGATAAATTGAGGTCAGATACAAGACTAAACTTTTTTTTTGTCTTAACTAATAATACACTTGCTGTAATCACGTGTTGCAATGCACCATTGGCCCATTACGATAGCGTTTCCTTGGCTGTTGGCTTCGTGGACATTCTCAGTCTGGAAAATAAATGTGATGGAGGAAAAAATATATATTGATCTGCCATCACAAGACTCTGGCCTACTTAAACACTCAAACAGAGCAGACTTGTTTGAGAGAGAGGAACATTGGCGAGAGCTGCATTAAGGATAGTCTAAGCACCTCTAAATGTGGCCTTGTCTGTGGGAGATTTGAATCAGTACATTGTATACAACCACACTGCACGCACTGTTATGAATCCTAATGCTTCCTCTCTAACTGGCCAAACACTATAATAACGCTTTTGTGCTGAACACCAAAGTAAGAATTATAGTTTCTCGAACACAACATTGGATTTAGCGCAACTGATTGCATCTGTGCCGTTAAGGGTTTCGGTCTTCCAGTGATTGTGGTCAAAAGAGATAAAAGCCAAATATAATCAGGACAGTGTCTCTTCAGGCTGAAGTTTTCTCACAAATGCTCCACCGCTATTATTAAAGTCAAATTGTACACAACACAGACAAGACTTAGCCATAAAACACGTTTTTCTAAAACTAATTTGAGAGTCTTGCGCTTGTGTGTGTGTAGGCGTCACTATTGTTGGTGTGCATGCTTTCACGGCTGCATTGTTTTATTTGTGGATGGACTCTCGACAGAGCGTTGCAGTGTGAGTTTCAGACTTCAGAGCTTGTTTAGAAATGTCACCTGCGAATGCCGTGTGCTAATTAAAGACTTTACTCATTAGAGACTTTAATTCTTCTTTAGGTACATTAGCATGCTCCATTCCTCTTGGTTTTTTCGGTAAAGTCACGTAGAAGGGAAATAATAAAAAATAAAACATAATAAAATAATTCTCACGACGTTTCAGCCACAACGCAAGCAGCCGTCCTCAGGTGAAGAACAGGTCTGTCGGAAAGACAGCGTCTGAATGAAACACCACCAGAGCGTATATTTAAGCTGGGTTGGAGGGGGAAGAGCGCCTTGACAAAATAACCAAGAAGATGAATCCTTGTAGTCACGAAAGCTTTAAATCGAAAAAAAAATGTTCCATTCCATTAATAAATTAACTTTTCTAAAACGATTCACACCTGCATTCACGTAACTATATTTAATTATTATTTTGACTCATTTTTACTGTTAATAGCTGCCTTAGCTTTACATACGTGTCCCTCCAACAGATATCTTCATTCGCTTATTGAACTTGTTTTGCATGACTTTTGTATTGCTCATTATGCTTAACTCCGCATTTCAGCCTTCTTGTTTAAGTAATTCCATAATATCTTGTGAGATATTTTCAATTGAATATTGTAATTCCTATTTCATCGTCATTTTCCTTCATGTGTATGCATTTGCATTCACCAATCAATTTTCAGAACACACCTTCACATGTTTCTGTGAGCAATGTTTACGAAAGCGTGTCATCTTGTCTGACTCCAATTCCAAATTTAATGTACGTTGGTACCTTTTTTTCTGCCATCTCAATGTGGCTCTTATTTTTTTACTCAAATTATTTGTATTATTTATACGTTTTTTTGAGGCCTCTGATTGTATGAGCTTGGACGACCGCATCTTATTACACCTACTTAAATGCAATTTCCGAATCTACAAAGGCTGGGCACAATTGTGTTTGATATTCATTCGCCTCTTCTAGAATCGATGGCTAATGGTTAAAACTAATGATGAAGTGGCAACGAACGGATGTGATATACCTGAGAGTATGTGCACTGCAGGGATGGAACGATGAATTAATATCACGTGAAAGTGCTCGATGGATTTATCCATCACAGGACCATGGTAGAAGTTACCAGCTTGGGGATGCTTTTATCCAACAGTGGAATTATCATGATTGCTTCTGATGATGCATGGTGTGTGCTAATGTATACATATCTTTGAGATGTATGAAAATAGTCACAATCTGCAGGATATCCAAAGTGGTTGTTCTGGATACACTGCCCTTGCCACGTGATTGTAGAATTACCACCATTAACCCAGGACAGCCCAATGTTTGTTTGAGCATGGAGACATGTTGACTCTGTTAATGAATTCAGTATTCTCTTGTTTTTCACAAACTTGCTTTCCGCGAATTTGGCTGTCTGCGAATCGCATCTGGATCTCTACACGACTGCATCGAAAGAAAGAAAGAAATGATAAGGTAATGTGATTAGAGAGAATCCGATGTGAGAAAGTGATGAGATAAAGTGGTGAGATAAATCAATGATGCGCAGCATCTTCATAATGAGGTAAGTTCATTGATAAACTATGATTTACACTTCAATACTTATTTTTAATTTCATTAATGATTTTTATAGCCTATCAATATTTTGTGTTATGGAAATGGTCATGTATTTAATTGTTTACTTATGTATTTAAATAAAGGTTTTCGTGGCCATTATATTTGCTATGCATGAGAATCTCTGGAACTGTATCACTCACGAATATCGAGGGAATACTCTACTCCATATTGAAGATACTCGATCTCATCTAATCGAAATAGCAATTGTCCAAAAGCTCCTCATCTGTAAGCGTAGAAAGAAGTTTTTTAAGTAATGTTTATTATCGCTAATTAAGAAGAGCCTAAAATCACAGCTGACATACACGCATATGTCATCAATATTAATTAAAGCACGCAATAAATTGTACCCAGCCACACATAACACCTCCACAATGTTTGCACTACAAGCAGTGCTCGCTAATTACACGACAACTGATCACTAATTACAGACAATTAATTGGTTTCTAATGAGCTCTTGCTAAAAAACTATGCTTAAAATTCAAGTACATTGATCACAGTTGAAGGAATTCCAAATATGTAATATATGCAAATTTTCGCGTGTGTGTCTACAAGTAAACAACACCAGGCAAACGTGGATGGGGATGTTCTGAACCACACCTCCCCACAATGTGTCCTCTTTGTATTCATTCTTACCCACATCATTTACAGCCAATGAGGCTAAATGTGGAGTCTGTATACATCCATCTCATTTTATCAACGCAGAGTGTTTCAACATATGGGGGGTCCAATGCACGTAGAGTTTATTTTACTGCTTTTGTGGAATTCCCAGGGTAAGACGTACATTCCACAACAGTGATTCCACTGAGTTCAACAGGGCAACCGCAGTACGTAAAATTCGTGATCTGATCCCATCTGTGAAGGA
This sequence comes from Lampetra planeri, assembly GCF_965212315.1. Classification (NCBI taxonomy): domain Eukaryota; kingdom Metazoa; phylum Chordata; class Hyperoartia; order Petromyzontiformes; family Petromyzontidae; genus Lampetra; species Lampetra planeri. Next base: position 5,001,473 of record NC_136120.1, read on the forward strand.
TGTGATCCCTGACATGCAATACCCCGGCGTCTACAAACTAAGCTGTGTCTGCGGCAGTAGTTACATTGGGGAAACTAAGAGACATGTCTCGGACCGTGTTCGTGAACATGAGGCAGATCTGAAAGGCGGAAGGACCAATACCTCGGCCATGGCTGATCATTGTTTTAATGCAGGTGGGCTCACACGAAATAGATTTCTCTAAGACGAAGGTTCTTTGCAAGCCCACTGGTTATCAACAAAAATTCGTTCATGAAGCCATCCATTTATATAGACACACACAATTTCAACCGAGAAGATGGGTACAAACTGAGCAATCATTGGAAGGACGTTATCAACCAGTTTAAGTCATAACTGGCTATGATGTTCCCATCCTACCACCTTACGATGTTAGTTGTGCTTTATGCCTATTTCAAACGCGCTGACCCCTTGGTTGCGGCTCTGCGATCTGCCATTAACATGCTAATCTCTCTTGAACATGCTAATTTTCACCTGGCAGCCCTTTGATTGGTGGAAAACGAACCACCACTGGGCTCGCTGCCGAACACTTACATTATCATTGGCTGCTGACATTTGGGCTACGCCCATTTCAAACCCTTATAAACAGTTTCCCTTGGAAGCTAACCCCCCCTTTCCTGAAGACGACTACTTGCGTTGCGATCGAAACGTCGTCGTTTTCTGTTATTTTATTATTATTTTTTCTTGAACCTATCTACGTGACTTTACCGAAAGACCCAATAATATAGGGCAGCTGCAGTGCCGATGGGCACCAGGGCCATGCACACAACCATCGACATCCTCAGCCAACTGACAGACCGAGCTGAAAGTCAGGGTAGTGTGGAATGGTAACACTTGTGCCTCACATTGAAAAATTCCTGAGTTCGATTCCCAACTTGGCGCCTTTCTGTGTGGAGTTTGTATGTTCACTCCCTATTCTGGATGGGTTTCCTCTGGGTTCTCTGGTTTCCTTCCTTTAACTAAAACTAAATTAATCATACAATGCAACTGGTATTGGCCAAACATCCCATAGTTGAAAACATACCTGAAAGTACCCAATTCGGATTACACACAACAACATCGTCCCCTACACCCAAAGAGTTTGAAACTCAGTGAGGTTTTCATGGGTAAACAAGCATCGTAATAATTAAAATAATAACGTGTGATACACGCTCCATTAAAAGTCAACCGCCAAAGCATGATTGATGCAATTCCCCAGAATGGCGAAAGGTTCCATACAATTCCATATTTGCGGAAAGTTTCGCTATCATGGGCTATTCCATAATCCCACTCTAACCCTGCCCACATTGCGCAATTCTGCCTATTGTGGCAGGGTTAGGGTGGTGATCCTGGTTCGTTTTCGTGCAGAATCAGCCGCACGTATTTAAAGCAGATGTTATTCAGCAAAGAAAATTGTGAAATTGTACCCGAAATAGCACCATAAATAGGGCTCATTATTTTACAATTGCTTATTGAGCGAGAAAAGTATGCTTTTAATTAAAGCAACACTTTATCCTTATAAAATATTAATACCCTATTATTGTTACCCATTTCATGTCGCATACATATCTGCCTTAATATTGACGCATTGCAAGCAACGCCTCTGGTTGTAAATTAAACAGATTGTATTTCTCGAATTTCCAGAAAATAGGTGTTTTATGAACACAATGGGGAAAGCGCTTGATTGGTTTGTTTGCACTTAAAAGGCATGGAGAGTCAGACACAACAACTCATATTAAAGGTGCAGAATGCAGACCACATGCTCGTTTTGCAAATCTTAATCAGAAAAGTTTCCCGCATGATGTTGTTGTTCGACTGGTGTACAAAACGGCGTGCCGCTAAGATTATAAAAACTCCATGTTTCTGATTTTGCAAATGAGGTGAGTGTGACTGGAATCTGCTGGCACAGTGAGACTTTGGGTAAACATAATAAAGCAATCATCTTGGACTGGAGTGGCATTATGTGTGAATGTCATTTCATTCTAGTCTGGCAATGAGCTGTGAACTGAGTAGGGCGTGTGTTGACACAACACTTCCACACACCTCAACCGTCCACGAAAGTCCATCTTTTTCATGATGGATGAATTGAAAAAAAAATCCAATTCCAAAACTGATCAAACAAAAAGTGGCTGAAGCAACACCTCAATCTCCCCTCCCTTTTTCTTAAGAGTAAATAATGCATAAGACCGTCCATGTCAATCAATATTTTGAGCGCAAAAAAAAAAATCTATATACTACGTGTCATTACTGTGCCTATGCACACATACTCACATCAAGACGAATGAGGGAAAATTTTGTGTTTGATGGGTGAAAATAATGCTGATGAGGTGATGGATTAATAATGATGGATGATGGCCGGCGATGATGGATCACAACTTAACCAGTCACGGTAACATGGGTGGCTCTCACACTGGGACCCAGAGCAAGCGTGCACACTCGCGTTGTTGTCGGGGCAATTTGTTGCTCTGTTATGTCAGAGATGAAAACGTTTAACATGATGACGCTGACATTCCTTGTGTGTAGTAGAGGTGCTATTAACATTTTCGTTGTGAGAATTGGTCAATAATCCCCGAAGCAAATCCCACATCTCGTTAAAAACTATTAAAAGCTGCTCAACAATTCGACTGCAATGGAGTATTTCGACAAGTTACAGCTGATACTATAATAATAGGATACAAATCTAGGTTTAATCTGTGAATCCTATTCCGTAAAATAATACAATGGCAATTGTTTATTTTTACAAGGAATAACTCGGTTAAAACATCCATAGCTTAGTTTGAGCCAAACAATGAGTGATTAAACATTTGAAAATTGTTTTTGTGAAAGAGGTTACATTACACCCTCAGGTTTGAAGTGGTATTATGGTAGCATTACTGAAAGGTGTTTGAATACAGAATCTTTGAATGTTTGGTCTATGTTGGTATATAATGCCGTATAGTCCTGTGGGATTTACTGTATGCTATTTTAAGTAAAATACCACCAATGCATTGGTCTTAACACATTTATTTGTTGTTGGTAATGTATGAAACCTTCCATGCGGCTGTTATTTTTGTCACAATAAAATGCACAAGTATTTCCAATATATAATTTTGAAAAAAGAAAATACACATGCTTTACCGAGGTGCACTGTGGAAACAATATCGGCGTAATGATATCCACATACTAAAATGTAGTTTATAACATTTAGAAATTATGTAAGAATGTGTAATGGTGAACCGGGTAGAGTATAATGCTGTGTGTGTGTTTTTATTGATAGTGTCGGTTGAGGAATGGAGGTGGAAAAGTGTGAGATGCCTGGATTTAGCACTTGCAGAGGTCATGTAACTCACTTAAAGTTGGTAGCTGCCAATTCGTCTTCATTCCAACAGGATGAAAGCGTTCTTCCAAGGTGGAATTCAACCTCATTGAAGTTAGAACATGCTTTCTCAAACGACGCGACAGTATGGGCAGAAAGTGCTCACTCTCTTCTTTAGCCTACTTTCTCCTCTCTGGCCATGTGGATTGGGAGACTCGGAGTAGTTTCCCCCCTCTCTGATCGATGCGTACCTATGCGATCGCTAAAGCAGCAATGGTGAATGTAGACACTGCCCAAGTGTTTAACCCTCTTCATTCTCAATGCCCATAAGTTTGCATTTCGAGCCAGAACGCTCGGCACTGCACCTCATCAGCTGGGTTGTGCCCCCTTCTAACCATTTATTATTATCATCATCATCGCACACTCATATGGTAATGATTTGTGACAGTGCTCTGGTATGGGTGTTTAAATAATACGGATTGGTTGTTAAAGATTGACTTTATACAAGGTCGTGCAGGTTGGACAGGTGGCATGTATCAGGCAGGGCCAATGGGGAATTAAGTTTTGGGTATAATGCCAGTGGGCAGCCTATGGGCTTAGAGCCATGGGCATCCTCTGGGCTTAAAGCCTATGGTAATGCCAGCCTGACGAATTATGTGATAAATGGCTGATGCTCCTGGGAGTGCTGCTTCAGCGCTGATAGTGTGGTTGCGTCGAGCGAAAATGTGAACATTGCTGCCAGGGTGTACACAAATTACTGCTGCGACATTCACAAAGTCAGTGGTGACAAGGTGTGAGAGGTCTTTCAACACATGACCTCATTGATCACGGTGAAGAGTTATTTGTTAACACAGTCTAAGCACACCTGCTGTGTGACATTAATTAACAAGAACTTAACGGGAATGTAATATACATGTGTAATTAACGTGCAGGCATTTTACTGAGTGTGGGTATATATGTGCGAATTAGAAGAAAATATCTCGGTTCAAATTGAAGTATATTTCACATTATTCTCAGTAGACAAAGCGACATTTACTGGATAGAAAGACAAAACTCCAACTGCTAGATACTAGACAACAAAAGTAGCAACAATAATTTCCATTTATAGAGCATCTAAGTGCAGCTGTATCTCAAGATGTTGTCCAAAAGTGAGAGGAAAAGGCAGGGGGGGGGGGCTCAGGACAGGGATAGATGGGAGAGAGGAGGGAGGGAGAGAGAGAAAGCACCATCGCTTCAGCCCGTGACAAGCGACACAAGGCCCAGCGGTAGCAATGAACCACGGGGGCAGGCAGGGAAGAGCCCTCACAAACGTGCAGTAAATATGTTACATAGATGCACATCAAAATAATAACAACAATAATAATGGCGAAATATGCTGCCTTGGTTGAATGGTTAGCACATTTGGCTTGCAATCGAAAGGGTCGTTGGTTCAATTCGATCTCTAGGATTAGTAGACAAAACAATTGTGCACGTTTCTTAAACAGCCCCCTGTCTACCTTGGAGGAAAATTGGGTATACCACAGTTAGTGAAATGGCAGGTCACATGTGGTGGGGTAAAGTGTGGGTACTCACACCTATTTCAAGTGGGCCAGTGTTTCTTAACCTGGGGTGCACGCACACCCTGGGGGTGCGAGATGCCCTTTCTGGGGGTGCGAGACATGGCCAGATTTTTTGTGTGAAGGTAAATAATCAAAACACAAATTAAGCACGGGCATGGAAGTACAACAACTTTGTTTGATCAAACCTACGTGTTTATTAACATTATATACAAATGTTAACGCTTGAGAACCAAAGGGGTGCAAGGCTGCAGTAAAGGTTAAGAACCACTGTTCAAGAGCTTTCGCTAGTGGAGGCCTTTCTTCCAGCAGGAGCATGAGTAAACTATTGCAGGGCTGCACCATTACCTTTTATTCATCCAAACTTATCTCGGTCTCAACACGTTTTCACCAGCATTCTGCATTGCCGTTTTATTTATTTATCTATCAGAATTCATTTCCGGAGCATGTTTTGCACGTGGGAAGAAAGAAAGTGCCTGGAGAGTCTCCACACACGTGTGGGGATAGCACTTTTAAATAACCCACGAGTTTTACATCCTTCTGCAGGCTGTATTATCTAAAACATAATATTGCGACATCTCTGCATGATCCACCAACTGTGTCTCCCTAATTTTGGAGCTACCTGCATGTGGCACCAGACCATACGCCATAATTTTGTGAATACGATATGTTTGTTTATAGAAATTCAAGGACATTAGGAAATAATTTAACTGCACAGGTTTTGGCGACCATGTTGTATATCTTTCGGCTGTGTTTTTGGAGTGTTCCACGCATTTTTCTGCATAGTGTTCTACATTTCGCTCTATGCACCGTTAGCTTTAAAAGACGTTTTGCGGAACAACATGCGGTAAGATCTGAAAAAAAACACACATTGGCGAGGGATAAAGGATTTTGTGTGAAATGTCCCACCATGGTAAAAGGTGGAGAACACTGCAATATCCCCATTTCCTGCTACCACACGAAGCCATGACAAACACATATAAGCTAACAGCAGTTATGCAAAGGTAGGTTTATGTTGATTTCTCTATGCTCTCCCTCTGAGTGATGTTCATAAAATGGAAAGATCTGCTCTTCATCAACAAGCAACGCTGTAGATGAGAACTCCTCTCATCCACAATCCTATCCCACAACTCCTATCATCCACGGCAGCAGTGAAGCCTATTATGCGTGGTCCTCTTTCTATTATCTGCAGTTAACCACGATTTTACCCAAAATGCATAGCGAGCAGCTTCCTGGTACCCACATCTGATGTTGCTTCAGCTCCCCACTCCCAGCCCCGCTCTCTTCCCCTCCCCACCCCCCGACATTTTGTCTCTGCTCGCCCTTGAATCCCTTATAGCTGCTCTTCACTCGGCATCGCTCCACTCCCTCTACCGCACCCCCCCTCTCTGTTTCTCCTCCATGGCTCCCCCCCCCTCTCTTGCCTATATAGCCTCTTGTTACAGCAGCCCTTTTGCCCACTTCAGCAATTGTTTCTTGCTGTGGTTTTCCCACCTGATGACGGATGCTTGTGTTGCGCCCGAAACGTCGTGATTTAATTTATTTTATTTTATACCTACGTGACTTTACCGAAATAACCAAAGAGTATGGATCCCCGCAGTCACGAAAACTTAAAATATAGATTAGATTACCCACAATGTTTTCAAAGATGAAAGCAGTTGCAGGAAAATGTATCCAATTATCTGCAAGATTTATTGCACATGTTTACCCCACAGATGAGTCAAATCGTGGCTAACCCCACGAATAATAGGATTCGTGATATTGGTTCCCACCATATCACGATGGATAAGAGGAGGCATCCTGCAGGTTATTTTAGAACAACCTCAGGAGTGATGAATTGCATTTTAATCTGAAGTCATCACTAACATGCGAGCACGTATCTTATCAGCTATTATAGGGTTTCTTTACTTTAGGAATATTACACAGAATATCACATTATGATTTAAATATTTGCAGCAGCTTGTCTGTTATATTTCGCTGTGGCTTGTTTATTTGTCACACTCGATTAACATTATTGATGCTCATGGGTTTGTTTAGTTTATGTGAATTCATCTCATTTCTTATTTTGATTCGCAAAAGTGTATTGCATTATTTGACAAATTATAGCTTTTATTGGAGCGATTTGTGACAAATTATAGCTTTTATTGGAGCGATTCGTGTTACAAATGGTGGCACGAAACTTCGTGGGTCGTGTATTTTATTTTGCAGTTCAAAATATAAACATAAATATTAAATTTGAGATATGGCAAGGCTTTCACACCTTGACTGTATCTACATTTTATATATCTCTCAATGCAAAAAGAGGATATTACGCTGTGTATTAATGTATGAATCTTACTCTTCGTATACCGAACTTATTTTCTCATTATTTTATTACATTGGATTTAGCGTGATGTGATGGGTATAATGTTTATTGTAAAAACCAATACGTTTCACATATTATATGTAGTCCAAAAATACTTGATTAGTTTTGCACAACATGTTATTATGGTGTTTGTATGTATGAAGTATTGCTGGTCAATTGTAATGGAATTGTCACTACATTATTGAAAGGTACAGCTGCACAGAATGCAATGGCCCTTTTTTGTTGCAAGAGTAGTGCATTCATTTTCCATTCACCCTTTCTCAAGAAACTATTTAATGAAATAATATCTTAAAGCTATGCCAACATATTATTTAGTTTAAAAAAATATATCCAAATGGCATTGTTTTATCGCTGCTATTTCTTGAACCATTACCTTTAGGCTGTGCTAGATCAAGATGTCTTCGTTTGACGGGACAGCCTTTTGGAATTGTACGTGAATGTTAAAATCCTTGTAGGATGGCTTAATGAGATGGAGAGCTTATAAATGGTCAAATAAGTCTATATTATGGTAAATCCCCATGATTGCAGAGAATTCTGGCAATGTGCTGTACTGTAGGGAACTGACTATATTGGATTCATTATGTACAGATAGATGAACGCATGTCTGCACACACAGTCTCATACAAATTTGTTTTATCAGAATAGTATTAAAATACTGTCAGCTCCTAACACCCTGGTGTGTTCCAAAATAACAACCTTGGGAATATAAAAAAATAACTGGTTAAATATTGAGTAAGTCTGGTAGACAGGAAGGACCAACAAGAAGGTATGAGGATATTAAAGGGATTAAAAATCAGGCGGAGAGCTATTTTTATAATGTGTATACAAACTCATTCAGTAGTAGTGTGGAGTCTCACGGACCTTTGTTTATTAAGCGTGACTCTGCTGATGAGATGCAGACATTCGAAAACCAATCCATAGTTTTCTTGCTGCAACAAATACTTCTGGAAAATATTGGTTTGCAAAGTCAATAGGCCAATAACTGATCAAACATATTATATTTATATTTGGAGACACAAATAAACATGGTTTATATATATTAACTGTAGTTTGTTTGGGATTAATACATAGGAGACATGCTTACAACATGTTTACATGGAAATTAAATTAAATTGTAAATTGAGGTATTATGCATCCATTCTTCTGTTCAAAAGAGATAACTAAAATGATTTTAATAAATAGAGCCAGTATTGTTTTGTCAAACGTGTATAAATTGTTCATCAAAATTTTCACTGACCAAGGTTATAATAAACAGAAATCAGGAAGCAATCAACCCATTAACAAAACAAGGGACCACCACTGCATTGAGATCACATGAAGAGGAGGTGGAAACAAGTAAACCCGTAAAAACAAAGTTTTTCACTATAAATCCTTTATATGCGTGGCATCGGGGCGGCTAGAGTCCTCTCGTCCTCTGGCTTGAGATGGCTGCCACCTATGGGTCAGATGATTGTCTGGCAGCATTAAACAATTGGTACTAAAATATTTAATTTTTTTCCCCTAAACAGTGTAAAATTTTTGAATTTTTTTTTCACGAAAATGCATTGTCACGCACAACAAGTCTGTGTGCAAAATGTCAGCTCGATTGGATCACGGGAAGTGGGTTAAAAAACGACCGAAAGATGTGCACGGTCCTAAGCAAGCAAGCACGCAAGCACGCAAGCAAGCAAGCAAGTGAACTTAATATAAAGGATTTAAAAATGAGATACAATCTCACCAAGGTTGTTCACAACAATAAAGATATGAACAAAAACGAATAAAGTTTGACCCATCTCAGATGTGTTGTTGACATAGGTATTAACAACCAATACAAGAATTTCAGGAACTAACCAAAGAACTTCACAAATCTCTAAAGTTGGGCACGATGTAAGTACATGTGGACAAACATCACGCTCAACAAAGTTTTTTTTAACATAATAAAATGAATGTTGGAGGATAATAACTTAAAAATGGAAACATGTTTACCAAGGGCAGTTATTACAGGCAGCTTGGGCACACAAAAATAAGCAATGATGTGAACAAGATCATGGTGGAATGCTTTTGGAAAATTTAAAAGCATCATACCAATGTGTCGTAAAAATTAAGTTACCATTTGGTGCATATTGCCACTTATGCCATGCGAATGAGAAAAATGTACCCAAAACATGCACAAAGAAGCATGGAGAGATGAATTTCTGGAATTACACTGAAAGAGGAACACATGGATCAGGGAAAATGTTTTATATGAGAGCGATAATATTGACTTCAAAGGCAGTAAGTGGGCTCAGCATCCTCTAGGGTGCAGTTTAGAAAGGATCATGGCTTGAAGTTATAATTATACATAACAAAAAAAATTGTTCCTGGGTAGGAAGTGGTATTTCCTAAATGCTTATGCCTCAAAAGTAAAACAATGGCTATTATTGTGACCAGGACAGTGATATTTCGAAATTTACATATTTTCAATGAGAAAACGTGTGCATTTGTGTATTTTGTTCGCATAAAATCCTGGTCACAAAAGCAAAGTTTGTGGGGAATAATATCCATTTTCTAAACTTTTTATGCATAAGCAAGAAAAAAATAATACTTAGTACCCAGGAACAAAAAAATGTGTTACATAGTGTTACCAATGAAGGCAACTGGTTATAGGAGCCACAAGAGAGGAAACGTCCGAGAGGTTGACCAGCGTGGAGATGGAATAATAACTGTGGTTCATGTGCAGGTATCAAATGAATTTTAACTTAAAACTTTCGTGACTGCAGGAATTCATATTCTTTCGGTTAACGTCACATAGATAGAAAAAAAATATAATAAAAATAAAGTGAATACAAATTTCACGACGTTTCGATCGCAACACAAGCGGTCGTCATCAGGAAAAGGGGTTAGCCTCTAAAGGCAAACTGTTTATAAAGGTTTGGAGATGGACGTAGCCCAAGTGTATCAGCAGCACCAGCAGCGTGGGCGGGGCAGCAATGCCAATGCAGCAACAATGCCAATGCAGCAACAATGCAATGCAGCAAACAGTTTTCCTTTAGAGGCTAACCCTCTTTTCCTGATGACAACCACTTGTGTTGCGATTGAAACGTCGTGATATTTGTATAAACGTTTTATTTATTATTATTTTTGTCTATCTATGTGACTTTACCGAAATAACCAAATAATAGGTGTCAGATGCATTGTGGCATCGATAATAACGTGTTTTTTTTGTTAGATCGTATAAATATAAACGTGTCGTTAATTCACCACCACCCGACACAGCCAATAAGTCAGTTTTGTCACGTGAACAAAATGTACTATTTAGTTACTACTTCAGCACACCAATGCACAAACCATATTAATTGGCTGTGTCGGGTGGTGATGGGTTAACGACACATTTATATTTACGCGATCTAGCCCAAAAACTGTTATTATGGATAATACTGGTCACGAAGGCCTATGTATTCAATTCAATTGTGGCATCACAGACCTGTGAAAGAAGGGAACGGTATGGGAAGACTTTCGCAGTGAATATACAATGGCTGATGATGATGGTGGAGGAATCCAGCATAAAAACAAAATGGTTAATAGTGTATTCAGACATTGTATTTAGATGCTGCTGTGGTGTAAATTTTTAGCACACTGAAATTGGAATCCAGAACTTGCCGGCTCGATCGGCCGGCACGGCAGTTGAAACAGCTCAGTTCTCTAAATGTTCCGCTTATGTCCACCCGGCAGTATAAATTAGTATGCCACAGTAAGTGTGGGTACTCCTACCTCTTCCAAGACGTCTGGCCAGATGAGAAGAATAAGCTAAAATATCCTCCAGAGGAGCTTTCAAGAGCTCTCTGTAGCACAGGCCTTTCTGCTTGCAGTGGCATGAGCAAATAATTGCAGTGCTGACATTTACCTACATAAATGTATGGACAATTAATGGCTTGTTAAGCTCTGTGTCAGGGAGAGATAGACCTTGGGTTTGTATGTTTGAGTATATGGGGAGGTGACTTCTGAAAAGTTATGTTGTAGAGTGGGTAGAGGCTGTGTAATGAAAATCAAGGAAAGAGCTTCTTTAAATCAAAACATGGTACGACATTATCACCTTTATAAAAAAAAACAGCTAAAGTTTCTCCATTGTTGTGAACATCAGTTTTGTGGGGTTTGCTAAGGCTTGAAGGCAGCCAGCTTTTTCATTCAGAAAAAAAAGATCATAGTATTGAAGAAATACTTTACTTTTATGCCATTTTCATTCCAGAATAAGACAATGCACCTTTCCAAAAGGTTGCCAAAAATATCACAGGTGGCAATTTAACACAATTTCAGGCACTGACAGAGTGAAAAGCCATTAGAAGCATTTTTATTTCATTTGATTATATCTGACCACCGTGACATTCAGTATTTGAGGAAACGTATCACATCTGTGCGGCATCTGTTGTCAGGCCGATGCAGCGAGGGGGAAAAAAACCTTGGTGTGTTTTTGTTGAGGCTTTATCGTATTATTTGGAAAGTCAAAGTGAAGAAAGTTGAAACTTTATTAACAAATAAAACACTCTTGTATGTGGAGGTAATACAACTCTGATACTACTGCATACGTTTTAGCAGTCCAGTGTGTTTCGGGTTTTGCCGCATTTTACCCTGCAAGATGTCTGACGTTTCGGTTCCTGAAGAAGCTCCCAGCAAATGCAGTGAAACTTTGGATATCATGCCGAACAGCATGCGTTACAACTCAAAACCACATCAGAGAGCTATAGAGGATATCATCACCAAATGCGATGCGAACTTATACATTTTATCTGGGGTACCTGTAATATGGATACATTGAAATAACACATTTGTGTGCATGCCTTGTGGAACATCAATACAAAATAAGTCATAATATTAATAATGTACAGCCATTTGTTAATCCACTGATGTCAAGGGCCTACCCACGCTGTGCTGGTCATGGGGGTTGTTTGATCATAATGCACGATCCTGGTCAAAGCAGACTGGGAAGTGCACTTTATAAGTGTCTTTTTTACGCAGACCAAAGGATATTTTTCGCAGTATATATAATTAATTTTACATGTAAGACTTTTATATATTAAATTACAAAAATTGGTTGTTGAAAAAAATCTAATTTTCAGGAGGGCTATACTTTGAGATGTATTTTATTGGAGTAATTTCTAGGAAAATTATAAATGTCTATGAGGGCATAACATAAATCATATGCATATAATTGCAGTTGCTACATGAAACCGAGTGGGCTATTGGAGGCTCAATCATTTATTTGGTTGCACCATCAGATGTATCCCCATGATCAAACATATTTTTTGTTCGGGTAGGATCTTACTTAAATTTTAGCTTTTTTCAAGAGTGCTAACCAAACACGTACACCATATATGTAATCAAACCAAAATCAATTGTGCAGATGTGTTGAAAATAACGAGCTACATTTTCTTGATACATCATGAACCGGATGTAAAAGTAAATAAAGTAATATCTGCTCGTATTTTTTTCACTTTGTTCTAAGCTTTGTTGGAACATTCTGTTTCGGTGCTGGAATAGAATCACTGACATGTGAACACTTATTTTAAATGAGGTCCAACTGCGTTTATTAAAGTAATTTTGGTCTGATTCATGTTGAGTTTGTTTTTTACACTCGCAGAACTTCTGGTAAGCTGAGAATTCCACAAAGTGTTAAGTAGACGTCACAAACCAGTTTCGTCTTGATTTGCCATGGGGAATGGGTGGACTCTAATTCTGGAAAAAATACCACAACCCCTCGGTAGCCAGTGGAGTTACAGCAGGAATTTGGGGTACACATGTTAATTTCAGCACGCGCACCCCAATGATTTACTGAACCAACCAATCTGGCTTCATTCATCATCAACAACAGTCGCCATTCGCCACTAAGTGGAGGGGACGTCACCACGGTGCTTGTGCCAGGTTATGCGCACTTAGAGGCCAAGTAAACTGTCGAGCATTCACTGGCAGGTCACGGGACAGACCCAGGTGTCATCGGTTGAGTGCCTAAGACGACCACCTATGGCCCCTGCTGTGCCAACTTGCTGCATTTTAGCTGCCCAGCGCTCCATTCGTTGCTGAGGGGCACTCCTCTGCTCTCAGTTGTTGTTGGAGGGCGACTGCCTCCAATTTTTCAGTAGTGTCCTTCACGAGCCTCCTCCAAAGAGGCCGGATTTGACACCGCTTGTACCAGTCTTCGGCAAGTATATTAATATCACACACCAACACACATGATAATGGAGCACATAGTGATTTATGAAACATCCAACCCACGAGGCTGCGAGATGGCTAATAAATAAAGTACCGCAATGGATTATTAAATATTTATGTGAGGTACCTTGAGTGTAACTTCCACATAGGTGTATCTGACTCCTACCACATGGAAACTATTGTTAAAATTAGTCTCAGGACTCAGTGCAGGTATCCAAGGAACACTGCCTCCCCTGCATCATCTAGGTCATGATCATTAATAACAGCAGCAGCAACAATAGCAGCAAAAGTGTCGTCATCATCATCATAATAATTATCCTTGTCATCAGCAGCAGGAGCAGCATCATCATCCATTGATCATCATCAACTCCATCACCAACATCATAACCACCTCCTCCTACAACAATGGCAGCCATGTTGTATCAGTATTTTTTGCTGGCAGCTGATTGGCTGGTGTAGCAGGAGTGATGACGATCCATAGCAACCACCGACTCGTGTCCACTTTTGTATTTTTTCTGGGAAGCTCCTAGATACTTCGTGTATTGCACTACGCAATTTAGGAGCCTATGAAAATCGCTGCCTGGTAGGGTTTTTTTTCACACCGATTTTCTGTACTCCGACACAATTTTTTACCTTTACATACAAATGTGGAAGCGCGTTTATGGAATGTGGGGGGAGCCAAAAGTGCCCAAAAATGTATGTGAAATAGGCAACATCGGGCACTTAGACCTCCCCACACATGGCATGCCCTTAATCACGATCGGTGCAAATCCACACATTGTTCTAGACACTTTTGGCAATTTCATAAGTGTGGCGAGAGAAATTGTGGAATTGATGTGTTTTTGTGTAGAATTGGCCACACATGAATTTCACATTCTGTAAAAAAAAGACCATTCACCACTTTATGGAAGCATGATTCCCAAAATAGCGACATTAATTGGGCCCTTTATGTTGGGAACTGGGAAAGTACTGCAGAGGAAATGTGTGTTGTCAATGCTTCCGAATCATGAGTGGTGAAATTTCAGGCAGAACGCTATGGTTTAACACCCCCTGCTCTGTGCAAGCTGCTTGTGATCAATAGGAATAATTGAAGAATGCATGCTTTAAAAGCCACAAATAGATGTTTTTTTCTCTACCTGCGACTAAATCCCTGGATTATTGTATGCCAGAATTGTCTAGACAACATACCAGGGAAGTAAAACATGCTGTAGTTAGTCTTACCTAGTCAATACAAAATGCTTTGGGAACTGTGGCACATGGTTAACACACTGCATTAGGAACCCTGAGATTTGAGTTTGTCTCCTATCCATATCTAACATCAGCTGTGATTGTTGAACTGGCTATTGGCCCCCTTCACAAACCCACAGTGACCAGGATGGTGAAGTATAGTCAGACAACCTCTATGACTGACATGGTGTGGGGACGCCTTTGTCAGCAGTGGATTGACAAAGGGCTGTAATTTATTATTATTAATTTTGTGAAAGGAGAGGGCTAGTATTCTGAAACCAATGAGACATCACTGCTTGTCATGTGAACAGCATTTTCCGTCTCTCAATATGCATGCGTTTTTATTTATTTTAAGAGCAATGCAGGCCCATCCCATGGGAGTGACTTAAAACTCTTCATTTACAGAGCACCACTCACAAATGCAATCACGCTTTTCCATGGACTCAAATTTGTTGTGAAGCACAATGTAACATCCTCGCCGTGTTTTGCATCAGGTCCCCCGATGCATTTTTTCCCATAACATTCAAAAAGCTATCTCCTCCTTCACGTTGTGTTTCGGCCAGAAGTAACAAAAGCGTTTTTTCCCCGCTTGGGATTTTACACATGAAATAAAATTTGCAGGCACAGCTGTGCTCTGATTGTGTGGCAAATTAAGCAGAATTGCCGATGGGTGAACGTGAGTGTTGAGTGTTCAGAAGGTTTGCTGTTCGCGGATTGTGGGGCAGTAAGGGGTAGGCACATTTGGTGTGCATTGGTGGTTGCAGCACGGCTGGAATGTGCAGACTAAACTGATTGTGCCTCGCACCCCAGCAATTTCTGCATCTCCCAGGGCAGCCAGATGTTGTGGCTTTGCTCGCTAATGTGAGCAAGAGCCGTGCGAATTGAAATGTCGGGTCACATCAGCTCAGGGATGCCAAAATTTTGCCCATCAACACTTGTGCTTCGATGGACAAGCTGATTTGCCACTACAAACCCGTGCAAATTAATCCCTACACAACGTTCCGCTAAATACTGTCATACTGGATTACAAGGAGCTTTAATAAATGCTGCCATGCAATGATAGGCATCTGTGTGGATTTCTGAATGTATTCCATGAAATTATCTTTAATATAAGGGACTACATTGCAGTGGCGGTGAATCACAGGCTAAAGATGTATGACCAGTGTCAGCACTAAGAAACACAGGTTTAAATAAAGATATATAAAAAGCTGACGTTTTAAGAAAGTCATAGAAATGAGAACGACCACTTCTGAAGGGTGAATGCGACTCATAAGTGCCTTTTCCGAAATCATTACCTCATTGTTTTTTTTTCTAGTTCATGGAATATTTTTGTTTGTAATGTAAATAATATACGATTTTTAATAATGCATTATTTAGTCAAGTTCAAAAGGTCACTTTATGTTATTTGTATCATTATTGTTTTCTGGATCCTTCAGCCGTTACAATATAAAATGGACTCTAAGATTGATATTTAGGATATCAGAATCAGAATCTTTATTGAGACTGGAGGAATCCTCTCAGCTATGAAACACTTTTGGTTTTAGGCCTTCAGCATAGAACTGCAGGTATCGTCGAGGTGTTTTCTTTCAGCGCTATCCTCGACTACACTTTTTCCATACATAATAATTATTGTGCAGTATTTTTAAATGTCTAAGAGATACACTTAAAAAAAACAAATAGAAAATGAACAATTTCCATAAAGGCCTCCAAGCATAATATTTCCTTGCGTATGTGGCGCTGCAGTGTTATTATTTTCGAGATAATTAAAAAGATAATGCAATAATCAATTAATAGATAGCTCTGGAGGTACAGTATTTCAATGCTGTTTGTTTTGTACTCCAGAATTAGTAACTCAGAAATTATTATCCCAATAATTTAAACCTCAATTTTGTGAACTATAAAACACACACGCACACATTCGTGCTCACATGTACCACACATACAGCTCTACAATGTGAACCAGGCCAAGAATTGAAACCCCTATTGTTTCCAATAGTAAATAAAGGAGAATAGGGAAAAGAAAGGCGCTGTCCATGTTCAACAAAGGCTCATGTTTTTTTTGCTGCTAATGAAACAGAACATTGAAATGGATTTTCTATAGCCATGTATTGACATACAACAGCTGGCAGCTTGCAAAAGCCTTGGCTCAAAGAAGGTACTATTAGTCGCGCTCATCCTGTGCAGTGCAAGCCCATAAAACGAATGCTGCCAAGGGTGCAAGACAGCTTCGTCCTTTTGGGTGACTATGGATCGCTTGCTGACATTGCAGTCGGGCAGCAGGGCACTGGATATTTCACGTGCGTAGACTGTTTCAGAAAGAAACATCATTATTACGTGCTGTCTCGGCCTAGCTGTGCACTGCATTGCACCACTATCCAAGTAGTTAACCTCGCATTCAATAAACCTTCAGAGCCAGGGTGAACATCCGACTCCAAACATATTTAATGAATCGAACGAGGTAAAACTGAAGGAAAAATACAGTACAAAATACAGCATCTGTTAATACTTGCAATATCGAGACAATGAATGAACACAAGAAGCGTCATAACATTGTCTTAGATAACATGAAACTCAACAATAGGTCCTGGATGGACCAGGAACCTACATTAGCACTGGAAAGCTACACAAGCGAATAAGCTACTGTGTTAAATCTTAATTTGAAGCTTTCGTGACTGCAGGAATCCATACTCTCTGGTTCTTTCGGTAAAGTCACGTAGGTAGAAAAATAATAGATCACGACGTTTCAATCGAAACGCAAACAATCGTCATCAGGCGAAAGAAAGAGGAGGGAAGCTGCTGATGCAGGCTGCTTTTAAAGGTTCGAGATGGGCGTAGCCCCAGAGTCATAAACGAAGTGGGGGGCGCTAGTGATGTTAAAGTGAGAAATTTGCATGTAAAAGTACTGCGTAAATGTGATTAGCATGTGAATGTAAGCTCGCAGCATGCCATCACATCAAGGACTGCATGTAAACGTAAGATCGGCTCGCAGCGTGCCGTCATATCAAGAACTGCATGTAAATGTAAGATCGGAGAAATGTGCATGCAAATGTACTGTGTAAACGTGATTAGCATGCCAATGTAAGCTCGCAGTGCGCCATCACAACGAGGACTGCATGTAAACGTAACATCTGAAAAAGCTTCACTGAGATGCTATTTGTGCCTCCATTTTGTACTCTGTGTCATGGCTGACACTGCTGCATGGCTTAGAGACTCTTAAATCGTAACTTCCTGGTCACGTGACCAAACTCAACACCATATCAGGAAATTCCTGTGTAATCAACACCCCCATACCTGCCATGGGGCAGAACACGAGCATTTTTTGGCATATTAATGGTAATTTTTGGGTAGAATTGGGCTAATTTCACAACAAGTCAGATCTGAAACACGGCAGAACTGATTCTTCGGCCGTTGCCGATCATTGCTACAACTCGGCGGGCTCTCATGAAATTGTCTTTTCCGAGACCAAGGTTCTCTGCAAACCTCCGGGCTACCATCAAAGGTTTGTACACGAAGCCATACAAATATACAAACACAGACATAATTTCAACCGTGATGATGGGTACAAACTCAGTAATCACTGGAAAGATGTTATTAACCACGCAAAAAAGACTTAATTACACTTTTTGGACCATCTTATCTGACAGGCACTATTTTAATTTACTTCACCGAGTGTTAACATCCACAGTGTTTAACAGTAATCTCTTCATTGTTCTTTGATCACCGCTCGCCCTCCGTCCCGACACGTTTCCATTCATTGTGTTGAGCACTACGTGATGTCTTTGATCACCGCTCGCCCTCCGTCCCGGCGCGTCTCCATTCATTGTGTTGAGCACTGCGTGCAGTCTTTGATCGCCGCTCGCCCTCCGTCCCGACACGTCTCCATTCATTGTGTTGAGCACTACGTGCAGTCTTTGATCACCGCTCCTCCTCCCTCCCGATACGTTTCCATTCATTGGCTACCACAGCCTGATAAGCTCTCCACCCCCCCCTCCACCTCCCTTCAACTTGCTTATAAGGGATTACATCTTGAATCATTGCTTCACTTGATGCAGCTAATTCGGCTGTGACGGTCCCACCTGATGACGGATACTTGTGTTGCCTCCGAAACGTCGTGAATTTTATTTTTTTGTTTTGTTTTATTTTACTTTCATTAATTTTAATGTTTTACCTACGTGACTTTACCGAAAAAAAACCTAAGAATATGTATGGTGGGAAAAAAGTTAAATATACATACACATTTTGTTTTTCATATTCAGCTGATTCCTCGAAAAATAGTAACCTCTACACTGCTACTCATGCCACATTTGTGGTATGACTCAAAGTGGCCAGGTATGTGGAGAGTTAGGAATTTCTGCAAAATATTTGTTGGTATTCCCACACAAAATTCAGAGCAAATATTTGGTGCTATAAACATTTTGGCAAGCGGTGGAATGTATCAAGCACATGCGTGTGGAAGATGACATTGATAATTAAGACATAGATGATGATGTTGATAATAATAACAATGTGCTGTTGCTGAAATTGATGAACATATGGAAAAGTGTATTATGGCTACTGCTACTGCTGCTGGTCCTCTGAATCTAGATCCTATAGAACTTCTGGAAACACTCACGGAATCAAAGGCCTGTGCTACAAACCCAGAAACCTGAGATTGATTCCCAGCCTCAGTTAACATCAATGGCACGTGATATCTGAACTGGTCATGGGATCCTTATCTTCACTATCCAACAATAATCATCATGGTAATGTACGGTCAAACAACCTCAACGACAAATAATGCATAGGGGGGACATAATATAGCAGTTTATGGCCAAACGGCTGTAAATCATGATGTTTATCATTATACATTTTTAATTCCGCATCACCAAATCAGAAAGTTGTGATTGCAGCCTTTATCTGCAATAACTTTTTCCATCAATCTAAGCGTTCCTGTTATCTAGATGGTCTGTCTTTGTAGCCGTTATCATTGTCTTTGCTCTGTCCCTGTTATATTTGTAGTTGTATATGTGTGTATGTGTCTGTATATGGGCAGTGGTGTGGGGTGCAGGAGTGCAAAATTTAGTGCACTGCACTACGAACCCGGCGAATTAGGTTTGATTCCCGCTCAACCGCTACCACCAGTGACATTTATTTGAACTGATCCTGGGCATCTCTTAGGTCGACTCGGCCTCAAATGAGTACCTGATGCGGTGTGTAAACATCGCCGCTCGGGAGACAAAGGCGGGGGGGCAGGGTGTTGGCCACCCACCCCCCGTGTGCGTGCCGGCCTTCGTAGGTGCTCTCTAACAGCACTTGCTCCTACAGTTTGATAACAGGCGATACAGCGGATTTTTTGCCTTTGTTTTTATGGGCAGTGGTGGCACGGTGAATTGCAGAGGGCAAATATCAATGGTACTTCTTTTGAGTCTTCCCGAGGGCGTACTGTCTGGAAATAGTGCCTGATACAATGTTTGTACATCGTTGGTAACATCTGTAATGCAACGCTTTGCTGGCAAGGGCAGGTGGTTTGCAATAAGCGAAGGATGGCAGGGATTATAGGATCGGTAGTTGATTATCATCAGCTACAGTAGCATTATCTTCCCCATGAGGCATGCTCATTATACGCACAATATTCATTGGCATCACCATATCTATGTATGATTATCATGAAAATTATTGTTCCATAATAATCATGATATTAATTATTATTGTCCTCAGTATAATAATTTATATCTTGTCTTCTTCATCATCATCACCATCATTGTTGATCTCAAAGGACTAGGCTGCTATTGGCTTAGCTCTGTAATTCCACATCTCAGGTGGAAGGTAGGGCACCTCCTCTGTACGTTAGTATATATAAAAAAAATGTTTTACCAGGTAAGGCCCACTATAGCTATATTATTTTTTTTCAGAAGTGACCTGAACACAAACGATAGTTCACACAAGCGACTTATCACGTGGAAATGTATAGCAGCCCAATACCCTAAACGCGTGTTTCAAAATGTGGAGAGAAAAACTGGAGGACAAGGAGAAAAATCCATGAAACCACGGGGAGAACACGCAAACTCTAAGTATACAGGCATCAGGATTGGGATCGAACCCACGCCTTCCTGTATACCAGGTAAGGTAGTGAACATTCAGGGATAAGGGCCCTGGTATGTCAGCTTTACATTATTTCCATGAGGACAAAATTCAGTCCATACAAGTGTATACTAGGCGATGTTGTTAACATCCGGCCACAATTTGGGTGTGTTCGCGTGAGAGATGTACAGAGCCTGATTGATCAACTCGGTTCATCGGTAGGGTGAGCGAGCTGACATCAGCATTCGCCTCAGCACTCCCCCCGCGACTGTTTTGCCGCGAGGTTTTTTTTGGAGACAATGCTTCCCACCCATTCCACTCGGTCATTGGGGCCACACTCCACGACAATAATTTGGCACAATTTATTTTGCAGTGTTTTTTTAATTCCATAATGGCATGAAACCAAAGCCAGTTCACGAATTCAGTCCATCAATTATATTGTCTTACACTGATAGGAACATTGATTTACCAAAAAGATAGTGTTTTTAATGTTTGGGCCACCAGAGATAATATGTTTTCCTGTTTTCTTGTCGTTTCCAATATTTATTTGGCATACTCTTTGCTTGTATTTGTTCTTTGAAAAATATTTCTAGAGGTCTACTTTGCAAGTGAAACCGTGTTGGTGCTAGTCAAATGTATATATTCATCGTAGAATATATATGATGTGAAAGCAACACGCATCTTCTCAGAAGAAAATATTAATTTTATTTCTTAATAATGTATTTATTGTATAAAATGTTTTTTTTCTTTGTGGGTGGACTCAACCCAGACACATCAATTTTCATAAATATTCTGAACAAATAACTTTTGTCCACGCTCCCTTAAAGGCATGTCAATTGTCTTCAATAAGCAATTGAGTGCTTCATTGTAAAATCCATATTTAACTGCTGGTGCCGAACAGTGTCTATAAAGCTGTTTTGGTGCCATTAAACCTTGTGCTTGCAGTGTTTTATAGTGAATGCACAACAACCATCCACCTTCACAAACTTTGCAAAAAACTACAATATTGTTAATTTACTTCTTTATATCTTCTCTCCCAGGCGCTAAGGAAAAAAAGTCCTGTGTTCTGTACACAACACTCTACTGCGCAAATACATCAGTTGCAGGCACTATGAACTGCCCTGTCTTTGCAGCAGGGCAGCACAAGTGCTGTCAGGATGATATGTAACGATGATATGCATGGGAGTGCGCATCGCTTGCTTTCCCATGCGATACCTGGAGGAGCTGAGGTATGCCATTGGCTCAGGGTTCTCAGAAGAAGCCAAGCTTGCCTCCTCCATTATAAGAGATAACTCCTGCCCCCCCTCCCCACCCTTTCCATGCCCCCCTCTTTACCTCGATTATGTTAGTTATCTTTCCACTCGTTCTTCCCTCCACCATATAAGCTTTCATGTTCTCGCATGCGGTCCCCACTTGGATTGGGGCAGATTGCCCGATTGTTCCCCTTTCCGCCGATCTCGAGTTTTCCCTCGCGAAGTTTCTGTCCCCCCACCCCACCCTGTACTGTGACCGGTACTGATACTGGGCTCACGTTGAGTAGCAATACAAATAAAAATAGATGAGGGACCGTCCATAAATGACGTCACGCACCTGGGGGGGGGGGGGGTCAGAAATTTGTGACAATGTGTGACGAGGGGGGGGGGGGGTTAGAAATGTGACGTCACATCAAAATGCGCAACTTTAAATAAATATAGACAACACGTTCTAATTAATTAAATAGACTTTTTAATAAATGTTTTCTCCTACAACATCAGAGTGCAGCGCCACATTAAATACGCGCTACAATGACAATAGTTAAGCGATTTGAAGCATGTTTAATTTTGGGGGGGGGGGGGGGCAGAGCTTTGTGACGTCATATTTGAGGGTGGGTCTGACTTTTTGTGACGTCGTGTCACAAGGGGGGGGGTCAAAAATCGTCCAAAATTGCGTGACGTCATTTATGGACGGCCCCTAACTCCCGGTAAAGCAAACCTCAGTTTAATATGTAGGCTTTGGCCTCAAGACCGTGCTAGTCGGAGGTGCGTGAGGTGGGACACGAAACGAAACATAAAAGCATGCCACTGGATGTTAATTAACTGTGAATAACTCAAACAATAATAGGTACTGCATATTCACAGATTAACATGATCCATTGTAAATTATATGACTATATTAACCCGCTTTTTGTGTTCGTAGCTGATAGGCTCACAGTGATGACATCTCCTTTTCTCTATTTAAGACGGAAACAAGAAGTCTTCCCACAATTCTGACTAATCGCCAGATGACGCTGCTTGTAATCACCAGCGAACATCGTACTCAAATTGCAAATGTTGTGGGTTTACTCTCCAACACACCGATGTGCTGATTGGCATGTTTTGTTTACGTGACAGACCTTACTAATTGGCTGTGTCGGGTGGTGGCGGGTTTAACGACACATTTATAATTACGCGATCTAACCCAATTCCGTTTTGTTATCATGGATAATGCAACCTCACACTAAGGTACACACCCTCCTCTTCCAGAGCCACACCGTGCACACCCAACGGCTGCTACGTGAACAGCAGTCTGAGGCTTTATCAACACAATCTGTAAAAGCCTAGGCAACACAGCTGAGCCACTTTGTGGAATACACTTAAGCCTTATTTCCGGTCACACACTTCCAGTGAAAGAGTGCCAATGTCGGCAAGCTCAAATGCAATTTTAAGGTGGATATTTGGAGCACAATGAAATGTGCTATTTCCATGCAGTGAAACATGCACGTTGTGCAGATGAAGTGTGGTAATCTAGCTAATATTTTCCCCGTAATCCAATTTTTTTTGTAAACACAAATACACTTTAGTTTTGCAGTGCATAGTTTTGGATTGTTTTGTAGTAACCTACCTAATGGGCTATATGCAAATCAAATATTGCGTCCATAAAGTGTATGCAATTCAGTCTAAACATTATTTCAAGTATATTATTATTATACCTTTTCTAGAATCATGGCTCTGGTAATATAACTTCTACATATTTTACTTCAATGGATAGAGTACATTCACTCATATTGCTGTTTACATTTAAATTATTATGGATTTCCACTGAGTCAGATGAATGACATGTCACATTGATTCAGATTCTCATTCCCTGCGTCCCAAAATTTAGTTATTGCTGGCCATGCCCAGATATGCCCTCTGAACTGGTTGAACAGACATAGCCTCGGGCTGAATTTGATTTCTTCCCATGTACATAGCTGGAAATGGTAACTGCAAATAGCGAGTCTCTTCTCTATGTCTACTCAGCCTTAAATGGTGTTTGGTGTAGTCTTTATTTGTTACACCAATACTGGAGCTAGGGATAGTTTTAACCAACCACTGTCATTCGTTGCCACTCACTAACAGTGCTTTGCCCCAGCAGTCTGTGAGGCTAAATGGAAGATTTGTGTATGAGTCAATATGTTGTATATGTGGCAGTGGTACCATTGTAGCTAGCGCACTGCACGACGAACCCGGCAACCTGACTTCAATTCCTGGCCGCTGCTAAGATCGTTTGGAAATATCTGCACTGGTCCAGGGCCTCCCGTAGATCTACTCAGCCTTAACTGAGCACCTAATGTGATGTGTAAGCATCAGCACTGAGGAGACAAAGGTGGCTGGACGGGGTGCTGGCCACAGCACCTCCACGCAGTGCCGACCTTCACGGATGCTCATTAATCGCACTTGTCCCAACAGTCGGTTGAAGGCTATATTGGGGGAGGGGGGGTCTTTGTCTTTGGTTTGACAATGTTAGAAAATCATAGCCAGAACACTGCGCTGAGTGATTCCTTCCACATTGCCCTCTTGTGAGACACTCAATGCGGCGCTCACTGCGCCGCTGGGCACGGGATGATGCGCCGGTCGTGCCAAAACAAGGCTGTAGATGAGCACAGACAGTGCAGCACACACGCATGCCTGGAGGTGACAATGAGAGACCAGTTGTGTACTTCGTGAGCATGAGAATTGCGGGCAAAAGTCCTGAAGCGGATTCGCGATTTTCCTAACCAAAAGATACAATTTGGCGGAGAACAATTCCATTGTTATTTGTATCAGGGGCGTTGTTTCTACGAATGCGGGACGCAATTTTACTTGAGAAAGCAAGTTCACTGATGTGGTGCAATCTTTTTACGTGCACGCTTATGGACGCTAATACTCTTACTACGTGCCTGCTCGAACAGCGTGCTAAATAGTTCATGGTATTCTAAACGGTTCATCGAGCTTTTACAGTTATAAGAGAGATTCAAAGTCTGAAAATACATGCGTGCCCAATGTCGTCTTTTGGATTAAACACGCAGGTTTATACAACCTTCTTCTTGATTCTTTCGGTAAAGTCACGTAGAATGGAAATAATAAAATAATAAAAATAAAACATACACAGACAGACCTGCTCTCCACCTGAGGACGGTTGCTTGCGTTGTGGCCGAAACGTCGTGAGAATAATTTTATTATGTTTTATTTTTATTATTTTATTATTTCAATTCTACGTGACTTTACCAAAAGAACCAAGAAGATGAATCCCTGCAGTCACGAAAGCTTTAAATCGAAATTTATACAACCTTGTGACAAAGCCATTTGGAAATGCACACATAACGCTCACAATTGCATGCGCACACAACACACACACACGCACAACATTTCACTTTTAGTCTCATAAACTGTACAAATTGTGCCACTCGTGATTCACTGGACAGACGCTACTACACGAGGGAGTCACTTAGCGGCGATAGTGAGTTGCTCATGTGTCGATATATTTATCACATCATACTAAGTACCAATTCTATGCTGAGCAGACCTAGGGGAGAGACCCTGGGTCAAGTTATGAGAAGTGTACTAGAAGAGTGCTGGCCACGACTACTCATCTCACGAGAAAATAAAACACATTGATCCAAATTTCGATTTAAAGCTTTCGTGACTGCAGGGATTCATCTTCTTGGTTCTTTCGGTAAAGTCACGTAGAAGGGAAATAATAAAACATAATAAAATAATTCTCACGACGTTTCGGCCACAACGCAAGCAGCCGTCCTCAGGTGAAGAACAGGTCTGTCGAGACGCTGTCTTCCCGCTGTCTTCCCAACAGACCTGTCGTTCACCTGAGGACGGCTGCTTGCGTTGTGGCCGAAACGTCGTGAGAATGACTTTATTATGTTTTATTTTTATTATTTTATTATTTCCCTTCTACATGACTTTACCGAAAGAACCAAGAAGACATTGATCCAACCTTTGAAATCGCTGAGGCTTAATTTTTGGTCATAAGCTCCCCTGTTAAGGTGAGGTTTTGCTACACAAGATGAGAGTGCACCCAATACCACCCCTTGCTGCCTTTGTCTACCGGTTGCTGATGCTCACAGATTGCACCAGGTAACAGCGCTCCTTTTATATGGATATAAATAGATCTAGTTAAGGGCCAGCACAGGTAAAGGTATCACCTGCCACTCACGTTATTGATGGCTGAACTAATCTGTTCGTGGCGGTGAATTTGCATGTTCTTTAAATATTTTAATTATTGTAACTCAATGCGCAAACCACTTTCCCACCACTCCCCTTAATCTAACGCATGCAGGCATACGCACAAAAATACATACACGCGCACAAATGCACACACATCCTGCTGTGTGTTTTGTTTTGCTTGGGTTATGTTGATTCATCTTCCATTAAAAACCCTACTGTGCAAAGATTGAGTTTACCATTAATTAAAGTGTTGCTATTCTGCAAAGACAAAGATCCCCCAGTATAGCCTTTAAAAGACGTCTAGGGCAAGTGCTGTTCGTGAACACCTTTTAAGGACATTTTACAAACATATTTCGCTGAATGCATTTTTATTGTTTTCTTCATGTCCATACCCAGGTGACCTCTCCAAGTTAGATAACTCAAATGAATCATCTCCATGGTAGAGAGTGCATCTACAGTGAGTTGTCTTCTGATAATAAATTAATAAATGCCTATGTTTATTTATTTTTGGTTGTTGTTATTATTCAATGTTCAATAATTAATTGAACATTTTAGTTTTCAAATCCTCCAGCTCTTGCTAAGCAAGTCTTAAATCCTCCACATGCACCCATAATGTTATGTTTGCACAACTGTACATTTGTGTATCTTGTGTGTTTAGAGACATGTGTACTTGGTGTATTTATATAACATGTCTTCATCTTGCCTTGGGGAGTTTTTTTTCTAGCTGAATATAAAACATTTTGTGGCTTTGTGTGGACTACTACGTTCAGCTGTAGCTTTGGTAATGGAACACTCCTTGTGGATCCAGACACCTTAGGGCAATTGCTCTGCTTTTAATCTGAACAAGAGAAACATAATAGGAAGAAAAATGCAATGGGGTAAGACTAAATATCCGTTACTGCTTTCATTTTTATTCCAACATTAGTATCTATATTTCTTTTATCATTTATGATGGTTTATGTTTTTTTCACCAAATCATTTTGAAAATTAGTAGAGGGCGATTTTCTTCTCTGTTCAAGAAAACATATTTGCAGGAATACTTAGTGAGTGTTTTTAAATGTAGATTTTTTTGTACAATACTCCAGACTGTTGTGGACATTTACATGCAGCGTGCTTCTCTGATCGAGCGCTTGTTTTTTTCACTAGAGTTGTAAAAATTTGGGACATTTTACGTGGAAATTGGAACCACACTTGATTATAGACCTCTTGACAACCTTTATTTTTTGATGCCACTTTGCATCACACCTTCAGTGGGGCAACTGTAAGAGCCACTTGCATTCAATTTCATGTTAACACACGACAAAAAGGCATTGACTGGGTTGCTCAAGGGGCAAATTACCTTGTCAGGGCACTGAGCTGAAACCATCTTGATATTCGCTTCCAGGCCTAGCGGTGGGTGAGATGAAAAATAAATATTTCCTTCAGACTGGAAGCATCTGCACATGCAGCTCGTTAAAAGGCTGCGGCCCATTTAGCTACAGCAACACACAGAAAGAAGATGCGGTTACAAAACGATTATATCTTAAATTATTTGTTGATTCTATTTTTGCCAGTAGTGCACAAGTACAATTAACAAAGACAACTCAACACATTCATCAACACTGTTTTAAAATGAAAAAAAAAATCGGAGATGTCTAACAATGGCCATTCTTCAGAATACAAGTTATATGTGGAAGTTTTTGTTTTGTTTTTCTCTTAAGGCAATGTTGTTGATGCGTGTGTTGAGTTTTCTATATTTTAATTTCGTCACACCCAGCTGCTGTAGCTAAAGGGAAGAAACATTTCAATAAAATGAGGATGTTTTCCATTATTGTTTGAAAAAGGGCAAATAAAGATCCCAATTGAGCAAATTAAGCCTTTCGATAAGAGAGTATATGTTTAATATCATGGCAAACTAAAAATATAGTTAACGTTCAATGCGGTAACACGGAAACAAGCTTCAGTGACATATTCAGTCCTGTGCCTCTTACGCTAACACCTGTTGATGGACATATTGAAAATAAATAAACAGGTAAAAAAACAAGTTGGTTTTCTTTAAAATAAAATCTTCTTGGAAAGAAATTAGCAGTAGTTTATAAAAAAAAAACAAATTGCATTTGAAACCATGACCGGTGCACAATGAGTATTTGTTAGCAGAAAAAAAATGCAAATTGTACCAATTTGATTTGCATCAGCGGTTTGTGTAATTCCTATGTGCACACTACAGTATAAACGTGTTGTTGAAACACATACCCTTTTATGCACTCTTTAATTTTTTATTGCAGAAGTGTAAACATTGAAGTTATCCCTGATTTATGGCGTGCGTGGGCCATTATATTGCAAAGTCTGACAACATCATTAGCATTGCGTTTTAGGGTATTGGATATACTTTTTTTTTTAAACCGCCTCTCGCTATGGCTGGATTAATTAACAGTGAAGCCCTCGCTTTCCAAAATATTTACCGAGAACTTACTTTTGTGAGCAGCAGCACACCAAGTGGGGCACGCATATCCATATCAATTGATCCCCTCTAAAAGGGACACGTGGGAGGCTTCCTCGTCCATTGCATAGAGAGAGGCACAATCATACAGGAGAGGCCCCTAAATGCCCCGCGCCCTCTGAGAACAACGTGCAGCTGTGAGGCAGTGACTAATGACTGCCCTGCAGCTGAGATAAAAAAAGATTTGTGGTGGCGAAAGGACTGGGTGTATTCTGTCCTGTTCTATGATTATAAACAGAGATCTGCTTGGATGTGACATAGCGACTGCTTGAGTGTGTGCGTGCATACACCTGAATGTGTATGTGTGTGTGTGCGTAATAATTATTTGTTTTGGTTTTCATTAGCTCTGGCTTTGCTGAAGTGTACTGATGTTTGTTTGCAATTTCCCACTGTGTAGATGCAGCCAAAATGGGAACTGAAAGGTAGGGATTTCTTTTTCTATTTTATTCATGAAAGAATAAATCAGATATCTCCCCAGCATACCCTCATGATGTTGTGCATATGATTGTACAAATGTACAGTATAAGCCTTTGTGTGTGTGGGTATGCGTATTATTTCATATGCTTGTGATTTCAAGTTCTAAAATTTATATAAAGTACAGTACTCATAATATGCACCCAACCACGTGGACTTGTGCATATTGCGATGAACAAACACAGATTTCAGAAATGCTTCACATGATGATGATGAACACAAGTGCTGTACGTTTACAGTGGTTTATGTCATCATGAAGATGACTACAACATTCCCGATTCATAATATATTTTTGGATCAGATTGAGTAAGACAAATGTGTGTTGCATTCCCTCCTCCACACAATACGGACAATTAGTTAACTTGTCATGTTCGTGACGTTTGTTCACGTGACTGTGTCAGGTGGAGACGAGTGTACGACACACATTTTAGGTACTCAAACGGACCGAAAAGCAATAATGAATCTGAATATTGGTCATGAATGCCTATGCGTCAATTTTTTTTTTTACATTTATGTGAGATCTAATGGTTTGAGGCCCTCCCACATATTATCTGGATTTAATTTAACAAAAGTCCATTGGAACCTCATTTGCCAGTAGAAAAATATGATATTGTTGTTTTACCCTTTTATCTGGCAACAAAACTGACACCTTTTTTTACGAGGAGTCATGTTTGCATAGATCACAATACCTGCAGTCATAATGCAAACAAAAAACATAACTCTGATAATGTATGCACTGTCCTTGAAGTTGATTGGTCCACACCCGAGACAGCTTTCCTTAGAGCCTAGTCTCACATGGTGTTGGACAGTGCATACATTATCAGAGTTTTTTGTTTGCATTATGACTGCAGGTATTGTGGTCTATGCACACATCACTCCTCGTAAAAAAGGTGTCAGTTTTGTTGCCAGATAAAAGGGTAAAAAACTAATTATCTTAACAAAAGTCATTGCCTGCTATCAAGTAAAACAAACACAAAACTCGTATCCATTGTGATGTGATCCTATCATCTGCGAGGCTATCTGTGAATTAACTCTAGTTATCACGAAGGAAAATTGCAGTTAATTTTGCAGATTATAGAAATAATAGAGCTGCCGATAATGCGATTTTGTGGACACTGTAGTTCCCACATAATGAGTCACAGGTAATAGGATAATGGATAACAGGAGTACTCTTTTTCGAGAAAAAGATGAACCTATGCAATTTCTAAAATCTCATGAGAAAATAAGGTTGAAGATTTTTTTTATCTCCTGCGAATAGGTTTTAGGACATACATAGCTCATCGTCGGAGTCACAGGTCACTTGTTCCTTCCACTCCGAATGACTCACAGATGGCCAAAGTGTATTTATTTTACAATGTGGATGTTAGTCAATCATAGAGTCAACAGCATCATGTGTTCAGTTTGGACTAAACCGTTAATGCAGTTCAAGGGTGAATTCTGATGAAGAAGCAATTACCATCACTTGAGAATGTTCTCTTCTGATGTAATATTGAGCAGATGTTTGCATGTCCTCTTCTTTCACGAAGGCACGTGGATGTAAATAAGCCAACAGAAGGTGCTTACAGAACAGTACTTCGGGGGAGTAAAGAAATTTGATTCTGGGACCGAAAGTTCTACTTCTGAGGTGGTCATAAGTACACATCATTTATACGAGGCTATTCCTGCACTCGTCATATATTGATTTGTGTAGACATTAAAATGAGAAGTATTCGTAGCCCACAGCATATCTCAATTTGTAAAGTAACAGTAATAATATCCCCTTAAAAATATATATAGTCGTCTACACTTGCATATCCTTTTGTATTGAACAGATGTGTGCCGTTGCACATTAGAAATATGAGCACTGTACCCTCCCCAAGCCACCCATTTGTGTCTCCACTGCCAGGTTAAATTAATAGGGATAACTTTAAAAATGTTTAATTTAAATGCACACAGTGTTGACAGAGGCACAAGAACACGAGCAATAACGCTGCGACTAAGACATATGCATCCAATTACTTGGCCATACTAATTAATTTTCAAGAAGCAAAAAAAACAGGGACTGTACAACTCCATGTCAGCTTGGTGTAATTGATTGTGGTGGCACAGACCATTGATTTAAAGAATTGGATTTCATAGGCGCATGTGACATTATTATTTATTGCATATGAATACAAATCGCACGCTCCGTGTATATTAAAATCACCTCAAGCAGCGGTTAAATATACATCATATGTGTGCGAGCTTACTCCTGGCTATGCTGTATGAAAGAGTCAATATTCCTTTACAATCAGTGGGCATCATCTCTGAAGCCAATATGCATTTTTGATAAAGACAGTGTTATTGATTCGCTGTGTTGTGTAAAGGTCCTTTGTGATAATATGAAGATAAAAATGCCAATATAATAATGTAAGCGTACAGCAGACATTTAAGTATTATATGGATACTGTATATAGAGAATAAACCACACATCCACACATTGCACATTGCTTTAGACTGTTGATATATTTTCTTGTAATGCCATAAAATAAACATTCAACGTATAATAATGTATATGTTAACATGTACCACAAATGATAATAGGTTTTTTTCCTTTTTTCTGGCAATAAAACAGGTGTTAAGATGTTAAAACACCAAACTGAACCTTTTACAAGGAATCATGTCTGCATTAACCACAATGCTTGTGGTCAGAATGCAAACAAAAAACATACTCTGATAATATATGCATTGTCCATGAAACGACATGTCTCGGACCGCGTTCGTGAACACAAGGCAGATCTGAAACACGGTAGGACCAATACCTCTGCCGTTGCCGATCATTGTTTTAATGCTGTGGGCTCACACGAAATTGACTTTTCCAAGACGGAGGTACGCTGCAAACCTACCGGCTACCTTCAGAGGTTTGTTCATGAAGCAATCCAGATATATACACACAGACACAACTTCAACCGAGAGGATGGGTACAAACTGAGCAATCATTGGAAGGACGGTATTAACCAGGTAAAGTCTTAATTGACTGTGATGTTTCCATCCTACTTGCCTATGTCAGCTGTTATTTCCGGCTCTCTGTGTCTCTCACTCTATGCCTCTCTCTTAGATCTCTCATGCTCACATGCCTTTTGGATTGCACCCATTGGGTTGCACTCCCTCGTCGAGGAGGCCGCTCTCCTATCTTACAGTTACATGCTAATTTCTCACATTAACATAATGCTAATCTCTCACATTAACATAGCCACTTCCGTGCCCTCGTCGAGGAGGCCGCTCTTCTATCGTACAGGTACATGCTAATTTGTCATGTTAACATCACTAGCCCCGGCCACTTCTTTATGACCCTTGAGCTACACCCATTTCAAACCTTTTAAAACAGTCTGCCTCAGCAGTAGACCATGCTTTCCCACCTGATGACGGACGCTTGTGTTGCGCCTGAAACGTCGTAATTTATTTTATTTTATACCTACGTGACTTTACCGAAAGAACCAAAGAGTATTGATTCCTGCAGTCACGAAAGCTTCAAATCAAGGTGTTAAGATGTTCAAACACCAAACTTAAACCTTTTACAAGAAATTATGTCTGCATTAACCACAATGCTTGTGGTCAGAATGCAAAAAAAACATACTCTGATAATATATGCATTGCCCTTGAAACTGATTGGCCCACACCAGAGACAGCTTTCTTTTGAGCCTAGTCTCAAATGGTGTTAGACCAGAGGACACCAAAAGGCGTACAGCCCAAAGACAATGCACTATCAGAGGAATGAGAGCTCGGGGTGATTTTAAGCTTTCGTGACTGCAGGAATCCATACTCTATTATCATATTATCATATGGCAAAAGAGATCCCATGATGTGCTAAAAATGCCTACATTTCAATTTTAGATCATCATCAATATAAATTTGAGCAAATGTGAAAGAGCGACAGAGCAGTGATTGCAGTGATAGACAACTGTGAATCGGTGTTGTATACTTTTGAACTCATCAGCACAGTATAGTCACCAATGGTCTTTGCTGCAAAGTCTGCCTCTGGGAACCATGTGTCGTGACATCGTGGGATGTCACTGTGTAGTGCCGGCCCTAGAGAGGCACGGCGTGCGGTGTAACGACATCACAGATACCACAATGGTGTGGGTGTAGTACCGACCATAGAGGGGCCTGGTAAGCGCTTATTGATAGCACTAGATGGCACCACGGTCGGCGTGCAGTGCCAACTCTCCAGGACAGGGTGTGGGAGTGCCGGCCATAGGAATGAGGTTACAAAAGGCCATGGCACTCTGGTTGACCCGAGAGGACACGTGACCAGTTAAGTCTACAAAGGGGCCCCAAGTGGGGGCTAGGGGTGGTCACGTGGTCGGGGTCCAGATCCTGCTCCAGGATTCTGGAAGGTGGTCGTGGCCAAGGGCGGAGCCAGCCACGCCGCAGAGAATATAAGCCGGGTCCCCAGAGGGACCCGGCGTTGTTGTTCATCCTGAAGAAACCTTCATTTATGTCTATGTTCTACATTCTCCGATCAACGAGTTTCCAAATCGTGGACCTGAACTCAAGCTGTGGTCCTGGTCCGTAGTATCAGTTACGTTGTAATTAGTGTAGTTAACCTGGTGGTCACCACCATAGGTTGTTATTCTGTTAATGGAAAGTTACCCCTTTTGTGTTGTAGTTAAATAAATGTGTTGCCTCCAAGTATATGTCTGCGACTCAGTTGAACTACACATGCATGGAAGTCCTCACATCCTCACTAGTGGGCCTATTAGGCCAAATAAAATTATAAAGTCATTGCCAGAGGCAGACTTTGCAGCAGTGAGCATACTGTGCTGATGAGTCCTAATTAAGACAAAACCAGTCCAGAGTTGCGTATCACAGCGTCTTTGTTGTTGTTGTTGTCAGTTGCTTACCTTTGCTAAAGTTGATTGTTGTGCTAATCTAAAACAAGAAGGCCACAATGCTTTGCATATGCAAACATGGCTGTGTGCTTTGACACACGTTTGTTCCTTGTTTGAAAGTATATTTATGTAAACTGGATATGGGTTACTGGTGGTCACTAATACGTTTGAACTCAATACATGTAAAGCATATTCACATATACTTGAGTGGTGTACATTTATTCAAACTACACAAACTGGTGGTTACATATTTTTGGTTGTTTGGAGTATTTATTATGAGATTTTACTATTTCATTTCGTAAAACAGTGCAAACGTGCACATAATGGTTGTTAGAATATTGTTACGAAAGTTAATTTAGCAAAACATTGCATACAACGTTATTCATATTTCGATTCGTAAAGCCATCCCATCATGCACCGATTCAACGATTCATTATTAAGAACACATTATTTAAATGAGGTGCGATAGGGTGATGACCAAACACACATCGGGAGTATGGTGCAAGGATAACTGATGTTGAGGATCGGGCAGCAAGACCAACGTGGTACGGTCACGTGAGACAAATGGAGGGAACTGATTGCCAAGATGGCCTTTTGAGTGAGAGATGGAGGGGGGAAAAGACGAAGAGTCAGTGCCAAGGAAAGAGTGGAAAGATGGAGTGTTGGAGTCCTTAGGAGTTAGAGGGCAGAGTTTGAAAGTTTATACAAAATATGGAAGATGGGAAAATATGAAGGCTTGGAGACATGCTGTCTACCAAGCTAAACCTGGATAAGGAGAGCAAAGGTGATGGTGATTAATTTGTATTCTTATTACTTGACCAATTTTTGATCTCACCACTCTGGCGAGATGATAATTCCCTTGCCTGATATGCAGGAGTTATGTTGGTTCTATCCCAACCCTGACGCCTGCTGTGTATTTGGAGTTTGCATGTTCCCCTTGTGGTCGTGTGGAATTTGATCCAGGTCCTCCGGGTTTTCCCTCCACATTTTGAAACATGTATTTTATAGTATTTGGCTGCTATAAATTTCCACATGATAAGCTATAATTTGTGGCAATATTTCTTCTGAAAAAGATCTATATAACTCACTGGATCTTACCTGGTCAAACTTTTTTTTTAAATCTGGGATGTGGAATTAGTTTTTTTTACTTTCATTACATCAGGCGAAAATCCATAATATCATCTCAGGATAATCTATGCATCTAAAGTTGTTATTCTATTCATTATTTTTCTTGTGGTCATTTTCTAAATTTACACTTGTGTTTCATCATTTATCTTAGCTTGTGAAATCAGTTTAACATGATCAGCTACTGGATGGATTGTTGCATCTTGGAAAAGGGTGGCCTTCTTGCAGCAGTGGATTGATAATTGATGGAGATGCTGATGTGAATTAATTAACTACTGTACAGTAGAAAGTACTTTTTGGTAATTTGCAGAAAACATTTCCATACAGCGAACAAAAACGTGTCAACTCTTTGCAGACTGTGTCAGCAGGAAGCACAATCACCAGCTGCCTAATTAGGATTGCTATAGTGATTAATACAATTATTCATGTTGCATACTTTAATTACACCAGTCTGAAAACTCTTTGATTGCCACCCGTTTATTTATGTTATATTTTCAGAAGAAAAAAATGCACTTCCAGACTAATATTATAATTCTGGATGGTGTTGGCTATGAATGTGGCTGCCTGTAATCTAGCACCGTGGAGACAGCAAGAGATGTTGCATTGCAAAAATGTTGTGAAACTCTCTTCTCGTAGATATTGAGGTACCATACCTTGACTCGACAGGAGAAAACAGAACAGCATGTGGAATAATCGCCATCAGTTTCCATCTGTACGGGGATATAGCGCTGCCCCCTCGCGCACACGGTTTTTCTCCGGGTGCTCTGGTTTCCTCCCGCACATATAAACACGCATCATAAAATTGGCTGAAAACGTTTTAAAATAAAAACACAATACGGCAGGACCCTCCTGAAAAAGAGTCCTATGACTCAGTGTGCCTCTACTGGATAAATACATAAATTATTATCATCATAATAGCTCGTGGTGCCCACTTTAGAGATAGCCACTGCTCAAGCACGACCGTTTTAAAGCCTCATCTTGAATGCGCGCTTGCATCACGCACACTGTGTTCGGCACAGCAGAAAATGGGTTAAGCATGGCCAAATGGGAACTTTCGTCCATCGCAGGAAGGTCTGTCCGGGAAGAGTGCACAATCAGATATGATGCAGCAACCAGCGAAAGGGCAAACGCTGGTGTCACATCCCGACCTCCCACCAAAACAAACGAATTCCCCTGTCATTGCAGCTCATGCCCATCAATGCACTTTCACCCAGATGATTCCTTCCTACAAATATATATGTATATTTCCAGCCATTGTGTATACATAGATAATGTAACCATACGTGATGATGATAATTCTTTACCTAGCCTGGCAATGCAATTGCAAAGTATTCGTATTACAATGTGATGTTTATTAGTCTAAATCTCATTTGGTACTGTCAACTCAGCCCATCATTCCTCAGGGGTCAATACAATTATATTTATACCTCCCAGTAGTTGTGCTATGGAGTGACTGATCATGATTATAGGAATGAAGAATTGCCACCACTGGCACCACCCCATGTTCAATTGCGGATGCAGTCGGCAGGGTCCCTTTTTCTTGCTAATTGGAGTTGTGTTGAAAGTTGATAGATCACTGGCTGGATTATTAAAACATCTGCTAAAATTTATTTTCGATTTCGTCATGAAACTGTGTGCATTGTAAATATAATTCTGCAAACAATATCAACCGGAATATGCACACTTATGTCTCAATCAGTTTATATACAGGGAACACATTATACTCTTTATAATGAAATTTACATTTCGATTTAAAGCTTTCGTGACTGCAGGGATTCATCATCTTGGTTCTTTCTGTAAAGTCACGTAGAAGGGAAGTAATAAAATAATAAAAATATAACATAATAAAATAAAATAATTCTCACGACGTTTCGGCTACAACGCAAGCAGCCGTCTTCAGGTGAAGAATGAGACACTACCAAGCTAGGAGCTTATATATAAGCTGGGTTGGAGGTGGAAGAGCGCCTTAACAAAAAGAATGTGCATATGAAGAGGAATTTAGCATTTTCATGGGAAATGCGTAGGAGGTGGGCAGGGGGGGGTTTCAAAGTCATATTATGCCCATGCATTATGCAGGATCAGCAGCACCAAGGGAGGGTGCAGGGAGTAGCATTAACAAAGGAAAGGAATGTTAATAGTATGTAGCTGCAGTTACTAAACAACCACGTAGAAAACTAAAGTATAAACTACATAAAAAACTAAAGTATAAACTGCATAGCACCATCAGTATACTTACTATACTCTACAATAAGCTGAGTTACTAACAGCAAGTAATACATTACAATTCTACGTCGTAAAAATTATATAATATGCTTCCATCTAAACTTTATTCTCTTACATCACACGAGCATACACCATACTAAGAACTACTCAACGATGGCAGCTATACAAAAATAAAAAGAGACCCCACCAACAGCCTCGTCTCAAAAACCAAGCAAATCATTTCTGATTCAACCGCATTAATTGATCAGACCAAACTGTTCTCGTTGAAACCTTCTGCAGCCAGGCCACCAAGATTATACGGCTTGCCAAAGATACATAAAGAAGATACACCTCTTCGTCCCATTGTCTCTACTATCAACTCCCCCACCTATAAATTGGCTCGTTTTTTGTCTGAAATCCTACGGCCTTTCACTGGAAAAACCACCTCTGCGGTACTAAACTCTACTGACCTGGTATCGACAATCAAGGGGATTGCCCTGTCCCCAGACGACCTGCTTGTCAGTTTTGATGTGGTTTCCTTATTCACCAAGGTTCCTGTACCTGACACCATCGCAATCATTGAACACTTGGTTCATCAAGGACTGAATGCTGGGGTACCCCCCCTGGTGAGACACTGCTTAACCAATACATACTTCACCTGGAATGGAACTTTCTACAAGCAAACTGAGGGCACCCCAATGGGCTCCCCCCTATCTCCGGTTGTAGCCAACATCTTCATGGAGAAATTTGAGACTGACGCCATCCAGACTGCCACTCTACGCCCGACCTTATGGAAGAGGTACGTAGATGACACTTTTGTCATCTGGCCACATGGCCGGCCTGCTCTAGACCAATTTCACGACCACATCAATTCCATACACCCAGCCATCAGATTCACCATGGAAGTCGAAAAAGATGACAAGCTACCCTTTTTGGATGTCCTAATAAAAGGAGACCTGATGGTTCAATGAGCCACTCTGTCTACAGGAAAGCCACCCATACGGATGCTTACCTAAAACCGGATTCCCACCACCATCCATCCCAGAAGAATTCTCTCATCAAGACTCTATACCATAGAGCCCAATGCATCTCCGACCAGGAACACATTGCCAGTGAACTCAAACACGTACGCCAAGCTCTTAAGGCTAATGGTTACTCCGACTACACAATCCGCAAAGCCATCACTCCAACCATCAAGAAGGATCCTGTTGAGGAGCCTTTCAAGACCATCACCTTACCCTACATTGCTGGGGTCACAAAAAAATCTCCAAAATCCTGATTAAACACAAGATCCAGGTCCGATTCAACACAGTACATAAAATCCGTGATCTGGTCCCGTCTGTAAAAGATGTGGTTCCAGACATACAGTACCCTGGCGTCTACAAACTAAGTTGCCTCTGTGGTAGCAGTTACATTGGGGAAACAAAACGACATGTCTCGGACCGCATCCGTGAACATAAAGCAGACCTGAAACACGGTAGGACAAACACCTCAGCCGTGGCAGATCACTGTTACAACTCAGTGGGCTCACATGACATTGACTTCTCCAAGACAGAGGTTCTCTGCAAGCCATCTGGCTATCATGAGAGATTCGTTCATGAGGCGATCCACATATACAAACACAGAGACAATTTTAACCGAGAAGATGGATTCTGGCTTAGCAATCATTGGAAGGACGTAATAAACCATTTCGGATCTTAACTGATTGTGTTCACGTTTACGGTGACTTTCAGACCGCGTTCCACTCACTGGCATTGTATTCTCCGCAGGGAATGGATTCTTTGCTCCGCTGCAAGTTTTCCCCCCACGACTCACCCATTGACACGACGGTCAATGGTACAGTGTATAATAACAAATAGTATAACATTTATATGCTTAATACAATGTACAAAGTAATATATAGTATCGTAATTGTATAGTAAACATATAGCAGTGTGATACACATTAGGGTGGGTAGAATAATACATAGTGTTATATTAAAATGTATAAGGTTTATAGCAATACAGTATATAATTTAATGTTGGGTTTATCTATGGCAGTATATAGTACAGTGTATGCTCGTGTGATGTAAGAGAATAAAGTTTAGATGGAAGCATATTATATAATTTTTACGACGTAGAATTGTAATGTATTACTTGCTGTTAGTAACTCAGCTTATTGTAGAGTATAGTAAGTATACTGATGGTGCTATTCAGTTTATACTTTAGTTTTTTATGTAGTTTATACTTTAGTTTTCTACGTGGTTGTTTAGTAACTGCAGCTACATACTATTAACATTCCTTTCCTGCATAATGCATGGGCATAATATGACTTTGAAACCCCCCCCGCCCACCTCCTACGCATTTCCCATGAATATGCTAAATTCCTCTTCATATGCACATTCTTTTTGTTAAGGCGCTCTTCCACCTCCAACCCAGCTTATATATAAGCTCCTAGCTTGGTAGTGTCTCATTCTTCACCTGAAGACGGCTGCTTGCGTTGCAGCCGAAACGTCGTGAGAATTATTTTATTTTATTATGTTTTATTTTTATTATTTTATTACTTCCCTTCTACGTGACTTTACCGAAAGAACCAAGAAAATGAAATTTAATCCAGCTCTTTGTGCCTCACTCTGCTCGTGGGCTAGTTTCGTGATGATACCACTTTGTCTTCAGAAATTTCCTGTAATCCTTAAGTCACTGATGATTGGTGGTGTTTTATTACTGAACTGAACGTGCGTAGACATGACGTACAACAGCTGTATTGCTCATTAGCCATGAAACACTTCGTGGAATAAATAATGTGTTTATGCTATTGATACAAACACCTAATAGCACATGTAATAATTATAATCTGTTATTTATAATGTATACATAGTATATGTAGTTGGTTCTTGGAAGCATGGCAATTACTTTCGCTTCGAATAATTGACCCTTGAATTGAATCACGACCTTAAATCATAACAATTCATGGAACTGTGGAAGGGTGACTCTTTAGTCCCCAATTGCTCATGATTCAGACAGGCATGGTGGCACATGTGCATGTTAATCCACTGCTGAATGAGAGCCTCCGTGCAGCGCGCAGGTCGCGCTGGTCAGATTTGCTTGCATAGAAATACAGCACACCGATAGATCGTGCTGCATTGCCCACCGCTTCGATCCGTAGCCCTATGATAGCCTCTTCGTGCGTGGTGGCTATCAAGGCTCAGCCCTGCTTAGCGTTGTACATGTGGTGGTAAGTGTCTATAATCCAGCTCTTCGGAGGCTGCTTTGCTTTACCACGCCAACATCAATAAGTATGTGAGACACCCGCCTGCATCATGCCGGGGTGTCAGAGGTATGATAGCCAAAATAAAGCCAATATATTGCAGTCCTATCTATAGATTTTTCAATATAATAGCATCATGCACATGGATTTTATAGAGGTTTTCCAATTTTCCGCCCACATGCAAACAATACTCAATACGGAATTTAGCAAACATCCCAAGCACGGTCCTCTTAATAAAAGTATTGACACTCAGCTGGGTTTTTCTGAATAAAGAACAGCATTTTTATATTTATGATAGTGGAATATAAGCCCAAACAAACACACCGACGAACATATCCCATTAAGATGGGGGTGTGGGGAAGGGGAAACAAATACTTTTGCAACCACATAATTTGGAATATTCATCGGCACCTGGTCATTGGCCATAATTAACACCCTTTAACCTGTCAATAAAATAAGTGGCCAGAAAGGAAGAAAAAAAAAACCCACAGAGACCATCGCACAAGAGAAATTCCCACTCTCGTACAGCAACGGGCTTGCCCTGATTGATTGCTTTGTTCTGCAATTAATAATGTGGTTCCTGCAGGTAACTTTATCACCCTCCGCATGTCATTTGGCTTGCAATTAGGAGCGCATGAGTTTTGGGGGGATATTAACAGTGCCAAGAAACTGGGCCAGCATCGAACACATTCGTGCTAGGCATTAACCCACGTCACTGACCACAGAGTAAATAAAATACATGCGTTGTATTACAGCTGCAACTAAAGTGCCAGACATCTCATCAATGTCTAGCTGTAGTTTTTTTAAAAATGTTTTTTGCCGAGGGGACACCTCAATGATGGCAGCTGTCCCTGCACGGCACAAGGTGATGCAGCACCAGCCTGCAAGTGGGCATTAGTCTGTCAAGATGGGGTGATGATACTATTGGTTCTTCCCATTAAGGAAATGGCGAGTAATTATGTTTTCATTTAAAAATTTGGACCATGATCCTGACACATATGACCCACTATTTTTTAAATAATGCCATGGCATCTTTAATGTCCTTTGTGATCTAGACGGAGTGTATTTTTACGGTTAATTTGCCCGCAGTATTTTAGTGGAAAGCTTTTAATACAACTTCAAATATATGCTTTGTCAACATACAATGGTGAGGATAACTTCCTGCCATGCTTTATAATAAG
This sequence comes from Lampetra planeri, assembly GCF_965212315.1. Lineage (NCBI taxonomy): Eukaryota > Metazoa > Chordata > Hyperoartia > Petromyzontiformes > Petromyzontidae > Lampetra > Lampetra planeri. Next base: position 5,043,127 of record NC_136120.1, read on the forward strand.
ACGACTTTGTTTTCTATTATTCCATTCTAAATGAAAAGGCAAATGTTTATTTGATTTCTAATCACTTTGTATATAAATCTCTATGATCACATCAATCGAACATTGTTTTGGAAGTCTAAATGATAAAGATCAGCTGATGAGTGTGTGACTTAGCGATAATCTGACATCAGTTATTTTGGAAACATGAAGGACTCAGTCCACAAAATAATAATGGGGAATGTCTACCACTGGCCCACGAGCAGCATTGAAACCCGTTCAGCGCCTGATAATAATGTCACAGGGCAATCTTGGCTTTTATACCTTTCTATAAAACCCTTCTTTGAAGATTTTTGATCTGAAAAGTTTTCATAGCTAAAATAAAAATAATTTAAAAAGTGGCGATGATAATAATAATATATCACAGCCATGCAGGTTGTATGTTATTTCTAGAAGTCTATCCATGTATCCCACATATATATTTTTATGACAGTATCCATTATGCGCAATTTTGTTTCACATTTTCCATTTGGTTTTGTACCGTGGGTTACATTCGCGTTAGCGTTCCCAGCGTGTTGTTTCAAGACAGCGTCACAAATTAAAATGCTGCAGCATCCATCGTGATTATGACAGCAGCCTGTCTATTATTTTCTATTTCTGGCTGGATACAAGTTGCGGCGTATGCTTGACACAGATGAAATAATTCATCACGCGGACAACACGGTGAACATAACACTCGATCTTTTAAAAAATGTCTTTAAAACAGCTCATCACAACAGACAATGCATCACAGAGGATGCATTACTCTACAGATCTTGGACCACCTCACAGTCATAATCTCTGCATAACGTAAACCTTCAAGAGACGTGTTTTAAAATATAGCTTTTTCATACAAGCACCATATTTTGCTATGTAAATCACTTTGAAGCTTAATTCTGCATCACCGACAGCTGCAACAGCACTTTTCAACTCATCTCAATTGTACGTTCTTTATATACCTCTATAAAAAAAGGTGTTCATGAGGGAAGTGGGTCAAGTGAAATCAATCATAAAAGAGCACAATATTTGGTGCAAATAAAATGACATGAAAGTGCCATTGGAAATTCAAAGAACGTGTATAATTTTGATTATAGCAGACTTCCAAATGAATTGTAATATTTGAAGAGCCATGAATAAGGCATTAAAGAGTGGTGAATGGGATGAAACAGAGGTGCACAAAGAGAGCAATTAGTTTACCTTTGATGGGTGTCATTCCATTTGTAGGAGCATCACCCAGGTTCAACCAAGTAACATGCATTACTCCAACTGATTAATTTATAGCAGAGGATACTAATTGATATGAGCTTGAGAACAGAGAAGGCATGCGTTGTCTCACCCAAACTCTATAGTGGATCCACCTTCAACTTCAGTGAGGATGCCGTGTTATCATTTTTTACTGCAATCCAGGCTCCATACGTCGGAACGGAGGAGTTGGTGAGAGAGCGGAAAGAGTAATCCTCTAACCTGCCATTGTGTTTTTTGTAAAATATTTTCCGTTAAATGTTGCCATGGAATTGCAATTCAGAGGTTGCCGCATTGATCTCTTGGCACACCAGCCTCTGTCCACCCAACAGTATGCATGGGTAGGAAAAAGTTAGCCGATCAACAGGTCGGGTGTGGTGGGGTTAACTGTGGGTTACTCCTATCCCTTTCATTATGGCCTGGCAGTGTAGAAGGACAAGCCAAAATCCATCGAGAGGGCCTCTCTAGAGTTCCTTCTCTTGGAAGCCCTTGCATCAGCAGCGGTTCGTTTCGATTCTCAGTCCGCTTGTCCTGGTGAGGGTCGCGGCGGCAGCGTGTTGAGTCGTGGTGTGCCCAAGAAAGTGCAGGGCCGCATATTTACCTTTACATAGGTGTAGCGATATGGATAATAAATATGGATAATGTTGGCTTGTACATGTGCCACCATATTTTGGTTATGAAGGTGTGTAATACACTTAGGTATTTTAAAGTAGTGACCAGCATGGTGAAGAAGGGCCATTGCTAATTACGCATGTTTTTCTTTTAAGGCAGTGCTATTTACAAACGTGTTCAGTTTTTTTTGTTACTCGTACACCACTGCCAGCGTAGTAGTATCACCACCAAATAATTTGTTTAAGCACGGTGAAATATGCCCAAACAACCCCGTGGCCAATGATGGATGGAAACACCTTCATCCAGAATAGTGGATGGACAAAGGGCTGTGAATTGTTGTTATTATTATAAAGAACCAACATACAGCAGTATTCCTAAATGCTGGAGGGTATTTTCTGAAGAAAAAAACTGTTTAATTTAACTTGATGGAGGAGTGCTTGTAATCCAGCACTTTGGAGATGGGGTTAGTGGCTCATGGTCAGATCATGTGAGAAATTCACTTGTAGAGGCAGTGATGTGAAGGTCAGTGGCAGCCAGTGGGTAAATATTGATAATAAAGGTGTTTTTTTTAGATCGCGTAAATACTAATGTGTTGTTAACCCACCAACACTCATAAATAAAACGTGCCTATTAGTTACTACTTCAGCACACCGGTGTGTTGGAGAGTAATCCCACAACATTTACACGCTGAGGACAAAGTTTTGCAGGTGATTTCATAAGGCGATTTGCTAGAACTTAACTGGGTTAAAAAAAATTGTTGGGTTATGGAAGGGCATGGGGGTATCAGTGAGGGAAGTGGTTGAGGGAGGGAGGTGCATTAAGTTTATAATCTTTATATTCAGCAGATGAGTATTGTTAAGGATTTTAACAAACAAAAACATTTACTACTGCAGCATGAGCCTTCTAGCCCCTAATAGGCCACCACCACTGGACGGTTTATAACATAGGCTTTTAATGATGTTATTTTGTTTCCCTCTATCTCGTATGTAACTGTTCTCTTCCACAAAACCCACAATGATCAGCTATTGGTCAAACATAGCAAACTAGACCCTCCTAAATGTTTTTTTTTCCCGTATATAAGGCCAATTATTATTAGGCTGAGGCAAGGTTCAAGCAAATGTATACAACATCATCCTTGATCAATTTACTGCTAAATGAAGGCCTCCCCACCCCATCACCATCTCACATGGTCCTTCAATGCTATGATCCATCTCACTCCTACTCATATGGAGATCTCATTGCACCATCTTCGCAGTGGTCATGCTCTCAGGCATGTTTTTGTTAAATATATACCAACGTTCAGGAGTGAATTAGAATTACATACACGTATATAAACAGGCAACATGACGCTTAAAATGTTAAACATATAAAGCATAAGATGTGAATAATGGAAGTAAAATTCATGTACTTTTTGTGCTATTGCATTGGCATAAGCACAGTTTACAAAAACTCAACATATAGAAGAATATGTTCTTTAAGTAAGGGCCCAAACCATAATATATTATGTACAGCTCATATATTTCTAGTTATTTTTCCCTTTTAGGGAAGGGTTATTGACTGTGCTGAGTTTTTGGGGAATTATTGAGAGCAGTTGAAGGCTGCTTCAGACTGTGCGTGGAGCAGAGGAGAGGGAGTGACCCCCCCCCTTGGCGCGGATTGATAATGGGAGAAGATGAGGTCGCCTCGCCTCCTAATGAGCGTGGGCTTCTATTGTATTTATATTAATGCTAAGAGTTCACGTGCCTGGCAATCTCACTAACAGATTGCACTGCCCTCTATCCCCTGATGCCGCATACTCTAACGGGCAACCTCAACCCGTGAGCCCTCATTTCTCCTAGCCCTCTCTCAGTGCTTTAGCCTGGCTGCACCCTTGGTTACAAATGTAGAAAGGGATTGATTCACTGTCAGGACGGAGCCTAACATGTTCGCCTAATGCTTTTCAGCTTTGCTTTTGTGACCACATGGCGGTTGTGCAATTGAAGCCAGATTTTTCCTTATATCTAATTCCACTTTTAGAATTGCGGCGGCGCATCGGCGAGCGCGTCACGAAGCGCTTCAAAGGAATCCTGATGTGCTTTGCTCCAATGGAACTTGTGTCCTTTAGCTGTTAACGCATGGAATGGTTTCACGATCACTGCGAAATTCTTAACGAACCTGCGGTAGTACGAGGCAAACCCCACTTCTGACACCAAATGTAGTGGTATTATTTCACATGGACAACTTCTTGTTTTTATCCTGTGTCACTTTATTCGTACAAAACTCATTGTGTTCAACACCACGTATCTCCATCGCAACTCTTCCTCTTGTACTGCCTGTCTCCTACACTCTGCTCACTCTCTCGCTCCGCTAGCCTGCTATGTTGAACTCTGCTAGCTTCTCCACTGCTAGCCTTTTGCTATACACTCTGTTAGCTTCTCTACTGCTAGCCTCTTAATATACACTCTGCTAGCTTCTCTACTGCTAGCCTTTTTACACTCACACTTAGGATTCCGCTAGCCTCCCTACTGCTAGCCTTCTCACACTCACATTTAGGATTCTGCTAGCCTCTCTACTGCTAGCCTGTCTACCCTCACTCCTCCGACTTCGCCCTTGCCTCCAGCGGGGGATCAGCCAACATCGCTGGAGAGGACGAGTTGTGGAGAGCGTGGTCCCGGACTTCTCTTCAATTCACTCTTGTCTTCACTCCAACCAACTCAACCTCTCTGCCTCACACATTCCCCTTTTATCCTCCTCATTAAGTACTTCCAGATGACCCTCATTAAGCCGGCATCCACTCCACGCCTCACGCACATTTTCTCCCCCTTATCGCCACTATCTCTCGCCTCCGTGGCGCCTACTCCGCGTTTGCATTTGTAGCCAGCCAATCACTGCCTCTTTCCCTAATTGCTGGCGTATTTCTGTCTCCTATCACCCAGGCCACCCACCTATACCTGCTTATCCTTAGCTGACCTCACTGTCTGCAACCCCGTACATCGCGCAACTGCTGTTTGCAAACCCTGCGCGTTACGCCACTACATGTAAAATAATAATTGTGTTGTGCACATAATTAGGATATATCAGAAAAATCCCAGTACTCTCTGACCAAAGCATGAATGCATGTATGTATGTATGTTAAACTTATTTCACACTGAACGTAGCCAACCGTACTAATCGGAGGTGCATTGCGATGTCAGAGACACAAAATTGCCAGCCTCCATAGAGGATGTTTGACAATTTTCCACTGTTTCCAGAATTAGGTTAATTCCCAATGTGAGTCTGCAACACGATTTTGTTGAAAAATTAATGCCAGTTCAGGTCAATATTGAACAACTTGGGTATTGTCAGCCTGATAAGCGAGTCTGTGTAGGGATCCCATGAATATTTCACTCTGGTTTTCTACGCTCATTCACATCAAAAGTATGGTCCTGCTTCTTTTTTTATACATCAACAGTAATTTCATCTGGTCCAGAAGCTTTCCCCCTTTTCTTCATTTGTTTTTGACACGGCACAGAGTTTGCTTAATACATTTATTAATTATTTTATTCAACTTTTATACCAAATTGAAACACCTCAATCGTGAATTGATGTTAAAATTATTATTTTATTTTAAAACGATCGTCAATTGACGTAAAAATTATTATTCTATTTTTAAAACGGATTCGAAATTTTAGAAACCCATGAGCCCTTAATCACGCGTACATAAGTATTTTTTTTTACATAATTTGGAACTGAATAATTTAGAAGCCAACCAATCCCAGGAGCAAGCCAGGTTCAGTCAGATTTTTCTACCATTGTCCACGTACATAACATCGAATCAGATTCTCGAGGAGACTAATGAATATAAAATGCAAGCAATGCCCACTGCCTGCGATGACATATGGATCAGGCACACGTGGATTTTCACAAAAAAATGCAACACGCTTCAACATGAAGAAACGTGGAGAGGTGCATGCTTGTTATTGAGCTCGGTGACAGAAATATGAACACATGGATCAATAAACCCCATTAAAGTTGGAGAATTAATAAGACTACGAAGACTATGAAGACAATAAGTTGCTTATGCAGGATGCATTATTAGAATATACTAAATGTGGCATTCGAGACTTAGAAGGAAGTGGAAGCCAAAAGTTCGAACACGCCCACGAGGACGACCCCTGCAAAGGTGGAGCGATGACAGAATGATGCATTCACAAACCATGTTAACTACTTGGGAAGCCTTCGTCCACCAGTGGATAGATCACAAGCAATTGATGATAATGATATTCATTCAGATGTAGACTTAAGCACACATGTGCTGTGTGTAGCTGTGACCATATGAGTGGCGCATAAATGCATACCCAATCTATTTTCGCTGTGCAAGTAACATTACATATGTATGTTTCTGAAAGACAAACATGCATAACATTGTACTGAATTGCAAATTCATCAATGTAATCCAAAATAAATAAATAAACGGGCACATACAATTGTTGCTTTCGTATATCCATTATTCATGCACGTTTCAGGCACACACAACACAACCGTCATTCACTGCTAAGTGGTGGTGAAGTCACCAAACACACTGCAAGCAAGCTCTTAAGAAAGACGCATGCAAACCAAAGCATTTACACTGACACGATTCGTTCTCAAACACATGCATTTCCTTTCTCAAACGTGTATGAATGCATTGATTCTCATGTACCCGTGCACGAAAGTGGCTTCAAACAGAGGGCAGTACAGATACATCCCACTGCTGTAGTGTAATCCTATGCCTCTGCATATTTATTCCCCATCTGCGCAAAATCCACACTGACCAGCTGTGCCACCCGGACCACAAAGCGAACGTGTGCAATGCAAGTGCACATGTAGATTCTTACACACACGTGCGCGCATGAAATAAATCACTCTGAAACGCATACACATATAAAGACATTCAGACACACTTGAAAGTACACGCAAACAATGTGCACATTCACATGAGGTGTGCACTTATGGCCATCATAATAAGTGCCTTCCTATGGGGGCTTACTGAAAAAATTCCATCGTAAATTGGTGCCACCCCAACCTGTGCCCTTCAGTAATTACAAAGTCATGGAGGCAATGGAAAATGCCACTTGGATCATTTTATATGAGCTGAACATCGCCATGAATCCACAATCGCTAAAATAAATGCCATGCCATCAACGTGGGTGTGATAGTTTGCTGCTTGCGCAGATCTTCCGATTTTTTAGGGATTATTGTCTATAATCTTTTGAAATGCATTCCAAGCAAATGAGTGCAGCAGCGACGGACGTAAAAAGAGAGTACAAAACAAATACATAAATTACATCGCTGTTGATGAAAGGTTAAGGCTAAGGTGTCGAGCTGACATACAGATTAAAGTAAGATCCTTCAATAGGCTCTCTAATAATATTAGCTTAGCAGTAGTCACGGGATTTCAAAGAACTGGCATTTTATGTGTTTTTAATTGCATTCTTAGTTCACGACCTCAGTCATTTAGACGAAAGGATATTACCTCTCCTTAAAAGCCTACAGTTAATGCTAATAGAATTTTGAACCAGCTTTAAAATAGCCCTGTTCTCTGCTAACCTAATATAAAGACAAAAGATTCGGAGGTTTTAATGAACGAGGCACACGCCGCTACCGTCACTCATTTAATTATCATGCCAGCCATCCTTCAGCCGATTCATGGCGGCGGCAATTTTTCACCGCGCCAATTTTTAATCTGGCAGCCGTGCACAAAATTAGTGTCTCATTACAAAATGGAAAAGATGTGTAGTGCTTGCCGGTAACACAAAAACCAACGAATTAGTTTTTTCGAGCAATTTTCTTGGCTCTCCCCATCTCCCATCCTTCACCCTTACCTCTATTAAGGACTGAAAATTAGTTTTAAGGTGATGGATGGGAAGTCCAAACCATGCAGCTCCTAGGAGGGTCCTTCATTATGCCATCATGCACTGTGTTTCACTGTGCTGTGAAGCTCGCCTATTTATCACAGCTGTGGCATTGCCGTGATGATGCAGATGATTATCTTGTGCTGCTTTGCTTACAGAAAATGCTTCTGTCTGTGCGTGCGTCTAAAAGTTACCACCGCGCGTGCTCTGGGAATGCACAATTACACATACGGTGGAACCATGATTATGTCTCTGCAGATGAACTTTACCAATTACAACGTCGGTTCAACTAATAAAAAAAAATAAGAATTTAACATACATTGTCTTACTTTGGATTGCCTTGACCACAAGCAGTAATTTCATATTTGCAAGCGTGGACACTTTCTATACCCATTTTTATTTTTTGCGGCATGAATACACTTGTTTTAATTCTCTCCTGATGTTTTTTTGTTGAGTGTATATTTCTCTACCCTTTATTTTTCCTCCTAAATATTGCAAATTTGTAGACCTATTTGGTCATATTAACAAATATACCCATTGGTTAGCTATTAGGTGAAAATGTATGTGTTGTTAATATGAATTAAAGGTGTAAAACTGCACTTTTAGTTTAATATTTAGTAATTTTTGAGAGAGCAAATAGGCTACTTATTACTGTACCCAGGAAATATTTAACATCTGCCTGTTTGTTCATCCATCTGTCCAAGGATACGTCACATACAGGGTGTTTGAAAAAGATGGACACGATTTGAAATCGCTATATCTCTGCAACCATGAACCGCCCATGAATGAAACTCTTACCATTTAAAAGGGCGGGGCATAGAGAGGGCGGGGCATAGAGTTTCAAATGATTACCGCTAGATGCCTCTCCCAGCGCACAAACAGCCCCTAGCCTTAGTCATTCGCAAGATGGTGACCCCGTAACACAAGGCGTTTTGCGTTCTGCAGTTCAGCAAGACTGAATCCGTAATTGCGGTGCAGCGTGCGTTTCAACGGCGTTTTGGCATTGATCCGCCAATGTCAAAGAGCATTTGTCGTTGGTACCGACAATTTGAGGAAACAGGCTGTTTATGTAAGGGGAAGAGCACAGGGCGACCACGCACCTCAGAGGAAAACGTGAGAAGAGAGGCGTTTGGAACGAATTCAACTATCGTCTCGATGTTGTCCGTACAGCAGGTGGAGGGCACATTGAGCATTTATAAAATGGTTAGTAAAACTTGATAACTCATTAAACCGTTTGTAACTTTTTTTCTAATTGTAACATGTTGCCATCGTGAAATATATTGCTTTGAAATTGGGTACATTGATTTGAAACACCCTCTATTTTCAAAAGCTACAAACTACCCATAATAGTTTACCAATCCCAATGACCAGATTTGTATAGAGTGGCAAAAAATATTTGTTGTAACCAGATTTTTGAGCATGAATAATTTGTTATAATATGAACAGGAGCGTGTGTGTGTAAACATTTGGCCATAAAGTTTATATATTTTTTTATTGTGTACAGCTGATTCTATGTACATAATAGCAAAATGCGACTTTCTTCTAGGAATGGCTTTCGAGAACTTACTATTAAGACATAAATACACACGGACTTCATTGCAAAGTTAGAATTTGTGACAATTTGCACAGATCATCTGATGTAAACTTTTTACATACGTTCTTGTAATTATTTGTCTTATACTGTACCACGTTCGCATTGCCATTTGCAAAAGAGAGGCTGGGCCAAAAATCACGTGAAAATTGTGGTTGTCGTTTCACCACTTTCTTGGCAGAATGATGGCCATTTTTCAGGTAAATGCCCCATTTTACAATTTGTAGGTCTGCAAGAGGCCATTTTACACACCAAAGAGCTCAAAATGGGTGGGATTAGGGAGAAGCCTATGGATAGTCGAAACTTTCCAACAATAGCGAAAACTTTTCAGCAATAATGTGGAATGCTGTCAATCATGTTTTGGCGTGTGCACTGTTTATTTTTCAAATGTTACTGCTAGATGACAGATTTTGCTGCTAGATGGCAGCAAAATCCTGAATGGCATCGTTAAGTTTAATTTGTGCATGTTATATATGTAATAGTGAATGTAAAGCGTATCACATGATAATGAAAAAATAATCATAATAGTAATTGTAGCCTATAACGTGCTATAGTATGCACTTACTCTTGTAGAGAAAGAGGCCCGAGGAACAGATAATTTGAAACGCAGCCACACGACGAGCCAGTGACAACAATTGCTCAAGCTCTGCGGTTCTCTGAATATATATCGAGGTGTTATCGACCGATTAATGAGTGTTTACACGTGGAAGGAAACTGAAACACCCAGAGAATACCTACGCATGCAAGGGGGAAACACTCTATCCTCTATAGACTGAACAAGTGGAGTCCACAATTTTGCTATACTGCCAAGACAAGGCACTTGAGCAATCCACCAACCTTCACTCCCTCCATGATGCAGGATTGCAGGCATGCACCACCACTGCTTGGTTAGATGCGGTGCCCTTCCACAACCGCACATCAGAAGAGCAGCGTTCTATAAATTGTTTATTATCCTCTGAAGGTGGAAATACAAGGGAAAATAATAAATTGGCGGTACCATGACGATTATGTGAATTGAAAAAAATGTTTACAAATGGACGAAAGAGCTAGAATCAGGATGTGAGTGTGTGTGTGATTATGACAGATGTTGTAGACCCATTGATGCTCCAACTGCAGCTAATGTCGCTCTTCCTGAGACTGATTTTCGATGACAGGTGAATATTAAACACACATCAGCGGTCATCAGGATAAGTGTGGGAACATATATTTCAGCTTCCTTCGTTCTAAACACCCATTTGCTTTTGCACTCTCAGAGGACAAAAAGCGAATGCAATGACGCTCTGGACGGCCACCACAACACTTAGCTTCTCTGCGGCAGAATATTGTACTCCAGCTTGGAACAAACGCATGCACACCAAGCTGGTGGATATACAGCTAAATGTAGCCATGAAAATCATCTCAGGGACACTAAAGAGTACACCACTGCCATGACTTCCGGTCCTCACAAACATCGCTCCTCTGCAGCTCGGATGCGATGCTGCACGTATGAGGAAGCCCCGCAAGGCCATCCGAAATCCAAACCTCCCAATAAACAAGGACATTTCTATGCCACCACTGCACATGTGGCTCAAATCCAGAAAACCTTTTATGGAAATATGCAAAGAACCTCCATAATGACGACAAGACCATCGAAGCACAATAGAGGGAAGCCTGGGCAAACACCAACTAGCTGCAGAAATCCAGCGACCACAAAATCTTCCAACAAGAGTCTGACCTATCGAGCAAGGTCCTCCTTGAATCGGATCCGGACACTCCATGGAAGATGTGGACACTTTCTCCATGAATGGAAAATTAACGAGACTCCAGTTTGTGACTGTGGTGCGACATCTGAAGAAGACTGCATGATACATATGTAGGACTTGGAATATGCCGCGCCACGCGTTCTGTGGGTCTGTTGCTATGCAAGCAAGCAAGAGTACAGTAGGGGGTATTTGAGGACGGGGTTGTTGTTGTCGGGCGTGAGGAGGACGTCGTTAAGACGGGTGACAGGTGTTAGGGCTAACTGAGGACACAGGCCGGTGATTGGTTAAGAGGGTGATTGCTTAATGACTGCCATCGCCCAGGCGGGAACAACAAGGCCACGTGAGGCTGGGGGCCTGGGGGGCGAGGGGTATTCGGGGGGGTGAGATAATTAATGGGGACTGATTGGGGTGGATATAAAAAGGATAGCGTAACGTAGAGACGGGAGTCTTGGGGGAAGCTGTAGTCTTGGTTAGAGCTGGAGTCTGGATAGGAGTTGGAGTGATGGTGCCCGGAATAGCGTAGAGCAGGAGTAAGTAGAGAAGATACGATAAGGGTAGCAGTGGAGAGAGATAGGACAAAGTGCGGTAGCAGTGGATAGAGGAGACAGAGTGAGTGGTAGAAGTGGTAGCAGTGCATCAGAGAGATACAGAGTAGGGTAGCAGCGGAGTGACGGACTCTAGGAGAGCAGGAGAGAGAACGGAGAGACATAGAGCGCCGTTGATGGCGGATAGCGTGATGGAGCGAACGGGGAGACACGGAGCGGTGATGCGGAGAAGGTGTGGATCAAATGAACGGAACGAGAAAGACAACCCGTGTACGAGTCCTACACATATACAGTACCATGTTGAGGCTAAATCTGGAAAGGAAAAAAAATGCACACGAGTACCAGACTCAAGGTCCATTCCACATGCACCTTGTGTCAAAAGCACATATATATAGGTTACACAATTATATTTAAAAAGCTCTTCATGTATTTAAACACCCTTGTAGCGTATATTATGTTTTAGTACTTTATAACAAAATTGATTGAGAACATGTGTGGGCGTTATGTAGCATTGGTTCACTTCTGTACCGTGAATTACCAACACCATTGACGGCATCTGCACATCAACTCGAGTTGACAAATTTGAGATAACGAGCACCTGGTGTGGTAAACATCAGTAGTGGGCGAGGCACTTTCACCACTTGTGCGTACTTGCATACAGTACTGACCCTAACATGTCATCGCAAACAACCATTTGTGCAGCCATCTGTATTGCTGAATAATGTGCCGTTACATGTGTCTGTGCATGCTGTAGCTATCTGCACAGCCTTACTTTGTTACAATGACAGGCGTTTATTTTACAATGAAGTAGTGCCTCATTGTCACGAATCAGACAAGCAGATAAAACCCTTTCATCCTCACAAAGGAATATCTTGGTGACATTCTGTAATTTTAGAAGCCATGGAAGCGGTGACGTTTGCTGAACGTTATGGAATTGAAGACAAATTTATTTAGGCTATGGTTGGGTGGCGAGAGTAATGATAGGGTTTTCCTAGAGTATGGAACATCTCAGCATCTCTGGGTCATATATATATTTACACCAGTTCATTATGGTAGTACACTGTGTCCGAAAAGTGCACACATCAGATAGTTCTAAAATTGGATTATACTGATGGCATTACTAACAGTGTTAACTAAAGATTAAAAAAACATTATATCTGTTTACAGATCACCAAACTCCAGTGGTTTGATATAATCCAATACATATTTTTTTTAATGTTTGTATCATATGCGTAATTAATTATGGCTGAGTTCAACAGGGGGTTCAAGATGCTGGAATCTAGTGTACAATGTTGAATGAATGGGGTGGAAATACATTTCTAGAGAGCATCCTTGCCTATAACATTTGTCAGTTCACCAACATTGGTTCAAGCCAGCCCGACTCTCCTGATGAGACAATGAATGTCGAAAATGGACCAGAGCTTGCTTGTGTTGAACCAACGCTGATTCAATTATGCACTCCCAGAAGGAAGTTCAGTTGATGGGATCTATCTAAAATAATTTCATCAGCATTTTTTGTTTTATGTGAGTGATAAGGTATTCTGATGAATATATTTCCCACAATGATGCTGCTCATACTGACTTTGTGTTCTCTGTTCAAAACTCGCTTGTAATATGAATGTGAATTATTATTTACTCAACATTGCATCAATGAGTGTTTGACTTCATGTGGGAGGAAACCAGAGCAGTGCCACCTCTGATAACCGACACCTGGCAAACCCCCTGCACACCAAGAACACTTGGCAAGCCCTGGTGGCCATCCCTCTAAATCCTCACCAGGAGTATCCCTGATAGCTTCAGAGTTCTGATTGCCGCATTTAGGTTGATTTGGTCATCAGCAGCCAACCATGTAATATTAACGTTTGTAAAAAAAATTTTATCTGTCTCTCTGTACATGAGCATCTACTCCTACGTAAACAACTTAGTATAAAATATATGGTCACTTTGGAATTCTAATAATTAGGTGCCACATCATTGAAATTGGTTTGTTGGCTCTATACCAGCGAGGACTTAAGGTTTATGCCAATGCAAGACAATGGCGAACGTTAAATTAAAGCAAAGTATTTTGTGAACCATAATGTTGCACCTTTAAGAGTTAATCATTATAAGTATTCGCATTTAATTATTTGGTATCCATCATAGATAACTCTTGCCATCCTGGGATGGACTTTTTAGTACTATATTTTATGAGTGTAATGTTTTTTGTCAGTCAGTAATCTCCCACTGATGAGCAAAGGCCTCGGCCTATTTTCTTCCATTTCTCCCGTCGCTGAGTTGCTCTCTTGTCCAGCGGTGACCTTTGAGGTCTGTGAAGCGGTCTCGCTGCTGACGCCTCTTCTGCTCCTGCCTTCTGGTGGTCTCCTCTCCACTGCAGGTAATGTTGTTGATCTCTTTGCCAGGTGCTCTCCTGTTATATCAGTGACTATTTGCTGACTATACCAATGTGATACCTTTTCAGGAACAAACACAATGATTATCAGAACATTTTAGAATCAGAATATTTACCCTGGGGAAATCCGATGAGCTATGAAGCTCTTTCTTACAGATGTCCAGTAGAGACACAGGGTCAGAAAGTTACAAGAACAAACAACTTCTTAGGTTTTTTCGGTAAAGTCACGTAGGTAAAACATCAAAATGAATGAAAATAAAATAAAATAAAATAAAAAATCACGACGTTTCGGAGGCAACACAAGTCTCCGTCATCAGGTGGGACCGTCACAGCCAGATTAGCTGCATCAAGTGAGGCAATGATTCAAGATGTAATCCCTTAAAAGCGAGTTGAGGGGGGGAGGAGAGGGAGGGGGGAGCTCATCAGACTATGGTAGCCAATGAATGGAACGTATCGGGAGGGAGGGGGGGCGAGGCCAAAAGGGTGGGCGACGGCGTGCAAGCGATTGTGCGCAAGCGGCTAATTACTGCACACGCCAACACAATGGAGCGATTATGCGCAAGCGGCCAACTGCCGCACACGCCAACACAATGGGCAGAGAGGGGGAGGGAAGCTCTAATACACATGATAGACAAAAGAACGAAAATGCCCATGTTAATACCAATGCTGGCTGAACAATGAAGAGAGTACTGTTAAAAAATAACTGGGGATGTTAACACTCGGTAAAGTAAAGTAAAATAGTGCATGTCAGATAAGATGGTCCAAAAAATTGTAATTAAGTCTTTTTTGCGTGGTTGATAACATCTTTCCAATGATTACTAAGTTTGTACCCATCATCACGGTTGAAATTATGTCTGTGTTTGTATATTTGTATGGCTTCGTGTACAAACCTTTGATGGTAGCCGGGAGGTTTGCAGAGAACCTTGGTCTCGGAAAAGACAATTTCATGAGAGCCCACCGAGTTGTAGCAATGATCGGCAACGGCAGAAGAATCAGTTCTGCCGTGTTTCAGATCTGACTTGTGCTCGCGGACACGATCAGAAACATGACGTTTCGTTTCTCCAATGTAGCAATCACCACAAATGCAACTCAATTTGTAGACTCCAGGATACTGTAAGTCAGGAACGACATCCTTCACAGATGGAATCAGATCACGGATTTTATGCACTGTACTGAATCGGACTTGGATCTTTTGTTTGTTTAGAATTTTGGAGATCTTTTTGGTCACGCCAGCTATGTATGGTAACGTGATGGTTTTGGTCGGAGTTTCATGTGGCTGTTTCTGTGTGGTGGGAGAGACAGCTTGGCTGATAGTACGGTCAGAGTATCCGTTCATCCTGAGGGCCCGATGTACATGTCTTAATTCTTCTTTGGTTCTTTTCGGTTAAGTCACGTCTAAAAATAAAATAATAAATTAAAATAACATATTACGACGTTTCGATTGCAACACAAGCAATCATCATCAGGTATAAAAGAAATAGCAACAAAAACTCTAACTAGAAAACTATAGACAGACATACAAGCAGACAGACATCACAACGGCACACAGAGAGAGGACACACATCGGCACAAAGAGAGGGGTTGTCTCTATGACGGTCCCTTAAATATAGAGAGGGGGGCGAGAACGGAGAGAGGGAGGGGCAGAGAGAATTAGCATATCAATGAGTGTACGCCAACGTACTGCTGCTGCTGCAAGTAAGATGACAATGTGGAACGCGCACGCAAAATTGAAAACTAGGAGACAGGCACACGAAAATTAAATAACCCAGCAAAATATCGAAATGTGATGTAATACAGCACAGAGAGTCGGTTAACACACAATTAACGCATAGCCTGGTTGATTACGTGTTTCAAAATTTGCTAAGTTAGAATTTTAAGTGTGAAAATTCTAAAGAGAGGACACAGGCAGAGAGAACAAATAGCCAGAAAGAAAAAGGATAAGCTTAAAACTTCCCCGTAGAAGTGGTTCAATCTTAATTTAGGAGCTTTCGTGACTGCAGGAATTATTCTTTGGTTCTTTTCGGTTAAGTCACGTCTAAAAATAAAATAATAAATTAAAATAACATATTACGACGTTTACTTGCAGCAGCAGCAGTACGTTGGCGTACACTCATTGATATGCTAATTCTCTCTGCCCCCTCCCTCTCTCTGTTCTCGCCCCCCCTCTCTATATTTAAGGGACCGTCATAGAGACAACCCCTCTCTTTGTGCCGATGTGTGTCCTCTCTCTGTGTGCCGTTGTGATGTCTGTCTGCTTGTATGTCTGTCTATAGTTTTCTAGTTAGATTTTTTGTTGCTATTTCTTTTATACCTGATGATGATTGCTTGTGTTGCAATCGAAACGTCGTAATATGTTATTTTAATTTATTATTTTATTTTTAGACGTGACTTAACCGAAAAGAACCAAAGAATAATTCCTGCAGTCACGAAAGCTCCTAAATTAAGATGTCTTAATTCACCAGTCAGGTGGTGTTTGTCAGAAATGCCATGGGCTTTGTGGTATAGCGTTTTGATGAGAGAATTCTTTTGAGATGGGTGGTGGTGGGAATCCGGTTTCAAGTAGGAATCTGTGTGGGTGGCTTTTCTGTAGACAGAATGTCCCAAGGATCCGTGACTTTACCGAAAAAACCTAAGAAGATGATTCCTTGCAGTCACGAAAGCTTCAAATCTAGAAAGAACAAACAATGCAAAAAACACGATAGGAGTGCAAAGTATAGAAAAGGTAAGGACATCACTAAAAATAAATACATAAAATAGATCAAGTATCTAAGTTCAAATTGCATAATCACACCAATTCCCAAGCTGGGCAAATGCATCAAAACAACAGTAATAAATAGCGTAATAAATGAAACAACGTTAAAACTGAAATGTATAAATTTATTTAAGCATAAATTATAACACAATCTGAACTACTTATATGAGAGCTTAGACATAAGCACTACAAGCTCCGTGATTGAAGCTCAAAATACGAGGCACACAATGTTAAGGAATCAATATTTTTCCTCGAGATCAGTGCCGAATTAAGATTGTGTAGGCCCCTGGGCTACAGGTACTGTGAGGCCCCCAGTAATATTTTCAAAAGGAAAACAAAGTTAAAGAAAAACAAAATGTATTTTTACAAGGCTAACAACAAATACAATTCAGCATTCACAAATGAAATAACTTTTCACTCAATCTTTGGAGGCCCTCCTGCTGGCGGAGGCCCCTGGGCTGCAGCCCCTAAAGCCCCGTGCCTTGATCCGGCCCTGCCCGAGATCACAACAAGTAGCTAAATGTAATGACGAATTAAGAATTGTATTCTAGATTTGAAGCTTTCGTGACTGCAAGGATTCATACTCTTAGGTTTTTTCGGTAAAGTCACGTAGGTAAAAAATAATAATAATAAAATTAATTAATAATAAATGAAAACAACTCAATTATATCACGAACGTTTCGAAGGCAACACAAGTCTCCGTCTTCAGGTGGGACCGTCACAGCTAAATTTACTGTAAATGGGACCGTCACAGCTAAATTTACTGTAAATTTAGCTGTGACGGTCCCACCTGAAGACGGAGACTTGTGTTGCCTCCGAAACGTTCGTGATTTAATTGAGTTATTTTCATTTATTATTATTATTTTATTATTATTATTTTTCCTACGTGACTTTTCCGAAAAAACCTAAGATTAAGAATTTTATCTTTTCATTTTCCAAGAGCTTCTCAACTTCGCGATCAAGTCGAATTTGAGCGGAGCAGGTAACAGTGTAGGCATACTTTAATGAACATTTTTGCTTGAACAGATCGCAGGAACACCACATGTTGTGTTTTGACATAGTTGTTTTAAGATTAAATACTTACTTTCACAACATTACACACTCACGTCATCATAGTAATATCTGATAGATATGTTACAGTTACGTTTAACCATATGAGATTGAAATTAGAGACTCATATCTATTTTTCCAGAGGAAAAAAAACCAAAAAGCATCATTAAAGATTAACACAAATAATTTAACAGCTTAGAACATGCACTTAGTTTCACATTTAAAAGTACACTTGAATACAAATATAGTGTCCTGGCACGATTGCAAATAAATAGAAATGATCAATTTTAGTCAGGGAATCAGTTTCAGTGAAGACAACTGCGTTAGAATTGTTTGAAATAATCAACACTTAAAAAATTAGCCAAGCCCAAATTGGGAATTTAAAGACCCATTGCCCATTATTTTTCAGTTGGTGATGTCGTAGTGGGTCCTCAAAGCACTGTCAGCTGATGTATCTCACTCGATTTCCGTGTGCACTCGCCTTAAAAAGCTCCTGCAGTTTGAGCACAACGTAATATTTCCGTGTGCACTCGCCTTAAAAAGCTCCTGCAGTTTGAGCACAACGTAATATTTGGTCAGCATTTTATCAATACATTGGCACGTATGCATAATATTTTTGCAAACGTGACAATCTTGCCGGGTGGTGGAGGGTTAACGACAAGCATTTTTGTATAACACTAAAGTACTATGTGGCATAACCCAAATCAAAATATGGAGCACAACGAGAAGAGGAAAACATTCTAAAACATGAATTTTACGTAAAACAGTCTCAAATCCATTCGCATTTTTCTATATCCAATTCAGGGGTCTATCCTATCGGTTTATTAGAAACTGACTGGGCTGGGATCATGTGCAGATGTAATGCAGATGCGATATTATGGGCACAGCATCATATATGAAAGAGGATTTGGAAACTATAATGCATTTTGGGACACAGTAAAAACATTTTGAAGCACATCTTCAATTACACGGATTTGCCTGGAAGTGGATTTTCCTACGGTGACAGGAAGGCATTTTTTTGTATTCCTGAAGATAAATATTGGCAAAAATGCAGGTTTCTTATTGTTACAATTTACAGAGATCACATGGACATACAGAATCATCTTTGTCAAGAATGATATGTGAGGCCACATGAAAACAATGGGTTTATAGTCTTCGTTACTTATATTCTCTACAATGTGGTTTGCACTGATAGATTCACCACATAACCGTATTCAATAATAGGCATGAAAGTAGATTTTTCAAGAATGTATTATTATCGTGTGAACATTGTGATGAATATAGCGGCCTTAAAGTGGTTGAAGGCTTCACTAGAACACATTCCATGCAACTCGCACAAACTGAAGAACATCTGCTCTTCCACATTTGATTCAATTAATGCATAACGAGCTTAATGCTAAATATATATTAATGCGTGAATGAATGCATCATAGTAGAGCATAGGACAGGAACTTATCATGATGGCGAAGCACACAGGGTGGTATATTTAATATCCAGTTTCAAGGTCATTTTCTTGGCCTCGTAAAACTGATGAGTGCTCTTTAGGTGTGACGACTGATTGTTTGAGATTTGAACCAGGACTTGACTAAGAATAAAGGTTGAGGGTGGAAGAATAGAAAATACGGAGGCTAAGAAGGTATATGGTGTGCTTAAAGCACCACCAATAGCTGCCATTATTGTGAGGATTTACATGCATTAAAGCAACAAATTGAAGTTCAGTTCATATATTGGGGGCTATAAAATGAGCCAAGGCGGTCTTGCGAGATGTTTGCTTTTGTCCGTTGGCAGCAGGGGATGTCATTGGTTAGCAGTGCATCCCTGAGTCAGATGGGATTGCAGTGTCGGGATAAGGAGGTCGGAAAGCGACCCCCTGGGCAGATGCGAGTTTCTGCAGTTGATTTAGTGAACGAGACCATTGGTGTCATCATGCTCTGCACACCGCAGCCGTTAAGTCGCTTGGAGTCGACAGTGAATCCAAATCAAAGTGTTTTTCTCTCCAAATACTGTTGATTCATTCTATTATTTCTTTAGGTCATTTTCAGATTATTCTTGATTTGTTTTACCCTCCATCAATTTTTACATGACAATGCGAGTTGTGATGATGTCTGCCTTAGTGTGGATGTTCATGTACCGTTGCACGAGTGCAAGTTGCATGACTGTTGATTAATGCGACATTAGAGATGCCACATGCTGCAGTTCTTGAGGTGTGACTCGATTAGCATGCTCCATTTTAAAATATCATGCAGCTGACTTTCTAATACATTGACCTGCCATTACATTTTAAGATTTGTGTGAATAAAGGACCATTGATGTATGTGCAGTGAGTCACTTCAAAGACACTAATAGTAGGAGGCATACACGTTTATTCTACACTTTCCACAGTATAGGGAATAACTATATATGGGTCAGGACAGCCGGCACACTGCCTGACCCAACACCGACGAGGAGTTGAAGACGGGGACGAAGACTTGTGAAGACGACGGGTTCCATTCCCAAACCGCAGCAGCCCCGACTCAGTGTCGGGGCCTCCCTTTTATCCTCCCCAGCGTGGCCTGGCTCCGCCATCGGCGACGCCCCCTTCTGGAACTTACCAGAAGGTTCTGGGCTCTGTCCCACGTGTCCCCTCTGTCACTTTTACCCTACATCCGTGCCTATCACGTGCCCTACTGGCAGACCGGCCGCTGTATCCTCAAATGCCCTTCACTGCCAGCAACCGGAGCTACGTGCTCCAGGACACACGTCACCTGCCCTGCTGGTAGACCGTGCTATTACACCCACGATCTCGCCCTCTACCAGTAACCAGCGCTATGCGCGAGAGTGACCCATTTTATGTCAATACATATGGTTGTGTTTAATATGTTACGTAATATATATATACACACACACCTATATGTATGGGTCCCTGAGTGATCTCACAATTATGATTTCAATATCTAGCATCTTAGTCCTCATGATGTGTAGTGTATGTTGTGCATTCTTTCAAAACTGTCTCTCTCAGTGGGTAGTGGAGCATGAATATAATTGGCCACTAGAGGCTTTGCTGTTTTGGTCAAAGCAGATGCAGACCTCACACAACTTCAACGGTGTGAGTTAGCCGCACGACCCCCAGCTCATGTGAAGGGTTAGAAATACCTTACTGTGAAAGGCCCACTGTTTCCAGCATGCAGCCTTGCCGTTCTCACATTTTTTGACGTGTTTTATGTTTTCCTACTGAAGACATTGCAGGTGTTTCATTCCATGTAAATGATCATTATTGCATTGCATTTCTCTTTTTTGCAGCCACTTCAAGTTTGGTTAATTGTAAAATACGTTTAACTTTGCATCATGATCAAACATATTTTATTTGTGCATTTATCTATATGTATGTATGTGTGAATTTTAACATGTATATGTGTGCATCAACTGCAATATTGCTCAACTGTGCGATTCGGATTTTAATATATATTTTTCATTAACGTAATTCACAGATTCCATGTTAATCAGACATTTAATAAATATAACATTTAGGCGTTCAAAAACATCAACATACATCTAAATGTTATACGCGTTAGTTCTTGTAGATTTAAAATGTTCAAATAATTTTGATGTTTAAAAATATGTTTAGGAAAGGCTTTACGTGCTTTCGAAAACAACTTAGACAATTACGTTATTGTGTATGAGGGACAATTCATTATTGCAGCTATAATGTCACAATGATCAAAGACATCTCTATCAAAATTCAACACAGAAAGTCCTCATAAGACTGGTGCAATGCAAGTTGCACCAGTCTTAGCAGGAGATGAATCTCTGCAGTCACGAAAGCTTAAAATCGAAATAAAAACTAAGATAGTTAATATCAAAAATCTAGTTAAGCAGGTAGCTGATTTAAGAGCAACTCTAAGCAAAATAGAAAACATCCTAAAGGAGAAAGTTGATATTGCCAAAATAAATAATGAATTAACTACCATAGCAATTAAAAGTGTTTGGGGCGGAGAATAGAGTAAACAGAAAGAAATTTGCCTCAAACCACAAAGACACATGTTGAGGAAGAGGAGACATCTAAAGTGAGATATAGATCGAATACACACAAAGCTAGGAAACGATGAGAGATATATAGTAGTAGGTTTTTATCATTTTAAACTAGTACAAAACTGACATCTTTATTCAAGGCATCATGTTTGCAATAACCACAACAAAAGTAGTCAAAAAAGCAAACAAAAAGAAGCAACTCTGATAATGATAATAATATGCACTGTCCTTGAAGTTGATTGGTCCACACCCGAGACGGCTTTCTTTAGAGCCTAGTTCCCATTGGTGTTGGACCAAATGACACCAGAAGGCGTACATCTTAAACACATTGCAATATCAGAGTATTGAGAGCTCGGGGTAAGCATTTACACTATGAGATCTCTTATACCAGTGGCAAATATAGTAGTAGGTTTTTACCCCTTTAAACTGGTACAAAACTGACACCTTTATTCAAGGCATCATGTTTGCAATAACCACAACACAAGTAGTCAAAAAAGCAAACAAAAAGAAGCAACTCTGATAATGATAATAATATGCACTGTCCTTGAAGTTGATTGGTCCACACCCGAGACGGTTATTGCAAACATGATGCCTTGAATAAAGGTGTCAGTTGTGTACCAGTTTAAAAGGGTAAAAACC
Organism: Lampetra planeri; assembly: GCF_965212315.1. Lineage (NCBI taxonomy): Eukaryota > Metazoa > Chordata > Hyperoartia > Petromyzontiformes > Petromyzontidae > Lampetra > Lampetra planeri. The sequence goes on from NC_136120.1 coordinate 5,065,564, forward strand.
TACTAATATATTTTACCACTGGTAAAAGAGATATCATAGTGATGAGAGATATAGGTAGAGAAGAAATCAGAGAACACGATTAATAAATGATTGAAGACATCATCACAGGCAATTGGAGCATGAAAGCATGAGGTTGTTAATTGGCAATTCACAAATGGTAGCCCTGACGGAGAAAGATGGCACCATAACTCACAATAGAGATAGAAAATATTCAAATTAGTGGATATATTTTATGCAGAATTATATCGCAAAAATAGCCAAGGATTTGGACGATGACTCGTTCAGAGGAGAAAGTTCCAGATGTCACTCTTGAAGAAGTAAACTCTGCCCTTTTCAGTATGAAAATAGAGGGGAAACTGCTGGACCAGATGGTTTAACCGTTGTAAATCATAAAAGAAGCGGGACCAAACACAATATGCAGATTTATTCAGTAAATGTTTACACTGAAATGAAATACAGACCCATTAGCTTCTCATGGCACGTACATAAAAATTTCACAGCGATCATTACGAATAGAATAATGAGTCAGAAAGGTTTAGGAAAGGCTTCTTTATCATCAACACCATATATACTATTCATCAGATTCTGGAACACGATTAATACATTTTATTTACCATTGTGCTTAATCATAATATATTCAACTGAATTAGAAATAATGAAATCATCCAAACTATCACAAAGGCCTAGATAAATAAAGATATACTAATGTATGTTAGAAATAATAAAACCATGAACAAAAACTAAAGAACAGCCACAATAAGATTCAATGAAGAAAGTACAGAAATACATATTGAAAGGAGAGTCAGACAAGATCACGCACTTTTGCCATTGTTATTCGTAGAGACATTAGAATATGTTTTTTTTATGTGGATTGGTGAAACAAAGGCATACATATGAATGAATAAGACATTAACTTCCCATGTTTGATGATGACAAAATCATTATAACATCCAATGAGAATGAGCTACAGGAAATGTTGAAGCGCTGTGGTGGCAAGATGTTAACGCCTGGTTAACCCCTGGTATGGAAGAGGTTGTGGGTTTGATCCCAACCCTGAAACCTGTATCTTTGGAGTCTGCACGTTCTCCTTACTGTCGCGTGGATGTTTCTCTGGGTCCTCCGGTTTTCCCTCTATATTTAGAAATATGCGTTTAAGAGTATTTGGCTGCTATACATTTCCTCATGATAAGCCTCTTCTTTTAGCTATAATTTGTAGCCAGGTCGCTACAGCAAAAGAGCTACATAGCTCAGTGGGCCTTACCTGGAAAAATAAAAAGATTGTTTAGTTTTAATAGTTTTCACTTAATAAAGAAAGGCGACAAGTTGCGCTCAGAGGTCAAAATAAAGGTCATGTACAACACGTTCTCTTGAGGGGTACAAATGGAAAGCACAGGAGAATGTGTACCAAGGACAGCTATTTAAGATGGACCAGAATAACAAAAATAAGAAAAAAATATTAGATAAAGTGAGAGCAAGTTGGAGTGCTTTTTAAAAAGTGTATTTCATAATTACATGCAACCTACCAATGTGCCTAAAGAAAAATAATATATCCTTACTGCCTGCCATGCAGTTGAGCCGATCGATTTTTGGGTAGAATTCTAGTTAACCAAAAACCAGGTTCAACTGGTCTTTGAATACTTAGTTCCAATTATCTGTTTGCTAAAAAAACGATTTAAACCAGTTTAAATTGTCATATAAGCTAAAATAAAAATGCAAATCATGAAGGTCTTTCGACACGGTAATTTTTATTTCATTCATCACAAAGTGTGCAAGCTAAACCAATAAACACTACACGTTCCACCTGCATACGTATGTCAAACAAAAGAAAAAATGCATTCTCTCATTCCTGATGGTTTTAGGATGGTGGGAAGGGGGGGAGATCAAAGGGAAAAGGAGGGGAGCAGCCGGGCAAGGGTGGGAGCTATGTGGGTCATTTGCCTTTCACTGCGGGTTAAAAGAGAGGAGCATCGACATGGGATCATATAAGTAGCGTATAACGTTTTTTTTATTGCACTGCCCTCTGATGTTCTGAACGTCGCCCTGCAACAGCCTATAACACCAGCAGGTGGTTGTCTTCCCAAGTAACTAAGCATGCTCAACTCAGCTTAGCTTCCAAGATCTCAGAAGATCTGGCACATAATAATTTGGGGTTTGATCATAGGCGACCATTGATATAACTCCATCACTCTCTCTATTAAAGATTTTCACTGAGACTCAAAACTATTTTCCTTTTTGGCCAATTCCTTAGCGATTATGTTTGCACACAGGAGGATACAGCTCTTCCCATAGTAACCCAAGCATAACATAGAAGACCAACTGACCTCCACACCTAGCTTTCTGGACACCTACTTGTTATCCTGCTGGAAACGTTCTGCTCTCAATGTGGATGTCCCATGCGGGTCGTGGTTCCACCATCTCGTGATCAACCTTTCCCACATCTTATATCGTTAATTGAAAGCATATTCTGGGACACCAAACCCAAGCAATGATGTTAAGTTTGTGTGTCCTTTTATTGTCCAATTATGCATTTTGACTGCTGCTGGTTCATGTGTAATGTATTATTGTGAGTGGATTCTGAAACTGATCATACCAATGGAATATTGCATTTTGGTATTCAGGTTTATACATATGTATGTATGAATGTTGAACTTTTTTGCACCAAACATAGCCAACCATCCATAATAGAAGTTTTTTGGCTTAGATCGCGTAAATATATAAATGTGTCATTAAAACCCACCACCACCCGACACAGACAACTCGTCAGGGTTGTCACGTCAACAAAACATGCCAATTCGGCACTAGTACATCTTTTGTACCAGATATTAATTTCTATATTTTATGTATCGTGCCAAATCTGACTTGAATGTTTTGTTTTTCCAAACATCTAGATAGTTTATCAGTTACTCCCGCAATGTACGGTATTTTTATCGCTTTAATTACTTGGGCAGTTTCAATGCTCGTGTTATTTGATTTGGTTTTGGCATTCAATGCCCTGTTGATTTGTGCATCATTTTAACCGTTAATTTGCAGCGTTTCTTTAACATGTTTAATTTAACTTCTCAGACTGTAACCATTTGACACTCTCTCAGCTCGATGAATGAGCGTCTTGATAAGAGCAGATTTCTGTGTGGGGTGATCGTGTGACTGCATTCAGATAGGCATCAGTATGCGTTTTCTTTCGGTAAACAATTTTTTCTTTTGGTTAAACGCCTCTATATAAGGAACGAAACATTAAAACTTCTCCAGAAATCTGGCTGTTGCCTGACGAAGCTAGTTGTAATTACTTGCGAAACATCGTACTCAGCTTGTAAATGTGGCTTAGTTCTCCAACACACCGGTGTGCTGTACTAGTGACAAATTGGCATATTCTGTTTACATGATAACCCTTACTAGTTGGCTGTGTCGGGTGATGGCGGGTTTTAACGACACATTTATATATTTACACGATCTAACCCAAAAAAACCTTTATTATGGATGATATTGGTCGCGAAAGCCTGTGTTAAATAGCCAACCATGTTAAGAGGACAACAAACTAAACACAAAAAGCAGTTCCAAAGAGATATGTTTTCAATCTAGATTTAAAAGTGCAATCCACTCTGGCCAAGGCAAAGTTGACCAGTATTTTCTGTACTTATATGTAAAGCATTTTAAATTTCATTTACATAAAAAAAGCGTTTGCTTTGCAGTAATTTTAAACAAAACACGTCTGACCTTGTTGAAATCTGTATTGTCATGTAACTACATTATTAAAGATGTATCAGTGAAAATCTCTGGCATATTTCACTGTATATGTAGTTTTCCTAATTTGTAGCCAAGACACACACATGATGAGAAAAGCTGTGAATTGGCTTTGATTAAAGATTCATCTCTGGGTATGTGTCATTTTTATCTAGCAGGCCTTAGACGCCTTTGATCATTGTAAAATTAAAGTTACAATGTAAATCGCTCTAAAGTTTAATTGCAGGAAAGTTCAGCATTGTCAATATATCACCATCACCCACATTGCTTTTAAAGATCCAAACAAATGGGACGCACAGCCTCAGTTAATGTTCTAAATATTTGGATAAATAGCACTTTTAAAAAGTTGTTGCTTCTTAATTAAATTGTCATGATTTATTTTGTTGAGAAATGCCATTTTACATGCACTCTGATATGGCTGTAAGGACGAATAGTGGCACTATATTTCTGTCGAAACTGCAAATTCATACCTTGTCAATTGTTATCACATTTCAATGTCACATTAATGCTGTGGCCAAGTTATTTTATGGAATTGCTCAAAAATGGGTGATCGTCTTTTTTTAATTTTTCTTGCAAAAAGTACAATTATTTTATATTCATGATGAACTTGCTATTTTATGGGGATGTTGTGGTGCACAGATCTTAATGCAGCAAATTGGAGGGTGCTTTGATGGAGGCTGTTCTGAGCTCATATACACAAGATACTTTTCTGTTACTCAATATCTGCTAACAGGTAACTCTCCATATGCCAATTTAAAACTGTTAATCAGGAAACATGTTTTTTTAATGTATTTCTTGTTAGGCCACATGGTGTACAATGTAGTCTCCAATAATTAATCTCTCTGATTCTGGCCTCTATTTATTTTCTTTGAAGAAGGGAAAATCATCGGAATCGTTGCTTCTTATATTTTTTATTGAAGACAATGTTATTGGCGAAAGTATTGCGTTTTATATTATTTGTGCTTGTGCATAACTGCCAAAGCAGTATCACCAGACAATGTTTAAAAAAAACCTAAGAATATGAATGTTTACTTACTGAAGTAGTATTAGACAGTACAGGAAATGGGTTGTTGACTTTTCTGCGGAGTGTGAGTGATTTTACCTGGATTTATTCATGCAGACCAGTTTCCTCCCGCGTAAAATGTGTTTTTTTCTTCCAATCATGGTCGAGCAATGCCACGAGAAAACAAGGGCTGATACCCTGTTCAAGCGTTTTTTGGGTACACACCATCATTGCTTTTATTCGCATGTTTTTAATATCGTACTTGCACAAGGATGCTGAGCCATTATAAATGCTGAAATGTGAATGTGAGCAATGCACATGCGTATACTGCTGTGAGTAATTATATGTATGGCACTCGATGTGTTTTCATAATAAAGGTACCTAATCTATAACTACAACTCTAATAGTTTATGAACTGTTAAACTAGCATAACCGCTTGCAGGTAATGAGATGCAATTACATTTCATTACTACCTGCTGTTGCAAGTTTTTCTTCATTTGAATTCAATGCAACGTTCATTAATAATGACTAGGAATTGTATTTTATCCATATTTGTCATATTGAAATAAACGCAACATAATAAATATAGCCCCAAGGAATTGTATATATTGTTAAAGATTTACAATGGTAGCAATAGGGGAAATTTGTAAATTTGTGTGTCTGTTCGAAATGTTTAGCATACTTCCCAACATGCAACAAACTTGAAATTTGGCATGTGGGTGAATTCCAGACTGTACACAATGCAAAACGTATAAAAATAGACGTTTGTGTATTTTTTTAGGGGGGCGCAGGCGCAATAATGGATATATTTTGCGCGGTGAACGGTGACGTCACATCTGTGATGACACCCGCATGCGGCAGCGCTAAACAGTGTGCCTGCTGACGTCACGCATCCCCCCCCCCCAACCCTCCGCGTAGGCCGTGTATTAATCCAAGACAAGAATCCAAGTCTTGGGCGAAGCCGGGTAGTAATGCTAGTCTAAAAATATAAAAGTAAAAAATTATCTGTGTGTCGGTTTGTGGCTTTGTGTGTTCGCGCGCTTGCAAACGATTTGCCTCTCCAACAGTTGGGTTTACGTAAAATTAAATAGCCAGGTGCCATGCCGTAAGCCCCGCGGTGAGCAAGCGCTATTCCTTTTTCACATCCGTCAACTTTAAATTAATTTAATTAGCGATTTAGTGCGATTTTTGTGCGCTGTCCTTTTATTTATTTATGACGTGTGCACGACCATACCAACTCACGCGCCTTTGGTGGGGGGGACGGCCCATGCCAAGTCGCACACCTTCGGTGGGAGTGAGGGGGACATTTTATTTCGCGTTTAAAATGTATTCAAAATACACTAAATGCTGACGTTAATTCTTCACTGTGTGATGTGCCCCCCACCCTGATGCATGCAGTTATTACTACTATAAATTCGCTAGATGCTACCACTATAGGCCGTAGATATTAATGCAGAGTGGCCGGGGACATCGTGGCTGGTGGGGGGGGGGGTCAGGGATAGCAGCCCAGCCCCAGCCTGCCAAGGTGCCACCTCGGCCGGCTGGACAATCTAGGCGAGGCCGGAGGCTCTGCACGGGACTAGGCCTCACTATGCCACTGTCAGGTGAGTACTTTGTGCTATAAAGTCGATAAATACTGCTATAGAGTCAGTATGTACTATTTTAGTGATAGCAGGTACCACCACAGTCGCTATGAACTGCTGTAATCATAGCAGGTACCACCACAGTCAGTATGTACCGCTGTTAGATTTTTAAGAGGTTTGAAATATTTTTTTGACTTGGGCAACGCCGGTTACTTCCCGCTAAATTAATAAAAATCACCAGTACTACCTAAACATTCACAGCTTCAAATCGAGTTTATTCACAGCATGTTTTAACATTTCTGACAGAAATTCATTCAATCAAAACCATAACAAAAATCCATGCAAATTTTACTTTAGTGGATGGAATGGAAAGCCATGTTTGACACTTAAGTATAAAAACAAGAAACAAAAAAACTCCTCAAGAACACATTGATACATTTTTGTTAAACATAGTATAACCAATTCAGTTGATACATGAATATGTTCAGTCTTATTTTCCTAAAAAAAATATACGTGCAACCGGAATCTGTTAAAGAGTGATGTTTCTCTTTAATCATCAAGACTCCATACTGAGCAGTGACGCATGCGAATTAAAACTGCTCATGAATGATCCGCAACAATGAGGCACCACATACATTTTCTATCAACAAAAACAAATACCTGCAGAGTAGAACTCTGCTCAATGCACACCACTCTAAGAAATCACGAGCGTCGTATTTGAAGAATATAAACAACACACTAGATCATCAGAAATATGCCTACTTCACAATTTAAAGTATTTCTTACACAGTTTAACACGTAGGCTTTCGAGACCAATATTGTTCATAATCAACGATTTTTGGGTTTAGATCGCGTTATTTATAAATGTGTCGTAACCCTCCACCACCCGACACGGCCAATCAGTAAAAAAGTGTCACGTTGACAAAAGACAAATAGTTCACTGCTTTAGCCCACCGGTGTGTTGAAGCGTGAAATGTTGTGGTTTCACGCTTCAACACACCGATAGGCTAAAGCAGTGAACTATTTGTCTTTTGTCAACGTGACACTTTTTTACTGATTGGCCGTGTCGGGTGGTGGAGGGTTACGACACATTTATAAATAACGCGATCTAAACCCAAAAATCGTTGATTATGAACATTTCTTACACAACCCGTCGTCCCCATGGTCTTCTTTAAATGCATAACTTTAGCACGCTTGATTCTATACGAGCACATTCCGGACCAGTTTCGACAAGTGGCATCTCATAATATGCAGTAGGTCGTTTTGTTTGATTAGTGGTCATAGCTACACATGGGAAAATACAATCAAAATCCAAAGTGTAAGATGTCTCACGTCATATTGTGTGGATATGTAATTGGCGAATAGGGCTGAGGTTGTCAAACCCACTGCATATAAATCCCATTATCACCCCGAGTGGTACCTGGGGCTTGAACACAGGATGTCAGCGGTTTTGACTCAGTACCTTGACAAGGACATTATCCCCCAGAGCCACCTAGTCACCTCTTGAAATTTAGCATTTTTAAAGTAACCACAGCATCATTATCATTGGATCTATCCTTCCGCTGGAACTGTAGGGAATTTATGGCAAATTCGGACCAAGGGTGTGAATTGACTTTGAATTCCCAGCGCTTGATTCACGGCTGAGCCTGTAATTGCATCATGGCAGTGCAATTAGGCTGCAAGAGTATGATTGTGGATACAGGCATGACACAAAAATCGCATATTATTGCAACCCTCAGGCCATTCTTCAGCCTCATAACCTAGGCTCTGCAGTATAAAAATTGCTTGCTTGCATATGTGATGAATGTGTCACCACAATATTATTGGTCAGAAGACCTTAATTACCCATATGAATGCGCTGAAACAAAGTGTGCCAAGTTCTGCATCGACTTACTCTAATGAATGGAAATAAAGCATAGCATGGTTGTGGTGTTTATCTTTTCACAGTGATAGTCTTCAGGTGATTTTCGGACATCCGAGTAAGAATCACTAATGGTGCTGCGTAAGCCAGATTCCAAAGAACACAGGATGAGATGTTACTATCCTTTGTGCAAGCACTTCCAAGAGTTCATGAACAGTGAGCCTGGTAAAATTTGGGGAGCGCATCGTCAGTAGTGAACCTTTGGTTCCTAGGGTGTTTCGGCCTTTCATACTATACACCCTCCCCAAAGGCGGCCAGCGACAGGGTGATCAATCCTACGCTTGCGTCCCATTCCCAATTAGTCATAGGAGTTGCCTTGTTGTTGATAGCCAACATCCCATGGGACTATGCATGGCAGGGGCGTCCTCCTCCCTGAGTCAAGCATTGTTGACCGCATACCTCCCGGCCCTCTCACTTCGGGGCCCAGCTGGGGTCTTTCCTCTTCATCCAGAGCCACTGACTGCTGCCTTCTGCCGCCTCCGATACGGCTCTGATTGCCGAACGCTGGCTCTGGCCCTTAATTCCCAGGTTTTACGTGTAGCTAATGTATGTTCATACCTCCGATTAGCACGCTTGGCTACCTACGGCGCGAAATAAGTTCAACATACGTTCTACACTCACATTCAACACTAATTTATGCTCTCCACTCACAAGCATAATTTGTTACTGCTGTAGGGGTGTTACAGAGAGCCCGTTATGCATGGCAGCCTATGGTAAACAAGCACAGTTGGCGGGGCTACGTCAGTGCACGGGCAGGTGCCCTCTACGACGTCCGCGCTTCGGACGTTACGATTCCCCGGGGCCCCACCCCTCAGGGAGGGGGGTGTATAAAAGGGGAATGTATCGGGGGGCTCGGGAGTGATGTGTTAGCTAAGAAGAGAAGACGGAAGACGTCCTAGATAGAGCCCTGGTCTCCCCCTGGTACGCCGTCCTTGTCAGGACCGCGCAGGCTCGAGCCAGTGGCGTGGTACCAGAGCCAGAGCCAGTGCTGGTCTGGACTCTGAGTACCGGGCCCGACTGACCAGTGTCGGGCCAAGATAGCCTCCCCTAGTCCACGAGAGGAGGACTTTGAGGCAGGCTAGGGTTAGCTAGGAGGTGTGTCCTCAGATAGACGGGTGAGGGGGCCGATACCCCCTCAAGTGTGTATGTCACAACGTATGGTGTTAATAAACAAGTGTGCCTCCAACTATCCGGTGTGAACGAGTCGTGAGCGTTACTACATCTGGCGTCAGAAGTGAAACAAAGTACGAACATGGATACACGCCGGACGACTCGAGTCGGGGTACCAGAGGCAGAAGACACCTCTGCAGTCGGAGGGCCCGACACGGCTGAAGATGCCATCGACCAGCCGGGGTTGGGCGCGTCCGCGCCACAGCAGCTGGAGGAAGGGGAGCCGTCGACGGAGGGGCTGAGGCAGGCGCACGCGAAGCTGGCCGAGCTGCTGTACGCCGCAGCCGCCATGCTCGACAACATCACGCGGCTGGGGGCTGCGGGACCGCCACGGAGCGACAGCAGCCAACGACCACAACGCCTTCCCGCCATTTCAACGGGGCAACATTTTGAAACTCCCGCCATCGCCGCAGCTGCTGTTGAGGGCGTGGCCGCTCTAAGCATCGCGTCCAACGGCGGGAGTACAGTACCTGCCGCGTCACCACCCACGGGCGGAACGTCATCACGGGTGCGACCGGCGATGCCATCGCTGCTTCGGGCCGACGCTGAGTCAAGTGAGGGTGACGAGGGAGCGCGATCGTCCTCTGCAGCCGCTGCCTTACATCAGCGTCTGCCCCCGCTCAAGGAATTTGTGGGCGAGGATGGCGACTGGGGCGGCTTCCAGCGGCGCTTCCTCGCTCACCAGGAGATGGCACAGTGGACAGACGCCGAGGCTCTCCGCGCGCTGCCAGCACTCCTCGACAGCGACGCCCTCGCCACTCTAACGTCGGCTCCGAAGGAGAGGCGCTCGACGCTGCGGAAGGCGATGCAGGTGCTATCTGCAGTATATGGTCCACCATCGGACTGTCGCCAACTTTTTTACGATCGCCAGCGGGGGACGAAGGAGTCGCCCCTGGCGTACCGCACAAGCCTCCTGGCACTGGCGAAGGAGGCCTTCCCACGAATGGACGACGAGGGTGTCGACGCCATGGTGACAGAGAAGATACTTTTGCTGGCGGACGACTTAGACATCGTCATTGTCGATGTCTAAGTCGTGCCGTCGCTGCGGCCACCCTCCCGGTGGAAGCGGTTTGCGCCATCGACCATCAACGGCAGCACGGAGCGGGAGTGCGGGAGGACCGGGCCGGTTCAAGCCGTCTACAACATCCATCGTCGCCACCAGCGCTTCCACGCTGTTATAATTGCGGCATCCGGGGCCACGTCGCCTCGGGGTGCCGCTCTCCTCGGCAGCGCGGGACGACACCTCAACGGGACGCCGGCCCTCGTCACAAGCTCCACCATCATAATCCGGCGAGTCGCGGCACCCCTCATGTTTGGCCCACGCACACGCCCGTCACACACTCAAACACCGCAGCGAAGGGGGGTCCAATATCGCGTACCATGGCACCAACACGCACCGCTCTGGGTACTCACATTGAACCCAGCCAGTGGTCCGTGTTGGCCCATCGGGTTGTAGCCGCGTCGTCGGGGTCGTCGGCCGTTGTGGGTCACATCGATGGGGTCGAGGTGCGCATCCTGGTCGATACAGGGGCATCGGCGACCATTATTTCGGAGTTGATTTATAACATTCTCCCTGCCCAGAGCCGTCCTTTGATGCCTGTTAATGTACCATTCTTTGCTGCTAACGGGGGTTCACTTGGCATCATCGGACAAATTCGAGCCCAGATTTGTGTCGGGGATATTAAATTATCTGGGCCGATTTTTGTTTCCTCCTCGCTGGCGGTTCCGTGCCTGCTGGGGACGGACTTCCTGGCCAAAATGCCGATTAGAATATTAATCGACCAGGGATGCATTGAGCTCCCATCGGGCTGACGCATGGCATTTCTGCCATCCCCCGCTACGAGCCGGACGGCGTTCGCGATGGTGCCGGCGTTCGCAGATAGAACGGTGCGCGTTCCTCCGGGGGCGCAAATGTTGATCCCCTTGAAACTTCGGCGGCCCTTCGCTAAGGGCATTGGGGCTCAAGGGGTTCTGTTGGGACCATCTAGGGCCGGGGTCAGTGGGCCTAATTTACTCCCGGCCCAGACCATAGTGAGAGGGGAAGGAGAACCCTTCATCGCGGTCCTCAATGTGGGCTCGCAGACGGTGGTGGTCCCACAGGGGACCGTGCTTGCTCACGCAACGCCGGTGCCCTGTGCGGAACCCGTCGCGAGTTATGTCGGCGCTGTCCCTGCACCGCGACCACATTCGGACAGCGATGAAGGGTGGCTCGAGGCGCTTTGCGCGGGATCGACGGACCTGTCAAATTTAGAGCGCCAACGTCTTAAGACACTACTGAGGGAATTTTCCGACGTTTTCAGTCGGGATAAATACGATTTGGGCTGCACTCATCTGCTGCGTCACCATATTGATACGGGTGACAGCGCGCCAATACGCCAGAATCCTTTTCGGTTGAGTCCCGCCGAAAAGGACCATGTCAAATCGGCTGTTGATGACATGCTAGCCGCCGACATCATTTCTCCCTCCAACAGCCCTTGGGGAGCGCCGATCGTCCTGGTTAAGAAGCAGGACGGTTCGTTGCGGTTTTGCGTTGACTTTCGGCGCCTTAATAAAATTACGGTTGCCGACGCATACCCGCTCCCACGGATGGACGAATCGCTTGACGCCTTGGCGGGAGCGCGATTCTTCTCCACATTGGACTTACTTTCGGGATTCTGGCAGCTTCCTCTGGACGATGATTCAAAGCCTAAAACTGCTTTCCGTACTCCGCACGGCCTGTTTCAATTCAACCGGTTGCCGATGGGCTTACACTCAGCGCCGGCAACTTTCCAGCGGTTGATGGAATTGGTTTTGGCTGGTTTGCAATGGGAGTCGTGCCTGATTTATTTGGATGACGTCATTGTCTTTGGCAAAACTTTTGATGAACATCTCCAGAGGTTGCGGGCGGTTTTCCTAAAGATGCGGGCTGCTAATTTGAAATTTAAGTCCCAAAAATGCCATTTGTTACGCGAGTCGGTGCGTTATTTGGGGCACATCGTGGGGCGCTCAGGTATTTCTACCGATCCCGCCAAAACGCAGTGTGTAAGCTCCTGGCCGACTCCCACCTCAGTGGGAGAGGTTAGGAGTTTTATTGGGTTTGCGTCGTATTATAGACGCTTCGTCGCTAATTTTGCGACTATCGCCAAACCCCTACATGCTTTAACATCTAAAGGGGTTCGGTTCTGCTGGGGTCAGGAGGAGGAAGCTGCTTTTTGCTCCCTTCGGGACGCTTTGGTAAACGCTCCTCCCCTGATTTACCCTGATTTTTCAAAACCGTTCTTGCTCGACACCGATGCGAGCAACACGGGTATTGGGGGCGTGCTCTCCCAGGTGGTTGACGGCGTGGAACGTGTGGTTACGTACGGCAGTCGGGTGTTGTCTCCAGCGGAGCAACGATATTGTGTCACCCATAGGGAACTGTTGGCAATTGTCCATTTCGTCCAACAGTATCGCCCATATCTGTACGGTCGGCATTTCACCGTCCGCACAGATCATGCGGCACTGCAGTACGCCCTGAGGGTTCAACAGCCATCGGGACAATTGTCCCGATGGTTGGAGGTCCTCCAGGATTACGATTTCCAAACCACATACCGTAAGGGCGAACGCCACACCAACGCGGACGCTCTGTCACGCTTGCCAACCACCTCCGAGTGTGCATGCCTCCTGGGGTCTGGACGTTGCAGGCCTCCAGGGGACACATCGGTACCTGTCTTGGCGGCCGCCAACGACGACGATGCAGTGGTTCCTAATTCGATCGAACAACAGGGCAAAGATTCCCTCTTGGGGTTGCCCGTCATTGAATGGGGGCGCCTCCAGATGGAGGATGTCTCCCTCCTCGGGTGGCGACGTCGCGTTGGCGGTGCGGCGGGGGGAAAAAGAGGTGGTTCCGACGCATGGGAAATGTGCCAAGGTCTGCTAATGCATTGGGACGGGAAGTCACGTCGACATCGGCTGGTGGTCCCTACTGGGTTGCGGGGTAGGGTGGTATGGGCCGCTCATGAGCGCCTCCTACACCTGGGGACCCAAAAGACTCTCGCCTTGCTGCAACTTGATTTTTACTGGCCTGGCATGACGAGGGATGTTGGGGATTTGTTGGGATCATGCCCTCAATGTGCACAACGCAAACCGCCGGCACGGGAGTCTAACCCGCCCTTGCAATCGATCAAAGTGTCCAGGATAAACGAGCTGGTCGCTCTGGACATTTTGGGACCATTCCCCGCCACCCCCAGAGGGAATAGATATTTGTTGACGGGTGTCGAGTATTTTACACGCTGGCCTATGGCCTGGCCTCTGGCCAACCAGTCGGCAGCAGCCATCGTGGAGGCCTTTGTTCAGGGTTATGTCCTGGACAAAGGTGCTCCGGAGAGGCTGCTGACCGACCAGGGCAGAAATTTTTCCGGTAAACTACTCAGACAAGTCTGCGATCTCCTGGGCACAAAGAAAATTCGGACCTCCCCATATCACCCACAAACTGACGGGATGGTCGAACGTTTGCATCGCACCATCTCGTCCATGTTATCACAACAAGTTTCGGACTCGCAAACGGATTGGGACCTACAAATTCAGGGGGTCTTGGCGGCGTACCGGATGGTACCCCATGCGGCTACGGGGTTTTCTCCCTTTTACCTCATGTACGGCCGAGAACCAGACCCGCCTGTTCGTGCCCAGTTGCGGATCCCCGTGCCGCAGGGAAAAACTAATCTGGCTGACCACGTTAAATTTAATCTGGACAAATTGACCGAGGCACGGGATGCTGCAATGCAAAACTCTGACCTCCGTCAGAAGGCGAATGAGTGCCTCAGATTGAGTCGAGCGCACATGCTGCAGTGGAAGCCGGGGGACAAGGCATGGTTGCACTGCCCCCAGGTGCCACTGGCAACCTCCTCTAAACTGGTGCGGCCGTGGCGGGGCCCTGTGGAAGTGGTGGAGGTGTTACGTCCGCAGTGCGTGCGCATCAAGTGGGGGAAGCGGCGATGGTTCGTGCACCCCTCCAGATTAAAACCCTTCGCTGCGGTACACAACCCCACTTCACACGCGCGTGGCCAAACATGTGGGGGGTCGGCCGACTTGCTGGGTCCGTCTCCGTCGCTCTCACCTAATGCCTTGCCGGCTGTGCCACCTTCAGGAGCATCAGGAGTGACGGGCTCACGCCCGATCACCCCTCCTGCGGATACCGAGGGTCACGCGGAGTCAGATGAATGCTCACCTCAAGACGGACAGTCGCCACCTGATGGTCCGCCACGCGCGGTTACCCCGTGTGAGGGGCCCGCTGCAAGGACGCGCGCTAAAATGCGCAAACTTTTGTGAGGCCGGAAAATGTGTACATAGCTGTTGTGTTTATTGGGTGTTGTGTGGATGGTGTGTTTCCCACTCCTCGGATGTACATATGTTGGGTTCACCGTTTGTTGTGTGTGCGTGGTGGGTTCCCTGCTGATTGTATATAGCCTGTTTTTTTTACGGAATTCGTATTTATTCGGGGGGGGGTGCGACGGGTTGTTTCTCATCTTGTTGTTGCGTCTTGTTCTGGTTCCTGTTATGGTTCAAAAATAGTGAGGCACACGCGCGGTCAGGGGGTGAAGGCACCTTTATTGTCAAATTTTTGTATGTTGGCAGCCGGGACGGCTGCATGCTATGTGGGGGGGAGTGATGTAGGGGTGTTACAGAGAGCCCGTTATGCATGGCAGCCTATGGTAAACAAGCACAGTGGGCGGGGCTACGTCAGTGCACGGGCAGGTGCCCTCTACGACGTCCGCGCTTCGGACGTTACGATCCCCCGGGGCCCCACCCCTCAGGGAGGGGGGTGTATAAAAGGGGAATGTATCGGGGGGCTCGGGAGTGATGTGTTAGCTAAGAAGAGAAGACGGAAGACGTCCTAGATAGAGCCCTGGTCTCCCCCTGGTACGCCGTCCTTGTCAGGACCGCGCAGGCTCGAGCCAGTGGCGTGGTACCAGAGCCAGAGCCAGTGCTGGTCTGGACTCTGAGTACCGGGCCCGACTGACCAGTGTCGGGCCAAGATAGCCTCCCCTAGTCCACGAGAGGAGGACTCTGAGGCAGGCTAGGGTTAGCTAGGAGGTGTGTCCTCAGATAGACGGGTGAGGGGGCCGATACCCCCTCAAGTGTGTATGTCACAACGTATGGTGTTAATAAACCAGTGTGCCTCCAACTATCCGGTGTGAACGAGTCGTGAGCGTTACTACACTGCTGTAGTGACAAAAAGAGTATACGCTGATTCCATTTTGTTTATTGCCTGACTCAATTAAAAGTTTGGGATACTACTGTTCCAACATTCCATTTCCATTGAGAAGGAAATAAAATAAAAGCGATTTACTGCTCAAACCAACAATGAGATGGTGCTCATTACCCATTTACAGCCCTGAGACAGTGGTGGAAATTCGACATTATCATGCCCGGAGAGAGGCTATCCATAGGACGCCCACTCTTGACTTTCCCACAAAGGGAGACATATGCCAACCCTGGAGGGATTGTGGCCTGAGCCAAACCCAACCAACATTGAAGTGTGCAACCTTCTGATTGTGAGCCACCAGCAGTTTGCACTGATAAGCCATTCGAAAAACACTAGTTGATGAACCAGGAATGTTGAATCACATTGAGGATGAAAATCAAGGCCTGACAACCCTTCGTGAAGATAACAATGTAGTTATTTATTAATATATATTGATTTTACTTTTTTTTATGTGGTTTTACATATTTTGCCACTACAATTTATTTCACAACATTTTAATAGTTATCTGATACAGCATGCTCTTGAAAACAAAAACATTGATTTCCCTTTATAGATTTGCTGCAAATGAAACTTCAGTGACCTAAAATCCAACCCAGGAGTCTAATGTGTAATGCCAGATTTTCCAAATGGCACTCATCCAATTTAATGTATTAAGTGATTTATAGTTTTTCATTCAATTCACATTAAATATGTTAGCCATAACACAACATGTCTTCACTGCCGTGCTCAAGCTTCCTTGTGGAATGCTTGCAAGTACTAAAATTACAGGCATGCTGTTTATATCCATCAACTGTTCATTGTCTTTTTTTCGTGCAGCAGTGGTAGTTCATTTATCTATTTGTAGGACATAAAACAAATATGTATTTAGTTCTGTTCGAACTGTGTTGACTTCCCAATGTTGTTACTGCTTGATTCTGTGAAACATAATCCAGATATGGTATTCCCTCATTCACTTGGCATATTGCCTGTGTCTAAGCAGTATACAAGTTTATGAGCTAAGAATAATAATAGTAATAATAATATACTGTACAGCTATTTGTCAATCCACTGCTTAATAAAGGTGTTCCCCATGCCATGTCATTCAAGTTTTTTTTGTTTTTACCATATTTCACCACTCTGGTCAGTGCACGGTTACTGAAGTGCAGAAACCAGGACGAGTTCAGATATCGCTCACCACTAACATGACCCTTGGATAGGAACTGATCTGCACAGTTGGCTCCGTTCGTTCGTTTCTCAATCCACTTGTCCTGGTAAGGGTCGCGGGGGCAGCATGTTGAATAGGGCGGTCCAGACCTCCCTTGCCAGGCGGTCAAGGCCAGCCGAGCGACATAGTCCCGCCAGCGTGTCCTGGGCTGGCCCTGGGGTTTTCGCTCAGTGGGATATTCCAGGTAGAGTTCTAGGGGGAGTTTACCGGGGGGGCATCCTACACATGTGTTCAAACGGTTGGCTACGTACATTGCGAAAACACGTTCCTTTAGAGTGGGCAGGTAGGAACTTGGTTGGACAGCGCATTCGTGAGATTTGTGTCACGTGGCGCAAGCTGCGTGGGGCGGCGCGTCACGTGGTGCTGAGCCCGCCCGAAGCGCTCTATGAAATACAAATCGAGGGTGTGGCTATGCACGACAGACAGACAAATAATCCCTGGTGGGCAGTGTGGAACTGTTGTTCCTACCTGTATTATGTGAACTCTTATCGACTACAACTTTGATTGTAGTGCTGTTCATTGCTGATCCTATGACATGTTAGTATTCTGGATCTGTGCTCAGCAACCATAACGAATGAAAACAAGCCACGCATATTCCTTCGAGGAAAATTGTCCACTGGCAAAATATCACGTTCCTTCGGAGTGGGTAGGTAGGAACTTGGTTGGACAGCGTATTCGTGCAATCCGTGTCATGCGGCGCAAGCTGCGTGGGGCGGCGCGTCACGTGGTGCTGAGCCCGCCCGAAGCACTCTATGAAATACCAATCGAGGGTTTTGCTATGCACGACAGACAGACAAATAATCCCTGGTGGGCAGTGTGGAACTGTTATTCATACCTGTATCACCTCGTGGAGATGCCGGGGATTGAACCCGGCGCCTCACACATGCGAAGCATGCGCTCTACCACTGATCTACATCCCAATGGTGGTTCTATCTGGGCGCAGTTCCACCTCGGTATGGGGTGAAACTTCGTCATCAGCCTCTTCCTCTCCCTTGTCACCCCACTCACTCTCCTGTTGGCCCTGGGCCCTGAACCCATCGATTCTGCACAGAGTCCAAGCAAAATTTATGTTTTTGAAACAAATAAATAACAAGAATACATGTGGATGGATCCTATAATGTTTTCCCAATTTATTTATTCTGGGAAATATTACTGGTAGGAACCTCCTGGTTACACCAGCCCACAGGGGATTATTGTGTCCATCCGTCCGTTGTGCATCCAAAAATGGGAGGGGTGGGGCTGGGTGGAGAGGGGAGGGTGGGGAGGGGCTGGGTGGGGAGGGGAGGGTGGGGCTGGGTGGGGAGGGGCTGGTCACCCCGTGGTGCCCTGATATAACTCAACGTTTAACCTACTCACGCCGGCTTGTGCCCGCCCTCACAGTCGGCCATATTTGCGGAATACACCATGCCGTCGTTGACCCTGGCCATTGACCGAGCAACCCAACGTTCCTACCAGCTCCCTCTGCAGGAATGTGTTAAATTCGTAAATAAAAAAACGTGTTTTGGATCATTTTAAGCACTTGTTTTCATCTCCAAATTGTTAAATAAACCATTTGATAACTGTGTGCATCGCTAGTTATACAAATAGCATGTTCCTGAAATCAACAGAAATTAATCCGAAAGTATCGGTCATTTAGGGTAATATTTACGAAAGTTAATGTGCACCCCTATTACAGGGACATTAACACAGCCAATTGATTTTGGAAATCAACCTTTGTTGAAAACATAAATTAACTAAAAGGTTCCGACATGGAGATGCATGGAGATGCCAGGGATTGAACCCAGGTCCTCACACATGCAAAGCGTGCGCTGTACCACTGAGCTACATCCCCACCACGCTGGAAGCCAGGCAGGTAGCCAACCCCCTTAACTATCGGCCCCTCCCCTTACCCCCCCTCCCTTAGGCCCCTCCCCCCACCCCCTATCCTTAGGCCCCTCTCCGCCCTCCCTCAGGCCCCTCCGCTGACCGCCCCCCCTCCCTTAGGCCCCTCGCCTGACCACCCCCCCCATATCCTTAGGCCCCTCCCCTGACCACCCCCCATATCCTTCGGCCCCTCTCCTGACCCACCTTCCCTTAGGCCCGTCCCCTGACCACCCCCCATATCCTTCGGCCCCTCCCCTGACCCCCCTTCCCTTAGGCCCCTCCCCTGACCACCCCCCATATCCTTAGGCCCCTCCCCTGACCCCCCTCCCTTAGGCCCCTCCTCTGACCCCCCCCCCCCCTCAAGCCCCTCTCCTGACTTCCACCTTCCTTAGGCCCCTCCCCTGACCCTCCTCCCTTAAGGCACCTCCCCTCTCCGAACCCGGCAGAAGTTCTCCACCAATCAAAGAGCTGTTTATATTATATATTTATTTATGCACGACAGACAGACAAAAAATCCCTGATTCATAGAGCAGTAGATTAACCACATTGCTACCACACCCGATTGGATATGAGTTTGCACTAATGTAGTACTATTTGATTATGCACGACTCCTGCTACCGTGTCAGTATTTACCCAAAATCTTCCTCGCTGGTGGCCATCCATGGCTTTGGCCAAGATGACATCTTGATCTTCCTAGCAAAACGAGATATTGGTCTTAATTGGCATTCACCCAGTTCTAAAAACCGCTTATTAATTTAATTTTACGAGATTGTCTATGTAAATAGATTCATTGTAATCAGTTTACATTGGAATGCTATTGGTAAAGCAATCGTTACAACAATCTAGATATTTATGCAAACTGAGTTGTTTCATCTTCATGTGCTCTCTCATCTGGCGTTAAAAACAATGAATTAGTATATTTTGTATTATTTCTATGATTAATTAATAAGACCGTGGTAATTCTCACGCTACTTTTGTGAACGCCAAATTGATTGGCCCTTTGTCTTCTCCATTATTGACCTCGACAGCATGATTGACGGCTGCATTGCCATTGAGCTGTATGAAGTGACGGGTGAGTAATTTGTCGGTACGCACGTATGATGGATTAGCCTCATAAAACTCTCTCGGAACTAAAGCACCTGATCAGAAGCAGCAGTATAACTCAATAGCGCAGGAGATAATTGGCCAATCAGCAGGTTCCACACACACCACCGTACCACCTACTACTGCCCTGACCATTATCACAGCTGGCACAATATATGGCCTGTATTGCAAATTTCTTATTTATGTTGTTGATATTGTTCGCAGTAATTCAATAGAAGGAATGCTTCTATGATATAACAGCACGCTGGACTTGCAAACAAGCAGTC
The DNA here is from genome assembly GCF_965212315.1 of Lampetra planeri. Taxonomy (NCBI): domain Eukaryota; kingdom Metazoa; phylum Chordata; class Hyperoartia; order Petromyzontiformes; family Petromyzontidae; genus Lampetra; species Lampetra planeri. Next base: position 5,085,639 of record NC_136120.1, read on the forward strand.
GTAGAGTCACATGGATCTCCTGGTACAGCAGTGGAAGCAATGAGGCAAGATTTTTAAATTCCTTTCCCCCACTTCTGTCTCATCATCATCACGATCCGTAGGCAGATAGCCCGAACGTGTCCACTGAACATTTCGTCATGTTTCCACTTTCCTCTGTCTTGTGCCAATATGCTCAAGTAGTGCCACATCTCTCTGGCACCAAGCTCTCATGATACTGTCGTCAAACCATTCTCTATTGAGCGTTCCTCTCTTTCCGGTTCCTTCACATTTTCTCCAACAACACGATTTTTATTTTCCTGTTGTTCATTCTACATATGTGTTCAAATAGTGCCAGTTTCCTTCTCATCATTACCTGCATCAGGTCTTATATCTTTGTGAAACATTTTTCTTACATTGGTCACTCTTCTACATTGGTCACTCTCTATCCCGAATGGCAAGATATTATCTCTGTCAGCCTTTTTCAATGTCCAAGTCTCACAAGTATACAATGCTGTACTGAACACGCATGTTCTTGTAGCTGATTTGCTTGCTTCTCCAGATATTATTGAATCCTGCCATTACTCATTTTGCCTTTGAGATCCTCACTCTTGTGTCTTTGGTGCAGTTGTTGTCCCATGCCAGTCTACTTCCCAAGTATACAAATTCCTTTACATTCACAATCTTGCTGCTTTATAGTATTACTTCTCTCTCATTGTCCTCCCTTCCAAACACCAACGTCTTTGTCTTTGCCACATTAATCCTCAGTCCTGCATCCTCTCTTGACATATTCAGTGCGTGAACACTTTCCTGCAGGACTGCACAGCTGTCTTCCATCGGATCTATGTCGCCCGCGAATCGCAGCTTGTTTATTCTTTCTCCTTGCACAAATATTCTTGTGCCGTTGTCCTGAATGGCATCCGTCACTCGACCTCTGTCTACCCAGCAGTACACATGGGTGCACCACGGTTAGTTGATCAGTAGGTCGCATGTGGTAGGGCAAAGTAAGGGTCATCCCACCTCTTTGAAGATGTCTGGCCAGAAGGCTTCTCTAGAACACTCTACCCCCATTGTTGATACCTAAGCCTGTTCAGTTTAATATAACAAAGCAAATATTAGAAAGCATGTTTTGCAGCGAGAACCACTTTCTTTTTAGCTCAACAGCTGTTGGCAATGTCGTGGCAACGGTGAAAACCGCATTGACATTTTCAACCAATTATAGTGACTTATGTACATTGAACATCTTTCACACCATATGTAGCCAGCCGTGCTCATCGGAGGTGCGAGACAAGAAATGATCAGACCAGTGGATATATGAGAACAGCTCAAGATGTATTTTCAACTGACAATAAGGTGAGGCGAACCAGCCGATGCTGTTGGCTCCATCTGATTGGCCACCCACAGTCAAATGCTTAAAGTGACGGTCTATGATTCTCAACCAATACCTTCTAAATCCCAGGCAGGGCACTGGGTAGGAACAATGGGTATACTGTTGGGTTGGTTGGATTCAGAATTGGATCACACCATTGCTCTCGTAAATCAGAATGACCAAGGTTGGATCGGTAAGTGACCTGATAAATATTGTGATAAAATAAATAAGCAGGCAATATACCTCATTCTCATATCTATCGTGCAACATAATAAAGTGTGTTTTACACATTCCATCAGCATCAAGGCCTTCTGGTAATTATTATGAGTATTATTCAGCAGCATTGGTTTAGTACCAGCAAATTCTGAACCGGTTTTGACATGCAGTGCATAATCATCAGTCAAGCAAGCTAACACCAATCACTGGTGAACTGCCGGATGGTTCTAAGCAAGAACCCTCTCTATTACACATGGGTCTTTATCAATATTTGTTCACATCCTGATGAGCAGATCAGGTTTTGTGTTTAGAATTCGATCATGTATAATGTAACAAAAAGATTGGAGGAATCATGAGAGGATTCATGAGATAATTGTTCTAGCTATCGTTTAGCATTACACTCAATAGAGGCTAAAAGATTCACCGTTATATATAATGTTTTTTGCAAATTAATGAACTCAAATGTAATCCAGCATTTACATATTTTCCCACTATAGTCTAACATGGTGGGAAAATAACTTTTAGTGTCTGAGACTGTTTGTTTATGTTACAGAAATTATGAACGTAGATATTGTTGATTACCCAGTCACATATTTAGCACACAGCCAAGCGCATCGTTTTACAATATTAATTTGGTTACATTATGCTGTATTCTCCCGATCATGTGACACACTTTTCCCCCACGTGATAGACCAGAGAGGGATCTAGGGGAAAGGTTAGGGAAGGGGCACATCGAGAACCTGCTCGTAGGTTCCAGAAGGGGGCGTGGTGGGGGGCGGTGCCTAGGTCACGGTGACATTATAAGAGGGGCCCCGGGAGGGGACCTCAGGGCCGTCGTGTGGAGTGGGATCTCGTCGTGCTGCTAATCTTCATCGTCGTCTCCGTCTTCACCATCTCGGCGTCGCCAGTCAGGCCGTCTACCAGCTGTCCTGACTGGGAACCGTAGTTACGAAATGTTACTGTCAGGCCGTGTTAATAAACAGAGTGCCTCCTACTCTTAATGTCTCTGAGTCAGTCACTCCATGCTATACTGTTTTTGTGACCCAGGTATTGAAATAAAAATATGCTTTTTGTCACAATGGGCTCTCAAGTAATGTCTCTATCTACATCTATAATCATGCAATCTTATAATAGCAATACTATTATTGTGATGCCTGTTGAAAATGTTTTGTATGCAGTATCTGAATTGGCTGACGTTATACTGGAGTATCCACTTTTGCGTCCAATGTAGTTGACACTTTCATATACACATATCTTAATACAAAAACACTGCTGCCGTGTAGTCTTCTGTGCTCATATACTGTGCAAATATACTGTAAAGTAGCTGATACTGAAAAAGATGGACACTTGAACCGAATGAGGAAAGCATTTGTCATTTACGACAGCCACCACAAAAAATAAAACGACAAAAATTCAGCACTGAGATATATATATATGCGTGTGGAGTGTTATGTCAAATGCTTCATGATAACAACAACTAAAACACACACCAGCACACACAGAAAGGAGAAGTGCCATTAGGCACAGTGTGCGTCAGATCGCGTTTTTTCGGCAGATTCAAGGAATTAATCAGATTGCTGAAAAGTGGACAAATGGCTTTTCTCCCGCAGCTCCGTGCTTTTGAGCAGGTGCTCAAGAGGCTTTTGCCAAAACACGTGTCAGGTAATTACGTAAAATTCCTCCGTTCCACGTGAAAAATGCTTTGCTGCGAGAAAACAATGGTGTATCGGCCCAAATCGTCATCTATTCAGCAATAAAAAGGTCAGAGTGTAGGTCTTTTTAAATCCTTTATATTAAGTTCGCTTGCTTGCTTACGACCGTGCAAATCTTTCGGTCGTTTTTTAACCCACTTTCCGTGATCCAATCGAGCTGACATTTTCCACACAGACTCGTTAATGTTCGTGAAATAATTTTTCCAAAATTTTACGCTTTTTAGGACAAAAATATTATATTTAATTACCAATTGCTTAATGGTGCAATGCAATCATCTGACCCATAGGTGGCAGCCATCTCAAGCCAGAGGACGAGAGGACTCTAGCCGCCACGCATATAAAGGATTTATAGTGAAAAACTTTGTTTTTACGTGTTATACTTGTTTCTAATTAAAGGCGCATTCCTGTCATGACTTGATCGTGCCACGGATGGTGGGAGCGTTTCTGCCACATAGCGTTATCGAGAACCACGCAAGGGCGAATTTTGGTCTACTCTTTTCATGCTGGCCCACATGTCTGGAAAGATACGTGTATAAGAAGCCCACAAAATATAAACTATTAGTGGTTAATAAATTAGAGTATATTTTTTTCGTCTCTTTAATCATTGCTAACATTATTCTCTTCAGCTCTCCGCAAGAATAAATTGTTTTACCATGTACAGTACGTTTACGTAAGTAAAAATGCATTACTTATAGTTTGCAGACAAGTGCAGTGGATGCGACTGGATAGCGTGTACTATGAGTTTTTTTGACACGATTTAACGACTTGCCACTCCTCACTTGTGGAGGATCTTCACGAACTGAAGCTCAGTTTCAAGTTCTCGCAGATATGATTCTTCAGGAACTGACCCTTCCAAAAGCAGCTCCCAGCACTTGGACCGAAATGTCAGCGATCATGCCGATCATCACATACGGTTACAGCCCGACAACAAATCGGAGAGTTAAGTTGTAGCGACTGCGACATGGAGGGGGCTTGCAGATTGTGCTGATATCATGCGTGCAGGACATCCACCTGTGCTATTGCCTCCTTGATTTTTTTTTATAGTGGCAGTACAGCGACAAGGCTACTGACATATCTGTGCACAGTTTGAGACGTATTTATTTAGACAACAAAATTTTACTCTGGAACTTGGTTCTCCCAGGTGTAAGCAGCTAACGCAAGACTATCCTGAAAAAAAAGAAAAAAACATCAGTGAAGCTTTCCTGGGTAAATAAGTTATTTTTTTAGAAAATACACATGTAACAAAGATGCATATACAATTCATCTATATTGTACTGTCTGATCTGTTTATTTAAAGTGCGTTCATATATACACGCACATTTTCTTAGTATCTAATCCTAGACTTTTGTAAAGGCAATAGTGCAGTTAAGGTAATTCGCCAGCAATCATTAAATTCGCACATTTGTTGCAACGTGTTTACAATATGCTCAATGATCTGCAGCACAATCAAATATAATTGACTAGCATAGCTGCTAGTTTGTGCGTTTGAAATTCCCATTGATAGGCTGGCCACTTTCAGTTCTAAATTAAGTTACTGCCATTTTAACAGGGGGAAATGTATTTAAAGAGATTATCATCAGAGTCTCTGGGCTTTACACTGCACAACAATAATATCGCTTCCTATTACGAATGGATGTCGACAGTTTAATAAAGAGAGGGGGGGGTGACCTTCGTCCTGCAGCTATAGTTAGCTGAAGAAATTAGCTGAATTATTGATGACATTGGCCATCAAAACTGTGTATACATTCATTCAGGACATTTGTTGTCATGCCTTAAGAGAAGACGTAGATATAAGCATACAGAAAGGCATTATTGTTATATTGCTTACAGCCCATATGGGACTTATATAGGCATATGAAGCTAGTAATTCAAATTGCAAGCAGATTGTATAACAGTACGAGAGCAATTCTACTATGCAGTCATAGGGGGCATATTTTTTGTACTCGAGAGTTGTTTTAACCATAGTTGATATTTTGAAACAATCCAAATTAACAATAGCAGCATTCGCGTGCACAGTTCGTCTAGAACACGTTATGCAAGTGTAGTGGCTTCAACTGAGTCGCAGACATACTTCTTGGAGGCAACACACATTTATTTACACCAACACATTATCACAAAAGGGTTACTGCCCCTTCACCATATAACCTATGGTGGTGGACCACCAGGCTAACTACGTTACTGGGAGTAGCTACAATGGCCAGGACCCTGGCTCGGGTCCTCGTCCACGTGTTGGTGACTTCTTCTTGGACGTAGAACGTAGATCTTCAGACAATGACAGCAACGCAGAGCCCTGGTTCCTGGTGGGGACCCGGTTTATATGGTCCCGGGTCGTGGCTGGCCCGGCCCTTGGCCACGACCACCTTCGAGAAAGCTCCTGTGGTTTCTCGACCCTTCCCGTAGGATCTCACCCTGACACGTGACCACCCCCTAGCCCCCGCCTGGGTCCCCTGTGTAGATTTTACTGGCCACGTGCCTTCCGGGGTCAACCAGAGTGCCATGGCCTAGGGCAGGGGTCGGCAACCTGCGGCTCCGGAGCCGCATGCGGCTCTTTTGAACCTTGACCGCGGCTCCGGGGCGGATGCTAGCGAGGGGAGGAGGCGCACTGTGACACCTGCTCTGGCGTTGCCGCTGCTGACAGGTCGCCGCTCCGCTCCACACTGCCCGCCCGGTGACAGGCAATAACGTTGCCGTTGCTTTGTCACATGTTTGGAAGAAGTAAAAACCTTCCTGGGCAGCAAAGAGCTCACCTTTGCTGAGCTGGAACAGCCAGAGTGGCTGGAAAAATTACATTTTATGGTAGACATGACAGCACATCTAAACACGCTAAATACAACCCTTTAGGGGAAAGGAGGCACAGCCCTGCACATGCTGGAGGAGGTTTTGGCATTCGAGCGCAAGTTGACAGTGTTTGTCAAAGATTTACAGAGAGGTACACTGTCTCACTTTCCCTCTTTGAGAGAGTTCAAACAAAGTCATGATACGATAAATTTGGAATATTTCAAGTCTGCAATCACCACAATGCAAAGTTCGTTTGGGAAACGATTCTGTGAGTTCAGAGAGGAAAAAACGACATTATCCTTCCCTGTCACTCCCCTGGCGATCGATCCATCCCTATTGAATATGACTGCATTTGCAGGTGTAAGTCAACCTGATCTTGAGATGGAACTGGCCGATATAGCCGACAAAGATATATGGGTGTCCAAGTTCAAATGCTTGACCGCTACTCTTGAGGATGTTGCCCGTCAGAAGGCCATTCTGGCTCAGAATCATAAATGGAGTGATATTGAAAACCTTCCCAAACAGGACAAACTTGTATTCGAAACATGGAATGCCATCCCCAACACTTATATAAACATGAAAAAGTATGCATTTGGAGTCCTGTCGATCTTCGGCTCCACATATGTATGTGAGCAGGTCTTCTCCAACATGAACTATATTAAAAACAAACATCGATCACGCCTCACAGATGACAGCTTGCAAGCCTGTGTGAAAATGAAGGTGACGTCTTACAGCCCTGATGTGCAGACACTGTGCACTGAGGTTCAGGAGCAAAAATCCCATTAACCAGGTAATTTAGCTATTAATTTGCAAAAATATATTTTACATTGTTAAGTGAAAAAGTCCTTTTTTTATTCAGATTGACAGCTGACTGCACGATCCTGTATATAGCAATAAGGTAAGAAACAATATATGCAGTGTTATATTTGTTTTAAATGTTGCAATGGTTTTGCGGCTCCCAGTTTATTTTTTCCTTCGGAAACGGGTCCAAGTGGCTCTTTATGTCTTAAAGGTTGCAGACCCCTGGCCTAGGGTAACCTCATCCCATGGCTGACACTCTCACACTCGCTCCTGTAGGAGTCGGCACTGCATGCCACACGTGGTGCCACAGTGCTATCCCAGCGCTCACTGAACCCCCTCTAGGGCTGGTACTACACCCACTTATGGGGTGTCCGCGATGACAATGAATCGCACGCCGTGCCTCGCTAGAGCCGGCATTAATCAGCGACATTCACGATGTCACTACATACGTGATGTCCGCAATGTGCGTACATCGCACGCCGTGCCCCTCTAGGGCCGGCACCACACAGTGACATCTGAGATGTCACTACATCACCCCCCCCCTTCCCGGCTTGAAACTAACTAAGTGAGTAAGGTAATAAAAGATGAGTAAAAAGTGATTAACCCTAAGTGTGCCTCAACAAGTAATAATAACAATTACCAATTAAATACCCAAACCCACCTATACAATATTTACACGACCTACAAATGTATATTAACAACGGGGAGGATGGTGTGAGTACAGAACAACACGAGAGAGAGAAAAAAAACAGTGCAGTGAACCGCGAACGCTCGGAATCCCCTTCATCGCTAACATCTCCCACCCTTACCATGTAACAACACCCACAAGCACAATAAAGGCTAGGTTCAGCCAATAACCAATACAGCTTACCAAGTGCGACAACCAACAAAGGGTGTGGGAGTGTGTGTGCTTGGGGATCATGAAACCCGAAGAGTTTTTGAACGAGTCATCATGGCCGGGCCACCAGGGGAGGTGGACTCGTTCTCCCTGGAGGTCCCGGGGGGAATATGCAAATGTCCCGTCGATCCCGGCTCCTCACAAAGAGCAGTAGGCCGGGTTGACGGGTTCTCCTCTCCCGAATCCAGTGGAGATAGAGCAGGCTGCGGCTTGGGGGACATCAGGCGCGTGGCACCTGAGGACGGGATAAGATCACTCCAATGGCTGACACTCTCACACTCCCTCCGGTAGGAGTCAGCACTGCATGCCACGCGTGGTGCCACAGCGCTATCCCAGCGCTCACCAAGCCCCCTCTAGGGCTGGTACTACACACATGGCACAGCCAATGTGGGTGTGTTGGGTGTCCAGACACCCCTAACGTGTTAAATGTGGCCAAATACATTTTGGAAAGAAAATAAATTGTGGGACTTTGAGTGTGCATCTTTACCCCTTCAAAAAGGTAATAAATGCTGATTATGCTGATAACATATCTTTATATACACAGTCACGGAAGCACGATTGGCTCAGCACTGAGTAGCCAGTCCTTGGGTAGATTTAATCTAATTGCTGGATAGTGCAATACGATGCCTCCAATCTCTGACAAAGTGGGGGTTGAACTTTGCAGATCCCCTCTGTAATGTAATCAGTGACCACTGGAACCTATTCACTCGTATCAAACTCCCAACTTCTACAATACAGCTGCTCCCCTGCATGATGTACAAATATGTTGAGGTGATTGTGTGGTTATGAGGTTAATGCACATGCCCTGATGCTGATAATACAATTAATGTTTTCACATAACGTTGTTCCTGGATAATATGACGTATACTGTTCCATTGCTAATGTCACACTAGCAATGGAACACATTAACACAAAACAATGTATTGTATAATTTTCATGGAAAAATCTAATATCTCGTAGGTGGAGCATAGGTTATGTAAAAAATATAATGCTGATTTAATTTTAATTCTGGGACCACCATCTGAACCACTCTTAGCCGCGCTTCTTCTTAATTTCCCTTGGTACTTTACTTTTGGATTGCACCCAGGAAAAAAATGTAGCCAGTAATTAATAGGACACATTTCTCTATCTGCTAAAGGCTGCAATTTTTTCTTCAAAAATGTATTTCCTTCATTAACACATCAACCCAAAACCAGTTTTTAAACACTGCTGATATTAAAAGAAGACATGTTTTCACTTGAGGCATTTTGCTTAACACTTGTTACGAGTGTCCAACATTCACATATTCTGCTGGAAAATACCTTTTTAAAACAAAGACTGTCCTATTTTATTGGGTTTAAACTCAGCCACCCTGAAAATTGCTCAAGTCCACCTGCCACACATCTCATCCGTTGGCACTTATTGTATCAGTGGCCAATATAACAAGCATTCAACGAGGCAATCCAAAAGGTGACTTGACATCATGGGTTTAAAATATGAAGGATAACATTTCCCATGACATTTTAACTTTTTAACAAGGGATTTTTTGGAAGCGATTTTTTATTTGCCCGTTGATCGAGAAAGACGTCTCACTCCACATGCTGTGCCTGCAACTGCCTTCCGGCTGATCTCGCAGCGCTCGGACAAAGCAACACCGGCGGTCTCCGATGAACGTGAGATAAATTTTTCTCCACGTGTGATGTGTTCTTTAGTCTAAAAATCAAACTGAAGTTAGCCGGCATGACATCGGGTACAATTTCCAACAGAGTTTCCTGACAGGTTCCTCGGGGTTGGATTTTCACTTGATGCTATTTCCTCACGGTGCTTGATATCAATCTCTGACATTACTATCTCATTCCGTCATTTCGGATTATTTGCATATTATACTGCATTGCGAAATATATGTGTTAATTCATAATTTGTGCTTGTATTAGCTCATATGTTTTTTGAACGTGTCCTGATTAATTTTGTTTAAACCCCTGTGGTACAATGTCACGAGTGCATCGTTTTCTATGAAGCCACTTGCCCGTGTATTAACTTCGCTGTTCACTACGTTGCGTAAATGGGAACTCCACCCACCATAAACCCTGGTCACAGACAATGTCACCGAGTGTTTTACCCATTTTAACTCTACCTTGGTGTACACCATCCTTATACGAAATAACCCAATTTCCTTGTATTCAGGCTGAGTTTCGCCACGTTGACACCAAGCGTCTTCCATTCCCTTTGCCTCCCCTTGCCCTATTTCACCCTTACATAAGAGCATCACGTACGCATTTGTTGCCTCCCGTCAGTCACCCACCCATTAGAGTCACAGCTATCGAGATGTATGACTACGATTTGGCAGAGGTGTAAAAAGTTATATTGTTAACTGAGGTGATTTAATGCAACATGACTCAGAAAATGCCAAAAGCAACACTGCACCATTTCAGAACACGCTTTGCCACGGGGAAAATACATCCATGACAAAGGAAAATATTGCAACTTCACGTTTCAGATCCGAGAGCAATGCAATACGGCGCACGGCCGCCGAATTAGATTTTTTTAAAATTTCAAAGTGGCTGACGTTAATCGGAGGAACCCGTGAAAGCTAAGCGATGGCTCCATTCACCAGCGATGTTGCCCACTGGGTGGCAGATTGAACGTTCCCAAAGGAGTCGAAGGGCAGCGTGGAGAATGGGCGGCGTGAGCTCGATGCCGCACACGAGACGTGCGTTTGACTTACAGGGCGTTTACCTCTATTTAATCATTACTTTTCCAATTTCTAGCACCCCCCCCCCCCGCTCACCCGTCTCCCGCACCTTCTTGCTTTCAAACTGATCAATAACGTTTAGGGATTATAAAACGATGCTAGATTTGCAGTTTTGTGCCTTTAGAATGCCCTTGCTAAGTGTGAAAAAAATGTGTTATAATTTAATGTTTCTCCCTCCCTCTGAGTGATGTGCCTCAGTAAAGGTGGACATTGCCTATTTTCGGGAGCGGTGGCGTAGTGGTTGGTGCACTGTGCGATGAACCCAACGACCCGAGTTCGATTCCTGCTCACAGCTAACAACAGTGACGATTGTCTGAACCGATAATGCCCCACCCCCCTAGGTTGGCTCAGCCTCAAATAACTACCCAGTGCGGTGTGTAAACATCGTCAATGGGGAGACAAAGTGGTCTGGCGTGGTGCTGGCCACCCACCCTCTCATAGGTGCTCGCTAACAGCACTTTCCTCAACAGTCTGTTTGTCTTTGCATTGGTTCCCTCATCGAGTCTTAAAACTCATCGTCTCGAGTTTTTTTGCAGTCAGAAGTGATGTTGCTACGTGTACCGTATTTTCCCGCATATAACCCGCGGGGTATACCACTTTTTACAAACAAAACGATACCCTGCGGGGTATATGGAGGTGCGGGCTATCCCAAAAATATTTTACACGTGTGACATGTCATAACTCGTTAAATGTTTTCATGGTAGGACTATCCACTATGCAACACTTACCTTTGACTAAAGCACTGCTGAATAAACCACTCACACTAAAATTGCACGTGTTATCAGGTTTTAAATTGTTTGTACAATGAAACGACAATGTTTGAAGTGGGCGCACTTTGTTTACCGTAATACTTTCAGTGGCTGTAGGGGGTGCGAAAGTTTCAGCTGAGGCTATGGATTGCACAATGGGAAGGGCCTTAACAAGCGTCTTCCAGACACGGAATCATAATTGCTGAGTCCCTTAGGCCGCTGCTATTGGCTGAGCACGATACAATCGCGACCATGAGCTTTGTTTCAAACTTCCAATGGCTTTGTTGCCAGGAGGCAATGGCGTTACCGTAGTGCCGCTATTGTCTGCGCAATGTGCAATCTATCAGTGCTAAAACTGTACAGGGGTAACTACCTGTCCAATAGCTGTAATATGATGAGGTCGAATGCTGGTAAACCTAACAGTACGCTTACTTATCTACCAGTTATGTGTTGCTTATTTATTGGATATTTACTTTTGCTACTTATTTACTGTTTTAAGTTCACTAGTTTCCAGTTAGTTAGTTTTATTTGTGCACGTTATGATTTTAATGTTAACAATTGATAGTGGAATGTATTACAAATGTAAACTTTGTATTAATATGATGGAATTAAGCTGCGGTAACAACGTTCAAGATATGAATGCATGCGGGGTACTGTATATGGAGGTGTGGGCTATCTGAAATTTCTAGATTTGAAGTTTTCGTGACTGCAAGGATCCATATTCTTTGTTTTTTTCGGTAAAATAAAATATATATAAATAATAAAAATTTAAACAAATAAATTAAATAACGACGTTTCGGAAGAAACACACGCAACTGTCAACAGGTGTAGACTGCTCTGACATCGCAAAAGAATACAGATGGTTTTCACTATGGGAACCTCATTTGCCAGTAAAAATATGATAATTGGTTCTTTACCCTTCTATCTGGCAACAAAACTGACACCTTTTTACAAGGAGTCATGTTTGCATAGACCGCAATACCTGCAGTCATAATACAAACAAAAGAACATAACTCTGATAATGTGCACTGTCCTTAAAGTTGATTGATCCACACCCGAGACAGCTTTCCTTAGAGCCTAGTCTCATATGGGTTGGACCAGATGACGCCAAAAGGCGCACAACTCAAAGACAATGCACCATCAGAGTATGAGAGCTCGGGGCAAGCATCTACACTATGGGAACCTCATTTGCCAGTAAAAATATGATAATTGGTTCTTTACCCTTCTATCTGGCAACAAAACTGACACCTCATACTCTGATGGTGCATTGTCTTTGAGTTGTGCGCCTTTTGGCGTCATCTGGTCCAACCCATATGAGACTAGGCTCTAAGGAAAGCTGTCTCGGGTGTGGATCAATCAACTTTAAAGACAGTGCACATTATCAGAGTTATGTTCTTTTGTTTGTATTATGACTGCAGGTATTGCGGTCTATGCAAACATGACTCCTTGTAAAAAGGTGTCAGTTTTGTTGCCAGATAGAAGGGTAAAGAACCAATTATCATATTTTTACTGGCAAATGAGGTTCCCATAGTGTAGATGCTTGCCCCGAGCTCTCATACTCTGATGGTGCATTGTCTTTGAGTTGTGCGCCTTTTGGCGTCATCTGGTCCAACCCATATGAGACTAGGCTCTAAGGAAAGCTGTCTCGGGTGTGGATCAATCAACTTTAAGGACAGTGCACATTATCAGAGTTATGTTCTTTTGTTTGTATTATGACTGCAGGTATTGCGGTCTATGCAAACATGACTCCTTGTAAAAAGGTGTCAGTTTTGTTGCCAGATAGAAGGGTAAAGAACCAATTATCATTATAATACAGATGGTTATCTATCATCTTAACTCATGCGAATCCCGTGCCCGACCGTCCACACGGCCTGCCACATACCCCCCCCCCCCTGTCCCCTTGACTCCTCCCCCCCCCCATAACACCCTATATAAACACGTTGTCTCTGAATAACTCTCCTCATACGCCTCAGTAATTTTGCTTGAGCAGTCTACACCTGATAACGGTTGCTTGTGTTGCTTCCAAAACGTCGTGATTTCATTTATTTGTTTTCATTTAAATGTATTTTATATTTTTTACCTACGTGACTTCACCGAAAAAACCAAAGAGTATCAGTATCTGAAATTTGTTTTACACAAAACGTTATTTTTGCAGGGTATATGCGTCTGTGAGTTATATGCCTATGCGGGCTATATGCTGGAAAATATGGTAATCACAATTGTTTAGTTTGCAGGTACATTTTCAGCATTGGGATATTTGACCAACACCAGTAACATTGAATTTTTGTTTAGCTGTGACAGCGAACGATAAAACCCAGTGGAGAATCCATGCAAAACAGGGGGAAAACATACAAAATCCACACAGAATGTTGCCCGAGTTGGTAATCTAATCCAGGCCCTTCTTTCTGAGACTCAAGTGTGAACACGTCGTCACCATGCCATCCAGTTATAGTCAAATGTACTACAACCACAGCAATTTTTTTCTTGCTGTGGTTGTCCCACCTGATGACGATTGTTTGTGTTTCGATCGAAACGTTGTGATCTATTAATTTTCTATCTATGTGACTTTACCGACAGAACCAAAGAGTAGAAAATGTACTTATGAACACCAATATACATAATAATTACAAAAAGCCCCCATATTAATATAATGACCTCGATTCACTGATGGATGAAGGCCTCCCCTCACCGTGTCGACCATGTGGACGTTATTTAATCACACTTCACGACATCTGATTGGGAACATGTAGATAACATGACCACTTCATCAGCCGCTAAAATGTCAGCTAAATGTAAAGATAATCTGATTTCCAATTCAACCTCCTTTCCAAGAAGAAACCAGATCCACACATTAAAAAGTTAGACCTTGACAAGGTTGTTATCAATCTGAGTAATAGTCCAATTTCCGATGGTCTATAGTCGGTTTTGGCTAAAGGATTGAACTTCGCAGTTTCTTTGTTCATCAAAGTTCTTGTGCTCGATACCATTGCAATATTTGAAGATTTGGTCCAACAAGGACTGAATGCTGATGTACCAGCCCTGGTGAAACACTGCCTTACCAATGCATACTTCACTTGGAATTGAACATTCTACAAACAAACTGAAGGCACCCCAATGGGTTCTCCCTTATCTCCGGTTGTGGCCAACATTTTCATGGAAAATTTTGAGACGTCCTTGTGGAAGAGGTACGTGGATGATACGTTTGTCATCTGGCCACATGGCCGACCGGCTCTGAAACAATTCCTCAACCACATCAATTCCATACACCCAGCATTAAAATTCACCATGGAGGTAGAAAAGGATGGCATGCTACCCTTCTTGGATGTTTTAATCAAAAAGAGGCCAGATGGCTCAATGAGCCACTCTGTCTACAGGAAAGTAATGCATACTGACGCCTACCTAAAACCTGATTCCCACCATCCATCCCAGAAGAATTCCCTCATCAAAACGCTACACCATAGAGCTCAATGTATCTCCGATCATGAACACCTGACCAGTGAACATGTACACCAGGCTCTCAAGGCGAATGGATATTCTGATTACACAATCCGCAAAGCCATCACCCCAACCTTGAGGAAGGAGCCATCTGAAGATCCAATCAAAACTATCACTTTGCCTGACATAGCAGGGATAACCAAAAATATCTCCAAAATCTTGAACAAACACAAGATCCAGGTCCGATTTAACACAGTGCATAAAATGTGTGACCTGATCCCATCTGTGAAGGACGTGATCCCTGACATGCAATACCCCGGCATCTACAAACTAAGCTGTATCTGCGTCAGCAGTTATATTGGGGAAACTAAAATACATGTCTCGGACCGTGTTCGTGAACATGAGGAAGATCTGAAACACGGCAGGACCAATACTTCTGCCATGGATGATCATTACCTTAATGCGGCTGGCTCAAATGAAATTGATTTTTCTAAGACGATGGTACTTTGCAAGCCGATTGGCTATCAACAAAGATTCGTTCACGAAGCCATCAATATATACATATACGGACACAATTTCAACCTAGACGATGATTTTAAACTCAGCAATCATTGGAAAGATGTCATCAACCACTTTGGGTCATGACTTCATTTGTGTTTACTTGTCAACCTCTACCATCAGTAGTGTAGATGTGTGTAGTGAAATGCAATGCCCCCCCCCCCATCTCTACCCCTTTTTCCACCCCTATCTCTGCCCCACCCCTCTCTCTCCCACCTGTCTCTGCCCCTTCCCCCCCCCTTATTGTCTGCTTCTACATTAACGCTGGCTGACTGGCTGCTCCGCCCATGCTGTTTGCGCTGCACAAGCTCACCTCCGCCCAACTCCCCCTTTGTTTTGCTCTTGCCATCGCGTGATGCCCATGCAGCTCGGTTTGCTTATGCAGCTCTTGGAAACCCTTATAAGCAGTTACTTTTGGAGGCTTGCCCCCTCTTTACTCTCCGCCTGATGAAGACCGCTTGTGTTGCGATCGAAACGTCGTGGGTTTTTTGCTTTTATTATATTCAATTAATTTAAATTTATAATTTACAATTTTTTTATTGTGTTTTTTTTAATCTACGTGACTTTACCGAAAGAACCAAGAATATGAATATGGTAAATGCGAGTTGTTGAAATGGAGGTGGTAACCCAGGTTTGGTTCAAATATCACTTGCCAATGATGCTAGTCATGGCTGGAAATCGAACTCTAATCGTTGGGTTCATAGTGCAGTGCACTATATTACTGCACCACCACTCTCCACAGTATATAGTATATCAAAATTTTAACAGACAACGAGACAATAAGTCACAGCTTCTCGAGACACTGGCCTTCCTCAAGAGATAGCGCAATAACAAGGTAATACCCATCGCTTTCACACTCACATCTGCTGCTGTGTCATCACCGAACTCTAAACAGATTTTACTTAAAGCTAGCCTATTACTAATCTCGGAGAGAATAAGGTTACTCCGAGTTGAACTCGATAATTTAGACAAGACTCTCTTACAAACACATTTAATGTTAACACAAAAAATGTCCCCTTCTGATTGGAACCAC
This sequence comes from Lampetra planeri, assembly GCF_965212315.1. Lineage (NCBI taxonomy): Eukaryota > Metazoa > Chordata > Hyperoartia > Petromyzontiformes > Petromyzontidae > Lampetra > Lampetra planeri. The sequence continues at coordinate 5,101,895 of NC_136120.1, forward strand.
GTTGACAACATGACTTCTGCTTCTGCTGACTCACTGTCAACCAAATGCAAAGCCAACCTGATTTCTAAATTCAACCTCCTATCTAAGAAGAAATCAGAGCCACAAATCACAAAGCTGGATGTCAACAAGACTATTATTAATCAGAGTAACATACCAATTTCTGACAATCTGAAAACGGTACTGGCCAAAGGACTAAATTTCACTGTCACCCCTAAATATATACCAGTAGAGGATGTCATTTCTCAGGTTGATTTTGCCCTCAGAGGCATAGGACACATCCATGCGGATGTAGCAAGAGCTGAAATAGCCACGATTCTTAAGAATGCTAAGAAACCCTCTAGTAACATTAGCAAAAACGAACGCTCTGAACTCGCGAACTTAAAAAAGAGAGATGATATAGTCATCCTCTCGGCAGACAAGGGCAATGCCACGGTCATCATGGATAAAGAATCATACAACAACAAAATCCTGGACCTACTTAATGACGGTAGTTACTCCAAAATTAAAAGCGATCCTACTAACAGCCTAACGACAAAAACCAACAGGATCATCACTAGTTCGACTTCCCTAATCGAACCAACTAAACGTCCCTCTCTAAAACCCTCGGCTGCCAGACCTCCCAGACTCTATGGTCTTCCCAAGATCCATAAAGAAGGCACCCCGCTACGACCCATCGTGTCAACGATTAACTCCCCTACCTACAAACTAGCCCGTTTTCTATTAGATACTCTACTTCCCTTCACAGGCAAGACCTCTTCGGCAGTACTCAACTCAACCCAACTAGTCTCTTTGGTCAAGGACATGGTACTATCTCCTGATGATATCCTCGTCAGTTTTGATGTAGTATCTCTGTTTACCAAAGTTCCAGTGCCTGACACCCTAACAATAATTGAGGACTTGGTCCAACATGGATTGAATTCGGATGTACCTGCGCTGGTTAGGCATTGCCTCACCAACACTTATTTTACCTGGAATGGCACCTTCTACAAACAGAATGAGGGTACCCCTATGGGCTCCCCCTTGTCACCAGTGATAGCCAACATGTTCATGGAAAAGTTTGAATCAGACGCCATCCAGACATCCACCCTGCGTCCTTCCCTGTGGAAGAGGTATGTGGATGACACTTTCGTAATTTGGCCACATGGCCTCCCAGCATTGAACCACTTCTTGGACCACATCAATTCCAGACATCCATCCATCAGCTTCACCATGGAAGTGGAGAAAGATGTCAAACTACCATTCTTAGATATTCTGTTTGAGAGGAGACCTGACAGATCCTTGGGACATTCTGTCTACAGGAAAGCCACCCACACAGATTCCTACTTGAAACCAGATTCCCACCACCACCCATCTCAAAAGAATTCTCTCATCAAAACGCTATACCACAGAGCTCATGGCATTTCTGCAACACCACCTGGCCAGTGAATTGAAACATCGGGCCCTCAGGATGAACGGATACTCTGAACGCACCATCCGCCAAGCTGTTTCTCCCACCATACAGAAACAGCCACTTGAAACTCCGATCAAAACTGTCACGTTACCATACATAGCAGGCGTGACCAAAAATATCTCCAAAATTCTAAACAAACATAAGATCTAAGTCCGATTCAGTACAGTACATAAAATCCGTGATCTAATTCCATCTGTGAAGGATGTCATCCCTGACTTGCAATACGCTGGAGTCTATAAACTGAGTTTCAGCTGTGGTGACTGTTACATTGGGGAAACGAAACGTCATGTCTCTGATCGTGTCCGCGAGCACAAGTCAGATTGTAAACACGGCAAAATTGAGTCTTCCGCCGTTGCCGATCATTGCTACAACGCAGTGGGCTCTCATGAGATTGTTTTCTCCGAGACTAAGGTGCTTTGCAAACCCTCTGGCTACCATCAAAGGTTTGTACACGAAGCCATTCAGATATACAAACACATACATAATTTCAACCGTGATGATGGATACAAACTTAGTAATCATTGGAAAGATGTTATCAACCATGCAAAAAAGATTTAATTACACATTTTTGGACCATCTTATCTGACAGGCACTATTTTACTTCACCGAGTGTTAACATCCCTAACGTTTAACAGTACTCTCTTCATTGTCAGCCAACACTGGTATAAACATGGGCATTTTCGTTCCTTTTCTATTATGTACATCCACAGTGACTTGCGCACAAACACGTCGTTGACCACGACCACGAGTACCCCCGTCCCTCTGTTAGCCCCGCCCCCCCCCTCCCGATACGTTCCATTCATTGATAAGCCCCTCCCCCCCTCCTCCCTTAACTGGTACTTAAGAGCTTACACCTTGAATCCCTCCCTCACTTGATGCAGCAAATCTGGCTGTGACGGTCCCACCTGATGACGGAGACTTGTGTTGCCTCCGAAACGTTGTGATTTTTATTGTTTTATTTGTATTAATTTTAATTTCATTTTTTTACCTACGTGATTTTACCGTTAAGAACTAAGAGTATATATCAAATGTATTTGTAACAAATAAAACGCAAGCTACAACATACGAGTAGAGATAGTTTATTGTTATTTTAGTAAACCATTCAATATACAGATCATATATTTCCTAATTAAATTAATTTAAAGTAAAAAAAAAATGTGGGTGGCTTATGTATACACGGTATAGCACACTTGTTCTGAATGGTTGAATACTCTAATTGGGATGAGTTTTGGAAATTAATTCACATTGCAAAGTATTTAAATGATGTAATAATCTAACGTGTCTACGCTTTACACGTAGGCTTTCACGGCCAATATTTGGATTCATAATTGTTTTATTTTACAGCATTGCGTTTCTACACTTTATACGTAGGCTTTCACGGCCAATATTAGGATTCATAGTTGTTTTATTTTACAACATTGTACATGGGTACGGATGTTTCACTGGAGATTAAATCCAGAGTCATCAGGCTGTTAACAGGAGCTCAGATCTGGAGTGAAAGCGGTTGCTGATCGCGGGTCCTTAAGTAGATGTAATGACGTCGTCGGCAGAGTCATGCACGTGATCTTATTTTAGTATTAGTTGATTGATTGGTTGTGACTGGCAGGTTAGTGTAATAACATGGATCTATTTTGCCATTGGTGACAAGGTGTATTGCTCTCACAACCAAGTTTGAAAATCAATGCTATTGTGATTCGAGTTAAGGGTTAACAAGATTAATCTTAAGGATTTATTGAAAATGAACATCAACAAATGTCATGGAAAACCACTTTTGGTGGGAAAAGCACAGAAGTGATTAAAAGCAAGTGACGTCATTGTACTTTGGCAGCATACTTTCGAATCAGTCCGAAGATTTTCAAATAATCTAATATTTTGCATCTAACCTATAAATATTCCAAATAATCTGAATATATAATTACAAAATATGTCATGTTCCACGAATCATTGCAGTTTCTGTACATTTTAAACTAGCCCACTCACATATGCCTTTTGTAATCAAAATATAATTTCTCAACTGTATATGAATTCATACATTACTAGTGGCTGCCTTTATTATTGATGACTATCTGAAGTAATTCCATTCCTACATATTTCGTCTCTTTTCACCTGCAGATTAAATCGCCACACGATGAGACAGGCATTGAGTCTCATTTGAACGATTCCTTCCCATTTAACAAATCCCACCAAAAGGCTCTTTTACGATGATTTTGTGTCGTGGAACAATACGGCTACGAAAATATCTCTCCTCCAAAATCACATTTCATATTTCCCCCAAAAACATTTTTGCCAAATATAATTGCAACCATCTTCTGAGGTCAGGATGTTCTCCAACTATAATAATTGTTGCACTCTCAGCAAACTGCTTCGACTGAAGCCATCTATTTTTAACACTACTTATCAAAATGTGCCTCTTTCCCCCCTTAGTCATAATTGGTTACTCCGCTCTGAACGGATGAATGCCACTTATGGGTATACAGTTGAGATGAGTTTTGGAGAAAAAAAACCAAGTCGATATTAAATAATTTACATTCTGTAATCATGTAGCGTGTCTGTATGCTTGACAAAGTGACACCGTCCAATGCCAAGCAATACCAGTTTCGCTGGGAAAGGCACAGTCGTGAATAAATGCAAGTGACATAATTTCTGTGCTTTATGGTGGGGGAGGAGGAGGGGGTTGGTGGACCACACAAAGATGCATTTTATTACGTGTAATGCACTCACAGGGCAATAACGTGCTTGTATGTGGTTGTACAGCAAGTACTGTTATCTGGTATGTGTTTTTTTTTTCTCTTCAGGCCGTTACATATTCTCATCGACAGCTATGAGCCATTACATTGCAAGATGAAGACCTCCGCATGTCTCCCGCCGTCTCTTATTGTCTTGCGATGTCGCAATCCATCTCATCCCTGTACTGTACATTTGATAATTGCACCGTACCAGCTCGACGGCGAACGTATGCTCAGATCTGTTCTTTCCTCTGGCTGATATTCTATCACCAGTCTCGTGCATCGGCCACCATCCCTTTCAGAGATGTTTCCTGTCCCACCTGCTTAATTTATTAACTGTCAATATGGCATCACTAATTTGCATTTGTTGCTCTGATATCCACGTTCCTCTTTTCGAATATCAGTGTAGTCTCAGTATGCACGTCTCCACATTAATGCAGTGGATATCACTGACAATCAACTGTCCGCCCTTACCACCCTAGTTGCCAATACAAATTTCAAATTATCTATGTCATGGCAGACAAAATTCACTGATTTGAACTTTTATTTTTCAGGCACATTGGTATTTCGCTTTTTGATTATCGAATTATATTGCACAAAAAACCCTAACCTGTTCTAGCTTCCCTACATTTTATCCTTTGGAATATTGTCTGCTTTCCATAATTACCCTCGATAAACATGATTGTGTTTTCCAGTTTGTGTCTGTCCAATAATTATTCATGTTTGTTCAGCATACTTGTAAACAACTGTTTATTTGTTCGGTAACTATCTTCAAGTCCAGCATTGCAGCCTTTTTTATTTGCTTAAGTTCTTCAATCCCTTCCTGTAGTCCATTATGGTTCGCTGATGCGAAATGGGAAATACATTACTCTATTAATGTCACGACCTTTATTTCTCCAATATCTTTTTTGTAATATCAACTTTTGCTGTGAATTGCATTGCAGAAAGCGTATCGCCTAGCCTAAGTTATTTTCTGAGCTGTGTTTTGTTACATTTTACGTAATTTTCATCTTCATAATTAGGTTTTTGTTTATCAAGGATTTGGCTTATGAGAGCTTAGATGACTGCATCGGTTTATATTGTCCTCGCATTGTGCAAACGTTTTCGAGACATTTTTCAAACTTCCCAAAATAGGACTCATGCTAGGTTTCCACGACCACTAAATAGCAAATCAAAGCTGTACCGGGCCAGGCCGGGCCGGGCCAATACAGTTATTTTCTTGTCCCAATGCATCGAGCAATGAGTTGCAGTGGACTCCACAACTGTCTACACATTCCATGTTTCTTCCCACCACATCCAAAGGGAAGCAATACTAGTTTTGAACAATGGTTAACTAATCCTTCCGTTGAATTATCCAAAGCCAAAATCTATACATTTTCATAATTTTCAAACGTTTAATATAAAGGCGACTCTGAAGTTGTCCTAACTGAGAGACACCACTTACTGCGAATCTAATTTCAGTGTTCTCCCCATGACATCACAACTGGTCCCGAGGAGTGGCCCCGGTGAAGTCATGCAGCTTGCTAAGGAAACGGAGCCACGTGGCAAAAAAAGCTGGCCAAGTGGCCCAGTTGGTGGTAACTTGTCTGGTAATGTGAGAATCGCAGCATAGCGCTCTTTGGTGGTTTGCTAACTGGGCTCTTCTCAGTGATGACAATGTAGCATTAATGAGGCCTGTATAGGTAATTGGAAACAAAATGGCAAGCCAGCCCATGAAGCGAACTTTAATTTTTTAAGGAGATAATCTAGGCTATATATTGTTATATGCAAATAACATTAGATATCAGTGTATTCTGCATATGACCGAGTGATAGCGCGTTTGCCACATGTTGCACATGTTCATGCTGAGTGGCTGCCCTGGTTAATCATACAGGTGTATGCCATTATAAAAAAAAATAGGCCATATGTGCATCATGGTCTAAATTTTCCAAACTTGAAAATTACTTGCAAAGTATTTAAATGGTTAAAATAATATCGCAACATCGCCCCTAGTGGCATTTATTTGTACAATAATGGCGCAATATCCGACATACGTATCAAATGTATGGAAAAATATTTAAAGCAATCCTCAAGAATACTGCTTCGAAACGAACATACAATTAGGATGCGCACTAATGCACGCGAGCACATACAACCAGAAATATGTCATCAGCATGTGACGAGTGAGTGATAGCCCCTCACTACAGGTGTAAGATGTCTCATGTTGCGCTCGTTAGCTGCACAACACCGGCACACACGCATTGGAGGGTGCGCGTGGTGGTGCCCAGCGTACTCTTATATCCCCTGACAGTTTATTTAAAGTATCTCTTGACCAACCTTTTCCGAAATCTATGCAAATGTTTTTTTAAATCGGTGTGGTGAGTGATCATGGTGATGAATTTCTAGGTTTTGTACTTTTCCATAAAAAAAAGTGCCCTCAGAGAGACGAATCAATGCATGGACATATTTCCCGGACATGGCAATGAAGTTTCCTCCTGTGTCCCGCAAACGTGTATTTAGCATCATCCTTAAACCACGGAGCCATGTTATCGTACTTGATTAGCCACTATGTATTTCAATCAAAACACAAAAGACAGTTACGAATAACAACACTGGCATTTTAAAATACTTAAGTGACAGGTGTGCGCGTCATATCAAACGTATCGCAGGAAATGATTGTGGCCTTGTTATATCAGAACAGATGCTTGCTCATTGATGTATACATCAAAGCTTTCTCTCCGATTCTAAATATCACTTTGAAAGTATAACGTTAGCAGTAGCCATCCTTCTTTGACAAAGCAACGACATGCACATTCAGCAGCCAATCCAATGGCTTTCAACTTAATGCTTGAATTGCTATAATTAATATCATATAACAATATACACACAAAAAACGCACAGTGATTTATACTGGAGTGGCAGTGTTGACCTGCTGTCTATAGCCCTGAGTGGTGGAAATTCCATATTGCTATGGCAGGGGCTGAGTCTCTCTATAGGACAACCACTGTTGATCTCCCCACAAAGTGTTTATGTATACTATTGACCCCAGAGGGACGATGGGCTAAGCTAACCGCCAACTGGGACTTAAACTTTTCTAGAAGTAATACAAATATCAAATTCCCGAATCGCAATATCGTTATAGTTAAAATGCATGATGCCAGATTGAGCATGCAAAGAACAGTATTTGGATTGCAAATAAAGGCACAATATAAAAAAAATAGGCAATGTATGAGGATAGTGAGATATTAGTCACACATAGACAATGCAAGGCCAAACCTAAACAACCTTAGGGGTAATATATGTAAATACATGTGTCTATTTGGCATTCAAATGTGAGCATTCAACCCCAGCTCCCTGATAGTGTACTTTGGGGACATTATCACACAAGAGCATGGTCAGCTAATTTGTGGGGGACATGAATGTCGCATGCTGTTGTCGAGGAGCAGGCTATTGTGAGCCAAATTGGCCAAATGGGAGCATTACTAAATTACTAAATTGTTCCATTTTCATTGCTTGCTAAGAGAAAATAATCCTGAACTGGATAATCATTACAACATAAAAATGGTCTCTACACGTGTATGCATTTATTTATGTACGTATTTTCTACTATATATATATACACACACACAAGGACTATATATATACGTATATATGTGAATTGAACTTCTTTCGCACCGTACGTAGCCAACCATGCTAATCGAATGTGTATGATAGCCAGGCAGTGGTGGTGGTGTTGGTGCAGACCTCTAATCCAGCACTGTGGAGGCGAGGGTTGTTGGATCGCAAAAAATTTGTGAAACTCCCTTCACATACCCCGGTGGGACAGCAAAGTGCTGAATAAAATCGCCTGTCCATTCAGAATGAGAAACAGTGTTGCCCCCTGGCACATGTGGGCTTTTCTCTTCGTGCTCCAGTTTCCTCCAACATATAATCACTCATTACTTGGCTGAAAACATCTTACTATATATGTAGTGTCAGTGATTCGGAGACGAGGTTTGTAGGAGGCACCTTCTTTTATTTCGAACATTCACGGTCTCGCCTGCACACTCTTCACAGTCGCTTCGCCTAGCCCAGGGGTCGGCAACCAAAATAACAAGAAGAGCCATTTCTTTCCAATTCGGTACAAAATTCAGTATTTCAAGAGCCGCAATGCATCTATGTACATACTGTACATACGTATATATCGTCAAGAAGCAGCCCGTAAAGAGCCGCATGCGGCTCCGGAGCCGTAGGTTGCCGACCCCTGGCCTAGCCTGTACACAACGCGAGCCGTCTAACATTGACGGCGCTGACGGAGACAGCCAACAACTCTCTGGCCGCGCAATGTCAAGTGAAGACGGCAGCGACGACGGCGACGAGACGACAGCCACGACGAGACGAGTACAATCCCAGAACCGGCAGCCTCGAGCTCCCGTTCTCGGCTCCTTTTATGCTACCAGCGCGGCCTGGCTCCACCCTGGCAGCGCCTCCCTTCTCGAACCTGCTAGCAGGTTCCAGGGGCCTCCAGATGAGGCCCTCCGTGACCCTTGCCCCAGTTACTCCGCCCTGCCAACACGCCCGTGCACACCCTCACCGGCGTGTGTACTGTCTGTCCACCACAGTTGCCGCTGCTGTCCACCAGAGCTCGGGCAATAGTTGGCGCCGACTCACCACCTGGCTCCCTTCCAGCTGTGAATCCCTAGCAACTTTCAGATGCAATTTGCATGAACTGCACTACATACAACTTAACATTTTTGAAAAATATTATAATACATAGATTGATAAATACGTGCAGGCTGCTGTCGTGGTGTAATAATTAGCATTGTCGAATTTCAATCGAGAGGCCGCTGATTCGATCTCATGTCCCGGTACAGCTGTTGAAACAATGGTGCAATAGTAATGAGTACTATAAAGTCGATTAATTGGCAGGTTGTGTGTGGTGGAGAAAAGTGTGGGTACTCCTACCTCTTCCAACACGTGGAAGAGTAGAACAGATACCATCTAGAGATTGCCTCTCGTGGATGCCCTTCCACCGCCAGTGGCATGAGCAAGAAATTAGCAACCTTGGCCTTTTTTGTTTATTTTAACTTCGAACTGAGAACGGACCACACGATGACTTAATTCGTATTTTGCCTTAGCCGTAGTGGGCCATCGGTCAGCTGCCGCTGACCAATCACAGTCACGCGAGCCCTGCCGTCTGTCCGTTCGCCCATTCATTCATAAATTCCGCAGGAATTAGTAGGCCGGTTCCTGACCTTTTGGAACTGGTAGACTTGCAATACGATAGTTTTGTTAAAAAGTATATATTTATATATAACAGGCACGAATGAAAATACAAATTAAAGGTGCTGATTCATGCATTTTTGGTGACAATAATGCACTGGGAAAGTGTTATTTTAGCTCGTAGCAATAAACACAGCGACAGCAGTATTCGTCTATTGGCCACTTAGTGGTGGAGACATCTTCATGTTTCTGCCAAGTTTGGTGAGCTCGAGGAAGACACAGAGGGGGTGAACGCTCCCTGGCAGGAGGTTACAGGGGCGTGGGTCAGGTGTTACGTATTTTCAACCTGAGGTGATTGGGAATCGTGCCAAGTCCACTCCTCCCACAGCACGATTTGTCTCTTTTGTCAACAACATCAGGTGGCGGAGGGGGAGTAGTGATGACAACAATAAGCAATGCATCGGGCAGCTAAAAACACATTCACACGCGAGCACACGCACATGAATGACTCGGGAATCGGTGGGGGGAAGGGAAGCATTCTCATTCCACGGAGCCGTGTGGCTTTAAAAACAATTATCTGCGCGGATCCCTAGCTAATAATGAAAGACAAAGGTTGGCTTGGCTCTCTGCCGGAAGCTGGGTTACATGCTTAGCATTTCAAAAACCACTTTAATCCCACAGACACAGCTTTGAAGCTAAACCCATCACTGGTGGTTTGCGCCTCTTAACTATGGAGAGAGCAAACCATTATATGATTCGAAATAGGAAATGTAGCCGTTTCTAGAAATGCCAAACAACGTAGCACCTTGGGTTATTATAAGCAGGTAAAATGTACCAATTGCTCACGCTGTAATTTATCGACTGCCTGTTTATCAATCTGTGTGCCATTCTATATATATTTTTTCTATGCCTCACCCTGAACAGTCCCGATAAATCCACCGCTGGATAAAGGCCTCCCTCCCTGAGCTATCTCCCTCCTTTACGTGTCATGCGATTGTAGCAATCCACCTAGCACCTGCAGACGAGCTGATTTCATCATTCCATCTCCTCAGTTAACGGGCTCTCGGCCGCGTTGTATTCTATTGTTATTTCTTTTTAAACACCACAGTACTAATGTAAAAAAAAATCTCGAGGTCAAGAAATAAAATGCATTCGCGTTGTCAATATCAGCGATGACTTTGTTGTTTAAATTACAGAAAAACAAAGCAAATCAATTGCTGTGTATTTATTGATTGCGATTGTTTGTTGATTTTTTTTAAGCAAAACATGTCCCATGGCTGAATGTCCTGCTGGTCCAAGTACATGAATAACACATAATGGCATCAAAATCAAAAGTGACATAGAACTTCAAGCGCAAGAAAAGTACATAAATAAAACCCTGTGTGTGTTGTTTGAAGCGTTCACTTCTGAATTATATTTAAGAAGATAAGTAAATTAATTAATTTAATTAATTAATTTACTTATAATAGTTAGCGCATTGAGCTTTCATTCCAGAGGTCGCAAATTCGAATCGATCTCCCGGCGTGGCATTTGAAATGTATACGCCACAGTCGATTAACATGACATGTGTGTGGGGTAAAATAACAGTACTTACACCTCTTTCAAGATAGCTGACCAGCATAGAAGAGTCGACTACAATATCCTCTAGAGGAGCCCTTTGGAGTTCCCTTTAGTGAATGCACTTTCAGCAGCAGCACCTTTACCTTACACACATGTGAAGATAAGCAATTCAGTGAATACATTAAAATAGTGTAGTGGACATTTAAACTAAATTACCATTTACCTAATACGGTATTTTCATTTATATATACAATATTCATAATCAACGTTTTTGGGTTAGATCGCGTTATTTATAAATGTGTCGTAACCCTCCACCACCCGACACGGCCAATCAGCAAATAAGTGTCACGTTGACAAAAGACAAATAGTTCACTGCTTTAGCCCACCGGTGTGTTGAAGCTTGAAACCACAACATTTACAAAAAAAAATTGTACTATTTGTCTTTTGTCAACGTGAAACTTTTTTTATGATTGGCCGTGTCGGGTGGTGGAGGGTTACGACACATTTATAAATAACGCGATCTAACCCAAAAACGTTGATTATGAATATTGGTCGCGAAAGCCTACGTGTTAAACAATATATACAATATGTTTGCATGGCACTTTATGTTCATCACGTGTTAGTTTTTATATTATTAAATGCATTAAAATGAGAGCCGAGGAATATAAACCATTTGAGGGAGGTCTTTGAAGCAATTATTTTTTCAAGTACTGTAATTTTAAATTTTAATCTTGGACTAGAGGAATTACGTACTGCAATATTGAGCTTTCTAATTGATGGCACTTTACCACGTACTCTGAGACAGCAGATTGTTTGTTTCATGGCAATCTAACAAAAAAAGTTCAGAGCTGTATTTTTTGGGTAAATTAAATCAAGAAACAAATTTGCTATGATGTTTGTTTTTCTTTTTCCTTCAGTCACTGCAGATATTGATTTACATGAGCTAGATCCTTTAAAATGTGTCTGTATCAATCTCATTGATAGATGTTCTATTGAAGTGCATCTGTGGTCAATAGGGGCACAGAGTTCGCATCTAATGGGATCCAATCAGGTGGTTCAGACAGTATTTAGACGACGATTTTTTTTTATTGATGAATCGATGCATCGAAGATAAAGGTCGCCGAGTGCGGTGCTGGCCACATGACTTTCTTGTGCGCCCTGCTGTCATTGATAGTGATTGCCAAGAGTGCTTGCTCCAACGGTCTATAGCTATACGAGGTAAGGTTTACATTTTTCAGGTACAAAAAACTCGAACATATAATCAGAATAAGAATATCTCACAACACTGGAAGCGGTGAGAACTACATGTAAAGTGCGTTGTCTTGGATGTTACATTAGTACGCAACTGACAAAGCTCTAGGATTTCATATCCAAGGAAGACTTACATACTTCTCAGAGCAGCTCCCTCAAAAAGAGCATGATCTTGGTGAAACCTGCACAAGTGGTTCTTGGGAATATGGACTCAAGACCCTGGTGTCCATCCCGAGCCAGTACCAGCCAGCAAGAGCCTCCTTCCCATTTGGTTGTTGGAAACGAGGCAAATAGCTTCGGCTACGGTTTTAGGTTCACGGAGGTCACGGATATAATGAATTTGAATAAAGTCCATGAATCTTGGAAAAAAGCTGTAGCAACACATTAGATTAGGCGCTTCCTTTATTTCGCTTCAAAAATGCATTACATCGAGGGAGGAGGGTGTAGGTGGGCCTGTATGAAACACATTACATTCGGCGAATCGTTTACTCCTTTACAATAAAATAGCCTTCATCTAGGAGGCGTAGGGAGCGGGCGTGAGGGGGGGGGGTGCAGAGTAGTGGGCATTACCCCACCTAATTCTGACCGTAATTTGTTGTTTTTCTCCCTGTGCCTCAGCTATGAATTTGACAAAAAAATTACCAAAAAAAAATCGTAGCCTTACAACATTTATAAGGCTGAACACTGCATTTTTTGCACTTAAATTTGTTATGTTTTTGTATTAGGATGTATAACGAGTGTATGTTTTACCTAAGATGTAGATCACATGTTTACGTTCCATTTTGATATGCACAATTTAAAACAACATTTCCAGATATTCTTGAATAGAAATTCGATAAAGATGTGTGTTTAAAAATATATATATACACAACTTCCTAGTGAGGTTGTGTGCAGAAGTTACGCTTAGCAAAGTGGCCAAGACACAGTTACTGTTTAACCATCGATCCCTGTAACTGTTAATAATAGTATGCAGCACTCATTGTTAATGCACGACGCTCAGTTAAGATAATAACATCATTTACGGCTATATAGACCTTTGTTCAGGTGAAATAAACACTATATTCGGGCTATCGTCGTCAGTTTCATTGTTAAAGCATAGAACATGGAGATGTACACATTTAATTATTATATTCGCAAATGAACTGTCTCAAAAAGGGGGAGCTATAAGAATTGGTACAAGGGGTAATGAAATATCCATGATGAAATTTGCACTGCGCGAAGGCCAGTGGAATGTAAGACGATGTGTTAGCGCAGCTTACAAAGCCTGATGTCATTGCTAAACTGCGCATTTATATTAAAGAAATTGCCTTCTCGTGCATATTCTCCCCCCCCCCCCCCCCCAAAGGTGCACTGAAGACAGCGGTGATGTGGGAATTGTTGCACCATTTACCTCAGGATTCTGATTCTGAGAAAGAGCGAGGAGAGCGAGAGAGAGAGAGGAGTGAATTGTAAATGGAGGGCCCATTTCCTTCATAAGCCAAACAAAACCACGACGCGCATTTTGTACAGTCGTTATCTTGGCAGGCCTTCAGCTATTTCTGAGTACAGTTATGATTCATATTGTAAAAATTGAAAAGTCACCCGTGGATTACTGCATTATTTACAAACATGCGCCCATCCACCTCTCTCCTTCTCTTTGTTCAGCATCACCTGTTTATTTTTAATTACATGCTACGCAACAAACGGGATCGAACAGATTGCTCTGTAATCACAATACTAGATTATATTGTCAGGAATCGAGATTTTCCAATTAACTGGCAGCCTTTTGTGTTTACACATCGCCTAATAAACAATTCATAATACATTAACAGCCTTTAGTCTCACACCACTCACGCTGCTCAGAGGAGCACAGCTTCACACCCATAAGCATTCAGCTCACATCGTATCTGTGTGGGGGGGGGAGGGGGGTTGCCAAACATGCAAATTCCAAGCAGGACCATCCTGAAGACGTGTCTTGAGACTCATTGAGCCCGACTATGTATTTAATCTGTATTATTACTATTCAGGTCACATATTATATGCATGTGTAGTGGTGTTATTTCACAAGGGCAACTTCTTCTTTTACTCCTGCGTCAGTTTATTCGAACAGAACTCCTCACGTTCAACACCACGTCTCTCCAGAGCAACTCTTCCGCTTGCGCTGTTCGCCTGCTATGCTCCGCTCGCTCCGCTAGCCTGCTCTCTCTCACTTTCCCAGCCTCTCCGCTGCTCGCCTATTTCTATACACTCTGCTAGCTACCCTACTGCTAGCCATATCACACTCAGGATTCCGCTAGCCTCTCTACTGCTAGCCTGTCTACCCTCACTCCTCCATCCTCGCCCTTGCCTTCAGCGGGGGATCAGCCAACACCACTGGAGAGGACGCGGTGTGGCGAGCGGGGTCCCGGACTTCTCTTGAATTCTCTCTTGTCTTCACTCCAACCAACTCAACTCCTCTGCCTCACACGTTCTTCTTTTATCCCCCTCCTCATTAAGTGCCCTCAGATGGCCCTCATTAAGCCGGCGTTCTCCCCATGCACGTGTTCTCCCCCTTATCGCCACTATCTCTCGCCTCCGTGGCGCCTACTCCGCGTTTGCATTTGCAGCCAGCCAATCACTGCCTCATTCCCTAATTGCTGGCGTCTCTCTGTCTGCTGTCACCCAGGCTACCCACCTGCACCTGCGTATCCTTAGCTGACCTCACTGTCTGCAACCGTGCACATAATGCAACCGCTGTTTGCAAACCCTGCGGCGTTACGCCACCACACATGTGAGGCTTTCCTGGAAAGATATATATTTCTAAATCAATTGTAAACAAAAGCTATCATAATAATGCCCAGCCCTTTGTTAATGCACTGTCGTCTTAACGCCTCGCCCCAGACTGTTGGTCATGGGTGTTTGTTCGGCTTTCCACTCCACCACATTGGTCATTGCAGGTTGTTAATGGGGCATGGTTATACATGTCAGTCATGGTGGTTTTTTGACCATACGTGACCTCGCTAGTCAGTAGGGGTTGATTAAGAGGCAGGTGGGGTAATAAGGAGTGCTTTGGTGAGATGTTAACTACCTCGCCTGGTATACAATAGGTCCGATCCCGACCTTGACGCCTGTATAGTCAGAATTTGCATCTTCTTCCCATGGTCGCATTAATGGGTTTTTTCCCTCTCCACATTTAGAAACACGCGTTAGAGCATTTGGCTGCTATACATTTCCACATGATAAGCCACTTCATTGAGCTATCATTTATGGACAGGTGGCTTCTTAAAAGGAGCTACATAGTTCAGTGGGCCTTACCTGGTTAAAAAATAAAAACTTTTTAGTTAAGTTTAGGAGTTGGGGAGAGAAGGAGTTGGAGGGGCAGGACCGGTTCAGGCCTCACTCTACTGATTTTAGTCATGGCCCAAAATAAAATGCAGCTACCCAGGTTTTATCTTGACTTAAAGCTTTCGTGACTGCAGGAATTCATATTCTTTGGGTCTTTCAGTAAAGTCACGTAGATAGGTTTATTTACCTATCTACGTGTTTATTTAAAAAATTTAACCTATCTACGTGACTTTACTGAATGACCCAAAGAATACCCAGGTCTTGTAATGCAGTGTAATGAAAAACTGATTCTACTGAATACATGTAAAAAAAAGGCAACGATACAAACAGTAATGCCATGTTCATGGCAGCCCTTCAAATCTATAATGTAAATTATGATCCCTCGAATCATTTTTGTGACCTCTTTGCAAGGCCACAAGCCAGCTCTCAACTCAGTGTCAGATTGTCCGTGTAGCAAAAGTAGCATATGCTACGGACCCTGCACTTTCAAGGGCCCCGCGCTAAATGCTTTCAAGCTATCAATTTTGGTTCAGTCATTCTGCACTTGCTCTATTACTATAGTACTATACCGCCTTCAACTTTTATGAACGACTGAGTGTTTAAGGTTAGCGATTTGTCGTATTATTTGGCTGTATAGCAAATGAAAAAATACAATTACTTTATTACGCAAGTGAAAAATATGTGTTTTAATTCTAGATTTGAAGCTTTCGTGACTGCAAGGATTCATACTCTTAGGTTTTTTCGGTAAAGTCACGTAGGTAAAAAATTAAATTAATAAAAGTAAAATAAAACTAATTAAAAAATTCACGACGTTTCGGAAGCAACACAAGCCTCTGTCTTCAGGTGGAACCGTCACAGCCACGACAGCTATATCAAGTAAATGAGAGATCACAAGAAATGCTACCCGTATATATAATGGTTGAGGGGGGGAAGGGCCAGGAACGGCACACTTTTTATTAATATGGTAAGGTGAGGCTTAAGACCAAGAGTAGACTGCATAACAAAGGACTGTGCCTTTGTTATGGAGAGGTGTGGTTTGTAACTAACACATGGCAAACATGACAAAAGTGTGAAAAAAGAAAAGCAAGTAAAACAAAACTGAAACTGGTAAGCCAGTTTGTTGTTTTACCAGTTTTAGTTTTTTTACTTGCTTTTCTTTTTCACAATTTTGTCATGTTTGCCATGTGTTAGCTACAAACCGCACCTCTCCATAACAAAGGCACAGTCCTTTGTTATGCAGTCTACTCTTGGTCTTAAGCCTTACCTCACCATATTAATAAAAAGTGTGCCGTTCCTGGCCCTTCCCCCCCTCAACCATTATATATACGGGGGAGCATTTCTTGTGATCTCTCATTTACTTGATACAGCTGTCGTGGCTGTGACGGTTCCACCTGAAGACGGAGGCTTGTGTTGCTTCCGAAACGTCGTGAATTTTTTAATTTGTTTTATTTTACTTTTATTCATTACATTTTTTACCTACGTGACTTTACCGAAAAAACCTAAGAGTATGTGTTTTAATATTTATGTGTTTTTATTTTATTTAGAGCCCTTCATAACATATGCTACAGGCCCTGCATGAGCTTAATCCGGCACTGTCTCACGGATGAGAGCTACAGTATGCCATATATTGGTTCACTTATATAAAAAGTACAAACTCTGAAATCTACGAAATAAAAAGGTAAGCGTTCAAATTGAAAGACAGCTGAAATTATCTAATATGTTTAACATTATCCCTGCCAGTTTGTGTGGATAGATTCTCAGCAAATAACTTGTTTTGCCAAGTTTTTAAGTACTTAAGTGTTTAACCTCAGCTGGAGACCATTCAACTCTCTACATATCATTCTGGTCCTTTATGTTATTGCCCTTGGAATTAATACAATATCGTAAAATGTATTTGTTGTTACATAATAAACAGCAATTGAAATATTTTGTTAATTTAAATATTGTTGAAATATGAATTATTAAGATGGGATTATAAATATATATATATATACCATTCAAACAATGAGAAAATAACTCAGGTAAAAATTTTAAGTAAATAATAAAAACACCATATCGTACTCAAGGTACAAAGTTACTTCCATTGGCTTCACAGTTATGGTCTGTACAAAGTTCTGAACCAGGACTCTATCCCTCCGTGATGTTTGATCTGGTAACCTCTCTCTTGCCAAACAGGGACAGTGGACTCGATGGGACAGTGTGGAGAAGAGGAAGATCAGCTGGAAGGATCTGTGGGCCATGGAAGCGAGGCGGTTGAGCTTTTCCATCAAAGCAACATATGACGTCCTTCCAACACCAGTTAATCTTCACCAATGGTATGGTGAAGATCCGGACTGTGCCCTCTGTTCCATGCCAGCCAACCTCAGGCACATTCTCACAGGGTGTAAAACAAGCCTCGCCCAAGGACGCTACACTTGGCGTCACAACCAAGTCCTTAAAAACCTTGCGTCCGCCCTGGAGGACAAGCGAGCTGCCACCAACTCCCTACCACCCCCAGCAGCATCACACCCCTTACGGACGACCTTTGTCCGCGAAGGGGCTAAACCACCGACGAGCGGCTCTACACCAATAGAGCGAGACCAGCTGCGCTTGGCCCGCGACTGGAAAATGCTAGCTGACATTGGCCGGCAACTTGTGTTTCCTCCGGAGATCGCAACCACCACCCTAAGACCTGACATGGTGCTCTGGTCCCGTTCGCTCAAGAAGGTCTTCATCATTGAGCTCACAGTACCCTGGGAGGACTCAGTAGATGAGGCTTATGAGCGAAAACATCTGCGCTATGCCGATCTAGCTGCCGAAGCACGGCATCATGGCTGGAACACAGAAGTCCGACCAGTGGAGGTGGACTGCAGAGGTTTTGTGGCAACATCTACAACCAGACTGCTTAGAAACCTGGGAATTAAGGGCCAGAGCCAGCGTTCGGCAATCAGAGCTGTATCGGAGGCGGCAGAAGGCAGCAGTCAGTGGCTCTGGATGAAGAGGAAAGACCCCAGCTGGGCCCCAAAGTGAGAGGGCCAGGAGGTATGCAGTCAACAATGCTTGACTCAGGGAGGAGGACGCCCCTGCCATGCATAGTCCCATGGGATGCTGGCTATCAACAACAAGGCAACTCCTATGACTAATTGGGAATGGGACGCAAGTGTAGGATTGATCACCCTGTCGCTGGCCGCCTTTGGGGAGGGTGTATAGTATGAAAGGCCGAAACACCCTAGGAACCAAAGGTTCACTACTGACGATGCGCTCCCCAAATTTCACCAGGCTCACTGTTCATGAACTCTTGGAAGTGCTTGCACAAAGGATAGTAACATCTCATCCTGTGTTCTTTGGAATCATTAAAGATCAATTCTTCAAAAAGATTACTTCTATTCACAAGACTGCCTTCATAGAATTTCCCATGGACGTATACATCGTCACTGAAATCATGTGCCCATCAAATCTAGACTCTTGAGGTTTTCAGACTG
Organism: Lampetra planeri; assembly: GCF_965212315.1. Classification (NCBI taxonomy): domain Eukaryota; kingdom Metazoa; phylum Chordata; class Hyperoartia; order Petromyzontiformes; family Petromyzontidae; genus Lampetra; species Lampetra planeri. The sequence goes on from NC_136120.1 coordinate 5,120,827, forward strand.
ATCTTGGGGTCAGATGAAAAAAAACACAATTTGTTCCCTTACACACGTGCAGGTGTAAACCTCTTCACACTTTCGAATGCAACTGTGCTTGGCCAGAAATGCAACACACCTGGGTGATCTGGGTAAAAGTAATCGTAAAGGTGCAGCCCTGCAATGTCTTGCTGGCGGAAAGTCCTCCACCATAGGGAGCTCTAGAGGTCCCCTCTCGTCATGCCGGCTAGACAACTTAGAAAATGTGGGAGTACCCACCTTTTACCCCACTGGGTGATCTGGCGAGAGAGAACGCCTCCTGCATGCTCATGATGACATATGCTGTTTAGATTCCACCACAATACACTGTCGTATCTCAAATTTTGTAGCAGATGCTAATGCCGGAATGCATATCTAAGTAGCCTTTAAAGGTACTCTACCATTGGCAGCAATATAATTCATGTTTATGAATCCATCACATTAGTGCATCGTCTTCTTGGTTTTTTCGGTAAAGTCACGTAGAAGGGAAGTAATAAAATAATAAAAAAATAAAACATAATAAAATAATTATCACGACGTTTCGGCTACAACGCAAGCAGCCGTCTTCAGGTGAAGAATGAGACACTGCCAAGCTTGGAGCTTATATATAAGCTGGGTTGGAGGTGGAAGAAGAGCGCCTTAACAAAAGAATGTGCATATCAAGAGGAATTTAGCATATTCATGGGAAATGCGTAGGAGGTGGGCGGGGGGGTTTCAAAGTCATATTATGCCCATGCATTATGCAGGATTAGCAGCATCAAAGGGAAGGGGTAGGGGGTAGCATTAACAAAGGGAGGGAATGTTAATAGTATGTAGAAGCAATGAAACATGTCAATGGGAGAGCGGTGACAGGAGACCCGCAGCGGAGCAAATAATGCATTCCCTGTGGAGAACACAAGATACACAGTCAATGCCAGTGAGTGGACTGCGGTCTGAAAGTCACCGTAAACGTGAACAACAATCAATTAAGATCCGAAATAGTTTATTACGTCCTTCCAATGATTGCTGAGCCAGAATCCATATTCTCGGTTGAAATTGTCTCTGTTTGTATATGTGGATCGCCTCATGAACGAATCTCTCATGGTAGCCAGATGGCTTGCAGAGAACCTCTGTCTTGGAGAAGTCAATGTCATGTGAGCCCACTGAATTGTAACAGTGATCTGCCACGGCTGAGGGCATAATATGACTTTGAAACCCCCCCGCCCACCTCCTACGCATTTACCATGAATATGCTAAATTCCTCTTGATATGCACATTCTTTTGTTAAGGCGCTCTTCTTCCACCTCCAACCCAGCTTATATATAAGCTCCAAGCTTGGCAGTGTCTCATTCTTCACCTGAAGACGGCTGCTTGCGTTGTAGCCGAAACGTCGTGAGAATTATTTTATTATGTTTTATTTTCACTATATATTCGACATATTCACATCACTGTCGATGCTATAGAATCACACCACTGTAGGTTTTTAAAGATTCACAATCACTGTAGACAATATAGATGCACACCAATGTATGTATATATAAAATATATATTCACATATCTGGAGGTTCTATAGATGTATCTGTGGTTATGACACAAATTCCATTGAGCATTTCCTTACAGCGACGCAGTGAAGTGACACAGTGGCAGTATAGCTTTCAGATCCATCGCGACAAAAAAATCCCATCATGCCACAGCAGATGCTGTTCACATAAATTCTCACAGCATGCTTAAATGTATGCCTTTACTCCCACAACTGTTTGTATTCATTAACCTTAATTATCAATTGTGGGGGTAGGAGCCATAATGTTTTCTCTCGTAGGTGAGTTAGGGCATGTTCTTAAGTATATGCTGGTGCAGCTGCAATATTCACAGATTATAAAATAGGTGTACTGAATCCACTATTCAAAATGTGTTGATGATATGGACATTTACACTCATGAACTTATGTACACAAGATGGGAGATTGGTGAAAATTGTGAAATTAAAAGAAGTAATGATAATCAAAATTATTTTGTTTAAATCACAGTTGCTAAGCATAGGCCCAAATACCCAAAATGCCAAGCGGCCAGCAACATACAGAATCTGAATATATATATATATATTCTGGAGGAATCCGATGAGCTATGAAGCTCTTTTTAATAGATGTCCTGTAGGGGCATGCTACTGTGGGATATTGTGCAGTTTGCATACAGAACAATATAGCAAAGTTATTTTTTTATTGATAATTGTCAACAGAGCCTGGGAAAAGAGACGATGGGTTTGAATTCCAAAGTTGCAAGTGCGAGGGAAGAAGTAGAAAGAGAAGTGCCATCACCTTGGTCAATCCACTACTGCATGAACGGCTTGGCACAACATGCAGGTCAAGGGGTGGTGGGCTTTCACCATACTTCACCACACTGGTTAGTGCTGATCGGTGAAGGGGTAGCCCAGGACTAGTTCGGATGTTCGCCGTGGCCGGGAATCGTACTCAGGTCGCTTAGATCAGGGTGCAGTGTGATAACCATTGCCTTCGCCATGCCCCGCATACTTCATCCATATTAATATGTAATTTCATAATGTCACATGATTGCTACATGCATGACATGGTAGAGTAGTTTATAAGCCCTTGTATGCACAAATACACGCACATAAAAGGAAAAATAATGCGTGCAAATGGGGATGGTTGGCCAGAAAATGTCAACAGAATTGGACATTTACATTAATGGTTCATGGACTGCTCAATTTAAACGCATTATTAGTATTCATGCTGGGTGTTGCACACGTGGACAATATCGCGCATCCTTGAGCAAGACAAAATACTCTACACACATTTCAAACTCGCGTTTTTCTTGTTTAAGGCAAACATTTTAGATTGACCTAATTTCTAATTGAAGCAAAGCAATTTAATATAATCTCCTTGTTTCTGCATGTTAATTCAGTGTAGCAGAGATTTAAGCATTTGGGCAAAGATGACAGGTTGATCCATTTAGCCAATGGCCTTTTCCATTTTATGGGTTAGGCTGGACTAAAGTGCTTTAAAATATCATAGTAAAACAACGCGGAACCATCAGCTGCGCAACATAACCTTTGGGCAGCCCCGGGGCCAGTAATAAATCCTTCTCTCTTATAAAATGCATTCTATTTGAATTGAACCGCTGCAGGTTACCTGCATGTTAACTTTCAAAACATCTATGTGCTAGCCTATAATCAATGTCAGAGCACACTCCAGTACATTTTTACGGGCATGCATCAGCGTTCCTAATAATGAGTCTCACTTGGAGGGCATGAATGTTTGTGGTCTCTCTGTGTGAAAGTAAAATGTGCTTATATATATGTATTCGCCAGGCACTGCTGATGAAAATCATAAGGCAGTCATGGAATTGCCTTATAAAAAAAAATGTTAAACGTTTTGCTTACCCAATAAAGTATTACGACAAAATCAAAGTTAGGCTTCATATGATTGAATAATAAAACGAAAGTTATTTGTTTTCCAATAGAATTTTGACGCGTGAGTAATTCGCAAACCCACCATGCTGATCGTATGAAAACAACGTTAATAGGAAGAGAAAGTGTTCGGTGTTTGCCAGGTCCACTGATTAAAAGCAAGGGGAGTGCCCATGAAAAATCCTTCCATTTTTTTGAGCGCTTGAATGAGACACAGCTGCTTGAAATGAAAACCCAAACGTGAGACGACTACTGCGAAGGTGTTCGCGATTGTGCAGTATATGCTCTCTGATTTGTTTTCGGGCAGTACCGCGTGTTGTTCGGCGCGACGTGCGACATTTTTCTCCACGTGCCGGGACATCATTCAGGAATTGATTGATTGTCCGACGACGTTTCACTTCCACGTGCTGGGGGGAGCCTCGCCAATTCCTGAAAAAGCTCCCCCAGCACGTGGAATGCACTATCGGACATCATGCCGAACAACACGCAGCTCAACCAGAAAATGCATGAAACAGCTATACAGCAAGATCGCAAAAAATCTACGCAGTAATTATCTCATATTTAGTTCTTTATTTAAAGGCAGCTGTACCCATTTATAATATTCGAAATACACGGAGGACTTTGCCATGGACCCTTTGCTGCTTTTAATCAGTGCGGTTATTGAAATATGGAAATCAGAGACCCAATGCTAGACCTTTTGTGATTTTTTTTCCTCAAGATATCAGCTCATGTTGTAGAGAATGAATCTACACGGAGATTTAATTGCAGATGCAAGCCGCTTTGTGCTGAGCTCTTGTTCCTGTTGATTCAAAAAAATCCTAATTGTTTATGAAGGTTTCAAGAAAACATTTCGTTACTGGGGTATGCATACATGCTGTTATTTATATACACATTTAAAAAAAAATATGCATACTCTTTGGTTCTTTGGGTAAAGTCATGTTGGTAGAAAAATAATAGATCACGACGTTTCGGGGAGACAGCGTCTCGTCGGGGAGACCTGGTCTTCACCTGAGGACGGCTGCTTGCGTTGTGACCGAAACGTCGTGAGAATTATTTTATTATGTTTTATTTTTATTATTTTATTATTTCCCTTCTACGTGACTTTACCGAAAGAACCAAGAAGATGAATTGAGAGGTTGCCTGTTCGCTTCCATCTCTTGGTCTGGCAGTTGAAACAATGGGAAAGTTATTATAATTCCCCCCACCGCATAAATGGGTGCACCGCGGTTATCTAATCGGCAGGTAACTTGTGGTGCGGTAAAGTGCAGGTATGCCTACCTCTTGCAATACGTCTCGTCAACGTGGAAGAGTAGGCCAACTACCATCTAGAGTTTTCTTGCGTTGAGGTCCTTCAGCCAGCAGTGAGCAAGAAATTGCAGGGCTGCACCTTTATAATACTTATTTATATTTTTCCTCTTTTGCGAATGGAATAGCTGACTCTTGGTAATTTACTTTTTTGAAGGACAATTATCGACCAGAGATTAAACAAATGTCATTCTCATTTTAATATTTATCTCACGAGAATGTTTTTGTCAGCTTACTTACCAACCATGAGACACCATTTATAGATCTAAAAAAAAGGACACCAAAATTCCAATTGTTAACAACTTCATTTCCCGCACGGTATGGTGGTTACAGCACTGTTTTCATTTGGCCATTGGCTGATTGTCACATCGACACTAATTTTAGGTGTTATTCCTTCTTTCAACCGCATGATAACCCATTGTAAGTGTTTATCCTCAAGAGTAGAAACATGGATGACTACAGTTACGTGGGGCATTATGTTAAGTACATAAATCATTTCAGAGACGAGTCATTTTTAGTTTGGTTCTGGCACAAAAACTGATCGAATTTTTTATGCAATTTTACCTTCATGAGGCCTCATTGCGTAAGATGTTGTCTCCAACCCTTATCTTATTATCACGGTTGGCTGCGTATGAAAGAAGTTCAACATACGCGTTATCTTTGTTCTCTCTCTTGACCTCTCTATTTATATTCTTGGTTCTTTCGGTAAAGTCACGAGAAGGGAAATAATAAAATAATAAAAATTAAACATAATAAGATAAAATTCTCACGACGTTTCGGCCACAACGCAAGCAGCCGGCCTCAGGTGAAGAACAGGGCTGTCGGAAAGACAGCGTCCTAATGATAGCCCTGTTCTTCACCTGAGGACGGCTGCTTGCGTTGTGGCCGAAACGTCGTGAGAATTTTATCTTATTATGTTTTATTATTATTTTATTATTTCCCTTCTACGTGACTTTACCGAAATAACCAAGAATATGAATCCATGCAGTCACGAAAGCTTTAAATCGAAATCTCTCTCTTTATTTTCTTTGAAAAAGGGCCATTGCCCGAAATGCTACCTATTATATGCTTTTTTCCTTTTAAAGTGTTATGTTGAGTGTTTTTTGGTGCTTGTGCAGCGCTGCCAGCGCAGCGGTGTCACCAAATATTGACGCCACAGGATCCTTAACATCCACAGTAGTGCAATAGGTGGGGTGCTTTTGTAATTTTCCCATATAAATTATAGGAAATTGCTGGAAATCGAACCACAGATTGGCTCATTGGACACTTATAAACTCGACAGCTTGAAAACAATGTGAATTGACAAATTTGATTGATGACATTGATCACCTCGAATGCAAAGATATCGTGAAGTAGATTGGGATTTATCCCTGTTTTAGCAAAAAAAAGTGTAAATGTATAAAGTGGTGTCTATTCAACCTCGGGGAGAAAAAAAATAAACTCGAAAGGAGCTCATTAATTTTCACAGTAAGCATACGCCGCCGCTAATTGATGCAATGCTTCCAGAATTTACCGCCGCGCACTCGCACTGTGCCTTACAACACCAAGGTAACATCAAATGCGGACTTAATTGAATGTAGAACTAATCATTTATACCTGTCGCATTATACATTATTTCAGCACGTGAAAATCTGTTTCGGCTTTGAGTATGTAAATTGTGGTGCGCAAGAGAAAAGGCATGAATGTCTAACTGCAGTGTAAAACAAATGATTGGTTGGATTGCTACTGGGTAATTATCTTGCAATTGTATTTTTTTTACATGTTATTCACTATTTATTATATATTTTGGGGGCTAATTGCGAAGAAGTATGTATGTCCTTTTTAAACTGCAGCATTAGCAAACGTGCAATTAATGGCAACATTATAATTTGGATGTAACATACGTGTGTTATTGTTTTGTAACCAATTATTTTCTTTCTCCGAGTTGAAGAGCCACCTCATTTAATACGTCCTCTGTCATAATCTGCATTTTGTCAATGCTAACATCATTCTACGATGTGTCATATTGTGTGAACACAAAATACCCTCAGTACTTGCTTTCCTTGTGTTATTGCTCGAGATGTCTGTAGTGAGGCCCTTCCATCAACAGTGGCATGAGCAAGCAACTTCAGGGCTGCGACTTTCACCTATCCCTATGCTCACCACCAACACCATAGACTGTGCAATCGTACTCCGTGCTCGGAACAGGAATTTCTAGAATTTTAGTTTGCATGTAATACTCACAATGGCCAAATGGCGAAAGCTGATAAATCACCTGCAAATTACTCAATTGGGATTACACAGAGCAGCAATATTGCCGCCTACTGTGAAAACTTGGTAGGACCCTCCTGAAAAAGAATACTCGGACTCATTGAGGCTTTCCTGGATAAACAAGCAAAGACATAGTATCGTCAATTATAACACTGGTCAACAAAAAAAAAGCATTTTTTCTAGCCTGGACTTTTGCAGCTGTTTTAGACTAATTTCAGGGTGCTGATTCCAAATCTGATCTCAGATTTGCTCTATCACATCTCATTTTTATGCTATCGGCATACCCCATTTTCATTGATTTTACCCGAAATTAACTCTGTCACTTATGATTGCAAGTTGTTGCGAGTCAGTGAGTGCTTTAGTGTTAAAATATGGTGCTGTATTTTTAGGATAGTGTGTTTATAATATAATTTAATGTAGATATCCACATTTATTTAATATTTTTCTTCTGCAGTTTTGATTGAAAATGCAATATTTGATATCTCAAAAACCTGATGTGATAGACAAAAAATTATGCCAGATTTGGAATCAGCACCCCAAAATTATCTTAAAACCGTTGGAATATCTTATGCCAGAAAAAGTGTGTTGACCAGTGTAATGTATGGGTTAATATAACTTCGTCGTTCTTTATTTCATTGACCTGCCATTTATGGAACCCCCTGCTATTTGTCGATGTTAAAGGTCATTGTTTTCTGTGGGGTCAGGTAGACAGGCAAGACTAATCTATTTCTAAAAACCTCAACACATTTGTCAATAACACTGCCTTCAAGTTAAACAATATACGTGTATATATTCGGCAACCTTTCAGGCAATGGCATTACTTTCATACGCTATGAAAAAGGGCCATTGCCCGAACGTTGCCTTATATTTTTCATTTCATTTTATGGCAGTGTTATTGACGAATGGGTGTCGTTTTTTCTTTCTTCTTAATTGTGCGGCCACACCACGGCTGACCCAGCAGCATCGTCAAATAATGTGTTTAATACATTACCATTGATTTTTTTGGGCCTCTTTGCAAACAGGAGGGCAGTGGCACCCAACCATTCGGGACCATTGGATCACTGAACCCTCAACATGTCCTCACTGACCGCCACGCACAAACAACATAATTTAAAAACGTAAGCTTCACTCAATCTCAGAATTTGTAACAGTTCCACAGATCCACAGGTTGGGAGCCACCGAAGGAGTCACAGGACCCTGTTCGTAAATATTTGGAGTTTTGTTGTGTACGCTTGCAAACACATTTGGTTTAGCACCGACGCGAGCAAGTGTCCAAGAGTGTGGCTAATAAACGTTTAAATTAATAATATCCATGTATATGTAATGAGAGAGCGCCATCGAGGAACGACGATGGGCTGTATAGGCACTGCTGGGTTATTCGTAGCCAATCAGAGCTAAAGGTTCCATCTGGGCCAATGGTAATGGGCGGAGCTCTGGGGGTACGTTCGGGGAAGCGTCCGGAAGGTTCCAGGAGGGGGCGTGACTAGAGGCGGGGCTTAGCTCCGCCGAGAGTGATATAAGGAGAGGCAGGGGGAGGACTCGGGGTCGGTGTGGGAACGTGGAGTCCCGGACTGCATCTCCGCCACCTCGTCACGCCACCGGCCACGTGGCAACCTCTGGGCCCGAAGCCATCTCTACTCCCTGCGTGCCGCCAGTCAGCGGGGAGAGAGTGACCATCTGGAAAGGGGGTGCGGAGCTGAGCAGTGATTATTAATAAAGAAAAAGACGGAAGTCATAAGTCGTCGTGGAAGTGCTTTATTACATATATTTTTAAAAAATGTGCATTGAAAAGGGGGACCGATGGCTCACCGGCTATTTTTATGTTGTGCTTTACGTGTTTACGGACAAGCAGCACGTTCCATCGTGCGGTGAAAAAATATTAGATCAAATTTGAGAATAGGTTGATGGCGATATCAGGCTTTACTCTTTGGTTATTTCGGTAAAGTCACGTAGAAATAAATAAAATAATAGAATATGACGTTTCGATTGTAACACAAGCAACCATCATTAGGTACAAATGAATGAGTAAACAAACATAGTAAACTTGGAAATATAATGCAATACATCACAGAGAGTCGGCCAACAAAACAGTCAACACCCCACCTGGTTGATTACGTTCTTCCAAAGATTGCTAAATTTGAGAGAGAGACAAAACATAGACACGGAGACACACAGACAGACACAAGCAGAGAGAGACTCACACAGAGACAGAGACACACACATAGGCATACAGAAAGACAACGTCTCTGTCGAGGCCTTAACTAGAGAGAGGGGGGGGGCAGAGGGGGAGTTGTGTGGAATTACTGCCCATAGCGGCCGGAGGAGAGGTTGAGCGTTGTGTGGGATTACTGCTCATAGCGGCCGGAGAAGAGAATGGGCCTCTCCTCTGGTCGCCATGGGCAGTAATTCCACACAGCTCCCCCTCTGCCCCCCCCCCTCTCTCTCTATTTAAGGCCTCGACACAGAGACGTTGTCTTTCTGTGTGCCTATGTGTGAGTCTCTCTCTGCTTGTGTCTGTCTGTGTATCTTCGTAGCTATGTTTTGTCTCTCAACTTTAGCAGTCCTTGGAAGAACGTAATCAACCAGGTGGGGTGCTGACTGTTTTGTTGGCCGACTCTCTGTTGTCTTGCATTATATTTCCAAGTTTACTATGTTTGTTTACTCATTCATTTCAACCTGATGGTTGCTTGTGTTGCAATCGAAACGTCGTATTCTATTATTTTATTTCTTTCTACGTGACTTTACCGAAAGAACCAGAGAGTAATTCCTGCAGTCACGAAAGCTTCGAATCTAGTTTGATATCAGGCTTGTCTGTGTATATTGCTCCATGGTTAGTTTATTATTAAAATACCACTCAAACCAAGTAAGAATTCCAATTCTTTGTTGTGGCACTCTCAGTATCTGGACCGGGGACATTATTAGTGATTTCACGTGGTAATACATTTTACCCGAGAGCATAATCCAGGGGTTGAGATTACTATATAATAACTGTATAATCTCAGCCATGGTGGTTGAGTGTCATGAAATGGCAACTCAGTAGGCATGTTACGATGCATCGGTTCATCGAGTAAACACCCATTCTCATGTTCATGAATGTATGATTCAGAATTCAAGGAAATTGTACGTAAACTGTTATGCTCGGGTTATATTGCTGCTGACAGACAAACTGTAAATGTGCGCTCACAATTTAGACGCAATACAGTACAATCAAATAATTTGACATGAGAAGATAAGAATCAACGCTTGATTCAAATCACGACCCCAAATCATAACAGTTTGAATGCATCACTTTGGAGCGGTGGTTGGATTGAATTGTTGAATGCCAAGGATCTAGGCAACTGAGTTATGCGGCTGCCTTAAACGTCTCTTAAACAGCTGATGTTCCTGCACTTACCGCGCCAGAGGCATCCACAGTGTGCGCCTTTGGGCCTTCTACAGGGTAACTCATCTCGGGCTGCAGCGAAGGAGAGATTCTCTGCAGTCTGGAGAAAATCAGCACCTACATTCACAGTCAAAGAGCGCAGCGTGTACTCGGCAATAAACATTTATTTAAACAACTCGCAGATATTAGCTTGTTTTATGCTCCCCCCCCCCCCACCTGTGCTCATCTGATTTACAGTTCTCAACATTGCTTAGTGCTCTATCCTACTCGTAATCAGACGTAGGATTCTTTTGGGAGGTGACACGTGACCCAGGTGCATTAGTCAAAAGTATTCGGTACATGTGTCCTGCAATGACAAGCAATTTTGTGCCGCGGTATTAACAAGTGTTAGCGCATCTGGTAAGTGGGAAGCTCTCTGAGCTAGTCGAGGGTTGGCAGGGATTTTTAACTTCCTTTCTCGTTACGTCTTGCCAGCGTTGCCTTCTTCAGTACATTATCCATCAATGTCTGGCCCATAATAGCTGTTTGTTTTAACCCTGAGAAATGGTGGGAGCTGGGCAATTTTTTTTGCTTGACATACATTTAATTTCAAAGACTGCACGGGATTGTTATGTGAGTGAACAGAAGAAAAACTACGTGGGTTTGTTATACACTGGACTGGAGTATCGTCAAGCACCAACCATGAAACCAAAATGTAATTTGCAATTGTATATGTTTAATGCTCCATACCTGCGATGTGTATATTTACCAAGAAAATAACATTTCTTATTACAGCCACTGGTATTTCTAAAGTTATATATATATCTAGAAAAACATATATACATCCAACTATGAATGGATTTTTTAACAAAATGTTATGGTTTTGAAAAGGAGGAAAATCGGCGCAGGTGAATTAGGTAGGAGTAACCAATTCCAGAATCTCATAAACAATTTCCACTTCAATAGCCAATGTGCATTAATACAACTTTGACCCACAGAGCTCTCTCACATTCTTCACGAGTATAACATAATTCATGAATACATTACAATCTTGCAATGCTATTGATGTGAAGTTGTTTTCATAATAGCACGATATGTACGTACTGCATAAATAATGACCGTGTGTTTTTTTGTTTGCTTGGTAATAAAAAGAAGATTACATTCCAGGTGCATAGCTTTGGTTTTATTATTCATCTGGTTTCCATATCTTGACATTTTGTGTTTGCCTCATTTTTGCATTCAAATTTCATATATGTATGATCCTTTGTATCAAATGTAATACTTTGCCTGGTGGGGGGTGGGGGGAGTCAAATCCACCAGGCATTTTAAACATACCTTCGTGAAATCTCATGCATGTTTAAAGATGCTACGTATTCCAGAGAAATGTGTTGAAAAATTAAATAATGCTTTATATATTTTTGTTATATAATGATTTACATGTTATTTTCCACATAGGGCATCAGATAGCTCGTTATTTCTTTCAAATTTATGTTTACTGGCACATCATTGACTTTGCATTGAGTCGCTAGGCTATGGGCACTATTTCAGAATGGTATTGTTGTTTAAAGTACTAGATCCAGTTTTATTTATGGTGGAAAAACAGATTGTGTATATAAAATGTCAAATTGAAATGGCGTGCATCACACTGTGCCATTAAACGTTAAACACTCCCTTTGCCTTCAGAACACTGTTGATGGTTACACAAATGTGACATTTTTGTGCTAAGTGTCGGAACACGTATTTTTTTGGCAAACATTTAAAAATCCAAAAGTGGTTCTATTCAGATGTCATAATTTGAACTTGGAGCAGTAACCATGTTTCCTAAGTGTAGTGCTTCCAAATCACTTCTTAGCAGAATAAAATGTTCGTGTAATGGGGTCATAGGCACTTACGACAACCAGTGATTAGCACCGAAATGGCTAATGCCATCACCTTTAAGCACGCCCATTAACAAACTCAGTGATTTGTGGGTTGTGTTGGTGGAAAACACAGGGATCATTGTCAACGTCATGTATTATTTACACCGCGCCTCCCATGCAGTGGTACATCTTAAGGAGGGGCAGCCACCTGCAGTACGTCTCAGAGCGTGGCAGCAGAGCAAGTAGGCTGCTGATTGACATTCCATTGATGTGGCCGCAAAATACAGGAGCTTATAATAATTATTTTATCAAAGGAAAAGCAGTCCCACAACCACAGACTTCGCTGCTTGTGATATCTGTGTGATGCCTCGTGAGGATAATGTGAGATCGTATCAGCTCCTTTATCACAAAACAGGTAAACAACTTCCAGTAAGGTAACACCAGATGCGATGTATTCATATCTCTACGACCAGCCTTCTCTTTCCAGGAGCAAAATGTTACATCTATTCCTGAATGTTGGAGCATTGCTGTGTTGCACTGGCTGCTGTGAGAATTACCAAGGTACTGTCTGTGCCTGAATTAATGAATATTTAAACACTATATATCCGGCCCAGGCTATTGTGACCAACACTTGACAGATTAAGAAAAAACATGAGAAAGGAGCAATGGCGTTTAGAGACAAATGCCGTGTCCTGGAAGGTTCTTCCCTTCGATCAGGAATGCTTGAAGTGTACTGGTTAAATACAATAACAAAATAATAAATGAAGTGTTTAGTATTCAGCGGACTAAAGGTTGGGACAGAAGAGGCAGCTAATGGGTACATTTATGCCATTGAGTCAAGCCAACAGGCTGCATCTTCTAAGAAATGTTAAATTGAGAAGTATTCCCCTTCTAACAATGGCACGTGAAATAAAAGATGCTAAAACTAGAATTAAAATAAGATATTTTAAGTGGTCAAATACTAAACTTGGATCGATATTATAATGAGCCTTTGTAACATTGAAATTGCCAGCCGCTGATGCCACCACAACCTTGCCGCCACTGTCCACCTTCCGCGAGCCCCCGCAGATGTTGCACAATCAACACGTGACCTCAAAGATGTGCCCTGATAGTAACCCACCATCTGCTCTCAGGTCTTGCCCTTGGTCGCAGACTCATGGAGGAGACCACTCCAAAGCTTGTCTTGGCAAGCAGACATCCTCCATCCTTCACACGTGTCTGACCCAGAGCAACTTTTTAACACGATAAACTTTATGTATATCGGGAATAGTGGACAGTTTTGCAGTTTCACTCTTTGCAATTCATCAAGGGTCCCATCTGTCGTGACACCACATCTAAGTGAACGTCAATCTGCAAGGCAGACTGGACCAGCGTGGCTAGTTCTGGGTTGGTGCCGAGTGCTACAGCTGCATTGGGGCAACAATGATTTGCCTTCATGTAGGAATCTGACCAATCACGCACAACAAATGCATATCGTGTTTGCTATATGGTCTGCTGTTAACATTTTTGGAAAATGCAATTTGTCACGGATTATTGAATGAACGTTTCCCCGTATTTATCTCTAGCTCTGCTGGTGTGTGCTTTTCCGACTCACTCGTCATCCATACCCGACCTCTCAACGTGATCAACGTTGGCTGGAGTAAAAGCAGTGTCTGGAATACCACTTCTGTCAACATCACAAATACGCACAAACAAACATCCTTATTGCAGCTACTTCATCAAATTGTAAACTTTGCCACTATTCATAACATATGAGCTCAATACATTCGTCAATAGTGTGGCCGAAAACATATATACACAGTATACTTCGGGCTATGGAAATTCCTCATAGTACATCACGATCCATACAGTCATTACCATGTTCCAGCTTCATTGTTTGCTGAATTACACGTGTCACAACCCTCGAGGACAATATAGAACAACAGATCGTTAGCCTTCTAATGTGCAGTTATGCAAGGGCACCGCCATTTATAATTACTTATATCAATATGTATATATTTGTTTGAAATCATATCGTGAAACATGAAGAAACAAAAATTTTCACGTGAGTACCAGTCATGCTCCATTCACTATGAAATGGTTTTTTTAATCGAAGTTTTTAGTTTAATACAATTTGCAGAATTATTATTAAAAGTAACCTCGTTCAAACAACCCTCGTTTTATGCATATGCATGCACTCGGGTAAACGATCATACACTCATGATGAGAGCATGTGGCCAGAGTTACTGATCATCGTCATCATCATAATCATTAAAAAGAGTGCATGGTTGGCTGTGCACCTTCTGACGAGGTGGTGATGTGGTTACAGCTGTCAACTCACACTAAGTAGGTGCCCAGTAATATTCTTCGTCAGGAGTTGACTCCCCCCATTATCGTTATTCGTCAGAGTTATATGGAATGAAAACTATAGCTTTGTTTATGGTGCATTGGTGTATGCGTAGGACTCGTATCTCGTTGTCTTTCTCGTCTTGTTTATTCACGCGTAGAGTTCACACCTCCTCCTCATCATCGCTCCGTGTCTCTCCGTTCGCTCCGATGCACGACCCGCCATTAACAACACTCCATGTCTCCCCGTTCCTACCGTACACTGTATTCTCTCTATCCCCTGCTACCGTACACTGTGTTCTCTCTATCCACTGCTACCGTACACTGTGTTCTCTCTATCCTTATCGTATCTATTCCTGCTCACTGCTGCTCCGTCTCTCTCCCGGGCACCAACCACTCCAGCTCCAATCCCAACCAAGACTCCCGTCTCTCCGTTACGCTGTCCCCTTTATCCCGGCACCAATCAGTCCCAATCAATTATCTCGTCCCCCGCTTTGCTACTCGCCCCCAGGCCCCCAGCCTCACGTGACCATGTTATTGCCACCAGGCCGGCGCCGGTCATTAGCCACTCACCCTCCTGACCAATCACCGGCCTGCGTCCTCAGTCACCCCTAACACCTGTCGCGTCTCTTAACGACCCCCCCCCCCCCCTTAATGCCACGACAACAACAACCGTGTCCTCAGATGCTCCCACTGTACTCTGCTCGCTTGCCTAGCAACAGCACGCGTGGCGCGTGATATTTCAAGTCCTACATCACCCCCCCCCCCCACCCGTTGAAAAAGTTAGCCGTCCCGGCTAAACTCAACGCGTCACGTGGAAACACAACATACAAGGAAAACACAATATACAACAGAATGTACACAATCCCCAACTCCCAAAGTTTTAAGAAAAAGTCAATCGTCTTGAGCAGGTTCCCGCAGCCGGTCCGTCACCTCAGCTCGACTGAACAGGGGGCAGGGCATCTCTGTCCGTGGGTGCAGGGCAGCGTCCTGCCCGAAACGTGCGCCCATCGTCGTTACACCGGCCATTCCCCGATGAGACCCCAACGTGGCCTCGTGTGTCCCTGGGTGTCCCCTGACTCAAAAACGGCGATCCTGCAGACACACGGGGGGTAGACTGCTGAGGTGCGTCCTTCCGTCGCCGCAAAGTACGCTCGTCGGACACATCCAATACAGGCTGTTCCGGGATGGGAGATGACGCATCATAAGGCACCACATATCTCTTCAAGCGCGACGGGTGAATGTGCCATAATCGGCGACCGTATCGAATCCTCACACTCTGATCCCGACGAACTTCTACAATCTCAACGGGCCCCTGCCAGGGCCGATGGAATTTCGGTGATGTGCCTACCGGCACCATCGGACAATGTAACCAGGCCTTGTCCCCCACCTTCCATGGTTCACGTGGAGGCTGCGTACCGTGCAGGCGCTCATTAGCCGCCTGCCTTCGTTCCGTATTACCCAGCGAGGCCTCCCTGGCCTCTTTCAACCGATCCAATGCCTCACGCATGGGGACAGGCACCGTTGGCGACTTTCCTTTAGATTTCACCCCCAGCCTGACCAAGGCCAGGGCTTCTGGTTCACGACCATACATCAAATAGAAGGTTGAATGCCCTGTTGAAGCGTGCGGGGCTAATCTATAAGCGGCCAAGGCCGCCGGGACATGAAGATCCCAGTCTGTCTGAGTCGAATTAACCTGTTGGCACAACATAGACGTCAATGTTCGATGAAGACGCTCGACCATCCCATCGGTTTGCGGGTGGTATGGGGATATTTGAATTTTCCATGTACCCAATGCGTCACACACCTCCTTCAATAGGCGGGATGAAAAATTCTTCCCTGGTCCGTAAGCAGGTGCTCCGGGGCACCTTTGTCAAAAACGTAACCCTGCAGGAAGGCCTCCACGATCGATCCTGCTGATTGGTCTGCTAGCGGCCATGGCATAGGCCACCGAGTGAGGTACTCGACCCCCACAAGCAAGTATTTGTGACCCCGCGGGGTAACGGGGAACGGTCCCAGAATATCAAGGGCTACAATCTTGTTCACCCGCGAAACACGTATCGACTGCAATGGTACCCGATATGGCTGTGCCGGTGCCTTCTGCCGTGCGCACTCGTGACAAGCCTTAACATGCAAATGAACATCATTCTGTAATCCTGGCCAATAGAAATCGTTACTCAGAGTCGAAGCCGTTTTATTCTCCCCCAAGTGCATCAATCGCTCGTGCGTGTCGCGAATAAGTTCCCCTCTCAAACATAGTGGTACCACAATACAAAACTTCTGCAAGACGACATCCCATCTGACCAGGAGGTCGTCAACGAGTCGAAGAAAAGCCCGATCATCCGACTGTTTGGAACGAGAGGCCCGAAGCCTCATTTTGGTAAGCGAAGGATCATCCACTTGCAAGCATGCCCAACAATCCCGTGACAATCCCAGCAACCCAGGCTCTTTCGCCGGTGCTTCGTCAACCCGGTCTGAATCGGCTGCAGCGGCCATGGCCGGAATGCCCTGCAGCGGCGGCCCGCAACACAGCGATCCCTTGGAGCATCTACACAAGCCCGATGATTGAGGCAATCGGGACAAAGCATCCGCGTTAACATGATGCGTCCCTTTCCTGTGCTGGACCGTGAATGAATATCCCTGCAGGACCTCAAGCCACCGGGCCATTTGGCCCGAGGGTTGATCGATCCGCAAGGAGTACTGTAGTGCCGCGTGGTCGGTGCAGACCAAAAATTGCCGCCAGTACAAGTATGGTCGATACAGCTGCACAAAGTGTACAATCGCCAACAATTCCCTGCGTGTTACACAATATCTTTGCTCTGCCGGGGACAGTACACGGCTGCCATACGCGACGACCCTTTCAACTCCGTCAATCGTTTGCGACAATACAGCGCCGATGCCCGTATCACTGGCATCGGTGTCCAAAATAAACATTTCCGCAAAATTTGGATATCCAAGCGGTAGTGCGTCCGCCAAAACGTCCCGGAGCGTTTCAAACGAACGCTGTTCCTCGTTACCCCACAGAAACTTCTTACCCTTAGCAGTCAGCGTGTGCAGCGGCCTCGCAATTGTGGCAAAGTTTTTAACAAATCGACGGTAGTATGACGCAAATCCCACAAATCTACGTTCTTCCGACACTGTCTTAGGTACTGGCCATGCACGTACACAACTGGTTTTCTCCGGGTCTGTGGCGACCCCCGCTTCACTGACCACATGCCCCAAGTATTTAACAGACGTTCTCAACAAATGGCATTTTTGGGGTTTAAATTTCAAATTGGCGTCCCGCACCCTGCCAAACACAGCCCGTAGCCGCTGCAAATGTCCCTCAAAATCCTTACTGAACACGATGACGTCGTCAAGGTATATCAAACATGACTCCCACTGTAATCTAGACAAAACAAGTTCCATCAATCTTTGAAAGGTGGCTGGCGCGGAGTGCAGCCCCATCGGTAGCACATTAAATTGGAACAACCCTTGCGGCGTGCAGAAGGCCGTCTTCGGTTTAGATTCCTCATCCAAAGGCAATTGCCAAAAGCCAGACAAGAGATCCAAAGTGGAAAAAAAGTTTGCACCGGACAATGCGTCCAATGAGTCGTCAATGCACAGGAGCGGGTATGCATCCGCCACTGAAACCTTATTCAATTTGTGGTAATCCACACAAAATCGTAGAGAACCATCTCGTTTTATAACCAATACGATCGGAGCTCCCCATGGGCTGGAAGAATGGGAGACGAATGCAATCCTTTTCCAGCGGGCTCACACGGTGAGGATTCAATCGAATTGGGGGCGCATCCCTATTATCAATGTGATGTCGCAATAAGGTCATGCAACCGACATCAAACTTCCCTGAGCTTAAAACGTCCCTGAATTCCCAAAGCAACTCCCTTAACCGCGTCAGCTGCTCGGGTGTCAAATCGTCGTTGCATTCATACAAATCGCGAAACCAGCTCGGTTCCTCCTCCACCCGTGGCAGCGTGTCACTACCCCCAGTTGCCAAACATGCATCTCCTTCCGAACCCCGCGTGACCGACGCGTGCGCCAACGTAGTCCCCTCTTGAATAACGACTGGCTCGTGCCCCGTGTTCACAATCTGAATGAACGGTTAGGCCATCGCCAGCACCATCGTAAAAGCACCCACCAAAGAGGGCATTTGTGCCACGGCATTTGAGGGCGACAACAGAATGCCTTCCTCCAAGTTACCCACTGACAGCCCTTTTTTCAACCTTAACGGCACAAGCATCTGCGTCGCAGGCGGAACGCGCACCGTGCCGCTAACCACCGCCTGAACCACGGCGTTGACACGAGCAAATTTAGACGGAGTTCCCAAAAATTTTAGGCACTTCCCAGATGGCAATTCCAATTGTCCCTTTTCAATCTAAATCTTAATTGGCATCTTTTGCAAAAAATCCGTGCCTAACAAACAAGGTACAGCCAAAACAGACGAAACCAAAATGTATCCAGTTACGCACACCTCCCCGACTTGTATCGTTGCAAGTACTCGACCCAAAATTCCCAAACTGCCCCCATTTGCTGCTATACACGGTCCATCCACAGGTTCCAAAACATGGGGCGAGGTTGGTAATAATCGGAAAGTTTGCAAGGAAATAAGTGTCGCCGAAGCCCCCGTATCGACAATGACTCAAACCTGAACCCCTTGAACAAGCGCCATCACATCCGACGAACCCGGCGCGGCTCCCAAAACACGATGAGCCAACGCACCCCATACAGCATTCCCCTGTGCATCATACGAAGGGGGATCAACAGTGTGTGGTGTCGCGGATGGGTGAGATGTAGGATATGGCCGTGTATTGCATGTGTCGCGACTCGCCTGATAATCCTGCGCTGGGTAGAATCCCCGGTTGTAGGCTCGTGATGATCGCGGGAAGACGCCTCTCCGTCTCCAGCAGTCCCATGCGAAGTGTCCTCGACGCCCGCACTCGTAGCACGTCAGCGGACCGCCACGTCCGCCCGTCCCCGAGCGGCAGGGTGGGCCTCCATCCGCCCTGACGCCCACCACCAGGGGCTGTAGTGGAACCGCCGATGGCTCGTCGCGAAGATCCAGGTTGACCTGGATGTTCCTGGCAATCTGCAAAGATGACCCGTCGTCGTCGCTGTCGCTGGGAAGTGAGAGGACGACTCGTAGCTCCTTCGCCATCTGCAACAGCTTCTCCTGGGCCAAGGAATCAAGGGCAGCCTCATTCATTGCCGGGTAAGCCGCTTGGCCGAGGGTCAATAGCGCACTGCGATACGCGAGGGGAGATTCCCCCCCCGCCCGTTACCGCAACTGAAACTTGTGCTTGGCGACCGATCGAGGTTCATAAATGTCCTGCATCGCCGTGAATATCCCTGACAACGACAAGCGAACCCCCCGAGGGAGGCCGTAGAACGTCGCCAGCGCGTCGTCGTCCAAGGCCGTTGGCAGGGCCCGTAGCGCTTCAGCTTCCGTCCACCCGAGCGACTCATACGCTGCCCGAAATCGTCGTGTAAACGCCGTCCAGTCACCGACTGTAACCTCGAAGCGTTCCACGTGCAGTCGGCGTGGCGTGCTCGAAGGCAGCGATTCTGGCTCCTCCCCAGCATCCAGATATGCACCTGGCGCATCGGGAGATCCAGCCGCGCCGCCGGCCCCCGCAGATGTAACGAGGTCGTGCGACCGCTGATCTGATCCCGTCGGCGCCCCCCGTACCGTCTGCATAAATTGTTCAAATTCTTGCGTGAGCGCCGCCATCCTGACCTCCCACGCTGCCAGCGTCGCTCTCCATACGTGAGGCGGGCTCAGCTCATCCTCGTCATTCGGGTCGCCCTCGTCACACGGCGGCGCCCCATCAGTCGTGTCCCCCGGGGAAGCGGGAGCCTCCACTCCCGATGGAGGTATCACGTCCGCATCGCTGCTCTCGGCCGACGAGGCCGCCGGCAAGTTCTTCTTCTTCGTAACTTTCTTTGACATATCGGCGTAGTTCTTCCAATCACTTCTGACACCAGTTGTAGGACTTGTCTTTCTCGTCTCGTTTATTCACGCGTAGAGTTCACACCTCCTCATCATCGCTCCGTGTCTCTCCGTTCGCTCCGATGCACGACCCGCCATTAACAACACTCCATGTCTCCCCGTTCCTACCGTACACTGTATTCTCTCTATCCCCTGCTACCGTACACTGTGTTCTCTCTATCTATTGCTACCATACACTGTGTTCTCTCTATCCACTGCTAACCATACACTGTGTTCTCTCTATCCTTATCGTATCTATTCCTGCTCACTGCTGCTCCGTCTCTTTCCCGGGCACCAACCACTCCAGCTCCAATCTCAACCAAGACTCCCGTCTCTCCGTTACGCTGTCCCCTTTATCCCCGCACCAATCAGTCCCAATCAATTATCTCGTCCCCCGCTTTGCTACTCGCCCCCAGGCCACCAGCCTCACGTGACCATGTTATTGCCACCAGGCCGGCGCTGGTCATTAGCCACTCACACTCCTGACCAATCACCGGCCTGCGTCCTCAGTCACCCCTAATACCTGTCGCGTCTCTTAACGACCCCCTCCTTAATGCCACGACAACAACAACCGTGTCCTCAGATGCTCCCACTGTACTCTGCTCGCTTGCCTAGCAACAGAATGCATGGCGCGTGATATTTCAAGTCCTACATATGTAAGAGGGGAGCGGTAGTTTAGCGGTGAGCGCGCTGCGCTATGAACCCGGCCACCTGAGTTCGATTCTCGCTCACGGCCAACAACAGTGATGATTATTTGAACCGGTCATGGGCCTCCACTAGGTTGACTCAGCCTCAAATTAGTACCTGGTGCGATGCGTAAATATCGCCACTAGGGAGACAAAGGGGGCCGGGCGTGCTGTTGGCCACCCACCCCCTCGTGTGCCGTGCCAGCCTTCATAGGTGCTCGCTAACAGCACTTTCCATCAACAGTTTGTTAAGGCTACAGCATGGGGGATCTTTGTCTTTGGTGAATGTAGAGAATGGCTCCTGTCATAGGAACGTGGAAATTACATCCACCGTCTTTCAATGAGGATGAGCGCCAGGGTGTGACTCTTTCCCCCTTTAGCGGATGGTTCTGATCTTTGCATTTGCGCAGTAGGTTTATGCGTGCATGTTGCGTTCGCCCTGGAATGATAAGCAAGTGTTAACTTTCAGTGGCAGCTGATCAAATATTTACCACGACGAGAAGGTTTGTCACCGGTGGTGGAACTTTCTGCACGTCAAAATAAAACCGAACACGTGGAGCGTGCCTCTGTTTTCACTCACTGTGCAGGTGTTGTGAATGAAACAACTAGAGTCCGTAACACATTTTGTGTTTCTCATTTTGCAGTTCTTCATGGTGTTGTACCCTTTCCAATATCTCGGTGTGTAGCGTGTTTGAATCCGGAGGACCCGTGGTGCATATTTTGCCGTGCAATTCTCATTGTGCGGCAGAATTTAAGGGAGAGATATTTAAAGATACATTAAAATAAAACAATATATAAAATATGTTTTCTGATCAAAATGAAAACTGAGTTGAAACTGATGCTGTTTTTTGTAAGAAATAAAATAGTTTTGTCAACAATCAAACATCACTGAAATAGGCATAAATATAAATATATATTTTGTGCAAAAGGAAATTACATATTTTTATTATTATGCAGCTGAAAGATAGATGCCTCTTTAGGTAATTCCATTTGGTCACCGGTGCACAATTATTTCCATTACAGATACAATTTAGTGAACATAATGGAACTAAATCAGTTTGACCCAAAGTGACAATGTTGACCTGAGCCCCGTGATCAGCGAATGGCAGCCGCGTGGGTTAACGACAGCCTGCAAACAATGCATTTGTACAAATACGTGATCTCGTTGTTTGAATGGTGCGGTGGAAATTCGTAAAAAAAAATATCCGAGACCTGCATTAGCTCAACAAAGATTGGATCTCGAGTGAGTTTGTACGGAGCTTAGTTGGCAGAAAATTCATTAAATCACTAGGACAGCTTCATATCAAAATTGTCATACGCAGTATTAGCAGAGCACAAGGTGTGATAACAGGTCTGTGATTTCCCCAATGTTTAAATTAAATTCCTACCATAAATTGTACATTGCACTTAAATCCATTAAAAGCAGGAATTTGTATATAAAATACTGTAACCGCATAAAATTGTCATTACTTCAGGATTTTCTCTTCGATTGCAGCGGGATTTTTACGTCCGAGTGTCCTGGTTCTTCCAGAAATAGAAGTATTACGTTGGCTTCCCTTGCTTGTCACATGGGCTGTCACTGGCATTGGTTATAGATAGCTGGGGTAAGTGTTCGGGTGACTGTTTAACACAGCTCAAATCCCTCAAGCTTATTTAAGAGAACCACTTTGTTTTGAGGGACTTGCAGGGAATCAGGCTACACCCCATCAAAACAGTGCATTTTGTGTGTGGTGAATGTCAGTTCTTGGTTATTCAATGCAACGTCAGCTTCATGTCATTTAATAGCAAATGAGATTGTGGTAAGAAATGCGTAACGTCTGACGCTTGTTTTTAAAAATAAGTTGTGAGTTAATATAAATAACATAATTAAAAAATCATAATACAACATTGTATATTGTGTTCTTATACGTGGTCAAACTGACCGTTGTGATATTTGTTTTTACTTTAATTGTGAGGGATACGGCTGTAAAGAGATTATGGGCGTGATTCATGTAGAGTTTGTGTCCAAATTTGACCGTGACTGTAACACTGATGCTTACCGTATAAGCAAATGGTTCAAGCTTTAGCCTCCAAAGCTTGGATTTAGCAAAAAGTGTCCACAGACTCGAATAATAAACACATC
Source organism: Lampetra planeri (assembly GCF_965212315.1). Taxonomy (NCBI): domain Eukaryota; kingdom Metazoa; phylum Chordata; class Hyperoartia; order Petromyzontiformes; family Petromyzontidae; genus Lampetra; species Lampetra planeri. The sequence continues at coordinate 5,144,132 of NC_136120.1, forward strand.
AATGCACTTTTAACAGCAGTTCTCCACAAGCAATCAATTTCAGACATTGCATTACTTGTAAGTGATATAGTAAATGATATATTAAGTGCTAAATTATACTGATATGCAAATACGTTCAAAGCACCCCGAGCTTATATCAATTTTGGTGATGTATGCCTTTGTTCCTACGAGGTAGGCTTGCTGGTTCAGGCACTGAAGGAGTCTTCATGAGAAATTTGTGTGCAAGGCAAATAGTGCCACGGTGGCGAGATGTTAACTACCTCCTCTGGTATACAGGAGCTCGTGAGTTCGATCCAGACCCTGACGCCTGTAAAGGTGGAGTTTGCATGTTCTCTCCGTGGTCGCGTGGATTTTTATCCAGGTACTTCAGTTTTCCCTCCACATTTAGAAACATGCGTTTAGAGTTTTTGGCTGCTATAAGCTTCCACGTGATAAGGCACTTCGTTGAGCTATCATTTGTGGCCAGGTCGCTTCTGAAAAAGAGTTATATAGCTCAGTGGGCCTTACCTGGTAAAAAAACATCTTTTAAATGGGGTGCATGTTAAACAAATACGTGGAATCCAAGCAGTACCCACTAAAAGCGTTGTTGACATTCACCTAAAATTCTCACAATACTCGTTGTCATGGTATAATGAAGGGGTAGAGTGCTGGTGGAGTGGTCGTAGAGCAAGGGGTGACAGTGGTTTGCACACTTGCGCTATGAACCAGTCAATCTCAGTTCCAATCCATCCACCAGTGGCGAGTAGCATCATATAAACTGGTGATGGTGACGGTCTACTTTGCTAACCCACGCCAATGAGCGCGGTGAAGTATGATCAACTGATCCCCACATGGCAGTCAAGGTGTGTGGGGGGGGGGGCTTGACCCAGCAGGCAATTGACACTGTAAAGATAAATTTCGATTTAAAGCTTTCGTGACTGCAGGGATTCATCTTCTTGGTTCTTTCGGTAAAGTCACGTAGAAGGGAAGTAATAAAATAATAAAAATAAAACATAATAAAACAATTCTCACGACGTTTCGGCCACAACGCAAGCAGCCGTCCTCAGGCGAAGAATGAGACATTATCAAGCTAGGAGCTTATATAGGTGTAGCGAGGAGGAGCGCCTTAACAAAAGAATGTGCATATGAAGAGGAATTTAGCATACCAATGGGCAATGCGTAGGAGGTGGGCGGAGGGGTTTCAAAGTCCCATTATGCCCATGCATTATGCAGGATCAACAGCACCACGGGGGGGCGCAAGGAACAGCGTTAATAAAGGAAAGGAATGTTAATGATATGTAGCTGCATTTACCAAACAACCATGTAGAAAACCAAAGTAAAAAAACTACATAAAAAACTAAAATATAAACTGATACTTACTATACTCTACAATAAGCTGAGTTACTAACAACAAATAATAAATTACAATTCTACGTCGTAAGAAGTATATAATATACTTCCATCTAAACTTTATTCTCTTAGCATATACAGTACTATATACTGCCATAGATAAACCCAACATTAAATTATATACTGTATTGCTGTAAACCACCCTATACTTTATACATTTTAATATAACACTATGTATTATTCAACTCACCCTAATGTGTATCGAAATGGTTTATTACGTCCTTCCAATGATTGCTAAGCCTGAATCCATCTTCTCGGTTAAAATTGTCTCTGTGTTTGTATATGTGGATCGCCTCATGAACGAATCTCTCATGATAGCCAGATGGCTTGCAGAGAACCTCCGTCTTGGAGAAGTCAATGTCATGTGAGCCCACTGAGTTGTAACAGTGGTCTGCCACGGCTGAGGTGTTTGTCCTACCGTGTTTTAGATCAGCTTTATGTTCACGAATGCGGTCTGAGTCGTGTCGTTTGGTTTCCCCAATGTAACTGCTACCACAGAGGCAACTTAGTTTGTAGACGCCAGGGTACTGTATGTCTGGAATCACATATTTTACAGACGGTACCAGATCACGGATTTTATGTACTGTGTTGAATCGGACCTGGATCTTGTGTTTAATCAGGATTTTGGAGATCTTTTATGTGACCCCAGCAATGTAGGGTAAGGTGATGGTCTTGAAAGGCTCCTCAACAGGATCCTTCTTGATGGTTGGAGTGATGGCTTTGCGGATTGTGTAGTCGGAGTAACCATTAGCCTTAAGAGCTTGGCGTACGTGTTTGAGTTCACTGGAAATGTGTTCATGGTCGGAGATGCATTGGGCTCTATGATATAGAGTCTTGATGAGGGAATTCTTCTGGGATGGATGGTGGTGGGAATCCGGTTTTAGATAAGCATCCGTGTGGGTGGCTTTCCTGTAGACAGAGTGGCTCATTGAACCATCAGGTCTCCTTTTGATTAGGACATCCAAAAAGGGTAGCTTGCCATCATTTTCGACTTCCAGCCATCAGATTCACCATGGAAGTCGAAAATGATGGCAAGCTACCCTTTTTGGATGTCCTAATCAAAAGGAGACCTGATGGTTCAATGAGCCACTCTGTCTACAGGAAAGCCACCCACACGGATGCTTATCTAAAACCGGATTCCCACCACCATCCATCCCAGAAGAATTCCCTCATCAAGACTCTATATCATAGAGCCCAATGCATCTCCGACCATGAACACATTTCCAGTGAACTCAAACACGTACGGCAAGCTCTTAAGGCTAATGGTTACTCCGACTACACAATCCGCAAAGCCATCACTCCAACCATCAAGAAGGATCCTGTTGAGGAGCCTTTCAAGACCATCACCTTACCCTACATTGCTGGGGTCACAAAAAAGATCTCCAAAATCCTGATTAAACACAAGATCCAGGTCCGATTCAACACAGTACATAAAATCCGTGATCTGGTACCGTCTGTAAAAGATGTGATTCCAGACATACAGTACCCTGGCGTCTACAAACTAAGTTGCCTCTGTGGTAGCAGTTACATTGGGGAAACCAAACGACACGTCTCAGACCGCATTCGTGAACATAAAGCTGATCTAAAACACGGTAGGACAAACACCTCAGCCGTGGCAGACCACTGTTACAACTCAGTGGGCTCACATGACATTGACTTCTCCAAGACGGAGGTTCTCTGCAAGCCATCTGGCTATCATGAGAGATTCGTTCATGAGGCGATCCACATATACAAACACAGAGACAATTTTAACCGAGAAGATGGATTCAGGCTTAGCAATCATTGGAAGGACGTAATAAACCATTTCGATACACATTAGGGTGAGTTGAATAATACATAGTGTTATATTAAAATGTATAAAGTATAGGGTGGTTTACAGCAATACAGTATATAATTTAATGTTGGGTTTATCTATGGCAGTATATAGTACTGTATATGCTAAGAGAATAAAGTTTAGATGGAAGTATATTATATACTTCTTACGACGTAGAATTGTAATTTATTATTTGTTGTTAGTAACTCAGCTTATTGTAGAGTATAGTAAGTATCAGTTTATATTTTAGTTTTTTATGTAGTTTTTTTACTTTGGTTTTCTACATGGTTGTTTGGTAAATGCAGCTACATATCATTAACATTCCTTTCCTTTATTAACGCTGTTCCTTGCGCCCCCCCGTGGTGCTGTTGATCCTGCATAATGCATGGGCATAATGGGACTTTGAAACCCCTCCGCCCACCTCCTACGCATTGCCCATTGGTATGCAAAATTCCTCTTCATATGCACATTCTTTTGTTAAGGCGCTCCTCCTCGCTATACCTATATAAGTTCCTAGCTTGATAATGTCTCATTCTTCGCCTGAGGACGGCTGCTTGCGTTGTGGCCGAAACGTCGTGAGAATTGTTTTATTATCTTTTATTTTTATTATTTTATTACTTCCCTTCTACGTGACTTTACCGAAAGAACCAAGAAGACTGTAAAGATAATACAACAATTAAAAGACACATTTTTTTTAATGAACCAAAGCCTTACCCGAAAAATGAGTACGTTTTTTTTTTAATAAACAAAATAAAGCTACTGATACATATATGAGGCATATTTAAACGTAATAGACAATGTTGAATGCATATTTACAATGTACTCCTCTCATGCAACTGGATGAGGCATTGCGTTTTTATCGTGATGAGATACGGTTCCATTTCCAAAGTGACTTGCCTCTTGCACTCATAACGAATGGCCCTAATTTCTTGCGCAACAAAATGAGGTCATATTTTAGGGGGAGGCTTGAATAAATAATTGAAAACGTCGAGCCAACGGCATTTTATAAGAGCAGAAAAATGTGACGACGTAATAATTATTGCGTATGCGCATACTTAATAGGATATTGTTCAGGCTTGCAATCGGTATTGTATGCGGGGAAACACTTTATATCATTTAACATCAATTATTGTTTGTACAAAATGTGTTTGTGCACCTTGAATGAACATTGCTAGAATCCGGATCACAGTGTTTTTTTATTTACTTGTCATAGCACGTGCTGTATAATTACATTTCATAACTTATGAAATGTGTATATTTTATTGATATTTATAGACCCCAGAGTTTATGATTTGAAGCAATTCATATGGCTCAAATGTAAAATCACGGAAGTGCATTTCCCATTCCATTTTCACCCTGCATTCGTAACATAAATCATGGAACTACGTGTTACGTCCCAATGCATCTCACAATCCCCTGACAAACTGCGCCGATGTTATATTTTAAATACTATTTTCCGCAAGTGATGTACATACACAGCACGCAATGCCGTGAGTGGCAAAACGCAACGGGCAAGCGAAAATCTTGAGCAATGGGGATCCTAGTGAAGTACCGTTGATGACTCTTGGACACCGTTGGCGAGGCACACGTATTTATTCCGTACAAGCAGTCACAACTGTGGACATACAATACTAGAGGGGGTATCGGCCCCCTCACCCGGCTAGCTGGGAATACACTGCTAGCTATCTCTGACCTACCTCCTAGTCCTCCACTAACGGGCTAGGGGAGGCTGTCTGGCCCGACACTGGTAAGTCGGGCTACGGTACCCGGAGTCCCAGAGCACTAGCTCTGGTTCTCGGGACCACGCCGCTGGCTCGGTCCTGCGCGGCCCTGACAAGGGCGGCGTCCCAGGGGAGTCCAGGGCTCTAGCTAGACGATCTTTGGTCTTCACTGGTTTAGCTTTAACATTCTGCCCCGAGCCCTCTGACACATCCGCCTTTATACTCCACCCCCGCTGAGGGGTGGGGCCCCGGGCTGCCTGGTGCGGACGTCGTTGAGAGCACCCCCCCCGTGCACTCACGTAGCCCCGCCCACTGTGTTTGTTTCCCATAAGCTGCCATGCATAACGGCTCTCTCTCTAACACCCCTACACTAGCCAGCAAAGTGGAACTCGCATGGCGTTCGTAACCCCGGCCACAGGAGTTGTGAGTGCAATAATTCCTCAGTATGCGTATATTCGACGTAAACATTTTCGGTATACATATTATCATTACTTTAAACAGAAAGGCGAAAATAAAGTAAAATCGTAAATAAATATACAAAAAAGAATGAATGCATTTTACATTTTTAGGTCTAAAGTTCTTTATAAATAACTGCTATTATAATAGTAAATTGATTGTTGAGCTTTGCGGATTCCGATGTTTCTTTTATTTATATTAGTTTTTTATTTTAATAATGTGCAGTATGAAATATAATATTATTTTCAATATAAATCCTTGTTTTACAATTTGAATAGTAAGTTATAAGCGCATTATAGGATGAAATGGTAAGATACGAAGGCTGTGAACGCATCCTAATAGTATTCATGTTATAAGTTATTCAATATATAACGTTTCAATATACGAACGAAGCTCCAGGAACACATCTACTTCATATATTGAGGTATTACTATACATGAATGTTATGGCACTTATAAACAAGGAATGTCTTAATCAGCACATAGAGAATAAGTTATTTCTTGCAAGATTTTTTTTTATAGTAAAATAGTATTCATCGCTATACTGTGGGCACAAATAATTATATTATGTCCTTGCACAGCCTTGCTGTCAATCGAATGCAACAGGATTATTTGCCTCCCAACATCAGAAAAATATAAAATGCAAACTGCTTTAAACATGGGGGAAATGTTTTATTTTTTTAATTAAAAGTAAGAGAAAAGTGTGTAAAATTAAGAACATACTTACGTAAAAAGGCCATATTTGTGAACATTTATTTTTAAAAGGACAAAGATACAAAGATCCCTCCCCTCCCCAATGGCATCAACAGGTTCTTTGGGAAAGTGGTATTAGCGAGCACCTATGAAGGCCAACATGGCACACTATTCATTTGAGGCTGAGTAAACCTAGGGGAGGCCTAGGACCAGTTCAGATAATCGTCACTGGTATTGGCCGTGAACGGGAATTGAGTTGCCGGGTTCGTAGTATAGCACACTCACCACTACATTACCGCTCACAAAAAGAAAATGACAGTTACACCGTACACAAACACTGCATTGGGTATGGGTGATTAATTGGTCGGGACGGATATGTGACGAGCATTTATGCAACGTTATATTGTATTCGGGACACGTGTAGGCCAGGCTACGCATTTTCAGCCAGCTTCATTTTTATAGTTTTCCTGCTTTGCCCAGATAAACACAAAACCCACACTTGGCCAATAAGCACTACCAAGGACAGCGTGAGCAGCTGTACGCATGCAGTGACTACCTGAGCCGGGTGGTGCTGGTTATAAGCCGCACGTGCTGATACGATAACCTCATTGACTGCGGGCCACTCCACAAGACAAAGAAAGAATGCTTGGAGTAGCTGCCACCACCTCCTCCTTCTATTTCAGAGCAAGCTCAGACAAGGATATACTCCATAGCTTCGAGACTGTGAATGCACTGTGTTGTGTGTGTGGGGGGGGGGGGGGGATCACAGACTGCCCATACGCGTGGACAAAAGTGAAGCTCAGTGGGTATTCGCATAGCCTTGATATCAAGTGCTCGTGGTGTGATACACGGGGCTCGATTTCTCATGCACTTCTGTTTAACATAAAGGGGACACTTAAGTGTGAGGTTCAATCAACTAACACTCAATAATAGAACTGGCCAAATATCCCAATTTATGACCCTTCTGATAAAAAGGGGTATTGAGACTCGGTGTGGCTTTCCTGAATAGATAAATGGAACGTGGTTTATACACCTATCTTTAAAAAAATAACGTTTTTACTGATTGGTTGGGGTTCTCATTTGGTTCTCATTTAGTCACCCGATTCTTTCTTTCTTATCGTTCTTATTTTTGTTCATGGTGCCTTGATACATTTTATGAAATGTGCTTTAAAAGTGTACAAAAAATATTCCTCTCATAATCTCCAAGGTAGCTCACACAGTAAAAAGGTGGTCATGCATAATTTAAATGTTTTAGCAAGGCCCCATTCAATTAAAGAAATAGAAACACACGTATATGCATATTTTTTTCGTAAAATTATCAAAATGCTTATCAAAAAAATTATTATGCGGCACTACATTGCCAGTTGTGTACAAGCACCATTAAGTAATTCGCTGCTCACTTGTTTTGATGTTAGATCGGAAAGATAATAATGAATAAATAGAGCAGTAAGCGCCAAACATGAAATGTTTTGCATGAACAGCAACAAACAAATTAACCGACGGAATAAAGTGTTCAATCAGTGCACATCCCTTGGTATTACTTATATGACAAAGATGGACACTCCCAAATGAAACTAAATCTGAAACTGCAGAATCAAGTGTCGTAAAATGAATGGTTGGTGAGACGTGAAGAGGGTGACATCATATTGACCGGTCAGAAAGGTAAACAAAACTACTTCTATTTTTATTTTACCAGGTAAGGTCCCTTGGCTTATATCGCTCTTTTTCAGAAGCGACTTGGCCACAAATGATAGCTCAACGAAGTGGCTTATCATTAGGAAATGTATTCCAGCGCAATACTCTAAACGCATATTTCTAAATGTGGCAGGAAATCCCGGAGAAAAATCCACACGATAACGGGCAGAACGTGCAAATTCCAAATACGCAGGCATCAAGGTTTCGGGATCGAACCCACGTCCTCCTGTACACCAGGCGATGTAGTTAACATCTCGCCACCGTGGTACCCCGCCATCACGTGGTGGGAAGAAGGCCAATGGATGCGATTGGCTCCGGAGCCGCATGTGGCTCTTGACATACTGAGTTGGGTTTTTTTTATTACCGAATTTTGTTTTAATCTTCTTGTTATTTTGGTTGCCGAGCCCTGCCCTCAAAGAAGGAGACTACCACTATGGAGATTGAATGATGAGATCAGCTCGCGTGCAGGAGCGAGATCGATTGCGGCATCAGAGCATCTCGAGGGATTGACGATGTTGTTGGGAGGGGCTCATCTAGCAGTGGATATATCACGGTCGCTGCTGTTAATGATGACGTATATTATGTTCAGTGTCGGAGACAGACTTCAAATAAGTAATAGCCTATTTAAAGACAGAAAAAATCCACTGGAGACCATCTACAACAACAACAACAACCGCAATTCGCCACAAAGTGGCGGCGACGTCACCACGGCGCTTGTGCCAGGCTGTGTGTACGTTAAGGCCAGGTCAAGTATCGAACCATCTATCGTCCTACTTCACATGCATCCTCATCATCAGCCTATTCCCGGTCCTTTGTTCAAATCTCCCCCACGTTGGCTATAGTGCCGCTTGTCGAAGTGACCCATCTTATTCTTACACGTGTTAACTGCGATGTCCTGTATAAACCCCCCCCCCCAATGGACGTCAATAAGATTTCTACTCAGTCCAAATTCCCCGGGCTGCAAAGCTAATTCCCAAAATAAATTCAGCCCCCTTTGGGGGGTATGCTGGGGGGGGGAGTTGATGCTGGACAGTCCTTTAAATGAGACATATTAATCTCAGTGGATCTATCTGGAATAAATGTTTCAGATAAATAACAGATAAACAAACGTGCCTTGTTCTCATCACTCCAAATCCACTTTAGTTGTGCCCTCCAGTGCATTCCTTCTCATGCACGAATATTTATTGTCATGTATGTGCATGACCACACAGCGCCGGATACATAAGGATGAGGTTGAATCCCCGTGATGTCGCATCACGACTGCATACACGTGGGATTACAACAATAGGTTAACAAGGTTTCATCGCGACAGATGTTTTTAATTGTAAATTTAAATTAGTTTAATTATCTAGAATGTGAAAAACAATATGCATCATTACATAATCATTTCGCAGCATTGGTCAGTCCACTGCTGGATCAAGGTCACACTAAGCCACCACTATCTCTTATGATCCTGCTATGTAACAATCCACTTAGCATATATGATTTTTTAAGTCGTTCCATCTCCTCAATGGACATCCCTCCAGACGCCTTTCATCCCTTGCCATCAAATAAATATAAAGACGGTTTGTCTATTTGTGTACCCTCACTGAGTCTCAAGACCATTTTCCATGAGGTCAGTGTTTGAGATATCTGGCCACGATCTTTGTGAGGTCTTTTTTTGCGTGTGGAAAAGCTACCGCTGTACTCAGAGAAAATCCACACACAGGAGGGGAAAACTCTCCCAACAAAAAGAGAACATCCACACACAGGAGGGGAAAACACTCCCAACAGAAAGATATAATGAACCTATTTGCTGTGCTGCCTGTCAGGTGGCGATTTTTCCACCATCATTACAGTGCAGTACCTTCGCACAAGCATGTTTTTTCAAGGACGGCACTCAATATTTTGCTGAAAATGATTTGGGGGGGGGGGGGGGGTGAGGGGGGGTGTAACATAAATACCCAATGAAAAATGGTACCGTTCAAATGTCGTGCATTTTGAAAAGCAAACTTAATCCCCCGAGAAAGAAAGCCCTCTCTGAATAGTGCAGCTTTCCACAGCGAAATCTCTGCCAATGGCAAGCCCCAGCCTGCTTTGCTTTCTCGATTGACCCTCATTCCACCCATTTAACCTCCCCTTACTCCGCACTCAACAAACCCTATTCACGAGCAACGCACACGCGGTGCGCGGATGCGTGGACCTCATGCTCTCCGCGTTGAAATTACCGGGGAGGGCGCCAACACCGTGCAATATTTTTCAACCGCGTAAAACATGCCCCATTCTGCGGGCGCCAGTCTTCAAAGCATTACCGGGGACTTTTTCTCAACGTGTTCACGAAAGAAAAGCGAAGCTGGCACGAAATGCTATTGCTGCTCATTCTCATAGACTCGGGAATCTAAATATAAAACTTCTCCACCGCACACCGTAGCACGTGCATACAAATGACACTCTGTGAACGTGCAACGCCAAAGTACCACCTTTTCTGCAAAGGTGGCAATTTAGCGCCGTGTGCCTCTTCTGACATTCACGGTGATATTCCGTAGCATGAAATGAATGGGCCTGTCGAGTTCCATTTTGTTTGTTTGTCAAATGCCAGTCTTTCATGCATATTCTACATTTGCTCAAAATGAAAAACACAATTTTTTTGAGGCCAGCAGCCATGTTTCCATGCACTCTCCGTACATATCACGTGCATATTATACGTACATAAGTATTTTATATACAATGCATATATACACGCGGTAAAACAATACAAATATAATAATCATATACAATATTATACATTCAATATATTTACCAACATATATGTTAGAAATGCATTATAGATAGAATAAATAAGTAACGCACTGCCTATGCATGGATGAAACGTGTCATATTAATGTTATGAATCATACATGGTGTTTGTACTCTTTATGCATGCGCAGGGCACCACAAGGTGGTGTGTGTGTTTTCAGAATGTGTTGGTCTTGCTATGCATGAAGATCTACACTTATAGAGGCAGAGTCATATTTGTGTCTGTGGTATTTAGTTCCACAAATGTTAATGCCTTTAGAGCTGATCTCAAACAGCTGTTTAATATTCATGCTCAGGTGCTGAACAACGCAAACGGGGTGAACGTGAATAAATAATTTCCAAACGGAGCGTTCTTTGTAAAATGCACCGTTTGACAATGCATTGAAAGCACACAGTCATTGTAAAACAGTTCGAGGAAGTGCGTGAATTTGGTTCGCCAGTGGGGAATAAATGAATGCATTTAAAAGTGCTCTCCGAAGGCGCACGCACAGGGCGATTTCCCGTTGCTACTTGGCTTTACTCCATTCATGATTTTTGAAGGGCGCTACAATGCCGGCTGCCTTTCAGTGAGAATATCTCTCCTTCCAATTAAGATGCCTTTCTTTAGGCACACGCTGAGACACATCAAACTTCTGTTCTTTTATAATGCTAAACATGATCTGTATAAACACAATCGCCTTCAAACAAATCTACATTTACGCTAAGTATATAACGATTCACCATCCTCCCCCCATTCCGGACCTCCCAACGTTTTGATAAATTGCAATAATTTGGCATTATGATTCAAGAGCCGATTCCTTGAATTGGCTGGGTGATGCAGAGGTCAAAGTGCTGGGCTGCCTCTGCTGAGCTCTTTTTGGTTTCAAATCCAGTCAGCCACTTATGATGTTACGCAAGTCAGGCTGCATGTAGGATACCGCAAAGAAAGTAGGTTTCATCATTCTCTCATTATTACCCTCCCATAATTAACGTGTTTTAGCTGGATGCTAGTTTCCTTCCATTTGCAACGATACAAAACAAATTGCTACACATCCAGAAATTGCCAATATCCAGTAATGATTTGATGGGTATATGTAACAATGTAACGCAACATGGTCAAATATCTAATATTTGCACAAATGCAATTACATTTACATCTATTTTAGTAAAATAAAAGACAAAAAATTGCAATTATAACATACCCACAGGTGCCGTTAAACTGGATCTACACTAAAGTTATGAGAAAACTAAAATGATTAATTCGCTTCACAGACCAGAGGGAGAAGTACAGCTGGCTGGTTCTTTATTCTTAGCCTGTGGTCGGCCAGCACTATGCCTATTAGAGTTGACTTTAATCCCCACATAATGCCTGTCTCTCAACGAGTATTCACTCTTTGCTGTGTCGATCTGGAGGAACCTTCGGCCTCCAGATGTTACCACTGAGGCTTCACTGCAGGATTCAGAGAGAAACCGTGGTGCCCTTTGAACGCTTGACCTCAACCCTCAACTGGTTTATTATCGTGAAATGTTACGGAATGATAAAAGGGTACCACAATGCAGACAGGCATCGCAGTGATCACATTTTGATTTAAATAATTATATTTTTGCCAAAGTAGGCATTGCAGTCATCAAGATAAATATTATTATTTGTTGCCTAAACAAACCTTTATGTTGGGCAGATATTTAATAAATACAACCCAACGTCAAGCATCACCCAATTAGCCTTTTGGAATGTTTGGGCAAATTATGTTAGTGAGCACATGCCAGCACATTTATGTGATATGAAGAAGGGCGATTAAGCGTAACGATATCACATTTATATATATATATAATTTTCCTTTGAGGCAGTGTTATTGACAAATGTGTTGTATTTTATTGTTTTTAATTGTATTTGTGCTCTACCGATCCCAACAGAGCATCATCAAATAATCAGTACTCTCCAATGCCTTTGACTCTCCAGTGCTGATGTGGAAACATCACACCGTGCAATCATTTTAAGATGTCAATTCAGTCGAATGACCAGGACAGGTTAAGATATCAATTTCCACTGAGGTTGCACATTGCCAATCCATTCGCTCGGTGAACTAAACACCCTGTCACTAGATCCCAATGCTTTTAAAATGTGGCACACATAGTCAAAATGCCTTCAGCATTCAAACGATTAACCAATAAGGAAATTCTTAATTTCCTCGACCAGTATTTTATCGGTAACCATTACATTCACATTCATCAGTTATGTTTACAGTTGATTTCACAGCTTTCATTGAGGGTTTGAAATAGCAGATTGGAACCAAAGTCAGTCCCAATTGGAATCTGAGTGAGGCCGGAAATCACCAGGGTCGTATTGTATGTGGTCAATTTAAAATGTAATGCACACACGTGGAATGAAACTTATATCTCAAAGTCAAAGTCTCGATGGCCGACCTCCAGTAAAAAACCTCTAAACACATCACCGTAGAGTTTACAACATCCTTTTGTTTAAAATTGTCTGAATGAAAGGTGTTCAATAAAAAAAAACCAGAGGAATAAATATGAAGCCATATAAGCGAACGCATGGCACATTTGAGAAACAGGCAAGTAAAATCGATGCTGCGAAGGATTTTTCAACGGAGCAATTATTTGAAAAATTATTGCGGGACTTGGATTACCCAGTTCAAGTGGCACAACATGTTATTAACATTTTCATATTTTATGCATTTATATATTTCTTTATTTGCTTGATACACTTAGAAAAATGTATTGACGTTTCATGGAAAAAAAACTCGTATAAGCCTCACCCATTGTCAATAAATGTATACGTTATGTGGCTGTTGCATTTCCAACCGTGTGCTTGCAAATGTTTTGTTGCTATTCAACGTGTGATCACTTTATTTACCATTTTGCCGAGTATAGAGTGGCTTCTGCATGCCACACCTAATCAAGTCATCAGATGATTATGTGTTTACACCGATGTGTAGTGGAAATCAGCCGACGTCGCCTTGCGATGGGGCCACCTGTGTCATGCCTCATGTGTAATTACACTGATTCTCTGTCCTTCTTCGTGCCAAGCTTCATCCTGGGCCTGGCGCGGCACCGCGTGTGTTTGCATGCTGGTTTTTATATGCGGCAGGTGCACGGTTGTGCGGGAAATCGGTCATAAAGCTATTTGATGATATTCTATGGTTCTTTCGGTAAAGTCACGTGATAGAAAAAATTATAACAATTAAATAATAAAAATAAAGTGAATAAAAAATAATCGATCGCAACACCAGCAATCGTCATCAGGAGAAGAGAAAAAAAGAACCATAGAATATGAATTCTCGCAGTAACGAAAGTTTCAAGTTAAAAATAATTGTATTATGTTATGAAAGTATAAATAGTCTCTCCAATTAGTATTGTTGATCTTTTGAGGAGTTTAAGCATAATGGTATGTTGAGCAATTATGAAAGTGGAATGTGTTAACGCTCGTATGTGTGTGTGGCAGTAGTGGCTAGTGCAATGTGTTATGATCTCAGTAACAAAGCTACGATTCCCAGTCACATCAACTGATTTCATTGCTTCATCTCCCCGGTGGAAGTGCCCTCTGACGCGTTCCATTCCTTGGCTGCCACGCCATTATTATTCTTGACAATCGTTCAAGTTTAACAATAATATTAACAATTTTTTTCTTGGTATTTTGTCATTATACTTCTGGATGGAAATCTCCCTATGGCATATCAGTCGCAGTGGTTGTTTTATCATTCTGGTCAGCAGGGGTTGATGCAAAGGTGGGTGTAATAGAGATACAGGTATCACTCTCTACTGACGTTAGCCAAGGATGGGACTCGAATCAGGTGACCAGATTCATTCATAGTGCACTGCCCAGTGCGTCACCACTCCACCCTCCTCGAGCCTTACTTAGTCTAAAATGAATTACCGCTTCAGGATGTCAATGTCGACACTGAACATATACTGACAGTAAGGCATGGGATGCCTGCCACAGAACCTACTCGGGTGTCTTGTCTGTCTTAATAGGTGCTCGCAAACATCTCTCTCCCCTGAGATTTTACAAGGTGAAATTATGGATGTTCATGGCCAGATGTGTGTGAGTGCATAAGCATGCAAGTGCATGCAATGTGTGTGTGCATCCACACTACCTGTTTAGTCATCTACTATGTTAAAGAACTTATGTAATTCTTTCCTATAAAATATAAATATATAATTAGATAATTATATATATATTATATATAATTAGATAATTATATATATTTAAAAGCTACACATTTTTTATTTCATTCCATTTATTGATTTTACTTCCCTGGACCAGGACACTGAAGCCACTGATATTCGCTCAGAATCGAGACTTCCTATCAATCTGCAAACAAAATAATTTGGCTACACATGTAGCTTTGGCCATAAATAATTAATGCTCCGAATCGGTGAAAGTTTGAAACTATTAATCCCTCGAAAAAAAAATGTCATTACAAAGTAATGTGTGACCATACAAACCCCGTTCCACATAATATGTCTGCAATGGTTGTTTTGAAATGAGTTGACCATACATCAAGTTTATTGTGCACAGATGCGTATATTTACCAGAATATGGTGCATCTGTGTAAGCTGACAACGTGTAGGTTATTGAATACGGTCTGTTGTTTGTAACTTTTTCATGCTCTCCAGACCCAACGTTTATACTGTTAGGAGATGTCGCCAAACATTTTGGATCATGAAAACACATAGCAGATGTTTATATTCAATGAGACCTCCTTTACCAGTGGCAAGACAGCGCTTCAATTTCAGACAGCTGTCTTCACATGAGGACGGCTGCTTGTGTTGTAGCCGAAACGTCGTGATAATTTTATTTTATTATGTTTTATTTTTATTACTTTATTATTTCCCTTCTACGTGACTTTACCGAAAGAACCAAGAAGATGAATCCCTGCAGTCACGAAAGCATTACATCTAAATTTACATCTTGAGCTGTTCATGCAAACCACAGACTGGCCTTCGACTAAATACTGTGGATGTTCTCTGGCGATAAACGTTTATGTTTCGCGTTGCGTTTCGTGCGTGTGGCCCAGCAAACAATTAATTATTGTGACCCTGTTCTGCTCAATAATTTTAATCATTTCAAGCCTGTCAGAAAAAATCATGGTCATACCCAGAGAATATTAACTGCGTAGTGGGCAGAGTTGGCTTGGCATGTTTGCGAAGAGTTGGGACATTGGTGCAAGCCATTTCATTATTTTAATAAGCACTTACTTTTAATTTGTGGAATTTTTACACGATATTACTACGAATATAATATTCATAATTCTGGTCGGCCATCTGTGAGAGTTGTGTTTGAGTGTCGCCTTGTTCGTCTTTCAAGGAGCAACTGAAACATAAGCAGGATGACAAGTCTAACTGCAGAGCATGTGACTTAATGCGGTGTCAAATATATATTACATTGCCAACCAAATTACAATTGTCTCTATCATTTTTTTATGTTTTCCTCATGAAAACCGTTTTATTACGAGTGGCACACCACTGGAAGCGGAGTAGAGTCAGGGTTATGGTGCATGGACAGAAGCGAGAGGAACGGGAAGGTGATGAACAGCAGAGGGAGAAGGAATGCCTCGGCCAAGATGCCGGGGATGACAGGGTGATGATGAGGGGAGAAGGAAGAGAGGGAAGGGAGAAGGAAGCAGAGATTAGAAGTGAGCCCCATGGAGACGCGTCTGTTTTCACGGGGGGTGGGGGGAAGAGGAGACAGATCCAGAAGGCGTGGCCACAAATAAGTCACGCAATTTACGGGAGGCCTGAGCCGATTCAGATATAGAGTGAGGGAAAAAAGTATTTGATCCCCTGCTGATTTTGTACATTTGCCCACTGACAAAGAAATGATCGGTCTATAATTTTAATGGTAGGTTTATTTGAACAGTGAGAGACAGAATAACAACACAAAAATCTAGAAAAACGCATGTCAAAATTTTTATAAATTGATTTGCATTTCAATGAGGGAAATAAGTATTTGACCCCCTCTCAATCAGAAAGATTTCTGACTCCCAGGTGTCTTTTATACAGGTAACGAGCTAAGATTAGGAGCACACTCTTAAAGGGAGTGCTCCTAATCTAAGCTTGTTACCTATATAAAAGACACCTGTTCACAAAAGCAATCAATCAATCAGATTCCAAATTCTCCACCATGGCCAAGACCAAAGAGCTCTCCAAGGATGTCAGGGACAAAATTGTAGACCTACACAAGGCTGGAATGGGCTACAAGACCATCACCAAGCAGCTTGGTGAGAAGGTGACAACAGTTAGTGTGATTATTCGCAAATGGAAAAAACACAAAAGAGCTGTCAATCTCCTTCGGCCTGGGGCTCCATGTAAGATCTCACCTCGTGGAGTTGCAATGATCATGAGAACGGTGAGAAATCAGCCCAGAACTACACGGGAGGATCTTGTAAACGATATCAAGGCAGCTGAGACCATAGTCACCAAGAAAACGGTTGGTAACACACTACGCCGTGAAGGACTGAAATCCTGCAGCGCCCGCAAGGTCCCCCTGCTCAAGAAAACGCATATACATGCCCGTCTGAAGTTTGCCAATGAACATCTGAATGATTCAGAGGACAACTGGGTGAAAGTGTTGTGGTCAGATGAGACCAAAATGGAGCTCTTTGGCATCAACTCAACTCGCCGTGTTTGGAAGAGGAGGAATTCTGCCTATGATCCCAAGAACACCTTCTCCACCGTCAAACATGGAGGTGGAAACATTATGCTTTGGGGGTGTTTTTCTGCTAAGGGGACAGGACAACTTCACCGCATCAAAGGGACGATGGACGGGCCATGTACCATCAAATCTTGGGTGAGAACCTCCTTCCCTCAGCCAGGGCATTGAAAATGGGTCGTGGATGGGTATTCCAGCATGACAATGACTCAAAACACACGGCAAAGGCAACAAAGGAGTGGCTCAAGAAGAAGCACATTAAGGTCCTGGAGTAGCCTAGCCAGTCTCCAGACCTTAATCTATAGAAAATCTGTGGAGGGAGCTGAAGGTTCGGGTTGCCAAAAGTCAGCCTCGAAACCTTAATGACTTGGAGAAGATTTGCAAAGAGGAGTGGGACAAAATCCCTCCTGAGATGTGTGCATACCTGGTGGCCAACTACAAGAAACGTCTGACCTCTATGATTGCCAACAAGGGTTTTGCCACCAAGTACTAAGTCATGTTTTGCAGAGGATTAAAATACTTATTTCCCTCATTAAAATGCAAATCAATTTATAACATTTTTGACATGCGTTTTTCTGGATTTTGTTGTTGTTATTTTGTCTCTCACTGTTCAAATAAACCTACCATTAAAATTATAGACTGATAATTTCTTTGTCAGTGGGTAAACGTACCAAATGAGCAGGGGATCAAATACTTTTTTCCCTCACTGTAGATGCTATTGCTGTTTTAGTTACAAATTATTTTTTGTCTGGTGGTGGTAATGATGAAGCAACCCTGTGATTAAGCCTATGAATCAGGGTGGCTGATCATTCGCACGAAACACCCACCTGGAAGACAATGAGGTACATGTAAGAGGCAGCATAGCAAGTCGGTTTGGTTACCGACTCGTGCAGTGGAGTTTGAGTGTATGCCCTTTTACTGTGCATGTGTTTCTCCAACAACCTTGGTTCTTTTCTACGCGCAAACTCACCCACTGACCACAGACCATATACATGATCCTTTTCAAACGAGTCACAAGACCTGGAGAGGCTATTATCTTGGGTAAAGACATTTTACTACACGCAATATCGGTGTGGCAAAGATGAATTATTACGGCTGGGGTGATGACAGCCTGTAAGCACTGCTCCACCACAACTTAACACTGCAAGGCAGTAATTACGTGCACTTACCACAATAGTTTGCCACGAGTGCAAGCACAATCATTACACCTGTGTGCCCATACACAGTGGGTGCTAATGTTATGCCCCTCGCATCGCATGCCCCGTAGTACATTATGCGAAAAACCTCGTCACACCACCCAGGGTGCTCTTGTTGCTTAGGTCACGTGGTTTGTGATTTTTACTGGAAAATATTCAGAGCCATGAGCTCTCTGACCCCCCCCACTCCCTTATTTGGCTGTTTGTTCAATTTACCGTTTAACAATAACAATATACGGCTCAATATAGGAAATATAAGGTGGGGGGGGGGGGCGTTACGTCAAGTTACATTCGTTAAGTGGTCGCCCAGTGTGAACCACCCACCCTGTAGGTAGACAGATCGCGCTCGTGCGTTTCCAAAACGTGTTTCGTGTAATGGCTGCATTAGGTCTCCGAGCCGAGTGTCGTGTATTTGCACCAAATGCTAAGTGACCCGGCATTATGCTCTATATTAGAATAGACTAACAGAGAGCCGTGGTGTTTGGGGAGGTCGTTATGGGGAACACGATTACTGGCCAACCATGCAAATACTAACATCATAAAATAATTTGCTCAACATGCGTGCCGCGCATTTAATTCAAACGATTATTCAAGTCGCACATATATACTATGTATGTACTGTGTAATATAACATTGATAATTAAAGAAAAAGTATTTAAAAAGTAATGTTTTATTTTTTAATGAAGGTGATATTAAAATGCAGTAATATTGTATAATAATAGTATAGATCTGGTAAATCTGATCATGGACACATTATATTGGATACAATGTCAAACTAATTTCAATACTGGACAAAGTAAACTTTTAACTGTGGCATTATCAGTGCAGACAGTGGTAACGGACCGTTGTCATCATTAAAAAAGTGTACAATTGACTGTTATTTTAATATCAGCATGTAGCAAACACAACCTATAGCTGCATAACAATATATTTTGATGTAAAACAATATACATCTATTGCGCCACCTGTAAATTCAAAACGTGAAATATTTACAGCTTTCAAAAAATTATATTCATCCAGATAGGAGATGTTGTTTGGATGTTGAGGCATCATTTTTGTTTCGCTTCACAAGGATACCCAGAGTACCCAGAGAAACTGTCCGCCCGTGAGAGTAGAACTCTCGAACTCCGCACAGATAGATGATCAATCCTTCCTCGCATGTTTACTGTGGCGCGGATGGTTGATGAGGTATGAGCAAGTAGGCTCTCAGCACTCTAGACCACAATCAGGATACGAGAGTTCGTAGCTTGGACATGGAATAACTCGGTACATTACAACACAATTTAGATTCATGTAGCGTCTAAATAAATACAACCGCATCTCATCATCCTTTCTGTGTCACTAATACGAGCACCGCTTTTCTGAAATTTGTAAAATCATGGTGAAGACTACAAATATACACGTTTGCAAAAACGAATCCTACTCCCGATCGAGACAGCAATTTTTGTAAACTGTTTTTTTCTACTGGAAACCCATTTAGGATGCGATGATGAGTTTAGATCAATATAGGCTATACATAATACATTTAATCCAGCTATAGTTATAGCCAGGATGCAATTGTAAAACACTGCTTTAATATATAATCGGTATACGGAGCAAGCGGTAGCTGTTAAAGAGAAACAATTGTTTTTCCAAACGTCGGACTGGCAAGAATGCACCTGCTATCACGTATCCATTGTCCCGGTGCCACACTGCCATTAGCTTCCAGCACCCACTCCTCCGGAGAGAGAGTAGCCGTCTTTAGAAGAGAGCAGTAAGTCAGAGAGCGAGGAAGATGTTCTAGAGCCAGATGACAAAATACCTCAACGACTTGATCAGAGATCTTGGTCTCACCAAGTCCAATGCAGAGCTTTTGCCGTAAATGCTCAAGCAGTGGAACTTGTTGGATGAAAGTGTGCAAGTCGCAGATCAGAGGAAGCGTCACCAACCTTTTTACAGCTTCTTCACCCGTCAAGATTGGCTCTGCTTCTGCCACAATGTGACCAGTCTGTTCGAGGTAATCGGAATCGCCGGTAACCAGAATGAGAGGCGCCTCTTCATTGACAGCTCATCCAGGAGTCTCAAAGCCGTGCTGCTCCATAATGGTAACAAGTACCCGTCTCTTCCCCTGGCTCACTCGGTGCACCTCAAAGAGGATTACAACAACATCAAGACCTTGCTGGACGCCTTTAAGTGTGATCAGTCCGGCTGGGAGGTCATCGGAGACTTCAAAATGGTGGCATTCCTGATGGGTCTCCAAGGCGGTTTAACCAAGTTTCCCTGCTACCTTTGCCTTTGGGACAGCAGGGACACCAAGGCGCACTATCACAGGCAGGGTCGAAAACTATGTGGAGTTGGTTGAGACTGGTGAAAAACTCCGGCACAATGGGCTGTAGGATGTCCCTCAAAGTCCATATCCTTGATGCTCATCTTGATAAATTCAAGGAGAACATGGGAGCGTACTCGGAGGAGCAAGGCGAGCGCTTCCACCAGGACATACTGGGCTGTGAACGCCACTACCAAGGACAGTATAACGAGAACATGATGGGAGACTAAATTTGGGGGTTGATTCGTGAAAATGATTTACAGTATAATCGTAAATCTCGAAAAACTACTTACTTCTAAATCTTAAGTAGTCATTTTTGTATTACTTTAGGCAATGATTAATGTGTTGTTTTTTTCTGACTTTATGTGAACGAAAAGACACAAATTCGCCCGTTTTCTCATTGAAAATAGGTATATTTCAAAATATAACTGTCCTGGTCATAAAAGCAAAGTGTGTGGGGAATAATAGCCATTTTCTATACTTTTTAGGCATGAGAAATTACGAAATAATGCTTACTATCCAGGAACAAAAATTGTGTTACAAAGTGTAATTGTAGAATGGCAGTTGAAGGATGGTAGTGGTAGGATGGCAGCCGTAGAATGAGAGTGGAAGGACGGTAGTGATAGGATGGTAGTGGTAGGGTGGTAATGGCAGGATGGTGATCATATGGGTCGTCGTGGTAATATGGTAGTGGTAGGAATTATGGCGATGGGATGAGTGGTATGATGATATTGGTAGGATGGCAGGAGTAGATTGGCAGTGGTAGGGTGGTCGTGATAGGATGACAGTAATCGGATGGTAACAGTAGAATGATAGTGATGGGATGGTAGTGATGGAATGATAGTTGTATTCGTGGTTGCGGTTGGATGTATAGCTATAGTAGAATGGCAGTGGAATAAGGATAGCAGCGCTGGAATGTCAGTGGTGGAATGGTAATGTTGGGGATGATCGTGAGAGAACGCTAGTTGTCAGGGGTGGCGAGCGTGCGTGCATTGCGAGCGAGCGAGGAAGTGGTGCTGGTGTTGGGGGGTGGTGCAATTTGTGGATGAGCTGCGTAGATGGAGCGGGTGCGAGGAGGCTGTTGCCCCTCCTGCCTGCGTCGCTCGTGGGCTCTGCGCGCCAGCTAGCGTCGGCAGCGGCGCGCATATCGGGGGGGGGGGGGGGGTGCTCGGCCCCAGCACCGCCGCGCGTCTCGTGTATAAAAGGCGCTCCCACTCGTGCATTGTAAGGTCGTTCACGCACCCCGCGAGCTCGTACGAGCGGCGCTCCTCCCCTCCCCCACAACGCATGCACGCACGGTGGAAGAGACGCGCGGAGATCTACGGCACCGAGTCGATCAGCGGGCGCAGTTTTTGTGTGTGTATTTTGTTCGGCTGTTTTGTTATATCTTTTTTTTTGTGAAGTGGGGTTGGGGATGCCAGCTGCTACCAACGACAGAGGCACGTTTCAAGAGGAGATCAGCTTTTCGGTGGCTATTTGGGCTCTTGCTGCTACGGCTGCTGCTGTTGTTGCTGCACATCATATCAACAGTGCGACGGAACAAATCCAACATCAGCCGTGCGTGTGCACAGCTCTTCGGGATACGCGGCTGAACTGAGCGGTCGGAGGGAAATTGGGGGACGAGGCGTGGAGAATTATTTTTTTGGGAGGGGGGGGGGGAACCTTGTGGTTTTGTTTGCGCGTTTGTGTTTGTGTGTGCGTGTGTATATATGTACACACGCACACACACACACAAACAAGACGAGATTCTCGAGAAGACACCATCAACCAGAAGCAGAGCTCCGTCTCCCAACAACCGCCGTGGAAGAAGAGCATGAAGGAGGCGCCTTTTACGCATGAGCATCGCCACGCGCCTACGATGAGCAGCAGCGCGCACCGCCGCCAGCCGCCGCGCACCAAGCCGCCGTCGGGACGATGAAATCGTACGTCTACAGCCGCCTGCTGGTGGTCTTCCCCTGGGTCCTGGTCGTGATCCTGGTCAGCGACTTGGACTTGAGCAAGAGCCGGCTGCGCCACGGCTACTTCCACCACGCGCGGGGCCCCCCGAGGAACGAGTGTTGCAACGCCAGCAGCAGCAGCAGCAGACCGCTCGTCCCCGTGGTGTACTGCATCACTCCCACGTACAGCCGCGCCGTGCAGAAGGCCGAGCTCACGCGGCTGGCCAACACGTTCCGCCAGGTGCCGCGCTTCCACTGGCTCGTGGTGGAGGACTCTGGCCAGAAAACGGCCCTGGTGGGCGCCCTGCTGGCCGGCTGCGGCGTGGCGCACACGCACCTCAACGTGGCCACGCCGAGGAGGTTCAAGCGAGCAGGGCAGCCCAGGGCCACGGAGCAGCGCAACGAGGGCCTCAAGTGGCTGCGGAGGAACAGAGCCGCGTCCCGCGACCGGGGGGTCGTGTTCTTCGCGGACGACGACAACACCTACAGCCTGGAGCTCTTCCACGAGGCGAGAGCACTGACACACATACAACATGCAACATGCTACACACACAGTCTAGAATACGCGTGATGTATAGACTGCCATGCATGTGCAGCGTGCAGATATTCGACATAACGGGCATGCGCCACTCACGCAATGCATCCACATACGCTACGTGACGTTGAGCGGTGGTGCAGCGGTTAGCGCACCGCACCGCACACTATGAATTTTGCTGTAGACCCCGGCTGACGGTCAATGCAGAGTGATTATCTAAACCGGTCTTCTGCACCCCTTGACCAACCACCCCGCACTAACCTGCGTGGTGAAGTATGGTCAAAACAACTCCCACGATCGACAAGTTGGGGGACGTCCTTGATCTATCGATTAGCAAACAACTGTGCATTGTTATTGTAGTACTCCTGTAATTCATAACACACACGCCGTTTATTTCATGCGCCGCACACACGCACAGCCTGAGGCTCTTGCACGAGGCCATGGGACAGAAGAGAATGCACGTAACCCCTATAGACCTTACATACTGATAAATACAGCTGGATCACGTATAGTCTGCAGCTAGAGCCACGCTAAGTTATCTAACAGACGTATTTCCACACACACACTCTTACCGACATACGTACTTCGCATGTTTATATGTATGTGTGAACTTCTTTGGCACCGTACGTAGCCAACCGTGCTAATCGGAGGTGCGGGGAAGGACAACAAACTAAACGCAATCAGGGGTTCTAAAAAAAAGAGTTTTCAATCTAGATTTAAAAGTGCATTTCTCCATTGGCTCCCTAATACACGCGTAAACCAATAGACATACCTATTATATGATATTTCACACAATAAAACCTGGGCTAAAAGTGGGGGACATCCATTGCATTGTCAGCCATGATCACTCCATGATTTATTTTATTTCTATTATTATATCTATTTTATTATTTATTTTTACCTACGTGATTTTACCGGAAAAAAAACTATGAATCCTTGCAGTTACGAAAGCTTCATATCTAGAAATGATCACTCCACTGCTGGACGAAGACCTCCTCTCCGAGATGTCGCCACATCTCTCTCGATCTTGCGAGGAAAATCTAACAACCGAGCAGGTTGAAGTCCTCTCGGACGCGTTCGGGGGCGTAGATACACGCGATGTGCACTTCGCACAAAGAGTCCAGGCTCAAGCAAGACTGCTCAAGTGTACACAAAGACAAAGACCCCCCCATCCCGAATAACCTTTAACGCAGACTGCTGGGTCAAGTGCTGTTCGTGAGTTCCGATTAAGGCCAGCACGGCACACGAGGGGGTGGGTGTCCACCACCACGGCCGGTCGCCTTTGTCTCCCCAGTGCCTATGTCTATTACAAAAGCTTGTACCATTTCTAGCAATAAAGCAGGTGTTAAGATGTTAAAACACCAAAAAGAATAATTTTTCACAGAACCTTGTCTGCATTAATCACACGTACTTGTGATGAACATGCAAACAAAAAAAAACATGCTCTGATACAATATATGGCATTGTCTTTGAAACTGTTTGGTCCACACCAGAGACAGTTTTCTTTTGAGCCTCGTCTCAAACAGTGTTAGACCAGAGGACGCCAAAAGGCGAACGGCACAAAGACAATGCCACGATCAGGACATTTATAGCTCGGGGTGAGCAGCTACATCATGCGACATTTGCCTATGTAAAGTCAGGCATTCGTTTAAGTATAACAAGAGGCAAAGACCTCCCGTATAGCCTTAACAGACTGCTGGGACAAGTGCCGTTAGTGAACACTGATGAAGGCCGCCTTTGTCTCCCTCGTGGCGATGTTTTCACACCGCACCAGGTACTCATTTGAGGTTGAGTCGACCTCGGGGAGGCCCAGGGCCGGTTGCGATAATCGTCACTGGTGTTGGCCGTGAGCGGCAATCGGACCCAGGTCATTTAAGTATGCACGCAGACTAATAAACAGACCCTGAACGACGCCAGCCAGGAAATCAGAGACACGAATATATACGCTTTCATTTCAACACAAACTGCACGCGGATAGCAGTCTCTAACAACGGAGCGTGTTTTACACGCACTATATATACACACAATGCATGTGAAAATCCACGATGGGTCAAATTTTAGTGTGAACGAATGTACTCATCGCATTGTCACTGAGTGTGAATGTGTTGCTTGCTGCATGCATACCACAACGTATCCACGCACGTTCACACTGCAATCCTCTCGAGAACTTAGTCATGCGCATTGTAATACTTACAGCTCAGTGTACAGACAGAGATCCCCCATATAGCTATTAACGTACTGTTAGCGAACAACCCATGAAGGCTGGCACGGCACACTACACACGACACCACACCCGGCCGCCTTTGTCTTCCAATGCTGATGTTTACACACCGCAACCTCATTTCAGGCTGAGTCGACCTTCGGGAAGACCAGGGCCCGTTCGAATTGTCGCCACTGTTTATTGGTGGGGGTTGTAGCACAGTGCGCTCGCCACTGCGTCACCGCTCAGTGTATGGATCAAGAGACACGCACATAAAAGAACATTCAAAACACAATCTGCAACAGCTTTTTTTTTACAATGTGCATCAAAAAAATGCAATGCTCATGTGGAGTGGAACATGCTGCAAATGTACGCTAATCTCACGGAGCGTTTGAATTGCGCCTACATGCTTAATTTGGCCCATTCTGAAGCATCCCGGTAAGGTTGTTTATTACGCAATCGCGTCGTAGCCACGCTCATCGACTTTTTTTTTAATGAACAACCGCTGTAGACAAAAAAAAGAACCAATTTCTGCAACCGCGCTCTGAAACCAGCGAGGCTTAGCGGGCGGTATATCATCACAGGGTTACAACATCCGTACTATCTATTGCTCTTGATAGCTATATACTGTACCGCGAAGTCCACAGTTTTCATAGCATTAGCCATGGTATGGTCAGTCCACTGCTGGATGAATGACTTCCCAAGCCGCCGCCACCACCACCACCACCACTCGTGATCCCGCGATGAAATAAACCATCCAAATCCTGCACATTAAATGAATGAATTAATCGCTTCATCTCCTCAATGGGCGTCCTCTCTCTCGGACGCGTTGTTCTCTTCATTGGTTGAAACTTCGTAATTATTATTGACCATCGGTCACTATCCCTTCTCGCGACGAGTGCAGTTGCATAGCGTCAAATGTCATATCTTAAACAATGCGTTAATAAGACAGAAATTGCTCAAAAGCGTGACTTTGGTTATATCAGTCACATGCAGCTCTTCGCGGTTGATCAAGTAACATGTCACGCTTATATTTATGTAAAGGTGCAACGCCGCAATTCCTTGCTCATGCCACTGTTGGCAAAAAGATCTCCACTAGATGGAGCTCAGTGTGTTTGGCCTACTCTTCCACGCTGGCGAGACGGCTTCGGAGTACACACATTTCACCTCCCGTCACGCGACCTGTCGTTAGACTTAATGTGGTGTCGCCATTTCTACTGCTGCTTGAACAGAGGCAGGGACGTTTAGCGCACTTTTCGGTTCGGAAGTCCAGAATGATATTACCCGATGGCAAAATCCCAGATAATACTTATCAACATGTAAACTTACACTGGAGTGTAAGGCTGAATGGGAACGAGAGATCCACAATGGCCCAAAAGTCACGAAAGGTAGGATTATTTAATTTAGTTTAACACTGCCGTTAAAATGTTTAATCGATTATCCCTTAAGTTGAGTTGATATTTTATCTATGATCATTATTGACATCACAGTTTCTTCTCCCTGTGGGGTCACCTCGAAGCAGTTGTTTATAAAACTCGACCAAGAACTCTGAACGAATTGAGACAAAACGCAATTGATGGATGTTCAAGGATTACACCGGTAATCTTTAAAACAGTCCTAAATTCATTTCAAAACAGAACCCATGCGTGCATTCATGTCAATGGAAGTCAATTTCAATTATTTTCATATAAATGAAAACGTCCTATGTGATTGGTTAAAAGACATATAACAACCCAATATGTCCTAACTCTTGGGGCACCCTGTATAGAGTAAACTCTACACGGGAATATGATTTAGGGCAGGATCAGTGCTGAAGCTCCTCTCGCTGCCCACGAGCTGGGCACGACACTAGACGACAGTACGTGAGCAGAAGGTGTGGCTCGTATCCGCTTTCTCCGCTGCTCCCGGTACTCAACTTGAGCCTCCTTCTCCGCCTCTTCATCCTCTCTCTCTCTGTCCCGCAGATTCGCAGCGTCCACCAGGTGGGCGTGTGGCCAGTGGGGCTCGTGGGCGGACGGCGCTACGAGCGGCCCCTGGTGGAGAGAGGCCGCGTCGTGGGGTGGTACACGGGCTGGCGGCCCGACCGGCCCTTCGCCACCGATATGGCAGGTTCGTCGAAGTTCGTGCTCCTTCACTCGCTCGGGTTGCCTTAATGTGGAAACGTATGGGGGGGAGGGAGGGAGGAACGCTTGTCAGGCTCATGTTGTCCGTCAGTGCGCTGTCCATGGTTCTGAAATTCATCAGTGCATTTACATTATCCTAAGCGCGTCGTATAGAGCAACAACGTGCTGTAAGGCAACACAGCTACATTCTCATATGAATTGTATAAAGCCGCAATGCGCTGTTCTTGATTTCCCATGGCCATTCCGCTCTTGATACCATTCATTAACATTGCACCTTAATCATCTTAGAGGTGTGTCTTTAGTCGTTGAGCCTGGCACAATTACAAAAGAATCCCAATACCAATAAAGGTGCCTTAGTCTATCTCTCTGCACGTTACTGCATTAATCTTTGTATATGTGTCGTGCAGCATTGCTTTGTCTGCAGTGTTGAATAGCGACAAAGCCGCTATGCTTGGCTTAGGCCCTACCCTGCCCTCTTTATCCTTGCAAATATTGATCACTCATCAGCCAGCCCGTATCACCCTTGCATCCCTTGCCTTTTCCTTTCAACCTCAGGCCCCCCTTTCGTGCTCACCCCTTCTTGACCTTGTTTTTCAGCGGGAAAGGTGCATTTTTTCCATGGCGATGTTATCCTCAGTGCAACTGTAAAAATCACCAAGTATATTTGATCCTGGAATAAAACATGTAAATGTAACAATCCTCTAGACACGTTCACATTCAGCGGGTTTGAACAGTTATGTTGACTAATGATATTAAATAGGATATTTATGTTCTTGCTCTAGCGCTTAGTTGAAGACGATGTATAGTAACGGACTGGTATTCTCCACAGCTGCTAATCCATTCGTTTGTGTGCGGGAGTGAGTTAGATCGGAGCATTGCTTCTGAACCTCAATGAATAGTGACGGCATGGGGGTGCCTTTCATCCTGCAGAGGATAGACTATGGCTGATGACGATGATGGACATATTTGTTTAATCTGAGCTGGGTTGAGGGATAACCAATGTTTACGTGCTAAACCCACAACGCCAATCTCGTCCGAGTTAACGAATACAATTCATTTTGAATAATTATCATCCGCTCAATGAAGGCCTCCCCAAAGCCATCACCATCTCTCATGATCACGCTACGCAACAATCTTTATCGAGCTTCGGCACACGAGCTAATTTTTTCGCTCCATCTTCACGGTGGACGTCTTCTCGGGTGTCCTCCTTTCTTTGGCTGCTACTCCATCATTTATCTCGACCACCGGCCATGATCCCTTCTTGCGACTCGTCCTGCCCAAGGCCATTTCTCTTGTGTACGCTCTGTGATCCACGTGTTCCGATTTCTGTCTCTCTGTGTTATTCCAAGCATGATTCTCCCTACACTTACTTCCTTACACATCTTTCAGCTTTTAATTCGTTATCTGCGTCAAAGTCACTGTTTGTGATCCGCACGCCATAGCAGGTAATATCCACGTGTATAGATTTATTTTAATGCATTGTGCTGCACTCGATATTACATATGGCAATGGTGAATATAACTATGAAGTCATAACCTGATGGACAATGCCGTATAACCGTGTGTGACCGCTTCACGAAATTGCTCTCTCAGAACCTCGCCCCCTGCTGGTCAAGCTGCAGGCGGAACTATTGTTGTAAACCTTGTTAACGTATTATCAACTTGTTAAAGATTGGACCTGAGGACACCACTGATGGTGATGTAACAACAACATTGAGATGTAGAGAAATAATAATAATACTCATCATCACAATAATTACTATCATGGTCCACAGTCAAACATCCAACAAAGTGGTAGTCTTTGCCCACCAGGATTTGCAGTCAATCTGGAGGTCCTTCTCTTAAACCCGAAAGCCGTGTTCAAGAGGAGAGGCTCGCAGCCCGGCATGCAGGAGTCCGACTTCCTCAAGCAGATCACCACCATGGAGGAGCTGGAGCCCAAGGCAGATAACTGCACCAAGGTGAGACGCTCGCTACTTAAACAAAAAAACATTTTTTAATGTAATTACATATCAAAAAAGCGTGAAAGATGCATGCTGAATATTCAGTAAATTTATGCAAAATTATTCATGTTTACAATTACTTTTGAGCCACTATAATGTATTTTTTTGCATGGATATAATAATTAATTCTATTTTTTAGTGATACAATTTTGATGAATCAAGTTATACTTGCTAAATATATGATAGTAGAAGTAAATTAGAAATATAAATGCTAGTTAAAAAGTGGATGAGAATGTTTTACTTCAAAAAATCACATACTAACCCAAAACAAACATATTAAAAAACATTCCCCGAAATTAAATTAACTCGCATACGCTGTCAATTTCATAAAAATATTGAGATAAAATTAAACAACATGCTATTATAAATTAAAATATGAAACAAGGGAAATAGAATCCTTACTGACACCATGGCAGTTTTGTTTCTTCTCAAAACATGGCTGATGTTTGGCCATATTTTAAAAACGGAAACATTGAATAAAAAGTGAGGCAATATTCCATTGGAACCTCCTTTGCCAGTAGCAAAATATGATAATTGTTTTTTTTTACCCTTTTATTTGGCAACAAAACCGACACCTTTTTTAGAATGAGTCATAGCTGGCTGATTGGTAGAAACACAGTCATGAGGCAATATTTTAAAGACAAAAGCCAATATGCTAAGCTCTGCCATTTATTTAGTTACAAATTGTAGTAAAATAAAAAAGAAATTGTTAAAAAGCAATATAACAACCACTATGGGGTGTAAGGTCAGTGGATTTTTAATACAATCACGTGGCCCACTCAACAATGGGGCTGTGATCAATTCTTGAACCGGAATCGATTAATCGGATTATGCATGCGTGGAATTGAGTGTGTGAGAAACGATTGCAGTCTCTGTAATCGATGTTAATTATGTGCAAATGTTACATTAAGGCTAATGAGAAGGAGAAAGACGCCAAAAAACGAACGAGTGAGACAGCAACAGTCGATATCTGGGCATTAATTTGTGATGTCGAATCTTGGCAATGGAATATTCATAGCTGGCTGATTGGTAGTCACATGTTCGCAGACATTGTAAGCATGGACATAATTGCAATGCTTGCAAGCAAGGATAAGGTAAAGTACTGATTGCTATTTTATATCGACTGTTTAATTATGGTTACCATTTAGTTTTTCTCTGCCACAATTGAATCACAATATTAATATTTAGACACGTAAAAAACAATTAGTTTTATTAAATCTTAGTTTATGTGTTATGGACAGATGGTGAATGTATTTTATAGTGCGTTATTATTAGTGTTTCCTTTAATGTAAAAATCAATGAATGTCAACCTTATAAAAAATAGTAGATTGGACGTAACCCAATGTAATAATTTTGTTACAATCTGATTTTCATTTTGATCGTATTCAATTGTAGAAATATGAAGCCGCTCTCTCAAATAAGTAGATGGGATTGGTCAGGAATTGTGCAGTTTCCAATTACAACCCACACTGATGATACACCCAGACAAACCACACGTTTTTCTTATTTTCGTTACATTTAAACTGTGTTGTTCACACAGAATTAACGACCTACATATATACAGAGAAATGAAATGCCCCAATCACAGGACAAGGACTCAATTATTACATTATTCACTGATTTAAAAAAAATCAATACCGGTTGGGTTCTTACTCAAAATGTATTCATTGTCCACTGATATTATTGTAAAATCATAACCAAAAATGGAAAGGCAAACTAATCACGAGAAAGCCAGGTTTACCAGTGACCACACACACATATATATATGTACCGAGATTATGAGAAATACAAATGAATATCAAATTCCATTATTCATGGCCTTAGTAGACAATTAAATGGCATTTGTATTCGTGAAAACTGACATAATCATCCAAGATATCACAAACCGAGGCCTCAAATAAAATATACTTTTGAACCATTTACAAAAATACAACAGCAACACTGAGATTTCATGAAAATACACGTATGTATTATAAGGGAGTAAGACAAGGAGATAGATTTTGCCAAAGTTATCCATGGCGACATCACAATGTATGTCCTGAAAATTACATTGCAGTAATAGTGGCATGAACATAATTGGATAAGATATGAGCCATTTCTGAGTGGATGGTGAGTTATGAACGATGTGAAATTATTGAAGAACGCTGTAAAGTGGGACTTGGAATGCATGTGAGCATTAAAGTACACATCCAATGTAGTTATAGAAAGTAGACTTGGATAAAACATTAAATCAAGAGGCTGACGAGGTCGGTTGGAAAACTAAACTTAGCAATGAACATAAACATAGCAATGTTCCTGAAGAATAACGTGTTTGAATCAGTGTCAATTACCTGGATAGACATTGACAAAGAAAAAAGGAAATATTTCTAAAAAGTGCACCAAGAAGTATGGCGAGGTATGTATGTTGAACTTCTTTCGCACCATACGTCGCCAACCATGCTAATCAGAGGTGTGGGGGAAGGACAACAAACTAAACTCAAAGATCATTTGTAAAGAAATTAGTTTTCGATTTAGATTTAAGAGTGCATCGCTCCAATATCTTCCTAAGCGGATCACATGAATTTGAAAATACGTGCGAGTTAGAGTCAAGTTAGAGGCATTCAAATGACTGTTAAGAGAAGTAAGTTAGCGTGGGTAGAACATTGCTGGAAGAGGAAATCATCACCGGTGGTCAAGACTGATGATGGAGTGGCAGCTAAAGGAGTGAACACACCCAAGAGGATGTCGAATGAAGAGTGATTAATCAGATCCTGTTGCAAGGTCTAGGTGTATTGTTGCATGGTAGTGAGGGATGGCCAATGGCTTTTGCCAAACTATCACTAAAAATATTTTTCTGAAAAAAACGTTAAAAAAACTAAATCTTAAACATCTACAAAAGGTCTGTGATTTATGTTTCATAAAAAAAATGGCCAATAACATTTCCATAAATTGTGTTTTTGCTGTAAATAATTGTCTAGTTATCATACGAAAACTGTTTCAATATGTATATAAAATAATAATTACTATCTACATGGTTGTGACAATCTCAGAAAAATGGCACCGTGGCCCATTACACTGAGTGACATCTAAATGCTAAGTGTCAACTAATGCAGTCCTTAGCCTCTCTTTCACGAACCCACATTGACCAGTATGGTGTGGAGGAAGCCTTCAGCCAGCTTCAGAATAACAAAGAAGTTATGTTATGATATAAAATATATACTTATCGCCAAAAAAATTTTGTTATCTAATTTTGGTGATTAAATACTAACCTGTTTCATTGGCCACAAGCGACCTTATGACAAACGACCTAATTTTATGCTCATTATATTTAAGTGAATATTCACAATAAATTAGTCTTTATGGTTAATATACCTATATTGAAAAAAAACTACGTTAAAACCCAATAATGTTAAATACTGCTATTTATTTTCACAAAAAAACAGCCACATTGTCCTCTATTTTTTATATAAATAAATAGGTCCTTTATGACATATGTAACATTATTAATGTTGCAAAATGATGTCACGTTTACTCAGAAAAAATGCATAATTGTTTTTTTTAGTGTAACAGTTTTTTTTTACAAATGCTGACAAAAAAATCCTCTCTTGCGCTTTATTTTAAATAAAATAAAAACTTTAAGAAAAATCGTTGGACCATTACATTATATAAGCTCTGTAATTGTTATTTGCTAAAATGGCCTTAGCCCTTCATTGTTGTGATGACAATTGCTATATACGTGAAATATCGTATCGTGACTAAAATGAGAAAAATACGTGAACAATTACACGCCCAACCCATGTACCTTTTTTCATTGGCAATGAAAAATATAATTCGTATTTATCTTTGGAAAAAAACAGACTGAAAATTTCCTGCTGTTTTCTTTGTATTATTAACTGAAAACTAAACCAATGCTGTGGTGCATGCGTAATATTATTGTGAATTAAATCCAATAATATTACCTAAAAACAACATGCTAGTAAAATAACAAACCAAACATGTTTCACTACATACAAATTAAATAAGCTGGAAGCCATTTCAAATGAGGATATTGACTCTTCAAAGAGAGTTGTGCACAGATAGAGGCAAATACCAATGTCTCATGAAGCATGCATTAGGTGCACATGCGTACATCAAGGGACACAAGTTTTATTGCTTGCATGCAAAATGGGACCTTTAATAACTAAAAAAACCTTTGTTTTACCCTGTCTATTTTGGCCATTGATATTTGTATATTGTCAGATAAACTGCATTACAAATGGTTTAGGGGTTTTGTTAATCAACTCGTTAAACGCATGTGAAGTTGGACGAACAGATTGACGAATGGATGCATGGACATATTTCCTAGCAATGGAAATAGCATGTTCGCTTCTGGAATATCATTTGAGTCAGGATACAGGCCTTAAATTATGCCAGTAACAATTAGTCTACAAGGGCGTTAGGTTGATGGACTAAAATGTTGTAGTTTCATTTTATGACATTCCTTGTCTGTTTGTTATTTAAATATATTACCCGCAATCGAATGTGACATCATAGTATTACATTTTCACAGCATACTAATGTGAGTTTTTTTTTAATGAATAACAATATGTACAGTTTCTGTATCTTAAATTGGCTCAATTTCAAATAAAACGTGAAAATTATCAGGGTCCAAAGGGACTCCATTTGTTTTCCCTCATATTTCACTGAAAACAACAAAGCAGCTGATCACGTATACTTGCTTAATTAAATATTACGTGTTAAGAATCTTTGTAACACTTTTTTTACCCAACAAAAATAACATACCCGTGGTTTTCCTCATCCAGAAAATGTATGTAAAAAAAGACTATTATTTGTCAACATTCACTTCTCTGCCAATGCCAAATGAGGTGTCATGTCTGCGCCCTTGCTAGCTGCTTCCAAGTACCACATTCAGATCCTCATAATGGCCTAGCCGGTAACGCCTTGCCCCCTTCCATGCTATGCCCACCACACAATCACTACGGTTGTGACGATTTCATTTTCCACAATATGATATAAATTTTCACAATATAACAATTACAGTACCATGATATCCGGTTCCTAGAACTTTGTATTAGCATTTAGCAGTTTTGTTGTATTGTTTTTTGTGTATTGCTGTCTTTCCATTACAAATAAAGATGACTCAAAGGTTTATTATGTTGAGTGAACTGCTTTTGCAACTTCGCAACCTATAATGCTTAATACGCACACGCTGTCACCGATGCGAGAAATAACTAATTACATCAACTACTGCAATAGTTCAGGC
Organism: Lampetra planeri; assembly: GCF_965212315.1. Classification (NCBI taxonomy): domain Eukaryota; kingdom Metazoa; phylum Chordata; class Hyperoartia; order Petromyzontiformes; family Petromyzontidae; genus Lampetra; species Lampetra planeri. Next base: position 5,178,865 of record NC_136120.1, read on the forward strand.
TCACTGTAAGCTGTGGTGCGGGAAAACAAGCATGTTTCGTGCATATATCTAATTGTTGTTTTTATTATTTGACATTTATTTTGCCAGAATAAAGGATGTCGAAAAAACGGTCACGATAATTAGCAAAACGGACGATACGATTATCGTGGACCTTGTCCTGTATGGTCAATTGTAGTATTGCCTTACGGCGACGACCCTCATAATAAAAAACAATGGATAGAGCCGACACATGCGCTGGCTGTCCGGGGGTGTTGGTGCGAAATACTACGCGCGTACAATGGAAATGAATTTCAGAAATGTTTAGCACCATTAGTCTGCGAGCCCAGACTGGATGTTTCACTTGTCACAACCACCTGAAGTGGCATAACTTTAGCTATTCCAAATGCTCAATGCGGCCAATAACAGTGAATTATGTGATAACAATTTGAAGCGAATAGCCGTATAAATAGAATGGCGCTGGCTCACCTTTTACTACCTGAGGCAGCACCAATTTCCCTGCTCGCCCATGGATTACGAGGAAGGCACTGCTCTTGATCTCAAGCATCGCTGCTGGTGGTACCATAGACAGCGCAGCATTGCCACCTTGCAACGCCACATTGAGCAGTTTGGTTCGTGATATGGAGACATCACATATCTATAAGGTCCACGATAATTTTAATTTTGATTTAAAGCTTTCGTGACTGCAGGGATTCATATTCTTGGTTCTTTCGGTAAAGTGACGTAGAAGGGAAATAATAAAATAATATAAATATTTTTATTGTTTTATATTTATATTATTTTATTATTTCCCTTCTGCGTGATAATTATAATGTTTTGTAAAATGTCGTTATATTGTATTTGCCATTGCTCGTTTATTCTTTATTTTATTCCCTAACCAAATAGTTATGAAACGACAAAAGCACAATACTGACACTTCTAAATATATAGCTTTTGCTAAATAATTGAGTGCTGAGAACAATGTATTCTGGATCAAATTGACAGCTCAGTGGTTATAATTTTGTAGTTGGGTTGATTGTTTAATTACTCCTTGTGTCACTAACAGCAAGTGCGTTATAGGTTGTCAAGTGGCAGGCCTAAATTCATATTGGAAGTACAGCAAAGCAAAATAAGTAAACCCGTAAAAACAAAGTTTTTCACTATAAATCCTTTATATGCGTGGCAGCGAACTTAATATAAAGGATTTAAAAATATATTCGCCTGTGGAGGACGCGGGGATCGATCCCGCAACCTTTGGCATGGGAAGCTAGGGCGCTACCAACTGCGCTACTCCGCCACGGCCTGTGGAGGGGTTACGCTCTGGGCTCTTACACTCAGACGTTCAGCCAAAGCCATGAATGCGTTCTATCTGAATATATGTAAAATAAAAAAATTTTGCCTAAAAAGTGTAACATTTTGGGAATTTTTTTTCACGAACAATAATTGTCTGGCACAACGAGTCTGTGTGGAAAATGTCAGCTCGATTGGATCACGGGAAGTGGGTTAAAAAACGACCGAAAGATTTGCACGGTCCTAAGCAAGCAAGCAAGCACGCGAACTTAATATAAAGGATTTAAAAAACGAGACTATAAAAATGCTAAATCCTATTACAAATGTATTGGAAAACTGATACCATGAAAATCCATCAATCCCTCATCACGTGAAAATTGTCATCATCTCGTGAAATATTACATCGCGGCGACCCTAGCGAGTACGACAACGGCACTCCACGGGAAGGTGCATGGGGCAAGGGAGCACGGTGACCGCTGGTTGAGTGGGGGCTCAAAGGGTGACTGAGACAGAAGCGCGACGCTCATTGCACGCGCCACACTACCTGCACCTTGCCGCCAACCCCTTTAGTAAAATTGCCACCAGCTCGGAGCTGCAATGGGAATCTGTTGGGCGCGCAAACTCTTATCCGTACACCCACGCCCACTATCGTGGTCATCTTATTCGTATGGCTGATGTTGATGTAGATCAACAAGAATAATTTTGGATTGAGTTGGTTCGAGTCAAACAATTGCGTCGGGAGTCGTAGAGTCTTATCGCTGTGATGCCTCATTCGCGTGTAAGACTCATTGTCCGGTTTGGGTGATCACAGTCGCATACCGGAGAATATTTCATGTCCTATATGGCTAATAACTGTCGGTCCTGTGAGAATTAGAAGATTTGATTTTCATAGAAACGCAACAAAAATGGCTATTGGCTACTATTTCTTGTCATAATGGCCATAATATTACTGGTGAGATGTGAATCATGTACTTACTGTATATTAAAATAAAAAAAAATTAAACAATATATTCAGGAAAATGTATACCTTGAGAAAGACATCATTTACTTAAGTTATTTTGGTGAAAATTAAAATTGCGTTGAGATTAATTACAGTGCATATACCTAACAGCGTTTTAAAAAGACAGCTATTCGAGCTCTCGCCGAGCTTCAAATTTCTTCCATTGACATGCTAATCGCTCACAATACAATGGCCACCCCCCAACAGCTCCGTGGTATCTCTCCCACACTGGCATTAGTTGCCCGCCCATCTCTAAACCATATGTAAACAGCTCTTTGATTGGTGGAGACCTACTGCAGGTTACACAGACCTCTCCTACATTAACATTAGCTGCCCCGCCCATCTCTAAACCTTTATAAACAGCCTGCCTCGGCAGATTTCCCCCTCTTTTTAAATCTTTCGGTCGTTTTTAACCCACTTCCCGTGATCCAATCGAGCTGACATTTTGCACACAGACTCGTTGTGCGTGACAATATATTTTCGTGAAAAAATTTTCCAAAATGTTTTACTTTTTAGGAAAAAAAAAATTCATATTTCATGTAAAATACCAATGTGATAAAAATGAAACTCTTACTCAAGAAAAACAGAAATGAATAATAAAATAAATCCGATGCCACGCATATAAAGGATTTATAGTGAAAAACTTTGTTTTTACTGGTTCATTTTTTTCATCTGAAGACGATTGCTTGCGTTGCGATCGAAACGTCGTGATATTATTATTTTGATTAATTTTTCTATCTACGTGGCTTTACCGAAAGACACAAAGAATATACATGCATGATCATTTTAGTCAAATTATTGCTCTTCTATTCCCCACCTTAATGGTTAATATGCATGCTAAAAGCCAATAAAAATACATTTGTTGTTTACACATTCTGAGAGTAAATGTTCTGGCTCTCAGGTATACGTAAGCTCATATTTCCCCCCTCAATAGACCAACTCGCTCCCTCACCACACTTACACGTTTGCATTGCCCGATTCATCCCGAATTGTGACTCCGTTTAACTCGAAGCGTTGCTCTTTTCCAGGTTCTCGTGTGGCACACGCGGACAGAGAAGGCAAACCTTATCAATGAATCGCGAGATAAACAGGAAAAGATTTATATCGAGGTGTGACGGAGGGCACCTCAGGCGAGCTGCAAACTCTTCCCCTTTGCCTTATGGACGACGTTTCACTTTTAAGAAGAAAAATAATGCTTATTGCACTGCTGGGACGACCTAATAAAGCTGAAGCGCAATTCCCCCAATTCCCAAAACAACTGGAATGCCAATCCACTTGCCACACCTTCCCTCTCTCCACCTCGTATTGTTTCAAGCCCCTTCCCAGTTTTGTCTTGAGAAATCGCCGGGACTAATGTGAAAGCGACGCTTGACGACTTCACGCTGAAACACTGAATGGAAGAAAGAAAAATGAAAAAGGCAACAAATGCAAAGTAAACCTCACAAGGGATAAATGGATCACCTTTTCCCCTTCTCAATTCCCTTCAGGGCTATGTTAGAATGTGCACAATTCAGCCTAATTAAAATACGTTTGGAGTCCCATTATTCTCTACATATTAATGAAATCTGTCACTGGAGGATGAAATACGAGTGTCATTGATTGTCATTACATAATTGTACATACCGTATGTTGGTTCCTATGTGGCACAGTTTAGAGAGTTAATATTGCATGTAAGATGGAAAATGATCCTATTTATATGTAAATTTTGCACAGTTTACATTAGAACCCACGGCTAAAGGAAGTCTTTTGATACAACTGGTAGTCTGTGATAATGGATTGTTGTCATATATTGGCTTTCTGCTTCCTTTCCAGCTTTGAATTTTTTTAAATACATTACACAAATTGTAATTGCAAATGATTTTTATGGAAAGTTACAGGGTTGAGAAAGGAACGTGTGAAATGCATCTTCTGTGGCTTATAAACGTGTTTCGAATAGCTAATCTTACAAAGTCTTGTGATCGGCTCATGCAGCGGGGGGTGGAAAACAAAAAAAGGCACGGGAAGAATGACTGAATGACTGGAGACCTTGTCAGCTCAACGTCACGCTCAGCGCACCCACCACAGCAATGCATCATTGCTACGATCCTTTTAAATAAAGACCACTGCTGAGACTACGATGGCGGACGCACAGCAGAACAAACGTCTTAATTGTGCGTGTGGCTTTTGGAGGAGCGTGAACAATGCAAGGTCTGAACCATAACTGTTAGTTGACCAGTGGCCTCCACTGAAAGGTCCATATGACTACAGTAAAAGCGCTCTCCGTATTTTGCTGCCCGTCTGCTCAAGTGTTGTGCCTCACCTTACTCCAACTCAAGCTGGCTTAAATGGAAAGTTGCACGTCCAATTTTTGCGAAAAAGCTTGCCTAGCCACTACCATCAAACGCTTTTTTTCCCCACGGTGCCCCAGGAAGATTTTCCCTGTTGGTTTCAGCCTGAGGTTAATATTTTGATGGCCATCTTGGCATTGAGCGGATTCATCCCCCGCGTGTCAGTATCACGTCGTTTTCAATGTCTCATTAGTATTATTGACGGGACGCTGTCACGGTGCAATTGTTTGCACACTGGGCTTACAATCCAAGGTACGTCAGAAGATGAAACAATGGTAAAAGTGTATTAAATCTCTTACACTCAAAATTGTAAATGGATGAACCGCAGTTAGTCGATTGGCAGGTCGCCGCAGTTTGGCCTCATGAAAGGCTCTCTTGAAGGGTTCTTCAAGCCTTCTGGCAAACGTGGCATGAGTACGTACTTTCAGGGCTGCACTTTAATATTTAGTACGACCTCATTTGCATAATTTATCCTATTGTTCAGTCCTTTTTCGAGCGTAATTCTCTCCATCAGCCCTCAATTAACATACATATATGATTTGCGTGCAATGTATACATTTAAAATAGTTTTTTTACACAATTCAATGTGAGCATAAGAATCAATTTTAAGAGACACACTGAAGAATCGTTACACGCCACACATGCAGAGGCTGTACTTTTCCTTTCACGTGACCGAGGCATGGAGAAATAGGTCTGTAATTTGAGGAAATGGCCTTGCTGAACGGCTTTTTGATTCCGCTGCGATTTGGCAAAAAAAATTGCACCAGGAACTCTACGCACTCGAGGCTGAGTAGGCATAGGGGAGGCCCAGAAAAAGTGTTGATACTACTTGCCACTGATGTTAGCCATGTACACATGTACTCACAACAAAGACAATGACCCCCTGAAAAGTCTTAACTGATTTTTGGGGCAAGTGCAGTTCTAGCCACACACACAGTCAAGTACTCACAACAAAGACCCCCTCGTATAGCCTTAACTGACCTTTGGGGCAAGTGGTTAGCAAGCACCTATGAATAGCGGTATGGTATACGAGGTGGTGGGTGGCCAGCACCACGCCTAGCCACCTCCCCAGCGGCGATGTTTACACACCCCACCAGGTACACATGGGGGAGGCCTAGGACCGGTTCAAATAATCGTCACTGGTGTTGACCGCGAGCAGAAATCGAACTCTGGTCGCTGGGCTTGTACCGCAGCACCCTAACCGCTGCGCCACCGCTCTCCACACGTACACAAATATGCACAAAGGCATGCGCAGAGCCGAGAGAACACCACACTTTATTTGACACGTTTTTTTCTGGACAATGTTTCACTGATATAATGCACAAGCAGCTGTGATATGCACACACCAACTCACTATTGCAATGCGGCATACTTTGGGCTGAGTTATACTGATGGAATGGGACATTCTTGCCATGTGCTGAATGATGCTAAGTGCAAATGGCTATGTTTTCCAATCTAACAGAGGGTCTCAATATTGGACCGTTAACCATTGTATTGATAAAACTGAAGATAATACAATTTCTAACATTTAATAATGGTTGCACATCAGCCTTCCTGAGTATGACGATTACTTATATAAGTGAATAACGAATCAAACCAAGAATACCACATGGAATATATATCTGAAGCACATGTCACAAGGTGTACAGCCGAATGGCTGTTAAAGGAAGAATGGTCAATATGAAACAAAACATAAATCACAGTATATTCAACGCAAGAGTGTTTATACATGGTGCGCGTCCATAGGGGTGAACACTCTTCACATTTGTTTCTGAATTAGCACACAGGACGTTGGCAGGGCAGCACCACAACAAGACATCATGTTTGTTGTTACTCGTGATACCTGTTTGGGTTTCAAATGGGAGAATCCCTCTGAGGAACTCACTTCAGCACAAACTTGACTTGAAACGTTGGCGTTGTGGCCAACATTGAACGCAGTTACACTGGAATCTTTGCAGTACGTTAGCCACTCGTACGTATCTCACCCCTATGGTTCGGTACAGCCGAGACAAATCTCATGCAATACTCCCATCTTGATGTTCAAGGAAACAAAGGCTGAATTCTTCACCATTAACAAGGCCAATAAAAAAAAACTACGTAAAACACAGATATTACATAGATACACAATGCAGTGCCCTTCTTTAATGTCAGTGCAAACTCGCAACACAAATGCAAATAAAAGATTTGCAAAAAAATTGTGCTTTCGAAAGCCGAGTAAGTTAATTGAGTTACATGAGTGCAATACGCCAAGAGCAACCTGGGGCCACGCACAGTGTCTACATGGAAACGGGCTAAGGTGGGGAGAAAGATGAGGGATACGAGGTAAGAGGACGGAAGAAAAACAATCTTGGGAAGACGGGATGACATTGGAAAGAGGCGAACAAACCAATCTGTTTAACATTTTAGCATGTAAAAGCAATGTTATGTTATCAAGCAAAAGGTGTAAGTGAAAGGCGAGAAACGCTGACAGAATGTTCTGCCTCACTCTACATCTGCATTGCTTGATATTAACAGGAATTGAAGAGGTGCACCGCACTGCCGCCTACCTCAACTCAACTGACCCCATTCCAGCGGGGGAGTGGAAATCGGCTGGGGTGATTATTATTCATCATCGGCTGACAAGCTGAGCACTTCTATGGCCCAAGACGTCGGCAGCGTAGAAACCAGGTTGCAGTGGCAGCACCAAAAACTTGAGAGATAAAAGTGACGATTTCTGGAATAATTAAATATAGGCGACAGCTCATGTAGGCCTATATGTACAGCACACAGATAATAGGTAGCTCATATAATAGTAACACAACAAAAACAGACGTTATAATGACAAACTGGTTTATTCTATCAATTAAGTGACTGTTTATTGTTCTATTGGCCCTTAACAACGGGAATGCAAATCTATAGACGTAAGCAACCAATGAGCATTGACATTGTACTAACTGCTAGTGTTTTTATCCGTATGCGTTTCTACCCTGTTATAGCTTACACACATCTACACAAACTACTCTGATTTGGCAGTAAAATCAGTAGGTGCTATATATATATGCAATACTCCATGTATGCTGCAATACTCCATGTATGCACCAAAACCAAGACGAAATTAGTAGAATTAAGAGACCACTTCAACTTTACACGATGCAAAAAACAAACATAAAATATACATTAGCTTTGATTCAGAGGATGGTAACATGATGGACCTCGTTAAATGCATTCATTCTGGGAGTGTGTTCGCTGACTGGAAGGCTGACCAGAAGCTTTGGTGATACTCTCCCCTTCTGTGGTTCACTCTCAAATTCTGTTTATACTTTTACCTTTGATCATTGCCACACTTGGGTTTTATTTTCAATGATATGCAACGTATGATACATCGTGTTAACCAGAACCTTGAAATGCATTATGCGTTATTCCACAGTGATCTTGTACGACACCGAAAAAACACCACTGTACAATACATCGTAGTAATAATTTAACCGATTGTGTTTAAGCGGTGTTTTTTGTTCTGCTACGACACACATTCTGCTTCTATTTAAGCAATGGCACAAAGAAGAATTATGGGTAAAAATGTTCAATCGCAGCAATCCAATAGTTCACGAATACAATTCCAAATAACAGCTTTTCGAGTTTACGAGTCGCCCATCAGTTTACGGGATTTGCTTTATGCAAACGTTATCGCAAGAGGTTAATGTCAGCTTGGATTCACGTCACCGGTGGACAAAAAAACACACACAAACCTGGTCTGTAGTGTTTGGGAAGGACGTGCAAGCGAAGAGTTTACCATACAGCAACACAACACTACACCTTCCAGTCTGCCCAGCGGGTGGCTCAGTGTTAAGGTATGTATGGCTAAACGTCATCAGTGATGACAGATGGGAGATAGCACCTTGAGCACACAACCCATAGAGCACCAGTTCTCAAACGAAAACAATTAAGCTTTTTAAACACCAATTGACACCTGAACTTACATTGTACAATACGCAAAAAGCTTGAATTTAGGAGAATGGGAGAAAAAGACTTTGAAAAATTCTGATCGTGAGCTCAGACGTGAATAGCAGCTTATGATGTGCTTATTTTCTCAGTTTATCTTTTCATTGCGTTTCAGTGCAGTGGCAGTAATGTAGCTTATTTTTATTCTCATCATCACTGCCATCACCATTGTTTAATTGCACAAATTAATAAAATCGGATGTATTTATAGATTTTATTGCAAGTGGGATTCCTTTGAAATACATTTTTGCTTTATTTCAAAGGGGTCGTTAGACACTATCTGATGGGGTAATTCTTGCCTACAAGACCCGTAAAAAATTAAGTGTTCTTGCTCATGATATCGTATGCGATCTGACTGACAGCTAACTCCCGACAGAAAATATCATAGGCCTGCATGAATCCAACCATTTAACCTTGTGTAAACTTGCTCGGTAGTGAGGGAAATGACTCAAACTACTAGCTGCTATCACCAACAATGCAACTATACTTCGGGAAACGGTATCACTTTCAGCTGAACACATTTAATACTTTAGTTTCCAGATGTCCCCTCCCCGCGCCCTCCCCCCACTTGCTTTTTGCACTCAAGCTTATTTCGTGTTATGGACCGCAGACGTGGCGCTTATTGCATGAACATTTTGTGCTGCACCGCTCAAAGGTGGGCGGGAGAGATAACAGGTAGAGAAGGCGGCTAAGAGTGAGGGGGGGAAGGGTAATAGGAAGGCGCCGTCACTTCCAGAGCTGGGTGCTCAGCGTGCGGCCAGCTGCGGGAGGCGCGGGGCAGCCTGGGCCTCCACTGGCACCCGGGGGCCAGGCGAGAACGTCCCCAACCATGACACCGGCTGGAACGAGGCCCAGCCCACTCATCTGCTCCGTCATCTGCGGGCGGGAGAGAGGGCAGCAGCGGACGTGGGCATTCCGGCGAGCAAGAGCTCCGTTACGATGTCTGAGCAGCGTTTGTGTCGTGTCTGTCTTTTGAGAATAACTTGAAATGTGAAGCTTGTGAGTTTAAGAGGCATATCTCTCTCTCTCGTGTGTGTGCTGGGAGAACAGGGCAGAAGGGATCCGCCCCCCACCCACCCTATCTCTCCACCCACCCCACACCGCAATTAGCACTTGAATACAAAATGACAAGACAAATAGTTTAAGTAAAAGTTGCCATTTCATGCACATTGTTAAAATTGTGATACAATAGAATAGTTTTTTACATGTCATAAAAATACTAAAACACTCAAAAATATACAAGGCAAACATCCAAATCGGGACACTTCTGAAATGTGTTGAGAGTCGATTGAGAAATTCCTATGAAAATAGTTCAACATTAGATTGTATTCTTTTTCAATCTAAAACATGCATCTACATGTAACTCTCGATTACCCTGTAGGCAGACTGCCGGGTTGTGAATAAATTATGCTTGTAAAAAAGAGAAAAATATATTTACAAGCACCCTGGTTCTATTAGTAGCTGTTCCTCGCTTGTCCAGGGCCAATGACTCAGTGGCCACAAGACAACGAACGCCCGCAAGCAAATGTAATTGTTGAATTTTCCCTTGGTGTAACAATTGACTGTATGTCACGTATTCTCTTTTTCGTTCCAAGTAATAATGATGACCTCATTCTGAATCTTAAACCCCATTCTAAGTAGATAAACAATACATTTTATATAGCCCAATTTACATTGAGTTGATCAGGAGTTGATTGTGACTTACTTGGTGTTGCACAAACTCATTATGGGCTATTGGATGTCAAAGGCAGCAGAGGTCCATATCTGGCAATCTTAAGATTTTCATTAACATACTTATGAAATATTAACATTGGCAAAATTAGACCTCTTCGATAATCTTTAGACCAAAATATGGTCCTTAAAAGGCGTGTCTTTATATCACCATATAAGTGCTTTGTAATCAAACTAAATTCTGAGTATTTTGTATATTGACTAATTTTTACCGGATCTTTATGCATAAAGTATAAAAGGATCTAGCAGTTAAAAATACAAATGTTAAATGTCTAGAATATTATGACTATGTTTGCAATAATTTGCATGCTCGTAATTGAAAAAGTATGAGGCCCATGATAAAACATGCATCTTTTGTAGAGAAAATGGGTCACTTTTGAATGGGTTTCTGAAAAGCATGATCTACTAAATGTCATACTCACGACAATAGTTGTAACAAAAAACTGTCATTTGAAGACAATTGCATGAATGCACCAATCTTCATGAGCTGACCTTGGTGATGTAGAGAATTAACAAAAATTACCACATTCCTCCTGGAGTGTCTTTAATAGGTTATTAACTAACTGGAAATGTTTCAAAGGTGTTAATCAACTATGCAATATATTTTTTTTAATGATGCACTTTGATTTTATGAAGATCATGTATTTTTTTAATTACACCCCCATATGAAACCAAGCCTACTTTATCAATGCCACATTGATGTTTATTATTCATTAATGATGAACTTGTGGATTTTAACGGGTTTTACTATCCAATTTATGTACATAACTGGCCCTTAATATCCCATGCCACTGAATGAATCATAATTGGCTGCGCCACAACGTTTTACAATTTAGGATTCACATTATTGTTTCATTCCAGATTAGAATAAATGCAGATTAATTCAGATTCGTTGCACTCTAAAGTTTTCCTCACATTGAAGGGTTCTTTACACTCCGATGGTCAAAAAACACCGAAATGGAAGGTACATAGCTTTAAGATAAATAGCAGATGGCAATATTATTTAAAGTTTAGAATAACAGCATGCTGTTCATGTAGATTCTCTGAAGAAAAAAACAGATGTAAATAGCCAACAAGAAGGGATATAAGCTAGTTTCCCTGTGAACATAGTGTCCTGCACCAACGCACCAGAACTTACAGGATAAGAAGGTCAACAGCATATCTTGGTGAATCTAAAGTTGTGTCTCTTTATGCAAGTAAAGTAATCCATTAGGACTTTCACTAATGTCTAGAAAAGCACACGGGGTTGCTCATCTGATAAAATTGAACATATATAAACTCGTTTCAATAAACTAAAATGAGCATTTATAAATATATATTCTATGACGGAGTTGAGTAACACCCTTAAACACGTAACAGTTTAATACCATATTAAAGACATTTCGGGTGAAATTTGGTCATTTTCATTCACTCTCTATATCACCAATTAAGTCCCACACACAACATGTTCAAGAAGATAGGCACATTTTTTAAATGTTATCCTCAAAACCATCTGTAATACATTAATTTGGGCAAAGTGACCCATGCTGATAAAATGTACTTTTTGAACTTGGGTCCCATGCATTTAAAATTATAGGCATGTAAAATAAAAGAAATGAACTTTGTAATTTAAAATTTGAGTCAGTATAACAGCCATCATAATTCTGAATAGATTTATAATACGATTAGATAAAAAATAGCGGAACATTTCAAGGCTCTAGTTTAAAGAAATGTAATGGATATTTAAAAACCAGTCGAGAGTTATTTTTTGAAATCCACAATTTGAAGTGTCACAGAGAACTGACAATGTGGTTGTGTTTGAAGAAATAAGTAGGGATCTCTTGCTTTTTATTTCAAGAAATTCTGATCGCTCAGGTGTTCCACTTCTGGATTATTGGTCAAGCTGACATGGAATTTTCCTTTTGTATCAATTTTGTTGTGGCCAATTTGCATCATACGAGTCATTCCAATGAATAATCCCACCAATTGATGCAGGTGACATAACCGCCGGCTGTTAATCAAGAAAAATGTATTCACATTTAACAGTAGCCACTCAAGATTCATCCCTTTATTCTTCCAATGGGATATTGTTAATTCAACCTAAAATAATGCTCATTTGTAACGAAAATGCCGACGTAGTTATTTTTATACAAAGCCAGCATATGGCATTTAACCATGATAACATATCACTTAATTTAACAAAATTAAAATATGAAAAAAAACGTTGAGTTACTCAAAGACATGCAAATTTCCGCAACTTAAATGTGTTAAATATTACAAATGTGAATTGTGAAATGCAGGATGAGTGCATGGGAGGCTCATTTGCCTGCCCCGTCCTATAAAAATGATGAGATGCCTTAAACGTATCACATCCAGAGCTCCTACCCTTGCACGCTGATTTATTTGGCAAGAGGCATTAACTGGGCTACTGAACTGTGGGTGGATCTGACGAGGAATTAACACCAAATGCTTGGCTGGCCACTCTCCGAAGAACAATTTTATTGCAGCACCAATCTTGGGGCCAGATCAGCACTGCCTATCTTGTGTTCTAATCTCGTCTCAAACAATAGATAACACGCAGTGTTCCAAGGGTGCACGGTGATGCTAATACTGATAAGATGTATTCCGTGTACAAACACAATTACAGGGGAAGTTTTATATGATGTTGTTAAGAAGAAAAATAAGTAAAATATGAAGGGATAAGGGAGGTAGTATGGAGTCACGAACAGTAATGTCACTCTACTCACCTGACCAAGGCCCCATTGCATGGGATTTGGGTTCGGATTTCCCACTGCGCTTGTGCAGCCCGGCGGAGGCACTCCTGGTGGCATCCCCACACCTCCACCCCCAACACCGACACCAGAAATTGCTTGGGCAGAGTACACTCCAGCAGGTCCCGGGAATGCCATGCCTGGCTGGCCGTAACCAAAAACACCTGCAAAAAATAAAAATTAAATTGTCACAGATAATAATGCCATGAGCTCCAGCCCATTGTTTTTTTTATGCTGTCCAAATAAGGCGTGTGAGAATAATAATTATTTTACGTACGTGCCCCCATGTTCAAGTGAGTTTTGCATGGTTCTTCATTTCCATTAGCAGCCCCTAAATTGGTTGTGGAAAATCCATGATCCTATGCCAAGAACCAATATCTCCATAGGATAACCACTGTGAAATTTCCCAGAAACATGGTACAATGAATCCTCTCAAATCCTGATATTGTGATATGCCGGAAAGGTTCGTAAAAAAAATCATTAAATATCCACTTTTTACTCATTAATACGAATTATTATATCATGAAGATGAGAGGCCGCAATGTTGTGACTTGCAGAGTGCATGGTAGATGGGTGCAATCAGTAAGTCCGTGACATTGGGCTTGAATTCACTGCGAGATTGATCAAATTTACTTTCAAATGTAGCTAATTTATAAGCCTTCCACAATTGAAAAGGTGATGATGGTAAGTGAGTCAGAATAAACTGTAGGAACATGTGCAATGTTTTTACTGTGAATTGTAAATCGCAGTTTAGTGTTTTGGTAATAGTTATTCCATAGAATTTAAATCTAAGTTTAGGATGAATTAAATGTAGCATGTCAATGGTTAAAAAATAATTGTATATTGGACTATCCGAAGCGTCATGAATCCCTTGCCCTTATTTCGTTTGACTTCGAGACATTTTCATCATTATCAGCCAACATCAATCAACTGTTGGATCAAGACCTCCGCAGGCCACTGCCGCTTCCCACTGCACACCCAACACCAACAGCAGGTATTACCGTACCTCATTTTTTTTCATTCCTCGATAAGTGAAAATCGGAGTTGACCACCGAGTGGAATTTGAACGTATGACCCCCAAACGTGAGTCAAAGCCATTATAATCAACCGACTGATTTTTAGGTGGTAAAAATAATTACTTGTAGAAACCACCCAGTCATGCATGTGCATTCAACCATTCACCCTGAGAGTTGACAGCAGCTGTGGCGGGCGGCGGAGGCTGGGACGCGTACAGCGACAGGATGGAGTCTTTGCTCAGCTGGCGCTTCACTGCATCGTCGGCACTTGATGCTGGGCTAGCGTCTGCTTCTGCCTGCACACGGAAGGGTATTTCGGCGAGCTTCTCATAGAGCCAGTTCTCGCATGGAGTAATGTGCATGAAATTTCAAGGAAAATTATAAAATTGCACTCGTCTGGTGTGGAGTGGATGTTAAGTAATAACTTCAACCTGTGACGCGAGCATTACTCGTTCACTCTCGTAGAGAAAGAACGACTCAGGGACACAGGGAATCACATACGAGCAGGAAGGCAGCCATTCAATCAGCCGCCACCAACAACTGCCAAAGTTCTGCGGGCCTGTATATATAAAGGTGTTTTCAGCTAATTAATGAGACACTTGCGTGGGGATCTCAGTAATAGGCATTGTATACCATGAAAATAAAATCTTTAAATCAATTACAAAAAATATATCTGAAGTCACCAGGATCTCCTTTGTAACAGGTATCATGGATCTCAAAGGGCTCTTATCTGGTTTAATTGAAAAATAATCAGTCAACTCTAATACGAAATACATTACTGTATTTTTGAATTATGTTATGAAAATTGGTATTTTTGGTTTTGCTTTCCTTTGTCAATTCACTCAATAGAGACCCTCCCCCACACCATGTTTGTTGTGGAGGTAGTGTGCCCCTACTTCACCAGGCTGGTCAGTATGGGTTGATGTGATGGGGGTGCAGATGGTCGGGGGTGGGGACGGATGGTAGGGGGTGGGGGCGGATGGTAGGGGGTGCTCCCAGGATAGGTTCAGATTTCATTCGCCACTGACACCAGGTTCACAGTGGAAGTGCGCTAACCACTGTGCCACCACTTTCCCCACTAGCATGATAGTCATTCATGAATACTAGGCTGTGCAGCACTGTACAAGTGGATCTATTATTTCATTTAACATTATAATTTTTGTGTTACAATAAGATCATCACTATAAGCACATTTACCACTACTATGTTTGTCATCTCCTACCCTGTAACCAGTCCCCCCCCCCCCCATCAATCTACAATCATCACCATCAACCATACATAAATATTTAAAAATAAACCCCAGCAAAAAACTACTTAACATGCTATGGAGAAAATCACACGAGCAAACGTATAATTATAAACGCCTGAACTCCTCAACCATGAGCTGTTGCTCATTTTGGGTTATGCATATATAATCATGAATATGGATTTAATGAGCTCTATACATTTGTGTGCATGTGTGTGCTTGCAATCGTTTGGGTGACATGCATCACTGCCTTCTTGGAAAGCTAATCTAAAGAAGCGCTCGGAGAAAATGTGACGATTATCTTTGCACGAAGAACCACACGTGTGTGTGCGTTTTATCCTTTCACGTGCCAGGAGCATAGTAAGTAGCACACGCCAGCTTTGAATTTTGGGAAAATTTCAATGCAGCGTGCTCCCCCCCTCCCCTCCAGGGTTTGCGAAGAAAACGTGCAAAGTAAAGAGGTAAATAAATAAACAAGCACCGTACATTTAATTCAATACGTGTTGGCACTGGGTTACATTACCCTCGTGTCTAGTGAAAACCTTAACAACGTCAACTAAGATCTGTACTGCCAAACATATGTACTGTCGTCGCAGGACGCCCATGAGCCTAACAGTGCATTGGGCCCTTCCTGCTGAAATAGATACAATCTAAATCTAACTCAGCTTGATAGGAAAACCTGATTGATGCCTTCCCCCTGGTCACCTCAATTTACTTACCCAACGCAGCCGAAACTTAGTACAAGATTGCAGGACAAACGGAGATTGCAGTGGGCGACCGCTGAAAGCCTCCACCAGGCAGAATACACTTGAACTCGGTTGCTTATGAGTGTCTCCTTCGTGGACGCATGGCGAGTGGTGGTGATGGGCCACGGTTTGGGGAGAATGTAGCGTCTGTTTCAGGGTCACTATAGATTGCATCACCATACATACGGCAGCATGAACAGGCGTGCGCGTGTTCGTCTTACAAGTTGCACGCATTTGCTCTGGCAGCGGGAGTTAAGCTAACCGCACGGCATAGTGAGTAGGGCCGTATATCTATGTCATGGTCACGTAGAGGAGACTTTCCTGGATTTGCTGCTGCACAGCAACTAAAAACGTGCACACTCCCCTCGCAGAGACAATTAAGTGAAAATGTCAATAAGATGTGTGCGACCACCATTACGTTCTGAACTGACGATCGTTTTTAATTAACAGCAAACACAATGGAAGTGTGTGTGAGCTTGCGTGCATTACAACTGGGAGATTTTCACAATTTATAGCCTGAAATTACAACTCTATTTTTAGAATCTAATACATTTCTGAGCAGGACTATGTGATTGACATAATTGTAGAATTACGGTTTGGGCCTGGCATGGCATTCTGCATGGAGCCTAGGCAAGAGGGCAGGGACTGTGGGGTCAGGCAAGAGGTCAATGACTGTGGGGTCTGGCCATCCAAAGTGGAATTTGCAATGTAAATATAAAGCATCGGCTATTGGATTCAATGGCGTATCTGTTTGATACGGCTGGGCTGGTATTGCCCAGCATTGTAGCAACCCAGTACTGACCAGAACCGACATTGAAGCGTATTACACAGTCATCTCAGGATGACCACCCAGTCAACCGGCACCATCCTGACGACCACTAAGAACACTGGGATCAGGAGACTACCACTGGGGTCATCAAGACTACCAGTGGAACTACTCGGACTTACAACTGAGACCACTGCTACGACCACTCGGCCCACCTGCCAATGACAAGCATGCAGAATTGGCCCGATTCGGCCAATAATGCAGTGATATTCAATCAGGATGACCTAGGCTAAAAAGCGAACAACCAACTATCTAACCGAGTATATGGATGGAACAGCTACAAGTATATCAAGCCTTCGCTCTAGCTGTTCCATGGATCCCTGGCCGAGAATGGGTATTGGTAAGGACTGTGCCCGGGCCAGCCTACAATAGACAGTCGAGGCCCCATGGGCCAACCCCTTCTTGCCTGAATGCCTTGCTGGAATTGGGGTGGAATCGGGCCAAGTCCACACGCTATGAATACGCAATGCATTTCTACTGCGAATATAGCTGCACGATTCAGCCTGAATTTCCATTATGGCTGGCTGGACGTGGCGAAGCTGAGCCAAGCTAAGCTGTACATAGCCGAAGCTTAGCCGAGCTAGATTTGCAAATGTAAGTGATAAAGAATTAAATCAATTTACACACTTTTCATGGCAGAATCCCTGCTAGAATCATATTCAAATTCATGTAGATTTCAAGGTGGGAACCACCCGAAGAAGAATCACAATGTCTCCAGTCATTTTATAAGGTTACTGTCGTATGGCAATAATTCAATGCATCGTATACGGTGTATGATAATCACATATTTTGAAAAATATCATGATGAATTCATTATGGAAGCTCATATATTTTTCCCCAGTAATTGGTTAATTCATTAATTATTTTTTAACTCACGAAAGCACAACAAAGTTAGTGCTTTGCAAAATGTTTTCCAGAGTAATTGATGGAAATGGTGGTTAAATGACCTCATCATATCCACAGTGCAGGTAATTATTTGATTAATTCCAGCATAACTCACAGCTTGTGTGTTGAACGCTCTATAGTTTGTAAAGTTGCAGTAATTTAAATACTCAGGGTAAGCTTTCTTTGAGCGAACTAAAGTAGAAAAACCTTTCAATAATCTTTATTTGTACTGGAAGTACAACAGAGCGCAAAAATTAGAACATAAAATTGTGAAATAAAATTATTGTTATGAGAAACTGATTACGTGATCATCGTCATATTGTGAAAATTAATATCATGCCGTGGAGGACGAGGATTGTATTGTGAAAAAACCTAGTGGAATCCTCGGAATTGGATATGATTCCTTCAGGAATTCCCCAGCCATAGTACACCTTATGCAGCTGAATTCCTGGCACACCCGGGTTAAACAATAAAACCCCATTCAGTAAGTGAAAATTCATCATTCATAAATTAAATACACAGACAGACATGAGAGTGCTTTTGGAATAGGTACGGCAATAAAAAAAATATGCAAGTGCATTATCCTGGATATGGACTGCATTGCCTTCAGTTCAGGCTAGGAAGTATAACTCCATCGAAAGTTTTGAGCTTTCATTAGCAACTCAGCCCTGCGGGATTTGGCATAACAGGTACCAAAGATGAATTCAAATGCCAGAATTGCCCGGGCAGACGAGCAATATCATCAAAGCAATTTGGATGCAAGCAGACATCCATCTTTCTTGCTCAAAGCACCGAGATCTGTGTCAAAGACAGATGGCCAATATCTTTTACAATGACGGAGAAAAGTGTGCGGAGCCCACGTGGGATAGGGTCAGGAGCTCAGCAGGGGATTTTGAAATGGAAAGACTCATCATGCAGTGGAGAACACTGGATCGTGGAAACATCGAACCCGAGTATTGACATGGATTTAAACCTTTTACACGCGATTAATTACGTTTACATTTTAAATAATGGGGATTTGTTTTTTCTGAACATTAAAGTACAATATTCAACAAAAAGCTGTATTTTATAAATAAGCGTTTTCACTGTAAAAAAAACAAGAGAATATTTCAAGAGAATGCATAATATTAAGCAAGGATTAAACACGGAGGGTGCATCTTGAATATTACCTGATGCCGTGCGAACAAGTAAATAAAGGTGAGTTCAAATGTATGGTAATATATAATGTTTGACTCAGTCCCTTCACTATCCAAAGTTTGTTCAGAATCAGAATCCTCACGACCCCTCGGAATAACCCCCCTCAGGGTGAGCACCGAGCACCAGAAAGTTCCCCTCCTCCTTCGTGGTTTTTCTGTCCGCCCCTCTTCCCCAGAAACCACTGGGTGCTTTGTACCTGGCTTGTGTGCTTACCTCAATGAAAAAAAATCGTTAAATAATCCTTAACTTTTGATTTAAAGCTTTCGTGACTGCAGGGATTCATATTATTGGTTCTTTCGGTAAAGTCACGTAGAAGGGAAATAATAAAATAATAAAAATATAAAACAATAAAAATTCTCACGACGTTTCGACTGCAAAACAAGCAATCATCATCAGGTGTGAAATGCACAATTTTTTCCTGCTGTGGATTTCACACCGGATGATGATGGCTTGTTTTGCAGTCGAAACGTCGTTAGAATTTTTATTGTTTCATATTTTATTCTTTTATAATTTTCCTTCTACGTGACTTTATCGAAAGAACCAAGAATATAATCCTTAACTGTTTTTCTTTTTTAATAAAGCAACGCGGGGGGGGGGGGGGGGGCGTTACATCACGTCGTGTCACGTGCTCGAACAACGTGAGCTCAACCGGGTTCTATAATGCAGGTGGTAGTAAGATGGGGAGCAGCAGGCCCGCTGCCCCAAAAAAGCCAGGGTGCCACCCGGAGGGGGTAAAGTAAGAGTCCTCAACGTTTTAAATATTCCACAGCACAAAGTGCATTTTACCACGGAGAAAACCACTCACGTCGGTCTCAATCATTCGCTTTTCATGCCCCAAACAGCAGGTATTCTTTTGCTTCAAAAATGCTCTTGGTTACTCTACCACCGAAATCACAACTTGATGATCAACTGTCAATTCGTTCTAATTTCACTTGCAATTTCGTTTTACATATTTCCTGGTTTGCTTACATATTAGTCATATGATCAACCAACATGTGCTTAATGTTTATGCAGCTACGTTTTAGAATTTGTGCTATCATCAGCCTGGAGGTAATCTGCCCAAGTCAATTGCAATGCAGAGAATTTAACATTCAGCTTTTGATTTTACATTAATTCATGTTTGCAATATTTTTGATTGCTCATGTGATGGTGTTTTGTTTTTAGTTTGCTTTGTTTTTTTGTGATTTAAAAAATTTGACTGTTTAGGTCTCTCGAGTCCTCACCAGTTAAACAAATTAAACTTAAGACTTGAATATAACATTTGCTAAATACATATCATCCATAGACTGATAACGTTTGAAGTTAATGGCAGAACATGATGCACAATAATATATGTTTCAATGAGCACTTTGAATAAAAATGTATACACCCCAAATGTGTAGTTATTTTTATCTCAATCACCATTTTACGTCTCAAAAACAAAAGTCGTTAAAAACCTACTCGTAAGCATAAATGTTTTAAGGATAAAAAAAAAATCACAATTGATACCACATGTCTGCAAGTTAGCCATGCTAATGAACGAAATCCCCACGATATTATAAAAAAGGAAAGATTTTCAATTTCCGTCATGCCATATTTCAAGGTGGGAATTGTTTTTATTTCCCCACTTATAGCGCCACCTGGAGTGATAACTGTTAATTTACCATCATAAAAAAA
Organism: Lampetra planeri; assembly: GCF_965212315.1. Lineage (NCBI taxonomy): Eukaryota > Metazoa > Chordata > Hyperoartia > Petromyzontiformes > Petromyzontidae > Lampetra > Lampetra planeri. The sequence continues at coordinate 5,199,488 of NC_136120.1, forward strand.
TAAAGGAGGCATCAACTCCAGGGTTGTGATTCTGAGAAATGTCAAGTCAATTGCCAGAGCACTCAATCTTCCACCTGCAGTTCCTCAACTTTGAATCCCAAGAGCCTCAAATTCCACCCAGCTTTCTTGAGTCTGTCAACCAGATGACGGACTTAATTAAACACACGTACACACATGGGGGGCGGGAACGGGAGTTTGGGACCAGGTGGTCCCTCGTCCTACGGAGGGGGTGCGGGTAAGGTCAGGATTTTCTGTTCGTGGAGTTTTTGTTCCCCTCAGTTTGCGATGGGCGGATTCTACCGGGCTCGCGTTGTGTTGCAATAAAAACAGAAACACATATACACATGTACCTTACATTTAAGAGATTGGTGGTCAGGGATAGGATTGGTGGTCAGGGATAGGATTGAGGATCTATATGGGATATATAATAATACAAGTCTCAATGAGGCTCAACATTGGTTTTTTTTTAAAGATGGCCCTGTTTGAGATGCTTTGTCAATTCCTAATTGAGTATTTTAGATTGTAGTAACCACCGGAAGCAAGGCTCATATTGTGATGTAAGATTTTTTTGAATATGCAACGAGTGTGTTTCTGAGTTGAGACCCTCAGAAAGTTGTAAATATTTGACAGTTATTCATGGTCACGTTTATTTATCCTCATTACTCATCATTTGGCGACACTGTGAGTCACAGGTGCAGAGCAGCATGTGTCAATGCAACGGCATTACCGAGCCTCATCACACAGGAAGGTGTGATGAGGCCAGGTAAGTCATACAGTGAGGGAAAAAGTATTTGATCCCCTGCTGATTTTGTACTTTTGCCCACTGACAAAGAAATGATCAATCTATAATTTTAATGGTAGGTTTATTTGAACAGTGAGAGACAAAATAACAACAAAATCCAGAAAAACGCATGTCAAAAATGTTATAAATTGATTTGCATTTTAATGAGGGAAATAAGTATTTGACCCTCTCTCAATCAGAAAGATTTCTGGCTCCCATGTGTCTTTTATACAGGTAACGAGCTGAGATTAGGAGCACACTCTTAAAGGGAGTGCTCCTAATCTCAGCTTGTTACCTGTATAAAAGACTCCTGTTCACAGAAGCAATCAATCAATCAGATTCCAAACTCTCCACCATGGCCAAGACCAAAGAGCTCTCCAAGGATGTCAGGGACAAGATTGTAGAACTACACAAGGCTGGAATGGGCTACAAGACCATCGCCAAGCAGCTTGGTGAGAAGGTGACAACAGTTGGTGCGATTATTCGCAAATGGAAGAAACACAAAAGAACTGTCAATCTCCCTCGGCCTGGGGCTCCATACAAGATCTCACCTCGTGGAGTTGCAATGATCATGAGAACGGTGAGGAATCAGCCCAGAACTACACGGGAGGATCTTGTCAATGATATCAAGGCAGCTGGGACCATAGTCACCAAGAAAACAGTTGGTAACACACTACGCCGTGAAGGACTGAAATCCTGCAGCGCCCGCAAGGTCCACCTGCTCAAGAAAGCAGATATACATGCCCGTCTGAAGTTTGCCAATGAACATCTGAATGATTCAGAGGACAACTGAGTGAAAGTGTTGTGGCCAGATGAGACCAAAATAGAGCTCTTTGGCATCAACTAAACTCGCTGTTTTTGGAGGAGGAGGAATGCTGCCTATGACCCCAAGAACACCATCCCCACCGTCAAACATGGAGGTGGAAACATTATGCTTTGGGGGTGTTTTTCTGCTAAGGGGACAGGACAACTTCACCGCATAAAAGAGACGATGGACGGGGCCATGTACCGTCAAATCTTGGGTGAGAACATCCTTCCCTCAGCCAGGGCATTGAAAATTGGTCGTGGATGGGTATGACAATGACCCAAAACACACGGCCAAGGCAACAAAGGAGTGGCTCAAGAAGAAGCACATTAAGGTCCTGAAGTGGCCTAGCCAGTCTCCAGACCTTAATCCCCTAGAAAATCTGTGGAGGGAGCTGAAGGTTCGAGTTGCCAAACGTCAGCCTCGAAACCTTAATGACTTGGAGAAGATCTGCAAAAAGGAGTGGGACAAAATCCCTCCTGAGATGTGTGCAAACCTGGTGGCCAACTACAAGAAATGTCTGACCTCTGTGATTGCCAACTAGGGTTTTGCCACCAAGTACTAAGTCATGTTTTGCAGAGGGCTCAAATATTTATTTCCCTCATTAAAATTCAAATCTATTTATAACATTTTTGACATGCGTTTTTCTGGATTTTGTGTTGTTGTTATTCTGTCTCTCACTTTTCAAATAAACCTACCATTAAAATTATAGACTGATCATTTCTTTGTCAGTGGGCAAACGTGCAAAATCAGCAGGGGATCAAATACTTTTTTCCCTCACTGTACGTGTTAAACGCACAGGAAGGTGGCACGACTTTCACAGCCCTTATACATGGCACCCCCCACCCCCAGCAACCATATGCACAGCACACTCTCTGTAGAAATCCTCATTTCATACGTGTTGCGTAACTGTTTTGATAGCTTATACATGGAGAGAACATAATCAGATGTGAAAACATAATCCAAATGTAATTGTCAAGGCAAATCCCACAGACACCATAATGGTCACTTCGCTTAACGGTTTGTAATAAAAAGACAAAGTTCATGTTCTTATTTTATTTTGGGTCATGTGCCCTGAGGCTTAGCTTGAACTTGGTGTCTGATGGAGGTCGAAGTTAAGTTACATGACAAAGAGACCAGCTCCCTAACATCTGAGATGGATACACTATGGGTGAACATTATCAATGTTTAACGGTACATGTCTGCATGTAAAACATCTAGGGCAGCTTAACACAATTGCTGCAATCAGTGCACAGAAGACAGTGAGAAGTATAGGTGATAGCTACTGCTCCTTATCAACATATAACTTATGAACTCAATACAATGATGGAATTACCCTCTTTGCCACTTCAATGTCTTTATATCCCTGACGACTCTCATCACATTTTCAAAAGTGGCTTAACACGAATACTCAAACGTGTTTATTACACAACCTCCCAATACATTATATTACTTAGTTGAGTCATCAACCGTAATAAACACATTCCTGCGGAGGGAGCTGGTAGGAACGTTGGGTTGCTCGGTCAATGGCTAGGGTCAACGGCGGCGTTGTGTATTCCACAAATATTGCCCGACTGTGAGGGCGGGCACAAGCCGGCGTGAGTAGGTTAAACGTTGAGTTTTATAAGGGCACCACGGGGTGACCAGCCCCTCCCCACACAGCCCCACCACACCCCTCCGACCCCCCACCCAGCCCCACCCTCTCCACCCAGCCCAGCCCCACCCTCCCCACCAAGCTCCTCCCCACCCTCCCCGACCAGCCCCTCCATCCCCTCCCCTCCCCACCCAGCCCCTCCCTCCCCATCCAGCCCCTCCCTTCAGAACGGACGGACACAATAATCCCCTGTGGGCTAGTGGAACCAGTGGATTCCTACCAGTATCAATTCATGCCTGAAGGAAGTCCTGCCCCAATGCAACAATCTAGCTCCTACACCACAGGTGCTGATTTCATCACTCGGTGTCGACGGTGGCTCTCCACAGTGGATGTATCAACGGACATGTGCCTCTCTGGGGCTGCCACTCCTTTCTTAGTGTCGACCACTGGCCATCACCCCGACTCGCAATGTGCTCTGCCCAAGAACACGCTTTACTTTTGTCGTCCTTCCCTCGCACCTCCGAATAGCACAGTTAGTTATGTACGGTGCGAAAAAAGTTTAAATATATTAACAGTCAGTACGATGTCTCCAGCATGCGTATGTTCTCCGTACCACGTGTTCCTCTTGCTGTATCTCAGTGCAATTTAAAGCATTTAATTCCCCATGCCTTTTTGAGCCCTTTTGAGATTTCATATTTTCTTTGTCAATGTCCTTGTTTGTGATGTCATATCAGGTAATTAGCCATAATTATTCAAAATAAAGGTTTTTGGGTTACATCGCGATGTAACAAAAAAAACCTTTATTATGAATAATATCTGTCGCGAAAGCCTACATGTTAAGCCATAATTATAACATCCTTTGTTGGCAGATTGGTTTGTTGATTTGCATGATCAACTTCAGTGTTTCTAAAGCACTCCAACCTGCTCTCATGAACCACCTGCATTAAATATTTGCAAAAAGGGATAAATAGTGCGATGTGTTTTCCTGTCATATCCTCAAACAAATATCTTCAATATTTCAGTGACATTAATTTATGTAATTATTATTGAACCCATTGCATGTCCGCCAGATTACAGGCTGGAAAACACCTCGGGGTGGATCTGCGCATTGTGTCCTCTGGGATTGTGATTCTCCCTGTAGAATATGTAGTCACGTGAGAGGGGGGCATTTTCTGGTATTGGTGGTGGAGGAGTTGAGAAAAAAAAATAGAAAATCCAGAACTAAGTGCGGGGATGGTGGGGGGGGTCATTATTCTCAATCTCTTTACACCTGTTCTCTCCCTTCGATGCTAGTCTGTCTTTTCAGGAGCAGTTCACTTTTCCTCTCCTATTTCCAGTCTCGTTCTATCCTCTTAGGGAGGCTTCCAGGGAGGGGGACTAGGTGGATGGGGCTGTTGAGGAAAGGATCCCATATTGCCTCGAATTCTGTCTCATTTCCTTTTAATTTATTGCTGAGGTGTTCCCATCGCTGATAGTATTTACAGCGAGTAGTATCAATGTGTCAGAGATGGGGGTTCGTGGTCTTTCCAATTACTTAGTAGATATTCCCTTGCCGTGATATTACTTGCTGACCCGCTGAACGTACTGGACATCTGTGAAAACGAGTTTCATAGCTCATTGGATTCCTCCAGTTTAAATAATATATTGATGGCCTGGAGTAGGGTATGCTGCGGCTTCGATATGCTGGGGGGGTTTTAAGCCCCAGAGGGAGAAATAGATTGAGGGTGAGATATTTGTGGAACATATTCTGTTGAAATGCCTCGTGGTGTGTAAGTAAAATTAAATGATCTCCGGGCATGACCAAATGGCGTGGAGGTATGTCTGGGTGGTATCTTTAGAGCACCTGGGGCAGTCTGGGGAAATGGTGGTGGAGAATTTTGCCCTCCTCTGGTTGGTGAGGCATGTTCTGTGCATACATTTAAATTGGATGGTTTTGAGTGGGAGGGATCGCTCACAATTATCTTGAACCAACTTTGCAGCCTTAATTTTTAGGTTATTTAACTGTTCTGCCCCACGGCAGCTATGGGGGTGCGCTTACACAGGGACTTCCTCATATGGTGTTGAGTTGGTCACGTGACCAGGAAGTTATGATTTAAGGTTCTCTAAGCCACGAGGAAGGGGTATCAGCCATTACACAGAGTACAAAATTTAGGCATAATTAGCGTCTCAGTAAAGACAGGTGCATCTGTTCATTGTGACTTTAAGAAGCATTGTCTGTAAGTTCAGTTTCAGTTTAAAGTCAGTTTCAAAGACAATGCATATATTGTCAGTGGTTTTTTTGCATTTTGACTGCAAGTATTGTGGTTAATGCAGACATGAATCCTTGTAAAAAGGTTTCAGTTTTGTTGCCAGAAAGAAAGGGAAACAACCCTATTATTCTATTTCGTTTATGTTCTTATACTACTGGGAATGCTGTTATGTTAGGATTCCCGTTATAATGCTGTAAATGCCTTTATAATGCTGTTAAATTGGTATGATAAATATGAGGCCGAGTTAACAACGAAGCCTGCCACTTGCATGACTTTGAATGTTATTTGTAGTTGGATAAGTCAAGCCAGACTTGTGCCCATGTAACTTTAATGCAATCTTGAGAGCAAGGATGAAGAAGTATCTCATCCACAGTTCAGTGTTATATGCAGCACTGTACATTTGGGCTGCAGTATGTTGATTACACAAAGTGACCTTATTTAACACAGTAGCTTATTCTCTTGTTGTATAGCTATTCAGTGCTAATGTATGTGCCTGGTCCATCCAGGACCTATTATTGAGATTCATGTTATCTAAGACAATGTTATGATGCTGCAGTGTTCATTAATTGTATTGATGTTGCAAGTATTACCAGATGCTGTATTTTGTGCTGTGTTTTCCCACAGTTTTACCTCATTCTATTCATTAAATACCCTGGCTCTGAAGGTTCATTGAATGCGAGGTTAACTACTCGGATAGTGGTGCAACACAGCGCACAGCGAGGCCGAGACATTAACCATTCCATATGGTTATTTCCAGTTGGTTGTTATACCGTCTATGTCATCAGCAAATCTTAAATGGTTAAGATTTTACTTCATGCATGTTTACGCCTGTATTTCTGTACTTCACATTTCGCAAAAAAATCTTCTGTCGCCGTGAATAAAATTGGTTTAGGAATGTCTGCTTTTCTGACTCCAATGCTAATATGTACTTTGTTACTTTATGAATGAAACCCGTTGTTTACTGCTCTTTTTAATAATTTCTAAAGATATTTTATTTAGGCTTTGGTTTGTGAGAGATCGTATAACTGCATTAATTCACACTGAGTTAAATGCTTCTTTGCAGTCTACAAAGGACAGGCATAATGGTATTTGATATTCATTCTTCTTTTCCAGAATCAGCTTCATGGTATGCATGTGGTCGATAGTAAGCTTAGGTGGTTGTATGGCATCTACGTTTTCCCATTATTCTGTTCCCAGTGATCTTTGTGAACAGCGTACATACGTGCGATAAGGAAATAATTGGTCTGCAATCCTTCAGGTCAGTTTTATCGCCATCTGTGAATGGCGGAAATAAAATATGGAAGCTCCTGGACCACATGGTACAAGCGTGAACATCATCAACGGTGAGATAACTATTTAAGAAAATGTTTACACAGAAATAAAATACCTCGATCATCGAATTTTACCTCAATAATTCATGCAAGAATATTTTTTAAAAATATTTTGTGATTTTCTTTTCAAAGAAAATTCTCAAAATGGTTTAATTGCTTTTTTTGTAGGCAATCTTGATTTGAAGCTTTCGTGACTGCAGGAATCCATACTCTTTGGTTCTTTCGGTAAAGTCACGAAGATATAAAAATAAAATAAATCACGACGTTTCGGGCGCAACACAAGCATTCGTCATCAGGTGGGAAAGCATGGTCTGCTGCTGAGGCAGACTGTTTTAAAAGGTTTGAAATGGGTGTAGCCCATTTCAAACCTTTTAAAGAAGTGGCCAGGGCTAGTGATGTTAATGTGAGAAATTAGCATGTAACTGTAAGATAGGAGAGTGCCCTCCTCGACGAGGGCACGGAAGTGGCTATGTTAATGTGAGAGATTAGCATGTTAATGTGAAATCGAAGAGTGGTGCAATCCAAAGCGGCCTCCTAGACGAGGGCACAGAAGTGGTTATGTTAATGTGAGAGATTAGCATGTTAATGTAAAATCGAAGAGTGGTGCAATCCAAAGGCATGCGTGCAATCCAACGGGTGCCTTGCATCGTGATTTCTTTTATTTTTAGGCAATGTTTATTAAAATGCAGTGTTTGTATTCTTTACTTTCCTCATGTGATGTTATTCCTTTGTGTTCAGACTTTATTCATACTGTAATTGCTTATCAAATGAATTGTGTATTAATATTTTTACTGTAACTTTTTTACAATTGTATATTACCAGGTAAGGCCCGTTGAGCTATATAGCTCTTTTTCTGAAGCGACCTGGCCACAAAATGATAGCTCAACGAAGTGGGTTATCATGTGGAAATGTATAGCAACCAAATACTCTAAAAGTATGTTTCCAAATGTAGAGGGAAAACCCGGAGGACCCAGAGAAAAATCCACGCGATCACAGGGAGAGAGACATGTAAACTCCAAAAATGCAGGCGTCAGGATTGGGATCGAAACCGGCGAGGTAGTTAACATCTCACCACCGTGCAACCATTATTATATACAATTCCTCGACTATGACAATTACCTGACCTCCCTTGAAATGGCGAATGCTGCATCTCAATGAGCTCTCTGTTGCAAGTAAACATATTAATTTACATGATTTTGTCAGTAAAACAAATGTTCTGTGAAAAAGGCCAAAAGTGTATATTATCTCCACACGAGTACTGGATGGTGTTGGTATTCATTGGTAGACCTCGTCCAATGGTGAAAATTGCACACTCCTATGACAGGGGCCAGTATATAGATAGGATACATTTTAATTAATTATCACCATAGCCAAAGAAGAACTGTGCTGAGTTGCTGCCCTACCTATATCCAGCGAAGGCGTGACATTGAGGGATGGCTTGCCCTTGCCCTGTGCTACTGACTCAACCATGGCTATTTTTCACGGGCCACCCGATGTGATGAGTGGCAACATCCGACGGTTCTCGAGATGAGATTTAGAACGCACCCTTAACAAGGGAAAGGGAAAAAAACACCTGCCTGCAGCCTCCCATTTATCCAATGGCAGATTTCATGCCCCAGTTCATGTTCAAGATTGGCAAATTTTGAGTAAAAAAACGTACAGAAAAAAAGTCTTGGGTCACCTAAAACACAAAGTCGAGCACAAACTGTTAAGTGTCCTTTCAAGTGCAGGTCTCACCAACAGAGGTCTGCATAAGTTTAAAGTGCATCTTCGTACTTATCTATCTGTTTTTATTATTAAGGCAACACGTGAGTCCGTTACAGCAAGTTTCGACGTGTGCATGAACCATCAATATAAGCTAAACCGGTTATGAAAAGCAGGGGTAGAAAGATTGGGAGCAGGCCTGCTACCTTTGTACTTGTTTATTTGTGGAGACGCTTACCTGCAGAAACTCACTGGGATAAAGACAATGTCTCAGAGGATAACCATCAACACCAATGTTGTAAATAACGTATTTGTACAAACAGTGGCATAACATGTATGTCCATTATGTACCAATGAAAAGAGCCATTTGTTTCATCAGATGTCTATTACTTAACCACATAATGGGCAAGGGTCCGGTCCTGCAATTGCTTCCTCACACCACTGCTGGTAGAAGAGTGTCCACTTGGAAAGCCCAAGAGTCCATCGAGAGTATTTTGGTCTAATTTTCCACCCTGGCCAGACGTCTTGGAAGATGATGGGAGTATCCACACTTTACAACCACCACATGCGACGAGCTGATCGAATGTGGTCAATCCATGAATACTGACAGGTGGACAGAGGAGGAGGGTGTGGGGGGGTGAGTTTAAGAAACTTTCTCCATTGTTTGAAATGTAAAGTCGGAAGATCAAACAAGGAATATCTGGATTACAGGTTCAGTTTGCTCACCATTGCACTACAGCAGCGTTTAGCCAGGTTAGGGGGTTTTAATCGATTTTTTTGCAAGAAAGAAAAGAGTAATCATGCGGATAAAGTGACATTTGTAATTCATGACTGTGGTTTTGGGTGATTAAATATTTATAATTTGGGAAATTAGATCAGAAAAAACCAAGGCCCTGCTCTTGTGAATGCTTCCACAGGTTCTTCATTGTTTCAATAGTCATCAGCATGCTCACTAATTCCAAAAGGAAATTAATTTGTGGATATGGAATTAGAAATCACGGATTCCATATGGAGTGGCGTGAATAGTGTCTGTGGTGTAGCGCCAGTATCGTAGATGTGGAGTCTCTAGCACTGGGATGAGTACGGAACGGAAGGGCCCCTAGGGGGCATGGTTCGGGTGACAGCGAGAGAGAGGTCGGGTGAGGACATGGTAGTCTGGGTGAACCCGAGATAGCACGTGACCGGATGAGGTAGTAACGAGGGCCAAAGAGGAGGTGAGAGAGACACGTGATGTGGGCCCAGTCTCCGAGAAGGATCTGGAAGGGGGCGTGGCCAAGGGCGGTGCCTAGCCACGCCGCAGCCCATAAAGGCCGAGTCCCGAGAGCGATTTTGGCTGTTCGTCTCTGGGAATGGAATCCGCCGGCTACGTCTTCGGTCTTCGGGATTCACGCACGGCATCGTGGACCAGGCAGGGAGTTAGCCAACCTGGTCCGAGTATATAGTTATCCCGTTCAGTGGTGACGTAGCTAACCGTGGTGGTCACCACCCTAAGTCATTATCCCGTCGAGTTGTGATGTAGTTATGCGTGGTTATTACCACTCTATATCGTTATCCCGTTCAGTGGTTATATGGTTTACCCCGTTGTATTAAGAATAAACGTGTTGCCTCCAAGTTCGAGTGTGCGCCTCTGTGGAACCCGCTACACATACAAACAGGCTTCGTGGCAAGCGTACTAAAAACAGTCCATCTGGCCACTTAACACAAAACAAAACTACATCATGCGCACACATATCACACCGCATATGCATTAATACATATTTCCATCCAAAAAGAATTAAACCGCGTTACTAAAGAAATAAAATGCAACACACTGTTAAGAGTGCATAAAATGCAATCATACCTGCTGTGCCCCTTTTGTTTAAACGACCGAACAACACAAGGTAAGCAATTTTGGCTCCCCAAACAGCGCTGGCACGAACATGCATCTAAGCCAATTTGTATGACCCAAGCAATTTCAAAGCAGCTGTGCTAAGTAACAATCTGCTGCGTAAAGAAATACACGGCAACAGGGGGGCATGGCGAGCCCTTTGAGCACATGTGCGACTTGTTACATTGTGCGTCTCGTTTAAGCATTTTTTTAAATTGAAACTAAACTATTTAACACATTCCTGCGGAGGGAGCTAGTAGGAACGTTGGGTTGCTCGGTCAATGGCCAGGGTCAACGGCGGCGTGGTGTATTCCGCAAATATGGCCGACTGTGAGGGCGGGCACAAGCCGGCGTGAGTAGGTTAAACGTTGAGTTTTATCAGGGCACCACGGGGTGATCAGCCCCTCCCCACCCAGCCCCACCCCTCCCACCCCCCACCCAGCCCCACCCTCCCCACCCAGCCCCTCCCCACCCTCCCAACCCAGCCCCTCCCCACCCTCCCAACCCAGCCCCTCCCTCCCTCCCCACCCAGCCCCTCCCTGCACGATGGACGGACGGACACAATAGCCCCTGTGGGCTGGTGGAACCAGGTGGTTCCTACCAGTATTTTAGCAAGTAAGGCCCACTGAACTATGCAGCTCTTTTTCAGAAGCGACCTGGCCACAAATGACAGCTCAACGAGGTGGCTTATCATGCGGCAATGTACAGCAACTTGATACTCGAAACGCATGTTGATTCTACATGTGGAGGGAAAAACCGGGGGGACCCGGAGGAAAATCCACACCACCACTGAGAGAGAGACATGCAAACCCCAAATATACAGGCACTGTCGCAGGGCCGGGACTGAACCCACGACCTCCTGCATACCAGGCGAGGTAGTTAACATATTGCCACCATGGCGACCTGTGTGACAAGCCGAGCATAATGTCAGATCAGCAAGGCAGTGGCTCTTGCTGTGTTGACGGGCCTGTTTATCAGCAGCTTAGAATTCAGTGCATGGAACTAAACAAATTCAATGGCAACACATGCAGCATTGGAGCACACAGTTCTGAGAGGCATTCCGTGTGAATTTACAAAAACCTTCAGTAATTTTCCTAATCAGATAAACGTGCGTAAATAAATATATATTTTTGCGAGGGAAATGTAATTATGACTTCTTTATTGAATTATTCACTTTATTAACGTGATATATGATATCAGTTCTCTTTAAAAAAATAAACATGAAACCTTAGTTAAGTAGGGACAGGTGTTATACATTTGTTACAATGAGTTTTTACCAATAATTTTCAGAATCGGATATCGCGCTACGGCAAGAGTGTACAAATTGTCCTACTGAAAGGAAACGTTCACGTCGCAAGGTCTAAATGGAAATTTTACAGTCGGTGGCATGCTTGTAAATGTCACACAAAGGCTACAGGCATCTGTGAAAAGGTAAATTGCTGACTTCATGCAAATCAGCCCAACAGTAAGGGCGTTGACCGTGAACTATTTCAGTTTCCCCTTGTACAGTCGTCTACAATTCTGTTCGCATTTCCCTCCAATTCCCCTCCCACTTCCAAGACTGTGCTTTAAAACCAGCCGGTAAATAGTCAATGACAATGTCCCTCATGTCTTATGACAGATAGATTCACTTGATACAGCAATTTTGCTGTGACGGTTCCACCTGAAGACGGAAGCTTGTGTTGCCTCCGAAACGTCGTGATTTAATTTATTTTCCTTTTTTTTTACCTACGTGACTTTACCGAAAAAACTTCAAATCTAGAATAGATTCACAGTGGTTCGCTGGCCACTGGCATCAAGGTCAATTCAGAACAAGGTCATGCCGATATACATTATTATTTACTTAAAAGTACAATCAAAGATACTCATGCAATTGTATTCTATATTGTTTGTCCTTGATTTGTGTATATCTATGTGCCTATATAAGGAAAGTTACGAATAATAAATCATACATGTAGCAATAAATCTGCATTTTCATGAGCTTCACAACCTGAGTGGCTGTTTTGGGAGGACGCTTTTATATGTTTGGGCAACTCAAGCTGGCCACTAATTTGGCCTGGAGTTCAAATTCTCTGGGCAGACTTCACTTCATGGGCAGACCGACATTCCCAACGTCAGAATTCAGGTGGAGAAGAAAGACTTAATGGAACCTGAAATAATCAAAAATGTTGTCGGTGGAGGGAACATAATTTAACATTCAATTTAATACTCTTTGGTGCTTTCGGTAGAGTCACGTGCGTATAAAATGACTTCACTGAAAGAACCGAAGGGTATGGATCCCTGCAGTCACGAAAACTTCAAATCTAGATTTAATTTAATATTGAACAATTAGCATTTAATTGTGTTAGCAATGCTCACAAGCATTTCTCAGAAAGTCTTAGTCAAAGTATTTCTGGGAAAGATCTGATAAGCTCATGTGATAGCACGAGTGACACAAATCAAGGAAATACCACGTCCTCAACCAACTTTAGTTCTAATTTAACTCGAGTTTTCGGAGTTATAGAACTAACTAAAGACAACAAGAGCCAATGTCCCATGGAAACAAGGTATACATTTAGTTAAGTCTTAAATGTATACATGTATGTTGAGACAAAATCCATGTCTCCAAATACGAACCCACAACTTTCAACAAGCTATGTCGTTAGTACATTTGGTATTCGTGCCATTATTATTATTATTACTACGCAAAACTATCATGGAGGCGCTATGTTTCATATAGTCTGGAGTGGTTTCACAGTTTGGGGGCGACGTGCCTAACCCCAATCGAGAATTTTGTGAGTGCATTTAAAAACATGGCATATTTTAATGACAATGCAAAACCCTACAAACCTAACTCAAAGTGTTAAACCATGATGCTTGATATTACCATGAACTCATAACTTATCGAATTTACCATAAGCTTGCTGTTATCATTAACCAACTATACCTACTTTTAGCAATAGCCTGCAGCCACTTAGACTTATTTAAACAATACACATGGAGATAAAACAGATATGCAATATCACGGTTATGTCATAACCCAAAATCCATAAGCAATAGCGTTAACAATCTAAAAACAAAATCTGTATCCAATTCATGTTCTGGAAGCGTAGAAGATCAACTATCATCATGATTGGGTTATCACAACCCCGAGAGTATGGTCATACAAAAATATATATCTTGATTTGAAGCTTTCGTGACTGCAGGAATCCATACTCTTTGGTTCTTTCGGTAAAGTCACGTAGGTAGAAACAATAATAGATCACGACGTTTCGATGGCAACAACAAGCGACCGTCTTCAACAAGCGACCTGAAGACGGTCGCTTGTTTTTGCGATAGAAACGTCGCGATCAATTATTTTTTCTACCTACGTGACTTTACCGAAAGAACCAAAGAGTATAAAAAAATATATATGATTGCATGAAGTTACACCTGCCGATTCATCACACTTGCATAACACATTCACAACACAGTGCCATGTGTGACCTCCATACCTGTGTGGATTGCGGCAGGGGATTTGAAACCATTGGTCCAAAAATGTCCTGATCTTCACTGGCAGGCGCTGCAGACTGAGCATCGCCATTGCTGGCAGCGGTTGGCGACTCTGAAACAACATAATATTTTCAGCCAGACAGAGCCACCATAGAACATTTTAAATGTTTCTCACGAGCCCATCTGCGCCACATTTTCCTGCCTGTGTTGGATTTTTGAGAAATACATAACATGGCCTCCCCCACGAAAACAATACAAAAAAGTTGTAATTTCTGGTGCACTTAAGAGCTTACCATAATGATCATAATTTTCAGAAATTACGCACACAACTCACGGCTATTTTTTCCATGTCTAATTAGTAATCCAATTTTCTAGGACATGTTAATGTAAAGGCCTCTTTGTTTCAATACACTCTCTGCAATGTTCTTAAATTATGGCAGTGGTGAAGGCCTATTTAAAATAAATGTAATGAACTTGATGGTTGTTTAATTTTAGAGCGTCGAGATGAGGCACACTACGTATTCATCAGACAATAAACACAGTTGGATCACTGTACATATCTACCAGTTACATTTAAACATACACAATCATTGTTTTTTTCAGCAGACGTGCCCCCCCCCCCCCCAATGATGAGATCAAAATCCCTCATTTCGATCGGATCATTGGGGTTTATTAGTAATAAATCAGCATTTTGCAACCCCCACTGCCACTGTGTAGCATATTATTACGTGCCAGGGACTCTATGAGATGATAGGACAATAGACTGAGTCCATAATTGGCAATAACTAACGGCAAAGCAGTTATAAGTGACTCACAGAATTGTGCACAGTTGCGTATACAGTACACGACTTCCCTGAAGGCAATTCACCTTCAGCGAGCGCGATGCCGATCAAACACGGTTCGAATTCGACCCTCGATCGATGGCTGCGCCATCGCCGCACACGCGTCGAATAAAAAGCAAGGGACAAGTCCTTACTTAGTAACAACTCCTATCATTTTTCATTGCTGGAGGGGTTGCCCCCCCTACCTGAAAACCCTAGCTCCGCCATTGGACTGAACACGCTGCTAAATATATTAAATGCAGTGACAATCTTGATTAGTACAAAAAACGTGTATCCCAACTGCCTGACATTTTAAGCAAACTTAAATTTAATTCGGTCGAGATTAACTGAAGAAAAAAATGCTTGGTGCAGCGTTTTATATTTATTCACAGACAATATCAAATAGATCAATCACTTAAAATATACGACCAAAATAGCATTTTCATTAAATGCACTAGGTGATTCAGGAATACCAAGGTATTGACAGAGAGCTTTACACAGTAGGAGTCAGGAAGTTGGAATCTCTCTTCCTTGATGAATTCAGAGGCTTTGCTGTCAAGAATGGTCCCTAGATGACCAAAAGATTAAGAGCTTTACCTTAGCCCTTCAGAGCACATGTTAACCCCAAATTAAGTAGAGAAGCACTTTTATTTCAGCCAGAATTGATGCCCTACTGTCAATACTGATCATTATGACTTGCTGTCGAGTGGCTGCAGTGTTGAGCAAAGCATACTTAACTCAGAGTAGAGACAAACTGAATTTAATTCTTGCTAAACATTAATGTAAACGCTTGTGCAAACATAACGACTTAATATTATTTCCAGCTAATAGTGAGCAGTGATGTGAGTGTATTGATGTATGTTGAATAGAAGATCACAATGGGGGGTTACATTTTGGGTACCATATGCAAATTTGCAGAGAGAATGGCCCTGATGCCCAATTGGAGTGAGCCATATATACAGGGGATCTGTATAACTTTTATTAAAATCTATCGGGCAAAGTTACCATGAGGACAATGGCATGATTGTAATTCCATGCATACCAATGCATTGTGTCCCTACCTTTAAAATAATCGCTTGTGTATACGTAACCAGTACCAACACTTACTATTATATCTCAAAGAAATGCACATTGTAACCACAAAATACATAATTTGTGAGTAATATGTGACAATTGTTTAAACATAGAAGATGGCATATTTTTGGACCAGGCATAATGTCTCTTAAAATCGCATCTACATGTGTAGAGGTGTAATTGTGTATGGGAGCGGATGGCAAACAAACACAAGGGGCGTGGTTAGGGCCGTACACATAGGAGGTGGCCACACCGACGTCCGCACCTGCATCCCCCACGGGCCCCTCCCGGGGGGGCCGCGGACTATAAGAGGGGGTGAGCCGGAGGGCTCGAGGTCGAGGTATCAGCTTTAACCAGCGAAGACGGAAGACCAGCTAGAATAGGCCCCGGAGCTCCCCTGGCTCGCTGTCCTTATCAGGGCCGACCAGGGCAAGCCGGTGGCGTGGCCCCGAGAGCCCAGACTGACGAGCAGGTCTGGGAACTCAGGGGGTCGGATCCCAGCTTGACCAGGGCTGGGACAGGTAGCCTCCCCTAGCTCCCTAGTGGAGGACTTGGGCTTAGGTTAGCGGGGCTTAGATGTTGTGTCTCCCTGTTAGCCGAGTAAGGGGACGTTACCCCTTAGGTCCTGTGTATACTCGCTAACTGTATACAAGTTGTGTTAATAAATAAGTGTGCCTCCGATCCCGTCGTCAAGCCTCCTGAGTAATTACTACATCTGGTGTCAGAAGTAAAACGTCCAAAGATGGACACACGAGGGACGACACGTACCAGGGAGTCGGAGAGGGAGGACACCGCGGCCGAATCACCACCAGAGATGGCCGAGGTCGGATCGGAGCAGCCGGGGCCGAGTACACCCGCGCCGCTACGACAGGAGGGGGGGGATGCGTCGGCCGAGGGACTTCGGCTGGCTCACTCCCGCCTGGCGGAGCTGCTCTACGCCGCGGCCGCCGTGTTGGAGGAGATCACGCGGCTGGGAGCTGGAGGGGCTGCGCGGGAAGACGGCAGCAGCCGACGCACGCCGGCATTTCCCGCCACCCCGACGCGGCTCGCGGTTAAATTTCCCGCCATCACTACAGTGCGAGCAGAGGGCGGGGCCGGCCTGCGTCAGGTGACTGCTGAGGGCCAAGCACGAGCCGTGACATCATCAACGCCGGCCAGCGCGTCAACAACGGAGCGACCGGCGATGCCATGCTCACAGCCCGCCCACACTGTAACGTCGGCTGGGAACGAGGGAGCGAGATCCGCAGCCACGGACGTCGCCTTACAACAGCGACTGCCGCCTCTCAAGGAGTTCGTGGGAGCGGATGGAGATTGGGGCGGCTTCAAAAGGCGGTTCATCGCTCATCAAGAGATGGCGAACTGGACGGACGCCGAGGCACTATGCGCGCTGCCGGCGATGCTGGACGACGACGCCCTGGCTACCCTCACCTCGGCGCCTAAGGAAAAGCGCGCCACGCTGCACCTGGCGCTGCAGCTGCTGTCAGCCGTCTATGGGCCGCCTTCGGACTGCAGGCAGCTGTTCCACGATCGGCATCGGGGCGCCAACGAATCGCCCCTGGCCTTCCGAACGGCTCTCCTGGCCCTGGCAAAGGCAGCTTTCCCGCGGATGGACGAGGAGGGAGTGGACGCCATGGTGGCTGAAAAGCTGCTGCTACTCGCCGATGAGCTGGACATCGCCGTCTTGGCTCAAGACGACGGAGAGATGTCGTCCCTGCTGGTCGCGCGCCACATCCACGGGGGCTTGCGGTCCCTGCGTCGCAAGGCTGCCAAGGGGGTGGCCGGCCATGCCATGGCGGCCACCGCCCTCCCATCAGAGGAGGTCTGCGGGGTGGAGCGGCGGGGGGAATGGAGATCGGCGGCACCGCAGGCTCGGAATGGACCGAGCCGCCAGGAGCAGCCCAGGCCATCTGGGGCGCTCACACGCTGCTACAACTGTGGCCTGCAAGGCCACGTTGCGTCAGGATGCCGGGCTCCCCGTCAGCGCGGAGCGACACCTCGTCAGGACGCCACGCCGTCTCCACCCAAGCTCCAGCAGAGAAATACGGCGAGTCGTGGCACCTCACACGTTTGGCCCATGCACACATCCGACACACACTCACGCGCTCAACTGAACAGGGTTCGAAAATCGCCGCCCATCGCGCGCGATTGTTCTGAAATGCGGCGAGCGCTCCAACCGGGTCAGTGGTCGGAGCTCGCCCATCGTGTCGTTGCTGCGTCGGCGGGATCATCGGTTGTGGTCGGTCATATTGATGGGGTAGAGGTGCGGATTTTAATTGACACAGGGGCATCGGCGACCATTATATCTGATTTGATTTATAACATCCTTCCCGTTCAAAGTCGTCCCTTGCTCCCTGTTGACGTGCCATGCTATGCTGCTAACGGGGGCTCGCTGGGCATTATTGGGCAAATCCGCGCCAAAATTTGCATTGGAGACATTAAATTATCCGGGCCTGTTTTGGTTTCCTCCTCACTCGCGGTTCCGTGCCTGTTGGGGACGGATTTCTTGGCCAAAATGCCCATCCGTATCTTGATTGACCAGGGGTGCATCGAGCTCCCATCGGGCCGACGTGTTACATTTTTGTCTTCCCCCACCACGGAGCGTCGGGTGTTTGCCACCGTGCAGGCGCTCGTGACAAAAACTGTGCGCGTACCCCCGGGGGCTCAGATGCTCGTCCCTCTTAGGTTGCGTCGGCCGTTTGCTGAAGGGGTTGCGGATCGGGGGGTCTTGTTGGGACCATCTCGAGCCGGGGTCAATGGACCCGATTTGCTAGCGGCTCAGACCATGGTGAAAGGGGATGGGGACCCCTTCATTGCAGTCCTTAATGTAGGATCGCGAACGGCCGTGGTTCCTCAAGGGACCGTGCTTGCACACGCAACGCCGGCGCCCTATGAGGAACCACTCGTGGGTCAGGTAACCACCGATCCTCCGTCGCGACCGCATTCGGACTGTGATGACGGATGGCTGGATGCACTTTGCGCGGGATCTGTGGATCTGTCCGACACGCAGCGTGCGCAGCTGCGAGTTCTCCTGAAAGAATTTGCCGACGTTTTTAGTAAACACAAATTTGATATTGGTTGTACTAAATTGCTGCGACACCATATTGACACGGGTGACAGCGCGCCAATCCGCCAAAATCCCTTTCGGCTCAGTCCCGCCGAAAAGGATCATGTCAAATCGGCTGTTGATGACATGCTAGCCGCCGATATCATTTCCCCTTCCAACAGCCCGTGGGGCGCACCGATCGTTTTGGTGAAAAAACACGACGGCTCACTGCGGTTTTGTGTCGACTTTCGGCGATTGAACAAAATTTCTGTGGCAGATGCGTACCCGCTTCCTCGAATGGATGAGTCGCTCGATGCCTTGGCGGGGGCGCGATTCTTTTCCACCCTCGATTTACTATCTGGATTCTGGCAGCTTCCTCTGGATGACGAATCAAAACCTAAAACTGCTTTTCGGACACCGCAAGGTCTCTTCCAATTTAACCGCTTGCCGATGGGCTTACATTCTGCGCCGGCAACTTTTCAGCGGTTAATGGAACTGGTCTTGGCAGGCTTGCAATGGGATTCGTGTTTAATTTACTTGGACGATGTCATCGTCTTTAGCAAATCCTTCGAGGAACACCTCCAGAGGCTGCGTGCTGTTTTTCTCAAAATGCGGGCTGCCAATTTAAAATTTAAACCGCAGAAGTGCCATTTGCTCCGCGAATCGGTGCGGTATTTGGGTCACATTGTTGGGCGCTCGGGGATATCCACTGATCCCGCCAAAACGGAATGCGTCAGCTCCTGGCCGACTCCCACCTCGGTGGGAGAGGTCAGGAGTTTCATTGGGTTCGCGTCGTACTATCGACGGTTTGTGGCTGACTTCGCTACGATCGCGAAACCATTGCATGCCTTGACGTCCAAGGGAGTCAGGTTTCATTGGGGGCTGGAGGAGGAGGCTGCTTTTCACGCCCTCCGGAATGCCCTGGTGGGGGCTCCGCCGTTGAATTACCCCGACTTCTCACAACCCTTCTTGCTCGATACAGATGCAAGTAACACGGGCATCGGGGGCGTGCTGTCCCAACTCATTGGGGGCGTAGAGCATGTGGTGGCTTACGGTAGTCGGGTACTGTCTCCAGCGGAACAACGGTACTGCGTTACCCGTCGGGAATTATTGGCAATTGTTTATTTCATTCAGCAGTACCGCCCATATCTGTACGGTCGGCGTTTCACCGTCCGTACAGATCATGCGGCCCTACAGTACGCTCTGCGGGTTCAACAACCATCGGGCCAGTTGTCTCGATGGTTAGAGATTCTCCAGGACTACGACTTTGTCACCACATATCGTAAGGGCGTCCGCCACACGAACGCTGACGCCCTGTCACGGTTGCCACCCACTTCGGAGTGCGCTTGCCTCCTGGGTTCGGGGCGTTGTAGGCCCCCGAACGTCACCACCGATTCGGTCCTCGTGGCCGCCGCCGATGCGCCTTCGGCTTCGGGTCCTATCGAGCAAGAAGGGAGGGATTCGTTGCTGGGGTTGTCGGTCGCGGAATGGGGACGCCTCCAAATGGAGGACACCTCCCTCCTCGCTCTGCGCCGTCGCGCAGGGGGGGTTGGGCAGGGGGTGGCGAACATTGACTCGTGGGGGTTGTTCCAGGGTCTTTTAATGCACTGGGACGGAAAAACACGCCGCCAGCAGCATTGAGGGATAAGGTGGTATGGGCTGTTCATGAGCGGCTTCTGCACTTGGGGGTTCACAAGACCTTTGCCACGCTCCAGCTCGATTTCTTCTGGCCGGGCATGGCAAAGGACGTGGGGGATCTCCTGGGGTCGTGCACGCAATGCGCGCAGCGAAAGCCACCAGCTAGGGCGTCCAACCCTCCGCTGCAGTCCATAAAGGTTTCCCGGGTTAACGAGCTCGTTGCGCTAGACATACTCGGCCCATTTCCCGCTACACCCAGGGGGAATAGGTATTTATTGACAGGGGTCGAATACTTCACGAGATGGCCTATGGCCTGGCCCCTGGCCAACCAGTCGGCAGCAGCCATCGCGGAGGCCTTTGTCCAGGGCTATGTCCTCGACAAAGGTGCTCCGGAACGGCTGCTTACTGACCAGGGTAAGAATTTTTCGGGAAAACTCCTCCGCGAGGTGTGCGACCTCTTGGGTACAGAGAAAATTCGGACCTCCCCGTATCACCCTCAAACTGACGGGATGGTGGAACGGCTGCATCGGACCATCACGTCTATGCTGTCCCAACAGGTGTCCGAATCCCAGACAGATTGGGACCTTCGCATAGCCGGTGTGTTGCAGGCCTACAGGATGGCTCCCCATGCGGCCACCGGATTTTCCCCTTTCTTTTTAATGTATGGCCGCGAGGCTAACCCTCCTGTGACGACCCAGCTGAAGCTCTCGGCGCCTCAGGCGAAGTCTACCTTGTCCGAACACGTTAAATTTAACATCAGCAAATTGTCTGAGGCGCGGGAAGCGGCCGTGCAAAATTCTGAACTCCGCCAGAAGGCGAACGAGAGGCTTCGGCTGGGGCGGGTACATGTGTTCAAATGGAAACCAGGGGACAGGGCATGGTTGCACTGTCCCCAGGTGCCACTGGCAACCTCGTCAAAGTTGGTACGGCCGTGGCGGGGGCCAGTGGAGGTCGTACAGGTCTTACGGCCGCAATGTGTTCGCGTCAAATGGGGGAGGCGTCGGTGGTACGTGCACCCCTCAAGGTTGAAACCGTTCATTGCGCCGGCCCGTGGTTCACACACACACACGCATGGCCAAACGTGTGAGGGGTCCGCCGACTCCCCGACGTCGCTGCTCTCGCCTAACATGACATCAACTGTTCCATCTCCAGGTGCAACAGGAGTGACGGGTCCACGCCCGCCAACCCCTCCCGGAGGGGTCGGGGGTCACTCGGCAGCGACGCCAGACTCTCTTGCACCCGGACCGTCACCAACCACCACTGAGCGTGCCGGGTCGAGCCCTTGTGACGGGCCCGCCGCGAGAACGCGCGCCAAAACGCGCAGACTATTGTGAGGTCGGCCGTTGGGGGGCCCTTGCGGACAGTGGGGGAGGGGCATCCGGAGCGCGTGTATATATGTTGGGTTTGCGGAATGGGGTATTTATTCGGGAGGGTGCGCCGGGTTATTTTTTTCTCTTTCTTCTCCTACCTGTTTCCTGTTGTTGTTGTTGTTGTTATGACTGTTATTGTTCTTGTTAAATTTACGCGAGGCACACACGGTTTTGGGGAGGCATGCACCTTTATTCTGATTTTGTTGCAGCCGGGGACGGCTGCGAGCTGTACAGGGGGGGGTGATGTAGAGGTGTAATTGTGTATGGGAGCGGATGGCAAACAAACACAAGGGGCGTGGTTAGGGCCGTACACATAGGAGGTGGCCACACCGACGTCCGCACCTGCATCCCCCACGGGCCCCTCCCGGGGGGGCCGCGGACTATAAGAGGGGGTGAGCCGGAGGGCTCGAGGTCGAGGTATCAGCTTTAACCAGCGAAGACGGAAGACCAGCTAGAATAGGCCCCGGAGCTCCCCTGGCTCGCTGTCCTTATCAGGGCCGACCAGGGCAAGCCGGTGGCGTGGCCCCGAGAGCCCAGACTGACGAGCAGGTCTGGGAACTCAGGGGGTCGGATCCCAGCTTGACCAGGGCTGGGACAGGTAGCCTCCCCTAGCTCCCTAGTGGAGGACTTGGGCTTAGGTTAGCGGGGCTTAGATGTTGTGTCTCCCTGTTAGCCGAGTAAGGGGACGTTACCCCTTAGGTCCTGTGTATACTCGCTAACTGTATACAAGTTGTGTTAATAAATAAGTGTGCCTCCGATCCCGTCGTCAAGCCTCCTGAGTAATTACTACACATGCTTAGATATAAGGTTTTAGAAGCTTCTACTAGTCTCTATTTACTGCAAGTAGAACTAAACTTGAGCAGCTGAATTGAGGTAGAATGGTGACCATAAATGTTATATTTCACTGCTTCAATGTCACGACAATTACTGCACTGAATTCCTGACAAGAAATGTTATATTGAGTGTGCATAACACATGATGAATTGCCATTCACTGACAGCAATCATTCAACACAAAGGAGGTTTCCAATGTAAACAATATATAAACAGCATGTTACTCCGTGATAACAGCTGTCAAAGCTAACTGATGAATTTCATTATTCTGGTTTAAATGCTGGTTAAATAAAGGAACCTGAAAATAACCGAAATGAATGTAATGCTGCATACGCCATTCTGCCTACTCACGTTTAAACCAAGCCTTGACATTAACAAATGGCATTTCTCTGGCTTTCTGTTGGAAAAAATCAAAATGAAATGCCCGAGCTTTGCTACAAAAGCGGAATGACTGCATGGAGCCGCTATTGTCAGTACTTTACACACACACACAATCTGTAAAATAGATGAGCACATTTGCAGTGGGAGCACAATTCCGATGTCGAGGGAGGAAAACTTTAGGACACAAATCACAAGTGTTCCTCTATGTGCGTTAAAACGTATGTCTATGCACCTGCACACTGAAACATCAACACAGCAATTAACAAGTCCATGAGCTCAATTACGAACTTAGATACTTATTGTTCACAGTTTGTAGTGAATTATACTGACTGAATGCACTATGCATTGATCGAAAAATTACCAACTTGTTTTTTTTTCATCACGTTATCAGGTAAAGCATCAATTCAAAAATCTCACAGCAATTGCATAACCAATCGAAGAAAATGGGCCATACAAGTAGATTTCGTAGAGCTACTTCTGAGATCCCTTAAAGTCCCCTTACTTTTTATTCAGATACTAGGAGGTACAATTTCTCACATGCCCTGCTGCAATGAAACGCAGGATGCTTGGTAGTCAAAACAATATTAATTACCCGAGCTGGAATTCAGCGAACTTGCTTTAGAACTCAAATGTAATAGATTGGTTGTTGTGCAGTTATTGGTTGAATCAATGGTGGCTGAAACATGGATTCAAACCTAATGTCACGGAGGTTCTGGGTGTAATTTTAACCTGAGCCTAGCCTAGAATCACATTTGTATTTTCAGCTAAGCTATAATCACGAGATAATGAAATTCCCTTACATGTGTAATAAACGACTGGACCACGCTGTCTGGCTCAGTGTCCTTTATTATTCGGTTCGTGCTGTACACCCACACGGCTGTCTTTACTCTGTAGCTTTTCCACGGTGCTGACTCCAATGTCGGCCCGATCCACAACAGCAGCTCCGCTGCTGTTTCTCTCACACAGCCCCCCTTGGCTGTACTCGCTGCTGCTCTTCTCCCTCCGCAGCTCTGACAGCTTCTTGCTCTCTCTCTCTCTCTCCGCAGCTCCTCCTGGCAGCCACACCGCTGCCTCTAACAAGCAGCCCTCTCTCTCTCTCCGCAGCTCCTCTTGGCAGCCACACCGCTGCCTCTAACACGCAGCCCTCCTGGCTGTCTCCTCTGCAGCTGCACACCACTCCGCAGCTTCCTCTTATCTTCGGGGTTGGCTCCCGATGGCCGTCGGCGCCCCCCCCCCTCTCCACACTCGCCCGCGTGGCCTCACTCTTTTCCGCTCACACCCCGACTGCCTTCCCCTTCCGGTTTACCCGCTTAAGGCCCCGAACCTTCCCCCCACGTCACATGACTCCACCCCCCGTGACGTCACATCCGGAAGGTCGCTTACGCCCGCATTACACCACCCTCCCCCGTAGAAAAATCCCAGCCGACCTCGGCTGACCAATAGCAAATCGTAATGCGGCGAACCGAGCTTCCCCCCCAAAGGACACTAAGCATACAATGTAACAACAAGAACAACAACAACACGCAATTAACATCAACGAACGTACAAAAAGCATGCAATAAATACAACTGTAAGAAGAAAATAACAAGACAACAACAATCAACGAAACGTAAGCGATTTGGAACGTGTGCGGGTCGCCGGCCCGTCCCGGACGGTCGGCGGCCCACTCGCAGAACGGGAACGCGATGAAAGTCGAGGAACGACAGGGGGTAATCCCCCTGTCGCAGCTGGAAGTCCACCGCCGTCCCGTGTCTCTAAAGAGTTAGTCTTGGGCTTGTCCTGTGACCGTGCCCGCAGCTGGGTCGGAAGGGCTGCAGGGCTCGAAGGTCCCGCAGACCTGGCAGGCGTCCTCCGAGCAGGGCCCCTCGTCCCCCGCAATGTCACGGCCGGCCTGTCTGTTTCGGAGGATCTTTAGCCGACTTGACCGGTGCCGAGGCCTCCTGCTGCGGCGGAGCCGGGAAGCGGGCCCAGCAGTCTCTGGCGTAGTGGCCCCTACGCCCGCAGCGGAAACATTCGGCCTCGTTGCGCCGAAGCGCAGGCCTCGCCTCCTGACGGCCCCGTTCTGGTAGCACCGCGCGCGGTCTCGGCCCGCCGCGTCCCGTCCATGGAGCGGAGGCGGCCGTCAGTTGTTGAGGGCCCCGGTCATCCGGAACATAGACGGCCTGCGCAGGGTTCCACCCCAGCGCATCCCCTTCTTTGACGGGCCCCCCCGTCCCCGCCGTCACTTGTTTCCAGCGACGGAGGTTGAATTGCGCATCGAGACACTTAGCAGCCGTCCGGGAAGTTAGCTTCTCATGCCCACACACAGGCATGGGGATCCCTAGATCCCGAGACAGCTCCAACATTTTCCCTAATATGAGAGGCTCGAGCAGGTCCTGTGGCGTCTCAGGATAAGCTGCCATGGCCAGCTCCAGCACCGCACCCCTGAACGCCACGGGCGACTCCTCTGGTGCTCGTTGTCGTTGGGCGAATCGCCGATGCGCATCATCTGGTGGCTCATAAGCATCGGCCATTTCTTGAAAAACACCACGTAAAGTTGCCTTCTTATCGGTCGTTATGGAACGGAAGAATCGGACAGATTCGTCGTCCAGGAGAGTCGGCAACACCTCCAAAGCCTCCGCATCGGTCCATCTTGCTGTGCGTACCGCCGCCAAGAAGCGGCAGGCGAACGCGCTCCAGTCCCCACCGACGGAAAATTCTTTAACCGTTGTAAGGTGGCGACTCCGACTCCTCTTCCCGCCGTCTTCCAATGGTGGTGGTTGTGATGGCAAATTCAAAATGGCGTCGGCCCGCGGCGTGGCCAAGATGGCGGTTTGGCGCCACGGAGCGCGCAAAATGGCGGCCTCTTGCCGCGTGGGCAATGGCGGCGGCAGGACAGGCAACGTGGCGGCCCGCGGAGCACCACTTGCATCATCCATCGTCCCTGGCGCGACGAGATGGCATAGATGCGCCAGGACGTCCTTAAGTGCCTCCAGTTGTACCGCCATCGCTTGCCATCGTGGATCCGCGTCTGATGATGTCGACGGACCCGCCACCGCGCCAACATCCTCCACTCCCGTTCCCGTGGTCGCCTCAGCCGGGCTCTCCTCCACCACCCCAACAGGATCCGTGGTTGGAGGGAGTTCGTCGTCGTCGGACGAAGAAGCCGATGCAGGCGCCGGATTAACTTTCTTCCTCACTTGTTTCGACATGCCGTTGCACTTCCGACACCAGTGTAATAAACGACTGGACCACGCTGTCTGGCTCAGTGTCCTTTATTATTCGGTTCGTGCTGTACACCCACACGGCTGTCTTTACTCTGTAGCTTTTCCACGGTGCTGACTCCAATGTCGGCCCGATCCACAACAGCAGCTCCGCTGCTGTTTCTCTCACACAGCCCCCCTTGGCTGTACTCGCTGCTGCTCTTCTCCCTCCGCAGCTCTGACAGCTTCTTGCTCTCTCTCTCTCTCTCCGCAGCTCCTCCTGGCAGCCACACCGCTGCCTCTAACAAGCAGCCCTCTCTCTCTCTCTCTCCGCAGCTCCTCTTGGCAGCCACACCGCTGCCTCTAACACGCAGCCCTCCTGGCTGTCTCCTCTGCAGCTGCACACCACTCCGCAGCTTCCTCTTATCTTCGGGGTTGGCTCCCGATGGCCGTCGGCGCCCCCCCCCTCTCCACACTCGCCCGCGTGGCCTCACTCTTTTCCGCTCACACCCCGACTGCCTTCCCCTTCCGGTTTACCCGCTTAAGGCCCCGAACCTTCCCCCCACGTCACATGACTCCACCCCCCGTGACGTCACATCCGGAAGGTCGCTTACGCCCGCATTACACATGGCAGAATGTTTCAAAATCCCATTCCAACGAATGGATATTTTAAGATGGGAATAACAAGAGAATCACTATTCCTCGAGGAATCATCAAGGGTAACATTATGGGAATCGAAGATTATTCCTGCAGCATCAGCTGACTCTATTCAGAATTGCGCAACACTCATATGGACACTCTTTGATGCTTATTAACACGGGTGTGCTCCTGCCTGTATTCACTAGCCAGCATCGCGTGCGAAGTGATAGCCACTCACCCCCTTGTGTGCCGTGTCAGCCTTTATAGGTGCTCACTAAAACCACTTGCCCCCAAAAGTCTGTTGAGGCTGTCTTTGTCTTCTCGCCTTGGCCAGTGCTTGTGTGGATGAGTGTGTTCATGCAATGTGAATCGTCTACGTACACACAAACATTCATTTAGTTTTGAGCTCCCACAGGTACGTGCATTTATTTGCTCTTGTCTTTGTGTACTTGTGAGTAGGACAGCATATACACAGATACATTGAACATCCCGCTCCCTCCAATTAAAATCGGAAACGATGTTTTTGTTTTCTCCTAATTTTTACTTTGCAAAACGGCACGACAATAAAAAGTAATTACTCGGTATGTGATGGAAACAGTACCCCGTGCTCTCGCTGTGTGGTTTACATTCACGTGATTTTGTTGAAATGTACGTACAGGCAGTTTTTTTTGCGGCTATTATTTCTTGACATGCAAATTACTTTTCAAAAGTCAGTGAATTAGAAAAAAAAGTAATTAGACAACAAAAAATACAATGTATTGTTTTACAATGGGGTAAGTATTAAGGTCGGTAAATATGCTATCATCGTACATGCCACGATTATAATTATCAGAAAAAAACAAGATAAAAAACTTCATGGGCAACTGCAAAGTTTAAGTCGTCTTGTTCAATAATGCAAAACTTTTCACATGCTCTAACTAAACATTATCTAACTGACAACAACAAAAACAACAACAAATCATCCGTCTCAACGTTTTCTTACAATTGCTGTCTCAAAGTATGCCACATTCAAAATAGTCTCATTGCCCTCTCCCTGTTGCACTCAGAAAGGGACACTGCACAAAAATCGTGGCTTACTATCTTTTGTTCTAAGGCAAGAGTCAATGAGGATGGACCTGTGGTGTTTTCAGCACGTGCTAAGACACGTGATAATTAATGGAAGAAAAAGGCGTGGTACGTTTATATGCGATGTATGTAGTTGCAGAAACGCCGGTGCGTTTTACTTAATACAAACAAAAAACATGTACTCCACACCATGCCTACCGTGAGGATAGTTGTATTTTTCAAAGATATTGTATAACTAGGAACTTAAATTACACTTAAAGTAAGTACAAATCTATTGCCTAGGCCAATAAAAACGACTTTAGAAGTAACAAATAATTCAACGTTGACTTTTCATTTCTCACCGTGACCACATATCTGGTATGCAGCGCATTCCTTCACTGAAAGCATCTTCATAAATAGCGATCAAACAGCTCACACTTTTTTTTCCCTTCCCTTTTTAAGCCATCGGCAGGGTTGAACCCATGAAAGAAAGCAGACATTAATATTCCATATCACGTTCCCTGAGCTTCAACTCCCATAGCCAAATGGTAGATTTGCATGCTTGACCGCGAAAACAATTATGCTTATGTTTGGCAGTCTGTTTTCAACTTTGTTTTTTTCCATCATGTTTCACTCACTGTTAGCACATGCTTTGGGCACGTGTCCGAAAACTGGATGTGAAAAATCCATGAATCAAACACAAGACAAATCACATTGGATATTTAGAACCAAATAAAAAAGAGGCAATGCATTGTTGAAAATAATTAATTTGTGCAAAACAGCTAATTGAAAAAGCCCATAAAAAAATCAATGTTTTATTTCATATTATCCCAGGCCTTGCAAAACCGAATTTCATCTTAATGGTCACTTACCTGATTTTAGCTTACAGAGCGTTGCTTAATACAATGTATATCTCACACATATATGTGGAAACACATTACTACAATAAAAATGACAATGCTAAATGTAAGCACATTTCTAAACCAAAAATTACAGCAGTATACCATGTAAACTGTGCAAAGGTATATCCAGGTAAATTAATCTGCAGCCTGTGTATAAACATTTCTGGAAGACCTTTCCATGCCACGTGAGTCATGCTTTTTTTTTATATACCTCACCATAATGGTCCACGCAGGTTGGAGAAGTGGGAGGTAGAGGAGGAGTGGGGAGTCAGGGCCAGTTCAGGTTTCACTTACTATGGGTGTTAGTCATTGCCGAGAATCAAACCCAGGTATCTGGGTTCAAAACAAGTATGTTAACCACTGCACCACCACTCCTTTATCCCAGACTAACGTTTAATCAAACAAATATTAAAATGGTGATGGGGGTGGGGTGGTGGTTCAGTGTTTAGGGCAAAAGGCTATGAACCTGTTGACCTGAGTTCGATTCCCAGGCGATAGCTAACTTCAGTGGTGGGTTATATCTGAATGGGCACTGGGTTCCCCCTTCGCTGAGCGGCACTGATCGGGCGCGGTAAAGTAAACCAACGGGGGGTCAAACAACCGCGACGACCAACACGGCACCCAACAGGAGCATAAAGCACCGCACGAACTCCAGTCATCCTCGCAGTGGCTTGTGGCTGGCCATCAAACAAAGACGGTCACTGCATCGCATGCTTTTGGATGCGCCTCTGTGGCCATCTGGAACACTCTTCCTTCCGATATTAGGAAGGCACTGGAGCTATGCACTCTGAAATCTAGACTGCAAACTCATTTTTTAAAACTGATTTTTGTGTTTACTTTGTTGTCCTTCCCCAGCACCTCCGATTAGCGTGGTCAGCTAAGTAGAGAGCGAAAGAAGTTTAATATACATACAACAGCTGACTGGAAATGGCCTGGACATAATTTTAATTATGAATTGTGGTCTAACACGCTGAATTAATCATACGTTTAATGTAGTGCTTATGTATAAATCAAAGTGAGGATTTTTTTTTCTTGAAAAAAAGCAATCTAACATAAAACATTCCGATCAATACGTCCTTGCTTTAATTACAAGTAAAGGGGACAGTGAATGACAAGAATACCGGATTCACTTTCACTCGAGATTATCAGCACACCACAGCCAGCAGGTTTATTACCACCACAGAATACAAAGAGATTCACGTGCATTACAAGCATCCATAAAC
Source organism: Lampetra planeri (assembly GCF_965212315.1). Taxonomy (NCBI): domain Eukaryota; kingdom Metazoa; phylum Chordata; class Hyperoartia; order Petromyzontiformes; family Petromyzontidae; genus Lampetra; species Lampetra planeri. The sequence continues at coordinate 5,229,440 of NC_136120.1, forward strand.
AGCATCGATCACTGCAAATGTTTCAGCAATATATGGTAAGCAATTACACAAACAAATGCTGATTCGGTGAAATAAATATCAATGGTTTATTAATAAATAATTGTGCCAGAGTGCTCCGTTTGCCTTACGATGCATAATGGAGAACTTCGAGGCCGTTCTCAACTCGGTGAAACATTGCTCCGGTTAAATTCCCTTAGAATAAAACAGAGGGCCGGGAACTGGGTAGAAGTGGTGATCTTGCACCACTGCCGAGCGTACGAAGCAAACCCAATGAAGTCCCATGCACAGCAAAGACGCTCCATCTTGTGCTGAAGTGCTCTGCATGCATACAAACTATTAACAAACTAAACAAAGGAAGCCAGAATCGTTTTTATATGATTGAGGAGATGAGGGGGAGAGATCATGATACTTATGGCTTCTTAATATCATCATAACTCTGGCCACATCGGCTTAACCCTTTCCCATTCCGATGACGTACGCGTGCATACGTGCGTATGTCATCGGAATAGAAGTGAAAGAAAAGCCCAATAAAATTACTTCAATCTGGATTACTTCATTGGTACCGAGGCTCCATCAAGTCTACGAGGGGGGGGGGGGGGCGTGTGGCGCAGTTTGGCGCCAGCTATCGTAGAGTGCGGTAATGTCACTACGGTTCTCTGCGGCACGTATGCCTTAACAACGGTGCTCTCGAATAAAAAACACAACAACGCTAGTGAACAGGACCCGCCCTGCAACTTGCAGACGTCCTCGCAACGGGGAAAGGGTTAACGTCCCCGTGTGAAGACAGCGATTAAGTCTCCCTTTGTTCTAATCAGGAAGGCACGGGCTCCCAGGGAGTGTTCGCGCCCTCTGAAGAAGATGCGTGGCCCCCCATTTTTTGAGCTCGCGATGCTCGTCGGCTCTCTCATCCCCGGCGTGTTTCTATTCCGAAAGTCGCAGCGGGGCCTTTCATCACCGAACAGTATCGACCGTCCGTACATGAAAGCGGGCGCAATGAACTGTACCCCAAATACTACCGTGCACTCGCAGGAATTGAGAGTGGGCCCCGGAGGTCCCAGTACACGCGTGTGATCCGTGTACTGCTCTGAGGTTATGGTTATATAAATACATGCAATTGCACTCCCACGCCCCTTGCCACCGTTCGCCTATAACAGCAAATATGAAATGTGACACTAAGTGTGTTTTTTTGCTTATTATTATTCTTCTCTTCAATTCGCTGCCTGCGTCGTGAATGTGGATGTACTTTCACCCACAGTGTTACTGTTATGTTTATTATTAACGCCCTTAAAGACGTTCCTATGGAGAGATAATGGAATGCCTCTATGCATACACTTCTCATCACAATCCTGGTGCAAAGCCACTTATAACGACGAAGCAGATCGTTTCCTATGCAGAAGCAGAAGTGTGAACATGACATTTTCTTTATATCTGCTTTCACGCCTTGCGTAAACAGTTGATCGCTCTGTGGTACCTAAACTTTCAGCTCGGCACAATTCACTCTTACATCATGTGATTACGTATGTTTTAAAAATACATTAACGTATTGTAATTAAGAGTTTGTAGATGACTACCGTCTCTTTAACTGAAACTGTTTAAACGAGATTGTCATTACCGACGATTAATTTATTTGTTACGTTTTATGCCAGTTTTGTGAAATTTGGAAGAATGTGAACACTGTAACTACATATAAAGCCCACATTACCAAGTCTTGTCAGCAACAAAAAAAACACAATGCCGTCATTCTCATTAAATACGGCACACTTTAGTTATACGCACTGTAAATCAATTATTATGGTTTATCGAGCAAAAACAATGTTTCTCTCAAAGCAACCATTATTATCATCATCACAACTGCTCAATTGCAGATAATTAGCACTGTTTAGCTCACAATTAAGTACATCTACAAACTATAAATAGATTTTGTAAATATATACTAATGTCATTCCAGCTCTTTTTCTATGATATCTAAATCGGTGTCCTCACATTCAATCGTGCATTGGGTGGTACTCATCTCGACTCTATTGTTTAAGCAGTGATGGATATTCCACATTGTCAGATTTGAAATGGTGGGAAAAGCAGTCATCTAATCGCGAAAACCTACGTGTTAAACTGATTTTAATTCATTATATTCTGATTTCACATCAAGGGGGCATAACCCACAACGTAATTAATGGTGCCACACTGCCAGATATAGTCTACACAGAACTAACGGAGTTCAACCAATGTGAATGGGCACATAAAGTCTAACACCTGTCATAAAATTTTATGGCTGCATTTTTAAAGTCTTTTGTACATTGCTTCTGTGCATTCATGTTTGTACGCATGTTTATGAGGGGAGTAATATACAAGCTGCTGCATTCTAAAGCCACGGAAAAAAAACAGAATACAATTTTAAATCAGTAACAAATCCCGCAGTTGTCAGTGCCCTAGGCGCTCGTGGCAAGACTTGTTGGATGAAGTTCATATAACAGGGAATTGTGAAGGCAAACTAAACACGTGAAAATACCAAATGATAAGAAATATAAGGACATTCACTCTTGGGAAACAACCTCAACAAAATAAGAATAGTAAACTTGAAAAAGCCAGGTCAGGTGTCATTCAAGCTGCCTGACAATCTCTGTTTTGCCAGACGCTCCTCCAATCTCCCACCTCCGTAAACGTGCCATCCCGTTCTGATTTCCCCGGAAAGCTGATCCACACGGGCACAGCAAGCGCACTGAAAGCTGCCCGTGTAATTTTCCACCCGACTGAGCTTGTTCCTTTACAACCAGCACGTGCATCATGGATGAAAGAACAGTGGCAGAATATATAATTATTTATTTCCCTCCCTCCCTCCGCCCCAACAACGGGACCGCTGGAGAGGCTGGTGGTGGTTGCTTGCCACTGGGGGAGCGGTTTGTACCGGCTCGGCAACTTAAATTCCTCGTCTTTGCCGTCATCATTTTTGTAATGCACTTTTCATAATTACGTGGCGCTTGCTGCAGTGGTGGCGCTATGGGTACTGTAAAAGTGCACTGTTTGCGTTAAAGTAAATACAAAAATGAGCGGTGGAACGATTCACCGCCCTGGCCATTTGATGAACTGTCACGATTGGGTGAACGCACTTTGATTCAACAACGGCGAATGGTAGCACTTCAAGTGGCTGCAGAATTTACAGGAACCGAATATATACCAACATAGGAATAGAAACACGTTCCATTCATAAACTAAATTTGATGCATTTTATAGCGTGCTCAAGAATCAATGTTAATCGCCGAATCCACACGTCATTCAACCCCGCTGCTAAATAAATGCATGACTGAACGAGAATCAATTTACACGCATTTACAATCTTGAATAAAAAAGCGTACAGATAGGAGTAACATTCAATACACACGCCCATTAATACCATGTACCTGACCACGTACCATTGTTACGGGATTGTTTTCTTCACGATTTCTTTCTGTAACCAGGTTTCTATGTTGTAACCAAGCCCTCGTCGACAATGAGCATCTACTGCTCAATGGGTTTCACCTGCGCCAAAAATAAACCAAACACCTGCATCCAGAATGTACACTACACAGTGACAAGCGTACCGTCCATGCATAATGTACCATGTGCTCATGTCTGCGTATTCATAATACATATCCAAGGCACCCTTGCGAGCTCCCAGGGGTCCCAGGAAGGAGGCTAAGGGGAAAAGGGTGCTTACTTCTGTTAAGCTCCAACATGCTTCTGCAGTGCCACAGCAGCCAATGCACACAGAGGGCAGCCCTCCCTGTACGTGCTAATGGGCGTCTCCTGAAACTTGTTGTACTTAGTGCTTGCCGTTTCATGCTGCGTATGTGTAAGTCACACCAACGGTTGCTCACAAAATATAGACCGATGACCCCTTGGCACTTTGCAGACCACCTGTGGGTCTTCTTGTCTTTCACGGATTCCCTAATGGGATCCGCTGACAAACCCGCTGGTCGGGAAACTACTACTTCTGTATATATGTGCACGTACATAATATATGTGCGCATACACGACGCGGCCGCGTAGTGTAGGCACTGGGAGGGCATTAACGAGCGCATTCAAAAGAGCTGCTGATGACACACATACACGCACAGACATACAACTATTATATATACACGTTTTTAAGCTGCAAAACAGATAGTTAACAACAAAGGTTTGAACCTTTATACATCTATATGTTGAACTTCTTTCACACGGTACGTAGTCAACCATGCTGATCAGAGGTGTCGGGAAAGGGCAACAAAGTTAAGGCAAAAAGTAGTTTTAATGAAATGAGTTTTCAATCTAAATTTCAAAGTGGTTAACTCCAGCAGCTTGCTAATATCAGAACGAAGAGCGTTCCAGACGGCCGCAGAAGGGCATCTGAAAGCACCCGATGCAGTGACCGTCTTTGTGCAATGGCTATCCAAAAGCTGCTGCAAGGATGACCAGAGTTTATGTGATGGCTTTTGTTCCTTGACGAGATCAGCAAGATATAATATCTTCCCCTTTAAACTTGAACAGTTTTCTTCATTCCCCATAACCACCTCCCCCTTGTAAAAAAAAAAACAGCTTCTCCCGTGGCATAAATGACTTGACGGATTGATATATTACAAGAGCTGCAGGTATTTTTAGTCAGAGGGACTCTGTTGTTGTGCTTGACGTACATTGCGTTTGCAGTGTACGTGCGTTTAAATATGATGCGACAGTTCGTTATCACGCCTGCACAGCATGAAGTACCCTGCCGGCCATTCTTATTCTCAGCTTGAATATGTCAGCTTGAATATGTGGCTCGTCTACATTATGAATTCGTTCATTCGTGGAAGGATGGAAGAACGAAAAGAGAGAAACAACAGAGACAAATATTCATACATATTGTGTAGCTTTCTCGTGACAATAACTGCCTCAACTACACACATACCTGCGTAACATTAATTCATATTTAGTGAAAAGTGTATGTGTACAAACTTACTGAACCCTTAATTTCTATTGTGGCTGATTTTTTCCATCCTCGGGGTAAGCGCCTTGCTATTCTTGTTTCTAAAACAAAAGCGGAGAAATAAGATTTGACTTTATCGCAGGCACGGCTTCTGCAGTCTTGATTAGAGGAAGATTGGAGCAATGATGAAAGGAAAAGCATAAAGGCAAGTGTATTTCAAAGACAGCTGGTTACATGTGCATGTCAACGCGGGAATACACACGTAACCATTAAAAACACATTTATATACACTGCGCATTCTTGTTTGCTGCACTTTGATACGAAATACCGGAAGGAAAAACCAAAACACTCGTGTGGCTGCATGAGTTACACACCGTCTCCTCACGCAAACGTGCTCGCACGTTTGGTGCATTAAGAATATACCTCTGACAAAGACAAAGATCCCCCGTATAGCCTTAATAGTACTGTTAGCCAGCACCTACAGTGAGTGAAAAACGTATTTGATCCCCTGCTGATTTTGTACGTTTGCCCACTGACAAAGAAATGATCAGTCTATAATTTTAATGGTAGGGTTATTTGAACAGTGAGACACAGAATAACAACAACAAAATCCAGAGGAACGCATGTTCCTCTGGATTTTGTTGTTGTTACGCAGGGCAGCATCGGCGAGTGCTTTGCGCGTGGCTCCGTGTTCGCCCAAATAACACGAGCCCCTAACACCGTGCCACATGCTGGATGGATTTGCGATACGCAACGTGTTTGCTCGACCTTTGAAAAATGCACACGGGGGTTTCGTGCTGCTGTCCAGTGTCATTTTTGCAGCAGCTGCTTTCATATCGCAGTGCTAAGAACTAATAATGTTGAGTGACACTGGCATATTTAGCTTTCCAGACCTGGCTTAAGCTTTCTTAATGTAAAACCATGTCCGTCTCGCACATATCGAGCAACAACTCTGCACGCCTATATTATGGGCGACGTTGAAAATAATTTTGGCAGCAATTGGTAATCATGTTAAATACTAATAGGCATCGTTACCTCACTTAGCTATGGGTTAATAATACGGCATGCGCGTGAGAAAAGAAAATGCCTATGCTGAAAAATGTGCATCTGCTCGTCTTTATTTTTTTGCCAGATTCAGTTAAACCCATAAGTGCTGAATGACAAATATATTAGACACCAATTCCATAAGCAAATGCGGTGGTGCCCTTTTATGTCATGTAACACACTAGGATATAAGAATAGCATTTTGGAAGCCAAAACTCAGCACGATTTTCTGATTTTAGTCTCACTTCGCTTTTATCAGGGGCTTCATGATAATAAGTTCAAATTCTGGTTATGTTTACTTAGCCCAACAAAATCATCCCTGTGGATTCAGTAAAAGGAGAACCATTTGGTTGGAAAACAGCAAGGGGATACTGATTGCTGCCACAAGAATATGGCAGTTTCATCAATGTTTCAGGAGCATGGCTTAGGATGAGCCCAAATCCATTCTTTAAATATTGTCTGGGGATGTTGTTGACCGTTTTTATTTTTATCTATATATATAAAAGGGAAATGTGTGAATATGTGTGTCTGTTCGAAATGTTTATCATACTTCCCGACATGCAACAAACTTGAAATTTGGCATGTGTGTAGCTTTCAGACTGTACACAATGCAAAAAGTATAAAAATAGACGTTTGTATTTTGGGGGGCGGGGGGAGTGCAATAATGGATATATATTGCACGGCAAGTGAGCGGTGACGTCACATCTGTGATGTCACCCGCATGCGGCAGCGTCACGCAGTGTGCCTGCTGACGTCACGCATCCCCCAACCACCCTCCGCGTAGGCCGTGTATTGATCTAAGACAAAAATCCAAGTCTCGGGCGAAGCCGGTTAGTAAAGCTCGTATTAGAATATAATCGCATTTGTTTGCATATTTATAACAGCAGGAGTTTTGTGAGACGAGTAGAATTGTCTGTTTTGAGTTACTACAAAATGGCAATAATGGGTAGATTTTCTGTTTTTGGTTTTAATTTTGCATTGTGGAAGAGTTAATGAGAATTACTTTCTTGTTTGAGGATTGTTTTAGTGTATTCATTGTCACAATGATAGTAACAGAAGAGTAGGCATCATAAACATTCTACTTAAATTCCATGAACATCCCAACAGTCTTGTGATGTAAATATACACACCAACTTACAATTTGAAGATGTATAAATACATAATAACTATATAATTGCCGTAGCTACAACCACTAAATTAATAGTTAAGTTATTAAGCCCTAAAAACATGTTTTAGAGGTTAATTACATGTAAATATAATGTAACTTTAGTAATTATGATTTTTTATTATTTGCATATACTGTATAGACATCTATAATTGGAAAGAACATACTGTACATGTTAAGAAAGGGCACCTTTACCGGTCAACAAATCCATACACACGACGTACACAAATACATTTCTACGCATGCATGTTCATGATTCTTAAGTTGAACTTGATCGTCTATTAGATGCAGATGAAATACTGGGAAGATGTGCTTAATCGAAGTAACATGTGCGTCATGACACACAAATACTACGAAAAAATGATGCTGATATATATTTTAAATGTTTTTTTCATTCCTTCAAAAAGTGCAGGGTTTTTTAATGAGCCGCTTATTTTAAACTCTCAAGAGACTTTCTGGCAAAGGATCAGAGATCTTGTAAGAATAAAAAATGTAAATTTTATTTCTTTTCTTGTAGTTTGGCTGCTTTTATGAGAAAAAACATGAAGCAGAATAGTAGGAGACACAGAGCTGTTATGAAAATTAATTGCTTTAAATAATTGTTATTTTGCATCCACTAAAAAAAATAACTTAACTGCACAATGCAAATACAACAATTTGACAGCTATGTAATGTTTAGCAACAAAATATTCCCCTTACGAGCATTAGCCCCACTCTTTGAATGCTTCAAAAATAAGCCTTAGAACTCTTTGCCAATACTAATTTAACAAGGTTTTTGGCCATCATTCAATCCTCTTTTGGCAGAACGATGGCCATGTCTTTTGTTGATTTGGCCCGTTTCTGGAATTAAAAAATCACGGAGGGCCCTCAGGTTCGACTGTAGATGAGATTCAACTGTGCCTCAGCGTGTAATGAGTCGAAGTAGGCATAGATATGGGAAATGAAAAACAAGTAAACCAGAGCCACTGAACACAATTCATATGAACAGCAATTTCTGGTGGCAGGATCACAGCATTTCGGACTTGGGCACTGCTCAAAGGCATGCGGGATGGATGTGGTAATCCATTCTCCACAATTCATTCACCGTTCAAAAACGTGCATGTTCACAAAATACGAGCGGGCGTCTCGTAACTCCTGCAAAGGAATCCGTCATGACAAAACATTGCCCATTCTAAACAGATGGTGTTGTGGTTATAGCGCTCAAATAGTTATAGTATTTGATCAGCAGATCAGGTGGGATGACAGGGTGGAGTGGGTCAGAGGTCAGAGCATTAAGCGGAAAGCTCTGAAATCTGGGTTCTAATCAAGGTGGCCACCCATGGCTAAATAGTTCTCAAGTGTGCAAAGTTGATGGTCTAACTCTCATCGCCAAGGATTACACAATTAGAACCATAACATAAAATGTAATTTGGCAAAACTCCGGAAATTGTATTTCGTTTGGTAGACTGTCATGCAGTTAACATCTGTCTACAGAAAGGCATGCAGATAACTTATGCAATCCCAGTGGAAATAAGATCACTTTACAAGATCTCAGAAGTAGGTTTGTGATATCACCTTCCCTGGGCCATTTCCTAGCATGAGATGATGCCCTGCTGTGTCGGAGTTCCGAATGGAAAGTTCCGTCATATCGTGACATGATGTCCACAACAAAAATGTAATACAATTGAGAAAGAAAAATAATGCTTAGTGACTACCATAATGAATCGAGATACCAGTCTGATGTTGTGTTATTAAATCATAATCATTAATCAATGAAATCATAAAAATAAAACATAATAAAATTATTCTCACGACGTTTCGGCCACAACGCAAGCAGCCGTCCGAAACGTCGTGAGAATAATTTTATTATGTTTTATTTTTATTATTTTATTACTTCCCTTCTACGTGACTTTACCGAAATAACCAAAAAGATGAATCCCTGCAGTCACGAAAGCTTTAAATCAAGAAATTAATCAATGACTTATACAATTCTAGATTTGAAGCTTTCGTGACTGCAAGGATTCCTACTCTTGGGTTTTTTTCTGTAAAGTCACGTAGGTAAAAAATTAAATTAAAATTAATAAAAATAGTAATAGAAATAAAATAATAAATCACGACGTTTCGGAGGCAACACAAGTCTCCGTCATCAGGTAGGACTGTCACAGCTAGATTTACTGTATCAATTACTGTATCTTGATGATGGAGACTTGTGTTGCCTCCGAAACGTCGTGATTTATTATTTTATTTCTATTATTACTTTTATTAATTTTAATTAAATTTTTTACCTACGTGACTTTACCGAAAAAACCTAAGAGACTTATACAATAACTTTTGCCGAGGCCAACACTGATTGCAATATCTAAGGAGTTTTGATGGGTAGAGAACACCTGCATATTGGTGATATATTCCTTGTTCATGAAAGATTCCTTGTTTACACAATCACTGGAAGAGGGTTCTGTTGGCCCAGAAATGGCCCAGTTCTAGTTCGGTTCTGGCCCAGGATTAGCACCAGAGCCCAGATGCATGTCCCCAAAATCTATGATGTTTCCAGTGATCGTGAAATTATGGAAACAGTCATTGGAGCAGAACCCATCGATCGAAGACCACGGGGGTGATATTATAAGAACTGTAATTGGAGGTCAGTTATTGATTTCAGATTAAGCAGAAGGAAGGAATCAATGGCAAGGTGTGGTTGCATTTGCAGTGTTGACCTCTCGGACACGAAACATCTTGACATTCAATATTTGTGAAACAGTTAACTTACAAATGACACTATCCCGATATCTTGAAATCTCATCTGGTTAAACAAATACACTTGACTTGACTTAAATCACATATATAGGACACGTGTATATGTACATAGGATATGAAAACAATTGCACTTTACCGCTGCCAACTTGTGCAACCCCCGTTCGCAAGTTGCAGGGTGTGTTCGGCAAATCGTGAGACTATGCGGTGTGTTGCGCGACGAATTTGCTGTTGCAAAATTTATGCGCTGTTAGCAGAGCCAGTATTGCATGCAGGCGGATCTAGCAGTGATATGTCGGTTCCATCTGTGGGCGGGGAATTACAAAGCAGTGGCAGAAACCTCGTGTATCAACTCTTAGTTTGGAATTGGCTGTCATTCGCTGTACGTATTTTCACCCCCACCGAAAATGCATGGCAAGAGTATTCCAAGAGGAACAGGTTTTCTGTATATTCACTGCAAAAATCGGAATACACCCCTTCAGGAATGGGGCCCACTATGTTTTACTGAGTAACAGACACTTCATTCTAATGAAACTATGATTGCAGACCCCGCACCTCCTATTAGCACGGTTGCTACGTAGCGTGCGAAAGAAGTTCAACAAACATACATACGGAGCAGAGAGAAGCAGCTGGACTTAGAATTAATTCAACGACGACTAAAATAATGACAAGAAGTAAAAAACAAACGGTGAATATAAATGGCAGTGAAATTGATTACGTTCGTGAGGTCAATTGCTTGGGTCAAAACTATCTCATTCTACGAAAGATAGATAGAATGTAAATTTGAATGAATGCCTTTAATTAAAATCTGGATCATGTGCATTTTGCGAGAATTAATGTTCAGCTTGCAGACATAGCCGTAAACCGAGAAATATGTAACAAAAAGCCACAAATTTCGATTTAAAGCTTTCGTGACTGCAGGGATTCTTATTCTTGGTTCTTTTGGTAAAGTCATGTAGAAGGGAAATAATAAAATAATAAAAATAAAACAATAAAAATTCTCACGACGTTTCAGCCACAACGCAACGCAGCCGTTGCAGCCGTTGCGTTGTGGCTGAACGCAGCCGTTGCGTTGTGGCCGAAACGTCGTGAAAATTTGTATTATGTTTTAATTTTATTATTTCTCTTCTAAGTGACATTACCGAAAGAACCAATGATATAAAAAGCCACAAGTTTAATACAGAGCGATGTAAATAAATGTGTTAGGATTAAATCGAACAGCCAACTTAAGGAATTAAGTAATAAGGAGCACGATAGGAGTCACCGATGCCGTTGTTAAAGCCCAACAGACATCAAGTGAAAAGAGCAGGACATGGCATGAGAACTACTGAGGAGAGACGAGAGACAAGACACAAAACTAACGACGAGGTGGAGACAACGGAGGAAGACGGCGGGAGAGATGGCAGCAGCGAGACGACATTGTGGAGCTGAGAGGCCCATGCCAAACAGCGAGCAACGATGGAAAAGAAGCAATTGAAGTGGGGGAGGCCTTTGCCCTGAAGTAGGAAGTTTCTTACTGACAACAACCACAACGTAACTGATCTGGCACAGTGACGAATCTTTACGGGACTGATGGGCATCTCTGCTTGCCATCCTGTGGATTGCCTAATGCCTTAGAGTCCTGTTGGCCAAACAATTGAGCAATACTTGTCAACAAGGAATGAGATTTTTTTTTATGATAACAAAACCTTGGACATACCTTTGAAACCTAATGTCACTTACACTTGAGAATTTATATTGAATGTTAGATGCCTTTTTAAAACAGAAAACCAACATTCCATTCGGATCAGTTAAGTTAAATAATTGTAGAATCTCGGGGCCCTTCAGAGAATAGCAACTGAAGCGGGTTTGATCTGTTAAAATAAATGAGCGCCTCATTATTATATAGGATGTCTGACCTTCGTCCACAAAAATGTACTTTGAAATAAGGTTCCTTGAGTTGAAATAACATGGAGAAAGCCAAGGGAATAGCAAGTGTATATACCCCGTGCTTTAAAAGCCTATTATTGCGCCAGGGGCATTCTCTAGACACCAATTGAAATTTGCAGGTTTTCTTTTTAGCGAGGAAAGCATCCCTACTTGGGAACGCGATGTTTCCCAGCCAACTGCTATGCTAAATTATGCATTAGGGGTTCAATCCCTCGACAAAGGCGTAGTTTGTGGTTTGCAAAATGAGGCAACTGGATGCAGCTACTTTTTATTGAAATCCTTTTGGCCCGAAAATTGTCTCTCGCCTAAATCCCTGAAGTGGAGATGAATAGGTGCCCCGCTTATTTTCATGCATTTTGATTTGTTTATTTAAAAACAAACCCACCTGAATCTATCAAGTGCAAATTTCCCATTTCAAACAGAAATTCAACAGGACGCATTTATACCAAGTGCAAGGTCCAAGTTTATTTTGTTTAACCGGATGAAAACTCAAAACGGGCAGGATTTGCTCATTTGCAAGAGTGACCTGGGTCAGGTCACTGGCTGAGGTCACTCTGGCAGTACGAGAGTGTCGCTCTCAAAATCCTGACTTTATCGACTGAATGCTCTTAAATATATCACCAATTTGGCATTAAGAAAACAATACTATGCATCCAGTTACCTTATGCGTGAGACCATCTAAGTTTTATTTATGGGTTTGTATAGAGAAGTACTCCACTACTACGCATGATTATGATTCCCTAATCACTCCACTTACACTTAATTACTAAAATAAAAATACGTAATTATAAATGGGAGCCACAAACTGCTCAAGGTTTATTCCCAGCAGGAGCTCTTACAAAAAAAAATCAACTTCCCAAACTCCAATCAACTAATTAAAAGTGATCAACTGAATCATAATTGCCCATTCTTAATTTAGGCATTATGTATATCCAGTACAAAGGTGCAAGAAAAAATGGTTGTACATTTCTATATCCTTTCACCCATGAAATTATACAGAACTAACACTTGTCACCATGCCAAAGCAGCACAATGTATCATACATATCCTGGGTGCAATCCCGATATCATTTAAACAGTGGGAGACCACCTCTGCACAGGCTACCCTTCATCTCTCCTGGTCTCGTCTTTCCTCATTAGAGCTACTCTTAGTCAAATACTTGAAAGTATTCAAAGATGCAGCTATATCATCTCATCCTGCACCATTCAGTTCATTACTCCATACTCTCATTGGAGAAGCAGTCACATGATGTAAAAATCGTCCAACTTAACAAAGGTGAACCTCAATCGTTTGCTAATCCTCTGCTGGACGAAGGCCTCCTGACACTGTGTTGATCATGGGGGTTGTTTAACTTTACGTCACCGTCCGTCACTCACAAAGCTGAACAGTGTGGACTGGTTGAGGGCGGACCCAGAACCGAGTCGGATAACACTTGACACTGACACTAACTATGGCCAAGAATCAAACCCAAGAGGGCTGGGTTCATAGCACTGCACCACAGCTACACCCTTTAATGCAGTAGATATATGAAGGCAGATGGATATGAAGAACAAATACCATTATGCATAGCGCTGTTAGACTGTGACATTTATGCAAGCCATTCAAGCTGTAGCAAAAGGCATGGCCAAAAAATAGTAACAATCATGTGAAAACAAGAAGTCAAATTATGTCTCGGATCAATTTAGCTAAATGGCCACCGGCTGGTGAGCTTTACCACCTCTTGAACATCAACAGTGGTTACCCCATGGAAAGACTGGTTTATGCCATAATCACGTGGAATTTCCATATCTGCCTTAAGTCTGTCAGCATGGAAGCGCAGAGCCCAACACAACGCTGTCTTGCCATTAAAATGTAGTCCCTGTTTTTTTTGTGCAATGCTTGAACCCCAATGCCAGTACACTGATGACAGAATGCACCTCTTAATGAAGTCAACACATCTGAGAAGGTTGCTACTTGGCTAATTAACTGGGACTGCTTTCATGACAGACACAATCCAGACAACAGTAAGTCATATTTAAAATGAGTGTTAGAAAATTAGTCATTAACAGACACCTGAATTGGCGAAACGGAAACAAAATAAAAATACACACGGTTTCAGGGGATGAAATGTACCGATAATTAAATATGGTATCACTAATTATAAAAATACTGGCATAAAAAAATGTAGACTGTAATACTCATTATCAGCTTACTTTAATTAGGTCACCAGTTTAAATGAAGCAGATTTTTTATGAACATTTAAATATAGCCAGGATATAGTTATTATCATGATCATGCAAGTTTACCCAGGAACGCCTCACAGAGTCTAAACACCTCTATTTAGGGGCGGTCCTGCAAACTGGGTGCTACGGTGATGAGATGTTAACGACTTTGCCCGGTATACATGAGGTCGTGGGTTTGATCCCGACCCTGATGTCTGTATATTTGGAGTTTGAATGTCTTTCACGCAGTCGTGTGGATTTTTATCCGGGTCCTCCGTTTTTTTCCTCCACATTTTGAAACATGTATTAAGAATATTTGGCTGATATAATTTTCCATGTGACAAGTCACTTGGTTGAGACATTATTTGTGGTCAGGTCGCTTCTTAAAAAGATCTACGTAGCTCAGTGGGCCTTACATGGTAAAATAAAATAGTTTAGTTTTCGCCGTAGTGGGTGATGTTGCCATGTGTAATCCCGATTGAGTAATTTTCAGGTATTTTATCAGCATTGAGATCTTTGGCCCACACTAGAAACAGTGTATGTTTGTTTTTAGCTATGGGAGCAAACTAGAGAACATGGCCAAACCCACACAGATCAGGGGGAGAGAGCCTACAAACTCCACAAAAAGCCCAGTCGAGAATTGAACCAAGACCCTTTGCACTATGAGGCACTGTGCCATCATGCTGTCCAAATACAGTCCATGACATAGATTGTTATTTGGATAAGCAAGCATCTCAATAAAGATACAGCCCTTTAATTAACTTATCTCTGCCGGCGGAAGAGCCCCATACGAGAAGACGATCTAGAGATCCTCTGTTGAGGGTATTTTGCTATACCTAATAAATGAAACTTGAAACTTGAAACTGGCCAGAGACGGGAGTAGCCACACTTTACCCCACCACATGCAGCCTGCCAATCGACTAACTGGTGTACACATTTAGACTGCTGTGTGGACAAGAGGTGAGGGCATTTAAGAAACAGTAGTGCCAGAAGACTTAAACGGCGACCTCTGGATGTCCACAAGGTGCTTAAGGCCCAAGGAGGGCCAGAAGCGCCTTGCGAGCATCCAGTAAATTGTTGTTGCGGCGTTCATCAAAGAACCTCCTACCCGGGCTGAGGGAAGCGAGCCAGGGGGTATCACCACCTGACTCTGATGCGACGTTGTGGCCTTGGGTCAAGTAAACTTTTTTTATTTTACCAGGGAAGACCCATTGAGCTTTATAGCTCATTATCAGAAGCGACCTGGCCAAAAATGATTGCTCAATGTCAGAATGTATCACAGCCAATTACTCTAAACACATGTTTCTAATAGTGAGGGGAAAACCAGAGGACCCGGAAAAATAAATTCCACGCAAGCACGGGGAGAACATGCAAACTCCAAATACGCAGCAGGCGTCAGGGTCGGGATAGGAACCTACGACCTCCTGTATACCAGGCGAAGTAGTTAACATCTCAACAAAGTGGGGTGTGAGAGCATGGTTGTGCCTGCCAGGTTTTATGAGCGGGGCCTCTTAACACAATGCACCTGCAAACGTTGTGGTCGCCCTTCCGAGGCACGAGTGATGGTGCTCACGTGGTTCAGTGACCCTCAGCATTCAGCGGAAAATTTGCCAAAAAAGTGCCTTGTAATCCCTGTGATCATTGACCGGTACTAGAGCACAGCACTCTTGCCTCTGAGAATAGATACATTTGCCTAACGTAGTGTCCCCTACGGTATGGAAAAATCGAAGTGCCTTCAGCCTCGTATCAATGGCTGATAAATAAGGGGGGGGGGGCGGGCGGAAAACAATTGGAGCACACAAAACGCTTTCCTGCTCGCGTTCGTGACAGAGAAAAACTGGCTGGGTGATGACGCAAACGAGTTCTTATGGCAGCGTGGCACTGTCAGCACATTACAAGCCGGTCCTTGTTACGTATGCTTCGTAATGGAGGGAGACGAAGCAAAAGCTCGCAGCCTTCACAGGTGCCTCAGTCCATGCTTTCCTCGATTAAGCTTAATTTTAGGTCACTTAATCCCAAAGTGTATTTGCTGTTTTGAATTGTTTTGTGTGTCCCCTCTCCCCTGGCCCGTGGACCTCTGGCTTGTCGTCCGCGGAACACCAGTACCCCTTCCCCCCCGTCGCTCGTGCTTTGTACCGGGCTCTTGTTCAATAAAAAACTATACTAAAACATATTATGTGTTGAGTTTTGACATGTATTAGTGTCCAATATACTGCCATATTTGTGGCAGTGCAATGTGGCAGTATCCAGAGTACTGCAGCATACTCAAGAGTTTTTGTTTTTTTGTACCAACACTCATTCAACACTGCGGAAGCCCGATCATGTGAATAGAGTGACCAGCTATTGCTCTTGGAGTTACAATACTCGGATACGACAGAAGGCACAGAGAGAGAGAGAAAAGGAGATAAAAGAGCAGGGAAAATAGGCAGGAGCACTCATGTTTGATGTCCTGTTGTTTGCGGGAGCATACAGCTGTCACGGCAAGGCCAGCCAAACACGAGGATGCGTAAATGCTCCGGTGATATCCAACACTCCGGGCATTGAAGGGTCAATGCCCACGGAGAAAGACTTCATAAATCCCAAGTGTGTTCAACGCGAGTGCGTGTGATTGCCTGCACCAACTCTGCAGGTTTCAAAGTGGGAGCAGATGTATGCGGCGAGGGGGGGGGGGTCATTTAAAGACAGAATGTACAAATGACCTATTGTCTTTTCTTTAATTGAGAGGTTATACATTTTTTGCTCGTTGTCATGACAATTATGCATGACCTTGCCGTTTGGAACTTGACCATGTACACAGCTGTTTTTGGATTGTTTTTGTTGATCTTTCGTTTTTGTTGTCACCAGGTTTATACGGAGTACCCAGGACCCCAATGAAAAAGAGCATTTGTTGCCCAATCGGTTTCACCAGTGCCAAATAAAGCCAAAATAAACATGATTCAACGGCTTTCAAGCCCAGATATTTGTGCCTAATAGAGTCTTTATTTTGCTGAGGCAGACCAAGGGCCAGGTGATATGTGATGCTGAGTGATGTTCACTGCCTGGATCTATACCCCAAGATGGGGTTTCACAAATAAAACGAAGGATTTTACTCAAAAAGCTGAAAAGTTCAAGTGACCTTGAGAACAAAACATTGTTTGAATGTTTTTGTTTATCAAGTATGCCTAGCCAACATAAGGCTCCAATAACCCAGTCAATGCAAACACAAAATAGCAACTCTGTAATGTATAAAGGATGTGTACAAACAGCACATTGCGGGAAATAATTCAGGTGAATTGCCTTTCTGTATTGTCTCACTGCATAGCAATAAGCAAGTAGGGAATGGGCAACTATCGTGATCCTGCTCAGTGATTGTCAAACAACTGGCAGATGTGCACAATGCTTGTTATCCAACTGACAGGTGATAAGAAAGACAGCTCATGTGGAAAGATGAAATGAAGCAGCTTGGGAAGGAGGGTTTAGCTCAACCAAAGTACAGATGGTCCACACCTCATGCTTTATAATACGGGATATATCAAAGATAAACAACAAACAAGCAAATCGTGACCATTCCATAACTGTGACAAAAGCTTTGATAACAATCTCGAGTATATGCCTCCCTTTTTATGCTCCATTGTTTATCAAAACAATTAATTCCTCCAAACCTGTATATTTTTTCTTTGCGTTATTGTTTTTGCTTGATGCATTTCCAATTTGCAGCGCCTGTTACGCAACCAGGGGCGTTTTATCTGGATACGATCGAAAGCGGTTTGCCGTATTATTCTGCTTCCATTCAATTAACGGAAGTGGGCACACAAAGCGAGCAGAATCAAACATGCTTGGCTGAGTGCGATCGCTGAAATTATTATGCTCTGGCAGATGCACGGGATGTAATGTGCACATTACTCACCCAGTCCTAATAAATCAATGGCGGGTTCGGCCGCCGTTTGTACAGCTGGTGTCCCCATGCTTTGTTGCTCTTGCGGCTTCTGTGCAAAAGAAGGAGGAGGAACATTCTTTGTTAACCCCCATCAGGGGGGGTAATTTCCCTTCCATCATCATCATAATCATCATTATCATCAACATTTCTCTTGCTGATGCTGGATGAGCAACACTCCACGTACATTTTTATATTGTTATACGTAGCTCTGTTTTGTTTCATTCCAATTCAATTGTTTAATGTATGGCATATTTAAAAGTTACCATCATGAATCATAAATACGTAGGCTTTCGCGACCAATATACATAATAGAGATTTTTTGGGGTTGGATCGCGGAAATATGTGTCGTTAAATCCGCCACCACCCAATTCTGGCTTTCGCCTGATGAGACTCGTTGTAATTTCTGGCGAAACGTCGTACTTCAATTGTAAATGTTGTGGGTTTTACTCTCCAACACACCGGTGTGCTGAACTAGTATCTAATTGGCATGTTTGTTTACGTGACAAAACTGACTAATTGGCTGTGTTGGATGGTGGCGGGTTTAAACACATTCCTGCGGAGGGAGCTGGTAGGAACGTTGGGTTGCTCGGTCAATGGCGGCGTGGTGTATTCCGCAAATATGGCCGACTGAGGGCGGGCACAAGCCGGCGTGAGTAGGTTAAACGTTGAGTTTTATAAGGGCACCACCGGGTGACCAGCCCCTCCCCACCCAGCCCCACCCTCCCCACCCAGCCCCTCCCCACCCTATACTCTTAGGTTTTTTTCTGGTAAAGTCACGTAGGTAAAAAATAAAATAACAATTAATAAAAGTAAAATAAAAAATGACGACGTTTCGGAGGCAACACAAGCTTCCGTCTTCATGTGGAACCGTCACATCACGATTGCTGTATCAAGCTAAGAGACCCGACCTTGTATATATACTGGTTAAGGGGGGAGGAGCCAAGGTAGGCCCCTGGATCGGAGTTTTTAAATTATGGTAAGGTTGGTGCGGCTGAGGTTGCTGCTAAGAATGAGCCTTTGTTGTGTAGACTGGTTGAGCTGGGAGGTGCCAGAGTTGTTAAAGTGCGGCTGCTGCTAATGGGACTGAGCCTTTGTTATGTAGATGGTAGAAACAGAAAAGGAGGTCAGGAAGAAACAGCCCCTTGCTATTTTGCTGGGTGGGTAAAACTTAAAGCAGGAAACCAGCGTGTGAAAAAAGAAGCTAAACATGGTAAAACAAAACTTGCTGTCTATCAGTAAACTGTACGGTAACTAAAGAATAGTGCCTGTCAAATAAGATGGTCCAAATATGTGTAGTTAAATCTTGTTTGCATGGTTAATAACATCTTTCCAATGATTACTAAGTTTGTACCCATCATCACGGTTGAAATTATGTCTGTGTTTGTATATTTGGATGGCTTCGTGTACAAACCTCCCCACCCAGCCCCTCCCCACCCTCCCCACCTAGCCCCTCCCCACACTCCGCTCTCCACCCAGCCCCACCCCTCCCATTTGTGGATGCACAACGGACGGACACAATAATCACAATAATCCCCTGTGGGCTGGTGTAACCAGGAGGTTCCTACTAGTATAACACATTTATATTTACGCGATCTAACCCAAAAACCTCTAATATGGATGAATCATAAATGTGCATTCTCAGTTCACTGCTGAATGTAAACAAACCCATTTATTGTATCCAACAGTAGAGACATACCTATCAACTCTAGCAATGAGACCAGCCAAAGACACATTTAAAATACAGTCTGCCAAGTTGTTACACTGTATTTATTGTAAGAATGAATGAGATATTGCGTTGCAATATTTAATTCATGGATCCATTCCCAATGAGAAGTGTGCATTCGTGCCCTGACACTTGCACCTACTCTCAACCCACAATGCACACTGTTGGGCTACGTACAGTGCGAAAGAAGTTCAACATACACAAGTACAAGTGGTTGTGTTTGAAGCGAAGATGATTTTGTAACGTAAGTGTATTTATCTTGTCAAAAAGGTGACGTGTGTTTCCATGCAGCGCAATCAACAACATTTAACAATATGTTACTTTTGCAGGAGCATAGATTTTGTAATTATCTACCCGCCGAGTTTCTGTGCCCGTCCGTGTATGTTGCGGTTCATGCTGTGTATCAGGCTTTTGTTGAAAAACAAGAAAAATATTTAAAAAAACAATATATTTGACCTGATTTGTAAATGATGGCATAATATTCAGGTGGTCGAACCAAAACTAAAATCAATCTGTTTTGTGTTTCCACGCTCAAATAATCATGGAGTAAAAAATTCTCACCTCTGTTGGCAATTCTGCACCAGTGGTGGATATTACACATTCACACAATGTATGTACTTGCTCAGACCAATGCTGGCAGAATGACCTCCACTAGAGGAAGCTCACGAGTGCCCATCTAGAGGATATTTGGCCTATTCTATAAATGTACTACCTGTAGGCAGGAGGATTTTAAAAACTTTGCCCCCTTTGTTTGAACTGTCGTGCCAGGAGGTGGAATCAAACCTGCGATCTCTGGACTGCAAGTGCAGAATGCTACCCATTACACGATGGCAGCATGCTGACGTGATCATGTGTGTTGCATCCACAGTATTGAAAGATGTGCAGAAATAGGATGCTAAGATGCCATTAATCGAACATGAAAGCTCTTGAAAAGTATGAACACAACGTGGGTAATTTCTGAGGGTCCTGGGCAGTGCCGATTCATATAATCCACACTTTGGTTTTCTAGAAGAAAAAAAAAGTGCTTTTCGTGGAAAAGAGACTTAGATACCCATGTGTTTTAACCTTTATTACCCCACCCACTCCCCTCCCCCCAAATGTTATAGGACATTATTAACAACATCTACAAAATGTAAACTTTCCAACTGATGGAAAATATATTGCGATGGTATTTGAATAATTAGGTCACTGTGTGTTAAGATTGTAAGCACATTTGCTTAAATATAACTTGCAACAGTTAACTTCTGCTGTGCAGAGGGCATACGACCTAGAACATACACACAACTTTAAATAGCTACTCTGTGGCATGGACGATAATTCAATTAGTAAACAATTAATGAACCATTGAAAGCAGATATAAAAAAAAGTGAAAGACAAGGTCAGCTCAACAAAATTAGCGTTTTGACAATTGAAACTCATGGCGGAATCCCGGGGCCCAATAGGCCCCCGGCTCTCACATAAACATTAAATTATAATGCAAACAAAAACTTTGCTCTTTTTCACCAATGGGTTTGAAGGATGGTGGCTCCTGCTGTTGTGGAGTGAATCATGCAGCCAGCTATGGCTACAGGGTGTGGTGGTACATGTTGTTTATGTCGTTTATTGTTAAATTTCGGTCACAGTTCCTATGATCACTGTTACATTGCTTATGGCTTTATTTTGGTGATTTCGAAAAGTGTTTTGGTTTGGTGATGTTTGCTTGTTGTAGTACGGAGTTAGAATGATGGCTTTAATCTAAGTTGTCTTGTGGTTGTTGTTTGACTTGCATCCCACTGGGATTTTGCACAGCGTTGGTGTACGGTGCTTTTTTTCTGGAAGACAGTTTTTTCCTGGATTTTTCTGTTTGCGCATAGTCACTTTAAGATGTTTTCTTATTATGTTTTTGTTTTGTTTGTTGCGGTTGCACCCGATTCAAGAGCCGAATGGCTCACAGGGCTATACCAAATAAATGAAACTGAAAACTGAAACTGTTATCTTGTTAAACTATGCCTTTAAAACTGAAAACTACTTACCTATATTTCGATTTAAAGCTTTCGTGACTGCAGGGATTCATCTTCTTGGTTCTTTCGGTAAAGTCACGTAGAAGGGAAGTAATAAAATAATAAAAATAAAACATAATAAAATGAAATAATTCTCACGACGTTTCGGCTACAACGCAAGCAGCCGTCTTCAGGTGAAGAATGAGACACTACCAAGCTAGGAGCTTATATATAAACTGGGTTGGAGGTGGAAGAGCGCCTTAACAAAAAGGAATGTGCATATGAAGAGGAATTTAGCATATTCATGGAAAATGCGTAGGAGGTGGGCGGGGGGGGGGGTTTCAAAGGCATATTATGCCCATGCATTATGCAGGATCAACAGCACCAAGGGGGGGTGCAGGGAGTAGCATTAACAAAGGAAAGGAATGTTATTTATATGTAGCTGCAGTTACTAAACAACCACGTAGAAAACTAAAGTATAAACTACATAAAAAACTAAAATATAAACTGCATAGCACCATCAGTATACTTACTATACTCTACAATAAGCTGAGTTACTAACAGCAAGTAATACCCCAATGGGCTCCCCCCTATCTCCGGTTGTAGCCAACATCTTCATGGAGAAATTTGAGACGGACGCCATCCAGACTGCCACTCTACGTCCGACCTTATGGAAGAGGTACGTAGACGACACTTTTGTCATCTGGCCACATGGCCGGCCTGCTCTAGACCAATTTCTCGACCACATCAATTCCATACACCCAGCCATCAGATTCCCCATGGAAGTCGAAAATGATGGCAAGCTACCCTTTTTGGATGTCCTAATCAAAAGGAGACCTGATGGTTCAATGAGCCACTCTGTCTACAGGAAAACCACCCATACGGATGCTTATCTAAAACCGGATTCCCACCACCATCCATCCCAGAAGAATTCTCTCATCAAGACTCTATATCATAGAGCCCAATGCATCTCCGACCATGAACACATTTCCAGTGAACTCAAACACGTACGCCAAGCTCTTAAGGCTAATGGTTACTCCGACTACACAATCCGCAAAGCCATCACTCCAACCATCAAGAAGGATCCTGTTGAGGAGCCTTTCAAGACCATCACCTTACCCTACATTGCTGGGGTCACAAAAAAGATCTCCAAAATCCTGATTAAACACAAGATCCAGGTCCGATTCAATACAGTACATAAAATCCGTGATCTGGTACCGTCTGTAAAAGATGTGGTTCCAGACATACAGTACCCTGGTGTCTACAAACTAAGTTGCCTCTGTGGTAGCAGTTACATTGGGGAAACCAAACGACATGTCTCGGACCGCATCCGTGAACATAAAGCTGACCTGAAACACGGTAGGACAAACACCTCAGCCGTGGCAGATCACTGTTACAACTCAGTGGGCTCACATGACATTGACTTCTCCAAGACAGAGGTTCTCTGCAAGCCATCTGGCTATCATGAGAGATTCGTTCATGAGGCGATCCACATATACAAACACAGAGACAATTTTAACCGAGAAGATGGATTCTGGCTTAGCAATCATTGGAAGGACGTAATAAACCATTTCGATACACATTAGGGTGGGTAGAATAATACATAGTGTTATGTTGAAATGTATAAGGTATAGGGTGGTTTATAGTAATACAGTATATAATTTAATGTTGGGTTTATCTATGGCAGTATATAGTATGATATATGCTCGTGTGATGTAAGAGAATAAAGTTTAGATGGAAGCATATTATATAATTTTTACGACGTAGAATTGTAATGTATTACTTGCTGTTAGTAACTCAGCTTATTGTAGAGTATAGTAAGTATACTGATGGTGCTATGCAGTTTATATTTTAGTTTTTTATGTAGTTTATACTTTAGTTTTCTACTTGGTTGTTTAGTAACTGCAGCTACATATCAATAACATTCCTTTCCTTTGTTAATGCTACTCCCTGCACCCCCCCTTGGTGCTGTTGATCCTGCATAATGCATGGGCATAATATGCCTTTGAAACCCCCCCCCCCGCCCACCTCCTACGCATTTTCCATGAATATGCTAAATTCCTATTCATATGCACATTCCTTTTTGTTAAGGCGCTCTTCCACCTCCAACCCAGTTTATATACAATCACCTGAAGACGGCTGCTTGCGTTGTAGCCGAAACGTCGTGAGAATTATTTCATTTTATTATGTTTTATTTTTATTATTTTATTACTTCCCTTCTACGTGACTTTACCGAAAGAACCAAGAAGATACTTACCTATATACCTACTTACCTGCAGTACCTCTATTTAAATACACTATCGAAAAAAATATTTACACCCTTCTGTCAATCATCGTGTTTCTCAGTGTGGATTTGTGAACACACTTTGTAAACAGTAAATAAAATAGTACGCGTTTTCATTGCGCTGTTCATATTGTAACAAGCGTTTATATCAATGTTATTCTACAGAGTAGTGTGGTCTCCGCTCCTCTTATCTGCATTGATACGAACGGTATATGGCTTAACCGCAAAAAAACTATCTGCACAGATGCATACGGACAAGAGAAGTATTATCAAACAGGAGGAATTAATAGTGCAACGCATCTCATCTGTTAAATATCTGCAGGTAATAGGATTGTCATCGATTGATCCTGGATGCAGACATTGGTAGGTCACAACTAACAATGAAGATAAGAGAGCAATGTCACTGTATTATGCATACCGTTGTGACAAATAAAGGACTTAAGTCGTGTAGGCAGTTTGAGCAGCTTTGGATAAGACTTATGATCCTGCCCATACCCGAGCATGGAGTGCATTCGCTTGTTCAGCTTTTCTGCGCAATTGTCCTCGCTGCACTTGGACGACATGACAACAGAATGATCCGCGCCAGGTGGGTCGTGGCGTTTATGTGCGCGGGGGGACGAAGTCTCCAAAATTTTTTTTTATTCAGGACCCCGGGGTCCTGCCATGAGGTTCAATTAATTAAAAACGACAAATTATCTTGCAAGTGGGTCCAACGAGTGTTTACTTGATTTTCACACACAAAGCAATCACAGAGCTCTTAATAATCACTGTGGCTACCAGGGCACAACGCAGGGTGGTATGGCCAATACCATGCCCAGCCTTCTTCGACTTCCCACTGCAGATGTTACACACGCATCTGGGTTGAAAGATCTGATCAAGCCAGTCTCAGATACAGTATTCATCGGCAATTGTATTGTACTTGACCAAGAATAAACCCAGGTCACAGGGAAGTGCATTGTGTGAAATAACACAGCATTGCGTCCCCACTCCTATAGACAAAAGATAAACGATCCCCCGTGTAGCCTAAATAGATTGTTGAGGGAATTGTTATTAGTGATCAGCTATTAAGGCCAGTGTGGAGAACAAGGGGGTATTAAGCACATGAATACATGTGCAACTCTTATTACCTAGGTTTTTACGAGCAGTGTGAACAACACCATGCATGGCCACCTTTTTACTCACCAAACCAGATACTGGTTTCAGGGCGAGTCAACCTAGGGAACGCCCAGAGGGCCCATGGCCAGGAATCGAAGGTGAACCTCTTGGTTCATGTCACACATGAAGTAAACTACTGCAATACTGCACACAATATGAAAAATTTACAGAGCCTTGAGAGCCATCCTCAGGCTTCCATGTTCTAATGTCATAACTTAAATTTTTTTAACAAACACCTCTATCTAAATAAAAATCCTAGCTCTGAACCTTTGGACCTGAATAGAGTATTCCCTCATTATTCACGAACTTGCTATCCTCAATTTTGGCTATCCGCAATTTTGGCTATTCGCAAATCGCATCTGGAACGCTACATGTTTGCATTGAGAAAGAGTGATGAGAGATAAAGTGATGAGAGAGAATGTGATGTGAGAAAGTGATGAGATAAAGTGATTAAATAAAGTGATGAGATTAAAATATGACAGACACATAATTGTAATGTATTTACCGTATTTTCCCGCATTTAACCCGCGGGGTATACCACTTTTTATAAACAAAACAAGACCCAGCGGGGTATATGGAGGTGCGGGCTATCCCAAAAATATTTTACACGTGTGACATGTCATAACTCGTTTAATTTTTCATGGTAGGACTATCCACTATGCAACACTTACCTTTGACTAAAGCACTGCTGAAAAAAACACTCACATTAAAATTGCACATGTTAACACGTTTTTAATGATTCGAATTGTTTGTACAATGAAACGACAATGTTTGAAGTGGGCGCACTTTGTTTACAGTAATACTTTCAGTGGCTGTAGGGGGGTGCGAAAGTTTCAGCTGAGGCTATAGATTGCACAATGGGAAGGGCCTTAACAAGCGTCTACCGAACGTGGAATCATAATTGCCGAGTCGCTTAGGCCGCTGCTATTGGCTGAGCACTATACAGTCGCGACCATGAGCTTTCTTTCAAACTTCCATTGACTTTGTTGCCAGGAGGCAATGGCGTTACCGTAGTGCCGCTATTGTCTGCGCAATGTGCAATCTACCAGTGCTAAACTGTATAGGGGTAACTACCGGTCCAGTAGCTGTAATATGATGAGATAGAATGCTGGTAAGCCTAACAGTACGCTTACTTACTTATCTACCAGTTATGCGTTGCTTAATTATTGGATATTTACTTTTGTTACTTATTTAATGTTTTAAGTTCACTCGTTTCCGGTTAGTTTGGTTTTTTGTGCACGTTATGATTGTAATGTTAACAATTGATATTGTAATGTATTACAAATGTAAACTTTGTATTAATATCATGGAATTAAGCTGCGGTAACGACATTAAAGATATGAATGCATGCGGGGTATATGGAGGTGCGGGCTATCTGACATTTTTTTACACAAAACGCTATTTTTGCAAGGTGTATGCGTCTGTGGGTTATATGCATATGCGGGCTATATGCGGGAAAATAAGGTAATAGCTAATTCATTTATTTGTTGAAGGTAATTCATAAAAAAGGTATCCAAAGGCCAATATCATTACCTGTGATATCGCGAAACGAAGCAATTAATTGAAATTCAAAACCACAATATTTCAATTATCTTCATAAGCTTGGGGCACAGGAACACCTGCACCTTCGCCCTTCGGAGTATTGGAACAGTTCTGGCAATCATGTAAATACACGCAATACGTTTTTGACAATGCAGCAGCTAATTGTAGGAATATGTACACTTACGAAAATACCCGTTATTACACAAAGCCAAAGAACCTCTGTATGGCCACATAAAGTATCGGTTGCGCAAACACACGCACGCACGAACACTTACATACGCAGCTCATATTGCTGACATTATTCAAAAAGTAACATAAAAATACGATGGATCGGTGATTTTGGAGGGTAATGCCTATATCAGCACATCGAGTCCAGTTCTTAAGATTTCTACTTTAACCCTCAGGGTGAACATTCAAAAACCATTCTCTCTTCAATTTGAAAACGCTTCTCGTGATATCGATGGTCACCGATGGCATCAACTGCGGTCACTGATGACTGCACAAAAAACGCTCACGGGAAAAAAGTGTGCCTACACTTGACTCGGTTACACTCGGCTCACAGAGCACTTCCATGGCTACAGGTTCATGGCAAAGGTGTCTGAACGTTCCCTACTGGATGAAGGGGGTGCTCAGTTTTAGCGAACGCGAGAGAAGTTTCACATTGTTCAGATCATTCACCGTGTGTTCTGGCTCACAAATAGATTTGTACTCGGTATCAGAAGGCAACTTGGAGCATAACGAGGCATGTAAACCCAATATCATTGCGTTATAGCACAAATAACGGTCTGTCATCCGTGCACTGGTTTGTGCTTTCTGTCTTCATTTTGGTGTTGCAAAATACAGCGATGCAACGTGTGGATATGACATGTAATGATAATCTACAGCCCTCAATTCACTGGTGGATGAAGGCTTCTCTATGTTTCACCATACTTCACCACATTGGTCAGTGTGAGTTGGCACATTGGTGGGGGTGGGGAGGCCGGCGGAAGGACTGGTTCAGATATCACTTGCCACTGATGTTAGAATGAACAAGGCTGTCGGAAAGACAGCGTCCGAATGATGCTGTCTTTCCGACAGCCCTGTTCTTCACCTGAGGAAGGCTGCTTGCGTTGTGGCCGAAACGTCGTGAGAATTTTATTTTATTATGTTTTACTTGTATTATTTTTTATTTTCCTTTTACGTGACTTTACATAAAGAACCAAGAAGATGAATCCCTGCAGTCACGAAAGCTTTAAATCGAAATTTCACGTAGATAGGTTCAAAGAAAATAAAAAAGGAAGGACGTTATTAACCAGTTTAAGTCATAACTGGCTGTGATGTTTCCATCCTACCTTCCAATGTTAGTAGTTATTTTTGGCTCTCTGGTTTTACATTAACAGGTTAAATGTCTCACACTAACACAGTCACTGTCGCTCATGTCCTCGATGTGGCGGTGGTTCTGCCACCTTACATTGACATGCTAATCTCTCACAATACAATGGCCACCTCCGCGCCTTCGTCGTCGTGGAGGTAGCTCTCCGACCTTACATTTACCTGCAAATTTCTCACTTTAACATCACTAAACCCGCCCACTTCGTTTATGACCCTTGGGCTACACCCATTTAAAACCTTTAAAACAGCCTGCCTCAACAGCTTTCCCACTCTTTTTCTCCTGATGACGATTGCTTGTGTTGCCATCGAAATGTCGTAGTTTTTTGTTATTTTCTTTGAACCTATCTACGTGACTTTACCGAAAGACCCAAGAATATGAAGTTCAACATACATACATGTTCCACATACATACTATACTTACATACCGCCATGACCAGGGACTGGACTGTTGTCCAGCAGTTTGATTCCCCGCCGAGATTAAAATCAGTGGGGAATTATTTATGAACAAGTCTTGGGGCCCCCTTCACCAAAACGTGTTGAAGTATGGTCAAAGAACAACCACGACTGACACGGTGCCATACAGCGGCGGATTGACAAAGGGCTGCACAGAATATAATTCGAAGTTGTGCGTACTAAAGTTGAAAGTGGAGTGTGGGATGCTTTTTGACGTTTCTAAAAAGACAAGTGGCGATTCACATGGAAGAAATCCAGGTGCTAGCCAGCCTCTTCCCTCTGACTGATATCTTAATGAGGACCACCTACTTCATATGAACATTGTTGCAGTCCATATACTCACTGTTTCTGTTCCACACAAAGGACACTTCCTACATGGGCTTCAGGGCTGGGTAATTTAAAGTTGAGATGCCAGAGAGAAGCAGGGAGAAGCTAAGAGTATACCATATATTAAACACATTATTTGGTGATGCTATGTCGGCATTTCACAAATGTGTTGAGTTTTTGTGTTAAATATCTTACATATTGACTTTAGACACAAGGCTACCACAGCCAAAATGATCCTTCGTAATTTATGTTTGGGTTAGGCCAAATAATGATCTGGACATATATGTGTTGTAAGAGCCCCCCCACCACCCAACATCGCTAAACAAATACAATTGTCACGTGGTGTACAAGCATTTAACGGGCCATTCATCACATTCACTACTTGTGAGCTTCAACAATAACAATTGGTGCGTTTAACTCTTGTACACCATGTGATGATTTCATTTGTTTGGCCAAATTGGGTGGTGGTGAATGGTCTTACAACACATATTTAACCTAACACAAAATCATATTATGAATCATATATGTATGTATCTGTTTGAACAATCATAGGTGTAAAGTATACCATCCCTTTGTGTGAAAACAAAAATAATATTCATTACTTATCAGACACAAATAATATTCATTAATTGTCAGATATTTTGAATATTGCAAGTCAAATCCAATGTGTTACGAAGACGTTATTTTCCCTACAAATGTCATCTCAATGGCTCACAACATCCTGTGAGCTCCAAGTAAACAATATACTGCGTTTCCACTTGAATTACACTCTAAAATACACACTTACGCTATAGAGCATAACTCAAAATAATAATTAGCGTCAGTGGGGAGAATATAAATAACAACATAAGTAAGCAGACAATAAATGTCCCCTTCAAATATTCGTCTGCCCACAAAAAGAAAGAAAATATTTCTTACAGCATCCAACAGCATCGTTTAAAGACAAACAAACTCAAGACCAGTTTCGACATATAGTGTTTCATCAGCAGTCAGAATTGCTTGAATCAATGGTGCTGAACTGCTGCTCTTACAGCCTATGGGGTTTTCGTTTGACTCAATAAAACATAACTCAAAATGATCGGTGTCATTGTGGAGAATATAAAAAATAAAATAAATAAGCGGACCATTGTTTGCAAACAACTGGAAACAATGCTGCTGAAAAATGTGCACTCTCAGTAGGTTGTGGGGTTGATCGGTTGTGCAAGACATATTTGCATTTTTTACGTGGAGAGACAGACATGTGCAACTTATTTTTTATAGGGCAATAGATATAGCTCCATATTTTCGAATAAAGCGAATAAACCTAATTTGGAGAAACGCTACACAAAACAGCACCATAGCCGAGTGTATGCCACAGATATCCAATACTTCCCTTACCAACGTACTGCGTGGCATTTTTTCTCCCCTTTTTTAACTCTCTGGTGTTAGAGAGCAATTCCATTTTGGAAGATGAAGCTCAGTGATTCTAGGCCACGTGCATGACGTGGGTCTGGTCCCGCTTAGATACATCCAGGCAAAGGGTGACAGATTTAAATCCCAGATGGGGCCAACTGAGACTTTCTTTAAGCCCAGGCCAATAAAATAAACACTTACGTTGTGAAAGGTCAACAATGGTTGTCATTGCCTGCTCCTATTGTGGAAATGTGCAATGCCCAGCACTGGCTAAGGACTGACATGGAGTTGAGCACTACGCCGTGCTAGTCTGATACATTCTTGACTTTTACATGACATATATATAAAGCCTTTAAACAACGTGCAACAATGTTAAATGCCACACAAGCAATATAAAACATAATGCATTGAGGCTGAATGCAGGAAGGGTATGCAGGGAGTATTATTTAATGAAAACAAGCTAAATTAAGGTGTTTTTTTACACAAGTTTCACGATTATGTATTCACTTTTTGTCGTGTTAAACGCGCTCTCTGGCGGAGTTGTGTTTTAGAAATGTGGTTCTCTTACGATCGCTTGAAAGAAGAGAAAACTTGGCCATTCCAATGGTTTTATTCTTTTTAATGATGCAGCCACCCTTCTTCACAGCCTTCACCCGCATTGAGGTCAGGTCAAAGCTGGCTTACAGTACTCTCACATTAATTTTCGACAACATGACTAAGTGGAAGGTTATCTGGCTTCTACAGAAAGGATGAGCCAGTGGCAGCGCTTATAATTGCATAGCACTTTGTTCAGCTTAAGAAAGAAAACCTCATAGAAAGGGGATGCACTGAACTATATGAAAACCACTTCTAAACAACAATAAATAAGAAAATTCATCAATATTTATGCTACGATTAAATGGACAATAAAATTACTCTCTTTTCTAGCATTCATAATTTCTGAACATGTCATTCTACAAAAAAACGCAATAGCATTGTGTATCTACTGCTCAGTGAATGCCATAATTGCCTCCTGGTTGTGTTGAATAGCAAAACAACTTACACTTACAAATATACCAGACTGTTAGCCCGTTTTCTCTTGGTTGTTCATGTTAAATATAGTGCAGTTCATGTGAAATATAGTGCAGTATTCCCTCCTTATTCACGAACTTCCTATCCACGATTTTGGCTATCCGCGAATTGCTTCTGGAATTCTACACGACTGCATCGAGAGAGACATCAAGTGATGAGACATAGAGTTATGAGGTAAATTGATGATACTATTGTGCAGCATGGTAATCATTTAAGGTAGACAGGTTATTTTATTTGAACCTATCTACGTGACTTTACCGAAAGACCCAAAGAATATGAATTCCTGCAGTCACAAAAGCTTTAAGTCAAGATTTACTATTGAATACTTTCATTTTATTTTTTACTTACTTTCTTTATTCTAAGCACATTTTTTGTGTTATTATGATAATTTTAATGTATTTTATAGCTTATTTTTGTCGTTATTTAAGGTAATTCGATCAAGAGATAGGTTTTACGTCAGCCAATATCATTATTCGTGAAATTTGCGATTCAAGTACATTTCCAGAACATATCCCTGCAGTTCTCTTCCTTAGCCACTGTGATTTCAGTTGACATTTCCATGAAGCTAGGTGAGCAGACCATGGCTAGAATTCTTGCACTTCAGAGGTGGAGTTCGTGGATAATGCAATGATCAATTACGAAGAAGAATGATCAATTACGTGTGTGACACACGATGGCTTACCCTACAGAGGTATGGCAGTAACGTAGCAGAGGAAGTGGGATGTTTCCCAATCTGTGAAAACTTTGAGCGTCTCTGCTTGTACGCAAGGGTTTTCTCCGGGTACTCGGGTTTTCTTTCATACTTATACTCAATATTGGATTTTCCAGATGTCCTAAGCAGAAACCTCCTCCTAAATATTTTTCATGTTTTGTAATTAAGTAATTGCACACTACTTGCATCATTATTCTAATTACCTCTGCATTTCTTAATTGAGTGTGATGGATTGGATTCACATTTAGAGTGTAAGGGCAAGTGTGTTTCTGCGTATATCTTCCAATAGAATGCACATTTTACACATTTAAGAACAGATGCAGAATGAGTGATGCGCTTATATGCCAGAGTGACTCAATAATAAGATATTTCTCCACAGAGAGCAATGAATGGCAGCTGGAGATTGCTGCTATATTCAACAGCTATTCATGTGTGCAAAACGACCAAGCTTTTTCATCATCAGAAGCCAATTTAATTAAAAAAGTATTCTGGAAACAACATAAATACCATCAGATTTTGTGGGGATTTTTAACCATTTGGAAATGCTAATTATCATTTGCATTAAATATGTACATGCGCACACTTTTATAGAAATACACAAGGATGATAACTCGTTTTTATTTTTTTTTACCATGCAGCTCCTGGAATAAAACACTGCTTAGTGAGGATATATATATAACAAGGCACAGTATACAAGGGGTGCTGGGTCCAGAGCAATTCCTCTTTACAAAGTGCACCAGGTATTCCTTTTAGGCTGAGCTAACCTAGGAGAGGAGGGGGGGCAGATCATAATTTTTGTTTATCCAAGAAAATATCACTGAGTCTCATCACTCTTTTTCAGGATTGTCCTGTTTGGCGAATTCCATGAATGGATGTTTGACATGTGGGAGGAAAGTGAAATATGTGGAAAACACAACTCCTTTATGAGGCTAATACTAAAAAGCCCCATACAAATTATTAAATCCTCGTGCTGTCATTCAATCTCCTGATCTGCACACAGCCTGAGCATATTATCACTGGTAATAATACTGGAAATATGTGAAAAAGAGCTTCATAGCTCATCGGATTCCGACAGCATAAATAAATATTCTGATCTATGGCCAGGAATTGAACCCTTGGCTGCTGGCATCAGAACAAACTTTCCACACAACCACCAGCAGCATAGACACACACATAAAACCATTATTACCATCAACATCCACACACATCTCAAGTAAAAAGAATGTCTGTTCAACTGAGCAATGCTACTCACATTCAGTGATGTGAACACTATGAGCAGGCTGGACCTTTCTTCTAAATATGTCTCAGTAAAGTGTTGATCGTTTTTATGTAACTTTTCGCTGTTTCTTTAAGATATATTATGTTTTGTATGCCTGAAGAGCTTTGTTTTTCCACCATAAAAATGTTGCCATCATCCCTCAAATGCAATTTACTACACAATGTAATGACACAAGCTAAACAGAATTCTACGAGGTCAGTGCAAACCAATTAAATGAACATTATGGCGGGACCCCGGGGTCCCGAATAAACGGAAGTCAAAATCATGATTAATTTACTTATTTTTGGCGACTCCGTTCCACTGCGCACATGAATGCCGCGACCCACCTGGCGCGGATCATTCTGTTGTCATGTCATCCAAGAGCAGCGAGGACGAATGCGCAGAAGAGCTGAACAAGCGAATGCACTCCATGCTCGGGTATGGGCAGGATCATAAGTCTTATCCACGAATAGGGTTTTTCCCCTTTTGTTGGCAACAAAACTGACACCTTTTGCAAGGAATCATGTTAACATTAACCACAATACTTGCAGTCAAATGCAAACAAAAAACAACACTCTGATAATGTATGCATTGTCCTTGAAACTGATTGGTACTGGCAAGGGAGGCCTCATGATGATAAAGTCTTATCCAATCGATGACAATCCTAATACCTGCAGATATTTAGCAGCTAGATACGTTGCACTGTTAATTCCTCCTGTTTGATAATATGTATCTTGTCCGTATGCATCTGTGCAGATAGGTTTTTTTTGCGGTTAAGCCATGCGGATAATAGCAGCGGCGACCCACTACATCCAGCCATCAAATTCACCATGGAGGTGGAAAAGGATGGCAAGTTACCATTCTTGGATGTGTTAATCGAAAAAAGACCAGATGGCTCAATGGAACACTCTGTCTACAGGAATGCCACCCATACAGATGCCTACCTAAAACCTGACTCCCACCACCATCCATCCCAGAAGAATTCCCTCATCAAAACTCTACACCTTAGAGCGTGTTGTATTTCCGACCATCACCACCTAGCCAGTGAACTGGAGCACATACACCAAGCCCTCAAGAGGAATCGATATTCTGACTACACAATCCGTAAAGTCATCACCTCAACCGTTGGGAAAAAAACATCTGAGGACCCAATCAAAACCATCACCTTGCCATACATAGCAGGTGTTACCAAAAATATTTCCAAAATCATGAGCAAACACAAGATCGAGGTTCGATTCAAAACAGTACATAAATTCGTGATCTGATCCCATCTGTGAAGGATGTGATCCCTGACATGCAATACCCCGGTGTCTACAAACTAAGCTGTGGCTGCGGCAGTAGTTACATTGGGGAAACTAAGCGACATGTCTCGGACCGTGTTTGTGAACATAAGGCAGATCTGAAATACGGTAGGACCAATACCTCAGCCGTGGCTGATCATTGTTTTAACGCTGTGGGCACACACAAAAATTATTTTTTGAAGACGAAAGTACTCTGCAAGCCCACTGGCTATCAACAAAGATTCGTTCATGAAGCCATCCAGATATATAAACACAGACACAATTTCAACCGAGAAGATGGATACAAACTGAGCAATCATTGGAAGGACGTTATTAACCAGTTTAAATCATAACTTGCTGTGATGTTTCAATCCTACTTGCCGATGCTATCAGTTATTTCCATCTCTCTGAGTTACATACATGTCTCACTAACACAGCCACCGTTGCTCCTTTTCCTCGATGTGGTGTTGTCTCTCGTTTTTTAACGAGCTGGATGTCTCACTAGCATAGCCACCGTTGCGTTGGTTCGTTTACAATGACATGCTAATCTCTCACAATACAATGGCCACCTCCACAGCTGCGTCGTCATCGTGGAGGGTCATCACCGATCTTACATTGACATGCAAATTCCACCTCTAGCCCCGCCCACGTATCCTTGGGCTGAGCCCATCTCAAGCCTATATAACTTCGTGTTTCAGCAGCTCTCCTGCTGTATTTTCTCCTGCCTTGGCAGCTCTCTCCCTATATTTTTCACCTGGTGACGATTGCCTCTTGTTGCGCTCGGAACGTCGTGATAATTTTATTATTTTTTGCTATCGACGTGGCTTTACCGAAAGACCCAAAGAATATAATATAATGTTTATATGAGAGCCGGGTGCTTATGGGACCCCGGGGTCCCGCCATAAGGTTCAAAAATCAAATTCTATTTATCAAAAACATGCTTTGAAATGAAAAGCAAGCAAAGTCGTAAATGCTTCCTTTGCATTTGTTGTCATACCACTTATGGATATTCAGCAAGGTGAATGTATCTGAAAGTATTAATCAGTGACATGTACAGACAAATGATAACGCCTTAACCATGTTTGATGCTTTTGCTTCAGCAAGAACGCTGGCGCTTTAGAGACAGAGCAATCATTCTCGGTGACATTCGCAATTTAATAAGCAACCCAATGGCATCATAGTTCAGGCCTGTGCTTGGAGCCTGGTAAATTAAGATAGAATGCATGTCACACTGCCTTTATGGGTGCAGCGCTTTGGGTCCAGGAGAGGGCTTAGCTAAGCATTTTAGGATGAAAGGCCATCATGAAGGGGTACGGTGAGCTAAAATGACCCCACCTGATCCCAATTGCATGGAACAATGATTCTTATATTTAAAAGGAAAAAAAAGTCAAGAACAAAATAAAGGAATGACTTCAGAGTAATTGATTTGCGGTGGCCAAATGTCCCCAACCAACCTTGCTCACATCAATAACTTGCTTCAACTTACGTATCAAATCATTATAACCTGTTATTTAATTTAAAACATCCTATTGCTGAACAAACGCTATGGGATAAAAGTAACCTTTTTTACAGGAATAACACGAACACTTATATAGTAACAGTCTCATGCTTCAACTAGTTGCCTTGTTGAGACTAATGCTTGCAGAAAGCTATGCTATGCCACAAATGCCAGATTATTTCAGAAGATGTACAAGGGTTGGGGGTGGACAGGGTGAGAGAATCAAAATGCCCATGGCTTGACATCGAAAGTAATAACTGCCTCTGACGAAACCGTTACTTTTATACATAACCCCTTCAAATGCAATGTGCTTGGTCCATCAATGTTCCAAAATTGTAACCCCTACCCAAAATAACCCCTTTGACTTGGTCTTCACATCACTCACTTACAGCCTTATGCATGTGGAAGATATTGTGCAATGGTGCCTCATGACGATGCCCAACTGTACCTGATGATAGTTCACTTCAAGCCAATGGTCAATATTTTTGGAGACCCATTTTGCTGACACCTTGCTCATCAGTGGCGTATGTTGTACCATTAGAAATCTGTCTCATAGTCAGATGGCAAAATCGCGAATATCATTGACATTTTCTTGAATTTTGGAAGTTGAAGGATGCCCAGATCATATTTCAATTTTATGAGACTCTCTTACACATTTAAACTCTGCACACTCCTCCTTCACCAAGGGATTTAACGGGCACATTCTCCTACCATGCTTCCCTGCTTCCCATATATTTATTCCATGCAAGGTGATGTCATACATAGAACACATGGGATAACTGCTCTCAGCTCTTATATATATTGATGCATACATTTTTAGAGTCAACAAACTGTATGATTTCAAATGCGCTTATAGAAATAACAAAGTTAATTAATGCCTGTGCAATTGAGTGCTCCTTCTTCAAATGATCTACTTTTAACTGCACGAGTACCACATTTTGCAGCACCACTCCTACCTTAGGCCACAGATTTGTCAACTATCTCGCGTATCAACAGCCAGGCCACACAAGACCACGATGCGGTCAGCTACTTCATACAGCGCTCATTTTCCTTGTGTAATGCGGGCGTAAACGACCTTCCGGATGTGACGTCATGAGGGGAGGAGTTACGTCACGTGGGGGAGAGGGTTCAGGTCTATAAGGGGAGAAACTGGAAGAGGAGGGGGAGTGATTGGAGACTGGGAAAGAGTGAGGCCACGCAGGGCGGAGAGTGAGTGAGTGGCGAGATCGCCACATACACGGAGAACGAGGTTCGGCACCGTCGGCCAACGGTGACCGACCCCGGAGCAGCGGGAGCAGCGAGGAGGCTGCAGGGAGCAGCGGGTCTGCAAGGGGAGTTCGGCAGCGGGAGTCTGCACACAGAGTTCAGCAGCGGGTCTGCAAGGAGAGGAAGGAGGCTACAATAGTGACAGCAGCCCGGGGCTGCAAGCAGAGGGTCTCTAGGGGAGTGCCGTGAGGGAGTGCCGTGAGGGAAAAGCTGAGAACCCAAATAAAGGACACGGAGTCAGAGAGAAGCGTCCGAGTCTTTTATTACATTGGTGTCAGAAGTGGGGTTGAATGCGGCCCCTGCCACTTTTCAGAGGTTGATGGAGTTGGTATTAACGGGGTTGCAGTGGGAGACATGTCTGATATATTTAGACGATATTATCGTCTTCAGCCGCACATTTGACGAGCAATTACTGCGGTTGGAGGCTGTATTCACCAGGATGCGTTCTGCTAATTTGAAATTCAAGCCAAAAAAATGTCACCTACTACAACACTCCGTACGATACTTGGGGCACATTGTTAGTGTGGACGGGGTGGCCACGGATCCGGAAAAAACAGCGTGCGTCCGTGACTGGCCAACCCCAGCCACGGTGGGGGATGTGCGTCGGTTTTTGGGGTTCGCCTCATATTATCGGAGGTTTGTTCCAAATTTGCTACGATCGCGAGGCCTTTGCATCTCCTTACGGGAAAGGGACATAAATTTGCTTGGGGACCGCCAGAGGAGGCGGCGTTTCGAAGCCTGCGCGATCTATTGGCTACTGCACCGACGTTGGATTATCCGGATTTTGAACATCCCTTCATTCTGGATACGGATGCGAGTGACACTGGCATTGGGGGGGTGTTGTCTCAGTCAGAAGGTGGTGTGGAACGCGTGGTGGCGTATGGTAGTCGGGTTTTGTCTCCCGCTGAAACCCGCTACTGCGTCACTCGCAGGGAACTTTTGGCTATTGTTTTTTTCCTCCGCCAATTTCGACCGTATTTGTACGGTCGGTCGTTTATTGTTCGCACGGATCATGCGGCCTTGCAGTATGCTCTTAAGATGGACCAACCATCCGGCCAGTTGGCGCGGTGGTTGGACACGCTGCAAGAATTTTCCTTCCAAATTCACCATCGAAGGGTGTGCGTCACGCTAATGCGGACGCACTTTCCAGGTTGCCGCAGCGATCCCCTTGCGCGTGTGCGTCGGGGACGCATAGGTGTGGACCGATTCAGCACCCCCCTCAGCCTGTCGCGCTGGCAGTTGAAGTGCCTGAAGCTCCGCTTGAGCCGGGACCGATTGATGGGGGACCGGCTGATGGGATTTTGCGTCTCCCGAGGTCTGTGTGGATTCGGGAACAAATGTTGGACGATTCCTTGGTGACGTTACGTAAGCGACCTGTGAAGGCAAGTGGGGGACTCGGAGCGGGGGGTGTGCCGGAAACCGCTCTCCGAGATGGATTGCTGATGTGGAGGGAAGGGATACAGGAACGCTGGCGTCTTGTTGTACCGGCATCATTGCGGTACGAATTGATTAGGACTCTGCATTGCGACACACTTTTACATCTGGGGGTGCAGAAGACCCTATTGACGCTGCAGCGAGATTACTATTGGCACGGCATGACGACAGATGTCGTCGGTCACGTTCACGCGTGTCCCGATTGTGCCCGCCGGAAGCCACCTAAACATCCATATGTGCCACCGATACAATCTATTCAGGTATCTCGAGTTAATTAATTGGTGGCGTTAGATATTTTGGGACCCTTTCCGCCATCCGCTAGGGGAAATAAGTATTTGCTAGTAGGCGTGGAGTACCTCTCCCGCTGGCCGATGGCGTGGCCCTTGCCCGACCAGTCAGCGGCGTCCATTACAGACGCCTTTCTATTTGGGTACGTTATGGACAAGGGGGCGCCGGAGAGGCTTCTCACGGATCAGGGCCGAAATTTCTCTTCGAAATTGCTGGGGGAAGTGTGTGCGGCTCTCGGAACTAAGAAGATACGGACATCCCCCTACCACCCACAAACGGATGGTATGGTTGAACGGCTAAATCGGACCCTGTCCGCCATGCTGTGTCACACGGTCAGTGAAAAACAATCAGATTGGGATTTGCATATCCCTGGGGTGCTTTCGGCGTATCGGATGACGCCGCACGCGGCTACTGGATATTCGCCGTTTTTTCTTATGTACGGTCGTGAAAACGTGCCGCCAATTAATGTGCAGTTGGGAACCGGAGCGAGGGGACCTGCTAAACCTCTTCCTGATTATATTCAGGACAACGTTCGCCGTGTCACTGAGGCGCGGGAAGGGGCCCGCATGGCTACGGCCAAAGCCCAGGCCCGGAACGAGCGGTGTGCTCGACGTTCAAAGGGGGAGTGCCCCTAGAAAACGGGGGACCTGGCCTGGCTCCATTGCCCACAGGTGCGGCCAGGTACCTCTCCTAAATTACATAAACCATGGCAAGGGCCGGTTCGCCTCATCGAGGTTCCCAACCCACAGTCGGCGCGTGTTCGGGTTGGATCTCGGCGTTGGTTCGTACACACATCTCGGTTGAAACCATACGTGGCCCCTCGACCTGATGCGTCATCTCCTGAGGTTGCCTTGCCGGGGTCTGTTGCTGCCGACTCGCCCTTGCCTGTGCCTGCTGACCTTGCAAGAGCACCTGTCGTACCCTTTACAGACAAGCCAGCCGTGACGCCGCAGGAGGGAGGAGGCTCCGCTCGGGGGGTGCCTACCACGGCTGCGGAATCTCCGAGACCTGCAGCCATTCCTACCCCGCCGCGGACGCGATTGCGGGACACCTCTGACGCTGGGCCGTCAGGAATACGGGACCGGGACGGTGGCAGGCCTCCAATAGCGACAGACGAACTTTATGCTGTCGCTCTCAAAACCCTGCCACGTTCCCGCTCGGCGGGAGGGCCGCCGACCGTCCGGGACGGCCCGGCGACCCGCACTCGCTCGAAATCCCTCACATTTCGTTAACTTTTGTGTTGTGTTCTTGTTCTGTATTGTTGTTGTATGCTTCGTGTCCTTGAACGTATTCGGTCTTTTTCACTCGCATTACTTGTTGGAGTTGTTGTTCAGCCGAGGTCGGCTGGATTTTATCTACGGGGGAGGGTGGTGTAATGCGGG
Source organism: Lampetra planeri (assembly GCF_965212315.1). Classification (NCBI taxonomy): domain Eukaryota; kingdom Metazoa; phylum Chordata; class Hyperoartia; order Petromyzontiformes; family Petromyzontidae; genus Lampetra; species Lampetra planeri. The sequence continues at coordinate 5,269,752 of NC_136120.1, forward strand.
CGTAAACGACCTTCCGGATGTGACATCATGAGGGGAGGAGTTACGTCACGTGGGGGAGAGGGTTCAGGTCTATAAGGGGAGAAACCGGAAGAGGAGGGGGAGTGATTGGAGACTGGGAAAGAGTGAGGCCACGCAGGGCGGAGAGTGAATGAGTGGCGAGATCGCCACATACACGGAGAACGAGGTTCAGCACCGTCGGCCAACGGTGACCGACCCCGAAGCAGCAGGAGCAGCGAGGAGGCTGCAGGGAGCAGCGGGTCTGCAAGGGGAGTTCGGCAGCGGGAGTCTGCACACAGAGTTCAGCAGCGGGTCTGCAAGGAGAGGAAGGAGGCTACAATAGTGACAGCAGCCCGGGGCTGCAAGCAGAGGGTCTCTAGGGGAGTGCCGTGAGGGAGTGCCGTGAGGGAAAAGCTGAGAACCCAAATAAAGGACACGGAGTCAGAGAGAAGCGTCCGAGTCTTTTATTACACTTGTATAACAATGGGTAGAAAATGTTGCATTCATCTACAGTATGCATACGGAATTATGCAAAACATACACAATGGCTTCGACCATTTCATAGGATCAAACTTTGTAAATCAAAGTGTTCTCGTAGAACATCCTGAATGAGACTTTTCTTCCGGTCAATGTACACTGTTAACAAGATACTATTGGTGCCTGATAATATCTCCACTTTAATATCGACCTGGAAAGTCAATGGGTTGATGGGAGATACAAAATAGAGACGTGCTTATATTTACTTCAAACTAATGATGCTCCACTGATGAGACCAGTCCAGAGTTTGCTTGCTGAAAAAAAAAGATGCTGCTTGATAATATTGGTCTCGAGAACCAATCAGTTGATGGATGAAAACAATAGTTGTTACTTATATTTAAGGCTGTTGGTTGCATCAGTATAGACATACGACTGGCGTAATTATTTCAACGTGAAATAGGTCTCGATACAGTTGCCCACTCTGCACCCAAACGATTGTGCCAGGGTCGAATATTTGCCATCAGGTGAGATCGCAATAAAACATTCCCCAAAACCAGGGAGCAAGTTGGAATAACGTGACCACTTATTATCAATAGGAGTATGTGTGTAGGTATGAGTATAGTTGTATTACTGTGAGAATATGCATAAGTGTTGTATAAGTGTGTGCACACAAAGGGTGTATGTGTACGTGTGCGTGTGTGAGAGACTGTATGGTGATATTTTTTACGTGGTTCAGTGGTAAGTTGAAGGTGGATGAGTTGCTAGCCCCTCATACCCGTCCAGAGCCCCCATTGGCTGCTGTGGTGGCTACGAGCACTATGAGTGGAAAGGCTGATTGAACTGGCCTTCCCCCCATGGCACATCCACCACTTTAAGGCCACTTCACGTGGCCTTAAAGTGCACAAGCGCCGTGGTAACGTCACCGCCACTTAGTGGTGAATGGCTGTTGTTGTTGAGAGACAGTATGCGTGCAGATTTCTTTCTGAGTGTGCTCCATGTACGTGCACGTTGGTCAATGTGTGCATGTTTGCTTTATAGGTTTTTGTGTATGCTCGTTTATGTGCATGCGAATCATACACGTAGGAGTTTGCTGGGGCGGGCCCTGCACCACACAATGGCGGGCCCTGCACCACACAATGGCATATTGCCCCCCCCTCACCCAAGTTGTATGTAAGGATGTTGAATTTATTTTGCGCCGTATGGAGCCAACCGTGTTGATCGGAGGTGCGAAAGTTTACTGTTTAACAGCTCTGCTCTGCCGGCCCTCCCATCCAAGAGGAGCTGGACCTGGTGTAAATGTGCATATATGCTTTGTTGATGGATAAGTGCACGTGTATACATGTGTACATGTCGGCGTGTGTGTGTGGGGGGAACGGTGTTGCGGCTAGTGCGCTGCGCTATGAATCCGGTGACCAGAGTTTGAGTCCTGCTCATGGCCACCTTCACCAGTGATTATTATCTGAAACGGTCCTAGGCCTCCCCTAGGCCGACTCAGCCTTAAATGAGTACCTGGTGCAATGCGTAAACATCACCTCTCAGGAGAGAAAGGTGGCCGGACGTGGTCCTGGCCTCCATTACCTTTGCGTGACGTTACGGCCTTCATATGTCCTCACTAACAGCACTTGCCCCAAGTCTGTAAGGCTATATGGGGGATCTTTATTTTATGTATGACTTTTATTTTTATGACTACTAACAACACACTTTGCAGCAGTATTGCACTCGATCGCATTGCATTCTGCCGCGTAATATTTCAACTCGGACAATGTATTGCAACTTCTTGCGATACAATGCAGTGCAATCTGATCTTGCCTCATCAATCGCGATAGAACCACATTGGTTATACATCTAAGACTCTGACCCGTGTTCGCATGTGTCGTCACTCCAATGTAAGGGAAAGAGCTTTTCAATGCTCACCGGCTGAGATTTCTCTGGAGCAGGGCTTTTATTTTCCTTTTTCTTTTTGTCCTTTTTGTCTTTTTCTTTGTCCTTTTCAACATTTCTCTGCAAAGAAAATGTAACTGCCATTATTTATATGAAGAAAAAAACCAGCCATCGTAAACAGATTCTCCTGAAACAGCAGATGCACAATATGCATTTTAATAGTCAGCAGCGTAACGTATTTTTATGTATTATCAAGCATTAACTGCAATATAAAAAGACCAAATAATATATTTTTACGTGTTTACAAATGTTGAAAAACAACATTACACGAGTTCACAGAGATGGAAATTCAAATGAGCCTAAGAAACTTAAATTTTATGTTTAATTTACATGCTAGGAGTATCTTCTCTTACACCATGCTCATAACCTGATCGCAAGCACAGCTTGTAATGTGCAGTGATGTTTAAGAACATCAAATAAATAAACAGGAATACAATAAACACTTGAAAAATAAGTGCATAATGTAATCAAGAAAAATTCATAATCGGATCACAATGGGCCAAACCTAGACCGAGTTCAAAAGCTAAATTATGCTAATGCCTGTTATAGCCTCAACTGCATGCAATCCAATTGTTGTGCCAAAAATGATATAAAATGCCAAAATGATGCATTGGGTACACATGTAGAAAAACAAAGACTATCTTCAGCGTGTCCCAGGGACCGTGAGTATCGGCGTGGTTAATGAGAGCACACATTTAGTTTGGGGCGAAGGACGGCACAGCAAGGTGGTGGTGGGTGGCTCACGCCTGCCTTCAACTCTGTTCCCCTGCGCTGACACATGGCGCTACATGTGCTCATTTGTTAAGACCGAGTCAACCGGTGGTGTTAGTACAGCTACAGAAAACAAAAGGAGAGCGGCATTATTTATGTACGTTTCATTCGTGGCAGAATGCATCAAAATCAAAATATTTATTTGCACCGGAGGAATCCGATAAGCTACAATGCTTTTTCAAAGATGTCCAGTAGGGGTGGGTCAGAACGTTACAACAAACAATACACAAACACGATAGTGAGTGCAACTAACAGGAAAGGTAAGCAAATCAGTAACAAAGATAAAAAAAATAAAAATAAAAATATTTTACCAGGTAAAGCCCAATGAAGCATTCACTTTTTTTTTATCACGTGGAAATTTACAGCAACCAAATAATGTAAGCAATCAAAATGATCTCAACACATGTTTCTAAATGTGGAGGGAAAAAATGGGGGACCCGGAGAAAAAATCCACGCGACCAATGGATAGAACACGCAAACTTCAAATATACAGCAGGCGTTGGGGTCGCAATCAAACCCTCAACCTCCTGCATACCAGGCGAGGAAGACGACATCATGCCAAACAAGGCAAATTCAAGTGATAGAGGTCCAAGCCAACTTATAAACGAATGCAACTTTCACACTCCGGTGTAAAATATTACCAACGCACATACGCTTAGATGTTAGCACACACGTGTAAAAATACACATATATTCAAAGTAAAAAAAATGGACCTGATTAATGCAGCAAGAGCTTGAGATACGAATTTGAGTCATTGACTAATTTACCATGAAATGTTGGTACTATGTGACCAAAATGTACTTCCGGGAAAGTAAATGTGAATTAAGTCCATAATGTCTTCCTGTTAATATAAGAGTGTGGTTGTCATCAACTTCACTGAAAGCTCTTGGCTTGGTGGGGACCAATCTCTTCATGCAACACTCATTGTTCGCAAGAAAGCTACACAGCTATTCACAACAATATTTACTCATTAAAAGTTAAACAAAGCAAAGAGTTATTGGTAAACAGCCTCAGCAAATAAACCGAAGGGCGAATTAATGAATTGCCTTGCTCAATTGTGTTAAACTACAATGACAGGAGGTCGCAGGTTCGATCCCAACCCTGATGTCTGTATATTTGGAGTTTGCAGGTGCTCCTCGTGGCCTCGTAGATTTTTATCCGGGTTCTCCGGTTTTTCCCTCCACATTTAGAAACATGCATTGTGAGTATTTGGCTGTGATAAATATTTGTAGACTATTCCACAACAGCATCACAATCATTGGAAATAGCATTATACGTATATATTTAGAACATTAACCTTCAATGGGGCAGTCTTAACTTAAACAACTGAATATCAAAATGCAAGCACGGCAGCCGTATAAGCGTGCTAATTATGTATTTTGGCACAAATACAATAGCGCACAAAAAATAAAAAGTGTCACCCTTGAGATCGTGCAAACTATTTGCAAAAACATGAAAACTATTTTTTTTCCACAAAGATAAAAAAAAATATTTGCGATACATGAGTGCTGAGATCATATAGAATTAACTACATGCGTACTCAAAATGTCCTTAATTCGGTTGACAACCCTATTAGGTATTTATTTTTTTCATTGTGATCATACGCAGTTAGTATGAAGAAAGCCATGCAGAATTTTGGCATTTACCAAATACCCAATTTTGTGAGTGGCCTACTTGCACAAACAATATCACTTTGTAGCAGACGACATCGTTTTCTATTCCCTAGGCGCCAAAAAAAAAACCTGAGCATACATATACTTGGCGAGCATGCCGACTGCTAGCCTATTCGGCTGACATTGCGAGAATTAATAGTCAAGCAAAACGTGTTGAATATTTTCAAATTATAATGTAACATTTAATCGGCTGCGGTAATGTCCTTACAACTACATTTCACACGTGGGAAGTTCATTGGTGCAGGAACTGACCTTGGGTGAGCTCATGTCAGCATTTCTGTCCATGTACCTCTTCTTGTCATACTTGTCCCTTATAAAAGCCTCAGCAGCCCTGCAGAGATGCTGTCACTAAGGAATGCAATGTCGCAACACAATGTGCTAACATAAAACCATAAAATAATCGTCGTTGTATTTGTTCAAAAGTGGATTATTTACATAGATATCCGAAACACCAAACACCATATTCCGTCATTAAAAAATACAACCTCGCAGCTGCTAACACACACTGTGATTATAGTTCACAATAACAACAGTGGTGGTGTGACTTGGGCAATACATATATCAGTGGGAACAGCTCTTCAGTAGATTCAATTCATTGTCAAAGTGGGGGGAGAAATATTTCCCAGGGAACGGACAATTCAAACGCACTGCAAGAGAAGGGCAAACTTTGCTTTTGCAAAGCAGGGATCTCAAAATCACACAGAGCCCAGTGAGAGCTGAACAGCAGTTATCCAACACTTTGCTATTGGAAATAGCTTTTGATGGGACAAAACTACATATAGATGGCAAGGCATGCCAAGCAAGCAGGGTCTGCCCATTTGGCTCAGCCTCAGTGTCATTGCATGCAGCTTTCTGATAACAATTTCTTTTGAATGCTTGACAAAGAAGCAGCCTCCTTTTAACTGGCAACGTCGGCCCACATAATCCTCACGATGCAAGCGGAATATAAGCAATTTTCTATTTTATTATGGGAATACTGAAATAACATATGGGGTCAAAATGATAGGCTCAGACAAGCATTGAGCGCCGTTCGTTGGATGGCAGTAACTGAGCCTGTGGAGTAATCTTCTTGGTTCTTTCGGTAAAGTCACGTAGAAGGGAAATAATAAATTAATAAAAATAAAACATAATAAAATAATTCTCACGACGTTTCGGCCACAACGCAAGCAGCCGTCCTCAGGTGAAGAACAGGTCTGTCGGAAAGACAGCGTCTGAATGGGAGTAAATTCCACATTGCCATCGCAGAAACCAGTCTCTCTCAAAGTGGTTAAGTAAAGTCTCTCAAAGCTGAATCCAAGTAAGCGGGAATATTCAGCGAGCTAGAAAAGGGCAAACTAAATCAAGAAAACTAAATGTACAAAAAAAAACCTTCCGAACCGGAACAATGCGAGTGTGTACGCTAATGGAGCTGCACGCGGTGGGAATTGGCATTCTGCAGTCAATCCAACTGTATGGGTCTATCGGAAAGCTCCACACTAATCATTCATAGGGAATTCAAGATGCGCACATCTACCCTCGGACATGTCACGTACTACGCACTGCCATTTGAATTACAAAGGTACGTGACATTAGCACTCGCAAATCTAAAGGTGTATACTTATTTGTTGGATGGAATTTGGTTAACACGTGCACTTGGACGCCTCAGTTGTCGACATGCTCTCTGCTTGGCCCTCTCTCTCACGTCAATTTTACATTCATTTTACAACAAACTCTTAAACTCCATCACGACATCTCTTCAGACCTTCTACCTCTGCTTTATAGTGATGGCAAGGGGCTCAGAGTTTTAAAAAGTACATTATATTTTAAAGTATTATTAAATTCGAATATTAAGTTTGGTTGTTGAGAGTTAAAACATGTGTATTGCACGTTAATGACTTGCAAATGTTATTTATCTTTCGTAATTATGCACACATTAATTATTTGAAGCATGCCAGGCATCTCCCATAGCTGGAAAGGTGACGTGGGTGGGCGGATGATGGGGTGAGTCAACACCTGAACGGGATTTCAACTCCAAACTTTCCAACTGCGGTCAAGCAAGCAGACTTCAGCACCATTTGGCCAGAACAGCAAAGCATAACTACACTATACGATGCAAACTTCCTTAATGTTGTGCGGAATGACTCCACAGTATGCATACATACATACCTACATACACTACTTCATTCAAATAATGAGCAAAATGTATCGTCAATGCACTATATATTGAAAAGCTGATATCATCGCAATGGGAACTCTGACTTAATTTATTTCCGAATTTGTTTAATCTGCCGCTGTGGCAAGATGTTATCTCTCTTGCATGGTATACAGGAGGTCGTAGGTTCGAACCCAACACTGATGCCTGTATATTTGGAGTTTGCACGTTCTCCTCGTGGCCTCGTCGATGTTTATCCGAGTCCTCCGATTTTTCCCTCCACAATTAGAAACATGCGTTGGGAGTATTTGGCTGTTATAAATTGCTACGTGATAAGTCACTTTGTGAAGCTGTCATTTGTGGCCAGGTCGCTTATGAAAAAGACCTATCTTGCTCAGTGGGGCAGACCTGGTATGATAAAAAAAAAATGTTTCGTAGTTTTCATTGCTATGTGTAATTATTCCATAGTGTAGATACATACATTATTTAATTCAAATAGAAATGAGCAAAAAATATTGTTCGTGCACTATATTGGGAGCTGACTATTTGTTCCCGACTTTGTTGAATCCGGCGAGGTGGCCGGATCAATCAAAATAAGTTCCACTTTATGGGGATGTCAAGAGTGGTTGTTCTATGGATAAACTACCACTAAGGGAACGAGAAAATTCCACCGCTGGCTTAGGGCTGTAAACAGCAGATGAGCACCAATCTCTCAATGCCCATTTGAGCAGGACAATTACTCTATTTTATTGGTTATGTCGCGGTCAATGGGTGCGTGTCCTGCGCACGTATATATATTTCAGTTGCGTCACAGGCTCGTGCGCTGTTACTCTTGACTGGGTAGCCGGTATTTGTCCGTGCTTCACTATGCAATAAATTCGCCTCGTACAGAAGGCTACACAAAGGAGACCTATTCTCACAGAAACCACAACCTTTTGTGTAACCCACGTGGAAACTGCGCATACTTGGTGAGTAATTTGTTTCCTCTTAGTTTTATTTTATTCATTAAATATATGGTATGATTCAGTTTTGAAACGTTTTTTGTGTTGTGTTTGTTTTTCTGTTGGCTATGTGCAGTGTGAAATAAGTTAAACGAATGGTAGCAGTGTTTTCTTTTGCTTAGCGGCTGTCTATATTGTTTGTAAATAAAATGTTGTCATCCTATGCTAAATCATTGCATCAGTGGATAGACCATGGCTGATAATGATGTTAATTTTGTATATTTGAAACAAAAACAATGAAAACTAAGCTTTACATTGCAGCCCTTTAAAGAGCAAACTATACGCTTTCAAATGAGACAGTTATAAAGTAACGACACTCGTTCCAAACAAAACTCAAATATGACTAGCTTTTTGGAGTCGAACTTAATTACGAAATATATTTTGAAACAAGTGAACTTCATAACGTTAAACAAATGAAAGTTCTCAATCCATTTCATTAAATACTAGCGGAAGTACCCGGCTTTGCCCGGGTGAAAAATATATTTCTTAAAAACCTTACATATATATACACAGATACTAAGGTATTGTCAAAGCCTGGTGGGCTGTTTGTATATTTCTCCACCAACAAATATATAAGAGGCTTTCACAAGTCCAAAAAGTTGTAGAAAGTGTAGGGTAAATAGTTGATGTCAAAATGTTTCCGAAAATTGTGGTCTCCCCCCCCCTCAAAAAATATCTTTACCCCTCGTAGGTATATATACTAACAACACCTTACATACAACAGAGGAAGTGGTATCTATTGACTCTGTAGTAGTATCTACTGACTGTACCGTAGTATCTACTGAGCCAGTAGTAGCTACTGACTGTGTAGTAGTATTTAGTGACTGTAATAACTACTGACCATAGTAGTATTTACTGGGCCTACAGTAGTATCTACCGACTATATACTCGTAACGACTAACTGTATAGTATCTGCTGACTCTATAGTAGTATCCACTGACTATAGTAGTAACTACAAAATCTATAGCAGTATCTACTCACCCTATAATAGTATCTACTGACTCTAGTAGCTACTCACCGTGGTAGTATGTACTGACTGTATAGTAGTATATACTGACTGTAGCAGTATTGACTGACTGTAGTGGTATATACTGACTGTTGTAGTATTTACTATAGCGGTATCTACCAACTCGATAGCAGTATCTACTATCACTACAGCAGTGTATACCGACTGAGGTTGTACCTGCTATCACTACAGCAGTGCATACTGCTGTGTTGGTACCTGCTATGATTACAGCAGTGCATACTGCTGTGTTGGTACCTGCTATGATTACAGCAGTGCATACTGCTGTGGTGGTATCTGCTATGATGAGAGGAGTACATATTGTGGTGGTGGTACCTGGTATGATAACAGCAGTGCATATTGACTGTACTCATCATTCACCCTCACCACTCACCACTCCCACTCACTATTCACCATTCACCCTCACAACTCACCACTCACCAACCTCCCTCACAAATCTCCCTCACCACTCACCCTCACCACTTACGCTCACCACTCACCGATCACCACTCACCCTCACCACTCACTCTCACCACTAACCCTCACCACTAACCCTCACCACTCTCACTCACCACTCTCCCTCACCACTCACCACTCACTCTCACCATTCACCCTCACCATTCAGCCTCACCACTCACCCTCACCACTCACCCTCACCACTCACCATCACAACCACCACTCACCCTCACCACTCAACTTCACCCTCACTACTCACCATTCATCCTCACCAATTACCACTGACCAATCACCACTCACCACTCTCCACTAACCTTCACCACTCAACCTCACCACTCACCCTCAAAACTAACCACTCTCTCACCACTCACCCTCACAACTCAGCACTCACCCTAACCACTCACCCTCACCACTCACCCTCACCACTCACCCCTCACCGCTCACCACTCACCCATCACCACTCACAACAACCACTCACCCTCACCACTCACCCTGACCACTCACCACTCACCCGCACTGCTCACCCTCACCACTCACCCTCACCACTCACCCCTCACTAATCACCACTCATAACCGCCACTCACCCTCACCACTCACCACTCACCCTCAACACTCACCCTCACCACTCACCGTCACCACTCACCCTCACTACTCACCACTCATCCTCACCAATCACACCCTCAACAATCACCACTCACCCTCACCACTCACCCTCACAACAACCACTCACCCTCACCGCTCAGCACTCACCCTCACTACTCACCCTCACCACTCACCACTAATCCTCACCAATCACACCCTCACCAATCACCACTCACCCTCACCACTTGCCACTCACCCTCACCACTCACCCTCACCACTCACCCTCACCACTCACCATCACAACCACCACTCACCCTCACCACTCAACTTCACCCTCACTACTTACCATTCATCCTCACCAATTACCACTGACCAATCACCACTCACCACTCTCCACTAACCTTCACCACTCAACCTCACCACTCACCCTCAAAACTAACCACTCTCTCACCACTCACCCTCACAACTCAGCACTCACCCTAACCACTCACCCTCACCACTCACCCTCACCACTCACCCCTCACCGCTCACCACTCACCCATCACCACTCACAACAACCACTCACCCTCACCACTCACCCTGACCACTCACCACTCACCCGCACTGCTCACCCTCACCACTCACCCTCACCACTCACCCCTCACTAATCACCACTCATAACCGCCACTCACCCTCACCACTCACCCTCAACACTCACCCTCACCACTCACCGTCACCACTCACCCTCACTACTCACCACTCATCCTCACCAATCACACCCTCAACAATCACCACTCACCCTCACCACTCACCCTCACAACAACCACTCACCCTCACCGCTCAGCACTCACCCTCACTACTCACCCTCACCACTCACCACTAATCCTCACCAATCACACCCTCACCAATCACCACTCACCCTCACCACTTGCCACTCACCCTCACCACTCACCCTCACCATTCACCCTCACCACTCTCCCTCACCACTCTCCCTCACCACTCACCAGTCACGCTCACCACTCACCCTCACTACTCACCACTCACCCTCACCTCTCACCACTCACCCTCACCACTCACCCTGACCACTCACCACTCATCCTCACCAATCACACCCTCAACAATCACCACTCACCCTCACCACTCACGCTCAACACTCACCCTCACCACTCATGCTCACCACTAACCCTCACCACTCACCCTCACCACTCATTAATCACCTCTCACAACCGTCACTCACCCTCACCACTCACTCTTACCACTCACCCTCATCACACACCCTCACCACTCACCCTCACAACAACCACTCACCCTCACTACTCATCCTCACCAATCGCACCCTCACCAATCACCACTCACCCTCACTGCTCACCCTCACCGCTCACCACTCAACCTCACCCTCACCACTCACGCTCACCCTCACCACTCACCTCTCACTAATCACCACTCACAACTGCCACTCACCCTCCCCACTCACCCTCACCACTCACCCTCACCAATCACCACTCACCAATCACCCTCACCACTCACCCTCACCATTCACCCTCACCACTCACCCTCACCATTCACCCTCACCACTTTCCCTCACCACTCACCCTCACCACTCACCAGTCACGCTCACCACTCACCCTCACTACTCACCACTCACCCTCAACACTCACCCTCACCGCTCAGCACTCACCCTCAACACTCACCCTCACCGCTCACCACTCACCCTGACCACTCACCACTCATCCTCACCAATCACATCCTCACCAATCACCACTCACCCTCACTGCTCACCCTCACCGCTCACCCTCACCACTCACCCTCACCACTCACGCTCACCCTCACCACTCACTAATCACCACTCACAACCGCCACTCACCCTCACCACTAACCCTCACCACTCACCCTCACCACTCACTAATCACCTCTCGCAACCGTCACTCACCCTCACCACTCACTCTTACCACTCACCCTCACCACGCACCCTCACAACAACCACTCACCCTCACAACAACCACTCACCCTCACTACTCACCCTCACCACTCATCCTCACCAATCACACCCTCACCAATCACCACTCACCCTCACTGCTCACCACTCAACCTCACCACTCACGCTCACCCTCACCACTCACCCCTCACTAATCACCACTAACAACCGCCACTCACCCTCCCCACTCACCCTCACCACTCACCTTCACCAATCACCACTCACACTCACCACTCACTACTCATCCTCACCACTCTCCCTCACCACTCTCCCTCACCACTCTCCCTCACCACTCTCCATCACCAGTCTCCCTCACCAGTCACGCTCACCACTCACCACTCACGCTCACCACTCACCCTCACTACTCACCCTAACCACTCACCACTCACCCTCAACACTCACCCTCACCGCTCACCCTCACCACTCACCCTGACCACTCACCACTCATCCTCACCAATCACACCCTCACCAATCACCACTCACCCTCACTGCTCACCCTCACTGCTCACCCTCACCACTCACCCTAACCACTCACGCTCACCCTCACCACTCACCCCTCACTAATCACCACTCACAACCGCCACTCACCCTCACCACTCACCACTCACCCTCACCACTCACGCTCAACACTCACCCTCACCACTCATGCTCACCACTAACCCTCACCACTCACCCCTCACTAATCACCACTAACAACCGCCACTCACCCTCCCCACTCACCCTCACCACTCAACCTCACCCTCACCACTCACCCACACCACCACCACTCACCCACACCACCACCACTCTCCCCCTCACCACTCTCCCCCTCACCACTCTCCCCCTCACCACTCTCCCCCTCACCACTCTCCCCCTCACCACTCTCCCCCTCACCACTCTCCCCCTCACCACTCTCCCCCTCACCACTCTCCCCCTCACCACTCTCTCCCTCACCACATGTTAAGGGCGATCCTAAAGGAATCTACAACCTTCGATGATTCCTTTGCGCGATTCAAAGAATCGATTCCTGGCGCATAGGAGGTTTCCATTTTTAATTACAGAGTTTTATTTTCATTCGTATGTTATGTTTTAAAGTTTGCAGGAGTTTTTAATAATATTTTTGCCCCGGTCAACGCCGGATATTTCCCATTCGTAGCAGTTTATATCAACTCTATAACCAACTTATATTAAACGGAAATAAGGCGATTCTAAATTAATCTACAACCGTCGATTCCTTTTCGCGATTCAGAGAATCGATTCTTGGCGCGGTCGGGTTTAGAATTTTAATTACACAGTTGTATTTTCATTGGTATGTTATGTTTTAAAGTTTTCAGAAGATTTTAAATGTATTTTTCCCCCGGGCAACGCTGGGTATATTGAGTTTATACCACAAAGTCGTCGCCTGACAGAGTTGCGTGTCGAGGCCTAGTACCGTGCAGAGCCTCCGGCCTCGCCTAGATTGCCCACCCGGCTGAGGCTGGGTGCTGGGGCCGTTAACCCCCCCCCCCCGCGCTACAATAATACTGTCTAATCGCTATAATTTTATTATCTACCGACCCTATAATAGTAACTGCACACATTGGGGTGGGGGGGGGAGTGAAGAGGACGTGAAACTTTGATGAATTTACCTCAGAGTCGCGTGTTAATGCGTGCGCATATTTATAACGGGAATTAAAAATGGCGTCCACCCCGCAGCGAATGCGTCGCTACCCGTTGCCAGGGGCAACCGCCGTGGTCCGCGCTGGTCGGCAATAGTAAATAAATAAATAAAGCGTCAAATAAATAAATAATGAGAAATCGCACTAAATCGATAATCGGTTCCATTTAAAGTTTAAAGACGAAAAATCGGAAATGCCTAAGTTTACCGGCGTGCCCACCTGCAAAATTTCATCTCGCCGAACCCCACGGTCCTAGAGTTACATCCCCCGCAAGGGAGCGTACGCAGACGGACGGACAGACAGACAGATAGACAGACAGATAGACAAAAAATGAATTATATAGGTTAGATAATAATGAAGATAATATAATGAGCTTGGACAGGCAAAGCTGCATACATGATGTGATGGTGCAACCTTCATATATACATAAAGTTGAGGGCAATAATTAAAGTGCATTTTCCTAACAATAAAAATCCCAAGTGCAACTCTCTCTACAACAAAGAGCTTGCCACGGTTGCACTTGTTAGCATACACTTTGAACGGGCAGTACTCATGTGCATTGCCATGTAGAACAAATGCAAAAAAAAACAGCAGCCAAGAAGATCTCATTAAAAATGCACAGTAAATGAACACTGGTTTTTTTTTCAATGGCTCACCAGCATGGCCAAGCAAGATTAAAATTATATCTTGCATCAGAGCCCTGGCTAAGCAATGTATGGTTATTAGACAGTGCATTTTAGATTAAGCTGTTAAAATTGTATTATATTTACTGAAATTTGCAGCAAAGGTTAGTGAGGTTAACACTGAATAGGTTGGCTGGCTTGTCTGTACATTTATAATAAACACCCTTTTTAAGTATATTGTAATTACATAACCTCAGTCTCAATGCACATTTCAGGAAAGCACTGCTTTGGCAATTTTCTTAGTAAAGTTTTGCACTTTTGTGTGTGGGCAAAACGCTCAAAACTCTGCACAGATGATAGAGGTTATAAGCCTCCTTGGTGGACTGCCTCCGACAAAACATCACTGCCCTGTGGCTAGCTCTCTCAAAATTCATCTGTGCTTGAGACCCCAAACCTGTCTCCTCCACTTAAGTGTATTGTAGAATTGTATGCCAAGTCAAACTAGGGAAGGCCCGAGCCCAGCACAGAGAGCAGGTTTATTCATGTGCAGCAGGCCGGGATGGAATATGGGTCACTGAGATTATAGGGCAGAGCAAGGATCAGCATGCCACTGCCACACGGCGCACACATACGCAATTTGACATTCGCGTGACGTCACACAGCAGAGGGCAAACGACCGTGTGCATTTCTTGTCAGACGTTCAGAAACAAACATGGATATGTTAAAGGCAGTGGAGTCGTTCGTGTTGTAGTTATTAACCTCCCTGTATCCACGGGTGACCTTCAAAGCAAGGCAAACACACGAAGTTCATCCTCGAGGCAAAAGCCTTATGTCGTGGGAAGGTTACAGCTGACCTTCAAAAGGAATTAATGCCCTTAATAGTGCTGCAAAAAACTCGTATCCATAAACTATTAATTTTTTATTAGAAAATTAAAAAGGTTGAAAGACTAACCATTTACAGAAGAGAAAAAAAACAAATCTGTAAAGGCAAGGCACCAAAATGAATTTTAGAACATGACTCAAAGAATTACATTTATTGACATGTGGATAATGTATATTCAATTTCTGTGCAATTTCATTTGGCAGCCATTTTTTTACTTTGCAGGAAATGTACGAAATTGAAAGTGATCAAATTAGACATTATTTATAACCTAATTAAGCTTTATTGGGGACACATAAAATATGAGCCACAAGGCAGAGTAGAAAACCAATATAAAATGCGATGTCATTTGGTTACAGTACCTTGTGATGGTTAGGGCATAAAAGAATTTTACAGAGATAAAAAAATGGATATTCGCACATCTAATTTGCAAACACATATTTCAATGCAATGGTTTCTCCGCTGGCTTTAAATAACATTAATTTAATATATGGCTGTGTAAAATACTGCACGTTACTGAGCACATGGGAAAACACTGAGCCAACACTTCCAAGAGCCTGCATTCAAGACATGGAAAAGGGACTTCCACATTAAGTATGCTTAATGTTATCATCCCAATCGCACAATCTATTACCTAGCAGCACTTAATTTGACCATGCCCAGTTCAGCACAATACACAAATCAGTGACAGCAATGGAACAAAGCACAGATAATGAGGCCTGTGTAGCGAGCAAGTGAAAAAGAACAATTGAAATTGTGGTCTCTATAGAATGAAGACGATTCTACTCTTGCTATACTTGCAATGTAAATACATATTGATTGTGTAAATGCATAGCAATCGGCGTTAAAGGTAGGTAATAAGTTCGGATATACCTTATTCACATTCACATGCTTTGCTTTGCAACTTTTAATACAAACACAGTTTTGGGTCAGTTTAACACGTAGGTTTTTTGGGTTAGATCGCATAAATATGTGTCGTTAAATTCACTACCACCCGACACAGCCAATAGTAAGGCTTGTCACGTAAACAGAACGTTCCAATTCGTTACTAATACAGCACACCGGTGTTGGAGAGCAAAGCCACAACATTTATAATCTGAGTACAATGTTTCGCCAGTAATTACAACGAGCTTCATCAGGCGACTGCCACAAATCTGGCTGCCACAAATCTGGATATCGCCTGATGAAGCTAGTTGTAATTACCGGCGAAACGTCGTACTCAGATTATAAATATTGTGGCTTTACTCTCCAACACACCAGTGTACTGTACTAGTAACGAATAGGCATGTTCTGTTTACGTGACAAACCTTACTAATTGGCTGTGTCGGGTGGTGGCGGGTTTAACGACACATTCATATATTTACTAACCCAAATAAATCTGTAATATGGACAGTTTTGAGTGAGAGATTCTAATGCTGTAATTTTGCAACGCCACTGTCTCCGCCATTACGGAGCATAGGTATGCGCGTGTAGTGTACATAAGTGATGTCTAATGCGCTGGACTGTTTCACAACTCATGAAGATTACAGGGGCTAGCAGATGTCATGTTAGCATAATGAATGGTTTCAACTGATACATCCCACTGCGCAAGGGAAGGAAACAATTATAATGCACCACAAGGCTCAGAGACATAAGCTCTGCTTAAAGGATACTGGTCAGAAACAGGCCTTCGGAAATCCTTGGGGAGAAATCCTTCATAGAGCTTCTTGGCTTTTCCGTTCCCCATGTCCTGCATGTGCTGTTGTGGAAGGAGACATAAGAAACAAATCAATTGAAACAATTCAACGATAACTCGAACAAAATATATATTTTAAGCCATCAAATTTGGCGATTTCACTCGAAATGATAACGTGGTTGCAGGAATTGCTCTTTGCATTCCGTGCCTTCGGAAACGATGAAGAAGGGGGGAAAAAACACTTCCGAGGACAATTCAGAGAACCATTGTTTCGAATGTGAAAAAGAAGACAAACATGACAGAAGTGAAAGGAACATTGCACGAGCTACGTAGGCTGATTTTAGTTTGTGTTTCTTTTTGGTCGAGTTAAATATTTCATGAGAAATGACATTTGCACCGCAAGGTATCTCTTAATAAAAAAAAAACACCGTTACAATGCCTGCCAAAAGAAAACGTGCATGCAAAGGTTTTAGTCGAAAAAAATCTACCTCACGGCACAAGTCTCTTTGTGTAGCACACACACTGGTTTTATGTACGAGCAGTCACATTTCAAGGCCAAGGAAATAGAATGTATTGCTTTTTATTGCCAAAAAGAACATTACAATTGAACATACCGTGCTGTAATATATTAGCTGTCATCATTTGCATTTTCTTACGTCAAAATTACACCCACAAGTTATAAAACGTGCCCATTCACATCAATATATGCGAGTAACAAGACTGTACACTGCATGTACAGTAATAACACATAAACTGGAAATGGTTAATTTTCCTGAAGGTAGTTTTTTTCCCTATTTGATTTATCGCCAATAAATGATGTACCGATCACACTGTCATCAATTACAGAACCCGCCTAGACATTATAACTTCATGTTTCCCTACAACACAACTACTTCCAATAATCATAATACTGCATATCACAACGTTATGCTCCTCAAATTAAGCAGACAAGCATCTACCTTATGTAGAGATAACTAAATTATCATCTGGCACATAAAAGCAAGCACAACAACGTATGTATGTTTAACTTCTTTCACACCATACATAGCCAACCGTGCTAATCGGAGGTGCGGGGAAGGATAGCAAACTAAATGTAAAAAAAGCGGTTGTAAATAAAATTAGTTTTTGATCTAGATTGAAAAGTGCACAGCTCCAGGGGCTTCCTAATATCAGAAGGAAGGGCATTCCAGACGGCCGCAGAAGCGCATCTGAAAGCACGCGATGTGGTAATCGTCTTTGTTCGATGGCTAGCCAAAAGCCACTGCAAGGATGAAAACAAATGCATATGAACTTGTTATCCTGGTGTGAAGTCACCAGAGGCTGGTTTGAGATCAAACTCGTTGCACTTAATGCCAGAAGTACTTTTTAAAGGCCATGACAATGCAACACAATGGCCCCTGCTTGTTCGATGACCTTCAAAGGCAGAGTGGCTGGCAAAATTTGGCTTAACGTCTCTCACAAAGAAAGCCTGGCGGCATGCACATGGACGTGCGCTGCGGGCTGAGATTCGTCCAAACACTGAAGAGACAGCCAGAAAAACACCACCTGTGGGGTCAGTCTTGCTTCCCCAGATTGCAGATAACACATGCCAATTTCACACACGCACACACGCACAAAGATTCCCCCGTATAGCCTTAACAAACTGTTGGGGCAAGTGCTGTAAAACGAGCATCTATGGAGGCTGGTACGGCACATGAGGGGCTGGGTTGCTAGTACCACAACCGGCCGCCTTTGTCTCCCTCGTGGCAATGTTTTTATACATTGCACTAGGTTAATCAGTCAACCTAGGCGAAGCCCACGACCGGTTCAGATAATAGTCACTGGTGTTGGCCGTGAGCGGAAATCGAACTCGGGTCGCTGGGCTCGTAGTACAGCGTGCTAACCGCTACAGTACCATTCCCCACACACATATGTACACACCCACACATAAACAAGGATGCGTTGCTCGACTTTGGAATTCCATCCCATCACCTCTTTCCCAAAGTTCGTATAACCTTACTCAATTTAAGAAACGTATTCACTCTTATATCTATAATACCTTTAAGAGGGCTGTTTGTTGCTGGCTTTGTGGTTTAGGCCTCTGGGTGTGCTCAACATCCATTGTTTAGAAGACTCGAAGCACAGAGACGCACACGTACACACACACGTACAAGTTTACATACATATGCATGCAAACAAACACAAGAAAACACTCACACACTCTCGGACAAGCACACAAATGTGCGGCTACAAGCAGACACATGCATGCACACAGAACGCACAAACCCATGCATATGTAATGACAACATACCATCTAGTGGCCATGGGTGTTAACTACGAGTGTGGGTGCAGCATAAGATGACACATACGCGAGCGACCAACAGGGGGGGCATAACTGGGCCAAGGGTCAAAAAGGGGATCGAACTGGAAGCTCCTGGAACCCGCGGGAGAGTTCGAGAAGAGGGGCGTGGCCAAGGGCGGGGCTTGGCCATGCTGAGTGAATATAAGTGAGAGGCAAATGGGGGTTTGGGGCTGTCATGTGTGTGGGTTCGGGGTCCTGGCTGTCGTCGCTGTCATCGCTGCCATCTCTTTCATCGCCGTCATCACTATATAGTCAGCCAGCTATAGAGTTGTATGTCGCCGCTGTTGCTGTATGGTTGGCTAGGCTATAAGTCAGTCAGCGCTAATGCTACTCTGTGACCCTGTCGTTAAAGTATTAAAAAATAAATAAGAAACCCCCTACAGTTGTGTCTCTGAAGTCGTCTCATGAGACACTGTCACCACACACATGCAGCTACACATGAGTACAAAGGCCAAGACCCCCAATGTAGCCTTTAATGGATTGTTGAGGCAAGTACTGATAGCTAGCACCCATGAAGGCCAGCACGGGATACGGGGGGGGGGTAGCTAATACCACACCCAACCACCTTTGTCTCCGAAATGTTGATGTTAACACATCACACCAAGTACTCATTTGAGACTGAGTCTACCTACGGGAGGCCCAGTTCAAATATTCGACACTGTTATATATCGTGAGCAGGAATCGAACTTGAATTTCCAGTACCACTACACTTCCACTATCCATACACACGGGTACAACAACAACTACCATTCACCACTAAGTGGCTGTGAAGTCATCACGGTGCTTGTGCCATGCTAGGTGCACTTTGAGGCCACGTGAAGTGTCAAAGGCCCGTGAGCAGGAAATCACGGAAGAAACCCAGGTGCCATGAGTTAACTGAGATGACTGGCAGATGCACCAACTGTGCTCCCCACTGTGCCAATTTTCTGCATTTAAGACACCCGGCGCTCTGCTCATTGTTGAAAGCATCACTACTCTGCCCTCAGTTGTTGCTGGAGGGCGACTGTCTCCAACTCCCCAGCAGTGCCCTTCACAAACCTCCTCCACAGAGGACGATCTTGACACTGGTGGTATCAGTCATTTGAAGTCCAAACAACTCTAAATCCTTCTGTTTCACAATCAGTCCAAGTTTTCTCGAACCTGTGCCACACCTATTTAGCACCCTCTATCTGGCCAAACAGAAGCTGCTTGGGCATGCAGTGACTGGGCTGGTGGGCTACGTGGTGCAGCCAACGCAACCTTGCTTTCTGGAGGAGCTCACTGATGGGACTGTGTCCAGACCTTTCAAGGATTTGTGAGCTCCTAACACGATCCAGTCTGGTTAACCCCAAAGGATGGATCACATGCAAGCTCGCCAGAATGTTCCAAACCAACGCAGATCTTCATTTAGAGGGCCCCACGTCTTACAAGCATAGAGAGGAGAGGCCATAACTGTGGCCGAGCAGACCCAGGGCTTTGTTTGGAGCGACAAGCCAGGAAGCGTCCACAGAGTGTTACGCAGCTAATTACAAAATTATGCCACTCGACTGATACGGAGTGAGACCTCGGCTGCCAAAAACGGAGCTGGTAATAAGCACACTGGTACAAGCACACCCAGACATACCCATCCATAAACCCACATAACACTGCCATATTATACCGAGTGTATACATGCACTGAGTGCATGAAGGGTGGCAACAAATATACTGACCGCAAGGCTCCCCTTCCGCCGAACCACTAAGCTTTGAGTACATCCCATTGACACCCACCGAAATGTATTCCACTACAGCAGTTGCCGCTAAAAAAAATCCTGCATCTGAACGCAGGGCTTAACGCTTTCCATCCTATCATCCATGGCTATAAGATTACAGCTGTCGTCTCACAGAGCCATCCCGATAGCGCGTTACTAACACCGCATTTGTTGTCTTCTCTTGGTAAAAGGCTGTACTGCAACGCCACGGTATGGCACGGCAAGGAGGTTTTGCCGGCTGATCTGGTGCCAATGCCTCATCTCAAAACCAGCACTAGAGCACAAATCCCTAGGCCGTTTGCAGAAAGGCTACAACTCTCAAGGGTGAGCCTGGAGGAAAGCCAATAATTCACAACGAAGATAACATTATAATCCCTAGTGCAATTGTTAAATTAAAAAATAAAATCGGACATACACTCCACCGGGGAGGTCTTGAGAGGAAGGACTATACCTTTCTTGAGGCATCCTGAATCTTTACGGGATTAAAGACACTTTGAGAATTAATTATGGCATCGGTTCCTCGAGGCTGACTGGGAGTAGGGAGTTATAGTGGGGTCATGCAAAGGGGATGGCGATGGACCTGTTTTAAAATATAGTTATACACATATGTATGAAGCTCACTTAAAGTGTGTGCCTGATTAAACAACTAAAACATTTGGCAAATATGATATACACTGCATTCCAATGTATGGCATTGAAAATAACCTTGAGTAGCATACACGTAAAAAAATTAAGCTTATTGGATTTTACTTTAGCCTAAACATGTTTTCCTTTTCAACTTAATGCCATACACTTTGATGAAATACAAATGTTAAGTGAAGTGTAATATATGAAATATATTAATGTTCCATCACAGTTTCAATAATCACTCGCATGCTTGAGTTGACATACACATGGATGAGCTTGGGCCTAGTGGATCCAGCCAAGGTGGCACTGAACTTTGGATGCCCGACTCAATTACAAAATTTGGAGTTCAATTCTCTGAGAGGATTACAAATCCAATAACGCCACATAGGTCTAGAAAATGAATATCGATTAAAGTTCATGTTGTTGAACCAGGTGAGTAACACAAGAGACCAGGATAGTCTCAATTACAAGCGTAACTTGTCACAAAAATTATAAAAGAAAAACAAATAACACAAAGTCCAGCAATGAAGCAAATAGAAATCGGAGGAAAAAAACAACTGTGTCACACGAGAAAATCGAAAATATTGAACAAACATAAATCATTGTTATATAATATATTCACTGTCACGTAAGTTGGCTCGGTCATCACAGTGATCGTCCGATGGAAAGACTGGAGGGTATGTGGAATGTTCCACAACTGCCTAAGCAGGTAACTGTCTTGACAGATGAGGTCCCACCTGTATCTGTTCAGATGTCCACTGGTCGAGGTTGACCGACTTGACGCGTGCAATGTGAACTCCCAGGTTGCGGTGGATTCCCGCACAGCGGATGCAGATAAACACCCCCAGGTTCCATGACGCCCACCTGGGCCCTACCAGACGAAAAGAACATTCAACGTTATTCTACCGCACGTAATAATGAATAGCGATGCAGAGGTTTGGAGGGTAACATGCCACAGATCCCGCGGAGGAATACAATCCATACGAGGAATGCTTTGGCGCTGTACTCAAGGTGCAAATTGAAGGTCACCCAGTTGGGAGTCGACTAAAACATGTTTCCAGGTTTCAGAAAATGCTATTTTGTGAGAATGAGCTGTAACCACTTTGGAGAGATTGGCAACTGCCATAAGAATTTTGAATTCCTACCACAAGCTCAAGACCACCAATGGAGATGAGCAGTGCATTTCTTGGCCAGAGAGAGATTTTGACTTTTCTCCATAAATCCTGTGGTCAATTAGCTCATTCAATAAAAAAAATATCGCGCAACAATAATTTAATGTGTGGGCCCCAAGTATTATATTTTCGAATTCATCTAATTATCGTTTCAATTACAACAGTGTATGCCCCTGGATAAAAAAAATATACATACAAAGCCACCGCGAGGAAAGGCCTCGTCTCACATAGCTCATAGCAGCCATGTCAGAGCGACGAGCCAGCACTGCCAAGACGCTGAAGTTGAATTAAGATGGTCAAACGTTATTAAAGTGGCTTCTGGAGTGTAGTTGGTCTGGTCACAAAAGGACTACACTAAAAAAAACTCCTGCCTGAGACAAAAGCTGAGTGCGTGTCAACAGCCACATAAGTGTAAACATTTTAAAAGGCAGTATCTTCCTGCAGCAATAGCCACCGTCTGCAGACAGAACACCACAAAAACACGGATGCTCTACCCGTAGAGGCATTATGACATGTGACCTTGTAACGCTATCATTCATGCATAGTACAGCAACAATCAGTTAACAAGCATACCCAGCTATAACACAAATACTAGCATAAATGGACACCTCACATAATTTCAAATATAACCTTTAAGAATGTAGCCATAACAATGCACAACTTGACATTTATATTCATGAAATTCTGACACAGTAGCACAGGAACGATGGGGCTAAGGAGATCCATGTTATTTAAAGTGTGTGTGAGAGCAAGTGTGTGCACAACTACCAATGGGTCAGCAGAGAGCTTGGACCCGTCACTTTCAGGGAGGCTGTGTCCCACACTGGTACTGACACCAACAACAAAAAACTGCTTTTACGAATATAGACAATATGAATTTGTATTCATCAGTATCCATGCAGATGACATTCCAAACACGTAGCATCTCATACCCAAGCAAGACACCCTGATGAGGGTGAGGTTGTTGATAGGGACAGATCTGCTGAATTTCTCTGCCACCCCCCCGCCCCCCAAGATGCAATCAAGACCAATTGGCAGTGCATCGCAAACGTGTTCAATGCATCCCATTCCCATGTCGCTGCTGCCTTCCCAATAGTCTCCACCTGCAGGGCCATTGTACCCTGTCAGCGGGCACCAGTGCACCAACAGGAGCCATTGCCGGTGGGGAACTTGTCCATAGTGGCACAGGGAACAGCTCCCATTGTGGCAGTGAGTGACCCCGGCAGGGGCACGATCGATTCAGCAGGAACCGTCGATGGCTTTGTCAGGTACTGAATGGTGCAATGAATCTGGGCCGTTTATTCCCCCACAAGGAGAAGGAAGCCAGAATCAGCAGGGCTCCATGCACCGAAAGCAGTGCCGCTGCTGAGTGGGATAAATATTGAATTGTCTGCCGGCTGAACAAACCGGTCGTGTGCTTCTAGAAATTGTAGGCGCATGTCCATGTGCTTCTGGCACAATCACCTGAGATGTGCAGGTCGCCCAGGTAGGAATGTAACTGTAGACCTGCTTCGTTCAGTGCTTACATGAGCAAGATTAGGACTTTTGTATATAAACCGTGGCCAGGCCGAAGGGAAGGATGCTTTACTCAAATGCCTGATGCTCCATTATGAATTTGAAGAAGCATCAGTGTAGAGCTTAAACAGGATAGGGCAAGCGGCATCCTACAGGGTAACATATATCACCAAGTCCTTGTGCTAGTATAGTAGGTGAATAGTCTGCAAGGACCCAATTCTTGTGCTCTGCCTTCAGAAATGAGTTGGACATTCTCAGGTCCAGCCCAGCTCAGAATCCATCACTCTTCTTGGGGACAATGAAGCATATGTAAAAGGCTTCCTCCTCAGGATTACAGGTGAATAGAGAGACGGCTGTTAGCTGCAGCATGAGGTGAATTTCTGTCTCCAGGGTGGTTTAAAGAGCTGGGTCGCGAGAAAGTATTGTCGACTGGGGCAAGTGATCGGGGGGGGGGGGGGGCATTGATCAAAAAAGAGATGGAGTCTGTATCGCTCCTTGATGATATATAATGCTCATCTGCTCATGGTAGTTGAGCTCCATCTGTGGTAGAAATGTGAGAGGTACCTCCCCAAAATGGAACAAAGCAAATGAAGAGGAGGCCAATTTACTATGAGGGTTGGCGATGGCTACTGCTTTCTTGAGAATGCTTGAGATATACAGTATTTGTTGAAGGTCACTGTCTGCAGGTCTTGTTGAGTGCTGTAATAGGGCAACCCTGAGAAGCCAATTTTAAGTTTCATGGGTGCATTGCCCAGGCCTTGGATCAAAAGATATGAAAAGAAGGCCTGTGAGGAAGGCCATCCTCCAACTTCCTTGGCATTTGAAAAAGTTCCTTGTTTAACAGAATCTTAGCTGTTTAAATGCATGGCATTAAGTAACAGTTATGAGCCTAAGACAATGTTTGGCCTTTTTTGCCAATGACAGCAGCTGCCATTTTTTTCTGAGAGGGATAGAAGATCAAGTCCAACATCCACGGCCATCCCTCTGTAAAAAAGACTTAAATCACTTGTAATCACTGTTCACAGCTAGACTGTTGAATTTGCTGCAACCGTGTGACTTGGATTGAACATAATATCTTATGGAAGAGATTGTAAAACATCTTAAATTGTTGGATATGTGTGTGCTTTTTATCACACGATAAATACATGAAAATATTAATGTCATATGACACTAGATACATGTACAATGTACCCACATACATTAACATTTCCCATTCCATCATTCATCCTTCACTTCAACGATGTGCCTGTCGGGACGTCAAATATTTGCCACGGTTCATAAATGAGATGCAATGTCTCTGACAAAATAAAATGCAGTTAAAAGTAAAGCAACAGCACACTGAATATATTATATCGCTCCTCCAGTGGCCTCGTAATGAGCATGCAGTGTCTCTCACAGCTCTAATGGGTGTCACCCTGCACTGGCATGTCACTAGAACCGCGCTACAAGCATGACATTTCTTCTCAATGCATGTGCACAGCATGCAGATATGCATGAGCAGGATAAGCATCTGCACAACTAATCCATCATCATCATCAGCCATAATCAACCCCCTGTTGAATGAAAGCCTCCCCAAGCCGACACCATCTCTCACAGTCCTACAATACAACAATTCACCCAGCATCTGCCAACGAGTGGATTTCATTGCTCCATCTCCGCAGATGACATAGCCATCGGACACATTATCTCCTGCGGATGCCACTGTCGTTATTCTCACTATCCAACCATTGTCCCTTTCAGAAATGTGTCCTGCCCAAGGCCACTTTTCTTAACCATTGATATTATTACTAGTATTAACAGTAAGTTATTATCAGTACTTTATTCACGAATCCGCGTGTTCCTCGTTTTGTCTCTCAGTGTAATTCCAAGCATTCATTTCTCCATGCCTCTTAGGCTACTGATGACATTTTCAATCTTATTAATCGGTGCCCATGTTTTTGATCCATGGCATAGTGGGTAACATGCATTGATGTAAAATTATCTTATTTAG
Source organism: Lampetra planeri (assembly GCF_965212315.1). Taxonomy (NCBI): domain Eukaryota; kingdom Metazoa; phylum Chordata; class Hyperoartia; order Petromyzontiformes; family Petromyzontidae; genus Lampetra; species Lampetra planeri. The sequence goes on from NC_136120.1 coordinate 5,295,927, forward strand.
TCACATTGGCACACTGCTTCACATTATCAATTTGAGCTTTCCAAAAGCTTTGAGCTTTCCAAAAAGGCTCCAACTTGCTCTCGTGGCTGCTGTGCGTACGGCGACGGTGCTCGTATGCGACTACGGGACTCATTTCCCATTGTACTCGTTTGCATCAACATGCCGATCGCCTTTAGCGCATCTCTGACCCCGCCTACTTACCCTTGGGTGACACCCACCTCAAACCTATGTATAGCCTCTTGTTGCAACAGCCCTTTCTTGTTCAGCAGTTCTATGGCTGTATCTTCGTACCCGATGACGATTGCTTGTGTTGCGATCGAAACGTCGTAATTTATTACTTGTTTTTTTCTACCTACGTACCGAAAGAACCAAAGAGTATTGCTCTCATTCGCCTATTTATTTAATTATCATCATCTTTTATCTCAGTTAACCTTCAGTAAATGCCCCAGGAATACATAACTTTGAATCAGATTTAATTGATTAGCTCTGTGTACAAATGGTGATGTTCGACTGCCCTGCAGTAAGATAATTTGACAATCAAAGTCTAAACTCTCATCTGACAAGTGCATGAATGGTTCTTATATTTGTTCATGACCCTAAACCAATGGTGTAAATGCCACGTTCCTATGGCATGAGCCAATCTCTCTAGACAGCAACCGAAGTGAAGATCCAACACAATGTTTGGCACTACACATATATTAAAACATCTTCAAATGTTTTCATTTGTCAAAGCAATCAGGGATGACATATCATGCACGTATATATCCGTGGAAATTGTATAACATTGGTTTAACATGTAGGCTTTCACGACCAATATCATCCATAATACAGTTTTTTTGGGTTAGATTGCGTAAATATATAAATGTGTCTTTAAACCCGCCACCACCCGACACAGCCAATTAGTAAGCTTTGTCACGTAAACAGAACGTGCCAATTCGTTACCAGAACAACACACCGGTGGGTTGGAGAGCCAAGCCACAACATTTACCATCTGAGTACGATGTTTCACCAGTAATAACAACTAGCTTCATCAGGCTACAGCCAGATTTGTGGAGTTCACCTGTTTCGTTCCTTAAATAGAGGCGTAGATGTGATGACAACACTTGTGCACTCTTCTTGCGTAAAGTGGGGAGGAAGTATTGAATCAACGTACATTATGCATGCGCATTATGGAGCCCATTGATCTTGTACTTCTTGTCCATTGTGTGTACTAAAATAGCCGTACCCATGGTTATCCCGATTGAAGTATGGTGACCTGTAAATAAACAATGTATTATTTGATTATTCACTACCAAGCAGCACTATATCTGTAGCTATCCGAACGGTACAAATAATTTTTTTTTATCTCAATTGCGATATATTGTTTAATTAGTCTTGGTCAGTAGTAGCTAGTTTTGCACAGAGTTTCAACATTATCAAATCAATTGAGTGTCCTTGTTGGCACGTGTGTTCTGCTACTGCTGACAGTTTTATTTGGGAGAATTTAATATTTCTTTAGTGTTATTGTAGTCTCCTGCTGATCATCCGTCCTGTTTGCCCAACATAGCATTTGCCACAAATGCAATTTATCCGGTACACACCTTCTGTTGATACCTTCGGTAATACATCTTTTGTACCAGATATTCATTTCTGTCTTTTATGTACCTGCCAAATCTGACTCGGATGCTTTGTTTTTCCAAACATCTGGCTGGTCGCGAAAGTCTACGTGTTAATCTAACTAACCTCTATGGTAACATGTTGCCATCGTGAATTCTGTTTTTGAGGTCATCCAGATTAGTCGCTAATGGTGGCACAAAAACACGGTCTTTGACATATCCCCACAAGAAAAAGTCGCAGGGTGTGATGTCTGGGTATCTTGGGGGCCAAGAGTATAGCGCCAATTCTTGGGGTCCCTTGCGACCTATCCAACGTTCAGGCAGTGTGTCTTGTGAAAGACTGAGGCTAGGGGCTGTTTGTGCGCTGGGAGAGGCATCTAGCGGTAATCATTTGAAACTCTACGCCCCGCCCTTTCAAGTGGTAAGAGTTTCATTCATGGGCGGTTCGTGGTTGCAGACATATAGCGATTTCAAATCAGGTCGATGTCTTTAAACACCCTGTATATTAAGCTTAACCCTAATGATATTCTCAAAAGTTTTGATGTGACTTTTCTGTTCACGAGGGTTCTGGTCAACGAGTCAATTAAATTACTCGACACTCTAGAAACGAACACAGGTCTAGCCAAAGATATGCCACGACTAGCTGAACACTGTCTAAAGAACAGCTATTTATTGTGGAAAGGTGAATTATATAAACAAAAGGAAGGAGCAGCAATTGGCTCTCCTTTGTCTCCTGTGATAGCGAATTTGTGCATGGAAGATTTTGAAACAAAAGCAATAGCTTCAAGCCCACTAAAACCCTCTGATTGGTTTAGATATGACACATTGGTGGTCTGGCCACGCAGCAATAATACACTTAACGAATTTCGAAATCATCTCAACTCGCAAAACCCATCCATCCAGTTCACCATGGAAGTGGAAGCTGACAGAACTCTACCATTTCTGAATATTCTGCTCGGACGGGGTCAAAATGGTAAAATAACACACAGCGTTTACCGAAAGAAAGCGCACACCGACGCCTATCTGAATGCAGGAACATCGTCACCCCACACAAAAATCCACTCTCATCAAGACGCTCATTCATCGGGCTAAGAAAGTGTCAGATGGTTATAGTCTGAGAAGTGAGATTAAACATGTTAAAGAAGCGCTGCAATTGAATGGTTACAATAATGCTCCAATCAACAGGGCATTGAATGCCAAAACCCAATCAAATAACATGAGCATGGAAACTGCCTAAGTAATTAAAACGATTAATATACCAACTTAAAACTTTAGTGACTGCAGGAATTCATATTCTATGGTTATTTCGGTAAAGTCACGTAGATAGAAAAATAATAACAATCAAATAATAAAATGAAATTAAGTGAATAAAAAATAAAAAATATCACGACGTTTCGATCGCAAAATAAGAGGTCGTCATCAGGAACAGGGAGGTCAGCCTCTGAGGGCAAGCTGTTTATCAAGGTTTAGAGATGGGTGGGGCAGCTAATGTTAATGTAGGAGAGGGCCCCGACACCGGCAGTAGGTCTACACCAGGGGTCGGCAACCAAAATAACAAGAAGAGCCATTTCTTTCCAATTCGGTACAAAATTCAGTATTTCAAGAGCCGCAATGCATCTGAGTACATACTGTACATACGTACATATCGTCAAGAAGCAGCCCGTAAAGAGCCGCATGCGGCTCCGGAGCCATAGGTTGCCGACCCCTGGTCTACACCAATGAAAGAGCTGTTTATAAAGGTTTAGAGATGGGCAGGGCAGCTAATGTTAATGTAGGAGAAGGCTCTGACACCGGCAGTAGGTCTACACCAATCAAAGCATTGCACCTCCCTCCACACACCTACACTGCTGACCGTGGAGGTGGACAAGAAAATACAATAAAATAATAAAAATAAAACATAATAAAATACAACTCTCACGACGTTTCGGCCACATTATTTCCCTTCTACGTGACTTTATCGAAAGAACCAAGAAGATGAATCCCTGCAGTCACGAAATAAAACACAAATCAAGTCTTGACCCAAAGTGTTTGATGACATCTTTCCAATGATTGCTGAGTTTAAAACCGTCATCTCGGTTGAAATTGTGTCTGTGTCTGTATATATGGATGGCTTCATGAACAAATCTTTGTTGATAGCCAGTCGGCTTGCAAAGTACCATCGTCTTAGAGAAATCAATTTCATGTGAGCCAGCCGCATTAAAGTAATGATCAGCCACAACAGAAGAATTGGTCCTGCTGTGTTTCAGATCTGCCTTATGTTCACGAACACGGTCTGAGACATGTTATTTGGTTTCCCCAATGTAACTGCTGCCGCAGATACAGCTTAGTTTGTCGACGCCGGGATATTGCATGTCAGTGGGCAGGTAGGAACTTGGTTGGACAGCGCATTCGTGCGATCCGTGTCACGCGGCGCAAGCTGCGTGGGGCGGCACATCACGTGGTGCTGAGCCCGCCCGGGACGCTCTATGAAATACAAATCGAGGGCGTGGCTACGCACGACAGACAAATAATCCCTGGTGGGCAGTGTGGAACCTTCTTCTTGGTTCTTTCGGTAAAGTCACGTAGAATGGAAATAATAAATTAATAAAAATAAAACATAATAAAATAATTCTCACGACGTTTCAGCCACAACGCAAGCAGCCGTCCTCAGGTGAAGAACAGGTCTGTCGATAAGACAGAGTCTGAATGACACGTCCTAGGCTTGGAGCGTCTATTTAACCTGTTGTTCCTACCTGTAAAAGGACAATTTGCCAAAAGTGTGCATTTCATTTATATTCTTTCCCCGATTCAGATCATACCACTTACAACATTTACTGTCTACATGTATTAGCACATTTGAAACCAAAGTTTAGAGGTGACTAAAAAATAACATGAATTCTTTGACATCCTGAGTGGCGTAATATTCACGCTATTTATTTGCAAAGTCCACTACATTTTCCTTTTAGTGTTGTTCCAGATGCATTCTGAGTAAAATGGTAACTACACTTGCACTATATACCAAGCAAATGCATGTGACAGATGAGCTACATTATCAAAGCGCGAATGTTTTGCTCATAGTTTATGAATGTTACATTCATATGAATGTAAAAAAACATATCACATATTTAGAATTGATGCATCCATTTACCCCCTCCCCATTGACACTTTAATTAAGTATCGTATTACGATTCAGGTAAACATTTGATTCAAGAATGATACACTTTATGATTTCTTTTGTAACTAAAATGTCTTGTTTGTATTACTTGTGTCTACCCCGAGCAAATAATTTTCAGCAACTTAATGTGATACGTTCATACACACGATGTTCTATACAATAATGGGGAATATTAAAAACTATTTTAAGTGAAAAAATTATTGTTACATGCTGACCATAGATGATTATGAGGGGGGCATTGTAAATGTAGTCCAATTAAAATACAAATACATTTGTAAATCTCTTATTTTATTAATTATTAACGCTAGATGTTACTTAAAATGAACATTACCTTTGGCATTAATGTAGATGCTAAAAGCCTGACATTTTTACAACATTCCGATGTTGCGTTTAATATTATAACACCGGAACGCGAGCAAAAAAATGCCACGCGTTTTTGCATGACATGTTTTAAAATCTAAACACTTTGGGAGTTGGCAGCAGAGGTAAGCAGTCAAAAAGGCATAAAGATGAAAACGGAATTTTGAAATTCAGTCCGTATGTAAAAATTACATGTAAGAATGTGTACCGAAGTTATGAGTGTATTAAATGTTTTCAATGTACATTTTCACCTCATTAAATGTTTTCACCACTTCTTGCACAATTCCATGTGAAAACAGCCGGGCAATAACTACTGCATACAATCGTTTAGAATGAAATGCGATCGCTACCACGGTCTAATATATTCCTGAAATATTTTTTATCAGTCTAAAGTGAGCAGTGTACAGTTTACAGATATGATGAAAGTTTGGAGTTTTAAGTTTTTTCTAGAACTTAAAAATTATCAGTTAAAAACAAAAGCGGCCGCAGCATAGAATACAAATACAAACACCCCTGGACTGATGTAAATCTCAAATACAGCAAACACTATGCTATGGGGGGGGGGGGGGTAACCGGAGTCCAAATCCTATACGAATCCCCTAGGGTCAGCAGACAACAATTTATACACAACCTAAACCCAGGGCTTCACTGCAAACTCGAAAAAGGAGAGATCTTTTATCCGACTGAGGTGTAACCCCTTTTACTCCGATTTTTCAAAAGATAGGAAAATGTACAGCATTGATGGTTCACTTCCCCATGAAAGGTAAAGGTGCAGCCCTGCAATTACATCCTCACATCACTGCTGGAAGAATGGCCTCCACTAGAAGTAGCTCTGCAGAGCCCCTCTAGAGGGTATTTGGCCGACTCTCCCATGCTTGCCAGGAGCCTTAGAAGAGGGGGGGAAGGGGTACCCACACATTACCTCACCACACACACGTGACCTCCCGATCGGCTATCTGTGGTTAACCCATTAATACTGCTGGGTAGACAGAGATCATGGGATTTTATAAATGAGCACCACTGCTTCAACTGGATTGCCAATGTGCTAAGCATTATACCACAGCACCATCCTGCCATAACCACCTAGGAATTACCATAAGGCAGGGCTGTCTGCTGCAATATAGACATTAAATTCATAGTGTGTGGACCAATGTAAGCCAAATTGGCATTTCTATGGCAGAATTTTAAACTTGTTCATAAAAATTAATTTGTATGTAAACACATATTTCTGAGATATATATCCATCAGGGGTGGCATTAAAATAACATATTACTATTCTGTTGCTGCAGATTTCATTGAACCCATGGCTAACCTGTGGTGTCCTCGCCTATAAAACTCTGGCCACTCACTGACATTTGCAGCTGGGTATGTCTCACTTCTGAATCATATTGAGTATAAAATACATCTGTATCTCACGTGCTGCATACGGCTTATAAGAGTGGGAATCCAACAGTCGCCGTTGATATGGGGGACCGTACAGCGAATCCTGTAATCTGCGGCGGGCCACCGGGGAGGTTACACTATAATCTACTGGGGGAAAAAAATCACGCCAAAGCGGTGGGCTGCGGATTACTAGAGGAATTAACCACGCAATGCCATTGATCCGCAAAAAATGTGCAGATTACAAGGCACACGACTGTTGGCTATATGTTATAGCCCGCACCTCTGGTTAGCACAGTTGGCTCCATATATTGCCAAAGAAGTTCAACGTACATATCATCTTAAATAAATTCACAGATTATGAGTTTACTACTTTTCTAAAACCCAAAGTGCAAACCTGCCATATAGGTCTATGTTAAAATATAGATATATGTGCATTTTATTACACTTCATGTCCAAGTCTAAAAGAAATCCCAAAATATGTTTCCAGCAAGTGTACACAAACATTTAATTTATTATTTATGTACAAATCGCATTGAATAGACATGAATCAGTATATTGTTAGAGTATTATTGGATTGTGCTGGCAAAATCCACACCTTCGATTAGCACATATGGCGTGAAAGAAGTTCAACATACATAATTAAAGCATGTGATATTAGATATATTTATAATGTGGATGTGAGCTAAGTAACTGCATTATCGCTGGCTGGGTGTGTGCCTGTGTGTGTCCTATCTGTCAGCTCCATCTTCTCCCTCCATCCGAGCCAATCTATCCTCTCTATCCAATCTATCTTAGCAATCCCTTCTATCTTTTATAACCGTGGCAGCTTATATGTCCTGCCTTCCCCTATCTACCATTTAAGGAAAAATTTGTTCATACCAATGTGTGCAGGTTTTCATATATGTGTAATAAACGACTCTGGACCACGATGTCTGGCTCAGTGTCCTTTATTATTCGGTTCGTGCTGTACACCCACACAGCTGTCTTGACTCGGTAGCTTCTCCACGGTGCTGACTCCAATGTCAGCCCGATCCACAACAGCAGCTCCGCTGCTGTTTCTCTCACACAGCCCCCTTTGGCTGTACTCGCTGCTGCTCTTCTCCCTCCGCAGCTCTCACAGCTTCTTGCTCTCTCTCTCTCTCTCCGCAGCTCCTCCTGGCAGCCACACCGCTGCCTCTAACACACAGCCTTCCTGGCTGTACTCTCCTCTCTCTTCGTCGCTCCTGCGACTCTCTGCAGCCCCACCGCTGCCTCTAACACACAGCCTTCCTGGCTGTCCTCTGGGGTCGGCCCCCGCTCGCCGGCGGTGCCTCCCTCCTCTCGTTCGCCCTCGTGGCCTCACCCTTTTCCATTCACCACCGGACTGCCTTCCTCTTCCGGTTTACCCGCTTAAAGCCCCGAACCTTCCCCCCACGTCACATGACTCCACCCCCCGTGACGTCACCTCCGGAAGGTCGCTTACGCCCGCATTACACCACCCTCCCCCGTAGAAAAATCCCAGCCGACCTCGGCTGACCAATAGCAAATCGTAATGCGGCGAACCGAGCTTCCCCCCCTAAAGGACACTAAGCATTTAATGTAACAACAAGAACAACAACAACGCAAAGCACAACAACGCACATCCGCATGTCGTACACGACAGCCCCCCGGCCCCAGGATAGAGATGATGTATTTCCGGGCCGCTTAAGAAACCCCCAATAATTACCCAAATAACCGCGATGGACGCCCCAGTATTTACATTTGAACAGCAATATTATTTACACGTGAAAACAACAACAACAAAAAAATTTCTGCTCTTACCCACCAGCAGTCTTCCCTTGAGGACCAGCACAGACCTCAGTCGTACACAGCATGTACCCACAGTCACTCTCAACAACCAACAACCCCTAATCGCACACCCTCGCGTGGAGAGCCACGCTCCCCAGCGGTAACGTTTAACTCGCCGTAACCCTCACCGTGGTCGTCAACCCACGGCAACATCCATTTAGCATACTCTCGGCTAGTGCCATTTCGGGGATGAGCAGCACTCGGCCATGCTCCTCCCTTACTATCCCATCAGCGATGGACACACACCAGCCTCTTATAGTCTGACGCTTTATAGCCAAGGGAAGATCAATCCCTCGGCAAGGCCAGATATCAACGACCCCCCCCATGGGGTAATGTTCTCTTATAGAGACAATAACGCCCTAACCCAAATCCCGTGAGCCCCCGGTACACCAGGTTCAGTCTGCCACCGCACAACTGAACCATGACTCCCCGAGCCATATGAGCACACGGCCCATTAGTTTAAGACATACCACGGAGGTCTCGCCTCCGGGCTGTCAGGTCAGCCATCAGCCCTAGGCCGACGTGACCACCACTCGTGCATCACCCAATCAACAATGGCAGGCATAACAGATGGAATATTTGCCCCACCGAGGTTTTTCCCGCGCGCTCAAAATGGCGGCCCCCTTCGCCCAGCGCGTTCGCGCAATATCTCGCGCGCACTCAAAATGGCGGCCCTTTCCGCAAAGCGCATCGACGCCATACCCCGCGTGTGCGCAAAATGGCGGCCCAACGTGCGAACACGTGGCCAGTTTTCTCCATTCGTGCACCCCAGCTTCCCTTTTGCTGGGGGTCACAAATTGCTTCCCCCGTCTTATTGTAACAATCCCAACAACAATAGACGCACAGCCCCAGCTTGCTGCGCGCAGCAGTCATATCGGGGAATTTTTAACCAATATTTTACCAACCACATTGGTTACACAACCCAACTCGCAAAGCAACTCGTGGCTGCATGCGACCAACCGAATACGCGCCGCAACTTGGCGCCAATTTACGGTCCCCTTAGCATTAACCTTTGAGACACCCACAACGGCGTCATCACGCACCCCCAAAGCGCGCTCTCTCTCTCACAAAGCGCCGTTACCCATAATATACACAAAATCGCGTGTACATAACATCCATACGACCAAATAATAGGGTCCCCCTCGAATTTGTTACCAATTTCCAAACAGGTACGCACAATTAATAACATCCCAACCCCAATAGTCAATCAATGCATCGCACCCCATAACCGTACAGAACGGTGTAACAGCACATACAGTCAGCATATCGCGATCACACGCGCACATTTAAGCACAATAGCAACCCGATCTGCAGGTAACCAACACACCATTAATCCAGTCGTAACATTGCAGCAACAACACAAATATTCTCTCTCTTGCAACAACCACATCGCACATAGCACCTCGCAGCACAATACACCAAAAAAATGATATACATTTTCCAATTAAGCCCATCGCACAAGGTAACCCACGAGATGATACAGCGCAAGATACCCGACGCTCCCGAGTTAATAATTAACTTCGCCATCAATATAACAACTCCACACCGCAGCGCACACACACAATTTAACACTCAGCAAGCACAGCATACTCTCCGTCCATTCTCAACACACGTACACACTTTAATTGACACCGAGCAACAAGCAGATAGCGCGTTCATCGTTATTACACACACATACACACTTTCCGAACCGCGCTCCGCACAATCGAGTCATGAGAGAACAAAATCGCCCCCACCCGGCCCTCGAAAGATGGGTGAGGTGTGTGTAAAGGCCGGTTGCGTATCGTTACGACCCGCCCGGGGCTGCAGCAAGAAGAGGATGGCAGGGCGGCAACTTGAGTCGTCTCGCAGAACTCGTTCGGCGACTTGACTGCTCCGTTGTCACGCACCCGAGCCAGGACGGGAGAGCTCCCGCCCCAGCAGCTGTAGCGTCGTCGTCCTCTCCTCGCAGCTTCCCCTCGCAAAACAGCAGCTCACAGCAGGCTGCTCTCCCCGCGGCACCTCCAGATGGCAGCGCAAGGCTGCCTCTCCGCCGCGATGTTGAAGATGGCGGCGTCTCCCCGCCGCGGTGAAGACAAGATGGCGGCTTCCCGCCGTTTCTCCCCTGCCACGCCCAAGATGGCGTCTTCGTGCCACGTGGCAGATGGCGCTGGCAGCGCAGGCAAGGCGTCGGCCTGCAGACCACCATCGGCTTCCCCCACTGCCGTCGTCGGCGTGGTGAGCTCACACGGTTTCGCCAGCACGATTTTCCAGGTCTCCAGCTGCGCCATCTGTCTCAATCGTAAGTCGGATGATGTAGCAGATGATGGCACAGGAATATTCTTTCTTCCGAGCCGTCTTGACAAGCCGTTTCACTTCTGACACCAGTGTAATAAACGACTGGGGCACGATGTCTGGCTCAGTGTCCTTTATTATTCGGTTCGTGCTGTACACCCACACAGCTGTCTTGACTCGGTAGCTTCTCCACGGTGCTGACTCCAATGTCAGCCCGATCCACAACAGCAGCTCCGCTGCTGTTTCTCTCACACAGCCCCCTTTGGCTGTACTCGCTGCTGCTCTTCTCCCTCCGCAGCTCTCACAGCTTCTTGCTCTCTCTCTCTCTCTCCGCAGCTCCTCCTGGCAGCCACACCGCTGCCTCTAACACACAGCCTTCCTGGCTGTACTCTCCTCTCTCTTCGTCGCTCCTGCGACTCTCTGCAGCCCCACCGCTGCCTCTAACACACAGCCTTCCTGGCTGTCCTCTGGGGTCGGCCCCCGCTCGCCGGCGGTGCCTCCCTCCTCTCGTTCGCCCTCGTGGCCTCACCCTTTTCCATTCACCACCGGACTGCCTTCCTCTTCCGGTTTACCCGCTTAAAGCCCCGAACCTTCCCCCCACGTCACATGACTCCACCCCCCGTGACGTCACCTCCGGAAGGTCGCTTACGCCCGCATTACATATGCATAACAGCACAACTGATAAATGATGGAAAACGTCTCCAATTCACTGCACGTAATAACTTTCAACATAATGCAGTAATTATAGTTGCATAGGAACAGAGATAATGGTGCCAACTTAGAAGTCCTTCATCCATCAGTGAACAGAAAATGGCTGAATGTACAACATAAAATATGGAAATAAAGCACTAATCTGTTTGTCAGTAATAGCTTATTTTGTGCTGCTCTATTACCCCATACCAGCAACGCAGTGGTATTAACCATAAGAGTATTATTGTTACTATCTATCCATCTAATCCTCTACTCATGAGCTATACATACATTGGCTTTGTAACATTTCAAAGACTTTAATGTGATCGAGATGGGGAAAGAGTTAAAAAGCTCTATTTTTTTTTACTCTGCAGCTATATTCCAGGCAATTCCCAGGTCATGCCCTTGACTATTCCATTCACAGTGGTTTATCGCCCTTTTCTTTTCGCTCTCCTGTTGGTTTGGGATGTAGTATTCCAGTGGTGAAGGCCACACAAATGTTGAGATTTAACAAGGCTAAGGCATGCTACTCAGAGGAATGCCATTTGTTTAAGGTGGTGAGAGCTTGCAGATATTCAATCGGAAATGAAAGAGAGTCCTTTGTAACGACCGTTATGTAGGGTAAAAAGCGTAATATTTTTCATCGTATTCCAAGCACGATGGACTTACTTTTGCTTACGTTGAGGAATATGTATAAAAGGTTCCTTAACCACAAGGAATATATATATACATACTGTACACAGGTGACATCAAACAACAGCTAATGATATCTGGTTGCTTATCCCGAAAAATCTAATTGCTAGCTTTGTGAAAGCCATTGAACATTTTATATATGATGCAATGTATCATAAAGGACAATTGTTCCTCCTCTGCACCCCAGAACACACAGTGAGAGTGTGGGAACATTCCATGATCTAATGTTGGTGAATGAATGATATTCAAATAGATATACACACATTTTAAAAAAATATATATAAAAAGTACAAAAAACACACTTTTTAAATGATTATTGGGCAGTGTAAGAATCCGAGCAACTTGCAGTGCAGATCAATAACAGGCATGAGTAATTAAAACTCCAAGCAGCCTGAGAAAGAGGACCTTTACAGAGTCTTACACGTGGTTTTGGCTACTTTATACTGAACGGAAATGCAAGGCCAGTGACACGAGGTACTGTTAATATAAAGGGCACCATCACATGGAGACCCAAGTAATGCTAAGAAGAATGAAACGTTAAAACAGTCAAACACATCAGACTGAATACACATGGTAGTGTAACAGGGATGCATGCAACAGAGATATAAAAGCGAAACATTGTCAAAGGCCCCTTTGTACTATTTTTCTGTGGCAGCTATGGCAAATATAGACAACTGACCATCTCCTTAGAAGAATATGAAATAATTGTGTGTCGGGGTATAATGCTGCATTGAGACTACATAGCTTAAACTAGGTCTGCAACACACTACTTGTTAGACATGACCTTTGTGATATCGGTTTGCAAAGTTAAAGCACATCATTTTGTACGTGGCACCGACTTTATTAAAAGAAAAGTGCTTTGATAAGGAACTAGGCTGGGGAACTTTATAAGTCACACTTCTGATGGGAATCTGGGGATATGCTAATGTCAAGAGGGGCCTCTACAAATGAGCAGGCACATCATGTTGCTATAAAGACCGAGTGTGAGAGTTGGTGTCAGAATGCCAAACAAGTAAACCCGTAAAAACAAAGTTTTTCACTATAAATCCTTTATATGCGTGGCGGCTAGAGTCCTCTCGTCCTCTGGCTTGAGATGGCTGCCACTTATGGGTCAGATGATTGTCTGCCACCATTAAGCAATTGGTAATTAAATATTTAATTTGTTTTCCCTAAACAGTGTAAAATTTTGGATTTTTTTTCACGAAAATTAATTGTCACACACAACGAGTCTGTGTGGAAAATGTCAGCTCGATTGGATCACGGGAAGTGGGTTAAAAAACGAGCGAAAGATTTGCACGGTCCTAAGCAAGCAAGCGAACTTAATATAAAGGATTTTAAAATATATTCGCCTGTGGAGGACGCGGGGATCGATCCCGCGACCTTTGGCATGGGAAGCGAGGGCGCTACCAACTGCGCTACTCCGCCACGGCCTGTGGAGGGGTTACGCTCTGGGCTCTTACACTCTGACGTTCAGCCAAAGCCATGAATGCGTTCTATTTGAATATATGTAAAATAATGTTTTTTTGCCTAAAAAGTGTAACATTTTGGGATTTTTTTTTCACGAACAATAATTGTCTGGCACAACGAGTCTGTGTGGAAAATGTCAGCTCGATTGGATCACGGGAAGTGGGTTAAAAAACGACCGAAAGATTTGCACGGTCCTAAGCAAGCAAGCAAGCACGCGAACTTAATATAAAGGATTTAAAAAGGGCTTCATTCCAACAGCAGTGGCAGGAAGATAAGGTGTGTCTATTTATCTTCTTGGTTCTTTCGGTAAAGTCACGTAGAAGGAAAATAATAAAATAATAAATAAAAACATAATAAAATAATTCTCACGACGTTTCGGCCACAACGCAAGCAGCCGTCTTCAGGTGGAGAACAGGTCTGTCGAGAAGGCAGAGTCTGAATGGCACGCCCCAGGCTTGGAGCGACTATTTACGCTGGGATGGAGGGGCGAAGAGCGTCTTGACAAAATAATTTGCATATCAAGATGAATTTTGCATATTTATGGGAAATGCAGATATGCGATTAGTACTACTTGTGAAATGCGTAGGAGGTTTGGCGAGGGGTTTAAAGTCATTATGCCCATGCATTATGCAGGATTAGCAGTATCAAAGGGAGGGAGTAAGGTTAGAATTAATAAAGGGAAGGAATGTTAATAATATGGCACCGCAGCAACTAATATGCTTATAGACTATACATTGTAATATTACACTATGTATTATTCTACCCAACCAACTGTATACCACACTGCTATATATTCACTATAAATTACGATACTATATATTATCTTATACATTGTATTAAACATTACACTTTAATACTATTTATTATTATACAATATGCTATACACTATACCATTGACCGTCGCGTGAAAGTACTAAGAGGAAGCAATGAAATATGTCAATGGGAGAGTGGTGATAGGAAGCTTGCAGCGGAGCAAAGAATCCATTCCCTGTGGAGTGCATATCAAGAGGAATTTAGAATATTTATGGGAAATGCAGATATGCGATTAGTACTACTTGTGAAATGCGTATTTCACAAGTAGGGAATGGATTCTTTGCTCCGCTGCAAGCTTCCTACCACCACTCTCCCATTGACATATTTCGTTCCTTCCTCTTAGTACTTTCACGCGACGGTCAATGGTATAGTGTATAGCATATTGTATAATAATAAATAGTATTAAAGTGTAATGTTTAATACAATGTATAAGATAATATATAGTATCGTAATTTTATAGTGAATATATAGCAGTGTGGTATACAGTTAGTTGGGTAGAATAATACATAGTGTAATATTACAATGTATAGTCTCTAAGCATATTAGTTGCTGTGGCGCCATATTATTAACATTCCTTCCCTTTATTAATTCTAACCTTACTCCCTCCCTTTGATACTGCTAATCCTGCATAATGCATGGGCATAATGACTTTAAACCCCTCGCCAAACCTCCTACGCATTTCACAAGTAGTACTAATCGCATATCTGCATTTCCCATAAATATGCTAAATTCCTCTTGATATGCGAATTATTTTGTCAAGACGCTCTTCGCCCCTCAATCCCAGCATAAATAGTCGCTCCAAGCCTGGGGCATGCCATTCAGACTCTGCCTTCTCGACAGACCTGTTCTCCACCTGAAGACGGCTGCTTGCGTTGTGGCCGAAACGTCGTGAGAATTATTTTATTATGTTTTATTTTTATTATTTTATAATTTTCCTTCTATGTGACTTTACCGAAATAACCAAGAAGATGAATCCCTGCAGTCACGAAAGCTTTAAATCGAAATGTGTCTATTCAAATGCAGAGGAATTAGCAAAGTGCCTCAACAGCTCCATTTTCATCAAAACGGCAGCTTCTTGTCAACATCAATAAAACGGTACAATGTTGGAAAACAATGCTTTTAAGTGACTCATTTGGCACAGGAAATGCTTTATATGTCCTTGGAAGCCACTATTCTCCTCATTTTGGAGCAGCAAACATGGTCAGCATAAATCATGCTTATTCATCTACAGTTGTAATCGTAAGATTGGTGACTGTTTGGCTCAAGGGGCTAACAGGTATGTTAAGTTACTAATTATACAATATGATTAAAACAAACAATTTGCATTCATGTAATATCTAAATGCCACTGCATCTCAAGGTGCACCATGCAGTACCTGTATTGAAGGACCAAAATAACCACTGCAGACAAATGCAATTCATTTCTGGTCAGTTTGATGGTTTCAGACAAGTTAAAATAAATTAGGAAAAAAATGTTAAATTGCCCTTTGCAATGGAAACAGTTTTAAAGGTATACGAAATTGAATACATGCGACTGCAATGAAAGCTCTGTTTCGGGCAGCTAAGTTGGTCAAATGAGGAACATGAGACAGTTATGTGACACCATGTTCCAAGGATGTCACATGTGAGGATTTGTGATACTTTGTCACTAGAAGTTTTATAATTTAAAAAAGGTTATGTTAAATTACCACAAAAAGCAATATTGGTGAAAAACCATTTTAAAGCAAAGACCATAATTGCTTATCACCAAAGAGATCTCTAAGACGCACATATCTCAACGTACGTGCTCAAAATTATATGGAGCAGATAGCATCCAATTTCCTGCTCTACCTTATAAGCTACTGCCTGGTTCCAAGTAGTCATTACTTTTGAAAGCATATGTCACTGTTTTATCCACACCTCTAATACTGATGTTTGCTTTACACAGATATTGAAAGTCACTTAATCTGGTGACTTAATCAACAAAATGGTAGGCACATACATATATTTGCTTTGTGGAATTTGAGTTTAGAAAAAAAAAATATTAGGCATTAGGCAGCAAGCAACGCCAATTTAATAACTGTGACAATCACAACACTTTTCATTTCAAACGTTTCTTCAGAAAAGGGAGCAGCCATTGTAAAGCACGTTTTAATCCCGATTATCTACTGCAAAAAAGCACCATGCTATTTCCATAAGAATGAACGGGCCTACATCTGCAGAATTATTGAGATTATCTTTAATCGCTCTTAGGAAAGCTTCTCGTGTATTATTCACTCTAAATACTATATTAATGCACTTTCAGTTTATCATAAATTCTCAGTGTCCTTGTAGTAACCTGAGCATTGTGAAACAGTTTATTTCACATATTCTATTTGAAATAATAATTACTCTAAAACAATAATAAAATATCCTGAACAAAAACCGTTAACAGCAGCATTCCATCATGGCACCACTGTTTGAACAACATTCATAACATTAAACACATAAACCAAATTCCTCTAAACCATGGTGGGTTTCAATTGCGAAGTCTATTATCTGTGTTTCTCAATGATGTCAAACAGAAATCTGCAGATAAATAAGAGTGATTTCCCAAAACTTCGATTGCACTCATCCTTATCGGTAGAAACGCTTCTGCTAACAGGAGTCATGCCTTCAAAGGCGCGTAGACATATACCAACTCAAACGCCTCCTCGAAGCCCTACCCCAAGACAATTCTCCTGTCAGGAATCAGGGTCACAAACAAATGTATTGCGTCAGGTATTTTTTCCTCTCTCGTTTGGACTGTTTCTAAAAAAAATCCAACTCGTTTGTACCGCTTTCTTCACCACAAAAGCCTCAGTTGAGCATTATCATACAATTTAGAATAATCTTACATAATCGATTCTTACAAGCATGAATCAATGCATGGCTCTTGGACGTTACAATCAATATTAATTGATAAATTTGTGCTTCTCTACATGTTGACTGCTTCATCCACGAGAAAGCAACTTTATCAACCTCCCGACCAATAAACAGAAGCTTACCTTCAAGTCATGCATACCACAGCAGCCTGAGACATTTTAATTATTATATATTCATCAATGTCTAAAATTAATTAGTTCACTAAAGCAAATTATGGACATTAATAATTTACAAGATAATATCCAGACACTGCACCATACTGTTTTTTTATTAATTGTAATTTAATGCAAGGCATGGTAACACATGCTTGTAATAAAGGAACAAGTGACCTGGGGACACGATGCAGCCATAATGGGCACAAGACATCTATAAATAGTATCAGACATTCACAATACTTCATCAACATATAATTGTTGAGTGTTTTAAATGAACTGAACATATATATAAATGTATTAACTGAGAAAGTGCACGTTTCACTTGTATGTCTTGATAAAATTATTATATTATTAACATTAACCCCAACCCGAATTTCCAAATGCATGAGCAACATATTCTTCCAATGTCCAGACCAGCCATGGTCACATCAAATTAATATGCATTTCATGCAATTCTTTTAGAAGAACATAAGACCCTAAGATGTTTGCATACAAAGACCATTCTGGCCATCTGGCCATCTGGCCAGAATGGTCTTTAATGTGGAATTCTGCAATTCTGTGAAAGCCATTAAATATGTTTGCCAATACATCAACAAAGGCTCTGACATGGCTGTGTTTGCCTTACAAAACAGAGGGGCAAAGTGTGGATGTGGTTAAACATGTTGTCCAAGGAAGATACATTAGCAGCAATGAGGCCAATGGAGAATTCTTGGCTTCCCCATCCATGCGCGTTCCCCCAGTCATCCATTTGGCAGAGACAAAGGCGGCCGGGCGTGGTAAATCCAAGTCCCGGGTGAAGCCGGGTAGTAAAGCTAGTAACACATATATATAAACACCCAGCTCTCTCATTCTGTCACTCCGTGACTGTGATTAACATGGCACGGATTGGTTGAAGTGCGTCACGTGACCGCGATCAAGCAGCCAACCAGAGGCGCGCCCCTCCCAAACATGTATGCTCCAGGATTGGTTGAAGTGCGTCACGTGACCGCGAGCTGCCCACTTCGTGTTGTTGTGGTGCGCCCCGCACCTCGGAGCCCCGAGAAGCAGAAACATCACGGCCACAGCACCGGAGACGCAGTCACGGAAAGCTGACGGTCGATCCACTCACACACGGCTCACTCATACACACAGCTCACTCACACTCACTCACACACAATCGCATGCAGCTCAGAGGAGACGGGTGAGTGAGAGTGAGGGAGAGCCACGCTCTCTCCACTGCTGCCCTGAGGGAGAGCCGCGCTCTCTCCACTGCTGCCCTGAGGGCGAGCCGTGCTCTGTCCACTGTTGCCATGAGGGACCCCTGTGCTCTCCACTGCTGGCTTCAGGGAGAGCCGCGTTATCTCCACTGCTGCCCTGAGGGAGCCAGATGCACTCTCTCCACTGCTGCCCTGAGGCAGAGCCATGCCCGCTCCGCTGCTGCCCTGAGAGAGAGCCGTACTACGTCCACTGCTTCCCTGAGGGAAAGCCGCTGTCTCTCCACTGCTGCCCTGAGGGAGAGCCGTGCTCTGTCCACGGCTGCCCTGAGGGAGAGCCGCGCTCTCTCCACTGCTGCCCTGAGGGAGAGCCGCTGTCTCTCCACTGCTGCCCTGAGGTAGAGCCGTGCTCTGTCCACGGCTGCCCTGAGGGAGAGCCGTGCTCCGTCCGCTGCTACCCTGAGAGCCGCGCTCTCTCCACGGCTGCCCTGAGGGAGAGCCGCGCTCTCTCCGCTGCTGTCCTGAGGGACCCCCGTGCTCTCCACTGCTGGCTTGAGGGAGAGCCGTGCTCTCTCCACTGCTGCCATGAGGGAGCCAAACGCACTCTCTCCACTGCTGCCCTGAGGCAGAGCCGTGCTCGGTCCACTGCTGCCCTGAGGGAGAGCCGCGCTCTCTCCACGGCTGCCCTGAGGGAGAGG
Organism: Lampetra planeri; assembly: GCF_965212315.1. NCBI lineage: Eukaryota > Metazoa > Chordata > Hyperoartia > Petromyzontiformes > Petromyzontidae > Lampetra > Lampetra planeri. The sequence continues at coordinate 5,315,111 of NC_136120.1, forward strand.
CGTGCTCTGTCCACTGCTGTTCGGCGGCGCCGCAGCCTGTGGTTGTTCGGGGGTGCCACAGGTACAACCACATACTATGTTGTTGGGGGACGCCTAACCTAGTTCAATATAATAGCGCGCTTTTGACTATATCAACTCACACGCATTCGGTGGGGGGGACGGCCCCTACCAAGTCACACGCGTTCGGTGGGGGGGACGGCCCCTACCAACTCACACGCGTTCGGTGGGGGGGGCGGCCCCTACCAAGTCACACGCGTTCGGTGGGGGGGGCGGCCCCTACCAAGTCACACGCGTTCGGTGGGGGTGAGGGGCCATTTCACTTTCGTGTCGACACTGCGCGAGGTAACGCACATGAATTCACAGCTCCCTTCAAACATACATCTAACTTTCGATTTTAAGCTTTCATGACTGCAGGGATTCATCTTATTGGTTCTTTCGTGACTTTACCGAAAGAACCAAGAAGATACATCTAACTTATTTCTCTCATTTCTATTTCTGTTTTTAATAATACAGTGTACACATTAACCAGTGTTTTATGACAGTATACACGATGTAACACGCTTTTTCCCCTGGGTACTAGCTGTTATATTTAATTTCCTTAAGACAACAAAGTTCAGCGAATGTGTCTTTTTGCCCACAAACTTTCCTATTATGACTTTTTTACATGTATTTTTCACTTTCGCTCGCTGCTAATTTTTTACACAAGATGTTTCATTATAGGTTCGATGTGTGTGTGCGCTGCAATGTGCAGTAACGCTTCTGGAAATTATATTGCAATGCTTCAGCATTAATTAAATAACTATCTCCATTTCGCCTTCGCTGGACAAATTGCAAACCAACATGCAGCAACAACATTGTCAACGTACTTTATTAATTCACTTTTTTAACACATTAATTTAACTTATTTCCAACTTTCCCTAACGTCACGTACGTTGCTTCTTTCATTACTGTCACCGACATACACCAATTGCCATTACATTTTTAATGTGACTACTAAATAAATAAATACAAATACTATTACAATTATAAAACACTTCCACTTCTCTACACTGCAGCCTCCTTCTTGATCGCACTCTGTGTACTGGCAGTCTGATGTGGCCTGTTGCTTGCTTAGGGGCCGTCCATAAATGACGTCACGCCATTTTGGACGATTTTGACCCCCCCCCCCTCGTCACACAGCGTCACAAAAAGTCAGACCCCCCCTCAAATATGACGTCACAAAGCTCTGCCACCCCCCACAAAAATAAAACATGCTTCAAATCGCTTTAAACTATTGTCATTGTAGTGCGTATTTAATGTGGCGCTGCACTCTGATGTAGGAGAAAACATTTATTAAAACATCTATTTAATTAAGTTGAACGTGTTTATACTGTAATAATTAAAAGTTGCGCATTTAGATGTGACGTCACATTTATCCCCCCCCCCCCCCCTCGTCACACATCGTCACAAATGTCTGACCCCCCCCCCCCCCCCTAGGTGTGTGACATCATTTATGGACGGCCCCTTATTAATTAAAGTCGCTGCACTGGCAGTCTATTCTCTACACTGTTAATATTGCTATGAGGCAGGGTGAGTGTATGCCAGTCGATAATGTGCACTGTTGCCCGGTTCTTTACCTCGGTCAGTGTACTGCCACTCTTTCATGTAGACTGTAGCCTGCTTTATAAGCTGTTGACCGAATTGCCAGCTTATTATGTCGACTGCAGCAATGCTTATGTAATTGAGTCAGCGTACTGGCAGTCTATAATCTAGACTGTAGCCTGCTTCTTAACTTAAGTGTGTGGACTGCTGCTCTATAATGTAGACTTATTCTAGCTTCTTCAATGCATTTCTATTGTTTTGTTTGCTCACGTCACGCTATTTACTGATATGTAGTACTGCGATGCTGATTTAGATGTTATACTGTTAATTACGTTGGACTTTCTTTGCGACAGCTGATTACATTTCGTCGATCATTTTGTTACATTGTTGGGAAAAGCAACCATTTTCAATTTGGCGTACTGCACCTTTTATTTCCACCCAAGCGGGGAGCACGCAGGGAGGTTCAATGCCACAACTTCTGTTGAAGTTCCTGTTCTTACGGTGGGTGAGGAACATGGTAAAAGAGACATTGTGCTTCGATACCAAGACAACACCATCAAACAAATTCCTGAGACAAACAGAGCATAGGATGCCCTACAATACCCCATTATACTGTGGCAAGTCCAAGATGGGTACCACATCCAGATTCCTCAAATTATCAAAGCTACAGGACAAAGATAGCCTCACAAAACTGTCTCCTCTAAAGACTTCTATTCCTTCATGTTCATGGACAAAAGGAGGCAACCCTATATTACGGTGTGCCAACCTATTTCACCAGTATGTTGTCGATGAGTATGCCAAAATTGAGAGTGAGCTCCTTTTTTGCATTCAACTTCATCAAAAACGCCTGCGTGTAGAACAGTATGCTCATCTCAGGGATGCGCCCAGGCAATGCCGGGTACTTCCCGCTAGTTTATGATAAAAGCGCTTTACCTATAATTGTGCTCCGCTAGATCCATACAAATTCCAAAATGCATGTGTGTTCAAAGCTCGGTATACGTCACAACACGTTATTATAAAGGGGCACAAGATTTAGAACATTGTGCAGACAGCCTATTTCCAAAGATCACAGTGAACATGTTGCGTCTCCAACTCATATCCATGCTTGCGCTTTAAGCGGTGTTTTAGGCAAGGCTTTCAAGTGTTAGAAGTTGTGTACAGCTACGACACCTTAACTGTGTCACGACCACTGAAGCCTCTCATAGTTTTATGTCACCATCAATCTTACTCAGCTGTCTCATCTGCTGGAATGGAAATATTCCTGGGTCTTTGAATGCCTCTCGAGGTTATACATTGCAGCTCGTCGGCCTCAATCCGGAGATCATTTTCATTGCTATTTTCCACGTACTTTTTGTCCCAAACCATCCGTCTTTCTTAAATTGCAAAACCTAAATCAATAGGCCTCTTCGAGATATGCCCTTATTGAATGCATTATACATGGCTTGTATCACTTTCACTGAATTGAAATCTCAGCTTCCTGCTACAAACAATCCGATATGCCATGTTTAAGTGCTACCTTACACGGCCCCAACAATTTTATTTAGCAATCAAGTGACACCCTTATGCTCTTTAAATGCAATTGACTGCAGTGATGCCCCCCCAATTCCCCCCCACCCCCTATAATGAAGCTATGATTAACGCTTACCTTTCTAAAATGCACCACTTTGTACAACTGAATATAGATAAACATTTGCCATAAATAATGTCAAACATGCGGGCTTGACATGCGGCCTTTTAAAATTATTCTAAGGAATATGTCATATTCATCGTTCAAATCCAATTCCTGCCCTGTGCAATTTTCAAGGACCAACCAGTAATGAGCTCATCAGGAAAGCTAATAACTTATATAGGTGGGAAAAAAAATCTATACAGTAATTCAATTATCTACACTGTCGAAAATGCACACTTGAAAACGTGGGTTAACACAAAAGGATAATTCAGGTCATTCCACGATTATTGATAGAATGTATTCGTTCTACAAGGAGAATTCTGATTAAATGATTTAAAACTCTCTTGAGTGAACTCAATTGTTGACAAGGTCCCTATGTCGGGCTGTAGAGGCTACGAACGTGGCCTGTAATCCAGCACGATGGAGGTCGTGAGGGTTGGTGGATTGCACATATTTGGAAACACTCCCTTCCCATGGGAGTCAAGGTGCCATAATACACAGGCTTTCCACAAGTATTTAATAACACACATTAATGTTCTAGGAAACGAAATTATGACAAACTTCCTTATGTCGAGGTGGAAATTAATGACCAATCAAATCTGAAAAGAGAATAACTGCAGTTTGGAAAGCCATACTTTTCAAACAGGACTCAAAAATGCATAAAAAGCACACAGCCTTGTGTGCATATGCAAAATAACCATCAGCATTTCCTGTCTAAGATCATCAAAAAAATGTTGAGCACATGTGACCAACTCAGAGCAGCATTGATGCAGTCATAGACAACTATGGACTAGTGTCATCCTCATTAGGGTGTGTCAGTACTGTACAGTCACCTACAATCACTGCTGCCAAATCTGCCTCTGGGATCAATAAATGTGGAGTCCCAACATCCACACTTTGGGGCCCATTAACTTTGCTAATGCTAGCGAAAATCAAATCTAGATTTCAAAAAAAGACTTCATGCGCATTGTTCCCAGAGGCAGACTTGGCAGCTGCGAGCATTGGTGACTATACTGTGACGATGAGGCCTAATGGCTGCCAAACTCCACCGTGTTTACAGGGGATGCACATACGGCTCTACTTTTGCAATCGAGACTATTTTAATAGTCATGACTGTGAAAGTGGAACCGGTGTCGAATTTCTATCTGCAAAAGAAGTAAATACATTGGAGGCTGTGGGTAGAAATGACTTCTATGATGCCAGATGGTGGGAAGAATGAGCGATAAGATATTATTCAGTCTCCAATTGTGACAAGCTATGGCTACAACATCTATGAGCCACCCTGCCTTACCTCAGCTGTCAGGCCCCATGTGCCGCTTACTCAACAGCACTATGCCAGCAATTGAGTGACATGACCTCTTGCTTTGGCATTTATATTCACAAACGTGCTGCATTCCATTTTGGCCTCGGTATGAGCATAATTTCACTTTTATATAATAATTTAGGAAGAATTTTAAGGTTGGGTTTCCGTGCACTTGGTTTTATGTCATTCCATCTCTCCATTCGTCTGTATCTAGTGATGCATTCACTATTACGTTTCGAGTGTGCTATCAAACCACTGTTTTAGTTCCATTGTTTTAAATTGCTTGCAATGATTAACAATTATTCTTGTCATATTACAATCCATACACGACATTTGAAAAAAAATTATCAGAGGAATAAAACATTGGCATTCAAAGTATTACAGACTCGGGAGTTATCATGCAACTGACTGAGATGACTGGCAAGATATACCACCTGTGCTCCCCAGTGTGCCAACTCTGTGTATTAGCCGTCTGGCATTCTGCTTGATATTGTGAGCATTTCTCCACCGCCCTGCGTTTTTGCCGGAGGGCGACTTCCTCCAATTGCCCAGTGACATCTATCACGAGCTTCCTCCAGAGAGGGCAATCTTGAAACTGCTGGTACCAGTAATAGGCAAGTCCAATCAGTTCCAAATTCTCCTATACAACATCAATCCATGTCCTCTCCAGCCCATGCTGTGCCCATTTAGACTCCTCTATGCAACCAAAATAAAGCTGTTTTTGGGCATATGGTGCCCGGGAATTGTGGGCTGCATGACCCAGCTAATGCAATCTGGCTGACTGGAGGAGAAACGTTCAATGATCTGTGAGCTCGTCACACAATCCAGCCTGGTTATACCCAGCATGGATCTTAGGCACCACCAGCCTGAATGTTTCAGGCCGGCACAGGTGTTCCTATAAAGAAGTCACACAAAGGCACATACACACACGCCTCATTCTAGATTTGAAGCTTTCGTGACTGCAAGGATCCATACTCTTAGGTTTTTTCGCTAAAGCCACGTAGGTAAAAAAAAAATAGTGATTTAATTGATTTAATTTCATTTATTATTATTATTTTATTTCTATTTTTTTTACCTACGTGACTTTACCGAAAAAACCTAAGAGTACACACATGCCTGTCATAAACACACATTAACTTGCACACACACATGTGCATACATACACGTACACAAAAAAAGATACCCCATATAGCCTGAGCAGACTGTTGGGGCAAGTGCTGTTATCGAGCACCTATGAAAGCCAGCACAGCACACGAAGGGGTTGAGTGGCCAGCACAAAGCCCGGCCGCCTTTGTCTCCCCAGTGCCAATGTTTACACACACCACCAGGTACTCATTTGAAGTGGAGTCGACCTAGGGGAGGCCCAGGACCGATTCAGATAACCATCACTGGTATTGGCCGTGAGCGGAAATCGAACTTGGGTCGCCGGGTCTGTAGCGCATTGCTCTAACCACTCCACTACATACACACTCACGCTCACACACACATGGCCACGGGATTATAACTCGTTCCACTGAATGGATGCACGTTGAAATGCGATCACACCTAACTACAAAAAACTGGAAGCCATCTCAATCAGTCGCAAAAGTGTGCATTCACGTAGCCGCCGACTGCACGCTGTAATAATTATTAAATCAAGAGTGATGCAAATGGCAGCCCGTTAGGATTGCAACCCATAAATTGCACTGAAATTCCAGTTTATCTTTACCTTCATGGGTTCTTAAAGTTGCAGCAAAAAATAAATTTCGCCAGCCATGGTTAGTGTGTGACTAACTGGTCATGATGGATAAGAGGAAGTAACTTAGCCAGCTAAATGTTTCATTGGTAGTAAAGTTGGCCGTATGCAAAATGTGCCAACTGTGATTTGCAAAGAGCTATCCACTACCAAAGGAAGTTCACATTTAATTACTGCTTACATTAACCTTTTTAAGATTTGATTAGGGAATGTCCTTTTATACTCTTTGGTTTTTCGGTAAAGTCACGTAGGTAAAACATTTAATTAAATAAATGAAAACAACTAAATTAAATCACGACGTTTCGGGCGCAACACAGAGGGACGTTTGTATAAAAAATAAAATAAATGAAAACTAAATTAAATCACGTTTCGGGCACAACACAAGTGTCCCTCTGGGTTGCGCCCGAAACGTCGTGATTTAATTTAGTTTTCATTTATTTATTTTTTACCTACGTGACTTTACCGAAAAACCAAAGAGTATGAATCATTGCAGTCACGAAAGCTTCAAATCTAGAATTAATGTCTGTTTACTAATGCACAGGTGGACAGTACATAATGCAACAGTTCTAAAGTACTGCATATAAATTAAGCATTTTCAACACTCGAGGAAAATATTTTTTTTCTCAAATTTCTCCTTTAGTTTAATGCCATCATATCAAAGGTTTTTTTTATGAAAGAGAAATTCAATGCATTAGAAATAATGTAGTACGTGTCCCTTTTGGGGAAAATGTGCAAGCACTTAGCGGCTATGCTTATTCAGCATTAAGCATCATCAGCAACCACAATCGATTCACTACTGGATCAAGGCCTCCCTCCCTAAGCCATTGCCATATCTCAGTTTCTCGACGCATCATTTAGTACCCACACACGAGCCAATTGTATCGATCCATCTGCACGGTGGTCTCCCTCTCGGATGCGTGCATTTCTCTGGCTGCCACTCCGTCATTAGTCACTTTATCATTGGGGTGAGTGTTAACTCCCTTGCGTAGTATGCAGGAGGTCATTGGCTTCGATCTTGACCCTGACACCTGTATATTTGGAGTATGAATGTCTCTCTCTCCATGGTCGTGTGGATTTTTTGTCAGGTCCTCCGGTGTTTCCCTCCACATTTAGAATCAACATGCATTGTAAGAGTATTTGGCTGCTATTAATTTTCACGTGATAAGCCACTTCGTGGATCAATTATTTGTGGCTATATAGCTCAGTGGGCCTTATCTGGTTAGTTTAATTTAGTCTAGACTATTGGCCATCTGCCCTCCTAGCGATGTGTCTTGCTTCAGCTCCCCCACCTATCTGATTAGTTAAAATATAGTGTCTCCAACTTACGCACATTATGTAATTCATGCGTTTCTCTGTCTCTCATGTCTCTCAGTATAATCCTTTTTCTGTTTCGAGACAACTGCAAGTTGCAGGGTGGGTCCCGTTCACCGATGAATCTCAAAATGCACAAGCGGTTCAGCATTAATATTATTTAGAGAGGCATAGCGCCGTTGTTTTTAAAGACATTGATCTCACCGCAGAGAACCATACTGGTACTAAAGTGTGCCACACGCCCTCCTGCATGGCCTTGTGGGAGCCTCGGTCTACCGATAGTTGTTTTATTTTTCTTCTGGTTCCGTTCTGATGACACAAACGCACGTACGTTACCGGAACGGAATCGGGGTAGAAAAACTGATGACATTTACAAAAAATATACGTCATCGGAACGGGAAAGGGTGAATCTATAGCATGCACCTCCCTGTGCTGCTGTGTGTACTCTTCAACTTTGTTCCATTTTCTTTGTGAACGACCACATTTCTGATCCAGAGCATCGATAAAAAAATGTGTGTATGCCCTGAGTGAACTAGATAAAGTAGCTGGGCCAAGGAACAATAAATGCCATGCACAGAAAGTGTGATTCATAGTGAAATTCAGGAAAATTTAGAGTTGTAAACTTTATACTATTGATGGTAATGTATGCTTTGCTTTTGTTATCATGTGAAAATATTAAGATAATGATATTACACATTCTTAATCGTAATAATATGCCAAGTGCAAAAGCAAGTTGCAAACAGCTAATGTCACAAAGGGTATGAAGGCGGCAAATGCAAATGAAAAATGGTGCTACAAGGCATACTGTGAACTAATAAGTTTAAAATGAGCAAAACAATATTCTTGTCATGAAGGCTATTGTTTTCAGATTTACCGTGATTTAAGAATGGTAAATGGGAGACACGCTTTCAAAGTGCATGCAACGTAGGACCAATGCATAATGTGACAATAAAAAAAAGAGTAAAAAAATTGAATAAATGTACTTGGATAGTCTGGTGGTTAGCACTTGCTACTGAGCCACTTTGCATTTCTGTGGCATTCCTAAAGTGTGCTGTGTGCTGGGAAATAGATGTACGGCATACCAAATGACCCCATGACATCAGCCTCATAAGCACACCAATTTGTGCAACTCATTTTTCTGCATTGCATGGCCTTTCCATACCCATCATGGCACAGGATCTTCATATCGCAAGGTCACAGTTGTGTCAGGTGTGGCTGGTGGAAAACAGAACCCAAGTTAAACATTCCCAAAACCTCCGTGCATCTGCCATATATATAAAAAATGTGTATACCAGCACACTGCCCAAGGTCACACAGCCTCACGCTTTATATAAAGCTCCCGTAAATCCAACTGCATCTCGGCAAGAAATTGAGGCGGAACCCCAATAATAACGTACGAAGTGGCTCCATCACACAGGATTTGTAGATTGGTTCTTGCCAAAGGAAAATGATTCTGGGAATGAGAGCATGGACTGTGGGGGGCTAGCATTAATAGCAGAGAATCCATCTAGAAATGGGTGGTCTGTATTCAAGTGTCCACACGTCTGCACTTGGTGAACCCCGAGTTACGTTTGGGGCGGCAGGGTAGCGCAGTGATGGCACTTGTGATTTACAGTATAAATGAGATCTGTGCTTCAGGCCCCCGTATGATGTGGAGTATGCTCTTCCCCTGTTCTGCATGGGTTCACCGAGGAGTTCAATTTCCTTCAACAGCTTAAACTGTATTGGCAAAAACATCCCAGTGCAAAAGAAACCTAATAATTACTCATTTGGGACTATACATAGCAACACTGCCCCCATACTGGTGATAACTTGGCAGGACTTTAATGAAAAAGTCGAGAGTTAATGAGGCTTTCGTGGCTAAACAATGGTACAATGAAAAGTACAAATGTTTTATTTTTGCGATGTATACGTTTTACAATCACCGTCAATTAGTTGTGAATAATAAAGAACGGCATTGTCAGTTGGTGTCCAAGGACAAGTTATATTTAAAAAAACATCGTTTTCATCGTAACAATGACTAATGATAAAAAAACAGAGCTGGCTGATGTTTTATACGATGCTGCTAAGTTGAATTGTCATATATTTTTGTCAGCAGTTAAAACAAATCCTGAATAAAATATATTTTTAGATTATATCATTCAGCAGGAAGGGCCCAATGAGCTGCGAGGTTCTATTTCACGTGTATCCTGCAGTGAGTCTTAATTGATACAGTTTCGAGCAGGGGTGCTAGATACAAATGTTTAAACCTAAAAACAGTTAAATTGTTTAAACATTATGAAATAATAATAATAATAATAAACAAAAATGGAACATTGTATGTATGTAGTGTTGCGCTGTAATGTACTCAGAATGTAGGTGTGTTTATGCAAGAAAATCCTGCATGAAAGAAAGCAGAAGAGACAAACACTGGAAGCCACTGGAGCTGTGCACTGTTAAATCATCGAGATTGAAAACTCATTTCTTTAGAACTGCTTTTTGTGTTTAGTTTGTTGTCCTTCCCCGTGCATCCGATTAGCACGGTTGGCTTCGTACGGTGCGAAAGAAGTTCAACATCCGTACATACGGTATTGAGCAGAGACAGGGGGCTACAAAACGCACACGACCATTGGCTGTGTGGAAGCATGCACTGCAAGACACACGCTCGAGGTGGCGCTGGAGGCTGAATATGATTAAAAATAACAATGGGGTTTTAACCTTTCTGGCAATAAAACGGGTGTTAAGATGTTCAACCGCCAAAGATACCGTTTGCACGAAATCAAGTCTGCATTAACCACACGTACTTGTGGCAAAACATGCAAACAAACATGCTCTGATAATATATTCTTTGTCTTTGAAACTGATTGGCCTACACCTGAGAAGCCTTCTTTATGACCTTGTCTGAATATATTGGATGTTTTAACCATAATGCCAAATCTAAAATGTTTCAGATGTTACCAACATTTAAACTACAAATGTATAACACCGTGAACAGAGTTTGATAAAGATGTTACGTAAAAGATGACCTAAGATAAAATAAATGCAGCATATACAACTTGCGTCATCATCAATCAGTAGTAACTTGCGTCTGGCTGGATCATAGCGGTCCCCCGTGGGATGCCTCCAGGTGACCCTATCCCTGAGCTGGCTGCCACGCTGAGCACAATCCAAGGCCGTGGTGTTTGACTTCAGCCTCAGCAGTGCGCTTCCATGTCAAACTAGCTCTGCTCCGAAGTTGCCTCCAGTCCCGTGGAAGGCCATGTGGATGACGGTGCAACGCTCTCTGGTGCTCAATAAATTATTAAGAAAAAAAGTGTCGCGAGATATTTATTTTTTATGAACATAAAAAGTAATAGTTATCTATGGACTCTTAAGGGCATAGAATGTTGCTCATCTACACTGGGTGCCTGGAGCCAATCATGGAAATTGCACGTTCCTATTGAAAGGGCCAGTATATCTGTAGATGATAACTGTTGATACTCCACCAAGGTATTAGCCATTTTACTGTAGATAAAGGGATGATTGGCTGGGTTGACCTGAGGCCAGTTTTTTTACTCACGACCATCCAGCTATGATAAAGCCCCGCTTGCTCAATTTTAATGGCCTCATTTGAAACACATTTAGGAACAATTTTCAAATGTACATTCCATTCTGTTAGCTATGAAGCAATGGCTATTCTAGGATATGGCATTTTCTGGATGTATTGGGGTAGGAGGGGGGGGTTGGTGTGGGGGGGATTCATTCAGACAATAGATTCACAATCAACATGAGAGGTGGAAACTTGCTTGGTCTTGCCATGTACTACGAAGCAATAATCATCAGCTGAGGTCATAGACTCGTGATGAATAAATGAAATAACCGTAAATCTCGATTGAGCGCATCAGCAGGAGTGCGTGCTAACAGCGTGAAGCGAGCAACACTTGCTGGGGAATAAAGTGAAGGTGTCACCCGTATGACAAATGGACAGTACAGGAGTAACATTCCCTGGTGAGACAGACCCTCTTAACTGTACGGTATTGGTCAGCGCTCACTCGGTGCAACCCTACAAAAAACACAAGGTGGTTATGTTGTTGTTCTGGATACGCTGGTTTACCTGAAGATCCTCAAAAGGTGCCTCTGGTTTGAGTATTGTCAACACAGGACACATTTACGGACAACATTGACACCACTTTCCCTTGTCTCGCCTGAAAACCTATCCCACTGCAGAATGGAAATGAGTGAACTTCATGGTATTGCTCATTTGAGCAGGAATATACTTCAACAACGACAAGACTGCACAGGAAGAGAACCACCCGACACGGCCAATCAGTAAAAAATGTGTCACGTGTTGTGGATTCACTCTTCAACACACCGGTGGGCTAAAGTAGTGTCTTTTGTCAACGTGACACTTTTTTACTGATTGGCAGTGTTGGGTGGTGGAGGGTTGCGATACATTTATAAATAACCCGATCTAACCCAAAAACCTTTATTATGAACTAGCTTTACTACCCGGCTTCGCCCGGGACTTGGATTGTTGTCTTGGATTATTACACGGCCTACGGAGGGTGGGGGGGGTGCGTGACGTCAGCAGGCACACTGTGTGACGCTGCCGCATGCGGGTGACGTCACTGCTCACTTGCCGTGCAAAATATATCCATTATTGCGCCCCCCCCCCCCCCCAAATACAAAAGTCTATTTTTATACGTTTTGCATTGTGTATAGTCTGGAAGCTACCTACATGCCAAATTTCAAGTTTGTTGCATTTCGGGAAGTATGCTAAACATTTCAAACAGACACACATATTCACAAATTTCCCTTTTATATAGATATATTGATCGCGAAAGCCTACGTGTTAGGAAGATAATTAATATAAACATGTTAAGGGTGACTATTTAAAAAACCTAGGGAGTGTGGGTGCACATTATTATAATACTCTAACCTTTTTGGGGTGTTTTAGACCAGCCTTACGTATGCCTGTGCAATTCATTTTGCGTGACAGCTCTTGTATATTCGCTGCCAACATCAGTAAATTGAGGATAAGCTGTTGCCCACATTCGTATCACGATCGGCATCGATGTGCTGCTGGCTGTGGAAGCGCCTTACGAGTTGTGAGCCACCTCCTGGGAATGGCGCATCATACACCGCACGCTGACAGGTGACAAAACGGGCACAGAACGTCAACGCGGCTCACCAATGCAACGGGACGTCACGAGCGTGCTCACAGCGATTCGGGCGGCACTGGTTATCCAGTCAACGCCGCCTCCCTTTTTCCGTTGAAACACAGGGTGATATACACACATGCACTTGCGCACGCACAAGCAGACGCAAATACACCGCTGCCCCCAATCCTCCACTTGCCAGCAGTGCACCCAGGACGCCATCTCAATGTCATGCAGGAGACTGTGTGCAATTTAAAACCAATGACTGAGCGTTACATAAACAGGTAATTCCATTCCTATTTCCACTGAGCGATGGGCCCAGCACCAGATGAATGTTGTTGCAGGTCAAGAGCATCTTTTAATTCGCAAGAGAATGCACCATTCATACAAATTCTGAGACCGCTAAATAGCTTATTACAATCATTGTGTCTGGCTCACACAGAATCCAATTAAGATTCCTCTGCTAGCAGCAAAAACAACACCTGTTTTGCGCTTTACACAATCTGGCAGGCTCATTTATTGCCCGGAAATTGCTATTACCTATTCAGACAGAGCAAGGAACTTGATTCGACCTTCCCAAGATGAATGCAGCTTAATATATTTAGTGCCATCTGCAGAGATTAAAATCAAACAATGTGTGTCAGCGAGGGGCTCAATTCTGTCAGCGTGTTTAATGTTAACATGTTTAAAATGTATTTTACAGTTTTGCCATCTTACATTTTCCAAAAGAACCTGTCTCAACTCAAGATAGATTTTAATCTCTGCACAATTATTTTCTTCATTATAAAAATAAAAATTATGCAAGACTCATTAAATTTCAAATTAAAATTCCGTTCCCACTTCTATGCCTTATAACAGCTTACAATTACCCACAAGTCACTGTAACATCTTTATTTCTGGCATGCTACTGTTTTAGAATGTATGTCTGTTTAGCTTCATCCGATTAACCATGAGTTGTAATGTTAAGAGTAAAGTTTTTTTTTATGAAACTGTCAAATTATATGGTTGACAAAATAATACCTGTTTAATTATATGACCATGCGATAGATAACTTTAAGGACACAAGCTCATTATTGCATTATATAATTTATAGGGCACTTACATCATATTTTGACTGCCAGTGTTCAGTTTTTTGTAAATCGCAGTGGAAATAAAGTTGAACTCTAGATCTTTTTCAACTTGGAGAGCAAAAAGTGTCTCATATATACACACACAGATCATGTAACATTCGTATTGCGACTAGTCGACGGCATGCAATGATCAGTCCACTTCATCCTCTCAAGGGGATAGCCCTCAAGCAATCCACACCATCCCTGCACTCCTTATGGGTTCCCATGTGAGGGGGGGGGCAGTCAGTGCCGAGGCCCATGCCGAAGTGGGACCGGGCAGCTTCAGCATCAGCAGGGTAAGGAGAGGAGGATCAGCAGAGCAGGTGGGGCCTTCGAGAGAGGGAGAAGCTTCTCTCCTAGAGTTAGGGTGGACGGGTGAGTCTCTCTCGATGGACGATGGCTGGGAGAATGAGCTGTTGCAGCGAGAGGAGGGGTACGCGACTTTATAATCACCTGACAAAGAGCATCATTAGTGTCCTGGTGTTAGATTTGGAGCAACAATTGTGGGCTTTGCTGCAGAGGAGAGGGGCTGGAGGGCTCTTAGGCCTCTCGTGGGGGCAGGGTGGGGGTTGAAGAGGTGTACAGAAAATAAGTAGCCGATGAAGAGGGGCAGAGCAAAGAAGGCTCACAAGAGGATAGAGAAGTGACGTTAGTCTGGTTCGTACTTCTTCATCCTCTCCCTCTCCAATTCATTGTCCTATTTGACCTGGGTCAAGGAGTGCAATGTGGAGGCATACAAGAAGGGTTCCTGTGCTGGAGGCATGCGAGGCTCATCAACAAAAACAATGGTGGCTTCCTGGGCCAGCAGAGTCGGGGTGTCAGGGCAGCAGCTTGGAGCTCCCCTATGATGTGTGTGAAGTAGAACAGGCTGTGGATGGTGGCGTGCAGGGAAGCTGGCTTTGGACGGGGCCATGCTTGGGAGTTCAGGGATGGGGCTGCGTTTGGTTTCTTCTCCCTCTTCCTGTTTAATGTTCTGACATGGGTTCAAGAGCAAAGCAAGATTCCAATGGTAACTGAAAGGTAAACAAGGCTTTGCATTAACCCTGGATTCCTGCAGTGGTCGTGAAGAGTCCCAATCCTACCCACCCCCTTCGCGTTCAGGGTCGAGGGAAGAGGGTTCATGCTGATGTTGGTTGTTGCTCCTTGTGCTGTTGGACCAAGTGTGGGATTGTGTGTGCCGGAATAGATCACGTCAAGCTTATTTTCTGCTTAGGCCTTGTTTCATTACTGATGTCCACGTGGGTGGACGCGACGTGGGGCATCTGTTGTGTAAGTGTGCAATGCCCCCAGTGCGCGCGAGTGTGTATTTCGTTGCAGGACTTGTGGTGGCAAGCAAGAGATTAGGAACTTGTCGACGGCAACTTCAGGAAACCAGGCTTGATGTGCCAAAAATGTAGTTTAATCCCCAAATAACTAATTTCCTATGAGCTGAATGGGCGTTTGTGTAGTTACCAAGTGAAACTAATTAAATGGTAGCACTTTTTTTTCTTGAGCTTTGACATGTCTGCAGTCTCAGGTGCATACTGGCTTGCTTTCGTGAACAGTGACTTCATTGCCAACAGGCATGCAAGAATGACTGCAGGCACGACTACCACCTAAAAAAACAATGTAGCTTTCATTTTCTTTCTCTCCATGAGAGAAGTACTATGTGACAATGATAAACAGTACACAGGGCCAGGAAACGTTTACATCACAGTGAACAGCCATAGACATTTTCGAATGTAAAAGGACAGTTCAAGATAAGTTAGAACAGACACTTTGACATTGTTTCACTGAGAAACTAATTTGTGGGCATCATTACATTGGTTACGTAAAAACATCTTTCATATTTTGACAATTGTAAATGAATCTGTATGCAGTAAAAATCATGATTTTGTTCTTAGGGGCAATGGAAATACAACATCTTGCCGTTCGAGAAAGTTATTTCCTGCGACAAAAAGCAAATGTCATATTGCCTGTGATACATACTTTGATTCCCTTTGTCTCTCACTAGCTCTCATATAGTTTGTCACGCTCTGCAAAGCTTCTCTATTATGTTCTATTTGCCTAATATATATTTTGTGCAGTATCTGCATCTCTTACTCCATACATCTCCAATAAAGTGTCTGCTTCTCTCACTCCTTGTCTCCATACCATCACTCTTTGCTTCTCTCACTCCATACATCTCTCATTCTGTGGCGGTCTTGAACTATCTTCACGTGTCTCAGCGCTCGTTACCGGGGCATCATAGTAACCACGTCACCAAGGAAGTATCGTTATAGACCGCAGGGACCAAGTCGATTCAAGAGGAGAAAGACACAAGTGCAGGGATATCTGCAGTGGAAGAGGTGGAGACGCAACACTGGAAATGCGTAGCTATAAGTGGGGACACGGCACATTGCTATGTTTCACCGATGCTCAACTCATGTGCAACACAAGCCGTCACAATGGAACAAACATTGTGGTTTGGAAAACCCACAAATGCAATAAAGCAGCAGAAAACGTACAGGAAAGGTATGGTATGGTATGAATATAATTTTATTCACAATAAATGCGGGAATATCTTAGGGAGGTGTTTGTAATGGAAAAATAAATAACACTGTCAATATGTTTTCAGATGTAAAAAGATAAGACGAGACAGAAAAATGCAAGAAACAGGAATGTGACAACGAGATCTCAGTGCATAGAACTGACCAATGAGCATGAGCATTTGGAAAACAATGCTCTATTACAGAGATATATCACTGAATCACGCCTCTTGGGTAATATGAATGTTATTTAGCCAATGAGTGTCAAGATTTTTACATCTTTACTGCATTGGAGTATTTGACTAATACAGTTTTAAGGAGCACTTTGTGTGTTGAAGGAGAACTTGCTGCCATCTCCTGGCTACCTTGCAGCCCAGCAGATTTGGAAGTTTCGCAAACCTGCGTGATCCACCAGCCTTGCCTGTAAAGTGCTGAATTGCAGGCAAGTGCCACAAAATCATGGCGACGTAGTGCACATTCCAACCCTCTTCATCAAACACCAACATACACTGTCACGAAATGTACTGTAATACTGCATTTCTCTTCATGCAAATCGATCTTTAAAAAAAACAGTGCAGTTGCCCTTGAATATCTGGTCTTTACCAGGTCAGAATGTGATTTTGTATGAAAATGTATATGCTCAGAGTACAAGCTAAAGCAAAAAAGTTGTCTCCTCTGAATTCACTAAAATCCAATACAGCAAACTACCAGTCTATCTGAAACTTGGGGACCTGGAATTCACATTTATCTGGACTTGGGCTGACCAATAAAAAAATATATGGCCAATGTGCAATGTCCGTGTAGAGTAGTTAAGCGCACATTGTCCACTCAGTTTTGTGCCTGATCACCGCAACTGCATCGCCTCAGTGGTAAGTACGGTACTTAACTACCTACGTGACTTTACCAAAAGAACCAAAGAGAACAGATACTACATAAGAGTGCATTACTTTTCGGTTTCTAGTCTGTATTTTATCTGCTGAAGTTTTTCGTCCTTACCGGAGAGTAAATTGATTAAACATACATTTGTATTAATTTTACTTTGTTTCGAGGGCTTTAGTTTCACTTGTAGCATGTTTACATGTAAAATAAGAATTGCAGGTTTTATTTTTGTTTCATTCGCAGGTAGCTGAGAATGTAAGCTATTTGGACCAGGTCTCCTCTCTATTAGTCCAGCTATCTGGGGTTTTAATATACAGCATATTTAAATTGTACATGCTTGTGTACACTTTATGGGGGGCAAGTTAACTCTTGTTGTAACTTTCTGACCCACCCCTGCTGGACAGGTGTAAAAAAGAGCTTTATCACTCATTAGATTCCTCCAGTATAAATAAAGATTGTGATTATGATTGATTAACATTTTTTTATTTAAACTTAAGTTCAACTGTATGAGGTTTTACTTACAAATTCATGATCAATTCCTAAGTGGCTAGACCGTCAATATCTTAACTTGGATATTTTAGTACTAATTATATTTGCATTATCTGGTCACGCATTCCTTTGAAGTAACATGTAATTAAAACATTAAAAAACGTATGATGTGGATTATAACTGGACTTTGAACTCACAAACCATCATATATGGCCCTCAACAATCTTGGCATACAAAGAACACAACACACAATGGGCAGTGCTCATCTCTGTTGAAAGCCATGAGCCAGTGGTGGAAATTCAGTCCCTACAGGAGCCAGTCTGCCGTACCATATGCTCCCAACTTCATCCTATGAACAAGAAACTGTATCTCCACTTTACATTATCTTGAGAAGATGTCACATATATTCTGTAAATAAATAGAAAACAATACATGACACTCATTGCCAGCCAGAGTGGAATGAATGATGAATGGTATGAGTTGACCTTGACTGGGATTTGAACTCATGCGTTACAATTTCAAGTTCAGCACTCTAATCAGTGCCACGAACTCGGATCAAGACACGTGAACCCAAAACAAATCAACTAATGGAAAATAAACCGCGATAATTTAGACCCTGACAGATGACTCATTGCAAATAACCCAGTCAACACATGAGCCAACGACACATGAACCCATAACATTAACCATGGCAAATAAACTTGGGGTAAATTAAACACGGTATATCAACTGATCACGCATGAAGCTAAAGCACAATAATCAATCGTAAATGAAACAATGGTGATTAAAAAAACCCATTACAGATGAACCCATTAACACATGAACCAATAATGAGCCCATGACAAATTATTCCATGACACAAACACGATGCATGAACCCATGGTGAATTAATGCATGACACACGAACACATGTCACACTAACTTAATGTAAATTAACCAATGACTTATGAACACGTGATAGATTAAAACATGACAAACCCATAGTAAATTAAACTGACACATTGACCCCATGATCAACTAACCAATGCCACATGAACCCGTCACACGTGAACCCATACATGATCAACTAGCCCATGGTAAATGAACCCAAACCACAAACTCATGACACATGAACCCATAGTACATTAACCCAAAGCCACATCAAGCAATGGCACGTAAAGCCATGACACATGAACCCATAGTAATTTAATCCAAGCCGGTTGTTAATGTCAATGAACCCACCGGCGCAAAACGAACGTAAGTGGTGCCTCTAATCTAGCCTGCACACCTTTGACAGGGGCCTCATGAGTGGTGTGTATGCTGTGTGTATGGTTTGTGTTTGTGTTGCGTATATGGACAGTGTGCGTGTGGTGTGTGTGGTGTGTATGGCGTGCGTGTGGTGTGTGTATGTTGTGCGTGTGGTGTGTGTATGATGGTGTGTGTATGATGGTGTGCGTGTGGTGTATGTGGTGTGTATGGTGTGTGTGGTTTGTATGGTGTGTATGGTGTGTGTGTGGTGTGCGTGTAGGGTGTATGCTGTGTGTGTGGTGTATGTATGGTTTGTGTTTGTGTGACGTATATGGACAGTGTGTGTGTGGTGTGTGTATATGGTGTGTATGCTGTGTGTGTGCTGTGTGTGTGGTGCGTGTCGGCCTCGCCTTTGGCCTCGCAGTCGGCACAGTACTTGTTGTCCTCCTCCCGCAGCAGGGCCGCCAGGATGGCCTGGTGCTGCTCGTTCAGCTTCTGAGCCTTCTCCCTCTCCGAGCGAGTCGTCATCGCCGCCGTGTCCACCGCACAAACGTTGCAAGTTTGCTGCAACGTTGTCTATTGACAGAGACCGCGTACGATAATTGTCGTTTAAATGAATGGGAAGCCCACAACAACCACCTACCCCTCGCACACAGGGCGATAGAGACGCAAGTGACCGAGACGGCCGCCGGAAATTAGAAAGTAACGTCACGCCTCCAAACGCACGACGAACGCTATCGAGAAATGACGTCATCGCAAAGGATTTGTGTTCGGGGTTGTGACGTCATGATCGTCGTCACGATCCCGCACGAGGGCACTTCGCCCGTGATGTTTGTCCGCTTTCCTCGCTGTCTTGTTTGGAGTGCCAATAAGCTCAAGTAGTGCCACATCAAGTTCAAGTACATTTATTAGGTATAGCCCTGTGAGCCATTCGGCTCTTGAATCGGGTGCAACCGCAACAAACAAAAACATGAACAAGAAAACATCTTAAAGTGACTAAGTGCAAACGGAAAATCCAAGAAAAGGCAGCAAAATATTGCAGAAAAAACACCGTACACCAACGCTATGCAAAAATCCCAGTGGGATGCAAGTCAAACAACAACAACCACAAGACAACTTAGGTTAAGGCCATCAGTCTAACTCTGTACTACAACAAACAAACATGGCCAAACCAAAACACTTTTCGAAAATCAACAAAATAAAGCCATAAAAGCAATGAAACAGTGATCATAGGAACTGTGACCGAATTTTCACAATAAACGACGTCAACAACATGTACTACCAAACTCTGCAGCCATAGCTGGCTGCACATGTTCCCTGTAACTTTGCACTACTGTCGTGTTTTTTTGTTCGTGGTTGTTACGTTCTTACCCACGCCATATTGAACATGTGAAAAAAACCTTTATAGGGGCCGTCCATAAATGACGTCACGCATCTAGGAGGGGGGGGTCAGACATTTGTGACGATGTGTAACGAGGGGGGTGGGTTGAGAAATGTGACGTCACATCAAAATGCGCAACTTTAAGTAAATATAGACAACACGTTCTACTTAATTAAATAGACTTTTTAATAAATGTTTTCTCCTACAACATCAGAGTGTAGCGCCACATTAAATACGCACTACATTGACAATAGTTTAAAGCGATTTGAAGCATGTTTTATTTGGGGGGGGCAGAGCTTTGTGACGTCATATTTGAGGGGGGGTCTGACTTTTTGTGACGTCGTGTGACGAAGGGGGGAGGGTCAAAAATCGTCCAAAATCGCGTGACGTCATTTATGGACAGCCCCATAGTTCATCGGATTCCTCCAGTATAAATACATATTCTAATTCTTATGTTGTCGTCAAGCTATTCTCTGTTAGGTCATTCGCCATTTCCAGTTCCTTTCGGTGTTTTTTTTCCGAACAATAATACACTTTTAATTTTCCCATTGTAGTCCAGCCTACATGTGTTAAAATAGTTGAAAGTTTCCTTCTCATCACCATACCTGTCAACCCCTTATCAGTGCCTACCTTATTAGACTAATTCATACCTTATTGGTCACCCCGTGCCTCGAAAAAATCTCAACGTTCATCATACAAAGTCCCATCACAAAAAAGAAATACAAACAAATAGACATGTTTTACCCATATTGAAACGGCTGTACGCTGTATGGACCTTAAAACTCAATTTCCATGTACAAGAATACGGGGTAAACCCTATGGGTTGCCAGCTATGCATCACTGCCTGCAAGCATCATCAGCGTCGTCTTCTTCGATGCGCAACCCTTTTTCTTCTCCGTACCTCACTCTGGGGTCCAACTTCAAACTCATTACCTGCATTCCTGAATATAGCCGCAGCTCTCAAAATTATTTTTTATGAACAAAATAATGCAAGTACACAACACAGGGATATGAAAGTGAGGTTGACATCAGCACGACACACCTTGCGGATTTTTAGTGCAATGGAAACCTGTCCAAATCGCATGTTTAAATGATCTGTTGAATAAATTCTACAACTCTGTTGTCTTCCTAAGCTCTGATACCCATGAAGAACAAGAAGAAAAAGGAGAGGGCAGGAGTGCCTAAATGCCCTTATGAAAGCTCTTAAGAATCAATGCACACTGGAGGAGAGTTAGTGAAGCGGTTGCATGTTTGATGGAAAGCTTCCTCCCTGCCTCTTAGTTCTGCACTTAAGATGCTCAAGAGCTTTGCCATAACATTGAACATTTGGAATAATGTATTTGCATCCCTGCAAAGGTCTCAAGGTTTCAACCTCAACAGGGACTTTTCTGGTGAAGGTGATCCCTCTCTGATTTTAAAGAAAACAAGTTTGGAGGTAGCGTTTTATAATCCTGTAGTCGCTGTGTGTGCTTTTGTGAGTACTAGCGGTGTCAATGTGGAACATTAGGAATGGACCACTCTTTTAATTATTTCCTCGTGCAGCAATGGAGTAAAGTGCGGTTTTGTGAAGGTCCATATGTGCTGTGCAGGGCATCAATGCGCATGTGTACACCAGCATGCGATACTGAGTTGGGCCTGTAGGTGACTGGCAGGGATATTGAGTAACCTCACCTGTACACCAGTCACGTGGTTAATAGGAACTCGGTTGGAAACTGTGTGTGATAGACGTGCTGTTGCATTTTACAGGTGTAGTGACTGACTCAGAGACACTAAGAGTAGAAGCACTCTGTTTATTAACAGCCTTAACAGTTCACAATTTAGTAACTACGGTTGCCAGTCAGGGCAGCTGGCAGACTGCCTGACTGACGACGCCGAGATGGTGAAGACGGTGACGATGACGAAGCCTCCAGCAGCACGACGGGATCCCACTCCAAATGACAGCCCTGAACGCTCGCTCAAGGCCCCCTTTTATCGTCTCAGCGTAGCCTTGCTCCGCCCCGGCCACGCCCCCTCTCTAGAACCTACTCACGGGTTCCCGGGCTTCTCCCACGTGCCCCTTCTGTAACCTTTCCCCTACATCCCTCTCTCTGGTTTATCACGTGACCTGCTGTCAGTCAGGGCTGCTGTAACTGCAGGTCCCCTTCCCTGCCAGCAACAAGCGCTATGCTGCGAAGTGACCGATTCTATGTCACTACACAGGTAAAGGACCCAAATATTGTTTTTGATAGTTATAGTCTTCAAGCTTGGCTTTGAATTGGTAGTTTGTGATATGTTCAATAGGAGGGGGTTTAGCACTCTACACGATAAAGGATAACATACTGTAGTTAATACTGGTAATTCTCTAACCCTAATACTGTTTATTCTATAACCATGCCCATGCACACAGAGTATGACTACTTGCAATGCTTTTAATAATAGAACACATGTACAGAAGTTATACAATGGTGACAAGTGCAATACATATACAGTACAATAATCGGTGTAAGATATTAATTTAAGTGCATGGTATAGATATACATACAGCTTCGGATTAAAGTAATATTCGAATAGTGAAATGTAAAGTTTATGATTAAAGACAAAGATGGTTTTTCAGCAGTAGAATGGGATTAAGGGAAACTGTTATTGAGTAACCTGATCTGTACACCAGTCACGTGGTTAATTGTGACTCGGTTGGAAACTGCTGTGTGATATAAGCATGCTGTTGCACTTTACAGATTACCACAATAAATGTGTTTGCCCTCGATTTGGAGCACCTGCCCACGTCCTTAATTTCGAGTGCGCAACATCAAGATCGGCCTCTGTGGAGGAGGAGGCTCATGAAGGATGCTGTGTGGGGCCCGACATCCAGCCCATCGTGGGGCGCAACATCCGCCCGTTCCTCCCCCTCCTCCACCACGTCGGGCTGCTCTTGCCTGTCACCCGCCCATAAAGTAACTCGGTCCCCTTTGTTAGCGCCGTCCCTAAGGGACATGCTCTATTGTTGGCCGGGGCCGCATGGAGTTTAAACACACGCCCGCGCACACAGCAGCTGCCGCTAGCAAAAGGGCGTGAAACGCGCTGCCACCTGCACAATGACTGTCCACGCACCCACCGCAGCTGGTTAAAAATGGCGGGCAAGCACATGGTCACTCATACGGCGACTTAGCAAGTCTGCGTGGCAGCCGATGCAAAATGGCTGCCGATGCAAAATGTCCACCTGACGCTCAACCACCCACACAATTAACTCCCTCACGTACACATGGTAGCTACCAGGCGATCACCACCACGCGTTCACCCTCCCTGCACGGTCACCCACCGCCACAAAGGACTTACACGTAGTTGCTCCACACGGAAAGCGCAAACACCACGCCACATGCAATCCGTGCTAACACAGGGCTATAAAAACCAGTAATCTCACTGGTGTTACTCGGCAGTGTAAAGCAGTGGGTCTATGCTCTAACTCTGCCAACCGAATCAACATACCCAGTGCTCTCTACATATCTCACAACTGCAACCGTTGGCATCTCAAGGACACTGTCAGTCGAGGAAAGAAGGGGCTCGCGACTTCTCCCGGGCACCCTCGAGGATGAGTTCTCCCTTTACCGCCCCCAGGGCCCTCTCTATATTCGACCCCGAGGACCGGGTCACGTGATTGCGCGCGGCCAATCGCACGCTCCCCAGGGGCTTAAGTCGCCCCTCCCTCTGATGCTACTAGTGCCTGCCCCCTTGCCCTGCCTTCTTTACCCCACCGAATGTTAATTTATCGCAGCTAACCTGGGAGGGTTTACATTGTTATGCCAAAAACTAATTCAGGGGTGCTGCGATGTAAGGACACTATATGTGTGTGAGGTGTGTGTATTCAGTATGGGGGTTGGGGGGGGAGGGGGTCGCGGTGTCTGTAGAGTGGCCTCGAGGCTGCGGCACCACATAGCCCCCTGAGGTGCCCGTCCCCATCCCAGGCTGACTGTAGCACCTCCCCTGGGTCGCTCCAATCAGGTAGCGTCACAGAGTCTGCGAGATCTGCCCAGTTCTTGTTGCTGGTCTAGCGGGTGGCAGCTCAGCTTCATGAGGCCCCGGCGGTGGTCTCTGCCTCCATTCCAGAGACTCCTCCTACCCTCCAATGTCACCTGTCTGGGGAACAAACTCAGGTATGGAGGGGTTTAGGTGCCGCCGTGCCCACCTCTTTGCTGGGCCTAGGCCCGCTGGGGGCTTGGGCCTAGCGGGGCCCATGTATTGAGTGAAGCCGTCAGGTATGAAGGGCATGGGGGGTTCGGGGTTTTGGGGCACCCGAGAGGCGGGCGCCTCCCTGGCAGGGATCGCCTTCTAGGTTTTCAATCGGCGGATGTTTACCACCGTTTGTCGACCCCTCTCCCCACCTTGGATCAGCACACACCACGGTTGCTCATTGTCCAAGCCAGGGAATGCACAGCCGATGTCCTCTTGGATCCTGCCAGGTTGGCCAGAGTGTCCCACCGGGCCCATGGGTATGGACAGGGCGGCCCCCCGGGACTCCGGTCTCCCCGGCAGGGACCTCAGTGACACACTCTCACTTGATAAAGGGGCCGCCACCTTTCGGCAGCACCCTCCCCCCGCCAACCCATTAAACACGGGCAGGCCTCTGCGGCCTGCATCTTGGGGCACACCACAGGTCACCTTGACAGCGCATCAGCATTTGCGTGCATCCGTCCAGCCCTGTCCTCGATCTGCAGGTTATACTCCTGCAGCTGTGTCAGCCACCGGGCCATCTTCCCCCATGGCTCCTTGAAGGTGAGGAGGAATTGCAAGGCATAATGGTCAGTCCGTACATGACACCTCCGGCCATATAAGTACAGCTGGAAATGTTTGCACGCGAAGACCACGGCATACAGTTCCTGCCAGGTCACACAGTAATTCCCCGTTTGGGGTCTGGCTGGCGTATGTGATGACCCACTCCACCCAATCCTGCACCTATGACAGCACGGCTACCAAACCGCTGCTGCAGGCGTCGGTGTCCAGGATGAAATCTGCGGAATAGCCAGGGAAAGCCAGGGTGAGGGTATGGGTGAGGTGGGCCTTGAGGGTGGTGAAGGGGAAGTGAGTTGGGTTAGTGGGCATGCAATCTCGCTGAATCCCTTCACAAACCGATGATAATAAGTGGCCAGCCCCAGGAATGACCTGATCTCTGTCAGTTTCATTGGCCGCGGCCATTCCACCACAGAGCATACCTTTTCCAGGTCGGTGCGCACCCCTGCCTCGCTGATGTGGTATCCAAGGTACACCACCTCGCGCTGCGCAATATAGCACTTACTTGAATTTAGATTGAGATGGGCCACTCGCAGTCATTAGAACACCTCCCACAACCTGGACCAGTGTTCGGGCAGGAATCTACTGAACACTATCATGTCATCCAGATAAATCAAACACTGTTCACACTGCAAGCCTCTCATAACCAACTACATCAACCACTGGAATGTTAGCAGTGCATTAGTGAGCATGCGGAACTCGAACAGTCCCATCGGGGTGGTGAATGCAGTCTTCAACCAAACCTCCTCCGCCATCTCCACCTGACATTACCCGGATGCCAGATCTAGGGTGGAGAAATACCATGCCCCCGCGAGGCTGTCAAAATTGTCATCGATGTGGGGAATGAGGAAGGCATCGCCGAGGGTAACTCCGTTCAGTTTCCGATAATCGACATAGAACCGTTTCGACCCATCCTTTTTGTCACTAGCACAACTGGGGCGGACCAGGGGCTGGATAAAGGCTGGATTATGTTATTGTGAAGCATATCCCACTCAGTAAGCAGGGAGCTTAGTGGCTATAGCTGTACCTGTATCAATTTGGTGCTTGACGAGGTCCGTCCGGCCAACATCCGAATCGTGCTCACTAAATACGTATGCGTCTTCCCACAGCAACCCCCACAGCTGATTGGCCTCCACGTTGGTTAATTTTGGCCATGGTACCTGGAGTGCGTCAAGCAGGGGAACGACCTCAGCTCTGGGGGGTCGGGCCGACCCGCCATGCCAGGTCCTGGTTGTCCTTGGGGCGGCCAGGTTTATCTGCCCAGAGGGCGAACACTGAGTTGCGTGTAAGATGGTGCACTGTTGCCACTGGGGTGCGCCGTTGCAACTCTGCTGGGGTGCTATGGGGGTCAAAGACTCATAGAAACAGCTGGCCCCCGTCAGCATTCACCAACATGGCCGACCCCACGATCCCGTACCATACCGCCAACTCTAGGTGAGGGGTCAACATTACTTCACCTGATGGTCGGTGAGAGGGGTCAGTGGGGGCCGTCACCACCGGCAACAACGTCTCAGCAAGAGGGCCAATGGTAATGGCTAACATCAGGGTGGCGGCCACGGGCTCGAAGTGGAGGTGATCCGGCTTCTGTCCCAAAAACGGGATCCTCTGCCCGCTGCCCTCTACGGTGACGCATCGCTGGTGGGGCTGCACATTGAGCCCCAACTTTTCCAGGAGGCCAGTACCTGCAATGCACTTGTGGCATAACACGCTCGACACATATAATTCCTGGTTACACACGTGGTGTCTGAGGCGGAACTCAAGCACGATTCTCCCCATTAGGCCCATTCCAGCTCCACTCGCAATGTACAATGCGCGGTCTGGGGCTTGTAGGCGGCCGAAGTCGACCCTGACCATCGTGCAATGTGTTGCGCTCACGAGCGAGGCTACCGCTCCCGTGTCCAGTAGAATCCTGGTACACCGCCCGTTCACCTGCTCTTCCACCAACTACGTGGCCCCCGTGATTCCTGCCACTAACGACCGCAGCGAGTAGCCCTTAGGCACCACGTTCTCGGGTGTTGTTGTAGGCATCTGCATGGGGGTCACTCGCTCGGTATTGTTATTATCATCTACTTGTGTTGGGACCACATCAATTGCACCCCTAGGTGGTCCACTCTCTAGGGGTATTGGGGTTTAACCCTGGCGCTTTACCTAGCGCAGGCAATCTATGGACAGTCTTGCATGAGATGCCCCCATCGGTCACACAGGTAGCACGCACGGAGAAGGGTGGTAGCTCCATAGGAGGCCTCTTGCCCACTCCCCCTTCCCGTCCCAATGCACATCTGTTCGAACTCTGTCTCCAGTCAAGACACTCACCCGGTTAGCCCCCAAATCATGGAGCCTAATCTTTCCACCTCAGACTGGACTACATCCACTGTGGACTGCAGCTTGGTCACATTCCAGTGTAATTGGGTCACATTGCCTGCAACATCTCCTATCCTGGTCTGTAAAACCGCCACCCATCCCGGGGTGGCCTCGCTGGTACCCGGAGGCTCCCTTGTCCCAATCCTTATGGTGCTGGTGAGCTCCTCCTCTACCTCCTCCTCTGGAAGGATGTTTGCGATGGCCCGCTCCCTTTCCAACCCTCAGAACTGTGTGTGCTCATGAGCGAATCTCTCACGTGCCCGCTCGACGGTGAGATCGTCGATGATCTCGGCATTGTACCCTGGGTGCACGCTCTGCATTAGCGTCCTCAGCTTAACTGCGGTCCTTGCCGGGCTGGCGGTGGCGTGCATTTAACGCTGCTTTCGCCTCTTCACAGTTGTACGCACCGGAGCATTGGCTGAAGCAGTGCATTAACTCACCCCAATGCGCTTAGGCACTTGTGCATAGTGCCTCCACAAAGTCGGCTGCCAGCCCATCCAAATGCATGTTTAATTGTGCAGCGCTTGTGCGTCTGTCCAGCCATTCATCTCTCTCGCATACATGAGGTTCCGAGCAAATTGTTGTATATATTAGGTCTTAAAAAATGAGAAAAATAATAATTTTTTTTATGAAAAGTGGAAATTAGTAAGTACCTAAATTATGCTAATTTATGTAATAATGCAAATACTGCATTTATGCTAATTGGGCTCTGCTTCGTTGTCCAGGGGTATTTACAATCGTGATAATAAAATACGTGACGCGGGTGCCGAGGTGGTGCTTTCCTTGTACCGCAACCTCGGTTCCCTGCTGGGTGATGAGTCGTGTGTGTGTGGGCGTCTCATACACACAGCTGTCTCTCTCTCTCTTGGTGGCAGCTCCAGGCTTCTCCACTGCTGGACGATTGTTGAGTTAGCGTCTCACAGACGCTGTCAGTCGAGGAGAGACGAGGCTCGCGACTTCTCCCGGGCGCCCTCGAGGATGAGTTCTTCCTTTTCTACCCCCAGGACCATATTTTATCTTACTCCAAGGTCCGGGTCACGTGATCACTGTCAGCCAATCGCATGCTCCCCAGGGGCTTAAGTCGCCCCTCCCTCTGACACCTCTGGTGCCTACCGTTCCTTGCCCCGCCCTTTTTACCCCGCCGAATGTCAATTCATCGCAGGTAACCTGGGAGGTTTACATTGTTATGCTAATAACCAATTCAGGGCCGCTCCGATGAGAGGACACTATGTGTGTGTGAGGCATGTGTGTTCAGTGTGGGGGTCAAGGGAGGGTCGCAGCACCTACAGAGTGGCCTCGAGGCCGTGGCACCATTGCTGTTGCTACTGGCCATTTAGAGGCAGTTGCCCTCCAGCAACGAGTGGAGCGCCAGGCGGATAAAACAGTGTTGGCCACAGTAGGGGGCACAGGTGGTGCATCGTCCAGTCATCTCAGTCAGTCGACCCATGGCACCCGCTGGCTCTGTCTCGTGACCTCCTGCCAGCGGACATTCGACACTTTACGTGGCCTTAACGTGCACATAGCCTGGCACAAGCGCCATAGTGGCGTCACTGCCTGGCGAATGGCGGTTGTTGTGAGTAAGCATGAGAGACAAGATTTGTATAACTTCCCAAATATGGGGGTGGGCATGTTTTTTGTTGTTGTTGATATGGAGCATATTTTAATCCGGAGAACACGTTAATATTTTCGCAATGGAATTGCACCATTGTTTAAATAGTGGACTTGTTTAGTTCATGCGTTTGCAATTGGGGGACAATTAACGTGGTTTTCATGACGTCCTATGTGATATGAAACACGTGATGTAATGCTACGTTTAACTTTTTATTTTCACTGTGAATGACCTCAAAAGTGCAGCATGCATTTGTTTTAAACGTAAAGTTGCTGTTTACACAAATTACATAATTCTATCGTTACAGCACTTTGTTCAGTGCTATCTATTGCGATGACGTATTGTATAAGTAAATAATACGTCGAAATTACATAATAGTTCTAGATTTGAAGCTTTCGTGACTGCAAGGATTCATACTTTTGGGTTTTTTCGGTAAAGTCACGTAGGTAAAACATTAAAATTAATAAAAGTAAAATAAAATAAAAATTCACTACGTTTCGGAGGCAACACAAGCTTCCGTCTTCAGGTGGAACCGTCACAGCCACGACAGCTGTATCAAGTAAATGAGAGATTGCAGGAGCTACCACTCCGTTTATATAATGATTGGAGAGGGGGGGGACTGGGCAAATACAGCACACTTTTTATTCATATGGTAAGGTGAGGCTTAAGAGGGTGAGCCTTTGTTATGGTGAGGTACGGTTTGTGACTCAACCTGTGAAAACAACTGAACATGGTAAACCTGTAATAGTTGTCTGTCAAATAAGATTGGCCAAATAAGTGTAGTTAAATCTTTTTTGCATGGTTAATCACATCTTTCCAATGATTACTCAGTTTGTAACCATCATCACGGTTGAAATTATGTCTGTGTTTGTATATTTGTATGGCTTCGTGTACAAACCTTTGATGGTAGCCAGGAGGTTTGCAGAGAACCTTGGTCTCGGAAAAGACAATTTCATGAGAGCCCACCGAGTTGTAGCAATGATCGGCAACGGCCGAAGAATCAGTTCTGCCGTGTTTTAGATCTGACTTGTGCTCGCGGACACGATCAGAAACATGACGTTTCGTTTCTCCAATGTAGCAATCACCACAAATGCAACTCAATTTGTAGACTCCAGGATACTGTAAGTCAGGAACGACATCCTTCACAGATGGAATCAGATCACGGATTTTATGCACTGTACTGAATCGGACTTGGATCTTATGTTTGTTTAGAATTTTGGAGATCTTTTTGGTCACGCCTGCTATGTATGGTAACGTGATAGTTTTGGTCGGAGTTTCATGTGGCTGTGTCTGTGTGGTGGGAGAAACAGCTTGGCGGATAGTGCGGTCAGAGTATCCGTTCATCCTGAGGGCCCGATGTACATGTCTTAATTCACCGGCCGGGTGGTGTTGGTCAGAAATGCCATGGGCTCTGTGGTAAAGCGTTTTGATGAGATAATTATTTTGAGATGGGTGGTGGTGGGAATCCGGTTTCAAGTTGGAATCTGTGTGGGTGGCTTTCCTGTAGACAGAATGTCCCAAGGATCCGTCAGGCCTCCTCTCAAACAGAATATCCAAGAATGGTAGTTTACCGTCTTTCTCCACTTCCATGGTGAATCTGATGGATGGGTGTCTAGAATTGATGTGGTTCAAGAAGTGGTTCAATGCTGGGAGGCCATGTGGCCAGATGACGAAAGTGGCATCCACATACCTCTTCCACAGGGAAGGACGCAGGGTGGATGTCTGGATGGCGTCTGATTCAAACTTTTCCATGAAAATGTTGGCTATAACTGGTGACAAGGGGTAGCCCATAGGGTTACCCTCATTCTGTTTGTAGAAGGTGCCATTCCAGGTAAAATAGGTGTTGGTGAGGCAATGCCTAACCAGCGCAGGTACATCAGAATTCAATCCATGTTGGACTAAGTCCTCAATTATTGTTAGGGTGTCCGGTACTGGGAGTTTGGTAAACAAAGATACTACATCAAAGCTGACGAGGATGTCATCAGGAGATAGTACCATGTCCTTAACCATAGAGACCAATTGGGTTGAGTTGAGTACTGCCGAAGAGGTCTTGCCTGTGAAGGGGAGCAGAGTATCTGATAGAAAACGGGCTAGTTTGTACGTAGGAGAGTTTATCGTCGACACGATGGGTCATAGCGGGGTGCCTTCTTTATGGATTTTTGGAAGACCATAGAGTCTGGGAGGTCTAGCCGCCGATGGTTTTAGAGAGGGACGTTTGCTTGGTTCGATTAGGGAAGTCGAACTCGTGATGCTACTGTTGGTTTTTGTCGTTAGGCTTTTAGTGGGATCGTTTTTAATTTTGGAGTAACTCCCATCATTAAGAAGGTCCAGGATTTTGTTGTTGTATGAATCTTTATCCATGATGACCGTGGCATTGCCCTTGTCTGCCGAGAGGATGACTATATCATCTCTCTTTTTTAGGTCCGCGAGTTCAGAGCGTTCGTTTTTACTGATGTTACTGGTGGGTTTCTTAGCCTTCTTAGAAATAGTAGCTATTTCAGCTCTTGCTACATCCGCATGGATGTGTCCTATGCCTCTGAGGGCTACATCAATCTGAGAAATCATATCCTCTACTGGTATATATTTAGGGGTGACGGCGAAATTTAGTCCTTTGGCCAGTACCGTTTTTAGATTGTCAGAAATTGGGATGTTACTCTGATTAATCAAGGTCTTGTTAACATCCAGCTTTGTGATGTGTTGCTCTGGTTTCTTCTTAGATAGGAGGTTGAATTTAGAAATCAGGTTAGCTTTGCATTTGGCTGACATTGAGTCAGCAGAAGCAGAAGTCATGTTATCAACGTGGTTCCAATCGGAAGGTGACATTTTTTGTGTTAACAATAAATGTGTTTGTAAGAGAGTCTTGTCTAAATTATCGAGTTCAGATCGGAGTAACCTTATTCTCTCCGAGATTAGTGATAGGCTAGCTTTAAACAAGAAGTCACAGCTTCTCGAGATGCTGGCCTTCCTCAAGAGATGCCGAAATAACAAGGTAATACCCATCGCTTTCACACTCACATCCGCTGCTGTGTCCTCACCGAACTCTAAACAGATCTTATTTAAAGCTAGCTGTTTCTCCCACCAGACAGAAACAGCCACATGAAACTCCGACCAAAACTATCACGTTACCATACATAGCAGGCGTGACCAAAAAGATCTCCAAAATTCTAAACAAACATAAGATCCAAGTCCGATTCAGTACAGTGCATAAAATCCGTGATCTGATTCCATCTGTGAAGGATGTCGTTCCTGACTTACAGTATCCTGGAGTCTACAAATTGAGTTGCATTTGTGGTGATTGCTACATTGGAGAAACGACACGTCATGTTTCTGATCATGTCCGCGAGCACAAGTCAGATCTAAAACACGGCAGAACTGATTCTTCGGCCGTTGCCGATCATTGCTACAACTCGGTGGGCTCTCATGAAATTGTCTTTTCCGAGACCAAGGTTCTCTGCAAACCTCCTGGCTACCATCAAAGGTTTGTACACGAAGCCATACAAATATACAAACACAGACATAATTTCAACCGTGATGATGGTTACAAACTGAGTAATCATTGGAAAGATGTGATTAACCATGCAAAAAAGATTTAATTACACTTATTTGGCCAATCTTATTTGACAGACAACTATTACAGGTTTACCATGTTCAGTTGTTTTCACAGGTTGAGTCACAAACCGTACCTCTCCATAACAAAGGCTCACCCTCTTAAGCCTCACCTTACCATATGAATAAAAAGTGTGCTGTACTTTCCCAGTCCCCCCCCCCTCTCCAACCATTATTTAAACGGAGTGGTAGCTCCTGCAATCTCTCATTTACTTGATACAGCTGTCGTGGCTGTGACGGTTCCACCTGAAGACGGAAGCTTGTGTTGCCTCCGAAACGTCGTGAATTTTTATTTTATTTTACTTTTATTAATTTTATTGTTTTACCTACGTGACTTTACCGAAAAAACCTAAGAGTATTACATAATAGCTATGGGTTTACAAGTAAATGACGTCAGATGTATATTTATATACAATAAAATCGGAATATTTAGCCTGGAGAAACTCGATGAGCTATGAATCTCTTTTTTTACAGATGTCCAATAGGGGCGGGTCAGAAGTTACAACAACAAACAATATGGGAAAAAACGATCGGAGTGCAAAGTATAGAAAAGGAAAAAAAGAATCACTAAAAATAAATCCATGA
The DNA here is from genome assembly GCF_965212315.1 of Lampetra planeri. Classification (NCBI taxonomy): domain Eukaryota; kingdom Metazoa; phylum Chordata; class Hyperoartia; order Petromyzontiformes; family Petromyzontidae; genus Lampetra; species Lampetra planeri. Next base: position 5,348,341 of record NC_136120.1, read on the forward strand.
AATAAAGCAAGTATATTCGTTTAAATTGTATAAGTACATCAATTCCCAGGCTTAGGCAAGGCATAAAAACAATAGCAAGAAGAGTCCCAGACCACACCAAGACAACACAGTCCCTCAATACAATTGCACATTAAAATTGAGCTATGGATACATGTATAGTGACATTTAATGAGTCACTGTAGCGCATGGCGCTGGGAGATTGGTAGACAATGGAATTAGGGGTAGCAGCCCGGTCTACCAGTTGGACCCATGGGCCAAGCCCGGACCGTTCTGGCGGATCCAGAAGGGTGCGTGGCCGAGGGCGGAGCCTGGCCATGCTGGGGAGAATAAAAGGTGAGCTCTAACTCACAGTCGGGGCTGGCTGTCATCGAGAATGGAACTCGTCATGCTGCTGTCGTCGTGGTCTTCGCCTCTTCAAGCTGTGGGTCTGCAAGCATGTTGGCTGTCCCGACCCGGTATGGAGTTATCCGCTATGGCTGTGAGAGCCGGAATAAACAAGAGGGATAACGCCTCTTACTAGTGTCTCTGAATTAGTACACTACACATGGGTAAGGATGAACGTTACAAATCACATGTGCAAATGCAGTTATATCCAGCACTAATATTCTGCTTCAGGATACTTTTTGAAGGAAGATTTACTATGCTAAAGGAGGAAACAAGGTTGTTACAAAACATTGGTGCTCAAACGGAAAAGGCTTTGTCACCTATTCTTGTCCTTGGGATATTCAAAAGGAAATTAGATGGATGTATTAGGTTTCGTGGGTTTGACAGTGGGGTTACTGATTTAGCTAAGTATATAAAAATGTGCCAATAAAGATTTTTCAGATGAACAGGGCACAATGTAGAGTTCTTCTTGCATCAAGTGATGTGAGATTGCATTTTAAGTAGATGTCACAATGGTGGTTCCTGTATGGTACATCCAGTGTAAATCAAAGAGGGCCACAGTCATCAAATAGTGGTTGAATTATGTCTTCAACAATTTATGGATGCAATTAACTGGAGAAAAAAAGTTTGTTTCTGTATAAAAACCCTTGTTTTTTATGTGATTAATATGAGGCCTTTGTGCAAATTACTTTCCAAATGACGTCACACGAGATTATAAAATAACGATAATGTCTGCAACTGGTTATGACACGCAAGACACCACATACTGCCTGAATGATGCCACGTAGCTGTGGACCTGAAGATTGATGATGACATCACGCACGCATGAATGTGTTCGTTAGTAACCCTTGGTCATGCACTTCAATAGGACACACACAGTCTTCTTGGTATGGCTGATGTCGATGTAGAGCAGTGGTTCTGGTCCCCAGGTCCCCTGTACCACCGGCGATCTGCGACGGTCCTCCATGTGGTCCGCGTAGCTGTGATGCAAATGCAGGTTGATCCGGAAATAATGACAATGTTTATTCTACCTTTTGTTTCAAGCATTAATTCATGTTTTACTCGTGATGTTTAGTTTCATAATCAAGTTAGTTAAACTATCTGGATTAAACTACCCAAATATCTAAAGGCCCCCCCTCATAACAAAAAAAAGCTGTGTTTAAAATAAAATGTTTTTATGTTCTGGTGATACGAATCATTTTGTATTTCTGGCATTTAGAGAGAGATGTGATTGGGTTTTTATCACCAGGGGTGGGCTGAATGGTCCGCGGTACAAAACAACAACTGAAATTTTACATTGAGGTGGTTGAGCTAAATGGCTGCATTAGGACTAGTGGAATGTATCGCTGTGATGTTCCCATATTATAAGTGCTGCATCTCTTGCAAGTTATGTGCAGCATTCCCATCAAGTTAAATTAAAGTTTAGTAAAGCAGTGTGCATACCACTTTATACCAGTACGCATGGACAATTTGGCCAAGTGGATCCTTGGTTGGAGCTCAAATCACAGGCAGTGGTTGACTCAACCCATTTTCACTTTGAAGTTGAGAAGCAGGTACCACAGTGGAAAGTATATCGTGCTCTGTTTATAAACTAATCCTGTATGAAAGTGGAATTTCCACGACTGGACATTCTATCAAGGTCGCCAACCAGAGTTGGACTCCCTCACACAAGGGTTGCCATATCTGATGTAAAAAAAACGAGATGTATGGGAAGAATATATCGCAAGATGAGAAGAGTCAAGAACTATATATATAAATGTGCATTGTATTGAGTGGTGAATTATTTTCCAGGGGCAGCTACTTCAAAAAGAGGATGATCCTGAAAAAACGAGGGCAGGTGGCAACCAATGTCAACAGCTCTTTCATTTTGAGACACATTCACTTCTCTTTGTATTCTGAGTTCCTGGCATAGGCATTGTCAGTATGCAATGCACAGACCAGAGCCTTTCGTCTATTAGTGTTTTTCAAGGGATCATTTATTTTCTCCGAAACTTTCCGACCCAATTTGTTTCATAGCCTTTTCAAATTCCCATTTTAGCTATAATCAGATTCATTGAAGCGGCCGAATGACTCGGGACTAATTCCCATGTCAAGCTACTGAACCAGCACCTTTCAGAACTTGGGTTCTGGTCCTGTGGCAGACAAGTAAAATAGAAATATACAGTGACGGCTGCAAAGAACATAACATGCAGAGCGTTTGATGGTTTCACCCCAGTCACTGATGACTGCACAAACATTTTCAATCCCAAAAATGTTGTTGTAAAATTAATGAAAGATGTCCTCAGCTCTAAGAATATATTTAACGCACAGGTGTAGTAGAAAGAGCCTTGCAGTCAGAGCATGATCTCTCCCCTTCGTGTATTTGTTCATGCCTTAAAATATTATAATTCGATATAATAAATGGGGACATGTGAACGAAGATCTGCATTAAACATCACCACGAGTCTCAGTCTATCCACTTCTGGATGAAGGCCTGCCCACACCATCGCCACCCCCTGTGGTGGTCGTCCTCTTGAGTCCATTATCTCCTTTGGCTGCCATTCTGTTACCAGTGTAGTGACATCGCGGGATGTAATTATGCTGTGCCGGCCCTAGAGAAGCACGGCGTGCAATGTAACGACATCGCGGACACCACTATGATGTTGGTGTAGTACCGGCCCTAGAGGGGCTTGGTGAGCACTGGTTGATAGCGCTAGGTGGCACCACACTTGGTGTGCAGTCCAAGCCCTACAGGATAGGGTGTGGGTGTGCTGGGGTTACTAAAGGCCATGGCACTCCGGTTGATCCGAGAGGACACGTGGCCAGTTAAGTCTACAAAGGGGCCCCAAATGGGGGCTAGGGGTGGTCACGTGGTCTGGGTCCAGATCCTGCTCTAGGATTCTGGAAGGTGGTCGTGGCCAAGGGCAGAGCCAACCATGCTGCAGAGAATATAAGCCGGGTCCCCAGAGGGACTGGGGTTGTTGTTCATCTTGAAGAAGCTTTTGTCTACATGCTACGTTCTACCAAGTCTCCAACACGTGGACCTGGACCCGAGCTGTGGTCGGGTCTGTTGTAGCTAGTTATGTTGTAATTAGTGTAGTTAGCCTGGTGGTCACCACCATAGGTTGTTATTATGTTAAGGCGCAGTAACCCCATGTGTTGGTGTTAAATAAATGTGTTGCCTCCAAGACTACATCTGCGACTCAGTTGAATTCACTACACAAGTGTATTAAAACAGGTTCACGACAAGCGACTGTGTCTCCATCTCTTTATTTCTCCGTTATTTGGACAGCTCACGTTCCGCTTTCCCGGTCGTTCCGCGGCACGTCGCGGGAGCTGACGTCCCACTCTCGCGCCGCTCTCTCGCTTCCCCCGGTCTCGCGCACCGCTGGCAGACGGTGCGCTGGGAGCTGTCTCCGCGTCGCCACATAGCCGATGGCTCGCGGAGACCCCCGACGTGGCCCAGCTTCCAGCTTCCACCAACTAACCACGAGCCCCTTCCGGCTCCCCCTTATATCCTCTTCCCACGTCACCCAGACTCCGCCTTTCGCCACACCCCTTAAGAACTTTCCAGATAATACCACCCCCTAACGCCCGCGGGCTCCACCCTTAACCCCTGCCCCTGATGGTTAATGGCGCCTGGTTGGCTTAGGGGCTGGGGCGGCGAAACCCAGCATACGCTCGCATTACACAAGTATCATTCATAAGCCGTCCTAGCAATGTGTCCTGCCAAACCCACTACATTTTCTTAACAGCCAATATTACATCTCTGATCTGTATTTGCTACCCGATCGATGCATTCCTACTTATGTATCTCAGTGCATATACTTAATTGCAAATTATTCTTCAGCTTTTGTTCCATTTTCTTTGTCAGTGTGTATTTTTTTTATCCATTCACCACCGTTGACAATATACGCTGATTGCCAAACACATCTTTAGGCACTCTATGATGTTCCTTTTCATTACCAAATTCATTTTTTTTCTCCAAAAAGCACTACAATCTGTTCTTGATTGCTGATTAATGTCATTATTCATGTTATTTTATTCAATTTCCAGATGTTTTTCGTTCAGTCTTAGTATAATTATAAAACATGGCGTTATTTTTCCACTTTGGACCTTCTGTCAGGGTTTTGGCAACTCCCCCTCGACGAAGCGTCAAAGCCAAAGACTGCTTTTCGGACACCACAGGGCCTTTTCGAGTTTAATAAATTGCCCATGGGGCTCCACTCGGCTCCAGCGACGTTTCAGAGGCTCATGGAGCTGGTCCTCGCTGGGCTCCAGTGGGACTTTGGTCGCACGTTCAACGAACACATTGAATGGTTGCGCGCTGTTTTCGAAAAGATGCGAGCTGCGGACCTCAAATTCAAACCGCAGAAGTGCCACCTTCTGCGTGAGTCTGTGTGCTATCTAGGCCACATTGTCAGCCGCTCGGGTATTTCCACAGACCCTGAAAAGACTAAATGTGTCAGCCAATGGCCTACCCCCACCTCTGCTGGGGATGTTCGCAGTTTTATCGGGTTCGCGTCGTACTACCGGCGCTTTGTGGCTGGTTTCGCTACAATCGCTAAGCCACTACACGCTCTTACAGCAAAAGGGCTGAAATTTCATTGGGGAGACGCGGAACAGGCCGCATTTGACTCCTTACGGAACGCTCTTGTAGCAGCACCGCCCCTGGCTTACCCCGATTTCGCAAAGCCGTTTATTCTGGACACCGATGCCAGTAACACCGGGATCGGCGGGGTGCTGTCCCAAATCGTTGATGGCGTTGAGAGGGTGGTTGCCTATGGAAGCAGGGTTTTGTCCCCTGCAGAGCAACGTTATTGCGTAACCCGACGCGAGCTGCTGGCCATTGTTTACTTTATACAACAATACAGGCCATACCTGTACAGTCAACGGTTTACCGTGCGCTCCGATCACTCTGCGTTACAATACGCTTTGCGCATTGACCAACCGTCTGGCCAGCTCTCCCGATGGCTTGAAGTCCTCCAGGACTACAATTTTATGGTGATTTACCGTAAGGATACACAGCACAGTAATGCAGACGCGCTATCTCGCCTCCCGTCAGAACAATGCGCCTGTTTCACGGGTTCTGGCCGGTGCAAACCGCAAATAGTACGCCCGGTTGCACCTCCTGAAACGGTTTCTGCTGCCCTTCCTTCCGATCCTGCGCCGGGTGCGGACCACGAAAATCCGCCAGCAAGTGACGACTTGCTGGGGATAACGTTGGACGAATGGGGTCGGCACCAAATGAACGATGCGTCATTGTTGCCTCTGCGTCGTCGCGCATGTGATTCGTCCTCACGTTCAAGTAAATCGAACTCTTTCGCCATGCGCCGCGGTCTGCTCATGCATTGGGATGCTGATTCTTGCCAGTACAAAATTGTAGTGCCATCGGCTTTGCGGTGTTCGGCTGTGTGCGCGGCACACGAGCGATTGTCGCACCTGGGTGTGCATAAAACCATTGGGTTGCTAAGATTACAATTTTACTGGCCGGGCATGCTTCGCGACGTAACTGATATTTTAACGGGCTGCACCCAATGTGCGCAGCGTAAACCTCCAGCGAAGCCGGCATGCCCACCGCTGCAGCCCATCACGGTATCCCGTGTGAACGAGCTGGTTGCTCTCGACATTTTGGGGCCTTTCCCTACAACGCCTTGTGGTAACAAGTACCTGCTGGTTGGGGTGGAGTATTTTACACGGTGGCCTATGGCCTGGGCCCTCCCCAACCAGTCGGCAGCAGCCGTGGTGGACGCCTTTGTTCAAGGCTATGTGCTGGACAAGGGCGCTCCAGAACGGTTGCTGACTGATCAGGGAAGACATTTTTCAAGTACCCTGTTGAGTGAGGTATGCCGCCTGTTGGGCACTAAGAAGGTGCGCACTTCGCCCTATCACCCCCAAACAGATTGCATGGTGGAGCGGCTGCATAGAACCCTCACCTCTATGCTATGCCATCAGGTTGATGAATCCCACGTAGACTGGGACCTACAGATCCCAGGGGTCGTCGCTGCTTACCGCATGGCGCCACATGCAGCGACAGGGTTCTCCCCATTTTTCCTAATGTATGGCAGGGAGGCCATTCCCCCAGCTGATGTGCGGCTTGGGATAGAGCAGCTTCCACAGTCATCGAAGCTCACTGACCATTTGCGGTTCAACCTACAAAAGCTGTCTGAGGCTCGTGATGCGGCGATCGAAAATTCCGCCTCCCGCCAGCGGGCTAATTCAAGGTTGCAAGCCCCTCGCACGTCCGTGCATCAGTGGGCTCCAGGTGATATGGCGTGGCTTCATTGCCCCCAGGTGCCGGTGTCCACATCGGCTAAACTCCGTAAACCATGGCGGGGTCCGGTTGAGGTGGTCGAGATAATGCGCCCACAATGTGTTAAAATCCGTTGGGGACGACATCGCTGGTTCGTGCACCCCTCTCGTCTGAAGCCATTTGTTGCTCCGCGCGGCTCTGCGTTACACTCAAAACACGAGGGCCGAGCGTGTGATATGCCCGACGAGCAGGATGTCGCCCCGTTAGTACCTAACCCACAGCGCAGACGTGTCATTCCTCCCGCAGATGATGCGGGACTGAGGGAGCCGGGCGAGCCACGAGTCTCTGCAAAAAGGCCTCTGGGCCCACCCAACATGTTTGCCGGGATGCCCGACCCACCTAACATGTTTGCCAGGATGCCTGACCCGTCTACACCAAGAGTCTCTGCAAAGAGACCTTCTGACCCACCCAACATGTTTGCCAGGATGCCTGACCCGCCCAACATGTTTGCCAGGCTGCCCGACCCGTCTGCTCCGAGGGTCTCCGCAGAGAGGCCTCCTGCCCCTGCTGACATTTTTGCCAGGATGCCTGGTCAGCCTGCAGCCCGGAAAAGGGCACCCATCCTTTACGACGGGCCCGCGAAATACACACGGGCTAGATCGCGTTGGTTTTCTTGATTGCCCATTTTTCTTTTTGCGGCAGCTGAATGCTGCATGCGTTGTGCATCGCGAATGTCGTTATTTGTGATTGGTTCTGACCATGTGTAATACCGTTGAGGACTCTTGGACACCCGGGGTTGAGGCACACGTATTTATTCCGCAACAGTTGTCACAACCGCGGACATACAATACTGGAGGGGGTATCGGCCCCCTCACCCGGCTAGCTGGGAATACACTGCTAGCTATCTCTGACCTACCTCCTAGTCCTCCACTAACGGGCTAGGGGAGGCTGTCTGGCCCGACACTGGTAAGTCGGGCTACGGTACCCGGAGTCTCAGAGCACTAGCTCTGGTTCTCGGGACCACGCCGCTGGCTCGGTCCTGCGCGGCCCTGACAAGGGCGGCATCCCAGGGGAGTCCAGGGCTCTAGCTAGACGATCTTCGGTCTTCACTGGTTTAGCTTTAACATTCTGCCCCGAGCCCTCTGACACATCCCCCTTTATACTCAACCCCCGCTGAGGGGTGGGGCCCCGGGCTGCCTGGTGCGGACGTCGTTGAGAGCACCCCCCCCGTGCACTCACGTAGCCCCGCCCACTGTGTTTGTTTCCCATAAGCTGCCATGCATAACGGCTCTCTCTCTAACACCCCTACATCACCCCCCCCCCCGCATAGCTTGCAGCCGTCCCGGCTGCCAACATACAAAAAAAACGACAATAAAAGCGCATTTACCCCCTGACCGCGCGTGTGCCTCACTATTTTTCAACAATAACAAGAACAACACAACAAGAACGCAACAGCAAGAAGAGAAAACAACCCGACGCACCCCCCCGATTAAATACGAATTCCGTAAAAACAGTCTATACACAATTTGCAGGGAACCCACCACACACACAACATGCAATGAACACAGCCTATGTACACATCTTCCGGCCTCACAACAGTCTGCGCATTTTAGCGCGTGTCCGTGCAGCGGGCCCCTCACACGGGGTAACCCCGGGTGGTGGACCGTCAGGTGGCAACTGTCCGTCTCGGAGTGAGTCCTCATCCGATGCCGCGTGACCCTTGGCATCCCCAGGAGGGGTGATCGGGCGTGAGCCCGTCATTCCTGATGCACCTGGAGGTGGCACAGCCGGCAAGGCATTAGGTGAGCGCGACGGAGACGGGCCCAGTGAGTCGGTCGACCCCCCACATGTTTGGCCACGCGTGTGTGAAGTGGGGATGTGTACCGCAACGAAGGGTTTTAATCTAGAGGGGTGGACGAACCACCGCCGCTTCCCCCATTTGATGCGCACGCACTGCGGTCGCAAAACCTCGACCACCTCCACAGGGCCCCGCCACGGCCGCACCAGCTTAGAGGAGGTTGCGAGTGGCACCTGGGGACAGTGCAGCCATGCCTTGTCCCCCGGCTTACACTGCAGCATGTGCGCCCGACCCAGTCTGAGCCGCTCATTTGCTTTCTGACGGAGGTCAGAGTTTTGCATGGCAGCATCCCGTGCCTCTGTCAATTTGGCCAAATCAAATTTTACATGGTCAGCCAATTTAGTTTTTCCCTGAGGCGCGGGGATCTGCAGCTGGGCACGAACAGGCGGGTCAGGTTCGCGGCCGTACATGAGGTAGAAGGGTGAAAATCCCGTAGCTGCGTGGGGGGCCATCCGGTACGCCGCCAATACCGCTTGAATTTGAAAGTCCCAATCGGTCTGTGAGTCCGACACCTGCTGTGACAACATTGACGCGATGGTCCGATGCAGACGCTCGACCATCCCGTCAGTCTGCGGGTGATACGGGGAGGTACGAATTTTTTTCGTGCCCAGGAGCTCACAGACTTCTTTGAGCAATTTACCGGAAATTTTTTTGCCCTGGTCGGTCAGCAGCCGCTCCGGAGCACCTTTGTCCAGGACATAACCCTGAACAAAGGCCTCCACGATGGCTGCTGCCGACTGGTTGGCAAGGGGCCAGGCCATAGGCCAGCGTGTAAAATACTCCACACCAGTTAACAAATATCTATTGCCCCTGGGTGTGGCGGGGAATGGGCCCAAAATATCCAGCGCGACGAGTTCGTTAACTCTGGACACTTTGATTGACTGCAAGGGTGGGTTAGACACACGTGCTGGCGGTTTTCGTTGCGCGCACCGAGGGCATGACCCCAGTAAATCCCCGACATCCTTCGTCATGCCTGGCCAAAAATAATCGAGTTGGAGTAAGGTGAGGGTCTTTTGGGTCCCCAGGTGTAGGAGGCGCTCATGTGCGGCCCACACCGCCTTACCCCGCAACCCCGACGGGACCACCAGCCGATGTCGATGGGATTTTCCGTCCCAGTGCATCAGCAGACCATGCACCAATTCCCATGCGTTGGCATCACCCCTGCCCTGCCCAGCACAGCCGACGCGACGACGCAACCCGAGGAGAGAGGTATCCTCCATCTGGAGGCGCCCCCATTCATTGACGGGCATCCCCAACAGGGAATCTTTTCTTTGTTGTGCGATTGAATTTGGAACCAATGTTTCATCGTGGCTGGCGGCCGCCAGGACCGGAACCGGTATGTCCCCTGCTGGCCTGCAACGTCCCGACCCCAGGAGGCATGCACATTCGGAGGTGGTTGGCATGCGCGACAGAGCGTCAGCATTTGTGTGGCGAACGCCCTTACGGTAGGTGGTTTCAAAATCAAAATCCTGGAGGATCTCCAACCATCGGGACAATTGTCCCGATGGCTGTTGAACTCGCAGGGCGTACTGCAGTGCCGCATGATCTGTGCGGACGGTGAAATGCCGACCGTACAGATATGGGCGATACTGTTGGATGAAATAGACAATTGCCAACAGTTCCCGACGGGTGACACAATATCTTTGCTCCGCCGGAGACAACACCCGACTGCCGTACGCAACCACCCGTTCCACGCCGTCAACCACCTGGGAAAGCACGCCCCCAATACCTGTGTTGCTCGCATCGGTGTCGAGCAAAAAAGGCTTAGAAAAATCGGGGTAACTCAAGGGAGGAGCTTTTACCAGGGCGTCCCGAAGGGAGCAGAAAGCAGCCTCCTCCTCCTGACCCCAGTGGAACCGAACCCCTTTTGATGTTAAAGCGTGTAGGGGTTTCGCAATCGTCGCAAAATCTGCGACGAAACGTCGGATATATGACGCGAAGCCAATAAAACTCCTGACCTCTCCCACCGAGGTGGGAGTCGGCCAGGAGCTGACGCACTGCGTTTTGGCGGGATCCGTAGCAATACCTGAGCGCCCCACAATGTGTCCCAAATAACGCACCGAATCGCGTAACAGATGACATTTTTGGGGTTTGAATTTCAAATTAGCAGCCCGCATCTTTAGGAAAACCGCCCGCAACCTCTGGAGATGTTCGTCAAAAGTTTTACTAAAGACGATAACGTCATCCAAATAAATCAGGCACGAATCCCATTGCAATCCAGCCAAAACCAATTCCATCAAACGCTGGAAAGTTGCCGGCGCTGAGTGGAGTCCCATCGGCAACCGGTTGAATTGGAACAGGCCGTGCGGTGTACGGAAAGCAGTTTTAGGCTTTGAATCATCGTCCAGAGGAAGCTGCCAGAATCCCGAAAGTAAATCCAATGTGGAGAAGAATCGCGCTCCCGCCAAGGCGTCCAGCGATTCGTCCATCCGTGGGAGCGGGTATGCGTCGGCAACCGAAATTTTGTTAAGGCGCCGAAAATCAACGCAAAACCGCAACGAGCCGTCCGGCTTTTTAACCAGGACGATCGGCGCTCCCCAAGGGCTGGTGGAAGGAGAAATGATGTCGGCGGCTAACATGTCATCAATAGCCGATTTGACATGGTCTTTTTCGGCGGGACTTAACCGAAACGGATTCTGGCGTATTGGTGTCACCCGTATCAATATGGTGACGCAGCAGATGAGTGCAACCCAAATCGTATTTGTCCCGACTGAAAACGTCGGAAAATTCCCGCAGTAGCGTTTTAAGCTGTTGACGCTCTGAATTTGACAGGTCCGTCGATCCCGCACAAAGCGCCTCGAGCCACCCTTCATCGCTGTCCGAATGTGGTCGCGGCGCATGGACAGCACTCACGTGATTCGCGACGGGTTCCTCACAGGGCACCGGCGTCGCGTGAGCAAGCACGGTCCCCTGCGGGACCACCACCGTCTGCGAGCCCACATTGAGGACCGCGATGAAGGGGTCTCCGTCCCCTCTTACTATGGTCTGGGCCGGAAGTAAATGAGGTCCACTAACCCCGGCCCTAGATGGCCCCAGCAGAACCCCTTGGGCCCCAATGCCCTTAGTGAAGGGCCGCCGAAGTTTCAAAGGAACCAACATTTGTGCCCCCGGAGGAACGCGCACCGTTCTATCTACAAACGCCGGCACCGTTGCGAACGCCGTCCGACTCGTACCGGGGGATGGCAGAAACGCCATGCGTCGGCCCGACGGGAGCTCAATGCATCCCTGGTCGATTAATATCCTAATCGGCATTTTGGCCAGGAAGTCCGTCCCCAGCAGGCACGGAACCGCCAGCGAGGAGGAAACAAAAATCGTCCCAGACAATTTAATATCCCCGATACAAATTAGGGCTCGAATCTGTCCGATGATGCCAAGTGAGCCCCCGTTAGCAGCAAAGAATGGCACGTTAACAGGCATCAAAGGACGGCTCTGGGCAGGGAGAATATTGTAAATTAACTCCGAAATAATGGTCGCCGATGCTCCCGTATCGACCAGAATGCGCACCTCGACCCCGTCGATGTGCCCCACAACGGCCGACGACCCCGACGACGCGGCTACAACACGATGGGCCAACACGGACCACTGGCTGGGTTCAATCTGAGTACCCAGAGCGGTGCGTGTTGGTGTGATGGTGCGCGATATTGGCCCCCCAATCGGTGCGGTGTATGAGTGTGTGGCGGGTGTGTGCGTGGGCCAAACATGTGAGGTGCCGCGACTCGCCGGGTTATGATGATGGAGCTTGGGAAGAGGGCCGGCGTCCCGTCGAGGTGTCGTCCCGCGCTGCCGAGGAGAGCGGCACCCCGAGGCGACATGGCCCCGGATGCCGCAGTTGTAGCAGCGCGGGAGCGCTGGTGACGACGACGGATGATCGGGATGGCTCGAGCCGCCCCGGTCCGCCCGTACTCCCGCTCCCTGCCGCCGTTGATGGTCGATGGCGCAGATCTCCTCCGCCGGGAGGGTGGCTGCGGCCACGGTACGCCCGCTCGCCGCCTTGCTGGCCTTGCGTCGTTGCGCGAGCAGGTTTGCGTGGAGGAGTCGTGCTGCTTGGAGGGAGCACATCTCCGCGTCCTCCTGTGCGACGATGACGATCCCCAAGTCGTCCGCCAGCAGGAGTATCTTCTCCGTAACCATGGCGTCGACACCTTCGTTGTCCATCCGTGGAAAGGCCGCCTTTGCCAGTGCCAGGAGGCTTGTGCGGTACGCCAGAGGCGACTCCTTTGCCCCCCGCTGGCGATCGTAGTAGAGTTGGCGACAGTCTGACGGCGGACCGTAAACTGCAGCCAGCACCTGCATGGCCGTCTGCAGCGTAGAGCGCCTCTCCTTCGGTGCTGATGTTAAAGTGGTGAGGGCGTCGCTGTCGAGGAGTGCTGGCAGCGCGCGGAGAGCCTCGGCGTCCGTCCACTTCGCCATCTCCTGGTGAGCGAGGAAGCGCCGCTGGAAGCCGCCCCAGTCGCCTTCCTCGCCCACAAATTATTTGAGTGGAGGCAGTCGCTGATGTAGCGCAGCGGCTGCCGCAGAAGGTCGCCCTCCCTCGTCCCCCTCACCCGGCTCTGCTTCGGCGCGCACGACCGATGGCATCGCCGGTCGCATCCGTGGTGACGTCCCGTCCGTTGGCGATGACGCGGCAGGTACTGTATGCCCGCCGTTGGACGCGATGCTCAGGCCGGCCACGCCCTCAACTGCAGCTGCGGTGATGGCGGGATTTTCAAATTGGTGTTCCGCCGAAATGGCGGGAAGGCGCTGTGGTCGTCGGCTTTCATCGCCCCGTGGCGGTCCAGCAGCCCCCAGCTGAGTGATGTGGTCCAGCATGCTGGCAGCGGCGTGCAGCAGCTCCATCAGCTTGGCGTGCGCCTGCCTCAGCCCCTCTGCCGACACCTCTCCACCCTCCTGTTGCTGCGGCGTAGCCGTATCTGGCCCCGACTGCTCCGTGCTCTCTTCACCCGTCCCGGGCTCTCCGACTGCAGCGGTGTCCTCCGCCCCCGGTATCCTGACCCGAGCTGACCGGCGCGTGTCCATGTTTGTAGATTTTTACTTCTGACACCAGATGTAATACCGTTGAGGACTCTTGGACACCCGGGGTTGAGGCACATGTATTTATTCCGCAACAGTTGTCACAACCGCGGACATACAATACTGGAGGGGGTATCGGCCCCCTCACCCGGCTAGCTGGGAATACACTGCTAGCTATCTCTGACCTACCTCCTAGTCCTCCACTAACGGGCTAGGGGAGGCTGTCTGGCCCGACACTGGTAAGTCGGGCTACGGTACCCGGAGTCCCAGAGCACTAGCTCTGGTTCTCGGGACCACGCCGCTGGCTCGGTCCTGCGCGGCCCTGACAAGGGCGGCGTCCCAGGGGAGTCCAGGGCTCTAGCTAGACGATCTTCAGTCTTCACTGGTTTAGCTTTAACATTCTGCCCCGAGCCCTCTGACACATCCCCCTTTATACTCAACCCCCGCTGAGGGGTGGGGCCCCGGGCTGCCTGGTGCGGACGTCGTTGAGAGCACCCCCCCCGTGCACTCACGTAGCCCCGCCCACTGTGTTTGTTTCCCATAAGCTTCCATGCATAACGGCTCTCTCTCTAACACCCCTACACATGTACATATGTTGCGTTGTTGATGGGGGGGGGTATTTATAGTGGGTGTTCCTGTTCTTGTTGGGTGTTCCTGTTCTTGTTGGTTATGGCACACACACATTGATTCATTGATGGGGATTTTCTGCTTGTAACAGCCGGGACGGCTGAGGCTTCCGAAGGGGAGGGTGATGTAGTAGAGTTAACTACTCGATGTTCACAAACTGGGAGAGCAAATCATTAACAAGGTTTTCCCGCTCAAACTAACGGTCAGGGTCTCACAAGCTGTGAGAGCTGACCGTAAACAAGGTTTTCCCGCGCGACCAAACGGTCAGGGTCAGATAGGGTGAATTGGGATCAAAAAGCAGATTGGGAACGACCAATCACAGGGTTCCACAAGGTGGCCGGGGATTGGACAACCCGGCCACGAACAAGTATAAAGCCAGAGCGCTCAGAGCTCTGGGGGGGTTCGACTACACGAAGACCCAAGACGGCGGAAGAAGCCTAGGACCCTGGACCAAGCCCTCCAGCCCTTATAAGGGCTGGGTTCAGAGTAACCAGTGGTCGGGGAGACCTCCCCTAGGTCCAGACAGAGGACATTGAAAGAGCGGGATATTAAGTAGCCTGTAGGGCGTGGAGGCTTGTACGTTCTGAGTGTAACGGGTGAGGGGACCGTATACCCCTCAGTGCATAGGGACTGTGTTCATAAGACGAATAAAAGTCTGTGCTACAAAAGACGTTGAAGAGTCCGTCTGTACAACACTACAATTGTAGCCCCAGCGTTACAGCAGTGCATAACCACCTGGCAGGTAACAGCACTTGACTGAGATACTCCAGGGCATAAACTGGTATTTACTGTACTGCGGCTCATGTCACCAGATGTTTTACAGAAGGTTCTACCTATCTACACAAGTATAGTGACATTGAGTCACTGTAGCGCGTGGTGCTGGGAGATTGGTAGACAATGGAATTAGGGGTAACAGCCCGGTCTACCAGTTGGACCCGGGGGCCAAGCCCGGAGCCTTCTGGGGGATCCAGAAGGGTACGTGGCCGAGGGCGGAGCCTGGCCATGCTGGGGAGAATAAAAGGTGAGCTCTGACTCACAGTCGGGGCTGCTGCCATCGGGAATGGAACTCGTCATGCTGCTGTCATTGTGGTCTTTGCCTCTTCAAGCTGTGGGTCTGGAAGCATGTTGGCTGTCCTGACCCAGTATGGAGTTATCCCCTATGGGATAAATAAACAAGAGGGATAATGCCTCCTACGAGTGTCTCTAAATTAGTACACTACATTTGGTGTCAGAAGTGTTAACGAAAAATGTATTTGAGGGTTCTTAAGAATTGTTTTTTCCTTTTTAAATCCTTGTGGGAGAAATAGGCTCTGAAATCCACAAAGAGGAGGGCCCGCATCGGCACATCCTTGAGCGATAAGGGTTCCCGGGCAGCCCCGGCAGCCAGGACCCCAGTGAGGGGACCCGGAGAGGCGGTCCTGGTGGGGCAGCGGGCGAAGGATGACGATCCCACACCGCCGATGGATGGAGAGAGGCTGCGTGAACTCAGCACGTGCATCATGGAGCTGCTCTACGCGGTGACGGTGCTGATGGGGCAGCTGGGTAAGGAAGAGCCGGTGGAGAGGGCTGCGACTCGGTGGCAGCAAACGGGCGACTCCGCTGTCACTGCCGACCAAGGGTGGGAATTGAGTCCTGCCGAATTTAACCTGCCGCTGACAGCTAGTCTGGGGATGCTTTCCCTTGCGCAGCAGGGGCACCGGAATTTTTTGCCTTCCAGCGACATTTCGCCACCACTTGCGAGCGCACAGGGTGGTCCGACGCAGAGGCACTACGTGTTCTTCCCACCGCGCTAGATGACAATGCCTTGGCGGCGTTTTTTGCCATTCCCCAGGTGGACTGGCCGACGTTGCAGCAAGCATTCACACAGTTGGCGGGGATTTTTGACCCGCCGTCCAACGCATGGCGGAAATTCGTGATGCGGAGTCGGGGGGGAGACCGAGACGCCCCTCGCCTTCCGCAGCGCACTATTGTCGCTGGCCTAGGCTGTGTACCCAAAGATGGAGCAGGCGGGACTAGATTCTCTGGTGTTGGAGAAAATGTTGGCGCCACTCAAGAAATTAGTGTTTTTTGTCGGCCACGGAGGAAGACGACCTGTCCTCGATTCATGTCGCCCGATGCATCCAGGCCCATTGTAACCTGCAATGGCGTGCCGGGGTAGCGGCCTGGGCTTGATTCCTGTGAGAAGAGGGCGACCAGGAGCACCGAGAGTCTTCTCAGGTCTGCGCATCGGGGAGCTGGAACCCGCGTGGGAGAATCGGTGCGGGATGACGATGTGGCCTACCGGTGCACATCTCCAGGGGCTGCAATGCTGATTTGGGGGCAGTTTTTCCCGGCTTCACTGGCCTCCACTCCTCTAGACCCAAAGGCAGGTCGCGATACATCATTCACCCGGTTGACACAGCCATTCATGCATCTCCATTGCAGTTGGTGTCGGGTGCACACGCCATCGCCCCCATAGAGATACGGGGTGCGAAGATGGTGCTTCGGTGTGTGAATGTTGGCCACGGGGGTCCGGGCAATGGACTGCATTTGCACATTGTGTTATGGCGGTGAGAGCAGGATCATCCACAGTCAGTGGATTTGTGCAGGGTGCTGAGGTGCGGGTGCTCATAGATACGGGAGCGTCCGCCACCATTGTTTACAGGACGTTGCCGTCGACGGTGGATTGCCTTGGTCCTGTGTGTAGTCCCTGTGTTCCGCTAATGGCGGGAGCTTAGGTATTGTGGGCCAAATTGTGGCGTCGATACGGATTGGAGATATTGAATGCACGGGCCCAGTATTAAGTTCATTGGCGGTGCCGTGTTTATTGGGGACCGATTTTGTGAAGAGAATGCCCCTCCAGATTTAGATTGACTAGGGTTGTGTTGAGTTACCGTCGGGGCTTCGGTTGAGATTTTTGGAGTCCCCTACTGGGTTGTGTATGGCTAATGCTGTGGTTCGGGCTCTGGTGCGTGAAACTGTTAGGGTTCCCCCAGGTGCACAGATGCTCATACCCTTGAGGCTGCAGAAGCGGCTCGACCAGGAAATCACTGGGGGTGGGGTTTTTTAACCCCTTCAAATAGAGCAGTTTGTGGTCTCACTTTGAAAGGTGCCCAAACGATAGTGAGGGGGGATCAGGAGCCCTTCCTGCAAGTATGAAATGCTGGGCTACTTACCGTGGTCATACAGGCGGGTAAAATGTTGGCCCACGCGATAGTGGCGTGTTGTGGTGAAACGGATGAAATAACCACTCGGGTCGTGGCCGCGGTTGAATAGGAAGCGGTGTCAGATGACTCGTGGATGGATCTTTTGTGTGCGGGTAATCCGGATTTGTCATGGGAGCAGAGGGGCGAGTTGCGGGCATTGCTTCGGGAATTCTCTGATGTATTTAGCAAGGTAAATTCGATGTGGGCCGCACGTCTCTGATGCATCACCATATTGATACGGGTGGCATCGCTCCCATTCATCAGAACTAATTTCGGTTTAGCCCAAAGGAGGAGGACTACATTCATCAGGCGATCGATGAGATGTTGGCCGCCGATATAATCTCCCCGTCAACCAGTCCGTGGGGTGCTCCCATTGTCCTGGTTAAAAAGGACAGGAGTTTGCATTTGTGTGTGAATTTTCAGAAATTAAATAAAGTCTCCATGGCGGACGCATATCCGCTCCCATGGATGGACGATTCGTTGGATGCCCTGTCGGGGGCGTGGTTTTTCTCCACCCTGGATCTATTGTCGGGGTTTTGGCAGTTGCCCCTGGATGAAAGTTCAAAACCTAAAACCGCGTTCCGGACACCGCAAGGACTCTTTCAATTTAACGTGCTTCCGATGGGGCTTCACTCCGCTCCGGCTATGTTCCAGCGACTAATGGAGGGGCTCTAATCTGAGTTATGTCTGATCTATTTAGATGACGTGATTGTTTTTGGTCACATGATCCCGGAACATCTGCAGTGGTTGCGTGCAGTATTTGTTAAAATTCGAGCGGCTAATTTGAAATTCAAGATGCAGAAATGTTACCTCCTGCAAAGTTGGTTCACTACCTGGGTCACGTTGTTAGCGAGTCCAGGATAGCCACAGATCCTGCAAAGACTGCGTGCGTGAGTGGCCGACCCCCACGTCGGTTGGTGAGGTCCGTATTTTTGTGGGGTTCGTGTTGTATTACCACCGCTTCGTGCCCAGGTTTGCAACAATCGCAAAGCCACTCCATGCTCTCACGGCAAAAGGCCAGAGGTTTCGGTGGGGGAAGGAGAAGGAGGCCGCATTTGTTACGCTGCGCGATGGCTTCATGAACGCACCCCCCTTCGGTACCCTGATTTCACCTTGCTGTCAGTGTTGGATATGGATGCCAGCGATACCGGGATCATTGCCGTATTGTTCAAGGGTGGAGAACGGGGTGGAGAGTGTGGTCGCTTATGGTAGCCAAGTGCTGTCCCCCGCAGAGCAGTGCTATTGTGTCACGCGCCGCGATTTGTTGGCTATCGTGCACTTTGTACAGCAGTACCACCCATACCTCTATGGCAGGCAGTTCGTGGTATGCTCGGACCACGTGGCTTTGCAATATGCGCTATGCATTCACCAGCCGTCTGTGCAACTCTTACGATGGTTGGAAATTTTGCAAGATTATTTGTTTGAAGTCACCTATAGGAAAGGGTTGCGTCACTGCAATGAGGACGCTCTGTCACGTTTATCGCCGAAGAGCCTGTGCGCGCGTGTTTTATGGGTGCCGGCCGTTGTAAGCAGGTGGGGGAGCCGGGCGCCGTTGTAGCGTCAGTGGATGCTCCGCCCCCCATAGCAGAGGTGGCACACAATAACACCATTGGTCTTGCGCATGAAGAATGGGGGCGCCTCCAGGCGGAGGATGCCTCCTTACTGATAATACGGCGCTGCTTTGGTGCGCCAAGCAATAGGAAGGGTCTGGGGGGTATGTCTCCTGTGGTCCTCCGAGATTGGCTACTAATGCACTGGGATACAGAGGTACCTCTAGGCACATCTCTTAAATTACATAGGCCATGGCAGGGCCCGGTGGAGGTAATTGAGGTAAGGAGGCCGCATTTTGTGCGGATCCAGGTTGGTCGCAGGCGTTGGTATGTGCACCCGTCATAACTGAAGCCCTATTTTCCACCTTATAATGGCGTGTCATCTCCATCATCTGATGGCCGGGTGTTTGATGTGTCCGACGGAGCTGGACATACGGTTATGGATGATGCACCTCAGCGAGGTTCTGTTCCTCCATCTGCAGGATCCCAGGGCCTAACGCCCATGGAACCGCCGACGGCACCACCCGGTTCTTCTCTTCCTCCATCTTCATCCTGGAGGGACCGCGCTCATTGGGCCATCCTCGGGTTACCCCCGGGGTCCCCGGAGGACCCGTGCTGGGGCCATACGAGGGGCTGGCGACAAGGATGTGTTCCAAAACGGTTCGGTTCAGATGACCGCCCCTACTCGTCGTTTGGTTACTGTTATTTTGGGGGCTGGATTGTTGGCATGCATTGACAATGTTGCATGGATATTGTGTTTGTCGTCCCGATACTTGACGTATAAAGGTCAGCTGGGATGGCTGTTTTTTTTCACGGGGGGGGGGGGGGGGGGTGATGTAGTGACATTGAATAAGTCACTGTAGAGCGTTGTGCTGGGAGATTGGTCGACAATGGGATTAAGGGTAGCAGCCCTGTCTACCAGTTGGACCCGTGGGCCAAGCCCGGAGCCTTCTGGGGGATCCAGAAGGGTTCATGGCCAAGGGCGGAGCCTGGCCATGCTGGGGAGAATAAAAGGCGAGCTCTGACTTAGTCGGGGCTGCTGCCATCGGGAATGGAACTCGTCATGCTGTCATCATGGTCTTCGCCTCTTCAAGCTGTGGGTCTGGAAGCATGTTGGCTGTCCCAACTCAGTATGGAGATATCCTCTATGGCTGTGAGAGCCGGAATAAACAAGAGGGATAACACCTCCTGCTAGTGTCTCTGAATTAGTACACTACACAAGTAACATCAGCCATCTGTCTCTATCTCAGAGATAAGTATAACCGAATGAGATGCTCGCATTATTTCGGAAGACCATATTTCTTGGTAATAATGCCAAAGCCATCAAATTGTCTGCAGTTATGAACATTTTTAACATGAAGCAGGTTATCCTCCATTGTCCATTTGCCATTTGTCAAACCAAAAATATGAAGCTGCTGGCTCGATGCACTGGTGTGTATGTAAGATGAAGTCCTTCCAACTCATCCAGCCTCCCATGTCACCCAATGCCTATAAACATATAAGTAAGTAGCAGTGTGGAACCGTCACAGCACGATAGCTGTATCAAGTGAGAGAAATTCCAAGATAACAGTCCTTCTATATATACTGGTTGAGGGTGGGAGGAGCCAAGGCAGGCCCTGAATATTATTTTTGTGAGGTTCGGTGCGGCTGAAACACGCTGTTAGGAATGAGCCTTTGTTGTGTAAACTAGGTGCGGATGATGTAAAGGTGCGTGTAAATGGGACCGAGCCTTTTGTTATGTAGAGGTGGTGTGGCTGAAACCGCTGCCAGGAATGAGTTTGTTTTCTTGGAATTTATCTTACTCGATACAGCTATCGTGTTGTGACGGTTCCACCTGAAGACGGAAGCTTGTGTTGCCTCCGAAACGTCGTGATTTTTATTTTATTTTTATTTTACTTTTATTCATTTTAATTTAAAATTTTTACCTATGTGACTTTACCAAAAACCTTAGAATAGGAATCAATGCAGTCACGAAAGCTTCAAATCTAGAAGTATCAGTGTGGTTGGTGCATGCCTATTAATTCAAGCCCAGACCAGATACATAATTTGTCGGTACCACTGGAGGTGGCAAAACTTTAGTGATTCCAATGGCTTGATGTGGCCAATAACAGTAAATTGTGAACCATTTAAAATATTTATACATAGGTACAACCAAAGTTTTCTACCATAGGTGGTTCCAATTTCTGACTGGCCCATGTACTGTATGCTCCAGCATGTTGGCGACCTGGTAGGTGGGCACGCCAATGTCATCATCCTGCAGGGCCATGACTTCAACAGAATATGGTGAGAAAATAAGTCCAATTGCTCACATATTGGTGTAGACATATTAATGTTATCTCCTCACATGCATGGGATATCTCCAGTTACTCTGGTTTTCTCTCAAATGCAAATTACATTAAAAACTGGCAAAATATACCGGTGCATAATCCTCTTGAAAATAAGGCGAGTGACTATGACTAAAATACATTATTATACTCGAGGTGACATATATAAATTGAGACAGTACATCCACAACCCAAACTTTGGAAATCAATTTTTACATTTTGAGATGACACGATGTGACACATGTCATCATTGTTGGGGAGTGCATGGATCTGTATGGAGGTCAGATGGTGGTGAATCTATAAAGTTCTCCCAGAAGGCTGTCTGCCAACATCATCTTTAATCCCCGAGAATCGGAAGTCTTGCAGAGTGAACCCTGTATTATGTGGCCTCCCTGTATGCCAGGTTCAGCGAATAAAATATCTTCATCGTTCCTGTGGTTTAAGTGCATACAGATAGCGATTTGATCTTCAAATATTAGGTACAGTATAAGCAAACATTAGACAAAATAAAGCATCACTTACATGGAACTATGTAGCATATGCACTTCGTTTGTCATTTTCAGTATTAATTACAAATAGATCCACTGATTGGAAAAAATTGTAGAATTTTTTTTAAAGAAGTTGACAAGCCAACAAAAGCATAATTCCGTTTAACTTACATGTCATGGCCGATGGTCAAGAATAATGATGGTGTGGCAGACAAGGAATGGAGCGCATCCAATAGGATGTCCACCAAGGCGACGTAGCGATGAACTCAACTCGTGCCTAAGTGCTATGTGTATTATTACATTGCACCACCATGGGAAATGGTGACAGCTTGGGAAAGCCTTCATCCAGCAGTGGATGTATCATGGCTGATGATGACAGAACTCATTAAAGATTACAGTTTTTTCTTACTAACAGTTAGTCCTTTACCTATTGAGACTCGAGGCTTTATTCTGAAGGTCATGCTTATGATGTTTTGGTTCTCTCCTCTTCTTATGAATTGTGTGTGAACTTGTGAATCTGGGGCAAGGCTGGATTTGAAAACCACTCCTCTAAATCGGCCAGACAACTCCCGCTGGTACTCGCCAAGTGCCCCTTTATACAGTGCTCTTGCGCTTTTCCCATTTGCATGGCGGTAGCAGAAAGGCCGTGCTGTTCAATCGCATTGCCTCACTTGAAAATTCCACCTAATAATTATTGCACATCCGCTGCGGCAATAACTGCGAATGACCCAACCCTGAATCTCACTAATAAAAAGGGTAGATTTAAAATTTTAATCAATGGCTAAACAGCTAACCAAATTGGTTTAAACAATTACCACCGAAAATCGTTTCAGCAGATAAAATTAAGTGCCAACTTCGCAGGAAAGTGTGTGCACTGCAAATACTGATTTCGCAAGAGAGATACTTTTTTTCTCATATAAATGAAAGATGCAAAACACTCTTTAGAATTAATGGGAAATGACACTGAATTAGAATACCGTGAGGTGGCCGTGTGACTGGAAGCTAATGGCGTGTCAAGAGCGCCGAGACGACTTCCCTGTGACACTGGGTTTGTGGTTCATATGCATAAGCAAGCAGTCAATACGCCTCCTTCCCATCATATAAGCTATTTACACCGAACACTTTTTTTTTATTTTACCATGTAAAGTCCACTGAGCTATATAGTTCTTTTTCAGAAGCTACCTGGCCACAATTGATAGCTCAACGAAGTGGCTTATCACGTGGAAATGTATAGGAGCCAAATACCCTAACCGCATGTTGATTCTGAATGTTTAGCGAAAAACTGGAGGACCGGGAGAAAAAAACCACCCGACCACAGGGAGAACATGCAAACTTCAAATATACAGCAGGCGTCAGGGTTGGGATTGAACCCACGACCTCCTGCATACCGGGCGAGGGAGTTAACAACTCACCACCTATTGGCGACACGGCCTGCTCAGTGGGATTTGTTTTTAGCAACGTCGCTTGATACACGCAAACTCTGGTTTGGTTTCGACATTCAATGTCTCATCAGCAGAGGTACGTATTTACTTGTAACTCCAAAAAAGGCTGTGTAGCCGATGAGACGTGTAAATAAATACTTTTGTTGTTTTCGTGGGGAGACAAATCCAGAAAAAAGGCATGTCGTCTGCTTATTTATTTTGTAAGTTATATTCGCCACAATGATGCAAATTATTGATTTGTGTTATGCATATGTAGGGGTCTTACGGAGGAAATATGTGTAGAGCTGATATGTATGGGATCCTACGGGAAACTAGCACAGTGGGCGGGGCTACGTCAGTGCACGGGCAGGTGCCCTCTACGACGTCCGCGCTTCGGACGTTACGATCCCCCGGGGCCCCACCCCTCAGGGAGGGGGAGGTATAAAAGGGGAATGTATCGGGGGGCTCGGGAGTGTTGGGTTAGCTAAGAAGAGAAGACGGAAGACGTCCTAGATAGAGCCCTGGTCTCCCCCTGGTACGCCGTCCTTGTCAGGACCGCGCAGGCTCGAGCCAGTGGCGTGGTGCCAGAGCCTGAGCCAGTGCTGGTCTGGACTCTGAGTACCGGGCCCGACTGACCAGTGTCGGGCCAAGATAGCCTCCCCTAGTCCACGAGAGGAGGACTCTGAGGCAGGCTAGGGCTAGCTAGGAGGTGTGTCCTCAGATAGACGGGTGAGGGGGCCAATACCCCCTCAAGTGTGTATGTCACAACGTTTGGTGTAATAAACCTCAGTGTGCCTCAACCCCGGGTGTCGACCTGTATTCGACGGTATTACATCTGGCGTCAGAAGTAAACAACAACGAACATGGACACGCGCCGAACAGCTCGGGCCGGGGTGCAGGAGGCGGAGGACACCGCGGGAAGTGCGGTACCAGAGACGGCTGATGGGGGCAACGAGCAGCCGGGACCGAATGCATCTTTACCGGGGCATCGGGAGGAAGGGGAGTCGCTGTCCGACGGACTTCGGCTGGCGCACGCGAGGTTGGCGGAGCTGCTATACGCTGCTGCCGCCACACTCGAGACCATCACTCGGCTGGGGGCTGCTGGACCACCGCGGGGCGAGGACGGCCGACGGCCGTTGCACCTTCCCGCCATTTCTACCGACGGCACTTTTGAAAGTCCCGCCATCGCCGCAGCAGCTGCCGAGGGCGTGGCCAACCTCAACTTGGGGTCCGACATCGGCTCCACTGGGGCTGCCGCGTCACCGCCTTCGGACGGAGCGTCACTATCTGCGCGACAGGCGATTACAGCTGCCGTTCGTGCTGACGCTCGGCCGAGTTGCGGGGACATCAAAGTGCGGGCCTCCACGGCGGTCGCTGCGCTACACCAAAGGCTGCCCCCGCTGAAGGAGTTTGTGGCTGAGGAGGGCGACTGGGGGGGATTTCAGCGGCGCTTCCTCGCGCATCAAGAGATGGCGGGGTGGTCAGACGACGAAGCCCTCTGCGCACTACCGGCGCTCCTTGATGGCGACGCCCTCGCCGCTCTTACGTCCGCATTGAGGGACAAGCGCTCTACTCTTCAGATGGCGCTGCAATTGCTGGCTGGGGTTTACGGACCCTCGGCGGAGTGTAGGCAGCGATTCTACGATCGCCAGCGGGGTGCGAAGGAGTCGCCCCTCGCCTACCGTACGAGCCTTCTGGCGCTCGCAAAGACGGCCTTCCCTCGTATGGATGACCAAGGCGTCGACGCCATGGTCACCGAGAAGATCCTTCTGCTGGCGGACGACCTGGACGTCGCTATCGTCGCGCAGGAGGACGCAGAGATGGGTTCCCTCCAAGCGGCGCGGCTCCTCCACGCCAACCTCCTGTCGCAGCGAAGGAAGGCCAGCAGGGCAGCTGCCGGCCGTACGGTGGCTGCCATCACCCCTCCGACGGAGGAGGTCTACGCCGCCGACTTCCGACAGCAGCAACGGATGGGAGCACGTGCGGACCGGGATGGGTCGGCCCGCTCCGACCGCCCGTCTTCACCACCTGCGCTCCCGCGCTGCTATAACTGCGGCATCCGGGGCCACGTCGCC
Organism: Lampetra planeri; assembly: GCF_965212315.1. Lineage (NCBI taxonomy): Eukaryota > Metazoa > Chordata > Hyperoartia > Petromyzontiformes > Petromyzontidae > Lampetra > Lampetra planeri. The sequence goes on from NC_136120.1 coordinate 5,373,495, forward strand.
TCGGGGTGCCGCTCCCCTCGACAGCGGGGGACGACGCCTCGCCGGAACGCTGGCCCTCCTCCTCCTCCTCCCAAGCTCCACCAACATGACCCGGCGAGTCGCGGCACCCCACATGTTTGGCCGAAGCACACACCCATTACACATGTACACACCGCAACGAACGGGGGGCCAACATTGCACACCGTGGGGCCAACACGAACCACTATGGGGACCGAATTCGAACCCGCCCAGTGGTCCGTGTTGGCCCATCGCGTTCTAGCTGCGCCGTCGGGGTCGTCGGCCGTAGTAGGGTATATTGACGGGGTCGAAGTGCGTATCCTCGTCGATACAGGTGCGTCGGCAACCATCATTTCGGAACTAATATACAACATTCTCCCTGTCCAAAGTCGTCCCTTGCTACCGGTTAATGTCCCATTCTACGCTGCTAACGGGGGCTCACTGGGTATCATGGGTCAGATTCGCGCGCAAATTTCGATCGGTGATATTAAATTGTCCGGCCCTATTTTTGTGTCCTCCTCGCTGGCGGTTCCGTGCCTGCTGGGGACGGATTTCTTGGGCAAAATGCCGATTCGGATTATGATTAATCAGGGTTGCATTGAACTCCCGTCGGGACGGCGGATGGCGTTTTTGCCTTCCCCTACTACGGATCGCTCGGCGTTCGCGACGGTACCCGCGTTTGTAGTTCAGACGGTTCGCGTGCCGCCGGGGGCACAAATGTTGGTGCCCCTAAAGCTTCGTAGGCCCTTCGCTAAGGGTGTTGGGGACCAGGGTGTCCTGCTGGGGCCATCTAGGGCTGGGGTTAGCGGGCCGCATTTGATTCCCGCTCAGACCATTGTAAGGGGGGACGGGGACCCCTTCATCGCGGTCCTCAATGTGGGGTCGCAGGCCGTGGTAATTCCCCAAGGGACCGTGCTTGCTCACGCAACGCCGGTGCCCTGTGAGGAGTCTGTCGCAAATCACGTGCACGCTGCCACTCTGCCGACTCCACATTCGGACACCGATGAAGGGTGGCTTGAGGCGCTTTGTGCGGGATCGACGGACCTGTCGGATGTAGAGCGTCAAAAACTTAGGACACTATTGCGCGAATTCGCCGATGTGTTTAGTCAAAACAAATTCGATCTGGGCTGCACCCATTTGCTGCGTCACCATATTGATACTGGTGACAGCGCGCCCATACGCCAAAATCCCTTCCGGCTGAGTCCCGCCGAGAAGGACCATGTCAAATCGGCTGTTGATGACATGTTAGCCGCCGATATCATTTCTCCCTCTACCAGCCCGTGGGGAGCACCGATCGTTCTGGTAAAGAAACAGGATGGATCGTTGCGGTTTTGCGTCGATTTTCGCCGCCTCAACAAAATTTCCGTTGCTGACGCATACCCGCTTCCCCGTATTGATGAATCGCTCGACGCCTTGGCGGGGGCGCGATTCTTCTCCACATTGGATTTGCTTTCGGGATTCTGGCAGCTTCCTCTGGACGATGAATCTAAGCCTAAAACCGCATTCCGTACGCCACATGGTCTCTTCCAATTTAACCGGTTGCCGATGGGATTACACTCGGCGCTGGCGACTTTCCAGCAATTGATGGAATTGGTTTTGGCTGGATTGCAGTGGGATTCGTGTTTAATCTATTTGGACGACGTTATCGTCTTTAGCAGAACATTTGACGAGCATCTCCAGAGGTTGCGGGCCGTTTTCCTCAAAATGCGGGCTGCTAATTTGAAATTTAAACCCCAAAAGTGTCATTTGTTGCGCGAATCGGTACGTTATTTGGGGCACATCGTAGGGCGCTCGGGTATTGCTACCGATCCCGCCAAAACGCAGTGCGTCAGCTCCTGGCCGACTCCCACCTCGGTGGGAGAGGTCAGGAGCTTTGTTGGTTTCGCGTCATACTACCGACGCTTTGTCGTGGACTTTGCCACCATTGCTAAGCCCCTGCACGCTTTGACGTCAAAGGGGGTCCGTTTCCATTGGGGACAGGAGGAGGAGGCTGCGTTCCGCTCACTTCGGGACGCTCTGGTTAATGCCCCTCCCCTGGTTTATCCCGATTTTTCAAAACCCTTTGTGCTCGATACTGACGCGAGCAACACAGGTATTGGGGGCGTGCTGTCCCAGGTGGTCGAGGGCGTCGAACGGGTGGTCGCGTACGGTAGCCGAGTGTTGTCTCCAGCGGAGCAACGATATTGTGTCACGTGTCGGGAACTGCTGGCAATTGTCTACTTCATCCAGCAGTACCGGCCGTATCTGTACGGACAGTGTTTCATCCGTCCGTACAGACCATGCAGCGCTACAGTACGCCCTGCGAGTCCAACAACCATCGGGACAATTGTCTCGATGGCTGGAGGTTCTCCAGGATTTTGATTTTCAGACCACGTACCGTAAGGGCGTTCGCCACACCAACGCGGACGCCCTGTTACGCATGCCGACCACCCCCGAATGCGCATGCCTCCTGGGGTCGGGTCGGTGCAGGCATCCTGCTGAATTTCCTGTCCCGGTCTTGGCGGCTGCTGATGACGCAGCATCAATGACTAATTCTATCGCACAACAGGGTTCTGATTCCCTGTTGGGGTTGCCTGCTACGGAATGGGGCCGGTTGCAAATGGAAGATACTTCCCTCCTTGCGTTGCGCCGCCGCGTCAGGGACCGGGGGCGGGGGAGGGGTGATGCCGACGCATGGGAAATGCTCGGTGGGTTGTTAATGCATTGGGACGGGAAATCCCATCGCCACCGGCTGGTGGTCCCTTCGGGGTTACGGGGTAGGGTGGTGTGGGCCGCTCACGAGCGCCTCCTCCACCTGGGTACCCAAAAGACCCTGGCCTTGCTCCAACTTGATTTCTTTTGGCCGGGCATGACAAGGGATGTCGGGGATCTATTAGGATCGTGCCCTAGATGTGCGCAGCGCAAACCACCAGCGAAGGAGTCGAACCCGCCCCTGCAATCTATCAGGGTTTCCCGGGTGAACGAACTCGTCACGCTGGACATTCTAGGACCGTTCCCCGCCACCCCCAGGGGAAATAGGTATTTGCTAACCGGGGTTGAATATTTCACGCGCTGGCCTATGGCCTGGCCCCTGGCCAACCAGTCGGCGGCAGCCATCGTGGAGGCCTTTGTCCAGGGATACGTCCTTGACAAAGGTGCTCCCGAGTGGCTGCTGACCGACCAGGGTAAAAATTTTTCAAGCAAATTGCTCAAACAGGTCTGTGAGATCCTTGGCACTAAAAAGATTCGCACCTCTCCATATCACCCACAAACCGACGGGATGGTCGAGCGGTTGCATCGTACCATCACGTCGATGTTGTCGCAGCACGTTTCTGACTCACAGACGGATTGGGATTTGAAAATTCAGGGGGTCCTGTCAGCATACCGGTTGGCCCCCCATGCTGCGACGGGATTTTCCCCCTTTTTCCTTATGTATGGCCGCGAACCGGAGCCACCTGTTCAGGCCCAACTGCAGATCCCGGCGCCGCAGGGAAAAACTCAATTGGCCGAACATGTTAAATTCAACCTGGAAAAATTAACGGAGGCACGGGATGCTGCCATGCAGAATTCTGCCAGGCGGCAGAGGGCTAATGAGCGCCTCAGAATGGGTCGCGCGCATGTGATACAGTGGAAGCCGGGGGACAGGGCATGGTTGCACTGTCCCCAGGTACCGCTCGCGTCCTCCTCTAAACTGCTGCGACCGTGGCGGGGTCCCGTCGAGGTGGTTGAGGTCCTGAGACCTCAGTGCGTGCGCATTCAATGGGGGAGGCGCCGGTGGTTTGTACACCCCTCCAGGCTAAAACCCTTCGTTGCGGTGCGAGATCCCACTACACACGCGCGTGGCCAAACATGTGGGGGGGCGTCCGACTCAGAGGGGTCTTCTCCGTTGCTCCCGCCTAACGTGCTGCCGGCTGTCCCACCCCCAGGTGCACCGGGAGTGACGGGCTCACGCCCGACGACCCCCGCAGGTGATGCTGAGGGTCTTGCGACGTCGGCAACAGACTCGCTCTGTGATGAACACCTGCCGGCCGACGACCTGCCGGCCGACGGCCTGCCGGCCGGGCCTGTCCCGTGTGACGGGCCTGCGGCGAGGACGCGCGCAAAAATGCGCAAACTCTTGTGAAAAAAAAAGAAGAAAAAAAAAATATTTATTTTTATTTTTTTTTGCATCTTTTGTGGGTTCTCTTTCCGGTGTACATTCGCATGTTGTGCTCACGGTGTGGGGCGTCCGTGCTGTGTTCCCGGCACGTGCCACGTTGCGTTGTACGATTATTGGGCGTGCTGTGTGTTGTGTGTGTTGTGTGTGTTGTGTGTGTTCTGTGTGTTCTGTGTGTTCTGTGGGTACTGGGGGGGGACTCCAGGAAAAGAAACACGTGTATATACGCTCGTCCTACGGTTTTCGTATTTATTCGCGGGGGGTTCGTCGGGTTATTTTTCCTTCCTGTTGTTCTTCTCGTTGCGTTATTGTTGAAAAAAAATGAGGCACACGCTGGGGGATCGAGGGCTGAATAAACTTTTATTGTCAATGTTGCAGCCGGGACGGCTGCGAGCTGTACAGGGGGGGGTGATGTAGGGGTCTTACGGAGGAAATATGTGTAGAGCTGATATGTATGGGATCCTACGGGAAACTAGCACAGTGGGCGGGGCTACGTCAGTGCACGGGCAGGTGGCCTCTACGACGTCCGCGCTTCGGACGTTACGATCCCCCGGGGCCCCACCCCTCAGGGAGGGGGAGGTATAAAAGGGGAATGTATCGGGGGGCTCGGGAGTGTTGGGTTAGCTAAGAAGAGAAGACGGAAGACGTCCTAGATAGAGCCCTGGTCTCCCCCTGGTACGCCGTCCTTGTCAGGACCGCGCAGGCTCGAGCCAGTGGCGTGGTGCCAGAGCCAGAGCCAGTGCTGGTCTGGACTCTGAGTACCGGGCCCGACTGACCAGTGTCGGGCCAAGATAGCCTCCCCTAGTCCACGAGAGGAGGACTCTGAGGCAGGCTAGGGTTAGCTAGGAGGTGTGTCCTCAGATAGACGGGTGAGGGGGCCAATACCCCCTCAAGTGTGTATGTCACAACGTTTGGTGTAATAAACCTCAGTGTGCCTCAACCCCGGGTGTCGACCTGTATTCGACGGTATTACACATACATTGGAATCACAAGCAGCCCATTCATCAATTAATGTCCAAAAAAAAAAGACCAACATATCACCGTGGCCAAAGCCGTTGATGCGACCACACCTCGTCAACGCTGGCAACCCTCCGCGGGTTCCCTGCAGCCGTTGCTCAGAAGACACGTGACCTCCCAAGATCTGCCCTCCCAATATCCCACCATCTGGCCTCACATCTTCTCTCGTGGTTTGCGGTCTCTTGGTGACTGCTCCAATGTCTGTCTCAGTGACCGGTCCTCCCCATCCCGCACACGCGTCCCATTGTTCTTTTCCAGATTTTCCACACCCCATATACTGTATCCTGTCTCCAGAATGAGAATCTGTATGTTATCCTGGAGAAATCCGATGAGCTATGTAGCTCTTTGTCGCGGTTGTCTTACCACAACATTCCAAGAATCCTATTCTCGAATGTCAACAACTTATTTTTGAACTACTTCGTCGCGCTCTTTAATCCATGCGGTAAGGCAGATATTAAATGTAATGCGGTCTGTCACTTCTTGTGCATTATTCTAGTTCTGCGGATAAAATGCATTTTTGTTGCATCAGAATGCGATGACATCCAAGGCATATAAATATTAAAATAAAAAGGTGTGCCACTCGGTATGTCGATTGAAGGGACTTCAGACGTAGTTTTGTGATATCGACTTCCAAGGATCATTCTGTGGCCAGAGGTTATGCACTGCCAGCTGTGAGAATTATACATTGAAATTTATTCATCCTCATGACAACGTGATACTGGGATACGACATTTTTTCGTGAGAAACAATCTCCGTGCTTGACTAACAGTCAGCTTTGATTAGCTGCCAACCCCATCATGGACGGAGCAAGTTATTGCATGAAAGATGTGTTTACAAAACATACATTCATAGAGCTATTTTAATTTGTACATGCAATTGCACAAATGTAAACATCTGCATGTTCTCATAATGCAGTGCTCATGTCTCTACCGTAGTCTTCCAGGATCTATCCTACAGTATTTCATGTTTTCAAATCTTATCCGCTCCACTGTAAATTATATGCTGTGGGATGCACACGTCTGTTTATTGGTAAACATGAGAAGCTAACCTTCGAAAGGGGTTGCAAAGACTGGTGCTTGAGATATGCTGAATTAATGCAGTATATAATGTAGTTTTTACCAATAGCAGTATAGCTAAGATACCATTTGCCAAAGCAAAAGAAAACATGTTCTATTATTCCACTGTCGTGGAAGCAACCATATGTCTCAGCGCTGGGAACAGATTTGAATTGAATTATATTTTTTCTTTCCAATATCCAATCAGTAAACATCCCAAATTGTACCCCTAAGCTCTGCTGACAAGCAATTTCCAGCTCGCCTCTCTATCCCATCATATGAATACTTTCGGAGCAAAGTGCAACTGCATTAAGGGCTAGCAACAATTCAATAACAACAATGATCACGTGTGCGTGTGTAATGTAAAACATGTAGCCCGCATGCCCAGCCACTGCATGCCCAAGCAGATTATGTTTGCCTCTATTGAGGAGGCTCGTGCAGGACGCTATTGAGCAACGCTCATAACAACGAGTAGGCAGCTAAACCTCAGCAAGCTGGCACAGGATGCAGCACGGGTGGTGCATCTGCTAGTCATCTCAGTCGGTCAACCCTTCGACACTTCACGTGGTTTCAAAGTCCACCTTGCCTGGCATAAGTGCCGTGGTGACATATCACCACTTAATGGGTTCAAGCCTTGGTCAGGGGATAAATGGTATCTGCACCTGTCTTAAATGTAACACGTACGTTTTTGCGACCAATGTGATTAATATTTGAATTTTGAGTGAGATTGCATAAGTTAAATGTGTGCCGTACACCCGTGTCAGACACATGTGTAACATGTTTCGGGTCATGTGTAACAAACGTGCCAATTTATTACTGATTCAGTACACTGGTGTGTATAATTATTGCTATCCAGAAAAACCTCATGGAAACTCAAACATATTTTTTAAGTTGGGTTTATGGGAATGTTTGGCCGATTCTTTGCTTAGTATTTTTGCAAGTAAGAGAATGCTGGGATACCACATTTTAAATGCTGGTGGAATAATTCGCCACTCGCCTCTGGAAATGCAATGAATTGTCGTGACTGAAAGTTGCAATTTAGCTCTAGAATATGTTTTTACATTGTGTTCAATGTCAGTGCCTCCAGTGGCTGCAGGGGTGACACGAACTATTACAACTCGCACGAATGAACAACAACGATGCCTATATGCAAGATTCTATTGATGTATCGTGAGCTTAACAATGGCAAATAATCGTGGAATTGATGGATTATTCCGGCCGTAATTTGAAAGCTCGTGATGCGGTGGTTTAGCCGGCTCCCCCACCGTGATATCTCCAGAGTCTGATTCGCGTGATGCCTGCTCTTCTTTCCTAGAACACGTTCATTTCCAGAAAAAAATCGTACATGAAACACAGCCAGCCAGGCAACAAAATAATTAAGAATTATTGACAGCCGTGCATTTAATTAAGAAGACCCAATTTTTATCCTGCTTTATTCTGACAATGATGCCTTAATAACGCTATACAAATATAGTTTTAATACATCGGTTAGCGTTGACAAATTACACTGCGTCCTATGCACTTTTGTTGTCATAGTTTAAGAATGTTTTACACGCACATTAGCAATGCGCCTTCCAATACAATCCGTGCAGTCGGGTATAAAGATAATTGAGAATAAAAATGCTAGAATATATAATAAATATTTCACGGTAATTAAAATTCACTGAACGATGCTTAATGGGCACCATGAATTAATATGCCCGCCAGCTGTGCAGTGATGGAAATGCGCTTTCTTGTTTACATTGTGTCTGTAACACAGCGAAACATCCTTCACACAGCCAGCGTGGTGCCCGCATCATTCTGTTTGTCATAGACTGCACGTTCGCACGTGGAATTAAATCTACTATCGCTTTATTTAATTTCTGAAGGTAATTCAACGCAAACTTAGAAAATTGGGCTTTTTAATTGTTTTATCCCACCCTATTCTTCTTCCACTCGCAGAGCGGCTGGGTTACAAACGCGCAATCTGAATGCTGTACGAACACGGCAGTACGCAATTTGTCACAGTGCTAATTGGTGATATGATTTGCACAATCAAGCACTTGCGACCAAGTCAGTGATTGATATAACAAACGGTTCTGCCAACACCACTCTAATTTATTATCACCAGCAGCAATAATAAATCTGTCATGCGTAATAGTAACAGATGATGGCGCAAGCCCAGAAGTCTACACTCCATCACTTTATTCCTAAGGATATAGTTGGAATAACACAGCGTATTACATATAGAGACAGCACAGCAATAAATTATACATGCGAAAACTTTTAGCAGATGATTGCAAGTTGTTCTTGTACATGTTTGGATTTCCAGGTCATTTGCTTTTCATGCCCAGAGGTAATGGGAACAGACACGAGCATAAGCAGAAACCATGGGCATGAGCGAAAATCGTATTACGGTATACTTCGATTAAATATTTATCACAGGGATATGTCTGTCAACAATAGCTTCGCTCTAGCAACGGAATCTCAGAGAGAAAATCCTTTGCCTGTGCCAGCTTAAGTCGGTGTAGAGAAATTGGTAATGCATATACCCGCATTATTTAACTCCTCACCTGAGTAACGGGTACTTAATTAAAGACACGAGTGAACATGGAACACTGCCAGGTAAGCACAATTTGTATCGCCTTAGCTATATATACACACACAGCATAATTATTTAATTACAGGACATACTCAAGCAGTATCTCGAAAACATGACTCATCATCATCAGCAGCCATATTCAAACCACTGCTGGATGAAGGCCTTTTCAAGACGTTTCATTATAAATGTGGGCATCATCAAAGAGGCGGGACCAATCATTGAAACAATATTAACAGGTTTCTTCACAAAAAAATTGCAAAGAAATGCAATACCACAATACTGGGATAAATCAATTGTTTCTGTATTCCGTGGGAGATATAACTCACTTGAACTGCTAACCAATTAGTCTCGTATCGCATGCATATTATTTGTTATCCATAATACCGGTGTGCTGAACTCGTAACTAGTTGGCATGTTTTGTTTACGTGACAAACCTTATTATTTGGCTGTGTCGGGTGGTGGTGGATTTAACGACACATTTATGTTTACGCGATCTAACTCCAAAACGTCTTATGTATAAATCCTACGTGTTAAACTATATAATTTGTTCATGAAGATCATTAGGAACTGAATAATGAAATAATCAGACAACCAATAACTAGACCAAAAATGATTATCTTCCACTGACCACATTCATAGGAATTGTCCGATTCTGTAAAAGACCATGAATTCCAAATGCACCATTGTACCTAGCCCTTGTAGATTTTGAAAAACCATCCAGAAAAAAATGATGCAGTTATCTCAACTCTCACAAACCAAGGCCTGAATAATTATATGGTTAAATAATAAAAAAAAATCATTTACACAAATGTGACAGCCACACTGATAGCATTAAAAAGGCCCCGAGAGACTTAAAACAGGAGTCAGATGCGGTGACACGCTTGGGGCAAAGTTTTTCACAGCGACAATGGAAGATGTTTTCTCTCCGGAAAAGAAATTGGAGAACAAAGGCATGAATATTGACGAAGAAAGCATGAACCAGCTCAGCTGTGGTGACGACGTGATCAGGTATTACCTCCAACGAGAATGTGGGAATGACTTATTGTGACATTAAGCAGGTGTCGTCTTACACTCTATCTTTCAGTCTTAAATTAATTTTACGTTAACGGAAGTCTTAGTTGCTAATAGTGTTTTTCCCCTTTTTTCTGGCAACAAAACTGACACCTTTTTGCAAGGAATCATGTTTACATTAACCACAATACTTGCAGTCAAATGCAAACAAAAAACAATACTCTGATAATTTATGCTTTGTCCTTGAAACTGATTGGTCCACACCAGAGACAGCTTTCTTTAGAGCCTAGTCTCATATGGTGTTCGACCAGATGACGCCAAAAGGCGCACAGTTCAAAGACAACGCACTATCAGAGTAATGAGAGCTCGGGTGAGCAGCTACATCATGGGACCTCCTTTGCCAGTACCAAAATATACTAATAGGGTTTTTCCCCTTTTGTTGCCAGAAAAAAGGGGAAAAACCCTATTAGTATATTTTGGTACTGGCAAAGGAGGTCTCATGAGGAAGTCTTAGTTGTTTTGTTTTACATGATGGTGAACGCTTCATCGTAACGATTTACCCATATTTCTGGGAAGGGTAAGGAGAGCACGCTGACTCTGCACGGGAGCATTCACTTTACTTCTTGCGATGATGATCAGGGCCAGACAAAGACCTGGTTATCTGGCCTTGTCCATCAGGGCCTAATTAACCAGCAGTCACAACAAGCAATCGCCAAAGGGTAAGAGCGTTCAAATGGGGTGCTGAGACTCACTTGGTGTACGGTGTGGGATTCAAATATTGTGCCTTTGTGCAAGAAGCATTCTATATTAGAATACATGTACAGTGATCGCTCTAACAGTGATATGGACATGGCCAATTCAGGGCTAGGTTTATAAAAATATATATATATAAACTAAGCTATGGTAAAAAAAAGAGAAGATAGGTAGAACGTGAATTAAAAAGCGAGCTTCATTAAAGCCCCTTGTCTTCAATTATTGGTCATTTACATTTCTTTGCATTTTTTTCGTGCTGCAATGAAACGCTAATGCTCTAATGAGGCAATGGCTTCTTAAACGTTTAAGGCATAATGAGGTTTGGCTCCATCTTAAGCTTTGCTTTAATTGCGTGTGGAAGTGATTTTAAATACCATTCACGTTAAAACGGTTTGGTTGTGTGATGTCCCACAATCTTTTCTCGGGAGGATGCCACAGCAATGTTCTTTATGTGTGGCACACACATTATCATAGTGTAGTGACAGAGAAAGGTCACTACTGTGTCGGCCCGTACGAAGGCTGGGGGCCCCAAGGGGGTGCCTGGGGGGTCACGTGGTGGAGGGATCCGGACCCTCCCAGAGGTGGGGGAAGTGAGGCGTGTCCTGGGAAGGGAGGCGTGGCCTGAAGAGAGCCAGCCACGCCGGGGCGGAGCCAGCCACGCCAAACCAAATATAAGCGTGGTGTGAACACAGAGCGAGGCTGCTGTTGTACTGTACTCCAAGGTGAAGACATCTTCGGTCGTCAAGTCCCGAGTCGTCGTCCTGGGCCAGGCAGGCCGTTGCCTGCCTGGTCCAGTCTGTGTCGTGTTCCAGAGTGTTAGTGAGTTGAGGAAGGTGGTCACCACCTCATGTAGAGTGTTATATTATTTACCGTTTAATAAATAGTGTTGCCTCCAAGTTGCGTGTGTGTGCACCTAATTTGAACCTACTACATTTGGCGTCAGAAGTTGGAAAAATAAATATTGCTAGGTGTTATCCTAGGGAAGTAAAATGGAGCGACGGAGCCGCGGGGAGAGGACACCATCGTCGCTGCGGGGGCTGGCAGGGGAGGCCCGGCCATGCGGGCCACGGGGTTCCCGCCATTTCGGCGGCTGGTCGGGGCGCGGTTCCCGCCAAAGCGCCGCTCCCGCCATTTCGGCGGCTGGTCGGGGCGCGGTTCCCGCCAAAACGCTGCTCCCGCCAACTCGAGGGCTGGTCGGGGCGCGGTTCCCGCCAACTCGAGGGCTGGTCGGGGCGCGGTTCCCGCCAACTCGAGGGCTGGTCGGGGCGCGGTTCCCGCCAACTCGAGGGCTGGTCGGGGCGCGGTTCCCGCCAACTCGAGGGCTGGTCGGGGCGCGGTTCCCGCCAAAACGCCGCTCCTGCTGCCGAAATGCCGCTCCCGCCGACATCAACGCCTGCAGAGGGGGAGTTCCAGCCTTCTGCTCGAGCGCGAGAGGTGGATGGGTTCGCAAGAGCAGGCTGTGTTCACCATGCAAGATTCTTCGGGGCGTCCCAGTTGCTCCACCTTGCCGCCCTCCACTATTCACAGTTTGCCAGGCGAGTCGTGACATGACAAGCACCCGGCCTCAAGAAAAATAATAATAACTTCACCCATCTTGCGTGTGCCGGGTTGCGATCGCGGGTGTTTTTTTTTAACTCGCTGGTTTGCGGAGCGTGTTCGTCCGGTTGTGTGCGTGATAAAGTGACGCGGCGACCATGCGGGTTTCTGCTTGTAACAAGTGTTGTTGTTAAATACGGCGTCGAGATCGGTATCTTCTGGGTGTAGTTAATGATTAATTCGTGTTGGTGTCCCGAGCTCCGTTGATATCCTGTATGTTGCCGTGTTAATGACTCGTGTTGTTACATCGTTTTGTTGCGAAATCGCCGTTGTTATTGTGTATACTGTATGGAGTTTCGCTCGTGATTGCCACGTGTAACTGTAAGAAACTTTGATCGTCATTGTTGCCAAGGTACAGACCGTATGGAGCTTTGCTTGGAATTGTTAACAGTGTATGGAATGTTGGGTACTTGCTTGTGATTGTTTACTATGTACGGATTGTCTGGAGTAGTGATTGTGTGTGTTGCCATGTGGGGACTGGATGGAGCATTGCGCCAAACGATTTACTGTACGAATTTCGTATACTGCATATACTGTATTAATCAATTCGGCGATTCTTGGGGTTTGTGTATAGTTTTTTTGCTCTCAAAATTCGAATGCCCTGAGTCCCATGGTTAATGTTGAAGGGGATTTTGAAATGACAGGTTCGGTTTGTTTCAAACTCACTGGTTGGTTCCTGTCCGTTGTTGCACAGATGATGTGTTTTGTGCGGGAATGCTCCTTGTGTTCTACATGGATCGGGGGTGCGTTTCCGTTAATTGCCGTCAAATTGCGTTGCTCTCTCCACTCGGTTGGTACAGCTGCAGGCTGCAATGCGAGTCTTGGAGATGATGTGTACGGATACGGGATGTGAGGTGTATTGTTGTGACCATTGAATATTCGGGATCGTCACAAATTGGGCGTACCTGTTCGGCATTGGATCAGTTCTGTGGGGGATCATAATTCAAATCGTATGTGTTGTGATGGTGTTAAATTGCGATGGTGACATGCTGCCAGGGATTTGGAATTGTGGTGCTGGCTGTCACTTATCTTGGGGCGCAGATCCTGGTCAGGATGGCCCAGTGAGAGTTGTGTGTCTAACACGAACATTGTGGTCCCGTCATGCTATGGCTGACGGCTTGACCTGACAGCCCGGAGATTGAAACACTCCGTGGTATGTCTAGCCTAGTGGGCTGTGCGCTCACATGGCTCAGAGTGTGGTCCCGTCATGCTGTGTCTGACGGCTTGACCTGACAGCCCGGAGATCGAGACACTCCGTGGCTTGTCTAGCCTAGTGGGCTTTGCGCTCACATGGCTCAGAGAGTGTGGTCCCGTCATGCTGTCTGACAGCTTGACCTGACAGCCCGGAGATCGAGACACTCCGTGGCTTGTCTAGCCAAGTGGGCTGTGCGCTCACATGGCTCAGAGAGTGTGGTCCCATCATGCTGTGTCTGATGGCTTGACCTGACGGCCCGGAGAGTGAGACACTCGGAGGTGCGTTGAAACAGTGGGCTGGAGATTCGTAAGGTTCAGGTGGAGTTGTCCTGTTACGTTGGGACTGTATCCCTCAGTTGTTAGGGTGCATGTTGTGCAATGAGTGAACGATGGGTCGTCTCAGCTCGGTCGGTACAGTTATATGCTGCGATGCGAGTCTTCGAGAGAGACTGGCTCGTCTCAGCTTGGTCGGTACAGCTATATGCTGCGATGCGAGTCTTGGAGAGAGACTGGGTCGTCTCAGCTCGGTCGGTACAGCTATATGCTGCGATGCGAGTCTTGGAGAGAGACTGGGTTAAAATCCCACCGATATGGCCGACGTGTGCTACTGGTTGTGACGCCGCGTCGGAAAGGCGGTGGGGTGGTAACATGGAAATTCCCCCCCCGATATGGCCGATGCGTGCTACTGGTTGTGACGCCGCGTCGGAAAGGCGGTGGGGTGGTAACATGGAAATTCCCCCCCCGATATGGCCGACGCGTGCTACTAGTTGTGACGCCACGTCGGAAAGGCGGGGGGGTGCTAACGGGTGACTGTCATTGCATGCGTGATTCTAACGGGTGGGGCGGCTGTGCTGGAGCGTAAGTGGGTTAGCCAGTTTTCATGTATAATTGTTGTTAATTCCCCGTTTTCTATGCGGTTCCCTTTTACCCTCGTCGATTCTGTATATATTACGTGATTGTATTTCTTATCGGTCGCCGGTCATTTATTGATGTTGTTGGTTCGGAGGCACACCTTTTCGATGTTTCACAGTTGGGTTACAGCCGGGGACGGCTGTGTGTTTATACAGGGGGGGGTGATGTAGTGACAGAGAAAGGTCACTACTGTGTCGGCCCGTACGAAGGCTGGGGGCCCCAAGGGGGTGCCTGGGGGGTCACGTGGTGGAGGGATCCGGACCCTCCCAGAGGTGGGGGAAGTGAGGCGTGTCCTGGGAAGGGAGGCGTGGCCTGAAGAGAGCCAGCCACGCCGGGGCGGAGCCAGCCACGCCAAACCAAATATAAGCGTGGTGTGAACGCAGAGCGAGGCTGCTGTTGTACTGTACTCCAAGGTGAAGACATCTTCGGTCGTCAAGTCCCGAGTTGTCGTCCTGGGCCAGGCAGGCCGTTGCCTGCCTGGTCCAGTCTGTGTCGTGTTCCAGAGTGTTAGTGAGTTGAGGAAGGTGGTCACCACCTCATGTAGAGTGTTATATTATTTACCGTTTAATAAATAGTGTTGCCTCCAAGTTGCGTGTGTGTGCACCTAATTTGAACCTACTACAATAGCAACGAGTGATTTTAAAATGTTGGATTTTAAATGTTGGTACCAGCGTCTCAATTGGGTTGCTATGTCCACAACTTTTTAATGGCCATATATTCTTGATCAACTCTGTTACAATATTCATCGTGTGAATACGTGCACACATAAAATAATACTTGTGTAATGACATAGTGACATCTACTGGTTGGAAAAGGGAAGCACGGGTACAGGCACGACATGTAACATCATCCAATCCCAAAGGGAGAGGGATCTGGGCCAAAGGTAAAGGGCGGGGATGGCTGAGATACTCCGGGAACTGGCTAGAAGGTTCCACGAGAGGGCGTGGCCGGAGGCGTAGCATAGCCACACCTGCGGCAATACAAGCAGATGCGGAGGAGGACTTGTGGTCGGTGTGGGGAGCCTTGGGTCCGGACTGCGTCGCTGCTCACCGTCATCTCTCTCCGTCGTTCGGCCACGTGGAAGATCTCCTGCGAAGTCCCACAACCCTCGCCGGCATGCAGTCAACCAGCGGCGAACCCGGGAGTGGGCGGACGGAACAACGCTGTGGGATCGACCACATGTAGCTTGTAGGGATGCTAATATCTACGTGTGTACTCGGAGAAGAAAGAGGATAAGGTTGGCATGTGGTGTGCCCGAATGTGAATAAAGAAGAGAGTACCCTCTACATGACGTGTCTCGGAAGTCGCTCATTACACTTTCTCTCAAAATGTTAACAAAATATCTCAATAGTACTTCTTCAGTTGGTAGCTTTCGTATCAATCCATAAACAAAACACATGGAAGTGTGACACATCTATAGAGTGATGCCTACATGTTTTAGGCTGGATACCTCCCACACCGTGCACTTTGTACAAGTTTTTCAATATGTAAAATATGTATTTATAGTGAATTAATCAAATGAGCTAACATTCCTAAGTGTGGAGCATAGCTCATCCCTATTGGTGGTCTTGAGTGAAAAGTGTAATGTCTACTTTCTTGGGTAGGGACTGATGGTCTCTTTTTTTACTCCATAGCATGACAATTGTTGACGTCTCAATAAGTGGTACAATCTCATAAGGTGTGCCTACTTTATCAACAATGTAAGCACTGCTGGGCTGAGGTAACCTTGACAAATATTGGAGTGCACATTAAAATAAAGGTTGCCATTTCAGTTGAACCATCGTGCCATGGACACTGCACCACACGTGATTTGCTGAACGTTAAAGCTTTGTTCGCCACTTTTGTATACTGGAATAATACCATATAAATTTTCAAGTTTCTTTTGTTTGAGCAGGTGAGAGAACTCAAGGAGACTGGGATAGTCGAAGTCTCAAGAATAACACTGGCGCATTAGTCTGCCATTATGGGGGCGATCATTGCCATGAACTATATTGTCCCAATTCAGTAATTTGCCAATACTTTTCGAATTTGCTAAATGTGGACCTTGATTTGGGCACTGTCTGGCTACAGTGAGTGGAAGTGTGGTGAGGTGGAGTGGTTCGCGTGCTGCACTATCACTCAAAGGACATGAGCTCGATTCCCCGTCACAGCTAAAATCTGAACTGGGGGTCTGATGGGATGGGGGGGGGGGCTTCAGCAATGAATTGAGAAAGGCTGAATATGATCATCAATACTACTATTCTGAATTACAGCCCATTGTGCCAATACACATACTTAAATATAAATGTTTAGGCAAATGTGATATTTAAGGTCGTACATTTTCTGTCAAAAGGCAGTATTAATGATGAATGTGGTAATTGGTATTTGTGCACATTTAGAGGATTCTGAATAATTATTCCAGTACTTTTTTTATTCTGCAACCATATCACGGAACAAAATGCATTACACGTTACTGTTCTATTGGCAATATGATAATTTAGAATATTTTGGTAAATCCACTGCTAGATGAAGGCCTCCCCACTCCTGTATTGGTCATGATGTATTTTTGTGTTTGACCAGACTCTGTGACTATTCTCAACCACTTTAAATGAACACACACGTTCAACAGAGAAGCAAAACAATCTAGTGAGTGGGTATTTAAATGTAATTACCAGTATTGTACTGCAGTCATTAAAATTATTCTAGCAACTACTCCTTGTGAAGTACTTAAGCACATATTTTAATTAAAAGTAAGAGCCTCTGCGTGCTGCCGACATAATCATCTTAAAGTAATTCTGGATAATGTGTACAAATTAAAATAATTATACGATGGCCATTATCATAATTGCATCATTTTAAGTAACCATTTGATTGTGGAACTAAATCTTTTATTTTACCAGGTAAAGCCCATTGAGCTATTATTTCTTTGTCAGAAGCGACCTGACCACAAATGATAGCTCAAACAAGTGGCTTATCACGTGGAAAGTGATAGCAGCCAAATACTGTAAACGCATTTTTCTAACTATTTAGACTTTAGAGTATTTGGCTGCAATAAATGTCCACATGATAAGCCACTTTGTGGCGCTATCATTTGTGGCCAGGTCGCTTTTGAAAAAAGCTATATATCTCAGTGGGCCTTACCTGGTAAAATAAATACTAAATAATCGTTTTAAATAATTGTACACGAAAAGCACAACCTTAATGTCCATACGGGTGTGGGGAATGTCCTGTGCATGATTGATGTGGGAAACTCATTCCGTTTTTTTTCTTCTCTCATGAGCGTGCGGCTACGTGGCACTGTGGCAGGGCGACTCGGTTGACTTTAAAATTCCACTCGGAATTTGATACATCACTACTGTGAAGAAGGTCAAGAGTAGTTGTCCCATGATTAAAGTGGAACTTATCAAAGCAATGTATAATTTTCATTGGTGGACTGTCAATGCTGCTGATCATGAAAAAAACCAGCATAATTATTTTCCCTTTTTAAAAAAGTTGGTTGTTCCTTAAGCAAGGCATGCAATTGCCTATTTACACATTTATGTATTGTCACCATTAAAGTAATAGTTGTGTAGTCAGATTAACAAATGTAAATAACGCTTGAATAAATTGCCAGGGTTTACTGCAATACTGTTATGTTGATTGATTTTGAATAGGTCTAAGTAGTAAATAAGAATTAGCATCTGTGAATTTTGTAACAGGTGTTATGCTCCATGTCATTAAATCTATGGCGCAAAGCAAATCTCTGTCTGAAATTATTATTCTAATTCGCGTAATCCGCCATGCATCACCAAAAAAAGTTCCGCTGTTCTTTCTCATCAGTTAAGTGACAGTAATCCGCATACTCTTTGGTTATTTCGGTAAAGTCACGTAGGTGAAAATAGAATAAAATAAAAAAAATAACTAAATCACGACGTTTCGGAGGCAACACAAGCTTCCGTCATCAGACGGAAGCTTGTGTTGCCTCCGAAACGTCGTGATTATTATTATTTTATATTCACCTGCGTGACTTTACCGAAAGAACCAAAGAGTATGGATCCTTGCAGTCACGAAAACATCAAATCTAGAAGTAATCCGCATGTTCAAAGAGTTCCTTTGTTTTTGAAAAGCAATCACAATGTTTGCCACTCAAAGCTGTTTGAATTGACACAAGTGCATGGTTTGTTACATCGAGTCAATGCACCTACGATTCGCAGGGTTGGCAACGTACGGTGCGAAAGAAGTTCAACATACATACATAAAGCAAATTAAACATGTGTTTGTCTCGATAACGTTTGGCGTGAGCCCTGCTAAGAATATTCAGCCAGATAACTTTTCAAATAAATGCGTGCACAAGTATACTAAAAATACCTGTATTATGGACTCGATAGGTAACAAATAAGTTATTGTACTGCCTCCTACAGACATCATTCTGCATCTACAAATATCATACGCACTTGTCGGCTCCATCTCTGTGTGATCCACCACATCTAAACTAGACTGTTTTATTTCACCAAGTAAGGCACCATTTAGCTCTTATTCAGATGCGACCTGGCCACAACTGATAACTCAACGAAGTGGCTTATCATGTGGAACTTGACCGCAGCCAAATATTCTAAACGCACTTTTCGAACTGATTTTAGTCTTTCATTTAGCTGTTATATCATTAACAATTCTTTTTAAAACGCCTTCTACTTAATAGCATTACCACGAGCATCATATGTTCAGTTATTCATGAATAATTATAATTCACTAAACAATACTCCCACCCTCTTACTATGTTGAGCTATAATCTGTAGGCATAATTTGCCCTTGCAGATCCAACTGTTAAAAAAGGGACACGCGTGCAGTGTTGTGTTTACGGCAAAGTGATTGATCTAAATGCACTCTGGCCTATTCCCACAGGGAAAGAAGAGCAGTGGCCATGCTGGAAACAAACTGTATACTTACCTGGTTGGAACAGCCTGACATTAATTAGGTGTGCTGCTGCCAGTCTTAGCTCCTAAGGCAAGCAGCTGAATAAGTTAATGGCTCTTCAATTAAGGAATGCATTGCACATGCTGTCACAGTCCAGTTTCTCTGGAGTTACATTGGAAATCAGCAGTAGCAGAGTTGTGGGATAGATGAACAGAAAAGTGTACGTGTACACATATATACATCTACTGTTGGATTCAGGCTCTCGTTATGGTGACAGAGGGCATGTGTGGCTAAACTCTACCATGCACAGTGTGCTTTGCACAATACCACTGCAACAGTAATGAAGTAGACGCATTCAACTGCAGGGCCACACACAATCTATATACCCAAACTGCAAGTTGAGTGACAACAAAATATATCCTCGTTTTAGGTTTATTACTCTCTCTCACCGCCGGAATGTTAATTTTGTTCATATACACGCACACGCATCTAAAATATCAATTTAGTGAGAAAAAAAACATCGTGTATTTCGTTACAGATGTTGCTGTACAATCTAACTTGAAAGCACCGAGCTCTGATACGCAATTAATTAAGGATGGAAATCAGTTAATGCAAAGCTTAAGCATATTCCAGTTTAGCACAGCACGGATATTCAATTTAAGCCGTCAAAAAACATAGAACCGAACATTTTATGGCTATAATACTCCTTCCACTTACTGAAAATGATTACACAGATGGGCAGGAAGATCATTACTGGGGGTGGGGAAAAACGGAGACATAAAATGCACACCTTAAGCACACCTCAATATGCATTTTAAAGCTGTACTACTCTGAATTCCCGTCATTGCACTGAAATCACACTCCTAGCTTGAGGACAGATGCAAGGAGGCAGCGGTCAGGCGCAATGGCACAAGCCCACAAATCGCGCGTCTTGGAAGGGACGGTTGTTGTTGGACCACACACAAAGAGTTGTCATGTCACTGAGACATACATTTGGCAAGGCAACTCGGCGCATATCGGAAGCCAAGGAACGCACCGGACATTATTTTCTCACACCAATGCTGACGAAGGGACTCCACACCGTCCAGACATCTGAGCAGAGGTGGAAGTACCGACACTTTGCCCCACCTCAGGTTTACCCACGTGTTCTCCTGGGTGAAAAGAAGTGGGAGGGGATTCGGTGATTAAAGAAACTTGCCCACTGTTTGAGACGGAAGGGGCTACGTCTGGAATGTAAGTCCTATGTGCTCAACCGGGTCACAACTGTAAGGGAGGTATATTTTTGACATGTGTGATGTGAGTTTCCCCTCATGCGTGGAGCTTCTCCAGTCATCTTCTATCTATATATATAAAAAAGTGATATTTGTGAATATGCAACAAACTAGAAATTTGGCAGGTGGGTAGTTTCCAGACTGTACACCGTGCAAAAAGTATAATTTTGTATATTTTTTTTTGGGGGGGGGGGGGGGGCGCAATAATGCATATATTTTGCACGGCAAGTGAGCTGTGACGTCACATCTGTCATGTCACCCGCATGCAGAAGCGTCACGCAGTGTGCCTGCTGATGTCACGCACACCCCCCCAACCCTCCGCGAGTAAAGTGTCATACAAATGTGTTGCAGGTCTAAGGCGTTCTTCGCACAGCATTGCTTTATTATTTGAGTAGTTCACTGCCGTACGCACCCTGAAAGTTGTTTGTCTGCTGCAAGCGCGTGTATGTGTACCTATGGACGCACGCGCGTGTGGGGGAGCGGTAGTGTAGTGGTTAGAGCGCTGCGCTACGAACTCGGCGACCCGAGTTCGATTCCCACTTACGGCCACCACCGGTGACGATTATTTGAACCGGTCCTGGGCCTCCCCGAGGTCGACTCAGCCTCAAACGAGTAACTGGTGTGTTGTGAACATCGCCGCTGGGGAGACAAAGGCGGCCGGACGTGGTGAATCCAAGTCCCGGGCGAAGCCGGGGTAGTAAAGCTAGTCTATCTATATATATATAAAAAAGGGAAATTTGTGAATGTCTGTTTGAAATGTTTAGCATACTTCCTGACATGCAACAAACTTGAAATTTGGCATGCGGGTAGTTTCCAGATTGTACACCATGCAACAATTATAAAAATATACTTTTTTCTATAAAAAAAAGTTTTGGGGGGGGGAAGGGGACGCAATGATATATGTTGCACCCATCTGTCATGTCACCCGCATGCGGCAGCGTTACGCAATGTCTGCTGACGTCACGCATCCCCCCACCCTCCGTGTAGGCCGTGTATTAATCCAAGACAAGAATCCAAGTCTCGAGCGAAGCTGGGTAGTAAAGCTAGTTGTAGAATTTTAAAAAACTTTAATCAACATGAAAGAACGAGGCATGTTTTTTTTCCAATAGGTAAGATAGATTGCACTGCATTTTCTTAGGTCAATAACCTTGCTAATTTTATCTGAAAAAAAAAAAGCTATAACACATTTTGTCTATACTAAATGTACAATGTTTGTAGGTTTTTAAGAAGTGTATTGAATGTGTGTATTGTAAACTAGCTACATACTGGATTTACCTTTTGTCCAGGTTATAAGATGTTCCAGATAATGTTCCAGAATAGAATACGCACCCCAAACTTGTGCCCGGTTTCAGTGCTATCTAAATGTGGTTGCACACACACAGACACACCGACCGGATTGATTCAAACCCAACTATTTAATATAAGAGAAAAAAAGAAATGTATTTTACTTTGTGGAATAATATATTGCCCAATGTTTACAATAAGGCATACTTTACTGCCTTAAATATACCTTTCTCAAGATTTTCATGAGGAAAGTGTTAAAAGTAAATGAAAACTAAACAAAATCTTGCTTTTAAAAGGTCAATTTATTAACATCCCAAATGTCGTTTCATTCTAGCAGTCTAAAAATATCACCCTTGTGCATCATTATAGGACAATCAATAAACCATTTAATGTTATTTCTCCTTTCAGGCAGAAAAGCAAAACCATGTTAAATATAACTATTAAAAGCAACACAAACCAATGCAATACATCAAAACACCAACCTTCATTCAGATGTCACTGATAGAGGTCAATATTGCACAACGTTTAACATGCTATGAGAATATGGTATGAAGTGTTTATCAGCTGTTAGCAGGTGGTCAATAATGTGCAAATATTTCAGCAACAGCGTCTTCAGTTCAGATTGGTTTTAAATAAAACATTTCTGCTTGAATATGATTTTCTTTAAACAATTAACATGCATTTTGTATTATAATCTGTGTATGAACATTGCCATATTTGTATGTAACAAGTTTCCCAAAAGAGCAGATCTGCCCAGAACCAAAATCAAACGTACATTTGTAAAAAAAAAACAAGCAAATATGACCAGAATGTCCACGCACGTAAGCACACAAAAATCTAAATTTACGCACACTTGTATCACTGCATTGGAAAAAAAAATCAATGGCTTTGGCACATCTTACAGAGAAAATTAAAGAGGCGATAAATCTCTCCAAATAATCCATTTAACGGTCTGAATTCCAAAATAGTACATTGTTTTATTCTCCTCATTCAGGATTTCAGCAGCTGTGCAAATGGGAGAAACGAATTATTCTTGTTGCTTTTAACTTCTATATTTTAAACACTCAAATTGCGTGTTCTTCCCATCATACATTGCGATGTAATACACAATTTAAGCTGAATGTTGTTTCATGTATATTCTCGTCTGCCAGGAGATGGCAGTGTTTAGTATCACTCCCTTATTGGCATGGGCTTTCTCTGGGAACTCAATGTTTCAATTGTGGAGTTGGCTAAACATCCCAAAATGCGTGATCCTCCTGAAAAAAAGGAACGGGACTCAGCCAGCCTTTACTTTGCAATTGACATTTTTGAATGCAATGTATTTGCTTTCTCTGTAAATGTTCAAGTAAAATTGTGTCTATTAATAATTACAATCATTTAACAGTACTCCAATTGTGTAATAAATGTTAACTTTGCAAATTCGGACATGACACCATTGGCAAACAATTGCCACGTATTCAAATATAAGTCTTTAATATCCACTTTGCAGTACATAACCCAATTTGATAATACCCTAATATATCACTGGATGGATATTGCCATCATTTACCATTCATTATTCATCATTACTGCTTCCAGCAAAGTGAAAGAGTCGGCATAAGTTTTAGTCAAGCTGGGAATGGAGTCTCAATTAAAATTCTCAGTTATTACATTTTACGTGTTGCTAAAATGTTGAAATATTCATTTTTGCCTGCAATTGTGGATATTTTTTTTTACAAACCAATTCAGAAAGCTGTTTCTTGTAAACTATTTTAAACTTTAAAAAGTAAAACAATGCTATTATCTGTCAATACCAAAAGTGGGATAAATGACATTACATGGATTTGGTTTGTGCCTTGTGAACATTTTTTATTTACATTATTACTGCTAGGTCTATAACTAAAGCACTGAAAATACGTTTGCATTGGTTTAAGGTACATGGAGAGCTTACTTTAAAATAGCTGGCAAAACAACATTTATCGTTCCAAATGGAATATTGAATTCTATTGAACTAAGTACATTAAAGAATCCACACAAATGGAAGAATTTTTTTAATTCATTAAAATGTGCTTCAGAATTTAAATGTGATCTTATTACAAACATATATATATATCTTTAGCCATGGCTGAATTATTTGTAAACTGTTAACAGTATACATGTCAATGTCTCCACACATTAATCGTACGCATAAATATAAGCCAGTGGGGGATTTATGCGAGGCTGCCTCATAAAAAAATCAGAATTCAACAAACGTTTGTTCTACCGTGTTCTGAAAAAAAAAACAATGAAAATAAGTCATCAAACCCAACAAACCAGTTTTCTCAGCACCAGCTTGTAAAATCATCATGAGTGCAATCGGCGCGCTTAAGTTCCGTTTTCCAATCACACCTCAACTGGAAATCATTTCCTGGCTCACACATGCAAGTTTAATTTAAACAAGAGGGGAGAAAACCTGTTGATTTTGTTTCTGTTTATGTTGGTACTAGTCTGCATTAACAAACCATAGTAATAAAACACAATGTGATAATTGTGAAAAAATTCTAGGAGTAGAAATGTCTGAAATTACCTTATTTAGTAGAAACCAGTTGCAGCTGCACTTGGACACAATCGTGAAGGGCTTGCAATCAATAGAATCCTCAGACATTTCTGGGTTCCTGAGACCTTTTCAAATCCACAGGTTTTCATTGATTTTTTTTTTTATAAAGCAATGTTAATGTCACATACAGCCCTCTCAGCATTTAGGATACCCAATAGAAATATTTAATGTAGAGTATCGTCTTTACCATAACTTCCCAGTGACAGATTTTGTAAAGGCATGTCAACTCTAAGCTGCCCAATATTTTCGTTACCTTTTGCACAATTTCGGACTTCAAAGCAGTATAGCTGGTGTATGCACAAAATATAAGAGAAGAACCCAATCAGCCTCATAGTGTTTCATGTGCCAGATGCATTTAAGAGATGAATATCCAGCAAAAGTGTACGTGACACGCAAGCTTAGGACTATGAGCATGTCAGCTAGAATCACGAGAGCCAGCCTATTCATCTTCTGCATTGTCATTTGCGATTTGTCATTACACGTTTAAATGCAAATTGTATTTCCACTTACTCAAACGTTATAAGATATTTAAAAACATACCACCCAAATACTTGCAATTTTAAAACATTTATATAAAAGTACAAACATTAGAATATATATTTATTTTCAATATCGTGTATTTACCTTTTGTTGCCTCGGACAAAAGACACCCACAGTATATTTACCTGCCAAGAAGTTTGAGTTAAAATGTTTCTAACCTACTGCATACTAAATACTACAGAACATTGGAGATTTAAAAATACAAAAAGGGAAATACAGACTATTTCAAAATGACATTTATTAAAATCACACTTTCCCCATTTTAAAGATAAAAATGGTTATTTACAAAGTAAAATCAGATGTGTACAATTGTATTTAAACACTAAACCAAGTTCTTACATATTATTCAGTTGCTATCAAGTGTCCATTGTTTTTTGTGTTCATTTAATTTCCAGTAAAAACAAAACCTCATGCTGATAAATTGTGCTTTACAGGCAGCGATAGCCAGGAATGCAATTATGATTGGTTTTATACATGTGCAGCCAATGTCCTTAAGGACATGCCCGTGTTCAACTTGAGTTAAACAATTTGTTGGCATCAATTTGAATTGCATTCCTCAACAGTTCACTCTATAACAAAATCCTCAGCAAAAGAAGTAAAACATGAGACAACTAACTGATGTCCCAGTGATGATGAGAGCAAAGAAAAGTAACCAGATAATGCCCCTAGAATAAAGCTAGATAAATGCACCCATGTTCCATAAAACATCACCTTTGAATGTAGCAAATTGAGCCTCTTAAACATCTTGAATTACAAATATCCTGCAGCATTTGGAAATTACATTTGGTGTAAAGAATGCAAAGCAATACATCTTAGATACAGTTCAAAATATTCCCGTACAAAAGAAATCGTGCTATAATTGTATATACACACACAAAATGTACATGCATATATATATATAATGAATGCATATGTACATATAAATGTATGAGAACGATGAGCAGAAGACTTTATTGAACCGCATGTCACCCGCAAGGTTTGATAAGTATACTTATCTCACTGAATGTGTTTCAGACTAATTAATAAGTGCACTCAAAGCTTACCTCGGTCATAGTTCAAAAGTTAACGTTGCCAATTCATTTACAAATAGACGAGGCTGGTAAAAATGTTAAACGGGGATTCTGAACAGTCGCATACATCTAACATGTGATATTCTACTGGGGCCTCTGCTTTGACACTTGTGCTGGTTCTAAGTGACATATATTAGCAAACTCATGTACTTATGTCACAGGCAAAATGCTGTGAGATCAGCCCAAATTCAGGACACCGACATGCATTATGTAATGTGATAAAAATGCTAAAAATTATATTACTAAATGCAATATTGCTCTTATATAAATGTGTATTTGTATTCCAGCATTGTTAATTCGTATTAAAAATAAGGGATAGAAAAAAATATTGTGGTATTATAAATTGGAAACCAGAAATCCAAAGGAAGCTGTATTTTAGGAACAGCCAAGATGGTGCTTGTATATAATTCATTAGTATAGGGCTTCAAAATGTATTAAAATATTTTTTTAAATTTTCCTTTAAGACACCTACTAATGTGGGGCAGCTTATGTTCTAATTAAAAAGTAATGCAACAATAAAAATGCATACACTCAAATACCGACAATAAAGAACAGACCCAGGTGTTTTACCCTTAGCCATGGCCATAACAGGACAGTTCCAAATGTGAATCAATGCAAATGTAAAAAAATACAACATCAATATCCACAGTGCAGAACAGAGATTACATTCTCAGCAAAATCGCACCACCACTTTATGCTACATCACCAGTTTTTTTTCCCAAAACATCATCATCATCGCCTCTCTCAAACTGCCAGGCTTCTGGCTGCCACACCAACCTATCGGAAATACTTCAGGCCTGCGACGAGGAAAAACTTCTCCAGAAATATCTCCGAGTCGAGCACGGCGATGTGAGCAGCACGTCCGATGATGGAGTTGGCCGTGCTGGGGAGTGCGTGGATGGCGTTGTAGCGCACAAGGCTGCACTCCTTATTCTCCAGCACGGGCTTTAGCAGGTTGAAGATCATCTCCATGTACACAGGACCTGTAGACACGTACCACAGCAAGTACAATCAAAATCAATTAAATGCTCCAACCTATCCAGCAGCGATTTGCCCAACGGCAATCATGACATCTTTTCATAAGTGGAATGGCTAAATGTAATGTAAAGATCAGGAAGATTTCATCCATTACCAAAAGCTTCCACATTAAAGCACAACAGAAGCAGTTTTATTTGCCTTTGTCTTTCGGGTGAGTCATGAGCACAGTGTGGTCTGTGAAACTAATGGAACTCTGCATCCCAAACAATCCGAGGCCAAAAAAATGCCTCATCTTAATTAATTTTGAGCATCGGAAGAATACCATTAATTTAAGTCATGGACTAGTTGTGTGGGTCTCTCCTATATCAAATATATATGAGATGCAGCAGTTACTGGGTGGTGGAGGAAACTGTACCGTCGGAACTGTGCAAAATGGGCCAGTGGCAAATATGCTGACCACTAGGCTACTCAGCCATGTAGTCTAAGAACATTTGTCCAAGTTCTCCTTTCGCTAGACTGCCCATTAGCAGCATCAACATTGCCAGTTTTGCAGCATCAACATTACCAGAAAATGCTTTGCATTTCGTGCACTTTGCTTATGAAAAAATAAACAGTACACTCCCTGCAAAGCCTGTGCACTGCTCGTAGAGATGGTATGCAAGCTGTTAGCCAATCAAAATACGGACACCGAATCAACATTAAAATACAATAGATATAATTTTATATAAATATTCTCAAAAGCAATGTTTTAAGAAAATATTTTAATAATTTTGTGTAGTATTAATGCCATTTGCAGAATATTTTTGTATTGCAAAGTCACAATGCAGACCAAATACTTTACAGAAGATAAGTATACAACTATTTTGTGGAGCATCATTTTACGTCGACAAGCGTAGTAATTTAATATATATTTTTTACAATAATTTTACAGCTTAATTTTTTTGTCACAATAGTCAATTGCATTTATACTGGCTACGAATGAAAACAAAGGTATATAATACATATTTGATAAGATAAAATGAATGATTATACCGTTGGTTTCAATGGTCCATTTAAAACGCCACAATGACGGAAATCGATAATAAATGAAATGGATGATTGTGCATAAAACAAAGATAGGAAAAGTGTGCATATTTTGATTGGGAAAACTAAAGAAAATATTAAAAGGTGCTAACAATTTAACACCTAATTCTACTGATAAATCATTTTTTATAATCAAGTGATTCAAAAACGATACACTCATCAGTTGCACGAAATTGAATCCACACTGGAATCGTTGCCAAAAGCGGTCACCCTTTGATGCAGGCAATCAATTCAGGGCTCTGCCTGATGGGGCTCTTCACCTGACTGTTTGTCCTTTGTGGCCGTTTTGCAGACTTCAATGCGCGCCGAGTGGAAGGGAACGTAACGGTCTTGCATTGAACCCACAAGCACCACGTACTTAAAGTGCTGAAGTCCTGGAAAACAGCAATCACATTGGCGTGAGCGATGGGAACATGCAGGAGGCACCAAAGGACACTACTGGACTTAAGCGAGTCCTGTTTCAACACATTCAATATAAATACACCATGTGGTTAGGAGGCAGCTTTCTCTTCCATAACAGGGATATGCATGAATGACTTACTGCAAGATATTTTAACGCACGAGCGCACTATACCAAGATAAACCATTTATATTATGGACAAATACACAATTTGTTGCATTCCAACAGTCAGTCATATTCATATTTCCATTGTAAAAATCAAGCCAAAGAAAAAAGTAAATTATTAATAATTATAAAATTAATGTTAGGAAATTTTTAATGACCAGCTAGATAGCCTTGAGGTCACACCACACACTCCAATAAACCATTTTGCAATACAAAAGCTACCCGATGCCTACATGACATACCAGTGGTTTTCCTATAAATAAACCTGTCATCGGAATATGGAATTTCCATCCACTGTAGACATGTCCTACCAAGTTAATGAAAAAAATAATGGATTATTACTATAATAGCCCAGAAATGTGTGTAACGCGCGTAACGTCACTCCACATGCCGCACCCCCATTATTAATAATAAAATAATCATGAGCGGGTGGATTTTTACACTCGTGTAGAAGAAGGTCGAGCGGAAAAATATAGTTTTTTTCGCAAAGTCACTTCAAATATGGCGTTTCTTTACAAAAAAAAATATGCGCAGCACACTGCTACATCCGTACGTGACGTCACTGCAAAAGATAAAAATAAATAAAAATGTTACGCAAATTCACTTAAAATTGTATGTTTCTTTACTGAAATTTTATCAAATAATTCTACGCAGCAACAAAGTGCTTTAGTCTTCTTGGTTCTTTCGGTAAAGTCACGTAGAAGGGAAGTAATAAAATAATAAAAACAAAACATAATAAAATAATATAATTCTCACGACGTTTCGGCCACAATGCAAGCAGCCGCTAAAAGCGAGCTGCAGTCACGAAAGCTTTAAATCGAAAGTGCTTTTGGTTTATTTATTTCTTCAGCACTTTAAACAAAAGGTAAGTCTAATTTTTGCTTCTAAATTATGATAAAATATATACATTTCTCCATGATTTTCCAGATATTGTATCGAATTCAAATTGATTTCAACCCCAGCGAGTGAAAGCAGAAGAAAATAAAGTATCACAGCAGCGATTTTGAACTAATTGAAGGTGAACATTAACAACTGCTGTTGCGCGCATATGCGGGGATGATACTGTAATGCGGGCGAAAGCGACCTTCCGGATGTGACGTCACGAGGAGGCGGAGCCAGGTGACGTGGGTGAAAGGTAGGGGGTCCTTAAGCGGGTAAACCGGAAGGAGAAGGCAGTCGGGGTGTGAATGGAAAGGTGTGGGGCCACGCGGGCGTACGAGCCGAGGGGGCACCGTCAGAAGCGGGAGCCAACCTTGGGAACAGTAGGGAGCTACTGGGAGGTGTAAAGCTGCAGATAGAGATAGGCAGTAAGGCTGTGTGTGAGGGGCAGCGGGGTGGCTGCCAAGAGTCGCAGGAGCGACGAGAAGGCGAGACAGCACGAGGCTGTCAGAGCTGCAGCAGGAACAGCCAAGGGAGCTGAGTGAGAGTACAGCAGCGGAGCTGCTGTGGGGCTGCAAGAGCGACAAGAACAGCAGCGGGGCTGCTGATGTGGACTGGAGTGACATCGGAACCAGCACAGAGAGAATAAGAGAGACAGCCGTGTGGGAACGCAGTACGGACCGAATAAAAGGACACTGAGCCAGAGATCGTGGTCAAGTCTTTTATTACAATACTCTTATGCGGCGACGGAAGCTCATTTCATGCTAATCTCTCTCCCTAATCTCTCTCTCTAATCTCTCCCATTAACACAACTGACATGCTTGCGTCCGAGTTCCAGCTCAGACCCCCCATCGCCACAAATAACCTCTTGTTGTAAACAGCTCTCTTGCTGGTTCAGCAGTTCCACTGCAGGATTATTTTATCTGCCTTAGGACGACCGCTTGTGTTGCGATCGAAACGTCGTGATATACAATTTTTTTTTCTACCTACGTGACTTACCGAAAGAACCAAAGAGTATGGATTCCTGCAGTCACGAAAGCTTCAAATCAAGATTTAATTGAAGGTGAGTTAAATACAGTGACATGAAGGGACGTGTTTTATGACATAGTTTCGTGAAAAAGAATCACTGCCATTAATACAGTACTACAGTGAAATGCAGTGAAGTGTTTGATTACATCGTTTTGTGCAAGATTCACTGCCATTAAATTTACACAAGATACAATAATACTCTGGTCAATTTTTTAGTTACTTTAATGGTTATGTTTGGTCTTTTTTAATTGAAAACCTACTTCTGACAGTATAAGCAGTCTACTTTCTTCACTCTACACTTTCAATCGTCCATCGGGGAAGGAAAATTTGTCAGTTCAAAGATTCAGGTGAGTTTAAAGCAGTGCTAAAGTTGTGTGAAGTGTTTATTAAAATTATTTTGAGACAGAAATTGTTTGCCTTTTAAAATTGCACAAGATACACAAGAGTCCGTGCTCAAATAATTACAGCTCTAACTCAATCGTGTCGGAAAATCCTGCGGACGCATTGAATCACCCTCCAGAATTTCAAACGCCTTCAGGAATGCTGCCACACACATTGGCACTGAAGACAAGCGTTATCATCATGCTGCTGCAAAATCTTAACCCGAAGAACAGTCTTTGCAATGGAACACGTTTGATGGCCAAATCATTACAAAATAACTTCATCACAGCAAACATTGTATCGGAATGCAACCGAGGCGAAATCGTCTTCATCCTGAAAATCGACCTAACTCCAAGTGATGTCACTCTTCCTTTCGTACTGAAAAGACGACAAATTCCGAAAATTGAGATGACGATCAACACGTGCCAGGGTCAGACTTTTGAAAGTGTGGATATTTATCTCAATGAACCCGTGTTTTCCCATGGACAGTTGTACGTGGCTCTGCCTAGATCGAAAAATCCTCAGCGAATCAAAGTGTTCATCAAGGATAGTCAACTGCAGGGAAACCTTTTGAACAGTGATAAGAGATTCACACAAAATATCGTATACCGAGAAATCTCCCAAAGTCCTTAATTTCATTTTTTAAGTTAAGAAAAATGTATTTACGTGCAACAATTCCTAAAAAGAATTACAATCACAAGAACATGTAAATGTACATCTTTAATATGACAGCTTCCGTCCTAGGAAGGGCAAAAGGCTAGTCATTCAATAATATATCTATGGGACCCTTTTTGCTTGTATCAAAGGGTCCAATAGATACAACTGCTCAACCAGAGGTACTTGCAATGCTTTTGTGCCATTCGCCTTTTGGCATTGTAGTATAACACTGGTGAGACAAGGCCATACAGGAGGCTGTCTCTGGTGTAGGTCAATCAGGTTCAAGAACAATGGGTACATTATCGAAGCATGTTTGTTTTGCATATTTTACCAATGCAGACTTGACACATTGCAATAGGTGCCTATTTGGTGTTTGAACATCTTAACACCTGTATTATTTTCGGAAAGGATAAGGCCTAATCTTTTTCATAATTCAAGAACGTAATCTATCGTGTGTCTGCATGAGGCATGATGCAAAAATACATGTACAAACCATCAGAGGCTTGGCACGTACTTAAAATGTGAAGGGAAAAGGAGTCAGAAGTGAGAAATAAATGACATCCTAAGGACAACTGTTCTATTGTTTGTGCATGGGTTCGGATTATGTATTGCACTGACGTTAAACACTCACCTGTCTTCTGGCTGAGTCTATAGAGGAAGGTTTGCCGTGGGTCTGAGTGGTCACGGCAAGTCAGCTGCAGCAGAGAGCCAGACTTTTTCCACTTCTGCATAAACCAGAGGCCTGCAAACAAGGAACACGCGTTTTTATGACTGCCCAACCTCCATGTCTCCAATTGCAAGGAGTTGGAGAAATCTGGGTCGTAAAGTTTTAAATATAATCATGAAAAAGACCTAAATTATGCATAATGCAATAGCCATTTTCCATAGCTACACTCATTCCTCAAGAGGAGTGAGAGGCTTTTCTCTATTCATTCCACGTTATTTTTTTATTCCACTTTCAGCTAAGTTTAGTGCTCCCAATGCCTCGGCTCTGCCAGAAACCGCAATTAAAGTTGTAAATCTTCCTTGTGCCTTCTCTTTGAGGTATATTAACTTTAAATAATGACCACAACATTTATATAAAAGACAAATTCGACACATTAAACATTCGGCTGTGCAGAACATATGTATTCCAGTGCATAGCCCTTAGCTAGGCAGTACAGATAAGAAACCTTTATTTCCATGTTTTCGATTTGCTCTTCTTTCAAGCAAAGTTTTACAAATGGTATCACATCATCTAGCCAAGCTTGTATATAAATGTTGAAAGGGCATGAACCACATTCTCTCACGAATGTGAAAGGTAAACAAACTACAAAAATAAACCATACAAACACAGAATGCCATATTGGTTGCACAGACAGTTTATTATTTGCGACCTACGTACACAACTGTTGGAAAACAGTACAAATATGATCGGTTTTAAACTATTCATGGATTAAGATCTCTTGTTTAAAAGGATTATAAAACCCTGTGTATGTAACAGGACATTTTTATAAGTTAATTATATTACTTGTCGGAGAAAAATAAATGAATAGCTGCAAGCTTGTGCAACATTGGATATATATCACACAACTTGTCAAATTCTGCCACAGCGAAAATGAAACACAAATGTGTTTGTACTCGTACATAGATCGAATGGAGCACTGTATTTGTAATCTTCACACTTATTATCCCTCGCAGGTCATACGGGTGAGCTGTCCACAAACTGCTCTATGGACAGGCACACATAAAAGCACGCCACACTTGCTTATTCCCTTGCCTATGCGACCGACTCTCTGCGGCCATTCTGTCACCAGTTTGTGCGTCAGTTGTCATTATTGTTGTATGTCAGAGCCAAGTCCATTTGCTTTCATTTCATTCGAATTGTCATCATCAATAAAAGCGAGCTCAGTAAAGGCATGCCGAGCTTCGCATGCATATAAGAAGAATATGGTGGTTTAGCAACCCACATGCAATTCACCCTCACTTTATACACATACACCCATGCACACTCACCTACACACACGTGTACAATAAAAGTACAGCCCTACAAATTACTGCTACCTGCTGACGAACTGGGGGGCATGCGTGTATAAAACGTAAATCACGCATGTAAATATGTGAACATCTGTGCCATGCGCACAGACATTCCATAATGAAGAGACTTTAATCAGAGATCAAATACCAATATACATACTCAGATTCAACGTGAATCTATCATTTCTTAATGTTGCAGGACCACATTATTGTGGTAACTTATCATACAATGTTATGAGCAATAAGGTCATGACATTGTAAGCTAGATCTTTAGGAACAGAGGAGACAGGGCTTCTGAGTCACATTTAATTAATACATTAATTTGTATTTAGCCTTGACCCTGATAACCTGAAAATACTTTTCAGCACACAGTGCAGGTAAAATAGCATACATTGGTTTCTGTTCATACCAAATTACATTGGACTAGACCTTTTGTTCGACAGTTGACCTCAGTTAATTGCCTCATAATTGCATAATTAGCCTGCATTACTACGTTGCGTTTTAAAGACTCGTTTCTAAGCATGTGTTTGAGAGCGAGTGTGTGTGTGGGTGTTTCGGACAATGTTCCTAACATTAGCATACACTGATCATTAGACGATTTAATGAGAAGCATCCAACATGTGCTCTTTGCATATTTTGCATTTCAATCTACTTATGTTTGCTGTCTAATCAACCAATGGTACAATTCAGCATCGCCTATAACTATGATCATTCCGTGTTGAAATAAACCAATTATTATGCAGGTTCCAAAATATACTGGCACTGGCCATGACCCGTGAATATACAAATGGTAAAAGTGGAGTCTCCGCTATTAACTGTTCAAATATGTGAAAAATACATTCTGCATTTATAACCGTGGTGCTTAATGCAAAGACCTCTGACCTAATCCACGAGAACGAGACAAAACTGGAAATGATTTGCATGTCTTTATTCCTATATTCACTGCACCACCAAGCTGTTGGATGTCGGGCTGTGTGCAGTCATGAGTGCAGTCCAAGGCATGCCGGGCATGGTCACACATGTGTGCAATCAAGTGACACGGGGGGTGGGTTTTGTCGGTCACGTACAACAACATTTGTGTGCCGACTAAACTTTCCTGCAAGGCAAGGCGACCTTTAGAAGGTAGTAGAGCAAGTAGCCCGTAGGCCTATATGTACATATATATACGACTCTTATCCCATTGATTTTTCTACTTTTACTTAAATTTACTCAGTCTACTCACGCACAAAAATATTCCATGGGTGAAATATCCTAATGCAGAACCACTTGATATTTTTTTTCAAACTCAGCAAGGTTTTTCTACACAAAAAAGGCATTATTTCCTAGTATTTTTACTCTTAAACATTTGGTTGGCCTTTGACCAAACCATACGCCCGATCTCATCAAGGTTTGAGCATGGATAGCGATTTGATGGGTATCTACAATGCATAGAACAGTAATGTAACCGGCAGTGGGACTATGTTGTAAGCAGCAGGCAGTGCAGAAAAATCCATTGTTGAACTCCACTATGCTCCAAGGTCTATGCTCCCTATATTCACCCAACCTGCACTGACCAGACTGGTGAAGTATGGTCAAATAACCCCCGTGCCCCATATAGAGTGAGGAGACCCTCATTCAGCAGTGGATTTACAATAAGGCTGTACATAAATACATTGAAGTCTGGGTTTACTTTTAAATATTTAAAGACAGGCTAACAGACACAACATCTCAAGGTGAATATGCCATGAAATCTAATGCCTAACTCACTCTCCAACCCAGACATGAATCCTCCACTGAAATGCAAATAACACAAGAACTTTAATCTGTGACTACACATGAAAAAAAAAAATCTAAATATGTTCATCCATCAGTCTATTGGCTTTTCAGTCAAGTATTACTGCAATATCAAAATAAAAAAGTATACCTGCGAACTCATGAATTAATTTCAGAAACAAAACATTAAAAGGGTCAGTGTTAACATTTAAAATTAACACTGACCCATAATAAAGTTTTACTCCAGAGTTGTTTCTAGTGGTTCGGAAGCCATGTGTTTGACACACCACTGGCAAGCCAAACAAGCATGGGCAGTACACTCATGCTTGTTTGAACTTTGAGCCACAAGACAACCGCTTTAAGTTTTCCACAAAGTGGAACTCATTTTAATCACCAGTCAATCTATGACCAGAAGTTGAACCCACATTTCCTTTTCGGAGGTGAATGCTCTTGCTTACATTTCATTATACTGGCAACTCATTTTTATAAACAGGCGATTCAAAACGCTATACTCATTCATTTGCACTAAATAAAATCCACACCGAAGATGTTGCCAAAATCTGCCACTCTTTGAACCAATGCTCAAGGATAATCTCCACAGTACAGATGACTACATAATGTATTGGTGCAAGTAGGAGCGCACTGACCAGTATTGACGAGGGTGCTACTGTTGTACAGGGTGCCCAGGTGGGGTCCGGAAAGAGACAGGAAGGTGTGCAGCTTTGGCAGGTAGTACTTGAACCGTGGTCTTGCCAGCACCGAGCGGATGATGATGTTTCCCAGGGAGTGACCAACAAAGCTGACGATCCACAAAATCACAAATCAAAACAGAAACTGAGCAGAACGGTTTGACATTAGGATGCATACAACCTGCAGTGCCCATGTAGGACCCTGGGTTATTTCTAAAGGAAAGTCATGTTAATCACTTTCACTTATCATGAATTGACATGTACGCTCATCTTACAATTGTTTTTAGTTCAAATCCTGTCAAAGGAGGGATCAACTCCAACTCAATCCATAATCACTCCAGAGTCCATGTAATAGGAATGTGAGATTTTCACCACTGGCATAGATCAAGAAACAGCAATGAATGTATATATTTTTGCTCGATTTGAATGGAACTGAAACACGTTCATGAAAAGCACAGATACTGTGCAGTAATAATTCCTGCACATTGCGTACATCTGACCGTGAGAAACACGTACCTAAATGCTGATCTAGGTCAAAGATATGAAGAGAGCAATAGTTATTTGCATTTATCGCTTCCGTGTACAGAGTTTGATAGAGATCGGATTTAAATTGCCATTGTTACAAATGGGACAGTCATGAACACAGACAGGTTGAGACAAGAGTGAAAAAAGATAGGGTCTGAGAGACAAACTCAGAGAAAATAACAATGAGACAAATGCCCATTCTCACTAAATTCTGTGAAAAACATATTCACCAAAAGAGACAGGAGATTATATATTAATGCATTTAATTCGAATAGCTGAATGCTCCACATTTTAAAACAGCTTTGTAATGGTAAACCTTTATTATTCGAAACGATGTTTTTGTCGAATGTTAATTCTACACTTCACAGTTGAAAACGATGTTTATGTTACATATTTTCATTCCATAAATTAGGTGCAATTGAATCTTGCAAAACACAACACAGCTAATGTGATTCACCGGGAAATTAATGATTAGTGATAAAACTTTCAATTTGCATAAACAAATATTTTTAGGTACTTATTTTTATGGACATTTTTTTTCCACCAACATCTCTTTTGCACATTCACAGCAAACAAAGCAAGTTTATTCATTCCACGTGTGTTGTGGGGTTAGATGGAGGTTGCATCCAAGGGTATTAAATAATGCAATTCACA
Organism: Lampetra planeri; assembly: GCF_965212315.1. Taxonomy (NCBI): domain Eukaryota; kingdom Metazoa; phylum Chordata; class Hyperoartia; order Petromyzontiformes; family Petromyzontidae; genus Lampetra; species Lampetra planeri. The sequence goes on from NC_136120.1 coordinate 5,410,566, forward strand.
TGCGATCAGACGGGGCCATCTGCAGGTAGGATTAGAGTGTGATTGAAGTCTTCCTTATCTGGCAACGGTTTGGTCATAACTCACAGCTGCCAAACGAAGAGAATTAACTACGGGAAAAATGCCAGTTCCTGTTCAATCACACACCCATTACTAAGGCAGACCTCCACCTTTCCTGAATTCTGCGAGCACAACTCTTTCAATTTCATGTTAAACAGTGCACAGCAATGGGAATCTAAACCTGCTTAATGAGGGTGACCACTCTCCTTCTGAAGACTGATAATTTCTATCGGGAAACGTTTTGCCCAATATATAAAATGGCTCTCATATTCGCTCTCACTGACAGATCAAGTGCGATTCCATTGGTCTGTTTAAATTAGACATTCATGAGTCCACTACTCAGCAGGTGATACGTATTGGTCACTGCCATGGCACGTTATTGAAAGCAGTGCAATGCAGTCCATCAGTGTGCATCATCTGAAAATCCATATAACCTTTGCTTGCCTTTGTACACTATGGCCTCAATTCATCCATCTTAGTCGCCTTTGAGGTGAAGAGCAACTTGTCACCCTGACAAAGTGTGTCTGCATGTGTCTGTTATTAATACGCTGGCCCAATGAAAACTGCACAAGTACCATATTCATCAAACACTGAAAATGTTGATCATTTACCTGAGTAAGCTGAGGCCACACTAAGGCTTAATCAGTTGCTGACCTTGACAGCTTAAGGCTAAAGATGACATGAAAGCAATCTTCCATTTAGAGATAGCACACCTCAAAATAAACGCCACTCAACAGCACTACACCATTAGAGCTGACAACGGCATCTGCAGACACAATACATTCCCCACGGAGCATACACTGCATAAGAGTTTGTTTAAATATGCCAGCTACATCTGAAGACCTGCCATAGCTGCTTATAATCTGCCGCTGGTTTTATTATTTGACCACAGTTCTCAAGGTCACTTCCAAAAAGAAAGCTGAATTTAAAATCCACCATTACAAAATGTTGCATTTGTACTGCTGCTCTCATTTTATGTGTTACACAACCTTGGCTATGCTTTTACGCAGCATTTTTTAAACATGGTCAATGCAATTGGTCTCTTAGAGAGTTATTGTGACTGTGTCAGCTTTAAGCAACAGTATAATCAAACGGGTGGCACTTCCAATGAAACGCGATGAACGATGCTGGATGGCCACAATTTAAGGCTTGGCAGAGTCTGTCTGCATAATTTAACGTACAGTTTTCACTTTGCATCCATTCGTTATTTTACTAAGCAGCACTCGGCAACTGGGCTAGCTAGCAAAACATCATTTGAAATACTAATGTAATGTTATATAGGTCTTACGTTGTAAATGAACAATAACATGTTCACAATTTAACACTACCATTTCCACCGTTTTTACATCATTGCGCATCATCCATAAGTAAATTACAAAAAAAAGTAAGTGGGTATGAGCATTCTGGATGAAGGGAATAAAGATACAGAACATCGAATGTTCATGTACAATGATAGTACCCATTAATTTAACTACAAAAGCAACAATTGACACAATCAATACCCATGTTTGTATGACAAGTACCTTGCACACACAAGGGACTGATATCCATGTTAACACACATTAAACCAGAAATTCAATGTTTGTACCGATGCAAAAACGCTTAAAATTAGCAAGAAGGCACACGTCAGTTATTACTGGAAAATGACACTGAGACTGTGCCATGATAATGTCAGCTACCAGAATATTATTACATAGACCGTGCAGGTCTGCATAGAGCCAATGTAAAATAGAAGGTCCAGAATCTCATCACCTTAATCAAGCGTTTCCTAGAAAAGAATGCTGTGCAGAAATACATTAATTATAATAAAATGTTAACCAAATTTGCAATGAGGAAATACATTCATCAATTCTCTATTTACAATAAAGCCCGTGCCTATTGTAATAAATAATCACTTAGCAAAGAAGATACTGAGTATTTTACAACAAGCAGATCTTATTAATACATTCTTGACAATTCAATTGCAGTCAAAATAAAAAAGAATTTTTTTGCAAAGACAGAGACGTAATAATGACTTACCTTTACGAATGATGTCAATAGGCATTTACTGTACTGTTTAAAACGGACAATGTAATACTTTTTAACATTAGCAGAATTACAATCCTTGAACTTGTGCAACGTGGTTCAGTGGCAACTGCTATACATGTTAAGCTATTCAACCACTTTGACGGCATGAAGCATGTTCCATCAACTACTACTACACAGGATTACTCACTTTGTCCGTGCAAAGCAAATTTGCAAGACTGCAGGGAGTAATTATGCACCAGGATTCACGAATGTATGCAAATCTTATTCGTTTCTGTGCAGAGTGTGAATTATACTGTGTGTGCATGGTATGTGAAGTTCCTGTACTCCAGGAAATGAATTCATCCAAAAAGGCTGAGATATACAGTCCAATATACTGCCAATCATTTTTTTCTTTACACATACAAACCCGCATCCTATAAATCTTAAAGAGAGCATATTAAAGATATGGAGATGACTGAGATATAGCATGCATGCACATAAAATGATTGACTGCACACTGAACACTTATAGAGTACGGGCTAGAGGATAAGGTTATATGCATATCAGCATGTGCACACCAAACACAATCTTATCACCAACAGCTGCCATGATAGCGACTACCCATTTTAGCTATCTGAGCTTTTGCAATAAGAAAAGCTACACACAAAAAATGCTACAGAATCAAGATTGGACCTACATTGTCTAGGCGATGGTAACAGTGTCTGATTTGGATTCATCTATTCAGGGCACGTTCACAATTGCAATATTTCTTCCATTTTTGAAAGGGCATTTAAGAGAAAATGTTTTACTCCATTTATTTTATGTGTGTATGTACCTGATTCTGCATAAGCTTTTTACTGACCTGAATATATTAGAGAGCAGAAATGCCACATTTCCATTCCTTCGTATCAAATGTGCAAGTTCTAACCTGATTTTGGAGACAACAAGGTTGTAGATTTGAATGTGCTGCACAATTTCATCCAGAAGGTGATCGGTCATGGTTTCAAAATCTGCAAATGTATCTCCCTGCAAAGCAGAACACAAAGCAGCACAGAATTGTTACATCAATCAATCATACGCGTGGCACACAGGCAAACTCAAACTCAAGGGTGCACTCGTCACAAAGATCGTTTTTAAATGCATAGGGATGCTACAATTTTCATATTGTAGTTTCTACAGATAAAGTTGTTTTATAGCTCGATATTTAGATTGTTTACTTTAAAGTTGTCTGTAAAGTTACAAGGTGATAGAGAAGTCGAAATATAATGAGAAGCACTGAAGTGGAAAATAAATCTTCCTTGGTGGCATGCCCTTTATTTTTCCATTTGCAGAAAGGATGCAATCCCCCTGAGGAGAAAGAGAAAATCTCCTTTCAAACCTGGATTAGGCTAGCAATAGATAGCACGAAATACAAACGTAAAAAAAAACCAATCAGAGATTTTAGCATAGTGTGAATCAATAGCACCCTTTACAATTATTGAGTCTCAAAGTACACATGCAAACCGAATGGGACACAATAACATGCAGGGAACTATGGAACAAACTTGTACACCCGATTCTGAAAACTGCACAATTTACATAATTATGGCACATCGCAAACTCAACCTATTTGAATCGTGTTTGTCGATAGATTATGTCAGAGAGCCATCATTATCTTTATTTTATAGTTCAACAAAAAAATTGGTTTCTAATGCACAAAATAAAGAGACACTGCAATACACATTTCCAAACTCTAAATTTTCAACAAAAAAACTGCGTATTGTATTTGTTCTTAGCTGTATCAACGAATGCACGGTGCCCAAAATCATCACATTTCATATTCTGCCGCTGCCATGGTCCATTTACAAAAGTGGAAGAATTGAGCACATCGTCAAGATTTTTTAAATGGAGGTGGCCCTTTTTCGTTGGGCACGCTGGTTACGAAAGCATGCAACAGCCTGTTATCTCCATCGGTCCCATTTACACCTGATTAAGCAGTCGCACTAGTGATAATGATGATAGATTTAGCACTGGCTTTGTCGAAAACGCATTGCTGCAGGCCAGCGCGAGCATGCATTAATTTACGCCAGCTCCTGTGGGGCCGCTAAAACCCATCTTTGAACGCTATGTGAATCCAAATTGTATTGTTTCGTGCTATTGTACTTTCATGCCGCAGCCGAAAAGGAGGTGACAAGTTCTGCCCACACGAACAGAAATTAATTTTCAAAGCGACAGCACCACAATTGTTTTCGTAGCAATCAGCATCGCCCTAAAATTTGCATGGCAAACAGCTATTGCTTACAGTTACAGCGAACTTCGCAATGCAATTTATTATCATTATCATGAATACTTTTCCACGCCCATTATTTATTTATTTAGTCTCATGGCATTGTTTTAACAAGTTGCATTACTCGATTCTCAATCAGAAGGTTGCGAGAACAAAAATCCCAACTGAAGGGTTAATTAAGCCAATCATCCCGCCGAGATTCATTAAATAAGTACAACTGCCAATGGATATGAGCATCACCTTAATGCCCCTCGATCCGAAGGTGCTAAACTATGCAATTAAACGTGTATTAATACGCTTAAAGTTCATTTCCAAGACAGATGTTTAAAGGGACATTCAGTTTCACAGATGAACATTCACAGTTGCACAAACTATGTGAATGCTATGTTGCATCTTGGGCAGTCAGACTGAGGAGATTAATAGATGCATTAGTAATCAGATCAATTTGTCAATGCACTGCTAGAAGAAGCCTTCCTCAGTTTGCCAGTCATGGAGGTTGTTTGAGCATACATCACCATACTAATCAGTGCAGGTTGGTAATGTGGTTTGGGTCCAGGACCGGTCCAAACTAAACTAAACAATTGTATTTTACCAGGGAAGGCCCACTGAGAGATATAGCAAATTTTTCAGAAGAACTCTGGCCACAAATGATAACGTAGTGGATTATCACGTGGATATTTATAGCAGCCAAATACTCAATAAATGCGTGTTTCTAAACTATGTCAGCCATGGATAGGAATCAGACTCAGGTCACCAGGTTCATCGTACAGTGCACCAACCACTGCACCAAGGCAGAACATTTATATATTAAATTCTCAAACATGAAATCGATTTTTACATTTGAGACACTTGTAACACTGTGGAAGACACTGGACTCCGACTATTTTGCAAAACTGTGTATGTGTTTGTTATGAGTCAAACACAGATACATTTAAAAGCACTACCAAAATGGAGTTCATCCAGTTTATGGACGCCTACTCAGAGCTTTGTTTTTCATGCATGTGCAAATCTCAAAGCCATTAGAAATGCTGCAATTCTTCCTGAAATGAAACAACGATTTAACCTGGAAATGGCTATATGAGAAAAAAGTATTATTGCTCAATATTCCCTGTGTGCTGTATCATAAATGCCCCATTACACGCTATCGATTGAAAAAACAAGCTAAACATTACCGAGTTTATAAATCATGAAATGAAAACTTTTCTGCTTGTGCTGGAGCACAAAGAAAGTATATATTAGATTTGTCTAAACATTTGCTCTATATCTTAAAATATAATGATCTTGCCGGTAAATATAAATGTTAGCCTCAACCATTTTTTAATCCACTCCTTGTTTATTAATCTGGCCACATTATTGGACAGTGTCACAAAGCATTCTTTACCATATAAGCAAATATACCGCACCTAGACAAATAACATTCCCTGAAAGGATGCTCAACATACCTCGACATTTAACAGTGAAACTAATGCAACAATCGTTATATGTTTGGCATGACAATGTACATTTAAAAAACGTGTGTAGCTTTCATGAATCAGATATCTGGCGTTTCAATGGAAGCCTAAAGCGAGGCCAAAAAACTAACTCTAAAACAATCAAACGGCTGTTTGTTCAGTGTCTGACACAACGGAAGTGGGTTGGCGGTGGGGGGAATTGGTTCCTTGTTTGGTCGATTGCATTGTCGCCTTGCAAATTGGCGAAAATCTTCAACAAAAAATGACTTCCAGCCATAGCATTATTGATTTGACAGTTGGCAACTTACAATAAAAAAGTTAAAATACTGCAAGTTAAACTCTCAGTCAGGGCTCGACTGGTCACGAACCTTCCAGGGTCTAAAAGAATACACACTGCAGTACTTTACTGGAAGTCAACAATGGCACTTCTGGTATTGGTTCATGGCCAGTAATCGAGTTGCCCCATTGCTCAGTTTTACTGATATCTATTTTTACTTGACTAGGAAGAGTTGGGACTCGGTGAAATGGTTGACACAAAGATGAGGCATGTGTACAAGTTAGACTTCAGGTGGACGAAACATAAAACACAAGGGAAGCCTTCAATAAGCTGTGAGTAATGGTAGGCCTTGATGATTATAGCTACGAAATGCAAGAGACCATGATGTTGCTGTGTCTGCAGAGCTGAAAGGCCTTAAAGCAAGTGTTGTATTTAAAGCATCAAGAGTTTTAAAAACGTCCCCGGAGATTGGTGGAAAGATGCGCTTGAATTAAATGTATCGGCAAAACATGCGTTTTACTGTTCTGCCAGTCACCTTACAGTACAGTGGGTTGGAAGTAGATAAAATACACAATTAAAACACGTGATTCACTGACCAGCCTCAAAAACAATAGGGTACAGGCATGCATCATCACCAAATGAAATCGGCCTCTTGTCAGTGCATTGAATTACACAGTAAAATGTGGGGATATCCAATTGAGCTGCAGGTGTTCAATAATCACCAGAGAGCTCCCTCCCTACTTTGACAAGGCACCATTGTCACCTGAACTCTGAAACAAAGTTAAGCAGATTTGTTTTGTTTCTGTCAAAAAAAATAGAGTTATTGATTTGTCAATGCAGCAAATGTTTTTGGCAGCAATTATTGGAGAAAAAGTAGATTTTCCAATGCAACAAAAACAATCCCATATATTCGGTGTTTAGCTTCAAATCTAGGTTTAAACAACACTCAAGATTGAGTCCACTCAATATTCTGATACTCAGAAAGTAGCAAAACATTTGAATGAAAATGTAATAACAGATTAAAAATAAAACTGTTTCTGACGAGTGCAATTAAATGTGGAAATGCAAAGACTAACTCTTATGAATATATGAATGATATAAAATCACATTCAAATATTATAGAAAGACAACTGGTATGTTGTCAAGGTAGTTGGTTTTGAGGTGATTTAAGTAATTATGCCATCAATCTGAATGTTAACTCAAACAACTGTGTTTTACTCTTCACCTTGCATATGCAGTGCTTCATGGCGAGCTTCCTCTAATTGTTTTAAACGTGACTAAAAGGTTTGGGTGTGCAGACTATATATATTTGTACGCAAGCTTCTAAACAAAGAATGATTGTCATGCAATGAAAAATGTCAATGATGGTTTATATTCAATTTTAACAAGTTACAAAAGCCCTGTTAAATATATTTATTTTGTGTGATAAAACAATAACCTTCATACACATTTCAAAATGATGAAGGATACGGTTTACAAGTTTTAACAAGGTTCACATAAGTCATAAACATTTCTTCCCAGCTGAATACTCATTAGCCAGAACACGACATTGTCAATACCATGTAATAAATATATGGATGACAATGTTAAAACCAACTATCAACACGTGCTTTAATAACTAAATGTTTATTTACTGTGCATAAAATGTGAATGTCGAATAAAAGGCCACAGTGCTTAATAAAATTTACAATTTACCTATTTGGCAATGTTTGTGTTAGTCTCTGTACTCATGTGTTACTGTTAAGTATATGGCTGTTTCACATACCTTTGTGTTAAGTACATTTAATACAGAATATGGTTTTAAGTTTAAAAATTTCAATTCAAAAATGATGGCAGTGTTCACTATAATGCACAATGAATTGACACGTGATTAGGTCAATGCCATTATATTTTAATTGTAATCGCCATTTGACAGTTAATTAGCTATTCCTACATATTTTTTGCTATGAAATTAGTAATCCATGTGTAGAAACGGACAGGCTGTTAAGAGAAGCATTAATCCATATCGGATGCACATTAAGCTGCAGTGCACTCTGATGTTGAGGGCATCCGACTGCGAAAATATTCATCGGCGTTGTGTATGGTAGAACAAAGAGGCTCTTGAATGTTAACACCAAAAACTGGTACAACCCATATCCATTGACTACCCTAGGCACGGGCTCTTTGATCCACCGACCACAAACATCAGGCTGCTTAGAAGCAGTGTGGCAACGGAGGGGGGAGGGGCTGAGTCACCCCAAATAGGTGTGCAAGATTTACTGCTCATCGGTGTAACACTTGGGGATAAATAGGCCCCTGAATTTATATTTGATATTGATTGGTATGGCTCATCTTAAGGAATAAGGTTATGATGCCCAGGTCTGCTCATACATTACATTCAGCACATTTACTTCTGTCCATATGATTGTGCGATGCAACTGATCATGTTTGGATTACACCTGACTACCTTTAGGTCAATAACAAACATCAATACAATATCCCTGCTATGAAATAGTACGAAACTTAATAAAAAAGTAAAACAAAAAAATTCTGTCAATGTTGGAAAAGTAAAAAAAAGTTTTGGATCGAATGGCAACAATACATTCCACACATTTAAAACCAAGACAGATATTGTTTAGCAGAAATCCAATCAAATTGACCTTGGTCTGATTATAAACTACCAGCGTGAGGTCACGTAGGTAAAACATCAAAATTAATGAAAATAAAATAAAAACAAAAATCACGACGTTTCGGAGGCAACACAAGTCTCCGTCATCAGGTGGGACCGTCACAGCCGAATTAGCTGCATCAAGTGATGCAGCGTCGTGATTTTTGTTTTTATTTTCATTAATTTTGATGTTTTACCTACGTGACTTTACCGAAAAAACCTAAGAATATGATTCCTTGCAGTCACGAAAGCTTCAAATCTAGAATTACCAGCGTGAGGTATTACTTACCAGCTTTCGCTGAACTTTTTTTTTCATGTCACTGTTTACAGTGATATTCAAAACGAATGTGCTAATCAACTACTAATGCCAGCACCCACTAGTAATACTGCAGCCACATTACTGACAAATGGGCTCTCACAGTACTGGACTACACCCAATCCACTGTTGGTTAAGGGCCCTCTGGCACCACGTGGGTCTGTGGGTTATTTGACTCCATTGTGCTGCTCAGTGTGGGTTAGCGAAGACTTCACCCAGTGTTCAGACTAAATACATCAACACTATTGTATATTTACAACCTTCTACCGCTACAGCAGAAGGTACTACACTAATGAGCTGCATTCCATGGCTCACCATATGGCGTGGATAACCAGTCAAGCCTGTATATCAGACCGTCATCATTGGCTGGTGAGTCAAAATTGGAGTGGACTTCACTATGCACAGATGGTAGGAGGGGTTACGCATGGGTTACTGCGGGAGTGCAAAGCTGTGCTGCATTTGATCGCTTGCATAGACAGGAGACAATAAGCTGTCTCACTGATTGATGTGCACCGTGAGCTTCATTTTATATCACGGTATGCTTAAATCCTGCAGTAATTTACTTGCATGGTTGAAACTGAAATTACTTGTTTTTCCAAATGTCGGTATGTTTAGGGGATAAATCGGCTGTGTAGGGGATAAAATAATAATTTTTAACAGGTTGTAGAATAAATTATCTCACAACAAAAGAGTCCCATATTACATAACGTAACAAAATCTTTAGCGTGAAGCTATAAACGTTAGCCTGGAGTTAGTCCGTGTGCAATCAGCTTGTAAATCTGCCTCGTTAAAATTGAACTGCGTTATAAGATATTTAAGAATGCAAAATTGTCCTTTAGCACTTCTGGCTACACGAAGGGGAAACTAATAAAGCCACATCAAGAGAAAACAAGGAAGAAAAACCATGCAAATCCATGGATTGTGTAACACTTCCTAAGGTGAAATAATAAAGTTATCTTCCAAACCGTACAAATGTGCGACGTGGAGAGATGCCATCACATGAAATGATGTCATCGGGGAGATCAAGTCACGCACATCTCTAACACTGCGAGATGTCACACTTAATGACGTCATCACCTGCAAGGGAAAGGGGAATATTTTTTAGTGCTTGTCTTGGATTTAATGCCACGTGTTTGAAAACCCTTTGATCAATTTGGCTGGTTTTCTCTAGGGAAAGTTCCTAACAATAACAACTTTAGAAATACTAATGTTGTTCATATTCTATTATTATAGTTATTATGCCTTTCCAACCGTGCCTTACTTAACTACAAGCACCCTTTTATAAACACAGATTGAGCTATTGCATTAATGCTTTCAACCTGTTGGAAAGCATTAAATATGAGAAGCAAATCCAAGGATGAGTGTTCAAAAGACTGACCTCCATAGTACCATACATGTCACCCACTCTTGAGAGGCATAAGACCACCAACTGCCTCCCCAACAAACCGTATGTTGAAATGGCCGTAGCGGCTGCAAACAGATCATTGCCTTCACCACCCTTATCGAAGCTAGTTTACAGAGTCAACAGGAAACTGGCACAGCAACGATTGACCACTCTTGAGCCCATGACACTATTTGGCGTTAGGGCCTCCTGCTGAAAATAACCAAAATCAAGAGAATTATGAAAAATGGCGTGATCTGCCATGTGTATCATCTTGCAAGCTCATATATGCAAATGCATAGAGCATAAACCTCCAGAATATTGGCAATACTTTAACAGCTCATCAAATATCATTGGAGGCATATTTATATTGCTGGAGACTCAATATGAAATTCCTTAAAAACCACCACAAGCACTTTCCACCTGAACAATCATGCACCAGATGCCACCCTTGATGTGTACTTCTGTGGTAGCTCAGTGCACGGTGACCTCACTCCAATATATCTAGGGGTTATCATGGACAGACGCCTGAACTTCAAGCCCCACATGGAACAGATCTGCGAAAAGAGCAAATCAAGAATAGCCATGCTATAGAAACGCGTAGGAAGGACCTGGGAACGCCTCAGCTGATTTGCTTCGAACTGTAGCTCTATCACTCATCTACTCTTTGGTAGAATATTGTGCTCCAGCCTGGTCTGAAAGCTCATACACAAAACTTTATAGATAAAAAATTTAATAACACAATGCACACGCATCATAACTGGAATACTGAAACCAATACCAATGTCCTGGATACCTGTTCTGGCAAACATTCTGCCACCAAGTTTTCATATTTTCTTGGCAACGAAAGACGAGCCATCAGCCAGAATCTCAACAATGTACCTCGCCGCCAACTCAAGTTCTGATCGCCCTTCTGGGATCGTTCCGTCACCACTCTATTCTCACCCAGATCCTGAAGAACACTGCCGAAGAGTGGAAAAACGTGGATGTCCAGAATAAACACCTAATTTGAGACCCAAATATCGCATCTCCTGGCTTTGACATTTCTCGAAGAGACCGGTGTAACCATCAAAAAGCCAATATGAACATGTCCTTAATAAATAGAGTATTAAATACAAGTACAACTGTGGCAATGCAACCCAAACTATGAACCACTGTAGCCTACGATCCTTCAATGGAGGAATAGCAAAACTACATGATCTCTCTTCTGGAGCCTGCTCCTGGCTAGCAGACCTCAATATTGGAATTTAGCTTCTGAACATATTTCCACATGCAAAAATAGAATAGAATTATACACTTAACAACACTCCTAACTTATAATTAAACCAACCATAAAATTGGGTTAGATCGCGTAAATATAAATGTGTCGTTAAACCCGCCACAGCCAATTCGTAAGGTTTGTCACGTAAAGAAAACATGCCAATTCGTTACTAGTACAGCACACCGGTGTGTTGGAGAGCAAATCCACAACATTTACAATCTGAGTACGACGTTTTGCCAATAATTACAACTAGCATCCTCAGATTTGTGGAGAAATCCTCCTGTTTCATTCCTTAAACAGAGGGATAGATGTGATTATGTCACTTGTGAGCTCTTCACGTGCAAAGGGGAGGGGAGGGTTAATGAATGCATATACATTACAATGGGTATCCATTACAGGTTGGATTATTCATATGGCAAGCAACGTACATTATGCATGCACAGTGTCCTTGTACCTCCTGTCGTTTGTGTGCAATAAAATAGCAGTACATGTTATTGTCAGCCCACAGGTAATGCCCATTGACGTATGGTGACCTGTATAGGCATGCATTTAAACAATGCATTGTTTGCTTCCAAGCAGCACTAAGCCTGTAGCTATCCGAACAGTTGAAAACATTTTTACTTCTCTAAAATTAGATATATTCTCTAATTAGCCTTGGCCAGTAGTAACTAGTTTTGCACAGAACTTCAATATTAACAAAATAAATTGAGTGCCCTTGTTGGCACGCGTGTTCTGCCACTGCCATCAATTGTATTTGGGAGTATTTCATATATACCTTTGGTGTTATTTTAGTCTCTTTCTGCCCAACATAGCATTTGCCACAAGAGCAATTAATGCAGCATACACCTTATGTTGATAGCTTCGGTAATACATCTTTAGTACCCGATAACAGTTAAAAAATATAAAAAAATCTCACTTTTCCCCCAATTTATTCCAATTGTGCTATTGGCGTCATGTCTTATAGACAAACATAATACATGTGTTAGAGAATACAGGTGACATGAATTAAATAGAAAATTAAAGAAAATTATTGCTGCTGTAGACATGTTATGACGATGGCATTGGTTAAAACTTAATGAATATAAAAAAGTTCACCTAAATCATTAAAACTTCATAAATACGTAAACTATTACCACTAAAATAATACACAATGTTGTTAAAATACTGTGTGAAACCTAACATTGATATTCAATGAAAAATAAATATTTTAATATTTTTTTTCCTGAACATCAATACATGACATTTCAATATGGATTATAAGCCTCCACTATCTGTGAATAATTCTAGTTTAAAATTAACCGATTGCCCCTTAAATTTTGATTTAAAGCTCTCGTGACTGCAGGGATTCATATTCTTGCTTCTTTCGGTAAAGTCACGTAGAAGGGAAAGAATAAAATAATATAAATATAAAACAATACAAATTCTCACGATTTATTATTTCCCTTCTACGAAATACGATTCCCCCTTGTTAACTGTATTTGGCATATTGGCCAAAGAACCCTACTACAATGTATCCCCCCCCAATTTCCAACATTCCCTATCTTTAAACAAAAACATTGTGTTGAAATGACCCTCTTAGCAACCACGAATAGCCAGTGGGAAGGACTTGTGCAGCCAAGTAATATCGCAACTTGACATCATTCGGTTGGTTGTATGGCCCATTTAAAAAGCCCCACAGGCCACCACTGTATGGAGATCCATTGTTCCTCGGAAATTTAAAATAAAGTCTAAGGCACCAGTGAGAGCACTCCCTCTCCTCCACTCAATGTGCCTGACCTTTCTCTTAGCGAATACAGAGAAATTGGAAAAAGATGAATGCCTTTGCAGATTGCGCACAGAGTCAGTAAAAATCCCCAAAGGCAGAAAAGCGACATTATAAATCTGAAAGTGCATTTTGTGCAACGTAACATGATATCCGAGATCACCGAGGGGTATCTTTTCCTTTTCCGTCCGCAAAAGTGCCAACTTGTTAAAGACGAAGCAAGCAGAATGCCAAACCTTGCCTTTAAATGGTGTTGAACTACATAAGGTCATCAATAATTACATGAGTAGCAATAATGGCAGGATAACCATTTTGCTATGAATCCCTAAACCCCATTTATTGAATGGCATGTTTATTTTTAATGAATCCTAATCCTAATCCACAAGAGCAATTATCACTTCATAATAGACAAGAGCAACAGTCAATAACAATGCAAAATTAATACCCTTTTTTCATAAACATGGGCTAGCTAAAATAAGAGGAACAATGGTTAAATATTGAATTCATTATACAAGTGTAGTGACATCGCGGATGTCACTGTGTGGTGCCAGCCCTAGAGAGGCACAGCGTGTGATGTGCTCGCATCGCGAACATCACGTATGTAGCTACATCGTGAATGTCACTGTGTAATGCTCTAGCGAGGCACGGTGTGCGATGCATCGTCATCGCGGACACCCCGTAGGTGGGTGTAGTACCAGCCCTAGAGGGGGTTCAGTGAGCGCTGGGATAGCGCAATGGCACCACGCGTGGCGTGCAGTGCCGACTCCTACACGAGCGAGTGTGAGAGTGTCAGTCATGGGATGAGGTTACCCGAGGCCATGGCACTCTGGTTGACCCTGGAAGGCACGTGACCAGTAAGATCTACACAAAGGCCCCAGGTGGGGGCTTGGGGGTGGTCACGTGTCAGGGTGAGATCCTACGGGAAGGGTCGAGAAACGACAAGAGGTTTCTCGAAGGTGGTCGTGGCCAAGGGAGGGGCCAGCCACGACCCAGGAGCATATAAACCAGGGTCTGCACAGGAACCGGGGTTCAGCGTTGCTGTCGCCATCTGAAGATCTACTTTCTACGTCCGAGAAGAAGTCACTAACACGTGGACGAGGACCCAAGCCAGGATCCTGTCCGTTGTAGCTACTCCCATTAACTAGCATAGTTAGCCTGGTGGTCCACCACCATAGGTTATCTGGTAAAGGGGCAGTAACCCCTTTGTGTTATGTGTTGGTGTTAATAAATGTGTTGCCGCGCAAGAAGTACATCTGCGACTCAGTAAAATCCACTACAAAAGTTATGATGAATTTAATATTTCAAGACCTTTAATGTTCCCCTTGTATGATTCTGTCAGTACAATTTACAATGCATTTACTTTACTTCGCTATAATGTGCGGAAGCTAAATTATTTATTCCTAAATTCTATTCGAGATATCTAAAGCAGAAGAAATTAAGACGGAGCTTTTAGTCCAATATCATTAAATCTTGACTTAAAGCTTTTGTGACTGCAGGAATTTATATTCTTTGGGTCTTTTGGTAAAGCCACGTAGATAGAAGAAAAATAATAATAAAAATATCACGACGTTTCGATCGCAACACAAACAATCGTCATCAGGTGAACAAATATAGCGGGAGAGCTGCTGAAGCAGGATGTTCTATAGGTTTGAGATGGCTGTAGCCCAAGGGTAAGTGGGGGGGGCTAGAGATGTAAATGTAGGATCGGAGAGCTGATATACCTCCACGAGAACGAAGCTGTGGAGGTGGCCATTGTATTGTGAGAGATTAGCATGTCAATCTGTTAATGTAAGATTAGCATGTCAATGTAAGAAAACCACTGCAACGGCGGCTGTGTTAGTGAGACATTTAGCCTGTTTATGTAAAGACATTTAACCTGGTAATGTAACTCAGAGAGTCGGAAATAACTGCTAACATCGGCAAGTAGGATGGAAACATCATAGCCACTTATGACTTAAACTGGTTTATAACGTCCTTCCAATGATTGCTCAGTTTGTACCCATCTTCTCGGTTGAAATTGTGTCTGTGTTTATATATCTGGATGGCTTCATGAACGAATCTTTGTTGATAGCCAGTGGGTTTGCAGAGTACCTTCGTCTTGTAAAAATCTATTTTGTGTGTGCCCACAGCGTTAAAACAATGATCAGCCATGGCAGAAGTATTGATCCTACCGTGTTTCAGATCTGCCTTATGTTCACGAACACGGTCCGAGACATGTCGCTTAGTTTCCCCAATGTAACTGCTGCCGCAGACACAGCTTAGTTTGTAGACACCGGGGTATTGTATTTCAGGGATCACATCCTTCACAGATGGGGTCAGATCACGAATTTTACGTACAATATTACGTACAATATCATTCTTTAACCTTTTTTTTCATCACAGATCGTTTTTTGAATGATTTTACTAATCAGCTTTCATTAAAACCTCAAAAAGGTATTTACTACCAATGCCAATAAGCAATGTTATTGTGGTGCATCTTTGTAAAGTTCGGTTTTCTAGGAAAACAACAATGCCAATGAACATATTGCAGAACATTAAAAAAAACAATGAACAATAACTGGAGCTTAATATTTTAAATGTGGTCAATTTGAAAAAAAAACAAAGCTGCTTAATTAAGATCAGAGGCTTAAAATAAGGATTTTCAAGGTTGCTTTGTGTCTGAAAATGAGTTAAATTTTAGAACGTAAACATTTGCCTTACATGTCAAAGCTGATGAAAAATTGTACTGGCAGTGTGATGTGATCACTGCCATTGTGCATGGAATGTTTAAGATGTGGAAAAATACAGATGTGCAAAAAACTGTATTTGAATCTTACAATGAAGATAAGATTTCACGGGGAGATTTTGGGAATATAATAAAATAATTTGATGACTTTTAAGTGACCGGGAATACACATTTTAATCATTTTTTATTTACTCGTTAAAACGATGCCACAAGTCTCCTCTTGAGGCCATAAAGCTCAGGCACACAACCTCGTTTTCTGAAACTTTCAAGCCACAATATGAAAATGGAGCTAATACGAGTGCATTAATGTCACACAGACTTGTTTTTCAGGGGATTCAAAACAGGGTTATAACAGTTTCAATTCAACCATGGGTGCTTTTATATACACCTGACAACTGCAACATTCAAGTACAGGCTAAACATGACAAACATCACAATACTGGGTGACGTTAAACATCCTTTAGAAACACATGACTGCCATCTAGTGCCCAAGTTATAAAATGTTGAATCACTTGAGCTCATAGCAGACAGACTGCAATAAAAGACAAGATGAATCATGTTTGAACAAGCTCTCATATACGCATTAATTGATTTCCTTTTGTGTACAAGGTAGATGCACTGAACCACACGCAGTACATTTCCCATGAAGCTCCATTACTTGCCTGGTTACTCTCCGACATGAGAAACTCCATCTTTTCCCCAGGAAGTCCTTGTTCAATATAGGTCTTCACCAAGCGGAGGTCCGCATAGTTGCCTGGTCGAGAATAAAAACAAAGATTAATAGAACACAATGTTAATCTCAGGAGCGGTACACTGTAAAAATTCAATGATGATTTCCTATCAATGACATTATTTTAAAACATCAAGAATATTATGTCCTAAACTCTAACACGAGGGACAAGCAAGTGCCTCATGGAAGAAAATAAGTAACTTTTAAAACAACACAGATTATTCATAAGCCAGTTTATGCCCTTCTGAAGAAATACCTATATTGACACCAGTGCCTCCAGTTTTTGGTAAAGTCCACATTAATGTGCCGAATTAATTGGGGGCTTTGACATATCTACATCATCCACTGACACCAATGGAAAAATACTCTTTTGTGCATTACATTTGGAGCAGTGTTTGGAAAGAGCAAAACAATGAATGGGGTGATGACCCATATTTACTTATGACCAATAAATGCTCGTTACGTGTTATATGCTCAACAAACCATGAAAATTGTGGTTATGATTGAGGGTTAATGATAATCCAAAGGATGCTAAACATAATTGTAAATACAAAATGTTTCCAACCATAGACAAGTAAAGAGAGTAAATGTGTTTCACCCACTCAAAAGAACATGGAGAAATGATCATCAATTCGACACGAATCCAGTGGCAGAAATTCCATACTCCGATGACAGGGCCAACTACGCACATAGTGTACAACACATACTGTAAACATTATTGGCAGAGCTGATGTGCAAAGCTTTTGATTATCATCACCCCTGCTGACCCAGTCTCACTTTTTCAGGAGGGCCCTGCCAAGTTATCAGTGGTGGGGGGGGGGAGAACTTGCGATGTGTAATAAGAATTGAGGAAATAAAAAATAAAATTTCGGCACTGGGATGTTTGGCCAAATACCACTTCCAGTGTGTGGTATTTTTTAAATCCTTTATATTAAGTTCACTTGCTTGCTTGCTTGCGCGCTTACGACCGTGCAAATCTTTCGGTCGTTTTTTAACCCACTTCCCGTGATCCAATCGAGCTGACATTTTGCACGCAGACTCGTTGTGCGTGACAATTTATTTTCGTGAAAACTTTTTTCCTAAATTTTCCACTTAAATTTTTTTTTCATATTTCATTTAAAATACCAATGTGATAAAAATGAAACTCTCACTCAAGAAAAACAGAAATGAATAATAAAATAAAACCGATGCCACGCATATAAAGGATTTATAGTGAAAAACGTTGTTTTTACGGGTTAATTTTTTTAGCTATGGGAGGAAACCAAGTCAACCTGCCAGTGGGTCTGAGACTGACCGTCGAGGCCATGCACACACACGATGAGGTGGATGCCACCTCCCGGGCTCTCCAGCTCATCTGGCGAGAAGTAGGGCACAGAGGAGGCCAGCTCCGGGAGATCACTGTACCAGCGGCCAGTGAAATTCATTGTTTTCTTCAGCTCCTGTTTGGCATGAAAAAAGCTGCACGGACAACAATACAATGCCATCAGCCAACTTGGGTAAAGACCAAAACACTTAAAGTCATATTCTTGGTTCTTTCGGTAAAGTCACGTAGAAGGGAAACAATAAAATTATAAAAATATAATACAATAAAATTCTCATGACGTTTCGACTGCAACACAAGCAATCATCATCAGGTGTGAAATCCCTGCAGTCACGAAAGCTTTAAATCAAAACTTCAAGTCTTATCGCCTCTTGGGGAATGTGCTGTTAGTGAACATCTATTAATGCTGGTATTGGCACGTGAGGGTTGTTTGGCCAAACAATGCCTGTCCATCTTTGTATCTTTACCACTGACAGTCAAACATAATAGTTATCTATATTAGTTGCTCGCGATAATGTGCTTGGTCAGGAATTTAACCCAGGTCTTTAAAGGAAAGAGTTAAAACCAGTGCATCATCATGTTCCAGACACAAACTACTCTGTCTATATCAACCATCTGCTCTAAATTCATAGCTACTGACCTTGGCTCATTTGCAAAAAAAACTGTGTATGGAGATATCTTTTCTTGCTCTACTCCTACATTTAATAACTTTAAAAAAGACTTTCAAATGAAGCGGAGAGGTTAAATAAAACATTGGTAGGTTAATGGTAAAACAAGTGGGTGTTTATATTTTTTTTATATACATTCACACTTACATAAAATCTTAACTGCATTAAAAATACATGAATAAATAATGAAAACTGCCTCATCTTTCATAATACAGGTGTTTTGGGTTAGATCGCGATCTAACACAAAAAAACCTGTATTATGGATATTGGTCGTGAAAACCTACGTGTTAAACTGCCTCATTTTTATTTTCATCAGAAGTGGGAATTATTTTCAAATGAGCAATGCATCAAGTTTGTGCACCCAGATGATCGGGTGTTAGCCAATCCCGTGGCATATGGCACAGAAGCAGTACATCACAACAGCAAAGCCCAGTGTACTCCCCCCCCTGCTAAATTTACCTTAACAGCTGGTGGTTGCTGGGAAAATTGTCGTAGCAGGGTGTGCGCTGCAAGGCTGATGTAGAGCCACCACCAGAATTCCGGCTAATCGGTGGCGACTGCACGCCTCCAATCGGGGAGTCCCGGGAAGAGGAAAACGGGAGGCAGGTTGTTGTACACGACAAATCAACAACATCCATCGCTTTCATCTTCTCTGAATATGCTGGTATGTGAGACTTCGTCGGCTCATTCTCTAGGTGTGGAAATACTGAGCCATCACTGTCAGCCTGATGCTGGTTCAGTTTGTCCTCCCCCGTGTCCATGTCACCTTTGCCAATGACATCGGCTTCCTTGAAAAATCCATTCTCTATGCCTTCTGGAATGAGCTTTCGACTCTCTATGTGCACAGGCAACAACGTGTCGGCCGTATCTTGAGCAGCATTAATGCCTTCTTTGCTGCCATCCTCGACTGTATTCATCAGATTGCTGTGTTTTGGTAACGAGAAGTAGTTCTCCACCAGCCCTGTTTCCACTTCATCACATCCTTTAAGGGACGTGGCATCATCACTTTCCACCTCTGGACTTGGTTTTGAAATAACAGCAGTTTCGTTACTTATGAGGTGTAGTGTTGGTCGGGCTTCTGCATCTACCAGGGCATGGTGTGGAAGAATACTTGGAAGTTCGTCTTCTTCAACAACACAAGAGGTCAAATCGACAATATCCTCCTCACTGAACACCTCCACATCGCTGTGTGCATCTGTTGTGGTGAGGGGTTCCGGGCAAGTGAGTAAGTCAGTTTCGTCATCGCTATCTTCACTTATGTGCAAGGGAAAACACAGTTTTTTTGAATGACTGGGAAGTAAGGAACACTCTGGAGAACCTGAAAGTTTGTTTATATTTCTCTGCAAATGAACAGTATCAATTTCTTCATCGTATAAATCTTCATCTACATCAGATTTCCCATCCATCACATCCTGCAAGCGATGTGGCACAGAGGGGTGTTGACAGTTGGCTTCTAGAGTCTGGATTTGGTTATTGTCATGTGGTTTTATCACAATTTCATTCCCCCGGTTTTCCATTTCTGTGCTCTTTTCAACATCGGATTCTACTGCAGCTAAGTCTAGACAGTGTGTACTACTGTTATGATTGTGAGGTTCGCAGAGTGCAAGATCAATGATTTCAACATTAGTGTCATCATCTGAAGCAATTGAGTTGATGGAAGATAGAGATGAATGTAGGTGTTTAGATTTTTCTACCATTTGATTGTCATCAACATGCCCATATTCAACATCTGCATTTGGCTGACCATGTAAATTGTCAATGGTGTTTTGCTGAGCAGGATTACCACTGCAAACTCTGTCTAAGTCATTGTTGTTGGACATCAATACCGAGCTACATTCACTGTCAAGTCCAGAATCAGAAAAAGCTGAAAGAGTTCTAATGTGTGGGTCAGTGGGCTTCAGTCCCTGAGCCTTTCCGTTTGCCGCAGCTCTTCCAGCCTTAATGGGTGTGTTCGACACAGATAATTGTTGCCCATTTTCAGAATCAAGGTTATTTTTAAATGTTCTTTCTTGTAGTGGCGACATACCTCTGTCAACTACCAATATAGCTTCTGTTCTCGGATTTTCATCTGCAATGTTCCATACATCTGTCATGCAGCACGCATTCTGCTCATCGGCTGGTTTTGCACTTTGAACTATTATGGCTTTTGTGCCACGATAAGGGTCTATGTTGCTAGGTTTGACATCAATGTGCCTCACACCAGAGGTGGGCCTTTGTAGGGGTTCAGAATCAACAGAATGCTCCCCATCTTCCCTCCTGTCTCTGACTAATGGCAGGGAGAGAGTTTCAATCAAAGTAGCTTTTTCACTTTTCAAGCTGCCTCCTACATACAGCTCATGATCTTTTAAGGTGGTACCATGCTCTTGTTTAGTATCACAATTAGCTGGTATTTGCAGTCCATCTGCTAAGAAATCCCTGGGTGGCTTTGAAGCGATTAGAAACCCATCCCAATTAGCTTCAGGATTGCAAGGACTCTGAATGCATTCCCTGGCAAACCCATCCCGAACATCTTCCTTAAACTCGCTCACTTGTTTTGGGCTCGCACTACTGCCCTGTTCGATGTTCAACTCTGTCAGGCTAAAGGGAAGGAACGAGGCACTGCTTCCCTCCTCGGGTGAGCTTGTGTCCGACGCTGGAATCCCACCAATGTTCTCCCCGCAAATGTTCAAGTGCTCCGAGTGCCGAGATGCGGGCCTGGCTGGAGTGCCATCTGTGCAGTCTCTATCAGTGTAGCGGTCTTCAAATATGATGGGCAGCGTGCTGGGATCCCCATCCGTTTCCACGCACTCCACCGGCAGAGGCGGCAAGTTGGTTAGGTAGGGCGAGGCCTTCACTATAGATGCAATCACGGCATGGTTCTGAGCGCTGGGAATAAGAATGAAATGTAGAGTCCATGTTATGTACAAAATATACTTTCCTAAGCTAGGAAGTCTTACAAAGTCTTAAGATTGTTTTGGGAGTTCTGCTTGGGATCTGTACTGGGGTGTGAGGAATCAACATTTGTATGAAAGCAACTAGCTCTCGCTACAGGACTGCCTAATAGATCACCAATATATGACCATTTGGGTAGGAAGGCAATTTTGACCTTTAATCTGTTTGAATTTGTTGGCCAATTCCATATAAAATGACACAGAACCAATATAAACATTCAGTGCATAACATATACACTCAACATGAAATAAACAAGCTCAATGATTACTTACTGTGTTTCCTGAAATGCCAGTGCTGCTTGCTTATTGTGATCTTGATAAAAGAATGCTTCAGAGAATCTCCTTACCTGCAACATAAGAGAATACATTTAAAAAAAGATTCTCCATTCAGTTTCAAATAGAAAAAAAAACGCATGAGTGGCACTAAAAAACTCTCCGCTTTATTCAGATCACCAACTCAAAATAATAGATTTTTCTGTCATTTTATTCTTTGGACCAACTCAAAGAGTTGATCAAATGTGATCATCCCACCAGGCAGGTTTAAACCTTCCCATGCTTAGATATATCTCTATCTATAGGGAGTAGCAAAAATAAGTGGTTGAGATGGGAAGTGTTTAGCAGTTGGTTCATATTAATATATTGCATCCAAATTGTTTTACAGTGATGAGAAACATTGATGACAGTTGACTCCGTTTATAACATTATCAAATAAAATACTCAGCTTATAATAGCAGATTTTTTCCAATATTTTAGAGTGCAAATCCAGTTTGTATTAATAGAAATGTAGTAATACTATACAGCACTACATTAAAGTAAAAATGTTGTTTATTATACATGTATATAATGAAAATGGCATGTATCTAAGGAAACCTTAACAAAGCAACACCTAAAACTCCAAGAACACTCACTCAAGCACAGATACAGCACCCAAGCGAGCTGCCATTTTCACTCGCTATCTCCTTGTAGCTACAGCTGCGGTTTTTATATCTGGTAAAGTTACGGTGGCAATTATTGTTGCATTACTGTAATTTATATTCGAATCACCATTGTTTTACGTACAAGTACACTTAACGGTTTTCTTCAAGGCATTTTTATACGATTAAATGTAACTGTTTTGAAATTGTACTGTAATGTTAGTTGTGCTGTTTTTTGGAGGATAATTACGTTACTGCCTTATGTTTGTAATGTATGACAAATGCAACTATGTATTTCAATTGTTAAAGGGAACATGCCACGTCCAACATAAAAACTCCCAAATATTACAATTCTTTGTTGTATTCTCCAAGTTAGCACTATAAGGAGTCAACTGAACTCCTCAATAAAATGTTGAAAAGGAAAACAATAAAGTAGTTTGTATGAAATTAAATACAAACAAAACAATCGCAATACTGCACCGATTCAAAAAGTACCAATCTTATCGCATTAATATACAAAAGTCATAGCTTTGTCAAAACGAGCAAAGGCCAGGCTCAAACTCAAAGGCGTGAGCTGCCAAGCGATGCTGGGGGGTAATGGCTGTGGTTATGGCTGTATTATAGTACTTATCTAACACTGTTAAGATGCCATGTTCTAATGTGCCACGTAAGATGTCATAAGGTTCTCAAGTGAAGTGAGTTGTTGGCTTCAACGTGATAACCAACAATTGCACACACAACTATTTCACTACCAATAATCATGTTTCACAAGATTCTGCACAATCGTGTGCTGAACAGGATAAAAAACGTACATCTTGTCATCCAGAAAATATCCATTACTGGGCATAAAGGTGAGACCTCAATTGTCAAATGCGAGGGGCCTGAACCTCATAGTTGGAAGGCATTACCTTCTCAGGGCCATTCGCAGAAAACATTGTGATGCTGTGCTGAGGTGGCAGTCATTAGGAGGTCACCTCTTAAAACATGACCAAACTCGACTACATAACTCAACCATGAGAGTGGATAACATGCATATTTTAAAACGTAGAGGTGCTGGTAAAATCACATACCCTCATGCAATGGTGCTCCAGAGCAAGACCAGAGGTGACCTCAGGCTGCAGGTTGACAGTTTCGAGAAACTGGCCCCACAGGGACATGAGCAGTGAGCACAGGTGTGCAAGATCCATGTTGATTACCTCGACGAGCTCATCGGGGCTTCGCACCTTCTGCAAACATTCACAGGGGTGATGTGCGCAACACCCTGATTGTCACAACCCCTAAATAATGGGCAAGTGCGCAGGGCGCCACTTGCACACCCTCGTATGAAGTGGCGTTAAATTGGCTTGGACTTTCCAGAAAGCGGTCTCACATGTGTACTATGCATTTGAGGGAGCAATTCATTGTTTCTTTTCTACTCGTGTATAATGTATTGGCTGTATTACACCGGTTATCTTGACAGGCCAGGTACACTCATTTCCGCCCCTGCAAGTTTTAGATTTAACAAAAATATGAAATTCCTGAGTCAATTTGTGAAATGTTACTCTGATGAATATATATTTTATATCAACAGCGAAGATATTATAGAGCATATTTGATCGTAATTTTGTTAAGTAAAATGCATAACTCCACCAGCTATAAATCAATGATGAAGGTGCTATGTATTTCTATTTTCGTTAAACGCAGAATGACTGTCACCTAGTGGATGAATTGTAAAGCAGACATTTTTATAATTTTACCAAAAACGGATGAGAACCTGGTATCATAAAAAAGTCAAGGGAAATTTTCAGGTCTGTTAGTTGAACACGTAGGCTTTCGCGACCAATATCATCCATAATACAGGAAACGTCGTACTCAGATTGTAAATGTTGTGGCTTTGCTCTCCAACACACCGGTGTGCTGTACGAGTGATGAATTGGCATATTCCGTTTACGTGACAAACCTTACTGGTTGGCTGTGTCGGGTGGTGGCGGATTTAACGACACATTTATATATTTATGCGATCTAACCCAAAAAACCTGTATAAGGTCTCTATTAGTAAGAGGATATTTGACCGGAACAAAAATTAATTGGATTGATCGAGATGCAGTTAGACTTAACATTTTAAGTCCTTTAAACTAGAAATCCTTACTTTGTCTAATGTGCTTATATTAAAAACCATGGTAAAACATTCTATAAAATAAGGAAAAGTTATTAAATGAATCCAGTGTATCACACTTCCAATGTAAACACTGAAATGACTTTTGCTCAAAAGAACATGGTTCTTAAGGCGGCCTTATGCAAGAGTACAATGCGTGTTCTGCCCCCATCCAGAAATATAAAAAATAAAACAGACATGAGATATGCCAGAGCATCATATTATGCATAGCCCTGTCACTTGACATCAGAGCTACCATATTCAGTGATAAGATGTCTAGGCTGTGCCCATATCTCTTTTGAAGGGCTGATACACCAGCAAAGTGAATAAATAAGCTTATGGACTTTGCTGTCTTGCAAAGCATGGCTACCCATGTGGGAGATGTGCAGGGAGTAACGGGGTCACTCTCAAAGAGAGCAATGCACACTCAGTCTCAGAAGTGGGAACGCCATGCAGGAGTGGGTCCCACTGTAGCACATTGCCTGCACATGTGCAGAACGACCGAGCTGAGAATTTGAATAGCATTCACTGATTTGGGCCCCGCTGTTGTTTTTTGGGGGGCTATTGATTTTGTTTCCAGTGCATGAGTCTGAATGACCCTGGTGTTTGGTAAATGGGATAGTGATGGCAATGAGGATGTTGACTGCTGTCATGTGCTGGTCCTTGGGAAGCCCGTGTGTTAAGGTTTTTGTCTTCAGATTTCTATGTTCAAGCACCAAATGACACCGGAATCTTTACACGGAGTATGTTGACGGTCGACAACAAAAAAACGGTGCTCAATGAAAGTCACTAATGCAAAGTTTTTCCATGCAATGTATTCAACAATGCAAGTTATAAGATAGGCCCAATTGCAATTCAGAGCACAATTTATTGGAAAATAAACGTTTTATTTATATAAAACAGTAACCATGATGAACGTATTTCAGCACATTCTAGAGTGATAATTCTAATGGCATGCTGTGTGCGATTAATTAATCAATTATTAAAAACACTGCTTTAGTGGAAATAATGACTATTCTAATTATGTATACTCAATTATGAAAATGCTACAGACATCTAATGCATGAATTTGCACAATGACATGCATACATATGCCTGAAACAAAACATTGTGTAATACTTGTTGAATTTTTCTAACAGATCCAAATATGATTTAAGCTTGAATGTATGTGGATGAAGAGTGCAGCTAAGAAATCACAAACCTGAAGAGCAATTATAAAAGAATATGAATCTGTCAATTATCAATGTATTTTTACTTAACAGCAAGGCCATGTGTCATGTAAAACCATTTCGGAAAACCAAAAATTTGTTTTAAAACGCTGAAGTAGTGAGTTGAATCCCAGCAGCTTTCATGACGCCCACACAACAAACCTGTATTTCTGATGTGAGCTGCGCCATTCGTGCCCTGATATCAAGGTCATCTGCAGTAAATCAAATAGCGAAGACACGGTATATGACAGTAAAACATTTTCACGAAGCAGATATTAAGTACAGTAATTTTCTTTTGTCATGGAATGTTATGTGTGGGTGTCCAGGTATATGACTAGGATTCATAATCGTGACATGCAATTAACATAGTATATTTACAAATCATTATAAATTATAATTGAGTGGAGTACATATTAGTCATGCAAACGCCTGACCAATAAATCATATAAGTAAAGCTACATAAACATTAAGACCAAAAAAGTGATGATATTTCAAATGAATGGACTGTTATCAGAATGACTGCAGTTTAACTTGACTAAATACCACTATGTTAAAGAAAAATGAAGGTCAGCACGTAATGGGTTGACATTTTTATTATAATTTGTCAGTTGAACTGGACTTCAAAACAACACATTTTAGCTGGTGATTTCAGCAAAATGTGGTTTACTGCATGAAGATGAGGATATGGCAAAGACACTAACACCACATACACAAAATCCATGAGACATGAAACACTAGGCATTTATCCACATTGAAAATGACCAACATTATAGTGAAAACAGCAGCCCACACGACTTGGAAATAATACATCTAAGCTCAAAAGCATCAGTAGTTTGCATTTCAAAAAATGGAACCATCTGACATTCAAAACTATTTCAGAAAAAGCCAAAATGTACACATAAATAAAAGCACCACATGCATTACCAAGCATATGCCATTCACATCGACATAATATATACTGCTGGTACATTTGATTAATCTCTCCTTGGTCAAAAATCGTCCACATGGATAATTACCATGCATTTTAAATTGATAATCAATGTGAGCCACCAACATACGGTAATAAACAATTTGTCCATTTTGTAGTGATAAGGGGCCATACAATGGAAATTGGCCGTGTATGTTTAAGCCAGGTAATTGTACGCTGGCAACCGTACCTATGGTGATGTCCGCCTGGGGATGAGGACATTTTCTCCGAAGCAAGCGTTCATAGAGAGCCCGCATGTTGTTGAGCGCTAGTCACGCATTGTAGACACGCAACAGTTAACTTTTTGCATTTCATCGATCACATATTAACCAGGCTAAGTGTGAATCTGAGACAGAAGTGCACTCAAGGATGTATTAACCTTAAAGTAAAATCCAAGTGCTCACGAAAACCTAATGTGACTTAATGGTCACTGGTGTTTGGCATTTCAGTAAAGAAAAAACATGTTTTTTGGTTAAGATTTCCACTTATTCAATTATTTGCTGAAATGCAAAAAAAAACCTAACTTGATGCCAGATTGTTTGTAGAAATGTCCTTCAAAAATGTAGGTAATGCAGAGTTTAAAGCATCTATGGATTTCTGCCAGCCTCGATTCCTCTACATTTTCTGTTAAGCTACAAATGCTCGAAATATGAATGGTTTGGTCCTATTTTTAAAAGATCATTGTCATCTTTGTATGACAATAACATTAATTAATGATGGAATTGTTGTAAAGACAAGTTATTAGTGAATGGTAATATTCCTTGTGTTGATGACAACGACAAATATATATGCACCAACATTTATGATATGCCCAAGCAAACAAAAATGAGGCCATGCTAAAGAGAGGCTTCCTAGGATTATTTGTTTTATTTGGATATTCAGAGACTGTATAGCTTTCAAATGTTGAGTGCTATGCTAAATGAGTATCTACATTGAGTGTCATGGAAAATGCTATAAATTTGCATTATTACGTGAAAAAGATGCAAACAGATCAACAATGCCATATCAGAAGGCTGCGAATATTTACTACAACTGAGACTGTAAAAATAATGAGCAGATCATCAAGGCTTAATTTTGTAAATACTTCCTTTGCAATTAAACCTGCATTGGACAGCTATATGAATGGTATGTAGGGATGCAAGGGTCAATAGTGATATCCCCTATATTATTTAGCAAAGGTATTAACATGGAGCAACACTCAATCCTAGTAAGCCTTATAGAAGCTAACCAAGCTTGCAAAGACAAAATAACGAATTAAACATTAAGCAAACTAATAACCGAGTGAAAAAAACCTCATAAAAAATAATAAGCATTTCTAAGATCTTTCCTGTTATGTGAGTCATGTTTTTGTCAAACACCATTGCAATGATTATTTTAAAGTAAACTTTATTCGGTCTACAAATTATTAAAATTGATACAGATATGATCAACTATATGTTTTCAAAATAGGACATCACATCACAGGAGAGAAACTGTAAAATGCTAATTGTAAGGCATGCATTGATGAATACGGTGCGCATTGATCTTACCTAACTGTGCCCTTTGGGTCTCAGGGATGACTTTCATGATGCAGGCAAAGTAGTTGAAGAGGTTTTTGTAAGCGGACAGGATGGTCCTGCACATTGTGCGGTGCCAGTTGTAGGCATGTTGCAGTGCAGTCTCTGACACCAGGAAAGAGCTACCCTGTGCAACACAAATGTGAAAATTAATTACGCGGCGCTGATTTAACATGCCCAACTCACTCGGCCAAAGTGAAATGTTCACATTTTCTGTAGCCTTAAGGTGTTGGTAAATACCAAAGAACCTAATAAAGTGTTACATTCACTGCACGCACAACAGTACAAATTACCTCCATAAATCAGTGTTTTCAATGCATTGAAGTAATGGGGAAGGAATTTTTTCTTGTGCAGCAGACCAGTAAATGTCATCTACACGTACTGTAATGCAATTGAAATCCTCGCAGCATTGACATTAAATTAATTAGAACACATAACCTAAAGGCAACAACATAGGAATTCATTTCAATCCTCTATGTAACAACTAATGTTATTACATAATAACACGAGAACAAAATAATGTTTTATGTTCTGAAAACAATGTTATATAAATACCTGAGAATTTTCAGGTTACAAGTATGTTTAATAACAGTTATCTCAATTCATTTCAAGTCTATTATTTCAGGAAGGCGCTATTAGAGGATGTTTGGCCAAATCCATTTTGATAATTATGCTGACAACACTGTAATAAATTGTTGTTTGTTCCTGGGTAGTAAGTGTTATTTCCTACTTGCTTATGCCTCAAAAGTACAGAAAATGCCTAGTTTCCCACAAACGTTGCTTTTGTGACCAGGACAGTAATATTTTGAAATTTTACTATTTGCAATGATAAAATGGGCGAATTTGTGTCTTTTCGTTCACATAAAGTCAGAAAACAACAACATATGAATCAAATAAACATGTATTTATACTAAATACAAAAAAAAAATTACCCGTAACAACAAAGTTTTTCACTATAAATCCTTTATATGCGTGGCATCGGTTTTATTTTATTATTCATTTCTGTTTTTCTTGAGTAAGAGTTTCATTTTTATCACATTGGTATTTTAAATTAAATATGAATTTCTTTTTTCCTAAAAAGTGGAACATTTTGGGGAAAACATTTTCACGAAAATAAATTGTCACGCACAATGAGTCTGTGTGCAAAATGTCAGCTCGATTGGATCACGGGAAGTGGGTTAAAAAACGACCGAAAGATTTGCACGGTCGTAAGCGCGCAAGCAAGTGAACTTAATATAAAGGATTGAATTACTACTAAAGATTTAGACACCACGGCGCACTACCACAGGCGGGACTGGCCACAGTGTGGGGAGGAACAACGTCAAGTGGTAGCCACTGGTGGACCCTCGGAAGGTGCTGATGCCACCACTGCATATCAAATTGGGCCTTATGAAACAATTTGTCAGAGCTGTAGATAAGGAGTCAGCAGCCTTCAAGTACCTTCAAGACTTCTTCCCTAAGTTGTCTGAGGCAAATGTCAAAGCCGGTGTCTTTGTCGGACCACAGATAAAGAAGATCCTGGAGTGCAATGAATTCCCCAAAAAGCTCACTAGTAAGGAGAAAGCGGCTTAAAACAGCTTTGTCGCAGTGGTTTGTGGCTTCCTGGGCAATCACAAGGTCGATAACTATGTGGAGCTGGTTGAGACTCTGGTGAAGAACTACAGCAGAATGGGCTGTAGGATGTCCCTCAAAGTCCATATCCTTGATGCTCATCTTGATGAATTCAAGGAGAACATGGGAGCGTACTCGGAGGAGCAAGGAGAGCGCTTCCACCAGGATATACTGGACTTTGAACACCACTACCAAGGACAGTATAACGGGAACATGATGGGAGACTACATTTGGGCGCTGATTCGTGAAAGTCATTTACAGTATAATCATAAATCTCGAAAAACTACTCACTTCTAAATCTTTTGTAGTCATTTTTGTACGACTTTAGTATAAATACATGTTAATTTTTCTGACTATGTGAACGAAAAGACACAAATTCGCCCGTTTTCTCATTGAAAATAGGTCAATTTAAAAATATCACTGTCCTGGTCACAAAAGCAAAGTTTGTGGGGAACAGTAGCCATTTTCTATACTTTTTATGCATAAGCAATTACGAAATAACACCTACTACCCATGAACAAAAATTGTGTTACATAGTGCAATCATTATATTGTCAATTAATACCCCATGGCACTTCACAATAGAGAACCGAGCTGTTACTTCCACACTACAATAAAGTCTGCTCCAATCCCATGTTACAAAAAAACAGCTTTGCCTTTATACATGAAGCATGCATGTATATGTGATAAATGCATCTTCGCACTCTGTGTAATTGTTTTATCCATCAGTTCGAGCTATTTAATATATTGCATTAAAAACTCAGCCATTTACAATATGTTCTATATTTTTTCAAACTGAAACTATAATCTGCAATGATGTTAAGCATAACGAATTGTGAGTGGAAACATTTAATCAGTACATGAATTAAGCTAGTTGGCTTCTCACATAATGACCATTTGTTAATGTATGTATACCACTTGAATGTTTTAAAAATGGTGCAGAGAAATAATATTTCGAATGTTCTACTTGTCATCAAAAAATCTCTGGTTTATTATTTTTAAGCAGCTCTGTACCCAGAAGCAATGAAACTAAATTTCTAATGCGCAATTACCTCTAAAAATGGCTGTAAAAAGTTATGTAAACGAGTGTATTTAAATGTAAAATAAGAAAGTTATGCAAAGATGAATTATTCCACGGCAGTATTAAGGTCTCTTGCAGGATAAAGCATTTTGAAAGATACATTGCTCATGCTGACACACACCACGAGGTAGCACTCTAAAATGATACCAAATGTTCAAGTGATAAGGACAGCCACAGAAGTATACAGTGTTTTTTTTTTTACCAAAAACTTCCATTGTGTCAACACTGTATAAAAAATGTTCCAAGTAATGTGTTTTCATCTAAAGCCTAGAAAATGTTGGTTTGCCTTTGGTTTAGCCCTGAAGTAATTTTTCTCATCTTTGAGTGTTAACTTTCTGAGGATGTAGTTTCTTAGATAAAAAAACCCTTATCAAATTAGCAGGTGAAAAAGCCATGCAGGGATTTCACCACTGACAGGCACTGCCAAGTTGGCGGGAATCCAAACACAATTGTCCATTTGATCTTTTCTGGCAGAAGGCAGACTTACGTCAGCTGCAAGCTGCTTCACGTAGCCGGGGCCAAAGAGAATCATCTCCAATGATGGGTTTGTGACTTCTCGATTTGTTGGCTGGCTGCTTTTGTTCAGCCACGTGCTTTTGGGTGGACGTTGGAAGCTGAAAAATCAGATATAAATTTCACAATAATACACATCATTGTTATTAACACTTGACCACTGCATTGTGTAGTATTGTAAAGACCAGCGGTTATCTGGGTAATAAATAATAACAATAATAGCGTGACCTTTCATTCAAATACAACTTTTCAAAAATGTTAAATTGTCACTTCATTTACACATTGCACATGCGTTATTCTGCTTGTAAAGATCTCCGCGAAAACATTAAATACATGCGATTGGAGGCTCATGGGGACGTAATATTTCAAGTCAGTTTTACCACGCTTCATGAAGAAACAAATGACTGAAACATCATTCCAGAATTGAAATATTTATTTCATCTATAAACATTTAATCAACAGGTCCCATAATTTGGTTCACCAACTGGTCCTGCTGCTATGGATGATATCCTCAGTTATACCAAATCAATCCAGGAACTTTCCCTTTTTCATAATTTGAATGACAGTGTTTACTTCGTAAAGTATGATACAGGTTTCCCTCTGCTTTTGTGTATTAGTGCCAAACCTATTTCTACACAAATTTCACTTTTTGCAGCTTTAATTCAGTCATATGTGGCTATGCGGATGAACGCAGGACAACATTGTGTGCGTTACTTGACAAGCAGCCGTCTCGTGCGGTTTTGCTTAGTGCGCCCTTTTTTTGAACGCATCTCCGGAATAAAGCGAGGGAAACCAGATGTAAAAAACTTCCTTTTTGTCTAAAAGAATATTTAATTCCTGGGATTTATACATTCTTTGCAATACAAATCTGAAATAAAAACGTCCACTCCCTTATATCACGTGTTACAGGTCCTTCCAAGGGTTACCTATAGTGCCTAAAGAAAGTTTTCAGTCAGTATAAATTAGCTGTTAAATGACTGCGATTGCAAACATGGTCAATCAAGGACATTAAACACAAGCTGAGAATATTCTCAGGTTTTTTCGGTAAAGTCACGTAGGTAAAAACATTAAAATTAATGAAAGTAAAATAAAACAAAACAAAATAAAATTCACGACGTTTCGGAGGCAACACAAGTCTCCGTCATCAGGTGGGACCGTCACAGCCGAATTATCTAGAACAAGCTGAGAAGTGTGCAAAGAATCTTGGTGAGGTGCATGCTTGGAATTACACTGATACATTATAAGTATACAAATGGATCTGACAGCAAATACAATTTATATACACCATATTAACTGCTGAGGAACTAAAGTGGACTTGGGGCAGGACATATGACGAGAATAACATGAGAGCGAGAGCCAAAGGAGAGAGGATGCAAGCCAAGGAGATAACACAATGAAATCAGCTTGTGATCAGGAGCTATTTGGATGAATAAATTGCTTAACCATGTGGAATATTGAGGGCTTGAGAGGCCTTTAACCAGCAGTGGATACATCACAATTGATGGTTGTAAAATCTAATATTCATTATGCAATGGAAGTGATGTCAAATGTGAAGTAACACAGCATATAAAGAGGAATTAGGATACATTTTCTGAAAGTGGAGAAAAACACTGGACCCATCATGCCGAACAAGCGGCACTACCCAAAGACACATCGAGGAGCTACACAGCAAAAACAGTGAAAACCTATGCATGAGTAAGGACTGATTGATGCACACACTATTTTGCATTTTACTCAGAGGTAATTTATCAAATTCAGCGAATGGCAATGTCCATGAATGTTTTACCACGTCAGCGGCTGATGCAGCGCAACCAGCGATGCATGCACGCTCATCGACACCACCGACAAGTGGAAATAGTCGAACATGAGCGGCAGGTGGTGGTGCAGCCCTTGCGGCGGGGAGAAGTTCATCTTGAGTGTGCGGCTGCTGATTAGCTGCATGGCCGACAGGTCATCTTGCCTGCAACAGCGCACATGCACAAAATGACACCAAGAAAAAAAAAGGAAAGATAAAAACAAACCCCCACAAAAGTTGTATATATATACACACACACATGCATTCCCACGTGATTTATTTATATCCGTGGGGCCCTTTTAAAGCATTCCTGTACATGCCTGCATCTCCTGCCTTCAGTCAAATGTAATGAATGGGTGAAGGAATGAAGGGTGAAAGCTAACTTGAATTCCAAATCAATAAATGAGTGGAGAAAAAAAAGCAATTCATTTGTTTATATTTAAAACTATAATGAACAAGTATACATCCAGAAAGCTAAACATTGATTACCCTTATGTGCAAATCTATATACGTTTTACAAACGGATTAAACTATAAACAATATCGGACACACATAACACCATGTCATGGAAAATAATACAAACACCACAAAGCTACATTTATATTTACAGAAAATATTAAGAAAATCTCCTTTAAATAAAAAAGTCAAGAAAGTTTATATTGCCCCTTCATACTTGAGGCTAAAAAAGCCTCACAGCAACCGTTGGATTTTTTTTATTTTATAGCAAAATGGAATGTAACTTACACTACATTTACTTGCAAGCTTTGTGTACCAAAGAACCATAATTGTATGTAAATTGCTGCAGCAGTATACCACATCGTGCAATTTATGAGCCAACTTAAGCACTGCCATACAGTTGGCAATAAAAATGTTAGCTGTGTTATGCGTCAATGAATTATGTTTTGATGCCTACACATAGCTTACCGAATGCAGTAATAGCAGGCCACTTTTTGTTACTAGATTATACTTTGGCTGAGCACAGGCCCAAAGGTTCAAATGCCAAGCGGCCAACAACAAAGAACACTCTTAAGGTTGTAACAGATAACAGTTAACATATTTCTTGAATTGACCACGGCCATAAGAGTATGGGCAAAGAGATGGGGGAGAATTCCCAAGTTGAGCATTGTGTGGGAAGAAGCAGATAGAGAAGTAGATTGAAATTCAGTGCAGTGGTTGAAACAAGTATAGACGAGAATCAACAGTGAGTCTGGTAGAGGAGAAAGCAATGAGTGAAGTTCATGGGAGCAGGAACCAGGGTAGTCGCGATAAAAGAGTAATAAGTGACCGAACACTGGTAAGCGAGTGACTAGAGAAACTTAGTGAGGACTGGATCATCAATTTACCCGACTGCTTTAGGTTGAATTACATCAAGTACAGCAAGGTTCGGATGCGGGTAATTTGCCACAAAATTGCAAGCAGAATTACAACTTCTGGGCGAATTTGTGCTTTGTATAATTGTAACAATTGTTAAAGAAGATGTTGCCTCCTTAGCCGGATTCATAATAAAGCCATCCAATGAGCCATTCCATGACAAGTCAGATGAGATTGGTGTGCCAAGCAGAATAATATTTTTTTACAAAGCTCCTTATTTGTGATTAAGGCTGACAAATATTGATGTTCTAACAAAAAATGAATGTAATTTCATTAGATTATGCGCGAATACACACACACATGCACACATATGACTGAAAGTTTACTGAACATTTTACAAATATTATACATTTGGAAGAATGTTTAGTGTTTCCATGATATTTTCTAACAATTAAATAACTTTTAAAAGTCATAGACTGCAAACTTTAATTACTATATACTATACTAAGAAAACAATCATGCATGTTTTTGTTCTGGACCACAGACATGCGGTGGCACATGCGTGTAATGCAGCACTTTGGAGTTCAGGATTGACGATCACAAAGATTTCGTCACTCATGAATTGACCAAACATTGAAATGAAAACGTCCTAAAACGGCCAAGATACTGTTATTTTCACCAACAATTATCAATCTGTAATAAAAGACTGTCAGTCACTGCTGGTCTCCGCTTGTCTTTTATTTAGGTTCTTCTCC
Organism: Lampetra planeri; assembly: GCF_965212315.1. Taxonomy (NCBI): domain Eukaryota; kingdom Metazoa; phylum Chordata; class Hyperoartia; order Petromyzontiformes; family Petromyzontidae; genus Lampetra; species Lampetra planeri. The sequence goes on from NC_136120.1 coordinate 5,446,209, forward strand.
GCACCCCGCTGGTCTCCTCCGCGGACCAGCGTCGTCTCGCGTGCGCCCCGCACGCGCTCCCTCGTCAGCTCCTCCACTCTTCCTCACACCCCGCTGGTCCTGATAAGGGACCAGCGACTCCTCTCGCGTGCCGCGCACGCTCCTCCGTTAGCTCCTCTACTCCCACACTCCGCACACCGCTGGCCGACGGCGTGCTGAGGTCCTTCGGCCACGTGGCCGATGGCGCGGATCTCTCTCACCACCCAACGTGGCTCAGACTCTTAACTTCCCCAACTGACCCCGATCTCTTCCGGGCTCCCACTTATATCCTTTCCCCCCATGTGACCCTGACTCCTCCCCTTCCAGATCGTCAGATCCGGCTTTCCATACTGCCCTGCTGACTCCGCCCCCATTCACCTCACCTCCCATTGGAGCCGAGGTGAACGGTGGCCCCTCCCACACGCCCCGCATACCAGGCTCCGCCCCCCAATACCCCCGGCCGTGTGATTGGGCCAGAGCCCAGCAACAACCCGATTTACGCTCGCATTACAAATCTATAAAGGGTAGCCCTTGCCTTTGCAATTAGGAGTACAAGAATACCAAGCAATACTAATTTGAGCAGAGATGCTTGGCCGAGCATGTAATGGCTTTCACCCCTTGCAATTTGAATGTTAATTTATGGCTCACAATTTGATTCAAGATTATATTATTTTAAACCACTGTAGCATATCTAGTGACTGCAGGGTTCACATTAACAATTGCATGCAAACTACAGGAATTAAAATAACAATGTGTTACTCGCGCTGTTCTATACGTGCATTATGAGTGTAAGAATACATTTTAATTGATTAATGTGTCGTTGACTTAACCGTTTTGTCGCATCGACTTTTATGTGCACTAATTTAAGAAACAAAAGTTATTCAAATAATATTTGCCCTTGTACCATGGAGCAAGTTGTCCCTGCCCATTACCAGTTGGAGCCGCAAGGGTTTCAGTTAACAAAGCAGTCATTTTACCCGTGGGGCATTGCTTGATGCCATTTATAAGGCACTTGCTGGTAACTACCGAGACACGATATTGAACAATTTGGCTCCCTATGCAATAGTGCCATTGTCAGGTTCTATTCAGAGCAGGCAGCTTAAATACAAAGGTTGCGAAGGGAAAAAACGCCACCAACTACACAGCCACCTCGAAAGCCAATTCATCCTGTGAAAAGTCCCTGACGTGTGTCAATATTACAACACCTAAACAGAAAAACAAATGTTGCCTGTCCCTGCAAGAGACTCGCCAGCGACACCTGAATATTTGCACTGTACCTGCATATGAGCACTCATTTACAATGACTTAAAGGAGTGTCCTTTACAGTATTTATGCCCTGCAGGGAGAGAGCTAAAATGGATGGTAAGGAGGTGGGAGTGTTACCATTTTTGCAAGAATGGTGAGAAAGCAAAAATATGAATGCAATGAAATTACTGGTTTGACCACAGTGGGTGGGCACTAATGTTGTTCTTGCAAAGTACTGAGTGTGTACACGTTGTCACGTTACCACAAGTATACACGTTACCACCAGTATTTTTTTTCTCGTTTGTTTTGTTGTCGGCTATTGCGGGCTTTAAAAGTCATCACCAAAAAAGATAATTTAGTATAAGTTTCAAAACAGTTTAAAGTGCTAGGACGAAACTGCTGAATACTTACGCAAAGTCTCCATCCGTGAAATAAAGATCGACCACAATCTGGAAGCACACATCATTCAAAGATTCTTGGACCTGAAAATGAAGCAAAGTATGGCCAAACGTGTGAATATCAAATTGTTTAAATTGCATCAGCATTCTTCAAATACAATACAGAAAAAATGATGTGGCTTACATTAAAAAAAATATCAAATGAAGCTGGGTGATCTAGGGTAATGGAATGTCCATATTCAAAAAGCCATTAAAGGTTATACCTGAAATTGGCCCCAAGATAAACTTGGTCGAATTCACTACATGGGTTGATAAAGCATGTGCTTTTCTAAATGAAATTTTACACATCATTAAATAATACATGTTAACTTTTGGAAAAGTAAAATCTTTGTAAGTGGCCTGCCAAGAACCTGAGCTTTCAGTGAATGCATTGATACTTTGTTGCTTATGTATTGCCGGCTCCCTTTATGAATTATTCATTAGTAATGAGTAACATTTTATTTTGGCATGTATACGTTTTCAGCAGGTGCAGCGGATCATGCTCATAATCCAGCTATTTCGAAGCAGGGCCATGGGTGCGAGACACACACACACCTGCCTGGCAATTAGATGGTTGGGGGGTGGGGGGCAGTATAGCAAGTTGGATGCCGACAGGTTGGGACTGCAATTAAGAAACCAACACGCCTGGGTATTCTCCAGGTATTGCTGGTTTCTACCCAAATAAATAATCCAGAAAAAAATAGCCAAACATCCAAGTTAGAACCATATTCAAAATGTGTACTGGGACTTAGAGGATTTCCTGTGTAAAGACATACATTGCTAAGTTATTATAGGCCTTTTAATTATTTTAAAATGTTTTAAATTACACATAGCAAACCATTCTACTCTCGATTATGGAGACAAGTTATTGTCCTTTAAACACTTTTTTAACCTTTTTGCTGTCCACGAGGAGCAGGGCTTTAAGGAGAATGACTTCATTGAGGACGACTTCTTCATTTTTATAGAGGATTAAAAATGTCTTGCTGCAGACCAGGTTATCATGCACCGAGGCAGGAAAGATGAGTTCATTACCTGCAGAAAAAGAAAACCTACATGTTACACGATGCAACTGTACAGTACATCAAACATCCCATGCATACATGTAGTGAGTCCAACTGAGTCGCAGACGTTATTCTTTAGAGGCAACACATTTATTGTAACACGCATATACAAAGCGGTAACTGCCCCTTTACCAGATATAGCCTAGGGTGGTGACCACCCAGCTAACTACACGATACGTAGGAGTTACAGCTACGAAGAGTCAGACCCACACTCGGGTCCCCGGCCATGTGTTGATGCCTCGTAGGACGTAGAGCTTCCAGCTTGTAGAACGACGCGACCCCGATCCCTCTCAGCGACCCACCTTATATCCTCCCTCGGCCCCGCCTGCCTTCTCGAGCGTTCTAGCTCCCTCTCGAGAGCTCTCCCTGGACACGTGATCACCCCCTAGCCCTCCCAACCTGGTGCCTTCTCTGTGGACACTCCAGATCACGTGTCTACGGGGTCAACCAGAGTGCCATGGCCCGGGGCAACCCTGCCCCTGGGCTGACACTCTCCCGCTCCCCCTTGTGGGCGCTCGCACTACACGCCATGCGTGGTGCCTACGCTATCCCAGCGCTCACCAAGCCCCGCTAGGGCTGGTACTAAACCCACCTACGGAGTGTACGCGATGACGGTGCATTGCACGCCGTGCTGTGTTAGAGCCGGTCTCACACAGCAATCCACACGGTGCTGTCCGCGACGTAAGTACATCGAACACCACGGCCCTCCCGGGCCGGCACCATACAGTGAAATCCCCAATACAAAAAACACTATAACGTCACAACATTGCGTTCAATGCACTTCTAAATGAATGCATGATTAGATCAATATATTTAAACATACTGCCGTTGTAAAAAAAAGAACCACAAAGGGCCAAAGCGTATTGATGTATGCCTGTGAGCTTGTGAATTTTACACCCACCTACATGGCATGAACATGTCAATTGCAGGCAGTACAGCAAGTAATTTTCTGGATAATGTGCACATTTTGAGTATTATCCACTAAGAGTAGAGCGAAGAGGTCTCCCCCCCTCCCCCGAGGATATCCAGTTTGTAATATTATATAAATTATCAAAACCGAAATTGTCCAGACATTCATACCCTTTGGTTCTTCAGTAAAGTGACGTAGGTATAAAATAAAATAAACCACGACGTTTCGGGCGCAACACAAGCATCCATCATCATGGACGTTCCGGGCACAACACAAGCGTCCATCATCATGGATTGCTGCAGTCACGAAAGGTTCAAATCAAGATTGTCCAGACATTGCACAAATTATTGAACTGAAATTGAGACTTAGGCTTTGGTGGGAAAACAAGCACTGTAATTATCGTGACTAACATATATTTTAAAAAAATGCTGTAATGAGCATAACCTCATTTCCCTGCTGACATTTTCTGACATCAACAGCACAAATTTATCAACCATTCTCACCTTCATAGTTAAGGTTTTCCATAATCCATATTGAAAAGGGAAAAGCATTAAATATCATTTCCTTCGGTGACCTTTTCAATTAACTGCCAGAACGTAAAATTCACACTTGGTAATGGCCAAAAGGATAACTTCTAAATATTTCTGAATATTTTTTCCTGAAGCTATAAAAACTTACACGTATAATTTTAACCGTGGCTTTGAACAGAAATCGACATGTTGAACACAGCAATGATTACAGTAAATTCGAGCTGTGCGAACAAAGCAGACAGCCTTCAACCAATCACGTATTTTTTTCTCACAGAACATTAAACATGAATGTTTTATAGCGTGCACAGAATGTCAGAGGCTTAAAAAGGCATGCTTGAATCTCAGCGACTAATTGGGATAATTGCCTGGCAAGACAGACTTTCGGTTTCATGTTAAAAGCCTACCCAGGTGATTTCATGCATATACCGTGAAACAATTAAATGGAATGGAAAATTCTTGAAAAAAGATAAGAGCACTCACAATACCGAAGATTTAATATATATTAGAACAGGTTTGTTTAATTCAATCTTAACTTATATAATATGAGTCGTACTGCTATATTATTTAATGCATTTGGCATTTTAATAACTACAATGCTAATGTTACCTCTGACGTGTTAGTAAATTATGAACAAGGAGTCCAGCTTAAATAAGTAAAGCACAACATACGCAAAGACCCATCTCGACTTTCAAATAAGACTTCTCACAAAAGTATTCCATGCAACAACTGTAAACCGGTGATGCAAGTCACCATATATAGGTCCAACCTCAAAGTTAATCATATAAACACTACACCTGCATTTAATTCGAGAAAAACTACGAAAGGAGTATACAATAAAACTACAGTTAAGAAGGTAAGATCACCAAGACTAATGAATACATAATTAGCCCAAGTAAAGAAGGTGAGTAACACTGAGTGATGATGAATGGCACTCATTTGGCTTCAAAGAATTACTGGCAGTGAACAAAGAGGAGGCATGGGACAGTCACTAATATAGAGTTCACATTACACGCACAGTGCATCACACACAAAGCCATAGCCATGATTAAACAATGTCTGCTTATATTAATTAGTATAATAATGATTCCTATGCATAAACTGGCTCCCCCTGCATTTGAAAATGTAATTTATTCTACGAGTTCAGGGCCACTAATTGAGATAAGTACCATTACTACATGGGGTAGAAAGACACTTGGTGAAAACATTCAATATCCGACCAAATATGTTTTAAATTAATATTAAAAGTTAAGTATTATGTGGAGGTGTTACACTGCATGCAATGATTATATTGTAAAACATAACTGCTATTACATGTGATATTTAAACACATCACACATGCTATCATGTCGATGAGATATAAAGACATGACTGTATAATCATAGTGATGGCAGCTAATTACTTCCTGGGCATGTCAAGAGGCATGGCTTTCACAAGTACAAGGTTGACAGATGGATACGCAGCACTGAGGCTGCACTGTTCTGAAACGAACACAAAACTACTGTGTGCTCAGGAAAAATAAAAATTCCTATCTGAACACAATGTTTACAATACACTGCCACTGTGTGCTGTCATGGTCAAACACCATCAACAATATCATTCTCTCATTCTACCAAAAGAAGGTGCGCTTCATACTGGAATCCAAATGCCCTTGTGTGCCTTATCTATATAAAACCCATATAAAATGCTACCAAGCACAATGCCATTTTTAGCCTGGCTTCCCTCGACGTGCAGCGTGAATGTCCCCTCGGCGCCTCTAAGCCTGTTGAAATTCAAGACTTTCTGCACATTGCGTCCTACATTATGGCAAAAAGTCTAAGAATAAAAAAAACATTAGGCCAATTTTGTTCGTCTTTTGTTACATTTTCAATTACTTTTATTAGAATGCAATGGCAAAAAGTGCAAGCATTCATTAAATATGTATACTAAGTAATCTTGAAACATAAGGAGAGAATACTTAAAATTTTGACTTAAAAATTTCGTGACTGCAGGAATTCATATTCTTTGGTTTTCTATCTACGTGACTTTACCGAAAGAACCAAAGAATAGAATACTTTAAAAAAACAACTATTTAGAAATCAATACCCATCTGCAGATCCGTCTTGAAAGGGCTCTCAATCTGTTAATGTGTTAAGGCAAAAAGTGAAATTCTTAACCCTTTAATCATTATGACCCAGCAAAGGTACTTGCTGTACCAGCAGGAAAGCCCTGATCATTATGCTCTATCTAGTCTGTGCAACATAACTGACATACATGCTTAATATGGCACCAGGGAGAGAAAAAATGTGGTGCTGTTCAACAAATCAAATATGCTGTAAATGACCGTTATACCAGAAACCTTGTAATATAGTAAAAGCACTGTTCCCCGGAAGTTTACCATCCCAAATGCTTTATTCACCACCATCTGCCATAGACGGCAATACAAATCTTCCTTCACGTGTCCGGAAAAAATTGGCAACCATCCCCAGCATCTTTCCGTGCTCTTCTCATAGATCTGTTGTTTAGAGGAGCTTCAGGACTGTTGAGTGGTGTGGCTAGCGGCAGACTCAATTGTAAACATCCGCCACTGTGATCACGTGCTTGTCCAATATCGTGACTTAGTATGCTGTATTGTAAACGGACCCCACTGCTACTCTACAACCAATTTATAATGCTCTATAACTGAATGGTCACGACCTCTGTTAAAAGATGATATTATCTATTATATCAGTTGAAATGTAGGCTTGTAACTCAGATAACCAGCATATGTGATTAACTGGCACCCTCCATGCCCTATGGATGCCAGATAACGCAGCTTTTCCTGAAATTCAAAATTGCCTTGTTTAAAATACATTTCTGGCAGCCACAGCATTTGATGGTGCTTAGACGTTCAGTGACAGTATTGTTTTGCCAAAAATTATCAATTTAAAGAAGCAAGAAGGGATTTGACTTGAGAATGTTTCCTTGGAACTGCATCAAGTAGCCTTTTGTCAATCTGTATTCCAGTGACGACTAATACATACAGTTAATAGGGAGCCCTAAAGACCTGAATGCTCTTGAAAACTGGTTAATGTCACACACAGTTGGCACTTTCATGAACTTCCCCAGCTACCCCACTTAAGGCAGAGATAATCTCAGGAGACAAGGCAACAAAGCTAGAATTAAACCTATGTCGCACTCACAATGAGAATGCCCCTCCACCAAATTGAGGGCACACATATGAAGGCAGAAAACGAAAGAGACGCTCGTGTAACACGAATAATTGGATTCCAGACACCTTTACTTGGGTTCGCACAGGCAAACAAATTAAAGCAGCAGTAATTCTCTGAAAGGTTGACTTAATTAATACTGCAAAAGCATTATTCAGACAGCAGATAAGCAGCAATATAGTGCAGACATGATTGCAAGTAGTCTGGCAAAGAAAATAAAACGACTGAATGTCTTAACAACCCTAACAAGCAAAAAAAATTGTAGGCTAATATTTTGGGGAATGGGTTTTCTTCAGAGTGGAGAGTGCAGCCATGTTGACTGACTTAAAGTTAAAGACCACACTTCACAATTCCTTGAAAATAATAAGAAATAAAGACAACATGAGATGGTTAAGGTACTTTTGGAAATTCCGAATTCTAAAAACAAGACTGCAAAGCTTCGGCTTGATTTCTTTGATGCATGTTCTGGTAAAGATATCCATTACATTTACTTTTTATTCTGCTTCGGTTAAGGTAATGAGAGCTGCGATTAAAAATATGTCACATCCTGTCCCATTGGCTGGTGTACATGTATCTATTCGCAGTCACGACCGTGTGCATTACCCCCATGCGACAGTACTACCTCTTTTTTCAGGATAAAATGTTGCATACAGGAAGCAAAATCTAACAAGGGAGAAATATTATGCTGTCATAAGTGTACTTTTGTTACACGTCATCACATGTGAAATAGGAAGCTAAACATCCATAAACTGAAATTGTGCTGGAACGTTATGATAAAGGCATTCTTTAAAACATGCTTGGTTATCCAGTTGTTTCTGGCATCCTTGAATTGTCACACTGTGTTCAGTGCATGCTCTGTAAAATTACAGAAGGTGATTCCATGCCTCAATCTTTGTACGTTAACCAGGGGGGGGGGGATTCAATGCGAGTCATCTGAACTTCCCGAAGCAATCGCAACCAACGCTTTAAACAACACACATTTCACAGCACATCTATCATTCCATAAACTTCAATGGTTTTGATTGAAAAACACATTCTGAAAGGAAAGTTCACTTGCTTTGCTATCGCTCATTAAATATTAAACATTTACGCCAGCACCGTCACCGGCGCATAACCCTTTCAAGTATTTTCAGCCACAAAGGCCACTGCCAATCAAGTTTATGCTGCTGTAAAAACCCCACCACGACACATTGCTGCTTTGATTTTTTTTTCTATTGAGAGTAATTTTTAACAAGGCATGATACGTTTCATTGTGTGCTAGATGTGGTTGCCTTCAAATGACATTGTTTCATTTGAATTGCATCAATGCAAACACTGCTTGTGTGTTGAACAATATTGTATTAACCATGGTTTGTATTAATTGTAAGGTATAATGTTAATGTTTAAAGTATACACATGGATAGCTTTTGAACATGTGTCTTATTCTGATTATTGTTCACTGAAAATGTATGGTGCATTGAAAATCATTAATCATATTAAACACATTCATCCAGGCCACACACATACATTTCTGTGCATCACTTCACAAGCATTTGAAGCCTCTTCATTATACATATTAAATGGGCCATCAGTGATAGAAATAACGTGTACCTTTAAGGTTAATGTTACACATATAAGCGTACTATTGCAAAACCTATGATAGACCCCACAGGAATTATGGGCTGAGTCAATCCACAGCCAAGTGGCTGAGTGATAAAGTGAGCAGCTTCCAATCACAAGGCTGCAAGTTAAAATTCTGGATGGGGGTTGATTCAACCCATCATCTCTAAAGAGTAAATAAAATAAGTAATATTTACAAAAACTTTTAAAAAACACGCTTTAATGAAATGTATCCAACTAGTAATGGAAGAACTCCACGACTCTAGGAAGTGGCCCCGAAGCTTGCCATAACGTAAGGGACCGTGGTGATTTACAGCCAACATCAGTTGACCGTAGATAATTAGACCCAAGCCGAAACATAACATATAAAAACATTGTTTACATTTTTTTTAAATCATAGAATATAGTATTGTCATCAGTATGACATAAGTGTCCCAAGTTTGCAGTCGATAACACATTGGGAAGTGGGTTAAAATTTAGTTACAAGATTTGAAGATACAACGACAACAACAGAGTGAGTTAATAGAAAGCGTGTAATAGGTGCCACTTTGTGGGAAAGTCAACAGTGGTTGTTCTGTGGATAAATTCACCCCTTGCCATTGGAATGTGTAAATTGTACGACTGGTACAGGGCTTTAAAAACAGGAGATGAGCACCTCCCCAATGCTCATTTGAGCAGGAAATCATTTATTCTTTTTACTATTTAGTCGAGGACAGTGTCCCAACTGGTGTGGTGCAGCACAAGGGTGTGCAGAATACTTTTTCTAAAGTCATCTCCAGTTAAATCTTGACTTAAAACTTTCGTGACTGCAGGAATTCATCATATTCTTTGGGTCTTTCGGTAAAGCCACGTAGATAGAAAAATAATACTAAAAAATGATAAAATATCACGACATTTCGATCGCAACACAAGCAATCGTCATCAGGTGAAAAAATAGCGGGAGAGCTACTGAGGCAGGAAAAAAATGTATAGCGGGAGCGCTGCTGAGGCAGGGTGTTCTATATCATGTCCAGTTGTTTCAAGTGCACTTGTTTGATGGTCCAATACCACCATCGAGTGAATAAAAAAGATATAACTACAGAAGTACAAATTTCACACTGGATGCAGGCATGTTTAGCTCTATGAAATACATCTAACAGCTACAGGTGCAGGGCAGGTGTACAACTGGTGCAGTTTGAGGGTACATTGTGTATTTAGTTGAGGTCCATTAAACAGACATTCTAAGACTGTACGTCACACTATTTCCTAATGGGCAAGAGGTGGTCATTAGTAATGTATGGTCAATGTCGTTTTCAAGCGGAAAAGGTGAATTACCAACAATGTTGTTAAACAACTAGGAGTAATACTGGAAACAATCCAAAAATAATGTTCTATATAAATAATTAACAGGACCAAAGTGGAGTATCTCTCTGAAGGGATTAATAAGCTTTGCATGTATATCCTCAAAATATTTGAAATATTAACACAAATACAGTAGAACCTTGGAGATCGAACGCACCAGCACTCGAACAAATCGGTGTTCGAACGATATTTCCGAACATTTTTTGCCCCGGAAACCGAACAAAATTCGGAGGTCGAACGGGCAATCGCGACTTGAAAGAACCTGTACGGCTGAGACGCTTATGGCCAGCGTGCATGACGCTTGCCCAGACAAAGGCGACTCCCCTTCCATACAATGACACCACCACCTCCTCCTCACCACCTTCCACTCAAGCCATCAACTCTCCTTACTACAGGTAAAGTGAAGTTCAATGTTCATTTATTTCTTGTGTCTGGAACCAATTAATGTCATTTACTTTAATTCTTATGGGTAAAATTTATTTGGTGTTCGAATGGCCTTCTGGAACGAATTAAGTTCGATCTCCGGGGTACCACTGTATAAGGAAACACGCCATACATTACATAGTGCAATCACCACCTGCTTGTATATGAGTAACATCTACAGTGCTTGCATGAACTACTGACATACAAGTGAATGTTATTTGTGAATATTACAATAAGATACATTAGTCGAAGCAAGATGATAGTGATGCAGACGGATTTGTACAACATCATGCATTGATTAAATCGAACATTAAAATGTTTAAAGTGTTAAACAATATGCGAATGCACGTAGGAAGATGCGTATGGTTAAAATACTGAATCCCATCAATATATTAGAAGTAGAGCTATTTAAGGTATTTCCTAGAAGATAAGACTAACCTTTAGCGACTACTTTATTTCATAATAGGTTTTTCCCCTTTTTTCTGGCAACAAAGCAGGTGTTAAGATGTTAAAACACCAAACTGAAAGCTTTAACAATCAATCGTGTCTGCATGAACCACAATGCTTGTGGTCAGAATGCAAACAAAAAATATACTCTGATAATATATGCATTGTTCTTAGAGTATATTTTTTGTTTGCATACTGATCACAAGCATTGTGGTTAATGCAAACATGATTCCTTGAAAAAGGTTTTAGTTTGGTGTTTTAACATCTTAACACCTGTTTTGTTGCCAGAAAAAAGGGGAAAACCCTATTATCATATTTTGGTACTGGCAAAGGAGGTCCCATGATTAGATACTTTATTTCATTGTATAACTAAAAAACGATACATCGGTTAGACAGCACAAAACTATTGCATTAAACGTATTTAGACTACCACAGACAATACAGCAGCATGATTTAAAATATTAGCCTCTGGAGTTCTAGCATAGTGAGAACCCACCAGGTTTTCATTAAAAGCCAAATTAACATATTCTTAGGTTTTTTCGGTAAAGTCACGTAGGTAAAAAACATTAAAAAGTAAAATAAAATAAAAATCACGACGTTTCGGAGGCAACACAAGCTTCCGTCTTCAGGTGGTACCGTCACAGCCACGACAGCTGTGTTGCCTCCGAAACGTCGTGATTTTTATTTTATTTTACTTTTTAATGTTTTTTACCTACGTGACTTTACCGAAAAAACCTAAGAATATGAATCATTGCAGTCACGAAAGCTTCAAATCTAGCCAAATTAACCTAAGGAGAGGTCAAGGCCAAAGGTGTTGTGCTGTATGTGATGACACCAACAGCCCATAAATGAGCCAGAATAAAAATAAAATTATACTAATAAGCACATTCATTCGACCAGCACCATATTTCAGAGACAATGTCATGAGAGCAAGGGCTGTGATGATGCTTGAGCGTGGAGGTGACTGGAAAAGCTCTGCCGGAAATTTTACGGTTCTGGTCGGCGGAATCACGAGCAACGATTTGCTGGCTGATTGCTATAACAAAATTAACATAGCCGCTACATATATTTCATACACAGGCACACGTTGACAATGTAATAAGACATTTCAGGAAAGTGTGCCACTGTGTTTGTGCAGGGTTGTCAGTCATCTTACCTTCAGACTGAATAAGAATCGCATCTACTTTGTGTGGAATCCTTGGCGGCAGTTTCAAAGACACTCTAATCTGATAAAGTCTGTAAAAGACAGGAACAAAATCAAGTAACAATAAACACAACAATTATTGTGAAAGATGAAATCCAAAATGTATAGAATTCAAAATGAATTATATAATCATTCTATTGTCTTACAACACTGAAAACGCATGTATGTTATAGTGAATTAATTATTTTAATTACATTCCGTTTCTAAAACATTTTTCCAAGATGTACATATTCATTCAATCTGTCCATGCCTCATTATAGAACCTCAGCTATAGGAAGGCTATTCACGATCAATGTTAAGAATACAACCAACTTAATCAAACAACTTTAAGCTCTACTGAATGTAACTGACTTAATAGGACAAAAGCAACAACTCAATGGAACCCTATCGTGGTGACTGCAAAAGTGTAATTTATACTCTCTGGAATGGTGTTCACTTTTGTGGTCAAGAGATTGAAAGAGCTGTGGGTAAACTGAGGCAGAATTATTTCCTTAAAACCTTTGGAATGGTTGGAGGCACAGTGCCAACATCTGTCTGTAGCAAAGTGAACCATTTTTCATTTTGAATAGAAAAAATGTTGACCAATATTTAAGAGTCTCATGGGCATATAATGCACTGTATTCAATCTTCTTACAAATAGAGTGGCTGTTTTTTATATTTTTACATCTCTTGTTGATGAAATATTTCATGTTTACTGACTTTCTTAAATATAATAAAAGTCCTTCTGTAACTAACATTTCCTGAGTTTCAATTTAAGTATCGTATTTTAGAAAATACATTCTCATAGGATTTGTCTTTCGATTGACCCTTTACACAAAGTACCAACATTACAATAGATAGTCCAACAGCATAATGGAGCACATGAAATATCTAAAAAACAAACCATTTACAAAGCCAGTTTACAAAAAAATACATTTTATTCCTACACCTCCCTATTCATTTTTCTAGGAAATATGCCGAGAGTTATAACAGAGATGTTGAGGACCCTGTGAAGGTATCTGAAGGTCTGGCATGCCATTTTGTGCTGGCATCATATCCAAAATCCCATGTGTTTTGATTCACTGCATCATGCAAACAATTTTTTTTTCAAATTAAAGTCAACAGCTGTTTATTTGTTTAAAAAAATAACTTTAATCAATTGAGCAGGACATAGACATTTTTTTGAAATTTGCAGTCCAGCAATACATTTCAATCAAGCAGTAAGTTATCACTTATAGGGAAGTGGAGACAGTACAGTACAACCATTTGCATCTGTGGGGGAATTGGTAAATCACAAGGTCTGACTGAAGAGCAGTCTGGAGTCTCCTGCCAATGTTTTATTTTGTTATACAGTAAAACCTTGGATTGTGAGTAACTTGGTCTGCGAGTGTTTTGCAAAACGAGCAAAAATTGTAACAAAAATATTAATTTGATAAATGAGCAAGGTCTTGCAATACGAGTAGTACGTATACGCTTTGTCTGCCGAGCGTCACGTGATCACAACTGATATACGAGTGCTTTGGATTACAAACACGCTTCCGGAACGAATTATGCTCGCAATCCAAGGTTTTACTGTAGTTTTATTCCGTGTGCATTATATCTTGGTAACAACTCACCCTCGCTGGAACAGGTCCACATTGTAGAACTTGTGCAGCTCCACACAGAACTCGACACATGCTTGCACTTCAGACATGCTGTCCTGGCATACCTGTCCCGTGCTCAAAACCAAGTCTTCAGCATCTGGAGATGAACAAAATCCAAATATAAACTAAACAGTTAAATAAACCATGCAGTGCACATACGTTGTTGTTGTTGTCTATACATACAAGTTGCAATGTGTACACATATATCAGAAATGCATGTGATATTTCTATAGGTGCCAGATGTGACCAACCTGCTTTCGACTAGTGAAAAAACCCAGCGAATTTCTCTTGGATATTTGTGATATTCTGGTTTTTGATAAATCCTACACAGCCAGGAGATAATCATTAAGGACATTTCCACTATTTTAGTAACTGTCTTATGAAAATAATGCATATAAAAGGTATCACAATGTGACCACCTTGAGGCCAAACAAAATACACTTTGAAACTGCATACTTTTATATTTGAATGTCATGACCTCAATGTAATTCTTAACGCCCTAAAATGTAATAAGTCAATTTAAAAATTTAAGTTGTATCTAAATCATGCTTACAATACAAATTATTTTACAATTTGTACAATTAAATATGCCAGACCAAAAATACGAATCTTAATAAAAAATATATATCAACTTCAAATTAAATATGGTGTAAATGTTAACTCCAAAAGAATTCAAGTCGGACTGGACAAACCACACGGTAGACCGGTTTGAAATCATGTTCATTTTGTCGTCATGATGGGCAAGATATATAGCATTCTTACAATGAAAGCATAATGCAAATATAATAACGAATCAACACTAACAAAGATGACTATTGACCGAAAGTTAATTGACCAAATCAGTATCTATCCATTGTACAGTTTCAAGTTTAATGGCAGTATTTGTAATAAAGCAATTAAAGCACGAAGTCTGCAGACTATGCAATATTAAAACAGTAAGTTCCATGTTTTTTTTAATAACGGCAATTAAATCAAGAATAACTAGAGACTGTACAATCGTAACCGATGAATAGGTGTGGCCTAAGCTTGCTGTGTCATAAATAATGAGGTTAGTGTACCGACATGCAATATATAAAGTGCCCAAAACATTAGCTTGCAATACACAGGAAAGGTGTCCAAATGTCGTGACTCCTGTGGATGCCTTCCACAGGAATCAGTATGCCTCGATGGGAGGGTTCCAGTTTCAACTTGAATGGGATTATGAACAGGGTTTCTGCCATGAAAATAACCATCCAACAATCAGTGTCGTTGAAATGAGATGCAAGTGCCTGGTACCACAAAGTACTGTACTCATTCATTTTAATCCGATTCCGGGTTTTACGACCAGCCAGGAACATCACCATTGTCAAGTACTGGCTCTGCCTTAGGTCGGCTCAGCCTAAATCATATATATATACAGCTACTGCAATTTAACGTCCCTTCAGTCCAAACAGGTGTCAAGAGTCAGATGCTGTTGGCGAGCACCTATTCAGCTATGGCAAAAAAGTGCAGTAGGGCAACACTATATAGGGCAGTCTCAAACCACACGTAGGGCAGGCAGTGTGCTGCTGCCCGCACCGTAACCCCACAGCCCATACGGTGGTCTTCTTCAATAAAAGGCCCCGTCAGGATTAGCTTCCGAGATGCGGCCCATTCCGGCTGATTTAGTCAGAGGCTACCATAGTTCCGTGAAACCGTGAAAGAGAAGAGTGCTGTTTGCAACACCTACTACGGCTGTCACCGACCGTGGTAGGGCCGGCGTCACCTATAAAACACATGGCCACGCTACCAGGTATATAATACTAACTTTAGACAAGAGTCGCCCTTGGAGAGCAAAGCGCCTGCACAGTCTTAATTTAGGAGCTTTCGTGACTGCAGGAATTATTCTTTGGTTCTTTTCGGTTAAGTCACGTCTAAAAGTAAAATAAAATAATAAATAACATATTACGACGTTTCGATTGCAACACAAGCAATCATCATCAGGCATAAAAGAAATAGCAACAAAAATCTAACTAGAAAACTATAGACAGACATACAAGCAGACAGACATCACAACGGCACACAGAGAGAGGACACAAATCGGCACAACGAGAGGGGTCGTTTCTGTGACGGTCCTTAAATATAGAGAGGGGGGGCGGGGACGGAGAGAGGGAGGGGGCAGAGAGAATTAGCATGTCAATGAGTGTACGGCAGCGTACTGCTGCTGCTGCAAGTAAGATGACGACGTGGCACGGGCACGCAAGCTTGAAAATTAGGAGACAGGCACACGAAAATTAAATAACCTAGCAAAATATCGAAATGTGATGTAATACAACACAGAGTCGGTTAACGCACAATTAACGCATAGCCTGGTTGATTACGTGTTTCAAAATTTGCTAAGTTAGAATTTTAAGTGTGAAAATTCCAAAGAGATGACACAGGCAGAGAGAACAAAAATTGGCTATTTGCTAAGTTAGAATTTTAAGTGTGAAAATTCCAAAGAGATGACACAGGCAGAGAGAACAAAAATTGGCTATTTGTTCTCTCTGCCTGTGCCATCTCTTTGGAATTTCCACACTTAAAATTCTAACTTAGCAAATTTTGAAACACGTAATCAACCAGGCTATGCGTTAATTGTGTGTTAACCGACTCTCTGTGTTGTATTACATCACATTTCGATATTTTGCTAGGTTATTTAATTTTCGTGTGCCTGTCTCCTAATTTTCAAGCTTGCGTGCCCGTGCCACGTCGTCATCTTACTTGCAGCAGCAGCAGTACGCTGCCGTACACTCATTGACATGCTAATTCTCTCTGCCCCCTCCCTCTCTCCGTCCCCGCCCCCCCTCTCTATATTTAAGGACCGTCACAGAAACGACCCCTCTCGTTGTGCCGATTTGTGTCCTCTCTCTGTGTGCCGTTGTGATGTCTGTCTGCTTGTATGTCTGTCTATAGTTTTCTAGTTAGATTTTTGTTGCTATTTCTTTTATGCCTGATGATGATTGCTTGTGTTGCAATCGAAACGTCGTAATATGTTATTTATTATTTTATTTTACTTTTAGACGTGACTTAACCGAAAAGAACCAAAGAATAACGCCTGCATAGTATTAGGGGCAGTTGCGATATAAACCCCGTCAAGAAAGGTTCGATTCCCGACCATGGCGACCACCAATTCAACGCTTACTTAAAACTTACTCATGTTACTCAAACATATATAACTACGCACACACACGTCAAGTGACGTACACGACACGGACATAGTAATAAAATAGAATTTATACGCGGAATAACAACGCGTAGACGAATAAAACTCACGCAGCTCAACGGCATCATTCAAACTGCAAGGAAGAGTGGGCTTGGGCAGGAATGGGTCGCCGTTGGTCGAGGCTACAGCAGCAGCAGCCCAAAGGAACAGGAACGTGGGTTCAATGGCAGGGAGTGGTGGGGGTACTACATCGAGGAGATGGAGCGGTAAAATAATCTCGGGTGCCAAGTGGACTATCACAATGTCATAACATCGTGAGATGGCAAGGGCTCGTAGGCGGCCTTCATCCAGCAGTGGATTGACCACGGCTACTGCTGCTGATGATGATAATGATTAAGAATGTAGACGGAGGTTACCACAGCTGCCTTCAACAGCTGTCGCCGCCTCGACTAGTTCACAAGGCCGCGGAACACATCGCCCCTCAACTCACTCACGGCTCCGCGCGGATCAACATCCCACGCCCCGGGCTGTCTCTCACCTCCCCCACCGTCGTTGTCGTCTTTCTGCCTTGCTGCGGCTTGGCGGGCGGGGAATTCTTCTTTCTCTGCCGCTGTCAGCCGCAGTCCACGCCGCGTCTCCGTCGTTGTCTCCGGGACCCGAGTGGAGCAGCGGCAGCGGCGATTCGCCCCCTCGTAGGCCCGTGGCAACGGCACGAGCCACGCGCATGCGCAGTGCCGAGCGCAGCAGCCGTTCCGTCATCGCGGTTCGAGCAATGAGCCAGCGCTCTCACCGGTCCCCCCGGGGCTGAGCTCCGGAAAAAAAAAACCCAGAAAAAATACAAATGTATTGGAACGCTCTTCCTGGATTGTAACGAAGCAAAACAAAAACATGAACACATTCCTAAAAAAAAATGTATTGAAAGGAAAACTAAATGTAATAGACGAGGTTTCGGGTAACAGCCTTTATGCACAGCAATTTATACATTTTCATTGTCAGAAATATCGCCTATTCTAGATTTTCCCTTTTTAGGTCACTGTGTTATTGACATATGTGTTGATTTTTGTTGTTGTTGTTTTTGTGCGCACTGCAAACGCAGTATCACCGAATAATGTGTTGAATATTTAATTGGAAGAACCGTTATCAATATCTGGACCAGACGGGCTGTGGATTGATTGGCCCCCAGAAAATATTCGACGGTAAATTAAGCACTGTCAGCAGTCATGGTAAATCCGCTGCTGGATGAAGGCCTCCGAGGGTGGCAGCGTCGCCATCATTTGCGGATCTGTAATCTAATCGAGGCTGCAGCGTGGATACCACGCAGGGAAACGTAGAGTGTGCACGTGGAATTTTGCAATGAAAAACACACACCAACAGAACGTGACACAAATGCCTTACTAACACTACCAGTGGTGTTGACTAGAGGCATGGACATGTGACATCTGTTTTGTAGCCTGAGTAACCCGAGTTGTGATTCTGAGGCTCAAGGGGGAGGGCAGAGGGTTGAGTAAAGGGGACCAATGTTTTTAATAGGCAGGCAGCCATACCCAAATGTTGAAAAACACAGGGTTAGTTTCGACTGGAACTGTCCGGTGCTGAGCTCTGTAAATTATTTCCACACCTTGACTTCCTGCAATGTTAAAACCGTTGTCAAGCGGCACATCAGATGGGCGAGTGGGTCCAGGGGGTTGGCAATTCCCCCCCCCCCCCAATAAAAAAAACCATGAGAAATGAAACAGCCATCTACTACAATGCACGACTGGACTAATACACCCAGCACCCACACGAGAGCTGATCCAATCACTCCATCTCCTCAGCAGATATCCAAAGTAAAAAAAATGGAATGTTAGAGAATAAACCAATGATTTCCATTAATATACTCACCGCCCTTCATAAGACCTCACTGACCAGCTTGTTCAAGTATGGTCAACATGCACATCACCGATGTAGAGTGGTTCACGGAGTGGTTAAGTCTTTTACCAGCAGTATATTAACAAAGGGATGTAAAAATGCACGACCTCTGCAGACACGAGTGGCAGCTATAGTCACCCCAATGTGAAAGAAAATGGAAATCATGATCATCAAATCTCAGTCGTTACACCTCAAATAACGACTAGGGCTGTAACAATGCTTCGCTTAATCTGTTAACCAGACTAGCAATGCCCAAAGTCAGTGGCGGCTCCTGCAAAATCTCTCAGGGGGGGCAAATGTCTGGATGATTGATAAGGATAAGGTCCACCCATGCAATGAATAAATTAACAGCTTAAGCATGTAAAGGCAACTTCACTTCTTTAATATTAATGAAAAATAAAGTGACTCTTACAATACATCTTGTTTGTTTATATAATCACTATTAAAACAAACCACTCAAGTTTATTTTATTAAAGATTCCACTAGGTGGCGATAAATTATATTGTTGGATGAAACGTTAGCACGTTTGATGACGTAAGCACGTTAGTGCATGCCCTCCAGGAAGCCATAGAGAATGCATTGCAGCGCCCCCGTTCGAAAAAAACATCTTTGAATGTAAGTCTATGGGGCCACTCGGGGCGATTCTCAGCCGTAGTGAAATCGCCCAAAAAGAGGCGGTACTCCACAGAACGTGACATGACGCTGATTGGACTATATCCAGAGGCTGACAGTGACGGCTAGCGTGACTCTGTGGTTGAATAACATTGGTGGTGCGTCGCCCAATCGCCCTAATGAAGAAACCGCCCCTGCCCAAAGTATTGAGATTCCTCATCGCAGGTCTAGCAAATGCATCAGTGAATCAAACCAAAGTTGCCAAATCATCATTCATTAATCACAAGCACTTAACTCGTTAGAGCAGGTGGCCTAAAATTGTATTCAACCAGGTACAGTAGGTGACAGAGCATTGGGACAGCAACACTAATTTTTCAGGGGAGACATGAGATAAAAAAAATTAGGCTCAAGTATGGAGCAGTGGCACAGTGATCCACGCAATGAACCCGGCCACATGAGTTAATATCCCCACCAACACAAAATGACTAGCATGGCGAAGTATGGCTAAACAAACCCCATGATCAATAGAGTTTGGAGGCCTTAATTCAGCAGTGGATTGATACAAGGCTTAAAAAACAAAGCCTAGGGTAGAGCTAAATATCACTATTACAGGAGTAGCATTTTATATGGGTGGGTGGCACTGTGCTTAGAGTGCTTTATTTAAAAGCTGACGTTGTGAGTTCATATCCTGGCCAGGTTCAACTCAGTCCATCATGCCCCCAGGGCCGATCAAATCAATATCACTTTGCTTAAAGTGGAATGGTCGCCCCAAGGAGATACTGTCCAAAGCCATGGGAAGGTGGAATTTCCACTGCTGGATGAGGTCCACCTTAAGAGTGGAATACTGTCCCGGTGTTCATTCGAGCAGGGAGGAACTTTCACTTTATTTTTTATTTTCGTATGACTGATTTATAGTCCTTTGTTAATCCAATGCTGAGGGTGTCCCTCCACTGCATGTCATGGGAGTTGTTTTACCACACTTTACCATGCTGGTCAGTGCTAGTTTGTGAAAGGAGGGTGTGCAGGGGACATTCAGCTTTAACTCCACACTAATCTTGATCAGATCTTTGGGTTTATGTAAGTATGTATTATGTTAAACTTTTTCTGCACCGTACGTAGCCAACCGTGCTAATCGTTGGTGCGGGAAAGGACAACAAACTAAATACAAAGAAGAGTTCAAAAGAAATTCGTCTTTAATCTAGATTTAAAAGTGCATCGCTCCAGTGGCTTCCAAATATCAGACGGCCGCAGAAGCGCATTTGAAAGAGTGCGATGCGGTAACCATTTTTATTTGATGATTTAGTGCAGTATGCTGGCCACTGAACCACCACGATTCATCATGTTGTACAGTGAACAGAAAATAGAATCTGGTGTTGCATTGTGTTAAATATATAAATGACAAATTCGGTGAGTTTGACTTTCTGCTGCAAACCTTTGGATAGAGTTCCTGAATATCTCTATCTAATTGTCACATTACACAAACTAAAATTAACCAAACTCACGGCACTTTAATTATGCAATATAAAGGTTCAATTTGTACAATGTTTTGTAAGAAAGCAATGTTTTTTTTTAAATCAAAGGGTTGTCGAAATTTTCATTAAATTAGAATAGAAGTGGTTTGTTAATAACCCCAAAGTGAAAAGTGTTTTCGTGCTCAATCAACACTGGTGTTATGCACCGACATAACAATTTGTGGCTGCATACAATTAATTTAAAGTTCTTGGGATATTTTGTTTCTAGAGTAACCCTGAGCTGTGTTCAGCAGGCTTAACAAAAGGTACCGTTGTACCCTCTAGTGGGAAATTTGAGTTACTGTGGAAGAACTTTCGTGATGTGAAGAGATATTTGTGTTTCGTGAACCAGTGACATCACACAACTCCATCGAGTAACTATCCATTATTTATTTCACACATCGTCACATTTTTACTTTTTTCGGTAATATTTTTGACAAAATCCACATTCTATAAAGGTCATCACATGGATCATTTAAATGTATGAGTTTAAATAAATCAATATTTAATTTTAAAACATGAGCTGATTTTATTGACCATGCTACACATCTGTCAGGCACAAGACTGGTTAATTATAGTTGAATGGACATGCGAGCTTACGTTGATTATAGCTGTCTTATAAAATAACACAAATCCATTGGTTAAGCCTTCTATACTGCTGTGACAAGTGCTGTTTGTTAAGGACTTTTGGTTTCCACAAAAGCATCCATGCAGATATAAGATACATCAGCAACGATCTAAATATTTTCTACCTCTACACAACAAAAGCGAAACGTTAAATATTACTTCCAAAATACAACACTCACAATTCACGAAGCCATTTTACGCCTGAAAAAATTGGCCTAAAACAGAAACACCCACACAGAGAACCATTAACACTTAAGGGAAAATACACACAGACATTGGCATGTTAATTGGGAAGGCAGTGAAACATTGGGTTCATGGGATTCAGTGAAAATGCCCAAGAATTTGTAGAATTTCTGCAAATTACTCGAAATGCATGTGGCTTGGGGAGCAAACATAAGCCTGCTTAGAAGAAGAAAAAATACAATTAATAGGGTTTTAAATTCAACTGTATTTACGGTATTTAAAAAAAAGCACAATATAAAAAAAGTTCACAAAGCTATGCAGTTTTGGTTTGAAGGGATATGAAGATGAATTTTGATTTGTGTCGCATGTGGTTTACCATATTACAGTAGTGAATTATCAGTATGCATTAGACAATCCCATGTGTATTTATGAAAAGTTCACATTCACAAAACCTTAACTGCATCTGTGATAACGTCTAAATTCCTATGGCAGCCGATTTATGAAGGCTTGAACCACACTCATATGAATATTTGCAACGTATTGTAATTCTAACGTGATATCACATAGCCACGGTGTGATATTATACACAGACCAAATGGAATAGCAGGACTAAAAATGACAAGCGACACTGGTACCTACTATGTGTGTATATAGGCACATATTTTATACTTAACATGATTAGAAAGCATTAATTTTATTCAATTAATAATAGTGCCAAATACAGTAGGTCGATTTTGCTAAATTTGTAAGAATACATACATTTCTTATGCATCCTGTAATGCATTTAGAGTAATTGCTTTCAAATAGTCAATAACTTGAAGTCACTCGTCTAGTTGACATTCCAATTTGGTGTGTACATTGTATTCTAACTTCATTTCCCACCATAGGCGCATGGATTCCTTTTTGTTAATCGATTTTGAAACTCTCCTCTCTCCCACATGATTATTTTGGCCAATTGGATTTATCCACGAATCAATGTACAACACCCACGTGACGTGGCTAGACATAGGAGGTCAAGCATTCTAGACATTGAGCCAGTTTGCATGGAATTCACGGGCTAAATCTCACTATCATATGATAATTCTGCAGGGCATCACTACCGTTAGCCGTAGAACCATGTGACCTTGTTTAAAGTAGGGGCATATGAAGATTTCAGGGGTGGAGGGGGGCAGCAGTGGTCAACGAACGTTATATAACACACTTAATATTTATGATGTAGGTGTAGAGCGATATATATTTGTAAATCGGGCATTGAGTCGTTACATGTTCCATGATCTGTTCTGGGTGACCAAACCCACAAACTGAAGTTTTTTACTTCCCATTTGTGCATCAAGTAACCGCATCTGCTATGGTTTGTGCGGATGCAATTTAGGGTTGAAAACATGTTAAACGCTAAACGGAATGAGTTACGAAACGATCTCCCCTTGTCTATCGTGCATTCCGCTCCAGCTCCATATGGACACCAGGAAAGGCTGGGACATCCACGGCTTAATTGTACAGATTTGTAAATGTTGTCCAACCCCCTATAATTATTGCAGTTCACATATTTAAAATGGCCATCTCACAGCCCAAAGACTTGAAGTCTTTGATTTTTAACCAACCGATTTATTTGCGTCCCACATATTTCAATATCGATGTCACGTTTATGTAATGTCTCTGTATTACTGGCTAACTAAGGTGCTATGAGAGTTAGAAGGTTGGCTGAGTGGCATGAAAAGGGATAACTTTCTGTGTTGTTGATGTTGGTGGAGGGGGCGGTGACAGTACCGTGAGGGGGGGGGGGGGCGACAGAGGATCGTGCTCTGAGTTCGGTGCTGAGGGTGGGGGTGGTCTTGTGCACTCTGGAGAGGATTGCTCACGAACAATCCCACTATTCTCCTTCCCGAAAGCTGACTGCAACCATGGTGAGCGGCCGGTTAAAAACTGCAAGGGTGTGGATGCTCTGCGTCGCTGTCCTGATGGACTTTCTCAACGTTGCCTTGGCTCAAAGAGTGAGTACCAACGATGCACCTTTCATATTTGTTAATACTATACACGACCCTACTGCACAAGCAGTGCATGCACTGTTTTTTTGCGACGAAATGTTTTGTTTTAATATGATTTTCCAATTGCTTAAAATCATAAATGAATTGTTATTCAATTCGAATGTGTTTAGTCTTGTCCAAGCATAATATGCCAGTTTCATTGTTATTTTAGGATAGTTCTATATTTTATATGTGGGACATATGACATGTTCGGGAAAATAAAACGCTTAACATCATTACTTTGTCAAACTTTAACTTGTGCGTAGTTTCGCAATTGCAGGTGTATTTTACGAAAATTCGTCAATGCGTTTTGAGACCAGAAAAGACACGCCAACCTCATATTTAAGCAAAACATTTTTATCTCGTTATTTAAAAAAATGAACTGTACATTCCTCTATAAAACAAAACTGCGATGAACTTAAAGTTAAACTCAAATCCTGAATGTATGCATCCTAAATACGTTAAATAATAATCAGATACCAATCTACTCATTTTATCAAAAATAACTGCATCCATGCACAACATTGTACTTGTTAACATTACATTATTTAGATTTTTTGACCACCATATTTACCGTCTTAATTGTGTGTTATTGAACATGTAGTTTATGTTTTAATAGCTCTAGCAGTCACACATTATTTCTATCCTTCATATGTTTTATACCCTTAAGGGGCACAACTATGACAAAGACCTGATTCATATTTGGTAGATAATCTGTCTGAAATTATATATTTTTTAAATCACAGCTAGTGTACTATGTCGTTGCATATGCAATGAGGAAGGAGCGAATACATTTCCTAGACGTAGCGCGATCACCACTGTTACACAGCTTCACGGTTCGAATCCAGCGGCCACCCTGGTTATTCAACTAAACTAAAAACAAATTACCAGGTAAAGCCCGCTGAGCTACAGAAATCTTTTTCAGAAGCAACCTGGACACATGATAGCTCAACGAAGTGGCTTATTACATGGCATTTTATAGCAGCCAAATACTCTAAACGCGTGTGTCTAAATGTGGGGGGGAAAACCGGAGTACGCTGAAAAAATCTACGCGACCACAGGGAGGATATGCAAATCCAAAACATACAGGCGTCAGGGTTGGGATCGAACTCACGACCTTCCTTCATACTAGGCGAGGGTGTTAACATCGCGCCACCGTAGCGACTATTTCAAATCAGTGGAAGTTAAAGATCAACTAACATCATTCACAAGAGTAGGCCACCGTGTCCTGGCGCCAGAGTCGAAATTTGCCAAATAGGAAAGTTACTCACAAGTTGCTCAATTTAAAATATATATCGATCATTGCCCCTACGGGCAGACTAATGCCCCAAGTCACTCTCGCAAATGAGATTATCCTGGTCTATTATGCTCTCACCTCATTTGATTCAACATAAAATGTGGTCCTGCGGTGTTGGAGCGAATGTAGTAATGCATTCACTTGTTCCACGCTGTGTTATTAATTCGCACCTCCGATTACCACGGTTGGCTACATGCGGTGCAAAATAAGTGCAGCATCATACATGCTGCATTTTTGACACTGAATCTATATATCATCATTGTTAATGTGAAAATATGTCCGTATTAATTAATGATTTACCTATTGGGTTATGTGTTTGCTTTCTTATTTAGTTTTGTAATATTTAAACTAATAAATATTGTAACATAGCAAGCGCGTTTTCATAGGCAATATTATGACTCCTAACTAAATGTTGGATTAAGCAAATGTATCAAGTTAGTCGTGAGAATTGTTCTTTAACCAACTGGTGAGCCGAAGCAAAAATAACTAGTACTTGTACACGTGACAATTTTATTTGTTTGGTTGTGTTGGGTGGCGGAGGATCTGAACAACACAACACTTGTTTAGACGATTGCAGGGTCGAACCCATGAATAGTTTACAAATCAATTTAATCACAAGTGAATTTACGAATCCTCTGACCAAATCAGCTGGGATGCAACCTATCTTGTCAGATCTCAGAAGCTAAATAAAACCGAGCATGGATATCGTGAATCGTGCTTGGATTGGTGACTACTTGAACAAAAATAATGTTTTGTATGCTGAAGTGGGGCTGCCTTGTCAACAGAGGGCAGTGCAGCAAAATAATTGTACTATGCTTCAACGGCTGACTTTACTTTCCTGCCGTCACTCATACTGACGAGCATGATCAAGTATGGTCAATTAACCCTCATGGCCCAGATGCCATGGGGAGGCCCCCATCAAACAGTAGATCAATAAAAGGGCTGTTAAGTAAAATACAGAACACTAGGTTATTAAATAGGTGATTGGGCTGCAATATGCTGTAAAATATTAATGCATACATTGTAACGATTTAAACACAAAAGAGTGACTTTTTATTATGGAATAAGTAGGCAATCTAAACTACCTGATGTGATGGAACATGAATTCCCTTGTACGTAATATCTCCATTCATATTGACGCTGTTGTTTGTCTACTTTTATGAACACATCTTCTGTCTCGGTCCACAAAATACTGGATTGTGTAAACAGTTATAATGCCCTTTGTGCATATTCCACATTAAAGTAATAATACCCATTCAAGCATTGTACAATAATAATGATTACATAATTACAATGCAGGTACTCTACTTTATTTACCACTTTTTAACCTTGTGAGAAGCCATGAAGACCATTGGTGCCTCATTTGGCATTTTGCACCAATATATGCCACTCTTTTCTACGGACTTTTTCTTCAGCCGCAGTGTTTTCTTTCTTGGTGAGGCCTGTGGTTTATTATTTGGAGTAGTCTTCCCATTTACTGTATTCTCCGGATTACAAGACACCCAGTAAGTCAGATGCACCCGTAACTTGTGTCAATATCTCTCTCTGCCTCACACACACCAAATGGATTATCCAATGCACTCCCTACGTTTGCTTTAAAGCACGGAGGAAACAAGTGAGTGCGATATTTATTGAGTACTGCCGTGCTCTTTAT
This sequence comes from Lampetra planeri, assembly GCF_965212315.1. Classification (NCBI taxonomy): domain Eukaryota; kingdom Metazoa; phylum Chordata; class Hyperoartia; order Petromyzontiformes; family Petromyzontidae; genus Lampetra; species Lampetra planeri. Next base: position 5,473,207 of record NC_136120.1, read on the forward strand.
TTGTTTATATTCTCACAGGTTATTATAATGCTGCTATAAATGTCCCTATAATTATACTCCACTTTGTTGAGCTATCATTTGTGGCCAGGTCGCCTCTGGAAAAAGCTGATAGCTCAGTGGGCTTTACCTGGCAAGAAAAAAAAATAGTTGTTCATTTGCATAGATGTTTTAAAGTGATTTGCTTACCTTCCCAATACTTTGCACTCCGATCGTCTTTTTGTATTGTTTGTGGTAACGTTCTGACCTGCCCCGACTGGACATCTGTGAAAACGAGTTTTTACAGCTCATCGGATTCCTCCAATAAAAATGAATTATGCTGGTAGGAACCTCCTGGTTACACCAGCCCACAGGGGATTATTGTGTCCGTCCATCGTGCAGGGAGGGGCTGGGTGGGGAGGGAGGGGATGGGTGGGGAGGGGCTGGTCACCCCGTGGTGCCCTTATAAAACTCAACGTTTAACCTATTCACGCCGGCTTGTGCCCGCCCTCACAGTCGGGCATATTTGCGGAATACACCACGCCGCCGTTGACCCTGGCCATTGACCGAGCAACCCAACGTTCCTACCAGCTCCCCCCGTAGGAATGTGTTTCTGAGGTACACGGCTCATGTCTGGCATGTGAGGTACCTCATTGCTGCTGTTGTTGACGACTCTGTTGCTGTGGCTCACGATAGGTAGAGCCTGTGACACCCCCGCGACCACGTGGGGTCCCTCGCCCCCCAGGATCTCCTGGAACCCCCGGCATCCCGGGGGTTCCTGGTGTGGATGGCGTTGATGTAAGGAGACTTCTTTTGCATCCCCCACCAACCTTCTCCCCTGTCTCGGCACCCTCTCTTCTGCCACCCACAATGCTTAAGGCTCAATTTTAGATTAATTCACCAGTGGAACCACAGTGGCGAGATGACCCTGACGCCTGCTGTATATTTGGAGTTTGCATGTTCTCTCCGTAGTCGCGTGAATTTTTCTCCGGGTTCTCCGTTTTTTTACCTCCACATTTAAAAAACATGCGTTGAGAGTATTTGGCTGCTGTACATTCCCATGTAATAAGCCATAATTTGTCGCCATGTCACTTCTGAAAAATAGCTATATAGCTCAGTGGGCCTTACCTGGTAAAATAAATAGTTTATAGTGTTAAATACATGGGAGCAATAACTTGAACCAACAGAACTCTGAACAACATATCCCATGCATTCGAGCTTTCTATATACTATACATATGATTTAATTCATGATCTAATTCATGATTGATTTAGCGTTTGGTATAATGGTCAGAACACTGGGCTTGCAAACTCGAGGTCACAGGTTTGATCTCATGCCACCGGCAGTTGAAATAAATGTTAAGTCAATTATATTTTTTGCTCACACACGTAGTTCCTTTCTGTCACAAATCTGCCACTTCAAGCGCCATCACCACAATACTAACAAAGATAAAAAAATAAATCAAAACAATTCTATACAATGATAAACACAAATATATCCGAGCTATAGTTGTTTAAAATATAATTTTTTTTTAAAGTAAGTTGTGGCTGTAAGTTGTTGCAAGCAAGTGCAAAGAGATGCGTTTTGAGTTGTGATTTGTATCTATGTATGCATTAACCTAGTGAGCATTGACTGTGCATATTGATTCAGAGAGTTGTTCTTAGAGGTTTGGCGCCACAAATGAGAAAGATCTGTCCAGCCCCGTGGTTTTGTGTTTGGTTTTTGGTGGTTGGAGGAACGTTTGAGTCAAAGAACGAAGTGATTTGTCATTTTGCTTGATCTGTATGAAGTTTCTTATGTAAGGTGGAACTTGGTTGTGTATTTTTTTGTGTGTTAAGCGGATTATTTTGCATTGTATTCTGTATTTGATGTGTAGCCAGTGTACGTTATTTAGATTTCGATTTCAAGCTTTCGTGACTGCAGAGATTCATCTTCTTGGTTCTTTCGGTAAAGTCACGTAGAAGGGAAATAATAAAATAATAAAAATAAAACATAATAAAATACAATTCTCACGACGTTTCGGCCACAACGCAAGCAGCCGTCCTCAGGTGAAGAACAGCGCTGTCTTTCCGACAGAAAGAACCAAGAAGATACGTTATTTATAGTTTATAAGATGTGCAATGATTTTAACAATCTTTATATTCCCCCCACCTCTGTTAACCCAGCAGTTTTAATCATTATGCCATTGTTAGTTGATCAGCTGGTAGTGTCTGGTATGCGTGTACTCCCCCATCTTCAAAGTTTTCTGACAAGAATACCTTAGAGGATGAATACCTTAGAGGATTTCTTTGGGTTCTATACTTTTCTTCTATATGCCAAACAAACACGAGTTCATGGAATTGGTTTAAACATTCCAATGCATGACCCTCCTTAAAAAACATTGGAAGCATTTGTATTGTTATTAGATAGTTGTGTACCATTCTGTATACGATGTATACAATACTGCAATAGCAATAGTCAAGCAACCTGATATTTGTAGTGTGTTGTTTGTAAGTGTATGTACTGTGTATTATAAGTGAGAAGCAGTGGTGTACAAGGTAGCACGCTCAAATGAGTACCTAGTGCAGTGTGTAAAAATAACTTCTGGAGAGACAAAGGCGGATGGGCGTGGTGCTGGCTACTTACCTCCTCAAGTGCCGTGCCGGCTTTCATAGGTGCTCGCTAACAGCACTTGCCCCAACAGTCTGTTAATGTCAAACCGGGGGGGATCATTTGTACAATGTGTACTCGACCATTAAAGTATTTGAATTGAATTCGTTTTCGTGGTGTTGTAGGGAGACCGTGGGCCCCCTGGACTTCCTGGTTCACAAGTGAGTTCTTGTATTTTAATTCTATTCTATCCTTGCGTGTGATGGCAATATGTTGAGGAACTAAATGCCAATGCCGAGGTCTTCTCGCCACGAGAGGGCTTCGAGAGAGAGTTTGTGTAGTTTTGATCTTCCTCCATTGAAGGCTCACAGACTACAGTGGTACACTATATGGCCCATTGTTTTGCTTGCATGGCCACAGTCACACTACTGTGGAATGTGTCTTTAATTTTCCATCCATGAAGTACATGTGGTCATCGGACTGTTGATGTTCTGATAGTTAATTCAGTGTCTCTGCGGGATGTCTTAGCCAGAAGGTTTCGAATGAGGTATTTGTGCCAGACGTCCGTATGATCTAATGATGGCTCATGAGACAAGCCAGTATCTCTGAACGTTGTACAACTAATACATCGCATATAACAATGACATTGAAAAATGTGACTTTAGTTTCTTCAATATCAAGAATTTTGTCAATACAAAATACCAAACAATTATGTGACCAAGAAATGAAGGTGACGCATGCTTTGGCAGATGTTGGAAATGAGGATGTTTGAAAGGATCAGCATAATATCAGTAGCCCGTTGAAATGGGAGTCAATTGAAGAACAATTAAATGGATTTTTGGAAGGATGTTTGATATAATTAACATATTAAATGTGACCATTCCCAAATTACAACGAGGCTGAGATGACCCAGGCTTTGGATTCACGAGCGGGCAGCTGAGGCAGTGCAGTCAATATTCAATGTCACTAACCGATGAAACTCAACGCAGTTTGAGTGAAACGTCATTGTATGATGATGTTAAATTCAGTCATTAAAGTCTTAAGGCACCTGTTGAGGTGCTTTGTTGGTCAGAATTTTATCAATACAACGTCACGTATAAATAATATCTTGTGAAAACGTGAGAATCTTGTTGGGTGGTGGAGGGTTAATGATGATAATGTTGATCTACAACTACCACATGTGCCCTCACCCAAAACAGTATTGGATTATATATTTCACCAAATATTTATCTTGCATACGATCAAGTCCTCTGCACTATTATCATAGTGCCTCTACCGTGGAAAAAAAGCAGAACATACCCCTGCTCCTTTCATCCACCGCCCTATTTCGCTGCTGTTCAAGCATTGGTAAGATGTCCGATGTTTACAGAGGACTGCGTGGATTGTTTGAACAGTGATTCACTTTGTTTGTGTCAAACAGGGCCCGAAGGGGGAGCCAGGAGAACCAGGGCGGAGCGGCCCACCCGGTATTCCTGGACTGCCAGGCGTAGACGTGAGCCGCTCTCGTTTCTCGTCACGTGATCTATGACAAGACCTACTCGACTCCGAAACCGTCGTGTCGCGCTATAAAACCAAATTCGGGATTTATTGTCTTTCGCATGGGCACGTACAAGTCCACCGAGGTTTTGTCATCACGCACACAGGGGCCAAATGCAACCTTGTCATGTGCTGTGCGATGGATTTTTTTGTCAGATATTTAACTAAAACAATTAAACACGATTAAACTATTTTTTTATTTTACCAGGTAAAGCCCACTGAGCTATATAGCTGTTTTTCAGAAGAGACCTCGCCACAAATGACAGCCCAATTTAGTGGAATATCACGTGGAAATGTATAGCAGTCAAATACTCTAAAATGCATGTTTCTACATGTGGAGGGAAAAACCGGAGGACCCGGAGAAAAAATCCGCGCGAACACGGGGAGAACACGCAGACTCCAAATATACAGCGGGCGTCAGGCTCGGAATCGAACCCATGTCATCCTGTATACCAGCACATGGCCTGCAAGCGAACATTGGCTCCAAGAGCCTCAGAAAAAATACTTTGCGCATACTAACATAACGGTATTTAAGGTAAGTAAATACAGGCTGGCAAAGAAAGTAATCACGTACAGGTTGACAACAATTCACTTAAATACGCGCGGGCACAAAAAGGCATCACGTACAGGCTAACAGTTGCCAAGAAACTCGCTTCTGGACTAATACAAATGAGTAGCAGGGTCGACAATGGAGAAAATTCTTACATTCGCATGTCGCCTAGAAGAACACATTCATCACACGATACATTATATATCAATGAAGAATGCAAGATAATATCTAAATTATGCTAATTGTACAAAATGTTATGGTTTTCACATCGCATTAATTTTCACACACACGTTTAGCACTTTAGCGAGTTATTCATTCTGTCTGTGTGGGGTGTACCGTCATTACTTTATACGGCATGCATGCTGAATTTGTACGAACACTAACACACGCTGCTGGAGACCCTCTCATCACGAAGCATGTTGTCCCTCTCTCTGGCAGGGGATAGCAGGCATCACGGGGCCACCTGGGGAGCAGGGTCCTCCTGGCCCAAAGGTACATTCTGTCAGAATTATGATGATGATGATAATAATTTACAGCCTGTGTCAATCCACTGCTGGATGAAGTCCTCTCCACGTGCCGTGTTGGTCTTCGGGGTTGTTTGATCGTACTTCAGTGCAATGGTCAGTGAGGGTTGGTGAGCGTGTGAGCACAGGGCTGGATCAATGCATTGGCCAATGATGTTAGCCATGGCATGGAATCGAACTATGACACCGCCTGGATTATAGTACAGCAAAGTGTGACAACCACTGTGCCACCACTCCCAGCCAACTCAAATGAGTAGATTAGACTTGACTGTCTAGATATCTGGTCATGATGGCACTTGTCTGCATTCTAGAGGCTTTTAGCAGGGTTGGTGGAACAAGCACCAATGATACCTGTATTTAAAATACACTTGCAAGGCAATGAGGTTTATGTAGGAGACACTATATCAAGTGGGTTTCTGATCAACATATTCTTAGGTTTTTTTCGGTAAAGTCACGTAGGTAAAACATTTAAATTAATAAAAGTAAAATAAAATAATATATAATATAATTTTATTAATTTTAATGTTTTACCTATGTGACTTTACCGAAAAAAACCTAAGAATATGAATCCTTGCAGTCACGAAAGCTTCAAATCTAGAATTTCTGATCAACGTGTGTGTTTTCTTCCGAAGAGCTTTGGGGTACGCACACTGACTACGCACCCAACCATAATAGCTCAAAACAGGACCCTCCTAACAACAAACTACTATGGCTCAGGGAAGCTTCCTGGGTGTATTTGCAACATGGCCCAGTGGTAGCGCATCCGTCACTTGTTGCAGAGGTTTGCGCTTCGAATACAGCAGTCTGGCTGCCCCTGTTATGACTGCTTCGCGGAATAACCGTAACAATTTGCACCGTCTGTATCATTGGGATTGCACGTAGCAATCGTCTAATGTTCACTTGCAGACTATGCGCTAAGTCAACTCCAAAACGCCCTGGAGTATAGGGCACCATGTCAAGCACAAGATAGCAATAATTATGCATTTATATGTATTAGAGCACAAATAATAAAAATGGGCACTTTAAAAATAGTTTTCCACATAAATGTGCAGTGTTAAGATTAATTATCATAACACAATGCAGTTAGACTATTGATTTTGTAGATTCATGTTGGCTAAGCGCACCATTTATATTCGTGCCTGATCTTTAATCAATAGAGAAACAAGAGCTTAGGCAATTTATCCAGAGTAATGGTCTTCAAGGACTATTAATTAAAGCACTGCCAGTATGCACGTGTTTCTTGATCTGGCGCAGACACGGTGAACTGACAGTATCGAAAAGAATTGCATTTGTATTTGTACCACACGATGAACTGACAGTATCTAAAAGAATTGCATTTGTATTGGTACCACACGGTGAACTGACAGTACCGAAAAGAATTGCATTTGTAATTGTACCACACGGTGACCTGACAGTATCAAAAGGAATTGCATTTGTATTTGTACCACACGGTGAACTGACAGTATCTAAAAGAATTGTATTTGTACCACGACAAAAAAAATTGTGAGTAAGCCTATGCCTGTGACAGAATCACCTTGAATTCACACAACCTCATCATAGCTCGGAAGCAGTTGGTGTGAGCCTGGTTCGTGCTTGGATGTTGGTGGCCATCACCACGCATGTAACAGATGTTGTAGGCTGCTGCAGAGCTATGTTATTAGCAGAGGGCAGTGCAGCATAATACACTTTTGTACTCTAACTTTGCTCCAAGGTCTATGCTCCCCACCTTCATCTATCTCCACTGCACTGGCCAGCTTGGTGAAGTATGGTCTAATAACCTGCACGTTATTAGACCATACACATTGCATTAATTATTAGACTATTGCACCCCCATGACCTGCACGGAGTGGGGAGACCCTCATCCAGCAGTGGTTTTACAAAGAACCAGCCAATGTCATGTAAAACAACAATCAATATAGGGTTATAATGATTATCAAACATTTTGCCCAACATTGAAATTGACAACTTATTGTAAAATGAAAAAAAGTACACTTTCTTTTTAAAGTTTGTAATTCGGTATAAATACACGAGTCAACATTTTCACTGCTCTAATTTGCCATACTGCTAGTTACTAAACAGATGGAATGATCCGATTGATCTTAAAAGTGCTTTAAAATATACGTATATAAATTACTGTAAAACAAAGCTTGTATTATTTAAAGTCACTCAGATTGTATTTTAAATTAATGGACAGTCATGCACATGATAGATCATACACGCAGGTCTGCATATCCACTACATTGTAACGTTAAGCAAGTGCGATTGACAAGTTAGGCCAAATTATTAGGAGTGAGGTGGATTGTGGTATCGTGCGTTGGTGAGTGTCAGAAGGCCTTCATCTTGACTTGGATAGACGATGACTGATGCTGATGATGCATAGAATAATGTCGTCCTTGTGACATTTCACAAAAGAGGAATCAAACTATTATTTTTTAATGACCGCAAGAATGGTTGACATAGCCCGAAATGAAAGCATGTCTCCAAGGAGGTGTACATTATAATACTACGCAATGCAAATGTTTTGCTCCTATGACATTTGTGCTGAGGAATTCAGGAATGGAAAGCAGAGGGGCTGTGTGTTGTTTAATCTTTCACTTCAAGGCTAATGACAAGTCAAACATTTAAAATCCCCAGCAACTCTGCACACATGCCCAAGCAGTCTGTTCACATTGTGACTTGCAAATAAGCCCTGGAGAATGAAAGACTGCTGCTGCTGCCTTGTGTTGCCCCTGTTCCTGACAGCGAATGCTACTGATTAAGAAAACACAATGGGAATGTACACTTAAACATCGTAGCACTACTTAATTTACACCGTTTGTCTAAAAAGCCAATAATGGCTTAAAACACGTTTTATATTTATGCTCCACATCAACGCATCGATTTTTGTACGCTATTGTTATTTGCTGGTCACTTATTATACACCGAATGCTCTTGTCAATAACATTGGGTAATATAGTAGCACCTGTTTAACAAACCTGACTGCTAATGAGGCCTAGAATGTTGAAACTGGTCCAGAGTTACTTGCTTCAACAAATGTGGCTTAATATTGGTCTTGAAAGCGTACAGGCTAATGGTTTTAAACACACACATTTTCAAAATGTGTGATTCAAAATCGATTTTCGGGTCAGATCGAATAATTAATATGCGTGTCGTACACCCTTCTCCACCCAACACAGCCAAAGAATAAAGTTTCTACTTTAACAAATGTTTAACCATTTTGTTTAACGATGTTTTGCTGGTAGTTACAGGCAGCAGAAATCTGGAACCTGCCTGTTGTGTGCGGTATAGGAGAGTTGATGACACATTTTATTTCAACGTCTTGACCCCCATGTTAAAATGTGTATTTACGTGAGATATATAGACTGGAGGTCTGCTTCTATTCAATTACAAATAAATCCAGCGTTGTTGGTTGATGAATACACTTGCGTGTACAATGTACATTGGTTTATTACAAGCAGATGCCACAGTTATGTTCAGTGGAGACTGCACCACTGGTTGCATGCACTGAAATATGCTGCATTCATGGGGTGTAACTTGCTACCCTTTTCTTATAGGGTGATACCGGTCCTGCTGGTCCAAAGGGGATGCCTGTGAGTGTTATTTCCCACCAAACATTTCCCATTCAAATAAAGTCATCAAGCTGTGAATGTTATACCCAATTGCTGATGTTGCATATTTTAATACCATTGCTTATGTTTATGGCATTCAGGGATTGGGGATTCCTGGGCCTCCTGTGAGTACATTTGTGATTTAAAAAAATGAACGTAAAACACCACCGTTCCAAAGGAACGTTTTCAACTCACACATTGATGATCATGACATAAATTACACAGAACAAATTAGCTCAACAGTTTCAAGCCCAAAGTCAGTTCCATTTTTGTATGTGTGTGTGTAATGTGCGGGGCACCACTGTGCATCGAGGAAAGGAAATTATTTCTGTAAAATGGGCTACATGACAATTTCTTACAAAAATGCCTTCAAGTTGCTTTAAAACAGACGGCAGTCGTTCAGGTTTAAGGAAGCCGCAGGCCAGAGGGTAACCATTGGTTGGGGTCATGGTCTGTCTGCTAACCTCTATAGGGCTACACGGAGGTCTGGCTGACTTGGCAAAAGAAGGCAGGGTGAGTGGGCAGGGTGGTTGTCTTGTGCAGAGAATATGCGTGGTGCCAGTGTTCATCGTGGGTTGACAGTGCTAGTACCGTAATTGGTCTGGGAAAGGGATTGAGCAGCCGTTTCTGAGACAACGTTCCTGGAGTAAGCTGTGGAATTTGCAGGAGGAACTTCGCTCCTCCACTTGGCATCTCAGGAAGCCATCGAGTGGATCCCCAAACTAGACACCCCATTAAATGCGTTTCCCATCTTACAAACGAAGGAGTTTGCGAGTCGTGCTCTGTCTGAGCGAAGCACCCGACTTCAGTGACATCGTGGTGCCTGTAAAATACAGTCGATCAAAGAGGTAGCTGATCTGTGTGAGGTCTCTGCATACATTTTTTTATGCGTGGGTGTTTTGTGCGCTTTCCAGTTTTATTTATTACATTGAGGCTATTACTGGGATACAAATATAAATACTGTAGATGGTAATTGAAAAAAGTGGCAGGACTAGGTACTGTAGGTTGTCCTAGCTTTCCTGGCATCTGATATATTTTTGTATTATATATTTTCTGTCATTTAATAAATGTTAATGATCCCCAAGGCTTTATTACGCTTATAAGAGGGCCCAAGCGTATGGTTTCATGTCCACTCTCGAAGCAGCCTTTTAAAATAAAAATAGTATATTATGTACACTTTATAGGAGATGTCGGGATAATTGTACCCTTGTTGTTTCATTTCTCCAGGGTTTGCCAGGTGCAGATGGAGTTGGTGGGGACACTGGTAAACCCGGGCCAGTGGTAAGTTTATTTTGCTCTAAAGAAACAACTGCTTGATCAGCTTTCAAATGATGGTTTGAATCAGCTCTCTTAATCCCAAGGGCATTGCCTGGGGTTACGCATTTTCTCATGATAGGCTTTAAAATGAAAAGCTTCAAAAACAATCTTGTCTCGATATGGACTACTTCCTTGATTTGCTAAGGTATTATTTAAAGTCCCACGCTTGCCTGTGTTGCTGCTGTAGTGTTGCAGTTTGCACACTGAACTTACAAATGCAGAGGTCACCCGAAGCAGCGGTCAACTTCCTTAAATCCTCCCGCACCTTGTTCCGTATGTATGCATGTATGTTGAACTTCTTTCACACCGTATGCATATCCAACCGTGTTAATCGGAGGTGCATCCGGTGGGGTAAAGTGTGGGCACTCTCACCTCTTCCACTATGTCTTGACCGCGTTGGAAAAGAAGGCCACAGCATCCTCGAGAGGGGCTCTGTAGAGCTTCCTCTAGTGGAGGCCCTGCTGCCAAGCCGTGACGTGAGCAAGTAATTGAAGGGCTGCAGCATCATATTTACCTTGCATGGCACACAGTGATGGCAAATCAAGGTTAATTTGCCTTAAAATTCATTGCAATTTCTGCGTAACAAATATCTACAATATAATGCAATGTCTGCATAACTGAGCATTGCTTTGTAATTAAATAGTGCGTGGTTGTTATTGTTTTCAAGATAAAATTATCAGAACATACGGTGTGTTCCCACATAAGTGTGTATTTTCATACATTTTTCGCCTTTGTCAATCCACGGATAGATGGAGGCTTTTCCTCCATGCCTCGTTAGCAATGGTTGTTTATTACTGTACATCACCGCACGTGCAACCCTATTGGAAGTCGAGTGACTTCACGTATATGTTATGGTCAGGTAAATTATATGGGTCACTTTGAGCTTTTATTAATTTCTAGGACATGATCAATCTATGTTTTAACTTTGTACTCATGTACGTGGAGGAGTGGTGGCACAGTAGTTAGCGCACTGCATTGTGCACCCGGTGAACCTGAATTTGCTCCCAGCCATGGCGAACATCAGTGCCGAGTGATGTCAAAGCTGATCCTCCACATCTCACCCACCTTGACCTGTGTTGCTGTGGCCTCCTCTTAATGAGACCATTATTCCCCCCCCCCACCAATACCTCCCTGTGTGTTGCAGGGTCCAGTTGGTCCACTAGGCCCTCCGGGCCTACCTGGGCCCATCGGCCCTCCGGTATGTACTTCTGGACACACTCAATGACACAGGGAAACTGGGCAGGGGAGGGGGGTAATTTCAGAAAACCTCCCACTGCCCAATTAATCCCTCCCTCCGGATAGCAAAGTGAGACTGGACAAGGTGTAATGTTAAACCACCGGGGAAATTGCGGCACAATGTTTTTATAAGTTGTGTGCCTTTGGTGAAAATGGTTCCTTGATCATTTCCAGCCGTCAACACACATGGTCCGAGTAACAAAAACGTGCATTTACAAATGTCATCTAAAGATTGTGAGTGTTACTTTTTTTCTGAATCAGCATTTTAGAAAACACTCCTTTCAAGCTGATACATTTGTAAAGTTATGCAGAGTACTGCAAAAGGAAAACGATGGAATCGTTAAATAATGAAAACTCTTTTTTACATTATCAAAGAAACTACACGGTAATTGTAAAATACTTCATGTATGAAATGTTCAGACATATTAGGTCCATACATAGTTTTCTGAAATATTACCTATTTTGCTATAAAATTATGATAGCATTGTATTTTAGATGTGCCTGAACATACATGTATCACAAGGATTATCAAACTTTGTCTAGTATCTGACTAACACTACTTAGATTATGCATTATACATGTTTGCATCATGCAAATGTAATGGTGTATTGTAATCTAAAAAAAAATACTTAATTTGTAAAGTGCACAGTTTCCGTAGATTTAGAGGCGTGGGAAACCACAGAAAAGTGGGATGGCAGCCAGAACCAGTGTCAACCATTGCCCAAGCTCCGTGGCCCTGGATTGGGATATTATGACAATTTCGACTGGGAGTTAGACGATATTTGTGCGATCTACAAACCCTTGCCTCCACAGCCTATTAACCTATTTTCTATTTTACCAGGTAAGGCCCACTGAGCGTTGTAGTTCTTTTTTCAGAAACGACCTGGCCATAAATGACAGCTCAACGAAGTGGAAATCGATAGCAGCCACATACTCTAAACGCTGGATTACACGTACACCATCACTCTTAGTTTTGTCATTAATGCCATACCTAAAATTGTATAGAGACAGATTCAATATTAATGTAAAATAAATGAAAACTCTTTCTATTGTTATTGTTATTTGTAAATGCCACGTGCACTCTACCTTGGGGTCAAAAGTAATTGCGGTTACAGCAGCATTGTTAGCTGAAATTAGAATTTCAATTGCATTGTGATTGCAACTCACTGATGAAACATACAATTACAATTGCAATTGACCCCAGATCTGATCCACATAGAACACTGGTTTCACATACGTCTAGCATGATGCTGAGCATCATCCCTCACAGATTAATCGTACTAATTTTAAGACCCAGTAATTAATTGCCTCATTTATGCAGGGTCCACCTGGGGTTATAGAATTTGACAGCCTTGGAGAAATTAAGGTAAGTCATTGTGTGGCATTCCCTGATTTAAATAACTAAATGCACCACATGTAATGTGAATGACAAGAATGCATGCATATTTTTGTCCCGTGATTTCTGAAAGTATTCCTTAAACACAGAATGCAAGAGGGCAATGGTGGTAATTGTACTGTTGATGTTCCAGTGCCCTCCCTCTTGCCCTCCGGGCTTGCCTGGCTACCCTGGCTTCCCAGGCATGAAGGTAATATGGCACAAAACAAGCATTCATTCTTTCTGTATATACTTGCCTTTTGCCCGTCCAAGGACGGGTGTATTGCAGTAAATCTGAAACTTGCAAGCGAAAAGCAGACCACGACGTGATATTCATTGCATGAATTCGTGTGCAATTTGTAAGGGCACGGTGACACAGACATATTTCATTTTAAGGTTATAATCCCTTGTTCATCATGACGTCCTTTTTACTTTGATGTCTCAACAGCGTTATGGAGATCGCGTGACGTGAGGGTTCTGCATTTGTAGTGAGGGTTGTCAGTAGGGCTGAACGATTTGGGGAAAATAGCTTATTGCGATTTTTATGACAGATATTGCGATTGCGATTTGATTTGCGATTACATTTTTTAAGTCAAGCTTCAGTTCAATATCCACTGTGTAATAGATTTAAAACATGTGATGGAGCATTACCACATGATACCATCAAAATTTCAACTGCTCGATATATTCTAATGCAAGGATGAGAACTTAAAAGATATTAATTGCTTCCAACATGTATTTTTAAAATGTTTTAATTGAAATAGAACAACAAACATAGAACAATTGTTAAGTTAAATAAATAAAGTTATAATAATAAAAAATACAATAAGAAAGTAATAGGACTTTTCAAATCGCAAAAAATTGCAGCCTTTGCGATTTACTAATTGCATTATTTCAAATTACGATTTCGATTTGAAATCGATTAATCGTTCAGCCCTAGTTGTAAGTTTATGCCGAGGAGGGGGGAGTAGGCGCATGGGCCCCCCATGTGGAGTGACGTCAGCCGCTAATTATTATGAATGGGGTGGGGGTGTCCATTTGGAGGACGTCACCTATTGTTAATGAATGGGGCTGTTCGATGTGCAGTAATGTCACCTGCTCATGATTATTAATGAGGGGAGCTGGTTGACTTGGAGTGACGTCACGAGCGTTGCACACAGACATTCTTGGCTCATTATAGTAGGCAATAATAATAATAATAATGGGGGAGGGGTGTCCATTTGTAGGACGTCACATGCTCGTGATTATTAATGAGGGGGGCTGTTCGATGTGGAGTGACGTCACGTGTGCATGATTATTAGTGAGGGGTGGAGTGCTCCATATTAAGTGACGTCACCTGCTCATGATTATTAATGAGGAGGGTTGAGGGGTGTCCATTTGGAGGACGTCACATGCTCGTGATTATTAATGAAGGGGGCTGTTCGATGTGGAGTGACGTCACGTGTGCATGATTATTAGTAAGGGGTGGAGTACTCCATAATGTATTAAGTGACGTTACCCGCTCATGATTATTAATGAGGAGTGTTGGGGGGTGTCCATTCGGATGACGTCACCTGTTCATGAATATTAATGAGGGGGGCTGGTCGATGTGGATTGACGTCACGAGCGTTAAGGACAGACATTCCTGGGTGATTATAGTAGGTATATAAACAGAAGAAAAAACCCGAAAAAAAGAAACTTTTTTTTATAAAATAGTTTTTATTTATTTTATAGGACAATTTAATATCATTGCAAGTTACATAAACTCCCCATTAAAAGCTGCAAGGAATATTGCATTTGAATTCTTGATACACTGACATTGAATGTAGGTCTTGGGAAGTGAGTGTGAATAGAGTGTTGCTAAGTGCCCTACAGTAACCTGCACATGGCTCCCCGTGTGAGCTCAGCTCTGCAAAAGGAGCCATTGTGCAGCTGGGTGCATTGCCTGAATATAGACCGACAGGAATTAAAACAACACGGCTATTGAGGTTTTTTTACTGGCCGTGTTTAATTACATTTCACATGCGCCATTACCTTCATTTGGCCAGGCTTAAGTAAAAGTAAAGGACTTCAATGTATTTTTTTAATTAATCAGATGATAATCACCACCATCATCAACCATGATACCCAATAATTGGGCATCTGTACATGGACAGTTTTTATTATTTGGCTGTGTTGGGTGGAGGAGGGTTTACGACACGCATTGTTACAAGACAACCTAACCCCAAAGAAAACAATTATGAACTACGATCAATCCACTGCTGCATCACACCTAGCCATGCTGTTGCCATCTCTCATGATGCTGCTAAGTAATAGTCGTTCCTTATTCTTGACCATCGGCCGTCATCACTCCTTGCAACATGAAAAATCCAAGCCCGATTTTAACACATTCCTGCGGAGGGAGCTGGTAGGAACGTTGGGTTGCTCGGTCAATGGCCAGGGTCAACGGCGGCGTGGTGTATTGCGCAAATATGCCCGACTGTGAGGGCGGGCACAAGCCGGCGTGAGTAAGTTAAACGTTGAGTTTTATAAGGGCACCACGGGGTGACCAGCCCTTCCCCACCCAGCCCCACCCCTCCCACCTCCCCACCCAGCCCCACCCTCCCCATCCAGCCCCTCCCCACCCTCCCCTCCCCTCCCCACCCAGCCCCTCCCTCCCCACCCAGCCCCTCCCTGCACGACGGATACAATAATCCCATATGGGCTAGTGTAACCAGGAGGTTCCTACCAGTATTAACAATTTGCATGGTGCCGTTAACTTGTGCATGTTCTAAACTCATGAAGTCATAGATTCGCGTGACAGAGCACAATTAACACTCCACGCCGTCAGTGGGCCTCGATTAATAGGTTTGCCGTACAGGGCAAGGCCTCCGCGCAGCCACCCTTCACGGTTGGGGGGTGTTCATGACAACCCACACTGCAGTTGTGACACCGTACGAACGGTGTCACAAATCGCTGATGACTGTCCCACTGACAAAGTTCAGCGGAGCTCTATGGCGATTCCGCAAACGCTGATTGAATTGAAACGCATTTCTCACTTAAATAAATGCATCCGATTAGCACGGTTGCCTACTTAAAAGTGCAAAATAAGTTCAACATACGAACGTTTTATTAATGGAACTTAAAACTTCACGAGAATCAGTCGTATGGGCAGATGCTTGAGGTAGGATTGGCCAACGTGTGTTGGCAATGTTTTGAAATCAGTTTACAAATGCTAATCGCACCAACTTGAAGGAAGGCAAAAGACAATTATCGCTGTGTTGTGTTTCTCAGGGGCACAAGGGCCACAAGGGCGACGTTGGTGAAGATGGTAAGATGGGTAACAAGGTGAGAGTTTCATTTGCTCCTGAAAAGGAAATATTTCCTGAAGGTTTTCATGACTAGCTATTCCTGAACAGCATTAAATATCTTCCTCACAATTTTGGTTGCTGTAAACAGGGTTTTGGTTCATATTAATTAAATAAATACTACAGTACATCCAGTATATTATACAGTACTGGGTACACAATCATGAAAATAATTCTACGTGAAGGGCTAATGCTAATGAATATATTTCTCCCAATATTATTTTATAAAACATATACGTACCGTTATCTCAGGATTAGAAGACACACTTCCCCCTTGTGCTTTTAGGCAAAAGTTGGGGGTGAGTCTTTTAATTTCTTCGCAGTGCATGAGGGTGACCATATCTGTTTGACTTGATACCGGGTGCAAGGTTCACGTTCGTCTTCCTTTACGGGGCGTCTTAGAATCTGGAGAATACAGACAATAAATAACTTCAGAATGTACACGAAGCAGTTGCTACTCGCCCCTGTCAATTCTCTTTCGTCTTGTTCACTTAAAGACCCTGGCTCAGCTGAAATCAAGATCCACGAACGAAGGGCAGCGGTTGAATGGACCCACTGTTGCTTTTTTTTTAACACAGTGTCCCTGATGAAAAAGCTCTGTGTGCCTCATGGAAGTTGGTGAACAGGTAAAGTGCACAGAAGGACAATGGGTGGCGATAACTTCACCGAACGTCTGATTTTTCCAGGGCGACACTGGCCCCGCAGGGGTAACGGGGGAACAAGGCACCGTGGGTTTTCAGGTAAAAACCGTGACCCTACCAACCGTCTAACTCGGACGTGTGTGCGCGCGCGTGCGTGAACCCGGTCGAGGAAGGGTCAGTGGGTACATCGCTAATACAATGTAGTTAGGAAGTTCTATTGTGCTTAAATATAGCAAAGCGACAGCCGCTACCTAACACGGAGTTGCTATTCATTGCACCGCAGGGTGACCAACAGACTTCATCCAGCCAATAGAAAATACCATGTGGACATGGACAAAGGAGCCACTTGACTTAATTCAACTCTGAAGGAAAGTGAAAGCTATACCGTAGTACGTTAGAAACGTAATGTAGCACATATTACTTGGGTTCAAAACAGCTTGACTCGGTGGACAGATGCTGTTGCCGAGGTCGCGGGTTATGCGATCGAAGTGTTATCTGAGCCGAAGATTGAAACCTGTTAGAGGAAGCTTCCAAGTGAGAGTTCTATTGCCTCGCTCCTGCATGTATGTTGAACGTCTTTCGCACCGTGCGTAGCCAACCATGCTAATCGGAGTTGCGGGGGAAGGACAACAAACTAAAGATGAAGGCCAGTTCTCAAGAAATACGTTTTCAATCGAGATGTTTAAGTCCAAAGCTCCAGTGGCTTCCTAATATTGAAAGAAAGAGCATTCCAGACGGCCGCAAAAGCACATCCGAAAGCATGCGATGCAGTGCCCGCCTTTGTTCCACGGTTAACCAAAAACCACTGCTGTGAGGATGAGCGGAGTTCGCGTGGTGATTTATGCTCCACGAAGTGGGTGCTGATGTTTCTCTTCTTAAATTCACTGAGAATCACGAAACGCTATCTCGGCACTCACCCACGCCCCGGCCCCAGGACTGCCCCATGCATGTCACCCTCACCCTGCAGTTAGCCATCCCCTGGTAAAATCAGTCAAACGGTCGCATCGCCCATGACTAAGTGCGTGGGTTGCTGCATATGTAAGGGTGCAAATAAACATTTTGAATTTGAATATGTGGCAAATATTATTGAGGATTATCATCAATACAAATTAAAGTGATCTGTCTTGGTACACTGCTATGGACAATGACGCGTGAGCTCCGAGTACAGTGAAGTAATTTGAGGCGTATGCTTCGTTGACTTGGGAACGTTTTGCACACCGTCTTGTGTGCAGGGTGGCAGAGGCCTTCGAGGGCCCCAAGGAGAAGCTGGCCCTGCGGGCGAACGCGTGGGTATCCCATCATGCATTTCCAGGCCGTGTTTACATCAGCCAACGTGTTGTTCGTGCACAATATATAATGTTCGTTAGTGTCAGTCGATCGCGTTAGTCAGACCCAATTTGTCAGGTCGATTGATGGCATAGCAGTCAAGGTCAGTCCGCTCCTTATCACTCTTACATTGCTGCTGCCATGGTTATTTTTCTCATTAACTTTACTCTATGGGTTCCTCCACCCATGCTGAGGACTCAGTCTCCCAGACTGACTGTCTCATCTCATCCACCCTATGTTCAACCACCACACTGCAGCTCAAAACATTCCTCTTTATACTTCCCTCCTATTCTCATAACCTCCTTTCCCAAGTTCGTATAACCTTGCTCAATTCAAGAAAAATATTAGCCCTTATCTATTACACTTTCAAAAGTGACGTTTGCTGTTATCCACTTTGGACATCTGCTCAGCGTTGATGGTGTAGAGTATATCTAAATGCAGATTTACTATTTATCAGGAATGTCGTACAAAATACTGCAACATAACATGGGTTTCCATGGTTGATACTTAAGAACTAACGTTAATTAACAAGGCTAAGAGTGTTGAAGGCAAGTGTCAATCGGAAGCACCTATTAAGACCGCCACAATATATGAAGTGGCTGTTGTAGCCAGGACCTAGCATACCACCCCTCCTCTGCCCAGTGCTTACGTTGACAACACTGATCCAGGTGCTCTCTTTACTGTGAGTTGACTTGGAGGTGGCCCGTGCCAAGTACAGATATAAACCGATGTGCGTAACCCATTTGTAGAGATTCTTACCACCAAACCGCTATTGCTTTCCACAAAGGCATATACATGCACAAATACAAATAAAACTATCCACAATTTAGGCTTACTGATGGGGCAAGTGCTGATAACTTGCACGTCTGAAAGCCGGAATGGCAAATGCAAAAGGTGGGTGGCTAGTACCATGCCTGACCCCCTTTGTCTTCCAAGTGCTGATGTTAACATATTGCAGCAGGTACTCATTTAAGGCCTAGTCGACCTAGGGCAGGCACAGGATGAGTTCAGATAATTTGTCACTGATATTGGCCATGAGCTAACCACTCCACTACCGCTCCCTACAACCGGTACATGCACATGTGTATGCACATAAACATTTTGAATAATACGAAGGAAATTATTTAAGATGGGACAGTCAGGGATTCTGTTCTGTAAGTGATCTTGGCATGCCACATCCATCTCGCCTTATTTTGGTCAATAGCATTTATAAACCTGTTTATAGGATTATAGGCAATGAGGGTACAATCAATTACAGTTATGTGTAGTGTATCTTGTACTCTAGTGGCAGTGCCTTGCGCTGGTGATCCGTAATCCAAGCCCACCTAGTAGTGTTCCGGAAAAAAAATCAGGTGATAAATTGAGCCCTGACAATATTCTATGTAATAGCAAAACCTACTGACTGTTTTTTTTTAAAGGCATCCCTGGAAATGCTATTTATTCACTCTGAACGCTGCATCAACACTGCCATGTGATGGTTGAATCTGGCTGTGTTTGTTACAGGGTCCTACTGGGCAGCCTGGGCAGCCAGGTCCTATGGGACCCCTAGGAAAATCTGTAAGTATTTGTCGTATCATGAATTGACATCTCATCTCAAGCATTTGAAAGGGTTACCCCCAGTGGCAGCTGTCCCTGTGAGGCACAAACTGACCCAGAACCTGGCCTGCAAGTGGGCATGAGCAGGTGGCGATAATTGTTGCGGAATCACAAATGAGTCATTTGCGGGTCAATTTGGCAAATAGTGATTTTTACACTAGTAAACAATGGCCTACTCTTTCGCAAGCATCAGGGGATATTTCATGTCCACTCTGAAGCAGATGGTGCATTTTTTTTTATAGATCCACAGTAATAACCAGGGCAGTTTGTTGGCTTTGAGCCACAAACCTCGGCAAACAAGCATGTCAATGGCCAAAAACAGCAGTACCAAATATATATATTCTATCTAAAATATGAAAATACCCCGTGGGAACGTGATGTTAAGAGATGCGTTTTTAAACTTGACAAAGTAATACGAAATCAAATATCAACATTAACAATTTTAAATAATGTATTGAACAATTATAAGACAATACTTAAAACGTGAAATAATGAGTTCAAAACATGAAAATTCGAAATTAATTATGAAACTAACAATACTCTAATATTTTTATATTTTTGTGTGTGCTGTATTCTCCGACAGTAAGAGTACAGTAGAATATCAGTTGAAAACCATGCAGAATCTGACAAGCATTGCTCAATACAGAGTACTGCGATATTTATAGCTCTCAGTGTCACTAGGTAAACTGACGGATACTGAAAGGTGTACAAATCCAACAAGCAGGTACGCAGTGGAATTATGGACAATGAATGTGAATTGTGCAATCATTTGTGACCGTTTATCAGGGGACAAATGCACAACCTCTGATGTCAGCCCATAGAGGAAAAGGACAAGCTGGGGCCCTTCCCAACATAGTGCAATCAGCAGTGTACATTTGCTTGATCACAAAATCTTTGTTAACACATTTTTGGGACACGTCACGAGAAGTGATGGCGATCGGTGGTCTCGACTAATGATGGAGTTTTCTTTTATGAAATAAAACTATTTTTTGTTTTGCCAGTTAAGGCCCACTGAGCTATAAAGTGCTTTATCAGAAGTGACCTGGCCACAAAAGATAGCGCAATGAAGCGGATTATCATTTGGAAATGTATTGCAGCCAAATATTATAAATTAATTGTTATAAATGTGGAGGGAAAAACTGGAGGACTCGGAGAAGAATCCACACGACCACGGGGAGAACATGCAAACTCCAAATATACAAGCGTTAGGGTCGGGATCGAACCCACGATCTCTTGTATGCCAGGCGAGTTAGTTAACATTTCACCACAATCGATAGGATGCGAATAATGGAGAAGGAGCTATGGAATCATCTCCCGTGAAGGGGCGAGATCGATTATTGTTGTCAGATGTGAGACAGTGATGGCTTGTGGAGGCCTTCAGCAGTGGATAGATCATACCTTATGGTGATCATGATGATGACTGTATACATTTCACAGGGAAAAGAAGGACCAAAGGGTTTTATGGGATTGCCAGGGCACAGAGGCGACAAGGTATGTTGGCCTACCTCAGCATTTTCCACCTAATAAGGATCACTTGTGTTGCGATCGAAACGCCGTGATTTGTTTAATTTTATTTTATTTCTACCTACGTGACTTCACCAAAAGAAACAAATAGTATGTTGGCAACACATTTGTGCAAAATATGTATTTGTTGCAAAATAAACTCTTGCTAATGACATTTCATTTCAATATACTCTCTAGTGGTGCATTAAATGATACAAACATTAACTGAGGCCACTTGGATAATAACGCTAACATTAAGTAACATACCGTAGATATGGTTTTGTCATTATTTTTGTTGTCACAGATTAGTTGCTGAAATAACATCTGTTGTTGCTCCGTGTAGCTGCTATACTGTTTTAACATTATCAGCGAGCTTTGAAATAATTTCTAGACTGTGCTTGATCATGTACTCCCATTTTTCTCTATAGGGAGAACATGGCCTGATGGGAATTATTGGTATTAAGGGTGTCAATGGAGAACCCGTAAGTAATAATCACAGGTGATACATTGTCAACAATATTTTAAACAAAGTGCATTTTCGCTCCCATACATTACATGCTATTTTACTTAATACATATCCATAGTGAAATATCATACTACCAAACCACTTAAAGTAATTTATTATTATCATCAGGGATTTCTCTGTCACAGGAATATGGAATTTTATATTACAGTTTTGTGGCCACTAAATGGCGGTGAGCTCCACCCAACTCACAATTGAATGTGGAGGCACGTTAATATTGGAGCAATTATTTTAAATCTAATCACGGCACGTGACTTTATAGAGTTCGAAGACAAAAGCATGTGAACCTATTCCATACTGAAGTAAGGTCCCCGAGTGAACCCACTGGAAAGTTTCACGTGAATTGCATACTAATTACATGGTAATTCTAGTAAAGCAAACTAAAACAGACTTAAAATGTCCTTCTCCACAGGGAGACTTTGCATCAAATGGGCGTGGAGGTCTGGACGGTCCTCCGGGAGAAACGGTGAATCACACATTTCATGCACATGCATGCATTAATGCGCTCAACCAAAACATGGACACCTACAGCTGTATAACCATTTGGGGATCTGTTCCAAATGTTCAATTTATTCTGGCATATTTTTTTTTTATAACAGGGCCTAGATATGACAGTTTCTACCATTTCGCATTGACCTGAAAATCTGACGTCACAGAAAGTGACGTCACATTCTTACTTTTTCCACCATAGTTACCATCACGTAATGTCACTTTTGCTTAAATTATTAAAATATATCAAAATATATCAAGTGATACAGCAAATCTAGCTGTGACGGTCCCACCTGATGACGGAGACTTGTGTTGCCTCCGAAACGTCGTGATTTTTATTTTATTTATATTTTACTTTTATTAATTTTAATTTTTTACCTACGTGACTTTACCGAAAAAAACCTAAAAATATGAATCCTTGCAGTCACGAAAGCTTCAAATCTAGTATTAAAATATATTCACGTTAGAATTATAATTTCAGTTGGAACTGAATGTAAAAAATGTCATTCAGTGATTAATGCAAAACATACACATATAAAATGATAATATTTGGTACAAAAACAATGAAAGCTATTTAAATATATTTCATTAAAATTTTTTTATTTGAAATCGGAATTGAAATTTATTCTAAAGTAAAAAAAAGTCCATATCTGAATCAATGAAGTCACAAACTCATCTCGATTACGCAGGCAATGTGATGCATTGTCAGTATGTTGTGTTACGATTCAATTTAACAATTCATTATTATCTCATTTATTAAATGTGTTAATTGTTCAATTTCCTTGGGACAGCGTTTGTCTAGTTCACTCCAATATCCTAAAAGCAACATGCGCGGATAATGTGTATAAATGTTGATAATCAATTCTTACGCATACAATCTAATGTAGTGATCGTGAATGTAAGAGTTAATTGAAATTAATTCAGCAAAGTATGTTTTTTTATCACATCCAGGCAACAGGGGTCACACATTGATAGTTTAAAAGAATGAGAAAATAACGTTATTGTTAATCTCATGTAATAATTCTTGGAAACGCATATGAACTCCGCACGTTTGAACTTCTTTCGCACCGTATGTAGCCAACTGTGCTAATACGTGGTGTGGGGGAAAGACAACAAACTAAACACAAAAAGCAGTTTAAAAAATGATAATTGGTTTTTTACCCTTCTATCTGGCAACAAAACTGACACCTTTTTACAAGGAGTCATGTTTGCATAGACCGCAATACCTGCAGTTATAATACAAACAAAAGAACATAACTCTGATAATGTGCACTGTCCTTGAAGTTGATTAGTCCACACCCGAGACAGCTTTCCTTAGAGCCTAGTCTCACATGGGTTGGACCAGATGACGCCAAAAGGCGCCTTTTGGCGTCATCTGGTCCAACCCATGTGAGACTAGGCGCCTTTTGGCGTCATCTGGTCCAACCCATGTGAGACTAGGCTCTAAGGAAAGCTGTCTCGGGTGTGGACCAATCAACTTCAAGGACAGTGCACATTATCAGAGTTATGTTCTTTTGTTTGTATTATGACTGCAGGTATTGCGGTCTATGCAAACATGACTCCTTGTAAAAAGGTGTCAGTTTTGTTGCCAGATATAAGGGTAAAAAAAACAATTATCATATTTTTACTGGCAAATGAGGTTCCCATAGTACAGTTTAAAAAATGTTTTCAATCTAGATTTAAAGTGCATTGCTCCAGTGATTTCCTCATATCAGAAGAGCGTTCCAGACGGCCGCAGAAGCACATCTGAAAGCACGCACCTTATTTGCTCGATGGCTAGCCAAAAAGTGCTGCGAGGATGACCGGAGTTCACATGATGGTTCATTATCCTGTTTATGCTCATGTGAAGGTTGCTTTCACTGCAGAGCAGATTCAATGGTAAAAGGACATCTCTACAAAAGGCATTTCAATGAGTGCATGGCCAGGCAATACTAGAGTGCGTGTTTAGTGTCCATGCGAGTGCAGGAGTGGGTGGCTGACCACTCTCAGCCACCTGTTTCCTTTCCCAACTCTTAAATATACAGCAGCGGGTGCTCTCTTTCAGACGGAGAGGCCCTCAGCTGTCAGAGGTTGATTAAAGGCATTGCACGCTCGGTTCTTTGAGGATGATATCGAAGTCAGACTGTGGGATATGAACACTGGCCTTGTAATCACAAAGCATATAATAAAATAAAGTTTTAGACAATGGATGTATTGTTTCGCATTTCCAAAATCCTTAGCTCATTATACACGATTCACAAGATAGTCACAGACTGAATACCGCTCAACACCGTCATCAGACTTTGCTAACACTGACGAGATGGTAAAGTAACTTCAGTATGTGCTTCCATCCTACTGCAATGAAGTCTCTGAAATGGAATCTAGTTGTGGAAATGAAAACAGTATCATTAGAATTTGAGATACGTATGGCAAACAACTTTAATATGTAATCCCTGGCTATGAATGAACACAATGTGGAAATTGGTATCAGAATCTGGAATTAAACTCTCCTAGGTCAACTCAGCCTAAAATGTGTACCTTGCGGCTTGGTCTCTAATAATAATGATGGCTTAATCACCCAGGGAAGTCACACAAAGTCCAATGACCATTTTTATTAAAGGTCCTCCACTGGAATATTTGGCCACCACCAATGACCTTAGATGTTTTAGCCTCGGGAAGAAACCAGATAACCTGGAGGAAACCCATGGAGAACAAGGGGAGAACATACATACTCTGCACATAACGGCACACGAGTCAGGAATCGGACCCAGGTTCTTGTTTCTGTGAGGCACAGGTGTTGCCACTGCACCACCTTACCGCCTTGGCTGAACTGTGCGTGTGATATTCCAGGGTGAAGCTGCTAAGCCAGGCTTTCTGGGTCACCGAGGCTTGGAAGGTTTTCCCGTGAGTTTTACCAGCAAGGATAATTTGACCGTTGTTTTTATGGCTTGAACGAAGCTTGGAGAACAAGTTGCACGATTCCTTGGGGAGAATAACTACTCCTGTGCTCATATGCATGCAAAGTGAAGTTTGCTCCACGACTGAGCATGCATTAAAAAGTTCCCATTTTAAGACATGTTAAGAAAAGTACGTATTTTTTGTACAATTATGCATTTCGAACATTCATATATCGTTTTGTATTAACTCGTTTAAAAGTAAGTACTCCCTTTAATGTGCGTTATGTTGTTGTTCCGATTGCACATGTGCTATTGATTGGCAAACTTAAAAGGATAAACATCTCTTTGCCTTGCTTTCTCTGCAGGGCATACCCGGGACACCGGGAATGAAAGGCTCGATCGGAGAAAGGGTGCGTCACTTAAAATCAATAAAACAATTATTCATAATTATTTGCATGTTACATTCTTATTATTATTATTTAACACGCGACTGCATTCTATTTTTTTACGTCAAGGGAAGTACTGGAGCAGAGGGATCAAGAGGACCAGATGGTCCAAAAGGAATAACTGTATGTTTTCACTTTGTTCAATTACCGAAAATGTACTAATCACGTATTATGCTGTTTACTTTAGTCTGAGGTTATTTGGTGAGTGTGTCTCACATTACGCGGATATCTTCGTCAAGTGATCAAATTCTCATTGCCCCACAGGGAGACCAAGGCAATGCTGGCGAGAGGGGCTTTGAAGGTTTGCGGGGCCCTATCGTGAGTTCTGATTAAAACAAAATGCACAACAGTAACAAGGGTGACTTGACCAGACTGTGGCAGGAGCAGCATATGTTGAATGACTGAGCAGCCAAAGATGAAATCTCCTATTCCCAACGAAAATACCCACGGAATAGCCTTTGGAATGTTAGTTGATCTCTGAATAGCACCCATAAGGATGGGAAAGCCTGCCTGATGTGGATAGTGGCTGCATACGGCTTCATTTGCAGGACTTTCATTTCAAAGCAGTAGCCATACTGATCTAATCTCATTGGACCTGGGAGGCTAATGTGTCAAATGGACAAGGGCTTCTCACACAAAGAACCTTCAGAAAACTTGGATTAAATCTATTTTTTCGTCTTCTTCAGCGGAAACTCTAGAATTTCTGTTTAATACCCTTACTTTTGGTGATGAATAAAATAAGTATGACCCATTACTTATTCCCCATACTCAGGAAAAATCCACCTTTGTGAGACTGCTATCTGGAATTGATTAGTGTTGATTTTGCCACCAGTGCAGGTTTGCAAACACGATTGAGGAAACCATGAATGGAATGCTTCTTGTGCTTTCGTTTTCAACTCTGTGAAATTAATCTGGGTCTGTAAGTGACTAGAGGGCTATGCACAAAAGACTGAAATCTTTATGCTCATTTCAGGAGCAAGGTGATGCACAAATACCATTTGTTTGGCCAAAGAGCATTGGGTCTCACACAAGCACGCAGTGTTGTGTGTTCCAAGCTGCGTTACATTACCGCAGCAGTAAAAGCAAAGTTACAATTTTGATTTAAACAAATAAACTAGTTAAACATTAAGAAATACAAAATAAAGTATCTCTATGTTCCAAGGAGTATCTTTGTTAACAGCAAAAAGCCAACGGTTGAAATTCCATATCCTTATGGTATGGTGCCAGTCTTTCTAGTGGACCAACATAATTCGTGCCATTTTATGTCCTTCAATGGATTTCTAATACCTCTGACATTCAGTGTACAATCACGAGACAAAAAGCTATACACACCTCTGTTTCAATATATCAGGGTTGATTACTGTCATATTTGCATGGGCAAGATAAGCATAACAATACAAACTTTAACAGATCAGGGGGAAACACATCGTAGTTAAATTACATCCTGTTTTTTTAATTGAGAAATAAAATAAAGTAAATATATGAGCTTTTGGAAATTAATCCTTATTTTACAATTTTAGAATTTCACAAGCTCACAAAATCACTGACAATCTGTAAGATGGAGCTTTTATTTGACACGACTATATGCCTATGGGTAAAAAAATGTAAAAGTGAATGTGCCACTATGTTAAATAAGATATTATAAGAGACACAGTGCATGTTTCCATGCATCACTATTAACAGCAGAGTCAGTGAAATAAGCATTTTGTGAAACTTTCCACTAACAAGGTTTAGATATTTTTTGGGGGAGGAAAGACAGGCTTAGTTTTTTTTTCTCCAAATTATTCTGATGTTTTCTTGTGACATTTGTTTATGCTAGTTGGGCTGATTACAAGGTTAAGATGAAGCAGCTAAGGACGACACATTGATGTTTTAATCGGTATATTGTGTTAGGATGTCAAGATTAATTTTAATAATTGTATTTTTCTTAATTTTGGTAAATCAATTCATGAAGATAAAACTATCAAATATCAATCATTGGCAGGACTTCCACACGCACCTATGACTTCATATGTACACTATGTAATACATTGTTAAAAAAATGTATAAACATGCAAACTATAAATATGCATCAAAAATAGTTTAATAGACATTATTTTGTGTAATTTTGCATTCCATATTTTTCCCCAAATATCAAACACTCAATATACGTTCCATGCATATATACATGTATGGGATTTCAGTGGATTGGTGCAACATATTATGAATACAGAATTGTGTATAATGCAAACATCTGGTTACATTCATAGCATGTGTTTATAACACATCCATATATAACATTTGCATGCAAGACATGCGTACGTGTGCGCAAGAACGTACTAATTAATGTTCCATCGGATTACGCTTCAGCAATAAGACAAGTTGTGCTTTCGCAGGGGAAACTGGGCGGAGAGGGCCCGATCGGGACCCCTGGACAGCAAGGAAAGCCAGTGAGTGCCTCCGCCCACTATGAACGTCATTTGCCACTCACACAAATCACAAGCAAGTGGCAACACCAAGTTCAAATTGCAATCCACGGGATGTTTTTGCTAGCTTCGAACCGGCAGCGGAACTGGCACCCCCACCCACCCACCCCTTGTCATTACGCTGTAACCCGAGTCTCTTTGTTGCAGGGGCCTAGGGGTCACGTGGGTGCTGGGGGGCTTCCGGGCGCCCCTGGTCACACCGGAGAGAAGGGGCACCGGGTGAGAGCCCAACGCCTCGTCGGCCGCCCCCCCCAACGCTTCATCAAACACGCGTCCAGCGCTGCCAGCTGAGCACATGCCCCCAGCGCCCACGGGGAGAGTGGTGCCGCGAGACTGCCACCCCACTTCCTCGCCAAGTGCCTTGTTTGAGCACAGAAGTTTAAACAAAACGCAGCTAAAACACAAAGCACCGGCCCAAAAGCCACACGTGTCCACGGGATAGCAACCAACAGCACTATCAAGGTTGCATTGGATAAAAGTTGCTTGCAATGAGCAAGGCTATGTATGGGAGCTTGGAAAAGAGACGATGAGGATGGGAATTTCAAAGGCGAGCAGCAGGAGGGAAGTAGCAGTACGAGTTGTGGTTTGACCTCCAGTTTGGCAGTTGAAACACAAAGTATGGGATGAGAAAGAACAGTCATTCTGGCAGACCAAGTCCTCAACGTGGGTGGAGGAACTCAACGAGTGAAATTAACGTTCGCAAAGAAGTAGGGTTAGAAGAAGTAGGGATAGAATAGTGATGAAGGGATTCATAACCGGTGAGCGGTAATGTTCATCACGTTTTTATCAACTGGCCATTGCCAAGGCAAGTTGACGTGGAATTACAGCTCAGTACAATGCCACACATCTGACTGTCACACATCTGTCCTGACCAATTAACCTCCCACACCCATTGTGGCATTTGTGCAGAGTGTAACTGTCATGGTCTATAGGTGTTGCCAAATCCACCCTTTTCACACGCATCCCTCGTCGTCTTTATCTCGCATACATTTGCCTACCTCCAAAGTGCAGTAAAGCAATTTCCTGTGCTTAAACCGGCTTGTGATTCTTTTGATAAGCTATTTGTGAACAGTGGTGTAACCGCCATTTTCTATGTATGTTCACGTATCCAACCTTTTCACGTATCTGCCGATACCTCGGTCCCCAGCGAGTCGTGTATGGGGCACTGTGCTGCGTTATGTTGTAGATGTACAACTCGTGAGTGTTTCCTACCTTTTTTGTAAATTCGGGTCATGAGATTAGCACACAGTGGCACCAGATGCTGGTAAGCACATTCTCTGAATATTCACATTTTCAGAAACTAAAACACTTTTCATATTCCTCACGATGGTCATGCAGTGCAAACATTTCTATCTCATACTCGTCGATAAAAAGTAGAAATAGGAAGAAAAAAGTCACAACATTGCCATTGTGAGTTTAACACATAGGCTTTCACGACCAATATCATCCATAATAAAGATATTTTGGGTTAGATCGCGTAAATGTGTCGTTAAACCCGCTACCACCCGACACAGCCAACTAGTAAGGGTTGTCACGTAAACAGAACATGCCAATTCGTCACTAGTACAGCACACTGCTGTGTTATAGAGCAAAGCCACAACATTTACAATCTGAGTACGACGTTTCGTCAGTAATTACAACTAGCTTCATCAGGCGACAGGCAGATGTGTGGAGAAATCCTCCGAGAGCACACAAGTGTTGTCATCATATCTACCCCTCAAAATGGATGATATTGTGATAATTACTCATACCAGCAGTTTGTAATTTTATATCAATCTTGTGGCGAAAAAAATAAAATATATATTCCCAGTGTCATAATGGTGTTAAATACCACAATTGTTCACGTTTGCAATACAGTTAAGTTCCATCTGCATACTGACAATATAAGGGTGTAAAAAGATTTGGACTTAAACTTCAGCGACTTATAAATCGTGCCTTGCACCTACATGGACTAAGCACTTACGTTGTATGCGCGTCGTTGAATTTGACTGTACATCACCTAGGACAGCAGGTAGCATAGGCCAAGTAAAATGTAATAATACACGTATTGTTGACATTAGCATGAATAAAGAAAAAAAACCTGTTGTGTCAAAGTTACCTTTCAACTGCAACTGATATGCTTTAAGTCAAATGCCAGCTTTCAGGAAACAGGCGTTTATTTGTTCCTGTGAATGTTTTTTTTCTGCGTGAATAGGGCACAGCCGGGAAGCGTGGACGCAGAGGAGTGCCCGTGAGTGCTTCAGACTCTTACAGACAGCGCCAGATTACGTTAGATGGAGCAGGCCAGGGCAGTAATATGTGTGCGCCCCCCCCCCCCCCATTTACCGCTCCACCACCACCCATGCCTGCTGCCAAACACTGCATTGTCATTCAGCTACATAAATTCTGCCCTGAGTTTTTGTGATAGACGAATTGTAAAGCTAAAAGTTAAAAGGGACTTTTTTTTTGGTTCGGCACATAATTGGAAGTGATACCGTGGCTTTAATTACCCATGGGGTTTGTATCACATTGCTACAGGATTGCGTTTCAACCATTATAAAGCTGGCCATGTGGCTCAGAGGTCGAGCAAGTTGATTCCTGGTTGGTTGTTAACTCAACTCATCAACCCTCTGGGGTTGTTAAAGTGAGTACCACTTTGTGGGAAATTTAACAGTGGTTGTCCAACGAAGAGACTTGGCCCCTTCTATAGCAATCTGGGATGTCCACCACTGGCTGAAGGCTGTAAATAGAAGATGAGCACTGCCTCAATTCTAGTTTAAGCGCCAAATAACTTTTATCTTTAATCATTTATTTATTATAACACGGTACATATTTTGAGGACCCCTCAAAATCAAAGGCTCTGAGAGGATGAAGCCCCCAGAGCTCCAGCATTAACCCGCACCTTCGATTAGCACGGTTGGCTCCGTACGGTGCAAAAAAAAAGCACAATTCCTCCCTGCTGCGAGGAATTGTGCACTTCAGTTGGCGGTCGACATCAGAATTGGACCGCGACGCTCAAAGGAATGGCCCCACCCCTGTGGTCACACAAATTACGCGAGACGCCGGTGTATGGCAGCAACAGAAGTTCATGCGAATGCTGTCGCAAGAGGTCACACGTTTGGCGCAACGGTCCTTCGCTGACTGTGCGTGATGATTTAATGATTGAGAGGATGCTCAATTCAACAAATAGCGTTCCACATTGTGGTAGGTCACATTAACTGTGCTGTACTTGTTTTTCTCACCAGGGCCCAGTTGGCGAAGGTGGCATCACGGGAGAGAGAGGAGACACGGTATCGCATTGCGTGCAGCAGACGCCGTTTCACGTTTTTAGGATAGCTATCGTTTTAATTATTAATGGTTTTTCCATATTACATTGCCTCCGTGACGCAGATCTTTTCTTAAAAGGGGACTGCTGGTTCAACATAAAGGATTCGTATCTCTCTGATGTATGGTTCACTGTGGCCATCATTCCTCACTTGTCTAAGCAGGGAGACACTGACATTGACAAAATCGTTGACACATTTAGGCTGGCATTGCATTTTAATTACCTCTTTTAATTCCCGGTGTATCACATTGTCTTGATTGTTAATGCACGAAGCTGCATTATTTATGATTTTTCCTTAAAACAAGACAGTTTGTTAATGCAGTCTTTTATCCTTGACCTGGAGCGATATACTTTGACAACTGTGTAAGAAACCAAGACTTGTAATGAGTGCTTGTGAACAAAAAACTCGCAAAAGTATTCAATTAAAAATACGAATCTTTCATTTAAAAAAATAGATTTGTAATTCAGAAGATGTTTTCCATACTGTGTATGTAGCGATTCATGGAATAAAATCGATTCTTATTTGTACTATAAATCTATCAAGTAATGTGTGCAAAATTACATTATTTACAATGTATAGAAATCGTATATAAATTGTATCTTTAGGCCAATGGGACAACTGGGATAGAATTAACGGCACAGACAAATACAAATGAGATGGCACAAACAAGAGAAAACATATTTGATTCATGAAATCACCGGGGAGGTGAATAATTACATACCTACGATATACTAAGTATGTCTATTGTCACATTTGCTAAATCTCAAAATCTCAAACAGATTGTGTCAATGTACTAAATTATGCAGATGTCCACAATGAATTAGGCCTGCTTATAAAATATTAAATGGCTTAAAAATAGCAACTGTAGTAGCAACCATGGAGGAGGGAAAGAATCGCCTGGTTATATATTGGATAAACTACATTTGGATTATGATGGATAACAACGGTGTAACCACTGCACCCCTCTCTCCCACCCATACTTTTGACAGGGTTTTGCTGGAAGCAAGGGATCAAAAGGAGAAGTGAGTATAATTGCCACGCGACCTTTTTTGAAACCAATTAACTGCACAAGCAGAACCCACTTAACACCACGCTGTCGGGGTCTCATGCATGCAAAAAGGGGGGCATTTAAATCGGTGAAAATAATTTGACCACAATGCCAGGTGTCACGTTGCGCTGTGACTTGGCATGACAAATTACACAGATGCATTTGTTTACACGGAAGCTTTCCTCTCTAGGTCTCAGGAATTCAATGACTGTTGTGGCGCTTCTGACTTGCATTGTGCTTCACTGTCCAGTCGCACGTCCTCACGACATACACATTTAATTTAATGAATAATAGCTTCAGTTATTTCCCCGTGGAAAAAAAACAAACTCACCCACTCATAAAACATACGAATAAAATGTACATTTGCATGGAGAGAAAAAAACATCTACATTAACGTTTCCAACTTTCACCAGTAATTTTTTTTATTGAAATGTATACAAGTGATTACAAAATAACAATCTAAATGAGAACCTTATGTGCGGAGAGCACCCAAGTTAATACAGGAGCGGCTCAGGAGTGATTCAAATTCAGTTACAGTATCTATGCTGCATACTGATGGAAGGTGTGTGTGTGCATTTAAATTAACGTAACAAAATAGTTTGCAACCAGTCTTCACGAATTCACATTGATCGCCACTATAGGTGGAAACAATGTTTAAAGCCTGGATTTTGGTGGTATTTATTATTATTCTTTGTTTTTTTTGGTAAAGTCACATAAATAGAAACCATATTTTTTAATATTTTATTTTTATTTTTTTTATTGTTGTTTTTTTCTATCTACGTGACTACAGAAAGAACCAAAGAATATAAATTAATGCAGTCACGAAAGTTTTAAGTCAAAATGTATTTATTATTATATAACATCAGAGCCATGTGGCGCAAGTAACATATGCCTCGCTCTGTATATTAAGAGATTTTCAAGTATTTTACCACAGCCTTGACTGCTGCTAAGTGACATGGAAGCAGATTTAAAGAAGAAAAAATTCTCATACATATGCAATATGAGACGCAATAATATATCGTCTCCCACAATATACTTAGCCTATAATCCTTCCCTCCTGGATTAATCATAATGAATTCCACTTAGTGCCATAGAGCAATGATGCTGCCACAGTGGTGTAATGGGGAGCATAATTGATTTGCAATCCGGAGGTCGTCGGTTCGATCCGCTCTCCTGGTGTGACAATTGAAACAGTGACGCGAGTTTCCTGAATCCCCTCCTCTGTCCACCCAAGCAATAGAAATGTGTACACCACAACCCAGCCTGTGCAAGTCACGTGTGGTGGAGTAAATTGTGGGTAGTCCCACCACTTCAATGATGTGTGCCCAGCGTGAAGAGTAGGTCAAATACGATCTAGAAGTGCTATCCACAGGTCACCTTAGAGTTACATGTGTAAGTGCTGAGCGCAGTGCTGCTCATCTCAGTCAATAAATCAATCCTTATTTTACGTGCCAATATCGCCCACAATGAAGGAGGCATCAGTGTACATTGCAAAGGAACGGGAACGGTACTGGGGGCAGAGAGCACTCAGCGGCTAACACCGACCGAGCGAAGTAAATTGCAACCGCGCGCAAGATAAAGTCAAGCCGTGCACAAACGAACAACATAAGAAAGTTTAAGTAGTAAATACAAAATAAGTAGAATAAATCAAAAGTAAAGGGACGGTCTTCATTTAAAATGTCATACATTTTCACGGGAAAGCTCGTCTGAATTGTACTCCCTTGAATCGTCTGTACGTCCTTGAACCCCGGCATGCGCGCTCGCCGCGGTTGCGTTGCCCGTGTAGGTCGGTGCCCGTGGGGACGCGGGCGCCCCAGGCAGAGCGGGCCACAGGGGGCGAGTGGGGCAGCTCGGGCTGCCGGGGCCCAGGGGAGTGGTGGGGGAGGAGGGAGAGTCGGGGGCCCCTGGTATCGCCGGCCGCCCAGGCCCCCTGGTAAGGCATGGAAATGGGGGTTGGGGGGGGACATTCTCTGCCTTCATTGGAGATGAACTCTGTGGGTAATTCATAATAGAGGGGGCTTTTTTGGGGGGTTAGACCACGTAAATATATAAATGTGTCGTTAAAGCCACCACCACCCGACACAGCCAACTAGGAAGGGTTGTTACGAAAACAGAACATGCCAATTCGTCACTAGTACAGCACACCGGTGTGTTGGAGAACCAAGCCAAAACATTTACAATCTGAGTACGACGTTTCACCAGTAATTACAACTAGCTTCATCAGGCGACAGCTATATTTGTGGAGAAGTCCACCTATTTCGTTCCATATTTAGAGGCGTAGATGTGGTTACCACACTTCTGCGCTGTTGTGCAAAGTGGGGGGGGGGGGTGAAATTGGTCGCGAAAGCCTACATGTTAAACTCTGTGGATAATGTGAACGACGCGTCATGAACTGGAGTAAATGAATAATCGCTTCACCAGGTGTGATGGACCACGCCTGAAATCCAGAAGCTTGAAAGAAGGGTGGGTGAGAAGGTTGCCACCTCTGAGGTACAGAAAATATCAGGGACAATGTTAGGAAAGACACATATCTCACAATACTGGAAGAGAAGCAACTGACAAACACCAGGAAGCTTCAATGTCCCGGGAAAATGTTTCATTTTCCCCAGGACAGTTTTCTCCAAAAGATGAGGATCTTTGGAAAACCAGGGCAGGTGGCAACCTTAGTGGATCACAGAGGGATGGGTTATATTTAGAGTTACCCCCTTGCTTATTGCAAGTTTACTCTGGGCCATTTAGTTTCCTCCCACATAACAAAGGAATAAAATCAGTTTGACTCTCAACACAGAACCCTACTAATAGACCTGCAGAATTAAACTTTGCTCAGTAAAACAAACATTGAAAATTACGTTTCATTATGTGTCACTATGAAGAATGTGCTGGCTATGATGTGTACATGGAATACGATACAGCATTGCTAAATATTTAAATCATTTTAGACAGTAGCTAACGATGTATCTTATATTTTTCCATTTGAACAGGGGAATCGGGCAAGTGAACTGCACATCCGTGAACTGTGCACCGACATGATAACAGGTGATTTAATTTTGAAAAATACTCCTTGCATTGTTACGTCATCTCGTATATGATTCACCACATTGACAACTGTACAACTGTGCAACACCAAACGTACATCGGCATCAACAGCCATTTTCTATCCACTGCTGCGGCGACGCGGCCCAGCTGCAGTGCTGTGTTCACTGCTTGTTGCAGAGCTTCACGGTTCCATTAATACTGTGGTGTGCAATAACAATACTACCACCGATTAATACTGCAGTGTGCAATAACAATTCTACCACCGATTAATACTGCGGTGTGCAATAACAATACTACCATCGCATGCCATCTGCTTCATAGTGGATGTTAATGATCCACTGACGTTATTCGCAAGAGCAGACCATTGTGTGCCAGATTCACAGGCAACATTTTAAAAATTCTAAAATTACCCACAACTTACTCAATTTGCGCTCGGCGTAGCGATCTTCACCACCTACTGGCAGACTAATGTCCCAGGGTCCTCTTGCAAATGCGACACCTATCCTGGTCTCTTGACTTCTCACCTAGTTACACAAAATAAAATTGAGCCTTGCAGGCTGAAGGCCTTCCCATGCTGCCACCATCCCTCAGGGTCAATCTTACTCTTGCACATGATCTGATCTCATGTCTCCATTATCTGCCTGGCATATTCTCTCCTTTAGCTGCCATTCCATCAGCAGTCTCCTCTATTCTTCACATCTAGCAATGTGCTCTGCTCAAGCCCAATTATATGTAAAAGCCCTGGAACAATGCATTACTGAATGAGGGCCTGCCCATACCATGCGGTTGCAGACATTGGAGTGAGCACCCAGATGTCGGTGACCTCTTTGGGGGTGGGGGGGGGTATTTAAGTTGGTGGGACAAGGTAAGAACACACCTTGGGGGTCAGCCGTTGACTTTGCAGGAGCTGAAGACTCGAGCATAATAAAAGGAGTCATGGTGAGGTATGGTAGCATCAATGGCAGTGGTTGTGATGACCTATTGACCTTGACAATGTCAGCAGAATAAGCGTTTGTGTTGTTGCACTTTCAGAACAGGTGAACCAGATTGCTCTCAGCATGCGGCGCCAGAGTCGGGGCACGACTCACCTCCCAGGACCTCCAGGCCCCCCGGGCCCTCCAGGCCCTCCAGGGGCCACTGGGCTGTTTGGTATGCGAGGGGTGCGTGGCCCTCAGGGCTTTGAAGGATCCTACGGAGTCATGGGTGAAACTGGACCAAAAGGTCAGTGGATAACTGCATTGCTTCATTTAGTCTATGTTCATGCAACAATATGTCCATGATGACTGCGCAGGTTTTTGTGGTTGTTCAGTCGAGCTCTGCGATTCGTTTCCAGGTTGTACCGTGTGTTGTTCAGCATGATGGCTGACGCTTCTCTGCACGAGCGAACTGAAGAAGTTTCCAGCATGCGGAGCAAAATATCAGATATCATGCTGAAACAACCACGTGTCGTACAAGCCAAAGACACACTGGGGAGCTCACAAAATATATTGTTAATTTCAATGCTGTGATTTGTTTAATTAAATGTAACTTCGCTCATTTACCAGGGAATTGAGATTGTCTGCCCGTTTTGCAAGAAAAATCTAGGTAATGTTAGCTGTGTCGTGACAATAATATCAATGCCAGTATTTAGATGTTCAAGAAGATGCACTTCGCCTGGTGCACTGGACTATTCCTCTGAAATATTTAATATTTTTTTCTCCATCTGCTTTGAGCAGTTACTGCGTTTTTTAAATGCTCTGTGGATTGTACTTGGTACCTAAAGGACTCAACCTTCAAATAATAACAATAACAAAATTTACTTTAGTGTAAATTACAGAATTGGTTCACGTAACTATCAAAGTATGATTTTTAATGTTGTACTAAAGTACAGTACTGTAATTCCAATAAACTCTTCAAAATTAGGTCTCACCAAAACAAAACACTGTTTCATAAATACAATTTAATTTGCAACGATACTAATGTATAATTTGTATCATTGGGTGGCACCACAGTGGCAAGATGTGAACTACCTCGCCTGGTATACAGGAGGTTGTGAGTTCGATACCGACCCTGATGACACCTGTATATGTGGAGTTTGCATGTTCTCCCTGTGGTCGCGTGGATTTTTATCTGGGTCCTCCGGGTTTTCCCTACACATCTATAAATATGCGTTTAGAGTATTTGGCTCTGTAAGATTTCCACATGATAAGCCACTTCGTTGAGCTATCATTTTTGGCTAGATCGCTTCTGAAAACGAGCTACATAGCTCAGTGGTCCTTACCTGATAAAATTAAAATAGTTTAGTTTCGTGGAAATATGCTTACCTGCCAATGCGTAGAGTATCTCACACCAAGCATTTACACAAATGGAAGGAGTAAAATTCAAGGCAAAACTTGGTTTGTTATTGAGAGATGCTCCTGTTGCGTGTGATGCTCAGTGTCCGTCACAGACCCGGCTTGTCAATTATGTTTTGCTGTTGTTTAGGTTTTCTTGGGGATAAAGGAGACAAGGGCTCTCAAGGGAGGGCTCTCTTGGGCTACATTGGTGTGCCAGGGCCAAAAGGTACAAGATCTTCCTTCCTAAATACCTTGACATTAATCCTTCCATTGGGATATACATCGTATTGCTGGTATGTGCTCACATTGTGTATTTAATTACGGCGTCAAATGTTTTAGTTTTGAGGTGGTCCAGTGGATCATGGGTCAGATATATAGCTGGCACTGCTGACACCGTGGGTTCAAATCTGGGCTGCTTATCATGATTATACTGAATTCACAAGTGTAGCAAGTTTATTGTCTCAACCTGGTGGTCACCAATGACCACCGCACATGCAACAATCACATTTAGTTGTTGTTGACACTTAATGTGACAAAACAAAATAAAGGGGACAAACACCCGATTTGAAATCCTATCTGCAAATTGACTCCACTGAATTTGCTGCACTAATCCACCTATCCGTGGAAAAGTTGTGCAGGATGGGACAAACTGCAGATCATCACGGATAACAAGAGTTTTCACAGACTCTATAGGTCTTTCGATTTAAAGCTTTCGTGACTGCAGGGATTCATCTTCTTGGTTCTTTCGGTAAAGTCACGTAGAAGGGAAATAATAAAATAATAAAAATTCAGCATAATAAAACACAATTCTCACGACGTTTCGGCCACAACGCAAGCAGCCGTCCTCAGGTGAAGAACAGGTCTGTCGGAAAGACATTCAGACGCTGTTTTTCCGACAGACCTGTTCTTCATCTGAGGACGGCTGCTTGCGTTGTGGCCGAAACGTCGTGAGAATTGTATTTTATTATGTTTTATTTGTATTATTTTATTATTTCCCTTCTACGTGACTTTATCGAAAGAACCAAGAAGATCTATAGGTCTTATCTTGATTTGATCTTGATTAGTGCCTGTGGATAATTTAAGTCACAGGTAACGGGGTGGTGGAAAAGAAGAGTTTTACTGTCCAGCTAATTATATTTTTTTGTAATATTTTGTACTCGCAGGTACACCTGGTCCGACTGGGGAGAGTCGACCTGGGACGGACGGGTCTCACGGGGATTGGGGGTTGCCGGGCTCTGCCGGCCGGCTTGGTTCCACAGGGGCCGTGGGCTCTCCTGGGGTCTGCGACAACTCGGGGTGCATCCCACAGGCGCCACCGCACATTGTCATGGGCAAACTTGGCAGCGTGAAGGGGCCTGGAGGCACGGGGCCCTAGAGACACGGCCACCACCAGCATCATCAACTGGCTTTGTGTGAAGGGAATGCGCTTTTCACTTGAATACAAATGGTGTATGAGTGACAACAGCAACAGCAGTGGCTGCAATTTACCAATAAGTGCCGGTGATGCCCCACGGTGCTTATGCCAGGATAGCTATACTTTGAAGCCAAATGCAAAAGAAAGGGTCACTTACAGGAGTAAAGAGACACAAATAGATGTTATTGAATAACGGAGGTTACTGGCAAATGCATTATCGGCGCTCCATGCTGTGTCAGCTTGCTGTGTAGTAGCTAGTAACTA
This sequence comes from Lampetra planeri, assembly GCF_965212315.1. Classification (NCBI taxonomy): domain Eukaryota; kingdom Metazoa; phylum Chordata; class Hyperoartia; order Petromyzontiformes; family Petromyzontidae; genus Lampetra; species Lampetra planeri. The sequence goes on from NC_136120.1 coordinate 5,512,491, forward strand.
CTATTTTTATTTTTTACCAGGGAAGGTCCACTGAGCTATATAGCTCTTTTAACGAAGCGACCTGGCCACAAATGATAGTTCAATGAAGTGGCTTATCACGTGGAAATTTATAGCAGCCAAATACCCTCAGCGCACGTTTCCAAATGTGGAGGGGGAAAAAAATCCAGAGGATCCGACAATAATGCAAGCGACCACGGAGTGAACATGCCAACTCCAAATATACATCGGGCGTCAGAAACTTCTCGACACTGGTCATTGCTTGTGAGCATTGCTCCCTGCCTCCTGTTACTAAATAATGGCTATTTCAAGCTGCCCGGTAGCATCTCGCATAAACCACCTCCACAGAAGCCTTTTCTCTGACACTGCTGGTACCAGCCAGTGGAAAGGCCACTTGAGCTCTAGGCATGCCCGTTTACCCCCCTTTACATGTAAATACGTAAAAGCCGCTGAAGTGTGCAGTGATTGGGCGCATGGGTAACATGAGCCTGCCAATCCAGCCTTGCTTTCCAAGGAGTTCACGTACGTCTTGCCCAGATTCTTATGGTTCACATGATATCCTCACACAATCCACGCTTCTTTTAATTTCAGGGCGAGATTACAAAAGGTTTTTGGGGGGAAGGGATTACTTTTTAAACTCCCATGCCTCCATTTTAAGGTTTGTACAAAACGTGTTTTATTTTAATCATATTAAAACAAACTTCTTTCTACTAAATTTTTAATTATGAATAGCACAACATATATGTAGTTTATTTGTAGCAATCATTAGTGAAAATAACAAAAACGTGTTTGTGTGTGTGCATAATTAACACTCCTGGTAAACGTTCATACCTTCTCAATCTCAACAAATCAGTATACATCATGGGACCTTTTTTGCCAGTACCAAGTTATGATGATAGGTTTTCCCCTTTTTTCTGGCAACAAAACAGGTGTTAAGATGTTAAAACACCAACTGAAACCTTTTACAAGGAATCATGTCTGCATTAACCACAATGCTTGTGGTCAGAACGCAAACAAAAAACACACTGATAATATATGCATTGTCTTTGAAACTGATTGGTCCACACCAGAGATAGAAAGAAAGACATAACGCTGTCTCTGGTGTGGATCAATCAGTTTCAAAGGCAATGCATAAATTAACAGAGTTTGTTTTTTGTTTGCATTCTGACCACAAGCATTGTGGTTAATGCAGACATGATTCCTTGTAAAAGGTTTCAGTTTGGTGTTTTAACATCTTAACACCTGTTTTATTGCCAGAAAAAAGGGGAAAACCTATCATCAAATCAGTATACAATGATACTTTCTGAATTATATGAAGTTTACATTTGAATTGTCACTCGAATTTGCAAACACAAGCCTCGTGAACGTATCCCGAATTTCTATTACTCATAACGTAACACATTGAAGGGGACTTTGGAAAATTAGGTGAACACTTAGAAACCGATTTACAATTAGGATGCATTATACATGAACGAGCTGATGCTTGTATACTATGCTGTATTTATTATTTAAGGTATTAACAGCTCATAAGAAAACACATTACTGCTTTGTTCACGATGAGTTTGAGTCTTCATGTGTCACAGATGGAGTGGTAGTGTGTTGTGACCGTGTTTTGCATTGAACTGTAGTGATGCATCATGTGATGTCGTGTGGGTTTTCAATAAAGAAGATTCTCTTTTATACAACCAAACGTTCATTGCGATGCATTCACCTTCTTTATGGCGCCACTGAAGCAACCACACATTAAATGTCTACATTGTCAACACACTGATTATGCCATTACATGTATGTGTCTTGTGATCAGGTTACAAATTCGTCTCGCAGTCAGGGGTCCCCTCAGTTCTTTGCAGGGTTAATACAATGAGTATTACCACCTTGTGAGGGCTAAACATTGCTTGTCCTGTGAACAGCTCGTCTGAACCCATCATAGGAATGTGAAGTTTGCACCGCTGACTGAGGGCTATAAATAATAATAATAGTTCAATTTGTAACGCGCGCAAATTTGCAGACGTAGTGGCCGCAACTCAGAGGCGCGGAGCCAAGCTCAGAGTCGCTCAAAAGCATGATTGTAGAGGTGAGTTTTTAAGTCTCTCTTGAAGGAGGCGATTGAGGTGATGCTGCGAATGTGCAGAGGGATATCGTTCCAGAATGTTGGGGCTGCCACCGAGAAGCGGCGCATAGACATGACAATCCTGGATCTTGGTATCAAGAGGAGGTCGTGAGTCGCGCTGCGCAGGCATCTGCCGTGTGCTGAGCTGCAAGTTGTCAATAATGAAGAAAGGTACGGCGGGCAGGCGGATATGAAGGCATTGTGGCAGAGGCAGGCGGTCTTGTATGTGACCCTACTGGCGATGGGGAGCCAGTTGAGAGCACGGAGACAAGCTAGTGAGTCGAGACGGGGATGAGTGTGGGCAATGACGACGCGTTCTAGGTTATTTTGTAGTCTTTGAAGTTTCTTTAGGTTGCCAGCGGAGGTCCGGACTAGGACGGAGTTGCAATAGTCAAGGCGAGACCCAACTATGCAACATGCCAATGTGTTGGCAATTTCAGTAGAGATGAGAGGACGTATGTGTCTAAGAGCCTTCAGGTGAAAGTTACATGAGCTGATGATATGGTTGGTTTGACGGTCAAAGGATAAAGTTGAATCTAGGATGACACCGAGGTAGCTGAAGTGGTCGGTAAACTTGATGCTGTGACCGAAGATGTGTATGTGTTGGGGAGTGCTGCTGAATTGAGACGTTGCTTGGTACCTAACATGATGGCCACTGACTTTTTCGGATTAAGGGCTAGGTTGTGTGCAGTGAACCATTGTTGCACGGCGGTGGTACATTCCGAGAGCTTCTCGAATCCAGATGCATTGCTGGAATCGATGGCGGTGAATAGAATCATGTCATCCGCGTATGAGTGATGCTTAACACCAAAACTTGCAATGAGCCGGCCGATCGGGGAAGTGTAGGCTGTGAAGAGCAGGGGACCTAGTACAGAGCCCTGGGGAACCCCGCATAATGCTGTTGTTTCAGGCGATGTGGACATGCCCACCCTGACTGAAGATTGCCGGTCAGAAAGGTACGAGGCTATCCACTTAAGTGCTGAGCCGCATATACCGAAGTCGGATTTCAGAAGGGAAGTAAGGAGCGAATGGTTGATGGTCTCGAAGGCTGACGAAATGTCCAGACTTACAAGTGCAACAGTTGAGCCGGAATCAATGATCGTTAAGATGTCATCGAGCACTCTAGTGAGTGCTGTTTCTGTGGAATAGTTTTGACGGTAAGCTGACTGGAAGCAGCAGTAGTTTGCGGAGGAGGTGATGTGTGGTTTTAGCTGGGCAAGGGCTAGTCGTTCAAGGAGTTTAGAGAGGTTCGAGAGGTTAGTGATGGGACGATAACTAGATGGGTCATTCGGATCTAGACTTGGTTTCTTTAACAAGGGAGAAACCAGGCCATGTTTTAGGTTGGACGGAAAACACCCTGAAGAGAAGGAGGCATTTGCGATGTTCCTGATCATGATGGCGAGTTCTGGAGCACATTGCTTGAACAAGGAACCTGGGAGCACGTCGTGTGGGTTTTCAATAAAGAAGATTCTCTTTTATACAACCAAACGTTCATTGTGATGCATTCACCTTCTTTATGGCGCCACTGAAGCAACCACACATCAAATGTCTACATTGTAAACAGGGGCGGTTTCTTCATTAGGGCGATTGGGCGACGCACCACCAATGTCATTCAACCACAGAGTCACGCTAGCCGTCACTGTGCCTCTGGATATAGTCCAATCAGCGTCATGCTACGTTCTGTGGAGTACCGCCTCTTTTTGGGCGATTTCCCTCCAGCTGAGAATCGCCCCGAGTGGTCCCATAGACTTACATTCAACGGGGGCGCTGCAATGCATTCTCTATGGCTTCCGGGAGGGCTCGCCCTAACGTGCTTACGTCATCATACGTGCTTACGTCATCATACGTAAGCACGTTTCATCCAACAATATAATTTGTCGCCACCTAGTGGAATCTTTAATAAAAGAAACTTGAGTGGTTTATTTTAATAGTGAGTATAGAAACAAACAAGATGTATTGTAAGAGTCACTTTATTTTTCATTAATATTAAAGAAGTGAAGTTGCCTTTACATGCTTAAGCTGTTAATTTATCCATTGCATGGGTGGACCTTATCCTTATCAATCATCCAGACATTTGCCCCCCCTGAGAGATTTTGCATGAGTCGCCACTGATTGTAAACACACTGATTATGCCATTACATGTATGTGTCTTGTGATCAGGTTACAAATTCGTCTCGCAGTCAGGGGTCCCCTCAGTGGTATTACCACCTTGTGAGGGCTAAACATTGCTTGTCCTGTGAACAGCTCGTCTGAACCCATCATAGGAATGTGAAGTTTGCACCGCTGACTGAGGGCTATAAATAAGAGATGAGTACGGCCCAATACTCATTTGAATGGGAAATTAATTTGACTTTTTGGAGGTCAGTGGAAATAAGCTGATGCTTGGAATGAATAATTTAATCCTCGTTTTGCTCTTTAGGGTAATTGAGTTTAGCGGCAGAACAAGTGCTCACAAGTACCTGTCCAGGCTGCAGATCTTTGAAGAGAGATCCTGGCCTGCACCATGGAAGCTTGAGACTGCTTACTGAGCCAAAGCTCAACTTTTACACCAATGACATCACCTCCTGATTATCATATCAGCCAACGATGTTTAATGCTTCTGCAAAATGACAAACAATAAAGGAACTCGTATCATTCTAGATTTGAAGTTTTCGTGACTGCAAGGATCCATACTCTTTGGTTCTTTCGGTAAAGTCACGTAGGTGAAAAAATAATAAAAAAATCATGGGAAAAAATAAGAATAAAATAAAAAAATGTTAGGTTATTTTTGATTTTATTTTAATTTTATTCTTATTTGTTTATTTTTATTTTATTACTTTTATTTTTTTTTCACCTACGTGACTTTACCGAAAGAACCAAAGAGGATAAACTCTTATAACAACATTGGCGTTCTTGGGTTTGTGCAGCTGCATTGCTGATTCAGGAGCCTGCACTCGTTCTCTGCAATGTCGACGTTTGTTTGCCTTAGCGCTTTGTTGTTACCACTGAGCTCACGCACCACGCATCTCACGTGTAACATTGCCAGGGAACTGGCGAAACGGTATCATGCGGGTAACAATTCTTCTTCTTGGTTCTTTCGGTAAAGTCAAGTAGAAGGGAAATAATAAAGTAATAAAAAAAATAATAAAAACATTGATTTTTTTTATTTTATTATGCTTTATTTTATTATTTAATTACTTCCCTTCTACGTGACTTTACCGAAAGAACCAAGAAGATGAATCCCTGCAGTCACGAAAGCTTTAAATCGAAAAAATGCAATTATTATTACTTTGGCAATTGCATTATTTAAACAAAGTGCTCGCGAGCATACAGTCGTGGATGTTGACTTCAAATGATATCCATAATGCGGGGGCGTGCCTGCCGCAGTTTAGGAGCTAGTTGCTGACGAGAAAACCAAAGCGTAAATGGTCTCCATGCTCAGACAACAGGCGTTACTTTATTTCCTATGACAGCCTTGAGACAGTAGCGAAAATTCCACATTTCTATGTCAGGGGCTGTTATCTCTAAAGGTCAACCAATGCTGTAGAAAGTTCTGATATGAATCACCGTGAGTGGCTCTCGAAATGGAGGCGGAAAGTCGATTTTAATGGGGTCTAAATAATACAAGAGGTTCGATAGCCAGCAGCTGTGAGGTTATGGATTTCTGTTGAATAGCAAAACACATTTCGCAAGCAATGGTTTCTTCGTGGGAATTCCCACTTATTCTAAACAGATGTATTCAAATGTATTTTCAAACATTTCAATCACACACACAACGGATTCATATACCCTTGCAAATTCTGGGAGAATATTAGAATATGAGGAAGCATTGAGTTCTGCAAAAACTTATGTTACCCGTGCCCATAATCTTCTTATTGTCCACCATCATCCGCAATTTCAACGATGGAATGATGTCCAATTACCTACTTATTATCAGCTGATTGTCTTTTCCCCATGGACAAGTAGTGTAGTTGCGAATAACCCCACGGAAAATAGGATCCACAATATTGGTCTCCATATCATGACGGATAATTGTTCTCCTGTCCTACATTGTGCCCGGCATGGAAGCTTCTCTCACATTATCTCAGTTGGGACGGTCAGCTGATACACCACATCATGGCTATACCGTACTGGATTCCCATTGGCCATTGTTAAAGCCCCAAAAATAAGCGGTTAACTTTGCAAAGGAGGCCGAGGCTCGCTTACCTGTATGACATACCTGGTTTAGACAGTATTAGATTTGGTGTTTTGTGAACCACAATACCTTGTTGATCTCGTCAAGGATCATAAACCATCACACGAACTCCGGTCACTCTCGCAGCGGATTTTGTCTAGTCATCGAACAAAGACGGACACTGCATTGCGCACTTTCAGATGCGCTTCTGCAGCCGTCTGGAATGCTCTTCCTTCCGATATTAAGAAGCCACTGGAACAATGCACCTTTACATGTCGATTGAAATCTCATTTCTTTAGAACTGCTTTTTTGTCTATAGTTTGTCGTCCTTTCCCCCAACCTCCGATTAGCACGGTTGGCGACGTACGGTGCAAAATAAGTGAACCATACATGCATTGTGCCCCACAGGCGTCCCACTGCACGGAGAGGGATGACATGCACCAAGATAAACGTGGGTTTGAGATGGCAGGAGCGAGCTGTACCCGCCCGAAGCAGCAGGGCGTCGTTGATTAAAAATTCCAATCCGTCTTCAGTCGGGCATAACTGTTGAATGTGCCTTTGTTAAAGCACAGCTCATTCCATGGCTTAACAGTACTGGGAGGAGGAATTGTGTCGTTACAAGGTGACACGGCCTCACGTTGCAAACAAGCTGTGCACCATTGGACGAACGCTATTTTAAAATGTGTTCACCGCGTACACATGCCACGATATGTATGCTGAATATTGCTACTAACTTTGTCAGATTGTATTGCAGCTGTAATTTCAGCAAACAAGGACAAGTGTTTGATTTGTTAACGAACACTCCACAGTATTTTAGAAAGCAGTGTTAAGACTGACCAGGTGGCTCAGCTGTGGAGGGAACAGCTCGCAATAGGAAGGCTGCAAAGTTCAAAACCTGGTTAGTTGGTTGGCTTGACCCATCATCCCGCTGTACTCAGTTCAATGAGTACCGCTTTGTGGGAGACGTTAACATTGTTTGTGCTTCATATAGACGCACCCCTGCCATATGAATGTCCACCACTTAACTGAGGGATGTGAGCGGATGAGCACCGCCGTAATGCTCATTTGAATAAGGCATCACTCTGACTCTTTCGGCTGTGTTTAAATAAGTACAACTGTGTTATATGTGAGCTCGTCTATATTTTGTAAAAGTGTATTCGTTGAAAAAAGAAGTCACGTTTTTTTTCTTTGTTGCCAACTGTTTCCAGCACAGTAGTTTCTGAGAGATCATGCATATCTATCAGTACTTGTGTGATATCATATATGCTCTCATTTGAGTCATTGCAAAACTTACATTTAGGAAAGTTTTTTTTAATTTTACAGTCATTGCAGAAATTGTCAAACCATAAAATGTCGGTCTAATGTAAAATTGGCCACGCAACTTTGGTCATTCATTTTACAATTCCATTAGCCACATTTCCAAAAGCTCATGGTTGTCTAAGCAGATTAAATATTGGGCAAGCTTAATTATCTGGTCCTGGATATGTCAGCCCAATGTGTAAAAAAACCTGCAGGGAGTCAACAGCCAAGTAGCTTTGTGGTGGGGTAAAGTGTGAGCAGCCTTTGTCCAATGTGCCAGTTGCAGCTAGCTTTAATACATGTACAGAAGGCACACTGTTCTTTATATGACGCCTAATGTGTCTTGATGTTTCAACAAGTAGCCAGTTATAGCCGCAGTGATTTGCAAGTGTGGTGTCTTGTATTTGATGGGTCTCTTTCTTAAAGGCGTATACCACCATCTTCTGGTGAAGAGTAGATATTTTCCAGAGAGCACTATGAAGTGACAGAATGAAGGTGAGTACATTGGATCTAATGCCGATCTCGACACAATTGTGGTCCTTTCGCATGAATAATATGAATAAAAGTGGAAACGCTGAGTAGCAATTTGTCGCTTTAGAAATCTGTAGAAGCATGATAATAATTATCGATGTGCTTGTTGTTACTGCTGTGATTACTGAGCAACATAACGCCACGGATTCACAACTGCGATTTGACCAAGTTACATTGTTATTTTGGATTAAAACAGTTGATCTGAATTTTTACCTTTCGGTGTCCCTTTGACCTTACAGAAATTCGTATTTTCAGTTGTATGCAAGGTTTATTTATTTTTTGCGATTTTCTTTAGAGGTTGTCCTGAGTACAAGACGGCCATTCCGTATTTTATTTTGAATAAAAAAAAATCAAACTGATCAAAAAACTTTAGCTTACATTTACTCAGTTTTTAAATCAGTACATTGTCGCCGATTATAATTATGATTTTAAAATGCATGAGTGGAGATTCAAATAAGTTAATTAACTACAGCGGTATGGTCAGAGTAGCATAATTCATGGTCTGTTATTACCAATGTTACATAATCCAGGCTGATTATAGCCATATCACTGTTGCAGTACCAAGGGCGGTGTGAGTTTAAGTCCCAGCTTCGGTCAACTAAGCACAATCATCCTGCTTGAATACCCAGAATTTAGCACCACTTAATGGAGCATGCACAATGGTTGTATTGTGGAGAGACTGGTCCCTGTCATTAGGACAGAAGAACTTCCACCACTTGCCCTGGTCCAATTAATTGATACGAGCAGATCTCAAAATAAATTTGTTGTATATGAGCACACTGTGATCTGAAAAAAACTTTTCTGAAAATATTAACCTTACATTGGACATATTAAGGCATACAAAGTAATGACCCATGGCACGTGCAATATTTTAAGATAAATTTTAAAAAGCACACCTGAACACATCAAAGTTTTATGAAAAATACACGTAAAAATACAAAATGCATAAACTGAACAATATTATTGATCGAAATAATGAAAACATACTTTGAATAGCACCATTTCAAATGTTTACACAAAAGTACGTGTTACTTGTGGCAGCTAACTTGGAATATGGAACACGTAAAACAATGATAACAGTAACAACGTATGACTACGGTGCGAAATGTTAATGCTAAAGCATGCAAAGCACAATAAATACTGCATATCTTTTACATTTCAATGGACAGATTTTTGGAAACAGCAAGACGTGGTGCAATGACGGCTCAGCCGCTCATGCCTAACCATTGCCCCCCACCCGAACTCGAATTCATAAATTACAGGGCATCCAATAAGCAAATAACTGTTCATGATTTGTTGACAGATGAGAAACTCATTTCTTTAGAACTGCTTTTTGTGTTTAGTTTGTTGTCCTTCCCCTCGCACCTTCGAGCGTGGTTGGCTACGTACGGCAGGGAATAAGTTCAACATACATATATACAACACAGTTTTGACAGTGATCTAAAAAAAATGCACACTGCTCTAAAGTCCCATCTTCTCGATATTAATCTGAGATACGTTTGATTTATTCCATCATGTTGTCACGATCGCCTAGGATTTGTAGTACACTGGCATATGGCATCAGCTGTTTTAAATGGTCCCTTTAAAATGACACGTGTGTAGTGAAGTGAGCCACAGGACAAGAATTGGTACACTCATAAGTGTGACAATATTCATGGCTGTGGGATGACATGCACATGTGTTCGGGCATGTATCATGAAGGCAGAAGCGAATTGGCATTTCACACCGCAATCAAATGAACTTAACAGTGATTGTTTGTAATACCATTCACTTCCCTGCCTATTGACATTGTGTTTGGTTAAGCCCAGCCGAGCACAAAGAGGCCCGTTAAGTGGAACATTCTGTGATCAGATGGAGGGCAAATGCACGTGGCACATTTTGTTCCCTTCGATCTTGGACGTGTTCAAGAGCGACGAGTTGGTTTAAGTGCGGTAGCAAGTTGTGGATCAGACAAGACTTGAAATCCGATAGAAAAAGAGACTCATACAATGGTGCCGGTCAATGTGTGCACTTTTTCTTTCTACTATACTTTGTTGGGATTTAACAACGCGCGAGTGTGTGACATTAAAGGGTTGAAAGAGACACTTTGGTTAAGTGACTTCACGTCAATATAAAGGGGGGGGGGGGGTAGAAATAAATGTATCTATATTCACTTAAGTTCATGTGTTAACGGAATATCAGTTTTATGCCAAAATATTGCATGTTATATTCTGCCGATCGGTCACTTTCTCATCATAGATCAGTGGAAAATTCGATTATACCAACACTTGAACCTAGCCCTTACTATAGTCGTTGCATGGCTTACAGGGTGCAGCTCAAGATGCGGTGAGTTCAGGATTGTTAACGTTTCGCACAGAAACAAACACCGATGATGGGCAATTGTTGCCATATGTGTGCTTACTCGAGTACATGAGTAGTGAAGCGGGAACAGGCTTCAAAATAAGCCCAACATTAACTTGTTGTGACTCTTTAGTGTCGTGTTCTCAATAACGTTTGGACTGCAATTCACTGCAATTCACAAGCATGTGTGCGTGAACTGCGAAGAGCAATATTAGAATAGAGAAGCCTTAACAAAAACAAAACGTAAAATAATCGAATAAGTCCTGATAGACAAAGCGATGGACAGCAAGATATGTAATGTCTTGAAAGTAGCACAATTCAATGCTCGCCATTTCAGAATATAACACATGATTATAGGGACTTTTTGTATTGTGTTGTTTTAACTACAGAACTGAAACTGTAGGTCACAGATCAAACAAATATAACCCAAGACAACAATTGTTAGCACACGTTTCATTTGCCATCGAAGTTTATATTAGAAAGCACCAAAGCGGACATGTAATGCTAAAACCGTGAATGAAATAATATTGTTTCACAATGTAAAGGTGGTCACCGTACGCAGGGCACTGCGGCCATTCGTTCAGCAATTGCACATTCGCTGTGGTGTATTTCTGCACGGAATGAAAATGCGTTGCACAACGGGGGGCTCAAGGTACAACGCTTACCACGGTGTCTCAGTCTGCCTCTTGTGCAGGATTGAATAACGATGATGACGATGACAACAAACCCCATTAAAATATAATAAGCGTGACGATTTTAGGAAGCGCTGTTTATATCTATGTAATTCAGACTAATGTGAGCAACTGCCAAATGGGTTAAAATCAAAAGCTTAACAAGCATGTTAAATCGTATTTCGTAGATATTTGTTATATTTACATTATTCCCTGCTCTTGTTTTTTTTTTAAACATAATGCTCGATAGTATTGCCACAACATAAGTATAGAGTCAAATGCTTTTTAAATCACTACCGTTGTTAAATGCTAACTTAATCCATGGACACAATTGTAAAAAAAATGCGTTTATCAGACATTCCCTTACGAGGCCTATAACATACAAAGTGGTCTACTAGAAATGTTAAAGTATCAGAATATATATAAAAATACTGAATATAAAACATATGAAGGAATGTGTTGTATGTATGTTTGAACAAAGCCAAAATGACTACTGCTCACTTGAGGGGACACCTTTGGTAAAGTTAATGCACTCTCTCCTTCAACTCAAGAGCTTGACTTATCAGGACACAAAAGTAGGTGCTGTTGAGCGTGTGACATTGTGATGTGTTCTATGATGGACTGGAGTCATAAGAGTTCGCGATAACACATTTTCAGACCTACTTAAGTAATGGCGAGCATGCGTCCAGAGATAGCCATCGATATTGGTTCCATGTGCTGTTATGGCATTATTTGTCTTTATCGTAAACCCTACCAATAATTATTTTAACATTTTTAATCTAAACTGAAGATGAAAAGGTACAGATTTAAAATAAATGTCAATTAAGTAATTTTTTTAGAATGTTCTTGTTATAATATAATCCAACAATATTACCATTTGTATGAACTGCCCACTTCACTTGCTTCATCTCTATCAGATAGTCAACGGCCACTTTTAGTGAATGGCTGCGGAGATACACATACCAAGTTGAAAAGTGATATCTTAAATCTTGCCTACACACGGTGACATCCCCGAATAAACTCCGCACAGAAACTCCCTTCGGACCTACATATTTGTACAGGCTCTGGTGCAAGTGGTTAAGCATGGGATAGTTGATATGATGTCTTAACTACTGTACAGGGGAAACAAAGAGACCACTAAAATCAATGTGTGGTCTGGTGTAAACGACCCAGGCACCCAGGAACATGGATTTTTTCCTTCAAGACTGGGCTAGCACACCATTAATTCACTTTGAAAAAGGTCTCCAGTCAAAGACTATAGTGCGTTATTTTAGTAGCATTTTCCCAATAAATGTTAGATGAGCAGTGATTGAACATGTATATTCATGTTGAACATCATGTCTGCCTTATTCTTTGTCATACTCACATCATAGTACTTTACTCTTAGGCGGGATAATGTAATGCACAATAGTTTTAGAAAAAAAATGATATTGTAAAATCTTGCCTCTAACGATGATTAAGTTTTTCCCACACCAACTATAAAGAAATGCTTTCTCCAGCGCAAGTCACAATCTTCTATAAACCCTATCTCTCTCTGCTCTGATGAAAAGCCACTGAGAGAATTACGTGAACGTATTACATATTTTATCCAAGTAAAAAGGCAGCTTTAATTTTCGATTTAAAGCTTTCGTGACTGCAGGGATTCATCTTCTTGTTTCAAGAAGAGGCAGCTTTAATATTATGGATAGTAAGTGTAGCATTTCTATATATTGAAAAAAATGATCTAAGCATAAACTGAACTTAAAATGATTGCCACACTGCAACTGATAACAACTGAAGGGGTACTATGAAGCTGTCATGAAATCTGTCGACAGCGTGCCCTGCTAACTCAACCCCTGGCCTGAAAGTGTGGCCTTCGCCTATGTTCCTTGCTCTGCTGATGACGCCGCGGTCCCATTCGACCGAGCTCAAGGTCCCTTCACGTTCTTCTGAGACATGCCCATGTCCACGTGGCCCCCGTGGTGGAAGCATTGGTGAGGGGCGCACTGCCCGTCGCGGCCAGAGGGCCCTTTAGAACCTGTCGCCCCAGGGACCCCCGGGTTGCCTTGAGGCCCCATGGAGCCCGGCTCTCCACTTTTTCCGTAGCCTGGAGGCCCTGCTGGACCTGAAATTATAAGGCAGAGACACCAGACGTGAGTACACACCCGCTGGCCCCATAGAAAATATACATTCTCAACATGTGTGTGTTGCTCATTTACCACCGGCACCATCGCCATCATCACCACCACCAGCAACACATCACCATCACCACCATTGCCATTACCAACAACATCACCACCATCAGCAACACCAAACAAAGACAAATATCCTCCAAATATCCTTCAACAGACTGTTAGGGCAACTGCTTTTAGTGGTCACATATAAAGGCCAGCACGGTACACAAGGGGGTGGGTGGCCAGCACCACCCCTGACTGTCTTTATTTAGCTATTCGCAATATTTTAACCACACCAGGTCCAGGTCATCATTTGAGGCTGAGTCGACCTAGGGAAGGCCAACAATCGGTTCAGAGAATCGTCACTGGTGTTAGCCATGAGTGGGAATTGAGCTACTGGCACCGGGTTTATAGCGCAGTGCGGGAACCGCTGCACCACCACTTTGATGCCGGCACAGACGTGTACTAGCACCACTAGCACCCACCATCACATGGGAATCCAACATCGAAGTATGCCAAAAGTGTACCGATTGAAAGCGTGAACAGCATATTACCATTGTAAGATGAATTGGCAAACACACGCAGATGCAGTAATGTTGCATGTAATATTATTAATGTGTTACTGATTTAATAATACCCTTGATATGCTTCTGTTTCAACAGTAACATCTCATATGATTAACTAATTCCACTTCTGCCTTACCAGGTGGGCCAGCAGGGCCCGGTTCTCCAATGATGCTCTGTCCAGGTGACCCCCTTTCTCCATTCGTACCTGGTTCACCTGTTGGAGATACGATTTTTGTTTCATTGTGCATGGCATTTTGTACTTTGCACCTCCGATAAGCATGGTTGGCTACGTATGACGTGAAAGAAATTAAAAATACATACAAATCACGATTACATTTGGGATTAATGCCATTCTCATCACGCAAAGTATACGAAAAAGGCATTGTGTTTCACAGCCAAATGACAATCTGCAATAGTTTTACAGCAGGGCGCATGTTTGAAGTTGCTTTACCAAATTGGCCAAACTTGGACACGCACACACACAAAAAAGACAAAGATCCCCCGTATAGCCTTAACAGACTGTAGGGGCAAGTGCTGTTAGTGAGCACCTACAAAGGCCGGCATGGCAGACGAGGGGGTGGGTGACCAACACCACGCCCGGCCGCCTTTGTCTCCCCAGTGGCGATGTTTACACATCGCAATGGGTACTCATTTGAGGCTGAGTCGACCTAGGGGAGGCCCAGGACCGGTTCAGATAATCGTCACTGGTGTTGGTCGTGAGCAAGAATCGAACCCGGGTCGCCAGTTTCGTAGCGCAGCGCACTAACCGCTACACTACCGCTCCCCAACAAACACACGCACACACGCACACACGCGTGCGGTCTAATCATTTTTGAAGAGCGTCACATCGTTGGTCTCCAACCGGGAACCTTCACAACAAGCGGCGACTGCACTACCACTCGCCAACATTCAGAGGCTGACACCACCACTGTGCGTAGATGCACATATGCTCAAGATGCAGAAACCCACGCAAGTCACTCTGAGATCATACTCCCTGTGCCATAACCTTAAGCCTCATGTTAATTATCATCATCAGTGCAGCTTCCGCTTCCAAATTACAATGTCCTTATGTGCTTTGACAAAAAAATTGGATGTGCATAATAACTAATTCGATTTGATATTTAATTGGACACTTAGCCCATCTTTCTTAATTCAAATGGAAATTGAAAAGCAACTGACACAAAACATGATCGCTGTGTGTTGAGTTTGATAAATCCATTCGATTGCTTCAGAACTTGCTAAATATATAGCGTTCGTACCTCCTATGTTTGTGTATAAAGGACAGCGGTCGATTTACGTGAATAGCAGTGTGCACTTCACCAGATTCACAAAAGGGTGGCTCTCTCATCATCCCTTTGTGAAGGAGATAGCCACAGCTGCCGTGTGATACTCGAACGCAGTGAGGCGCAGCCCAATTGCCTTCTATGCAGGCTGGTGCCAGTCGGGTTATAGACTGTGCAGAGCCTCAATAAAGGGGTCACTTGATGATGTGCAACGCAGGTGGGGGGACACTCATGATAATAAGGTCATACTCATTCCACACAAAGTACCTGCCACAAATGAACCACCATACCTTGCTGATCTCGTTAAGGAGTATAAACCATCATGCAAACTCTGGTCATCCTGGCTAGCCATCAAACAAAGACGGTCACTGCATCACGCGCTTTCAGATGAACTTCTGCGGGCCATCTGGAACGCTCTTCCTTCCGATATGAGGAAGCCACTGGAGCTATGCCCTTTAAAAACGAGATTGAAAACTCACTTCTTGAGAACTGCTTTTTGTGTTTAGTTTCTTGTCCTTCCGCCGCACCTCCAATTAGCGCGGTTGGCTACGGACGGTGCGAAATAAGTTCAACACAGGCACACACATAATGTATACCTTTGTGTCCAGGAGGGCCTGGCCGCCCCTCTCTGCCAAAGGGGCCCTGAGGGCCGGGCATGCCGGGAGGTCCTGGCCGGCCTGCGTTGCCATCCTTGCCAGGGGAACCCGGGGGTCCGGGTCTCCCCGGAGATGGAGCCACGACGGGCGGTGCGGGAATGCGGGCCAGCAGCTGGTTTAGCCGGCCTGAGGGTAGGGACACACGGAGACTTAGACTCCCTTGGATGACAAGTGGACACCACCACTCAGGAGACCGTGTGGTGTGGTCTGTTTAGCGATCGTTTCACAAGTACAACGTGGGCGGAAACAAAGTGTTGCGCGTGTAATGTGGTGTTATTTAATTATAATCTTGATTAGCATACACAGCACAATGGTGACATCACAAGGTGGTATCAATGTTGAAGTTGAAGGCAAGGGTATATTGTAGATATCATAAAGTTCACCAACCCGATCGTAAGTGGAGCTCCTGTCTCTTAGGCACTTGTGACTTAGGCAGGATCCAAAGCGAATCACGGGGGGTGGGGCAAGGAGGGAAGTTTGGTTTTGGGAGGTGCTCTGATGTAATATCAACTCAGAGGATTGGTGTCCACTACAAGTGGGTGATTAACAATGAAGGGAACCGGATCCCAAATTATTTCTCGGTTTAAAATGATGTATAACCTATTGGTCCGGTGAAACATTAATGGGCTGGTTAGATATAGAGGGAGGCTCATGATTTTTTTGATAGATGGTTGTAATGTATGGCTTTTATAAACGCTCAAATGTTGATAAAGCTCTTCCTCTGAGAGTTAACAGGTGTTATTTTTCTCTCTCCAAGGTTTATTTCAGTTCTCCCATCAGCATCATGCCATAAGATGACGTGTCTGTCCATTTGGAGCACTCAGGCAGCACATTCTTACAGAACATCCTGTGGCAACAATGCTATTACAGAACGATTTCTGCTACAGCAATAACTAAAACCCATCAAACCCATGTTCTCAGCAGTCCTGGCTGCAGTACTCTGACCCACGAGCCACCCATTCACCTCACGATTCAACATTTCACTCCTTTAGGAGGATCAGAAAGGGCATGGCGGATGAGAAAGACAAACCACACACGCCGTGTACTCTTTTAAGCATTGAATAACGTTGAATGTTACATAACTGCAAGGGTGTAATGCGACAATGTTAGTAATTATGTCTTATTTGACGTTATTTGCAGCTGTGTCATGAACTATTTTTGCAATATTTTAATAAGACCCCCAATTGGCCACATTTTCAATAAAGTTAAGCATGGTGTGAGACCTGAACATTCCCACACTTAAATAGGTTGACTGCAAAATGAACACATTACATGTGAAATATCCGATGTTTTTATTCTGTTCATAGTTGCGGTTCTGAAAAGATGAATTGTTATATTGCATAGTCTTTTGTGTTAAAAATGTGCACTCCTTCTCAGTCTAGGATATTTGTCATAAAGTGTTCACGGTTATGTTAGCTACCCACTGTGTGTTGAGTTGGCAGGCACTTAAAACTTGACAGGTATCTAAACAATTGTTAAAAATCCATCCATTTTGGTGAGAATAACCATATAAAACCCTTCACGTTATATGATAAACATGCTCGTCTTTTATGATGATGTGTTTCAGCATTACGATGATTGCCTTTGCCATATTTATTTATCAAATGCCACAAGTGAAACAACACCACTACTTAAATAGACGCAATTCTAAAAAGTAGCAAAATCATCGCAGCAATTCATTTGTTCAAGTTCAATCAGTTCCCCTCAGCGTTTCATCTGTCGTGCATATTTAGAGTGTACGATTATTGCATAGTTTTTTTTAAGTATGAAGCCAGACTTTTAATGGGTGCCATTTATATTTTTTAGGAGAAACTACTGGACAGATAGTTAATGTGAATGAAAATCAAAAATTGTAATAACAGTAACATCAGGTCTCACGAGGGTCGGAGTGTCTATAATTCTCCGGCAGAAAAACCTACCGTCAAGCTGCCTTGCAATTTCATCCACAATGAATCTCTTTATTTCATCAAACGATGGAGCTTCACCCTGGCAAAGATCATAGTTGAGAAGCGGGGGAGGAAGGGGGGCCAGGGGAACCCAATGATGAACATGTCAATCACGTTTGAATGATACAGAATCCGTGAATAATTCGTATCCATTTACAGGTAATGCATAATTTACGTCACCCAATTTTATACCTGAACATAGCCACATTTTAAATTCGACGTATAAAACAATGTATATCAAACGTTTAGGACATTTTTTTGAATGCTTTTTCATAACGTATTATTTTGCGTATGCCTGTTGAACTCCTTTCGCACCATACATAGCCAACTGCGCTAATCGGAGGTGTAATAGAGAGAGGATATGGATGCTCATGATGAATGATACGGATGATTTGCAATGTCAAGTGGTCTAACATGTATTGGTGTTTGAAAAGTTTAATTAACACGTGAAAAAACAGAATGCTACAAAGATCATAAAAATCACATGTATATCTTATTGACAATTATAACAAATGCCAAAGTTTTACTCATATTTGTTTATCCATAATTTTATGCTGATCTTGTTACGTGTCACATCATGAGATCAAGTTTCCATTTGGATTTTGAGGTCAGCAATGCAACTCTTCTTGCTAGAGAGTGGCGAATGCAAGTAGATATCACAGAGCCACTTTATGAGATCCCTTTAAGTGACCTCTGGCCCACACAGTAGGAGGGCAGCACTTGTTCACTCACTCCACATATGGTAAGACATTGACAAAGGCTGATGATGACGATGATGACATGTTAAATAATACATGTTAAAATTGGCACACATATTGCAAAATGAAGTCACAGAGTGTTCTACCACTGCGAGGGAAACAACTAAGGCAGCACCTGTGGTCCAGGGCTGCCTGGTGTCCCTGCGGTCCCTGCTGGTCCTGGAAATCCTCTTTCTCCTGGAAGTCCCCTGGGTCCGCTCATGCCCTCAAAGCCCTTCCAACCAGAATTCCCAGGTGGTCCGGGCAATCCCCTTTCTCCAGATGTGCCCTTTGCTCCTGCCACGCCTTGTTCACCCTGCACAATTGAAATGCACACAAAGCAAGCTCATTCACGCACGTAACCACATGAGCGTAACCACACGTTTGCAAAACGGTCAAATGGAAAGGTGTAACCCTGTCATTTCTTGCTCACGCCACTGCTGGTATAGGGGGCTCCACTAGAGATAGCTATAAAAAGGCCCTGCGGATGATGTTTTGGCCTACTCTTCCATGCTGGCCAGACATCTTCGAAGAAGTGTCACTACCCAGGCTTTACCCCACTACAAATGATCTTCCAAATTAGTCACTGCGGTGTATCCATATATGCTGTTGGGTGAGCATAGTTTAAGAAACGTGTCCCATTGTTTAAAGTGAAGCGCCAGGAGATCGAACCGGCGACCTCTAGATTGCACGTCCAATGGTATTAACCATGACGCCATGGTGGCAGCATCACACACCGTAACCTGGGCACTATGTAGGCAGAGTTTCTGTACTCGTTGTGTGTAAGGCTAACTCGTAAGGCTGTAAGGCAGCATGTGAGAGCCACTACAGCAATGGGTTCTTTCACCTGACCTGTGTCAATGTTGGACACAGTATCTCCTCATATTGTGTGTGTTTTCTAGGGGTATCATGAGTCATTGCCAATGCAAAGTATGTATTAAGGTTATGGCTGAACATCCCGAGGAATGAAATTAGAGAAAATGAACATTTGATTGTGAACCCCCATCCACCCCCGATCAAATGTTGCAGTTGGATGTGAAATGAATAGAATGCGAGTGCCTCTTACAGGTAAGCATGAGATGCTGTGTTTCGTAACATATATAGCGCATAACAACACCACGTGCATTGTGTCAATCAGGTGATACTGACCTGGTCTCCTTTAGGCCCCTTTTCACCAGACTTTCCTGGTGAACCCTAATAAAAAACACAAACGGGAATATAACATAAAAATAAACGCAACAAAAAAGTGTGCGCAATTTCCAATACACGTGAAAAAAAAATCATGACATCAATATCACATGAGAGGTTGCGAAAATAATGTCGCGATTAGAATACAACGCATTTTTAATAATCAAACACACATCATTTGTCGAGTTTGTTATTACAATAGAAATCACGAGCACACTTGCTCTCTGTGCCATTCTTCTGGCGCACGGTTATTACGGGGGGAGGGGGGGGCGTTATGTCGCAGAGACGATGATAGTTTGCAGCTGTCTCACAGGAGGGGGGCGATGCTGCTATGAAGCGGCACCCAATTAGGTAATTTGCGAGTCATTTTTTTTTCCCATTTTGTACCGGCACACTGGCACACATGGCCTACAAATTGTAAATGCCAATGCGGTTGTAATATGATAATAACAGGTGTTTTAAAAATAATATTTGACAGCCTTATCAAATACATTACCTCTTGTGAGAAAGATTTGGGTAAATGTAAATACCACGTTATATCGAGACAGCTACAATTTATGTACAGTGACGTGTTTTTGTGGGTTGTATTCGCATTTGAAATTTGGGCTATAGTTGACCTATTTTTTCAGGTGATGCATTTAATATATCTTTAAAGACCTAGCAGTAGTAGATGTCAACTGCACAAAATGAATGTTTTGAGAATGGCAGGAACTGAAATGTGGACTCCACCATAGAGTAACTCTGAGTAAAATGCACTGCCCATGATATCATTCAGCAGCTTAAACATAGATCAGGCTATGACCATCATCACAACTTTAAAACACACATGAGGGATATTGTCATAATATAGGGTATTTATTTTAAGTATTACATCTTTGGCATGGAGATTAATTTGCTAAATGTTACCTTGGTAAAATTTTTGAATACATTTTTTTTTAAAAGCTCTTTAATATGACATTTCAAAATCAACACAAAAATATGTTCATTGAATTGACAGCAAAGCACAATTGATCTTACATCTTTTCCTGCTTGACCATCAAAGCCACCAGGGCCCTGTAAGAAAACACCACAGCATTATTAGCAAAATACATTTTGTGAAGATTAACTATTTTGGAAATGTGTGCATCTTTACGTGAATGTGTTCTTTAGAGTAAGGTCCACTGTACACTATGAGACCTCCTTTACCAGTGGCAAAATATAGTAATAGGTTTTTACCCTTTTGGCGTCATCTGGTCCAACACCAATGGAGACTAGGCTCTAAGAAAAGCTGTCTCAGATGTGGACCAATCAACTTCAAGGACAGTGCATATCATTATCATCATCAGAGTTGTTTCTTTTTGTTTGCATTTTTACTGCTTGTGTTGTGGTTATTGCAAACATGATGCCTTGTATAAAGGTGTCAGTTTTGTACCAGTTGAAAGGGTAAAAACCTATTACTATAAGGTCCACTGTGTCTATGTTCGTACAGTGCAAAGTGAATTTACTCTCAGAATCAGAATCTTTATATATCCTGGAGAAATCCCACGATCAATGAAGCTCTTTTTCACAGATGTCCTTTAAAGGCAGGTGAGAAAGTTACTGTGGTGAGTGTCCTCCGTGAGTGGTGGTGAGTAAGTGTCTCAGTTACTCACCGGTTCTCCAGGTCTTCCTCTGGGACCAGGGAATCCAATGTCACCTGATGATCCCTTTTCACCTTTTCCACCCTGCATTGACGAAGCAAAATGCAGAAATCTCGACAAGAAATCTGCAATGATGTTATCTTGTGTATAGGTGGGACGACGTCTGTGTAGGGGGAATAATGAGAATATTAAAACAATTCTAATACATTCATTATACTCTGAATTCTGGTTAAACCATGTTGGGCATTAAGAGATTTTACTTCATTGGGTTTGGTGGCATAGTGATTAGTGAAATTCCATAAAACTAACAAAACATGTTTTGTGATACTGCATTGGCAGTGGTGCACAAGTACAAATGATGCCATTTTATATAACAGGCGACATTTTGACAAATTAGCATTCTTCACAGCACACTAATGGCAAATATGTCTCTGCTATGAAGAAGAAACAGTGCCGGAAACACCGGCTGGTATATATATACATATTTTCCCTCTTTAGGAAAGAAAACCATGATTGATTCAAACCTTTGCAAAACATCGTTAGAAACGAGCTTTCTTTCAAATGGCCTGGTCCACCGCAATGTCAACTCAGCCTTAACAACTCCATATATTACTTTTTTGCATGAGTATCAGGACACAAATGTGGCTGATTCATAATTAGTTTCTTTTTGGTTAGATCATGTAGGTATAATGTGAAATCTAAACTATAACCCTCCAACACCTGAAAAAACCAAGCTATCGCAGGAGAGCGTAGCTTTTGTTAACACCCGAGAACCCTCGATGTAATCGCCAGTAAAACGTGGTACCAAATTGGCAACATTAAGCTTGCTTTCGAGTGGTGGAGGGTTGTAGTTGAAACATTGACATTATACCTACACGACGATCTAACGCAAAAAACACAATTACAAATCATAATATTTGTTGTGAGAGCCTCCGCATAAAATGAACCAACCTCTATGGGGAGGATACAAATGAGGCTTGAAACAGGCACCATTACTGCTGGTGGCCTTGCTTGTCTTTCTGCCCTCTGCTATACTCACCTTAATATGTGCTCACAAACACTACGATTGTTCGTGCTAAGAGGGTATTATATAAGATAATATTTGTAGGATTTTAATGCCTATACAACAAGATGACCATACTGTATGTGCAATATCCAACTGTGGCACAGCAGGTTATAAAATGTTCAAAGGTAGGTTCATTGAACAGACACCCAAAGATGCACTGTGGATTTTAGAATAGTACTGTCCCCTGCCAGAATGCGTCGTAGTCACCTTAACATTTGTAATCATAACTTAAAGGGTAAAGCCATTCAATATCTTGACATTGGCAAAAAGAACCCCACAGATAAAGGAGACTTCCTGTTTTGGAAATGCTCTTCGCTGTGCAGAAACTGATGCCGGAAGCACAATTTTCAAAGGGCATGTGAAATTAAGTGTCCTCCACTTACAGGTTCCCCAGATGGCCCAGGTGACCCATTACTTCCAGATGGACCAACAGGACCCTGTGTATAAGAAAGAAAACACAATTAATCAAACATTTTTCCAAAACGTTTAGCACCATCAATTCTTACAACATTACAGTCAGGCGATGGGCAAGACCAGAAATTGGTACCAGCTAAGATGATGGGATTTTTATGGTACACCATAAACACCACAGCATGGGGAGGTCTTGATCTATCACTCTATAGAAAAATTAGATGTGTTTTTATATGGTCAATAAAAAAGAATTATGTTATAATCTTTCAATAAAGTTTTGAGTATATGCACATATGCATTGCATATTCTAACACACACAATATATATCGTGCACATTTCAGTCTTCCAGTTTATATAATTAAATCAGAAAATAACAACAATAATTAACTAATTTAAACAAAATCATAATGCAAAATCAATAGTCTAATTATGTCCCAGAACCACGTAATGGAAGGGAATAAACAGCCTTCTGCAAATCTCACATTCAGCAGAGCCTATCCCTCACATCATGTCAGATAATGGCCCCCAAAAAATGACACCACAGAACTATGTCTGGAGTCACTTCAAGAGGCCTTTCTAACACTAGACCGGTGCTCCTTTATGCTCACTGAAGCGTGGCCTTTTTCCTGTCAATCATCCAATATATTTTTAGATCTGTATCGCTCGGGGCTGAAATATGTCAAATTGATTTAATGTAATGGGTATTTTTTTTCCTCACAGTAATTGGTGACCAGGCTGAGAATATCAACTATCCCAGGATTTCAGAACCTGTTTTTTTTTAGCTCACACTGGTAGCTGAAACCTGGATTAAAACCCAGGTATTTGATGGCACTGCCTCAGCGCTATAGCATGGGTAATGGCCACCTGTGTCACTTTGGCCTCCTCTTGCACTTGAACGTTATTAAATCCATTACCGTCTCCCCTCTTGTGCCTGAAGGTCCCTGTGGCCCAGGGGGCCCTGGTCGTCCCTGTGGTGAAAAGAACAAAATATAAATCAATATCATTGGCTTAGACATAAAATGATATATGAGACAAATTATACACCTGGTGTCTCCACTCCTGCCATTTTGTAGTTCGATGGGAAAAAAAAATAATTGGTGCCATTTTGTTGTCAAAGGAATGTCCATCTGCAGCAGGGTTAGATTTCAAAGCTCCTGCTGTAAATATAAAATTAACATTGTGTCTGGAACCCTCATCTGATTGCATTCCAGACTGAGCACTTAAAATGTACGTTTCTTATTTGTATTTCCCCTGATGTTATTCTGATTGTCCTATTGGCATAATGTTTTTTTCCGAAACTCAGAAGTTCGTTTATTTCTTCATATATTGGGTCCACTTCATAAACCTCGTATCACAAGGATATGGCTTCTTCATGAAGATCATTGGGAACAGACTAATTAACCATTTAGTGGTCAAAAAACCACATGAGAAAGCTGGATTTAGAAAAGTGAACAGATATAAACTTCCATTGTGCCTAGTATTTGTCAGTTATGATAACGCATTTGACTCAGCGGACATTGATATAGTCATCCAAGTTCTCACAAATCAATGACTAAATAAAAAAAACATATTTCAAGATTATCAAAACCATCTACAAGCATATAACAGCTACACATCTTCTTTGTCGCGTCTCCTGTCCAACCTCTATGGTATTTGCCCAATATTCTGCACAGGCCACCGCTTCTGGTGTTGGCATTGCCGAATCTTGAAGAGTGCATTGTGGTGCTGCAGGGCATCACAGGACATGACCGATGGTTTGCTTCTCCTGACAAGCACATTGGTCGGTTGTGTAGAAGTCTCATGATTTCATGAGAGCGGCACTAACAATGCATACATAAATTACCAATATATATCATAAGAAGAGTCAGGCAAGGAGATATGCACTTTGCGCAAGTTATCCAGAGTGATATGATAAGATATCTTCTGATAATGTATTGAATAAATATTGATACAGATTTAGATGGAAAAAATATTCACCATCTCGGATTTTCCCATTAAATAGTTATACCAACAACTAATGTAAATTAATTACAGGAAATTGTTGAAAGTTGGGGTCAAGATGAATAGGAGAAAAGCTAAAACCGTGTAAAAATTTTGCAAAAAATGCAGATATTTGTTGGTGGAACACAACTGGAAAACACATCATGGTATGTATCCCGAGGGCAGCTACAATTATGTATGGCTACCACTCAAAATCGCATAAATTGAACATAATTTTCCAATAAGAAACAAAGGAAATTGTTGGGGTTAGGGAGAACACGCTCCCGAACCTCATTCTTATGTCTACATATTTCACTGGTTACAGTATATATTATATTTACAATCCACCATACATGTATTAAAGATAGTAACAGCTTATTCAAAGAAAGAAAAAATAAAGTAAAAAAATATTTAAAAAATTATGCTTACCAGACATTATTCGGCAAATGTGTGCACAAGACAAAGTTCACGCGGACAAGATCTTCACAATGGCGTGCGAGAAGAAGATGCTGATGCTGCCCGCGCTTGTGGTTGTTGTACTGCACCTCAGGGATTGCTACTGTAGTTTGCTTCCTGACTAACCATTAGCTCGCAGCGCGTTCCGTACACCATGGCCAACACGTTGGGGCACGTTATTTAAAAAAATAGAGCGTGCACAACAGAAATACGTGTAAATTAATCTAACACGCTATTTCAAAATCGCATTACGTAAACATGCGTAAAACGCGAGGCGACTGTACCACATAAGCAAGGGAAGGTTGCAGTGCTTTTGAAAAAAAAAACTGAATTTGATCATATTAAAATAGTGAGTGCGCAATGTATGGAAACGTGGAGAGGTACGCGCCTTGATTTACACTGAGAGACAGCGAGGAGAACACACTGATCACAGAATAAATGCAACTTGGTAATATCATATCGACCCTGAAGAAAAACAAGTGGGCTTGGGGTCAGGACACATCACTATAAGGGTCGATGGTTGGATGGTTGAGACTCACGACGGAGTAGCAGTTGAAAGAGGGAACACACGCGGAAGAATGACCACCTTAGAAATGGACTAATGAGATCAGCCCATGGGCAGGAGCTAGAGATGACAATGACTTGAGATCTTCATACAGCAGTGGATAGAGCACAGGTGATACATTTTACCACCGGCGTTGGTAGTAAAAATGCATCTGTTGGCATTAAGCAGTCACAGGCCTTTAAGCAATTTTTGGTAGGTGACCAGCAGAATATAAGTATGCGTGAGCACGATTATCTTTCCAATAAAGTCCAATATTTCTAATATCAGGCCACAGGGCTATTGGTCATGATAGAATTGCTCTTTAGAAGACCTTGTTAAAACAAAGTTGATACATTAAATGGTATATCTGTCATGGTGCAGTCACTCCCCTGTGAATGAGCATCAATGTTGTTCACACGTTTTGATGGATGGTTACATTAATGCTCTAAAGCAGATGCTTTTAAACCAGTTACAAGCACATGCAGCTGTGCAATTGGTTTGGAGAATTGATGTTGTCAGACTGTGCAGGGATCTTGAATTGTTCATTATCAACGCGTTGCCTCTCACGTGTGATGTAGAGTGTAGATGGGATGCATTCTGGTGGCTTCTGTTTTAAAAAGTAAAGTTTTTTTTTTAACAGAAAAATGTTCAGCATAGTGGAAAGAAATGCCATCAATAAAATGGGTTACACGTTTTAAGCTTTTAATTGTATAACACTTATGAATATAATTGTGTTAAGATACATTACGATTTAATATTACCCTATGTTGTGGGTGAATAATAATGTGTGTAGTGATACACACAAGCACACTGTTTTTCACTCGCGTATATCCCAGTCATGCTTTTACTGCCTGTACTAAGTCACATTTTCCGAATTCCAAATCACCCGGAATACATCCTATCTCGTGAATCCTGGAAATTAAGCAGACCTTGAGCACGAATAGTTATTGGATGAGTAACCACCATGCATGCCAGGTTGTCACAGGGCTTTTGGAGCTAAGTGATGGGCAGCAGAGAACATCATTTGTTGTACTGCACGCCTATGCTCCTACATATATGCTGCCCACCTTCACCAATCCGCACTGATCAGCGTGGCGAAGTATGGGCAGCCGATTGACAACAGGGCTGTATTCGTGCATTACCTCATTTTCTTAATTAAAATAACATCGCAATCATTAAAACTTCTCTACCCCCGATGAGCATGGTTGGTTACTTTCGGTGCGAAAGAAGTTCAACACACATACATACACATTTTCCTCCAAGTGACTTTAACGCGCATTTGTTCTGAGATGTAATGCAGTTCACGAGCACAGGACATGAATGTTGCTGCCAAACTCACATCTGTCCCTGGAGGACCTTCTCGGCCAGTGATGCCCCTTACTCCAGAAGGTCCCTGCGTGGACAAAACACCTTCAGTTCATCAACTTGCTACATGTTTTTACACCATTGGAACCTCATTTGCCAGTAAAAAATATGATAATTGTTTTTTTTATCCTTCTATCTGGCAACACAACTGACACCTTTTTTACAAGGAGTCATGTTTGCATAGACCACAATACCTGCAGTCATAATGCAAACAAAAAAACATAACTATGATAATGTGCACTGTCCTTGAAGTTGAAAAAATGCGCCTTTTGGCGTCATCTGGTCCAACCCATGTGAGACAAGGCTCTAAGGAAAGCTGTCTCGGGTGTGGACCAATCAACTATTAATGAACGACAGTAATTTCGAGAAATAAAAAAGGTGTCAGTTTTTTTGCCAGATTAAAGGGTAAAAAAACAATTCTCATATTTTGCTACTGGCAAAGGAGGTTCCAATGGACAGTAATTTAGATTGCATAGATTTAGCTGAATGTTTCTGCCAATCTACATAATCTATTTTATAGATTAAAAGTAAATGTTCCAAGTCTATTATGGAACCAACATTTTGACGTATTTAAATGTAAGTTATATTTCTACAGTTTCTTTCAGTAACACCATTACAGGTATGTTTTCTTTAAAAATCCAATGTGATAATACGAAAGAGTGGGTGGATTTTCCTATATGGCATTGACATTTAAATCTAATCCCGGTTACCCAAATCCAATTCATGCCACGCACAACATTAGTGGCTGTTATTATCTGAAATTCACTCTGGGACAGTTGAGTTTTTGCTCCAGTGTAGTGGCCACAAGACCTTGATATAATCCACACTGCCCCTTAAAAAACATTGTGTGTTGGCCTTAAACAGACGTTCACTAACAGCTCTTAACCAGATGATCTATACAGCAAAGGTAAATGGGAGATCTCTGTCCATGCGTATCCGTAGAGGACTAAGGGTCAACAAAAGCTGCATAATGCCAACACGTGAGGGTTTATGTGCGGAGTATATCCAATTACATTCCATAATTCATCGAATGCAGGGAGGTCATGCGTCAGCAGATTCCCTGGTGCTCTCTGCAACGTGCGGACCCTATTGTGAACTACGACACGGCCCTAATGTGTAGCATTAGGTTTAATGACTAATAAAACACCATCATCGCCATCACTTACCATTGGGCCTGGCATTCCAGGTTCACCCTTGTGGCCTTTGTAACCCTGTTGAAGAGGCAGAGCAATTTGTCAGGTCAGTGAACCTGCGAGACACGTGATGGTAATTTCACGCGATTTTCTTTTTTACCTTCGGAGCAAGGAACGTGTATACCCAGGATAGACTCCTGGGTATACACTGCAATGACGAGTACCTTAAAGATGCAAAGTTGTATGAGTTGCATTGCCTATACACACACATATGAAGGTATAATTCACTTATACAGTAATGACATAGATGTTAAATGCACCGCTTTATTATTTACATTATCATCCGGTTAAAATCATATTCCAGGTTCAGCTTCCAATGACAAACATTGGAATCTAAACCTCGAATCCCTGCCTAAGTTGACTCAAGTGGTTAATATTAGGATTGGGGAGACAAAGGTAGCCAATTATGATGGTAGCCAAACCGGCAACATCTGTACCATACTGACCTTCAGTGCTCGCTGACCGCACTTGCCCTGACATTATTTCATTATAATTGGATACTCGTTGTCTACATACACGCAGATATGCATCCATCCATGCTGCCATCAAACTCTTCTTCTGCCCCAATTAGAGCAAATGGTTACACTCCTCGTAATGCAATTTCCAGATGGTAGTGAAAATCAAGCTACTGAATCCATACGTAATGGCTCTGTAGCAAGCTCACACGGGCTCAGGCATTCAGCTGTGCAATAAAACCTGCATGGACGAAAGTCAGGCTTCCACGCAGATATAGTTACGAAATTAAGGAGGCTTTTCAATGGGGAGGAAAACACCGGAGATCTGTTGCTGCATCAGGAGGATTTTCTTTGAGGCATGCAAGTGATAGGCTTGGTCGACACTTGGGGGCAGGTCTTTGATCCATGAGCATACTGAGCTGCAGGCCATGACAGATACTCCGAGAAGCGTGGCATTAAGAGAACGTGGCCTTGAAGAAACAACAGGGCTCCTCAGTTGTGTGCGCTCCTCTTGAAAGATGCATGGTATAACTGGGTAGGGGTGGGGGGGGTCACACTGCGAGAGTCTCTGCCATCCATGCTTTGGTGCCAACTCAAAAATGGGGTGGCACCCTTTTTTCTCTCTATCGCTGTGCCATAGTTGTAAAACCGTGGACGGCTCTGTGGTATGTGTTGTCGACGTTCGAGACAAGATTCCTCTACCGGATATCCTTTGATGCCATCTTTCCCAGGAGCACCTGGGGCACCGGCAGGCCCCTGCAATATAAAACATGTGATATGATGAGAAGCGTGCACATTCGTGTACATTTAATTCGGCTCTGCAAGAACATGGTTGCTTCACAACGTTATATAATACGGTACTGGTTCGGTATGGAACATGGGCCCTTCTTGACGATGGAGTGTCCTAGGATATAACATCTGAAAAATTCAATTATAACACACCTGACTTTGCTTATGAGACCCAAAAGGTGAGAGTGGGTCCAGGGTTTTCTTATTTGAACAAATGCTGTCGGATGACATTCTTTTAGAAAGCCCATAGGCTGATACACTCAAGTATTTATACGTAGAGAAATAAGCCAAAGTCTGCTAGTATCCATACCCATATCCATACTCCACGACCACAAATCATTATTTATATTACAGACATATACACTTGATACATATATACAGTACATCCATGAATCCTCAATGAATGCAGATGGCATCTACGCATGACCAATCTCTCCACAGCACAGCCACTCTTGACGTCCCACAAAATGGTGCCAACTTTTTCATCTCCGGAAAAAAACATGATGGGTTGAGTCAATCCCAGGCGGGGATATGAACAAACACCATTACAATTCTGATCATAGCGTGCGAACTGCAATGCCACCAAGCCAGAGAGATACGACAGTAGAATCCATTGCAGCTGTACCTTCTCTCCCGGAGGACCTTTTCTGCCATCAGCACCCTCTAGTCCAGGGGGACCCTGTACGAACAAAGTGCATTATTGATACATTCGGGACACACAACTATACACGTGCATATGTTTGTGCGGACGTGAATGCAGAAAACTGATAGATTAGCTGACCTGAGCGCCTGGGAGCCCCGGAGGTCCTCTAGCTCCTGGAAAACCATCTTTGCCCTGACAAGAGCACGGAAACACGCATCACCTCGGTGTAGCTCTCCGACGTGTGTCCAGGTTGTACCCTGCGCGGCGTTCGACATGATGTCTGGTGTTTACGCCCCACGTGTTGAGAACTCCCTAAAAGAGCGGCTGCCGAAGCTCCCAGCACGCGGAGCGAAACGTCGGACGGACGTGCCAAACAACGCGTGCGGTAAAACCCGAACGAAACAAGCTTTGGAGAGTGGTACAGCACAACCGCGATAACCTCAGTGGTCACAATAAGCTGCAGCAGCCAGAAATGGATGCCAACAATTTTCTAAGCTCTGTGGTCTCCCAGTAAGGAGGGGGGGGGCGATATTTGCTGTGTGCCATGCCAATTGAGTAATTTTCGGGTAATTTTTTACATTTGAACCATGATGCCTGCACACAACGGTCTACTGCTGCGACTGACGTCACAGGATATATAATGTCCATAGTTAAGAAGACAGAGCGTAGTAGTAATTTTAGGATTATTACGCCCGCAGTATTCAATCGAGTGGCCGCTGGATTTGAACCATGAACCTCTGAAACGAGCAGCGATCACTCTACCCCTCAACCACTTCACCGCCCCTTTACTTAAAATTGTAAATGCGTGCAGACATACACGTAGCACGGGATCGTGCATATGTGTGTGCTTATATGACATTGGTTTTAACCAGGTGATACAAACAAAACACTGGGTTGCTAAGAATATGTCAAATGTGAATCACAGTTGCATGTTCTGTACAGATGTCACTGATACTGCACTCACAGAAACACAGTTGAAATAACTCATTAATTAACGGTGCTGTTAAGGTATGTTATTTTTCCAACCCTTTACCTTATCACCAGAAGTTCCGGAAGGTCCTACAATTCCTGCTTCCCCTTTAGCTCCCTGTAAAAACAGAATGTTTTGTATTTGTTAAAGCCATCGACCTTATACATTTACCATCACTAACTTCCATTGTCGCTGGAACATAGCTTTGGTGAGAATGTATCTCCTATTAGTCTATTAAGTGATAATACAAATTGGTTTGGAGAAATAAAGACATCAAGATGCAAGTCTTGACCATCTCAGATTCGCTGATGACATATCACAAGTAATGGTAACGAAGACAAGGAAATGATGGAAGAAATTAACAAAAAGAATGCAAAGTTGCGCAAAAGATAAAATGAGCAGACAAAAAGTTACGGACAAAAGTTGGCAGAATAAAAATAAATATGGTGTCAGAGAGATTTAACTGGAAATGACAAAAGAGTTTGTATTTCTAGAGCAAATACTAAGTCCAGGATCAAAATGATAACATAAAGAGGTGAGTGAGAGGAAGGTAGAGTGTTTTTGGAATATAAAAATAACATACCAATGTGCCAATAGAAAAATGACCATGACATATGGACATAAAAATCGGACGAAAAAATACGGAGCAAAATCTTAAAAGTGTGCAAAGAAGCATGGAAAGACACGTGCTGGGAATTACACATAGAGACCACAAAAAGGAACGCGTGGATAAGAGAACAAACACAAATGGTAGACTTTATATTCAATGCTAAGAAAGTTAAGTGTGCTTGAGTAGGACACTTCACTAGAAATGAAAACAGATGGACAAGACTGGTGATGGAATAGCAGACAAAGGAGTGAATACACTTAAGAGGATGACTACCAAAGAGAAGCAGCGATTTGATCAGCTTATGTGGATCGTGGTTGCACAGGATAATACGGAATAGAAATAATTGATGAAGGCCTTCGTCCAGTCGTGGATAGAAAACATAAAAAGTGACACATGACGTAAAGAATAATAATATAACAATACAATTGCTATTCTTTTGGTGTTTCAGTAAAGCATACGTAGATAGAAAAAATAATAAAACTATCACGATGTTTCGATCGCAACACAAGTAATTGTCATCAGGTGAAAAAATACCTATTAGCAACATCAGTAAGGATGAGCGCTTTGAGCTTTCTCAACTAAAAAATAGAGATGACAGAGTCATCCTCTCAGCCGACAAGGGCAATGCCACTGTCATCATGGACAAAACCACATACAATAACACAATTCAGGACCTACTTAATGATGGTAGCTATACCAAAATCAATAGAGATCCCACCAACCGCCTGGTTACGAAAACCAACAGTATCATTACTGATTCAACATCTTTAATCGAACCAACCAAGCGGCTTTCCTTAAAACCCTCTACTGCTAGACCACCCAGATTTTATGGCTTACTAAAAATTCATAAAGAAGGTACACCACTTCGTCCCATCGTCTCCACCATTGACTCACCCACCTACCAACTGGTCCGATTTCTGTCTGAGACCTTACAACCATTTCCTGGTAAGACCACCTCAGCTGTACTTAACTCAGCTCACTTGATATCGTTAATAAAGGACATCTCACTATCTCCATGTGATTTGCTTGTCAGTTTAGACGTAGTATCTTTGTTTACCAAAGTTCCTGTGCCTGACACCATTGCAATTATTGAAGATTTGGTCCAACAAGGACTGCATTCTAATGTACCGGCCCTGGTTACATACTGCCTCACAAACACATACTTCACCGGGAATGGAACATTCTACAAACAAGTTGAAGGTACCCCAATCGGTTCTCCCTTATCTCCAGTTGTAGCCTATGTTTTCATTGAAAATTTTGAGACAGATGCCATCCAGGCATCCACCTTACATCCTTCCTTGTGGAAGAGGTACATAGATGACACGTTCGTCATCTGGCCACATGGCCTACCAGCTCTGGGCCAATTCTTCAACCATATCAATTCCATACAGCCAGCCATCAAATTCACCATGGAGGTGTAAAGGATGTCAAGTTACCATTCTTGGATGTTTTAATCGAAAAGAGACCAGATGGCTCAATGGGACACTGTCTACAGGAAAGCCACCCATATGGATGTCTACCTAAAACTTGACTCCCACCACCATCCATCCCAGAATAATTCCCTCATCAAAACTCTACACCATAGAGCTCGATGTTTTCCGACCATCACCACCTAGCCAGTGAACTGGAACACGTACACCAAGCCCTCAAGATGAATGGATATTCAGACTACACAATCTGTAAAGCTATCACCCCAGCCGTTGGGAAAGAACCATCTGAGGACCCAATCAAAACTATCACCTTGCCATACATAGCAAGGGTCACTAAAAAATTTCCAAAATCATGAGCAAACACAAGATCGAGGTTCGATTCAACACAGTATATCAAATTCGTGATCTGATCTCATCTGTGAAGGATGTGATCCCTGACATGCAATACCCCGGCGTCTACAAACTAAGCTGTGTCTGCGGCAGTAGTTACATTGGGGAAACTAAGCGACATGACTCGGACCGTGTTCGTGAACATAAGGCAGATCTGAAACACGGTAGGACCAATACCTCAACCATGGCTAATCATTGTTTTAACGCTGTGGGCACACACAAAATAGATTTTTCCAAGACGATGGTACTCTGCAAACACACTGGCTATCAGCAAAGATTCGTTCATGAAGCCATCCAGATATATAAACACAGACACAATTTCAACCGAGAAGATGGGTACAAACTGAGCAATCATTGGAAGGACATTATTAACCAGGTTAAGTCATAACTGGCTGTGATGTTTAGTAGTTATTTTCGACTCTCTGGTGTTACATTAACAGGTTAAATGTCTTTACATTAACAGGTTAAATGTCTCACCAACACAGCCACCATTGCTCATTTTCCTCGATTTGGCGGTGGCTCTACAATCTTACATTGGCATGTAATTCTCTCACAATACAATGGCCAACTCCACAGCTTCGTCGTCGTGGATGTGGCTCTCCGATTTACCCGATCTTACATTTACATGCAAATTTCATCACTAGCCCTGCCTACTTTGCTCATGACCCTTGGGCTGCACCCATCTCAAACCATTATAACATCCTGCCTCAGCAGCTCACCCGCTATTTTTTCACCTGATGACGATTGCCTGTGTTGCGATCGAAACGTCGTGATGTTTTTTTTTCTATCTTTACCGAAAGACCCAAAGAATATGAATTCCTGCACTCACGAAAGCTTTAAGTCAAGATTTAATACAATGACTGTGGATGTCACTGATTGTATATGCACAAATCTCCCAATCCTGACAACAGTGCTGCGTAGGGCCCATCACCATTGGTGATCCTTAATATATGGCATGTAATATTTTTTACCACAGGGACTGGAATCTCCAGAAGACAAACAGTGCTGAATTCCCATCAAGCGGTGCAGCTTCACGAGGTATGCTCACTTTACCTACCCCAGGGAGATGATGGGCTAAGTGGCCAGAATTTTAAATTGGTAATTCACTTTTGTCTATCTGCTGCTCAGCCAACCGAGCTGTAGGCTAGTGGTTATATATATATTGAAGTATATGAAAGGCCGTTAAGTATATGATTGGCCTTTAAGTATACAATTGCTCTTTCTTCTGTAGATACAGCACTGCATCGTAGGTTGCTAGGATGATATGTCAGCAACGTTTGCTAATTTTATTAATGTTTGTCTTTTGATTAGTTTGTCTAGTATTCAATATCAAATAATGTTCAAATTCCACTTTAAGTATGTTCACCTCTAGATATGTCCTTAAATCTGCATTTATATCAGGGCCCCATGGTCTATAGTGCAGCCTCCAACTATGCTTCACTCAATCGCACTGCCATCCATCTCTCTGCTATGAAGCAAGTCCATTGTCCGAAATGTATCCTATTATATCTACATCCTCTTTCGTTCAGTTATGAATGTATTGCGTTTTGAAATACATACTTATATATTAGGCATTTCTAAACCAAGAAATTATTTAGATACTCACAGATGAGCCAGATGGACCTGGAGGACCTGGGTACCCAGGTTGACCAGGCAACCCCTAAGTGGAAGGCACACACAAGAACCACCGCAGCATGCATCAATAATTCAACAGGCAAAATGCATTTGTTTATTATGGAGCCTGGTTGTTGCTGGACATTACTAATAACAGAACAAAGCAGAGAGGAACATGATAGCTTTTCTCTGTCTCTGCAGTAAGGCTCCGCTTAACAATATCCTCGTAATAACTGTTTTGTATTGTTATTGTCGACCAAAAGTATTATTATACTACACACACATACTGTACATCACGTATGTACATGTACACATATTGTGTACATAGCTGTATTGAGATAGTAGAATAGATTCCGTTGCCTTATATTAGTCTCTGGCACTCCATGTCAATATGTTGTTAAAGTAATTAACAGCTTGCCTAATTGAGATCAATACACATTTGTCAATGTCTGAACCAATGGACATTACTGCCAGCAAGCGCTGACCTTTTTCAATCACCAACCTTTCCATTCCTTTGTGATTTAGGTGAAAAAAACCCATTTCCCTCGGTTTCAACAAAATACTTGCTTCAGTGTGACTAAATCGTGCATAAAATAATGGATGGGAATTCTTACATACAAAGTCCATTATACGTGAAAAATACCGAGGAATGATATGTACACACAAAATAGGATAATAAAATAGCTAGACCAAGTAACCACTGAAATTCTGTAAATCAGCAAATTCACAAAAGTATGCGTAATTTCTTTAAAATTTAAATACAGCCATTACACACAGAGGTCATTATCATTACATTTAAAACAGTGGTCAATATCTTCTTGTTGGTGGGGGAGGGGGAAATCACATGACTAACCATTCAGGTTGTTCGTGATTGACATTTTAATTTTCAACTGTGGGTTGTAAGTTAATTGCATGACTGGAGGAAAAGTATTCCTTACACTGACCTTTATGATAATTACAACAGATGAAGATGATTGTTTTTTATACGGTTGGATTGATGTTCGGGAAAGCATAGACATCGTCGGCATGATGCCGCAGACAGCACTGCTCCATTTCACAGTGGCCCGTACATTGTAGTTATATCGTAATAGCCAGCATTTTAAGCCATGCATGTATGGTTCGGTTAACTTAACCTTAAGTGAGAATTACAGGCATTGGGAAGCAACTGTAATGCCTGGGCATGGTGCTGGCGAGACATACAATCGCCATCTTACGTACCAAGGGTGAAAAGAACGACACACCAGCCGTGCTTAATTCGAAGTCCATCCACAATAAAGCCTTTTCCCTTAGGCACGAAGATATTTCTATTGCGACCACTCAGCGAGAATGCGCCGATAATCACCTTCACGCATTATTTCAGTCAAGTTATACGAGTGGTTTAATTAGGACGAGACCCCTGAACCGCAATGGAAGGCTTTTTTTGTCATTGTAAAAAATGCATTAAACGGAGGAGAGGTACGATAATAATGTCTAGAGCAGGGTAATGTTGAGGTTCGCGCAGAGCAAAGCCTGCCGCACGGCAGCGAGTCCACAATAGGGCAACAGGCGTGTGAATGATGTCCGTGATTAGGCACTCACTTGATCACCCTTGTTAGCAGGCGACCCAGGCATTCCACGTTCACCTTTGGCTCCCTGATTAAGAAGGGAGGAGGAGGTGTCATTTGAAGAGAAGGGCAAACGCAGGCTATGAAATATTTAGCATCATTAAGTGAAGCTGCTCGACTAAAAACCATTAATTAATTATTAGTTTATTTCTACATCGTGGCAATCACACCGATGTATACCGCATCAGCTGCATTCGTATGAATTAAAAGGCATAGATAACACAATATAAAAATGAGCAAAAAACAAGTATGTGTATGTTCATCACCTTAAGGATGATTGCTCTCACTGATAGATAAGTCAGTTGAAACAATGGGAAGCACAGCGGGTTGCGAAGCGTCGAGTCACATACACACACAATGTGCAACTATATGTATGTAGAAAATTTTCCGCACCGCAAGTAGCCAACTGTGCTCATTGGAGGTGCGGGGGAAGGACAACAGAGCGGGGCTTCACATTTACCCATGTAAAGAGCCGCTCTGAGCAGAAGCCCACTTATTTGCACCACCAGGAGGTGCTATTAGCAAAGACAATGGGGTGTGCTCGTAGGCAGAACAATACATTTTGATTTAAAGCTTTCGTGACTGCAGGGATTCATATTCTTGGTTCTTTCGGTAAAAAAATAATAAAAATATAAAACAATACAAATTCTCACGACGTTTGAGAATTTGTATTGTTTTATATTTATATTATTTCATTATTATTTCCCTTCTACGTGACTTTACCGAAGGAACCAAGAACAATACATGTTCATGGGTAAACGTTTTATTTTGTTTTTCCATCTTACACTTGGTCCCGAGGATCCTGGGTCACCTGGAGAACCTGCTTCTCCTGATTCACCCTGCAAAGTGCAAATTATCAAGTTGCATCACATCATATACACTGTGTAGCCTTTCCCATGATCTATATATAGTGTGCAAGGCTGGTAGAGGGGGAGATGGCAGGGGGGGATCGAAGGGTGGGTTTTCCCGAGGCTTTACACATACAGAGGTTCTCACAAATGGCTCGTGGATGGAGGAATAATGTTGAAATAAGGGGGCCCATGTGGCGTTCTCCCTTGGGCCCGCAGGAAGCCCCTTGGCAGCTCTCATAGTAGGGGCATATCAGTGGATTCGTTTTGCTGAAAACAAGCTAAGCAGAAGCACCATATGTCATGATGTACATGCTCATCAATACTGACATGAATTCCAGCTGTCTATTGAAGCTTTTGTCTTTAAACAAATACCCTTTTCTACGAGTTTAACACGTAGGCTTTTTCTATAATGCAATGAGTGATTTCCAATCTTCCCCTATGAATATAATTATCTCACTTATCCAGATTTCAGAGGTGTTGTAAACAATAACACAGATTTTGAAAAATTCACTGGATTTATGAAAATGCTTTTTTGTCATAGGAAACACATTTGAGCATTTGCAAAACCTATTCATTGCCATTCCAAAATCATGTGTTTCTTAAAATCACATCATAAAAAAAGTATCCATGTCCCTTTTTTGGCTCCACGGGCAGTCTCAAAGGATTTTCTAGCCTATGTTTTATAAGGCACTTGCTTAGGATATTTGGCCAATGTTATCATTGGGTATTTTCATGTGTTAGATAATGTGAGTGGCTGGATAGAAAACAAGCACATATCATAGGAAATAATGTTCAAACACTCACACAAAGCAGTCAACAATTTACTTGCTGGTCTAATACAAGCTACGTATCACATGTGCCTATGGGAGTACAAAGCACACGATGAACTCTGTGTGATAACTCAAATGAAGTGAAAAAAAGGATAATAGACTCATGCACATTTGAGCTTTTCAATTTAGTTTAGTCTCATTTGCTGCGTATATTGTCCCTACCGAATTCTTATTCAACATTGTATTTGATCTGCACTCACTGAGTAATAATCTGAAATACCTCTCTGTCCTGTCGCCTCGAGATGTACTGCATGGGCGGCATAGTATAAATAATAATGATAATACTTCATGATGGTGATGCTGATGTGATCACCAACCTCATCTGCAATGTGTCGGATTAACGGCCCTTTGGTATGGTAACGGTAAACTATGTTTGTAGTCAACGTTATTCGAGGGTTGTTGCCGGACAAAACGATCAGAGCGGGGCCAGCTCTGGGTCAGGGTTCACCACGGTGTGGCCAGCACTGTTCGTCTTACCTTGTATCCGTCGCGTCCTGGAGGGCCCAGTGGGCCAGGCATCCCTCGGTCTCCCTTCATGCCCGGATAACCCGGGATGCCAGGATGACCTGCCATGCCTGGCTCGCATTTGTTGCACATGCCCTGGGAATGACGACAGACACAGACCCACATCTGTCAGTGCGTGTTAGTCACAGGCGTTTAACTCTCGATAGGTCTCGATGCAGGATTCTGATGTGCGCTAGACTGAATGGCTAATCTCTCCGACGTGTTTTTGTGTTGTTTGGCACGATGTCCGACGTTTCGCTCCAAGTTCCTGAAGAAGCTTTCAGCACGTGGAGTAAAACGTCGGACAAGCGGCACGACTAAAAAACACGTCGGACAGCTATGCAGCACAACCGCGAAAACCTACACAGTAGTACTGTTGGCTTCCCAACAGATTAGTCTTTCATAAGCAACTAAAACAAGACCCACTTTTTTTCGCAGCATTTTATTTTTATTTAAAACTTTCACCAAACATTCCGAAATTAGAGCCAAAATGCATAAAATATGCCTGTTCACAATGCTTATGAAAGACATACATTTAAGATCAAGATGGTGTTTGAGAAAATGACAGTATTTCCTCTAACCACACACTTACTTTGACCATATCTTGAATTTCCCGTTGAGTGGTGGTAGAATATGGTGCCTTAAAAACAAAGGAAATAACACATTTACATTTTGTATATTCATTGAATCACTTCTTTGTTGCCAAAATATAGTTCTAAAAAAATGAATATTATTTCAATGTAATTTTGTTAGCAAATTTTAAAAAGGACATACAATTAAATATTTGCTGAAAGATAAAAAGTAGAAGTTTGTTTTTGATGAAAATCAATGAGCTGTAACATTAACCAACTATAATTTTCTTTCTCAGCATCATTTTGTATTGCCTTGCATTTTCTCAATAATTAACACATACTATCATGGCAAGCAGCAATAGCAGCAGACGTAGCAAGGAGCTGGGACCATTAACAAAGCAAAGGGAATTGTATTTAATGGACAATGGCATGCTTACATTTGGCCCTGGTGAGCCCGGAGGACCAGGTTTTCCATCCCGCCCAGGAGAGCCCTAGGGAAGAATCCACCCGGAAGGTAGCAAACGTTAAGACGGTCTGAACTTGAGATGGTGACGGAATGTCTTGTTTTGTTTACTTACCCGAGATGTATTGAGAATCCGTGATCGCTAATGTGACTTGGGCTGTTTCCTTTTAAAAAGGGACATGTGCCACCCAAAATGCACTGCACTAACGTTTATAGATTTTTTTTGCTTTTATTTATTGCTGTTTGGCTTTTTTGCAATAGGTACAATTACATCACTTCTTATTTTCAAGTTGCGTTTAATAGCTCTAATTAATTTCATTTGTAAAGCATCAACACATTTCATGTCTGTCTGCTACATGTAATTGATTTGAGATATTGGAAAACTATTCATGTGCCAATATTTTTTACAATGTGTTGCAATTCGAAGACAAGATTGGTGCCTTTGTGGGTGATTACTGGCATGTTATACGATATTAATTCATGAGTTGGCAAAATGTACCAATGCAGAATGCTCCTGAAAAACAGTTTAGTGGGGCTTTCCTGGATACATATTATATAAACATTCATTCGTCTATTTCTTTTCTATTTGTCTCAGAGGTTAGATTTAAATGTGTCCTTCATTACACTGTGGGTATTCATAATGGACCTTAGTTGTATTTCTCTATCGCTGATGTTAGGTATGGAAAAGTTCACATTCTTCGCGTGAAGATTCGGATGATAGCAGCCAAAATACCCACGTTCTTCATTAATACTACTGTACCTCATAAGATAAACATATATATAGAAGGCTAACATTGTAAATAATAGAGAGAAGGCTGAAGGATTGACTAACATGGAGACCTCCTTCTATAGGGTGGCGCCTTTAAGTCGTAAATTGATGAATGCTGACATATGAACAGTTTTGAATGAACATATGAACAGTTATCAATTACTAGATGTTGAGTAGAAAACACATCGCTAACAAGTAGAGCATGAATGTATAAGCTGCCTTTGGTTTCAGGTTTCCACTGGGATTAAGAGTTAATAAATCAGAGCCATAAAATTATTAAAATTAACTATAATACCAAAGAGCTGCATCATGGAATCCATGAAGGTATAAAATAAACAAGTAAAAATAAATATATACATTCATTAGCCTATGCGCTTGCTGAATCATTTGTTTAAGTAGGCAACACGGGGAAGTTTCAAATTTCTAAGTCTCATCAGCAAAGTTTTGCCTGTTAAACAAGTACTGCTGGCCGACCTGACGTTTAAAGTTAGAGCACTCCAGAAATACCGGGAGACCGATTTAGCACAGTACAGCAATATTTCATCATCACATTATTTTATAAATCATGTTGGTTTGGGTTTAATAATAATACAGAGGCGGGGCGTTTCACTGGGTCAAAATAAACACATAAAAACTAAATTTTGGTTCATCAACCTCTGAGTGCCAGCAATGTTATTCAGCAGAAGCAGTGAAGGCAATATTTGTTACGGTTGATGTGGTGCTTTGATATTGGCTACTTGTAACAGTGGTGGTTGGGGTGAATGAATGCACTAATGTGTGGAGGGGAACATATCACTCACATTCTGCCCAGCAGGACCGGGTGGCCCAGGTGGCCCAGGAAAGCCTCTTGGTCCCTGTGGAATGTTACAGTGGCATTTAATGAGGCAACACTACCAACCAAGATTGCACGTACCAGGTTTCTATTAAGGAGTAGCACAAACAGCATGAGAATATGCGAGTTAAACTGCATGAATACACGTTAAGTAAAATATATTGGCGTGGCCCTGCAATTGATTGGCGGCTCATTCACTGTATCCCAAATGCAGTTTTTGAAAAAAATATAAGGAACACAAAATGTTTAGGTTCTCAGAAACTAGGATATATTTAATTAGGGTGTATGCATTTTCATCACGTGCATTTTTGGGTTTCTTTCTTCATTTAATCACAATGTATCTACCTGGCCCTTGTAAATGGTTTGTATGATTTCG
This sequence comes from Lampetra planeri, assembly GCF_965212315.1. Classification (NCBI taxonomy): domain Eukaryota; kingdom Metazoa; phylum Chordata; class Hyperoartia; order Petromyzontiformes; family Petromyzontidae; genus Lampetra; species Lampetra planeri. The sequence goes on from NC_136120.1 coordinate 5,554,457, forward strand.
ATTTTTTTCATTTTGACCTTCGTTTGTGACAGCTGGGCATAATGGTATTTGACATTCACTTGAACTTTCCATCATGGGATTGTATTCATTTGACTGATGATAGAAAAGCCTTTTCTGAATATGGCTTGCTTAACGGTTTGCTGGCATTGTCATCGACCTTCATGAACAATTTAAGCACAAGGCTCTAAAGTGGAGTGGGACAAAGGGGTACACTCTTGCTTAACGAATAAAGATATTTGTTGGGTGGGGGACGCATAACTGCATAACATATGATAATACGTGAACGTGGGACAATTATTGAATGTGGAGCAAAATTTAAGCGATAAAGAGGTGGTTCAGATTGCACTGCGTTCTGTCCGGCATGGTGCCCGACGTTTCACTTCACCTTGAGAAGCACCCAGCACGCGGGGCGAATTGCCGGACGTTGCACCGAAGAACGCGCGGTGCAACCCGAGCACTGTTTTAAAACTACACCGTTTCTACTTTACCAGCAAGGCCCACTGAGCTATAGAGCTCTTTTGCGGAAGCGACCTGGTCGCAAATGATGACTCAACTAAGTGGCTTATCATCACGTGTAAATTTACAGCAGTCAAATACTCTAAACGCGTGATGTTGATTCCAAATGTGGAGGGAAAAACCGGAAGACCCGGAGAAAAATCCAAGTGACCACAGGGAGAACATGCAAACTCCAAATATGTATAGGCATCATCAGGGTTGGGATCGAACCCACGACCTCCTGCGTACCAGGCGAGGGAGATAACATCTCACCACCGCGGCGTCCCAAATACGTGGGAGAACTGTTCAGTGCAACCGAAAAAACCTGTACAGTAGACTTCAAATGTATTTGCAGTTATACATGCTTGCTTGTGAGAGAAAGTGCAATCTTTATGCATGTGATTTTTTACCATAGGATTGTTTTACTTCCTCAAGCAACACGTGATATCATACGTAAAATGTTTACGTATGACATTGGATGTAAAACATAATAATATATACTTTCCCCGTTTCTTCAAATAATAAAAATGAGTTTTTTTTCTGTGAGGGAAAATATATAAATAATACGAAGCACGCAATGTATTGAGTAAAATACACGAATAATACAATAAATCGGAAATGTTAAGTACCTCTTGTCCTTGCGAACCAGGTGACCCACTAGATCCCTGTTAAAAAAATCAGAACAACACGGCAGACATAAATTAAACAATGCGTGACATTAAAAATAACGACATCGTCATCGTGGCCCAAGCTGTTGATGCCACCATGTTACCAACTCTCCCTACCCTCCACCAGATCCCAAGGTTGCTGCGCAGTTCAAATGCACTGCTTTTTGCAAATGATGAAAAAAGTCATCGCAACTATATTTACGAATCCGAATGAGGGATGAAAACGGCCTCTTTGAAGCATTGCTGCCTTCTTGGGATGGCCACGTCTTTCAACCCTTTGAGTTGATGGTCTCAAACAACAATACGACCACACATTCAACTCAAGATTATGGTGGTCTGGACAAGGCTGAGACCATTGTACTGTGCATGCGATGTGGTGATCGCATGACATGAGTGCAAAACACGATGGGCGTTGTGTCTCCTTGTTTGTTTGTTAGCACAACTTTGCACGTCATTACAGCTGCTTCATCAGTAGATGCGCGATCTCCAAGATCTGGCCTAACGTCATAATCCCACCATATAGTCACAGTGCATTGCGTGATTGTGTCATACGAGTATAATGTAAAGATGCTGAAAATAATCAGCCGCGATTTACCGGCTGGCCATCGCGACCGATCCCAGGAGGACCCTTCATGCCGGGAGGCCCCAAAAGACCAGGGAGGCCTCTCTCTCCCTAAAGAGGAGTAAATAATAACTTTACAATACAGCAGTAATTACGAACACAACAAATGTAACCACCGCTTATGGCTATAGGGGTGATGTCAACCCATTACATGAAACATATAAAATAGAAAACGTTAGGTTCATGCGCATACAATTTTACGCAAAATATGTGAGTTTAAGGATATATATTAATAGATGCATTGTTAAATATTAGCCACTATTTAATATATATGAAAACACATACATTGTAAAACACGTACATTGCATTCATGGTGTGCATGCACAATGTGCATGCATAATGTATGTTGATTACCCTGAATAACCCAACCAGTAATGCGCATCTATTGTAATTATATGCATACATTCACTCCCCTCCCCACCCCACTCCTTTGGCCTTCGCACCTGATTGGCTCACAAGTGACGACATCACATTTATCAACGTATTTAAGACCAAAACAGGAGGATGTCTCTACAACTCTGGCTGTCGCCTGATGATGCTAGTTGTAATTACTGGCGAAACGTCATAATCGAATTGGAAATGTTGTGGGTTTACTCTCCAACACACTGGTGTGCTGTACTAGTGTAGTGTTGTAATCACGGACAAATAAACTTCTTTATGAGGCACACTCTGTTTATTGTCTTTCTTCCGACACGGTCCCTAACACACACAAGGGGTATATGGTCCCCTTACACGATACCTAGAGAGGTATGGCCTCCGGACTTGGCGGGACCTACTCACGGGTTACCCGCTAACCTAACGTCCTCCGGCTGGGACCTAGAGGAGGCTAATTGACCCGACCACGGAGTCTGTGGGTCCCGACCACTGGTTACACTGAGCCACAGCCCTTAGAAGGGCTGCAAGGCTTGGTTCCAGGGTCCTATCTATCTTCAGCCCGGGCTTCGGTCTTCGGGTGGAGAGAACTAACTCGAGCTCTCAGTGCTCTGTCTTTTATGCAGGTTCGTGGCTGGCTCCGTCCCAGCCACGCCCCTTCTTGGAACCTTCTGATTGGTCCTTCCCGAACCTTCTGATTGGTCCTTCTCAAACCGTCGTTCTGATCCGCTTTCACCTTCTCTGACCCCGGGAATTTCCCCTAGTAGGAATTGGTGTTTTGATCCGCTCTCACCTCTGTTTGACCCCAGGCTTTTCCCTAGGGAGGTAACTCAGTGGTACTGCAGGTTACTGAATGGTGAGTGGCGATCACCTCTACACTAGTAACGAATTGGCATGTTCTGTTTACGTGACAAACCTTACTGATTGGCTATGTCAAGTGGTGGCGGATTTAACAAAACATTTATATTTACACGATCTAACCCCCCATAAAACTCTATTATGCGGTGTAACTATTTATACTGTTAGATGGACAATGGCGGGGAGGGGTGAATGCAGGTGGGGGGCGGGGGGGGATTTAAGATACCCGCCGCATTGTTTCAACTGTGGCATTGTTTCAACTGTGGCATTGTTTCAACTGTGGCATTGTTTCAACTGTGGCATTGTTTCAACTGTGGCACCGAGAGAATGAATCAGCGGCCACTGCGTTGCAAGTTGAGTGTGCAGAACCACTGCACCACAACACCCCAGAACCATTGCACCACAACACTAACCCAAAAACCTCTATTGTTGATACATTATAAAAGGAAGTAACGAGAGACCGAAGGAAGTGAAAAAAATTAATGGACACTTACTTGCATTCCAGGGACACCAGACGGGCCTTGTTTTCCTGACTCACCCTGAAAAGAAAAGCCAATGAGTAATCATCAAAGGTATTCACAGGAGACTAACGGTGTTGTCCTACATTCAGTGGTGTGGTTTTTATGTTCTGACCGTAGAGTATGAGAGAGGGGGGTAAAAAACACACACAACAGGAAGATATCACATTTTTATGCTCAGCACATAACCCTGGCTTGCACTTGACATTGCATGTGCCGGAACGCTTTCAAAAGGTTTCCTAAAATCTATGGCATCGAGGCACATATCCGCAAATGAAATCTGTGCAGATCTAAAAAAAAACGATACCACCAGTCCTGTAATGTCAAGAGATGGGTTTTGCTTATTACATTTAAAGCAAAAATCTAATTGCAGCCACTTGTGAATATTAATCACTGATTGATAATAATTTTGAGCTATTTCCTGCATATGCTGGCCATTTAAATGCACAGCAGCAAAGATTGAGAGTGTGGGTAATCAGTGAATCTGATTAGATCACTCAGGCCATGGCTCATACGTTAATGAGAGAGCGCAGCTACACCAGCTTAGCTGCAGCGCTCATTGAAAAGTATCCATCACTGGGATAGCGAATGCTATCGTCAAATGTAGCGTTCGCCATTTTGTGGGATATAACGGTTCACAACAGTAGTTAGCAACAACATAGCTACAAAATCCAGTGGTTTTTGCTTACAAAACCAATGCATTGCAGCTTATCTCCGCCAAATGGATAGCCTGCAAACACGAGGTGAATATGTAAGTGTGTGTACTCATTTGAGGTAAAACACAACATGTAGGCCACACCTCCAAAACTGTGACTGCCACACATGTCTGACAATGGATTTTCAGGCTTACTTGCCGTGCAGCACCACGTCTGTTGACCACTCATTGATATGCTATTTTTTTCTCTAACCCCCCTTCCTTCTCTCTGCCTCCGCCCCCCCCCTCTGTCTATTTAAGGCCACCCCACAGAGACGATCACCCCTCTCTGTTACCTGTGTTGCTCCCGCTATGTATCTTGGTGATATCTGTCTGCTAATATGTCTGTCTATAGTTTTCTGGTTAGATTTTATGTCGCTATTTCATTATACCTGATGATGATTGCTTGTGTTGCAATCGAAACGTCGTATTCTATTATTTAATTTAATTTATTATTTTATCTTTAGACGTGACTTAACCGAAAGAACCAAATAATAATTCCTGCAGTCACGAAAGTTCTAAAATTAAGGTCTGACAATGGAATTATGCATTTCTGTGAATAAATTGCCGTGTACAACAGGCCAATGACTACACAAAGTAATGCACACAGCCCACTTCTACACCCACGGACCATTTCGTATCTATCCACTCTTTACGCTGGTTCAAAGGAAGGTAGCAACATTTTGTGATACATTTCTCAATCGTGTCTTTGTTAGAAAATCTCACAGGCAATCCCTGAATCCCCTCTCCGATGGGGCCTTGCATTCCTGGAAGCCCAGGAGGTCCTCTGCTTCCAGAGTCTCCCCTGGATCCATCCAAACCCCGGTCCCCCTGTAGAAGAAGGCAAAACACAAGATACACACAAATACAAACACACGTAGACACACAGGCTTACACACATACACAGAGATATACAGAGATACACACACTCGCACCAGCATGCACACACATACACACTATCAGACACATACAGCAAAGAGAAAGACAAGATGCCCCATATAGCCTTAATAAGATTCTTGGGGCAAGTGCTGTTAGTTACCACCTGTTAAGGCCAGCACGGTACACAAGAGGGTGGGTGGTCAGCACCATATCTGGCTGTTTTTTTTGTCTCCACAGTGGTGATGTGTGTACACCACACCAAGTACTCAGTGAAGGCGAGGTCGGCCGAGAGGAGTCGCAGGACCGGTTCAGAAAATCGCGACTGATGTAAGACATGGCTGGGAATCGAACTCAGGTGGCCACGTTCGCAGCATATTTTGCTAACCACAAGCCTCCGTTCCCCACACAAAGATCTCCCCTATAGCTTTTAACAGTAGGCCAGCATAGCACATGTGTGAGTGGGTGAACAACACCACGCCCGGTTGCCCTTCTCTCCCCAGTGCTGATGTTTAGACACTGCTACAAGTACAGTACTCATTTAAGGCTGAGTCGACCTAAGAAAGGCCCAGAACCAGGTCAAATACTGTATTTACCACTCTTATGGGTCGTGAACAGGAATTTAACTTGGGACAGCGGGTTCATGGCACAGTGCGCTCACCACTACGCTTCCGCTCCGCACACATAAAGACACCCAAACATGCGCATTCATTCACACGTCTATATTTGCATGCACGCATGCACTTCTTATAAATGAATGCCTCCCCAAGCCAGATTGTTCATGGGGGTGTTTAACCATACTTCACCATGCTGCTCAGTGCAGGTTTGTGAAGCAGGAGATCAAGGATCAGTTTAGATATCACTGAATGAAATTCACCAGGTTCATAGGTCACCAGGTTCATTGCTCAGTGCAATAATTCATTGTGCCAACACTCCACACGCACGCGTGTTGCATAGCACGAGAGAGAGAGAGGTTCAATAACTCACCTTGTCTCCTTTCAGTCCGGCAGGTCCAGCTGGTCCCTGTGGTCCCTGGAAACCCTGGGGATAAAAAAACAACATGAATGCAAACCAGCGAGTTTCACACCTCACTCGACTCAAACTGTGTCCGTTTCCTCTGTTGTGCGTCTTCCGCTCTGTTCTGATCGCATGCAACTCACGAGTGCCTTAGCCTTTTCTGTAGAAAGAGGACACGTTTGTGTGAATGTGCAGACACAAATGTGCATATAACGTAGGCCTGTTAGCACCACACAATGTATGTTTATAATTGTGACTCACTCGTGTTGTGCACTATATATAAATTGCAGCGATGAAGTGTTCTTGTTCCAGTGGCTATGGGCCAGTTTCATATAATAAAATAAAAACCAACGCAAAACATTGTTTTGATAATTTTGCCCAATTATTATTATTATTATTTATCGGAGACAGATATATTCAGAAAAAACGACAAAAAGGTACAATCTATATATTATGCTAATGTTAGCTGATGGACCAGGAAAGAATCGTGATTAAATGTATGTAAGTATACATTAATATAGTATATATAAAGTATAAACAAGCGGAGTGCTACATGAGACAGTTTATCTCTTGGACAAATCATACCAAAATAACGGGTACATAATTCTTTAGGGTGATATTGCATCTAAGCTTAGACTTTTTTTCTATACGACTTAATGCGACATTAAACTAAGCACGCGTCAGGCTGTGGTCGCTGCGTAATTTATTCACAACTTACATATTCAGTGCATTTTCTAATGAAAATACGAAATGCAAATATATGAGCAAGGGACACTCACGTGAGGTCCAGGCACACCAGGAGGCCCCATTGGACCCTGAGATCCTGGCACACCCTGAACAAACACAGACACAGCTTTAATGAAAACAAGTATTGTATTTAAATGCCACACATTCATACATGTCAACCCATACGGCTTCTTGTACAGGAAAATTTAGTTTCCAAGGTCCATACGGCGTACAGCCGTTTCAATACGGGAAACATGTTTTTTTGTCTATTTGTTTGTGTTTCTCCCTTGTGATAGGACTCTGTAGGGTGAACGTTGAGATTTATAAGAACATGGGGTGACCAATGGGGTCTGAATTGGTATTTAATAAGGTAGGCACTGATAAGCGGTTGACAGGTATGCACATTAGACCACGCAAGGTCATTTTTTTTTTAGTCAAAGTTCCTCCATGCTCAAGTGAGCATAAAACGGCACTCTTTACAATTCGTTTTCTTGAGTTTGTTGGTATGAATTCCAAGTCATTGTGGCAGGGACAGGCCTTCCATGGGACAACCACTGAGCTAGGCTGTGATCATTTTACTGACCCATGCCAGCACTTGAACCCATGAGCTCATGAATGGAATCTCTGTTGTCCTACCCACCCAGCGCTGTCCTGGCTCTGAATCACTATTTTGTAAGCAAAGCTAACACATAACCAAAGGTCACCAGAATCTTTAAGCTATACATTTAACTAATCTTCATTGTTAACAGCCAACATTAGACGAGGGGCTGCAGTGTACATTAAACGCTTTTGAGATCCTGTTCTAAATAAGGCAGGAAGACCCTTATCACCGCCTGGCCTGTGGAGGATACGCAAGGCATTTGTCTAAACCTTCATTAAGAGAGGGTGACTCCTAAAGGGCGTGAGAGCACGGTGGCCTGAAGGAGGACGGTGCCCCCCATGAGCACGGTGCCCACACATCAAAATATGTTTTCTTGTTCATGTTTTTGTTTGTTGCGGTTGCACCCGATTCAAGAGCCGAATGGCTCAGAGGGCTATACCTAATAAATTAAACTGAAAACCCAGCGAACACCTCAGACAACGCATTTGTGAGAACTCACGCAGTTTCCAAAAATGTTTTCACATTCATCGGCATCGACGAGGTTCCCGATCATGACACCAAGAGGCGAACACGCTAATTTCTCTACTCACCTGTGTCAGTTTACACTTGCATGCAATGTATTCCTATACCATTGCACAATGCAACACGCCCAGCTTGGTGCTTCTTTCGTTTGTCAAGGTGCACTTATGTACCTTGACGACGACTTAGATTGCGATGATGGTGATGATGATAATGAAGTGGAAAATAAAACACTTCTGAAAGCATTCCAAATCAGCCCGTGTGCATGTGCTGGGTGGCTTTTGTGTCAGCGGGACCATGGAGGAGGACGACAGCTTGGGGAGGCCTTCATCCAGCAGTGGAATGACCATGGCCTTATGGTGATGTCGATGAAACATTGCATAATCCATGCATATGCGTGCCTTGTCCATGTGCCTTATAGTTCTACGACTCCCTGCTGTGGAGTCTGCTTTGTGTGTATTATTTTGGTCAAAACTTATTGGAGCACAAGATGAAGTAAACTCGAAAATGATGACATGGGACAGCCAAGGTTAGCCATTTAAGCACTAGCTATAGTATGACTGTGCAATACACAAGCCATTGAACAAAGATGTTCACTGCATCGCGTGCTTTCAGATGCGCTTCTGCGGCCGTCTGAAACGCTCTTCCTTCCGATATTAGGAAGCCATACACAAGCACAACCCAATTCAAGGCATGCTATTTATCTCTGATAGGTATTTCAACATGGCACTTGGGGTCAAGAGGCATTCAAGAGTGTCAGGACATCTCGCTTGCTGATTACAATTTCTATCATGACCATTCGATGAGCCATTGCTTATTATAATCGGTACCATATTTATGCAGAATCGGCCAAAGTATATGGTTGAGTAGTTATTCCTGAGCATGTAGTTCATGTTATCAGTGTAATTAAGCACACTAATGAACATTATTTAGAAAATTACAGCAACTATGTGGGGAAGTGACACCGGCACATTGAAGATACGGACGCAAGCCCTGATCCACGCCACCGCGGACAAAGCACCGTGCCCCAGTGTGGAGTGCCAGCTCTCACACAGACCTCGTCAACCCCGAAATCAACACCGCACTTCGTATCGTCAGCAGCGCACCTTGAAGTCCACTCCACTCCCGTGGCTTCCGGTGCCGGCGAACATCGCCCCGGCCGACATTCAGGCACGATGCCGCGACAACCCGGGAGTAACCACAAGATTTATGGACATCGTCACTCTGCCGCTCCAACGAGACCTACAAGAACCCCACTTCCCGACGTCATCAGTTCAAATCCACGAAACCGCGTTCGGGCGCAACGTGGGAGATTAAAGGATCGCCGAACTGCGATTGCAATGAGGTCCAAACCGCACAGCGTCTAATGCTTCCTCATGGGAACGGTTGACGAAAGTTAACGTTCAACTATAACATTTTTCACAACTCTTGCCTTTCCATCCTAACGTGAGCAAGAAGAATAAAGCACGCACCATGTCTCCTCTATCTCCGGGGAGGCCCGGGGCACCTGCTTCTCCTCTTTCACCCTGGGAAAAAAAACGTGTTTAAAGAAGAACAAACCACCAGCATCATAATATATCGTAATGTGTACACCCTTGATTGCCTATTATTTGGAAACTGCTGCTATTCTGATGTCCTTATTAAACGCCTTTTGTTTTTGATTGTTTTAGTTTTAAAAGCTTTAACATCTCCGTTTGCCCACTGTAATAACTTTCGGGGCAAGTTGCTGTGAGCGAGCACCTAACGAAGGGCCAGAACGACACACGAGGGGGTGGGTGGCCAGCACCACGTCCCGCCACCTTTGTCTCCCCAGTGGCGATGTTTTTACGCACCGCACCAGATACTCATTTGAGGCTGAATCGACCTAGGGGAGGCCCAAGACCGGTTCAGACAATCGTCCCTGATTGTTGGCCATGAGCGGGAATCGAACTCGGGACACCAGGTTCGTAGCGCGGCGCGCTAACCGCTACACCACCGCTCCCCCCAACGAAGGACAGCACGGTGCAGTGCACGTGCGCTTTGGGACACGCGCGACTCTTCGGTGAAGTCACCAGGAGGTGGCACCGACGCTGCGTCGTACTCGGAGCATGGCGGCAACAGATACATCTCAACACAAGGGGGTTTCAGGCACGGGCAAGCGAGGTGGGGAGCCACTGCACACACAGAGGCTTACAAGGACACTAATGAAATCAATCGTCGTCTATTTAGTGATTAAACAAAAGCCTGACACAGAAGGAACGCTTTAGCCTTCAGCCCATGGGTATTTTTCAAGAGGAGGAAAAAAATATCGCGCTCAGCATTTAGGAGGGGTGCACTTGAAATGACCTTCATAATCCACGAACTTACATTCATGAAGCATAAAAACTAAACGATATTGTGGGAGAAGATGCTTTAGCATCATCGGTATCAGTGGTCAATTGCAAGCTTTTAATCAAGGTGAGACATGACGCTTTGATGGATATGCTGAGCTTTGTAATGTGTCACTGCTCTCACCTTCGGTCCAACAGGGCCCATTATGCCAGGAGAACCATCTCTTCCAGCATATCCCTAAAACATTGCACGATAATACGTGCATAGTAAATACATATATATACACACACACATCATACATAAACATGCAATGCTGGCTTTTCACAGAGGCTCCATCTTAGAATCATGATGGACAGTAAACCTTTAACTAAGATCATAACTGGGGCTTCCTAACCCCCAAACTCCAGAGCTTCGGCTGAAATTGCGTTGTTGAGAGTCATGACTCTGGCATCACCTAGCCACATTATATTTACATTACAGTGTTTAACATTTCAGTAAATTAACGTGTTGAGAGCAATAAGACAGCAAGAAAAAATGTTAAAATAATGACGCACTAAACGGTAATTTTCTATTAACACGCAGTGTAAAGCTCCGTGGTTTCTTTCGTTAATAATATACCAATTTTGTCACTAGCATAACAAGAAGTCCCCCATCAACAGCACAGCAACACGCCTTGACAGATAACAACCCTGAAAGCTGACACTCGTAAACTGGCCGAGCGTTCCAGCTTGCGATAAATTACGCGTCGCTGCTTCTTGGAATGTTTTATTTTATTTATTTAATTCTCCAACGTGACTACAGCCTAATTATATACGCCAATGCTATTTTTGCACAGTGTTATGCGTGCAATCAATGGTAACTAAGCCGAGTTCATAAAACTCGCTGATAAAAAATGTACCTAAATCCCAGGTGGCAACCCTGGGCTGGGACATAGAGGTGCAGCGGTTGAGTGTTGTCGGGGTCCTCGCTCAGAATTCCAACACAGTTTTTAGAAGAAGAAAAATGTTGAATGTGAAATCACATTGGGAGATTAAGTGCTCAGTATGAATCATCATCATCATCATTATTATTGGTATTTTATTGACCTTGCGCATGCAAACACCAGTGATGTCATGAGGTGATGGCAGGGTACTGCTGCTGCTGCTCTACTTACCCTCTCGCCTGGCTCCCCACGATCCCCCTTCTCTCCCCTCAGGCCTGGCACGCCCTGCATCCCATTGCACAAAGGTCACACTCCAGAATTTAAGACAATTTTGAATCATCAACACGTGCAATTTGTTTTAAGCAGGTGCGTGATAATTATACAATAGAGTGGTGGGTAGAAGTGACATAGGATGTTTAATACTGTATGGGCAATCCTATTAGTTTTGAAAAAACCTGATGTCGTGGTGGTTACATTTCGGGCCAATTGATTTAAGTCCATATAACATAATTATTGTCATCCAATTGGCAATTTGCTGCCAGTTGAAAGCTTCCCTATGCCACGTCGATCATCAGAGTTGTTGAACAACACTTCACGCTGATCAGTGTAGGTTAGTCAAGAGGAAGAAAAAACAACGTTTTCTTTGGTTAGATCGCGTAAATATGAATGTGTCGTTACACCGTCACCACCTGACATAGCCAGTTAGTAAGGTTTGTCACGTAAACTAACGACTGAAACAAGAAAACAGGAAGACTTCTTCACAATTCATGAAGCTGGTTGTAATCACCAGCGATAAGTCGTACTCAAATTGTTAATGTTGTGGGTTTGCTCTCCAACACACCAGTGTGCTGAAGCAGTAACTAATTGGCATAATTTGTTTACGTGACAAACCTCACTAATTGGCTGTGTCGGATGGTGGCGGGCTAACGACATATTTATATTTATGCAATCTATTCCAAAAAAGCCCTTTTTGATTAATAATATTGGCCATGAAAGCTTACATGGTAAACTGATAGAGGAAGGTGGTGGCCTGGACTGATCCATATGTCATTATATGCTAACAATAACTATGGCGCCCCACGCTCAGAAATATATTTCTAGGCATTGGGGAATGGTGAGATGTTAACTCCCTTGCCTGGTATACAGGAAGCCGTTTGCTCAATCCCGACCCTGACGATGCCTATATATTTGAAGTTTGCATGTTCTCCCCGTGGTTGCGAGGATTTTTCTCCAGGCCCTCCGTTTTTCCCCTCCACATTTAGAAACATACGTGAAGAGTATTTGCCTGCTATACATTTCCACTTTGTTGAGCTATAATTTGTGGCCAGGTCCCTTATGAAAAAAGCTATATAGCTCAGTGGGCCTTACATGGTAAAATATACACGTTTTAGTTTAGTATTCCAGGTCAGAGCACCCCATAACACAGTGCACAAATGACGGAGCCAGCATTCTCCCCATAGGCTTATGTTTGAGTGCTTAATTAAAATAAAATATGAGAAAATAAATTCAAGAGCACAATCATTACCATATTCTTGTAGTCACATCCACAAACACACAAATGTTCAGACCTCAACTTGCATGAACAAAGATAAGTCGGCTAACACTTCAGGGACCGAGACGTTTAAAGATGTATTGCTACTACAAAGGACACTGGCATTCCAGTGTATGGGCACACACTGTTTAAATATTATGGTGGTTCTGTGGAGTAAAAAAATCAATGCTACTTACGTGCATCCCACCGTCCAAGTGGCTTGCCATTAAACCGTCTCCCTGAAGGCAATAATTGTTTTAAACGAGTATAAAAAACCACTCCATAACGAAAGCTTGGTGTCACGGAATCACATCCACAGGTATGTTTCAACAAATAATAGACTTTCGACTGAATTTTAGATTCGTTATTAAATACATCGATATTGTTTTGAGATTAGTAATCAATAACTACGTTTTCTGAAAGATTGCCACATGTGTAATACATTTTTTAATATATATATTACAACAACAAAAAATAAAGTTTCTAAAATATACATTTCACTTGAGTTTGGAAAATATGCAGACACTAAGTATGGTAATGCAATACTTAAAATAAGCGAAAGAGTAAAGGTGCAACCCTCTCATTACTTGCTCACGCCACTGTTGGCAGACATGCATATCTTTAAATGCTCTGAAAATGTGACGCAAACTATTTGGTTTTTTTCGGTGACTTTACCGAAAAAACCCAAGGAGTATGGATCCTTGCAGTCACGAAAACTTCAAATCTAGAATGTGTGACCCAAATTAAACAAAATAATTATTTTAATTTATTTCCGAGAGCCGAAACTTCGTGCCAAACTATGAAGTGAAACTTCCAAATGTAATATCGTGGCATTTCTGTGCAGTCATTGTGACCATGCTTGAGGCCATCAACTCAATCAAATGAGGTTCAGGGAAATGTGCAGCCATCCGATTGTCTCAAGCCACTGGTCGCCCAGGGGGCGTCCACTGGCCAGCTCTCCAGAGCCCCTCTGGAGGGTACGTGGATTGCTCTTCCATGCCGGCCAGACATCTTTCAAGAGGGTGGGGAGTACCCACACTTCACCGCAGCAGATGCGACCTGTCCATAGACCCACTGTGGTGAACCACCCGTATGTACTGCTGAGTAGACAGAGACGCAGGGGCATTTAAGAAGTTTGTCCCATTGTTTTAACTGCCGTGCGCACGAAAGAATGAACCAGCGACCTCTGGATTTTTATGTCCGGTGTGCTGACTATTACGTCATGGGAGCAGCATCTCTTAAGGCAAACAGATTAGAGTACATCTTCAAGAATATAGTTCTCAAACCCATTTCCAACAAAAATAAACATACTCGCACAACGTATGAATAAAGGCACACAAATACCCTTTACAATGGGCACATATTAAAATAGATATAAAAAAAGGTTATTCAGCAAGCATGAAAATATCCATATATGAAATATAATCTCCATTTATTAATATTAGGTCCTAATGATATGACATTTTTCCCAAACGAAAGCCTGGGGGAAGTGGGAAATTCATATTTAGTTATTAATACATTCTTATTAACTCGTTTGCAGTATTTTTTTTTAAAATGTGGGATTGGGGCTCTGATATGAGAGGAACAGGACCAACTTTGGTGAAAGGCAGCAGAGGGTCAGCTACATTTACTTCCCAGCAGATAATGAGCTTTGACAACGACAATTTATCCAATGAACGCTATCCTCCACTTGCTTAATAAACGCATTGTTAAGCAATTAGCGGATTTGAACGATTCAACACATACAAATGAGCCCGGTGGCAAATCATTGTTTTCAAGCCATGTAATCATGTGCTGAGGATATAAAAATAAACAATAACTATGACTCAAGAGCTATTCTGTGCCCGAGGCAAAGAATATTATTTCAATATGAATTTTAAACACTCACGATTCCTGGGTAGCCTGGAGGTCCTCTTGGTCCCGCATCCCCCTAAGAAATATAATTACAGGGCAAGATTAGTCACATGTTGTTAGCAATTCATTTGTCAGCACCAATACACATATAATGTAAAGCTATGTTGTCAGGCAACAATTCGTAATGGTAATTGTGTTGCCAATACAGTATTTACAAGCACATTATAAATGTATGTCCCATGAACATTACAGCTGATGCAATATTTGTGAGTTATACCAACATGCTGGACTTTAGAGCCGGTAGGCTATGCAGAATTAAACAACAAAACCCCTAATTGGAGATCTCCACAGAGTGGATTCATGTCAGAATACACACGGGCAATAGTAGAGTCATAGAATAGCGTCATAGAATAACTTCAAAGGGCATTCATAATAGAAGAGCTTCGAAGAGTGGATTCGTACAGACGAGTCTGATTGGAGATCATATCTGAGGATCCTCATCGGAGCGATGAACAGTGAAGCCTCGTAAAGAAACCTCGCGTTGAACTCTCAAAGAGGGGGAACGACAGAGCCTTCTCGGAGAGAAGCGTCAAAGCCCCCCTATGGGGGTCTCATCGAAGGGGACAACAAATAATATCACAACACAAGAAGCTTATATGAGAACCCCATGGAGGAGCCTGGTAATGAACTCATAAGAAAAGGCCCATAAAGGAGAGCCATTGTGAAGCACCTCGGAGCAGTATTCTATAAAAAAAAAGCCACGTAGGCATCAGTCATGGTCATAACGAAGAGTTGTGTAAGAAACTTTACAGCTCTCAATAAAAGAGAGAGAGATAGAGAGAGAGATAGAAGCTTCACAACAGCCTGAGGAGTCTCACGCCTTCTCTCAAACATTTTCCCGGTCCCTCACAATGACATTTATTTGCCAACAGTCTGTATGTGTGCATAACTGCATATAATGTGAGGAGCGGTAGTGCATCGGTTAGCACGCTGCACCATAAACCCGGCGACCTAAGTTCGAGACCCGCTCATGGCCAACATAAGTGACGATTATCTGAACCAGTCACGGGCCTCCCCTAAGTCGACTCAGCCTCAAATGAGTATCTCATGCGGTGCGTAAAATCATCGCCACTAGGGAGACAAAGGTGGCCGGGCATGGTGCTGGCCACCCAGATTATCGTGTGCCGTGCCAGCCTTCATAGCTGCTCGCTAACAGAACTTGCCCCAACGGTCTGCTATAGGCTATGCTGGGGGATCTTTGTTTTTATATACAAATATTGCATTGAGTAAATAATCGCAATTCAATCGTTAATATGACGTACGTCTTCATGTCGAACAGTAAAGGACATTCCAATGGAATGTGGTCTTCCGTTGTGTGAGTGAATGGCAATGGGGCATAGGGCAAAGAACCTCACCCTTTCTCCTCGGTCCCCTTTGTCCCCTTTAAGGCCTGCATATCCAGGGGCCCCCTGTTACACAAAAAAACAACAATCGTTACATATCACAGAGCAGTGTAAAATATATAATAATTATCATTATGCCAGGTGCTTAATGATAGAGCTCACAGCTTGCAATCAGAAAGGTTGCGAATTCAAAGCCAGGGTGAGAGTTGATTCAGCCCATCATACTGGTAGGAACCACCTGGTTCCACCAGCCCACAGGGGATTATTGTGTCCGTCCATCGTGCATCAAAAAATGGGAGGGGAGGGGCTGGGTGGGGAGGGTGGGGAGGGGCTGGGTGGGGGGTGGGAGGGGTGGGACTGGGTGGGGAGGGGCTGGTCACCCCGTGGTGCCCTTATAAAACTCAACGTTTAACCTACTCACGCCGGCTTGTGCCCGCCCTCACAGTCGGCCATATTTACGGAATACACCACGCCGCCGTTGACCCTGGCCATTGACTGAGCAACCCAACGTTCTTACCAGCTCCCTCCGCAGGAATGTGTTCTTTATGAGGTCGATAAACGAACACCACTTTGTGGAAAAGTCCTATGAGTAGACTTGCCCCTGCCACAGGAAACTTAAATTTCCACCAATGTAACAGCAAAGTTTACCTGTTCCCCCTTCTCTCCTGTGATCCCCTGGCTTCCAGGGATTCCAGTGATGCCCCTTTCTCCCTAAACACACACACACAGGGCATCTTCCATGAGCACAGTCTATGAGGTCGTGCTGCGATATGGTGATACGACTATATATTGTACGATAAAAGGTCCACGGTTAACCAAAGTGTTTGGTTATATGTCAAACAAACATAGTTCTGAATCATAATTATATTTGCTCATTATTTTGTTTCAATGTACCTTTCGTTTTTAGACGAACATATATTCATGCAATTACAAATAAAGTCATTAAACGTCTAAATAAATAGCTACTTTACCCATAAAATTAGTGCTTGGAAAAACATTTCATGGGGTGATGGTTATACGACGTAATTGTGTTTTAATTTAATGTAATCGATTGATTAATTGTACGAGTAACTGACAGCGTGTGTGAGTGTTATGCAGTATTGTTTTTAAAGGAGCGATGATTGGAAGGTTTATGCTTAATGAACTGCAGTGAAAGAACTATGTAGAAATTGTTGATGAAGTTAGTTGTAATTACTGGCGAAACGTTGTACTCAGATTCTAAATGTTGTGGCTTGGCTCTCCAACACACCAGTGTGCTGTACTGGTGACGAATTGGCACGTTCTGTTTACGTGACAACCCTTACTAGTTGGCTGTGTCCGGTGGTGGCGGGTTTAACGACACATTTATATATTTATGCAATCTACCCCAAAAAACCCTGTATTATGAATGATATTGGTCGCGAAAGCCTACGTGCTAAACTGTTTGTTCTCAGCAGGAAGTACAGCAAATCAGAAAGACAATACAATAATAATTTTAAATATAATTACAAATATGGGAAACTGATATTGTCATGATCGTCAAGTACTGAGAATGTATATTGTATGGTAATGTATTCTAAAATAAGATTCTGCTGCAAGCCTAATGTTAAGACTGTCATGGCATATTAAGAGGTGGTATGGTCAGTACAAAGCTTACCTAGCCCCCTTTGTCTCTCCCGTGCTACCTTCCACCATACAACTCCATTAAATATTAACTCAATATAGGAGAGGTGCATATTCTGTTAAGATATCAAACTACCATTGGTGGGTGATGATGTGTCTGGCCAGGAATCAATCCAGTAAGTAGTGCCATAACCATAGGATCCACACAAACAAAAACACAAAGATCCCCTGTATAGCCTTTAACAGACTGTTGGGGCAAGTGCTGTTAACGAGCACCTATTCATGAGGGGGCAAGTGCCTGGCCGCCTTTGTCTTCCCAGTGCTGATGATTGTACACTGCACGAGGCACTCATTTAAGGCTCAGGACATGTTCATATATTTGTCACTGATGTTGGCCGTGTGCGGGAATAGAATTCGGGTCGCCTGTTTCATAACACAGTGTGCTAACACACCACAGTAGCACATGCGCGCACACATTTACTGCGCGTATAATTGTCTGAAAACAAATCAAACATGGCATAGCTTATTTATTTGAAGGCACATCTAACAGCTATATAAATGTCGGTGCATTTCTAAACTACAGAAGCATTACATCTAATCTGGTGAGGTAGGCCCGTCAGAAGGTTAAGACAACCGTGGTAATGAGGGAAGCAAAATAAACAAATCAATCCTGAGGATAAAAGTAACTCGGGCATAATTATACAATGAAACAATATAAACAAAACTAACCACACACTCTTTAGCTATAAAGAACAATTCTGGGAATGTAGATACATTCAAACATCCATCACAAATGTGGCCAGATCAAACAGCAGAGAAATGTATATTCTTGGTTCTTTTGGTAAATTCACGTAGAAGGGAAATAATAAAGTAATACAAATATCAAACAATTAAAATTCTCACGACGTTCCGACTGAAACACAAGCAATCATCATCAGGTGTGAAATCCACAGCAATACATTTTCACACCTGATGATGATTGCTTGTGTTGCAGTCGAAACGTCGTGAGGATTTTAATTGTTTGATATTTTTATTATTTTATTATTTCCCTTCTACGTGACTTTACCGAAAGAACCAAGAATATGAATCCCTGCAGTCACGAAAGCTTTAAATCAAAATTTAGCAGAGATATGGTACAGATTTGGGCCACGTGTTCATCACGTGCTCCTTTATGCTAATAGAATGAGGATGGGGGAAGAATCAAAGGCCGTATAACACCTCCACTTTAATGAGAGAGAGAGAGAACATTCCACTCCCAGGGCAAGAAATAAGATGGGGCCTAAACGTAGTGCAACGCCTGGGGAGAGAACAGTCTATCTTAACACAATATGGTGCCGACCTTTAATACAGGTTAATATTATCATATTGGAAAAAGCGGAGAGAATTCTATTTTTTTCCGGAATTTAAAAGCAGTATCATACCCTCGGATTCAAGCACTGGATGATATAAAGTACTTTTATTACTTTTTTTAAAGTCAAAGATCTCATGCTCAAATGAGATTCTACATGCGTATGGCAGGGACAAACACTTCTATAGGATAGTATTGGTTCTTTCGGTAAAGTCACGTAGATAGAAAATAAAATATATATTTTTAAAATCATTTTTGGTTATTAATATTATTATTTATGGTTAGTTTTATTTTATATCTACGTGACTTTACCGAAAGAACCAATAATGTGAATTCCTGCAGTCACGAAAGTTTTAAGTCGAAACTTCTATAGGAGAGATGCGACGAACATCCCCACAAGCGGTGGCGCCTCACCACGTGGTGCTCATTTTACCCATCCGAGATCCGGTGACGAAAATGATAGGCCAAGTTCATCCCTGTTGAGAGTTAAACTCATGATTTGATTTTTAGAAACCTTGCTTCTCTAACCAACTCCCCAACATGTCAGGATTATCGGAATTTTTTTTAAAAATTGCATTCAAAAGAAAGAAGAGTAATCAATGCTTATTCTTTGGGTCTTTCAGTAAAGTCACGTAGAAAATAACCAAAAAAACAAAAACTACGACGTTTCGATCGCAACAAAAGCAGTCGTCGATATCAATACAAGACGACCGCTTGTGCTGCAATCGAAACGTCGTAGTTTTTATTTTTTGTTATGTCCTTTGAACCTATCTACATGGCTTTACCAAAAGACCCAAAGAATATGAATTCCTGCAGTCACGAAAGCTTTAAGTCAAGAAGCAATCAATGCATTTATAGAATGCCAACATGTCCATGAATGCTGATTTGTTTCCCAAGTCCAAATACAGCTGGGGTGAAATTCATTTTCAATATGAAGCTGCGCTACAACAATCAGAAAAAAACCCCTGAACTGTGCTGAGATCAAAGCATGAACTGGCCAAGCAATGCCTTGACGTTCATCATGGGCACAGGCACACTTGAGAAGTGAATGGTTCCCGGTGATTATTGATTGGATCACACCGAATGTGCAGTGACTCATTATTTGCAAATGCTATTATTTCGTTACAATTGCCATACTTAATGTAGTAATGACAAATCCTATTAAACATATCCTTGACCAGGGCCGCATTATTTTGTCGGCGTCTCTTAGCCACATCTAAAAAAAAGATGTCGCGGGTGTCCGGACCTCCACGTTGGCTGCACCCCTGACATGCATTCCAAGTGGAGTTTAGAGTCAGTGGGAAAGTGAAAGTTATCCCCAGCCCATGGGCCAATGTGCAATTAGAAGCAATCGAATAGGGACTTCAAGTCAGCATAAGAGCATGTTAATTGGTGCTGTTGTGATGGCTGCATTGAATTGCTATGTGAAAATAAAATAAATAAAACGTTTAGATTTTCGTGTGTATGAGAACAAACACACGCAAGACTAAACCATTTTTTGTTTATTTTACCAGGTCAAAAGCGACTTATCCACAAGCTGCACACACGTGTGCTCAAGTGCACACACACACACATCAACCACACACGTACTCATACTTCACATCGTGACACCATCTCACACACTCCACTCATCAAGTATCACAAATTTCACTGCGGGAGGTCGGGTACATTTTAATAAAGTAGCAGCGTATAGCTGCTAGATCAAATATAAGACCGGTAGGCCCTGAGAGCAATAATGTAATAAAACACGAAAGTATCGAGTGCTGTTGAGGTCCCATCTCACCTTCTCACCTGGGAGTCCATTCCTCCCAGCCTGACCGGTCTCTCCCTGCCACATTGTAAACGACACGCGATGAGACAGGGGGCACCACAGACTTCTCCCACGTGCTCACAGCATGGGATGAGCCGAAACCGTGTTCCAATCGGACCGCGTGCACATGTACCGTGACGAGCGTTCTAATGAGAGCTTTGCAAGCCACACGAGCGGCAGCGTATCTGGGGCCATTAACACGCGCACACGTGCAAAGGGTGTAACCGGCTCATTTGAAAAATGCTGGCATTTTGTCTTAACCCTGCGTCGAAGCCCCCCCCCCCCCAATTGTATCGCCAGGCTGAAGAAGGTTTTCATAGGGCAAAAGGGGAAGTGGATTGCCGACAGGTTCAATTTAGGCATGGCACCCTGGAGTAGAGGTTACGGGGGTGTGAGGTATCGTGACAATGATGGCTCACAACCTCGATCCCCGGTAAATACGCCACCGCGGGTGTGAAACAATTAAAAATGTAGCCAACTAAAGCAACGCACGCATTTCTTATGCATGGGCTTCTAGAGAAGCATTAAAAAAAGCGTTGTATTACTGCACACAAGCCATGTGTGGGTGTGTTATCCAACATGGCTTTAGCTTTTTTTTGCTTTGTACATTTCCTATTTATCATTGCGATTCGGCCTGGGTAAGGAACTGCTGTAGTTACCGTTGAGCCAGGTTTTCCAGGAAAACCATCCGCCCCCGACTGACCTGCCTCACCCTAGAAAGACATACAAACAGGACAAGGACCATGCTGTTTACAGTATTTTATTTATCTATTTTGTTTTGTTAGCTGTTTATTTTAATTTTAACCCTTTCACCAGATGAGGACATAGTGACCGTGTCATTTTCAATGCTATGAAATGTGTTTTTTTTCCATTGAATGGTTTTAGAACTGTTCTGAATTACTGTGGGAGATTCTCACAGAGATTATGATGGCGTCTGGTTGTGACTGCAGCTTGTGCATCGGTGTGCAGGGAAATTAATTGTAAAACATGATACTGAGGCCAAAAACAAGTTTAGGGACTTCAATGGCAGTCGTGCAGACACAGACTGAACACCAGACCACTATAATCCATAACATTCAATCTTATATTAAAATTAAAGACAGTTAAGAAATGGGAAAATGCTACATTTTCAAATCAATGCCACTTCTGTTTCCAAGAAGAGTCAATGGTAGCAACATCGGTCTCATGTATAATTTCAAGTCGGTTAATGGCATTATTAGTTCACGATAACCTTTGCAAAGTATTCTCAGCTTGTTACTAAGAAATGATTCAACTTCACTGTTGTGTTTACATGACTGCAGGTGAAAGGGTTAGTTAAACAGATTAAAAAATTACGCAATTTGGTCACGTTTATAGTTGACATTTACATTTCAGATTGGAATTTTGTGCAGAATATATTCAAGAAAACATTTTGCCTTTTGTCACTCAATCATGCAGGAATACAAGCTGCATAATGGCACTGCAACAGAAGCAAGCAAATTAAAACATTAAGGCAAAGCCGAAAGATCGCAGCTGAAAAAAAGAAACACGCTCACATACAAAAGAAGACAAAAAATGTTAAAAATAAGCGAAAAACAATAAAATACAAACTCAGCATTCAGTGGAATCTGCTCAACACCACTACATTAAGCAAAACATATCAAACTGCGGACGTGAAAATCTATTGGACAAGTCATTTTCTTAAGTGGGTTAGGTTTGTTTACAGATGTTATTTTCAGCATGGGGTGAACGATTCTTAAAATTAGAGCTTCAACATAACACAAACCAAGTTGTGCCGTTGTTATAATGAGCTAGTGTGCCACAGGGAGGAGGAAGGAATTTAACTGTTGACCTTTAAATTGAGGAAGCCAGTTTCTAACCCTCATATTACCTAGCAACCAAATGTCAATGGTCAGCAGTGCTTATTATCCACTACGCAGCATTTTTGTATTACAATAAGCAGCACGTATTAAGCTGGTTCCACCGTCTTGGTTTTTTTTTCCCAACAGGTACATGAATGTGGATATCAAGTGTCTTGATTATAAGGACATTTACAGAGTATTCAGATGTGGTTGATGTTAGTGAGTCGGAATCACCTTAGCTGGTAAATTGCACGCATTACACATCAGCGAATATACATGTTTTGCATCAGTCTTTGGATGAACACATTCTTAGCTTGTACAGGTTTGTATATCACAGACTCATTTATAAAAATAATTTCCCTACAGCTCAAAGTTTCTTCAATGTATGTCCGCATATTTCAAACAAGCTTTACATGTATATTAGATAATCATAAATGCACAAAAAATTAAAGCCTTATTTGAATCATCTGCTTCATGACGGTCTCTCAATGCCGTGTTGTTCATTGAGGTTGTTTGACTATACTTCACCACACCCGTCAGTGTGGCTTGGTGAAGTGGGGAGACCAGCATCGGTAAAGATAAAACTTTACCACTGATGGTTAGCCATGGCAGCAATTGTACTTGGGTCACTGGGTTTCTCATGCAGTGCGAAAACGCATGTGCCACTGTTCCACCCGAGCTCATAGTGTCGAATTCTCCTTTAAAGCCATTTTATCTGACCAGTTTCCACAGATGGGACTGTTCACAACCTCAATTCGTAACAATGCCAATCAGCATACCTAACAGCAGCTTAAGTTGAGACTAATTTGTATTTCATTTGCCAAACAATTTGGAAGACAGATTACACACTAAAAATGATTTAAATGCATTAAGACTGTAACATTTCCTACATGTGCAGAACAATACCGCTGCAAGGCAGACTTTTCTGACAGAACAAAGAAATGTAATTATGTTGAGGTATACACAAAAACATTTTTTTTTACATCACGGGCACATTCATTTCTGACAGGGCAGCAGGTCAGAATATTAATGCTATCGAGATGAACAATGAAAGCTTTGTCAAAAAACGTAATTCTCAAAATTTCAGGTAAAAAATAAAATTAACGACTGAGGCCCACAAAAAAGGGGGATTTTGTGTGCCCATTATGGGGAGTACCTTCATCCCAGGTGCCCCGTGATCTCCTGGTCTTCCGCTCATGCCAGGCTGTCCCTGTAACAAGGGAACTCATTACTGCTTAATTAGAGCATGTATGGACACAGATAAAGGCTACTCGGTTAATTAGTAAGCAGACATAGTAGACATTTTTTTCTACCTGAAGTTCAAAGTGTTCACGATTTTTGGCAACTGCTGTACATAAATGAACTGGAACTAGAAAAGACAAACATGTTGAATTTAATTATAGTCTGCACTGTAAGTCTGAAGTGAGAAATCAGCATATGCATTTTAAACGGATTATTACTACAAATCGTTTATGAGCGCTAAACACTTGGGGTTGCGGTAGAGTAGGCGGCTCGCAAAGCGAAAGGTTGCGAGTCAGCCCATCATCTCCGTGAGGTCGATAAAACGAGTACCACTTCGTGGGGAAGTCAACAGTTGGTGTCTCCTATGGATAAACTCTCTCCTGCCATAGGAAAGTGGAATTTCCACCATTGTCTCATGGTTGTAAAATGGAGACTAGCAAAGCATACATGCTTATTTGAGCCAGACATCTCTTTGAATTTTAGAGTGTGCTATCCACACAGAGGCAAATATTAAGATGGACAATTTATACGACGTGGAATGTTCGTGGAATTTCTGTTTGCGAGTGGCTGTTAATGGTGTTCTAAACACCTTTTGCTGTGAGTGGGAGGTGTGTCCAGCACCACACTTCGCCATGCTTATGTTAAATGTCAGCGTTAAATTATATTTTAAAGATGTCTTATATCACTAGTTTCCAAGAACAGAGCTGATGTTCATATACTGCACTGACTCATTTTTGGCTAAGTTTAACGAAGACCCAAGCCAAGTTTCAAATACCAATGACCATGAGTGCTGTGTGTGAACAGACATCAAGACAAGGAAATGTTCCATGCACACAGTAACATGCCAATCCATCCTTGTCTCTCCACTGCTGATGTTTGCATACCACCCCGCATTTACTAATTTAAGGCCGAGTCAACCTAGGGGAAGACTAAGACAGGTTGACATACCGCTTGCCACCAACGTTGTTTTTCCACTCCGCTTACGTCACACGCAATGAACGGGTCGAGTCACAGCGTATGACGAAAACGATTAACCGTACCCGCTGGCTCTGCTGAGCTCTGAGCTAGATTCAGATGTCTTGTGAGGACAGACATTCACGGTTTGGTTCGAGTTTATGTTAACAGCCAGTGGAAAACCACCAGTACTGTGCGGGCCGCGTGCTGGCATTAGGCTCAGATGTGCCAGTAGAAAACGGGTAGGGGGCCGTCTATAAATGACGTCACGCGATTTTGGACGATTTTTTAACCCCCCCCCCTTCGTCACACGACGTCACAAAAAGTCAGACCCCCCCTCAAATATGATGTCACAAAGCTCTGCCCACCCCCCCCCATATAAAACATGCTTCAAATCGCTTTAAACTATTGTCATTGTAGTGCTTATTTAATGTGGTGCTGCACTCTGATTTTGTAGGAGAAAGCATTTATTAATACGTCTATTTAATTAAGTAGAACGTGTTGTCTATATTTATTTAACGTTGCGCATTTTGATGTGACGTCACATCTCTCACCCCCCCCCCCTCCTTGTCACACATCGTCACAAATGTCTGACCCCCCCCCCCCCTAGGTGCGTGACGTCATTTATGGACGGCCCCTAGGATATTCTGTGGCTGGAAATTGAAGTCAGGCCACTGAGTTCATTGTATAGCAATTCTAACCCACAATGCCATACCTTTCCAGAGCACACACACGCCCAACATGTGTACACAGACACAATAAAAGGACAGCGCAAGTTGAATTGGCATGAAATTGAACTAACCGGTGGTCCAGAACTTCCTGGGATGCCCGGCTTGCCAGTTTCTCCTGGGAAACCCTACAAGGGGGCACCACACAATTCAAACAAATCAAAACATACACAAACACAGCTCGCAATATGAGAACAGAAATTACAGCAAACAAGCTATGACACAACACTATACCAATTTAAACACCTAACGCATACAAGTGACCATACAATGGAAACAATCACCAATGTGATATCGTGATATGCCACATACACTCGCAGCACGGGAACAATTTGGAAGTGAAGGACAATTATATTACCATGCATAGGGGCTCATGAAAGGCTGCTTATGGGGTAACGTGGATTTGATACCAGGTTCAAACATCTTCATGTGCCTTGTTGTTGGTGAATATGGTGACGGTAAACAAGTTAATCACGTTTGAACCACCTCTACGGGGAGGATTTGAGTTTGTTTTATCTCTCTCTGTGTGTCTCTGTGTCGTCTCTCTCTGCTTGTGTGTCTGTCTGTGTGTCTCCGAGTCTGTGTTTTGTCTCTCTCTCAAATTTTGCAATCTTTGGAAGAACGTAATCAACCAGGTAGGGTGTTGACTGTTGTGTTAGCCGACTCTCTGTGTTGTATTGCATTATATTTCTAAGTTTACTAGGTTTGTTTTCTCATTCTTTCTTACCTGATGACGATTGCTTGTGTTGCAATAGAAACGTCGTTTTATTATTATTTATTTATTTATTTAAATTCTACGTTACTTTACCGAAAGAACCAAAGAGTAATGGGTGATGGTGGTTTTTGTGATGTTGGTGTGGTAGTGTGGTTATAATGGCCTGGCACAAGCGTCGTGGTGACGTCACCGCCACTTAGTGGCAAATTGCGGTTGTTGTTGTTGTTGTTATAATGGCCGTAGCCGGCTATAGAGGTTGCTGGTTGTAGAGGTATTGCTCTCATGCTGAATGTGGTGATGAGTATTGTGACGATTGTGGTGATGCTGTTGATGTTTGTGGTGGTAATGGTTGTGGTGTGATGCTGGGAGTGATTTTGATAGTCGTGGTAATTGTGGTGGTGGTTGAGCATAATAATGTGTATGGTATTGTTGATGGTTAAGGTAGTTGTGGTATTGGTTATGGTTGTAATTAATATGAATGGTAATGGTGGTATTAGTCGTGGTCGTTGTTTTCGTGTTATATTTTTTGGTTGTACTTCTGGTGATGGTGGTGGTGTTGGCGGTAGGGGTGTCGGCGGTAACATTGTTGATGGTTATAGTGGTTGTGGTTATTGTGGTGGTGATGGTCTTGTAGCATTACTTTGGCTCTGTCCGTAATTGTCCCAGGCACAGCATGTGCCATGCGACGCTGGCAAATAGCTATCAGATTGGAAGTTTTTACTCCCAAAAACAACGACGTTCATTTTATTTTTAGGAAACCAAATAAAAAATGTTCTCGGTATGAGTTGGAAGCCAAAGAGATGGGAGGCCATGGGCACCCATTGGTTAGCCAAGGGTGGAGGGAGAGGAAACAATTGTGGGGAGCACCATATAGCTTGCTCCTCCGGTTCAGATATCTGAGGAAGAATGTATGTATGTTGAACTTCTTTCACACTGTACATAGCCAACCGTGTTAATTGGAGGTGCAGGTGAAGGATACCAATCTAAACACAAAAAGCAGTTCTAAAGAAATGAGTTTTCAATCGAGATCATTTAAAAGTGCATAACTCCAGTGACTTCCTAATATCAGAAGGAAGAGCGTTCCAGGTAGCCGTGGAAGCACATCTGAAAGCACGTGATGCAGTGACCGTCTTTTTACAATAGCGAGCCAAAAGCTGCTGCGAGTAGCTGCATGTACCTAGCTGCATTACCTCTGCATTCTGTGTTTCAATGGCAATTAGCATCGTGTTATTCGAATAGTAAAGATGAAAAATTGTAGAATTCAATAAAAATTGACTTCTTTTTAGTTGGGCTATTACGCTGTTCCTCTTATCCAACATGCTAGGCCATGCCTGTTTATGTTCTGTAAAGAATATATCACTGAAACGTTCATGTTCACGATGCAGCTCTGTCAACATATGTAATAAATATATAAAGATGATTGTATCAATTCAGCGACATATTAACAGTGCACAAATTGTGTGGTGGTCCTGCGTTGGTCGTAGAGCACAAGCGTAATTAACAAAAAACACTCAACACATTCGTCAATAACAAGCTCTTGAGAGTAAAAACATATAATCGGTGACATTTTTGACAATGGCCCTTCTCCAGAAACGGTGATTGAATCCAGCAATGCAATGCAAAGTGTATATTGCCCTATGCCTACAGGAACACATGTTCCCACAATGCAATGTGCCAGCAACATTTTTATAATTTAGCCTTCAATCAAAATTGTTGATTTCATCATAAATACTTTTTAATAATTGAAGGCTTTGGCTGTTACCCAATAGCTAACATTAGTTCACCATTCATATTACAATACAAAAATAAAATTGGTCATCATAAGACATGAAATAAAAATAAATATAATCAGGTCCTATGGAATCCAGTGCCGTCTCCAACTGTGATTATCCACTCTGTCTGGTCTCTTTATTTGTGTGCGATGAAGAAGGGCCAAAGCCTAAATGACACCTATTATTTTATTGAGGCCACGGTGTTATTTACCCATGTGCTGGGTTAACAGTGATGTATTACGAAAGCATGCTAATCTTGAGTTTACCTATGTGGCTTATCACATTTCAACTCGTGACCTCAATGGTGCTAAATAAATGTTCCCGATGAGATGATGCAATCGTTGAGCTGCCCAACCACGATTTTTTTTTGTAAATGCGAGAGCATGCATAGACTAAAGAAAATTAAAACGTTTACATGCCCTGCAGAGATCACAAGACTTTCGTGTGTGAAAGGGTTATTGTTAACACGTGGGTGTGCATACCATCGGACCGGATAAACCAGGGGGCCCAGGAAAGCCAGGGGGACCCTACGTGAAACAAACAACGGAGACATTAGCTGGTGCGGCAAAATAATCAATGCACAGGGCAAGACATAACATGTATTAAGATTCCGATTTAAAGCTTTCGTGACTGCAGGGTTTCATCTTCTTGGTTCTTTCGGTAAAGTCACGTAGAAGGGAAATAATAAAATAATAAAAATAAACCATTTATTATTTCCCTTCTACGTGACTTTACCGAAAGAACCAAGAAGATGTATTAAGATGATTGAATACTTTATTTTCCACATAGATTCATAAAAATCAACCGGAACCAAATAATATTGTCCCTATATGTTTGGATACAGGCGTTAAGCACACAATACACAACCATGGGTCAAAAACGATTGTCCTACGGGAAGCGTTGTTACCACCGGAGGAATGCAGATTGTTTTCGTCTCTACCAACAGAGGAGGAGAGACTGCCCTGGTGTGACAGCCAGCACACACCCCACTTGCAATCCAGAGGTCGCCGGTTCGATTTGAACTCCCGGCGGGGCAGTTGAAACGATGGTACAAGTTTCTTAAATCCTGTCCTCCCAGCAGCGTGTCCATGGATACGTACGTGAATGGTTAGTCGCGTACATGGGTATGGGGACGGTTAGTCACATACATGGGTATGGATTGGTGAGGCGTATATACGGGTATGGGAAGGGTTGGTCATATAAATGGGTACGTCAATGTTAGTCGTATATATATTGGTATGGGAATGGTAAGTCGTATATGTGGGTACGTGACTGTTAGTCGTATTCATTGGGACGGGAATGGTAAGTCATATATGTGGGTACAAGTGGAGGTACTTTTGATCAAGGCATGTCAGGGCTGCACCTTTTACTAACAGAGCTCTGCACTCTTGTGAGCAGGGAGACCCTCGAAGACAGATTCACATCTGAATTAAATGGTCATCACCTCAGCATTGCTCTTTTGTTCATGCCGTATGGATCAGCAAGTTCGTTATCGGATAAAAATGAACATTAGTAAAGACGTGAATTGGGGCCTTAGTGTGAATTAAGAGAAAGAGGCAATTATAAGCCCCCACAAAAAATTCACATTCAACAACATACATTTTCATCAAATAATACGAACCTCACATTTTTGAATAGATTAAATATAATTGCTTACACATTCTAAGAATATTAATTTGTCATTAGACTACGCTAATGCATTTAACTCTGTAATTAGACTATGTTAATGACGTGATTAAAATGGACGCTTGTGTTGCAGCATAATTAGAAGATATGATATTGCACAAAATGTCTAAGTATACATTTGCCACCATTACGCGCTAACATCTATATATAACATACTGAACAACAATTAATGTAATTGTCACTCATTTGCAACACTGTATAATAATACAATACAGTATAATAAAATCTGTTCATGTAATATAACAATCTATCAATAAATCACGAAATACTTTTTGGTTCTTTCGGTAAAGTCACGTAGGTATGAAATAAAATGAATTCTATTTTATATTCTATTTTAAACCGACGTGACTTTACCGACGTGACTTTACCGAAAGAACCAAAGAGTATGGATCCCTGCAGTCACGAAAACTTGAAATCTAATTTAGGAAATACATTTTCCTTAGATGATATCAAAAGTAATATACTGTACAACATTTATATATATATGAATAAAAGTATGTCTGTCTGTTCCGAATACAAAGCCACACCGTTAAAGCTATCGCCACCAAACTTGGCAGGGTTACCTTTGAAAACCCCACGGGAAACTTGGAAGTACATGGCACGCCAACATTCTTCTATATGTGGGTGCACAGAACCTCCCAAAGGGCACCCCACACGGTCCCAGTGATGTCACCATCCCGAACCCAGCACGCATTAATCTGGCCACGCAAATCTAATACTTACATAATGACCCCATCCTGCCCATAAAGTTAGCCTAACAATTGCCGTTGATTGTAGCAGCCAAAACCCCGTTGGTGGTGATTCCAATTAACGGTCAACCTCCGTGAGCACGCCCACCATAGTCTCTCTGTGCGAGACAAACGACATCGTTCACTCTTCAAAACAAAGCTCCGCTTTATCGTTGTGTACCCCATTGTGGACACGCTTTATGACATTTATTACAGGCCCCATGGCACGGCAAAATCTTAACAGTTGCTGTAACGCCATTGACCCCCTCCTCCTTCTGAATACAGCGATTTAGCCACTCTACATTCGCAAGTGCCCGGGCAATGCCTTGTATTTCCCGCTTGTGTTATATATACAATAAGCTTCATAATGTGCCACTTACAATAGCAATTATACATTCGAAACTGCTGTAGATGCAAAGTAATTACAGCGATTTAATAACGCGTGTTTGTTTGTACCTTGCACGAACCCAATGTGGGGCAGAACAATTTTCGTATTAATCCCGTGTTCAATCTACAAACTAAATGTGATATCTAAATATATTATGATGTTGGCTCATTAATGCCACGTAAGCAATATTCCAAACAATTATCGTATAATCTGTGGCAATTAGTAAATTGCAGTACGCATTGAATAGTGGTAACCATTACATTTTTAGTTTGCAGTTATACACATGAACACTGGGGGGGCGTCTAACACCGCGGATTCAAGGAGCTGCTGGTGCGGATTCAAGACATGGATGATCCCTGTCGCAGTTGACAGCACACAATGCTCGTCCATGTTGTACGAGGCACCATCCAGCAATGCGTTTGTAAAGTGTCTCCCATTGCACACACACACACATATCTTCATATGAATGTTAGCAAATTGAGTGATCATTGATTTGAGTGATCTCCAGCAGGGCCTTTTTTTAGGTCTCGATTGGTCTTCGATTATAGATCAAATAGGGTACCCTATTTTCTAAGCATCCAGCTGAAATGGAAAACCAATGCCAGGTACTGAAAACAACTCCTGATTTTTTTTTATGTAACAGTTCTATATGAAAATTGCACTGTTACTGGTTCAGCTTTTTGTAATCAATGGGCGATTCGAATATTTTGGCTCAATCGACATAAGCGAGGTTTTGGAATTTGTTTTCTCGCTCTCTAAAACATGTCTTTCTTCGCATTTCTCCCTCGAGAAATTATATCCCGACGTTGCTAATTTATGTCAAAGCGCAGAGCATTATGTGAACTTTTGGATTTGCCCCTTGAAAAAAAAGAGACTCTGTAGAAATACTTTCCGTACTTCTTCAGTCAGCCCTCTCTTTTACCACAACCACACAACAACAGTGTTCCTTCATCTTTACAGATACGTGGTATGGTTCTATGTATCCGACAATGCGCTGTACTGCATATAAAGAGAACATTCATTCTGTGCTATTAACTGCTGGGGGCAAATGCTGTTCGTATGTATGTTGCATGTACGTACGTTGAACTTCTTTCGCACCGTACAGCCAATCCTGCTAATCGAAGGTCCGGAGTGTAGTATGACCAGTGCCATGTCTGGTCACCTACCTTTCCTCAATTATAACGTTTTTACACATTGCAACCGATAACCATATTAAAGCTGAGTCATTAAATCGGGCTCAGGGCAGGATAAGACATAAATTGCCACTTATGCTACACATACACAGAAATCAAACGCAGGCAACCGTAATCGCAATGTTGCATGGTAGCCGCTGTGCCACTGCTCCCCAAAATACAAAGATCCACCATGTAGCCTAAACAGACGATTGGGGTAAGTGCTGTTAGCGAGCACGTATGAAGGGCAGGATGGTACACGAGTGAGTGGGTAGCCAGCACCACGCCCACGTGCTTTTTGTCTCCCGAATGGCCATTTATACACATTGCACCAGGTACTAAATTTGAGGTTGAGTCGACCTAAGAAAGGCACAGGACTGGTTCAAATAGTAGTCACTTGTGTTGTCCATGAGTGGGAAACGCACTTGGGTCAATGGGTTTCTAACGCAGTGTGCTCACCGTTATATTGGCTCTCCCCATTAAATGCACACTCACATAGTGTGCCTTTGAGAGTTGTGATGAATCCAATTATTTGCAGAACCAAGGTGCATTTCTATGTGAATTGTGAAAATGCTGAAACTAGAGAACTCACAATGCAGACATCTGTCTTACTTGAGGAGGTCACTCCACGATCTCGGTGATTCTGGTTTTGTACTATTGGACTGGCTTAGGTGCCCTAAGCCAATTGATCAACTAAAGAGTTGTGTTTCTTTTTAAGTCAGCCAAGAAATTAATAAACGTATATATTACGTTTATTAAGCAGTCTGCGATTAAACTGTGTTCTCAAGTGCACTGTGTCATCAATTAATGCATGCAAAAAACATGTAACGTTAAAATTGGTTCTTCACTTACATTTGGCTCAATTCCAGCTCTGAGAATTGCAAATATTGGTTTGACTGTTAGTGTGGAAAGTGCTGCCCCGTACCGCGTGGTCTAGAGGTCACTTGAAGGGAACTCAAGAGCTACCTCTGTGGTGTCTGCTTCCTTGGGTCGTTAACTCACGCGAAGGGAAGTACGGATTTCCATTCATGAGTGGTTGGCATGTGGTAGAATACTAGATTATACTGGAAAATTAAGGGCTCACGTCCAAAGCTCCACACAGATGGATTCAATCCAACCCACGCATCCCAAGTACAGCATTAAAGTAATTTGCCACTGCCCCTGGCTATAATATGATAATCTAAATATTCTTCAAATCTAAATACAAAATAAACTAAAAATAAACCATAAACTATGTTTTTATTTTAGCAGGTAAGGCCCACTGAGCTAAATAGCTCTTTTCCAAAAGCGACCAGGCTACAAATGATAGCTCATCAAAGTGACGTATAACGTCAGAATTTGTTGCAGTAAAATACTCAAAAACATGTTTTTACATCTGGAGGGAAAAATCGGAGTATCCGGAAAAAAAATCCATGTGACCACACGGGGAGAACATGCAAACTCCAAGTATACAGGCGTCAGAGTCGATATCAAACCCACAACCTCCTCCATACCAGGTGAGGGAGTTAACATCTCAGCGCCGCGGCGCCCCAAAGTATACATTGTATCTTAACAGTTATCATACATGGAAAACAATACATTTGTTATACATGTGAATAAACGTTTGCAGAAAATTTTTTTGAACCTGTAGACAAAATTATGATTTGAGGAATTAAACATATATTTTTTTTAAATGCCAGCCTTGCTCATGCTACCAATTAGAGGGTGCTCGAGAAGGTATTCGGCCTACTCTTCCACTGTGACGAGATATCATGGAAGGGTACTCTTTGTTTTTTTCGGTAAAGTCACGTAGGTAGAAAATTTAAATAACTTAAATCACGACTTTTCGGGAGCAACACAAGCCTCCGTCATCAGGTGTAACCGCTCCAGTAAAATTGCTGTAGCATAGGCTTGTGTTGCTTCCGAAAGTCGTGATTTAATTAATTGTATTTTTCTACCTACGTGACTTTACCGAAAAAAACAAAGAGTATGAATCATTGCAGTCACGAAAAATTCAAATCTAGAAGTCATGGAAGGAGTTTATATTACCCCACACTCTATGCAATCACACGTGGCCTCCTGATCGAGTCAATTTACCAAAAAGAAAGAGTTACCCCAATCTCACCTGAGGTCCCCTTGGCCCCTCGTTGCCCGGGGGTCCTGTTTCTCCCCTCCTGCCCTGCGGATGGAACAGCAAAGAGCAGGAATATTGGTACTGTTCAGCATATTTTAACAAAAACGCAACGCAGGTATGCACGTGACCTCATACTCATGACACTCAGCATAAAAATCCAAAAACAAACCGTAGGCAACAATAAACAAAGTGATGCGAACATTACAACTGTGCCCAGAAAAATGTTTTTGCCAGCTAACCTTTATTGAAACAAGAATATCTGCTACACTCTCAGCTTCTGGCCCTTAACAGCATTTCTCATCCACTGCTTCCATCTTATGACACAAATTGACATACAAACCAATTCGCAAAAAGCACAATTTGCAACAAAAACAGACTGACATTCAGTAAAATGCTTATATCCCAATCATGTTTGGACTTTTTTACATAATGCTCTGCAGAATGTGCAAAGAGCTGTGCGAATCATGTGGAATTAGGTACACACAGAACCATTACATAATCAGTAATAACAAAGGATGGAGGTGGTTTTTAAAAGTGTATGGCAACATATTACGTTTTTATTCTCTGTGTTACAAAAGGAAAGAAATTGGTCAAACATAGCAATAATATTGTTATTATTACTATTTTAGAGAAAGGCACTGGTTTGACTTTAACACCAAATGACAGGTGTTACACTTCAATGTCTTCCCATATCCTTAAGTGCATTTACGCAAATTTAGTAGCCTGTGAATAACAGATGGCATCCTTTGGCCATACTTCACAGTTATATCCATCAGTGATGAATGCGCGTCATAGATGGCTGTATATTGCTGATGGATGCATGTGAATGTAAACGGGTGAGGAAATACACTTTGTTTCACAATTGGCGAGACTGTTGTCCAAAGTGAAGTGTACAAACTCCGTGCTCTGCACATTTTTCCTGACTTAATTAGCATTTTTATTCCACATATATACAAGTGGATGGGTGTTTTCAATATAAATGAAGTGCATTGTACACTGTGGCCAAACCTTTGCATGCAATACGAATGTGCCACTTGCGCGCATTACCGAGTGAAATCCAAAATGTCTATAGCGCAGGGGGTAAATGTTGCATCTAAATTATGATTTTCACTGGTCTTTTTTTTTAAGGCAATTGCTAAGTACAGGCCCAAAGAACCAAAACTTCCATCGGACAACAACCATTATCAACGTTGAAATCGAACATATGTAACATGCTTATTGTATTGGGAAAGGTCACAATGGCTTGGTAAAAAGCAAACGACATGTGTGGAGGGAATTCCAAAGTCAAGCTGTGCAAGGAAAAGATGCAGAAAATGTCATTGTTGTGACCTGCAATGTGGTGAGTGGGTGAGTCATTTGGTGAATGAGTGAGTGTATCTATGGGACCAACTCGAACAATTGCAACTTATATACTTGCATTGCGTTTGTCCTGTTCGCCTTTTGGCGTTCTCTGCTCTAACACTAGTGAGACAAGGCCAATCAGTTTCAGGGACAATGCATATATTATCAGAGCACGTTTATTTGCATGTCTTTCCAGAATGTACGTGTGGTTAATACATACTTGATGCCTTGCTATAGGTGTCTATTTGGTGTTTGAACATCTAACACCTGTTTTATTGTCAGAAAGGGTAAAGTATATTGTGTCGTGGTGGCTGGACATGGTGTGGATGAGATGAAACAGTCAGCCTGGTAGACCAAGTCCTCCATAAGGGGTGCAGGAATCAATGATTGAGGTTCACCGGAACAGACGCCATGTTAGCAGTGATAGAAAATAAGCATGTCTATAAGTGGCACATTGTTATCTAGCTTCAGCACACTGGCTGGTGTCCTCTTGGGCATATTCATCCCTTTGGCTGCCACTCCAGTCTCAGCCTCAACCACCGGCCATCATCCCTTCTATCAACGGGCCCTGCCCAAGCCTATTTTACCCATTTACATTTTTTAACGGTGAATATTATGTCTCTAACATTGCATTTGCGCTCTGATCCATGTGTTCCTCTTTCTGCCTCGCAATGTAAATCTAAGCATGTGTCTCTCCATGCCTCTTTGGAGACCTCTCAGCTTTTGTTCCACAGTCTGTCTGGGTCCATGTTGCTGATTCGTACGTCACAGCAGGTAATACGTACTGATTGAAACAGTTTTTAGGCACATTGGAATGTTGCTTTTCATTACAAAGTAATTTTTTCCAAACGCACTCCAGAGCGGTCTTGTGTGTGCCTTTTTACTGTACGTCATAATTTTGATTGCAGTCTGAATTCAATAGCTGCCTTAATTATACATACTCTGATGTGTTTTCCTTTTTTTGTTTCCCGTCAGCAGATATCTTCAATTGTTCAGATTACTTTTTTTACTAGATATTTATCTGTAGTCCAACTTTGCAGTCTTGTTTATTACGTTCAATTATTTTCAGGAGTGAAATACATTTTCTATTATAATGACGATGACATCAGCAAATCTGACATCGTTAAAATGTTCTCCTTTATGTTTATGCATTTACTTCTCAATACAATTTTCAGAAACCATCTTTAAATGTCTATGTGAATAAATTTAGTAAAATAATGGCTCTTCTCATTTTTGCAAATGTTTTTTATGAACACAAAGATATATCACATTTGTATTATTCGTTCATTTATGACAGCTTGGATAACTACATAATTTCCCACAGAGTCAAAACATGTTTTATGCTCTTATGCAGGCTAGGCACAATGGTTATGCATATTATTGTTTCTTATAAATAATATTTTGCATAGTGTGTATGTGGTCAATATTCGAGAAACGTTTCCAAACATCCCCTTGCTCATGTAGTTAGTTGACCTAGACAATATAGCATTAATGTGTGTTCTTCTTCTTGGTTCTTTCGGTAAAGTCACGTAGAAGGGAAGTAATAAAATAATAAAAAGAAAACATAATAAAATAATTATATTATTTTATATTATATTATTTTATTATATTACATTATTATATTATTTTATCATGTTTTATTTGTATTATTTTATTACTTCCCTTCTACGTGACTTTACCGAAAGAACCAAGAAGATGAATTCCTGCAGTCACGAAAGCTTTAAATCGAAATTTAGCATTAATGTTATTTTAAAAAAATCCTAAGTATTTATATTCATACGTTAAGAGGATAATGGGTCAGCAAATATTTCAAGGCAGTTTATCGCCATTTTTATAAAAGAAAAATGCTTAAGGTTAATGATTCTGTGTAAACATTTGATAAAGGAGGTCCACTAATCCTGTCCTGCTTCTTTAATAATTATATCATCCGCACCAGGGAGCTTTAACTTTTTTCATACCAAGAAGGGCAGAGACGACTTATAAAGTGTGACATGGAATATCTTCCCTTCATCTGACAAACGGTTTAATTCATGGGGTGTATGATTTTAATGAGATATAGACATGCGTAACATTTCTGCACTTATTTTAATAATATATGTCGATCACCTTTAATGGTTACATTTCTTGCCTGGAGGGCATTTGTAAAGTTGACAATTATGCAGTTCATTCTCGTTGCCTGCTCCAATGTTTTTTTTTATCCCATTGCTGGCTTGCTATGGCATTGTGATAAATGTTTACGGCGGCGTGTTCTCCAATTTCTTTTCTGACCCATTTCGTAATCGTCTTACAGGGTTCTGTTTTCCATATTTTGTTTAGCAACTCCATCTCCCTTCATAGCTCCCTCTTCCTCAACACGTCTCTCACGCTTTCCGATGCATTTGTTCTCCGTCTATCTTTCAACTTAACCCCCCTCCCCCACTACTATGCTAGTTTTTGTATTGTTTAAACTAGTAACATCCTGTGCAGTACTGAGATAATCTACCTCAATATCAAGAGGAGAAATAATGCTATCAATTATACCTCTAGGCATTTGAATCTGTTCTTTATAGTTAGTTTAAAATCAGCTAGATCTTGACCGAGATTTTATATGTTAATTATCGAGTTCCCCCACCCACCTGCAATTAGCTTTGCCCTCTCCTTGGCGATGATGAAGTGCGATTAACATCACACCAGCCTCTGATGTCATCCCAGGCTGTGCTGTACCCATTAGCTGTAATGTATGCTGTGCACCTTGCCAAACTAGATTAAGAATAAAGAAAAAAAGGGTACACTGGATGCTGCTATGTAATGGGTACGAGCGATAATATTTTTTTGTTTAAATGATTTCACGAACAAAATTTTTAATACTGTGACCGTAATCATATGGCAGTGTGAAGATGTAATTTCAGGGCTGGTAAATAATGGGTATTAAAGGCATTTGCTGACATTTCAGACTGTAGTCAAATACTAATATTATACAATTCCTTCTCCATTTCAGGATTCAGAGGAATGCATTGTAACTCCCAGAATAAAAATGTACTATTGGAGGAAAGTGTACAAATATGTGTACGTGAAAAGCTACAATGATATTTCGCATTTGACCTTTGTAATATGACCAGCTAATATTACTTTGTAATAATTTTGTGCAAAGTTTACACCGTATCAAATGCATGGTAAACAAACAAAATAAAAACCCAGAAAACCAAAACATATTTTGCTTCTAATCTAGGACTTTGGTAATATACAGAGGAGCCACTCTTTTTGATACACTCTTGCATGAACTTTCATAAACTGTTGCTCTTCCAGCCACAAAGCTCGGGATTAATGTTAAAGGTTGACATTAGGAAAATCTACTTCACATAAAAAAGAATGCGTGCTAATGGCAACCCTTAAGTATGTGCCCTTTTCATATTAAAACTGACAATTGGGTTTGTTTATTTATATATATTTCCAATTGCATACGGTCCACTCACTCACATCTCTAAATAGCCCGCATGTCACGTCTATAGGGTGGTCAAGTGAATGTTTATGGTTCTGCCATAATTATCCTCCGAAAATAAATTGCACAAAATGTATTGAGAACTATGCGCTACGTAGGTGGTATTTAAACTTATTAATGCCAAGTACAACCGATTAAAAGAAGTTAACCTCAAAATAACTTACAGAAAATTATGATGCTAGTACATATAACCTCAATTATAGCCACTTACAAAATGTCACCACATATTTGTACAAGGCTAGGTACAATTTAAAGCGAAATGGAGTGTTTATTCCCCATGTCATCATTATAGGCCACTGTCTCTTCACTGCTGAAGAAAACAAACCTCCGTGTCATTGCCATTCATTATAATTATATGATTACCACAACAACAACCGCATCTGCTACTAAGTGGCGGTGACATCACCACGGTGCCTGTGCCAGGCTATGTGCACGTTAAGGCCACATGAAGTGTCGAACGCCCGCTGGCAGGAAGTCACGGGACAGCCCCAGGTGCCATGGGTCGACTGACTGAGATGACTGAGATGACTGGCCGATGCACCACCTGTCCCCCCTACTGTGCCAACTTGCTGTGTTTTAGCCACCTGGCGCTCCGCTCATTGTTGTGAGCACAACACACACACATGCACAAATAGGTATCTGCCAAATAAAAATAAAATTAATACAGCCAATGTCTGAGAGGGTTTGACCTTCTCAAAGATGTGAAAACTACAAAAAGAGGAAAGTTATATGAAACCGCGAGTGCTGTAATGATATGTCAGAGCGGCCGAACTTAACAAGACACAATTGTGGTAAACTTGATCCCTCCTTTTGGATGGCTGCAGACTTTACCAGAAACGTAGAACAATTGTTCTCCATTTGTGTCACATTTGACATGCAAGTGAATTGTTATTTACCTTCTTGATGATTTGCCGGAAACATTGCAAATATTTTATTCATACTTGGGCTAAACAATTTTGCGTCTAAATCCCTGACTAAAAGTTGATCTTTCGATTTAAAGCTTTCGTGACTGCAGGGATTCATCTTCTTGGTTCTTTCGGTAAAGTCACGTAGAAGGGAAATAATAAAATAATAAAAATAAAACAGCTATCGTGCTGTGACGGTTCCACCTGAAGACGGAACGTCGTGAGAATTATTTTATAATGTTTTATTTTTATTATTTTATTATTTCCCTTCTACGTGACTTTACCGAAAGAGCCAAGACGATACAAGTTGATCTTGAAACCACACGTAGGAGGGGGGTCTGGTTAGTCAAGGTTAAGAGCAGTGAGATGGTACCACTGGGATTCTGGGTTTGAATTGGGGCAGCCACCCATGGTTAAGAAGGATTCATAAGTGTATTGCAGTGAAGAGTGTTGTGGTGCAATGGTTCTGCACACTCGACTTGCAACGCAGTGGCCGCTGGTTCATTCTCTCGGTGCCACAGTTGAAACAATGCCACAGTTGAAACAATACAGCGGGTATCTTAAATATCCCCCCCCCCCCCAGTCCCCACCTGTGTCCACCCCTCCCCGCCATTGTCCACCCAACGGTATAGATAGGTACACCACATGATATATGTTTTTTGGGTTAGATCGCGTGGAGATAAATGTGTCGTTAAACCCTCCACCACCCGACACAGCCAATTAGTAAGGTTTGTCACGTAAACAAAACGTGCCAATTCGTTACGAGTTCAGCTCACCGGTGTGTTGGAGAGTAAACCCACAACATTTACAATTGGAGTACGACGTTTCGCCAGTAATTACAACCAGCCTCATCAGGCAACAGCCAGAGTTGCGGAGAAATCTAACCCAAAAAACATCCATTATGGATAACATTGGTCGCGAAAGCCTACGTGTGAAACAATTACACCGCAGTTTGCTGATGCGTAGGTCGTAAGTGCTGGGGTAAAGTGTGGGTACGCCCCACCCTCTTGCAAAATGTCTGGCCAGCACGGAAGAGCAATCCAAGTACCCTCCAGAGGGGCTCTGGCAGAGGTGGGACAAAGTCATTGTTATGCAAGTCCAAGTCGAGTCGCAAGTCATCAAATTCATGACTCGAGTCTGACTCGAGTCCAAGTCACACGACTCGAGTCCACATCTCATAGGTGGGACAAAGTCATTGTTATGCAAGTCCAAGTCGAGTCGCAAGTCATCAAATTCATGACTCGAGTCTGACTCGAGTCCAAGTCACATGACTCGAGTCCACACCTCTGGGCTCTGGAGAGCGGGCCAGTGGACGCCCCCCCGGCGACCAATGGCTTGAGACAATCGGAAGGCTGCACCTTTCCCTGAACCTCATTTTGTCGAGTTGTTGGCCTCAAGCCCATTTGCAATGACTGCACAGAAACCACATCATATTGAATTTGGGTTTTCACTTAGTTTGGCACAAAGTTTCAGCTCTCGGAATAAAATATTAAATATTTGATTGATATGTGATCACAAATGTTTGCAGAGCATTCAAATGTATGCCCCTGGTGTTAACGAAGAGGTATATTGATGTGGAGTACTTTCTCAGGGCTGATCTCTAACAGAGCATGGTGCTCTGTCAGGTGTGAGCATGGCAAATGGAAATGTCTTTATCTGATGACATAATACTAATAGCACTATTAGAATATAATGTATGTAATATTGGCGGGAATTCCACCAGAAATGTACCCAGTTATCTGATGTTACTGTAGAGGAGTAACGCGCGTGGGGTTTTGCAAACAGTGGGCATGCACGTGTGAGAAGTCACGTCAAGGCAAACAGGTGCGGAGAGTAATCCAGAGAGAGACGACCAATTAGAATGCATAGCGGTGATTGGCTGGCTGCAAATGCAGACACGGTGTAGGCGCCTGGGAGTCTGCAGATGGAGGCGATCGCAGCAGATGCCACGCACGAGAGGAGACGGGAGGAGCAGAATAAATACGGCAATGTGTGAGGCAGGCGTTGAGTTGGTTGGAGTGAAGAGAAGAATGAACACCAGAGAAGTCCCAGGCCCTGCTCGCCACACCTCCTCCTCTCCAGCGGTGATGGCTGATCCCCCACTGGAGGCAAGAGCGAGGTTGGAGAGGCGAGGGTAGAGAGGCTAGCAGTAGAGTAGCTAGCGGAATCCTAGGTGTGAGTGCGTGAAGACTAGCAGTAGAGAAGCTAGCAGAGTATATAACGAGAAGCTAGCAGAGTGTATAGTAATAGGCCAGCAGTGGAGAGGCTAGCAGAGTGTATGGTGGGAAGCTACCAGAGTGTGTAGTAATAGGCTAGCAGTGGAGAGGCTAGCAGAGTGAGAGAGTGGAGCGCGCGGAGCGTGGCAGACAGGCTAGCAGAGTGAGAGAGAGGAGGCAGTGGAGAGGCTGGGAGAGAGAGAGCGGAGTGAGCGAAGCAGGCGAGCGGCGCAAGTGGGAGAGTTGCGAAGAATTTACGTGGTGTTGAACGCGAGGAGTCCTGTTCGAATAAAAGTGACACAGGATAAAAAAAAAGTGGTCCGCGTGAAATAACACCACTACATTACTATGACATCCAGCAGTTCCTTACTGCTTGTGCAGAGGCATAATTCATGCAATTTCTTGAGCTTGGATGCTCGTGATTTACCATTCCAATGGGAAAAATAGCCACGACTGAAAATATATTAGCATACATTATGGATCTTCATTTAAAGCTTTCGTGACTGCAGGAATTCATTCTCGTTGGGTCTTTAGGCAAAGTCACGTAGGTCTACGTGACTTTACCGAAAGATCAAAGAGTATACAAGAGTATACTGTACATTATGGAGTTATAAATTAAAATTATTTATTTTAAAACCAAACATGAATTGAATGATGCAAGCCTCCTTGTGTCAGTAATTCCACATTTCTAAACCTGTCAAGAATGCCTTTTCTATCGAATGAATGGAATTGTGAACTCACATTTATAAGTGGGTCTTTTCGATTTAAAATGACAAAGCTGGAAAAATGCAGCGACAAAACACTTCGCAAACGAAAATTGGGAATGTGTTAAGTACACCGTGAAATTCCAAGTTAGGATTCCGTGTGTTGATACGTTTTCACTGTGCCTTGTCTTTTGTAACCTGGTCAGATAAAGAGCCACTGTCATATGAATACATTTCAACGTAGACAATGCATAAGCACGCAAATGCATTCACACGTGCATACACATGCACAACAAAATATGTAATTCGCAAACCAATTGGCAGTTACATCATCACGGCGCTTGTGTCAGGCTAAATGCACATCGAGGCCTCATGAAGTGTGCACAGCTTGCTGACTGGTGACGGTACAAACTCAGGTGCCATTGGTTGACTGAGATGGCTGGCAGGTGCCCAACCTGTACTCCTCACTGTGCCAGCTTGCTGTGGTTTAGCTACCCCACGTTCTGCTCGTTGTTTTGAGCATCATACACACACAAAAACAAAACAAAGATCCCCGTGTTGCCTTAACAGACTGTTGGGGCACACATCACACCAGATACTAATTTTAGGGGTGGCCCAGCACTGGTTCAGATAATCGTCACTGGCGTTGGCCGTGAGCGGGAATTGAAATTGGGTCGCCGGGTTCGTAGCGCAGTGTGCTAACCATTACACTTCTGCTCACAGCACACATACACGCGAATAAAATCGCAACGTAAAATAGATGAAGATCTTGTATATAGTTACATAGTCTATTTGGGCAATTACTGTGAGTGAGCATCTATGAAAGCCGCATGGTATACAAAGGGCCAAAGGGGTGGTGTGGTGAGCACCACAATCTGGCCACCCTTGTCTGTGCAGTACTTTATAGTTACAAGCCACACTGATACGTACTCAATTAAGGTTGAGTCAACATAGGTAAGGCCAGAGAGATGATCTAATTTCACTTGACACTGATATTATTCATAGCCAGGATTCTGATTTTGTGCAGTCTGTCGTAGAGCAATGTGCTCACCACTGGACCATGGACTTAACTCAAACACATACTGCACAAACATACGTGATACTTACAATAAAATACGCACGCAATTTGAGTTTTTTTTGAAGGGTAACAATCATCTTTGGGCATGCAATTTTAGTGCCTCAGAAAGCAATGATTACTGTTGAAAAGCCTGGGACTATCAAATAATACTATTGACCACTTAGATTCAAATATGATCAGTTTCATTGATTTAGGAACACTAATTATGAGCTCCATGAGCTGCCCAGCTACCTTCATCAAATTCATGACAAGGAGGTTAAAGATGCAGCCTTGCAATTTCCTGCTCATGCCACTGCTGGCAGAAGGGCCTCCACTCAAGGGAGCTCTAGAACAGCCCGGTGATTGGTCTATTCTCCGCCAATGAGCAGACACTGCTGAAGGGGTATGAGTACCCACACTTTACCCCATCAGCTGTGGTGTAGCCATGTACACTGTTGGATGCACAGTCCTCTAGATTGTAAGGCCAGTGTGCTAACCATTACACCACGGGAGCACCTGTGAGGAAATGATGTGGAGAGAAGTTTAACAAATATATACACAATTAGCCTAACATGAATATCTGTAAAACCCATATCAATGCTACAAAAAATGTCCAGTTTATCAAACCTCAGTAGGCTTTTAAAGCCACAGGTCACATTTTAACTTAATGAACAGACTGCAGTTCAGCAAAATGACCTTTGACAAACGTGTTGTGTAACGTCCTAACGTAAAATGACCTCGACTTGAAATATATACAATTGCTAAACCAACCTCTGGATGATCCTGTATTTCTTAAAGTTTCAGACAAATGGTTGCAAAGGGGATTGCACAATGCAGAACACATTTACAGCAGCGCAGGTTGAATTGTTTATGCGGAGTTTCAGATCGATCTTCGCATACAATAACTAAACC
Source organism: Lampetra planeri (assembly GCF_965212315.1). Classification (NCBI taxonomy): domain Eukaryota; kingdom Metazoa; phylum Chordata; class Hyperoartia; order Petromyzontiformes; family Petromyzontidae; genus Lampetra; species Lampetra planeri. The sequence continues at coordinate 5,599,155 of NC_136120.1, forward strand.
ATCGACAGAGAAACGTAACTATCACTTCAAAGTGGAATGTAATTTTCTCGTAATCTAAGTCTAAAAAAATAGCAATTAACTAGAGCTTGCAAAACCGATGAAACTGTACTGTTTATGATATAAATGTCAGGCCTATCAAGGCCAATAGCTTTCACACATATTGTATTACTCTGCAATAATAAATGGATAATTTTGATTTGAAGCACGATATCTGCTGCCTTGTGACATCGTGCTGCTCGCAGCAGATATGGCGGCTATCGCGATTTTCACCTGAAGACGATGGCTTGTGTTGCTATCGAAACGTCGTGATTTCTTTCGTGTTATTTCTACCTACGCGACTTTACCGAAAGAACCAAAGAGTATGTAATGAATGGATAGTTGCATATATCCACTTATAATAAATATAACAATCAAAGAAATGTTGATTGCATAAAACATATGTGAGTTTACACTTGAAAAATATATATGGTGTGTTTAATTGGAATAACTTGTGGGTAAGAGTTAATAAAATACAACCTACAAGGTAACCAGCTGAATCAGAGCTCAGATTAGTAAGTCTATAAGTTCTAGAACGATGAGGCAGATTCCATTTCAGATGCCAAACATTGAAAATGTGTTGTTTGTAACAATAACATATTATACCACTTTTACGTTCAGCTTACTGCTCAGGAGCCCACTGCAAATGGCTTGCATGCAGTGATGTGACGTTGACTTCTGCTGCTAACTACCGGCATGACCTGAATACTGGAGCCATTTACAGTTTTCAGCAGTAAATGACAGCCGTTGCAAATTAATCAAGCGGGGGTGGGGTGTCTTATTTATTAGCCACTTTTAATATATACCTTGCGACATAAGCTGTCACTGCTGAGATCGTGGGTTAAAATCCAGTGATTAAACTGAATTGAATGTGGTTTTGCACTTTAGTTGGCCAACAGTTCAGAGCCGAGAATAAACAAATAGCAATATTGCTTTGAATGTCGTGCTGCAATCTCATAACACAGGGCCTGTGGGGAAGTGCTCTCCCGATTATGGTAGAGGATAAAAAAGCCACTTGAAGATGTTTTTCTTATTCATGTTTTTTCTGCTCCATGTGATTTCCGAATGATGTTTACTTCTCACGACGTGGTGCCAATAGCAGAACAGGAGTACATTGTGGCAAAGAAGAACACACAAACCCACCCCCCATTGCATGGCATAGTCACCTGTTCAGCACATATTGTCTCTCTTTTGTATGGCATTTGAAACGAAACTGGAAAAAATGATAACTGTATGTTGAGTTTGATAATTATCATTTATATTTTTTATTACTGATGCCAGGGAATCGATTATAATCAGTTATAAAAATTTGAAAAATCAGAGGTGTACAGTATAGCACCCGTAACTGAGCATCGATTACGGACTGCCTATCATCGCTGGCTATCATCACTGCCCGATAACGCAGTCTGCGTGGAAGCCTGTTTGGTTAGCGGAGAGTGACGAGCAAGGTTCAGAATACATGCCACTGTTTTTTTCTTCCATGGTTGAAAATGTAAACTCAGGTTTCTGGAATAAAGTAAAGTGTTTTAATTTGCAGACACAAACACCCAATTAACTCTTAACTCCTACTAAATTTATGCGAGTATTATTATTGTGATTCATGTATTCACACGCTGTTTGGTAGGCATTGTATCATCGTAAATAAATGTCTAACAAATTTGCCTCATATAACACAAAACAGAGCGATACAAAATAAGTCGGTGTAGAAAATGTAATAATAACTCTAGCTACGAACATTAGATATCTCCGTTTAAGCAAATGTAAACGAATCAGCCCTATCTCACTAGGCTCATCGAAAAGAAAGTAAATTGATGGTCAACATATGCTTTTGACTTGAGTAGTATAAAAGCTACATAACGTCCAGACCACCCACTGGCACCCTCAGGCTTCCTATAACATATCCACATCGCACATTCTGTTCCAAGAACACAGCGTGATCTCACAGCTTCCTGGAGGTTATATTTCGATGCATATTTTAATGTACCAAATGTCATACTTGAAATTTCGCCCAAACCACATGCAGAAACACAGTTGACTTTTTATACATATGTAAAGACGACTCTACTGTCATTACACATTTATCCAATCTAAGACTAGTAGATTCACACTGCCATATTCTTAGCAGTGTATTCTAATTATGTCAACACCTTTTCCATTTGGCAGGGTACCTCAGTGATAAAGTGAACAGCTCGCGATCAGACGGTTGCAAATAAAAATCCCAGTTCGGGGTCGACTCAACCATGCATTGATGAAATGAGGATCACTTTGTTGGAAATTCAAAAGTGTTTGTCTAAAGTGAAGACCCCAGCCACCACCATAGAAATGTGGAATTTCCAATATTGACTCAGGACTATAAATGGGAGATCCGTATTGTTCCTAGCTCAATAACGTTTTTTTTGTTCTCCTTACATCTCTGACACACTCAATGCAACACCATAAATACAATTCTATTTTCATGACAGATTATTAAAATAAAGTACATTGGCATGATGCAGTTCACAATCTAAATGAGACGTCAGATATTTCACAAAAAATTGTGATGAAATAAATGTCGCGCTATCCTATATGCAGCACCATGGAAAGCTATTTGAACAACATTTGCATGTTATGTATGCCATTAATATAATAATGTCCAGATGGTAATATTACATTAGCATATATCATTCATTATACATTTTTGTAAGATTTTTTACATTTGCTTTGATTTTTGCTAAAAACTATTTTATTAAACATTTCACCTGGAAAATCCCTCGAGATGGAACATCTCATTCTCAATTACACCATACAAACATGTACGAACATGAATACAGTATGCATTTTAAAGCTATTTTTTTTTAAACCAAGTATTTTATTTTTTGTCCCAATTTTATGTATTTTTACAATTTTTCACAAGTGTTGAGTCAAATTAGCTTGCATCAAAACAAATATAATTTATCTCCAAACTTTTAAACTATTCAGGATGGTATAGGTCATGTTTATAGCTTTGCAGCCAAAGTCATATTTCCTTCAACAAAGTACAGGAGACTTTCAGCAAATGAAACAGCCAACGTGATAAGAGCCAGAATTCCATTACCAGTTTCTATTGGACTGAGGGCCACTTGGGATTCATGGCATCACATGGCTCCTTTTTGGACGCAAAGTCCCAATGTTAAATTAGTGGGATAAAAAGGCTGAGTTATAACCTGAGCCCTACCAAGAGTGAACACTGCCCATTGACAGACCCACATCAAAGCACGCAGCATCAGAAACTCCGAGGGTGAAAAGTCACTGTTAACATAGGACCTGCGAAATATTAATCATAAATCGTAAAACCCTACACCTGTCCAACAAGACTTACAATAAGATGTTTTTTTCTCCAAATGTATATTATCAACCCCAGGATATGAAGAATACTTCTTGAAAGTTTTTTTAATATGAATTTCCAAAAGTCACAAAATGCAGAAAACTTTCCAAATATTGTGCTTAGTGGTCATAAACCCCACACTCAACAAGAAAATAAACAATTTCATATTGCCATCTTGATGATATATATTTACAGAGAAAACCATCACTGATCTTAATACTAATTTCTATTCATGTCCTGCTTGGGATGTTTTATTGTTTTCAAAGTATTCTTGCATGAGACAAAAATAAAAATACAATGTTCTCAGAAATAAATAAATAATTGGCCCCTCAAATAACTGATGTCAGGGACTGACAATTAACCCTAATTGATGTCAGGGACTCAAAGACATGCACAACATGCGTATTTATTTGTGAGTGTAGGGTCGTATGCCAGTAATTCAGCCACTTTAATGTAGGATTTGCACATCTCATAGAGGTGAAACCATCATGTGAGGAAAGAATGCCGAAACTGCACACACAGGGCAAAAACCTACTTTCTCCACTGCCTCCTGCAGGTGCTATGTTCCCTGTTGGTGAGAAATTTATACACATGATGGTTTCACCTATGTCAGATTTACATTCAAGTAGCTGGTTTAGTGGCACACGGCCCCACACTCAACAATGAATATGCATATTGACCATGTGCACCATGGTCTGCCTCCACGCCGCCTCGGGTAGAATGGCAGTTACTGACATCAATGCATTTTAGAATTTTATATACGCATTTTATTTATCACAGCTTGTAATTTAGAAAAGTTTGTTTTAAATAAAACACAAAGCTAACAACAATAACGGTAAATGATGCAACTATAATACAATATGAAGCTAAATGTCGACATTTTCTTTTTTAGGTACTGCAATAATGTTGAATTAAACTTACTCTCTGCCCAGAATTCCCGGCCAAGCCAGGAAACCCATTCAGAACACCCTGGGAAAAAAACATGACAAATACAAGAATGCAAGTAACGACACCTTAATTTGGTTTTCTTGAGTGTGTGTGATAATATACACACTCAGATGTACAACGTTGCTGTGATTGTTATTGGTTTTTTTATTCTATGTTAATAATTAAAACAGAGTGCTGCATTAATAACAATAATAATGATAGTGATATTAATTGTGATTATTATACGTTAAAATCAAAACAACATTTTAGTCCATCAGCCTATGGTGCCTAATAAAGAAATGTTATTCTTCAGCAGAATGTTGTTCTTGTTACTGTACCAGGCAAACTCTAGAACCAAATACAACTTTCGGTGACTTCATGATTAGAGTGAGGCCTACAAAACAAAAACCTTACTTGGGTTACCTGGTGTTAGGCAACATTGCCGTCCACCAATATAGCGTGGGGCTTGTTTAATGCAGACAGGAAAACTGCACAAAATCCCGTATGCACTCCCATGTAGTGGCTGCTGAAGTAAAAGTGTATGTTGTCATGCATAATTTAATTCCTCAAAGGCCACCATTCTAACAAATCATATACCGGGCACAACGTTGCTGCATTGTGCTGAGTGGAGCCCTTGGTATTCATGGAGGACTTGTCTGAAATAACAGCCAATCACAGGACACGGTCTGCTGATGAAATGAGTTGACTCAAAACTGGCCCACATTTAGTTTGCTCAAAGAAATACGACTGTAATAGATTTGAGCAGTTGTCACATTGGCTGAGAGACTAAAATGTTGTTTTATTTTTACAGGTGAAACAGACCTCGTGATTTTATTGTTTTATTGTTATGATTGCTATAATCCACAACGTGCCATGACAGTGCTAAATAAATATTGTAAAATTCCACGGCATCATGACTTAACACAAAATGTTATTCATACAACCTTTAAGAGGCACAACATACCCCTGCCCCAGAGAGATCAGGAAAAGCAGGTGGGCCTTTGGTGACTGGATATCTCTGCGATAAAAGTTTACACAAGACTGTCACAAATGCATCATTAAATGCCGCCAAGCATCGAGATATGCATTTCACATATCTGAGCAGGATATGTGGTTTCAAAAAGCAGAAGACAATTGATCCTTTAGGTATACTGGGCATTGACACTAGACTTCGACATTTAATAATGACAAAGAAACTTTCAAATACATATCACAAATGAGAACTATTAACAAGAGCAATATATGTGATTTAATATGGCATTTCTTATATTTATTTAAAGGTTAAACGTGTTATACATTTTTCTTTTAAAAATCAAATGATCAAAAATTACTTTGTAACATTGTTACAGGGAAAAATAAAACATCATAAATATTCAATTGCACACAATGGTTTCCTTATGGAAACCAAACATATATTCGAGACTGCAGGAATTAATATTTTTGGGTCTTTCGGTAAAGTCACGTACATAGGTTCAAAGAAAAGAATAAAAAAATTTACAGAAAACTACGACGTTTCGATTGCAACACAAGCGGTCGTCTTCAGGAAAAGGGGGGTTAGCTTCCAAAGGAAAACTGTCTATAAGGGTTTGAAATGGGCATAGCCCAAATGTCAGCAGCCAATGATAATGTAAGTGGTGGGCAGCCAACCTGACGGTGTTTAGTTTTCCACCAATCAAAGGGCTGCCAGGTGAAAATTAGCATGTTAAAGAGAGATTAGCATGTTAATGGGAGATCGCAGAGCCGCAACCAAGGGGTCGGCACGCGAAGTGACTGTAAAGAAAACGCAAGTTTGAAATGGGCGTAAAGCACAACATTGGAAGGTGGTCGGATGGGAACATCATAGCCAATTATGACTTAAACTGGTTGATAACATCCTTCCATTGATTGCTCAGTTTGTACCCATCTTCTCGGTTTAAATTGTGTCTGTGTCTATATATATGGATGGCTTCATGAACTAATCTTTGTTGATAGCCAGTGGGCTTGCAAAGTATCTTCGTCTTAGAGAAATCAATTTAAATTTTCACCTGGCAGCCCTTTGATTGGTGGAAAACCAACCACCGTCGGGTTGGCTGTTCACCACTTACATTATCATTGGCTGCTGACATTTGGGCGATGCCCATTTCAAACCCTTATAGACAGTTTGCCTTGGAAGCTAACCCCTCTTTTCCTAAAAACGACTGCTTGTGTTGCAATCGAAACGTCGTAGTTTTTGGTTATTTTTGGTTATTTTCTTTGAACCTATCTACGTGACTTTACCGAAAGACCCAAGAATATATTTGAGAATGTATTAACCTACCATCCCAAGCAGGACCTGTATTTTATAAAACCTTGAATCAGTGAGGTTTTCTTCAGGTAAAGTTTTTTAAGTTCATAATTTATAATAACCGGATTAACAGCAGAATACAAGCATGGCTATACTGTACAGATGAGTCCAAAAGATAATTACACCGGTATGCAGTTCTCAGCTATTTTGAGCTGGTGGCTGTTATGAGGCTATGTGCACACAAACGATGATATCATCTCAACATACAAAGCATTAATGTTATGTTGTGATTCCGAATAATCGTTTTGCATTACTAATCTAATTATTGCATTCATTTAACAATACATTTTGGTAAAACAAGGACGAAAATGTGGCTACGTGAAATATTATGTTTAACAGAGCAACAACATAATTTTGCAATAGTTTGTTGAAAATGCTAATTATGATTTGAAAATAGAACTGGCATACTGCTAGGATTGTGATTCATACAATTTTTTTGTATGTCATAAAACCCTCCTCCATCCGACACAGCCGATTAATAAAGTCTTCACTTGAACAAACATAGCAATACATACTTGTTTCAGCTTACCGGTGTGTGAGAACACAATCTGACAACATTTAAATGGGCACGACATTTCATTGATAGTTACAAAAAGCATCATCAGGCAGGAGCCAGAGTTGCGAAAATGTCCTCCTTTCTTGGGCCTTAAATCGGGTGTATGATGTCATCAATGTGCATTCACAAGGGAGCAGGGAGTGGCAGGAAGTGCTACTTATGATGAATGTATTGACATAAATCATGTTATTTTATCTTACGATAAGTTACGTGAGCGAACCGTCACACCCATTTAAACGTTGTGAGATTGCTCTAAACGGTGTATTGTGCATTTGTTGTTGAAGCAGTAATGAATAGGCACGTTTGTTCACGTGACAACTTTATTAATTGGCTGTCTGGTGGAAGAAGGTATACGACTCACATTTTATTTATGTGATCTGACCGAAAAAGTTAATTATGAATAAATAATATTTGTTCACGGAAAGTATCCGTGTTACATTTACTGTGATTGTCTGATGATGGTAAAAATAATTGCGTTCAAAATGATTATTATTACTTACACTTCCTCCAGGGACATTGGGTGGTCTGGCAGATCCCTGGGAAAAACAAACAAAAATGGTAAACAACACAAAATTAAACTGAGTTGGAAAAAAAATCCCTTCCAAAACTGGATTTTTAGTGACTCACAAACAAATAATATATATTTGGAAACAATAACATGCAATACCTTTGATTTAAAGCTTTCGTGACTGCAGGGATTCATATTCTTGGTTCTTTCGGTAAAGTCACGTAGAAGGGAAATAATAAAAATATAAAAAATTCTCACGACGTTTTGACTGCAACACAAGCAATCATCATCAGGTGTGAAGTCCAGGTGTGATGATGATTGCTTGTGTTGCAGTCGAAGCGTCGTGAGAATTTAATTGTTTTATATTTTTATTATTTCCCTTCTACGTGACTTTACCGAAAGAACCAAGAATATGCAAGACCTTGTTGCTGATTGCAAATGTACATTCTTTGAACCTTTCAAAATGCACTTCAGTCTAATTGGGTTATCAACATGCCACAAGCGAAACAATAAAATTGCAGTCCCTTGTGCTTGTTTTTATTTTAAGCTGCTTTTGGTGGGTGTACATCTTAACTCGGTTACATGCCATATAGTATAACGTGTGTGATTAAAAATGCATTCTTCTGCCAAATTTCAATAGACCACGTGAAGAAAGTGTGTTCTATAATGTTCTGCTCATATAATCTGTTGGCCGAGAATATAATGCCGCCCTGACTTTCTCTGGCCACTTCCCACTTGCCGCAACCACATCCAAAGAGCTATAGGACTGCCAGGCAAGCAAGTGCTTAAACCCCAGCCAGAATAAAACCAAGTGCAGTCATCTGTTTATATACAGCGTCATCCATTTACAGACACCTCACTGCTCTCTAATTATCCTGTATTAATTTATTCTCAACAGTGGATTTAATATTGTAAAAGCAATGGCTGCCGTATCTTACAGTTAACGGTGGTGGCATGGATTGAGAGTCACGGATCTGTGGTACATTTTACATACACAGCGTGTGCCACAAAAGGAAATGTCATTACAAATTGTATCGCAAATTATGTGACACTTAATTTTTTTTTCGTGACTGCGGGAATTCATATTATTTCGTTTGTTTCGGTAAAGTCACGTAGATTTCGACTGCTTGTTTTGCGATCGAAACGTCGTGAGTTTTTGTTGTTGTTTACTATCTACGTGACTTTACCGAAAGAACCAAAGAATATGTGACACTTGGTTCGATTAATTAATATGGGAAAAAACATAATAAAAACTACATTAACTGAGGAGATTTTGTGGCATACACAGGATGCCACGTTGAACAGTCCTCAACACAACCTATGATTGTATTATTTCTGTACTTTCTATGACTTGGTAGGTTAAATATACAAGGATCACCCTGGACTGTAGTTAATGATAACAATTTAATCTTGCAATAAACACAGTATTTGCTCACTCTCGAACAGGGAGAATGACTCGAATGTGCGAGGAACCATTGACAAGCAGAAAGACAGCAGCCACGCAATGAGAGGGCAACACTCTATCCCACACAGATGGAACAGATGGAGTTCAAATTTACTGTACCACCCTCTCCTAGTGAACCAGGCTATGGCACCTTGATACCCATGGATTACAGGTGTGTATTGCAACAATTAATGAAATTAACCACTTTTTTTCCTGATTTTAAACCTCTCTTTCCAAGCCCACGATTCAAACCTCCCAGCTGTATGTCCTGAAACAGTCCTGCCAAGATTCGTTACGACTCAAATTGAGTTGTTATGCATTATTAACAATTGCAAAATTAAGTGCAAGACATTACACCAATCATCATGTGTTTCCACTTTCCTCTGTCTTGTGCCAATATGCTCAAGTAGTGCACATCTTTCTGGCACCAATATATATAACGTCGTCAAGCCATTCTTTGTTAGCCCTTCCTCTCTTTCTGGTTCCTTCCTTTTTTCCGAACAACACACTTTAAATTTTACTGTTATTGTCCATCCTACATATGTTATTGGTGTATGTATTATATATATATTACTAGCTTTTTCACCGTCACTTTCTGTAAAGAAACGTCATTTTTGAAGCCACTTTGCGTAATGAATTATTTAATTCAGCTCAACCTCCCTCTGCGTTAATGTAAAAATCCACCCACTCATGAATGTTAATGAGGGGGGGTGGGCATCATATGGAGTGATGTCACGCGGGGGGGTGGGCCTCATGTGGAGTGACGTCACGTGCGGGACACACACACATTTTTGGCTTATTATAGTTGTAATATCTGTACATGTTTGATGTCATCCTAAATGAGTATGCATTCATCTCATAAAATTTCTGATGTTAAGCTTGCATGAGCATGGCGAGTACTTCAGAATCATAACCTGTATTTATGCTGGAGGAATCCGATGAGCGATAATGCTCTTTTTCACAGATATCCAGTCGGGGCAGGTCAGAACGTTATAACAACGAACAATACAAAACACAATAGGAATGCAAAGTATAGGAAATGTAAGCAAATCGCTAAATGTGTTTTTAAATAAAACGAAACTATTTATATTTTATCAGGTAAAGCCCACTGAGCTGTTAGCTTCTTATTCAGAAGCAACCTGGCCACAAATGATAGCTCAACGAAGTGGCTCAACATGTGGAAATGTATAGCAGCCAAATAATTAAAAAAAATGCATGCACTTGGATGGTTTACCATCAGGGCCTGGCAGGTTTTGTAGACGTGAGGGGTTGAGGCGTGACATGGATATGGGTGGAGTTATTTTTTTGGCCGCTACAATTTCCTCCCACATGCCAAACACTAATTTATGGAATTGGCCCAACATCACAATGCAGGACCCTCCTGAATAATAGTCTTGGCGCTCAAGGACGCTGGCTACATAAAATTAGTAGCACAGATATAGTATTTTGATTATGATTTTTTTAGATTTTTCTCATAGTGTCACTGCACAATATCTGAATGTGTTTCTCCGTGCTTATATATCATGTTATATTTACAATATTTTGAGTCTGCACTTAATGTTATACTTTCTACAGCTTCGTCCAGGTCCTTCTTGAAAAGAGACCGGCTGTCCTATTGGACTCTTGCCTGCCTTTAAATAGCATTCACAAATTGACTTATGATTTGGCCCCGTTCTTTCATGCTGGCCAAATACGATGGCATCACCCCAACACAGACGATGCACTAATTGCCTTTTTTTTTTATGAAACCCACATTGCTGCTCAATAAGTGATCACGTCTCTGAAACTTGCCGAACGTTTTTAGTGGCCTTCACCTGGATCTGAGCCAAGTACTCTCGCTATAGATTTTGAGGCCTACTTTTATCACCCGCAAATAATTAATTTTATTCATGGCACGATATGAGCATGCCATGTGCAATACTTTTCTGTTTTGAATGGATGAAACCAATATCCTGGCTGGTGGGTTTGTCGTAATATTTGTTCCAATGAAGTCTTACATATATCATAATTTGTATTGTGTCACAAACAAAAAAACAAAAACTTTATTCAGAACTCGATGAGCACATCAAGCAATCTGTATATCGTAAAATAGGGACGTTTGTTACAAAGTTTTCAAAACAATTACAACACGATACAGACAGATCCACAAAATAAAACGAAGGTATAGACAAGAAAAAATAATATCACTTTAAGTGAAAAAATGGCATCCAACAATTGTAAAATATTAACACAATAATTAATGTCAGTGATTATTGTTCGTGCAATATAAACAATTTCATCATTATGAAGCAATTAAATAACTGTCCCTAACATGCACTATGCCTAGCTGATAGTGAAGATTTAAAAAATAAGCTATCATTCACCACCTCTTTATTAGTAGACACTTCAGCATAAATAATCACGGCCGTATCAGACTAGAAGCACTTTACACATATTAATACACTGTGGCAATAGCCCTGACTTCGAGCTGCCAAACTAAGTCACTCAGTCTGCCATGATGTCCGCATTTGTGATCAAAAAGCACAACAAATGCACAATGAACAAAGCATCTCACTTGCGATCATGATGACTCATTTATTTTCCCATACAAAAGACACCATCTGACTGGAACTTGGACTATTATCTTTTCATTAAGTTGATTAAACATTATTACTCTATGGCACTCATGTGTCTATTTACTTATGACCTTGGCCTTCTAATAATGTGAAAATTCAAAGCGCCAACATTTAAACAGCATTTGATTAATGTGCAGTGCTTACAATAACGCCATTGTTCATATCAAGCAGATATTTGCTATCAAATTGTATGTAAACAAAGTGTTGCATGTCATTGCATAGTGCAAACCTGTGCGTAACACATTATGGGCCATGCTGGATTTATAGAGACTTTGTGGTGTACTTTGTGTGCAAAGGTTTGACGTATTTATCCAGGAGAGTTGCAATGAGTCGTATGGCTCTTTTTCGTTTTAAGAAGTGTTTCAGTCAATTAACGATGAGCGGTTATTTTGTACGTGTTTGGAGGAAATCAGACCGCACGGAAAAAACCGACAAGTACGAGGGGGCAACACCCTATCCCCGTATAGATGGAAACAAATGGCGATTAGTTCACTTGCTGTACTGCCTTCTCGGGGAGAGTCCAGAGGATAGCACCTCGATGCCCATGGGAAGGCAAGTCGCAAGACGTCTGTGCGATCCGTCAACCCCTCGCTGCCTCCACAGTGCTGGATTTCAGGCCATGTGCACAGTCGCCATATTGGGTCACATCCCGATTTGAGTGACTTACTTTCGGGTTTGTTTGAAAAGTGGCCACATTTTGAACAGGGATATCCAACAAACCACACAGAACAGCTTGTAATTTCTCAATTGGGATTACATGTAACAACATCGCTCCCGACTGTGAAACTATTTCAGACTGTCTGTAAATCAGAGCCTTCATGACAGCCTTGCTCTATGAGAATGGTGCGAAATACCGGTTGTAATAGATTGTCATTGTCATGTATGATACAAAACACTCAAAATGCTTGTTTACATTTCTACAAAGTGTGGGGCTGAGAGGGAACTGAGATAGTATTATTGTATTTCGATTTAAAGCTTTCGTGACTGCAGGGATTCATCTTCTTGGTTCTTTCGGTAAAGTCACGTAGAAAGAACCAAGAAGAAGTATTATTGTAGTCAAGATATATAAGACTGGAAAACCTCAGCTATACATACATAGCCGGAATACCTCTTGTTTAAACGGTAGGACATGATGTTTCCCAATTCAGAAATGCAGTTTTTGTTTTCATCATCACAGTAGTTTCCATTCCACAGAGCCTCATTCACACGTACAGCAATGCAGGATATGCTGTGCAGTCCAAGAAAAGGGCCTATTCATACAGCCGTTTTAATTACACAATCACATTTGGCCAATGAGCAAATTGATTGAACTTCTGCACTTCTCTCAGTCAATCTGCATACTAACTCTAGGTGTGCGTACAAACATAGTGAACGCTCATGACCCGTTACACACCAAATGGTCCATAAAATTACATCACAGACTGCTCAAACCCACTGGCCATAATCTATTACTTAAGACTGTGTGCAAACCTCCATATTTCCTGAAGAAGGGTAATCAACTGAAACACCAAGAGCTTATTTTCCTCACAGTGACAGCTAACAAGATCCGTGTTATTACAGTATTTGCGTTAACCTCTTATTTATGTGTACGTTCACTGAAGGCAATGCATGTGTAGTTATGAAGGCTCTTCATGTAATGAGATGTAACTTCAGAAATACTGTACCTCACAGAATAGATGCAATACTCAATTTTCCATACGAAGAATTAATTGTGTGGCTACTGAAAAATCACAACATTCTGATAGCAACCTGTAACCCACTGCTTTGGAAGCAAAGGATAGTTGAACATATAGATCTGTACTGCCAGGAGATGGCAGCACAGAAAGCGAGTTTGCAAACCTGTCTATGCAGACCTTAAGTAAATGGGGTTTCTACCGGCATTGCTGTTTCCTCCTATGAACAAAACATTCTTTGAACAAATAATTGGTTCAGCATCCTCATGTATGATCCTCCTTAAACAAGAAAATCTTCAACCTCAGGGAGGGATTATTTAATAAAAAAAAATTCACTGTAAATATTACCGTTTCATTTGGCTTTCTAATCATTAACTGTTTGTTGTGAATCAATCAGGGTCTCCGGAAAGCCGATGCTTTCTACACAACATCACGTATGATCAATGAATAACACATTCCCTCACAAGATGCAAGCACAAAGCCAAATAAAATTCCTGGACTGGAGCCACCGTTAGAGATGTTAGATGCATCGATTTGCAATGCAGATGCTTTGTGACCCACTCCCTCTCAGCTAATTTATAATCCAGTGTCTCCCCGCCTCAAGTGCGCATTTGGGGCAGAACTCATCTTCATCAGAAGCTCTTATCGATTCGTGGAAAGTCCACGTGCCTATTCCAGGGCGCGAGCCTCCCCATTATAAGATGACCACTGTTGACTTCCCACAAAATATCACTCATTTTAACTGACCCCGCAAGGACAATAAGCCGAGTTGACAGCCACCTCTGATTAGCACGCACGGTGTGAAAGACGTTCAACATACATATATACATACACCTGGGATTTGAACCGACGCACCTTCTGTTGGTGCGTCTAGCACTCTGACTTGGTGTGTAACAATGCTCCTTCCCCTTGTGACTCAATTAGATGTCACAAGTCAGGCACCACAATGTGATGCACACATTGATTACGTTGTTCACAGTGTGGTGAATGTAGCGGTTTCTAGCAATTGGGAGTGTGGGTCACATGAACCTGTTACAGTATGTACAATGTGCTGGATATGAACATAAAATATTGGATTCTTACACAAACTGTTCAAGGTATTTATCCTAAAAATATGCCAATTAATCAATACACCATTCCGCTCCCAACTCGAATGACAGCACAGCCCTCCCAGAAGTGTTATATTTTAAGGAATGAATCCCACCTCTATTGATTACAAATGTAAACATCCAGACCTGCAATTGCTTTTAATGCTTCCGTTGCAATGAGGCCCTTCAATAGCAGGGGCTTTTGAGAGCCTACTCTTCAAAAATGGTTCGGTCTCTTGGAAGAGGTGTATGTACCCACACTTTACCTCACCACACATGACCATCCAATCGACTAACAGCGGTGGACCCAATTATACTGCTGGGTGGAAAGAGGTGGAAGGGAATGTAAGAAACTTGCCCCATTGTTTCAACTGCCACACTGGGAATTTCAACCGGTGACCTCTGGATCGAAACCCAGCGTGCTGCTAACCATTATCCCATTGCAGCATCCACCTTCATCAATGGCAATTCATTCAAATATAAAAACCTCGCCCAACAGACTGTACAGCCAAATGGAACCTATTATTATTATTATTTTGCATTTAAACATTTTCCTACTGCGCAAGCATGTAAAGTGTGGGTGTGTGCAAACCCAATGTGTGATGCTGGTGTTGTTCTAGTATTGCCACTTATGTGTAATGCTCGTGCTCCCAAGTGTATTTGTTTGCTACACGGACACCGTGTGCACCTGACCCCCCTGTTCTCTATAGTTACCTCACATCGCTCACATTGTGTACCTTGCCAGTCTCATCCCCTAGAGGTCTGCCAATTGGCCCCATTTGCCCGGTGAGTTTTCTAAATTCACCATACGATAGCCCCACACGCACAAACCATACATGTATTTAGTCCTTTGTTTGACTTGCCAGTTTTATGTTTTCTGTGCAAAACAGAATCAAAACTCTCCATCGCAATGCCCTCCTGCACTCCCGTAAGTTGAAGCCTTTGTACTCCACCCAAGACCAACCAGTCCACTGCTTGATGAAGGCCTCTCTCACACATCTCGTCGAACATGGGGAGTCAGTGATGCTTTTTATTTACCCAGGAAGGCCTAATTTAGCTTCAATATACATTTCCAGGCGGGTTGATCGTCGGGATTTTTTGGCCATATGGATGAATGACTGTTTGGTGTGTGGGAGTCAGTCAGTGCCTCTAAAAACCCACTTCATTTGGGTGCAGGGATGTGCTCAAAGCTCTGCATTGATATAATCGAGCATTCATAGCTGTTCTGCCATCCCTTAGGCACCACGCAAGCCAAGCCTACGACAAAAGCTGATATTCCTAGACAGTATCCCATCCAATTTCTAGTCAGGCTGTCAGATCTCAGAATAACTTCCACATTCTAGAATCGCTTCTGAAATCCGACAAAACCCCATGCAGAGTGATGTATTTCTATGAATAACCGTTGGATAATTATAGGTACCGAGACCTATTATATTTGTGAAATTAATTATTAACAGGTGTAGGGAATACTGGGGTTTGCTGTAAAGCCGAAGGAAACTCACAACCAAGTGCCAAGCAACTATTCAAAGAAAGAGGGTAAAGAAGACTAAAACGAGCTATAAATCGGCTGCAGGGTAGTGTCACATGAGTTATGTGTGTATATCCACGCCTTTAAAACACCTACGCAAATAATGTGGAGTATGCATAGTATTACCACAACCTTTGCTTTGGTTGACCGTTGTCTAATGTGCAAATTTGATTGGACAGAGGGCAGGATTTGTGTCTGTTGGTGTGCTTAACAATTGATGTCAAATTGTCGGTGTAATTTATCCACGAAGGACGAAGGAATTCAAGTTCAATTCAGTATTTTCAAACGCACAGATCCATCGATGCATTGTCTTCGAGACACACAACGACAGACATAAACATAACCACTATGTGGTGGTGACAAGACCAGGGCGCTTGTGCCAGGCTAGGTGCACCTTGAGGTCACATGAAGTGTCGAAGGTTCGCTAAAGATAGACACACCACCATACCACAAAGTAAAATAGCCCCCCAAAAATTAGCGTGCAGTTGGGATGTCGATGTTCAGGGATATAAGAGCATAGCTGATAAATATATATTTATAAATAAAATAGCTATGCAATATATATAGCCACTTCAACTGTTACGCTTATCCATATTATACACACGTACATATGTAAAACACGACATCAAAGATAAATGCAAACATTTTATATGTGGACATTTAAATGGCTACATATGCATGCCTACGTAATTTAAATACATGACAATAATACTCATTAGACTTTAAAGCCAATGCGGTGTGGACAAGGGAAGTGAGAAGACATTCTTTGTTATTATCTGGTACAGTTTGATTATATTGGTCTCACTTGCAAGGCTTGTAGAGTGAGCTCCATATGTAACCTTTAGATTGCCAATATAGTTCAATGGCTGCTGAATAGTGCCAGAGGAAATCTATAGCTCTGAAGGAACAACCTTCCCAGCACTGAGGTCATTTAACACCATGTTCAGTTTTAAGAGTCATCTTCAAAATGTCAATTAGAAAGCATGCCTGTCCCCACGGATAATGATTTTGCCATAATGACCTCAAATGTCCTGAATCTATAACTAGTAATTCATCCGAAGATATGTTAATTGTCGTGCGACAAGTTAATGTGCAAAGTGTGGGCGCAAAATGAGCCGACTAGTCTACAGCGATGTGACGACAAGGTTAGGGCAATGTGAAGATTTGTTAACACGAGTCGATGCTACCTATGGTTATGTTTTTAATTTTTGTTAAGTGCACTGGAGCATAACCGTAAAATGCAATTTTAATGGAATCTGCATCTGGATTAACTGGTGTTTTGTGTCATGCGTGTGCGTCATCCACTTGCATTAAAATGTCATGAGATCTGGTGATTCTGGGTTAGATGTATGCAACATATTAAAACAGTTGTGTTTTTTTGCATGCTCTTAGAATGATACCAGTGCCTTCATGCTATCACATTATAACATGCAATGGGTCGACATTCTTTCAATGCAGGATTGCTCTGTGGCTCAGGGGGATATCGCTATGGCTATACCAAAGTATAATTTACCATCTCAATTTGTCAACCTGTCCCCCATAGACAAATATGTATATTCAATGTCAAATACAAAATTAAGGTATTGCATTGGCAGGTGTGTACAACACACACCCCACATTTTCTGGTATCCATATATTTACCTGTATCTTAACAAATTATAAGCTGGAATTTATCATCGAATATTTTATTGTTTAGTTATTTTTTTACACATCTACAACCCTGTGTTAATCCAGTATTGGATTAAGGCTTCCATACACCACGTCAGCCATGGTGATGGTCTGATCATACTTCACCAAGCTGGCCAGTACAGGTTGGTGAAGGGGGTCATAGGACTGACTCATATATCACTTGCCACTGATGTTATCCATGGCCAGAAATCATGTTCAGGTCGCTGGGTTCAGGACACATTTCTCGAACCACTCTGTGATGTGACATGCAACAAACAATCTTCAGCATTACAAGAAAACAAATATCGCTCCATGAAGATTTTTCGATTTTCAGAAAAGCTTGCTGGAGGACAACACAGGATTTGAAAGCAGGAGGAAAGGTGGGAGGGAAGTGTTTGGGGGGACAACCCAGCATGCATCCTGCCAAAAAAACCACATCCAAGAGGTCTCTGTATTTTCGTCTATGTGCATGTATGTACGTATGTATGTGTGTGCCCATGTAGGGGAGTGGTAGTGTAGCGGTTAGCACACTGCACGACGAACCTGGCGACCCAGAGTTCGATTCCCGCTCACGGCCAACACTAGTGACGATTATCTGAACCTGAGCCTCCTCTAGGTCGACTCAGCCTCAAATTAGTACCTGGTGCGGTGTGTAAACATTGCCACTAGGGAGACAAATGCGAACCGGGCATGGTGCTGGCCACCCACCCCTCTGTGTGGCGTGCCGGCTTTCATAGATGCTCGCTAACAGCACTTGCCCCAACAGTCTCTTAGAGGTTATACGAGGGATATTTGTCTTTGCTGTGTCTGTTTTTGCGTGCACACAAGTGTTGTGGTGACGTCACTGGCACTAAGTAGCGAACGGCGGTTGTTGTGATTGTGTGTGCATGCAAGTGTGCATGTCTGTGTGTGCATGTGACAGTTGTAAATAAGAATGGAGAAGATCCCATATTCGGGCAACATGATCATGGTTCACTTCAGTTTAGCAGCAGAGGTTTACATTTGCATCAATCGAGCAGCATTATCTTTTGATCGACTGCATAGTGCTGTGTGGAAAACACCTGGCGTATAAACACAGTAATGCCCTTTCTCCTCTATGCTTGAGAAACGTTTACCCCTTTAAAACGTTCATGCTCGCATGCCTACTCTCCATTCTGGGTTTAACCAGGCTGGATTGTGTGAGGACCTCACAGATCCTGGAAATAGCTGCACACAATTCCATAAGTGAGCTTCTCCGGCAGGCTGGGCTGCATTGGCTGGGTAACATAGCCTGCATGCCGAAGGAGCTTTTATTTGGCGAGATAAAGGGGCTAAGTGGGCATGGCATTGAGTAGAAAATAGATGGCCTGATGTGGTTCAGGAGAATGTAAAGCTGATTGAAATTTCTGATGATTGGTACACGCGCTGTCAAGATCGGATTTTGTGGAGGAGGCTCATGAAGGATACTGGGAAGGTGAAGGCAGTCGCCCTCCAACAACAACAAACAGTGGAGGAGCGACACTCACAACAACGAGTGGAGCACCGGGCAGCTGAAACACAACAAAGTATGGGACAGTAGGGAGTACAGCTGGTACATCTGACAGTCATTCTAGTCAGTGAGCCCTTAACACCTGGGTCTGTCTCGTGATATCTTGCCAACGAGTCTTTAATATTTTACGTGTCCTCAAGGTGCATTTAGCATGCCACAAGCGCTGCGGTGACATGCACATCACCACCACTTAGTGGTGAATGGTGTCTGTATGCATGTGTGTACTCATGTGTGCACAGTATGCAGAGACAGATAAAAATTACCCATATTAGAGTCGCCAATGCGCGTTACAGCGGCACGGCGCCCGGGAGATTGTGCGGATGTGGTTGTTTGGGGCCTGGCACACAGACTGTGACTCACTTTTGAGAAAGGAGGAGCCGGTTGGCCTGGTCCACCTGCCTCTCCTTGGTCACCCTAGAAGGACACAAACCGTGTTCACAAGATCCCAAACAGCACCGACCAAAGAGTAATCATAGCAACAGAAAGTTGTTCATTTCATGCAGTTTAAACAAATGGATTGAAGCTGAGAAAGTCAAGGGCACATGACTCACTGTTTCAGCCAAAAGTCCCTTTACATGTTTATCGGTGAAATTATTTTACAAAGTGATGTTGCTCTCGCTTTTCTATCCTACATGTATAGTTGCATGTATGTACAGTACACAATAAAAGATAAGACATTAATCATCACCCTGTTCTTGCCATGGGCAATGCAATTTTTTTATTCATAAACATTTACTCATGAAGAAAGTAAAACTTGAACAGAAATAAAAATGTGGTGACAATTTCCATATTAATTGGAAATGTTGAACTGGTTTATTTCCATTTGTCGTTTTTCATCAATTTCCATGTATAGAAGGACCGTAATAAATATTTACAGCCCTTTGTCAATCTACTCCTAGATTAAGGCAGCCGCATGCCATTTCAATTCCGGGGATTGTTTGACCATACTTCACCAAAATGGTTCGTGTTATTTAATGAGGGTAGCAAAGTGGGGGGGGGGGGGGGGTTAGGAGGAACTACGGAACGATTCAGATGTCATGCCCCATTGAAGTAGCCATGGCTGGGAATTGAACTCAGATTGCCAGATTCATAGTGCAGCGCACGAACCAATGTGCCACTGCTCTATCCCCTATTTACCAAAATGACCATTATATTTCCACCATTCCTTATTTTACCCATGTAAATAGGCACATTTACATATTAATAAAGGCTTATTATTCTCAGATACGGTTTTATATGACGGGCAGCTCGTTGCACTATGAACCCGGTGAGATGAGTTAAATTCCTGGCCACTCTAACAGTAGTGGCGGCGAGGGATATGTGATCCAAGTATGGGTCTCCCTAGCTCCCTTCACCAACTCAGACTGACCAGCGTGGTGAAGCATGGTCGATAGACAAAAACGAAGATCGCCGATAGGAGAAGCGCATAAGGCCCAGGACGAGTTCAAATATTCATTACTGTTATGGGTTGTGAGGAAGATATTTAATTTGGGTCATCAGATTCACAGGGCAGTGTGCTAACCATTACGATACCGCTCCCCACATGGTCAAACAACCCCCACGACCAACACAGCACGGGCAGGCCTTCATCTAGCAAGGGGCTGCAAATCATAAAATACTCACAACAAGATTATTAACACATTTGTGATAACAGAAAGCAATCGGATGCCCTGCGACATTTCTCAGTTTCATCTTCTTGGTTCTTTCGGTAAAGTCACGTAGAAGGGAAGTAATAAAATAATAAAAATAAAACATAATAAAACAATTCTCACGACGTTTCGGCCACAACGCAAGCAGCCGTCCTCAGGCGAAGAATGAGAACATTATCAAGCTAGGAGCTTATATAGGTGTAGCGAGGAGGAGCGCCTTAACAAAAGAATGTGCATATGAAGAGGAATTTAGCATACCAATGGGCAATGCATAGGAGGTGGGCGGAGGGGTTTCAAAGTCCCATTATGCCCATGCATTATGCAGGATCAACAGCACCACGGGGGGGCGCAAGGAACAGCGTTAATAAAGGAAAGGAATGTTAGTGATATGTAGCTGCATTTGCCAAACAACCACGTAGAAAACCAAAGTGAAAACTACATAAAAAACTAAAATATAAACTGATACTTACTATACTCTACAATAAGCTGAGTTACTAACAACAAATAATAAATTACAATTCTACGTCGTAAGAAGTATATAATTGCCTCTGTGGTAGCAGTTACATTGGGGAAACCAAACGACACGTCTCAGACCGCATTCGTGAACATAAAGCTGATCTAAAACACGGTAGGACAAACACCTCAGCCGTGGCAGACCACTGTTATAACTCAGTGGGCTCACATGACATTGACTTCTCCAAGACGGAGGTTCTCTGCAAGCCATCTGGCTATCATGAGAGATTCGTTCATGAGGCGATCCACATATACAAACACAGAGACAATTTTAACCGAGAAGATGGATTCAGGCTTAGCAATCATTGGAAGGACGTAATAAACCATTTCGATACACATTAGGGTGAGTTGAATAATACATAGTGTTATATTAAAATGTATAAAGTATAGGGTGGTTTACAGCAATAAAGTATATAATTTAATGTTGGGTTTATCTATGGCAGTATATAGTACTGTATATGCTAAGAGAATAAAGTTTAGATGGAAGTATATTATATACTTCTTACGACGTAGAATTGTAATTTATTATTTGTTGTTAGTAACTCAGCTTATTGTAGAGTATAGTAAGTATCAGTTTATATTTTAGTTTTTTATGTAGTTTTCACTTTGGTTTTCTACGTGGTTGTTTGGCAAATGCAGCTACATATCACTAACATTCCTTTCCTTTATTAACGCTGTTCCTTGCGCCCCCCCGTGGTGCTGTTGATCCTGCATAATGCATGGGCATAATGGGACTTTGAAACCCCTCCGCCCACCTCCTATGCATTGCCCATTGGTATGCTAAATTCCTCTTCATATGCACATTCTTTTGTTAAGGCGCTCCTCCTCGCTACACCTATATAAGCTCCTAGCTTGATAATGTTCTCATTCTTCGCCTGAGGACGGCTGCTTGCGTTGTGGCCGAAACGTCGTGAGAATTGTTTTATTATGTTTTATTTTTATTATTTTATTACTTCCCTTCTACGTGACTTTACCGAAAGAACCAAGAAGATGAATCCCTGCAGTCACGAAAGCTTTAAATCGAAATTTCTCAGTTTGTAATATATAAGTAGACATTTAATTTATGGTAATAATCCCTTGTCACAAACCTACTGTATATAGTTAACATTTCAAAAAATATATATAATATATTTTTCAGCATTATTGTGTTAAAAGAAAAAAAAACATTAAAATACCTTTTCCCCTTTTAAAAATCCCTCGCCATGATATCCTGGCCAACTCTAGAGAACGGGAATGGAAGTGCATTAACAGATAATTACTTTCTTTTCAACACGACATGTAAATAAAAAATGTTGTCGCCAAAGGTTTATATGCCAGAAAAAGGTAATTTAGCAAGGTAAAAAAGTAAACAACATTTACAGACTTTATATCCCACTGAAATGAACATCTGCAGTTCTGACATTCACTGCACTTTGTATAATGAAAAGTAACGGCATTTAGCAGCAGGTTTTTTCACTTCAAACCATACATTTTAATTATGGATGTAGATTCTGCCTCTGTAAGAATGAATCAGCCTTATTTTTCAAGTGAGTAACAGTATGATAACCCATTGGGCAGCGGTGACATTTGGTCATAGTTCTGAACCAGTGGTGGAAAATCCACACAACTGTAGTTAGGAGAAGCCTTGCCACGAGACAGCCACTTTTAGATTCCAACAAAGCAGGTACACAGCAGGTGGTGTTTGTTTTATTGATCCCATATATATAATAGCGGAGTCAATCCTGGCTGAGCCTTCATCTTGTAGGACCTGATTCATGTAGCTATTTGGACCATCGTTTTGCCACTTTTTTGCAGAATGACGGCCAATTATACATAAAATCGAGACGATTTTGCACCTGGCATTTCATGTATGGCCATTGAAAAGCAAAACCAATCCTCCACGAATTATTGCACAATTGCGAAATGGCCCAAAGTGTGTGGCAGTTAGGGCAGAGTTGGCAATTGTAGAAACTTTCTGCAAATATGGTGATTTAAGCAATTCTCAAACCTGCTGGGCTGGGAGATGGCCTGATGGTTTCCGCACAGCAATGGATTATTGACTATATCTGTGTGGAGCTTTGAATGAAACTCCCTCATGTGTGGATTTTCTCTGGGTCCTAAAATATCCTCCCAAATGCCAAACACTAAACATGAATTGAAGACTCAGCGTGGCTTTACGATGAATACTTCCTCTTCTGCATCAACATCATCGTCTTCTTCATCATGTGCAGCAGCATTAATTTAACAGTATCGTGAGCACGAATATAGAATCATCATCATAAGAATTATTATGATTATCTATATACCATCATTTTCAGTGCTATCATCTTATTCATACTTTTCAACACCATCTTCATAATCAAGAAGGGTGTCGTTTTGTTGCAATTGCCCTTCTTGTGCTATGAGGAAGGGTCATTTCCAAAACGTCACCTATTATTAATGTTTCCTTTTAGCAAACATGTTGAGATTGTTTGTGGTATTTGTGCTTGTGCATCACTGCCAAACGTGGCATCGCCCACTTGTTGATCGTTTAAATAGAGACAATGCAATGAACAATTTATTCGTTTTACGTTAATTAAGGGAAAACTTTTGTTTGCATTCTTTGTCAATTGTGGTTCAGTATGAATGGGACATCCATTTACTGCACATAAACATAAATAAACAATAATAATTATAACCCTGATCAAAAGTACATTATGTATGCTTAACTGCAGGCAGAGTTAAGGCACTCACAGATGATCGGAATGGGCCCTCTGGAAAAGGCATTCCTTCAAGGTCTTGGTAATTCTGTGAAAAATAAAGACGAAATATCACATTTGCATGAATCAACAGTTGAATATGAAAATTATATATTTGTATGCTTTGATCAACAAACCATAATCACAACTGAAGAGTTGTTATAAAATCATGTCAGACGAAATGTCACCACATCGAGTATTGTCTTACCCCAGAATAAATTGAATTAAATTACATATATATTTACGATGAAAAAAGTTGACACGGCTTTGTTTTGATGTTATTTTTTAATAACATAAAAAACAATCACCATAAAAGTAAATTGCTAAGGCTATCTTCAGTCTGGTGTCACCAAAACACAATTCGACCAAAGAAAATGTGATCAATGTTTTATATTTCCACAGGCATTACATTTACAGGCCAGTTTATTCTCCCCCCCCCTCAACATCTGCGTATTGTAGTGTTTGTCCCAAATTCCTTTAATAAGTACTATCACTATGTCACGTGAGCTGCGACTTTAACCTCTGCAGGTGGTGTAGGTCATTTGGGCAAGGTATCAAGCCACCCACCGGCTGCGTACAGTCAAGTGGTCACATCCACCCAAAACACCCACAAATGCACAATTAAAATTCCATTACTTTTTCTAACCATCCGTCAAGAAGACTGCAGAGTTTAATTGCGTCGTGCAGAAGAGGGCACCAAACGCGTAGCCATTTCGTTATGCACGGCTCTTTGAGCATTCGATTATTGCATCGAATTAGGCGGCACGCGCAGCTCTGCATTACACAAACTGCATATTAAAATGTAAAGCTTGAGAAGGGATTGCAATTCAAAGCAAGGTTGATGGCTCGACACGAACATGAACGGCATTAACCGAGAATGCAGCAGAATATATTTCTGTTTGTGAGCACAGGAACCATTAGGCAGGCTATGAAACAGAATGTAGCCATGTGTAGGAATTTCCAGCACATTTGTCTTAGTAATACAATGTCTCCCGAGCCCCCTGATGGTATAAACTTTGTTTTTCTTGCTGATGCATAGCCCAACGGTTTAAAATATCGCAGCTGCTTCTATCCCAATAAGCACGGCTGCAATTTCATGGCTCAGTGACGCAATACTGACAGTTTATAAGAAATGAATTTTGCTTTGAAATACCTTATATTTTAAATATAATTGTGCGCCCTAAACATACTTTAAAATATGAGCACCAATGGTTTGGTTTCACTCATATTTGCGATGCACCTTTTAAAATCCAGTATATAAAAGGTGCATGGTATTTTTTTCGTCTACTTGAAGCCATGAACCTTTCTACAAGCCACCATAATGGGAAAATACTACAACAATGATCTAAATAAGTAGACAAAGTATTAGCCTGTACAAGGCTGTACAATGAGAACACATAGTGCTGATACATTTCCTGGCCATAACAAACCCCGTTTCCCCAGTAATCACCGCCTTAACTGCCTCACACTGGCTCGTACCTGGCTATGACATACTCTTTGGTTCTTTCGGTAAAGTCACGTAGGTATAAAATAAAATAAATTAAATCACGACGTTTCGGGCGCAACACAAGCGTCCGTCATCAGGTGGGACAACCACAGCAAGAAAAACAATTGCTCAAGTGGGCAAAAGAACTGCCGTGACAAGAGGCCATATAGGTAAGAGGCGGGGGAGGAGCAAGGGAGGAGAGATAGAGAGGGGGTGTCACACCTGATGACGGGCGCTTGTGTTGCGCCCGAAACGTCGCGATTTAATTTAATTTATTTTATACCTACGTGACTTTACCGAAAGAACCAAAGAGTATGGATCCCTGCAATCACGAAAACTTCGAATCTAGATTGGCTATGACTTCTTAATGTGTTACAATGGATTGATTTTATGTTTTGAAACTACAGTTCCCAGGCCGTCCAATAATCTATGTTTAAAGGTGTATCACGTCTCTTTTTCAATTCGTATTAGGTAATGACTAATGTAAATATAATTAGCTTGTTCTTGCTAGAACATTGTCTACATATGTTTCTTGGTAAAAATTGGCAGGTACGAGAAAATGTATTTTAGGAACCCTTGGGTGAAACATTTATTATTTCGTATTGCTTACCGCTCGGAAGGACAGCCAATATGGCTATTTTACTGGAAATCGATAAAGACGTTCTTTGATTGACATATTAATCGATTTTGCATATTGCTTTGTATACATATTTAAAATATATGTGAAAGACTGCTATCTGAGTAATCTACTGACAGTTAAATTGTGCCATGCCAATCATGTTATAAACTGTAATATTTAATATTTTGAGTTCATGGTTTATGAAAGAATATGAGAACCATACGCTTTAAAAAAAAAACTACAGTATTGCATTCAACAATAATAATGCAAAAGGTGAATCCACTTGGAGAATGATGCTAAATCACAAAAACAAGTTTGCTCGCTGGATTCGTGCCTGGATTCCTGGCTGGCGAGCGGCCAAGTGATAGTGCGGCGGTGTTGACGTCATCACGCACATCTGCGTGATGACGTCACTCAACACATCCCCACCCAACACGCAAATGCGATACGAGAAACAGATGGAGGGTGGAGATAGGGGGAGGTGAGGGAGGGAGATGGAAGATGAAGGGGGGATCAAGAGAAAGGAACGGAGAGGAGAGGGCTGGGGTGAGAGTGAACGGGCGTGAAACAGAAAGAAAAGACTTTGACTTTTAAACAACTTTTATTGCTGCCAGCAGCAACAGCACTGGAGGCGATTTCGATATGAAATACACAAAGTCACCAGCAAACAAATGAAAATAAACGCTACAAATCCACGCGCTGTGGCGCTAAAAGCACCGCGCAAAACACGAAAGAAAAGTCACGTGGTGGTTGTGGTGGTCATCGCGCACGCCACGGTGACGAGCGAGCGCTTCAGAAGGTGAACATGAGAAAGAAAAGAGAGAGCAAAACGGAAAGAGGATAGCGAGGGAAAGTGATACGGTGGTGGAGGGAGGATTAAGGAGAGGCAAGAAAGGTTGAGCTGGGAAAGGAAGAGGTGGGGAATAAGGAGAGAGAGAGAAACAGGGAAAGAGATGGTGGGGGGGTATAGTGGAGAAAGGAGAGGAATATAGGGGGAGGCAGGGACAGGTATAAGAGGGGACAGAGGAATAGAGAAACACGGAAGAGAGAAACAGAGAGAGTGACAAATAGATAAAAATGTACGGCAGAGAGAAGGCAAGATAAATGTGGAGAGGGACAGGGCTCTATCTGAGATTAAACGTGTTGCTGGCTGGCTGGCTGGGAGGGCCCGACACATGGCCACATCCAAAGGACACGTTGGTATTTTTTTTTCAAACAAACATACAATAAGGATACTCTAAATATAATGTAATATTTTGTTTCACAGTCTACTGCTATACTGTCATTTGTGTTTATGCATTCTGGGTGCCTGCTATATTAACCCAAAAAGTATTCCATAAATGTTGAAGCACCATCAATATTTAGGCCACTGCCCTCCATCAGAAGAAGCATAATTCCTCATCTATCTACTGCTGAATGAAGGCCTCCCAAACCCATTACCATCTATCACGAGAAGAAGAAACATGCATCTTGCTCCGACATACGAGCTGATGGCATTGCTCCATCTCTGCCCTGAGTGTGCCTCTCAGGTGTGTTCCTCCCCCTTGTTTTACCAATGAATTTTTATTTATTTCAAAATGTAATTTTTTTAAAGTTATTTTTGGTGCCATTTCCCGAGATAAAACCTCGTTAAAGCCTAACATTTTGACGTTGATGACATGATATTCCATACATTATCTACAGGTGCAGCTAAACAAAAGATGTATACAGTTGGATGTTGAAAGTGGAGGTTAATTATGTTATAAAGTATCGTGTTTATAAGTTGCGAATGATGTTCCTTTTTAAACATTTCTGGATACCCCAATAAAATGGTCGGTTTTAATTATGTAGACACCAACATTTCACCGATCTCAATGTATCTATTACATATTTTAACACAGCCATCTCTGTAAGATATTCTGTGGAGCAGAAAGTAAGAGGGCAATTCGAAATCAGTGGGGTATCTATAAATGGATTGACCTGTGTTTGCATCACTTATTTGCACTACGGTTGTCACAGCAGAAATAAACTAAAACTAACTTTTTATTTTACCAGGTATGGCCCACTGAGCTACATACATCTTTTTCAGAAGCGACCTGGCCACAAATCACAGCTCAACGACGCGGCTTAGAATGTGGAAATTTATCACAAGCCAAATACTCTAAACGTGGAGGGAAAACACGGGAGCACCGGGAGAAAAATCCACGCGGCCACGGGGAGAGAGAACATACAAACTCCAAATATACAGGCGTAAGGGTCAGGGTTGAACCTACGACCTGCTCAATACCAGGCGAGGTAGTTAACATCTTGCCACCGCGGTGCTGAAATGATTTGTAATCAAAGCACGTTTGCCTTATTGTTAACTTGCAATTGATTAAAGTTGTTAATTATTGGAATACAAAGTAAATTATTGGAATACAATTTCACTACAAAGCCATTGCAGTACGATCCACTAAAATGCATGTAATTTTAAAGCCAGATAACTGCCCGAGAGGTGTGATTTGTTGTGACATTTTAGCAGCGGTGCATAATGCTTTACTCATCGCAAATGTAGTAAACTAAGGAACCCCTGCAAGCGTGAGTGTGCTAAAGAGATAGAACATGCAAACTGTAGATGCTTAAAACTATTAACCCAAATGCATTATATATTCGTAACAAGTAAAGATGCAGCCGTGCAATTATTTGCTCACACCACTGCTGGGAAGATGGCCCAGATGTCTTGCAAGAGGTGACAGTACCCACATCCTACCCACACTTTACTCCACCACACGACCCACTGACCGACTTTATACTGCTGGTTGGACAGAGGCAGGGGGATTTAAGAAACTTGCCCCTTTATTTCAAAAGCCATGCCGGGAGATTGACCTCGTGACCTCTGGAATTGCAAGCTCAGTCTGCTAAGGTTTTAGACTGGGCCCCTGAAAAAAATTCTGAGACTTAACATTCAGATTATTGACCATCTTTGTCTTTCAGTGATTGAGTAATACCATAATTGAGAAAGAACATAACGCCTGGAGGTGCCTATAATGAAAATGAAACACTTGGTATTCAGCTGTGAAAACTCTTGACTCTTACTTCATACATTATGTGTGGAGTAAAAAAAAACATTCCCATGTAAATGCATATTAGATCATTTATTTGGGACTATGGTGATTAACTCCCAGCAGTTATGCTCTCCAGGTAGATGCATGTTATATTATTCTACGTGAAATAAATAACTCCCTGAAGTTATTAAAATTTTAATATAAATAGCCGGCATAACCACTTCATAAAATGGGTAGGCTGAGGCACATAAAAGGTTGGATAAGCTTACTAAATCCTATTTCTGAGCCTGCCAGTGCATAATATATAAGGAGAATAAATATTGCATGCTATGCGTGATAACCATACAGATACAAGTTAAGGAACATGTGCCCTACGGCAATATCTTTTTTCACTTTCAAATTCTATCTGATTTTGTACACGGCATGTACAAAATGACACAAGAACATTCATGCACTTAAGCACACACATATATACAAAAAGTGCCCTCTTTCGTTGTAAATTGGGAAAGCACAGCCAAAGTTTTGGCAGCATTTAAAAATCCACACGTTTGAAAGGTTATGGATTTTTTTACAGTGATTTTATCTCCAAAAACAGCCATTTTTGCACGGATCTACCTACCCATCTTTTATACAAATATAATCATCAGTCTCTTCAGGAGGATTGCAAGCGGACAGATATCAACAAGCTATCCTGGGATTGCAGCCGCATGCGTGCTGCGTTATGGCCACCAACTTCGTAGCACTGCATGCGATGGGAATTCACACTGGAAAGTGTGTTAATTAGTCTCTTGGAACCAAAATAAAGCATCTCCGTGAGTTGCATCAGCAATTTACAACAATGCGTAAGCACATGTTGTGCTAAAAAAATAGGACATTATGGCCTTATTTAACAAATTGGGAGCAGGAGCAACAGCTTGCACTGACATTTGCACCGAAAGAAACGGCCTCTTTTGAAACCTGCTTGCACTGTGAGACACCCCCCAATCAAGCATTTTATTGCCTTTCTCTTCTCCAGAGGCCCAGCAGTGCATGCCACAGCCAATTAAACCCAGCACATTTCCCACATGTTTATCTGCGATGCGTGGCATGTCATCTTCATAAAGCGCTGGGTGCCATAACGGCGTAAAGTATTTTTTTTTGCATTAATATTACTTCATATGCATTGAATAAAAAATAGCAATGGCTCTGCTTTCTAATATTCATACGTAAACTTTGATTTTCATTCATGAATATATCGCTTTATAAAAAAAACAATGAATGCATTTTATGACGAAAATTAATGACCACTATTCTCAATACACCATCACATGCCATTGGCAATCGTGCTATACAACAAGAATCGACTGGCATGTGATCATAACACTCAGCAGCAAGTCAAAATATACAATACATTCGGCAACATGTATTCCAGAGCCAAAACAGCCACCTCCAAATAAATCAGTATTTAAGTGAAATAGACACACCCCAGGATGCTGTCGTGGTGCAATGGTAAGGCCACTGAAGTTGTAATCCAGAGGTCAAGGGTTCGTTCTCCCAGCACGGTAGTTGAAACAATGGTCCAGCTTCCTCATTCCCCGGACCTCTTCATCCCAGCAGTGTTAAAAGGTATGCCACAGTTCGTTGATTGGGAGGTCGCATATGGTGTGGTAGAGCATATATACTGTCAGCTCTTCTTGGCCAGCATGGGAAGACGATGCCAAATGCCCTTTAGAGGAGCTCTGTACAGCTCTTTCTAGTGAAATCCTTTTTGCCAGCAGTGGCGTGACCAATTGATTGCAGGGCTGCACCTTTATATTTTATATATACAAGTGATGCATTGTTGGCTGAGTGCTCAAGTCACAACACGATTCAGATGTATTGTCCTGGTCGGGGATTATCATCCCACCACAGTGAAATGAAAATGCGTACCACTTTGAAGAATCTGCACAAGTGTTCATTGTAAACAGTGGAGCGGCTAGCCTATGACATGAGAATGTTGACTCGTTACTAGCTTAGGGCTAGTGCAGCCCCAAGACTCGCTTGAGCATGGGGGACACTGACTTGACACACGCATTAGCTGGATTTCAGATTTGCCTGGTTTAGATTAAACCCTAAACCTCAGAGAATGTACTGGGGGAAAGCACATTATGTGGACCAGAAATGGTGTTCCGAGTCTGGTTTTGGCTCTTTGCAGGCTGTGCCATTTCAAAGAAGCCCATGCTTTTACATCTGCGAGCGCCACAGTGTGGTTATCATTGTGTAGGCGATGGCCTCCACCTGGCTAAGTGGCAAGATAGCATCCTTTGCAATTCCGTACAGCATAATGACCTTGACATTAAAATTGCTCTTTTTTCCAAGAAAGACCTTTATGACTTCAAAGAAGTAAAGATAGATGAAGAATGCTCTTTTCAAAGATAAGTTGGCAGCAAAAAGAGACGAAAGAAAATGTGTGGGAACTAATTAAGTATCTTAAAATGTCAAACTACAAATGTAGCCAACTGTGCTGAGGTAAAGTTTAGTCTGCCTTCTAAATTGGAAAGTGGTTGGGATTCCACAAATGGGTTTTGGGTTCAAAGTTGAGGAAAAATAATGTTATTCTCATTAATATAAAAAAAACACTCAGAAGCATGAAGTTAAAAGCCACTGAAAGTGTTATATAATATCAAGGTACTCACTTTAGTAAGCACCTACCAATACCAGCACAACACACACACACACAACATGTAAAGGCCAGTACGATGCCCTCATCTCTCAGTTGCTGATAGTCACACAAAACAAAAACAGGTACTCACTTTAGGGTGGGTGGATCTGGAGGAGGCCCAGGTTATATTTAGATGAAAATGTACACTGCTATTGAGCATCATTGACAGGAATCGTATGAGGGGTTAATAGTATAGTAATGTGATGTGCTAACTTCTATTGCCACCGTTCTTCATAGTGCACACACACGTGTGGTGGTAGTATATTGTGTAACGAATACAATATATGCAAGGGACAGTCAACGCACTTTTAGAATGAAATGTGGTAATAAACGTCACACAAATATAATACCGAATATATTTGAATATGCATTCTTAACGGTGAGGCCTTTGTCCAGCAGTGGATTGACCATGGTTGATGGTGATTACATTTAATTTACAGCAATAATGACATATTAAGTGCATTGATGATAGGGTTTAAACATGGGCAGAGTTTGCGGGGGGGGGGGGGCAATCCCCCCCTCAAAGTGGACTCCTGTATTAATTTATTTTCAGCAGTTTACAATTAAGATTATAAACAATTTAATTATATGCACCCGCGATTCATGTGAGGGACAAAGTGACCCCCCCCGCCCACAAATATAGGAGTTAAACTCCGCCTATGGGTTTGAAATTTGTTTAATTATACGTGTGCGTGCATACTTTATAACCACATTGTTACAGCTTTTCGATGACCTTAGGTTATGCGTAAATTAAACATACTGATCTGTGGCCGTGTCCTTCCACAGCAGGGGGAACAATGCTTCCCCCATTCATTTAGCTCACACTCTCGTTAAATCTGTGGATTCTACACACGCGACGTGTAGTAGTGGCATTGATGGGCGCGATGCGCGATAACCACGCCTGTAGTACTGGTCCCGTGTCAACAGGAGGCAGAAGAAGGGCCGAACGAGATTGCCCGGATTAAGTCGGGCCGTTGGGCTCAGGTGACTCCCAGCGAGGCTGGTGAACGGACTCACCGGAGGTGCAGACCCCAGACCCCCAAGAGGGGGCTGGGGGGATGACGTCACACTCCAGGTCCCTCTCGAAGGTTCGAGAAGGAAGGCCTGGCTAGGGGCAGAGAGAGCTGGGACCCCGTTAGCCGGAAGACTGACACTAGAGCTGTTCCTCCAGTGTGTAGGGCATGCTAGCCCAGAGGACATACCTCCCCTAGAGTATCGGGTGGAAGGGGTCGTTACCCCTTTGTGTCAGGGACTGTTATCATATTGTTATAATAAACGTGTTGCCTCCAGAGAAGCCTCTCTCTCTCCATTTATACCCACTACACATGCACAACGTGCAGAACGAGTCCATTCCAACAAAGTATTTCTCAATAAGCGACCCTGTATGCATGAGGAGACTTTCCAAACGGCCTTAGTGAAAATGCTTTTTGTACAACAGCTTGCGTTTTAACTTCAACAGTTGGCACGCCTCTTTATTCAACTCTGCCAAGGGTGGGGAATGAACAGAATATTTACCCGGTCTCCGTAGGAAATGTCCAAGTCGACATCTGCGGAATCCTGCTGCAGTCTTCCGTGCTGGGAATAATGTAAAAATAGAACATTAACAAAAACACTAAATGCACGATAATTGATCAATTGAATGCCAGTGGTGGACATTTATACGTACAATTTATATATTTCCACACGATGGTGATGCGTATTATATGGAATACTCAACATGGGTTGTGCAGAATCTATATTTTAATGAAAAAATTCGAAGCAATGCTGTATGGGAGAAATTGAAATTTTGGGCATGATATGTTTGGGGAGAATCCAAAGCTTGGATTCATTACAAGTCCCAGAAATAAAACCAGCAACTGTGGGAGTCTCATCGCCATCTGCACAGAAACTATTAAACACCCTTTATAATGAAATGGGTTCTTTCTGCTGCTTGGAAGTGATACATATTAAATTTATATAGAAGATTGCCATAACTAGGTTTGACAGCACATTGCTACAAGTTGAGGGTATTTGCAAATACATATCTTGCCGATTCCACATGTGGTCAACATGAATTCTTCATGAAATAAAATGTCCGTTTCTTTTCCTCCGTATTACGTAAATATATACGCGCTGCGGGTACAAGGCTGCCTTTGTGTGGATCACATGAACTGTACATAGATTTGTGCCGTGTTTCGTTGGACTAGAACTTGCGGAACAAGACATCCGTCAAGTCCAGACACAACAACTGGTCTCCAAATGACTGTCTCTTTACATTAGCATCATACCATGACCACACATGGGTCTGCGGGGATGTTCTTTCCTTGTGCATTATGAAACCTACATGCAAAAGTGCGGCGAATATCAGATACAGTATTAATACCATATTGATGTGCCTCTGTAGGGTGGCAGTGTTAAAATGCCATGCTGACTCAGACGCTTGAACAAACAAAAATATGGCCTAAGTTGATGGTCAAGCCAAGAAAAACTAATTTTTTTATCGACTTGAAGCCAATAGCCGCAATAATTGTGAAATAGAAGCAAAACCCAGTCCCACGTTTAATTTGTTTGGTTTCCACAATTTAAATATGAATTCATGTTTGCATTTTGGCATCCTCTGGTCTAACACTGTTTAAGACTAATCTCTAAAGAAAGACTAAGCTCTAAAGAAAGACAATGCAAAAACTGCCAGAGCATGTTTTTTTTTTGCATATTCACCACAAGTATATGTGGTTGATGCATCAGTCCCAGCCATTGCAAAAGGTTTCAGTTTAGTGTTTTAATATCTTAACACCTTATATCGTAGGACAGTGTCGAACCTTAATACCATTGCACCACATGCAATTATATGGCCTTAGACTGCCACACACATCCATGATTTTTCACTAAATAAGGACAATGCAAAATTGAGTTAGTGGTTCTGTGAACACCAAACTTGACCACCTTCGTCTCCGTAGTACTAACTACTGTGTTGATACACCACACCAGGTTTTCTTTTTAGGCTGAGTCAACCTATGTTGAGGTGCAGATGCCAAGTATCACTAGAATTGCACGCGGCTAAGAATCAAACCATGGTCAAAGAAATGATTGTGCAGTGCACTACTTTTTCACAACTCCCTAAATGCACACACATGCGAACACATTGACAAAGATCCCCTGTGTAGTCGTGAGCAGACTGTTGGGGAAAGCACGATTAGCGAGCACCTACGAAGGTGAATACAGCACACGAGGGGGTGGGTGGCCAGCACTACGCCCGGCCAGCACTACGCCTGGCCACCTTTGTCTCTGAGTGCTGATGTTAACACGAGGTACTCATTTAAGGTGGTGTCAACCTATTTGGAAGCCCATGACCGGTTCAGATATTCGTCACTGATGTGAGTCATTAGGAGCAATTGAATGCAGATCGCCAGGTTTGTAGCCACCACTGCCCACACATGCAAACAAAAATCAAGATCTCCCTCATAGCCTTCGTAGACAATTGGGGCAAGGGATGTTAGCGAGCACCTATGGAGGCCGGAACGGCACACAAAGGGGTGAGTGGCCAGCACCATCTCCGGCTGCCTTTGTCTCCTAAGTGGTCATGTTTACCCATTGCACCAGGTACTTATTTGAGGCTGAGTCGACTTAGCGGAGGCCCAGGACCGGTTCAGATATTCGTCACTGGTGTTGGTCATGAGCGGGAATCAAACTCGGGCCACCAGGTTCATTGTGCACCCCCCCCCCCACACATGCAAAACACATACGGACACACACACAAAAAGATCCAGTCAAGCAGACGGAGCTCTATAACCATTATTTAACACGGGTCAAGTACAGTAGTGGAAAATGTACACTTGGCTGACTCTGAGCCATATGGTTACTGGAAATGCATATGCACACTGTTTCTGAAAACTGGCCTTTTCTTATGTAATCAGAAAAAAACACAAACAATTATAACTACCATATACGATTTACACATTGTAAAAGACAAGAACCTGAAGAATTATATTGATTTCAAATGTCCTAAATGTTGCGGATATGATAGATCTAGTGGTTATTTTCAGACCAATCCACTGTGTGTTGTTTTAATGGATCACGCTGTACGTGTGAAAATTACCTATCAACTAAGCTTCCTATATCTGTGAGACTTTGATTAACGAAGCCAAGGCCAGGGTTGAAGCCTGCAGCCTTTTAGGTAAAGCCCAGTGTCCAGGCAGGTCTAGGCCAGATATTCTAGGCTGAGGATTGTATTAAGCCATTGACAATAATTTCGAACGATAATTTGCAGTTCATGTAAAAAAAAAGATACAACAGTCGTATAAAATTCACCTTAATTTGAGGTACATTTCTTCAAGAAGGACACACTCACGTATTTTATGAAAGCTTTAGAAACCTGAATATTTTCTGAAAGTTATAATTCTGAGAAATCGCACATGACCAGTCTGAAATAGGACCCAATTCCTCAAAAGGCTTGCAGTGCAGCACCTGTGGCCAGATCAAGGTCAAGAAAGAGAGTTGAGAAAATGTCCTTGAGCCAACCTCGAGGCTGAGGTCTGGGCTCGAAGACCCAACACTGAGGTCACGTGTGGCCTAAATATAAACTTTCTCTGGGCCCCATCACAGGAATGTGGAATGTACACTACTATCTCAGGAATTAACATTGAGATGAGCCCTGCACAAAGCTTTCATAAGTACAGAAACACACTTTTACATACCATAGCATAGCCATATCCACTTAGGTCTGACTTGCAAAGATATAATATCTCAGTGTGCTATCTGCTGGTTTAATAAATTATAATGAAATAACTTTTTTTTTTTAAACAGATAATAAAACGAACAAAACACGATGCTGAAAATAAGCTCTGATTATTCTGATAGTTTCAAATCAGCATCGACAATAATGTGTGAAAAATATACCAAAAACATTCCACACGACACTTCATAACAAATCACTTAAGCCTTCACACAAGATCAACAGAAGGGAATCAGATGGTATCTTTTGTCTTTCAACTCCTGGTTGCCCTTCACGGTGGCAATTTCAGATAGAGGGCAAAGCAGGCATTTTAAGCGAGACACCGTGATGCAGAGATACTGATCATGTGTTTCTGCATTTGTGACCTAATCAAACCCGCAAAACCTAACCAACAATTAAGTTTGGAGGTGAATGCTAAATTCAAGTCCCTGTTGTCCCCTATAAATAGGCTGTCTAATACAATTCTGCGTGTATTATGTATTGAGTAATGGATTTATCTTTTCGTTGATAAATATATGTTCACATTCTTTAACAAGGATGCCACGATTGTGTGTTTGAGATAATACCCTTTTAATTGCGTGAATATATCAACTTTAAATGAGAAAAAAGTGTGTTTCTGCTTAACATTCCAAATGCTACGCTCTACGAAAATACTATAAATAATTTATAATTTAAAAGACATGCTTTATATTACAGCTAAAATAGATTAAGTGACTAGTGATGCAAGAAAAGTGCATGTTAAATGCAATATACATTTGGTTCATCAATGACCTATTACAATATATGGTTGGAACTTACACATATCGCTAACATTTACTTCTCCTGATTGTTTCGTGTAGATGCCTTAGGTTATCTCTACAAGGCTTCATCGTGTACAATTAAATTAATCGTCATCATTAGCCATGATCAATTCACTGCTGGAAGAGACCTCGCTAAGCAACAGTCCATTTAGGTCCTGGACATGAGCTCATGTTATTGCTCCATCCCTGTGGCGGTTATCCTTCCAGGTGAGTTTCCTCCTTCAGCTGCCACTCTATCATCAGTCCCAGCCATTGGGGCCATCATTCCTTCTCATAACGTGTCCCAAACCAAGCACACTTTCTTTCGGGTGCCCAAGTGGCAAGATGTTAACTACCTCGCCTGGCATAATGGAAGTCGTGGGTTTGATCCCAACCCTGACGCCTGCATATTTGGAGTTTGCATGTTCTCCCCGTGGTCGCGTGGATTTTTCTCTGGGTCCTTCCGTTTTCCCCTCCATATTTAGAAACATGCGTTTAGAGTATTTCGCTGCTATAAATGTCCACATGGTAAGCCACTTCGTTGAGCTATCACTTGTGACCAGGTCACTTATGAAAAAAGCTATATCGCTGTGTGCTTTACCTGGTGAAATATTATTATTGCTTTAAGTTTATAGTTTTACTTTCTATAACAGTCAACATGATTTCCCTAATTTGTATTTATTCTTTGGTCAATGTATTTGTGACTCCCCACGCATCTTTGTATACTTTTTAAAAGTTGTGTTCTATTTTCTTTGTGAGTGACCATCTTTGCGATCAATGTCATCACAGATAAAATGCACTAATTAAACACATTCTTTGTGAGGCACATTGCTTTGGTGCTTTTGATTTTCCAAAAGCACTCGATGTCGTTTGTACTTGCTCACCTCGATATTTCATCACTTTGATCACAACCCGACTTTAGCAATTTGACTTGTAAATACAAACTCTATCGTCGCCTCCTGTCCCAAGCAATCATATAACCTTGCTCAAATAATAAAACATATGAACTCTTACCTGCTACAGCTTTGACAGAGCTGTTCGTTGCTGGCTGATTGACAATTTAGGTATTTGGGCTTATGCCCAGCAAATCTATATATATACTGCATAGTATTTTCATCCTGTGTCTCTCAAAAAAATATCTTATTTAGTTTAGCAAACTTAGTGTACACAACATTTGTTTTGCTTGTATTTATCTTGAGCCCAGCGTTTCAGCCTCCTTTAGTAGCTTCTTCAAACAAATCCCGGAGTTAATTTAAATTTGTTGTCTTAATGACTATGTTATCAGCAGATTTATAATTGTGAATATTTGATCCATATATGTAAATGCCTTGGTATTCTATAATCCAATTTGTGGAAAATAGTTTCTGTTACCGTCAAATGCATTGTTACTTTTGCTATTTAATCTCTGCGTAGTCGTTTTACCACTATACACAGTATTTTTAAAAAAATAAAAATCATATATACCCCAATGATTACAATTTTAAACACGCATACACAATATATAGTACCATTAAATGACAATGGATAATCACATGCGTCAATGACCCCTAGGTGCGTGTCGTCATTTATGGACGCCCTCCCCCCCTGAGTTCAATTCCCGGCCAGGGAAAATGCCAATGGCACCTGTTTTGAGCCTCCCAAGGGGCGACTCACTCAGCCTTACGTGGTTTCAAGTGCAACGTGTACACATCATTGTTGCACATTTGCTATCCAGCGCTTTGAAGGCAATGGTTGGTGGATCATCATGGGATATGATTTGAAGTAGATTGGACGACCAGGCATTTGGCAGATAATCATTAGTTACAGCAGCGTCTTGATTATTATAATGATATCATCACCTGCGATGAGCACGTTAGGCGACGTACGGTGCGAAAAAATGTACGTTCAAATTAAACATTCAATTTTCTTAGGTTTTTTCGGTAAAGTCACGTACCGAAAAAACCTAAGAATATGATTCCTTGCAGTCACGAAAGCTTCAAATCTAGAGTTAAACATTCAAATTCCCCACAATTACTGTCATCATCACCAACGCAATCACTATCATCACCAACATTGATTTTAATTCACGCTAACCCATCGTTGTGCACCTTAGTGGAGAGCAAAGCAAACTACTCACACGCATTAGCGCGAGTGTTTGTGTGTGGCTGGGCGTGGTGTTGGCCACCCACCCCTCTCGTGTGCCGTGCCAGTTCTTCATCAGTGCTCGCTCACGGCACTTGCCACAACAGTCTGTTCAACCTATACGGGTGCTCTCCGTCTTTGTGTGGGAGCGCTCAGCGCTACGCTGCGCTACGAACCCCTGCTCATGGCCAACACCAGTTATGGTTATCTGAACCATCAGTGGCCCTCCCCTAGGTCGATTCAGCCTCAAATGAGTAGTAAACATCACCGCTGCGGGAGACAAAGGGGGCCGGGCGTGGTGCTGGCCACCAAACACCTTTCGTGTGCCGTGCTGGCCTTCATTAGGTGCTCGCTAACAGCACTTGCCCCCAACAGTCTGTTTGGGCTGTACGTGGAGGGGGGTGGGGGGTGATCTTTGTCGTGCTCGTGTGCGAGACGGGTGAAGCCTGATCCGTCACGGCAGTCTGACAGCAGGGTGAGCGTGCTGGCGTCGGCGCGCACACGACCCCAATTCCCATCGGCACCCTCCCCCCCAGCTATTGCCTGGCCGGTGGGATCTTTTGTGCGTAATGGGGGGGGGGGGGGGCTCTGCCCACTCTGCCCAGCGAATATGGGTTTAGCAAACAAAAAAACCTTCACGTGCATTTGGAACCAATCGCTTTTGGGGAATATCCAGCCAGTGCCGGAAGTCGGCAAAACGACTTCAAACCAATTCAGGAGGTCGCTTCTGAAACAAAACAAGCTAATACCTCACTGCGCTTTGCCTCGTAGCATATGGAT
Organism: Lampetra planeri; assembly: GCF_965212315.1. Lineage (NCBI taxonomy): Eukaryota > Metazoa > Chordata > Hyperoartia > Petromyzontiformes > Petromyzontidae > Lampetra > Lampetra planeri. The sequence goes on from NC_136120.1 coordinate 5,639,470, forward strand.
GGTTTAGTTGCACATGCATGTTTTTGGATGATCTATTTACCTTTCTTGTCCTTTACATTCCTATCATGTTTTTTATTGTTTGTTGTAACGTTCTTGCCCGCCCCTACTGGACATCGTGAAAAAGAGCTTTACAGCTCATCGGATTCGTCCAGTATAAATACATATTCTGAAATTCTGACAAGCCGTCATCATTCTGCTGTCACCTGATTAATAGCGTCAGGCTAGCGATGCATTATTGGGAAGTCAACAAATGTTCTATGGAGAGACTGGTCACAACCATAGGAATGTGTAGTTTCGACCCACTGGCTCTGAAGAAGAACACCACCTAATGCTTTTCTTAGAATCAGCCAACACCGATTTGTTCAAATGCTGTGCGTGTAAGCTCTTCGATTACAAAAAAGTATTCCACGGCAATGGTCGCGTGTATGCATACCACGTCTCACGGCTTTTCGCAGCATCGGCTATGCATGTTACAAGACAAAGGCAGGTTACAACGGTGAGAGGGAGAATGGAAAGCGCATGACTTGTAACTGATGACTCAGCACGCACGCGCACACGCACACACGTTACCAGTTCTCCCCGAGTCCCTCTAGGGCCAAGTGGGCCCTGTTATGTCTTTTATTACTGCCACTAATCAGGCATTGTTCCCCGCAGGCTGTGTGTAACACCGAGCGATGCCTGCACATGATCAGTTTGCGGTTTAAACCGCACAGGTGATCAATTGAGACGCAGTGTGGTGAACGTGTGTGATGGAGAATTATAAAACAGCTACCTAACACATTGCTGCAGGAGTGTAGCACACGTTAGAGTTGATATTACAAATGCATCTTTCACGATGTTTGTGCTTTTCGTTCATAGCGTTTACCTTTAGCGGTACGGCACAACGCCCATGAATGGACTCTACCGCGTTGTGAAGCGATACAATCCTCTAGATAAGGGACTTGACGTATTGATTGGCATGCAGTCAAGCAGTCCCACTTGCAAGTGTAGCGACATTTATGTCACGTGGAAGATCATAAATTCTCAAGACAACGGGATCTCCATCGTTCAGACCAGAGCGAAGTGGTAATCCGGTATTGCCTGGCAACGACCGTTACTGCCATCAGTAATGTGCTGGTAACGACCATCGCCAAGCAACCGGGCCAATAACGTGAAATTGCCGCTTTATGATCGGTGTGGCCAACGGGATTCCAGGTTGGCTAATTTCGCCTGCCCGGAGTTTTCCGTGCACATGTTCGGAAACGTTGCGCGTGCGCGCGTGTGCGCGCGTGTGTTTGTGCGGGCGTAAATGCGGCTTCGAGTGGGCTGGGGATGACGGGTGAAGGAGGAGAGAAGGAGTGGGCGAGTGGATGTGGGTGTTTGGGTGAGTGGATGTGGGTAGTGGGGGAGAAGATGCGGGCCTGCGTAGAGGGGGAAGATGGAAGCTTTGGTGCTCAGGCTAATGGGGCACACCGTGACGGCATTGCCTGGGAGTGGCAGGCAATCAATCGTTCAGCCGCATTGAGGATCTCTGCTTTTCAGTCATTGGATGATTTTAAAATAATGCATGCTGGCGTCGGTGGGAGCAAAGACCTGAACATTTTTGACACTGAGTGAGCTTACGGTTTCATTATTCCTTTGATATTTTTTTGGATTTTCCCTATCTGCAGCTTGTGTTAAATAGCAACATTACATTTGTATATGTGGACATAAAAAAGAGTAATGTTCTTCCACTTTGTATTGATTTTGATTGGGATGCTGGCGTCAGGCGCGTGTGTGTGGGGGGAGCGGTGGTGTAGCGGTTAGCGCGCTGCGCTACGAACCCAGCGACCCGAGTTCGATTCCCGCTCACGGCCAACACCCAGTGACGATTATATCTGGGCCGGTCCTGGGCCTGCCCGAAGCCGACTCAGTCTCAAATGAGTTCCTGGTGTGATGGGCAAACATCGCTACTAGGGAGACGTAGGTGGTCTGGCGTGGTGCTGGCCACCCATCCCCTCCGTGTGCTGTGCCGGCCTTCATAGTTGATCGCTACCAACACTTGCCAAAACAGTCTGTTAAGGTTATACGGGGGATCTTTTTTTAATTTTTGGAGCAGTAGTGCAGTAGTTAGCACTCTGCGCTATGATCCATGCGACCCGTGTTCGATTCCCACTCATGACCAACACTGGTGACGATTATATCTGGACCGGTCCTGGGCCTCCCCTAGGTCAACCGAGTATTAAAATGGGTACCTGGCACACTTTGTAGTAAACATCAGCACTGGACGTGGTTCTGGCCACCCACCCGCTTTCGTGCATGTGTGGCCCTTCACAAATGACAGCGCTTGGCCCAACAGTCTTTTAAAGGCTATACTGGGATTGTTGTCTTGTGTTAAAAAGTGCCTTGGTTAGCACATTGATTCCTCCACATGGCCAACATCAGCGAACTCAGATTCAGCCTTAAATGTGTGGTACAGTTTGGCGCCAGGTATCATAGAGTGCGGTCGAGTTGCTACAGTTCTCCGTGGTGATTACAATGTATTTTAAAACAATGGCGCTATGCCTCTCTGAATGAAATTAACGCTGAGCTGCTTTCCGAGATTCGGCAGTGAACGGGACCCAACCTTCAACTTGCAGACGTCTCGTAACGGGTTAATCGGTGCTCCCTAATTGGACTTGGCTTAACAGTCTGTCAAAGGCGAGACAGGGGATCTTTGTATATGCATGTACGTGTGCACATACACTAGCGAGTCCGAGGAATACCAGCTGCCAAACTGCTCGGGGCAGCCTTAGCCAACCAACACTCCTGCCCTAAAACAGGTATGATCCACCCTTGGGAAGCCATGGAATCCAATCGAAGACCTCTTTGGCAACTGCCCAAGTAAATCGAACGTCAGACACGTTAAAACTGCAAAGCCAATAGACTTGTATATGGTGATAGCCAAGAACCGTCCAACATTTATAGCTTAAACCGGGCATAGCATTACAAACTCTTCCAAGCAGGAAAATCACTTTAGCACTCAGCTCAAGAAACGAGTCTTCTATAAATTCTCACGTGATATTTTAACACCGAATGTTGGTGTTCTACACCTCGCTGCAATGTTGCGAAAAAGGTCACCCACACAAAAGCCATTACAGGGAAAGGGGCCGTCCATAAATGACGTCACACGATTTTTGACGATTTTTGACCACCCCCTTTCGTCACACGACGTCACAAAAAGTCAGACCCCCCTCAAATATGACGTCACAAAGGTCTGTCCCCCCCCCCAAAAAAAACATAAAACATGCTTCAAATCGCTTTAAACTATTGTCATTGTAGTGCGTATTTAATGTGGCACTGATGTTGTAGGAGAAAACATTGATTAAAAAGTGTATTTAATTAAGTAGAACGTGTTATCTATATTTATTTAAAGTTGCGCATTTTGATGTGACGTCAAATTTCTCAACCCCCCCCCCCCCTTCGTCACACATCGTCACAAATGTCTGACCCCCCCCCCCCCTAGGTGTGTGACGTCATTTATGGACGGCCCCAAATGGCTTTGCTGTGTAGTCATTCCTATCCTACAGCATGTTCGGTCTGAAGAGGGGGCTTAATCAATGGGTTAAAACATACATCAGGTAAATGGTCAACACCTCTATCATTCTCGGTCCAAGCCTTGGTAACTAAGATGTATAAGAGGGGTTGAATACACAGTGACGGGATAGCGTATGCCAAGTTATTACTGATGCCTGGTAAAAAAAAAAAATGTGTACACAAATTGGAAGTCGCTCATTACGTGTAAGTCCTTTCCATATTTTAAGTCAAGTATTGAAATTTTATTGACAACAATATCCCACAGGGCCAAATGGCACTTTTTGGGGCCGCATGTCAAAACCGACTGCATTGTTGGCTGTGTAGCTTACTCGTATGATTCGTTCACCATGGGTAATGCAATGGGGAAAACATCTATATTTAATCAAATAACGTTGCTGAATGGCCTTCTGTCAATGAGAACTGCAAATCTCATCCAGTTGTCCTTTACAAAGTTGGTATGTCACTGAGCTGAGGATGGCTCTCTTGCAGATGTCATTATGCCTAACCTTTGCTGATTATCATCTCACTCACCGCATCCCAACGCACACAAATTTGAATGAAAACTAAAATCTAGGTACATTTTTGGTCACAGAAACATTATTGCAAAATTCCTGTCAATTGTTGGTGATAAAGGTAATATGCATTTGATGGTGGCTTATTCGATAAACAGTGGTTGCAATAAAAAAAATTGATCATAACTTGCGAGTCATAGGCACAATTGATCCTGGATGTCATTTGAGGAAAAGTGAAATAAATTAGCAATGCCTCGTGTGGATAAGAAACAAGCAAATAAGTGGACAGCAGCGCTATTTTATGTGGCGGTCTTTTCTTGAGTTGCTTTAGGTCACAACCAATAAACAGGTGGAAGCGTCTCGTGCAGCAACTTAACCTCCACATTGTTCCATAAATGGGCAGCTGGCAATAGAATGGGAGGCCGTTATTCTTGAAGACCAGAAATGTAGCATGTGCATTGCTTGAGGAAGACAGGTGACAAGTCAATGACTCACCCGGTAGCTGTGATGTCCTTGCGGACAGCTACAATTAGCGTCCTTCCGTTGCAGGTCAAACTTGGAGCCTCCCTCGGCTTGATCCATTAGGTAAGCAGAGTTCGAATCTTGCTGTGCGGAGTAACACTTGCAGAATAGAGACGGGGAGGAAGCATTAATGTCATTGCTGTGTAAAGTAGGCACGGAGAAATACCCTGCTTCTGCTTTATACAAATTATAACCGCTATCACTGGCGTTCACACGTTCATACATTCGCTGATCAAACATGTGGAAATAATTGCCTCATATGTTTATGTAACAGGAAACCCTCCTTGATCAGTAGAGGTCTTCCATACCCAATGTGTAATCATGGCTGTATGTGGGTACGTATGTATGTATGTAATGTGCAAATAATACTAATATTGTATTTTCTGAAAGGATATGATAATCATTCTTTAAACCAAATAGGTCAAGGTCAATATTGACCCCTGGATAACGTACATCACAACATGTGTACTGCATTGATATACTTTGCTGAAGCGGCATGATTAGTTAATTAGTATTTGCTGTGTGTGTGGGTGTGTACATGTACCGGTATGTTAAGGCTATATGTGGGATATTTGTCTTTGTATGCGTACTCGGCAGTATTACACCTACAGAACGCATTAAAGTTAGGTCAGCTAGCAACACCATTATATTAATATTCCATCAATGATCCCTGGTGGTCTAAGGCCACAAATCTTGTGGTCAATATTGTATTCCACTTTTATTTAAAATGTTCTTCTGAGATGCACAAAAGAGATGAGCCAACTCATTTGAAATGCATTACTGCCCAAACCCATGCCAGCGCTGCCAATAAAAAAAGCATCAGATCAGATCATTGTTCCAGGCAATGTTGGTTATTTTATAGACACCAGCCTCCATCCATCATTTAATTAATACTTATTTAATTCTACGCTTGGAAGTTATGATAAAGTAGCCAATTTATTTTAGTTCAGTTTATGTGGCAAATGTGGCACTGGAGGGAGAGTATTTGACTCGCAAATGGACAGTTGTGAGTTTAAATCCCAGGGAGGGCCCACTCAGCCCATCATTCCTCCACGGTCGATACCGGTGCTTAATTTCTACCAGAGCTGTACTGGGAGTTATTTTGACACGGCACATCTATCTCGCCTTTACATTGTCCTCATGATGCTGCATTCAATTGTATAAATCTGGTCATAGGATTACAGGAACATACGGCACTATAATATAAGATTACAGTATTATGGTTGGGTATACCTCGTGCAAATAGTGGTAGGGCCTTAACCTTATAATCCCTACTCCAAGCCAGCTTGCCAGTGTTCCAGAAAACATCGAGTAATAAATTAAGCCCTGGTCCATACAGTGAGTGCCACTTTGTGGAAAGTTAACAGTGGTTGCCCTGTGCGAAGACACATTCCCACCTTTGCCCAAGGGCGACTAATTCAGATGAGTGCTGCCCCATTTGCTAATTGCAGCGAAAAAAGACACTTTGACCCGTTGACTTATTATTTTTTGGTGGGGATGGATTTTCATTAGTTTTGGAAGTCCATTATTAAGACAGGTTGTAACGGGCAAGTTCCCCGAGCATTGTGGAGGCATTAGCGAATGGGACATGCTGTCACGTGCGTACCTGAAATCCCGGGATGTCGCAGCAGCTCTCCAGTTCGGCGTGCCTGGAGTCGCAGTATATGGCGAGTTTAAGGATGTCAACCTGTGCACAAATATAACAGCACAAAAATCCATTCTCGTTCAAACATGAACGGAAATCACAGATTTACGATGCATCATTAATCCTTCAACAGCTGAATTTAGATTTTCTGTTGATGATAGTGACAATGGAATATCTGACTTGGTCCCATCAAAGTTACGAACACATTTTGTTCGGGGGGCCACTCTGAGCATAACGGATTCGCATTGCTCGTGGCACATGCCTGTAATCCAGTGCTGCAGAAGCAGCGAGGGCTGGTGGATCACAAAAAAAATGTTGTGATACTCGTATCCAATGTGCATTGAGGTGTCATACCCTGGCTTGCTAGGAGAAGGTAGTACATTAAAATAGTGCACTCCACCTGCTCCATCTGTATGGGAAAGAGTGTTCCCCCTTCACACACGTGACTTTTCTACGGATGCTCAGATTTCCTCCCACGTGTAAACATTCATTAATTGTCCAATAACAGCTTAATACAAAGAGGACCACAGAGCTTAGGCAATTGTTGGTGTGGCTCATTGCATGCCTCTGGGTCATTCTCTCTCTACAAAAGTGTGTGAATATTGTGTGATGATGATGGTGTTATTGTCAGTGTTATTGATGTCAGTCTTGTTGCTGTTGATGTTCTCAGTGGTATCGGTGTTGGCGGTGTTGTTGCCATCGGTAGTAGTAGCACATGCAGTATGGCAACCCTGCACTCACTTCTGCTGACGCATCGCTGTTAACAGAGCTCCCAAGCAGCGTCAAGCCATCCATGGCAATGTCCTCCTTCGGCTCCGTGGCCCGGGTGACGCCGGGTTGGCAGTCCACGTGCAGAGAGGTCCGAGTTGGCTCCACGTGCAGCTCCAGACGATGCCAGCGCTGGTCAAAGAGCTGGCCCACCAAGGGACCTTTGAAGACGGCTCCGACGCGGTCACGCTGGCGGCCCAGTGCTGAGAATTCCAAAGTCTTCGCCTCGCCATCAAGTCGTAAGGACACCTTGCGGAAACAGTAGCAACAATCGTATTGATTAATTGCAAGTTCAGCGCTCAGTCTACCACCAGGCTGTTTGTTTTATCTCATTAATACCATATTCACCCACCACACTGCAGGTCAAAAAGTGTATATTTTCGTCTCTTTATTCACATTGCTCCACTTTGGAATTTCCTCCTCTCCTCTCATTATACCATTTCTCGATTCAAGAAACACATTGATTCTTATCTATGACATCTTCACACGTGCTGTCTATTGCTGGCGGCTGGGGATTTGGTCCTGACAGATCCTGGTGGTGCTCTGGTCAGAGGGCCTGATTCACAATGACTGAGTCATGAGTTCTAATTTAGAGTCAATAAAACGTAACTCAAATTGTTTTGGGAAGCCACCAGTGGTTGTGTAGCTTTACACTACTGTCTCGAGACAACTGAAGACAATGTGTTCTGCCCAGTGCCCAGTTGAGCATGGGAAAGCACTCTGACGTTTGCTTCGTGATATATTCTCAAGCCTGTCTGAGGGTTCGCTGTTGAGGAAGGGAAAATATTACCAGTGGCTCTATGACTGCATAATGATAAATAATTCACAAACAGTACATAATAGAGGATGAGCTAAAACAGTAAGCTTGAAGTCCAACATTTTCCACAACGCATCATTATAGTTTTAAATAGCTTTGTGGCTCATCACTCATAAATGGGGGAATGCATTTGTTGTGTTCAAGCCAGAAAATCTGTGTATTGTAATTAATGAGTGCATTATTTTGATTGAAGAGCCGGGGTAAGGGAACGAGAAGATGGAGGGCCAACAGCTTATTGCAGGGATTTTCATTCACAAGGTTGGTGAGTTGTCTGGGCATGGCTGGGTTTGCCTCTAGAACAGGTAAGTATTGTACAGGCTGGTCCAGATGTCTTGTGACCCCCCAAATAATTGACCCCTAACTTTGTTTTTCTTTTGCACGTCAGCTTTCGCGACCAATATTATTCATAATAAAGGTTCTTGGGTTAGATCGCGTAAATATAAATGTTTCGTAACCCTCCACCACCCGACACAGCGGGTAAGGTTTGTCACGTAAATAACGCGCCAATTAGTTACTACTTCAGCCCACTGGTGTGAGATTTATAAGGGCACGGGGTGACCAATACGGTCTGAATTGGTCTGTAATAAGGTAGGCACCGATAAGGGGTTGACAGGTATGCATTTTAGAGAATTAAATGGGGGTCACAAGACATCTCCCCCCTGTATATCAAACATCTAAATTCTTTAGCACATTTGTATGTATGTATGTTGAACGTCTTTCGCACCGTGCGTAGCCAACCGCGCTAATAAGATGTGCAGAAGTAAAATATTAATTAATGTATCTAAAATATAAAAACCTCTGTGTAATGTATCTGTGCCCATTGAAATGGGACATTCATTTTTTTGCAGTATTTATTGCTCAAAGCCTGGACCATAATGGTTGCTTGAAAGGATAGTACCCACATTATATCCTACCAAAAATACGCTATTGATCAGCTGACTAGTGTTCCACCTTGACTACACTACAAACAGATACAATATAACATTAACAGATATATTGCTAATGTTACTCTAAGTCCAGAAGGGCGACAGGATGACGAACGTATTTTTACATGGAGATATAGAATGAAAGTTTATTTATTTATGTTTTTACATAGAATGCTCCACCACAGTAAATCTTTTTTTTAATATGAATTTAGAATTCAATTTGCTTCAAAGTGAAAAAGAGCCCCTTAATGCTATTGGCTATTAATGTTATATATGACTATAGGCGTAACATATTACCCAATTTTCCCGTAATTTATCTAACATTAACCACCAAGGCTGACGGGTCTCTGGGTTTCCTTTGTGCCAAAGATGCCTGCAGCCAGGTGAGCCCTGATCATGCTGGAGGAATAAAAATGAACACATGAAGGGAAATTACGAAAAAAACCGAGAAACTTTTATTTTACCAGGTAAGGCTCACTGAGCTATATAGCTCTTTTTCAGAAGTGGCATATCACGTGGTAATTTATAGTAGCCAAATACTCTAGATGCAAGTTGATTCTAAATGTGGAGAGAAAAACCCGAGTAAAATCCACGCGGTCACAGGGACAAAATACAAACTCCAAATATACAGCAGGTATCAGGGTCAGGATCAAACCCACAACTTCCTGCAAACTCCAAAAATACAGGCATCAGTGTCAGGATCAAAGCCACGACCTCCTGAAAACAAGGCGAGGTAGTTAACATCTCGCCACAATGGCGCTTTTTATCATCAACTCCCCTTTGAGAGGCAGCAGGGAGGGGAGAGGTAGAAAGATGAACAGGACAGGGCTCCTTGCAACTGCAATGTGGACGGTAATTTAAACTTAAGGGATGATTCTAAAGGGTCACAAACCCTTTTGGGTTTAACCAGTACCAGCAGTGTAAATTCCATATTTGTTAAATCTTGACTAAAAGCTTTAGTGACTGCCGGAATTCATATTATTTGGGTCTTTCGGTGAAGTCTTTACGTGACTTTACCGTTATTATTTTCTAAATTCATTATGATTGTTTCCTCAGCTTGTATGCTTGTAATAAAGGAGACAATCTGTTTGTTTTATTCAGTTTTAGGAGTGGTAATTATGGATCGTGTATCCTCTATTCGGCAGTTTGGTTTGACTGAACTACCAGGCTACTGCAGGTAGGCAGTACCAACGAGACACTACAAACAAGACCAAAAATGCATTCATGAATCAAGTGATGACCACAAATAATTAACATCTCATTCGACGTGAAGATGGTGAATATGTCAATTCTCAGTTATTACGTATTATTGTGCTGAAATGTAATGGCACAATAATGGTCGATAGCAGTATAATATGTGCTTTGTGTTGTGCGAGTGATTCATACTTGTAGGCAACGTACCTGTGATATGCCAAATTTATCAACCACTTGCCACAGAATCCAATTATCTTCCTGGGAGCTCTTTTGAACTTTAAACACTGCTATGAAGGTATATTCTTCGGGAAGACCATGCGGGAAAACCTTGCTGAAGAAACAAACGAAGAAAATCACGTTAATGGTAATGCAACGCAACGCAATGTCTTACAATAACCACTCTCTCTAATGAAAATTCTTGATTAATCAAAATAAGAGAGTGTAATATTCGCAAAGATAAATGCAGCAAAAAGTGACATAGCCGCATCACAATTCTATTTTTCTGACATTGCGGTGGCAGCGATGCACAGGGAAAATATACAAAAAACGTACGACATTTATCAATAACATTGCATTAAAACGAAAAGTAGGTCACGTTTTGATAACGGACCTTCTTCGTAGCACATACATGTCGGACGCACGGTGCAAAGTGCAGTGTCCAACTTTTTATGCACTCTACCTCTCTGCCCTCTCTATTTTGAGACGTCACTTATCCAAATAACTAGGAGTTACATTAAGCTGAAAAGAGATGTATGTTTCGTGATACTGCAATTGCATTTGTGCAGACGTACACAAAACAAACGTCAATAGCACTGCCCTTAAAGGAAAATAAATAAATAATAATTGGTGAGAGCATAAACCATCACGTGACCTCCGGTGACCCTCGCAGCTGCTTTTGGCTCGCCATCGAACAAAGACGGTCACTGCGTCGCACACTTTCATATGCGCTTCTGCGGTCGTCTGGAACGCTCTTCCTTCCCATATTAGGAAACCACTGGAGCTATGCACTTCTTTACGTAGATTGTAAATAAATTTCTTCAGAACTGCTTTTTGTGTTTAGTTCGTTGTCCTCCTGCACCTCCAATGATAACGGTTGACCACGTAGAGTGCAAAAGAGGTTCAACGTACATACATACATGCATGCTCCTGGCAATGACACTTCTTCCTCATCTCTCGGCGATGAAAAAAATGGCCATTGCTTGATATGTTGTCCATCATATATTTAATTTATTTTTTCTTCAAGAGATAGGCAGGTTCAAGTCAGCATGCTGGCATTGGGCACAGAAGGGTGATATTGACCTCTTAAGCATTGTCAATTCTACACATGTGGTTTTCGTATACCACAAGCATGTGTGTGGCGCCTACTTCGCACCCACACGCGTACACACGAGCACACACGCAAGTACACACGCATACGCACCCACACCAGCCCTGTGGAATGTCTAGACTTAATGCTTTGAAAGGCGTGTGTTGTTAAGGATTTCTTAAGTGGGAAAATTTACCCCATCAAAATTTACTCCGTTTATATCTCTTGGGGTTTGAGTTGTGGTGCACTGATTCGCACACCGTACTTTCAGCCAGGCAATCATAGTTCGATTCCTGGCCATGGCTAACCACCCCCCTTCACCCCGTCACTTCGCCAACCTGCAGTGACTAGCAAGGTGAAGTATGGTCAACAAAACAACCCCCATCGTCATTAGAAAATGTTGCATTATGAGGTTAACCTTCACAATGGGCTAATGTTTTAGGTCTAGGCTTCTCCAGAGCAGACCTAACAGAGGGCATTTGTATAAAATGTTATATAATAAACCATAAGGCAGTGTTCAGTGTTTGTAACAGACAATTTTAAGGCAGGACTTTGGTAGCACTGTTAATTACGCTATATGATTGCATGTGCTTATTTATATGTTGAAGAACAAATCTTAGTATATACATTAATCTGGGACATTGGGAAATTATCTACCGGAGCATGTTACAGGAGTAAAAACACACCATTATTTATTACTCGTCTCTTCTCTATTAGTTCAATCGAATGTATAAATTATACTCAATGCAATTTTACATGTAAAAGTAGAAAAAATGCGGCCGTGAAATGTATCTTTTCACACCACTGCTTGTGGCAAGGTAGCCGAAGACTCTCTGGAGGGCATTTGGCTTACTCTTTCACGGTGGGTAGTACATCTTGGAAGAAAACATTTAAGTACCCACAATTGACTGCACCACACGTGACCTGGCGATTTCCTAACTGTGGTTTACACTGCTGGGTGGACAGAGGCGAGGAGATTGAATGAACTTCCCCATTGTTTCAACCGCAGCGCCGGGTGATTGTACCGGCGACCTCTGGATTGCCAATGGCAACATCTAAAAAACAACGTTTTACTCAAAGTGTGCATTGCATTATAACAAAAAAAAACACTTGTGCTCCAATAAAATCGAGCATCACCAGAGTCAGCATATTCATATTTTATGAATTTCAACTCATTTTATGTTTTTACAAAAATATGTGTAAGTCGACTGAACCCGAGCTGGCCAGTTGTAAACGGAAGGGCTGAAATGTTTTTTTTTTACTGAGCTGGTAGACCGAAATTTCAGACAAAATGTTTGGCAATTTCGCAAAAAAAAAGTGGTTAGTGCTCACTGAGCCAGAGCGAAACCTTTTTACGCCCTTGGCTGTAAATACATTGAAACGGAAAAAAACAACCTACAGCCTAATGGCTGCCGTCTGAATAAAATGGGGCTAAGGATTGTGATCATTTATGTGCCTGCCATTATTTCTAGAACATTTAGCAGGGCTTCTTAATTCAGAGCTGGCCTTTCATGGCATGCTTACTATAATGTATATACACACTCACAAGCATTTATATTCAATATGCACGTTAATGGTCTTCAATGTATGTATTCATTTGTTCCATTGACAAATGTTTTCTTCGAACAGAATACTACAATAATGAATGATATTCTGTTTGAGTCATCATAATTTTATTATATTATTAATTTACTTTTCTATGGAGCATTTAACACTGCTTACGCAGTCAATAAATTGAACCAATATTGTGTTAGTGTGCACATTAATGCTACATATCTAAGAGAGGGTAACAACATAAAACAGAAGTATTGAACAAACACACTGCTTAGTATGCACACATACATCTGCGCTGCCCTTATACAACCCTGGCAGTACAATCAGGGTTGTTGGAATGATATTGACTTTCTTAACAAGACATTGCACTTTTCGCAATATCAAAGTAAAAGCGTCAACGCGCTCTAATGAGTACGTAATCGGCAACGTTCAACTCCACTGGTGGTCATCACTCATCGGTTGAAACTCCACATTTCAATGTCACGAAGCTGTGTATCCATACCCAGAAGCACAATTGACTTCCAACCCAATGCTCTACAACATGAGCTATTTGAACAGTAAATGTGCAATATATATCCGTTTACCACTACCCATGGGGCTGTGATGTGGCAGCGATGGTGCGTTCGCTGCCCGTTGCAGAGGTCTGTGGTTCGAATTCAGCAGCCGTCGTGGTTAATACCGCGGGTGGAAATAAACTGTAAAAATACGACGTGCCGTCTGCTTCACAGTGCTCGTGAAAGAGCCCCTGGCGTCAGTTGTAAAACATTCGCCAGGGTGTGCCGGGGTTATCATCCGAATTTTGCCAAATGGCAAAAAAATTTGCCTCAAGTTAAGCAAATTTGGATTACACGTAGCAACATTGTCTCCTTATTTTAAATTATTGCAGACTATGTCTGTGAAACACAACACATTACGTGATAGCCTTTGCACTATAAGAACGATGCGAATACCAATTGACCGACATGATTACGCAGTACACTGTAATGTAATACTGTACGTATGTTTACTCTATGTATCGGGCTATGCATACATAATTTATATATTTGAGAATGTAAGAGTGGTACAGTGCTTAGCACACTGCGCTATGAACCGGGCGAGCCTGAGTTCGATTCCTGAATGCGCCTACGGTAACATCAGTGGCGAGTTACATTTCAATTGTTCCTCTGCCTCCTCCCTTTCGCAAACCCAAGCTGACCAGTGTGGTGAAGTATGGTAAAAATGACCACCATGAAGGCACAGAGAGGTACAGCCTTTATCCAGCAAAGGATTGAAAGGATTGAGAGACGTAATTAACGGACTCAATGAATCTGTTCAGCAATTTTTTTGTACCATCCCACGTTATATATATAAAACAAGTGTAACACATTCAACATATGCATATTGTGACAAAGAGATGAACACATACGAATTATTAAAACTGTTGCATCATGTCAGGAACGAAGCAATTAGGCAATATATGACACCCAGGGCAAAAGTGCTTTGAAAACATGACCAGGCTTGCAAAAAGGCCCACATGCAAACTGTCTAAGGAAGGAAACTTGAGTGTTAATCTATAATTGTTAAAGGCAAGCCAGACCACAGCAAGCTAATGGGCTCCAGGAAGATGTTGGTGTTGACCTAATTTCAACAGGAGGTGCTAACACGGTTATGTCCTCAGTACATTGCCACGTTGATCTTGCACAGCTGCTTACATAAGCACCTTCATCCTTTTTTTTCACCATCGAGCAAACAGGGGCGATTTGTAAATTGGAAGGAGTGAAGATGTCGCTGATGATGTGTGCAGCTGTGCATACTAGCATGTTAGCGTAATCAAGTCACTCCGTTTCACTTGTGCGGAAAACGAGCAGCCAGGGTGCCAGTGGGTCGCTGCACACTGACTGCTCACGCACCTTCGATTATCACGGTTGGCTAAGTACGGTACGATAAAGGTTCTACATACATACGTCCTTACTACGGATCAGTCGGTGGCTGAGCCAGTGGTTGAACTGGAACTCACACGTTCTCATAGCGGGGGTGGGGAGCAGTCTGTTCATAGTAGGGGCAACCACTGCTGACTTTTCAAATAATTGACGGTAATTTTATTGACCACTGAAGTCTTCTGTAAACAAAACCTTAATTGTTAATTTCTGCTACAGCTAAAGTTGCTGCCGATGAGTTACAAAACAAAACAAAATGGGACATATCATGGGAAGAAGAATATCTCAGTACCATCAGAGGGAAAAACTGCATATATCTGGACTGGTGCATTATTCTGCAACTGAAAAAAACTGGGGACTCTTAAGTTCCCGGGAAGACATACAAATTTCTCGGAATAGCGACCTCAACAATAAAAAAAAATCCTGGCAAAACAAGGACTGCTGGCGACTACCGGTACGTCTTTACAGGATAAACTACGGCATCAACTCTTTGATGCCTTCCAAAGAGCCTGCGTAAATATCAACGCCGGGGTTCTCCGTCACATCGTTGACTCAGACGATCACGTTTGTTGTGGCTGCAAATGCGTATTTGAGTGACAAGCGTTCCACAGGTTGCTCACAACACTGCCCGCGAGGACGTGTCATGCGCCAGAAGATGCGGCACTTACTCAGTGGGCTGGGAGATGGGGTTCCCCCTTAGGCGGAGTCGGGCTTTCTCGTCCTGTGCAGACTCGGTCGGTTGCGCCACATTTTCCAGGAGAGCCAGCCTCTCCAGGAGGTCGAATCCTGCGTCAGAAGAGGCAGCAACAGATGGCAGAGTCGTTTCACGGACCTTAATGTTTAATGTAACGGGAAACGTCCACGCATGCCGAAGTAACTGTAAAATGTGAGCGGTAAGAAGCTGATGGTGGTGCAATGGAGCAGTTTCAGCTTTCATGAGCTGCCCGTTTATGTTCTGAGCTTACATGAAAAAAAAATCACTCCAAGTTAAACTGGTATAACAGGTACTGACTTGAGAGGGGAAAAAAAAATATCACAACCTCTGTCATTAAAGCTGCCTTCGAACGGAAATATAAATGTGGTAGGTTAATGTTGCGTGCAGTGGCCCATCTTCAGTTGAGAGAAGGTAGCCAGCATATCCACTGATTTATGGCTGGAACATTCATAAAAATTATGGTGCCTTTAAATATGGGAGACATTTGGAAATTGTCAACATTCAGCATTGCATTGCATAACTGCTACTTGCATATGAATACTGTGGTGTCATTTGAAGGTAGATATATAGCACACGTGCATATATTTAATACAGAAAGCAAGCTGCTTTCACACCTTTACACAAAATGTACTTTGAAATATACGCTTGATGCACATGTATGGTTATGGATAATGTGAGCTTCAGGCCATAGCACATGCTTTACAGCTTAAATATTCTGGAATCTCCATTTTTCTGGGGCATGAGCACGTGAACTCGGAGGAAACCAATGATTGTAATTGTATTCATTATTACACTCGGATGTAAATGTATTCATTACCGAGGGTGCTATAAAAATAATACTGAATTCTTAATATTCCTCATGTGTTTTATACGATTAATCCAATAATATAATAAAAAATAGTCCGTTGACAAATGAACATTACATACTTTTACATTACTTTTGGAAATATGTCTCAATGATATCCGCATATGATATAACTGCGACCATTGTATTATATACATGCACACACGTAGGGTGTAGTCAACGAGCTGAAAGAGGATTTTAAACGTACACATTTTTAAGCACTTTATTTGTTATGTAGTTATTCTAAAAAAATATATATACATTTATCAGCAATTATAATACATTGTATAAATGCTGCTGATTTAGTGATATAGAATAAAAAAAAAATTTCCCATGTAAATTGAGAGTAAAATCAAATCTTGATATTTTAACTAACCGATATAGAGTCTTAAATGTAACAGATATGGTGAGAGGATTTGTGTTGATACTGATAATTCTAAACAATCAGGATTCAGATCATGATATTATTACTACTACCCACTATCGCCGTGTTAAATTATACCAATGGCTATTTGCATAATCTAAATTGTTCTCTCTATGAAATGTTTTGGATAGTTGACATTTCAACTGTAGATTGTCAGTCGCTGATATTAGCAACAACGTCCGTTGGCAAATGCCAGTGCTTAAAATACAAGAAGCAATACACTAAAGCTCGCAGACACATTTTGAAAGGTGCTCTCCGGAGTTCAACACTTTGGCTACAGTACTCAGATTGTAAATGTTGTGGATTTGCTCTCCAACACACCGGTGTGCTGTACTAGTAACGGATTGGCATGTTCTATTTACGTGAAAAACCTTACTAATTGTCTGTGTCGGGTGGTGGTGGGTTTAACGACACATTTATATTTACGCGATCTAACCCAATAAACATATATAATTGACTTTGGCTATTATAATTTTTGTGATGTATGTCGTGTGCAATTATTCATCAATTACTTGATTAAAATTAAGTATTACTTATGTCTGTTTGTTGAATTTCTTTCGTGCCGTACGTAGTCAACTGTGCTAATCGGAGGCAAGGGGAGTGGACAACAAACTAACACACAAAAATAAGTTCTAAAGAAATTAGTTTTCAATTTACACATGATACATGCATCCAATTGTATATGAGACAATTGCTAATGGAGCATTTTGACTAGATTTGGGGTTTCTGGGGATGGAGGATTATGAGGCGGGGGTGGAGGGGGGAGGTTAATTGTTACGCGCCAAATCAAAGTGACATTGGTGATAATGCACAGAACTGAAATATTTCAAAACAGTCTTCATACTTTTCAACTTGTACCGCAAACAGTATACGCTCACTCTCATGACGACAGAACGACTCAGAAGCACGAACAATCACAGACAAGCGGGACGACAGCCACGGGATGAGCCGGTGCCAACAATTGCCCAAGCTTTGTGATTACATGTGAGGAGAAAACAAGAGCACCCAGACGAACTCAAAATATACACTTAGGCAGTCAATATAATTTTAGACATACCAATGAATGCCAATAAATAACTATGAAGTCACAATTAAAATGTAATCATACACAGCAAAAATATACATACAGATTTCCATCTTTATTTTAACATACATATATTGGTATTTCCACTATAAACCTGGTGACCTAAGCTCGATTGCCAATTATAGTTAATGTGAATGACGAGTGATATCTGAACTGTCCATTGTGATGAATTATAGCCAAACATCACTCATAACTGACATGGAATGGGGGCCTTCATCCAGCAGTGGATTGAGAAAGGGCTGTTACATTTTTTTTCCATTAAAAATTTCAAAAGGTAAATTAATACATCACATTATCCTTCAACCATGCACGATCAGTCCTTCATCTCCACGTCATGCCAATTATGTCAGATACCAATCACCAGCCATAACAACTTTAAATAGTTTTATATTCCGCCCCTAGTTTTACTCATGGTCAAATCACTGTCCAGATCCCTTCCTTTGTCAGTAATTAGGAAATTGCTTTGGTTGATTTAGTTGTGTTTGCATGGCTATAAATACGTCCTTATTACCCCAGTTAACTCAGTTGCAAAATGGCAATGAAGCTGTTTATTTATTTAGGATATGCTTCTACATTGCTATCATATTCCAAAATATAACAGTATATTTTGTGAACTTTAATTTGCATATATTCTCACCAACACCACTACATTTAGCACTGCTCCAATAGCCTCAGATTTGATTGCACAGAAGCACTATTTCACAATTACAAATGCAAATCATTTTGAAGGCAAGAAAAACAACTGTAAACGCATTGCTGTTTAGATATTGTTATACTACTTCATTTTTTTTTATCACGTTACACTTTCATTTTTTATATTGTTTCGTAATTTCTTTAAATTATATTTTTCATATGTGTTGTCTACACAGTACAATTCGTTTGTCGTTTGGTGTGCTTATTTAAACACATGTCCTTTGAGATAAAGACTTCAGGGGACAAAATCATGAAATGCTTTTGGTAGTAATTCCAACACATTTGGCATAATGATGGCCATTTTTGCGGCAAGTTGGCCCCAATTTGTAATTCCCAATTCATGGAGGACCCTTTTCCTCCGATTGCAGACTGCATGCTGTTATGAATCAGTCCGCATTGTGAAATGGGCCAGTGGGTGTGAGGCGAAAATGAAGCTAGGGCAAAGCAACAGGATTGTGGAAACTTTAAACAATTCATGCACCATGATTTCAACGCTCTATTCGTGCCACTGCCTTGCATGGGGGTGGCCACTCACGGCATGGAGGAGTGGGGGCATAGAGACCCATTCCACACTATTCATGTGGCCCTCTGGCCACAAGACGTGTCAGAAGCCCCACCACAAAAATTCCAGGAGCTAAAATCCTCCCAGAATGGAGGTTGGATGTGGCAGAATGAGTGCAGATTGATGCTGATGATGGTGCTAATGATGATAATTATGACTATATCACGCTTTTATTGAGAATAGCCTCATTGAGCCTCAAGAGACACTTTCATTATGTTTTTGCAATGGGATGTTTAGACAATTATTTTTCAGAAGTGTTTTTAATGTGGCAGGAAACGATAGTGCCCAGATAAAATAAGTGATGCCAATGGAAATTATTCTCTGGCAGGCCTAACATCCCAATGAGAATTTTACAAATCTGTGCAATCGATCAACATGTGTCTGGAAAGCACTTCATTGCAGTCCTACACGACTGTGCCTTGTTACTGCTGTGGAAAAATAAAAAAAACAATCAGGAGGTGAGGCTTCATCATGGCATCATGATGCACATGCTGGAATGCCCTTAGCCCTCCCCCAAGCTGAATATCGGCTGCTAGCCATTGTGGAATGGGGCAAATACCATTTCTCCCAGTACATTGGTGAATTATGTTTCCACAAGACTTCCGCCGATGGAATATTGAGCCTGATATGAAATAATCTTAGCATGCTCTCTTCATGAATTGGACCCCTGGTATCAATGAGCTATTATCTGGCTGTTAACAAATTACACGTACCTATATACTGCTCTAATTATGTTCACAGAAGGCAGGGTGATATGTAATGCTTGGGTACTGAGGCTTGGCCTGTCTAGGTGGGTATATTATCAGTCCCACTCAAATGTAATGAGTTTCTAGGCATGAATGCTTTTCGTAGTATCCAGGTGGTGAACAATTATCTTTCAGAATTGTCTGGCTATGTCAATTTAAAGGAAGATAACAGTACAACAGACGTTTACCGGCATTTCTGCATATACAGGTGGCACTGGCCAAATGCTCAGGCATTATTAAAGTAACTTTTGTAATTTTTTGTTATTTTCTTTTAACCTATCTATGTGACTTTACCGAAAGACCCAATAAGATGGATGCCACATAATTCAAATATTACATTGATGAATATTTATACTTTCCCTCAAGTATATTTCCTTCAGGTAGCCTGTCATTATGGCATGTTGAACTTCTTCCACACCGTATGTAGCCAACCGTGCGGGAAAAGTACAGCAAACTAAACACAAAAGCAGTTCTAAAGAAATTAGTTTTCAATATCAGAAGGAAGAGCGTTCCAGACGGCCGCATAAGCACACTTGAAAGCACGCGATGGAAGCTCAAGGAAGCACACCAACTATGTGGTTGAGAACAGGGAGAGGGATGGGTGGGGACAAATCTTTCCTACTTTGTAGCTCAAGGAATAGAAGTGTTTTTCTGGGCTGAACATGCGTTAGGCTGGAAATGAGCAGCGGAGTGAAATTGCAGGTTGCACTGGCGCGCTTAGCACTTACTCAAAAGGCTGCTTATTTTGGGTCAAATACACGGCGTGCTGAGGGCAGAACGGAGCTTAAAACAGAGACAATGAAGTACACTGTTAACATTCCACAGCTGTCTTTAATTTTAAGAAAAAGCAGGCTTACAAATCGAATCTATCATAATCGATAAAACACTCAGGTCACGCCACATGGCATAACAAGGGAAGAAGGTGGCTCGGTGGTTCAGAGGCCAGAGTGCTGAACTGGCACTGTTGAGATCCAGGGTTCGAACCTGGGTGATAGTGATTAAAACTGGTCGTCAAGTGAATTGAGTTCGTTTTGACCGCTCGGGTTTTTGAAGGTATAATTTATTTTGTAGTTCTTTCAGTTGAGACGAAACTGCAAGCAATAATATGGAGGAGTTACAATCGTGCAGAGTTTTTTTGGGGGATTGTCTTTTGTCAGCCAAATATTTCACCAAAGTGGATTTTTGGCCAAATTCTCCATGCACAATGGATGGGATCCCATTCTGTAAAAAAAAACATCCCACAGCCAATCAGCAGTAGTTGTCGGGGAATGTCGAAGAGTGCTTGGGGCTGTGCATGCTGACATCAGTATGCGTGTACCCCCTGACGAATCAACTTGGCCAGTGAGGCGTCAACCATCTAACACCAATACCCGCCATTCGCCACTAAGTGATGGTGACATTGCCACGGCGCCTGTGCCAGGCCAGGTGTACTTTGAGGACAAGTGAAGTATCGAAGGCTGGCTGACAGGAGGTCACGGGACAGACCCAGGTGCCATTGATTGGCTGACTGAGATAACTGGTAGATGCCCTAGCTATACCCCCTACAGTGCCAACTTGCTGTATTTTAGCCGCCCGTCCCTCCGCTCGTTCTTGTATAATTTATTTTGCTTCATCTAACACATGAACACGCATACACACTTAATAACACGTGCGAAATGTAGTGTTAAGCCAAAAACTACCTAACGCGACTTAAAAACAATGGCGATGATGATAGGTGAAGATTATGATAATTGAAGACGATGATAGTGGTTCTGTTGATGATAATATATGAAGATGATGAATGCTGATGCTGCTGCTGCAACGACCATTAATACATCCAACGGCAGTCCACCGATCCACACCAACCCCGTTCCCATGGCGATCCACCAAGTGTGAACAGAGCAAAGCGCACTAGATAACCATTTGAGGCCGAGTAGCTCTAGGGGAGGCTCAGAGCAGGCGCCACTGACCTGTGAGGTGGCCTGTAATAAAACGTAAATCCCTGGGTTCACAGTGCGATGCAGGAGCCACTGTGCCACTATTCGCCACGTTTAAACTTGAAGATCAAAGACAGTGGATTGACAGGGGAAAGCAAACGTATGGAATGTGTCTGTGGGTTCTCTCTGGCCACTGCAATTTCCTCCCAGATGCAAAAATTTGAAAAAAATGCTAGGACTTAACGTGGCCTTTGCCATCATCATCTCCATTGCATCATTATCAACAACCACCTTCATCATCTTCCTAAACTCCACGGCGGTCTTCATCCTCATTGTCATCTCTAAGTGCGTGCAAGCTTTCCACTCTGCTGCTTTACAAATTGTTTAGAGCACCAAAGTCCTGCTCGAAAGCGGATGTATAAAAGCGGTAACAAAAGAGTTGTGTAATGGAGGTGACAAAAAAAAACCTCATGCACAAACCTATTTTGTGCGGAATGGCCCCGCCGTGATGCACTCACAGCCCTCCCCACACAAGCCTCAGCCACACTCGCGTTGTGTGACTCCAGCGATTCGGCACAGTGGCGGAATGTCGACGTTTAAATGTGCGTAGTTGCGGAAAAGTGTCCTCCATTGCTGTCTCCGCACTAATCCCACCGGCTTTCGGCCAGTCCCACAGAAATGTGGAAAGTGGTGGAGTGGGTGTAATGTGTCTAAATGATGGAAAACATAGCTTTATGATTCGGGCCCAAAGATAAAGAATAATGCAACAAAATGCATTTAAGCCAATGAACAGTTTACAAAGTGACTTAAGATGATGGAACGTAAATAACAATGAATAAAACTAGCATCTACGGTTGCATGAGTTAAGTAATGTTCGCGGAAATCTGCTGGCTCAAATGCAGAAATATAAAAATGTAAAACATATGTTTACTTCAAATGAATGTAAACTTAATGCTTTCTGAGCTATCTGTATAATGTAAATAATAATAATAATCCATGGGCAGTGCAAGCACATCTAGGAATCACACGTATTTGCAACGACACGTCTTTTTTTATCACATTGCATGTGAATGTGGCACTGTAGCAAGATTATTAAAGGAAAGGAAAATACAGACGAATGTCTTAACCCCTCCCCATATCCGGAAGCCAGCATGTCAGACTACAATCCGAGTGACGTATGCGAGAAAAGAAAAAGCCCACGGTATAACGGGGATGCCACGTCGCAGCTTGAAGGGGAATACAGTGCGCACGTAGTCGAGCGTTCCATGTGCGCACCACTTGTGCACGCGCACACCAGGTCACATGTGGCTGAGACGATGCCCATGCCGACGTGCCACGGGATTCATTCGCTGTGTAAGATGCACATCTGTGGGTCTCCCAACAGGGCCCCCTTCATTAAGGGCTCATGTCAACAGACACCAACTACATTCACCAGAAAGGGTAGTTGAGTTTCAATGTTATAGGTGTTCATATATATGGTGTAAATTACTGTATATGAATGAAAGGTTTTTTTAATGCTTTAAAAATATATATAATATATTCATAGCTTTAGGGGCATTGCCATTTTTTTACGTTTTATTGGAACGAGAGTAAGAGCAACACTTTTTTTTATTTAGGATAACATGAAATGAATATTAATATACTTAATTAAATGCATATTCATCAAGGTGAGAATCAATTGTGATTTGTTATCTCTTTTGTGATGAAGACATGCACTTCATAGGTTGGATTTTATTAATGACCATGGAAAAAAGTGAATGATAATTTTTAGGACTGCTCCGTTTTGAACTTGATAATTTAGACAAATGTCTCTTACAATTATACTTAAAATTAACAGATAAAATGTACACATCTGATTGGGACCTTGTAGATAACATGACTGTTTCTTCTGCCGCGACAATGTCAACCAAATGTAAAGTTAACCTAATTGCTAAATTCAACATCCTGTCAAAAAAGAAGCCAGATCCAAATGTTAAAAAGTTAGATGTTTAGGTCACATCCCAGCAGACGTGGCAAGATCTGAAATCGCCGCCATCCTCAAAAACTCAAAGAAACCCATTAGCATCCATTGGCTCTACTAATTGGCCAAATGGCAGGAATGCTAATGTACAGAACCTACCAATGCATCCACTTATGTAGTGGGTACAGATGGAGGCTCAGGCTTACTATTGGAGGCAACACATTTATTAACCAACGTACTAACACAAAGGGGTAACTTCCTCTTTACCAGATGTTAACCAAGGGTGGTGGTCCATCGGGCTAACTACACTGTCCGTTTGTGCCCACTACATTTATATTAAATTTCAGACTGTCAAAAGCCAAAGTCAAGTCAAGCTTTTCATATCCGGTATGCTTGTTAATTCTCATTTTGGTGAGACAGTTTTATAAGTGAAATACGTAATGTTTATAGGGTAAGCATGCATACATTTCTAGACATGGAACATTTTACTGTGGGTTTGCCATACCACCGTACAGTTAAAAATCAACAAATGCAAATTGTTTAGTGGGGACTGGGTGGTTTATGCGGTTAATGCCAATGTTCAAACAACGAATGAGCATGGCTGACATTGTGGGTTCAAATTCACGCTCTGTTCTAAAGTGAAGTAAGTTAATATAATTAGCACAACTATTGATGACCATACAAAGAACAATGTGTACTATTTGCTTTTAAAACATCATTATGGGTTCTATTGTAATTGTAACTACTTCTGTTACTGCACAGTATAATATCGCACTTTATATTACGTGGTAAGATAGATACTAGAATGATGACAGGTGACAAACCATTTAACTTTCAGACAGTTTACTGATGTGAAATTCAACTTCGTGGGTTATAGAAATCTAAATTAAGCAGCCTGTGCCAAGCTACTCACAGCATAACTATGATAAAATTGGAGAAACACACATGCATGAAACAACGTAATAATAGATAATGCTACTCCATCCAGGGGTGCCTTGGGTGATGCGATTCTGTGAAGCTTAAAATACAATTCTGTCAGGGCATGTACGTAGAGCTTTGGCATTCGTAGATAACGTGTGGTTTTTCTACAAAGAACTGCTGCTGGATCAACTTTCTAACAAAATTGTTGGAAGAAATGGCAGATATACTTTGCCAAATGTGGTATCAAGTTTGGCAACGTCAGTGGTATCATCTGACATTTAACGGTAGTGGATCGGTCGCGTAGTGGTTAATGCATTGCACTCTGAATTCTATACTGGGCCACGGTTAATATCAGTGGCGAGTGGTATTATGATCTGGTCTTGCCCCCCACCTCCCTTCAATGACCTGCACTGACCAGCGTGGTGAAGTATGTTTTTTTGGCATTTCATCGAACAAAGACAATCACTCCATCGCGCACTTTCAGATGTGCTTCTGCCATCATCTGGAATGCTCTTCCGATATTAAGCAGCCACTGGAGCTATGCAATTTGAAATATAGATTTGAAAACTCCCTTCTTCAGAACTGCTTTTTATGTTGAATTTGTTGTCCTTCCCCCACACCTCTGATTAGCACGGCTGGCTACGTCCGGTGCAAAGGAAGTTCAAAATACATACATAAATACAACCCCCGTGATGGACACAACATAGTGAGGGCCTTCATTAAGAACATGTTAGATAAAAAAAGCAAAATGCTTTACCATTGCTGTAAATAATACAGGCGTTAAGATAATCTAGGATTGAAGCTTTCGTGACTGCAGGAATTACTATACTGATTGGTTCTTTCGGTAAAGTCACATATGTAGAAATAAAATAAAAATAAAATAAATCACGACGTTTCGAACGCAACACCAGCACTCGTCCTCAGGTGAAAATGGCGTTTCTACATTTGTGACTTTACCGAAAGAACCAATGAGTAAGTGTTAAGAAATTCAAACACCAAAGCGACATCTATTGCAAGGCATTAAAATGGGTCCCAGAAATATAACTGCTCAACCCGAGCTATGAATGCGCAATTGTGATATGCGTCTTTTGGCATTCTCTGGTCTAACACTGGTAGTGAGACAATGCCTTAAAGGAAGCTGTCTCTGGTGAAGGAGAATCCGTTTCAAAGACAATTCGTACATTATCAAAGCATATTTGTTTGAATGTTTTACCAAAAGAATGTGTGGGTATCTGTTTGGTGTCTATTTGGTGTTTGAACATCTTAACACATGTATTATTTTCAGAAAGGGTTAAAGCCTATTTTTGTTCATACGTTGGTAGATCATGGATGAATGTTGGTCTGCACAAAGCATGAATGCTCTCTTTAATAAAGGCAATGGATTCACCTACAAGTTTCACTCTTTATGCGGCTTTTGATTTGTGCGATTTCGCTTCGGTGTGGCTTTCCTATTTCTACCCAAAAGTTGTTCTATGTAGTTTGAATTCCCTCATCTGTGACTATACGGTCAGACGTAGGACAACATTATGTGAACCGTGTGTGCCACTCGGCAGGCAGCTGCCTCCTCGTGCGGTTCTGCTTTGTGCGCAGGTTTGGAACACATCTGCTATCGCGTAGAGCTAGGGACACATGTACAATGATAATGCCACCCATTCCATAAAAGCCGATTAGGTTGTAGTGAAGGAAACCAATCGGACGCATTAGATGAATTTGAGCCCCCACAAGCAGTTTCAAAGCAGAGTGCCAAGCAGTATAAAGTATTCTTCATTAAATAAAGTGTAGAAAAAAAACTTCAAATGTTTAGCAACACGTATGGGTATACATTTTTACCACATGCAAGCAGTTTCTATGCTGCCTCTATTGTTCTCACCTGGAATGTCAATGCGCTTCCCTGAGCCTCTCTGTTTCTCGATCTGGTAACTTGGGCATACCACGTCTGGCAAGGGAAAAAAAACATAAATGGCTGTTAATGCACAATGATTCCAAAAGCAGCAACATAAAATTCAACAGTTTATTGAACTATGCTAGAAAGGCGAAGCATTTATCACCAACGTGCACGTACAATGCGACCTAGGCAGATGAAAACATGAGCACATCACGCCTTCCAAAATGTTTAGTGTATCTGAAAAGACAAAGCCATGATATATACATGCACAGGAGATTGTTTATCCACACCAGGGGTGCTGCGCTTTTCCACACATAATATCGCAGGGCAATTAAACCTACATTTAATATTCTGAGAAATTGTACGTCGCCAAGTTAAGCGAAAACACCAAATTGTGTCAACCCAGTCACAAATGACACTTAACGGTTGACCCCGTAACATCTCGCCATGGTGGCGATATGTTAACTACCTCGCTTAGTATACAGGAGTTCATGGGTTCGATCCAGACCCTGGCGTCTGTATATTTGGAGTTTGCACGTTCTCCCCGTGGTCGCGTGGATTTTTTTCCAGGTCTTTCGTTTTTTTCCCTCCCAATTTAGAATAAAATTTACACGTGATAAGCTACTTCGTTGAGCTATCATTTGTGGCCAGTCGCTTCTGAAAAAGAGCTACATAGCTCAGTGAGCCTTACTTGCTAAAATACAAACAGTTAAATAGTAGCCAGTTAATTTTGCTACACTGGATGATCAAGTTTAACTATGGGTGGCTGCCCTGGTTCAAACCCAGGCTCTCAGTGGTTTGGGCTCAGCGCTTGGAGCCTGCGACTCACCACTCGGCACTTTTGATTTTAGACACAAAAAGTTATCGTTTCCGTTTTTGCTGAATACATTTGTTTGTTTGTAATATGCCTAATTTAGAGTGGTACATTTGGTTTCAGAATACTCATTATCCACGTAAGCTCGAGATGTCACGAATGATTATCGCTTCACAAAGAATAAACTCTGTAGCATTGGAGCTGAGCAAAACAAGCCTGCATAAAATATAATGGAGAACATTATGGGTAAACGCTTTTGATTCCCGCAATGTTCTCCATTTTACATGGAACATTGTGACACGTGACATGGCGAGAATTTTCACTGGTTAAGCGTTTCACAAAAATGCTGTTTCAACCAACCGTCACCTCTAAATTGTTCGTGCAGCTTGTGGTTGGGAGTGTCACAATAATTGAAACAAGATTTAAGAATAAAATGAAACATGAGAGGATGCCTCACACCGAGTGTTGGACTGACACATTCTGCTGAGTTCACAAGGCATAACTGCCCCCTCTATTCCATCACACAAACATTTCATCATCTGCAAAGCGGACTCAATATATTATGCATTTTGTTCTTCTGCACTGGGAGTAACAATACCGTGCATTTGGATGCTACTGCATACATGATTTTACACACAAACGAGAAATGTTTTTTTTAATACATAAATGTTCGTAGGGGGAATATAAACAAGATGAAGATGATTATAGAAGTGGTATATATTATTTATTTTCGTATTAATGCTTAACAACTCAGGTTGACATCGTTAATGCGTTAGCTCTATGCACCTATCTGCCCATCTATTCCCTGCAACAATGATAACGCCAGTGAAAATTAAATGTGTAGTTTAAAGTTGTCTTGCTATATGGAACTTGCCCTATAGAAAAGCAGGCAAATTGATACTTGGCGATGAAAAACCAGCGATAATGAGTACGCCTTTTCAGCCAAGGTGATGACCTCACATGCCATGGTGCGTGATTGCCTCACCGAAGTGTCATTTTGCGTGACATACACTCGTGACGTCGCACGTCACGTGCAGAGCGATATCGATTAATTATGCAACTGGGAAGGTAACTTATTATCACTAAACAAATACGATACTTCGGAAGACAAACACATGTTGGAAATACATCAATACTGATCTAGAGCCTCTATATATATAGCACTTTCACGTGCTTGGGAATTGACAGAGCTGTCACCATATGGAACACAACGCTTTCTTGCACAAATGAGTGCTAAATAAATAAAAGTCTAACAGTGTATACACAAACGGTGGCTGCAAGATGAAAACATCATACATCCAGCAAACGTTGCATTGCATGATTGTATCATCATTGTTGGGCATATTCCGTACAAAGGTTTGTGATGGCCACCAGCTTAAAATAGCTGAGATTGTGGTTTTTTTTTTCGCAGAAAGATGAAGAAGCAACTTCACGCCAATTTCATCCTTATTAGGATTCGTCAGTAGAGGATGGTCACCATTCGCTCCTGTGGCCAGTTGTGACAGAGGGGCTCGAGTTCCCCACCCCGTCTCTCGAAATTGTGGAGTTTGGTTCGGCATGGCCTCAGTGAAATATCAACAACAATGGTGTGTTTCGCCATCTAAATATAACGTAACATTCAGGGTCATCAGCCCATGGCTATTCCGAAACAAGTCTTTTTCCTCCAGAATGTTTAAGCAGTCAAACTCCAATTGTCATCACCATACCTTGCTTGGCTTCTAAGAGTGAGCCAGTGTATATACATTTCGAATTGATGCATACGGTAGTGCATGTGGCTCCATTTCTAAATCTTCACCGTGCAACTGGGGAGGGCCTGACCTGGAGCGCCAACAGCACTGAGCTTCTGAAAAAGGCCCAGCAGAGACTTTACTTCCTGAGAATCCTCAGGAATAATAACATCACACAGAAACTGCTGGTGTCCTTCTACCGAGCCTCCATCGAGAGCATTCTTACATACTGCATCTGTGTATGGTACACCAGCTGCACAGTGGCTCAGAGGAAAGCGCTCCAGAGGGTCATCAACACAGCCCAAAAGATCGCCGGCTGCCATCTCCCCACACTGGAAGAACTACACAGTTCACGTTGCATCAAAAAAGCACAGATCATTCTAAAGGACTCTTCACACCCTGGACACTCACTGTTTGAGCTGTTGCCATCAGGCAGACGATTTAGATCAGTCAAAACGAGGACAAACAGATTCAAACACAGCTTTTATCCTACAGCGATCACCACACTCAATAATGCTAATTAATTATTAAGTAATAGTGTTTACAATTGAATGTGAAATAGAGATGTGCAATGACAAAATGTAACCTTATGTGGGTATGTGGGTATACTTGGGCTGTTTTTATATATAGTATAAATTGATTATTTTTCATTTTATTTTATTTTTATTTTCTTGTTTTATTTAATTTAAATTTATGAATGATGCCCTGACTGGTGAGCATTTTAAATTTCGTTGTACTGGTGACAATGACAATAAACGATCTATCTATCTATTATTTACATTGGACAATAACGAATTACATATATAAATACACAAATATCTAAATTAATATAGTATAAAGGCAAACATATTAATTGATACTAAATCCCATGCCATTGTCAAATACATTCTGGATGAAGGCCTCACCACACCGTGTGAGTCATGGGGCTATTTGACCATACCTCAACACGCTGGTCATTGCAGGTTGATGAAGGGGACACTCAGGACTGGTTCTGATATCACTTGCCACTGATGCTAGCTGTGGCCAGGGATCAAACTCAGAGAGCAAGGTTCATAGTGCAGTGTCTGAATGGCTGTGCCAAGGCTACATTACCGTTTTACGAGATTGCTTTTTATTTCAAAGATCTGACTAATTGAATTGCAATTTGCAATTAATGAATGAACGATGCACACTATAGCTGCACGTTTAACAAACCCATTCAAAAAATGCTGCATATAACTGAAATCTCACGTAAATGGATTGCCAAAGTAAAGTTTCTAAATTTTGCAAACTATCGCGCCAAAACGGGCAGGGAAAAAAAGGGCCTCACTTTCACAGAGCTTCTGACGAAGGACGCTGGTGACCCTTTGCAGCGAACCGAAATCCTCGACGTGAAAGATGTGCCCAGAGTCGGGGTCGCTGGCCATCGCCTCCATCTCCTCCTTGAGCACGTCCCCGACGCCCACCACGAACACGCGCACGGCGGCGGCGACCGTGGCTTGTGCGCCTCGCTCCACCTCCGCCGCGGCGCCGCGGCTCTTGCCGCTCGTCACCAACACGGCCACGCGCTGAGGGCCACCCGAGCCCAGGACCCGGCCCCGCGAGAAGCTGTGCTTGGCAACGTACACGAGAGCCGCCCCGGCTCGAGCCGAGGCCGTCGCGCCAGGAGTGACGGCGCCGCCCTGGTAGCGGACGTTGCGCACCGCCTTGCGGATGCCCTCTCGTCCAAAGGAGCTGCCAAGGCGGAACGCCGTGTGCGGAGCGTCGTCAAACCACACTAGCCCCACGCGCGTTTTGTTCTTGCCCGTCTCCAGCCCGCCGATGAAGTCGGAGACCCACAGACGCGCTTTGGAGAAGTTCTCGGGGCCAACATTGGGAGAACCGTCCAGGACAAACACCAGGTCGTAGTGGAGGTCTCTACATCCTACACGTAAAAATGGTGAAAGAAATTGAGCTTCAGTGCAGTTGTGCGTATACAACGATCGGCAATATAATATCTCCTAATGTGCTTTCGCGTTGTATCGCGTGTTGTTTGGCGTGATGTCTGACGTTTCGATCCATGTGCTGGGAGCGTCTTCTTGGAAGTTTTTCTTCCAGCACGGGTTTATGTGGGGCAAACATTTAACGTCGTGCTGCACAATGTATGGTATGACTCAAAAGTCACATCAGAGAGCTACAGAAATATAACCTTGAACTTCTAGGCAGTTGTAATATAATGTAACACCAAGGCTTTCGAGTGAACAAAACATTAAGGTTTGTCACGTGAATGTTTTGTTATTGGAATTCAACTTACTAATTGACTGTATCGGATAGAGGTGGCTTCACGGCATATTTACATTCATATATTCTAACTTTATGATTGATAATATTAGTTCAAATTGTATTTTTCTATGCTCAAGCAATGGGGAAGCATTCATCTCTGTTGGTGGCTCTAAGCAAGTAATGCAAATTCAATATTCCCATGGT
This sequence comes from Lampetra planeri, assembly GCF_965212315.1. NCBI lineage: Eukaryota > Metazoa > Chordata > Hyperoartia > Petromyzontiformes > Petromyzontidae > Lampetra > Lampetra planeri. The sequence continues at coordinate 5,670,900 of NC_136120.1, forward strand.
GGGGGCATTTCCTTCATACAGTGACTGCAAATGTTTACTCACAAGATGGTACTCACTTTGAGAGCCTAGAGGGATACAGGGAAGATAACAAGCTGCTTAAATCCCCGACTGTGATTTGAAATTACCGACTTCCAATTGTGAGTATTGTAATCTAATCGCAGTGCCACCCAGACAGATATATTGATAATAATAATGATGTAAAATACTGAAATTAGAATAAAAATTGCACTGTTTTTCAAAGACAAATATCCCCCGTATAGCCTTCACAGACTGTAGGGGCAAGTGCTGTTAGCGAGCACCTATGAAGGCTGGAACGGTACACGAGGAGATGGGTAGCCAGCACCACGCCCGACCGCATTTGTCTCTCCAGTGGCGATGTTTACACACAGCATCAGGTACTCATTTGAGGCTGAGTCGACCTAGGGGAGGCCCAGGACCGGTTCAGATAATCGTCACCGGTGTTGACCGTGAGCAGGAATCGAACCCGGGTCGCCAGGTTCATAGCGCAGCACGCTAACCGCTATACTACTGCTCCCACTGTTTTTCAAATCACACTCTCACAAGCATTGGTTATTTGTGCCTCTGTGAAAGCAAGATGATTTGGGTCCTCCCCCATTGACAGTCATGATGGGCATCTTGTGCTCACGCTGAGAAATGCCATGCTAATGGAACCAACCACAGCTTGATTCGGAGAGATAAAGGATGGGATGGGATTGCATTTAATTAATTTAATTGTCACGTTAAACTAGTTTAAGGTAGGATATTGTTTGGGGATGCATTGTCCATCAGAGGAGGGCCAACGCTGATGACAAACTGAAACAAGCTCTCGATAACCATAACAACCTCAACAACTTAATCTTTGGTTTAAGAAGCACAAACTGCTTTGTGTTGTCGACTTTGACAAACTGCTTGCACTATATTTCTTTTCATACCCAGGAGGGTTCACCATAACAGCTGCCATTTAGCCCCCCCCCCCCCCTTATCTGATGGAACTTAATTCCATGCCTCCAGCATTTATGGTCACAAAGACAAGAATGCAGCTTCCATGCTAATCAAGTCACAATCGTACTACTGTACGTACAAGCATTGCAATGGCACACGCGACTTACATTCATATCCACTTTTCATATGTTGTAAAATGAATTTTACAGCGTAAAGGCGCAGCCTGCAATCGCTTTATAACTCCATTCGTGGCAGATGAGACCTCCACTACTCCACTACAGAAGTCATGGAAGAAATGGGAGTAACTCACTCACTTTACTCCACCACACACCATCTGACGATTGGTGGATAGTGGCGGTGTGATGGGGATTTAATGCAACGTTTCCATTTGCTTTCATTTGCCGCACCGTGAGATCAAGATCGAGCCGCGGGCCTCTGGATTGCAAGCCCGGTGCGCGCGAACCATGACACCACGGCGACATGCCAATGAAATAAACTTATAGGAAGGAATTCAAAACCCAGGCCCGAGGCAGCTGCACTATTGCTAACGCCACAGTCGAGCTTGGTGTTTAGTTGTACAATCCGCGGCAGTCAAGTGTGTTTAATTATATTTAACTGAGATTACTGTGTATATGCACACGTGCAGTACATTTGATATCCACTGCTGGATGAAGGCTGGCCAACACCGAGTGAGTCATATGGGGTCATTTGACCATACTTCACCATGCGGTACATGTGAAGGTCGGGAGCAAAGATGTGGTAGCCTAAAAGTGAATTAGAACAATGAATTGCCCTCTCTGGTGCCCACAACCTAGCCCTGTAGAAGCCGATAACACCCGTTTTTACAGATGTTGGCCACTAACCTCATAATCCTGGCGATACTCTGCTTCGCGTCTGAGATTTCCGGGTGAATTGATCTTCGGCTGCGCATATATTAAGGCGTAAGTAATGCATGTAGGTGATGTTCTGAATATTGGGATTTAATATATAGCTATATTATATTATTTGGGTCTTTCGGTAAAGTCACGTAGAACAAAAATATTAACAACAAAACTACGACGTTTTGATTGCTTGTGTTGCGATCGAAACGTCGTAGTTTTCTGTAAAACAAATTTTGTTCTACGTGACTTTATCGAAAAACCCAATGAATATGAATTCCTGCAGTCACGAAAGCTTCAAGTCAAGATTTCGCTATATTATTGTACATATGTTCCAAATATGAATGCATTTTTGGAATAGGATTGAGATGGGACATTGCAATAAGCAATGCACATCAGGCAATATAAATTTTTCGAATTTTTCATTATTGAGGAGGCCCGGTAGCTCAAGGGGTCAGAGCAGTGAGCTGCCACTGCTGAGATCTTGGGTTTGAATCTGGGCAGCCATCCGTGATTAAGCTACATCCTCAATCCCATCATCTTTTTTTAGTTTTCACTTCATTTGACAAATTTCCATCATTTCTGAGATTTTAAAGTATCAGTTTGATTGCTTATTGATGGGCATTTCTCTGCAGCAGGACATGTGAGGAGGTGCACAGACCATTCTTGTGGATAGAGATTATTTGGATCTCAGATGTAGTCCTGCGATATCTACTTCTGTGGACCCATTCTCTAATATGAGGTAATGCACTGCTCTGCAAGAGCTAATATTGCATACTTTGTCCCATGACATGATGCCGTAAGCACAATTTAAATAATTTGAAAAAAGACCAGAAAAAACCTGTCAATTATCGTAATACTTGACTAACCCCTGATACAACTGAATTGCATTTTTATTAATTTGACAAAGAGTAAAGGTACTGCTATAAACTGTGTATGTAATAGGGGTCTAACGATTTGCACCCATCACGATTGATCGAATTGTCATCAGTGAAGGTTGTAATTTAAAAAAATATCTATTGAAATATTATTTTTGTTTTGGTTAATGTAGTGGCCTACAGTGGCTGGAAATGTCACCTGGACCCACTATGTGCAACACACTTAAAAAAAAACATCTTAAAAAAAAATCTTACACATTCAATGTAAGCTGAAGTATCAATGTGAATTGATTCATTGGTGCACCACTGAAGCTCTAGAAAATATATAATTGGATGCATTTTACAATGTATGAAATGTTCTGCAATGATTCTGTGTGACTCTGCCATAATGGGATTTATTTTTAAATTAGTATGTGGCATTGTGCATGTTAATGCACATTTGCAGTACTCAGAATTTCGTGTAAATATGTGATGACACAAAGGAATCAATATTTTTAGTGTTTCTGTCCCATTGTATAACAGTCCAATAATTGCATTCAATTGTTATTTTAACATGAGTGCTCTTGAAAATAATATCTGGAAACCCAGAAGCATTTGTTTAACAATGCTTCTGATGAGACTCAGAAGGTCAAAACCAGTACAGAGTGTGTTTGCAATATTGAGCTGAAAAGCCAGTAGGTTGATGGACGAAGAGAGTTGTGATTATATATGCTATTAATTAAATTACGAGAGAAATATATGAATAAGCGCGTACGCAAATATATACGAAAGTCGATTTGAGTTTTTTTGCCTGCATTTTGGATGTTTTGCCAAATCCTCTTCAAGAAGTATTGTTGACTCACTCGCAGTGCTGTACTTGAGAATATCATATCTAAAATTTACACAATGACTCTTGTTGAACCATTCGTAATAGAATATAAATCTATTGTTTTATATTAGCAATTTTAGTTACTTTCTAAAAGTAATGGTTAATGTTTGATTTTAATGGTAACAGCAGTGGGAATCAAACATTGCAATATATTGCATTTCAATTATTTCACAATAAGAAAACAACTTTAAAATGTTCCGTGTTATAGGCTATACAGACCCACAGTGTGCGCACGCACACACAAACCGTTATATCACAATGATTAGTGCAATACACTTTAGATCCTAATGATCACACACCGGTGGTACAACAGCATCAGCACATTCGTCAATAGCACCGCCTTAAAAGGAAAAAAAAACAGGCGACATTTTAGGCAATGGTCCTTTATCATGACATATTATTTATTTTTAAGGTCACTGTGTTATTTACAAACATGTTTGAGTTTGTTGTTGTTGGTGGTTGTGGACCATTGGAAATGCAGCATCACCAAATCAATTGTTTCTTTTTTAAAGACAACAGCTGCAATACCGTGTGCTATGAAAATGGGCCATTGCTTGAATTGTTGCAAATATATATTTGTTTTCCTTTTAAGGGGGTGTAATAGGCAAATGAGTGCAGTAAGTTGTTAGAAAAAGTACAAAATGGGTTTTAATAGTCTTTTCTCAAAGTGTATTGAATGCGATAAAATTGTTGTAAAATTGCATGAAATTGTAATAAAAAAGCAATGCTTCTGGTTAACATACCTTAATGGTTTAATATTTTCCATTGGAACTTGTTCAGCACAGTGCGTTACACCAATTTTTTTTCAAATAACACAAACTTTAAAGCCTTTTGCAATCCACTACTGGATAAAGGTCTCCCGACGCTGTGTTGGTCTTGAGGATTGTTTGACTATACTTCACTACTCTGGTCAATGCGGGTTGGAAGTGAAGGATAGGAGTAACCAAGGACTATTTCAGACATCACTCGCCACTGATATTAGCCATGGCGTGGAATCGAGCTCGGATAACCAGGTTGATAATGCAATGCACTAATCGCAGCACCACCACTGCACCACAACCATATTTCCCCGGGAAATCATTGCAGCGTTATTGTCACGGTGTATTAGCAAGCATGCAGTCACACATCCGCACCCATTACCAGCTCTTTCAGCTTCCGTCCGTTCTTCTAGAGATGCAATACATATCCACAGCACAAGCCACACTCTGCGCAGGGCGATCATTTCTTACTGCCCTGCAAAACACGGAGGCACAGAGACAACCGGTTATGTCAACAAACGTGAACGATGCAATCAGCTTCAAGCACATGCAGAGGAGAGACATGGGTGTCGCCGTTGAGTGGTAGTTTGATTCATCTACGGCAAGGTAGAGGAGCTTCTTGCGCTCTGAATTGTGCCCCTGGCGAAACACAGCGAGACAGTGGCTGCATTCATTTGCACCTGCACTCTTCCAAGAAAACATTAGCATTCCGCATTTCGGTAACTATGCGAACATGATTGTTTACAAAGTCAAAATTGAGTAAAAGTGTAAACCTCGTTCAGACGAGCAGGCGGTGGTGGTGTGCGTGAATCACCATCGGCACTTTCTGAGTTAATCGTGAACACTCCATGCAGTTGTGGGGGAGGGGGAGATCAATTCACAGGACAACCACTGTTGACCTCCTACAAAATAGTACCAATTTTATTGACCCCAAAACGACACTGAGTAAAGTTGACCGGGAACTGTGACTTGTTCCAACGTGTTTTCTAACTGCTGAGTCAAGCGTTTGACGACCATAGAATGTATTTTTTTTAAAGCAATGACGTTGAGTACTATGCAACTTTGCCGATCTATTTTTTTATTTAGACCATAAGGAATTGATTCATTGGACGGATGCTACATCTGCTTCGGCTTGTTTATAAGTCTGCCCGTTTGGAATGTGTCAGGTAATCAGGGGCAGGAGTCTTGTAGCCCAGCAGTGCCCTTGAGTGACGCTCATACCGAACACAGATCGAACACGGATCCAACACGACGAGATTGATTTTCGGCCCTCTGTCAATCCACTGCTGGATGAAGGCTTCCCCACGCCAGGGATTGTTTTCACCATACTTCACCATGCTGGTCATTGCTGCTCGTTGAAGGGAGACCCAAAATCAGTTCTAGATGTCATTCGCCACTGATGTCAGCCGTGACTGGAATATAAAATTCGAATCTCCGGGTCTCACAGCAGAGTGCACGAGCCAACGCACCACCTCCCCACCCCTCCCCCAGTGCATGAATTCTCCACCTATTAGTTGCTCCTCATTGGTGCTAGGGAACATCGGAGACGTAGACCAGTGCATGGAAAATAGCGTGTGCATGTGTGGTACAATCCTAAGGCCAGCCACCGCTGACTTCATCACGATTACAGCAAAGAGCAACCACCAAGGCAGTGAGCGTTGCACGCATGTTCATGGTTTCCGATCGTGAAGATGCCACATGCTGACCATATAAACCTTATGGCGGTACCCCAGGGACTACCATAGTGCCCCAGCTCTCGCATAATGTCCTTGATGCAGTCATTTTTAGTCTGTTGATGAGTCGGCGATGCGGCAATCGACTCATCTCGACGAGCTGTTGCACGATGCACTATTCAAAGTTGAATGTTTCGATAACGGATTTTTTATGCTAATGTTTGGCGATTGGTACCCCAGTCGCGGAGTTAAGTAACACCCCTGGAAAAAATAGTGTCCCAGAAATGAAATATTTAATTGCCTCGGCCCATTTTCTATTATTTGCTACCCCGGGGTACCGCCATAAGGATCATATGGTCGGGTCACTGGCACACACTGCACTGCTGTTCCACTGGATTTCCAGTGCCCGTGTATTGGACAGACGCACGTTATTGTTAGCATTCTCTCCCCGGATACACAGCACAAGGGCTGATACACTCGTAATGGTATAAGCTATTATTGTTATTGATTGAGGACGCTTTCACACATTGGTCGCAACACGAGGGGCTATTTGCATTTGACTCTGCTGATAATATGGACATTTTTCGTTCCCGCGCCGCCCCCCCCCCACTTCTGCATAGCACTCCAGGATCTTTACGGCAGAGCTGCTCAGCCAATTTTAACCATACTTGGGCAAGGAGAACACTTGTGCAATAATATAAAACTTTCTAACTTGCTGCTTCAAAAGCGACCATCTGGTCTTCAGTGCCGAGAAAAGGCATATAAAGTTGCAAAACATCGCCAAGCGTGCAATGGGACAGTTGCTCGCCACTTTTAAGCTCATCTTAAAATACTCCTCGTGGACGCACTGCAAACCGCCAGGACAAATAAGATGTAGGGCATCCCTGACATTAGATGAAATAAACAAGATTGTCTTACTTGCTGGCATTTCATAGGGATGCTGCGCAAGCTGCTTTGACCATGTGTAGGGCCATGAGTCGTGACATAAGAGCTCCAATTATAAATAATCTTTTCAGATTCAGGGAAGAAGAAATAGGTCAAGAACTTAATTATACATCAATTAGATTCAAGTGTATAGTACAATGATTGCAATATCACGTAATCCAGAAACATAAACTATACATATATTTGAATCACCATCCTAGAGCTTTGCACATTTAAAATACAAAAAAAATCCCACTAAAGAAATGCTATTTAGATTACACACTTTAGAGATGCATTGAGGCTTCCAAGTATATGCTTCGTGTGCACACAAACAGGCCTCTCCCTCCCTGGCTCCTTCCCTCCCTCCCCTCAGTAGAAATATGGCACGCTACGTTATGTTTTTTTTTAAGTAGTTGCACTGTACAGTGGTTTTGCTGTTGTGGACATACCAACGGAAATATCACCATTCCCTGCTTTCTATATGAAATGATCTGGAGAGCTTTTATAAAGGGCAGTGTGAATAAAAAAAAGGACAGGTTGAAAGATCTTATTCAAGGTCGATGGATCCATAATCCCTCCATGATCAGTAAAATATGTACCACCTGGTGAGCCCCTGGCACAATAGTTGTCAACAACAATGGTTACTCAGCAATAAAAAACAGCAATGCCCACACTCACATTAAACATGGACATGTGTGTGTGTGCATGTTCCTGTGGGGAACGGTGGCACAATAGTTAGCATACTACGTTATGAACCATGCCACCCGAGTTCAATTCACGCCCTCGGCCAACATCAGAGATCAATATGTGAACCTGTCCTGGGCCTCCCGTAGGTCGACTCAGCCTTAAATGAGTACCTGATGCGGTGTGACAAAAAAATCAGCACTGGGAGACAAAGGCAGCTGGGCATGGTGCTGGCCAACCACCCCCTCGTGTGCCGCATCGGCCTTCGTAAGTGCTCTCTAACAGCACTTGACCCAACAGTCCTTTCAGGCTATATGGGCGTATTTGTGTGTGTTCATGTACAATTTGCATAGTGGTTTTATGGTGTTCATGGATTACCCTGTACTTAAATTTCAATGCCCCATGGTTCAATTCCAGGCCAGGTACATCACTGATAATTGGCATGTCAACCTTCTCTGAGCTGGCCATAAATAAACGGAGCCTAAAATGAGTAGCGACTGTGATGTATCAACATCAAGATGAAGGCAACAATGAACGACGATCAGCTGTGGTTGTAGCTCCAACGCAATTAATTTGCCACAATTACCTCAAAAGGTGCTCGCTAACTCACTTGCCCCTATGGATACATTTAAACAACTCTATAAGTATGCAAGGTGGTATGCTATTTAATTCCCTTTACATTTGCAACGATTAAAGGACATTAAAACACCGCGTTTGCACCCATGTTACTTAAAGTAAAACAGTGCAGTTCTGGAATAAGTACTTACACTTAATTTGCGAGAAAAAAGTACGCGGGGAATGAAGAAATAGCAAAGCATGCTGCTGACCTGGAAATCAGTAAAGGATGGCCGCAAATGCTACATCAGTGCAGGGAAGTATCAATGTAACCAAATCGCTCCTAAAATCGGAGCAAGCACCATCATGCACGGTAGGAACAGACATAATCTCTTCTATCTCTGCTGGCCAAGTCGTTTTACACGTTAATCACCACTGGTGGCACACTATTATACTTTCAAGCTGTTCGCTGTCTGTCACTTACTGCTGGAGGATTACTGCGGTTTAAAAGTAATATATAAACAGATATAACGACAATAAAAAGTTAAAGAAAAACTTCTGAAGAATCCTCTAAAAATGATGCCACCCAAACACACAATGCGGCCGAATATATTTGTAGCTTTCTTTGTAGCTGATGCAAACCTCATGCAAATAAGATGACACCCGTGTCTCACACACAATTGTCAACGCTGATTTTGGCGAGTGGAACACTCTTCCAGAAACAAATTTTTTTTTTTTACAACTGATATGTAGGTTATCAGCAAATAACACATGTGCACGACATTATCACCACGACCACAGGAAAAAAAAAAGCTATTGTGTAAAAAAAAAAATCAGACAGTACAACAATATTTACCACATGATTTTGACAAACGTTTGCATGCAAGCTATGGACAATAATACAACAGCACGTAAAAATGGCATGAAGACACAAACTTTACTTACTCCTACCAGTTAACTTTTAAACTCCGAGTACAGCCATGATGCTGGAGATAATTTAATGATGTTTACGGTTTTACTGCTTTGCATTCCAAATCTACACACGCTTACCAGCGGAATGCACTTTCACCATCACACGCGGCCGTTTAGGGAGAGATCGTTTGCAATGCTACACAACGGCCCTGCTTTTCTCTTCTCTTCTGCTCTTGCTTTCACCCTCTCTCTTTCCCCTTCCTGTGAGTACCCCCCCCCACCGCTCAGACACACACACAAAAACCCAAAGCAAAAGAAACTTTTTTTTGAGAAGTTGTGACGTTCGCCTACAGACACGCACACACACACCGATCCCCTCTCCGCCAATGAAAGGCAGCGCTCCAGGCATAAGTGCACACGAGAACAGACCCCTCGCCTCCTTTGCTCAACATCTGGACTTTGTCAGCAAAACGTTTGGCGAAACTTTAGTAAATTCATGACATGTGATTTACTCATGCTCACGTCTGCAGAGATGTTGTACAGTTTTTTTTTATATCTGGTGCTTTCTGGGCATGGCTTATACAGGAGACATTTCACATTCTTTTATTCAATTGTTCTGAAGAGAAAGTAGTCTTTAAGGAACAAACACTGGCACGTGTATTTATTTCACACTTATTCTAATTGTATTTTGTCGTGAGACAAGTCTACCATTGGCTTCCCTTAAAAAAACATTCTGAAACTGGTTCAATTTGACCAATAATGGATTTAAAAAACATGAAATACAATTTGATCAACAAAAACACAATGCAAAATGAAATTGTATAATACAGATTTATTATATTATTATATAATATTATAATATTTCTTTTATTATTTTATTTTATTATGTTTTATTTTTATTATTTTATTACTTCCCTTCTACGTGACTTTACCGAAAGAACCAAGAAGATGTATAATACAGGTTTGTATCAATGTTGCAGCTTCCTACTATAAATGTTTCAGAGTACAAACAACTATCTGTTTTGCAAAGAAAAATATTAGCTGCTGCTGCCCAGTATTCAAAGCGTCCGTGTTATCAGGCATTAAAATACCAATGCAACAACCGCATGTGGTTGATGCCTATGCCCTGCTGGAACCAGGTTTGTATATTTGCACAACAAACAAACATGCACAGCTGCACGTGGAAAGGTTGGGATTTGAGACTTCACTTATAGGTCCAAGAGAGCCTGGGAAGCTTGTCGCAATTGGTGGTTGCTTTCTTGCGTGCACCTCCAAAGCTGTTTCTGTCAGTATCACGGGCTCCCAGATTGCCTTTTCATGGGCATGGGGCCCAAGATTGTGACCCAGGTGTCTATTTTGGAATTTTATTTTTGTACGGTTAGCACACTGGACTTGCAATGGTTAGTATACTTGATTTGCAATGGTTACCAGACTGGACTTGCAATCCAGACATTGCCAGTTCGATTTCCCGGCATGGCAGTTGAAAAAAAATGGACATGTTTCTTGACCCCGCTACTTCTGCACGCTGGGCAGTATACATGGGTACAACATAGTTAGGAAATTGGTAGGTCGCATGCGGTGGGGTAAAGTGTGGCTACTCGCATCCTCTTCCAAAATGTATGCCCATTGTGAAAGAGTAGACCAAACATACCCTTTAGAGTAGATAGTTGATATCCTTCCATCAGCAGTGGCATAAGCAAACCATTGGAGGGATACACCCTGCACTCCTTCGTTGCGTGGCTGATCAGGAAGGGAGGTGACACCCGAGAAAAATGTGCCTGTTTACTGATCACAAGAATGCAGTTTTGACTGTTTTGCCTGGCTTGTTCATGTTATTGCGAGTGTTGATGAATGCCTGTAACCCACTTTGAAGGTGCTGTTGATGGATCGCAGTACAGTATACAGATATCACCATGTGCATGACTCCCGAATCTGTTACAGGGTACAGGCTAGCCCACCAGATGGCAGTAAAGCAAATTGGTTTCTGATTGCTCGCCGGTGGTTTCTCAGGAACGGAAGAAGCTCTCAGCAGGTGCAGCGAATCGTCGGACATGTTGTCTAAAACGTCGGACATCACGCTGACCAATTTGACCGGATGACACAAGGGAGATAGCTATACAGCGCAACTGCGAAACCCTGTGCACTGGTTTCTGATCAATATGTTGAGGTGTATTAGAGCGATCCTGCCATATGTGTTGTCTCCAGGTGTTGTAGTTTTTTTTATACGGACTAGACAACCCAATGCAGGATTTTTTATGAAAAAGCCTCAACGCTTAATGAGAGTTGACTTTATAACAAAAAAAATGATTGTTGTGTCAATGCTGCTTCCAGGCTTTGTTCGACTGATCTGACACACAGAATTAACCACAATTTTGTAGTTTTAAAAATAACTATTTTAATTTGCGAAGGATATTCGCGTTCAAGCCCAACATCCGAGAGACATTATACGTTATTTTACATATTATGTGAGCATTGTGTGAACGTAACTTTTTTTAAGTAAAAAAAATATCTCAGTCTATAATGTGAAACTTTTAAAAGTCACGTCCAAAGGGCAATTGCACTCTCTGCATGCAATATGCAAATGTTGAATAAATTATATGTCTTGAGGCATTCATGTGACAAATAGATTCTTACGTTTTATGAGTTTTGGTACAAGTGAGGTTTTGGAAAGCGAAAATGTAAGAAAATGTAGATCTGTCTCCGCCCAACAAAAAGCAAACATACAAAACATACCAATTAAACAATTTCTGACAAGATTTGGCAACCCATTGTCAGAATAGAGGGAACGTAATGGCTAAACATAGAAAATTTGAATAAAACAAATAAATCCACAGATAAATGGATTTGTTAAATCTCCAAGATTAAATACTGCAACTTTTAATCCATTGACGAATGGGCCTTCTCAATCAATGCATTTCAATAGTTTTTGTTTAATCTCTAGGATTTGTTAATCTGTGACGTGTAATTCCATCCATTGATCTACAGGATTTATTAAATATTCATGTTTTGCAGCAAATAAATCAAATGGAAATGGGCAGCATGCATCACGAGAACGACTGAGGAGAGACAAAACTAACGACGGAGCGGAGACCGAGAGGAAGCTGGACAGAGAGCACCGACTTAAAGGAAGGAATGGACGCGAATGGGGGATGTGCTTGCCCTGCAGCGGGAAGTTACTGACTGACGACAACAACAATATAGTGAATTTCTGCAGTCACAAAAGCTTTAAGTCAAGATTTAACAACAATATCATTCTGGTAATTAAGTATTGCAACCTTGAATGGGTTTCAACTTCACAACGTCTCATCAGCAGGGTGTGGCATTTAAACACGGTTGGGTATCCCAATGTTATGGACAAGAGCCATGCTCTCTGACTCCTGTCTCTAATTTGAGTAAAGCAATAGCGACTAACGACTGATTCAGTACTCGGAGCGCCATACTTTTCTTTAATGCAAGGTTATACATAACATGAAGCGTTAATCATCCATCAATTAATGGTCAGTCTCAGTTTGCGACATTTCGGGGTTCAGAAGCAGCAAGCTTCGGCATCGTTTTGTCTACGGCATGGAATGGATGCAAGATGAATGCATCGCTGCTTGATGGATATTACCAACAATATATGTGATTTGAGGCTCGGGAAACCGCACCATCTTTGTTGATGAGCCAGATGGTGCACACGTTGTACATTCAGGGTTTGTGTGCAGCCCCTAATATAATGGTTATGATTGATCTAATGCATTGAAATGTAAAACAGTTCCCCCTGTTGGTTCTACTTAGCTTTTTTATATACATTAAATCAAAACGGGAGTTCTCAACCAGCCGGTCAGTGCAACTGTTAAGGGTCTGCAGCTCTCAATCAGAAGGTTATTCACTCAAATCTAAAGAAGCAGTCGATCCAGCCCTTCATCCATCTGGAAGTAAATAAAAAAGACGACCACTTTAAAGGAAGTCAATAAGAATGTGGATTTAGACCTCGGGGTTTTTTCCAACTGCTGCAGTTGAAGCACTGGGTCAGTTTTTAAAAATTCCTCACCTGTGTCCACCCAGCAGTTGAATTGGTTACACCACGGTTGATTGGAAAATCATGTGTCATGGGGTAAAGTGTGGGCACTTCCACTTCTCCCAAGATGTCTTACCAGCAAGAAAGATAAGTCCAAAATACCCTCCAAAGGAGGCCCTCTGGAGCTCTCTATAGTGTGGAGGCCCTTTTGCTAGTAGTGGCATAGAAAATAGTTACAGGGCTGCACCTTTACCTTTAAACAGAAGATGGATACCAACCAATGCCCATTCGAGCAGGAACCTTAAATTTGAGGAATGGAAAGCATTTCACAGGAAAGTATAAGAAGGTTTGATACGATTTAATTCTCGAAAATAATTAATGAAGACAAACTACTGAAGAAGTATTACTTTACACAAGCACGTTGCTACATTCTTGGCGATTTAGCAATACATATACATTGAAAAGTCAAATAGTCTCTACTCAAATGAGCACGGGATAGTGCCCACCTCCTTTGCCAGCAGTGGAAATTCCACATTCTAGCGACCAGTCTCGACATATGATCGCTGCTGCTGTCTTTCTACAGTGATAACCTTCATTTGAAGCTTTCGTGACTGCAGAAATCCATACTCTTCGGTTCTTTCGGTAAAGTCACGTAGGTATAAAATAAAATAAATCACGACGTTTCGGGCGCACCAAAAGCGTCATCATCAGCAGGCCATGCTTTCCCACCTGATGATGGATGCTTGTGTTGCGCCCGAACCGTCGTGGTTGATTTTATTTTATGCCTACGTGACTTTACCAAAAGAACCTAAGAGTATAGTGATACTCTTGTTTGGCCGATGGAGGGATAAAAAGCAATTTCTTGCCAACATTTTCTAAAAACTTAATTCGTTGTAAAAGTTAATACCTGCTTTAACTGATGGCTCTGGTGGGGTATGCTTGAAGGGTTGGTGGATCTGCGTGCAACACTCACCTGCAGGACAAGCAAGCTTTTGAATGATGCAGTGCAGAAAGTAGTTTTATGAAAGAGTAGCTGCGTGAATACGTTTTTCTATTATCCCATCGTATGTGAAAATTGCATCCAAGCAAAAAGTTATAAATATCATCCAACCCATATTAATTATAATATGTTGCAGCAACTATTCATTATTATGATAATTGGTTTTTTACCCTTCTATCTGGCAACAAAACTGACACCTTTTTTTACAAGGAGTCATGTTTGCATAGACCACAATACCTGCAGTCATAATGAAAAAAAAACATAACTCTGATAATGTGCATTGTCCTTGAAGTTGATTGGTCCACACCCGAGACAGCTTTCCTTAGAGCCTCGTCTCACATGGGTTGGACTCTAAGGAAAGCTGTCTCGGGTGTGGACCAATCAACTTCAAGGACAATGCACATTATCAGAGTTATGTTTTTTTTTGCATTATGACTGCAGGTATTGTGGTCTATGCAAACATGACTCCTTGTAAAAAAGGTGTCAGTTTTGTTGCCAGATAGAAGGGTAAAAAAACAATTATCATATTTTTTACTGGCAAATGAGGTTCCAATGGTATTCATTATTATGTTAGTCGATGCATCAATGTGTGTCATGCATGACATTCATGATGTATATGTAAATACAGGTAAATAACGTGTAGGAATGGTTTATTTTTTTACATTTTCTTGTTACAAAATCTTTCATAAACTTGCCATATCATTATAATTGCAACGTGAGCTCGCACAACTGGTTGGAGATACTCCATGCGATGTTCAAAAGAGAACACGTGATTTTACAGTCCCTTTGTAAATCCACTGCTTACTGGTGGTCACCCCATTCCCATGACGGCTACGGGGATTATTTAACCATACTTCGTCACACTAAGTCGTTCAGATTGGTGAAGGTCGTGGGGCTTTGTGGGCCCTGGACTTATTCGGATATTTCTCGGCACTGATGTTAGCCATGGCCGGGAATTGAACTCAGGTCGTCATGTTCGCAAAAGATACAATATGTATTAGACTAGAGTGTGGGTATATGACAAGCAATTCATGAGGAAATTGTAAAGAATGTAATTATAGTTATTATTGGATTCTGTCTCAGTGAGTGCAAGATAATTCGGTAGTTTTGCTTTTATATATTTATATATATACAGCCATAATCCTATTATCTCCTTTTTTTATAGAGGCATGCCGAACAAGTTGTCGCGGAAATCCCATTCACAATTTGCGTGCGCTTGTGCGAAAACACGGCGTCCTCATTGTTTGCAATGTGTGCGGAAATCCCATGCACAATTCGCGTGCGCTTCATCGTTTGCAAGGTTTTCTTCGCAGCCGCAATTGAAATGTGGTTCGGCACGGTCAACCTGTCCCTGCGCGTGGCGTTTGCGCTTGGCAAAACTGTCCCCACTACTCACCACAATTGTTTTAGAATCCAATTGAATCCCGAGGCATTCGCACATTTACACCCACCGCTGCATCGTTGGCACGACAACAAAAAACTGGGAAGAGTGTTTCTGTTTATATTTAATGTATTTTTACCGAAAAAAAACAAAGAGTATGGATCCTGGCAGTCACGAAAACTTCAAATCTAGAATTGTTTCTGTTTTGCTTAATTCGGACAAACAGCTGGCCTATAACCCTGTTATTGCTTCCCCCAACTATATTGCCTTAAATTGCCCCATTGAAATCGCGTGATGGCGAACGCACAATCTCACGAGCGATGATGGCTCGGTGCTCTCACACGGGGATTGAAAGCACCCCCAGCGAGCCACGTGGCCACCTCGACCCGGGTAGTTCGTGACTGATGGTCGCGCAATCATTCCAGGGATCGTGCAACCATATTTTATTTTCATTAAAGGTGTGTCAACACCACCCTCCCCCTTCCCCACCTCCGGCTTGGGAGGTCAAACTTAACAATTATACTTTCACTCAAAGTTGCCGCATTGTGGCGGAGAATACGAAAAGTAGTTCAACACGTAGGCTTTCGCGACCAACATTATCCATTATCCATAATAAAGGTTGTTGGGTTAGATCGCGTAAATATAAATGTGTCGTTAAACCCACCACCACCTGACACAGCCAATATTTGTCACGTGAACAAAATCGTTACTAATTGGATGTGTCGGGTGGTGGCGAGCTTGACGGCACATTTATATTTCGGCGATCTAACCCAAAAAAACGATTTTATGGGGAATACACAGAGCGGCACGTATCCAACGGGCTCCTCGTTTCTCTCCTCCTGCGTACCTTTCAGAATGAGTAATTCCATTCACGGCGTGGGACCCTCGCAGGGAGGAGTAAAAACGGAATTTGCAGGTCAGCATGCGAATAAAAGGCAGAGCATTTTTTTTTTACTTGCAAATCTACTTGCACCTGGAACGTCCTTTGAGTTGTGCAAAGCTGAGGAGAAAACATGTTCACATTTTGTACTGGAGATGTACGTATGTTGAACTTATTTCACACTCTACGTAGCCAACCGTGCTAATCTGAGGTATGTAGATGAAGTGGTCTCAAGGACCAAAGAAAAGCATGTATTATGGTCCGAATGTATGGTGGGACAAACATGAACTTTACCTGTGTGTATAACCAACACGACCCATACACTGATGTCAATGGTGGTTCATGTTAACATTTATGGTGCCGAAAGCCATGGTAATCAATGTCAAAACAAGTTCATGTTATTTGTGAATTGGACATTTTGCAGTTAAAAAATCTAAACATTTGTAAAAGTAATCATTAAATACGTAGTTTGCATTTCAGAAATTAATATTTTAATATATATTTCTGAAAACAATTACAGCAGCAGATACGTTTACATAGCAGACGATGTTTTCACTAAGTCCATGTAACATTGGTCAACAAGTCTCACAAATGAAAAAGCCAAAGATCCCCCGTATAGCCTTAACAGACTGTTGGGGCAAGTGCTGTTAGCGAGCACCAATGAAAGTCGGCACGGCACACGAGGGGGTCGGTGACCAGCACCACGCCTGGCTTCCTTTGTCTTCTCAGTAGCGATGTTAACATATCACACCAGCTACTCATTTGAGGCTGAGTCGACTTACGGAAGGCCCAGAGACCGGTTCAAATAATTGTCACTGGTGTTAGCTGTCAGGGTTTGTAGCGCAGTGCGCTAACCGCTATACTACCGCTCATGTGTTTCACACACGCACACATACACGTTAAACTAATCTCGTGTGAACGCTAAACAAACATTTAAAATAAGCAAAGTCAAGTCAATAAACAGTCAATTTAAACGTGACGCACATTCGATTTTTCTGTGGCATGAGCGCACTGTGCAAATGCACCAAAACAATCACGTTATCAATTTAGCGCGCGGTTTTCTGCAGCTCTTAGGATTCGTTTTCAGATGCTTCCACTGGCTAGAGATTAATTTGCATGATCGCCGTTCTTTTCGACAAGCTGTGCTTTTGATGACGCCTCCAACAGTTTCTTTGCATTGCTGAGGACTCTTTCTGTGCGCTTAGATGACCCAGGTTTCCCTTCGAAGTGGGTGTGATTCTCAATTATATTCCCGACTGATTTGAATCGATTGGCCTTTGGCAGGTTAGTGGCGGCATTCACTTGCTGCACGGAGGCTCTCGTCGCTTCAGAAACCTGTCTGAGACCCGCTCGCTCTATCTCCGATTTGCAACGAGATGGGGATGCGTCAGATATATGCGCACCCTCGCGGGGTGCGGCTGCGTTATTTACGCAAACTTTTACGTTCTTCCGTGGTTCCCGAAATCTAATTTCACGCGCTGTTTTACCGCCCGGCGAAAACTCAGGCCCCGACTTCTGCGGGAGAAAGTGACTTTTGCTCGCTGGCATCAATTCGGCGCCGAGGCAACGCTTGTTTTGAAAAATCGTCTCTTCCTTTGGGACAACCAACAAGGCCTTTTCTTTACGTTTCATTTCTTCCATCGTGTCCAAAACTAATGGAGCCAGAGTCCTTCGCTGTGCATGGAATGCTTTTGACAAGTCGCTCCCGGGCATGTGATTCCCCGGTCGAGAAACGTCGACCTTGTATCCGACAGCAATTTTTTCAAGCTGGGACTTTTTCACGTCATCTGGGAGGTCCAGTGGAGCCAGCTTTACGGGCTTTCGTATAAACTTCTCATCACTGTGGTCTTTCTCCTTCCTGATAGGCTTTTCAATGTCAGGTCTGTCAATAGTCTCTGTTATTGTAACAATTGGGGGCGGCACAAGATTTCGCTTTGATAAACCTCTGCAGTCCTCCTGATTGCTTCTTTCGGTTTGGGATTTCTTTGCAGCTGCGACGGTAAAAGGGGGCTTTTGTTTAGGGTTCGGTAAGGACAATAAGGCGTCTTCATTCATTTGGGACGCTCTAGGCATTTCCTTCTGAAACAAAATCACACAAGTTGAAGGTTATTATTATCATTGCACACTTGCATCCAGTCGCCTCATTCACTCCACCACTGGCTAACATGCACAGGCATGCACGCACACATACGTTTATAATGTGCGAAAAGGAAACAGGCTGCTTCAAATTTGAAAGTGATTTTTTTTAAGCGAGAACCAACGATTAAATGAAGGGAGCATTTTTTCTGAGAGCAACATCAATAAAGCTTGTCATCTTCATTTCATTTGGCCATCATCACCATTATTGCAAGCCAAGTCAGCCCCCATTATGGCAGAGCCACGTGTCTCCTCCTCCAATAAACTTTTCAAAGTTCCAGTCACTTTTGCCAAGAAGCTTGGCTCGAGATGCCAACATAATCAACACAAGCAGCCAACACCACGAACAAAGTTTAAAGCATTTTTAAATAGCAGCACTACTTACCGAGGTGTTTAACTGTTGGCTCACGATGTCTCATTTAGTCTGATTGAAATGGTTTATGATTAAATATTGTGTACAAAGTATTTTACAATCGTTTTGCTGGTGTTTCTTTTGGTAATAATGTGCTGTTTTTTATTAATATATATTAAGTAAAATGTTGCTTACATTATATTTAGGTCATTTATTTCCTTCAGATTATGACCAATAGTAAGAATTTAGGAGATTCAAATGACATGTTTTGTTGTTGCTGCTCAATGACCTTCACATTCTTTTGACGAAGGGCAATCAACCAATATGTTGAGGTGTTTTTTTTCACTCGGTGACAGAAGATTAATTATTATTTCCAAGCAACCTTTTACCCATTGAATACTTATTTCATAAACCAAGTCAAAAGTAAAAATGTCTCGTCACTCAAAATATTGATGTAGCCTTAATCTTTGTTGGTGGACCTGAGCCAATTGTGGAAATTCCACATTGTGGAGACCAATGATTTTACAGAATGACCAATGATGACATCCTACAGAAGTGGTAGATATTTTATCAACCCAAGAACAATGATGGGCTGATTCCACCCCTCAACAGGAATTGAACTCATATATTTATGACGTTGGTCTTTATTTTTATAAGTATGTTTTATGATTGGAATTGGTGCTTGTTATTGAATTATGCACGACCAATTTTTTTAGCTTATTTTAGCCATGGTCCTTATTATAAATAAGTATTGTAATAAGGATCACGCTCCCTATTATAAATACACAGCATCTAGAGGGGCCATGTAGACCTAATTTTAATGTAGGCCCTTCTTGGGCCTACATGTATATTGTTGTGTTTTACAAATTTTATTTAAAAAAAGGTCACGACCTCTGTTTGAAAATAAAGTGTCAATCCACTCAGCTCTTAAATTTTTGTACAGTCGTGGACAAAGGTGATATTTAGTACGTGGAGGTGAGCTTGCTTCATCCAAGCTGACAGTGAATCCCCTTGCTTAAGATTATATTTTCATGTTTTTAAGCTCTGCTTCACACTGCCAGCTATTTTTTTCTGGATGCTACCAAGTGTCATTCATTATAACAAATAATACAAAAGAAGCACAGTAACCAACAATATCGGGAAAGAATGTCACTTTACACGCAATATTAATACATATTTGGGTAGAAATGTATTGGGGGTTCAAAGGTACGTTGCATGTTCTTTGTAGTTATTTCATGGATACTTTCGTATTCGTTGTTGCCATTATGGTTATTTTATCCACGAATTAATAAATCAGGAACTGGCAACGCACAATCTTTAGCTTGTTAGCCAGTATTCCTCTGGTACTCTTGACGAAATGCCTGCAGCATTTGAATGATGTTACAGCCGTGTAAAGCTTCCGTGGTAATGAGCCAAATGGCAAGGTTCATCTTGATGCGTGGGAAGCCATAGCATTCGCTTACAGAGCGCATCGTGGTTCCAGTCAAGCGAATGCTTGTAAATCCGCAGACACAACAACAGGCTCGATGTTGAAAACGACCTACTTATCACCATCGTCAAGCAAACAAAAAACAGTATGAGACTTGAATTCATACAGAAAAGCCTCTTTAGTTTCGATGCTTTTTTTTCCAGGAGGGATTTATTTGGGATTTTAAGCCAAATTGATATTGAGCATTTCGTTATTTGCGCAAGGAAACTAGCGAACCCGAATACAATCAAGCAATTAATTATTAAATTAATAAAATTCATGTTTGTATGTAACGCAAGGCAAAGGTGCAGACCTGCAGTGTCTGCTGGCGGAATGATCTTCAAGCCCTGTCGGTGATGCAGAACGTGGCCTACCTCGCCCACTCTTATCGGACGTCTTGGAAGATGTGGCGGTACCCACACTTTACCCCACCGCACACGACCTGCTGATCAACTCACTGTGGTGTATATTTATACTGCATGTAAGGCTTACACTATAATAATATCGCTCACAATTCCATATGCGGTAAATGGATCAGCAACCTATTTTCTCTACTGCCAACTTGTACTGGAGGTAGGTTTACCATGTCTAAGATGATGCCTAACACGGGCTACTGACCCAAAATGATGCACCTTCATATCCACACTAAATATTTAATCATGAACACTGCCATATTACCATAGACATCTGTATCTGTATTCTATTGTAAAAAAATAATTAATGACAAAAAACATGGTGGGTGGTTTTGATTTGTGCACGTGCACCAGTGCAAGCAGAGTCACTTAAGCTTATGATGAAATGTTTGAAAATATTTTTACTTAGAAATTATTGTTATATATTAAAACTATTACTATATGTGCTCTAGTGGTATCTAAATTAATTGATTTTTTTACTTATACCACCTAGTCCATAACGGTGCCTTGTGCGTGTTGAACTTTTTTCGCACGGTATGTGGCCAACCGTGATAATCGGAGGTGCAGTGCCCAATAAACCCTCCACACATCGGTTATGCACTGGGCTGTAGGAAGAGATATTGACTTCTGCATGGACGCACCGCCCAGTCCTTGATTATATTGTGCCTGACCTCAGTAAGTCTCTAATGAGATACCTGGAGTAAATAAGGAAACAGGACTGTGTATAATGATGTTGTCGTTGCAATGCAGGTAATAGATTATTTTTTTATGCATTTTGTACAGCAACTGCAAAAGTCAAGCGCTGGGCATAGAACATATGATCCAAGAGAACCAATGTCTTCCCAGTTTGTACAAACACCCCAATATAGGACCGCAGATCTTGGGCAATTGTTGGCGCTGGTCCTGGCTGCCTTCCCGCTTGTCTGTGATTTCCTGCACCTCTGAAGCATTTTTTTTTTATCTCGCTGTAGATGCAAATTAAAGTGTCAATGTTACAAATTTGAAGTCTACTTAAGCTTCGGCGGCTATGTAAAAGAAAGATAGAACAGTGGGTTTACAGATTCAACATAATATCTGTAATCGATGTCTTTCACACTTAACAAAAATCATTGACTAAGCGTCTGCATCAAAGTTTTTTTTATAGATAATGTGGCATGGAAGGTACTAACTCAATCCTGAAAAATAAGGAATGCTAAATTATGTTTGTTAAGCTATTTACACGACTAGATACCAAACTATATTAAATGTTACATTCGAAAATAAGATACAATACATTAAACAAGACAAACAATAAAAAAATGCATGTTTTCCCTCATGTAATTTTACTTATTATCGTTCTATTTAAATATAAAAATCCCAAAATACATGCATTACAATAGGTCAACAATTTAAGGTCAGAGATACAGGGGGCTGGGGTTGAGACAAGCAAAGAGGCAGAGACTGTAAGTACACGCATGCAGAATGACCAAGCAGCTGACCCCCATGAATTTAGCAGTCTTTTGTCTGAGAGGAAGAACAATTTAATGGTAAAAGTTCCAAATTGAAAGGGGATATTTTTGACATATAAAAATCATGTTGAACGTTCACCCCAAAAAAACCTGTATTTTAATACATTGTACTCAGTATCACAGTGGTGCAAAAACATCCAACAATATTAAATAAGACTGGATTATGAATACAGCCCTATGCGAAAATAGTCAAGGGACTTACTGTGCCATCATGCGGTCTTGCGCAAGTCACCTGTTGTGTTCTTTTCATCGCTGTCACAAACAACACGGGCCTGCCAGAAGCAGGCCGTCGCATTCATTCGACAAACCCCCGAGGTTTCCGTGCAGTGCCCATTTAAATGCCCCAATGTAATGCGATTATAAGTTTAACTAGGATTTGCAAGCACGTGACCGCGTAAGCGTGGGATTTGCTGTACCAGTGGTAACTACCCGCATTGTCGCTAAGAGAAATTACAAAGATGTGTCTTTGACATGCCCTTTTGAGGAAAATGTCAGTATTACTTATAAAGAATAAGATAACATTGTAAAAAAACACTAATTTTCATACCATAGTTCGTCTATGCTACAGTTATTTTATTTTGTTCTGAGGGAAGCAGTGGTGCAGTGGTTAGCATACTTCGCTGTGGACATCATAATCTTAGTTCGATTCCTGACCATGACTAACATCAGTGGCGAGTAGTTACTGAACCTCTCCTGCAGTCCTGCTCCATCTCCCTTCATACATCTGCAATGACCAGCGGTGAAGTATGGTCACATAACCTCTCATAACCAACATAGCATGGGCAGGTTTTTATCTAGCAGTGGATTGACAAAGGATTGTACATTATCATTGTAACTAGAATATGTGTTATTTCATTAAATCCTTAACCTTCAATAGATTTATACTTTGTCTGCGTGTGTGTATTTCATATGTGTGGAGTGGTCACGCAGTGGTCAGCGCGCTGCGCTATGAACCCCGTGACACAAGTTTAATTCCTGCTTACAGCCACCAGCATCAGCGACGTTTATTTCAACCAGTCCTGGGCCTCCCCCAGGTCGACTCAGCCTTAAATGAGTACCTTGTGCGGTGTGTAAACATCGCCACTCAGGAGACAAAGGTGGTACTGACCGCCCACCATCTCGTGTGCCATGCTGGCCTTCAAAGGTGCTCACTAACTGCACTTGCCCCAAAGGTCTGCCAAGGCAATTAAAAGGAAACCTTTGTCTTGTATTTCATGTCGGTAGCCACATTTTTCCATCCTCTCGTGAGCTGTATTTAACATGCACAGCCTGCCTCCTTTACACACGCAGATTGCATTGACTGACACACCACCCATGACCCACAATTAGTTCTGTTAAAAAATCTGCAGAGGAACAAGTTATCTTTAATTAAACTCGACTGCTTTTCCTCATTCCACATCAATAACATTTAATTTTCTTTTCTTAAAACAGACAACCAATCGTTCTGTGGTGTATGTTACTGATCACGGCATTGTTGTGGCTTAACTTGCCCGATTACGTTTGTGAGCGTACAGAGAATGCGTGGAATGAAAGATAAAAACGCGCTATGTGGGAGTAACAATGCAAAGTTACTTGAGATGCTGCGGTTAAATATTAATCCCAGTAAATGCTTCAGTTGGAGCCTGGAGTTGAGAAGAGGCGTTTAATAATGCAGTTGCAACGATACTCAGTGTGCATGTTCTTGCAGCGTATTTACAGAGTTAAGGCAACAGAGGGCAACACAAGCGTATGTTTCTTTAAAGGAAAATGGATAACCATAATCAGAACAAATAAATATACAAGTCCGGGTATGCAGAATAGATGTATATTCTGTTATATACTGGGACAGTGGTTAGGAGCACTTGGGATACAATCAGGATATTGCAGACTCAAATCAAGGTCAGGGAGTCGGCTCAACCTACTAAGCCCTTAGGGTGAGTATCTCTTAGTGGGTCTGATTTATTCTGGTCCTCGCCATGGGAATGTAGAATGTTCACCACTGGCTGCAGGTCACCCACCCATGCGGATGGATGTCTTACATTATGATACTGTTTAGAGCGGTACGATCCCTCGGTTTATTTGGGGGGGGGGGGGGATTAAACAGTGCACAGTGATATTGATTTGATAAAAATTGGAAACAAATTGTGGAACTGCAGCCAAAGGGGTGAATGCACCCAAGGGCATGACCACCGATGGGAATGAAGCGACGAGATCAGTTAATTTGAGCGAGCGAGGCGTATTGTGGCATCGCAGGACCAAGAGGGTCGGTGAGACCGTGGGGGTGCCTGCATCAAGCAGTGGATAGACGATCTTCTTGGTTCTTTCGGTAAAGACCTTTCGGCCACAACGCAAGCAGCTGCGACGTTTCGACCACAACGCAAGCAGCTGCTTACGTTGTGGCCGAAACCTCGTGAGAATTATTTTATTATGTTTTATTTTTATTATTTTATTTTTTATTATTTCCATTCTACGTGACTTTACCGAAAGAACCAAGAAGATGAATTCCTGCAGTCACGAAAGCTTTAAATCGAAATTTGGATAGACGATGTTTGATGACGATGAGGAGGATGATATGAATATGCGTGTTATACACAGTTGTTAAAACAATCGGTAACATTTTAACTGCGCAATGTCTTGTTCACGCCACTGCTGGAAGAAGGGCCTCTCCACTAGAGGGAGCGCTAGCGAGTCCCCTCTGGAGGAGATTTGGCCTACTCTTCTACGCTGGCCAGAAGTCTTGGAAGAGGTGGGAGTAACTTACACTTCACTCCATCACACACGACCTGACGATCTGTTGTGCACCCATACATACTGCTGGGTGGGACAGAGGCGTTGAGATGAAGAAACCTGTGCCACTGTTACAGCTCGACGATCAAACCGGTGACCTCTGCATTGCAGGTCCGTGTGCTATTATTGAAGATGCAACTCAGAGTGCACGATAACTATTATCTAAAAGCAAGCTACTTCGTCGAAAAATGTAGGTTTCTGTTACAGACAAGAGGGTTTCGATGCACATCTGAGTGTCTCAGTTGCAACACGATTGACGCAGGCCGACTGCCAGTGCACACGGTGCTTTGACAGGACGCGACAATTGTGATGCTAGACGAGAGCACCGCATTCCGACAAATGGGCAAGGGGCACCACAGACCTTGTCACAATGAAGCCCATCAAGGGGTAAAACAAATAAATCGTTATCCATCCATAAAGACATCGTCCAAGTTGAAGGTGCATGACATGTACGCAATGGGGAGAGCACACGAGGATCTGCCAAGAGTCGTCGCGTTGCTTTTTGTGTCACTTTACACCGTCTCGCGAGCAAAAATGTTCACGGTGAATTTTTGTTGGGAAGTTGAGACGAGATGCATCCTTTGCAAGACTCTTTTTTTAGGAGGATCGTGAATTTAGATGTTTGGTCAACACGATTATTTTTCTTGACTTCAAGCTTTCGTGATTGCAAGAATTCATATTCTTTGGGTCTTTCTACATGGCATTACCGAAAGACCCAAAGAATACGATTATTTCTGTATATATTCATATGAAGGAAGAAAACAAAATACATAGTAAACTAAAATAAAAAAAAAACTCGCGTTTGAATGACGAATACTCAAAGATTTGCACGGACAGGTCACAAACTGTACTGCCATCTCCTAGCCACTTCACGGTTCAGCGATTTTGGAAGGCTCACTTGCATTCTGACCTCCATCTCCAAAGTGCTGAATTGCAGTTGCGCACCGCTGCCTGTTGCCTGAATTCAGTATAAAAGGTAAAGGTGCAGCCCTGCAATGTTTTGCTCACAGTTCATGTTAGTTGAAAGGTCTAAACTAGAGGGAGCTCCGAACATGATATTTTTGACCAACTAGTCCACACTGGCCAGATGTTTTTGAATACATGTGAGTCGTATCTGTAAATAATGAGAAAACCACACCATCACAAAATAAAACGTGCAGGCCGTAAAACCATACGTTTCAAACGAGCAAGCAGAAATGTATACACGAAGCAAAAAACATCAGCATAAAGAACTGCACTGTTGTCCTCTTGTCTACGATTAACATCAAAATATGTTTGAGCAAATGCGACTCGCTGATAGGCATCGGTGAGACAAAGACGCCTGTAGACGCGTTTCATTCTCATTGGGACTCATCAGTGCAGCATAGTCACCAATGCTCAACGCAGCAACGTCTGCCTCTGTGCACTATACATGTGGAATTCCAACTTCTACAATTTGGGGCCCATTATCTGTGTCCAATTCCAACAATAATAACGTCTGCAAATGACAAGACACTGAAATTCAAAATCGGTCCGGATTATGGTAATATTAAACTATTGCTACAATACATGGCCGTGTAGCTGATTAAATGTGTGCAAAAAAACGCTTCATAGGAGGAAAAATAGATGTGGGATGGAGGCGAGTTGTCAGCTTATTTGGTTTGTCATTCTCCACAATGACACTCGTGATTACCGTATTTCGTGTAATGTATCAAATAATTTCGCTTTGAACTAGGACCCATGTCGAACAGAGAGGATCCATGCCAATGTCTCATTTGCTGACGAGACAATCGTTCGCCGTCAGTACGTTTCTTTAGATTTTACGTTGAAGTCTTTGACATTTTAAAGTGAATCTCAAAAATCTTAAACATGATCTGATGTGACCTGCGCACATTTTTCAGAAGCTCGCCAAGTTTTAATTACTGGTTGCGAAGATGTTTTTTTCTCTTCTTTTTCTCATTTTAAACTGATAATTGCTGTCATTGCAGTGGCAGTATGCCCATGCTCGTTGCGCTGAGCGCATGCACATTGCTGCCTTTCTGCTCGGCACGCCTGGCACTGATCACCCCCCGCCCCGCGCAGCTAGCGGAGGACTGTCGCTCGCCACCATTATGCGAGTCGCACTTTCTCTCACCTTTTTTTTCTGTCGCCCCTAATGGAAATGCTTAGATTTCAAGTAAAGAACTGCGCGTGAGAGCAATTTTGAATGTTCACGTATGGCAAATAGAAGTCCAAAGATTGTTTGTTTGTTATAATCGTTATATTTGAAGGCCATATGTGGACGCTATATATATATGCACACATAAACCGAATATAGGAACATCTCTCTGCAGAAGAAACTTAACATGTATGGAAATGGGAAATTAAATTGTATATTTTTTACCAAGCGAGTGCGATTGTTATCAAGGCTTTATTTTCAGAAACATAGTTGTTTATCTTAGTTCGTTTTGGAATTAAAGGATTTGGCATTTTTGTGTAATATTTAAGAACATCAGTGACAGCCTGAAGATATAGATCATCAGTGGCAGCCAACATGTGGATGGAAATAAGTAAAGCTGTATTGCTGAAAAGCACAAACCTTTATTCATCATCAAAATAACATGACACATGATACATGTACACTGTGTATGTGTAGTGTCAGTGATTCGGAGACGAAGTTTGTAGGAGGCACCTTCTTTTATTTATGACATTCACGGTCTCGCCTGCACACTCTTCACAGTCGCTTCGCCTAGCCTGTACACAACGCGAGCCGTCTAACATTGACGGCGCTGACGGAGACAGCCAACAACTATCTGGCCACGCAATGTCAAGTGAAGACGGCAGCGACGACGGCGACGAGACGACAGCCACGACGAGACGAGTCCAATCCCAGAACCGGCAGCCCTGAGCCCCCGCTCTCGGCTCCTTTTATGCTACCAGCGCGGCCTGGCTCCACCCTGGCCGCGCCTCCCTTCTCGAACCTGCTAGCAGGTTCCAGGGGCCACCAGACGGGGCCCTCCGTGACCCTTGCCCCAGTTACTCTGCCCTGCCAACACGCCCGTGCACACCCTCACCGGCGTGTGTGCCGTCTGTCCACCACAGTTGCTGCTGTTGTCCACCAGCCAGCGCTGTTACGCTACATATGTATTATACATGCACATGCATGTATACATTCTCATAAAAGCGATTCGTTTTACATATTTAAAATGATACTGTCATAAGCATATCATTTCCAGGTGATACATTGATGGACATCAGCCAAATCACTATGCAATTTATAGAAATATGTAAAATATATTGTGTACATATATGCTGGCTAAGCGTTCCTCATGTAAAGTGATATTACGTGGGATTTTTACATTATGCACAATGAGAAATATTAAAAGGCAAGTTTCCAAAAGTGTAGCTCTTTTATTGGATTCTCAGCAAAAATGCATTTGCATTCAGGAAGAGGGGTGAAGTATTGGGCATGATCTCTTGCATGGGTCCTGAGCAAGCACTTCCGAGATCCAGGATCCAAGCCTGCGGGTGTACAAGTGAAACATTAATATCGCCGCTTTGATAAAGACGGATTCTATCTGCCGTGCATGGTTTCGTATTAGCCCGGCCATTATACATACACGTACAGGCTGCCGAATGTTAACCATCAGTAAGCATACTTGAAACGATTTCAAGTATCCCAATGCTCGAACAATTATTTACCGGAGCTCTTCTTGCCAATGGCTGTGAGCCAGTGGTGGAGACTCCACTATCCATTGATGGGAGCCAGACTCTCCATTAGACAATTAGGGTATAACTTCCTACCAACTTCATGGAGACTCAGCAAATCTGATGCTCTGCCATATTACTGGATGGCAAATTGGCATTTGACTAAATACTATTTGTTTACAATCATATGCAGATCAGTTTCCGGTCTGTCTCTGTAGATACTGGAGAAGACACTGAGAAAAAAATCCTGAAGGGCTGTTCAAACTCCAGCACTCACGGGGGACAACACAGTGCAACGTTTCATTTCTTTTTACAATGCAGCATGTGCATACAATGTGCAACGGCTTAATTTTTGCTTTAAAATAGATTGGTAAGCATGATAAGGCTGAGGGGCACGAGGATTGCAATTTGGTTTTTCTGCAGGGTGGGAAATTGCACCTGATGCCAAGACCGAGCTCGATTGATCATCACCATAATTGGAAATCGTGAAAGAGAAATACAATACAAGGCCTCTGATTCACGTCTTGGCAGTACTTACTGACAACCACCACAATTGGTAATTGGGTAGTATTTTTGCCCACCATGCAGGGAAGTGTCTTTATTGCAGTGGAATTACTTTATTAATGGTCAGTAAAGCCCTTCGTCAGCAGAAAATCTTGTTTACTGCTAAATATATCCGATTATGGGATGTGCATCAAATATAAAAATCACTGAAATAGAGGAAAGAATGTCAACTTAATGATTAATTCCGACACAAATCTTTCTGAAGAGGACAGTGGCTGACAAGTTAGTATATGTTCCCATGATACGCATTTTATTGCGTTGTACATGTTTATTTATTATATTTTTTTTTTATAACAGCAGACACTTTGGTTAGCATGTGCGGCATGGGGCAACGAGGCGAGGTATATTCACGCAAATGGTAATTTTCATTTGGAGAGGAGGAAATGTATACTATTTCGCTGCCAGATGCAGTCATCCCCTAATTGTAAAATGAACCAGAACAACACGACAAAATCTATTTGACGTCACAAATAAAAGGAAAAGGCTGAATCATGTGTTTATGGGTCAAACAATTTATTGACTTCAAATAGGCTGCCATTGCACCGCATATGCATTTTCTGCAAGGCATAATTAAGAAGTTGGTATATTTGCTGGAAATTACGTTTGGAAAATTTCATCAGCTACTTTGCAGTAACAAAAAAACGGCATAAATTACATTGCAATACCACGTATTTAATAATGGGAAACATGTTAAACTAATGAACTGTGAACATATGTGAGGTAAATGTTTTCATCAGTAACATATTTCAGCTACACGTGTAACAATTATAATATTTTTCTTCCTTCGTGAATATTGATGCATGATGCAGGATACACAAGTCTTCAGGTCAGGCTACTATTGTATTGTCATTATTACTGTTCTTACGATTATTTAGAAGTTAAAATGAAACGTATTGTAGCCACTCATACAAACAGGCTGTTGAAATTGCTACCTCTGTAAATGTGCTTATATTTACATTGAAATATACCCTGAATATGTGTATACAGTGAGGGAAACAAGTATTTGATCCCCTGCTGATTTTGTACGTTTGCCCACTGACAAAGAAATGATCAGTCTATAATTTTAATGGTAGGTTTATTTGAACAGTGAGAGACAGAATAACAACAAAAAAATCCAGAAAAACGCATGTCAAAAATGTTATAAATTGATTTGCATTTTAATGAGGGAAATAAGTATTTGACCCCTCTGCAAAACATGACTTAGTACTTGGTGGCAAAACCCTTGTTGGCAATCACAGAGGTCAGACGTTTATTGTAGTTGGCCACCAGGTATGCACACATCTCAGGAGGGATTTTGTCCCACTCCTCTTTGCAGATCTTCTCCAAGTCATTAGGGTTTCGAGACTGACTGAGATGTGTGAAAACCTGGTGGCCAACTGCAATAAACGTCTGACCTCTGTGATTGCCAACAAGGGTTTTGCCACCAAGTACTAAGTCATGTTTTGCAGAGGGGTCAAATACTTATTTCCATCATTAAAATGCAAATCAATTTATTACATTTTGGACATGCGTTTTTCTGGATTTTTGTTGTTGTTATTCTGTCTCTCACTGTTCAAATAAACCTACCATTAAAATTATAGACTGATCATTTATTTGTCAGTGGGCAAACGTACAAAATCAGCAGAGGATCAAATACTTTCCCCCCTCACTGTATGTGCACAGTGTATGCACACATATACCCTCAGCCTCAAATGAGTACCTGGTGTTACGTGTGAGCATGGCCACTAGGGAGACAAAGGCGACCGGGCGTGGTGTTGGCCACCCACCCCCTCGTGTGCCGTGCTGGCCTTTATAGGTGCTCACTAACAGCACTTGCCCCAACAGTCTGTTAAGGCTACACGGGGGATCAAAGAAAACAAAGCAGTCTATGCACATGGGGAGTGGTTGTGTAGTGGTTCGCGGTGACCAGAGTTCGATTCTCGCTCACGGCCAACACCAGTGACGATTATCTGAACTGGTCCTGGTCCTCCCCTAAGTCGACTCAGCCTCAAATGAGTACCTGGTGCGGTCGGGCGTGGTGCTGGCCACTCACCCCTTCGTGTGCCGTGCCAGCCTTCATAGGTGGTCGCTAACAGCACTTACCCCAACAGTCTGTGCAGGCTATACGGAGGATCTGTGTCTTTGTTTCCACTGTGTGTATGCACACGTGTGTACGTGTGTGGCACAGTAAGGGGCACAGGTGGTGCATCAGCAAGTAATCTCAGTCAGGCAACCCATGGCACCTGAATCTGTCCCGTGACCTCCTTAACGTGCACGTCGCCTGGCACATGCGTCGTGGTGACATCACTGTCACTTAGTGGCGAATGACTGTTGTTGTTGTTGTATGTGGAAAGCAGTGGTATAGTGATTTAACACCCTGTTCTTGCAATCCCAGCGACCTGTGTTCAATTCCTGCGAACAAACAACGCTCTGAAGTGTTGTTCATTCAACTAAGCTCGACTTCCCCTCGGTTAACTCGGCTTAAAACGTGTACGTGGTGTGGTGTGTAAACATCAGCACTGGGAAGATGAAGGTGGCCTGACGTGGTGTCGGCCACGCAATCCCCTTGTGTGCCGTAACCAGCCATAATATAGGTGCTCGCTAAAAGCACTAACTTGCCCCTCAGATCTTGTTATTGTGTGTTTACAAGGCCACCGAGAAGGAAGTACCATGACATTTGTCCCAAGGCCGATGTCGTTCAGGGTCCAACAGGGTCAAAACGAGCGAGGCAAATGTATTGTCAGGCACGTGTAGTTACTGGGAGTCGCTGGAGGCCTGCATGCATGCACACGCCTGGAGAAGCACTGCATAAAAGCTACATTTGCATTCTTTAACCCTAAATGCTTTTCCATTGGACCACTTCATCGCATAAGTTGGTGTAATTGTTCTGATGCTTAAAAAGTCATGTTAAAACAATCACGTTTGTGCCTCGGATTTCCATTTCTCTTTCAAGCTCAAAGTCAATCAATTAGGGGCTACAGAAATAGCTGCTGGAGACGCAAAACCTGTCGACATCCAGGCAAGATGATGTGCTAATGTTCTGGCAGGTAATTAGGCGGTGCACTTCGCATGATTTATGCATTCGATGGATTGATTCTGCGTCATTTAAAGCTGTTATTTTTCAATCAACGAATGAATCCTGCAATAAGTTTTGTGGAGAGGCTTTAGTTTAACAACAGATCAATGCACGGTTGATTCAATTAGGCCGTAAAATCCATGGGAAACATTTTTCAGCAATGCCCAAAGCTACCTCGACGCACCTATTCCCAGCACACCTCATTTGATGGATCCCTACAAGGATTTTGTAGCAAACATGCAGCACACACATGGCTTGTTTATATCCCCTTGGGGGAGGCTATATTTAAAACAAGCTGTTTGTTTCAGTTCTATGTTGTTGTACATCTGATTCAAGCTGTTAAATGATCTCCGTTTCGCTCCTTAAAAGTCGCCGCGTTCTTTTTTTTTTACCTTTTATGTATGTTTTTTATGTTTAGAATAATACGCCAATTATTGTCCTAGATATCAACGTACCATTGCGACAGCTTGCCTTGAACATGCCGTTGCTGTACAGTATATAAATGATGGACGTTTTACCTACACGATCAAGCCCCATAAAGAAACCGATAATTATTAATGTAGCAGAGGTCGTTTTGTTCATTTCATAAAATATTTTTTCAGGTGTAATGTATCATTGAATTGAATTGATGAATTTTTGTTTCATTAATGAATGATATTCCGTATTCTCGAATTGTCATGGAATGCTGTCATATTAGCACATGGCAATAACATGTAAAAATAACCCAGACATTTATCATCTGTGATTTATACACTACAGACATTGTTCAATTGTTTACATATTTTTCTAATCTGCTTCATAATCTCATGTTGTATTCAATTTATGTTACGTATGAGAAAAATTAAGTAGAAATGGACTTTTGCCTATAAAATTTCTGTAAAAATCTGTAAGTGACCCATCTGAACAGAACAATAGACTTGGGAAACCATCAGCATATCCTAATGAAGTGCACTGTGGTCCTTCTGTTTTATAACACAATAAACAATAATTTACTCTCCTGACGAATATTGGTAACTATACTGTACTGATGAGTCCTACTGAGAAGGAAAACTGGTCCACAGTTGTCTATCACTACATTACTGCAGTTATCAGTTGGTCACAATTGTTAAAATTTATTTTGATGGTAATATCAGACAAAGGACCAGAATGTGCTTCTTCAGGAAATGTGTTTTACCCATATTTTTCTGCAAGAGCTTATGAATTCGTTTTTTTATTTAACGTGTTTTTTTTTGCACTTGATGGGCCGCCCTTATTTAGATGGCTGTATCCTGCCAATGACAAGATAAACTGCATTTGTGTAATAGGACTGACTCCACTGATTAGACCCAAAAAGTCGACACCTGTCGAGACTGTATGTATTTAAACATATGATGTGTTCAAACGTGATTCTGAAACGCCCATAGGCTGATGTATCAGATATACATCTAAAAACAATCTGCATAGGCATGGACTTTTGTATATATATATTTTACTCGCTATGCGTTGCAGCAGCATTTCAGGAGTTTTACACCGCACTGTGTTAAACATTGGTTATTCTGACTGATGAGAAAGGCAAGCGGGCTCAGGCAGGAGACGTCACTTAGACGGGATGCTACCCAGTGGGTGGGAATAACTCCCAAGTGGCAACCAGAGGAGGGAGAGTGTTCAAGAGTGTGTGCGCCGCAGTGAATGAGCGATGAGATCAGTAGGTGCCGGTTGCTTCGCTGCATCTCAGAACCGCGATGGAATGGCTACGGCTTGAGGCCCTCATCCAGCAGTGGATTGATCATGGCTGATGAAAAGATACATGTACCGGAGCAAAACACTGTTGAGAAAAAGCAATCAATGTTGAAAAAGAAAAACAAGAATATTTTTTTTACTAATACAATTTTACGCGTTAGCACTCAAGATATCTGGAAAGCTTTTAAATATATATTTATATGAGCACAGCGTAGCAGTGTTTTCTCAATGGCACTCTTATTTCTCGTAACTTGTTGTTGAAGATAAAGTACATAGTACTTTAATAATGTTTAGCCCCTTGTCAATCCACAGTTGACACAAAGCCTCTCTACAATCTCATCCACAGAGGTTTTTTTAACCACACTTTATTCTGGTCAGCGGAAGTTGGTATAGGGCGACCGAGAACTGGATCAGATGTCATTCGCCACTGATGTTAGCCATGGCAGGAAATAAAAGTAACATTTAAAAATACTTTTTTTTTTAAAACGCGCTTTAATGAAATGTACCGTACGAGTAATGGCGGAACTCCACGACTCCATGAAATGGCCCCGAGGCTTGCCATAACGTCAGGGACTGGTGATTTACAGCCAACGTCAGTTGAGCGTGGACAATTAGACCAAGCCGAAATAAACATATAAAAATTAATGATTAAAAATACGTTTTTTTTTATAGAATATAGTATTGTCATCAGTATGACATAAGCATACCAAGTTTGCAGTCGATACCACATTGGTAAGTGGGTTAAAATTGAGTTACACGATTTTAGGATACGACAACGACGACAACGGCAACAACAAACAGAGTGAGTTAAATAAAAGCATGCAAAATTAACATTGGCGGGTTTAACTAGATACTGCATGCCCTCTCAGCATGTGGGTGATGGTGACACAATGAAGCCATAATCCTCTCTTGTGTGAGGATGCCAAGCTGTAACACACAGGGCGTCTTAGCAGATGATCCCTTAATGGATTTTCCAAAGTTTTTGTTTTACTTTCTCTGAACCGAATGCAATACGATACAAGGGTGCTACCCCTGACGTCTCAGTGGAAATGCTACTGGGGGGCTACAAATAATACCCGCCTCCTACAATTTATCTGCTGGGATAGTTCTCAGATACCAACTGTTTCAGCTGTGAATGAGAGCTTGACATAGTGAATACAATATTCTTCATCGAGGTACACAGCGCACGTGCACAATGCGGCATTTGTATTCAAAGTGAAAGTGGCGGCAGCATCTACATCTGCAACGTTGAGACAATGATCAGAAATCTACTTTAGTGTGACAAGAGCCAGCAGATGAGCTTTGTCCACTCTCCAAACAATGGCACTCTTGCCAAAGATCTTGCAGGGACTGGGATTTGAGCTAAGCACTCAAATCACAGCTCCATCCAGCCAGATGGACACACACAGACAAACTGCAGGGTCAACAGAGTTTATTCATCTTTATCTCTTAAAGTGTTTGATCCACTCAGTTTCTTTAGATCGTATGCCTTGAATTGTTGTTCACACAATCACATTGTACTAAATAATAGAGGCATCCTTAAAACCACTTTAATGAAAGTGAGGCAGTAAAATCGGTATTGGGTACTCGCATTATTTTAAAATGTTGCGATATTTCAGATCACATGCAATGCTAGTCAGGTCATAGGGTTATTTTGTCATAAAATAGATTTGTGGTTGAATACATAGATACATAATTTACAACTATTTTAGGCAGTGGATATAACAGAGTGACATACCGACAATTATGTTACATAAACTGTACAGCACAATAATGTTTTTTCCACACCTTGGGTCCAATTAATAAAGATATTGTTTTTCACATTTTTTTCATTCAGAATTTCCCCGAAAAATAATTCGGCCACAAATCATGAAGCAGTTTTTGGTTCGATTCGTCATGTGGAATGGATGGATCCCCTTCCTGAGAAAGATTCCACAGCCAATCACAAGCTGGGTGGAGTTCCAGTGGGAAGCGGGTCGCGAGCGCTGATGTCAGAAACTTTCAGCAATCACGGCTCTGCCTTAAACCCACCCTTTGTTGGTCTCTCTACAGAAGCGGCCTGGCCACACATGATAGCTCAACGAAGTGGCTTATCATGTGGAAATTTATAGCAGCCAAATGGTCTCAAAGCATTTTGCTGAATTAGAAGGGAAAAACCGGTTGTCCCAGAGAAAAATCCACGCGACCGCAAGGAGAACATGCAATGCCGCTAATGTATCTGTAAGGCACTTTAAATTATGATTCACTCAAATTTTAAGATGAAAGTGTCGAGATATATGCCGCTGCAATGGGCATGAGAAAACAGGGTTGGAACACGTGACCACAAGTCCTGATAATGAATTCCAAGGGACCTTTGGCTATTGTTTAACGAGCACCCCCAGAACCAATCAGCATAGTCGGACCCTTTTTCCGAAGTATCCCGTGCAAGTTATTTGATCATTTTTTTGACAAGTGTTCTTCATGAATGATCAAACCTGAGTTTTTGGATAATACTCGGACATATGACGGGAGAATGTACAACATCCATTGTGAAAAATTATCACTGTTCTGTTCTGCCATCTTACTGCAGACTTGCCATTCTATCAGCAGTTTTATCCATAAGACATACATCATATCCACACCTCTAAGCTGTTCTCAATAGCAGGTGCAAGTTCATGTTCTGGATTGCGATTCCTCACGTTTCCTTATCTTTTTGTTTTCCTTTTGCGTTTAATAGCCACACTGGGAACATATATTTCCACATTTTTGGTGGGATTTTTTTTATTTTTACAATTTCCATTTACCATGTGCTCACTCTATATATCACAGTTGGAAGCATGTTTATCAGCCCCATTTGTCACGATGACCACAAGGTTTCAAATAGACTGCCAGAAGAGATGCATCATGAAAGATCACAGATGCCCAAGCACTGGCTCCATTGTGCTGGCCTTTCACAATATAGCCAAGAAAAAATGTGTCTTGAAGTCACAATGATACAGTGCCCTAATGTCTGTATAGTACAGCAGTGCAAGAAGAAAAATACAAACTAGCAAAAAACCCCACCAAAGGCCAGCAGACTTTAACTTCGGCCTTTTACAAAAATACCACAACTTTTATAGTGGAGTTCCACAAGCATAACGTACAAATTCTGCTCAACGAGTGGTCAGATTAAAGGATGGTATCCAATGGTAACTGTCATGATAATCTCCCATTCATTATAATTATATTGTTGGCTTGTACAGGTCGTCCTTTGCTGATGCAGTATATGTAATATTCAACTGTTGTTATATTCCTACACTTTTTTTTATTTTGTTCTTAATTGCTGTCATCAAGTGTCATCATAAGGGACAAAATAATTAGGTTGGACAACGCCAGTTTGTTAACAAGGGCCTTTGGTTTTGTTTGGACAGGTGGTGGAGCATGATTCATCCTAGATGGTTACATTTTGCCATGGTAATAGCGCACGATGTCCTTTCATTTGCTGAGAGTGCTAAGATGAACTTTAAGCAGGTCCTCCCCATGGTCACAATACAGCCACAATAAAATAGGCTTAAGCAAGCAGCCACACACAGTTGCAGTTGCCAGTTCCCGGAAAATCATGCAGCCAATTTGCTGCGCTAAAAGTGTGGATTCTATCATAGATGACCGCACGTATCTCAAATCCAGCAGCCACTAGGGACCCCAAAGTGGCAAGCAGGGTCGTACTAACCAATGGGCAGCTGTTTTACCAAGGTTTAACCTGCGTGTAATGTAGCTCTCAGGGACACCGTCTTGTAGTAATAGGTTTTTACCCTTTCAACTGGTACAAGAACTGACACCTTTATACAAGGGATCATGTTTGCAATAACCACAACACAAGCAGTCAAAATGCAAACAAAAAGAAACAACTTTGATAATGATCATATGCACTGTCCTTGAAGTTGATTGGTCCACACCCGAGACAGCTTTTCTTAGAGCCTAGTCTCCATTGGTGTTGGACCAGATCACGCCAAAAGGCATACAACTCAAAAAACAGTGCACTATCAGAGTATTGTCTTCGGTATATTTATGATGAATAAAGTCCACTGACAACTCAACAAGTAACCGCGAGTGACTGTACACTGTAGTGAAACAACTCTGCTCAGAGACAACATAGCTTCTAGTCTCAAGACAACTCGCAGACGATGGAGACGACCCGATCCAAGGCGACAACGACGATAGTTTCCCACACCCTTCAAGCCCACAGCTCCGGCTCGTGCTGGTTCTTATTATCGCTCGGTCTGGCCACGCCCTTATTCCAGAATTCTCCTCGCCACACCTTCTCTTGTCAATCACCGCCCTAATTACACGTCCCCCTCCAATTGGATCCCGTGCTCCCCCTCACGTGACCCTATAAACGCTCGTCCCATCAATCATCCTTAGCACGTCCATTAATAACCATGGTCCCGGTGATCCATACTGTCCCACTATTGCTCCGCACTGTCTTTACATATGTCGTGGAGTAACGCGTGCGGGGTTTTGCAAACAGTGTGCATGCACGTGTGAGTGGCGGACAGTGAAGTCACGTCAGGGCACACACGTGTGGAGAGAGACAGCAACCAGAGAACGGCGACCAATTGAGATGCATGCTAGTGATTGGCTGGCTGCAAATGCAGATACGGTGGAGGCGCCTGGGAGTCTGCAGATGGAGGCGATAAGCGTGGCGGATTTGCCGCGTGAGCAGCGGCTTAATGAGGGCCATCTGGGACCACTTAATGAGGAGGAGGATAAATAAGGAAAGTGTGAGGCAGAGGGTTGAGTTGGTTGGAGTGAAGAGAAGAGTGAACACAAGAGAAGTCCCAGGCCACACCGCGTTCTCTCCAGCAGGGGTGGCTGATCCCCCATTGGAGGCAAGGGCGAGGTTGGAGAGGCGAGGGTAGACAGGCTAGCAGTAGAGAGGCTAGCAGAGTATATATTGAGAGGCTAGCAATGGAGAAGCTAGCAGAGTATATAGCAAGAGGCTAGCAATCGAGAAGCTAGCAGAATATATAGCGAGAAGCTAGCAGAGTATATAGCGAGAGGCTAGCAGAGTGAGAGAGCGAGTGGAGCATGGCAGACAGGCTAGCAGCGGGCAGGCTAGCAGAGTGAGAGCGAGCAGGCTAGCAGTGGAGAGGCTGGGAAAAGGAGAGCGCGGAGCAAAGCAGGCGAGCAGTGCAAGCAAGAGAGTTGCGACAGAGTTACGTGGTGTTGAACGCGAGGAGTTCTGTTCGAATAAAAGTAACACAGGATAAATAACACCAATGCAGCAGCGACAAAAGATCTCCCAGTTTGTTTCGTGGCAGAGCTGACCAATACAATTATCCAATTATATGGTAGTAAGTTTATAACCTGGTCGGGGTGAGACTCAGTGGTGATCTTTTTTTATCTGAAAAGTTATCCACGATTTCACTCCACATATTCGTGCAAAAAATGTTTCATAATTGTGCATAATAGGATACTTGCAAAACATTCACGATAACAGGAAGTCATTGTAAAAAAAGCAACATGGGACAAAATGGAGGGTAATTGTCGCTTTATAGGCAGAATAAAGCCATGGATAATATCACTCACAGACCCTATAGGCTCCCATAATTAATAAGTGTTGCAAGTAATATTCACAGATGAGAGGAGTTCACCTATTCTGAGTGGAACATATACAAATTACCTTCCTCTGGAGAGACAGGGCTTCTGCCAATCGCTGACTCGAGGCCACCAATGGACATGAGCAGTAACATGCTTTGACTTTTGATGGCCATAGCTCCAATGTTAGTTCCTGCTCGTGTTCACTAAAAAAATACAAATCTTAGACCATTTGTGTCTGCTATCTACACCCATTAATGGCATGCCAAGACCATTACATATTTTAATTGGTTTGAAGTCTGCAAGGAGATGGATGAGACGAGGAAACTAAGTATCAATCTTGAATTGAAACTAAGTATCATGCCATCTACAGTACGATCTCCTATGATTTTCTATGATGCGTGTTTTCATAACAACACGAATTAGATATAACGTGAATAATGTATTAGGGAATGCATTTTTACAACGCGGATGCTAATTGGATGCAACGTGATTGAGTGAACAGAACTACATCACGTGATTAGGAATAAGTGGTTGTACGGCTGCATCGCGTAGCATCACACAAGGCGGGATGCTGCTGGATGTTTCGAGATGCTACCTACGCGCCTCAGTCGTTGTTCAGCCTGTGTACATATCGCACGTGTTATCACGGACTGTTGCTTTACCCAATATTACATATTATTTATTATAACGCGATTTTTCTATAACACGGCGTTTTCAGGAATGCAAATCTCGCGCTATAAGAGAACAACCTGTAATTGCTTTGAGCTCTGCAAGGAGATGGATGAGACATCCAGGAAAACTATGTATCCTGCCATCTATTTCTTCCCATGCATTGTTGAGAATTGGGATTTAGGAAGTGGCTGGGTGACTCAGAGGTCAGAACACTGAAGAAACTTGGGGTCTCACCATTCACTACAGCCACATGACACCTTATAGCAGAGTGTATGGGAAAGCGTGCCCCCAAATGTGTAAAGGCAAACAAGTGCACTTAAAGAATGTAATGAGAAGTCCTGTGATGTATTTTGTACCGTTCTGCGAAATTACGGAACAGATCCTTCATTTCACGATATAATGCTGATAGCACACGTGCTAAATTGTTTAAAATATATATTTTTTTAAATGCCATTTCGTTTTGTAATTGCACTTGGTAAACTTCCAGACAAAACCTTGCTTTTTCTGACCAGCAGATGACAGCAATGTATTACAGTTCTCCTCTGTACGACAGCTCCAAAATAACTAGCCTCCTATTATCTATACAGTTACGAAGAAGTGCATTTTGCTTGCTTGGTGCTCATTTCCAATACGTAAAATGATACAAATCAATACAGACAGATCAACCCAGTACACTGACTGCTGCACTCCACTGAAGTAAAATAATCATAGAAAGCATATGATAGCTGCTTATAAACTTCCAGTGAGTATGCCAGAAGAGATGTAGACATCAAGAGAGAGATGTAGTGAGATTAGATAAATGTATACAAAAGAGTAATAAGAAGAGAGATACACACGAGACAGATGCCGTGAAATGAGAGATGTGGACAAGAGTTAAATTTGGAGGCAATGAGGTAAGATACACTTAACATCGGAATGAGAGACATTAATTCGCTGTTTTTATGCTTGTATA
This sequence comes from Lampetra planeri, assembly GCF_965212315.1. Classification (NCBI taxonomy): domain Eukaryota; kingdom Metazoa; phylum Chordata; class Hyperoartia; order Petromyzontiformes; family Petromyzontidae; genus Lampetra; species Lampetra planeri. The sequence continues at coordinate 5,712,063 of NC_136120.1, forward strand.
CTTATTCATATTTGATTGGAGCTTACAGTTTGGTCACCTTTATTTTATCCATGAATCTTGGGCACCTTGGCCTGCTTGGGACCACAATCCTTTGCGAGATTAGTTTGCTTGGATCTAGCATCACCACTATTTAGTCTTTCCTAAATGCATCACCATTGATAACTGGTCACTGCAAGTCGGTGAAGTGGGGACCCATGTATCCACCACTGTCTTCAGCATCCTATGCTGTCGGTCACATTAAGCGTATTACTCTATTGCTCAAAGCCATCCCATACATCTCATGGTAATACCAAACAGCAGCTTTAGCTTATCTTATTAGATGTCAGGATTTAAGGAGACTTGGGCAAATTCAGCCTGGGTAGTGGTTGGATGGGTGACCACAATGTCAGGTTCCTGGGAACGTATGGCATCGAATGCTTAGTTTTAATGTTCCTACTTGGCTTGAGTTCAGCTACATTATTCACAGCTTTGCAAATGGTAATACGAAAATATCAGAAACCATTTTTCATCGGGGAGATTAAATAAAAAGTCTCATTCACGATATGGATAATAACGAAATCATGGAAATATTTTTTCATTATAGGAGCAACAGATGTTGACCAGGAATCACTGGATAATGTTAATTTACAATGTGAACAATTTGACAGTGTCCAATTTCCCACACATGGGTAATTTTAAAAATAAAAATGTCTTAGCAAACTAATCCCAGGGAGTATGACGCAAGCGTCTTAATGAATAAAATCAGAACATCACATAAATAAATGTATAAATTACATAATTCTAGAATTTAAATTGGCTAAACATAGCCATGTTTAGTTTTTTACAGCACCATTGAATTTAATACAAATTATAACAAAGGTATTTTGTAAAGCTTATATTACATTGAAGAATCCCTGCAATTTGTTTTTTATATCATATGTTAAACACATACAGCTAAACAGAGTATTGATGTAAATTTGTTGCTGTCCTATAATACATTTTTCACCCAAAGGAGAGTATTAAATGTTTGGTCATTTTCAGCAGAAAGAAATCGGCAAGAGTGTAAATCAATGTGATTCTATATACAGTAATGCTATTTTTGCAATTACTGATTGAGTCACTGCTAGTGCTTAATTTCAGCTGGAACAGTCCGAAATGCTGTTGCGGGAATTATTTTGGCACGCCACATCCATCTCGCCTTAATTTGTCCTCTTAATACCACGGTGGGGTGTGCAGTGCCATGCAACAAAACGTGCGTGAATAGTGCTTAGGGATGTTATACATTTCGGGTAGACTACTTTAGCATTATGGATAGGTGTGCCTTGCACTCTAGTGGTAGTGCCTTACGCTGGCTATTTCTCCATCAAGCCACACTAGCAGCGTTATGGAAAATATCGAGTGATAAATTAATCCTTGGTCACTGGTATTCTAGAGTATACTAAAACATGACTAGCCAATATTTAGAGTCAATGTATATGAGACGTGGCTTCGTAGTGGCTTCAGGGGTTGTGCACTGCTTTACGAACTTAGTGACTTGAGTTAGAGTCACAGCAAGGGCGAACATAAGTTTCAAATGATATCGGAACCAATCCTGGAACCATCCCCCCACCCTATTCAATGATATTCAGTGACCAGCGTGGTGAGGTATGGTCAAACAACCTCTATAACTGATTTGGCATGTGGATGCCTCGATCCAGCAAGGGACGAAGGGCTGTAAATTATTACCGTCGTATCCATTAGACATGGGTCATGCACGAGTGTCGACTGCACGTGCCTGAAAGTCATTACTTTGAAGTCACAACCGAGGTCGTCAACCTTAATAATCAGCTGCCGCCAGGTCCAACATATTCTGCAGAAGCTCCCTGCAGAGTATGGCAATTCTCAAAGCCACGACGGAGACACGTGTGCGCTTCACGATAGCCGCTGTCCACAAGATGATTGCCATAGCAGCGGCTGAAAGCCACGCAACTTCTGCAACTGTTTATACTCGGAATGTGACCTGATCAGCACTCATGTGCACTGTGACTACACAAGTATTTTCACAGCAGCAAAGCTGACAGCCAACTAACGGCACGGGTGCAGACACAATTTATGACATCTACACAGTGCAGCGATTTTAGCAGTCAGTAAGATACAAATGTCATCTTCAAGGCGTCACTTAAAGTTGTGCTTTCTATATATTTTTCTGGTCTATGTCACATCAATGATATATATGCTAGAACCACTTAGAAAAGGCTCAACCGATCGGCTAAGTGGAAAGAACTGAGCTAATCATGATGTTGATACCATTTCAATGATATGCCATCCCTTTTACATCCGTAGGGCTGGAGAAAGCTGGCTCAGAACCACATTGCTAGGCTGCAAACATGCAAGCAAGTCCCATAATTATACCGTAAGCCCATCACAGCACAGTATCATTTGCTCTGCACACATGCTGGTAAGGCATTAATGAGGTGCTTGCCTGGATCTGTTAAATGCGCCACACGATTGCCATTCTGTCTTGCTAGGGTGCCTTACTTTGAATATTTATCTACAGCGACACCGTTTGTAGTCAGCATTAATACCTACCCTAAAGAGTAATGCACAACGCTAAGTAACCATCGGCGTCTTTCTAGAGAGTATGAATAACAAAATGAATACACATGCTACACGCCTCCTTCCCTTTAACCATGTAGAAAAAAAGATTTCAACTTGTTTTTACGTTAAGAGATGCGCATGGTAGGTAGAGGTTTATTGTCTGGTGGCCAGGCAGATGCGACTGAAGCATTCCTTTATTTCAGAGTATTACTATAGTATTGAACAACACAATGCAATGCACGGTGGTGTCGTGCATTTCAGAAACATATTTCAAAGGGCTGTGTGCAGATACAACAATGTATCATAATAAGTCCCGTTTTTAGTCCAAGTGGAAGCCCATTCAGGAAACACAAATACCTCAACTTGTATGTATGTATGTTGAACTTCTTTCGCTCAGTACGTAGCCAACCGTGTTAATGGGAGGTGTGGGGTAAGGACAACTAAAACTTAACAATGTACAGCACATCATATTGTAATTCTCATGAACTACATGGAAACCATTGTAACAGGCAAGTACAAAGTTTAGATTATAAAGAAACCAACCCATTACATGATGCAGGAGATTCCATCTTGAGTTGGGTAGATTTACGATACACTGATACAGAGATGCCAATTTGGTACACAAATGGATGCAGTACTCATGTAAGAGAATGTTGTCTCACCAAGCCCATTCAAGTACCTTCAGGAATAAATTGTGTGTGTGTGTATGTGTGTGGACCTTTTGTCACTCCACTTCTGGATGAAAGCCTGCCCACACCGTGAAGATCATGGGGGTTATTTGACCATACTCCACCACACTGGTTAGTGTGGATTGATGAAAAAAAGGGAACACGGGCCTCTGTTGACAATGTAGTGCAGCAGCAGACTACAGCACCTCTATAATAATAGTGGACATGCATCCAAGCACTATCCAGATTCAGCCTTGCTTAATTCTCTAATATCTGAGATTGGACGCATTCCAGGTCATTTTATCATCTAATACATTCTTATTAATATGATTAAATATTGAATATTATACATTCTTTATAATATGACCAAACTTCACATTGTGTTTCTGGATGGTCCTGTTTGTTTAACCAAGTCACTTTTGAATGTTTCTTAAGTATTTCGTTTTTATTAAAACCTGGGTAAGAGTATAATACTCATAGACGGATAACCTCCTACATGGTACAATACTTAAAAATTAGGGATTGTATGCAATTTAACAATTATACAACTTTGCCTGATGACAGTTCCACGTAATGATGTTCTAATGACTATAGTCTCTCAATATCCATTTTACAACAGACGGAATGGGTTGATAATGCTCACAAAACTCTGCAGGATAGATGTGTAGTGGATTCAACTGAGTCGCAGACGTGCTCTTTGGAGGCAACACATTTATTAACACCAACACACGGGGTAACTGCCCCTTTACAGGATAACAACCTATGGTGGTGACCACCAGGCTAACTACACTAACTACACCGTAGCTAGCTACAACGGACCGGACCACAGCTTGGGTCCAGGTCCACGTGTTGGAAACTCTGTAGAACGTAGAACGTAGATTTCTTCAGGATGAACAACAGCGCCGGTCCCTCTGGGGGACCCGGCTTATATTCTCTGCGGCGTGGTTGGCTCCGCCCTTGGCCACGACCACCTTCGAGAATCCTCAAGCAGAATCTCGACCCTGACACGTGACCACCCCTAGCCCCTCTTGGGGGCCCTGTGTAGACTTAACCGGTCACGCGTCCTCTGGGGTCAACCAAAGTGTAATGGCCTATAGTAACCCCATTCCCGTGGCCGGCACTCTCACACCCTATCCTGTAGGGGTTGGCACTCCACGTCAAGCGTGGTGCCATCCAGCGCTAACGATCAGGGCTCACCGAGCTCCTCTAGGGCCGGTACTGCACCCACATTCTAGTGGAGCCCGCGATGTCAATACACCGCACACCGTGCCTCTCTAGGGCCGGCATTACACAGTGACATCCGCGATGTCACTACAGATGTATAGAGAAAACCTTTGTATTCTGCCGCTTAGCAGATGCACAAAGCAACACGGAAACTCATGCTAAGAAGTCCAGTGAAGTCTTCATCTGGATTTGATCAAAGCCTGTGACAAAACCAAGCATGTGGTCACACATATGCATGTGTTTGCATTTGTATGGGGAGTGGTCGTAATGGGGAGTGGTAGTATAGCAGTTAGCGCACTGCGCTACAAGTTCGACAGCCCGAGTTCGACTCCTGCTCACGGCCAACCCTAGGTAGACTAAGTCCTAAATAAGTACCTGGTGTAGTGTCTGAACCTCAGCATTGTCGAGAAAATGGTCACCAGGCATGCTGCTGGCCACCGATCCCCTCGTGTACCTTGCCGCCTTTAGCACTTCCCCCAACAGTCTGCTAAGGGCTACATGGGAACTCTTTGTCTATATATTATCATCTGTATGGTTGTACCATGGAAGTGGTTAGTGAACTAGCCTATGAATCTGTCGACCTAAGTTTATATTCCTGCCCTGGTTACCATCAGTTGAAAGTGCGGCCTGAATCAGTTCTGGGTCTCCCCTGAGTTAAGTCAATCTTAAATAAGCACCTGGCGTGGTGTGTAAACAAAAACGCAGAGAGACAAATGTGGCTGAGTGTGGTGCTGACCACATCACCCCCTCGGGTGCCATGCAAGCCTTAATAGATGCTCACTCACAGAACTTGACCCAACAGTCTGAATAAGCTATGCGGGGGATATTTTTTTCTTTCTGTGCATAGTGATGGGCCAGGTGCTTTGCTCTTAACATTGGGATATTTTAGTTCGATTACTGGCCATGGATAACAGCAGTGACAAATAAGATCTAAGCCTGGCCCAAACCTATCTTGGGTAACCTCAGTCTTAAATGGCCACTTAATGCAGTGTGTAAAAACCATCACTAGAGAGATGAAGCACGCCAATACTGTGTTGCCCATACCACCCCTCATGTGCTTTGCCATCCTTCATAGGAATTATCTAACAATAATTTGCCCCAACAGCCTATAAGGGATTTTTGTCTTTGTGAGCTTTATGCGCGTATATGTATGTGTGGATATGTGTGGGCGAGAGTTTGTAGTATGTTTGACAAATGCAAATTATCACCTTGGCAGTAATGTAGCAGAAGCCCTGAATATAAATACGCAGTCTCCACCGTTTCATCGTAATTAACAAAACACCGTCGTCTTTACTCAAAACAGTTAACGTATTTTGAGAACCGTTCACCTTCACAACATATTTCGTATTGTATTTCTAAAGGATTTATTTTGCTAATGAAAAATGTATTCATATAACTATTTATTTTCACATTATCGAAGTGTCACGTAAAATTGAAAGTGTTGCTTTGTAATATTCAACCTCCACAACCTTCTGCCTTCCTCTGTTTCTCTGTTTTGAAGGTCATATTCACAAACTGTTACCTCACGTATACTTAGGCGATATGTAACGTTTTTTTGTACTAATTATAAGGTGGTGAGTTGTTTTAATCTTGTGTCTCGTGACATTGCTTTATCTGTGAAATTCGCTTACATCTTTGTTCATTGAGTTACAATTACGAAGCAGTGGTGTGCACAAATAATACATTTTTTGTGGTAATTGTTGCTATGCTAGGGGATATTAAATCATTTTTCCACTCGGGGAAATTGTACCCTCCCTGCAGTCAGGAGATGCCCCTTCGCGTCTACAGATACAAATTCACAACATACATTTGCACTCATTACGACCAAGAGGATTCACGGCGCAATAACTTTCCAAACTATAATAAAATTACACGCAAATTACTTAATTTGGGAAGCCACGTCGCGAAATTGCCACCTCCTGTCCAACTAATGCCCACTTCCAACCGTTGCTGCATTCACGCTGAGCCTCACAGGGGCAGCTGCTACCGGGGGTGTCTCCTGCTTCACAGTGCCTCAACATGTACCGCATGCGAAGTATGGTTGTTTCAATAATAAGTAATGGCGATGATGATACCTCATGTATATGCGGATACACTATTATGTGGTGCATGTGGGTTCTAATTATAAATACTTGGTTATGTATTTATAAGGAAGTGTATATGTATGTATGTACGTAAAATATATTAACAAATGTCCCACGATCCAATTAAACCCTTTAATTTATCTAGCATTGCAGTTCATTTTTCCAGGATTACACGTAGCAGTGAAAGTTACTGATGATGTAATTACAATATATTTTTATGGCAAAGAGAAAAAATAGAATTACTGACAAGGCATGCAGAATAGATCATTTACCATTTAGCTTACTGTAGCTTTTGCTATGAATTTAAGGTTTTATTAATTAGCTGTGTCAGGAGTGCAAAAGCACGTTATATGTTATGAGTAACTAATTAAAACAACAATGATTGATTCAACCTCGAGCTGCTCATTGTGCGGCCACTTGCCAGCTCTTGCTAAAGCATTTTTCATCCGGAAATGCAATTCAGTGATTATATAGAGAGTTGACAACCTCCAAGTGTTATATCTGGAGACCAAAATAAAAACGTGTCTTTTCCTTTTTAAGGTCTAAACAAAAGCTGTTATAGTTCCTTATGCAATTATCTGTAACCAGCATGGACAAAGATAATGTATAAAAGTCAATTATCATGCACATTCCTTGCATTTATTTGTATGATGTACGGCAACAAAGCAATGCAGTGAAAATTGCTGTTATATGTCCCCATGCCCAGTAATCTACAAGTCTACAAAATGTTATTTCTTTGAATGTACAACATACTTCAACGTAGAGTGAGTGGCCAATTAAACAATCATAATTTTGTGAAACTGCATATTGAACACCTCTATTTGATGGACGGAAACAAGAAAGCACACATGCCGTCAATTACTGCTGTGAATAACGCATTGCAATGGCATGCATTCAAAATAATATAAAATGTCACGCAAAACAAATCTGCATTTTGGAGTAATCGCTTTATTTATTGAAATGCATTACACTGCATTGCTATGCTTTACTTAAACAGGGAATTGAAACTCTGAAATTGAAACTTTGTTAAAATACATTTTCAATTTACCAATGCAAATATGCCACTTTAATCTAGTTGACACTTTGTGTTTAATTTTAGAATTTCTACTTAATGGTATTTTAAATCCCATAGAGAATTACCTGTGTTCCTGTGCTTTTATGAGCATATGGACAGGGCTGCTTTAATATTCACAAGTGGGAATATTTACCCCATGTCCACCGTCAATATTCTCAGTACAGATTAAATTAAATAACAGGGAATGATGCTTTGTTGTTTATGCTACGGTAGCATACTGGCCATCGTGGCTTGCACTTTGGTCTAATGATAACGTAAATATGAAAAATATTACTCATGCATAGACAAACACCAATGTCATGCATACATGTTCCTGCCTTCATGCTTGTCGAAAATGTATGAATATTGATATACAAGTGGTACCAATTTATATACATACAGTATACAGTCAGAGGTATTATCCTCATACTGCTGGGGCATATGCTGCTAGCGAGCACCTATTAAAGCCGGCGTGGCGTGTGATGAAGTATTGGTGCGAGCACTGCACCTAACCCCCTTTGTCTCCCCAGCATCAGCGTTGAAAATAGGTATCAATTTTAGGCTGTATTAACCTAGTGAACGTCCAGGACAGATTCATATATCAATTGCTGCTGGTATATATCTCTAAAAATGAACATTGTTGGAATGGAATTATACCCAACTGCTCAAAACGCAATGCAACCATGGCTCATGTCAATCATCAAAGTCATCAGTCGCGATCATTTCACTTCTGAATAGAGGCCTCCCCAAGTCGCCACCATCCCTTACTGTCTCGGGACGCAAATATGGCGATACAGATATACATCCACAAAACACATACAGACGTCGTATATATATGTATATCTACAAACAAAACAAAGCTTTTCCGAATAGCCTCAACAGACTGCTCGAGCAAGTGCTGTTAGCGAGCACCTATGAGGGCCGGCACAGCACAGGAGGGGGTGGGTGACAAAACACCACGCCCGGCCGCCTTTGTCTCCCCAGTGGTGACGTTCACACACCACACCGGATACTCATTTGATGCTCAGTCGACCTAGGGGAGGCCCAGGACCAGTTCAAATAATCGTCACTCGTGTTGGCTGTGAGCAGGAATCGTACTCGGGTAGCTGGGTTTGTAGCACAGCGCGCTAATTGCTACACTACTGCTTCACAATTAATATATATGTAATGTTCTTGTAGGGAGACGGAGTCTTCGTAGAGGCAACACGGTTTATTATACCAAACAGTTTACACTTAACCCTAACACAAAGGGGTAATGGCCCCTTCCACCCACAACCTGGGGAGGTACAGCCTCCAGGCTATCGTACCTAGAACTCTGAGTACTCTAGCCCTCCAGCTGGCTAGACCTAGGGGAGGCAGACCCACCGCTGGCCCGGTGGGTCCCTGACCACTGGCCCGTCCGGACCTGGTCCTTAGAAGGACATCAGGCTGAGGGAACCTCAGGGTCCTAACCTCTCGACCATTAGCACCGCACTGAGCCCCGGCCCTTAGAAGGCCGTTGGTGGCTTGGGGTCCAGGGTCTTCTTCCCCATGCGTCTTCTGGCTTCTGCTTGAGGCGGACTGACTCGTGCTCTCAGGGACCCGCCTTATATACTCTTTCTCCCTGAGGGGCGGGGTTCTGCGGGATCGTAGCTTCCCCCAGCCCCCTCCCCTCAGAGGGGTTCCAACCGCCGTTGGCCTGACCGGTCCGGACCGGTTTCTATCCCTCCCCCTGGTTGTGGCGCGTGTGTGTCAACATGACCACCACATATACACGTATTAAACAAGACATTGGCCAAATATTTCCAACTTCAGCTCTTTCGGAAGAATACCCGACTTGGTAATGCTTCTTTAGATAGGCGATAATTATTGGTATTATAACGCAGCGGTGGACATTGATTTATCTAATAATGTACAAATAAACGCTCAAACATACCTTAATATTATGTTCCTGAGAAGCGAGTGAGGAAAAACATTACACTTGTCAAATATTTCTGACTTTAGAGCAGCGCAATGGATAACATGTGATACCGAATGTAAATTAATGCCGCCGAAAGAAAAATCATGTCTATTAAACATGCGCCTACAGTGTATTATTCAGTTTAATTCAACAACAAAAAACGATGAAAAACCAACACCACGTATCATCAATTGTAAGCGTAAAACCACAGGGCACCGTTTTATAAACCGTTTCAACAATCAATGCATGACCTTAAGACATGTTCCTTTGGAGAATAAGCGCCTCTAACAAAAGGCTTGGGCAAGGTCAAGATGACCTATTGGAGTCCCACGTGGTATATTTTGTTGTTGTTAAAAAAGGATACAATTTATTTACATCACGGCAAAATGCTGTAAAAAAATTCGTATATTTTTTTTCATCACACAGCCAGAGATGGCTTAATTCATCATCATAAAACCTCTGCCGGCTGTGTTTGGTGATAAAGCTGCGTGGAAGTTGTAGACGACTCACTCGCACGTCTTGCTGCTGCTGCTGGTGTGTTGCTTCTTGCACAAATACAGAAGCCGAACGATGTGGCTGCATGCGAGTGGATTACCTGGACCGGTCCCCACACACAGCAGCAGCAGCATGCAGCAGGTGTTGCCTCGTCTTCAATTAAGGGGACCACATTGTTGTTTTTCGCTGTAACGAAAAGGCGCAACTGTTGAACATGTCACGTCATCACTGCTGGTGGAAGTATCTCCACGAGAGGAAGCCCTCGAGAGCCCCTCAATAATTGATTTTACTCTGTCATGCTGGCCAGATGTCTTGGAAGAGGTGGGAGAACTCAAACTTTACCCCACCACATGCAACCTGGCAATCGACTGATTGTGGTGTTCTCATTGATGGTCGCACACATTGCACACAAGGTGCTTGCCACTGATGAACCACAATACCTTGCTGATCTCGTCAAGGAGCATAAACCATCGCACAAACTCCGGTCATCCTCAAAGAGGCTTTTGACTAAGCATCGGGCAGCGACAGTCACTGCATCGCGCGCTTTCAGATGCGCTCCTGCGGCCGTCTGGAATGCCCTTCCGATATTACAAAGGCACTGGAGCTATGCACTCTTAAATCTAGACTGCAAACTCATTTTTTGAAACTGATTTTTTGTGTTTAGTTTGTTTTCCTTCCCCCGCACCTCTGATTAGCGTGGTTGGCTACTTACAGTCCAAAATCAGTTGAACATACATACATTTATACTGATGCATGGACAGAGGCGAGGAGGATCTAAGAAACGTGTCCTATTGTTAAAAATTCTGTTTTTGGAGGTTTCATCAAAGAGACCCCCCTCTGGATTGCAAGTCCAGTGCAAGACCATAATGTGGGAGAGAAAGCAACTTGCTGCATCGGATGCACATAGCCACGTGCCCAGTTGGACTGATAGAGATGAATGCTGTTTAAGATTCCTGGTGCAGCGTCTGCTCCTGCACAACATGACTATTTTAAAAATCTCAGATGCCCACTTTTTTGACGGCGCGGTGCCATGCGCTGCGGCTGGTTGCCAGCTGTTTGAGGTTTGAGTCAGGGTTGTTCGCTTTGTGCGCGTTCTTTGTCACGGTGTTTTTGAAGCGTTCCATCTGGCCTCCTTGTGGACCCAGGATATTTGTTTCGTAGGGCAGCACTTGCTTGGGTGTAGGCATCTCTCGGACACGCGGCTGCCATGAACGTTGTGACTTTGGCTGGGCACCAAACATGTGAGACTCGACACCAAACAAACCGGGTCTCACCCGAACTTTAGAGCATCCAGCCCTTCCATGCGTTGGCCACAAGTCACCACAGGTTGTGTGGATGAAAGCCATCAAGTCATCAACCACTCTAGCTGCGCATAACGGCTTCATCATGGAGCTGTAGTGGTTCACCCATGGTGCTATAATCCCTGTATGCCGATTGCCATAGAGTTGCCATACGTAACACTTTGGCAATTGATAAGGGAACCTGACCTGGACCTCCCGCCAGAATGCAGTCCGACTAACATCATCACGGGAAAAAAAAACTAGGTGGCTGGGCATGGTACTGCCAACGCCAGTCCATCATGTGTACCATCAGCCTCTAAAGATGTTGACGATTACAGGACTTGTCTTGAACGTTAAAGCTGGATAAATGCGATTGTCTGTCTTTCTACTCATTCTCGTTTAATAATGTAATTTTCTACATGGTATATATACATCCTTTAAGCCATGTTTTGTTTGCATGAAACAATGAAGATAATTAAAATGTTGCTTCATATGATAAATATTTTATAAAGACTTTTTAGTTTATTTACGTGAATATCGGCGAGGATATTTTCAATGCGTACATTGTTGGTTCCACGTTGACTTCAACAAGCATACACGGTGTTTATGCAGCTCCGTTACTCATGTCAGCAAACCAACAGTAGCATTGCTTCACCATGTGACTCAAGACCAAAGTGTCATCAAAGTAAATCTTCATACGTGGTGTGACCTTGAAACACCTTCCACAGAATATAATTAATCTTGCATATCCATGAACACTCAGATATTTGTGTTTTAAATATAAATCAACGTCAAACTGTCTGAATAATCATATGCATTGTGGGTGGTGCTCACCTTCATTAGTGGCCCTGAGCAAGTGGTTGAAATTCCACATTACTATGGCAGGGATCGTTATTGGTCATATGACAATCACTGCAGACATCCCACATAGCAGTACCTATTTTATTGACCCATAAGTCCTGACCACGGTTTTCATTCATGAAATCTCAATTACGAGTGCTATTATGAGTTCCCTTACGAGTTCTAACCACCGTGATCGAACAGCAGTGCCACTCAACTGGATGAATACACCTCTTTACACTGAATATAACATCAATGATAATTATTAACCTTTTTCTATAAACTACATTATAAACAAATAAATATCGCCTCTGAAAATGTTGAGACCGACAGGAGCATGTGCGCCTCAATTTTAAAGACTACATCACAAACAAAATCCCTCGGATAATATGTGGTCAGTATATTTTGAATTGGTGCAATGCTTTGCTCAATAACTTGCATGTACGGTAATTTCAAAGACATTTTCACAAGCTGCCTGTGCAAGGTGCAGCTACAGCAGTCAAGTACAATGCTTTTTGGCAGGCAGCGATCGTTCTATTATATTTATCATCCGAGCCTGGTATGAGGTGCTTGTAAATCCTCTATAATATTATTCCGTGTCAATTTTCAGCCATACAAAGCGAGCACAGCTTGTATTTGCTTGAAAATACCGCACAGTATTTAAAACTACCGTTCCACTTTGTGTAAGCAGAAGCCACGGTAAGTCATCATTACAGGTGTACCATCATCAACACGCTGCGGGATAAGGTCCTTCCCACAACGTGGGGACCATGGGGGTTATTTTGACCACGCTTCACCACACATAGAAGTACAGTACAACAATGATTGTTGCAACACATATCGCATCCGCGCAAGCCACCTATTGCAACCTGGCATGCATGGCAGTCACGCATTGAAGTACTAACCAGGCCCCAGCCACCTTAATTTATTAGATATGATTTGATCTGGCACATTATGGGTGATCGCAGGTTGCCTTCGAATAACATTCTGCAAATATTTTGCAAAGCCAAGAGATTACTTTGTATGCCACTCCGCAATACCAATGTGCATTAGCTCATTTGAAAAGGCATCACTTATTTATGCACTCAATGCAACAATGTGCACTGGCACAACACATATACTGTATGTAAACGCAGTCCATCTGTGCATTGGACACATTTGCACGACCAGACAGTGAGGTGAGTGACCTTGATAGGCGTCTGATACTTGTCTACAATTATGTGACATAAACCCAAATGCTGCCACTATGCTATAAAGTTAATGTTTATTGAACCAATATATTAAAAGGTGCTCTTTGCAGTGAAATGGAAATACACGTTGACTTTTGTTGTTGATTGACCAACGGTGACATCGATGTCATCGTCGACAATGGCTGTAGCTAACTTCAAGGTAGAGTTGTACGTTAAAAGTACGCACTTACAAACCGGACGCAGGGTGGGCACGTGGGAGGTGGTGCAGCAAGAAATATATCAACGCCTATGCTGTGCAAAATGAATTAATACAGCCATCGTTATTTGGCTGAGTCGATGCTTTCAAGGCTTCTCGATTCACGTAAGTCTTTGTGCTTTATAGCCACTGTTTCAACAGCATGCAGCACAGAATCCTTCATGGGCTGTTCTGTGGAAGTGCACTTGAGCACAACTTTTTGCAGCTGTAAGTACAATGTGTGGTAGTGTACTTGAAACGTCATTCAGTGTAGCACCTGAATGGACGCTTTCTGCTATTGCAGCTTTATTTATGAGAGTTAAAACATGGCGTTATTTTTTTTCTTCCATTGCAACTTATGGGGTTTTCTTGACTGGAAAGGTCTGGGAAACAAAAACAAAAACTTCCTTTAGTTATCAACTGCAGCCTGGTCAGAAAAATTAGGGTTCTGGATTATATATATATATAACATTTAATCATTCAATTTGTTCTTATTGCTCCAGGCCAATCACAAACACTATTACCCTGTTCAACCAACTGCTGACAACTTTCCCAGTCTATAATGTATATTTTTACATAAAAAAAACATTAACAGGATACATATATATGACAGTGAATATGGGTGTTTTGACACATCCACGATTTTAGATTAAGTAATGTACATAACTCTTGTTATTCTCAGTTATGTGCAGGTCAAACACCGCAGATACGAGAGCTCCTTGTGGAAAATAGCAGCCAAAGGTTAATAAGGTCACGGATAAGACGAGTTATGCATTTTGCGATGTGTGTTATTATCAACGAATTAATGGATTGATTTATTATTTCATCTTAATTTCCATTGCATGCTGGTCACCAAGATATTTTTAGGTTTGCTTTTATTGGGCATTCAGGCCGATTTAACGCCCTCATTAAAATAGGGGAAAACACTGTGATTGCGATAATGATGAATGTTGTCCTGCTCTTGACCCTGATCACACTTACAAAATAGATGTTGTATCGGAATAGGCTGTTGCCTAGCTATAAATAAGGAGATTTAAACGATTAACTGTTAACTTGAGAGCCCGTACTGCATCTTTATTATTATATTAATGGCACATTGCTAATAGAAATGGAGCATCTCCAAAGGGTTTTCTATATTATCAACACACAGTACACATTTGTATGAATACATTCATGCACGCGTGTGTATGTTGAACTTCATTCGCACCGTACGCAGCCAACCTTGCTAATTGGATGTGGGCTTTGATGACCACAACGATTATTCTTGGCCCATGAAATGAAATGTTTCAAAATATTCTGTTGTCGTGTAACCAGGAGCCATTCTTCTTTTTTCAAAATGTTTTTTGCAAGGCTTTTACAAATAGCTGTGTTATTTTATTCACTGATGATGCATAAACGGTCATTGGAAACACTCGCGTAGAAACCGTACATACTGCATTATTATGATTCCGAGACGTGGGAGAGAAATTAACAAGGCATGCATTGTTGTGACCACAACATACCCACAAACTGGCATACATCATTATATAGGTGATCATTTGGGTCAAAACTTTGCTGATACATTTTAAGTAGACAATAGTAAGTGGTTAACAAAAAAACATGTACACCGATGTTTTGTTTATATAAGAAATTATCATTTCTGTAAAAATCTTTCAAACAGTTTTTTTATCTCAAGTATGAAACTGGACCAAAACCCTTGTTCAATCATATTCTATTGTAGGTTTTAGTTTATTTAGCTATAATATGATACACATATACTGTAAAACACCTGCA
This sequence comes from Lampetra planeri, assembly GCF_965212315.1. Taxonomy (NCBI): domain Eukaryota; kingdom Metazoa; phylum Chordata; class Hyperoartia; order Petromyzontiformes; family Petromyzontidae; genus Lampetra; species Lampetra planeri. The sequence goes on from NC_136120.1 coordinate 5,727,401, forward strand.
TTGACAGCACACTTGGATCTGCTACAGACCCCCACATGATTCATCAATGACTACTGCACAAGATTCAAAGTCTTTACTCCACAATCAATTTTAGCTATGTTGCAATTGACAGGAAGCCAATAATGTCATCATTCTTCTCTTTTTTTCTCACTCTGTGTCCAATCACTGCAGACTCTCCTATCCCGGAGAATTTGTGGGAATTAGTGACACTTCCCAGCCTACGGTAGTCATTTTACAATTTCAGGAAAACCCCTCGAGAGTTTACACATATCTGTGACCTTGAATCCTTTGCTGAAAAATAGCTTTCATGCCTTTCGTTCAGTGATCCAAAAGTTTACAATGCAGCAAGACACAAAGGACGATTCTCCTGCGTGTGGATAGCAAGCACTTTGTTTCAAATATTGCACTTGAATGTGTGTGAGTTGCATTGTCACGATGGTAGAACAAGAGTCGATCTGAGCCACTTGCTGACTCCTCTGTTCTTAATGGCATTATATCAAGAAGCACGTGTCCTTTAAATGAGATGCCAATGTGTCCCTTAGGACTTCCTCATTTTGCAGACCATTACACAGTTTGTGAAAGACGCAGGCACACACTCGCTTGCAAACAGGTGCATAAACGCAGTGAAATTGACTCTTGTGTTTGGCAAATTTGTTGCACGGAAAAAGTGTTATGCATATACAATTATATCTGCACAAGTCAACATGTCTGGGAACAGATGCAGACAGAATATATATATCCCAAAAGAAAATTACGGATGAGGAGGAGGATCCAGATGTTGCACTGGAAAATGGAACCACTGGGCTTCCTGCACCAGATGGAATCACTGAGGACATTACCGAAGAAGCTGAACCAGCTGTTGAATCAAAATAAGCTGAGTAAATTAAGTGTATGTTTGCACAGAAATGAATACCTCAATAGTGGAATGATCCCTCAAAGATTATTATTTTCAGAGGGAAGGAAAACTTATTTGAAGAATTAAAAACCAATGATCCTCTAATCGTACATATATACATTGTCCACAAATATTACAGGGAACCAAATAAAGAGCAATTTAGAGACCAACCAACCATCGCCAGCAGGGTCATATACAAGATCGCCTGCCTCTGCCACCATGCCTTCACATCTGCCTGCCCGCCGTACCTTTCTTCATTATTGACGACTTGCAGCTCAGCACATGGCAGATGCCTGCGCAGCACGACTCACGACCTCCTCTTGTTACCAAGATCCAGGATGGTCATGTCTATGCGCTGCTTCTCGGTGGCAGCCCCAACGCTATCCCTCTGCACATTGGCAGCATCACCTCAATCGCCTCCTTCAAGATACACTTAACACATTCCTGCGGAGGGAGCTGGTAGGAACGTTGAGTTGCTCGGTCAATGGTCAGGGTCAACGGCGGCGTGGTGTATTCCGTAAATATGACCGACTGTGAGGGCGGGCACAAGCCGGCGTGAGTAGGTTAAACCTTGTGTTTGATAAGGGCACCACGGGGTGATAATAATCCCCTGTGGGTTGGTGGACCCAGGTGGTTCCTACCAGTAAAAACTCACCTCTATAACCATGCTTTTGAGCGACTCTGAGCTTGGCTCCGTGCCTCTGAGTTGCAGCCGTTACGCCCGCAAATTTGCGCGCGTTACAAATTGCATTATTATTATTTGAGGAGGCTGGTTTGATATACAGTTTGTCTACAACACTATCAATCAGATTCTGGAAAAGGCACCCAAATATCAAACAACTATTTTCCATAGCTCCTATAGACGTGGTAGTAATTACACGTGACTATGGTCATGACCAGTTTATACACGAGAACATAACTGTTGACTTTCCATAAGTGGCACAAGAGTATGAGTTACTCATTAATATACTGATATAGGTAAATAGTACATGTTCATGTGTTATGCATTATTTGTGAATGCGCGTGTATGGTTATAAAAGTCAGCATTGTTGTGCATGTGTTGGTTAAAACAATGTATGTGTAGTGGGTTCGAATTAGGTGCACACACACGCAGCATGGAGGCAACACTATTTATTAAACGGTTGGTAACATAACGCTGTACATGAGGTGGTGACCACCTTCCTCAACTCACTAACACTCTGGAACGTGACACAGACTAGACCAGGCAGGCAACGGCCTGCTTGGCCCAGGACGACGACCCATGATGTCTTCACTTCGGAGTACAGTACAACAGCCTCGCTCTGCGTTCACACCACGCTTATATCTGCTTTCGCGTGGCTGGCTCCGCCCCGGCGTGGCTGGCTCTCTTCAGGCCACGCCTCCCTTCCCAGGACACGCCTCACTTCCCCCACCTCTGGGAAGGTCCGGATCCCTCCACCACGTGACCCCCCAGGCACCCCCTTGGGGCCCCCAGCCTTCGTACAGGCCGACACAGTAGTGACCGTTCTATGTCACTACATCACCCTCCTCTGTATAAACACACAGCCGTCCCTGGCTGTAACACAACTGTGAAACATCGAAAAGGTGTGCCTCCGAACCAGCAACATCAATAAATGACCGGCGACCGATAAGAAATACAATCACGTAATATATACAGAATCGACGAGGGTAAAAGGGAACCGCATAGAAAACGGGGAATTAACAACAAATATACATGAAAACTGGCTAACCCACTTACGCTCCAGCACAGCCCCCCCACCGTGAGAATCACGCATGCACTGACATGTGAGTGTGGCCATTGGAACGACGGCGTAGGCAATGAGCAAGGAGTCTGAGAGGCATGTAGAGCAGCCAGTCTTCAACGAGTCCATGTGGCCGGGCCTGGGGAACCAGAAGCGGCCCAAAGGGCACGGTCCCTCCCCCCAGGAGTCAGAACAGGAGGAGCAGGAGTAGCTGACGCATGCTCCACTCCCCCCCCCCAGTCCATAGCCGGTCGGCATAACTGGCGACTCCAAGGTTCCAGGTAGATACTGCCTCCTGTGACGAGAACCAAACCCTCCTGAGGCATCACTCAACGAACACTCGCCTCCGCTCTTCGGACATGACAGTCACCCGTTAGCACCCCCCCGCCTTTCCGACGTGGCGTCACAACCAGTAGCACGTGTCGGCCATATCGGGGGGATTTTAACCCAGTCTCTCTCCAAGACTCGCATCGCAGCATATAGCTGTACCGTCCGAGCTGAGACGACCCAGTCTCTCTCCAAGACTCGCATCGCAGCATATAGCTGTACCGACCGAGCTGAGACGACCCAGTCTCTCTCCAAGACTCGCATCGCAGCATATAGCTGTACCGACCGAGCTGAGACGACCCATCGTTCACTCACTGCACAACATGCACCCTAACAACTGAGGGATACAGTCCCAACGTAACAGGACAACTCCACCTGAACCTTACGAATCTCCAGCCCACTGTTTCAACGCACCTCGGAGTGTCTCACTCTCCGGGCCGTCAGGTCAAGCCATCAGACACAGCATGATGGGACCACACTCTCTGAGCCATGTGAGCGCACAGCCCACTAGGCTAGACAAGCCACGGAGTGTCTCACTCTCCGGGCCGTCAGGTCAAGCCATCAGACACAGCATGATGGGACCACACTCTCTGAGTCATGTGAGCGCACAGCCCACTAGGCTAGACAAGCCACGGAGTGTCTCGATCTCCGGGCTGTCAGGTCAAGCTGTCAGACACAGCATGACGGGACCACACTCTCTGAGCCATGTGAGCGCACAGCCCACTAGGCTAGACAAACCACGGAGTGTCTCGATCTCCGGGCTGTCAGGTCAAGCCGTCAGACACAGCATGACGGGACCACACTCTCTGAGCCATGTGAGCGCACAGCCCACTAGGCTAGACAAGCCACGGAGTGTCTCGATCTCCGGGCTGTCAGGTCAAGCCGTCAGACACAGCATGACGGGACCACAATGTTCGTGTTAGACACGCAACTCTCACTGGGCCATCCTGGTCAGGATCTGCACCCCAAGATAAGTGACAGCCAGCACCACAATTCCAAATCCCTGGCAGCATGTCACCATCGCAATTTAACACCATCACAACACATACAATTTGAATTATGATCCCCCACAGAACTGATCCAATGCCGAACAGGTACGCACAATTTGTGACGATCCCGAATATTCAATGGTCACAACAATACACCTCACATCCCGTATCCGTACACCTCATCTCCGAGACTCGCATTGCAGCATGCAGCTGTACCAACCGAGTGGAGAGAGCAACGCAATTTGACAGCAATTAACGGAAACGCACCCCCGATCGATGTAGAACACAAGGGGCATTCCCACACAAAAGACATCATCTGTGCAACAACGGACAGGAGCCAACCAGTGAGGTTGAAACACACCGAACCTGTCATTTCAAAAACCCCTTCAACATTAACCATGGGACTCAGGGCATTCGAATTTTGAGAGCAAAAAAACTATACACAAACCCCAAGAATCACCGAATTGATTAATACAGCATATGCAGTATATGAAATTCGTACAGTCAATCATATGGCGCAATGCTCCATCCAGTCCCCACATGGTAACACACACAATCAATACTCCAGACAATCCGTACATAGTAAATAATCACAAGCAAGTACCCAACAGTCCATACACTGTTAACAATTCCAAGCAAAGCTCCATACGGTCTGTACCTTGGCAACAATGACGATCAAAGTTTCTTACAGTTACACGTGACAATCACGAGCGAAACTCCATACAGTATACACAATAACAATGGCGATTTCGCAACAAAACAATGTAACAACACGAGTCATTAACACGGCAACCTACATGATATCAACAGAGCTCGGGACACCCAACAACGAATTAATCATTAACTACACCCAGAAGATACCGATCTCGACGCCGTAATTAACAACAACACTTGTTACAAGCAGACACCCGCATGGAAGCCGCGTCAATTTATCACGCACACAACCGGACGAACACGCTCCGCAAACCAGCGAGTAAAAAAAAACACCCGCGATCGCAACCCGGCACACGCAAGATGGGTGAAGTTATTATTATTTTTCTTGGGGCCGGGTGCTTGTCATGTCACGACTCGCTTGGCGACTGTGAATAGCGGAGGGCGGCAAGGTGGAGCACTGGGACGGCCCAAAGAATCTTTCATGGTGAACACGGCCTGCTCTTGCGAACCCATTCACCTCTCGCGCTCGAGCAGAAGACTGGAACTCCCCTCTGCAGGCGTTGATGTCGGCGGGAGCGGCATTTCGGCAGCAGGAGCGGCGTTTTGGCGGGAACCGCGCCCCGACCAGCCGCCGAAATGGCGGGCCCACCGCATGGCCCGCATGCCCGGGCCTCCCCCGCCAGCCCCCACAGCGACGATGGTGTCCTCTCCCCGTGGCTCCGTCGCTCCGTTCCCGATGGCGGCGAAGCAGCAGTGCGATGCCACTCCCGCCGCTCCGCGTGCAGCGCCATCTCTCTCTCTCTGTCACCGGGGCTGCCATCCCCGGGGCTGTCCGAAGGATGGTCGTCACACCGTCCCCATTGTACGAAGGCGTCCAGGTGAGTTTTATATTTGTTTTTCGTGTGCCCATTTTACTTCCCTAGGATAACACCTAGCAATATTTATATTTCCACAACTTCTGACGCCAAATGTAGTGGGTTCGAATTAGGTGCACACACACGCAGCTTGGAGGCAACACTATTTATTAAACGGTAGGTAACATAACGCTGTACATGAGGTGGTGACCACCTTCCTCAACTCACTAACACTCTGGAACGCGGCACAGACTGGACCAGGCAGGCAATGGCCTGCCTGGCCCAGGACGACGACCCATGATGTCTTCACTTCGGAGTACAGTACAACAGCCTCGCTCTGCGTTCACACCACGCTTATATCTGCTTTCGCGTGGCTGGCTCCGCCCCGGCGTGGCTGGCTCTCTTCAGGCCACGCCTCCCTTCCCAGGACACGCCTCACTTCTCCCACCTCTGGGAAGGTCCGGATCCCTCCACCACGTGACCCCCCAGGCACCCCCATGGGGCCCCCAGCCTTCGTACAGGCCGACACAGTAGTGACCGTTCTATGTCACTACATATGTATCATTTCAGGGTGTATTGAAATGTCGCAAAAATACAAAGAATCTAAGCATGGGCAGTGTGAAATCTTTAAAACATATCCACGTTAAGTTCCATGGCATATTTATTTTAAAGCATTTACAGTCACATTCACACTCCTGAAGAGATTCCAATAACTAAAGCCCTTGACTTTTGGAGATGATTTATATATCACATACACAACATAAATTACAATACATATCCATTAACCCATGCCTTTGAGATATATTCTCCAGTTTGTCTTAAAAATGAAGAAATTGTTATCTCTTTTCACTCCACTGTTACTGCGTCATGCCTTGGAATTTAATTATCATAGTCAGATATGTTTTGCTTAAATTAATAATGCTAAAATAAAACGCTTATTTTAAAAATCCTAATCAATTATACAGAACAACGCCATGGAAGAATATACATGCATCGTGCAATTGAAACCACCCTGTGTTTTGTTTTTTACTTAGTGAAATTTTATGATACTGATCTTATTAACAGCCTTCACCTCGTGATGAAATCTCCACATTACTATGGTAAGGACGAGTTTGTATTCAGGAAAAGCATTATTCACTCCTCACATACTCAGCATTTTATGCCTGAGCGTTAATTAATAAGCTGATGGCGTAGGTTATGACATTTTTATGTTCTTTGCTCAAACACTACAGAAACAATCATGTTCTTTAGCCTAAAATATATATTCGTTTCACCGACTTTGCATTTGTTTATTTAACATGTGCACAATCGTACACTGTACAGTATTTTATTTTTACAAGTGGCTGGGAAAAGAAAAGTGGAAAATTTGAAGTGAAGACATTTACTCCCACTCAATTTCTTCCATTGATTCACACGTTCTGATTGAAGTTGTGTAAGTGTCAGGGTAAAATAGGGAACTTTCAAAATTGGTGGCGTGAACAGAGGGCTTGCAGAGACTCGTGCGACTCACGTCAAGGGACTGATTTCATTTGAAGCCACCTTCAAGATACCACAGAGATCACTAGTGATCAAAGGCATGCGGCAGAATTACCTCTGCGTTTGGCCCAGCATGCCGAACCCAAGGGAGTCCCTTGCGAAGGCCATCCTACTGGATTGGCTTTGCAAGAAAGAGACTGCGCCCTTCTCATCTTAAAATAAAAGCTGGGAGAAAAAAAGAACATTTCTCAAATGGGGTCACTCTTCAAGCTGCTAAAATAAGGTGCAATGCTACCCATGCTATATCGGAGGCAACACCATTTACATATATGTGGTCATACTCTGTATATGCAAAGATAAAGCTGCTTGGGCATGTTGAATGATATTGGGACAATAACAAATACAATATTTTTTTCGTAAAAAAACCCATTGATATCTAGTTATTTTTAAGTGTCTTATATTTGTCCTAAATTTGTTTGAAATTTAATTTAATTTGGCGATGCTGCATTGGCCAGTGGTGCAAAAGCCGAATTAACAAGAACAAAAACTAAAATAATAAAAATAAAACGTAATAAAATTAAATTCTCACGACGTTTTGTCCACAACGCAAGCAGCCGTCCTCAGGTGAAGAAACAGAGCTGTCGGAAAGACAGCGTCCTAATGAACACTGCTAAGCTTGGCAGCGTATTTTAAGCTGGGTGGGAGGAGGAGAGCGCCTTGACAAAGGAGTTTACATATCAACAGAGGAATTTAGCATATTGATGACAAATGCAGATATGGGATTAGTCACTCCTTGTGGAATGTGTAGGTGGTGGGGGGGTCTCAAATTATGCTAGTGAATTATGTAGGATTAGCAGTCATAAAGAGAGAGAAATTTTTAATAATAAAGAACTACAACAGCCCAAACGTCGTGAGAATTATATTTTATTATTTTTATTTTCATTATTTTATTATTTTCCTTCTACGTGACTTTACCGAAAGAACCAAGAATATGAATCCCTGCAGTCACGAAAGCTCTAAATCGTGGGCCATGGCCCTTCTTACAGTGCTATCGAGAGCTCAGAGAGATGGCAGTGGTTATTGTGTAATTTCAATTTGCATCACGTGATATTAACCACGGTATCATCAATCACAAAACAGTTCTGCTTTTATATTCAGTTTTTTTTTAAGCACTCCAACTTGCTATTGTTTCATTAATCGTGTTGTGTCATCATAACTAACAAAGGAAGCAATCGCATGCTGGGGAAAAAGATAATGACAGGGAAAAATAAGACAGTTCATATAATACAATCTAGGTCAGGAGGTAGCAGACTTTAGACTAACACTAAGCAATACACTCACATTCCCTGAGGAACAAAGAGATTAAATGGATGTTGCCAGATTAAATAATGCAATAACTAACTTAGTAATGGACTCATTAATGTGGGGAGAAAAAAAAGCAAAAACTAACAACAAATTAAAAAAAAATCGGAAAATCATGTTTAAGTAGAAGAGATGTTTTGAAAAGAGACAAACATGCTAAGTAAAATATATCATATTTAGAACCTTTTCGAATGATTACGAAAATAATTACCTCCGATGTCCTATGCCTTCAATTAGCACGGCTGGCTACGTGCAAAATAAATCTGAAAACATAATAATTAATGAGGATATCATAGCAAGAAATGGGAGCATGAAAAGCAGCAACAATTATGTTGACAATTGTCGATTTGAAAGCGGTAACCCTCAGGGAAAAGGATGGAATCCATAACTCACGATAGTTCTAACCCAAACAACACAATCTGAATGATAACAGTGGTTCTGAAAGCATAAGTATTATAGGAAATATTTTTAAGATGTCAAACTTTCCCGAATAAATTGCCCTGCAAAGCATAAAAAAGGGGAACAAGAGAGTATCACCGTGGACATCATCAAAGAAGAAAGACCAGTTTTAGATCAAAATGGTAGACTTCAACCATGGAATGACATCATGGGACCTCCTTTGCCAGTAACAAAATATGATAATAGATTTTTCCCCTTTTTTCTGGCAACAAAACAGGTGTTAAGATGTTAAAACACCAAACTGAAACCTTTTACAAGGGATCATGTCTGCATTAACCACAATGTTTGTGGTCAGAATGCAAACAAAAAACATACTCTGATAATATATGCATTGTCCTTTAAACTGATCGGTCCACACCAAAGACAGCTTTCTTTTGAACCTTGTCTCAAATGGTGTTAGACCAGAGGACACCAAAAGGCGTACAGCCCAAAGACAATGCACTTTCAGAGTAATGAGAGCTGGGGGTGAGCATCTACATCATTGGGACATCTTAACACCTGTTTTGTTGCCAGAAAAAAGGGGGAAACCCTATTATCATGGAATGACATCTCAATAACTCTGCTAATCAAAAAAGGGTGATGAAACTGCCAAAAAAAACATTTTACCATTTTATATTGCATGTATATCAATCGCTCATGAAGATCATCGGGATGAAAATAATGGCATAATTTAGAGGCCAACAAGAGCAAACCAGATTTAAGAAATGTTTCTCTACCATCAACCACATGTGTACTATCAATAAGATTACAAACCATGACTTACGTGAACAAATCTAGAAGTCATAAAACAAAAACTGTAACAAAATGTATATTATAAGAGGAGTCAGACAAGGGAGGCATGGTTGTACGAGCATTATTGAAAGTGACGCGTGTTTTCTACAAATTGAATTGGAGAAAGGAAGGCATAAACATGAGTGGAGACAATATTAACCCATCTGGTTACCTGCGTTAAACGATCCCATGATACTCTTATGAAGCTGTATTTTTAAAAAAATATTCAGTTAAAATGCCGTCTACTCATAGGGCCAAACCAACAAGAGACTCATGAATGCATCTAACCATATTTTTAAATCCTTTATATTAAGTTCACTTGCTTGCTTGCTTGCGCGCTTATGACCGTGCAAATCTTTCGGTCGTTTTTTAACCCACTTCCCGTGATCAAATCGAGCTGACATTTTGCACACAGACTCGTTGTGCGTGACAATGTATTTTCGTGAAAATATTTTTCCAAAATTTTCCACTTTTTAGCACATTTTTAAAAAAATATTTTATTTAAAATACCAATGTGATAAAAATGAAACTCTTACTCAAGAAAAACAGAAATGAATAATAAAATAAAACCGACGCCACGCATATAAAGGATTTATAGTGAAAAACTTTGTTTTTACGGGTTAATTTTTTACGCCTTAAGAAAATGTTTAATAACACAAAGAGAAATATCCCCCGTATAGCCTAAACATATGTTTTTGGCCAACTACTGTTTGTGGGCACCAACAAAGGCCAGCATGACACACAAGGTGGTGGGTAGCCATTACCATGCCCAGCCACCTTTGTGGTGATGTTATCACACCACAATGGTACACACATTTGAGGCTGAGTCGACCTATGCGGAGGCCCAGGACTGCTTCAGAAAATTGGCGTCAGTGTTGGTTGTAAGCGGGAATCTAACTCAGGTTGCAGGGTTCGTAGTGCAATGCGGTAACCATTACACTCCTGCTCCATCACACACATGCATGCGCGTGCACATGAACACACATGTATAGACATCTACATAATTGCATACATACACGAACACACAAGTGCATGCATGAACAAACACTCAAAAACACACGTACACACCATACACACACGGCACCCAGGTCACTGTTGTAGATGAGACTCTCTTTAAAAATTATAATGAAATAGTGTTAGGTATGTAGCCAATTGTCCTTGCATTAAGTTTGAAGAAAATCACTTGGCATAAACTCATAAAAGTGAATTGAGTTTTTTTTTTATGTTGCCAAAACATATATCTACAAGCAATGGCATAATATGCCCCAGAGAGAAAATTATTATTCAAATAAGTTCCTCTTTGCAATAACGTCTCTTTGCTATATAGACGTTGGTATTGCTGCATTTCGTATTAATGGCCCATGTTTTGCTGCAACTGCAAAAAGTATAATCTGAACAAATGTGTATGAGAGACACCATAAGGGACTAAAGTCTATTGACCATAATCTGGCGACTAAAAAAAGAAATATAAAGCATTGTTCATTATTTAATTACATAGCTTTATTTATGGAATTGTAAGTAAAGCAGTTTAGGAGCAATAGTGAAACAGTGAAAATGTTTTTTTTTTTTTAAACACAGTGCATCTGCTGCTCACAACACTGGACGTATTAGAGATACCTGTGTGTGTCGCATGCAACCATTCCTCAGACTACAGAAAAGGTGTCTGCAAAATGAGCTGCCTTCATGTAACATTACACCCATTATAAAATATACGATGAAGCAAAAAAAAAGAAGCTACTACAATCCCGGTACAATTTGAGCAACCTGAAGTCGTTCGTTTCAATTGCTGCTCCTACAGCCTTGAAAGATGCAGGGTAAAACCGTGCACATGTTTCCCGGAAGGACCATATTTTTTCACAAAAAGGCATTGCACAGTAGGGAAGCTGTTAAACCAAAAGACATCCTAAATAACCTGCTGTATACCCTTGCAAAGAAAAGCTTTCACAACAATTGTTTTTCCTCGGTGGTAAAAAAGAAACATAATTCACGAATCCCCAAGGTGTGTTGACTGCAAAAATAGCATATATAACACTGTGGATGCAAATGCATTCATACACAAAACTACAGTCGTACATGCATATAAGGAAATGATGAAAAAAAATCTGTTGAGGTAAACACATGCGTATACATAATAATAACAAATTTTGTTGATGTAAAATCAACGTACAAACATTTGAATACATTGCGTACCATGGAGATGGGCATACTCAGAATGACACTGAAATGAAGAGGAACACGTGGATGTATGTACGTTGAACTTCTTTCGCACATGGATGAGGGAATGAATGAAACTCAGCGACATCATATCGACTGTCCACATTACTCTTAAGTATGAAGGGCAAGATACGAGACTGGTAACAGAATAGCAGCCACAGCAGGGAATGCAGTCGAGATGATGACCGCCACCGTAATCGAGGAATGAGATCGGTAGATGACTGCGAGATGGATTGTGGCACAATTAGCGGTGTTGCGTGGGGAGATCTACATGCAGCAGTGGATAGACAATGACCTGTGATATTCAAACAAACATTAGCAAGGAATGTGTGTTAACTTAAATCAACACTTACAGTCATTATTCAATGGACTGCTGCATTAAAGCCTCCCCTAGTTTATATTCTGAATATATGACAATACTTCACTGCGCTGCTCTGTTTGGTGAGCGGAAGGACAACAGGACTGGCTTAGATATTGCTCACCGCTGAAGTTATCTATGGGCAGGCGGAGTGCGCTGACCATTGCGCCACCGCTCCAACACATGTGCCTACACACACAATACAAACAAAACGTAACATATATATGGAGCTAACATATAGAGTACAATTCACATGCTGACGAAGGGCCATTTAGACCTGGTGTGGCACTAATTGGAATGATATCCTCGAGGTGGATGTAAGACCAGTTCATATATTGAAGCATTGCCAACTCTGCTGGTCGATCACACCCACAACCACAGATTCGTGATGCAAGGGCCCAGACATAAATGCTTGCATTGCAGGATATAACTTGCCTTTTAGTAGCAGAGTGGTGGGAATTGACTACTGTGGGAGAAATATGGAGCAGAGAGAATAGAAAATTTGGCAGAGAGAGAGGCACACAGACACCAAGAGAACAGGCACAGAGAACAGGACATAATAGTTTAATGGACTAAAAGACAGAGGCAGAGACAGATACACAGACATAAACAATACACTGGATCTGAGGAGATTCAAACAAAGGGACACCAATAACGGAGCAACAGCAATAACCCTAGCAATGTTTGACCTTCATTTTCACGTCACATAGACAAACTAAGAGACCATGAGGATCCATAGGATATTAAAGTAAATGTATCAATCTTCAATGAGACTGTGGTGCTGGGGGACAAAAATGTCTCATCAGGCACTTGCACCACCCCACCGTGATGGCCTCTGGGAAGTGGGAGAGTATTCTTACGTCGTGATGTCATTGCTGCTCAGCCCACGCCCCTTGATTGGTTGGAGCCACCCTGATGGATCTTGCTGAGTCTGCCCTGGATCTCATAAAATGCGAATAGGATGGAGCAAACTTATGTGGAGAATCTTAGACCCACCGGAGATCTGCTAAAAGTTGTGAACTGTGTAACGAGAAGAAACTGGGGTTCGTCGTATTAAAGAGCAACACAGATGGTAGATCTATCATCTGCATTTACACATCGGGAGAGATAATTTACAAAAACGATCAGGGGTATTGTTTGTTTAATACAATAAGAATACAAACAGCAGTCTCTTTAACACACTCGTTGATTATTTCGGTAAAGTCACGTAGGTATAAAATAAAATAACTTAATTTGATTTAATTTAATTTATTTTATACCTACGTGACTTTACCGAAAGAACCAAAAAGTATGGATCCCTGCAGTCACGAAAACTTCAAATCTAGATTAGTCTCTTTAACGTGAAAAACTTTTAATTACATTCCCTATTTCGATTTAAAGCTTTCGTGACTGCAGGGATTCATCTACTTGGTTCTTTCGGTAAAGTCACGTAGAAGGGAAGTAATAAAATAATAAAAATATTTTATTATGTTTTATTTTTTATTATTTTATTACTTCCCTTCTACGTGACTTTACCGAAAGAACCAAGAAGATATATTCCCTATATTTAAAACAATGCACCATAGGTCAGTATCACTGTGTAGCAAGCACAGACTATATGAAAAGTGATTTACCCTTGAGACTGTCATTTTGGAAATGTGCTTTACCGTTCATATTTTAACAAGATAATCGGAACAGATGTTTGTCTATTGAACTGAAGGTAAAATAGAGAAAACAAAATGTACTGGACATTGTACAGAGTCCAACTTGTTTTAACGTTACCTTACAGATCATAAGGCAACAGCCATCCCAGTTTGGCTGCCTGACGACAACAATCAATAACACTTTGTCCCTACGCTCACAATTTAATGTGACTCCTAATGCAATTCATGAAGACAGATACAAGGCATTAATATGGCCAGCGCTACAGCAGATGGACTCAAAGCCTCATTGTAATTAACTTATGCATGCTGCTCGTGAGAAGTCAGTTTCACCTTTGGCTGTTATGACCTCTGCAAAGTGGCCTCTGTGGAGAAGTCGTAGTCCCATAGAACATAATACCGTCAAGGCATATATTGCACATTCAATTCCCCTTCACAAGATTAAAGCATCATTTACTGGTTGGGGTGAAACTTTCATGGAGCTACTATATTACCCATTTTAATCAATATTTGTCATCTTAAAAATACAACACACATCCGTGCTTCTAACTTAAATATTTATGACAAGTTGCAGAACGTACATTTAGATTTTGATTGACCCAATGTTCTGGCATTGCAATAGTATTGTTTAGAAATCCACGTGACAATCCAGGTACTTTATAAATAACATGTGGGCTCATCTAACTTTTTTTATTTCTATGCAGCCCTTACTGTGCAGAAAAGCATAACCGAGCAATGATTCATTTGCCGCACGGTTAAAACGAACCAATGCCCCTGCTAACTCATACGCTGAAACTACAGGGAAGTATCCACAAAATAAATGCTTCATTTTTCCCCACTGACAGGTCATTACGAAGCCTGCATTGTGAATTTCTAGCGTAACTAAACTGCATTCCCAGGAAGCCGGGATGGTTATCTGACCATCAGCAATTTGGAAATGTCACGTGTGAGCTGACAAGCTGATCACGAGTCATCCTTACCATTGTGAGAAGCCATCTATTGTAATCATAACCTCAGAAAATTGTCGCACTATATACATTGGGAAGTACAAGGTAGTCATTATTCTATGCAGCGGGTCTACATATATATTGTAATTTGTCAGGTTACAGTTGATGAAGTCAGCCACGTAAACTCTTCTTGTGGGGCTGAAATTTGAAAAAAATCGTGTTGCACTGGTCGAAATTAATGTCTCTGTTTCATCACGACGAGTGCTCTTTGCCCCATGAGCAATGCGTCATTTCGTTGCAAGAGAAACACGATTATCAGATACCATACGTTATTATATTGAAGTAAGGACATATTTAAAGGAAGGAATCCATTTGAATTAATATGCTTTAATTTTCTAATTGGGATGCAATTTGCATGTTTTCAAGAGTGAATCGTCTTTGGGTGGATTGTACACCGTCGTTTACTATTCTGAATGAATGTTATTAAAATTGCAATAAAAATGTTTACACATTTATATCACTGTAGTGGTATTTCACTATTTCTGCCGTTTCTTTATATTTTTCTGTTCAGTTTGTTGTCCTTCCCCCGCACCTTCAATTAGTAAGGTTGGCTATGTACAGTGCAAAACAAGTTCAATATACATACCAAATGCAATGTACTTTTTCGACCATTCATTAAAAAAATCTGTCATTCCTAAAATTCCGGAATGTAAGCCACTTCAGACTGGTATTACATTCCAAATATAAAAACAAATGCATTACTAATGAATGGAAAAAAATAGATATTTTACTATAGCTCCACAGACCTGCTTTGCAAATTATTTAACAAATCACAAAGTGGACTGATGAAGCTGAATGAATATTAAACACTAATTGTATTAATACTGTTATTATCAAACAAAAGCTGCTGCCAAGGTTAGACTGTTGGTAGTCTCTGAATGGGGATGGTGTTCTGGTTTGATCGCTTCCATCCCTAGGTACATCATGGGTTATTGGAATTTTGTTTAAGTCAATTATGTATCTGTTAAGAGAGTCCCAAAATGGCAGGGTATCTTCTAATTTTATATTGCAGCCCATGGTAAATTGAATTAAGTTTATCCCCAGGATTTTTTGCAATAGTAGATTTGCATAGCGAGCAGGTCACAAATTATATTTTGTGTCATGAATATTTGCTGTAAAATATGAAATCCAGCAAGTTTAGATTTTCAATTTTCAGAGATTATTTTTTTAACTTTTCTGCAAAAGAGATAGTTTCGTTTATTACAGCTTTACATTGTAGGAACATTCCTGGAAACTCAATATATGGACATCATTTCTAAGATAACTTGACAAGGTACGAAAATGATGGCCACACTGAGTAAGATGTGATTTGTGACCCTTTGTTGCCAGAACTTATTGACACGCAAAATTCATGATTCATCTTTTTTTCTTCTTCTTTGCTTTGTATCGACTTTTGTGGAATCCTGTAGGAGAAGCCTAATCACAAAAAACATTATTTTCATCATATGTAAACATGCAGGTTTGATTATCGATTTTTTTACTTTTCTCAGATGAAAATAATCAACATTTGAGCAAGATGATATTTTTTATCAGTGTAAGTTAGCCATCTAAAAATATATTTGCATATTTCCAATAAAAAAAATTGCTAGTATTTGTACTCAATAAATGTGTACAAAAATGAAAGCATAAACGATATATGATATTAAATATATGTGTTGCATAACGACATGCAACAAATTAAAACGGATCGCTTACCAAACTACTCCCTTTCACAGAGTTTGTAACGACACATTAGTTCACCCCGTTTCATGGTCAATCTACAAACCGTTTCAGGCGAATGTTGCAGTTGATGAAGTGTTTCCATGTGGACATTAACAGACCAAAACCTTTCCCGTGAAAAGCAAATTCATTTTGTTTAGGAGTGCTTACTATGTGTGTCTGTAACACCGTGAAAGTGGTTTACATTCAAGTAAATGTTCATAGCCAGATTTAATAGCTAGTTATGTCAAAGTGCTCAGAATAATGAAGGTAAGGATAGTACTTAGTGTTTGTGATACTTACGTTTATTACTTTTCAAGTGCAATTTTGTAAAAAGAAAAAAGGTACAACATTGAGAATTGTAATTAATGGTAAAGGTTTGCCTTTTAGTGTAATCAGGGACAAATTGCCTGATTGCACTCAGTATGACACATGCTTTTTCTTTCAATAATAAAATGCATCATTGTATGCGTCTAAGATAAGCTGGGGAATTAAAATTAAATGAATGCTGCACATTGCATTGCCTTTACAGCGCATCCTACTAATAATAGAGTAGTAAAATTTGATGTGGTACTCCCAGGTTCCCAATACTGTACTGGAATATTGCAAAATTGACACAAAAAATGAAAGAAAGAAATGCAAAAACATATTTAAGACAACGCTTTCATCCGTTGCAGGATACTCTATGGACATGTATTGTGGTTATTAGAGCAACATTTAAAGGAATATTCTGACTCATCCATCCCACTTCTCCCACCCCCACAGCCTCTTCAAACCCAAATGCATTTCATTAGACTAGCGGCGACAGCTTTCGCTAAGCAATTCAAGTGCAAAACATCCCAATAAAACTTCGGCAGGTATAAATCAATGCTGCGCAAGGTCTGACTGAGTGCTCTTCCATGCAGATTTTGATTGCCACTGCAAAATGCATAAATACACAAATTAAATATCCCTTGTATAGCCTTACCAGACTGTTGGGGCAAGTTGTGTTAGCAAGCACCTATTAGGCCAACAAGGGGTGGTGTGTGGCCAGCACTGCAAAGGTTGGAAACATCACAGCAGGTTAAGACTTTACCTGGTTAATCACGTCCTTCCAATGATTGTTCAATTTGTACCGATCTTCTCGGTTGAAGTTGTGTCTGTGTTTATATATCTCTGGTTTACCATATGATTATTCATAAGACTACTTCCGATAAAGGACAGCACAATAAATATATAGGGAATCATTCTGGGTTATACAATAAATAAACCTCCAATCTCTATTCAATAAAATGTATATTTAATAATTATATCAGTCTTTTGTATTCTTACACTTGCAATAACCAGAGCATAATGGGTCTCATGCAAAATATTAATCATGCAATAATTTTCATCAGAAATCCAGTTTAAATGAGACCACATTTGTCATTATTTTGTTATAAAAGTTATATATATATATATAACTGACTACGCATTTATATTTAATGAAATGACAAATATACATTCTAAGGGTGATTCACAATTTGAAGGGCTGTTTAAACCTGGCACATTTCTCCATGGGGTTTTCCACTGTTTTCACTCGGCTTGGTTATGCCAGTGCCAACACGTGAAGACGAGCTCTCCGAAGGCAAAGTGAATGGCAGTAGTTACGTACGAAGTTCCTGTAATAGGATCGCAAGTCACGGTAGGAGGAGATAAATGTGGTAGAGGATTCTAGATTTTAAGTTTTTGTGACTGCAAGGGTCCATACTCTTTGGTTTTTTCGGTAAAGTCACGTAGGTAAAAAAATAAAATAAATTAAATCACGACGTTTCGAAACGTCGTGATTTAATTTATTTTTATCTTCTTTTTTACCTACGTGACTTTACCGAAAAAACCAAAGAGTGTGGTAGAGGACTTTGTGTCCTTTGGCAATGATGTCCATCATGCAAGGGGCTGCGAGAAAGGGTTCAAGGGGTGCGTTGCTTTATCAGGGCAGGCTTTTGATAGGATATGGAGACCACTTTAAGAGAAAGGAAAGATACGTCTGTATATAAAGGAAAGGGTAATTGAGGCAGGAGTATAATCTGTAGTGCTGTATGGGTCAGACAACTGGACACTACGCAGCTTTAAAAGATTGTTTTGGCATTTGAGAACGGGTGTAAATGACGGATTCTAGAAATGTTGCGTCAAGATAAGGTAAGTAAAGCAAACTCTGTAAGAGAACATGTCAGGTAAGTATTCTAGATAAGATTAGGTAAAAATGGTTGCGTTGGGTCGGACATTAGTGGAGGAGTGCGAAGGAGCGGCTGTCACTAGCGTTGAAATTAATTCGTCTTCTTCCAAACACGAGTGATATTCTTTTTAATATGATTAATGGAAGAGATCTCTTTCCAAGCCCATCTTGCTCGTGTGGTTGACTGTGCTCTAGATTATCTGTTCCCATTAATAATTGGGAACAATGTATATATATATACATGCAATACAAGCAACATGGTTCAATTCACTTTTATCATGGTTTTTGCACAGAGAAATCAGTGTATCTGCAATTTCACCAACTGTCAAGACAAAGCAATTGAATGGCCAAATCACTAAAAACTTAATATTCTAATAGGTGCTCATAATTTGCCATGTGAAGTCATCAATATAAGAATGATTGAAGCATCATTCCATAATTTATAAATGAAACAGAAAGATGGACATTATCACGGACATTAGCAAAGAAAATGGACAGTAATGAAGAAAACGGAACAGAAACTGAACGGTGTGCTTATAAGCACAGGCCGATCCACACTCAAAATGACACCAAGAATGAGGAACAGATGAATTAATTTTGACAAGAAAAGTGGGCTTGAGCTGGACATGTTGCCAGAAGAGATAATGGCCAATGGTCGAGTATCATAACAAAGTCAGGATCAGAATCTTTATTCATTCTGGAGAAATCCGATGAGCTATGATGCTCTTTTTCACAGATGTCCAGTAGTTAGGGGGCAGCTAAGTGAGGCAATATGCCCGAAAAAACGTCTACCACGGAGATGGAGTGATGAAATTAGCTTGTGTGCAGATAGTGGGTGGGAATTTACAATATTTCAAGATCGTGAGAGATGGTGACGACAATTGAAGGCTTTCATCCAGAAGTGGATTGATTATGGCTGATGATGATGCTGGATTAACACGTTCTGTCGAATGTCTCTTTGTACTGTTGTATGGCCTATTCAGGTAAACCTTTAAATTAATAACTGAAGGCAATTTTTAATGGCTAACCTATGACAGAAGTTAATCGTGGGTTTTTTTTATTAGTTTCAATTGTCTTTTGATACCTTGATAATTCTATTATGTTGTTGTGAGTAGTACATAGGGAGGTAAATGCTAAATCTGCATATATTGCATTGATTTTGGGTAATTATTTTAATTGCTATTTTATTTAATAATTTGTATGTTTATATTCAGTCTCATTTATAGGTGATTAAATCAGTACTTTGAGAAAATGTTTTATTATTGTTATTATTAGTAAATCTATTAAACAATGAATAAATACATTCATAAATTAAGACCTACTTTACAGCAGACTGTGGTAATCTGATTCCAAGATTCAACCCGTTTTAGCCACTGCAATCTTCTGCATTCAGGGCAAAATGGTATTCTGCTGTAAGTTATCAAATCTGCTTAAGGTACAGTAGAGCATTCAGAGAAGGCAAGGCGTTACCATAAATCTGAAAACACAATTTAAACCTTCTCGATCATGTGAATTTATTCCACTAACGGTCCATTGACTAATATAATGAGAATGGATACACGTATGCATTAGTTTGCAATGGGGAAATTAACCTCTGGAGGCCCATAACAGCGTAGCCATGAACATGAGCTCCCAACTACACACACCCATTAAAGGCTTGTTACAGCATAAAAAAATAAATAAGCGAGTAAACAAGCTATTAAATAATTGTTGTATTTAAGGAAATTAATTACAATGTGCATTTCAGGACTATGTTGTTCAGAAACTATAACAACAATAATATAAAAAAAATACATAAATTGTATGGAAAGGCAAATAAATATATACGAGGTCAAATGAAAGTCAACTCAACATGTTTCCCTGCTCAAATGTGCATGGATGGTACTCATGCTAATTGGTTGCTCTGAGCCAGTGGTGGACATTCCACGTTCCTTTGGCTGGAGCCAGTTCCTACACGGGCCTACGAGGGGCTGTTCAAATGTTTGAACAATGAGATTCTGGGTGTCGCGGTGGCGCTTTGAACCGAAGTAATCTGAGTTCAATTCCTGGCCATGGCTAATATCAGAGGTAAGTAAATTCTGAACCAGACCTGCACTGACCAGTGTGGTGAAGTATGGTCAATCACCCATGACTTACACAGCATGGCCTTGATCCGGCAGTGTATTGACAAAGGGCTGTAAGTTACTATTTACAGTATTAACATTGTATCAAATACGACAAAATTAACGTTATGCAATATGGCAAGTAATTTAATAATATCTAGATTTGAAGCTTTCGTGACTGCGAGAATCCATACTCTTTGGTTCTTTCGTTAAAGTTACGTAGATATAAAATAAAATAAATCACGACGTTTCGATTGCAACACAAGCAATCACCATTAGGCGGGAAATCTTACAGCAAGAAAAGCAAATTTCAGCAACAATGTTTTCTTGACGTGGTTTTCCCACCTGATGATGATTGCTTTTGTTGCAATCGAAACGTCGTGATTTATTTTATTTTATACCTACGTTACTTTACCGAAAGAACCAAAGAGTAACTTAATAATACTTAAATATTTTATGTTATACATGTGCAAAGTTGTTCTTATGAATATTGTTTCTGTTTAGAGTATATTTTATACAATTTCATATTCATGCTTCAATTGCTGAAACACGAGACATTTTACGAATCCAGCTATTGTGTATGAATACGTGGGACATTTTAAATTTCAACGTTCATATATGTGTTTTATCTATATATAATTACGTCAAATGTCCTAAGATGTACGATTTTAACGAGACACATTAACTTTTTTCTCATTTATTATTGGATGGAAGATTTATTTATGTTTATATTCTTTGACTACGCTTTCATTATTTTAATTCAAACAAGTAAATGCATACCGACATTGTTTCAAACAGCATTTTATTTCGAATATTGTTGAAAATGCTTTTACCACCGTAATTATTATTTCAGAAGGCATTCAATTTTTTTTAAAATATACATGTTAACTTCGATATCTTGCAGTGTGGTTCAGGAGGAGAGCAAAAACTCAGCTAACATAGAGAATGGCCAAAGTAGCGTCTACGTATTTATTTTTAAAAAGGTGCTTATGAGCATCCGGTGTGTGGCCGAGTAGCACGTAGCAGATTGCACACTTGACTCATACTGCTTCCTGGAAAAAATCCTCTGCAACTTTAAAATGATTGCTGAAGAGGTTGCTTAAGCGTCTGGAGGCTCAATGCCTGCCTTAGAGCATTCACTGCTTTCACTGATGAGATCCTGGGATGAGTTTTCTTGGGTCGCCAACCCTAATTGCAATTGTATCAAGTGCTGGCTTTTGCATGTACTCTAGTGAGATGATGGGCTTAGGCCACTCACTAAAAGCTGCACAAAAACATCATATTTTGGCTTCTCAGTCAAATTCAATTTCGGCCAGCACTGAGGGGTATGATTTTAAAACATGCGAGGTAACTATTACGTTATATGTGTGACAAGCCACTTTTTAGAGATAATGATAGAGCACCATCTAGTTCTGGGCTTGAGGGGACCAATGAGCAAGAGGGGCCTATTGAAGTTATTCCAAAAAAGTAAAATCATATTTAAGAAGAGCTCCATTCTCCGTTTCCACAAAAAATAAAGTGTTAGTACATCAACCTTTTGGCTTTCCAGACCATTATTATCAAGCAGCATTTGTGTAAGCACGCCAAATCTGACTTGTTAAACTTCTCTACAGGACCCTATGCAACAAGTAATACTATACTAATTTTTAAGTAGTTCTGTGTAGGTTATCTTCTGAGATTATTCCCTGACTTGAAGTGATGTTGTGCCGATTGAAAAGATCACTCCAATAGCAGGATTATTTACATGCAATTGCTTTTCACATGTTAGATGTTGAAAACCGATGGAAGCACCAGAAATAGTCCAGAAATACTGATCGTGAAAATGTCCCATAAATTATACGATATCACTTGACATGAATGCAATTTGCATGGCCTCATTACGATGAGTAGGGTCTGGTGTGGCATTATACTCTAATTAATATTTTAATGTATTAATCATTAGAGTGTTGTATTGATGAGAGTGTTGTATAATACATTCGATTTTTATAACCACAAAACCATTGTTTATATAAATATCGGATGTTTGCTACTTATTGCTGGCATGCCCAATGTTGGTGGCTTTTTTTAGACTTATAAAATGCAATACCAAACAAGGAGTTAATTTCCATGTTCATTGCAGTTTGCAATTAGTCATTATTACAACATTCAGTGGAATCTATTGTATTCCCCACAATAATTGATGCTGAAATGAAGCAACCGATGGAACTATTTAATGTGTGAAACAATCAATGATATTTCCCACTGTGATTAATTCTCATGTCACAGTCGGTTACAAACGTAGAAAGGAATTTATTCTGCTGGTGCACGCGTGTAGCCAGTTGCATACATTTCGTTAAATTGAAATGGACCCATACTTCACAACTGACTTACATGTGGCAACTAAGGGAAGTTTCACTTCAGTTTTAATGTCTATATGCAAGCATCTACTGACCACCTTTGAATTAGTGGGTTCTAAGTGTTCCTTCAACGGGTCTCACTGTTTTATGTGTGGTACTGCTTGTTACTGCACATTGTTCAGAATGATGATGGGAGCTCGAGAAGTTTCAGACCCAGCACATGGATGAGAATGTCGGCACGTGATACAACCAGAAAATATAACAGAGCCATATAGCACAACCACGCATACCCACACAGTCTTATCAACTCGTCTTTTCGAGAAAGCCATGCTATGTTTAGCAGAGTAACAATAACATCTCAGTGGGCTTCACCTGGTAAAATGAAACATCGTTAACTTTTGTTTGTATGTTTCTGAAAGTAATTTGTTTACCTTTCATATACTTTGCACTCCTATCGTGTTTTTTATATTGTTGTGGTAACGTTCTGACCTGCCCCGACTGTACATCTTTGAAAAGGAGCTTTATATTCTTAGGTTTTTTTCGGTAAAGTCACGTAGGTAAGATGGTAAACTACCATTCTTGGATTTTCTGTTTGAGAGGAGACCTGACAGATCCTTGGGACATTCTGTCTACAGGAAAGCCACCCACACAGATTCCTACTTGAAACCGGATTCCCACCACCACCCATCTCAAAAGAATGATCTCATCAAAACGCTATACCACAGAGCCCATGGCATTTCTGACCAACACCACCTGGCCGGTGAATTAAGACATGTACATCGGGCCCTCAGGATGAACGGATACTCTGACCGCACCATCCGCCAAGCTGTTTCTCCCACCATACAGAAACAGCCACATGAAACTCCGACCAAAACTATCACGTTACCATACATAGCAGGCGTGACCAAAAAGATCTCCAAAATTCTAAACAAACATAAGATCCAAGTCCGATTCAGTACAGTGCATAAAATCAGTGATCTGATTCCATCTGTGAAGGATGTCGTTCCTGACTTACAGTATCCTGGAGTCTACAAATTGAGTTCCAGTTGTGGTGATTGCTACATTGGAGAAACGAAACGTCATGTTTCTGATCGTGTCCGCGAGCACAAGTCAGATCTGAAACACGGCAGAACTGATTCTTCGGCCGTTGCCGATCATTGCTACAACTCCGTGGGCTCTCATGAAATTGTCTTTTCCGAGACCAAGGTGCTCTGCAAACCTCCTGGCTACCATCAAAGGTTTGTACACGAAGCCATACAAATATACAAACACAGACATAATTTCAACCGTGATGATGGTTACAAACTGAGTAATCATTGGAAAGATGTGATTAACCATGCAAAAAAGATTTAACTACACTTATTTGGACCATCTTATTTGACAGACAACTATTACAGGTTATTGATAGACAGCCAGTTTTGTTTAACCAGGTTTAGTTTTTTCTTTTTTCACACTTTTGTTATGTAGGCTAGGCGTAGTCACAAACCGTACCTTTTCATAACAAAGGCTCAGTCTTTTGTTATGCAGTCTATTCTTAGTCTTAAGCCTCACCTTACCATATTAATAAAAAGTGTGCCATACTTGGCCCTTCCCCTCTTCAACCATTATATATACGGAGTGGTAGCTCTTGTAATCTCTCATTTACTTGATACAGCTGTCGTGGCTGTGACGGTTCCACCTGAAGACGGAAGCTTTTGTTGCCTCCGAAACGTCGTGATTTTTATTTTATTTTACTTTTATTAATTTAAAATTTTTACCTACGTGACTTTACCGAAAAAAACCTAAGAATATGAATCCTTGCAGTCACGAAAGCTTCAAATCTAGGAGCTTTATAGCTTATCGGATTCCTCCAGTATAAATACATATTCAGATTGTGATCATACCACACCCATGTACATATGTACGTATTTTTGAACTTCTTTCACACAGCACGTAGCCAATCATGATGATCGGAGGAGCGATTAGCACCTCTTCATCGTGCACACTCATGATGAAGTTTTTTTGGGTTAGATCGCGTAAATGGAAATGTGGCGTAAAACCCACCTCCATTTGACCCAGCCAATTTGGAGATTGTCACGTGAACAGAACCCTGCGAATGTATTACTACTTCAATACATTTATAATTGTAAATTGTAAATGTTGTGGGTTTGCTCTCTAACACACTGGTGTGCTCAAGTGTGCACGTGACAACTTCACTCATTGGTCATCTAACAAAAATAGTTATCTTGCATAATATTGGTCCCGAAAGCCTACGTGATGAACATACCGCACACTATTGAAGTGCGTTTAATTGTCTGTCTCACTTCTAATAACTTGTTTGTACTGAATCTCATTGGCAGTTTCTTATTTCTTTATGTGTTCCATCTTGATTTTACTATCTCAGCTGCACTCCCCATCTTTGTGTAATCACGAATTGAACGCACTTGTGTTGAGATGGTTTCTTTTATTAAGAGCCACGGGCTCGCACTCGAACAGGTGGAGACCCCAATGCATCAGCACCAAGTCTCCCGCGCATCTCCCTTATATACGGTCCGAGGCCACGCCCCCATTCTCGAACTTTCTCGCTGGCTCTAGACGCTCGATCTACCAGCAGACTCCACTGTCCTCTTCAGTCACTTGGCCAAGCCCCTATTCTTGATCATTCCCGCAGCCACCAGTCCACTCATACTGCAAGCTGACTCCCCTGTCATTACCTCCCGTGGCCACTAGTCCATTCGCACTGCAGACTGACTCCCCTGTCATTACCTTCCGTGGCCACTAGTCCACTCGCACAGTAGGTTGATTCCACTGATTACATTTGTACTATTTGAGTCAATTGCACTGCCGGTCTCATGTGAACTCTCTCATATGTACTTTATGCCACATTTGTGATGTGTATTTGTTCATACTGGACTACTACTCACTTTATTGTATGGTTTATAGTGGCTGCTATCGTTACACTATAAACATTACTGTATTTTTAATTCTGTTTCACTTGTGCTGTCTCATTTTGTCTATCTCCGTTCATTCCTACCATTCGCCGAAATGAACATAATTATACGAATTGAAAACACATAACGTTTCTTGCCTGAACCACTTCAATTAATGCATCATGTGTGTACCAATCAATATTAGTGCAATAAATAAATGACTCATTACAAGGAAACTATTTCTCATTCATGAAAGCATTTTTATTATTACATATGAACGAAAAAAACTGGGGGGGAAACAATATCTGGCAAAAAAATATTTTACCCACAAATAGTTTTCCGTATAAGTTCTGCACGTATATATCAGAAGTGGTCATGTTCTATCCACTGCTGGACACATCCCCACGTTCCCCGGCCATCCATTATACCGTGATTCATCTCACTCCTCAGCATGGGCTGATCTCATCATCCCATCTCCGCAGTGTTCACCCCCTCGGGTGTGATCCCTCAATCGGCTGCCATTGATCACCAGTCTCACCCATTGGCTATCATCCATTGTAGCAATGTGTTCTTGCCCGAGCCACGCTTTACTTTAAAAAATAAATTCCGAATAAAAAAAGTCGCTCAGAAATCGAGATACAGAGAATTGTAATGTAATACGAGTAGTTTTTTTTGCAGTGCTTATGTGCATACATATCACCAATTAAAACACAGGCAGGCATAAGTATGGGCATAATAGGCTGACAAGACATAGACAGACGTGCATCTGCCAACCCATTAAATCTACAGACGGGTTAATAGATACAAGCAGAATGTAGCAACAACAGATCTAACCTCAATGACGAAGTAGGTAAGAGTGATGGACTGGAATAAAGTACGTTGGTCTCTATTGCCTGTGCATTGACTCTTCCCCCCTCCTTGCATGGAGCGTTCGCAAAATGTGTAATACTTCATTTGGTGGGGTACACCGCGGCCATGCACATTTCAGTACAACGTGTCATTGTACGCCTCCCCGAAAGGGAATGGCCAAAGTGGAGGCCAACAGCGCAAGGACAGCGCAGGGTTGCATTTAATGACGCATTTTGTATATCGATTCCTTAATTCGAGCACAAAATAGGGTCGTTTGATAGACGAATAAGCTAAAATGTGAAGTTGATTTACGTGTGCATTTAAGGTATAACTGCACCCCTCCACTGCTTTATTGGCCTTTCTCGACACTTAATTGTCATGTCATCTCCCAACATGCATTATGCATGCGTCAGTTAACGACTGCAAATCCCAATTGACCAGGCGGCGGGTTTGAGAATTGGGGAATGGTCACTGGCATTGCCATTGTGCTTTAACTCAACAGATATTGCCCAGAGCTATTGAATCCTCAGAAGCTCTAGACGGAATTGGAGCACTGCTCTTCATTTCTTACACATAAGCAGAGCAGAAGCATATACATAATATAACACAGACATATTCAATGTAATGCCATGAATTATATATGTTTGGAAAATGTGTATCTGCATGTCTGCAGTGCAATCTGGCAAAATGTGTATATTTTATACATCTACATCTGCCTGTTTTAAAGGTTATATGCTGATATAAATTGCTAGATACAGACCAATGAGTCTCATTGGATTCAGAATCACTGTTTGAAGGATTTAAGATAAACAAATTATCAAGTTTATAAGCCTAACAATATTTTTTTGTTTGAGAATACACGGGGATATTCAACTTCAAAGATGACAACACATTAATTTGCAATTCAGAACATTTAAATTTTGACTCAATTAATTTTTGTTTATTTCTTTATAAACTCCAGTACCCATCTGGTACAAGATACTTTGCAAATATTTGTTCACAGCACAGTTATAATTTCTATTGTCTAGGGATGTGACACATTTTCATTACAGCCCTATACATCAAACACGATGTCGTACGTATTTACATATGACTGATATTTTTTTTTTACTAAGTAACGTCTTTGTTATTGCCAATTAGGATCGCTACAGGCACAGGTGTTAAACTACTTTGTTATTGTGCAGCTTGCGGTCACGGTCCTGACACTGCTTTCATCTAAGAATAGTGCGGAACTGACATGAGTGATGCCTTCGCAGTGGTTCAATCGCAGGTGGTTCGGGAGCGTCAAATCAACGTCCTTGTGAATCAAACTAAATTAAATGCAGCATCCTCTGGTACATGTGTAATGCGGGCGTAAGCGACCTTCCGGAGGTGACGTCACGGGGGGTGGAGTCATGTGACGTGGGGGGAAGGTTCGGGGCTTTAAGCGGGTAAACCGGAAGGGGAAGGCAGTCGGGGTGTGAGCGGAAAAGAGTGAGGCCACGCGGGCAAGTGTGGAGAGGGGGGGCGCCGACGGCCATCGGGAGCCAACCCCGAAGATAAGAGGAAGCTGCGGAGTGGTGTGCAGCTGGGGAGGAGACAGCCAGGAGGGCTGCGTGTTAGAGGCAGCGGTGTGGCTGCCAGGAGGAGCTGCGGAGAGAGAGAGAGAGGGGGCTGCTTGTTAGAGGCAGCGGTGTGGCTGCCAGGAGGAGCTGCGGAGAGAGAGAGAGAGAGCAAGAAGCTGTGAGAGCTGCGGAGGGAGAAGAGCAGCAGAGAGTACAGCCAAGGGGGGCTGTGTGAGAGAAACAGCAGCGGAGCTGCTGTTGTGGATCGGGCCGACATTGGAGTCAGCACCGTGGAGAAGCTACAGAGTAAAGACAGCCGTGTGGGTGTACAGCACGAACCGAATAATAAAGGACACTGAGCCAGACATCGTGGTCCAGTCGTTTATTACACTGGTGTCGGAAGTGCAACGGCATGTCGAAACAAGTGAGGAAGAAAGTTAATCCGGCGCCTGCATCGGCTTCTTCGTCCGACGACGACGAACTCCCTCCAACCGCGGATCCTGTTGGGGTGGTGGAGGAGAGCCCGGCTGAGGCGACCACGGGAACGGGAGTGGAGGATGTTGGCGCGGTGGCGGGTCCGTCGACATCATCAGACGCGGATCAACGATGGCAAGCGATGGCGGTACAACTGGAGGCACTTAAGGACGTCCTGGCGCATCTATGCCATCTCGTCGCGCCAGGGACGATGGATGATGCAAGTGGTGCTCCGCGGGCCGCCACGTTGCCTGTCCTGCCGCCGCCATTGCCCACGCGGCAAGAGGCCGCCATTTTGCGCGCTCCGTGGCGCCAAACCGCCATCTTGGCCACGCCGCGGGCCGACGCCATTTTGAATTTGCCATCACAACCACCACCATTGGAAGACGGCGGGAAGAGGAGTCGGAGTCGCCACCTTACAACAGTTAAAGAATTTTCCGTCGGTGGGGACTGGAGCGCGTTCGCCTGCCGCTTCTTGGCGGCGGTACGCACAGCAAGATGGACCGATGCGGAGGCTTTGGAGGTGTTGCCGACTCTCCTGGACGACGAATCTGTCCGATTCTTCCGTTCCATAGCGACCGATAAGAAGGCAACTTTATGTGGTGTTTTTCAAGAAATGGCCGATGCTTATGAGCCACCAGATGATGCGCATCGGCGATTCGCTCAACGACAACGAGCACCAGAGGAGTCGCCCGTGGCGTTCAGGGGTGCGGTGCTGGAGCTGGCCATGGCAGCTTATCCTGAGACGCCACAGGACCTGCTTGAGCCTCTCATATTAGGGAAAATGTTGGAGCTGTCTCGGGATCTAGGGATCCCCATGCCTGTGTGTGGGCATGAGAAGCTAACTTCCCGGATGGCTGCTAAGTGTCTCGATGCGCAATTCAACCTCCGTCGCTGGAAACAAGTGACGGCGTGGACGGGGGGGCCCGTCAAAGAAGGGGAGGCGTTGGGGTGGAACCCTGCGCAGGCCGTCTATGTTCCGGATGACCGGGGCCCTCAACAACTGACGGCCGCCTCCGCTCCATGGACGGGACGCGGCGGGCCGAGACCGCGCGCGGTGCTACCAGAACGGGGCCGTCAGGAGGCGAGGCCTGCGCTTCGGCGCAACGAGGCCGAATGTTTCCGCTGCGGGCGTAGGGGCCACTACGCCAGAGACTGCTGGGCCCGCTTCCCGGCTCCGCCGCAGCAGGAGGCCTCGGCACCGGTCAAGTCGGCTAAAGATCCTCCGAAACAGGCATGTCGGCACGCACCAGACACTCGGCAAGGCTTTCCACCTCACCCACCACCTGTGTTGCGCGATCCTATTGTTGTTGTTAAAGAAAGGCCATCGACGGGGCCTTTTCATTCAGTTACGCAGTGGCGCAAATTGGCACGGAGAGTTGTCGCGGCCGCTACGGGTTCGTCCACTGTACCGGGGTCCATACAAGGTGTGGACGTGCGCATTTTGGTTGACTCGGGGGCGTCTGCGACTATTATATCGGATGTCATTTTCCATCTGTTGGGCATTCCGTCGGGGGCTGTGCGTCCGGTTTATGGGTCGTGCGTCGCTGCGAACGGGGGTAGCATGGGTATCGTGGGTCAGGTGGATGCTAAGATATCTATTGGGGATGTGTCGGCCTCGGGTGTTGTGTTGATATCGAGATCTTTGGCGGTTCCTTGTTTGTTAGGCACCGATTTTTTGGCTAAGATGCCCATTTTGATCAAAATCAATGAGAATTGTATTGAACTGCCGGGGGGCCGTCAAATCTCGTTCCTGCCGTCGCCCTGGGGGCGACCTGCTTCGGCCGTACAAGTGCAGGCGCTGTCCGTCGCATCTGTGGACATCCCACCTGGTACACAGATGCTTATACCCTTGCGGTATCGGAAGCCCCTGCCTGATCGGCTAGGAGCAGTAGGGGTCTTGTTGTCACCGTCCGCCACGATATCAACCGGGTTGGCGTTAGTGGGGGCACAGACCATCGTCCGGCCGGATCAATTACCGTTTTTACAGGTGCTTAATGCGGGGGGAGAAAACGTCCGTGTCCCGGCCGGTACGGTTGTGGCACATGCCACTACGGCGTTTGCGACCCATGATTGTCCACATAGCCGGGGAGTTGTTGCTGGGGTTTCCGAGCCAAGGAGTTCGGATGATCGTTGGGTTGCTCATTTATGTGACGAAAATTCTTCCCTGTCCATGGAGCAACGTGGTGCGCTGCGTAAATTGTTGTTGACATATTCCGATGTGTTCAGCTCCGATGATTTGGATTTGGGCCGCACTTCCTTGCTTTACCATCACATTGAGACGGGCGATGCTGCCCCTATTCGATTAAATTCGCATCGGATGAGTCCTGCGGAGCGAGAACACGTACGGGGGGCAGTGGAAGACATGTTGGCTGCGGACATTATATCGCCATCTAACAGCCCATGGGGCGCTCCAGTCGTTTTGGTTAAGAAGAAGGATGGCAAATTGCGATTTTGTGTTGATTTCCGCAAATTGAATAAGATATCGGTGGCAGATGCGTACCCCCTGCCGCGTATGGATGACTCCCTCGACGCATTGTCGGGGGCTAAGTTCTTTTCCACACTGGACCTCTCTTCGGGATTTTGGCAGCTTCCCCTTGACGAGTCCTCACGGGAGAAAACCGCATTCCGTACGCCGCAGGGGTTATTTCAATTCAACTGTCTCCCGATGGGATTGAATGCGGCCCCTGCTACATTTCAAAGATTGATGGAGCTCGTTTTGACGGGGTTGCAGTGGGAGACATGTCTTATATATTTGGACGATATCATTGTCTTCAGCCGCACATTCGATGAACATTTGACGCGGCTGGAGACAGTGTTCACGAGGATGCGTTCTGCCAAATTGAAATTCAAACCAAAGAAATGTCACCTACTGCAACGGTCCGTCCGCTATTTGGGGCACATCGTGAGCGCTGAGGGAGTGTCCACGGATCCGGAAAAGACGGCGTGCGTCCGGGATTGGCCGACTCCGGCCACCGTGGGGGATGTTCGGCGGTTTTTGGGATTTGCCTCGTATTACCGAAGATTCGTGCCGGGTTTTGCGACGATTGCGAGGCCTTTGCATCTCCTTACGGGTAAAGGACGGAAGTTTGTTTGGGGACAGCCGGAGGAGGCGGCCTTTCGGAGTCTGCGTGATCTATTGGCCACGGCCCCAACATTGGATTATCCCGATTTCGATCACCCATTCATTCTTGATACGGACGCGAGTGACACAGGTATTGGGGCGGTGTTATCACAGTCTAAAGGGGGTGTAGAGCGTGTCGTGGCGTATGGTAGCCGAGTCTTGTCTCCTGCGGAAACCCGCTACTGTGTCACTCGCAGAGAACTATTGGCGGTTGTTTTTTTCCTACGGCAATTTCGACCATACCTCTACGGTCGTTCTTTTATTGTGCGTACGGATCATGCGGCCTTGCAATATGCCCTTAAAATTGACCAGCCATCCGGACAGTTGGCACGTTGGTTGGACACGCTACAGGAATTTTCCTTCCAAATTCAACATCGGAAGGGAGTGCGCCATGCGAACGCTGACGCACTTTCCAGATTACCGCGGCGCGCCCCTTGTAAATGTGAGTCGGGGACGCATAGGTGTTCGCCGATTCCAAACCCCCCTCAGCCGCTCACGTTGGCCGTCGAGAAGTCGGACACTCCGATGGAACCGGGACCGGCTGACGGGGTTTTGAATCTGCCGCAGTCTGTCTGGATCCGGGAACAGATGATGGATGAGTCATTGGTGTCCTTGCGGAAGCGGTCTGCTAAGGACAATGGGAGTCCGAGTACGGCTGTGGGGCCGCAAACCGCTCTCCGAGATGGTCTGCTTATGTGGCGGGAGGGGTTCCAGGAACGTTGGCGCCTGGTGGTACCAACGTCCTTGCGGTTCGAGTTGATTAGAACCCTCCATTGTGACACTCTCTTACATTTAGGGGTGCAGAAGACCTTGTTGACGTTGCAACGTCATTATTTTTGGCACGGCATGGCGACAGATGTCGTAGGGCACGTGCGCGCGTGCCCTGCGTGTGCACAACGTAAGCCGCTGAAACATCCTTACGTGCCGCCTCTCCAGTCGATTCAGGTGTCTCGAGTCAATGAATTGGTGGCGCTGGACATATTGGGACCTTTTCCACCATCGGCGAGGGGTAATAAATATTTGCTGGTAGGGGTTGAGTACCTCTCCCGTTGGCCGATGGCCTGGCCGTTGCCCGATCAGTCGGCCGCGGCCATTACCGACGCCTTTTTGTTTGGGTATATTATGGATAAGGGGGCGCCTGAGAGACTCCTCACGGACCAGGGCAGGAATTTCTCTTCTAAATTATTGGCGGAAGTGTGCGCGGGCCTTGGGACTAAGAAAGTACGGACATCCCCATACCATCCGCAGACGGATGGTATGGTTGAACGGCTGAACAGGACGTTGTCTGCCATGCTTTGCCATACCGTGAGTGAACAACAATCAGATTGGGATCTGCACATCCCCGGGGTGCTTTCGGCATACAGGATGACGCCTCATGCGGCTACAGGATATTCGCCGTTTTACCTTATGTATGGTCGGGAAAACGTGCCGCCGGTGGATGTGCAATTGGGAACTGGGGTGAAGGGACCTCGTAAACCACTTCCTGAATACATTCAGGACACGGTTCGCCGAGTCACGGAGGCGCGGGAGAATGCCCGCGTGGCTACGGCCAAAGCCCAGGCCCGGAACGAGCGATATGCGCGACGGTCTGAGGGGGAGTGCCCTTGGAAGGTTGGGGACCTAGCCTGGCTTCATTGTCCACAGGTACGTCCGGGGACCTCGCCGAAATTGCACAAACCCTGGCATGGTCCCGTACGCCTCATTGCGGTTCCCAACCCACAGTCAGCACGCGTCCAGATTGGGTCTCGTCGCTGGGTTGTGCATACGTCGCGCTTGAAACCATATGTTGCTCCCTTACATGATGCGTCATCCCCCAATGTTGCCTTGCCGGGGTCTGTTGCTGCTGACTCTCCCCTGCCTGCGTCCATTGATCTCGCTAGAGCGCCTGTCGTACCTGTTCCAGACAGGCCGGCCGTGACATTGCGGGGGACGAGGGGCCCTGCTCGGAGGACGCCTGCCAGGTCTGCGGGACCTTCGAGCCCTGCAGCTCTTCCGACCCAGCTGCGGGCACGGTCACAGGACAAGCCCAAGACTAACTCTTTAGGGACACGGGACGTCGGTGGACTTCCGGCTACGACAGGGGGATTACCCCCTGTCATTCCTCGACTTTCATCGCGTTCCCGTTCTGCGAGTGGGCCGCCGACCGTCCGGGACGGGCCGGCGACCCGCACACGTTCCAAATCGCTTACGTTTCGTTGATTGTTGCTGTCTTGTTATTTTTTTCTTACAGTTGTATTTATTGCATGCTTTTGTACGTTCGTTGATGTTAATTGCGTTGTTGTTGTTCTTGTTGTTACATTATATGCTTAGTGTCCTTTAGGGGGGGAAGCTCGGTTCGCCGCATTACGATTTGCTATTAGTCAGCCGAGGTCGGCTGGGATTTTTCTACGGGGGAGGGTGGTGTAATGCGGGCGTAAGCGACCTTCCGGAGGTGACGTCACGGGGGGTGGAGTCATGTGACGTGGGGGGAAGGTTCGGGGCTTTAAGCGGGTAAACCGGAAGGGGAAGGCAGTCGGGGTGTGAGCGGAAAAGAGTGAGGCCACGCGGGCAAGTGTGGAGAGGGGGGGCGCCGACGGCCATCGGGAGCCAACCCCGAAGATAAGAGGAAGCTGCGGAGTGGTGTGCAGCTGGGGAGGAGACAGCCAGGAGGGCTGCGTGTTAGAGGCAGCGGTGTGGCTGCCAGGAGGAGCTGCGGAGAGAGAGAGAGAGGGGGCTGCTTGTTAGAGGCAGCGGTGTGGCTGCCAGGAGGAGCTGCGGAGAGAGAGAGAGAGAGCAAGAAGCTGTGAGAGCTGCGGAGGGAGAAGAGCAGCAGAGAGTACAGCCAAGGGGGGCTGTGTGAGAGAAACAGCAGCGGAGCTGCTGTTGTGGATCGGGCCGACATTGGAGTCAGCACCGTGGAGAAGCTACAGAGTAAAGACAGCCGTGTGGGTGTACAGCACGAACCGAATAATAAAGGACACTGAGCCAGACATCGTGGTCCAGTCGTTTATTACACATGGGAGCGGTGCGCTGCATGTAGATTGAGCTCATCCATACCGATGAGCACAATTGGAAATCGCCAGTGGTCATCCAACATATTGAGACTCGTCTCTTCCACGTGAAAGTGGAAATTTCCACTCAGGATTCGAGACTGTCAATGGAGATGAGCAATGCTGAAGCTTGTTTTTAAACAATGACACATTTCAGTCTTTAATTTGTTTTACTATTCTTATTTGAAATTACAGTTCATATAGAGTGATACTCGTTTTAGCATTGTCAGGGTGATGGCAGCAAGACTCGACCAGGATTTGAACTCAAAACCTTACAATTGTACGTGGTGTGCGATTCCACGGCACCACCTGGATTAACTGTGGTGTCAGCACACATAAATATTTCATGCATTTTATTCAAACTAAACAGACGTCAATTGAGCAAAGGAATAGCTCAACTCGTATTTTCCCCAAAGCACACTAAATGGCCTTGTTATTATTGGTAGTGAGCAGTATTTATGCAAACATTTTTTGTATAGTGTGAGCATTAGCACTGAGAGCCATGCCTACCGCCAGGCCAACGTAATCATAAAGGTTGTGAATACTTTATAGAAAGATTAGAAGTAGGCGTTGCAAAATTGGTGTTCAGATCTGGGATCAACAATGCTTGCATTGATTCGCACAGCGCTTTGTCCCATTCATTCACGTATCACAAAGGCGTCCGTAAGATTATCCAACCCACATTTCAAGTCTCCTGCAGTAACTGGGTGGCATGGTCTAATGGACAATGATGGTTTGTAACAATTGAGTCTCAAGGACCAGTGGAGGTTTTAATGTTACAGCTGTTGCTAAAATTTGCATGTGTTAATCACCAGAATACTTTCCCCTTGAGCCTTTTTTATATTCTGAAGGGTTCCCATAGCTTACAGAGAGTTT
This sequence comes from Lampetra planeri, assembly GCF_965212315.1. NCBI lineage: Eukaryota > Metazoa > Chordata > Hyperoartia > Petromyzontiformes > Petromyzontidae > Lampetra > Lampetra planeri. The sequence continues at coordinate 5,763,284 of NC_136120.1, forward strand.
ATTTGCCAAGAATCCCAATTGGCACTTACTTGGTCTTTCAATTGGTACAGCAACGTGGATTTTGATGATCGCCTATTATGCATGCATGTGGTATTTCTGATTGTGGCTTCAGCATAATAATAATGCAAAAGCATTATATTTAAACTGCTAAAGAAAACAAATATATAATTACATTTTCAGTATTCAGACGTTTTTTTGTCCATAATTGTTGACCATCTTCCATTTACGTCATGCATTTAAATTATATTTTGCAAATTATGTCAGGTCATTTGTTTAACATTAATTGTTCACTCATTCTTATACAAATGCAATCGTTGATTGTGACCATTATTTCTACTGGTCCTGGGCCGTCCCTTGGTCGACTCAGGTTCAAATGAGCACCTGGTGCAGTGTATAAACATCGTCACTAGGGATACAAAGGTGGCCAGGCGTGGTGCTGTCCACCCACCCCCTCGTGTATCATACTGGCCTTCATAGGTGCTCGCAAACAGAACTTTCTCCTACAGTTTGTTAAGGATATACAGGGGATCTTTGTCTTTATGTGTATGAAATACATCTCTTTAATGGTTATTAAAGCATGTTAAGCAGTTTATTTTTTGGTACCCTGCATATTGTTCTGTCTAATAATTCAAAATGCAGGCCAGTGTTGTGGTCTCATTTTACCTTTCAAATTGACCATGAAATTAGCATAGATAAATAATTTAAGAGTGCAATGACATCTGTATGGAGGCGATATTTAGTCCCAAGATACTTTGGCTGAATGTCCCTCTCCTCAAACACGTGGTATATTTAAGGACACGAGTTTATTTTATATATACGAACAGATGCTTTCAACCAAACTCATAATCTACATACTCGAAAAAAAAACTATTGCATGTTCACATGGGAAAAAGGAAAAATATAATTTTAAAAATATTTTTTTAAATAGCACATTATCTAGCCCCCTTTAAGTGCAGTGACAGTGGCCATGTATGTACGCACATCACATTTATTTTCGTGCAAAAATGGCATTCATCTATAGCTGGTCTTAACCAGTTGCAATGCAGAACTTGGCATCCTTCACAGCCCAATAAATAACTCAGGCAGCATATGCAACCGGAAGGTCAGGAGGTATAAAGAAAGCCTACAACAGGGTGGATCATTTTCTTTCATGTACAACTTTGAACGTTTGTTTATTGTCATTGTTCATATAATACTAGCATTGTCCCTGCAGTGCAAACAGTGCAAGTGTCAGTTTCCACAGGGACCAATAATATGCTACGGTTATTCACAGTGCTCTATGCCAAACACAGTCACCAGGATTAAACTTTGATTGTGTACTGCATGAGGTGCAAGCAAGGAAGATGTCAGATTTTATACACTGCAGATAATCAAACATGATATGAAAAGCATCATTGGTTTTTACTGATAAATGCATTGAGAAAAGTGCAATATGATTATGTTTTCAGCTACTGTGATTATGTAGGTCATGCTATTGTAATAACAGCCATAGAGGGTTCACGTGGGGATTGGCTTGCCGGTCCTGCTTGTAGCCAATAAGGGTTGAGATAGGGAGCATGGCCCAGGCGTGATCACGGCATGTCATCAGGAGTGATTGGCCTAGCCATTCGGGGCCCCAGATAATGGGGAGCCGGATGAGAGGCGTGGTCCCGGGATTGACAGGGAACCATCGAGAATGGTCGAAGCTGTCCATGAACGATTGGCTGGGGGGACCACGTGACGAAGGGATTAAGAGAGAGTGAGAGGGAACGATCGAGAGCAGACTGGAAACTGACAAGAGCAGGGTCACGCGCGGACGGGGCTCTGGGTGCCACGTGCGCGGTGGGGACTTAGTGCAAAGTCTGTCCTCTCTCCGTTGTCTGCCAGCAACGGAGAGTGAGTGAGTAAAGTGTATTGTGGAGTGGAAATAAAAAGGACTGATTCCGAAGCCGTCTCAAGAAGGATTATTACACTGGTGTCAGAAGTGATTCTGCGACTGTTTGGACGATCGTCAAGATGTCTAAGCACCCCAGAAAAAAGAACCTGCCCGTGCCTCTATCGGAGGAAGAGGTCGAGACGGATGAAGATGAGCTGTTGAGAGCTACAGCCCTTATGCCGCCTGCTGATGACACTCGCCTCGACGCCTCTTAGCGTCGACCGGGGGAGGATGCGACCACCGCAGGACCAAAAGACGAATGGCGGCTGATGGCGGAGCAGATTGAGTCGTTGCGCGCCATTCTGCTAAGCCTGGTGACCGCGGTGGCGTCCTCACCAGCCGTGGGTCGCCAGATCGCCGATCAGCTGGACGCCACAGGAAGGGGTCCTGCTATGGAATTGGGACCCGCCATTGCTCCTGCCACGCGGGAGGACGCCGTCGTCTTGGGTGGGGCGGCTGCGCCGGAGTCGTCGGCCGCCATTTTGGGCGCGCCTACCACCACGCGGCCGCCGAACGCCATTTTGCCTGCACCGAGTGGAGAGCGGGAACGGCAGTCGGAGACGCCCGCGGCACGCGCCTGCCACCGCGGACATCGCCTTCCACAAATAAAATAATTTATCGCCGGGGGCGATTGGAGTGCTTTTACGTGGCGCTTAGAGTCAGCTTTTAGATCTGTGAACTGGACGGAGGAAGAAGCACTGGGAGCGCTACCTACGCTGCTCGATGATGTGTCTCTGGGAGTCTTCTGCTCCATCCCGGCGTCCAAGAAGAAGACACTGTGGGATGCGTTCACAGAGATGGCGGAATTTTATGACCCGCCGACATCGGCCACCAGAAAATTTATGTCGCGTCCCCGAGCACCGAAGGAATCGCCGTTGGCCTATCGGGGGGCGTTGATGGCGATGGCCATGGCCGCCTACCCCGACGCAACGGTCGAGCATTTGGATCCGCTCATCCTTTCCCGCATGCTGGAGTTGTCTCAGGAGCTCAACATCTCTCTACCAGTGTGCGGCCACGAACCGCTTTCATCGCGGTGGGTGGCACGCTGCCTGGATGCTAAGTTTAATATCAAGCGTTGGGACCATATGGCGGTGTGGACGGGGAAACCCGAGATCGACAGGCCGCCTCTGGGGTGGTCTCCGCGACTGGATGTCCACTGCTCCGACGACTCGGGCGACGACGACATGCTGGCTGCTGCTGTCCCGCATAGGATTCCGGGACGGCGGTTGCGCGACCAGCGGGGCGACTACACGGGCCGGCCGCGTGCGAGGGCCGGGTCGTCCGACCACCGGCCGACGTCGGCCGCGTGTTTCAAGTGCGGCAGACGGGGCCACTTCGCCCGTGACTGCCGCTGCCGACCTCTGCTGTCGCCTCTTCCGCCAAGGGGACCTCCATCTCTTCTACCTGCTGTGGAGCTGCAACAACCTCGGGCGAGTCGGCACAAATCGGACACCCGGCAGGTCGTGTCACATCACTCATCCACTCGCACTCAGTCTTACACTCCTAAGGATAATTTTACTTCTCCTGCTCCATTGACATGCTCTGCTACACAGTGGAAGAAATTGGCTCGCAGGATTGTGGCTGCGGCGTCGGGCTCGTCGACGGTACGAGGTACCATCGACGGCGTTGACGTCCGTATCTTGGTGGACACGGGCACATTGGCTACCATCATTTCTGATGTTATTTTTCATTTGTTGTCCATTCCTGCGTCGCGGATACGCAAGGTTAATGATGCGTGTGTTGCCGCCAATGGGGGGAGCATGGGTATCTGCGGACAGGTGGATGTGAGCATCGTTATCGGAAATATTACCGCCGCAGGACCTGTGTTAATTTCTCGCTCGCTAGCTGTTCCATGCTTGTTGGGTACTGATTTCCTGCGCCGGATGCCGCTGAGAATACGGGTCGACCAGGACTGTTTGGAAATGCCGAGGGGTCGTAGGATGGCGTTCCTGCCTTCCCTGCTGGCCAATGCGCCTACAGATAACGCAGTTACTGCTGTCGTTGCGGCTACGGTGGAGGTTCCATTGGGAGCGCAAATGCTTATCCCGCTGCGTTACCGAAAACCACTTCAAATGGGAAGGGATGCGAAGGGCGTGCTATTATCCCCATCGAATTCGGTATCGAAATCTTTTTCTTTGGCGGCGGCACAAACGATCGTGCGCCCAGGTCAGGCACCTTTCATACAGGTCTTGAATGGGGGACCTGACCGCGTTGTTGTTCCGGAGGGCTCGGTGCTGGCTCACGCCACTACCGATTTCGCCTCTTGTGACAAACCGCCGCGCGCTCAGATGCCCGCGGATGGGCCTCCGCATGATCGTTCACAAGAACGCTGGATCGCAGATTTATGCGGAGAGAATTATTCATTGTCAAATGAACATAGGAACGCCTTGCGTTCGCTATTGCTGCGGTACGCTGATGTTTTCAGCAGAAATGATTTGGACCTCGGCCGCACGTCGCTTTTGTCGCACCATACTGAAACCGGTGCGGCGCCTCCCATCTGTATGCACCCTCACCGCATGAGCCCGGCGGAAAGGGAACACGTGCGTGGGGCAGTAGATGAATTGCTGGCGGCGGATATTATTTCGCCGTCCAACAGCCCTTGAGGCGCGCCCGTCGTTCTGGTTAAGAAGAAAGATGGTGGTACGAGGTTTTGCGTTGATTTCCGCCGGTTGAACAAAATTTCGGTAGCGGACGCGTACCCCTTACCGAGGATGGATGACTCATTGGATGCTTTATCGGGTGCTAAATTCTTTTCCACCCTTGACCTGTCCTCGGGCTTCTGGCAGCTTCCCCTTGATGACGAGTCTAAAGCCAAAACTGCATTCCGCACGCCGCAAGGTCTCTTTGAATTTAATCGGTTGCCTATGGGCCTGAACGCGGCTCCTGCAACGTTTCAGCGGCTCATGGAATTGGTGTTGGCGGGACTGCAGTGGGAAACGTGCCTCATATATCTAGACGATATAATTGTCTTTAGCCGCACGTTCGAGGAACATCTCCAATGCCTTGAGACAGTTTTTCAAAGAATGCGTGCGGCTGACCTTAAGTTTAAACCGAGGAAATGCCACCTTCTGCAACACTCCGTCCGTTACCTGGGTCATATTGTCAGTTCGGACGGTGTATCCACTGACCCTCTGAAAACGAAATGTGTACGTGAGTGGCCCACACCCACCTCAGTGGGTGATGTTCGGCGGTTTATTGGATTCGCTTCCTATTATCGCCGCTTCGTTAAGAACTTTGCGACGTTGGCAAAACCATTACACGTTCTAACTGGCAAAAATCAAAGGTTTAAATGGGGTGCGGAGGAAGAAAGTTCCTTTATGGCACTTCGGGACCACCTCGCCACGGCGCCTACCGTAGATTACCCAGATTTTTCGCAGCCGTTCATCCTTGATACGGATGCTAGTGATATCGGCATTGGGGCCGTTTTGTCGCAACGCAAGGACGGGGTTGAGAGAGTGGTGGCGTACGGCAGCAGGGTTCTATCCCCTGCGGAAACGCGATATTGCGTGACAAGGCGGGAACTTTTGGCAATTGTCCATTTTGTTTGATTGTACCAGCCATACCTGTATGGACGGAAATTCCTGGTCCGCACTGATCATGCGGCTTTGCAATATTCCCTCAAATTGGATCAGCCATCAGGCCAATTGGCCCGGTGGTTGGAATCGTTACAGGAATTTGCCTTCGATTTAACATACCGGACGGGGGCCCGTCACACGAACGCTGATGCGCTCTCAAGGCTGCCGCCCGTTCCTCCGTGCACTTGCCTGACGGGCACGCACCGCTGCGCGGCACCGCCCACATCGCCCTGCCCGGTTATGGGGGCGATAGCGAATGAGGACGACGCAGGGGCCAAAGCGAAGGAGGAGGACCAGCAGGTGTCGGTGGACACCGATGATACCTTACAGCTGCCGCACGCGGTCTGGTTGCGCGAGCAGGAGGCCGATGCCTCGCTGTCTCTGCTACGTAAATTGGTAGGGAAACAGAAATCGCAATTGGCGGGCTGGAAGTGGCAGATGTTCCGGGTTAAGTCGGGATTATTAATGTGTACCGACGGGTTGTCTGACCGACCACGCTTGGTAGTGCCTACTTCGCTTCGCTACGACCTGCTCCGTACTCTGCACGCTGATAAGTTGATGCACCTCGGCGTCCAAAAGACTGTGGCCACGATGCAAAATGATTTTTTCTGGGCCGGTATGACAGCAGACATCAATGACTTTGTCCGCTCGTGCCATGATTGTGCGAAGAGGAAGCCGCCTCGGAACCACTATGTACCACCGTTGCGTTCCATTGAAGTGTCCCGTATCAACGAATTAGTTGCTCTCGACATTCTGGGGCCGTTTCCCCTGTCGGCTATGGGCAATAAATACCTTCTGGTCGGGGTGGAATATTTTTCTCGATGGCCGATGGCCTGGCCTCTGCCCGACCAAACGGCAGCGTCCATCACGGACGCTTTCTTGAACGGGTATGTCATGGACAAGGGGGCACCTGAGAGGCTGCTCACAGATCAAGGGCGGAATTTCTCCTCTAAATTTCTTAGGGAAGTTTGTGACGCGCTAGGTACAAAGAAAGTTCGCACCTCCCCATACCATCCACAAACAGATGGTATGGTGGAACGATTCAACCGTACCCTCTCGGCTATGCTTTGTCACACGGTCAGTGAAAAGCAAACCGATTGGGACCTGCACATACCAGGCGTCTTAGCGGCATACCGCATGGTTCCGCACACGTCCAGGGGATACTCTCCATTTTTTTTTCATGTATGGCCGTGAAAATGTTCCACCCATCGATGTGCAACTCGGTACGCCAAGTAAACGACCGTCCCGCTCCCTGCCTGACCACGTGCGTGACTCGCTTGAACGAGTAACGGAGGCGCGAGAGGCTGCCCGGTGTGCGACGGCCCGTGCTCAGGCAAGGAACGAATGGTATGCGCGTCGATCGCATACTCGCATGCCTTGGTCAGTGGGAGACCTGGCGTGGCTCCACTGCCCCCAGGTACCGGCGGGCACATCCCCTAAATTGCACAGGCCGTGGCGGGGGCCTGTGACGCTGGTAGATGTTCGGAACTCGCAAAATATCCGCGTTCAGTACGGAAAACGTCGGTGGTATGTTCATTCCTCGCGACTTAAACCCTATGTTGACGCGCGTGTCGGTCCTTCATCCCCACTAGCTGACCTGCCGGGTTCTGCCGGGTCGACTACGCCGCTTGACACGCCCGTTGATCCCAGGGGGGACTGTGTTGTGCCTCCTGCAGATGAACAGGTTCTGAGGGCTGAGGAAGCCCCCGCTGCCCCCCCTCCAACGGGGCCCGCCCTGGACGTGACCAAGCACCAACAACCTACTTCTTCTTCGAGCCTGCCACCTCCTGTCCATCCGGAAGCAAAGCGACCTTGCGCTGGGAGCGGAGAGGGTCCCGCGTCGCGTACGCGGTCGAAATCTCTTCCGTTTCATTAACGTTTGATCGTTTCGCTAATTTCCCTGTCGTTACTGCGCTGCAGGGGCACCCTAATGTATGTCGTGATTTTTTTGTTATTATGGGTGACTGTTTTAAATGTTGTTATGCGCGGGAACGCCGGTTTACCCTCGAATTGTTAAACGCACCTTGGTGCCCTAATAAGATGTTGCGGAATTGGTTCTTCACCCTTTTCCCAGCCGAGACGGCTAAATTTTTTCACCGGGAGGGGGGCTGATGTAATAACAGCCATAGAGGGTTCACGTGGGGATTGGCTTGCCGGTCCTGCTTGTAGCCAATAAGGGTTGAGATAGGGAGCATGGCCCAGGCGTGATCACGGCATGTCATCAGGAGTGATTGGCCTAGCCATTCGGGGCCCCAGCTAATGGGGAGCCGGATGAGAGGCGTGGTCCCGGGATTGACAGGGAACCATCGAGAATGGTCGAAGCTGTCCATGAACGATTGGCTGGGGGGACCACGTGACGAAGAAATTAAAAGAGAATGAGAGGGAACGATCGAGAGCAGACTGGAAACTGACAAGAGCAGGGTCACGCGCGGACGGGGCTCTGGGTGCCACGTGCGCGGTGGGGACTTAGTGCGAAGTCTGTCCTCTCTCCGTTGTCTGCCAGCAACGGAGAGTGAGTGAGTAAAGTGTATTGTGGAGTGGAAATAAAAAGGACTGATTCCGAAGCCGTCTCAAGAAGGATTATTACACTATGATAGTGGCTGGTAGGACACGGGGGTGGAGAGCTATTTCTCTCTCAGAGTTTATGGTGCCATTGGCTTACTGCCTCCAGAAGACCCGCTACGAAGGAGCAGGTAACGCTACTTTCTTGTTGGTGCTGTTATTGTAATGGAAGACCATACGCCTTTATTCGTTGTACAGTATTACACACCCCACGACCTTAGACCAGACCCTCTTTATGAACATATCTCTAATTTGTAATTGTTTGCCGATCCATGTCTTCCTCTTACTGTCTCTCATGTATATATATGTTGAACTTCTTTCACACCGTACGTAGCCAACCGTACTAATCGGAGGTTCGGTGGGAGGATAACAAGCTAAACACGAAAAGCAGTCCTAAAGAAATGAGTTTTCAATCTAGATTTAAAAGTGCATGGCTCCAGTGGCTTCCTAATATTCTCTCCTGTGATCAAGAGGGGATACATTAAGGAAGACTCTTTCCTCATATAGCCCCATACATATGTACACAGATGCACCTGTGAAGTGCATAAGGTGTTCGCAGTTGGGCTTTGTAGCTCTTCGATGCGGTTTGGGTCTTACCGCGTGTTGTTCAAAATTGTGTCCGATGTTTCCCTCCACGTGCTGAGAGCTTCTTCATGAAATCACCATCATAGAAAATAAAACTGAATATCCAGCTCCTCAAAACGTTCTCAGGACATGCAGCAAAATGTCAAAAATCATGCCAAACAACACACAGCGCAACCCAGAAAAAAAAGCATCAGAGAGCAACACTGATGAATGTTACATCAACTTGATATGTAATTTATTGACCAAAAGTGGAACTAATGAGGCTCGCATTGATGTGGTAAAACTGCTAAACTTTGAATCAAATCAAGGTCAATGCAAGGAGACGATTAAATGCAACAGCACCAGAGGGGGGTGTCTTCTGAGAATCTTAGAGCCATGCATTGATTGGAAAGATAAAAGTGTCAATGAAACATGGAATGAGAACACATCTCAATGATCTTGCTCACTGGAATAGAAAACTATACAATGGAACATATTGAAACACAGAGGGATGTGTAAGAGAATTTTGAGAAAAAAAAATCCAGACGCGAGAGTGACACGCGGAGGAGTTAAAGCAGGCTGATGTAAAGTGAAATTGTGGAATACTCAACCAGATAAAGCCTGCAGAAAAGGTCATCAGTCATGCAAGCTGTTGCTTATTTGGTCCACAGTGCATCTGATTGCAATGTCATATTAGAAACATGGGTAAATATTATTGTGCCATATTTAGCCAATCATTAGTCAACCTTGAACTGTGATTGTCACATGCAAAACGTAACCCATTAACACTGTCATCGTCGTCAGCCATGTTTTATCCACTGTTGGATGAAGGCCTCCCCACATTGTCACGAGTCAGCCTACTGTGTGAATGTGGGGAGCCGGAGACACATCGTCTCTGGCAGTGATGTTCGTCAGGGCGCGCCCGCTGGACTGGTCGCCCTGCACGTGCTGGAGGAGGCTGTCACGTGGCTCTGTGGCTACGTGGGATGACGTCCACTCACAATCTCATATTGACAAGCATATTTGTCTATGTATGTTTCTTGCATATGTGGCGTTCTAACTGTGTGATGGCCACGTGTAACAGCATTCGCTAAATAAATGGTCAGGTGTCTCAGATATGACCTCGCAATACACTGGATATGGTGAGTAATTTTAGAGATCTTTTTTCTCAATTTCCTGTCTCTGTGATGTGGACGCACAGGTTAATTATCACATATAAATTAAAAGAGATGGGCTTTACCATCCCTTAACAATGATATTCCAAACACTATGGTAATATTTAGAGAGTAAATATCCACGAGTCATGTGATTCAGCTCAATAGTATATAATGTTTAGTGGGAAAGGGTTGCATTTTACTGACAAAAGCGGGATACAAATTTGGAGCAGGATGTAGGATGCTGAAGTAATTGTCAATGCTACAGCTATGAATCAAGTGTTTGACTTCATTACAAACTGCAGAAAGGCTTTCTACTATTTTTCTGAACCGTAGAGCCTCAGACAAGATAATTCCAGTGGACTTTTACAGAGGGACTGCATTACCGAATCACGTGTCAACACAATTCTACGAATTAATGGTTTCAACACATGCTGGAAAGATTGTTCGTCATCATTTTTTCCATTGTGCCATAGAAATCAATGGCATAATACGACTGGTGAGACACAAGTCATGTGCATCCCAGTATACGGCCAATAGCGGATGGTATTTCCCATGTTTAAGTGACTTTTTTCAAATGAAGACAGCCCATTCTTCCAGCGTGATAGTTGGCACATTTAAAAAAAAAATCCCACCGCCTTCAATCTATACAGCAATATAAATGTGTACAGTATTCCCTGGTCATTTACGAAGTTGCTATCCAAGAATCGCATCTGGAACTCTACACGACTCCACAGAGAGAGAGAGAAAGATAAATAAAGTGATGGGATTCAGTGATGATAGATAAAATGATGAGATAAAGTGATGAGATAAAGTAATGCAATAAAGTGATGAGATAATGTTCATGTATTTAATAGCTTATTTACCTATTTAAATGTCATTCATAAAAAAATCTATTCACGAGCATTTCCAAAACGGAACCCTCGCGCGTAACGAGGGGATAATGTACGCCACAGTTAGTCAATCGGCAGGCCGCGTGTGGTGGTGTCAAGGGTGGGTAGTCCCACCTCTACCCAGATGTCTGGCTAGCATGGAAGAGTGGGTGAAATACCATCAGGAGAGGCTTTCTTTAGCTCCCTCCCATGGAGACCCTTCTGCCAACAGCGGCGTGAGAAAGACATTGCAGGGATGCGCCGACATTGCTGTTCTATTCCCATTGTGGTTTATTCAGCTATTGTGACTCATTACTCATCATGACAAAACTAAGAATCTGTACTGAGTATCGACCACAGTCAGACACATTTCAATAGTAAAAATAAACAATTATCATGCAGTACAGATTATTGTATTTGGCTTGCTGCAACATTTATCCTAAATAAGCAATTCAATTTATCCAAAACTCATCATCTACATTTAAAGAACTGTGGATAAAAGATGACAAATGCCTATGGCCTCTGCTACACGCACATGATCTCATCAGATATTGAATGCTCAGGGTGGTTGAGCCAGGTTAGTGGTCTGATGAGTGACCATCATTGCACACCAGGTGTTGTAGGCATGAGGCAGCAGGCTGCGAGGTGGCCAGGGTAAAGCAATGGGCTCAGCCTATATATATAACTAGCTTTACTACCCGGCTTCGCCCGAGACTTGAATTCTTGTCTTGGACTAATACACGGACTACGCGGAGGATGGGGGGGGGGGGACGCGTGACGTCAGCAGGCACACTGCGTGACGCTGCCGCATGCGGGTGCCCTCACAGATGTGACGTCACCGCTCACTTGCCGTGCAAAATACAGTATAACCATTATTGCGCCCCCACCCCCCAAAAAAGTATATTTTTATATTTTTTGCATTGTGTACAGTCTGCAAACTACCTACATGCCAAATTTCAAGTTTGTTGCATGTCGGGAAGTATGCTAAACATTTCGAACAGACACACATTGACACATTTCCCTTTTATATATAGATATTATTATACTTTATTTAACTCAACCTGTGAATTTAACCTATCTGTGTTACCCTCTAAGTGCTATCCCCTCGAATTGATGGGTTTTCTTCAGGTACCTTGGATTCCTCGCACACGCCAAACGTGTAAAAACTCTTGATCAGATTTGGGAAGGCTCTCCTGATCACGTGCAATATATTCGGAAAACCCTGAGTGTAAGTGGTTTATCGATAAGTATTTTATATTGGAAAGAACTGCGGCAATGTGATTCGTGCACTCTGCTATGAATTCGGAAATCTGTGTTCGATTCATGGTCACAGCGAACATCAGCTGCGAATGATATCCAAACTGGTCCCCTATTCAATGTATGTTGAACTTCTTTTGCACTCTACGAATGTTGAAATATGGCCAAAGAACCCCCATGAACGACATGGGATAGGCCGGTCTTAATCAAGCAGTGTATTGAAAAAGGTTTAAAATTCTTATTTTACTCTACTGTAAAATAATATCTGCACATATGCAATGGATATTTAATCTGTGTTGAAGAAACGAATATTTCATAGTGACAATGTAACGGCAAAACTATATGAATCCACATATGTCAGTGGATTAACAGAAACATTTAATAGTAAAAAAGAGTCTCATGAATAAGAGTGTTATCTACGAAAAAATATTAACTAAGCTTGATAAAAGGAAAATTGCTAAGACATGCTTTCATATCTTATCATCGTTTAGCTTTGTGCAGTTGAGTCATGCAGGACGGCAGCTTTGTGATAAGCACATTGTTGCAACCAAAGGGAGGGGAAAAGCTTACACATACGATATTTTGTTTGCTTCATAAAAAAAGCGATTTTGGAATCTTCTTTGACTCCGATAAGTGTTTCTGCGAGCTCTCCGTTTATCCAATGCGCACACATGCTTGATCCATTCGGAAAACTCGTGATCAGCTGCTTTAAACCTCTGCTTGTCTGAATCAGTCGTGGCTTGGAATTGGGCAGATACAGCGAAATGGATGTGGCACCAAGACAAGACAGCAAACACTGCATTCATCACGAGCTCCTGGCTGTACGGTGATTTATCACCATTTCGGGGATTATCATGCGCTTTGTTTCCTTGTTCATTCATCACCGGAATTAACGCCTCAGACGCGGCTATTTCCGTCCATGGTACATAACGACCCACGCAATTGCAGGGCAGGCTGACTCCTGGATCAGGCCAATGTCAAACAGCAGTAGCCTACTTGCCATGTTGTTGTTGAAAAAATACTCGCATATTTGCCAATAACATAGCAGCATGGACAGCACCACTGTGGTACACAAGCTCCAAATTAATCCTGTAAGATTACTCAAATCAAGCTTACCGGGCTACTGATATTAATGCGAGTGTTGGCAGTTTTGATTGAGCCTACAAATGAAATTGTTTTCGTCACTGCAGGGATCCATACTCTTTGGTTCTTTCGGTAAAGTCACGTAGGTATACCGAAAGAACCAAAGAGTATCAATGACATTGTCTTATGACTGTGTCATAACTTAATAGTGTATATTGCAATAAGTTTTTTTTTGAGTAATGCAAAGGATTATTGTTTTTAAGATAACAACAATCGAGCATTGTTAATAATGATGAAAGCAGAGTATATGAAACATTCTTTCACACATATCAGCGCCTTTGCTTATAATAATGCGTACGTGTCCGATACTCATATCGTAAGGCTATAATGGAAGTGCTCTGTTTAACGTGTGAAAATAGTTGACTAGCAGGGGCAATGTCATTCCGTGATTTTACCCAGTTAGATACATTAGCCGTGAGAGTTTTTTTGGGGGAGTTAGATCGCGTAAATATACATGTGTTTCGTTAAACCCACCACCATCTGACACAGACAATTAGAAGGTTTGTGACGTAAACCAAAAATGTAAATTCGTTACTCGTACAGCATGCCGGTGTGTTGGAGAGTAAACCCACGCCATGTGTCAGGTGGTGGAAGGTTTAACGACACATTAATATTTACGCCATCGAACCCAAAAAAAACCTCCATTATGGATGTCATTTATTGGTCGCGAAAGGCTACGTGTTGAACTATGTAAATTAGGTCATTTGTGGGGAATTTTCAGTTTCACTGCCGAGAACCTTTGTTCGAATACTGACTTCGAGCTCAGGTGTCCATCTGTAATAAAATTGGATTCTCAAGTATAATGAGTTGATGGTTTGGTAAAAAAAAAACAACCTCACATTACGTGGTTATTTACAGTTAATTTTCTTAAATTATTTTTCTGAGAAAACACAGTAGCTTCATTGTCAAGTGATATTAACTATAATGGGGAAGTGTGACCCTTACTATGTCAAGAATATCGCACTTTGAAGTATCTTTTTGGAAGTCCTGTAAGAAATGTGTTCCACAACTGTTCCTTAACACATACACACACAGCAGTCTGCTCCGTGCGGTTTATGAATGCATTTTTCATCTCATGACACGATGCCGATAGCACAATTGAATTAAACTAGGGAAAAGAAAGACCAACAAATATTGAAAGAATATGTATCTCCCTGAAGCAGGTGGCTCTGAAGTCATTTCAAATGATGACCCATCGAGACATCGGTGGGTTAAGGTCACCGATTTGAGCAACCACCCGATGCTCACTTGAACAACGAGACCCTCTGACTTCACTGTTTGACCCGAAGGAACTTCACGAGCATTGCCGTATTTAACAGGCCATTCAACACACTCCTGCCAAGCAGGTCACATGCGCGTGTTTCTACAAACTATGCATTACGCGGTGCGTGTGCGGTGTCACTGCTATTTCCTTGCTGATGCTGCGTTATACTGCAGTTCCGTACAACATTTACATCGGGCGATGGGATGCTCGCAATGCGATTGCCTTGCCACAAATGCATGGACCTGCGTGTCGATTTTGCGAGTTCGTGCACAAAGGTAAAGGGTCTCCCATTTGTCAACGGGACGGTGGCGAGACAACAGCAGGGGTGGCGTTACATATTAACACATTCTAGATTTGAAGCTTTGGTGACTGCAAGGATTCATACTCTTAGGTTTTTTCGGTAAAGTCACGTAGGTAAAAATAAATAATAAAAATATTAACAAATAATAATATAAATTAAATAACAAATCACGACAGTAAATTTAGCTGGGACGGTCCCACCTGATGACGGAGACTTGTGTTGCCTCCGAAACGTCGTGATTTATAATTTTATTTCTATTATTATGTTTATTATGTTTATTATTTATTTTTATTTTTTCCTACGTGACTTTACCGAAAAAACATAAGAGCATCTCAACACATCTTTATGATAATATGCGCTCAGAGATGTAAGAGACGATACTCTGAATATTGAAAACGAATAGGGCACAATGTAAGCACTGAGCTTGGAGCTGTGGGTATCTGGCAGACGGAAATGATGGCAAGATATGGTGGCATTGCCAGCATTGGCCGCCATTGACCTTTGGAATTGTCTTTTTTACAATAGAGTTTGATACAGAAATATGTTGCATCCTCAACAACCGTGTGCGCTATTTGTTTATAATGGAATAAATAAATAAGCAATTCAACAGCATAACTTGTGCTAACAGTGACCAGTAAAACTAATGGAGTATCTCCCCACTTTAATATATCTACTATGGCACTATAAACTTGCACAAACTATTAGTTTGCAGCCAGATGAATTGTTTTATGTCCACTGCACCTCTCTCCAAATGCTTGGAAATGTATTTAAAATGAACCGTTTTATTGCTTTACATTTTTTTAATTCCTATTAATTTCAATGGCTGCTGCAATGCCCATAATGTGCCGATGGCTCCCCCGAGGAGCTATGCGCTGCATGCCAAGAGTGAGCATTGCAAGGCGATAGGGCTGCTCGTTTAAATTCAAGCTCATGAATTATGTATGCCCTTCGGCCAGTTAAGGATACTGAAGCTTGACGAAGTTCAGATTTTCCGCTGATACCCATAACCTTGACGCAGCGACACGACCTCTGAAAGCTGTATCACCTTTGAAAGGTCGATACTCGACCAAAAAATATGTCAATTTAGCTCAGGATTTATTTTGCATCAGTAGCGCTGGCTGTGTTTTGGCAATGACAGTGATGTCTGCATAGCCTGGGAGAGTGTCATTCAAATATGGCAGGACCTGGTTAAAAATTTGTATATAAATGTTGTATGCATAAAGGCGCTTTCTATTCTTCCATCTCATCTCATAAGCCTGCTTATATCTATAATTTATTGGCTGCAATTTCCAAGAAAGATATATGGTAGGCATTAGAGCCACGTAGCCTTTACATTGAAGAAATTTCCAATATTTATATATGCATTTACTTCTTTAATATTGTGTGAATATATGATGGATTTGTGGTATGTGTGATGCCACAGCACGCTTATTTGCAATCGAACATGTTTCTTTTCACTTTGCCGACGCAATATATCGATCCGTTTCTTTCATTTTTTTCTTTTCGTTAACCTATGGCACTGAGATTTTTGCAATAAAAACAATTGAATGCATGCACCGAAACAAATGTAAGCAAATTGGAGGGGAAAAAAACACACACACAGCTAAGAAATTTGTATGCAGGACAAATCTTAAATAATATATACCCCATTCTTTTTGCACAAGAGTACATATTTAAATTGTGGTTTCAGAAAAGTCAAAGTTTGCACATAAGCATCCATTGAATTAACTTTGGATGCCAGATTCCGCTACAATAATAGGTTTGGAACTTTTGGTCTCAGAAGCAGTTAGTTCTGCAAGCTTATTTCCTCATGCAATTGAATGAGCCTTGCACAGATCCTTTGTAGATTAAAGACTCCGGTGGTTAACAAGTAAGAATAGCACGTACAGGGAACGAAGATGTTTCTAGAAGAAGAATTGAGCTGTCGACGAGATGGATGGACCCGGAGTGTGACACACATTACTTTCTGCTTCGAGATGACCTGTGTAATATGACTGATTTTTTTTCCTGCCGATATGTCGTTCCATCGGAATCGATTTGTTGCGACGTGGAATGGAATGAAAATTTGATTTAATCAAGGACAGGGCCCCACTGACATGTAGTGGATATTCTTTTTTTACATCCATACATTCATTCCAAAATGAAAAGCCACCGCACGAAATACAATTGTGTGTTAATCAACATAATTCTGCATGACAAAGGAACTTTAGAGCAAGTACTGGATTTTTATTTGAAAGCATTGCCATTTAGCAAAGGGGAAGATGTAACATCTAGTGCAGAGAACTGGAGTTTTAAATTGGGTGATTTTATTGTTTTTGTTCTGCATCAGCAGGAACCTGCATGGCCTTATGACAACAATTTTCCAAACATACTCTGAACATTGCATACAAACGAAACAAGCAGCTTGGGTTTTCTAGTGTATAATTTTTTTTTCGTATTTTGTGACCTATATGTTATTCATTGTATTCACAAATTAAACTTACCATATATCTATCTTGGAAATTATACTTACAGCCATCCTTCTCACACTATTGTGTCGATCAAGGAGGTCGTTTGGCCATACTTCACCACGCTGATCCACGAGGGTTGGTCAAGGGGCAGGACCAGTTTGCATATCACTCGCCAGATGGCGAGGAATCAAACTTAGGTCACCATGTGTCATAACGCAGAGCGCCATTTACGCAATAGGCAGCGTTCATAAAGGTATCATCTATTATTAATAAAGATGCATAATTAAACAGGTGTTTGAGTCAGGTTGATAAAACTCTGCACACACACACACGCTTGTTAGTATGAAGATATTATCACGTGAATATTTCATGCACCATGTGTGTACCGTTGCCTTGCAACACAGGTCGTGTCAAGGGTTGAGGGAGTCCCAAGTGATGGCCAACATCTCGGCTGTGATTGTTCCAACCGCTTCTGTGATGCACCTTTGGTGATCAATCAAGATCTTAAGTTACCAAAATCGTAAGTGTTGCCAACACACCAATCACGCAGCTATTCGTATTTCCATTGTAAATGATATTATACATTTACAGATACCCCTGTTATAATAATCATTCGTTATGTTTTAACATTGCATGTGTAATATCATCTCTTTTGGCAGTTCTGAATCAATGGTAGAAATTCCACATTCCTTCTGTCAACACTCACCCCTCCATTGAATACGGCTGTACTCATTGGCAATGGAGATAGAGATTAGGTTATCTTAAATGCAAGAAGAGACTAGAAAGCTTGGAATAAAAAATAACAAGTACACCAACATTAAAATATCATTTAAAACTTTATATGTTATTTATACCATAGAAAGACATAAAGGTGCAGCACTGCAAAATTCCTTGCTCAGGCCACTGCTGGTGGAGGGGCCTCCACTCAATGGCACCCTAAAGATGCCGTAGCAAACGTGACAGTACCCACACTTCACCTCACCACGCACGACCTGCAGATCAATTAGCTGTTGCGTACCCATTTTGTATGGCCGAGTGGACAGAAATGTGCGCTATTGTTTCAACCTGCACACTGGGCAATAAAACTGGCAACCTCTGGATTTCAAGTCTAGTGTGCTGACATTTACACCACTGCAGCATCATTTACCTTAATATGCCATTTGCAAAGTTATTTGTCACTTGATCCCAATTATATTAAATATAATTATCATTGTGCTGGCTACCATTTTGTAAAAAAAAAAACGGTGAATGCAAACTGTATTGACCCTGTAAAATGGGTAACATAATGAATATTGGTAAGTCATTAACATGCAGGTAATGGCTCACTCCTGTGAACAATGTCACATAGTTTTAATATATTCATACAAGTCAGCAAATTATATTGATATTTAGTAACATTTTGGAAGTAAACTATCATGTGTCTTTGGAGATTTATGAACCTCACAACACCCTACTCAGGTTCAAGCAAATTAATTACCAGCAGTCCTGCCAGCCGCCAATAGTGCATTAACATTTTAAATGCTAATTGAAGAGAGACTCCCATTCCACATTCACGGGCAATGAATGTATGCAACTGTGTTCTGGGAGTAACCAAAACTACCACATATTCCATTACTCTGCACAGACATTTGCAATGTGGCTGCATAAACAAAAGAGGAGTGGTTTTTGCCAGCATCAACAGAGCACTTTTGGCCTAATGTTCAAGTTTTGACGATGCATGCAATATACATTTGCAAAAGGAACACAAGGAACCCTAATTATCAATGAACTTTTGCTCGGAGCTAACCGCCCTCAGCTCAATGATTCACTGTGATTGATTGCCATTATAAGTCAACATCGATCTGCACTCTGACAGAAAAAGGACGAAGGGTGGGGGGGGAAGAACTGAGAAAGAGAGGCAAAAAAATTACTTGATTAGCCTTAGCTGCCCTTATTTGCCACCATCTTGAGTTGTGCAATCAGTTTAAAGAAAAAAAAAGGCTAAGATGAATTGCGATACCCCAATCTGCCGTGTTAGAGTGCCATCCATATTCTTCATTACTTACCCACTGCTTTTCTTCGGGAAGGTTACAGATAAATGACATTTGGCCGCATGATTATCCGACCGGTTGACACAGTCATGCAGACACAAAAACATTATACTCACTGAAAATGAGCTAAATGTTAATTTCAAACAAAGCTGCATGGTCAAGGAAAGTTGATGTTTCTGAGGGATCATAATAATTGTGGGGGAGCAATGAGCCAGCACCCCTGAGACCCTGTTTTCAAATTCGGGTACGCACCAGTGATTAAACCCCTTCGTGAGTTGATGCTGTCAGCTCTGTCACCAATCAGTATACACATTATTGCTTAATTTGGCTGATCTCAGCTCTGAAAGGCAAGGTTTGTAAACATGCATGCATTGCTTATGTTTGATTATTGACCTGGGGTAGAACACTCATTACAGAGCGTTAAGGGGCTGTGGTAACAGTGGACCGTTGAAACAATCTGATGGGCACTGAATTTTCCAGACTATTGGACGCTCCGCAAAGTTAGACGCACCCACCACTCGCGCCTCGTGTCAATTGCGTTTTACAAATCTGTTCGCACGTGCACACTTGCACCTATTTGATTATAAGGCACACCACCAACGTTTGCTTTAAAATACAGGGGTGGGGGTGTCAATCAAGGATAATGCGAGTGGCTCTGATGCATTTTCCTGGGCCATTCTTTGATGTTGCCTGGCCACTGGGATGACAAACTAACAATTTCTCACCTCGGGCTTTGATAAGACAATTGGAAAAAATATGGTGATACATTCATAATAGATCTTTTCATAGTCTTTGGTTCTTTCGGTAAAGTCACGTAGGCAGAAAAATTCATTAGGTGGGACAACCACAGCAAGAAAAAACTGCTGAAGTAGTCGAGAGATCTGCTGTGGCACGAGGATATATAGGCCTCGGCAGTAGGGGGGAGAGAGGAGGTGGGGGAGGAGGCGGGGCAGAAAGTGGACCCCGCGGCAGTACCCGGGTCACTGGAGTAGAGATCGGAGAGAGATGCACAGACTTTTACTTTTAAACAACTTTTATTGCCGCCAGCAGCAAAAGCACTGGAGGCGATTTCAATATGAAATACAGTCACCATGCACAGAGAGAGAGAGAGAGAGAAAGACACACAGAGTCGGAAATTACAGCTGACATAGGCAGGTAGGATGGAAACATCACAGTCAGTTAAGACTTTACCTAATTAATAATGTCCTTCGAATGATTGCTCAGTTTGTACGCATCTTCTCGGTTGAAGTTGTGTCTGTGTTTATATATCTGGATGGCTTCATGAACAAATCTATGATAATAGCCGGTGAGTTTGTAGAGTAGCTTCGTCTCGGAAAAGTCAATTTCGTGTGAGCCCACTGCGTTAAAACAATGATCAGCAATGGCAGATGTATTGGTCCTACCGTGTTTCAGATCTGCCTTGTGTTCGCGAACGCGGTCCGAGACATGTCGTTTTGTTTTTCCAATGTGTAATAAAGGACTCTTTAGGCGATGTAGGTCTCCCTTTGTCCTTTATTGGGTTCTTGTCTCGCACCCCGCTTGTCCTCGTTCTGGACCCGCGCCTCTTCTGTCGTGCGCACCGCGCACGCGTCGTGTGCTCCGCACACCCCGCAGCCACAGCGCTGCTCCGTGTGCCCCGCACACCCCGCAGCCACAGCGCTGCTCCGTGTGCCCCGCACACTCTGCAGCCACACCGCTGCTCCGTGTGCCCCACACACTCTGCAGCCACACCGCTGCTCCGTGTGCCCCACACACTCTGCAGCCACACCGCTGCTCCATGTGCCCCGCACACTCTTCTATCTCCTCACACCCCGCTAGTTCCATACACTCCGCTAGCTACTGCTACCCCACGTACACTGCTGGCCGACGATGCCGTGACTCCGACCACGTGGCAAATGGCGCCACTTCTTCCGCCACCACCCAGCGTGGCTCTCCCCTATTTCCACTCTCTCCCGACTCCCAGATCTCTTCCGGCTCTCGCCCTATATCCTCCTTCTCACGTGACCCTGACTCCTCCTTCCCGCACTGCCCCTGTCTCCGCCCCCACTCATCCCGACTCCCATTGGAGCCGAGGTGAGCAGTGGCTCCTCCCACACGCCCCGTCGACCAGGCTCCGCCTCCCCAATACTCCGGCCCGTGTGAGTGGTGCGGAGGCAGCGCTCACCCTGTCCTTGCTCGCATTACAAATGTAACTGCTGTCGCAGCCACAACTCAGTTTGTAGACACCCGGGTATTGCATATCAGGAATCACATCCTTTACAGATGGGATCAAATAATGGATTTTGTGTACCGTGTTGAAACGAACCTGGATCTTGTGTTTTGGAAATATTTTTTGTAACCCCTGCTATGTATGGCAAAGTGATGGTATTGGTTGGATCCTCAGATGATTGTCTCCCCATGGCTGGGGAGACAGCTTTGCAGATTGTGCGATCAGAATATCCGTTCATCCTGAGGGCTTGGTGTACGTGCTCCAGCTCACTGACTAGGTGATGCTGGTCGGAGATGCAACGGGTCTTATGGTGTAGTGTTTTGATGAGGGAATTATTCTGGTCTGGATGGTGGTGGCTTTCCTGACTGTGATGTTTCCATCCTACCCGCCTATGTCAGCTGTTATTTCCGACTTTCTGTGTGTCTTTCTCTCTCTCTCTGTGCATCTCTCTCCGATCTCTACTCCAGTGACCCGGGTGCTGCCGCTGGGGCCAATTTCTGTCCCGCTTCCTCCCCCACCTCCAATCTCCCCCCCTAACGCCGAGGCCTATATAACCTCGTGCCACGGCGGATCTCTCACCTAATTCAGCAGTTTTTTCTTGCTGTGGTTGTCCCACCTGATGACGATTGCTTGTGTTGCGATCGAAACGTCGTGATCTATTATTTTTCTACCTACGTGACTTTACCGAAAGAACCAAAGAGTATGGATTCCTGCAGTCACGAAAGCTTCAAATCAAGATTAAATAGAGATTTTTGTTGGGTTAGATCACGTAAATATATAAATATGTCGTTAAAGCCCGCCACCACCCGACACAGTCAACTAGTAAGGGTTGTCACGTAAACAGAACATACCAATTCGTCACTCGTACAGCACACCGGTGTGTTGGAGAGCCAAGCCACAATATTTACAATCTGGTGACACTATTTTTTTGGTGATACATTTTTACTTATTTTGATAAAATTAGGAAAACAACTCCAAAGCCAAATTATAGAATGTGCTTAAAACAGCTACTTGGCTGATTCACACTAAGGAGATATATTATTTGTGGATGTTTAATTTATTTCAACAAAGGCATTGTGTTTTATCTTAAAGTCTGAAAAAATCCCCGCGAAATTGTGTAAAATTTGCACGTACATTTAAATTGCATTTTTCTTCATGAACGTTAAGATTCTATCTCTATCTTGTGCTATTTTCCTCTGTTTCACAAGGACTACAATTTGTAAATTTTCAACCACCACCCCTCTTTGCTGCTGTTATGCTCCCATTGCTTGCTATGATGTCTTCAATAATGTCTCATTGTGTTCTCTGATTGATTTTCTATGTTTTTCTTAATCGTTCTGTATATGACACAACTTCCTTCGAATCTTCATCTCTTTTTAAACGTTTTCTTTGTCAAGTTTTAGTTTGTGTTTTCGGATTTTTTTTCCAATTTGCTTTGTAATCTTTCTCCACCTTTCAATTACATTTGCAGTACAATACACAAACCCATTATGTGTTTCCATGGTACACCGTGTGTAAAAGGAGATATAAGCAGATATATCTTCTGTCTGTCCAAAAACTGTATAAGCAAAAATATGTGTTAGCCCATTAACCTATTGGCTTTCCAGACCAATAATATCAAAACAGCATGTATTTATGCAAGCAAACTGCAGACTGAGGTTGCCCTTCTAGATCTCATCAGCAGTCAGGTTTGGTAAATAAATGCTAATCAAATGTTATTGGCAACTGCACTGCACACAAAATATGAGACGCTGTTGAACGCAAAAAGTAATACAAAACTACATTCTCTCTCTCCATTACTATGCTAGTATATTGCATTATTTAAAATGGTAATGCACGTTTTATAAATTTTCTCCCCCATAGACATTTAAATCTGTTGTTTAGAGTTAGTTAAAAATTGGATACCTTCTGAGCTGGATAGATCATGGCTGTGATAGTGAGTTTTTATATTGGTTGGATAAGTTATTAATTTCGTAAGTTAAATGTTTATATAGGTGTCATTAATGTGTTTGCAATGTCTAAGATAAGTTTAAGTACATTTTATTTGTTACACAGATGATCCCGTTTATCCAGTTCCCCGGCTATTTTATGTGGGAGACACATGGTGCGTGAACAAAGTAGATTGGACAACAAACGAGGTATTTAACAGTTGTAAATGAAACACACCACATGAATCAAAAAGAGTGCAAATAAAAAAGTTAGGTATAGATGTATGTAAGCTCTACATTTGAGTGTATGTGTGTCAGTTGACACCATGGACACCCTTGCAAATAAGATGTTCCATAAACCCCTTATTAGCAAATATGCGCTATATTTAGCTCATTCATTAACCCCACTGCCAAAACCAAGAACCTAGGTCGTCCATATAATTGCCTTTTAATTACCTCAAGAACAATAATTTTAACATGTGATAAACCCGTTGTAGCATAAACGTTTTGAAAAAACCTTGTTTACTCCCTTAACATCGTACTATTACTATTTTTATTGTACAGGTAAGGCCCACTGAGGTTTTCGGCTTTTTTTCAGAAGTGACCTGGCCACAAATGATATCTCAACGAAGTGGTTCATCATCAGGAAATTTATATCAGCCAAATACTCTAAATGCATGTCTCTAAATATGGAGGGAAAACCCGGAGAAACATCCAATTAACTTGGAAATATTTGCAAGAATGTACACGTTGCAAATGAATATAATATTTAGTCATACAAAGACGTGTTTTTGTAACTGACTTGACTTTTTAAAATCAAATACAATTGAAATAACAATTGACCTTTCCTGAATATTCTCTGCAAACTCCTTCATTTTCTGATACATTATGCTGCATGTTAAATACCGCATGTCAAATTAGCAGACTATTGGATATAGATGTTTTCTCTGCTCTGACTTGTTTTGACTTTGTTATACTAATGTCATTGATTTCATAAAAGACTACTTTAAGTAATTGCTGTACATGGTGGCTTTGAAACACAACGGTGATTAACACTGTGTCAATTTTTTATTAGGCTAATTTTCAATAACTCTCGAGCAATTGACACGTTTGCAGATGGCGCTAGGCTTCACGGTAACAGAGAAATAACATGATACATGACAAGAGTAAAGCTCTGGTGTAACGCAACAGAGGACAATGCAGTCCATTTAATTAAAGCATATTTTACCAGCTCAGCAATGTCTATTTGCATCACAATATGTCATTCCAAATATACATAAAAACATTCAGAAGCTGTTAATGGTGAAATGGACAATTTAGCCACAAACTACGTATTACAAATCATCAGCTTGGTCAAGCAGGGGGATAATGTGGAAGTTGGGGGAGGGGTGTAAATGTATCTTATAATCTGCCTTGGATAAGCTTGACATTTTACCTGGAAAACTAACCTCACTTTTAATGACCATACTCACATTGTCATTCCACTCACCATTGGTCTTCATTCTAATTACCGATTACTTAAACAACACAAGTGTAAGACTCTTCATCGTTTGACTTCACAAAAAGCTGTTACTCATTTTATAGACCCCAGATGGAAGGGGGGGGGGGGTTTATGCTGAAATACTAATTGTGGTGGTTGTAGGAGGTTTAGCTGGGGTCACAGTCTGCAGAAACAATGTTAAATCAAAGCCGCCTTTGTGTGTGTGGTGGATGCTTTTTGCAGAAAAATAACAAGAGCTTGTGCGCAGTAGTGTAAGCCCCATCGCCACAATTAAGTGCATATGTCTGTCACTTACAGGAGAGGAATTGTAGCCAACTGAATGTCTGTGTAGGGAATTATAAAGTGCGTGGAGGATTTATGGTCATTGTTTAACCCCACCCTCATCCACTACTGTTTCCAAATGGAATGACATGCTCCAAAGTTAATGACCAGCACCTGCGCTGTAAATATCAAATCTATGCCTGCTCTCCGCACAACCGTGGCATAGATTGGATATTTGCATTGGGGCTCTCAGTAGTGTGAGAACATTGGGCTGCATTTGGTGAAGAGCAAACAAAATTCCATTATCGCCACAGCACTCAAACAGCGTCTCTTTTTTAAATTGAGACTCGAAACACAGTAGACATATCAGTTTTCGGTGTCCACAGAACAGTTGGTATGTAGGCTAATGTAGGTTAATATGCGATAGTAATGCTATGTTTACGTGGTTCATGATGTGAAAGTGAAGTCTTAACGCTTTCCAATTCTTGCACATCAATGGCTAAGACTACGAAATTTGTTACTACAGATTTTTTCCATTTAATACGTATGTAGAAAGGAAATTCAACCCGCGCATTGCAGTGCAAATGCGGTCCTGTATTTCACGCTACAGCTAGATGACTTTCTTTAATTATGGGAAGACAATATATATCTTTCTCACCAATTAATAGCTAAAACACACAATATTTAAGTTAACCATTAAACATAAAACATTTTACCAGGTAAGGCCCACTGAGCTATACAGCTCTTTTTCAGAGGCGACCTGGCCACAAATGATAGCTCAATGAAGTGGCTTGTCGTGTAGACATGTGTAGTGACATAGGAGATGTCACTGTATGGTGCCGGCCTGAGAGGGCCATGGTGTGCGATGCACCGTCATTGCGTACACCCCGTGGGAGGATGTGGTACCAGCCCTAGCGGGACTTGGTGAACTCTGGGATAGCGCGGCCACAACGCATAGCGTGTAGTGCGAGCTCCCACCAGGGGTAGTGGGAGAGTGTCAGCCCAGGGGCAGGGTTGCCCCAGACCATGGAACTTTGGTTGACCCCGTAGACATGTGATCCGAAGTGTCCACAGAGAGGCCCCCAGGTGGGGGGGGCTAGGGGGTGATCACGTGCCCGGGGAGAGCTCTCGAGGATAATCGAGAGGACGCTTGAGAAGGCGGGCAGGGCCGAGGGCGGAGCGGCTCCGACCCGGGTGGATATAAGGTGGGTCCCTGTGAGAGACCGGGGTCGCTGAATTCTACAAGCTGGAAGCTCTACGTCCTACAAGCTGGAAGCTCAATT
This sequence comes from Lampetra planeri, assembly GCF_965212315.1. Classification (NCBI taxonomy): domain Eukaryota; kingdom Metazoa; phylum Chordata; class Hyperoartia; order Petromyzontiformes; family Petromyzontidae; genus Lampetra; species Lampetra planeri. The sequence continues at coordinate 5,789,553 of NC_136120.1, forward strand.
GGCATCAACACGTGGCCGGGACCCAAGTGAGGGTCAGACCCTTCGTAGCTGTAACTCCTCCGTATAGGGTAGTTAGCTGGGTGGCCACCAGCATAGGCTGTATCTGGTGAAGGGGCAGTTACCCCTTTGTGTTACGTGTTGATGTAACAAATAAATGTGTTGCCTCTAAAGAACAACATCTGCGACACAGTTGGATTCACTACACATGTATAGCAGTCAAATTTTATAAATGCATGTTTCTAAATGTTGAGGGAAAAACCGGAGGACCCGGAAAAAAATCCATGCAACCACAGGGAGAACATGCAAACTCAAAATATACAGTTCTTAGGGCCGGGATCGAACCCACGACCTCCTCCATACAAGACAAGAGGGTTAACATCTCGTCACTGCGGCACTGACTGGTCATGGCTGAACATCCCAACGCTGAAAAATTACCTGCAAAGAAAACAAAATGAGATTACGCATGCCACATCACCCCGTTCTATGAAACAAGTGTACTAATACAATGAGGCATAGGTGATCCAGATTTACTCTATGAATCTGTATGCTGCACCCAAAGGAGAGAGGATGAAATACAGAGTGGCAGCAGAAATTACCAAGCCAAAGGATCCTGGGAGTAACAAGAGGAGAAAAACAAAGATATGAAACCATGAGGAAAAGCTATGTCAGAAGAAAACTTTGGTACAAATAATACAATGATGCAGAATAGTTTGGTTTTGACATGTGCAACAAATGGAGGCCAACAAATTGTCATCAGTGACCCTGCACTCCCATTCAGAAGCAGCCAAAAGTCGAGGCCGTCCATGCCAGAGATGGATTTAAGGGAAGAGGAGGACTTAACAGAGACGAAGATAGGACTAGAGTACAGAAAGCGATCGCCATGACCAGAGGAGAGAACGAGAAGAAGAAAAATGTATTAATCTCGCCTCATCATTAGCACGATTGGCTACATATGGTGTGAAAGAAGTTCAACATATATATACTTGGTTATACATTACCAAGTTACTGACCAGAAGGATGGTGTTGCGATTATAATTGTGCAATTCACATTTGGACGGTTACAAAGTCAAATCCTAGTTGAGGGACTATACTCAACCTTCCACGCCTCTGGTTTTTGGGAATCCAGTGGTTGTGATACGGGGTGAATGAACTCCAGCCTACGAATGCAGAATTTCCAAAGAGATGAGCACTTAGCCATATTCTTTTTAATTATGAGACATTGACTTATATATATTTTTTATATGTTTTGTTTGTAAATTTAATTAGTTGCACTTGCAATTTCCTGTTCAAAATAAACAAAACTGTGTGCCTGCCAAAGCACAAATGGTTATGACCAGAATGAGTGTGACTATATTCAGGAATGAAGCCACATTGACAGATATGGACATTTAATTGGGTTTCATGGGAAATAACAGGAAATGGGGAACACTGCGGTCACCAGGGAGAAAATGCACTTCACTTTGAATATTAGAGCGACACAGATGGGGATTTTTTTTCAAGAGACCGAACGTCACGTTTATCCTGTGCTGTGAGTGACACACACTCGACGGGGCTAATCCAGTGTGTGCCTCAATTGCAAAATGTGACTTTTTGTTTTTATCAACGTAAATTATTACTATTTAGATAAATAGTAATATTTAGATAAATAGTAATAATACAATTTACAGAACCTTGTCGATCCACTGCTGGATGAAGGCCTCCCACACTGCATTGATCACACCCAGTGGGGGGGGGGGATTCAGGGACTAATTAATATATCACTTGCCACTGTTTATAGTGCAGTGCACTAAACGCTGAGCCACCTCTTTACCATTCGATAAATATACCCTGGGAAATAAAGTAATCGAACGTTTCAGGCTCAAATTAATGTATTGGAAATCTTTAATGATGAAATAGAGGACGGATGAGTTTATTTTTAGTCTAAGCCCTTTAGCAGCAACTGAGTCAATCGCATGAAAAATGTATGAAACTAACTACATCACCTTTGAGATGCACTACATAGTACACACGAATGAATGCAGCCTAAACTTGGCGTACAATTATTCTCGACAGCCAGAACAGACAGCTAAAAATGTCCTAGCATAATGTCCCCTTTGACATCGCACCAATCACTTTGAAAGCGTGTTGCTCCATAAAAAAACGTCGGCCGTGGCAAATTAGCCCAACATTTGCATATGTAAATTGCATAATCAATTTCAATACAATTTTCTATGCATCATCTCAATTAGTAAGTAGTAATCTTTTAAATCCCCCCCACCTTCAAGTGGCATTTAATTATATCAATTATGTTGGAAAAAGGCCCTCACAACTAATTATCTCTAATTTACATATGCTAATTTGCGCAATTCCCACTACGTCCATGCATCCATGGACACTACTTGTGTATGGCTCCTCAAAACTGGAGTCACGCGCAACCCGTGTACACGGTGTTTTACTATAGAGTTAAACTCGCCGACAGATTCACATTTTCATGGCTGCCCATGGAATTAAATCACGGCAGTCTAGGCGCTGCTGAGCGAAAAAAACGGGAAATTAATACCCCCGTGAAAATGGGCGACAACACCCTTTTTCATTATCACCTTTCGTGTGTGCAATGGCAACTTCTGCGTTAAACATGTCACAATGTGCCCGATATAACCAGCGGTGCGGTGGGTTGCTTTTATTAAATTGACAGGCTGAAATTATGTGGAGAAGGTGGCAACGCTTACAGTTAAATTAATGAATAGATAAGCATATAAATGGCTCGTACAAATGTTCATTCTGACATAATGCCGAGCAGATGTGTCACACAACACTGTCGTTAACAGTATCATGTTGTTTAATCCAACAACACCGAACATAAATAAACCTTTAAATTGTTTCCACCAATTCCATGACCTCCAGCAGAAGAGCCGTAAAATGTGACATTTGTTTTAAAACGACGGTGCATCACAGTCAATGCCACTGATGCCGCTGCATCTCTCTCCATTGCCTCCTACTGTTAGATCGCACAACCTGAGCACGAATGTTTTCACAGCCACTCGTAGAGTGCAGTCGTCCGGCTCAGGCCCAGCATTGTGCATTCATTTCCTCAACCTTTCGCCACGCACTACTGCAGTCATCTTGAGGATTGGAGTTTCACAGAAGCGCTGTGGAGGTGATTTGACCAATGTTATGAAACTTTCTTCCTGTGGGTGTCAAAGAGGTGCATTACCTTGGCTCGCCAGGAGAAGGCATTCCTGCCAATTGACAAATCTCAACCTGTTTTAATCTGTATGGGGATATAGCATTGCCCCCCTCTAGCCCATGTACCCTCACACGCATGAAGGTGCTCCGGTTTTCTCCCACTTGTAGAAACACTGACTGATTTGCTGAAAACGTCTTAAAATAATGCAGGACCCTCCTAAAAAAGAGTCCTATGATTCAACGTGGCGTTCCTAGATAAGTAAATAACTTACTATTATTATAGAGATTCAACAACTCTTGTTCAGTTGACAATGCGACCTACAAGGCACACTGGTGTGTAGTGGGTGATAATCGCAACCGCCCCCTGTTGACAAGAAGGGGGAGCTAACAGCCAACAGGATGGGGAGTGCTGATTAATTCCCCTACAGGTGCAATGTTCCACCATCCACTGCCTTTGCCAGTGATATGACCTCCCCCATCCTTCACACTTAGCTCACCCATGACAGTCTCCTCTCCTTGCATTCTCTTGCAAACATTCTTACGATATTTTAACTTGAACTCTTTAAATAAGGCAAGCATATGTGTATGCTATTTTAAGGGAATGTAGCATTGGTATGCATCAAAATACTACAACTTGTACAAAAATGATCGCTTAAATATTCCAGTTTCGATTGTACTGCAGGATTTCAGAGCCCAATGTGAATCAACTACTGGAGTAACCACACCGTACCATGCAATTGGTGATGCATGTTATTCTCTTGATGTTTGTCATACTTCACCGTGCAAGGCAGCGCTTGTTGGTGAAGGAAGACAATCAGCATTGGCTTAGAAGTTAGTCAAGTTACCGCTATCTAATGGGAATTTAACTCAGATAGCCAGGTTGATAGTGCAGTGCGCTAACTACTGTGCCACTGCCCAACTACAGGTGTTGTTATAGCTCACGCAACGGTAGGAATTGAATCTAAATGAGTGCATGACATGCTGTGCGCTGAGGCAATGGAGTGTTAAATTCAGTCACTGCGTCATGATGTTACCAAACAAAAGAAGGATACGTGCTGCTGGGTGTGCACATTGATTTTTTCCTCGTGATTGGGCCTAATCAACAAAGCTCACTTGAACCTTGTGTGCTGCAACCCTGAACAAAAATCCATGCAATGGCTGAGATCCAACGAAATGCAGATGATTATTTTTGTTCTCTAAAGCAACATTATGTGTGTATGTTAAATGCAACAACAAGATACGTGGCAGTGTAAACGCATGATATACAAAATAACAACAGAAAATAATCTGCCGCACAGGTATTCAAGGTCGGGCTTTTTATCTCTCTGATGTGAATGTGGAACGGCCTAATAACACATCACAGAGATAAACAACAGACCTATATATATATACTCTGGTGTATAACAGGCATAACAACAGCTAGTTAAATTGATTTATTTTAACTTAAAATGCCACTTGAAAGAGAACGGCCATTGTTCACCAGTGGTGTCATGAATGCAAGTAGTTATCAGGAATTACCAATTCACAATTAAAAGTGCAGACCTAGATAATGCTTGAAGAATGCATTTTATTTTTCCTTGTGGATGAATATGATTCCAGACTCGGTATCTTTATAAAAAAAAATAACTTTAGGTTAACTCAAACTGATACGAGTAAGCACTCAATGCTGGACACATTTGGGAAATGGAGTGGGATTGATGTGATGCTGCCTACCAACTTGATACGGGCCAGACTAATAAACAAGTTAGACGTAGCAATGTGATTTGTGACCCAGGACTTGCAGTGCAGAATCTCACATTCATTATGCAATAAAATGCACGCAGTATGTTTTTTTACTCCACTGTGATCGGAAACTACAGATATACAATGCTTCACCCTGTTTATTGCGTATTGCGCTGATGTCATGATTATAACTTCATGACATAAAAGCTATTTTAGGTCTGAAAAAATGTATGTTCCATGAACATGCTTATAGGTAAAATTTAAATATTAAAACGCATTTTTTTTCTTATTGACGAATGCTTGCATTGCGATCAAAACGTCGTAGTTTGTTGTAATTTTTTTGTTATTTTCTTTGAACCTATCTACGTGACTTTACCGAAAGACCCAAGAATATGAACACACACACACTTGGGTATTTCTAGTCATATTCCCATCCTATATTAATAATAATGTATCAATTGGCTCCATGTATTCATATACTGTATATACTTATATTACATTGGTAATTGCGCAATTTATTTTCCAAGCGTAAACATCTTTTAGACATATCATGTTAGGGCTATTCTCTTATTGAGTATCGATTTGGCAGAGCAGCATATGAGAATGTGGTGTGGCCATTGGCCAGCATCATACCTATCCACCTTTGCTTCACAAATTATTGATATTTACACACCACACCAAGTATTAATTTGACGTTGATTCGACTCAGGAGAGGCAAAATAAACGATCAGACACCACTAATGTTAACCATGACTGTGAATCAAACCCAGGTAAGCAGGTTCATAGCTCTGTGTGCTAACCACTACACCACTACTACACCATTCATATGCACACTTGTATATATGAACAAAGACAAAGATCCCCCTTATAGCCTGTAATAGACTGTTATGGCAAGTGCTTTTAGCGAGCACCTATGAAGGTCGGCACGGCACACGAGGAGGTGGGTAGCCAGCACCATGCACGGCCGCCTTTGTCTCCCACGTGGTGATGTTCAGACACCACACCAGGTAGTCGTCTGAGGCTTATTCGAGCTAGGAGAGGCCCATGATCGGATCGGATAATCGTGACTGGTGTTGGCCGTGAGCGGGAATCGAACACGGGTCTCTGAGTTCATAGTGCAGCAGGCTCACGGCTACACTAAGCTACAAAAGTTCTAGCGCATAACAGTCACTTTTTTATTGAATAGAGGAATTTGTAGAGCCTCCCCCAAGTAGTTGCATGTGGAGCTTACAGAAATTGGGAGGGTCTCATCAGCAGTGATCTGGCTGGGGACTCAGAGTGGTACTGACTGCAAATGATTGCTTACATTTGAGGTCGATAAGCTTTAGGCTGCTTGGCTCATAGGCGATTGTATTGTATCCCCAAAGGGAAAACACCTTCGCTATACCACTATTGTTTCCACTGGAAGCTACAAATAGATTCCCTCATGTGAACAATTAATGTTTCCCAGTATTTATTTCCATCCCTTCAATTTGCTCCGAAGATGTTTACATGCTTGGATAGTAAATGCTTAATCGAAAAACAGAAAACGCCCTGTGCCATTCGCATTTGCTTTAAATTACCGATTTAAAGTTCTGTATATATACAAGTGTACATGCCAATTCATATATGTTTGGTGTGGTTATGCTGTATGAATGAATCTAAAATCAGGAAAATTCCGTACAATCAGAATGGGGAGGAAAATGTATTCTTGAATTTCACATTACTGTGGAAAGTATTCTTGTCCAATGTTGCTGCAAAAATAACTGGTCATACAATTTAACACATTTTATTATTATTTCATGTACAGTATTTGTAATAATTAACATTTATACAAGAATTTCATTTAAAAATAATATACTCCCCATATGAAAATGGCAACTGAGTGACAACGAAACAAAACTATAATTATAAATACTGCAGTATGATTCCTGTCAAATACACTGAGATGTCCTCTCACAAAGGCTATTCATATAGTCCTAGAATAAAATTTGAACTTGAGAAATTAAGGCATGAATATAAATTGTGAAAATATTAGTCATCTCAATATGGCTGTTCACGTAATAAGTATCATAATAGTATTTAACTATGGGAAATTATTAAAGGACTTAACAAGGAAGGCTGCAAAGTAGGGCTATGTATACATATAAGCACAACGAAAGTTACATACGAAAAGCTCACAGAACAAAATGTTGGAGAGACACAACTTAGAAATACAACTAAGGCAAGTTTCTGTATCTAAGGAAATGTTTCAGGCATGCCAATACATAAATGCATAGATGAGCGAAATCAGGGTGGGGCGATTAAAAAAGGCAATTGAACAATGTTGCTATAGAAAATCATTTTAATCACTACCTTGCAAAAAATATTGAAGAAAAAAATAAGCAGTGAGAGATGTATCGGAATGATGGTTGGCTACGTACGGTACGAAAGAAGTTATACAAACATACATACGAGAGACAGTAAGAGGAACACATGGATTGGAAAACAAATATAAATTAGAGACATGTCCATGAATAAGAAAATGCGTTAAGCTTGAGTAGGACACATTTCTAGAAGGTAATTATAGCAACTTGGACGAGACTGCTGAAATAAAGGAAGCCAAAGGTGGGGAACATTTTAAAGCGAGGATGGACCCCCACAGAGATATGGCAACGGGAAGAGCTCATGCTCAGGAGTGCGATGGATTGTGGCATCGCAGGACCGTGAGGGATGGTCAAGCCAAGATTGTGTATACATTATGCCCACTTCAACAGTCTCCACCAATCTGCTGCATCCTGTCTCGCCACTCAGTGTGTACCAGCTTCAACAGACCCAAATCGACTCTGACTAAGATCCGCGGTTCAACGGTGATCGTGTGATACGGTCAGTGCAGTTTTGGGGGTCTCCGGTCCAAAGACCTGGAAAACGCTGCCAGCTCATGTTCGGGATCCATCCCTGAGTCTGAGCCGGTTCTGCAACAGACTCAAAACGGTGTTGTTTCAGAGAGCCTACGTCAATGTGTGATCAGTGCGCATTAGTGATGGAGTGGACGCATATAAGAGTGCGCAATAACAAATGTTCTTACTTACACGAAGATAGGTCTTCATCCGCCAATGGGTAGAATGAGGCGAAGATGATGAAGCAACTATTATTATAAAAAAAATTAACACGTGAATTCAAAGCCACACTAATGTACAAAATGGGGCCTTCTTTGCTCACGTTGTTAAATGTAATTAATTTTCACAAAGGTTGCGTAATTTTTAAATGCTTAAAAAATCATTTCACAGCGAGATATTTTTAAGCAATTTAAGTCTGCAATTTCTGATATTGGTTTTATGCATTATAGGATTGTATTCGAGAAACAAATCAGCAGATAACCTTTTATTGTCCAATTATTCTCCTTTTCAGTGCACCTGTACAATCATTGTCAAAATACAAAAACAATGAATAAGAGTAAGGAAAAAAAGGTTGTCCAAAAGATGATGTTCTTTTGTCCATTTAGCGACATTCAGTGCAATTCTGGTTTATAGTTTGGAAAGCGTATATCCCTCACAAAAAAAGGCTTTTTATCTAACTGCTGCAGGTGATATTGCTTGGCATAACAGTGGTGCGATACCATGGCACTGTGGGTTGTCTTTATTTTCTAGGAAAGGAAAAAAACGGTAGCACAGCTCTGCATAACAAGAACTCGCTTTGCATTGTGCCTCACATAATAAGAGAGAATCAATGTCTTGCAGGCAGCAGATCATGCAAATCAATTTTCTCAACCGGCAGTTGCTAATGCCAGGATACACACTCTCATCCGCATATATGTTACAGAGCAAGGCTACTGCTAATATATTGCACAAGGCAATGAATGTCATCTCACACAATTAAATTCTTGAGATTTGCAGCCTCAATTTTTTATTTTTTTTACATTAATCAACGCACTTAGAAGAACACACAGCTTTTCAATAGATATATGTAGGCAGGAGATATGTATTTCTAACTTTGTTTTGTAAAGTGTTGCTCAGAACGTTATGAAATGTTCTTGCTTGTCGCATTTTTAATATGTCATGGACCCAGGATTTTTGAGGCAAAATTGTGTGATGGGGTGGACGTGCACAAAGGATTCAGGGGTTACAGAGGTTGTGACGACTCGCTTGAAAAAGGTTAATTGACCCTCTCCCCTCATACCTCCTCCCCCTGCTCCGGAGCACCTTTGCCTAACATGTCAAGTCTGCTGCCATCTGGCAAGGTTGACAGGACCATCCACCCTAGAGGTCTTGTGTGCATTGTATTGGGCAAAGGATCCATCCCTTCTGGCAGAAGCCATCTGCTTGAAGGGAACTGTCCTTCTTACCCTCCGTTTAATATATTTTCCCCATGTAGACTTAGCATTACGGGCAGCGCTCATTTATTCAGCTATAATCCTGAATACGATTTGACCTTGCACATGAAACGATAGCTTTACGTAAAAAAATGCACAATCTGGTCCCAAACAGATTATTTATTTGATGTTGATATCACCAAATTCGAAAACTTTAAGTTAACAAATACTAGAGCACTGTTGTGAGGACCTTAACAATAGTGAGATCCTTAAAAGGAATAGTTTGTGGTCGGCTGGGTGCGGGAGAGTTAAGAAGATAAGGAACAGGCAAGGGCTGATGTGCACGCATCAGCATCAGATTGTTCCTTTCTAGATTCTGGATTCATGGCTTCCTGCCATGACGATATATGAACACAAAGGTGCACCGCATGCATATATGGCCATTGTAAATGCCCAGCATTCGAACTATTTCTGTAAGAGAATACCTTGAGTACGTTTTTGTTTGTATGCCTATACAGTGTGAACCGCAGTGCATTTGTGTGTGTGCATGCCGACGCATCAATGCACGAACATGTTGTGTACTATAAAGTATGTACAATTAAAATAACGTCACCTATGCTTGTGATAAATGAGGAGCCCAATTTAGTAACATGTCATGATCATAGTAATTATGTTATTCATAGCATGTTATCCACTAATTAAATCAGATGCACAACTGAGGGATTTTATTAGTGCCCTGTCCTATAGGCAGGTGATGGCATTCATCTGCTGTGATAACTCATAACGTAGAAAATAACAATTGATTTTTTTCAAACACACCGACGACGACGCATTCCATCCACTGCAAAGGGGGTGGCATAATGCAATCCATGACAGCCATTGATTAATGCAAATCCGCACCTTTAATGGACTGCTGACTGCCCAGACCCGGTGATGACTCCTCCATTATAATGCGAAACTACACAACACGTATCGAAATGTTCACACGGCGTTAAATTGCAAAACACGGTGGGAAAACTGAACATCACAGAACAATGCACTTATCCCCAAAATAACATTTGTCTTAATAGTAAAAGTTGTAGCAGCACAGCATACATTTAGAAGGGCAATGCTGAGCCGTGAAAAAAAATCTCTATGGCAGAGATACCACGATTATATTGCAAACGTGCCACGGTGACAAGATGTTAACTACCTCGCCTGGTATACAGGAGACCGTGGGTTCGATCCCGACCTTGACGCCTGTATATTTGGAATTTGCATGTTCTCCACGTGGTAGCGTGGATTTTTCTCTGAGTTCTCCGGGTTTTCCCTCCACATTAAGAAATGTGCATTAAGAGTATTTGGCTGCTATAAACTTTCACACGATAAGCAACTTCGGTGAGCTATCATTTGTGGCCAGGTTGCTTCTGAAAAGTGGATGTGTAGCTCAGTGGGCCGTACCTGGAAAAAATAGAAATAGTTTCGTGAAAAGTAACAGTTCAGCCCTTGCAAAATATTATTTTGTCTCAATGTGCTCTCATATCTATGTATGTATGGGATGCTGCCATGGCGTCATTGTTAGTACACTGGACTTACAATCCAGAGGTTGACAGTTTTATTTTATCTCCTAGCGTCGTGGTTGAAACAATGACCAAGTTTCATTTAGATTTGAAGTTTTCGTGCCTCCCACTCCCAGCCCCTCTCACTTTTGCCTTGCTCGTTTCCAAATCCCTCGAGCAGCGCCCCACTACCCCACCCCACACCTCCCTCCCTGTCTCTCCTTTCTGGCTCCTTCTCTTACCTATATAGCCTCTTGTCACGGCAGCCCTTTTGCCCACTTCAGCAATTGTTTCTTGCTGTGGTTGTCCCACCTGATGACGGACGCTTGTGTTGCGCCCGAAACGTCGTGATTTAATTTATTTTATTTCATACCTACGTGACTTTACCGAAAGAACCAAAGAGTAATGACCAAGTGTGTTAAATCCTCCCATCTCTGTCGAGACAGGAGCCTAAGTGCATAAACAACAGTGAGTTGATCAGCACAGTTTGCGTGTGTTGCGCCCGAAACGTCGTGATTTAATTTATTTGATTTCATACCTACGTGACTTTACCGAAAGAACCAAAGAGTAATGACCAAGTGTGTTAAATCCTCCCATCTCTGTCGAGACAGGAGCCTAAGTGCATAAACAACAGTGAGATGATCAGGACAGTTTGCGTGTGGTGGGGGAAAGTGTGGGTACCCCCACCTTGTCCAACACATCTGGTCAGTGTGGAATATTAGGCCAAATACCCTCTGGAGGGTCTCTTTCAAGCTCCCTCGAATGGCAGCCCTTAAGCCAGCAGTGTTGTGTGTAAATAAATTGCTGGACTGCATCTTTTTTTTACGTGGCCAAAACAAGAGTGGTCACAGTCCTATGGTAGTCAGTGAGCCCTCGAGCACGAATAATGTTATCAGTGCCATCATTATGTTCAGCTGCATGACCCTTAACACTTCACCGTCCGCTATCATATAAAAAAAACACTGAACAAATCCGACACAATTACCCCCACAGGTCTTGGACCTTCACATTATATCTGGCACCCAAGCAGCTGATCGCTTTGTACAAATGTGCTCTCTAGTTGCCAGGATGTCGCATCTAGTGGGGCACATGACGCTTGGGCACACTTAACACGGTTGGCTATATACGGTGCGAAGGAGATCCAACATACATCGGAATTAGAATCTGAATATGTATTTATGCTGGAGGTATCCGATGAGCTATTAAGCTCTTTTTCACAGATGTCCATTAGGGGCGGGCCAGTATGTAACAACAACAAACGATACATACATATGATAAGAGTGCAAAGTATAGGAAAAATGAAAAAATCACTTGCAAAAAATACACGAAAAAAACTACACCATTTTTTTTTATATCTTACCAGGTAAAGCCCACTGAGCTATTAACTTATTTTGTAGAAGCGATCTGGCCACAAATGATAGCTCAACACAGTGGCTTATCATGTAGAAATGTATAGCAGCAAAATAATCTAAATAAACCTATGCACATTGTAACTGTCTCGACACAACCCTTCATGGTTATTACGTACAATAATCACGCATATCAATGCATGTAGTTGTTACAATGACATGAGTATTTTAATCGGTAAAACATATACGAAGCCAGAGATAGAACATAAAAGATCCTGCATCATCACAAAATCCTGGGCTATATATTTTCATTAAATACTCATATGCAGAAAGTTTTCAGAAAAAAGAACAATTTCTGCTTAAATTATGCAAAGTTTTACATTCTTGAACGATGCGTTCCGAGTAAATGTCGTGTTGGGTGGCCGTTATTTATGTTTTTGTGTTAAGTAAAGTATGAAAAAGCACGCGCTTGGTTTGGTTTTCATATACCAAACTTAATTAGGTTAGAGCTAAACAACTATTGATTTTAAAAGACAATACTCCTCTGCATTGTGTCCATGTTGCCACAATAGCAGGCAAAGGAAACGCCCAGCCGAGAATGGCGTTATCAGAAACTCTGATAAGAAGATATTTCTAAATCCTAAACAAAGTTACAGTCTGCTTGGTGGTCAGCGAATGCCTCTTGCCTCTTGGCATTCACTCTGATACATGCTCAATCAAGATTTTAACCTACATCTCTGCAGCAGGCTGATGTAGTGACCGGCAGACCACTGCAATGTTGTTTTTATACCACATCCCCTGCCACTGTACTTCCAAAAGTTGGGGGATGTGTTTAATAATCCCTGTGTGTGTTCAGATGGATACATAATACGCTTATAAACAGATGAATACCCACATTTGTCATTTGTGCCATTCTTATGGCACAATAACTTTCACAAAGGTGGTAAGTTCATGCTTTGTAAGCTCGACAGCAGGATATGGTTATAATAAAAGCAAATAATGCTAAATAACTTGAAACGTGAAATACTTACGCAGTTGTCCAAAATAAATTATTTTACACAGGTCAAGCCTGAATTCCACACGGTTTTACTATACATGGCAAACAAGAGATGTATTCAAAACTGCAGCGAAACATTATAACAATGTTGTTTCAAATACAGAAACCCGATTTATTACTGCAATGCAAAGTTGGAAACAAAATATAGCCATTTTTTCTGAGGAAAAAACAAACGACTGGGATTAACATGCGTTATATACATAAATAGCAATACATATGAGTGCAATCATTTACAGCAGCACAGTGTCTTATACTTGAAAATCCAAAGTGTAAAAAAACTTGGCACCGAAACCGAGATATTATTTTTGCCAACACGTCATAGATTTGCTGATGACATGGTTATTACGGTGTCTAATGTAAATTAACCACCAGAAATGCAAAAGTAAACTCACGAAGAACATGTTTGCAAAGTTGGACTCAGAATAAATATGAGCAGAAATCAAAGGTCATGGACAAGACATTTGATAAACTATTCGAGATGTGTCAGAGGGATGCAGCTGGAAAACACAGTGGAATGTGAGTATCTCTGCCAATTATTAAAGGTAGACAGGAATCAAAATGTTGAAATAAAGTGCGAGATAAGAGCGAGCTAAAATGCTTATGGAAAGCTGAACTCGATAATGAAAAGAAACATACCAATGTCTATTGAGATGAAAGTGTTTGATCAGTGCGTACTACCTGCTATGACAATTGCTTCAGAAACCTGATCATTAGCAAACAACAATAATATTGAAGTAAAACTGAAACGTGTTGCAAATCTGCATTGGCGAATGAATGCTGGGAATTACATCGGGAAAGAGTAAGAAAAGCACATGGACAAGTTAAAGATATGGAGGTAAAAAAACATGAAAAAAATAAGAATAGGTTTTACCCTTTCTGGCAATAAAACAGGCATTAAAATAAATACATTTTGCAAGGCATTGAGTCTGCATTCACCACACATATTTGTGGCAAAACATGCAAACAGACATGCTCTGCATAATATTTAAGACCGGGAGCAACAGGAAAGCTTCACCATTCTTGCCCGATGAAGCTGATTGTTATTATCAGCGAAACGTTGTACTCAAATTTTTTAATGCTGTTGATTCTCTCTTCAACACACCGGTGGGCTAAAGAAGTTTATTATTTTGTCCTTTGAAAAAACGTGACACATTTTTTACTGTTTGGCCGTGTCGGGTGGTGGAGGGTTACGACACATTTATAAATAACGCGATCTGACCCAAAAACCTTTATTATGAATAATATTGGTCGCGAAAGCCTACGTGTTAAACAGACATGCTCTGATTATATTTGATACCGACAAAAAGGTCACATAGATATGCAGGTTAGAGGCAGAATTCGAAGTGTTGAGATAAGTAAGTGCGTTTGGGCAGGACACGTTCCTCGAAGGGATGATGGCTGATGGTCAACGAGTAGTGGCAGAGTTGGAAGCTGAAAAGTGGAATGCATCTGAGAGGTTGTCCATGCATGAAGACGAAGCTCTGAAATCATCTCGTGTCCAAGGTGCTATGCGGGTCATGTTGCAGCGCCGGGTAATTGTTGGAGATGGCAGTTGCTTGGGCAGAAACTTCGCCCAGCAGTCCATTCACCATGGCTGCTGCTGAAGATGATTAAATAAATTCCCTTTAAAACACATCCCCCACCCCCCTATTTTGTCCTTGTGTAGTGTCAGTGAGTTTGGAGACGAGGTTGGTAGGGGCACCTTCTTTATTGGGCACACACGATCCTGCCTGCACACTCTACAGTCGCTAGCCCATGTGGGGAAACGCCGCCTGCCCCAACGCCAGCAGTGCACTGTGAAAAGCGAGAGGCATCTCGGCCTCCCCTTGCCTCCGCTGCAAAAGTCTTCTGCAGGCATTTTACGTCGGCAATACTATCAAAGACGGCAGCGACGATGGCGACGAGACGATCCAATTTCAGAACGGGCAGCCATGAGCTCCCGCTCTCGGCCCCCTTTATGCTCCAAGCGCAGCCTGGCTCCGCCCTGGCCGTGCCTCCCTTCTCGAGCCAACTAACAGGATCCAGGAGCTTCCAGATGGGGCCCTCCATGACCCTTGCCCCAGTTCCTCCAGCCTGCCGACACACCCGTGTATATGCTCACCGGTGTGTTTATTGTTTGTCCACCGCAGTTTCCACTGTTTGGTCACCAGCCAGCGCTATTACACTACACTTAAGTAAAATAATTACTTAATTAAGAATATCATTTGAACACAGTATGGGAATACTACATGATGAATACTACATGATGTATTTTTTTTAAGTGGAAGCAATGATATATTAACTTTTGAGAATATGATAATATACTTTAGTAGGAAAAGTGAAAAGATATGAAATTGCCAATTATAACGTCATATTTTATTATCTCCACACTTGCTTGTGTAATGCGGGCATAAACGGCCTCGCGGATATGACGTCACGGGGGGAGGAGTTAGGTCATGTGAGAGAGAGGGGTGAGGTCTTAAGGGAGAGATACCGGAAGGGACGGGAGAGAGTTGGGAATAGAGACAGAGTGAGGCCACGCAGGGCGGAGGTTGGAGAGTGGCGAGATCGCCACACACACAGTTAAGACTCGGCACCGTCGGCCAGCGGTGACGAGCACGGAGGAATGGGGAGCAGCGGTGGAGCTGCAGTGAGAGCAGCCAGAGGACTGCATAAAGGGGACCTGCAGCGGGACTGCAGGAACGAGGAAGGCTACGGGAGCGAAGGCAGCTGTCGGGCTGCCAAGCGGGGAGGCTCTGAGCGAGGGCCGTGTGGGACAAGTGCAAAGAACCCAAATAAAGGACAACGGAGACAGACCCAGTGAACGAGTCCTTTATTACACTGGAGTCAGAAGTGAAACGGCATGTCAAAACAGCTCAGAAGAAAGAATATTCCTGCGCCATCATCTGCTACATCATCCGACGACGACGACCTTCCTCAGGCGGTGGACCTGCCTGCGATGGAGGAGGAGATCCGTGCGGGAACGAGTACGGGTCCGGGAGTCCAAGACGTCGCCGCGTCGGTGGACCCGTCTGCGCCGGAGGACGCGGACTTGCGATGGAGACAGATGGCGGCGCAGCTGGAGACACTGAAAATCGTGCTCGCGCAATTGTGCGAGCTCGTCACGCCGAGGACGGCGTTGGGGAGAGCCGATGGAGGTCCGCAGGTCGCTGCCTTGCCTCTGCTGTCGGCGCCATCGGCCACGCGGCACGAAGACACCATCTTGGGCGTGGCAGGAGAAGAACGGCAGGAAGCCGTCATCTTGCGCTCTCCGCGGCGGGAGGCCGCCATCTTGAACATGTTGCGATGCGACGCCATTTTGAATATGCCGCCTGATGAGTCATCGGCTGAGGACGGCGCAACAAGGAGTCGCAGTCGTCATCTCACGACCGTTAAAGAATTCTCCATCGGTGGCGATTGTAGTGCTTTCGCCTGCAGATTTTTGGCGGCGGTACGCTCTGCGAGGTGGACGGATGCTGAGGCATTGGAGGTTTTACCAACTCTTCTCGATGACGAGTTGGTAGAGGTGGGACAAAGTCATTGTTATGCAAGTCCAAGTCGAGTCGCAAGTCATCAAATTCATGACTCGAGTCTGACTCGAGTCCAAGTCACATGACTCGAGTCCACATCTCAGAGGTGGGACAAAGTCATTGTTATGCAAGTCCAAGTCGAGTCGCAAGTCATCAAATTCATGACTCGAGTCTGACTCGAGTCCAAGTCACATGACTCGAGTCCACACCTCTGCGAGTTGGTGAGATTTTTCTGTTCTATAAAGGCCGAGAAGAAGAAAACATTGAGAGGAGTTTTCGACGAGATGGCAGATGCATACGAGCCACCGGATGATGCTCATCGCCGGTTTGTTCAACGCCGGTGGCATACAGGAGTGCGGTATTGGAGTTGGCCATGGCCGCATACCCGGAGACGGAGCCTGACCTGCTCGAACCTCTCATCTTGGGTAAGATGCTCGAGCTGTCCCGGGATTTGGGGATTCCTATGCCGGTGGGTGGCCACGAAAAGCTGACATCCCGGGCGGCCGCTAAATGTCTTGATGCCCAGTTCAACCTGCGCCGTTGGAAGCAAGTCACGGCGTGGACGGGGGGGCCCATCGTCGAAGGAGGTGCCGTGGGTTGGGATCCCAAGAAGGTGGTGTACGTTCCTGACGGGGGGGCCCGCAGGAGCTGACAGCCGCCTCCGCTCAGTGGTCGGCCCGCAGTAGGCCGGAGCCACGATCTGCGCCGCCGGCACGGGAGCGTCGGGACGGGGGGCCTGCGGCGCGGCGCAACGACGTCGACTGCTTCCGCTGCGGTCGTAAGGGCCATTACGCCAGGGACTGCTGGGCCCGTGTCCCAGGTCCGCCCCAGCAGGAGGCCTCAACACCGGACGCGCCGCGGAAGGATCCTCCAGGACAGGCAAGTCGGTGCGCACCAGACACCCGGCAAGGCTTGACACCTCACTCATCACCGTTGTCGTGCGATCCGGGTGTTGTTAATAGCTGGAGGCCATCGACTGGGCCATGTCGCTCGGTAATGCAGTGGCGTAAATTGGCACGGTGGGTCGTCGCGGCCGCTACTGGTTCGTCCACTGTACCTGGTTCTATACAAGGGGTGGACGTGCGTATTTTAGTGGATTCCGGAGCATCCGCGACCATTATATCGGATGTAATTTTCCATCTGTTGGGCATCCCACCGGAGGCCGTGCGTCCGGTTTACGATTCCTGCGTCACTGCGAACGGGGGTAGCATGGGCATTGTGGGCCAGGTGGACGCTAAAATATCTATCGGGGGAGTGTCGGCCTCGGGAATTGTGTTAATTTCGAGGTCCCTTGCAGTTCCTTGTTTGTTGGGAACTGATTTTCTGGCCAAGATGCCCATTCTAATCAGAATTAATGAAAACTGCATTGAATTACCGGGTGGGCGTAAAATTACATTTCTGCCGTCGCCCTGGGGGCGGCCTGCTCCGGTCGCCCAGGTGCAGGCGCTGTCCGAGGTATCTGTTGACATTCCACCTGGCTCACAGATGCTTATCCCTTTGCGATATCGGAAGCCTGTGCCTGGTCGTCAAGGTGCAATTGGGGTTTTATTGTCGCCATCCGCCACCATAACGGGCGGATCGGCGCTCGTTGGGGCGCAAACTATTGTCCGGCCGGACCAGCAGCCGTTTCTGCAGGTGCTTAATGCAAGTGCCGAAAATGTGTGTGTGCCGGCTGGTACGGTTGTGGCACATGCCACTACGGCGTTTACGGCACAGGATTGTCAGGGCAGCCAGGTCATGGTTGGTGGTGTTTCAGGCCCTGGGGCCGCAGATAATCGCTGGATCGCTGAATGGTGTGGGGAAAATCCTTCTCTTTCCGGGGAACAACGTTGCGCGCTTCGTAAATTATTATTGAGTTATTCTGATGTGTTTAGCTCCGACGATTTGGACTTGGGACGCACCTCGTTGCGTTACCATCATATTGACACAAGGGACGCTGCCCCTATTCGGTTAAACTCGCATCGGATGAGTCCGGCGGAGCGAGATCAGGTTCGAGGGGCAGTGGATGACATGTTGGCTGCGGACATAATATCTCCATCTAACAGCCCATGGGGCGCGCCTGTTGTTTTGGTTAAAAAGAAAGACGGCAAATTGCGATTTTGTGTGGATTTTCGGAAATTAAATAAAGTGTCTGTGGCGGATGCGTACCCCTGCCGCGTATGGACGACTCCCTCGATGCCTTGTAGGGGGCGAAGTTCTTTTCAACGCTAGATCTCTCTTCGGGATTCTGGCAGCTTCCCCTTGACGAGCCCTCGCGGGAGAAGACTGCTTTCCGTACGCCGCAGGGGTTATTCCAATTTAATTGTCTTCCGATCGGGTTGAATGCTGCTCCTGCCACATTTCAAAGGTTGATGGAGCTAGTATTAACGGGGTTGCAGTGGGAGACATGTCTGATATATTTAGACGATATTATCGTCTTCAACCGCACATTTGATGAGCATTTACTGCGGTTGGAGGCTGTGTTCGCCAGGATGCGTTCCACTAATTTGAAATTTAAGCCTAAGAAATGTCACCTACTGCAACGGTCCGTGCGCTATTTGGGGCATATCGTCAGTGCGGACGGGGTGGCCACGGATCCGGAAAAGACAGCGTGCGTCCGTGACTAGCCAACCCAGGCCACGGTGGGGGATGTACGTCGGTTTTTGGGGTTTGCCTCATATTATCGGAGGTTTGTTCCAAATTTTGCGACGATCGCGAGGCCCTTGCACCTCCTTACGGGTAAAGGACGGAAATTTGCTTGGGGACCGCCAGAAGAGGTGGCGATTCAGGGCCTGCGTGATCGATTGGCTACGGCGCCGACGTTGGATTATCCTGATTTTGATCACCCCTTCATTCTGGATACGGACGCGAGTGACACGGGCATTGGGGCCGTGTTGTCGCAGTCCAAAGGTGGTGTGGAGCGCGTGGTGGCGTACGGTAGCCGGGTATTGTCTCCTGCAGAAACCCGCTACTGCGTCACTCGCAGGGAACTTTTGGCTATTGTTTTCTTTCTCCGCCAATTTCGCCCGTATCTCTACGGTCGTTCGTTTATTGTACGCACGGATCATGCAGTCTTGCAGTATGCTCTCAAGATGGACCAACCATCCGGACAGTTGGCACGGTGGTTGGACACGCTGCAATCATTTTCCTTCCAAATTCACCATCGGAAGGGGGTGCGTCACGCGAATGCGGACGCGCTTTCTAGGTTGCCGCAACGATCCCCTTGCACGTGCGCATCTGGGACACATAGCTGTACGCCGATTCAACATCCCCCTCAGCCTGTTGCGTTGGCGGTCGAGGTGCCTGACGCTCCAGGGGCTGTGTGGATTCGGGAACAAATGTTGGACGATTCATTGGTGACTTTACGGAATCGGCCTGCGAAGAAGAGTGGGGGACCGGATACGGGGGGTATGCCGGAAACCGCTCTCCGCGATGGTCTGCTGATGTGGAGAAAAGGGTTACAGGAACGCTGGCGTCTGGTTGTACCGGCATCCTTGTGGTGCGAATTAATTAGGACTCTGCATTGCAACACGCTTTTACATCTGGGGGTGCAGAAGACCCTATTGACGTTGCAGCGAGATTACTTTTGGCACGGCATGACAACAGATGTCGTCGGTCACGTTCGCGCGTGTCCCGATTGTGCCCGGCGAAAGCCACCTAAACAACCATATGTGCCGCCGATACAGTCTATTCAGGTGTCTCGAGTTAATTAATTGGTGGCGTTAGATATTTTGGGACCCTTCCCGCCATCTGCTAAAGGTAATAAATACTTGCTGGTTGGGGTGGAGTACCTCTCCCGCTGGCCGATGGCCTGGCCGTTGCCCGACCAGTCGGCGGCGTCTATAACAGTCGCCTTTCTATTTGGGTACGTTATGGACAAGGGGGCGCCGGAGAGGCTCCTCACAGACCAAGGCCGGAATTTTTCTTCTAAATTGTTGGGGGAAGTGTGTGCGGCTCTTGGAACTAAAAAGATACGGACATTTCCCTACCACCCACAAACGGATGGTATGGTCGAACGGCTAAATCGGACTTTGTCCGCCATGTTGTGTCACACGGTGAGTGAAAAACAATCAGATTGGGATTTGCATATCTCTGGGGTACTTTCGGCATACCGGATAACGCCGCATGTGGCTACGGGATATTCGCCGTTTTTCCTTATGTACGGTCGCGAAAACGTGCCGCCGATGGATGTGCAGTTGGGAACTGGAGTGAGGGGACCTGCTAAGCCTCTTCCTGATTATATTCAGGACACCGTTCACCGTGTTACTGAGGCGCGGGAAGGGGCCCGCATGGCTACGGCCAAAGCCCAGGCCCGGAACGAGCGGTGTGCTCGACGCTCTAAGGGAGAGTGCCCCTGGAAGGTGGGGGACATGGCCTGGCTCCATTGCCCACAGGTGCAGCCAGGCAGAGGTGGGACAAAGTCATTGTTATGCAAGTCCAAGTCGAGTCGCAAGTCATCAAATTCATGACTCGAGTCTGACTCGAGTCCAAGTCACATGACTCGAGTCCACATCTCATAGGTGGGACAAAGTCATTGTTATGCAAGTCCAAGTCGAGTCACAAGTCATCAAATTCATGACTCGAGTCTGACTCGAGTCCAAGTCACATGACTCGAGTCCACACCTCTGCAGCCAGGTACCTCTCCTAAATTACATAAACCATGGCAAGGGCCGGTTCGCCTCATCGAGGTTCCCAACCCACAGTCTGCGCGTGTTCGGTTTGGATCTCGGCGTTGGTTCGTTCACACGTCTCGCTTGAAACCATATGTGTCCCCTCGAACTGATGCGTCATCTCCTGATGTTGCCTTGCTGGGGTCTGTTGCTGCCAACTCACCCTTATTTATATCTGTTGACCTTGCAAGAGCACCTGTCGTGCCTTTTACAGACAAGCCGGCCGTGACACTGCAGGAGACAGGGGACTCTGCTCGGGGTGTGCCTACCACGGCTGTGGGGACTCCGAGCCCCGCTGCCCTTCCCACCCCGCCGCAGACACGATCACGGGACACCCCCGACGCTGGGCCTTCAGGGATATGGGACCGGAAAGTTGACGGGCCTCCAATAGCGACAGGAGAACTTCATCCTGTCGCTCCTAAAACCCCGTCACGTTCCCGGTCTGCAGGAGGGCCGCCGCCCGTCCGGGACGGACCGGCGACCCGCATGCGGTCGAAGTCCCTTACATTTCGTTGAATTTTACTGTTGTGTTCTTGTTGTTATTGTTATATTTATTGTATGCTTCGTTGTTCTTGCATGTGTGATGGTTGTGTTCGCTCGCATTACTTGTTGTCGTTATTGTTCAGCCGAGGTCGGCTGGATTTTCTCTACAGGGGAGGGTGGTGTAATGCGGGCGTAAATGGCCTCGCGGATATGACGTCACGGGGGGAGGAGTTAGGTCACGTGAGAGAGAGGGGTGAGGTCTTAAGGGAGAGATACCGGAAGGGACGGGAGAGAGTTGGGAATAGAGACAGAGTGAGGCCACGCAGGGCGGAGGTTGGAGAGTGGCAAGATCGCCACACACACAGTTAAGACTCGGCACCGTCGGCCAGCGGTGACGAGCACGGAGGAACGGGGAGCAGCGGTGAAGCTGCAGTGAGAGCAGCCAGAGGACTGCATAAAGGGGACCTGCAGCGGGACTGCAGGAACGAGGAAGGCTACGGGAGCGAAGGCAGCTGTCGGGCTGCCAAGCGGGGAGGCTCTGAGCGAGGGCCGTGTGGGACAAGTGTAAAGAACCCAAATAAAGGACAACGGAGACAGACCCAGTGAACGAGTCCTTTATTACACTTGTAATGATTTAATTCCAATTTCATATATTAATTGGATGCAAGTTGTTTTTAATTACATTGGATCTTGAATAAAAAAAATTGCATGCCGATTTTTATGTAAGTTACTGGTAGAACATAAGAGTCCAATTTCTTTTTTTAAATGGGAAAAAGTTAAATCACCAAAAAGAATGTTGATGGCACAACGAATCTTGTGAACAAAGCCAAATACATGTGTACATTCACAATACATTCAAAGGAAAGTGTGGTATGGGAATTAATTATGTAACCTTTTATGCAAATTCCACATCTATAGGCGAATTGAATAAATGAGTAAAAAATATAGAGAAAATCAAACTACAAATAAGAGACAATGCAAACAATATAATATGTTAACTTTTGAATTATAATATGATGCTGAATTGTGACATTTCACAAACTATGGTTATATTTTGATGCATTACACATCTGATATGTGTAAACGCAAGCACATTAATGAAACCCATTGTTCACAATGCTTTGTGTTGCAAACTTGTGTGTGAAATTATATGCACTCATTTAAATGTTTGACTCTATGTAGAACTCAGTATAAAAAGAATGGCTCCGCGAACAAAATGTCAATCGTAATTGTCAATGTGACTGTTTCCAGGGTTTTTAATGAATTCCTTGGGCGTTTTAAATGTGGTTGCGTCCTCCCTGCAGCACGTGTACTGTGCTATTGTGATTATGCACCACTCTATCATACTACTGTAGATGTGCATTTAAATATACTGAACAAATCACCACGAACCATTCAAATCCAGTCACATCACCTCTGATTCGCGCAGTTGGCTACATACAGTGCGAAATAAGTTCAACGTCCATAATAAAGTTGTTTTTTTGTAAATATAAATGTGTAGTTAACTCGTCACCACCCAACACAGCCAATTAGTAAGGTTTGTCACGTAAACACAATTTGCCAATTATTAACTACTTCAGCACACGCGGTGCGTTGGAGGGTAACCCTACACCATTTACAATTCAAGTAGCATGTTTCTCTGGTGATGACAATCAGCTTCATCGGGAGATTTTGCTCGAATTGTAAAGTAGACTTCCTGTTTCTGTCTTAAATAGTGTAAGGTAATGGCATCACTGTTAGACTATGGGGTTTCGGATCAGAGGCTGTTAATGTAGCCATATACAGTACATTGCAATGGATTATGTTAAATGCTATGCCCCCTCCAAACCAAAACAAATTTGATAATAGACAGTATTGCATCTTGGTTACATTCCTTAGAATGTTACCTTCATTTCTCTGAGTCGAGTCTTGAGGCCATTATTTTTCATAGTAACTTTTTAAAAATACATTTGCCAAACGTGGCTTCTCAAATGAACAACATTTAATTAAAAAAAATGATCATTAGAGATATAATTGATGTTTAAGGCCGATTACAATGTTGGAAAAGTACATTTATTGAGAACGAGAATGAAAAACATTTGTACCCATGGAAGTCGAGTAATTCATCTCTTAACTTCTAATTAGAAATGCAGTGAACACGTTGGCATGAGAGTGAAAGTGCTGCTCTAGGGATCTTAACCACACTGATCATGAAGACTTAGTATATATATTTATTTCATAACACATATTTCATACTTTCACCTTCTAATGCATACAACACACCGACAGTGTGTGATCACAAGCACAGCACGAGTCGTTAACCACCAGGCTTTTGTCACTTTTTTGTGTGATGTTCTATTTTTGAAGATATATACGCACACACATATATATCATTACATGTCATTCGTTACCATTTAGTGCTTTATTATTTACGACACTCGGCTTTGTATTAAAGCACAAACACCTATCATTCACGCCTTGCAAGCTGAATATGTGCGGCGATAACCATAGTCGCTCGTGTTGCTGCGCAATTGCATAATGTGCACTTGGCGTGCCCTCGGTATGCACAGGATGTGGTGGTACCTGACGCAGGCAAAATTGCCATTGAAAGCGAGTAAGTCTCACGTCACGGCGCTGTGCACTACAGTCCCTTTTCATCACCCCCATGTCTCCACTGGAAATGAGATATTGCATCTCACTGGGTGCTCACCTGCGTTTAATTAAATAACTTGACTGATTAGTAGCTGGCAAATGCACGCAGTGGCTGCAACTGTGAGTACACAGCGGCTACTTCATCAGCCTCTGTTTACTTTTTAATTTTGGTAAGTGTGGCCCCTTCATTAGAGGGACTTCGAGATGAAAGACAGCTCTCAGATGTATCACAGGAATTTGCCTGAGGTCATGTAAATGTCCTGCCAATAATATGCCAGCATGATGACTTCCAGACACCATATCACTCTCCAGATAGGAAAGGCAATCAATTGCTTTCGTGATAGCTCAGAATTAAGGGAAACTTGTAGTTAATTGTATTACTAAGTAAGTTAGAAAAAGCAATGAAAAACCCTAATTATATAAATACTTTCTTATTAAATTCAGCTTGATAATAAGGTTGCCATGGTATAGTGGTTAGCCCACTGGATTTGCAATCCTGAGGTGTCTGCTTCACCTGGAACGTCAGTTGAATTAATGGGCAAGTTTCTTAAATCCCTCCGTCTGCTTTAATGTATTAAAATGGAAAGTAATTTTGCTGAAAAAAATTACTTGACGAAATAGCATGAGCATACACCTCATTAAGAGGAACTTTGTTTTAATGAATGCCAGGACGCACTGGTGCTGTCTCAAATTAAGCTAGACCCACTCGCGTGCCTCCTTCCGTTCTTTTCATTACCACTGGAAGAGCCTCTTGGAGCGGCCGGTTGGCAATTACTTTCCCTCTCCTGTCAAACTGGGCGATTCCGTTTAGCCCCCCTGGTGCTGTGGATGGCGCACGGGCTGTGTGGCGAAAATATGTTTCGAAGCGATAGACACACGCCGGGCTTCTGCAAGCCAGCTGTGGCTTGGCAGGCATGCGTGCACACTGCCATCCCTGCTAAACGGGGAGCAGATACCATGGGAGCCTCCCTTTCAGGGACAACATATGCCTGCCGCAGATGGCTGCCACGCGTTCAACCGCGTTGTATAAACTTTTCAAGGTGATGCCACCTTCAGTGGAATTGACGGATTTTCTTACAAACTTGAAAACACACTACGTGCTACTCATTGTAGATGAGCCCCGAGGTGCTACTGATTGACTTTACATAAAGCAGTTGCACAGTCTCAGATATGTATAGTTCCTTAATATAATGTATCTGTATATACATATCTTAACATATATATTGAACAAACACTGAAAAGTGTGCAGCAAAGTATAGAAAAAGTTATGCTTAGAATTACATTGAGAGGCATGTGGATTAGAAAACATTCCCACCTATATGGACATAATTAAAACTGTCAGGAAAAGTATTTGGCCTTGGGCTGGATATGTCATGATTAGAAGCGATGGTGGCCAATGGTCAAGATTAAGAATGGAGTGAAAGCCACGGAATGGAATGCGTTCGAGAAGACGCTACTAAGTGGTTGAAGCGATGAGATCAGTCAATGTGTAGGCACGGGGTGGATTCTTTGCACCGCGAGATCAAGGGAGGTGGCAGTGGTTTGGGAAGGTCTTCATCCAACCGTGTATTGGCCATGACTGAGGATTATGATTATCACGATACATGTGAAGTACCGTTGATGAGTCTTGGACACCGTTGGTGAGGCACACGTATTTATTCCGTACAAGTAGTCACAACTGTGGACATACAATACTAGAGGGGGTATCGGCCCCCTCACCCGGCTAGCTGGGAATACACTGCTAGCTATCCCTGACCTACCTCCTAGTCCTCCACTAACGGGCTAGGGGAGGCTGTCTGGCCCGACACTGGTAAGTCGGGCTACGGTACCCGGAGTCCCAGAGCACTAGCTCTGGTTCTCAGGACCACGCCGCTGGCTCGGTCCTGCGCGGCCCTGACAAGGGCGGCGTCCCAGGGGAGTCCAGGGCTCTAGCTAGACGATCTTCGGTCTTCACTGGTTTAGCTTTAACATTCTGCCCCGAGCCCTCTGACACATCCCCCTTTATACTCCACCCCCGCTGAGGGGTGGGGCCCCGGGCTGCCTGGTGCGGACGTCGTTGAGAGCACCCCCCCCGTGCACTCACGTAGCCCCGCCCACTGTGTTTGTTTCCCATAAGCTGCCATGCATAACGGCTCTCTCTCTAACACCCCTACATCACCCCCCCCCCCCCCCCCGCATAGCTTGCAGCCGTCCCGGCTGCCAACATACAAACAAAACGACAATAAAAGCGCATTTACCCCCTGACCGCGCGTGTGCCTCACTATTTTTGAACCTAACGCGAAGAGAACAACAACAAGAACCAGAAAACCCCGAAGGGAAAACAACCCGACGCACCCCCCCGAATAAATACGAATTCCGTAAAAGCAACGTATATACAAATCGCAAGGAACCCCCAACACACACAACACAACACAATGTGCCAGGAGCACACCACCGACGCAGCGCACAGTAACCATACACGTGAAAATAAAAAAATGAAAAAAAAAATCTTCTTTTTGTGCATCACAAGAGTCTGCGCATTCTTGCGCGCGTCCTTGCCGCAGGCCCGTCACACGGGGCAACCCCGGATGGCGGACCATCCAGTGGCAGCTGTCCATTTCGAAGTGAGTCTGCGCTTGATGTCGTGAGACCCTCGGCATCCCCCGTAGGGGTTGTTGGGCGGGAGCCCGTCATTCCTGGTGCACCTGGGGGTGGGACAGCCGGCAACACGTCAGGCGAGAGCAGCAGAGACGGACCCTTTGAGTCGGCCGACCCCCCACATGTTTGGCCACGCGTGTGTGGAGTGGGGCCTCGCACCGCAACGAAGGGTTTCAGCCTAGAGGGGTGCACAAACCACCGGCGCTTCCCCCATTTGATGCGAACGCACTGAGGCCGCAAAACCTCGACCACCTCGACGGGGCCCCGCCACGGCTGCACCAGTTTTGAGGAGGTCGCGAGTGGTACCTGGGGACAGTGCAGCCATGCCCTGTCCCCCGGCTTCCACTGTAGCATGTGCGCGCGACCCAGTCTGAGGCGCTCATTCGCTTTCTGACGCCTGTCGGAATTTAGCATGGCAGCATCCCGTGCCTCAGTAAATTTCGCAAGGTTAAATTTAACATGGTCGGCCAATTTAGTTTTTCCCAGCGGCGCGGGGATCTGCAGCTGTGCCCGAACAGGTGGGACAGGTTCGCGGCCATACATGAGGAAGAAGGGTGAAAATCCCGTCGCAGCATGGGGGGCCAATTTGTATGCTGCCAGGACCCCTTGAATTTGCAAGTCCCAATCGGTCTGTGAGTCCGAAACCTGCTGC
This sequence comes from Lampetra planeri, assembly GCF_965212315.1. Classification (NCBI taxonomy): domain Eukaryota; kingdom Metazoa; phylum Chordata; class Hyperoartia; order Petromyzontiformes; family Petromyzontidae; genus Lampetra; species Lampetra planeri. Next base: position 5,817,215 of record NC_136120.1, read on the forward strand.
GACAACATAGACGTGATGGTTCGATGCAGACGCTCGACCATCCCGTCAGTTTGCGGGTGATAGGGAGAGGTACGAATTTTTTTCGTTCCCAGGAGCTCACAGACCTGTTGGAGGAGTTTGCCGGAAAAATGTTTTCCCTGGTCGGTCAGCAGCCGCTCCGGAGCACCTTTGTCCATGACGTAACCTTGGACAAAGGCCTCCACGATGGCTGCTGCCGACTGGTTGGCCAGGGGCCAGGCCATAGGCCAGCGCGTAAAGTATTCCACCCCGGTCAACAAATATCTATTGCCCCTAGGGGTGGCGGGAAATGGCCCCAGAATATCCAGCGCGACAAGTTCGTTCACTCTGGAGACTCTGATAGACTGCAAAGGCGGGTTTGACTCCCGTGCTGGTGGTTTTCGCTGCGCACACCGAGGGCATGATGCCAACAGATCTGCGACATCCCTCGTCATGCCTGGCCAAAAAAAATCAAGCTGGAGCAAGGCGAGGGTCTTTTGGGTACCCAGGTGGAGGAGGCGCTCATGAGCAGCCCACACCACCCTACCCCGTAACCCAGAAGGGACCACCAGTGTCGATGGGATTTCCCGTCCCAATGCATCAGCAACCCCGCGTGCATTTCCCATGCGTCGGCATCACCCGTCCCCCGCCCCGCCTCCCCGGCGCGACGACGCAACGCGAGGAGGGAGGTATCCTCCATTTAGAGGCGCCCCCATTCATTAACAGGCAAACCCAGCAGGGAATCTTTTCCCTGTTGTGCGATAGAATTTGGAAGCAATGTTTCGTCGTCGGCGGCCAGTACCGGAACCGGCATGTCCCCTGCTGGCTTGCAACGTCCCGACCCCAGGAGGCATGCACATTCGGAGGTGGTTGGCATGCGCGACAGAGCGTCCGCGTTGGTGTGGCGAACGCCCTTACGGTAGGTGGTTTCGAAATCAAAATTCTGGAGGATCTCCAACCATCGGGACAATTGTCCCAATGGCTGTTGAACTCGCAGGGCGTACTGCAGTGCCGCATGATCTGTGCGGACGGTGAAATGCCGACCGTACAGATATGGGCGATACTGTTGGATGAAATAGACAATTGCCAACAGTTCCCTACGGGTGACACAATATCTTTGCTCCGCTGGAGACAGCACCCGACTGCCGTACGCAACCACCCGTTCCACGCCGTCAACCACCTGGGAAAGCACGCCCCCAATACCCGTGTTGCTCGCATCGGTGTCGAGCAAAAATGGTTCCGAAAAATCGGGGTAAATCAAGGGAGGAGCTTTTACCAGGGTGTCCCGAAGGGAGCAGAAAGCAGCCTCCTCCTCCTGACCCCAGTGGAACCGAACCCCTTTTGATGTTAAAGCGTGTAGGGGTTTGGCAATCGTCGCAAAATCAGCGACGAACCGTCGGTAATACGACGCGAAGCCAATGAAACTCCTGACCTCTCCCACCGAGGTGGGAGTCGGCCAGGAGCTGACACACTGCGTTTTGGCGGGATCGGTAGCAATACCTGAGCGCCCCACAATGTGCCCCAAATAACGCACCGAATCGCGTAACAAATGACATTTTTGGGGTTTGAATTTCAAATTAGCAGCCTGCATCTTTAGGAAAACTGCCCGCAACCTCTGGAGATGTTCGTCAAAAGTTTTACTAAAGACGATAACGTCATCCAAATAAATCAGGCACGACTCCCATTGCAATCCAGCCAAAACCAATTCCATCAAACGCTGGAAAGTTGCCGGCGCTGAGTGTAAGCCCATCGGCAACCGGTTGAATTGGAACAGGCCGTGCGGTGTACGGAAAGCAGTTTTAGGCTTTGAATCATCGTCCAGAGGAAGCTGCCAGAATCCCGAAAGTAAATCCAGTGTGGAGAAGAATTGCGCTCCCGCCAAGGCGTCCAGCGATTCGTCCATCCGTGGGAGCGGGTATGCGTCGGCAACCGAAATTTTGTTAAGGCGCCGAAAATCAACGCAAAACCGCAACGAGCCGTCCTGCTTTTAACCAGGACGATCGGCGCTCCCCAAGGGCTGGTGGAAGGAGAAATTATGTCGGCGGCTAACATGTCATCAATAGCCGATTTGACATGGTCCTTATCGGCGGGACTTAACCGAAACGGATTCTGGCGTATTGGCGCGCTGTCACCCGTGTCAATATGGTGACGCAGCAGATGAGTGCAACCCAAATCGTATTTGTCCCGACTGAAAACGTCGGAAAATTCCCGCAGTAGCGTTCTAAGCTGTTGGCGCTCTGAATTTGACAGGTCCGTCGATCCCGCACAAAGCGCATCGAGCCACCCTCCATCGCTGTCCGAATGTGGGTGCGGCCGGGGAGCAGTGCCGACGTGATTCGCAACAGGTTCCTCGCAGGGCACCGGCGTCGCGTGAGCAAGCACCGTCCCTTGAGGAACTACCACTGTCTGCGACCCCACATTGAGGACCGCGATGAAAGGGTCCCCGTCCCCTCTTACGACGGTCTGGGCCGGAATCAAATGAGGTCCACTAACTCCGGCCCTAGATGGTCCCAGCAGAATTCCCTGGTCCCCAATGCCCTCAGCGAAGGGCCGACGAAGTTTTAGAGGCACCAACATTTGAGCTCCCGGCGGCACATGAACTGTTTTAACGACGAACGCTGGTACTGTTACGAACGCCGTCCGAGCCGCAGTAGGGGAAGGCAGGAACGCCATGCGTCGTCCCGACGGGAGCTCAATGCATCCCTGGTCTATTAAAATACGAATCGGCATTTTGCCCAAGAAGTCCGTCCCCAGCAGGCACGGAACCGCCAGCGAGGAGGAAACAAAAATCGGGCCCAACAATTTGATATCCCCGATACAAATTTGCGCTCGAATCTGTCCAATGATGCCAAGAGAGCGCCCGTTAGCAGCATAGAATGGGACGTTAACCGGCAGTAAAGGACGGCTCTGGACAGGTAGAATATTGTAAATGAGTTCGGAAATGATGGTCGCCGATGCCCCCGTATCGACCAGGATGCGTACCTCCACCCCGTCAATGTGTCCCACCACGGCCGACGACCCCGACGACGCGGCCACAACGCGATGGGCCAACATGGACCACTGCCTGGGTTCGATTAGAGACCCCATAGTGGTGCGTGTTGGCCCGTCGCAGCGCAATGTCGGCCCCCCGTTCGTTGCAGTGTGCGAGTGTGTGACGAGTGTGTGCTTGGGCCAAACATGAGGGGTGCCGCGACTCGCCGGATTATGTTGATGGAGCTTGGGAGGAGGAGGGCCGGCGTCCTGTCGAGGCGTCGTCCCGCGCTGCCGAGGAGAGCGGCACCCCGAGGCGACATGGCCCCGGACGCCGCAGTTGAAGCAACGCGGGAGCGCCGGCGGCGATGACGGACGGTCGAAGCGGCTCGACCCATCCCGGCCCGACCGTGCTCCCGTCCCCTGCTGCCGTCGACGGTCGACGGCGTAAACCTCCTCCGCCGGGAGGGTGGCTGCAGCCACCGCACACCCGGCCGCTGCCCTGCTGGCTTTCCGACGCTGTGACAGCAGGTTGGCGTGGAGAAGCCGCGCAGCCTGGAGGGAACTCATCTCCGTGTCCTCCTGTGCAACGACGGCGATGTCCAGGTCGTCTGCCAGCAGGAGGATTTTTTCTGTGACCATGGCGTCCACGCCGTCGTCGTCCATTCGAGGGAAGAACGTCTTCGCCAGTGCCAGGAGACTCGTCCAGTACGCCAGGGGCGACTCCTTTGCACCCCGCTGGCGATCGTAAAACTGCTGCCTGCATTCCGCTGAAGGTCCGTAGACCCCAGCCAGCAACTGCAGCGCCATCTGTAGCGTGGAGCGCTTCTCCCTCGGCGCCGATGTAAGGGCGGCGAGTGCGTCGCTGTCGAGGAGCGCCGGCAGCGCGCATAGAGCCTCAGCATCCGACCACCGTGCCATTTCTTGGTGGGCGAGGAAGCGTCGCTAGAAGCCGCCCCAGTCGCCCTCCGCGCCAACAAACTCTTTGAGCGGAGGCAGCCGTTGGTGCAGCGCAGCGGTCGCCATGGAAGCTCGCAGGCTGCTGTCCCCGTAACTCGGCTGCGCTTCGGCGCGAACGGCAGATGGTATCGCCTGTCGCAGCCGTGATGACGCTCCCTCCGCTGGCGGTGACGCGGCAGCCCCAGCGAGAGCGATGTTGGACCCGAGGTTCAGGCCGGCCACGCCCTCAGCAGCTGCTGCGGCGATGGCGGGAGATTCAAAGTTTGAATCCGTTGAGATGGCGGGAAGGCGCATCGGACGTCGGTTCTCCTCGCCCCGTGGTGGTCCACCAGCCCCCAGCCGCGTGATGTGTTCGAGTGTGGTGGCAGCGGCGTAAAGCAGCTCCGCCAGCCTCGCGTGAGCCAGCCTCAGCCCTTCTGATGGCGGCTCCTCTTCATCCTGATGCCCCGGTAAGAATGCGTCCGGCCCCGGCTGCACGATGTCTTGTTGAGCCGTCTCGGGCTCGACAATTTCAGCAGTGTCCTCCACCTGCGGTACTCCGGCTCGAGCTGTCCGGCGCGTGTCCATGTTCGTAGTTGTTCTGACACCAGATGAAGTACCGTTGATGACTCTTGGACACCGTTGGTGAGGCACACGTATTTATTCCGTACAAGTAGTCACAACTGTGGACATACAATACTAGAGGGGGTATCGGCCCCCTCACCCGGCTAGCTGGGAATACACTGCTAGCTATCCCTGACCTACCTCCTAGTCCTCCACTAACGGGCTAGGGGAGGCTGTCTGGCCCGACACTGGTAAGTCGGGCTACGGTACCCGGAGTCCCAGAGCACTAGCTCTGGTTCTCGGGACCACGCCGCTGGCTCGGTCCTGCGCGGCCCTGACAAGGGCGGCGTCCCAGTGGAGTCCAGGGCTCTAGCTAGACGATCTTCGGTCTTCACTGGTTTAGCTTTAACATTCTGCCCCGAGCCCTCTGACACATCCCCCTTTATACTCCACCCCCGCTGAGGGGTGGGGCCCCGGGCTGCCTGGTGCGGACGTCGTTGAGAACACCCCCCCGTGCACTCACGTAGCCCCGCCCACTGTGTTTGTTTCCCATAAGCTGCCATGCATAACGGCTCTCTCTCTAACACCCCTACACATGTGTAAAGACTGTGTTAGCAAGTCTCGATGTGAAGATAGGGTGTCAGCAAGGATGGATGCAAAGACGAGGCGCCATCAAGTCTGGAGGATCTTGGTTGGGAAATTCTCCATATGTCCTTGGTTGGGAAATTCCCCAGAGTGTGGCTGGATGCAAAGACAAGGCACCAGCAAGTCTGGAGGATCTTGGGTGGGGAAATTCCCCAGAGGTCCTTGGTTGAGAAATTCCACAGAGTGTCGAAAAGAGGCAGTTGGGGAAATTCCCCCAGAGAATCTACGAGGATAATTGAAGGGCAAGAAAGCATGTTCGGGGCAGTTGAGAGGGACTCGGGCCATCGTTGCTGTCTTCACGTCGTCGCTGTCTTCACCTCATCGCCGTCTTCATGTCAACACTGCTCGATCATACGATCTCCACGTCGGCATTATCTCATGACGACGTGGTCCTAAGCTACATTACGTGCAATAAAATAAACCTCTAAAGTTCGAATCCGGAGTCGTTACACATGTTTGAATATGTAAAGTTTCGTGAAACAATATACCTGTAAATATTCAACTATACATATATCATGTCAATTGTAGTAGACACAAATTGCAACTACCTTCCAATTCTTTTTCAAATATCTTCAAAGTTGCTAATTTTTTTGAGACAGTGACTCGTGAATTATTTGGCTGGATGAGACTTTGACGGATTACCGAACTCAACATCTGACGTCCGTGAGTTCAACTCTCAGGAGTGGGTCAAACTCTGCCCATCATCTGCAAGAAAACATGCTAAATCAGAATCATTTTGAAGCTATGAGTCATTGTTTGAAAGTGTGATCTTCGTCATGCAACAGAGGGAAATGTCCACCAATGGCGCCAGACTACAAAAGTAGATGAGCACCTCCAGAGAGACTTCAACTTGACATCGTACAATGCTTTCTATAACTTCACGTAGGTCGTAATTGATCAAAGCCATTTCTTTATGCTCTATAGAAGTTCCATTCCTGAAAGCATTAGCCTCCAATAATCCATTATGTTAGTTAATAAAATGTTAATGATGGTGGGGGTGGGTTTTTTTTGTTTGAAAATAACATTTCAGTGGTTCTAAGGAAAAAATATATAAAGCATATTCACCAAGATTACAAAAAAATGCAATAACTGCTCATAAACTATTCGTACGATCTTTTAAAAGTCATATTTCATACATATTGTGAACGAAATGCATTTGTAAGACAAATTATGCTATTTTCCTAGGTAGTAGCCAAATTAAAAATGACATAAATGAAGTTTTAAATTATTTCCCATTCTAAAGTCTCAGTGATACTGCTCATAACCCATCTGCTATATCGTTCCATAAAACGCATGAGATGTGGCACAAAATGGGCACTAAAAGAAAGGCGAAGTGGTTAATGAAGACTGGGAAAAGAATCAAAAGCAAAATGCTATTGCAATTTAACGAAATGTGCCTTTCATCCCGTCATAACAGAAAATGGATTTGCAAAACTTCGTAAGGCACCATAGGGAAAACTGGTTATGTGTTTAACCCCTTTAAAATATCATTAATATAGCTATTTTCGTATTTTTTCATGTCACTGATCAAGTTTGCTGTTCAAGCGCATTGGTGCGTTGCTCTTCATTGTCAAATTTAATTTCCAAAAAAAAGATCCAACCTGTGACATTCCTGGATCATGAGGAGCGGCGATGGCATTGGTAAACCTTCATCCAGCAGTGGACTAACCATGACTCGATGATGATATTGGTAACTTGCATTGCATAGCTTCCTGTATTGGTTAAAATATAATCAACTTTGACATGTGACATTTCGAATGTTATGCTGTTGACCTTTTAGTACACATTGTAAGTGTTATCCTGCACATGATTGGATTTTCTCCAGATACTGTGGTTTCCTTCCTCTCACAAAAAAAAATAAACATTGGCCCAACATGTTGAGCAGGACTCCCATGACAAAACGTCCTTGTACTCTATTATGATTAAGGGAATAATCATGACTCCTGTATATTGTATCCAGCCTAGTGAGAGCATGGTTAGAGCATTTGTGGGGTTGTGAGTTTAATTCCTGGTCAAGGGGTTGGCTTAGCTGATCGTACATCTGGGGTTGTTAAAATAAGTACCAATTTGTGAGGTTCTAATTGATAAAGATATGACATATACACCTCCAGCTCAGAGTTGCCACAAGTGCAGATGATCACAGTCCAATGCTCATTTGAAGCAAGGAAACACATGCCTTTTTAAATTATTATTATGATTAAAACGTGTACCATCATCACAAAGCAATATAGGACTCTTCCAAGATTTCTGGCCAACTTGGAATGTAGGGCAAATACCCTCCAGAGGGACTCTGGAGAGTTCCTCTTAGTGGAGGTCCTTCCTACAGCAGGGGTGTGAGGAAGCAATTTCAGGACTACACTTTTACTTTTAGCAAAGTGATATACTGTATTGTATTTTGCGAGGCCATACTGTCAGGTTTAAAAGTAATTCTAAAACATATACATATGGAAGTCTTAGTTTGGTACCTATGTAATAAAAGACTTGACCACGATCTCTGGCTCAGTGTCCTTTATTCGGTCCGTACTGCGTTCCCACACGGCTGTCTCTCTTATTCTCTCTGTGCTGGTTCCGATGTCACTCCAGTCCACATTAGCAGCCCCGCTGCTGTTCTTGTCGCTCTTGCAGCCCCACAGCAGCTCCGCTGCTGTACTCTCACACAGCTCCCTTGGCTGTTCCTGCTGCAGCTCTGACAGCCTCGTGTTGTCTCGCCTTCTCGTCGCTCCTGCGACTCTTGGCAGCCACCCCGCTGCCCCTCACACACAACCTTACTGCCTATCTCTATCTGCAGCTTTACACTTCCCAGTAGCTCCCTACTGTTCCCAGGGTTGGCTCCCGCTTCTGACGGTGCCCCCTCGGCTCGTACGCCCGCGTGGCCCCACACCTTTCCATTCACACCCCGACTGCCTTCTCCTTCCGGTTTACCCGCTTAAGGACCCCCTACCTTTCACCCACGTCACCTGGCTCCGCCTCCTCGTGACGTCACATCCGGAAGGTCGCTTTCGCCCGCATTACACCACCCTCCCCCATAGAAAAAACCCAGCCGACCTCGGCTGAACAACACCAAAGCGTAATGCGGTGAACCGACCTTCCCCCTTAAAGGACACTAAGCATGCAATATAACAACAAGAACAACACACAAGTAACATCGACGAACGTACGAAAGCATGCGATAAATACGACGGCAAGAACAAGAACAATAACAACATACAATCAACGAAACGTAAGCGATTTGGAACGAGTGCGGGTCGCCGGCCCGTCCCGGACGGTCGGCGGCCCACTTGTAGAACGGGGACGCGATGGAACACGAGAAATGACAGGGGGTAATTCCCCTGCTGCGATTGGAAGTCCACCGACATCTCGTGTCCCTGACGAATCAGTCTTGGTCGTATTCCGCGAATGCGCCTGCAGCGGGGTCGGAAGGGTCGCCGGGCTTGAAGGTACCGCAGCCCTGGCAGGCGCCCTCCGAACAGGCCCACTCCTCCCCCGCGGTGTCACGGTCGGCCTGTCTGGAACAGGTACGACAGGCGCTCTAGCAAGATCAATGGACGCAGGCGGGGAAGAGTCAGAGTCAGCAGCAACAGACCCCGGCAAGGCAACATTGGGAGATGACGCATCACGTAGGGGAGCAACATATGGTTTCAACCGCGACGTATGAACAAACCAACGGCGAGAACCAAACTGAACGCGCCGACTGTGGATTGGGAACCTCAATGAGGCGCACAGGACCATGCCAAGGTTTGTGCAATTTAGGAGAGGTCCCCGGCCGCACCTGCGGGCAATGGAGCCAGGCCAGGTCTCCCACCTTCCAGGGGCACTCCCCCTCAGACCGCCGAGCATACCGCTCGTTCCGGGCCTGGGCTTTGGCCGTAGCCACGCGGGCGTTTTCCCGCGCCTCCGTAACCCGGCGAACCGTGTCCTGAATGTATTCAGGGAGTGGTTTACGAGGTCCCTTCACCCCAGTACCCAATTGCACATCCACCGGAGGCACGTTTTCCCGACCATACATAAGGTAAAACGGCGAATACCCTGTAGCCGCATGGGGCGTCATCCTGTACGCCGAAAGCACTCCGGGGATGTGCAGATCCCAATCCGATTGCTGTTCACTCACAGTATGGCAAAGCATGGCAGACAATGTCCTGTTCAGCCGCTCAACCATACCATCCGTCTGCGGATGGTATGGAGATGTCCGTATCTTCTTAGTCCCAAGGCCTGCGCACACTTCAGCCAATAATTTAGAAGAGAAATTTCGGCCCTGGTCCGTGAGGAGTCTCTCCGGCGCCCCCTTGTCCATAATGTACCCAAACAAAAAGGCGTCGGTGATGGCCGCGGCCGACTGATCGGGCAACGGCCAGGCCATCGGCCAACGGGAGAGATACTCAACCCCTACCAGCAAATATTTATTTCCCCTCGCCGATGGTGGGAAGGGTCCCAATATGTCCAGTGCCACCAATTCATTGACTCGAGACACCTGAATCGACTGGAGAGGCGGCACGTAAGGATGTTTAGGCGGCTTACGCCGGGCGCATTCAGGGCACGCGCGCACGTGCCCTACGACATCTGTCGCCATGCCGTGCCAAAAATAATGACGTTGTAACGTCAACAAGGTCTTCTGCACCCCTAAATGCAATAGTGTGTCACAATGGAGAGTTCTAATCAACTCAAATCGCAAGGACGTTGGTACCACCACACGCCAGCTTTCCTGGAACCTTTCTTGCCACATAAGCAGACCATCTCGGAGAGCGGTTCGCGGCCCCACAGCCGAACTCGGACTCCCATTGTCCCTCATAGACCGCTTCCGCATGGACAACAACGACTCGTCCATCATCTGTTCCCGAATCCAGACAGACCGCGGCAGATTCAAAACCCCATCAGTCGGTCCCGGTTCCATCGGAGTATCCGACTTCCCGACGGCCAACGTAAGCGGCTGAAGGGGGTTCAGAATCGGCGAACACCTATGCGTCCCCGACGCACATTTACAAGGGGCGCGCCCTGGTAATCTGGAAAGTGCGTCAGCGTTCGCATGGCGCACTCCCTTCCGATGTTGAATTTGGAAGGAAAATTCCTGCAGCGTGTCCAACCAACGTGCCCACTGTCCCGATGGCTGGTCCATTTTAAGTGCATATTGCAAGGCCGCATGATCCGTACGCACAATAAAAGAACGACCGTAAAGGTACGGTCGAAATTGCCGTAGGAAAAAAACAACCGCCAAAAGTTCTCTACGAGTGACACAGTAGCGTGTTTCCGCAGGCGACAAGACTCGGCTACCATACGCCACGACGCGCTCTACGCCCCCTTTAGACTGTGATAATACCGCCCCAATACCTGTGTCACTCGCGTCCGTATCAAGAATGAAAGGGCGATCAAAATCGGGATAATCCAATGTCGGGGCCGTAGCCAATAGATCACGCAGACTCCGAAAGGCCGCCTCTTCCGGCTCTCCCCAAACAAATTTCCGTCCTTTACCCGTAAGGAGATGCAAGGGCCTCGCAATCGTCGCAAACCCCGGCACAAATCTTCGGTAATACGAGGCAAATCCCAAAAACCGCCGAACATCCCCCACAGAGGCCGGAGTCGGCCAATCCCGGACACACGCCGTCTTTTCCGGATCCGTGGACACCCCCTCTGCACTCACAATGTGCCCCAAATAACGGACGGACCGTTGCAGTAGGTGGCATTTCTTTGGTTTGAATTTCAAATTGGCAGAGCGCATCCTCGTGAACACTGTCTCCAGCCGCGTTAAATGTTCCTCAAATGTGCGGCTGAACACAATAATATCGTCCAAATATATAAGACACGTCTCCCACTGCAACCCCGTCAAAACGAGCTCCATCAATCTTTGAAATGTAGCAGGGGCCGCATTCAATCCCATCGGGAGGCAGTTGAATTGAAATAACCCCTGCGGCGTACGGAATGCGGTTTTCTCCCGTGAGGACTCGTCAAGGGGAAGCTGCCAAAATCCCGAAGAGAGGTCCAGTGTGGAAAAGAACTTAGCCCCCGACAATGCGTCAAGGGAGTCGTCCATACGCGGCAGGGGGTACGCATCTGCCACCGATATCTTATTCAATTTCCGGAAATCGACACAAAATCGCAAGTTGCCATCCTTTTTCTTAACCAAGACCACAGGAGCGCCCCATGGGCTGTTAGATGGCGATATAATGTCCGCAGCCAACATGTCTTCCACCGCCCCCCGAACGTGTTCTCGCTCCGCTGGACTCATCCGATGCGAATTTAACCGAATAGGGGCAGCGTCGCCCGTCTCAATGTGATGGGAAAGCAACGATGTGCGTCCCAAATCCAAATCGTCGGAGCTGAACACATCCGAATACGTCAGCAACAATTTACGCAGCGCATCACGTTGCCCCACGGACAGGGAAGAATTTTCGTCACATAAGGTAGCGATCCAACGATTATCCGAACCCCTTGGCTCGGAAACACCAGCGACCACTCCCCGGCGATGCGGACAATCGTGCGTCGCAAACGCCGTAGTGGCATGTGCCAAAACCGTACCGGCCGGAACACGGATGTTTTCCACCCCCGCATTAAGCACCTGTAAAACCGGTAATTGATCCGGCCGGACGATGGTCTGTGCCCCAACTAACGCCAATCCCGTTGTTATCGTGGCGGATGGTGACAACAAGACCCCTAATGCTCCTAGCCGATTGGGCAGGGGCTTCCGATACCGCAAGGGTATAAGCATCTGTGAACCAGGTGGGATGTCCACAGATGCGACGGACAGCGCCTGCACCTGTACGGCCGAAGCAGGTCGCCCCCAGGGCGACGGCAGAAACGAGATTCGACGGCCCCCCGGCAATTCAATACAATTCTCATTGATTTTAATCAAAATGGGCATCTTAGCCAAAAAATCCGTGCCTAGTAAGCAAGGAACCGCCAAAGATCTCGATATTAACACAACGCCCGAAGCCGACACATCCCCTATAGATATCTTAGCATCCACCTGGCCCACGATACCCATACTACCCCCGTTCGCAGCGACGCAAGACCCATAAACCGGACACACAGCCCCCGGCGGAATGCCCAACAGATGGAAAATGACATCCGATATAATAGTCGCAGACGCTCCCGAGTCGACCAAAATGCGCACGTCCACACCTTGTATGGACCCCGGTACAGTGGACGAACCCGTAGCGGCCGCGACAACTCTCCGTGCCAATTTGCGCCACTGCGTAACTAAATGACAAGGCCCCGTCGATGGCCTTTCTTTAACAACAACAATAGGATCGCGCAACAAAGGTGGTGGGTGAGGTGTAAAGCCTTGCCGAGTGTCTGGTGCGTGCCGACATGCCTGTTTCGGAGGTTCCTTGGTCGGCTTGTCCGGTGTTGTGGGCTCCTGCTGCGGCGGACCCGGGAAGCGGGCCCAGCAATCTTTGGCGTAATGGCCCCTACGGCCGCAGCGGAAGCAATCGGCCTCGTTGCGCCGAAGCGCAGGTCTTGCATCCCGGCGGCCCCGTCCCAAAGGCGTAGCGCGCGGCCCAGGCCTTCCGCGTCCCGAGCATGGAGAGGAGGCAGCCATCAGCTCCTGTGGACCCCGCTCATCCGGCACATAGATCGCCCTTGTGGGGTCCCACCCCATCGCGCTTCCTTCCTTGACGGGCCCACCCGTCCATGCCGCCACTTGCTTCCAGCGACGGAGATTAAACTGCGCATCCAGACACTTTGCTGCCGCCCGGGACGTGAGCTTCTCATGCCCACACACAGGCATGGGGATCCCCAGATCCCGAGACAGCTCCAGCATTTTTCCCAATATGAGAGGCTCGAGCAGATCCTGTGGCGTGTCAGGATATGCTGCCATGGCCAGCTCCAACACCGCACCCCTGAACGCCACGGGCGATTCTTCGGGTGCTCGTTGTCGTTGAGCGAATCGCCGATGCGCGTCGTCAGGTGGCTCATAGGCGTCGGCCATTTCCTCAAAAACTCCACATAAAGTCTTCTTCTTATCGGCCGTTATGGAACGGAAAAATCGAACAGATTCGTCGTCCAGTAGAGTCGGCAACACTTCCAAGGCCTCCGCATCGGTCCATCTTGCTGAACGAACCGCCGCCAAAAATCGGCAGGCGAAAGCGCTCCAATCGCCCCCGATAGAGAATTCCTTAACTGTAGTAAGGTGGCGACTCCGACTCCTCTTTACGCCGTCTTCCAATGATGGTTGTTCTGGAGGCAAATTCAAAATGGCGTCGGCCCGCGGCGTGGCCAAGATGGCGGTTTGGCGCCGCGGAGCGCGCAAGATGGCGTCTTCTTGCCGCGTGGCCAATGGCGGCGGCAGGGCAGGCAACGTGGCGGCCCGTGGAGCACCTTCTCGTTCCATCGTCGTCCTTGGCGTAACGAGGTGACATAGATGCGCCAGGACGTCCTTGAGTGTCTCCAGTTGTTCTGCCACCTGTTGCCATCTTTGGTCAGCGTCCAATGTTGTTGACGGACCCGCCATCGCGCCGACATCTTCCACGCCCGTCCCCGTGCTCGCCTCAGCAGGGCTCTCCTCCACCACCCCAGCAGAATCCGTGGTCGGAGGGAATTCGTCGTCGTCGGACGAAGAAGCCGATGCTGGCGCCGGGGGAATTTTCTTCCTTACTTGCTTAGACATGCCGTTTCACTTCTGACCCCAGTGTAATAAAAGACTTGACCACGATCTCTGGCTCAGTGTCCTTTATTCGGTCCGTACTGCGTTCCCACATGGCTGTCTCTCTTATTCTCTCTGTGCTGGTTCCGATGTCACTCCAGTCCACATTAGCAGCCCCGCTGCTGTTCTTGTCGCTCTTGCAGCCCCACAGCAGCTCCGCTGCTGTACTCTCACACAGCTCCCTTGGCTGTTCCTGCTGCAGCTCTGACAGCCTCGTGCTGTCTCGCCTTCTCGTCGCTCCTGCGACTCTTGGCAGCCACCCCGCTGCCCCTCACACACAGCCTTACTGCCTATCTCTATCTGCAGCTTTACACCTCCCAGTAGCTCCCTACTGTTCCCAGGGTTGGCTCCCGCTTCTGACGGTGCCCCCTCGGCTCGTACGCCCGCGTGGCCCCACACCTTTCCATTCACACCCCGACTGCCTTCTCCTTCCGGTTTACCCGCTTAAGGACCCCCTACCTTTCACCCACGTCACCTGGCTCCGCCTCCTCGTGACGTCACATCCGGAAGGTCGCTTTTGCCCGCATTACACCTACAACAAAATTATGATGTAAATATGTATATTATTGATTTCTAAACTACATATTTATTATAAACTAGCAGGAAGTACCCGGTGCTGCCCGGATCTTAAAAATATTTCAAAACTACTCTTAACAATGTAACAGCAATACGTACTGACTGTGGTGGCACCTGCTATGATGACAGCCGTGCATACTGTGGTGGTACCTGCTTTCACTGCAGCAGTGCATACTGTGGTGGTACCTGCTTTCATTGCAGCAGTGCATACTGTGGTGGTACCTGCTATGATTACAGCAGTTCATACCGACTGTGGTGGTACCTGCTATCACTACAGTAGTACATGCTGACTCTATAGCAGTATTTATCGACTCCATAGCACAAAGTACTCACCTGACAGAGTGGCGTGGTGAGGCCTAGTCCTGTGCGGTGAGACCTACTATGATTACAGCAGTGCATGCTGACTGTGATGGTACCTGCTATGATTACAACAGTGCATACTGACTGCAGTGGTACCTGCTACATCTAGCGACTGTATAGTAGTAATAACACAGTGAAGATTTTTATAGAATTTTTAACGCAACAAAAAATGTCCCCCCCCCCCACCAAAGGCGCGTGAGTTGGTATGGTCGTGCGCGTGTGATAAATAAATAACAGGTCTACTGCCTATAGTGCGAGCATCGAGCAGCTGTATATATTAGTAACCCCAAGGGGGTTCTCCCTTATCTCCGGTTGTGGCCAACATTTTCATGGAAAATTTGAGATGGACGCCATCCAAGTATCCACTCTACGCCCGTCCTTTTGGAAGAGGTACGTGGATGACATGTTCGTCATCTGGCCACATGGCCGACCGGCTCTGAAACAATTCCTCAAACACATCAATTCCATACACCCAGCAATCAAATTCACCACGGAGGTAGAAAAGGATGGCATGCTACCCTTCTTGGATGTCTTAATCAAAAAGAGACCAGATGGCTCAGTGAGCCACTCTGTCTACTGGAAAGCAACCCATACTGAAGCCTACCTAAAACCTGATTTCCACCACCATCCATCCCAGAAGAATTTCCTCATCAAAACGCTACACCATAGAGCTTAATGTATCTCCGACCATGAACACCTGACCAGTGAACTCAAACACGTACACCAGGCCCTTAAGGCGAATGGATATACTGACTACACAATCCGCAAAACCATCACCCCAACCGTGAGGAAGGAGCAATCTGAAGATCCAATCAAACCATCACCTTACCTTATATAGCAGGGATAACCAAAATATTTCAAAAATCTTGAACAAACACAAGATCCAGGTACGATTTGTCACAGTGCACAACATTCGTGACCTGGCCCCATCTGTGAAGGACAAGATTCCTGACATGCAATATCCCCGCGTCTAAAAATTAAGCTGTACCTGCGGCAGCAGTTACATTGGGGAAACCAAACGACATGTCTCGGACCGTGTTCGTGAACACAAGGCAGATCTGAAACACGGCAGGACCAATACTTCTGCCAAAGCTGATCATTACTTTAATGCGGCTGGCTCACATGAAATGTATTTCTCTATGACGATGGTACTTTGCAAGCCGGCTGGCTATCAACAAAGATTAGCTCACGAAGCCATCCATATATACAGACACAGACACAATTTCAACCGAGACGACGGTTTTAAACTCAGCAATCATTGGAAAGAAGTCATCATGACTTGAATTTGTGTTTCCTTGTCAACCTCTACCGTCAGAGTGTGGATGGGTGTACCAAGGTGCCATTCCCCCCTCCTCCCATCTCTACCCCCCCCCTTTCTCTGCCCCACCCCCTCTCTGTCCCCCTGTCTCTTGCGCAGCCCTTTCCCCCGCCCACTCACTCTGGAGCCCTTATAAGCAGCTACATTTGGAGGCTTGCCCCCACTTTTCTCTCCTCCTGATGAAGACCGCTTTTGTTGCGATCGAAACGTCGTGAGTTTTTTGCTTTAATAAAAAAAATTGTTTACCGAAAGAACCAAAAAATATGGATTTCCACAGTCCCATCTGGGACTGTAAACGTAATAAGACCTACACAAGTTTCTCACAATCAAAACATTACTTTTGCTGAAATAAGCAACAATGTAGCAAGATGCACCATAATACCTATAATTCTATACAACTGTTGAGTCAAGTGCCCTGAATTGATGGGGACAAATGAGAATGATTTTGTTCAATCACTCATGGATTTATGAAGATGCTCAGCATCAGTCGGTCACTGCTGATTGTGTAATAGCTTCAATCAGCATGAGCAGTACTTTACTTAGGATGATGGCAACTGGAGGCACTTACCGGCTGCCTTTGTACAAATTGCAGTTTGAAAAACGACTGGGGCTGCTGAAACAGATGCACATTTTCTTGCAGCACTGACAAACCACATTCAGGGCAAGTCATTGTCAACATGTATCCTTGCTCAAATAAGAAATGAGGCAAAACTCATCTCAACAATGGAAATGCGGAGACGGTGGTGGATATTATGCATTCCTAAGGCAAGATACAGTCCCTCCAAAAGTCGCCCCACAAGTGGTATGGGGTGCTGTGGTGGTGAGATGTTAATTACCTCACCTAGTATACAGGAGGTTGTGGGTTCGATCCTGACCCTGACACCTGTGTATTTGCAGTTTGCTTGTTTTTCCTGCAGTCGCGTGGGTTTTTATTCGGGTCTTTCAGTTTTTCCCTCCACATTTAGAAGCATGTCTTTATATATTTCGGCTGCTATACATTTCCACATGATAAGCCACTTCGTTGAGCTATAATTTTGGCCAGGTCACTTCTGAAAAAGAACTATTTAGCTGAAGTGGGCCTTACCTAATAAAACAAAAAGTTACATATTTTTTTTCGATGCCCTAAATGTGATTGGCTGAGCCATTCTCTGACAAGGCTTTGAATTTGTCTGAGACCGTCAACTCACTGTACCTGAGAACCTATTTTAATCAAAGGTGGCTTCCCATATTAAAATCCAGAATCTCCGTGAGGGAATTTCAGCACTGTGACACAGGCATTAGCCCCTTAAGCCAACCTGCCACAACGGACATCGGAGGCGTAGCTAGGGGGGGGGCAGGGGGGTAAATATGTTCCCGGGCGCCAAGGTAAAGGGGTGCCAAAATGAGGCTTACAATGCGGCAGCCTGAAACTACTGCACAAATCTACACCTCAACCTAAAAGTTGATATATCCCGCCACACACAGCCTACATTTCATGTAATTACATTTTGGTACGCGCGCCTATTAAGAACTTACATGGAAGAACGTCCCAAACAACAGACAGGCGCAGTCTTTCAGCCTTATTCACTGGCCTGTGTTTTGGTGGCGGAAACTACAACGGCCTATTTTTAGTTCTTATTAGTGGCACCACGCTCCAGGCGGCTGCAGCAGCCGCAGCAGCCCACGCACGTTCAATTACATCATCATGGTTTAAACGCCGACGAGCGAACGGAGAGGAAGTGACTCGTTCGTGGCTATTATATTCACCAATCAATAAAGCTGTTTACTGTTTCTGTTGTCTATTATTTACATCATCGAGTTCAAACTCACGAGCTTCGTTTGAGTTAACAAACGATTTCAACAAGTGGAGACAACCAGAAAAACTAAATTCTCATGAAAACAATCCTAGCTACCGCACAGCTTTTACTACATGGAAGGAAGCCGAACGAAGGATAATTGATGGTACTGGAATTGACGCAGTGGTTCAAGCTCAGATTCATTTGGAAAAACAACGTTGGCGAGATATATTGCAAAGAATACTCACCTGTATTAAGTTTCTGGTTTCACAAAATTTGGCACGACATGGCCATGAGGAAAATTTGAATGCGGATGAAAAAAAGATGTTGGAAACTTTCTCGCACTGATCAAACTCGTTGCGCAGTATGACCCATTGTTAGCAAAACACGTACAGCACGCAGAAGAAAGTCCGGGATCAGTTTCTTATTTGTCACCGGAAATCCAGAATGAATTTATCCACATACTTGCGTCGACTGTAAAGAACCAATTGTTGAGTGATATCAGGAAAAACAAGTACTACGGTATCTTACTTGACTCAACTCCTGATCTAGGACATCGGGAACAGCTTTCCCAGGTCATAAGATTTGTGGATGTGGATTTTCAAACTAAAAAAGTAACTATCAAATAATCATTTTTAGGTTATATCGAGATACATGCAAAAGATGCAGCAAGCCTAGAAAGAGTCATCGTCGAGAGCAGTGGCGGCTCCTGCAAAATCTCTCAGGGGGGGGACAAATGTCTGGATGATTGATAAGGATAAGGTCCACCCATGCAATGGATAAATTAACAGCTTAAGCATGTAAAGGCAACTTCACTTCTTTAATATTAATGAAAAATAAAGTGACTCTTACAATACATCTTGTTTGTTTCTATACTCACTATTAAAACAAACCACTCAAGTTTCTTTTATTAAAGATTCCACTAGGTGGCGACAAATTATATTGTTGGATGAAACGTGCTTACGTGTGATGACGTAAGCACGTATGATGACGTAAGCACGTTAGGGCGAGCCCTCCCGGAAGCCATAGAGAATGCATTGCAGCGCCCCCGTTCGAAAAAAAACATCTTTGAATGTAAGTCTATGGGACCACTCGGGGCGATTCTCAGCTGGAGGGAAATCGCCCAAAAAGAGGCCGTACTCCACAGAACGTAGCATGACGCTGATTGGACTTTATCCAGAGGCACAGTGACGGCTAGCGTGACTCTGTGGTTGAATGACATTGGTGGTGCGTCGCCCAATCGCCCTAATGAAGAAACCGCCCCTGGTCGAGAGACTGAAATCTGACAACATACCTCTAGCCGACTGTCGGGCACAATGTTATGACAATGCTGCTGTGATGACTGGGCATATATCCGGCCTTCAACAACGAATATGTGACAAAAATCACAGAGCATTGTTTGTCAACTGTGACAACCACAGCTTAAACTTAGCAGGAGTACACTCAGCTAAACAGGATCCACTTGTCGTCACATTTTTTGGAACAGTTGAAAGTATATATTTGTTTTTCTCTCGTTCAACAATTAGTTGGGAAGAGTTAAAAAAAGCTGTGCCCATCACAGCAAAGCTGGAGTCTGAAACACGCTGGAGTACACGATCAGAAGCTGTTAAAGCTATCTATGAAGGACTGGATGTACTAGTAGGGCTGCTCGACAAATTATCGGAGGACGTAACTATGACGCCTGAAACCAGAAGTGATGCAGAACAGTTACAGGCATGCGTATTACATTTTAACTTCATAGTTTTATTACATTTCTGGAATGTCATTCTTGGAAAAATGTATCGTGTTCAGAAGCACTTACAGGATCCTACTATGAATTTCAAGGAAGCTGCAACTGATCTTGAATCTTTGGAGCATGAATTTGTCAAGATTCGTGATGATTTGAGCCAAGTTGCTGTAGAAAACGCCAAAACAAGATGCACAGCCTGGGGGATCGATGTGGACAGAAGAATTAGGCGACGTCAGAAGATGCCAGGAGAGCTGGCAAGAGATGCAGGACTTTCAGCAGAAGAAGAAATTGTGCGCGTTATGAAGAGCGTATTTTATCGACTTCAACAGGAGATGTCAACACGGTTTTTAGGACTAAAAGACATGAACACAAAATTTTGATTTCTGCTGGACGTCAAAACTCTTCTATCCAACATAGATGTCGATGCAATTCGTCGAAATTGCACAGATTTTGGAAATTTCTATGACACCGACATAAATGGCCACGAACTTTTCACAGAAATTGGAGATTGCAAAATGTTGCTCAGTAACCGGAATGAAGTTCTACCAGAAGCTCCTTTGGATCTTCTTGGTTTTATTGTGTTTTATGTCGACGACATATTTCCGAATTTGCGAATTTCACTGCAAATGTTATTAACAATAGCCGTTTCAATTGCAAGCTGTGAGCGGTCGTTCAGCAAATTGAAACTTATTTAGTCGTATTTGCATGCTTCAATGGGACAAGATCGTCTCAGCGATCTTACTCTTCTTAGCGTTGAAAGAGAAACATTGGAAAAAACAGATGTTGATTACGTGATTGACCAGTTTGCGACAGTGAAATCAAAAAAATGTATTATTTTGTAGACTGTCAACCAGTCTACGACAGTGACTGAGTGGGCCATGTAATATAATTTCTATAATTTAAATTGTTATTCCTTATTCGATGTAATAGGAAAATGTGATTAAACGGGGGGGGGGCGCAAATTTTATAGTTCGTCCCCGGGCGCAAAATATCCTAGCTCCGCCTCTGACGGACATAAAGGAGTTCAACACTCAAACAAATAATAGAAGGAGCCTGAGATTGCTGTGCCTGGAGTAGGTGTTTAAGGATATCCAGATCCGTGATATTAACAAGTAGGGGGAATGCGGCATTGTAAGGCTGGGCGGCCATCCATGTGTAGTGGTGGTGTTGACGCGCGCCGACAGTGAGAGATCACGGGGCGGCACGGGGTGCGTGGTTGTGCGCGCTGACACAAGGGGGGGAAATAGGATCGTGGGCAGCGCGCAGTGATTGGTCAACTGGGGTGGGTGCTCTCAGCGACGTCCGCATGAAGGACTATAAAGGGGGACGCGCGGGAGCACTCGGGGAGTTGTTAACCAGTCGAAGACCGAAGACGGAGTTCAAGAGGTAGGCCCTGAGACCCCTAGTCCCGCTGTCCTTGTGAGGGCCGGGGCCCTGTGTGGCTCGGAGGCGAGACTGTGGGACCCGTGGTCTGACGTCCATGTGGGCCGAGACTGTGGGACCCAGAGTCGAGACGGACACCCCGGCTGGGTGTGTTCCGAGAGGCTACGGGGCGTAAGAGCCCGTGTGGGTGTAGCCAGGGGAACCCCGTGGGTTAAGGCTGGAGTTAGCCACCCGTGTAATATAAGTTGGTGTTAATAAAAGAGTGTGCTACCCGTAAGGTCGTCTCCCGCCAAGTTCATACATTACACATGCATAAGGCATGGATTTTGAAAGCATAGTCACATGAGAGCCTTAGTTGAATGTTAAAATAACAAAATAAACATGGGTAAAAGTTAAAGGCGCAGTTGAACTGCAGTGAAAATGCTGTGCAACAAATCTAGTGTAATGAATAGATTAAGATTTATTACCGTTTTATTGTTGTCAAGAAAGAGCATATTGCATATACAAATATGTCAAAATTAAAATGTTTCTACTCAAACAAACATGGAACAATGCTCATCTCCATTGGCAGTCCTGAGCTAGTCGTAGGAATTCAACATCCTAAATGTGAGAAACAGTCTCTCCATCAAGGCAATTACTGTGAACTTCCCAGGAAATGTGCATTTTTAAAATATCGAATATGGTTTTCCTCATATGTTATGAGGCAACGAATCAATTTGGAAATCTCACAGATCAGCAATCCAGAATTGATAACAAACTCAAAATAATCATCAATAACACATTCAACGCATTCCTCCATTATTTGAACAGAGTCAGAGAATGACCCGGGGAAGCATGTTTTTCAGAGGATGTTTTAAGTGACCACTTGCAGTGGCCTTTTTAAGGTTCATTATTGAAATTTGGGTCATCTTTTACATAATTAGGGAACACCTTTGGCACAAGCTCTTGATTTAAATAATCGCATGACATACAACCAATAATTTAAATAATTGTAGCCAAATCAAGTGTAGAACCAAATTGAATGTGATGGGTTTATTTTGTTTGCATAGTCATCAGAGACCTGTGAAGACCATCCCATCACTACACTTGATAGTTAGGTTTATTTACAGGCAGGAATGTGGCTTAAGCGTTTTAACCTTGGAGCCACCCAGTCAGGTTAAGTGGTATGTATTTTATCAGCCCTGGTGGGATGATAGGCTGACTCAAACCTTGATTAGATTTGAACTCAGACAATTCTGATTGTGAGTAAATAGCTATAACCAGTGTCTTTCTGCCGATGGTACATTAGTCTTGTTCAGTACACCTTTCCACACATGACCTTTAACAAGACCACTGCCCCACCATCCAAATTACCGAATAACTGCATCAGGCAGTTAACCTGAAGTCATATCTGTTTGTTCACTATAGGTTTATGTAATACAGTAATCCCTCGCCACTTCGCGGTTCAAGTTTCGCGGCCTCAGTGCATCGCGGATTTTTCTAACTGATTTAAAGGCCTCATTATACCTGTGCAGTAACACCATTATCCAGAGGTGTGGACTCGAGTCATGTGACTTGGACTCGAGTCAGACTCGAGTCATGAATTTGATGACTTGCGACTCGACTTGGACTTGCATAACAATGACTTTGTCCCACCTATGAGATGTGGACTCGAGTCATGTGACTTGGACTCGAGTCAGACTCGAGTCATGAATTTGATGACTTGCGACTCGACTTGGACTTGCATAACAATGACTTTGTCCCACCAATAGCATTATCATCATCATTCATCATCACATTCATCGAACTGCACAGGTCTGTCATCGTCGTCATTGTCATCGTCATTGTCATCGTCGTCGTCGTCATTACTGGAGTCAAGTCTCAAGATACTACTGTCATTGGTGAGTGTAGAACACCATAATACGTATCGTATGAAAGAGAGTGAATGTATAATATTAAGGTTTTATAATTAAATAGATTTAAGTAAAAAAAAAATATATAGAGTATAAATATACATATTTTAAACATTCTGGTACCCACACACACATATACGGAAATTCCTAGGGGGCCAATCCTACTTCGCGGATTTTCACCTATCGCGAGGGGTTCCGGTCCCCATTAACCGCAATAAACGAGGGATCACTGTACATTTTTTTACTAAATACAACATTTTCCACTAAAGTTCCACGAAAAATCAGTGCCAATTAATGTATAATACAAGCAATGTTTCGGCTTGCATGGCGCTTTCATGAGACGTTTGGGGGTAGAGGCATGTTGAGTTGTTAACGAGCAGTTCCCGATACATAAAAGCAGCGCATCACAAACAGCCACAATTAAATAAGATGGGACAAATCACCACTCTGTGTGAACTGCAAAACTCCATTTATGACTGAATGGAGCACAACAATAGATCATGTTATCTTATCCCCCGAGTTTGAAATTGCGGCATAAATCAGGGAAATTATTTATGGAGTTGTTATCGACCACAGGAGCAATTGCTTAAGAAAGTGACGTCAACCATTTCACCAATGGCAGTGTGCGGCTATTTTTTTCCCACACAGGCCTCTTGCTGCTTCTTTTGGATAAATGTTGTAAAGATAATTATGACTGAGTGCTGTTTTGGGTTTTTCCCCCCTTTAAATCCCAAAAATGTGATGTGTGACATGTGAGTAGTGAAGAATGTTATGGCAAGTTATTAGCGGAATGGATTTCTGTCTCGGTTACTGAGCTTCAATTCCAGCCGTGGCGAGTCACACTTCTGGCAATGTGAGGTCACTGAGAGAATTTGTTTCGGGCCTAACAACAATAACAAAAATCATTGCAATACTGCATTGGCAGTGGTGCACAAGCACAGATAACAACGCATTGCTCGAGTGCTCAAAATGTCACCTCCAGTCTTATATATCGTTCCCTTTTAGGGTAGTGCTATTGACAGTTGTGGTGAGTTTTTTATTTAGGTCTCATCAGTATGTAAACTAGGTAAGGCCCACTGAGCTACATAGCTCTTTTTACAGAGGTGACCTGGCCACAAATGATAGCTCAATGAAGTGGCTGATCATGTGAAAATGTATAGCAGTCAAATATTCTAATTGCATCTTGACTTAAAGCTTTCATGACTGCAGGAATTCATATTATTTGGGTCTTTCGGTAAAGTCACGTAGATAGGTTCAAAGAAAATAAAAATTAAACTAGGACGTTTCGATCGTAACACAAGCGGTCGTCATCATATTCTAATTGCATGTTTATAAATGTGGAGGGAAACACCGGAGGACCTGGAGAAGAATCCAGCGAGACACCACAAACTCCAAATATACAGCAGGCGTCAGGGTCAGGATCGAACCCATGACTTCCTGTATACCAAGTGAGGTAGTTAACATCTCGCCAACGTGGCACCCACAATTGTATAGATGCTTTACCTATGGGGCCAGGATACAGCTCAGGTTAGCAGAGCTTTCGGGCTTCCAATCATAACACTGAATATTCAAGTCCCATCCAGGGTTGAATAAGCTCATCATCCCACCAGGTTGGCAAAAGGACACAAACTGGTGAGGCAATACCATGATGTGGGAAGTTATCAATGGTCATAATATGGTAGACTGGTCCCGTTCATAAAAAAGGTGGAATTTTTGCATTTTCATGATAGAGCCCATAACGGAGTACAGAACACAACCTCTGTACAGTTGGGAAAGGAGATATTGTGTTTCAGTTCACTTACCACTGACTGACAACTCGTGAATGTATTGTTACTTACAATACATTTCGTTTAGTTTAAATGCAGAAAAATGTTCGATAACAAGTAGCTTTATTTAGCACCACACAATCAGTTTTAAAGATGTGCCAATTCCTTTAAAAAAAAATCCTTCAGATTTTATCACTAACTTTAAGTCGACCTGCCTTTGGCATAAAGGTGTGCTAACACCCAAGCCAATAGTTTTCCAGCCAACTGTCCAAAGTGTCCCCTGTATTTTTAGTTACCCAAAGAGAAGAATTTAATGCAATGCATCTTTGAACCTCAGACCCACTATCTCCTCTGGCAGTGATACAATCTGTCATTACACCACTCTCATCTGGGCAGATTTGAATCCCATTTATATATGTCAGGCTGTAGCTGTATAGAATGGAAGGATGTTCTCCTTTTGCCATGGGGAATAATAATAAGAAGGCGTGCTGTGTGTGTTCTTTCTGAGCTCAGGGTGGAATATGCTAAACATGCAGTTCCTACTCTGTGCAGTCCTATGGGGTTTCTCCAAGAAGTTGAAACGTAATTGCATTTTTCCCTGAGAAATATTATGCAAATAATATATAAATAACATGTATAAAATAACTACACATTATTGTGTAATTATAGGACTTAACTAAATGGATACGGCGCTAAAGCTAAAAATTATTCTACCAGTTTTTACATATATTTTTTACGTTTTATGTAATTAATTATAAAACATTAAATAAATTAAGGTTATTCTATTGCAGCAAACAGTGCAATTATATTTGTGTTCTGAATTACTGAAGTTGAGTGTAGAATGAAAACCAAATAAATGTAAAGTCGAGTTTCCGAGTCAAAGTGTCTCCATTCTCAAATGGGCAGTGGACGATGCTCTTGAGCGACAGCTGGGCCAGGAATGGAAATTCCACATCCCTATAAGTAACAACCTTTTTTCTCCATCGGACAACCAATGTTAAAATTCCCATAATGTTGTACTCATGCCATTGCTATTGGAAGGCGTATGGTTTAGGTCAAGACCAAAACTTAAAGTCATGATATTTCACTTGTGAGACTGTCACTTTGCCACTGCCAGAACTCTTGTAACGTGACTGGTAATGCTACTCGTATGCAATGTCATATTTGTTCATAAACATTATGCAATGTTTTTATTCTTCTATGTTTGTCAACGACACATATTGTAACCACCCTTCACCCACCCCCTTTCATTGAGAGCTGTAAATAATATAATTGTAAGGGAAGGCAATACATATTTTATTTTACTGCTAAAATGTCTATAAAACTTACTATCATGATCAAATTTTCAATAGCGCAAAGATTTATGCACATAAAGTGATTGACCCTTACACATCAGCAAGTGTTACAGACAATGCAATTTACGGAGCTTCACCCTGCACCAATTGTGCCTTAATCTTCATTCAAGTAATTTAACAATATTGATTGGCCTGTGCAGCTGGCTATCGACGTATTGTAATTTCAGCAGGAAGACAACTTCATTGGCCCCTGCCAGCACATCCCAGCAAGGGATTAGATCATTACAAAGGGCAACACGGATTAATATTTGCTCAGCTCCAAGCCCTCTGGACTTCAGTTTGGACAACAAAGGCCAATGCTTACAGTAGAACCTTTCAATATCGCCGAATGTGACCATGTGTTTTCGTCCTCATCCCAAAACAGGACACATCACCTTACTTCGCTTCAGAACCTGTCCTTGATCTGTCCAAAGCAGCCCCATTCCCAGCCGGCAGCCCGCTGTAAATCCCCTGATGAATCATTCATAATGATATGAGCCACACAGGAGCATGCGACTGGCCTTGACAGTGCCGGAAAAGCATTAATGCACATAATGTGTATATATTATTACCATGCATGGAGCACTGTCTGGTCAAGCCTAAAAGCCCCTTTTTATCCCGTCACATCCCGAGACTGTCTTTCAGAGCAAAGCTGGACACGGACACTTGCATAGCATGCCCTGCATGCCCTGCATGCAATGCAAGTGTATTACGACTCTAACTGCCACGTTTCTAAATGCATATGGAAAAAAATGTGAAGGTAAACGTGCAGCCCTGCAGGTGTTTGCTCACGCCACTTCTGGCAGAAAGGCCTTCACTGGAAGGAGCTTGAGAGAGCTGTTCTCTAGTGGATAGGTTTGACCTACTCTTCCATGCTGGCCAGATGTCTGGGAAGAGGTGGGAGGATTCACACTTTATCCCACCACAGGTAACCTGCCGGTCGACTTAACTAGACGTAAGTGTCCCCCCCGTCATGATAATGTGGAATTTCTACTGCTGCTTCCGCGGGCTGGAAATTGACATGGGTACAAGAGCAATGCTCTTTAGAGCAAGCGATACTTTGCCGTGCGTATGCATGAATCAATCCGCAAAGTTTTTACATGTATTTATGTGTCTAGTAATCAATATCCACAGGAGGTGATATGGCCATATCCGAATGACTGTGCTTGCACTGATGGCCCTGTGTCAGCCACATAGAATCAAACTCTGCAGTCAGCACCGAAGTGAGCTTCGCACACACGTGTTTAATCAATGCTGCATTAATCACAGCGTTATATATATATCATGATATAAACATTACCATACTGTTTGCATGTAATATTATATTTAAATGTCTGTATTGTACGACAATCTGCTTATATAATGCCTGCTTTGCACAGCAATATATGGCTACACTTGTGCAATGTATGATACTTTTCATTAAAGTTGTGCAATTGCTACAATACCTGAATGAGAGTGCTTGTTCTGTTTTGTGTGCAGTTCTTTGAACTAATTTAAAACATGAATAATAACAGCACATCGCAGGAAAATATTCAAACAAATTACCACCTTGCAGTTTATTCAAACAACTTTTGAAAAATATCAATACTTCTGAGGAAAACCCAGACAAGAATACACATGTACGGTAGTTTTTTTCTTTTCATCGTCGAGAAAAAGAAAATGTAAATTGTTATTATGAATGCCTTAATAATGCAGACATACATTAAACATTAATAGGGCCGTGCAGAATATGCTGTTGTGTAAAATGTACTTTAATGAATAGCCATTGCTGGGGTTTTAAATGTAATTATTATTGCGTGATGTATGTCTGCCGATAAGGAAAGCTACACGGGTGACCTTTTAAATTAATTTCCGCACTCAAAATCACTGACTTAGGATTATTTAATTAAAGCGTAAATATCTGGAACCTAAACTTTCAAACGGTGGGGAGTGGCGGCGTAGTGGGCAGCACACTTCCATGTGAAACTCAACAACCTGAGTTTTGATTCCTGGCCATGACCATCATTTGTGATATCTGACCCGATCCATTCCTTAGACCTGGTGCCAAACCAAGACAGAAATTCAGTGTTCGTTACAGTGCATGCTGGTTAAATAAGTGGAGCTGGTGGGCAGTAGTTACCCATTTGCACTATGAACCTGGTTACTAAGGTTTTATTCTCGGCCACTGCTATCATCAGTGGCGAGTGATAATTAAACCGGTCCTCGCACGCACCCTCAGCAACCCACACAGATCCAGTGTGGTGAAGCATGGTAAACTATCCTCCCCACAGTACGGGAAGGTCACCTTTGAGCAATAGATGGAGAAATGCAATACATTATTATTCATATACATTTTCAAACTAACACAGCCTAATCCAATGAATGTACAGTAGTTGTTGGGAGACAGATGACAGTATTAATGACAAACAAAATTTCTGCATGCTGGAAAAGCTGAAGCACTGCTGACTCCTAAATGCACACTGTTATCTGAATAAACAGCATAACTTCACTATCCTAAACAAAACAGCCCATTGAGTAGCAAGCCATATAAAAGTCAGGTACGAACACAGATGTCTCCTTTTTTTTTGTTTCAGTCATACGTGTCAAGGCCATCACATTTGGCTGTGCATGAGAAGCATTTCTCGACTGAGGAGACAGAGCTATATTTCCCCATGTCCACCCCAAGGGTCGAAGCAAAAGATCTTCTGTGGAGGAGTTGCATTATCTGGATTTGGCATGTGCATTATCCGTATTTGGCCACCAGCTACGTACGGCGATGACCTTTGAAGGAATATTCACATATAAATAGAAGCAGTGTTGAGGAGCAGATATATGCATTACAATTAACATCTGAATATAAAGCTTCAAATGACATTTTAAGCCATTCTAATAACCTACAGTACAATGAATACAGTAGTGCCTTGCGTTTTGTGGATCAATGTTATTTGGGTCGGTTCAGTGCTTATTTTGATCCTGCCAATGTAGAATACCCTTTATCTCGGCAAACTCAATCAAAAGGAATATAT
The DNA here is from genome assembly GCF_965212315.1 of Lampetra planeri. Lineage (NCBI taxonomy): Eukaryota > Metazoa > Chordata > Hyperoartia > Petromyzontiformes > Petromyzontidae > Lampetra > Lampetra planeri. The sequence goes on from NC_136120.1 coordinate 5,846,103, forward strand.
AATTTTTTCAGGAAGGTTCTGGCTGGAACTTTTGGCCAATTCCTCGCCAAGTGTCTTGGAGTATGGGAGGAAACTTTAGCACTCCGAGAACAGCAAGACACACAAGGGGAAATCCTGGAACAACCTGTACAGACAGTCGAGATTTGAAGCTTTCGTGACTGCAGGAATCCATACGCTCTGGTTCTTTCGGTAAAGTCACGTAGGTAGAAAATAAAATAAAAATAAATCACGACGTTTCGATTGCAACACAAGCAATCATTAGCAGGTGGGAAAACCACAACAAGGATGTTTTTTGCTGAAGTGGGAGAGAGATGCCGTGGTAACAGATTATATAGGTAAGAGAGGGGGAGGGGTAAGTGAGGGGGGTAGGGGAAGGTGAGCGTTACGCAACGGCATCTCTCTCCCACTTCAGCTAAACATTTTCTTGCTGTGGTTTTCCTACCTGATGATGATTGCTTGTGTTGCAATCGAAACGTAGAGATTTATTTTAATTTTATTTTATACCTACGTGACTTCACTGTACAGACAGGTTATAATGTTGTGTTGGTGGGACTATTTAACATTATTTTCAATCTTGTTGAGCCACCCCATATATAATTACATTGTTATCAAACACACAGCGCTATTTGTTTACATTTAAATCAGTGACACAGATTACGATATACATGTGGATTTCAGATCACGTACAGTAATGTGGAAAATGCACTTTGTATGGACAATATGTCCAAATTAAGATTTGCATACCAATAATCTCACACGAGACTACATTTTATAAGATCACCCCCTTTTTTGTTTGCGCAAAGGTCATTAAGGCTTTAAAACAACATTCCATTTTATTGTGGCGCTCATATTAATTGACTCAGGAATCTGAGGAGAGCAATTTAATTAACCTGGAATGAGAATGGTGAATCAACAAAGCCACAGAATGTATTATGTCAGGTCAAATCATCCATCAAAAATCCAGCGCTATGGAATGCATGGGCTCGTGCTGAGTTTGAGAGTTTTGATGTGATCTATCATCGAGTCCTTTAATTGAACCTTTCATGGTTAAGTGGCTTATCCTGGCATGGCCGAGTCGAGATAAATTATTTGCTAGTAAAGAGTATAATGAACTGATTAATGTACTGGGCTACAGTGTGGACCTGTTTATGCCTTAATAGAATGCGCTACCGCTGTTGATCATACATCACTCTGGCAGTGTCATCAGTTACTGACACCAGAGCACCGCACTTGTGCGCATGCATTCCCCCCCACACAGCAGGATTAGCCACATTTACATAGAATGCAACCGAGCGATGCAGGCACCCTTGCACTCACTTGCAGATAGACACCTTGGGGCAGGGAGCCATTTGGAACAGAAATACAATGTTTATGCAATTTGTATTTCCATCCCTTAAAAAGACACCCACACCACACACAGTTAATCTCTGTATTGGTATTTATCAGCCTTGGCATGTAACAAGCACATTGGACACCTAATGGATACGACGCTCTGTAAAATGTGCCACCTTGCCGATAAACATGCTGTAAAATGCACAGATGAATGTGACTTTTAGTTTTAGTTCTGATTTTTTCAGTAATTCTCGTGTTAAACCCGGAATTTTTTCTATACCTATCAACTTATTCTCTTCATTGAAAAGTCAACAAGTCTGATGGTCTCCCTGTTCAAAGATAATCTGGTGGTAATAATCTCAAATTATTGCAATGAGCTAGTGGTTTGAATGTGACGTGACTATGGTGATGGCCAGTCTTTTAAAAAGGGCAGTTGTTGACTTATCACAAAGCGATACAATTTTTTATAACCCATCCTGGAGAGACGATGTCCCTGAGTTGCCCCACAACTATGGCGTGAACTCATAACTCTTACTGAAAGTGAGATGATCTGTCACAGCCGCACCTAGCCTGTTAATCATTTAAACGTATCTTGTATAAAAAAAAACATACAGAGGCCACCATGGTGTAATGGTTAGAACACATCCAGGTGATGTTTAGTTCAATCTCTTGGTATGGAAGTATAAACAATGGTGCAAGTTTCACAAATCGCCCCATCTCTCTCCACCTATAGGGATGAATGTGTACACCACAGGAAGTCGATGTGCAGTTCCAATATTAAACGAAACATTTTTTTCTTTACCAGGTAAGGCCCACTGAGCTATTAGCTTTTTTTCGTAAGCAACCTGGCGACAAATGATTGCACAACAAAGTGGCTTATAACGTGTAAATGTATAGCAGCCAAATACTCTGAACGCATGTTGATTCTAAATGTGCAGGGGAAAACAACCTAAGCAATGTTCACGCGACAACGGGGAGAATATGCAACTCCAAATATACAGACTTCAGGGTCAGCATCGAACCCACAACCTCCTGCGTACCAGGTGAGGTAGTTAACATCTCGCCACTGTGGCACCCGCATATCTGGGCAGCGGTGCATGAGTAAGATATTTCAGGGCTCCATTTTTACCTTTACACATTTGCAAAAAAATATCAACAAAAAACGGTCATGATTTAAAAAAGAAATAGGTAAAAATAATCTAACCTTTATTACATGTGTATAACATGTACAGATATCCAAAGTACAATGTATTTTCTGTGAAGTCGAATACATTTAAATGTAACTTATCCTCTTGTGTTGTGGAACATTGAATGGCATATCTGTAAATCAGTTCATGTGACAGTCTCACATGTTATTGTGTATCATAGCATCCGCACATCAAAATCTGGATGCTGTTTACATAAAAGCTTCATAAGTCCTATCGTGCAGTAACATCAAGACAAACCTATCAACACGATAACGTGCTTGCATTATTATTTTGCTTGTAAACTCATAAAACATTCGGGTGCATTTCTTCCGTGGTTTTACCTGTAGTTATGCACGTGTTGAAAAAGGTTGTTTTATTTTATATACATTTTGATTCATAAATGTCCACGTCAAAGTAAAACGGGCGAATCTTCCTGCTTTCAAATTACTGCACACTTTTAATTTCAATAGGCACATTTCACATCTTCCTTTTTTACCCAGCGATGTCCTTGAAACACAAGAGATACTGTATCTGATTGCGTGTCAGCTAAGTGTTATGCCCTACGCAACTACTGTACAACTTTTTACCGCAGTATATTATTATGTAGTGATGAATAATCACATCGCGGACTTGTGCTAGCGACTCGACAAGTTCATTTTGTGCACGTTATAAATCGAACTTAACATCACTATCATGGTCATCTCCCATGTAATTAAGTACACACATATACGGGTAAAGACAAAGATCCCCTCTATAGCCTACATGGGCTGTTGGGACAAGTAACGCTGGCAAACAGAGTGGAGGAACGGCGGATGTCCAGAATAAACACGTAATTCGAGACCCAAACATCGCACTTTTTGGCTTTGACATTCCTCAAAGACGCTGGTGGAAGTGTAGTGGTGATACGCGCTGGCAGTAGGGATCGTGGGGTAGCGCGTGGTGATTGGCTGTGTGTTGGTGACGCGCGCTGACGGTGAGGGATCGTAGGTCAGCGCGGGGTCATGGGTTATGTGATGGTGATTGGCTGTGTGTTGGTGACGCGCGCTGACAGTGATGGATCGTGTGGCAGCGCGTGGTGATTGGTTATGTGCGCTGACACAAGAAGGGATCGTGTGGCAGCGCGTGATGATTGGTCGGCTAGGGTGGGTGCTCACATCGCGGTCCGCATAGGCTCCGTCTCCTTGGAGCGGAGGGCTATATAGGGCGGTGTGCGTGGGCGCTCGGGAAGCAGTTGGTGACCAGTGAAGACGGAAGACGGAGGAGGAAGAGATAGGGCCCTGAGACACCTAGTCCCGCTGTCCTTGTAAGGACCGGGGCCCTGTGTGGCTCAGAGGCGGGACCTTGGGACCCGGGGGCCGGACGTTCGTGTGAGGACCGGGCCACGGGACCCAGTGGTCATGATCCATACCCAAGCTGGGGTGGGTCTAGAGGTTCCCCCGGATGCTACGGGGCTGGAATTCCCCTGTGTGTGTAGCCGGGTGGAACGGGTAGCGTGAGCTGTAGATACCACACGTGTCAGGTGGAACGTGTAGCGTGAGCTGTAGTAACCACCCGTGTCAGGTGGAACGTGTAGCGTGAGCTGTAGTAACCACCCGTGTCAGGTGGAACGTGTAGCGTGAGCTGTAGTGACCACACGTGTTATTGTGACAACCCAAGTGTGAATAAAGTGTGCTACCCGTCAAGTGGTCTCCCGCCGTAGTTTACTATACTACAGAAGCATCAGCCGCATCAGACTACCAACAGGCCAGTCCACACATCTCATTCAAGCCACAGTGCGACCATGGCCATGTAACCAAAACTACGGACCATATAATAAACCACTACAGTCCGTGCTCCTTCAACGACACAGACTCTCTCCAGAAGCCCTCTCTTAGCTAGCAGCACTGTAACATGACAAGCAGCTGCAAGGGCGCTGAGCCAACGATGAACAACAACAACAAAGCATGCAACGTTAATTGCTAGTCTATTGTAGTGAGAAATGGACGTAGTTGTCACTTGTGGCACATAGACAATGTTAGTCGTTTCGAGTGAGCTCCGAATGGTGGCGACGACTGCTGCTGCGGCTCGGACACGCGGAGGGAAGGACTTTTCCTGCAGGTGCAGGGAGTCGGCGACAGTGAAGTCGCGGTCACCGGATATCGCCATGGGGACCTTTTTGCCAGTATAAAGTATGAAACATCAGAATAGGTTTTACCCGTTCGGGCAGTAACGCAGGCGTTAAGATGTTCCAACACCAAATACATACCTTTGCAAGGAATCAAGTCTGCATTGACCAACACGTATTTGTGGTGAACATGCAAAAATGTTTACACTATGAGACCTCCTTTACCAGTGGCAAAATATAGTGATAGGTTTTTACCCTTTCAACTGGTACAAAACTGACACCTTTATACAAGGCATCATGTTTGCAATAACCACAACACAAGCAGCCAAAATGCAAACAAAAAGAAATAACTAATGATAATGAAATGCACTAGTGCATTTCATTATCAGAGTTGTTTCTTTTTTTGTATAAAGATGTCAGTTTTTGTACCAGTTGAAAGGGTAAAAACCTATCACTATGCAAAATGTCCCTGCGAATAAAGGCATTGTTTTTTTAAATTGATTGGCCTACACCAGAAACAGCCTTCTTTATGGCCTTGTCTCACCACCAGTGTTCGAACCAGAGAACGCCAAAAAGTGGACAGTGGCGTTCTCTGGCGCAAAGACAATGCGTGTTGTCGTGTTCATCAAAAGTGCATGTGGTTAATGCAGACGTGAATCCTTGCAAAAAACATTGTCTATTTGGTGGTTGAACATCTTAACACCTGTGCTATTGCCAGAAAGGGTAAAACCTATTCTTATTTTTCATATCAGATATCGCGTTCGCCTTCAGAACGCGCAGGGGTCTGAACTTCCCCCAGACCTCGGGCGAAGTCCAGACTCATTGGCACGCAGGAGTCGGCTCCACTCTGGGTGCTTGTGACCAGCACTATCCCCCCACGCTGATGTTTATATACCACGCGTGGTGCTCATTTAAGGCTTAGTCAACCCATGGTAGACCCAGCGCCGGCTCACTCACCACTGATGTTAATAATTGCCGAATAAAGAACTCAGGTCACCACCGAGCCCATAGCACAGTGTGCTAATCAAGACGCTACTGCTCCCCGCTAAATGTATATGGACAGCAACAACAGCTGCAATTCGCCACTAACTCGTGGTGACATCACCACGCCACTTGTGCCAGGCCAGGTATGTTGAGGCCACGTGAAGTGTCGATTGCTAGCTGGCAGAAGGTCATGGGACAGACCCAGCTGCCATATATTGACAAACACATACAAGCACAGATGTAAATTTAATTTTTCTTAAATATATATGATGTTGCCATTGGAAATTGCCAGTCCAACAGCAATGAAATAGCTCTTGCTTGAAATGATGGCCCCTAAAGGCTAATAACGCCATTCATTTCTTAATGAGAAGCAAATAAAGCACGGAAAGAAAAGTAATTGGAGGAGATTGTGTAAAGGTCATTTCACTGCCAAGGACAGACAGCCAAGCTTACTTAAAGTAGTTTTTTTTCTCCCTCTCCTTTTCTACCACCACTACCCTGCCCTCCCTTCCCCGAGGATTTCACCTTTTTTTTGTTGCAATCAGGAGGCACAATCAGAACAAACATTTATCTCTGTCTGGGTGTAACTGTTAAATCTGCCCCCACACAAAGGCTCCCTGGGTTGTAAGAGTTTTAATCAATGCCCCCGTGTTTAATCTGACGGCGCTAGATTTATGGTGATGTGGCTGAGGGCCTGTGGCAGCTAGTGGGGGCATACTTACCGGAAATAATTATCGGGCTTGATTGATTCAGGGATAGACTTTGAGGTTTAAAGGGCCCAGCAAACGCCAAACATTTTGTTAGTCGGAAATGGAGGTCTCATCTGCTTTTACCCCAATGCCTTTGTAATCACAAATGATGGATGTTACCACAGGCATGGCCTGGTTTGAAGGAATTTAGCAAGGGAAAAAAAACGATTACAAGGAATCCATAGCAATCGGAGAACACGATAAAGGGTGCACTACACTAGTAACTTGAGTATGGTCAGCTAATTGTAACTTGAGATGTGTTAAAGTAGTGTATGTGTTAATGGTAAAGTATATTCTCCAAGTGCGTGCTTTACAAACAAAAATGCTTACAAAAGCCCACAAAGAACATTACACACTGGAAATGTACTTTCCCTGACCCTGACGAGCCCTCTCTATCCCTGAGGATGTTGTACAGCGGTTATGGGGTGGGTCAGGCGGATTGGTTTGTGCAATGAATACAGGATTTGCATTGATTGCATTCTCTTTAAATGATTGTGAGTTGTGTTTGATACTTCAGTCCATCTGACATCATGTTATATTTCACTTTGGTCTCGATTTTAGTGCCAATGACTCCACTTCATGAGTGAAGTGTAAGCACTTGTGCGGTCATATCTAAAACGAATACCGTTTTTGAGTACATAAATTATTTAAAATACAAGCACTTTATTCTTAATGTTGGGAAATCAGATCCAGTCATCACCTTCATAAGTGGCAAATAAATGTAAGCCCGGAATACGACTGTGAAGACCCTGACTGAACGGTAGAGCACACTGTGAAGCACTTACAGCTGCGAAATTCAAAGCAGGTAGCAGCAGAAGCAGCAGTAGCAATTCATTTAGCCTTACCTGCAGCTGTCGTGTGACTTTGAAAACTTGGACATTGATCTTTAAGTTGCTATTCACTGGGCCATACGAAAAGAAGAAGAATAATGTTGGAATGTGTACGTCATGCACAATAGCTGGACGATACCTTTTGAGACCTTTTCTCCTCCTTTAACCATTGCCTCACCGACCTGCGTAATGACTTCTCTACAAGAATAAACGGCTACTCCTTAAAAAAACTAGGACAAACACATTCCTCATTGCATTTTCAGTTAAAATAAAAATGCAGAGAAATAAATAAAGCCCAATGAGCACTTTGAGAAATATCACACACCCTTGAGCTGGGTAATAGCTTTTTTTCTCATAGCTTACTGTGTAACAAAAAAAAAATTGTTCCTGGGTAGTAAGTGTTATTTTCTAATTGCTTATGCCTCAAAAGTATAGAAAGTGGCTATTATTATTCCCCACAAACTTTGCTTTTGTTACCAGGACACAAAATCAAAGTTAATAATCCATTCCATTAATAATACTGTGTAACAAATGTATTTATCTTCTTGGTTCTTTCGGTAAAGTCACGTAGAAGGGAAATAATAAAATAATACAAATAAAACATGATAAAATACAATTCTCACGACGTTTCGGCCACAACGCAAGCAGCCGTCCTCAGGTGAAGAACAGGGCTTTCGGAAAGACAGCCATGTTTTGGCCGAAACGTCGTGAGAATTGTATTTTATTATGTTTTATTTTAATTATTTTATTATTTCCCTTCTACGCGACTTTACCGAAAGAACCAAGAAGATGAATCCCTGCAGTCACGAAAGCTTTAAATCGAAATGTATTTATTTTTTGATCCTGGGTAGTCAGTGTTATTTACTAATTTCTTATGCCTCAAAAGTAGAGTAAATTGATATTATTCCCCACAAACATTGCTTTTGTGACCAGGACAGTGATAATTTAAAATGTACCTATTTTCAATGAGATAACGTGTGCATTTGTGTCATTCCTTCACGTAAAGTCCTGGTCACAAAAGCAAAGTTTGTGGGCAATAATAGACATTTTCTATAATTTTGAGGCATAAGCAATTAGAAAATAACACTTACTACCCAGGAACAAAAATCGTGTTACATAGTACTCAACTGCATAGTAAAAAAAAAACGAATACAGCATGTTTGTCAAAAGGATGGCATTCATGAAGTAGTGCAGAGGCGATTTTTACTGAGCAATTTAATGCAATGATTCACACTCTGTGACATGCAAGAGTGTTGTTAATTTTGAGAGGCTTTATAGAAAAAGCACATATATATAAAAAACTATGCTTACTAAAATAAACTGAAAATGCTTATTTGTGCATATATCGAACTGCTTTAATTTAAAATGTACCTTTTACATGGCATGCTTTTATGTATCATTCACATGAATGGTAAGAACTCATTTTACTTGGTCGATATAGAAATTAACAGTGGTCTGATACTGAAAGTATGTTTTAATAAATCACTGTGCAAAATAGCCATCTATTTTAAACAATTTAATACAAAATGCATTATTTAAATTAAAGTAAAATTAAGTATGGTTGCGTATAACTGAGAACATTGTACAGACTTTATTATTTTAGATGAACTGCACGCATTTAAAAAAAATGCCCCTTATTTCAGGGACAGAGTGCAATAGCTAAAGCTTAGGTGGATTTCCTGCTCAAATTAGCATGGAGTCATCAGCACTCATGTTTTGTTTACAGCCCTGAGCCTGGGGTGAAAATTCCACACTGCAGTAGCGGTGATGAGTCTATCCATCTTCTTGGTTCTTTCGGTAAAGTCACGTAGAAGGTAAGTAATAAAATAATAAAAATAAAACATAATAAAATAATTCTCACGACGTTTCGGCCACAACGCAAGCAGCCGTCCTCAGGTGAAAACCATGTCTGTCGAGGCGACAGCGTCTGAATGAAACAGCACCGTGCTTGGAGCATATATTTAAGCTGGGTTGGAAGGGGGGAAAGGGCGCCTTGGCAAAATAATTTGCATATCAAGAGGAATTTAGCATGGGAAATGCAGGTATGTGATTAGTACTACTTATGCCCGTGCATTATGCAGGATTAGCAGCATCAAATGGAGGGGATAGGGGTAGCATTAATAAAGGGAAGGAGTGTTAATAGTATGTAGCTGCAGGACAACCACTAATGTGAAGTGGTCCCCATGAGGTGGTACTTAATTGATCAACTGCAGATAAATTGTTGGCCTAGTCAACCCCCCCCCCAACCAGGATTATAACTTGCAACATTCCAATTGCGAGCCACGTTCGGTGTAGCTAGCTGTATAACTGACTGTCAAACCAAGCTGTATGTATGTATGTTGAACTTCTTCCGGACCATAAGTAGCCAACAAACTAAACACAAAGTAGCCAACAAACTAAACACATCTCTGACTGTATTGTGGGTCCTGGTCATTCATAGGATTACCACTTACTTTTCAATATAGTGTTACACATCAACTCACAGAGACATGAAGGGCTAGGCCAAACTCGGAGTGCAAATTGAGCTGTACGTACGAATGTACGTTGCACTTTTTGTTGCACCGGACGCAGCCAACCATGCTCATCGGAGGTGTGGGGGAGGAACAACAAACACAAAAAGCAGTTCTGAACAAATTAGTTTCCAATCTTGATAACTCCCGTGGCTTCCTAATATTGGAAGGAAGAGCATTCCAAGATAGCCGCAAAGGCACATCTGAACGTGCACGATGCAGTGATCGTCTTTGTACGATGACTTGCCAAAAATCCGCTGTGAGGATGACCGGAGTGCACGTGGTGGTTTATGCTCCTTGACGAGATGAGCAAGGTATTGTGGTTCGTTTGTGGAAAGCACTTTGTGTGTAATGAGTGCAACCTGATAATGCATTTTCACTCTCACGCAGGGCGGCTCAGTTAGACGCTACACGCAGCACTTGTTTGTGTGGGTGGCTGCCTCAGGAAACAAATAACCTACAATACACAACATCTTAGCACCGTTTATATTCTCACTAGTCTTTTGCCCGTCCAAGGGCGGGTGGATTGCATTAAATCTGAAACTTGCAAGCGAAAAGCAGACCACGACGTGATATTCATTGCATTAATGCGTGCGCAATTTGTAAGGGCGCGGTGACACAGACCTATTTCATTTTAAGGCTATAATCCCTTGTTCATCTTGACGTCCTTTCTACTTTGATGTCTCAACAGCGTGACGTGAGGGTTCTGCCTTTGTAGTGAGGGTTGTAAGTTGACGCCGAGGAGGGGGGAGAAGGCGCCTCGGCCCCCCATGTGGAGTGACGTCAGCCGCTAATTATTATTAATGGTGGGGGGGTCCATTTTGAGGACGTCACCTGTTCATGATTATTAATGAGGGGGGTTGGTCGACGTGGAGCGACGTCACGAGCGTTAATGACAGACATTCCTGGGTGATTATTGTAGGTATATGAACTGCAGAGGTAAGCACACAAACTCAAATCAGGCAGGTGGTGAAGGAATCCAATTCCTAATTTATATATTTCTCATTTTAAAAGAGGCACCATACATATATTGAGAAAATGCTGCTGCATCATAGGTAAGAAGGTGCCATCCATTTAGTACGTACACATGGAGGGGGGATGGGGGGTTAACCCAAATGCGTGCGCTTGCGTATGGGGGGTCTACTGACAATGTACGTACGCATAGGAAACGGGGGGGGGGGGGTGGGGTGAAGCCTCGATAATAATGATTTGTCTACATTGGCCTTCAAATGAGTTAGATCAGGGGTCCTCAAACTACGGCCCGCGGGCCACATGCGGCCCACCGAGGACATTTATCCGGCCCATGGTCACTAATTGGGCTGCACTTGTGAGCACTGATTGGGCTGCGCTGGTGAGCACTAATTGGGCTGCGCTGGTCAGCACTCATTGGGCTGCGGTGGTGAGCACTGATTGGGCTGCGGTGGCGAGCACTGATTTGGCTGCGCTGGTGAGCACTGATTGAGCTGCGGCGGTGGGCACTGATTGAGCTGCGGCGGTGAATGGTTCAATGGGCCAATTGACTGGACTTGCCCCCCAGGCCTAAGGCTGCCAGCCCTCCCCTGGCTGCGTTTGACTGGCTCTCCTTCCCTCAGCTCCCTCACTTGCCCCTCGGCTCCACTCCCAGTGATATTCCTGTGTGCTGAGTAAATGATAGAGGGGTAATAACAGAGTGATCTCTGATCTCTGGAGGGGCTGCCTGCTGTTTTCCCGTGCTGGTCAGTGACAGACAGCCGAGGAGTAGGAACCCCAATTTAAATGACAGTAAGTGCATTTATATTCTGATTGCTATTCAGTTGTATGAGGTTATATGTTGTATGTTGTGTAAGCCCCGGTTCATACTGTTGCGATCTCTGAGCAGTGCGAGTTCAGCCATATGCTTGTATGGCTGAACTTGCATTAGATTCGGAAGAAAAAAGGCACATGTGCCTTCTTTTTTCCTGCAGTGGAATCGGATCGCATGGGTCTTCTCCCCCATGCGATCAGATTCCTATGCGAGTTCGCAGATCGCACTGCGATCTGTGAACAAAACTGCAGGTGTAATTAACTTTTTAATGGCACCCGCACCAGTGTGAGCCTGGGGTAAAAGCGGAGTTCCCCCAATCAGACTGCATTGATGGGCAGTGCAGTCTGTATGTCTCTGTGTGGGCAAAGTTATTGCTGGTATATTGTTTTTGTAGCGCTGTATATATATTGGAATTTTACTAATAGCAATTTGACTCCCTAGGAAACAATGATGTCAAGAAAGAGAAAAATTGACTCGGAGTGTAGGATATTCAAAGAACAGTGGACTTATGATTACTTTTTCATGCAGTACAAGGAAAGAGCTGTGTGTCTGATATGCCAGAATATAGTGTCTGTGTTCAAAGAATACAATTTACGTCGACACTATGAAACTCAACATAAAGATAAATATGATTGTTTGGTCGGAGAAGTGAGAAAAGATAAAATATTAAAACTGAAAAATACATTAACAACTCAGCAAAATACTTTTGTGAAGCAGAAGCAGCTAAATATTTAATCACTGCGAGCAGGTTTTCAAGTTGCCAAGCTAATAGCGTGCACTGGCAGACCATTCGTGGAGGGAGAATTTGTTAAAGAATGCCTTCTTTCTGTTGCCAAAGAGATGTGTCCAGAGAAGGCCGATTTATTTAGTACAGTGAGTCTTTCAGGACCTACAATTACACGGAGGATTGAAGAAATGGGAGACAATTTGCATCACCATTTGCAAAACTCCACAATAAAACTTTCCTATTTTTCCTTGGCACTCGACGAAAGCAATGATGTTCGTGATTCTGCACAACTTCTAATTTGTATTCGTGGGACAAATGACTATTTCGAAGTCACAGAAGAGCTTGCTGCACTGCAAAGCATCAAAGGAACAACTACAGGAGAGGATATCTATGAAAAGGTTTGCCAAACTGTGAATGGTTTGGAGCTGAACTGGGCTAAACTAGCCAGTGTGACAACTGATAGTGCTCCTAGCATGGTGGGGTCTAAGAAAGGAGTAATTGCTCGCATTAACCAAGAGATGGACAAACATAACCATTCTCATCCAATAGCCATACACTGCCTCATCCACCAACAGGCGCTGTGTAGTAAATCACTGAAGTGGGACTCTGTTAACTTCATTAGAGCTCATGCACTCAACCACAATTTCAGGAATTTCTGTCTGAGCTAAATGTTGACTATGAAGATGTTCTGTACCACACAGAAGTCCGTTGGCTGAGTCGAGGGAGAGTTTTGAAACGTTTCTATGACTTACTTCCACAGATTACAGCTTTTATGCTTTCAAAAAACAAAGAAGTACCAGAGCTCAATGATGCAGAATGGAAATGGCACCTTGCCTTTCTGACAGATGTAACAGAGCTACTCAACAGTTTCAATGTGCAACTTCAAGGAAAGGGGAAGCTCATCTGTGATATGCAATCACATGTCAAAGCATTTGAAGTAAAATTAGGCCTCCTCATCAAACAAGTGAAGGAGGAAAACTTCTGCCATCTCCCCACAACTCAAAATCTGTTAGCGGAAAAACCATTGGTTGCATTCCCAAACAAAACATGTGTCGATTCACTGGAAAAATTGCAAAAGGAGTTCCAATTTAGATTTAAAGAGCTTCATCTCCATGAACAGGACATACAGCTTTTCCGTAACCCATTTTCTATTGACATTGAAAATGTGGATACAATTTACCAAATGGAACTGGCTGAACTGCAGAATTGTGACTCTCTGAAAGACGCATTCAAGTCAAGCAGCCTTCATAATTTCTATGCATCTCTCCCCTCTGAGACATATCCTCATCTCAGGAACCATGCACTCAAAATGGCAACCATCTTTGGCAGCACTTATGTCTGTGAACAGACTTTTTCCAGAATGAAACATTTGAAATCTACAACCATATCTAGACTAACGGATGCACACTTGCATCACTTGTTACGACTAGCAGTGACAAATATGGAACCGGACATTGACCATCTTATTAGCCAAAAGCAGGCCCATAGTTCCCATTGAAATACTGGCAAGTTTGTTGATTTAACTTTACTTGTTCTTCATTTTAAATATTGTATTTGTTCCCGTTTTGTTTCTTCACTTCAAAATAAGATATATGCAGTGTGCATAGGAATTTGTTCATAGTTTTTTTTAACTATAGTCCGGCCCTCCAACGGTCTGAGGGACAGTGAACTGGCCCCCTGTTTAAAAAGTTTGAGGACCCCTGAGTTAGATAGTCCGTCGGTGGTCTATCTGTTTGTTTAAACACGTTAATATTATTAATCCTAAATCGTTCTGCGTGGATTCGGCCGTTCTGTAGGATTCGGGGGGGTGGGGGGGGCGTCAAGCGTACGTACGCAGTTTGGGGGAGTGGTGTAAAAAGTCCGCGTGCGTACAGGGAGGGGGGAGGGGTCAAGTTTTGACAGATTTTTGCGTACCTACTCAATGGATGGCGCCTAACTATACATAAATCGCACCATAACTTTGAATTTTAAACATGACTAGCAGAAGTACCCGGCGTTGCCCAGGTGAAAAATATATTTCTTAATAACCTTACATATATACACAGATGAAATAAATAAATAAAGTTGAATAACACTAAATCGATCATTAAACCACTTTAAAGGTGACGGATAAAAAAACTGACATGCCTATTCCAATCACGGGGCACGGGACATGCCTCCCGGCAAATCCCACGCAAGCGAGCGTACACAGACGGACAGACAATTTTTGAGTACGACGTTTCGCTGGTAATTGCATCCAGCATCAGCGAAACGTCGTACTCTGAAATGGTAATTGTTGTGGTTTCACGCTTCAACACACCGGTGGGCTAAAGCAGTGAACTATTAGTCTTTTATCAACGTGACACTTTTTTACTGATTGGCCGTGTCGGGTGGTGGAGGGTTACAACACATTAATAAATAAGGCGATCTAAAGCCAATAACGTTGTTTATGAATAATGGTCACGAAAGCCTACGTGTTACAAATTGACTCACTTTACTTAATAACCAGGCTACAGTCTACATTATAGACTGCCAGTACACCCACCCAGCTTAATAACCAGGCTACAGTCTACATTATAGACTGCCAGTACGCTCACCCAGCATAATGACTATTTGTACAGTCAACATTTAAAGAATCGATTCTTGGCGCGTCGGGTTTAAAAGTAATTACACAGTTGTTTTTTCATTGGTATGTAATGTTTGAAAGTTTTCAGAAGATTTTAAATGTATTTTCCCCCCGGGCAACGCTGGGTATATCGAGTTTATACCACAAAGTCGTCGCTTGACACGGGTGGGGTGTCGAGGCCTAGTACCGTGCAGAGCCTCCGGCCTCGCCTAGATTGCCCACTCGGCTGAGGCAGGGTACTGGGGCCGTTACCCCCCCCCCCCCCCGCGCTCCAATAATACTGTCTAATCGCTATAATTTTATTATCTACCGACCCTATAATAGTAATTGCACACATTGGGGTGGGGGGGGAGTGAAGAGGACGTGAAACTTTGATGAATTTACCTCAGAGTCGCGTATTAATGTGTGCGCATATTTTTAACGGGAATTAAAAATGGCGTCCACCCCGGAGCGAATGCATCGCTACCCGTTGCCAGGAGCAACCACCGTGTTCCGCGCCGGTCGTCCAATGAAACTGCGTATGGTCCGGCGACACGCAGACAGACAGACACACACACAGACAGACAGACAGATTTGCGATTTTATATATATAGACTAGCAGAAGTACCCGGCGTTGCCCGGGTGAAAAATATATTTCTTAATAACCTTACATATATACACAGATGGGCTGCTACCCCTGCCCCCCCCCAGCCACGATCTCCTCGGCCGCTGTGCAGTAAAATGTACGGCCTATAGTGTGGTGGGGTGTCGAGGCCTAGTACCGTGCAGAGCCTCTGGCCTCGCCTAAATTGCCCACCCGGCAGAGGCTGGGTACTGGGGCCGTTACCCCCCCCCCCCCCCCGCGCTACAATAATACTGTCTAATCGCTATAATTTTATTATCTACCGACCCTATAATAGTAATTGCACACATTGGGGTGGGGGGGGAGTGAAGAGGACGTGAAACTTTGATGAATTTACCTCAGAGTCGCGTGTTAATGCGTGCGCATATTTTTAACGGGAATTAAAAATGGCGTCCACCCCGCAGCGAATGCGTCGCTACCCGTTGCCAGGGGCAACCGCCGTGGAAAACCAAACGGACCAATCGTGTCTCGCAAATCCCTCACATTTCGTCCAATGAAACTGCGTATGGTCCGGCGACACACAGACAGACAGACACACAGACAGACAGACAGATTTGCGATTTTATATATATAGATTCAAACCTGTTATTTTAGTACTTTAATCAAACCACCTGGAAATTGCATTATTAATCAACAATTTGTATCTTATTAAAACTTCCTCATATTTGCTTGCGTATAATCTCCCTTGGTTTAATTTATTTTGGGAATACATATGCAAGCCCTTCATTAAATATTCTGATAACATGAAAGTAATTGTTTTTTTATTACTCTATTTGCATAGGATCGAGATAGGGATCACAATATATGTCAAACAAGGGACTGTGTTGACAGATTGATACCATTATACCAAAGCACATGCAATGGTACTCGGCGTTAATATAATATCCGTTAGTACCAATCACAGGTATGGTCCATTCACGTTATGTGTGAATCTGCATACATTTAATTCTCAAAACAATTTGACCGTATTTGTATATTTCCAGATAACGTCATGGGTACTAACAGAAAGACTCAGAATAACTGGATTTTTTTTTCTATATATGGGA
Organism: Lampetra planeri; assembly: GCF_965212315.1. Classification (NCBI taxonomy): domain Eukaryota; kingdom Metazoa; phylum Chordata; class Hyperoartia; order Petromyzontiformes; family Petromyzontidae; genus Lampetra; species Lampetra planeri. The sequence goes on from NC_136120.1 coordinate 5,862,582, forward strand.
TATTAAACATATTTCAAAGCAAGGGTTCACACCGTGGTCAACATGTTTTAAACTGGATTTAATGCTGCAATTTGTTGCAGAGTTATGAGGGTAGCCTATAATCTGCTTATGGCCTCAAACCAGACTACAGGCCATTATGTGCCATAGCCTCGTGGGAAGTTTTTTTTTCTCCCCCGAATCGCCCCAGGCTAATTCTTCATCCAAGCAAGTATTTAACATCCGCATGCACACAGGCAACAGATAAGGGTTTATTTCCTCGCCAGTTTGCAGACCCTGTGACATGCCACAAGCTGTGGGAAATCATTCTACAGTCCCAATGTATGTTCCCCACCTGCAAAGAGTGGCGATAACAAAAAAAATAACCATCTTGATTCGCTGTGTATGTGTCTGTGCATTGTTTTTTTGGCAGCTACAATAAGGTAATTTGGTTAATGGGATGGCTAAAATATACGTTTAGATATTTTTTTATCGTGGAGGATTCATTTCGTTACTTGCATTCTCCACAATGGTGCTCATGGCAAATTTGTGTTATGGATTAAATATAGCATTCAGGAACACTTTAATATAATTCCCTGCACATCTGATTAGCGTGGTTGGCTACGTACGGTGCGAAAAAAGTTCAACACACATACATTAATTCTAATCAATTGCTACCATGACCGAATTGGTTTGGAATAGCAAAAGGGTAGATCCAATAGGTGTACTTACTGGAGGATATATTCATCCGCAGAATACATCTCCATATATATAAAAGTCAAAGTTGTGATTATGTGTGTCTGTTCAACATTTTAGCGTACTTCCTGACATACAGCAAACTGGAAATTTGTCATGTGGGTACTTTCCAGACTGTACACCATGCAAAAATTATCAAAATACACTTGTTTTGGGGGGGGGGGAGCTCAATAATGCATCTATTTTTTTGCACGGCAAATGAGCTGTGACGTCAAATATGTCATGTAACCCGCGCATGTGGAAGCGTAACGCATTGTAATGTATTGGTTAGCGCGCTGCGCTACGAACCCGGCGACACGAGTTCGATTCCGGCTCACGGTCACCACCGGTGACGATTATTTGAATCGGTCCTGGGCCTCCTCTCGGTCGACTCAGCCTCAAACGAGTAACTGCTGTGGTGTGTGAACATCGCCACTGGGGAGACAAAGGCGGCCGGGCGTGGTGGATCCAAGTCCCGGGCAAAGCCGGGTAGTCCAGCTAGTATTATATATCAACAACTCATTGTGTCTCTATTCATTTCATATTGAGCCAGAATCTATCTTAATTTTGTACGTATGCTTTCATGACCAATGTGATTAATAAAAAGCGAGCAAAATGTTAACAACTTTACACGACGTTGCGTTGGAGATTGTATCCAGCATCATCAGGTGTTAACAAAAGCTCAGGTTTTACTGAGCTCGCTGCTTCAACATTATGGTTTGTTGAAAACGCAAAACTATTGGCATATTTTCCATGTGCATATTTGTCCAACTTGATTTTTTTTCTTTCGTCGTGCGGTGGAGGGTTATATATATATATATAAATAGTGACATTATACCTGCATAATCTCACCAAAAAGAAACAATAATTTATAAGAATATTCTTTATCCATGGTCTGGTCATTTGCCAAGCAAAGGGTCACATGACAAGATAAACTAAGGCTAGAAAATAACCACTGTATGTCTAAATGACATATCCTTAAATAATTAATGTTAGGATTACGCAATGCAATAAATATTAAATGTACACCTTGCTGCAGGGCCTTTCGACATGGTCAGCAATTATACATACATGTGGGAAGACTACTTATACAAATATGTTTCTCACACCTAACATAGTGTTTTCTATTCTGGTGCATCGGGCATATTACTTTTCAGATGTAAAATTGGTTAGAGAGCACAAATCCTATATATTTAATAATATAGTTGCATGGACTAATTACAATATTAACAGGATACATTCTCTTTCTTGATGATTGAGGTGCATGAAATAAACCTCAATCATCTATTCCAAAAGGGTGATGAAACGACTGGAATTGCAGACATATCGGCCTCTTGTCACATGCATATAAATAGAGATCCGTTTGAAACACAAACATGCAAATCCTAGAGGGGAACTAAACACATGAACAGGCCAGGTTTAGAAAAGGGTTTTCTAGAATGGATTACATAAGCTATTAAACTATTTTAAACTGTTTATTTTACCAGGTAAGGCCTATAGAGCTTAATTCTAGATTTTAAGCTTTCGTGACTGCAAGGAATCATATTCTTAGGTTTTTTCGGTAAAGTCACGTAGGTAAAACATCAAAATTAATGAAAATAAAATAAAATAAGACAAAAAATCACGACGTTTCGGAGGCAACACAAGTCTCCGTCATCAGGTGGGACCGTCACAGCCGAATTAGCTGCATCAAGTGAGGCAATGATTCAAGATGTAATCCCTTATAAGCAAGTTGAAGGGGGGAGGAGAGGGGGGGGAGCTCATCAGAATGTTAGTACAACTCATCGGGAGGGGGGGGGGCGGGGCCAAAAAATTGAACGACGGCTTGGACGCGGTTGCTGCTGCACACGCCAACACAATGGACAGAGAGGGGGAGGGGAGGTCTGATACACATGATAGACAAAAGAACGAAAATGCCCATGTTTATACCAATGCTGGCTGAACAATGAAGAGGGTACTGTTAAAAAACAACTGGGGATGTTAACACTCGGTAAAGTAAAGTAAAATAGTGCCTGTCAGATAAGATGGTCGAAAAAGTGTAATTAAGCCTTTTTTGCGTGGTTGATAACATCTTTCCAATGATTACTAAGTTTGTACCCATCATCACGGTTGAAATTATGTCTGTGTTTGTATATTTGTATGGCTTCGTGTACAAACCTTTGATGGTAGCCGGGAGGTTTGCAGAGAACCTTGGTCTCGGAAAAGACAATTTCATGAGAGCCCACCGAGTTGTAGCAATGATCGGCAACGGCAGAAGAATAAGTTCTGCCGTGTTTCAGATCTGACTTGTGCTCGCGGACACGATCAGAAACATGACGTTTCGTTTCTCCAATGTAGCAATTACCACAAATGCAACTCAATTTGCAGACTCCAGGATACTGTAAGTCAGGAACGACATCCTTCACAGATGGAATCAGATCACGGATTTTATGCACTGTACTGAATCGGACTTGGATCTTATGTTTGTTTAGAATTTTGGAGATCTTTTTGGTCACGCCTGCTATGTATGGTAACGTGATGGTTTTGGTCGGAGTTTCATGTGGCTGTTTCTGTGTGGTGGGAGAGACAGCTTGGCGGATAGTACGGTCAGAGTATCCGTTCATCCTGAGGGCCCGATGTACATGTCTTAATTCACCGGTCAGGTGGTGTTTGTCAGAAATGCCATGGGCTCTGTGGTATAGCGTTTTGATGAGAGCATTCTTTTGAGATGGGTGGTGGTGGGAATCCGGTTTCAAGTAGGAATCTGTGTGGGTGGCTTTCCTGTAGACAGAATGTCCCAAGGATCCGTCAGGCCTCCTCTCAAACAAAATATCCAAGAATGGTAGTTTACCGTCTTTCTCCACTTCCATGGTGAATCTGATGGATGGGTGTCTAGAATTGATGTGGTCCAAGAAGTGGTTCAATGCTGGGAGGCCATGTGGCCAGATGACGAAAGTGTCATCCACATACCTCTTCCACAGGGAAGGACGCAGGGTGGATGTCTGGATGGCGTCTGATTCAAACTTTTCCATGAACATGTTGGCTATAACTGGTGACAAAGGGGAGCCCATAGGGGTACCCTCATTCTGTTTGTAGAAGGTGCCATTCCAGGTAAAATAGGTGTTGGTGAGGCAATGCCTAACCAGCGCAGGTGCATCAGATTTCAATCCATGTTGGACTAAGTCCTCAATTATTGTTAGGGTGTCAGGTACTGGGACTTTGGTAAACAAAGATACTATATCAAAGCTGACGAGGATGTCATCAGGAGATAGTACCATGTCCTTAACCATAGAGACTATTTGGGTTGAGTTGAGTACTGCCGAAGAGGTCTTGCCTGTGAAAGGGAGCAGAGTATCTGATAGAAAACGGGCTAGTTTGTACGTAGGAGAGTTTATCGTCGACACAATGGGTCGTAGCGGGGTGCCTTCCTTATGGATTTTGGGAAGACCATAGAGTCTGGGAGGTCTTGCCGCTGATGGTTTTAGAGAGGGACGTTTGCTTGGTTCGATTATGGAAGTCGAACTCGTGATGATACTGTTGGTTTTCGTCGTTAGGCTTTTAGTGGGATCGTTTTTAATTTTGGAGTAACTCCCATCATTAAGAAGGTCCAGGATTTTGTTGTTGTATGAATCTTTATCCATGATGACCGTGGCATTGCCCTTGTCTGCCGAGAGGATGACTATATCATCTCTCTTTTTTAGGTCCGCGAGTTCAGAGCGTTCGTTTTTGCTGATGTTACTAGTGGGTTTCTTAGCATTCTTAAGAATAGTAGCTATTTCAGCTCTTGCTACATCCGCATGGATGTGTACTATGCCTCTGAGGGCTACATCAATCTGAGAAATCATATCCTCTACTGGTATATATTTAGGGGTGACGGCGAAATTTAGTCCTTTGGCCAGTACCGTTTTTAGAGTGTCAGAAATCGGGATGTTACTCTGATTAATCACGGTCTTGTTAACATCCAGCTTTGCGATGTGTGGCTCTGGTTTCTTCTTAGATAGGAGGTTGAATTTAGAAATCAGGTTAGCTTTGCATTTGGCTGACATTTAGTCAGCAGAAGCAGAAGTCATGTTATCAACGTGGTTCCAATCAGAAGGTGACATTTTTTGTGTTAACATTAAATGTGTTTGTAAGAAAGTCTTGTCTAAATTATCGAGTTCAGATCGGAGTAACCTTATTCTCTCCGAGATTAGTGATAGGCTAGCTTTAAATAAGATCTGTTTGGAGTTCGGTGAGGACACAGCAGCGGATGTGAGTGTGAAAGCGATGGGTATTACCTTGTTATCTCGGCATCTCTTGAGGAAGGCCAGCGTCTCGAGAAGCTGTGACTTTTTTTTCAGAAGCGAACTGACCTCAAATTATATCTCAACGAAGTGGCTTATAATGTGGAAATGTATATCAGCCAAAGACTGTACTCTCAACGCATGTTTTAAAATGTGCAGGGAAAAACCGGTAGACTCAGAGAGATATCCACACGACCACAAGGAGAACATGCAACATCCAAATATACAGGCGTCAGGGTCGGGATGAAACCCACAAACTCCTGTATACCAGGCAAGGTAGTTAACATCTCACCACGGCGCCTTATTGGGAAACATAGACTAAATTTGAATGAATAAAGGAACAAGATACGTATTAGAAGGGGAGTCAGACAAGGAGACACTCAGCTACGTTATCCACATCAACGTTAGAAGATATTCTCCAAACGTTGAATTGGAAAAGAAAAGAAAAAATGATAATCATCAGAGATTTTCTGATTACATTCCCATTATGAACGACAGGGAATGATTTAAGAACTCGGTAAAAATTAGCAAAGTTAGGCTCCAAATTAAAATGAGCAGAACAAATGTGACCGACAAGTTAGCTAAATGACTGAAAATGTCTGTTGGAGGAACACAGCTGAGCAACATCTCAGTTGTAGGGAACAAAAAATATTTTACGGAAGGAATGCTGCTGCCTCACCAACAATAAGGCAATACAAACTCCTTGCTATTTTTCATACAGTTAATCTCAAGGAGCAAATTCTTCCTTCAGTTTCCAGCTGGTATTTTGTAGTTGCGTAAGTAATTGTAGATTTGTAGATCTGTATTGTGCACATAAATCGCTTGAGGATATAATGTTAACCCACTGATATACACTGGTGGCAACACACACGAATTAACCGATTACAAAAATACAATATTAATTTTGGCAAGTGACAACTTTGAATTTGGGAAACGATATTGGTCTACACAATGCTATCCTGTTGATAAATTATTTCATGAGACCTTAAACGTGACTTTATCACTGCAAAACTGATATGCCTATATATTAAAAAAAACTGTCTTTTGCTGAAAAATGCACAACCACTAATCGACTTGGACATCTATTCCAATAATCAAGTCACAGTGTCCCCCTGTTCAAAGAGGCTAAGGGGTAGAATTCATGATTATCGGCAGCCCTGAGTCAGTGGTGGACTTTATGTATTCCTATGGTGGGGGCCAGTCTATCCATAGTATTATCGCCATGGTTACAAAATGGAATATATAATGTTTGTGTTCTAGTTCTGCTATATTCATACCTCTAAGCGACTTGTCAAAAACCAGTGTTTGGTAGGATGGTAGATACGGTTAACTCTCAGTTATCCAGGTTGTGGGTTAACTCTGCTCGCAAAAAAAATGGTATGTTAATGTGCATGCTGGTTTAATCACGAGCTGCTTCTCAGCCGTTTGATGATGGTCAGTGACCGGGTGCCCTCATAACCAAAAAAACATGTTGGCATGTAATCTGATTGCTATATAAAAACAGACGTCTTCTACATCTTCACACCTGCTATGCATAGATAAACAATGCAATTGTTTTAAAACAACGATGTACGTATGTTTTGTGCTTTTTACAGGTCAACCCTCCCACTAATTAATTTACCTGTAATAATTATTCCAGGTAAATTAATAATCAACACTTGAATCTATTTGGCATATGTCTTTAAATTCCCTCATGAGAAGCAGTAGATTATGCAATGACAATGAACTTTAATAACAGAAAATGAATAAGTAATTATGCAAAGCAAATAAAATAAGCAATTAACACAATCTATGAAATTACATGACATATACTTGTACATTGTATTATGTACTTATTTACATAATTATTTTCACACACATCCATATGCTACACAGTGGTAAATGGATCAGTTAATAGTGCACCTTGCGGCTCTGCTATATTGTGTCACCAAAGGGCCCCAGGGCTATGGCGCTTGGCTAACTCCAGCTCAGGTCACAAGCACTCAAATTGGGATTCAGCGATATCATTAACTACTGTGTTGGCAAAATTAGCACTTCATCGACTGTTTAATGCAGAAAAGGCGTTTGTACTCATCTTGAAATGTGCCATACGTGTGTGATCATAACACAACGGAAGCTAACATCCAAATATGTGCCAAAATATAATGAATGCTGTAGGTGGCAAATCTTGCTATGGTTCAACATGGGATTGTACACATTGCGTCTCTTCAGTACAGTGGTAGAGTGTAATTTTCTATTTTTCTATTTTTTTTATTTTACCAGGTAAGACCCACTGAGCTATATAGCTCTTTATTCAGAGGTGATCTGGCCACAAATAACAACTCAACAAAGTGGCTTATAACGCGGAAATGTATAGCAAGCAAATACTCTAAACGCATGTTGATTCTAAATTAGAAGGAAAACCCCGGAGGACCCGGAGAAAACTATACACGACCACGAAAGAGAGACATGCAAACTCCAAATATACAGGTGTCAAGGTCGGGATCGAACCCACAACCTCCAGAATGTATTCGGATGACGATAGTATCCTGTCATGTATGTGTAATAATCCTTCAGAAGACGGCTTCGGAATCAGTCCTTTTATTTCCCCTCCACAATACACTTTGCTCACTCACTCTCCGTTGCTGGCAGACAACGGAGAGAGGACAGACTACGCACTAAGTCCCCACCGCGCACGTGGCAACCCGAGCCCCCGTCCGCGCGTGACCCTGCTTTTGTCAGTTTCAGTCTGCTCCCGATCGTTCTCTCTCACTCGCTCTTAATACCTTCGTCACGTGGTTCCCCCAGCCAATCGTTCATGGACAGCTTCGACCATTCTCGATGGTTCCCTGTCAATCCCGGGACCACGCCCCTCATCCGGCTCCCCATTAGCTGGGGCCCCGAATGGCTAGGCCAATCACTCCTGATGACCTGTCGTGATGACGCATGGGCCATGGTCCCTATCTCAACCCTTATTGGCTACAAGCAGGACCGGCAAGCCAATCCCCACGTGAACCCTCTATGGCTGTTATTACATCACTCCCCCCCCGGTGAAAAAATGTAGCCATCTCGGCTGGGAAAAGGGTGAAGAACCAATTCCGCACCATCTTATTAGGGCACCAAGGTGCGTTTAACAATTTGAGGGTGAACCGGCGTTCCCGCGCCTAACAACATGTAAAACAGTCACCCATAATAATTATAAAAAAAAAATCACAACATACATTAGGGTGCCCCTGCAGCGCGGTAACGACAGGGAATCAGCGAACGATCAAACGTTAACGAAACGGAAGAGATTTCGACCGCGTACGCGACGCGGGACCCTCTCCGCTCCCAGCGCAAGGTCGCTTTGCTTCCGGATGGACAGGAGGTGGCAGGCTCGAAGAAGAAGTCGGTTGTTGGTGCTTGGTCACGTCCAGGGCGGGCCCCGTTGGAGGGGGGGCAGCGGGGGCTTCCTCAGCCCTCAGAACCTGTTCATCTGCAGGAGGCACAACACAGGCCCCCCTGGGATCAACGGGCGTGTCAAGCGGCGCAGTCGGCCCAGCAGAACCCGGCAGGTCAGCTATTGGGGATGAAGGACCGACATGCGCGTCAACATAGAGTTTAAGTCGCAAGGAATGAACATACCACCGACGTTTGCCGTATTGAACGCGGATACTTTGCGAGTTCCGAACATCTACGAGCGTCACAGGCCTCCGCCATGGCCTGTGCAGTTTAGGGGATGTGCCCGCCGGTACCTGGGGGCAGTGGAGCCACGCCAGGTCTCCCACTGACCAAGGCATGCGAGTATGCGATCGACGCGCGTACCGTTCGTTCCTTGCCTGAGCACGGGCCGTCGCACACCGGGCAGCCTCTCGCGCTTCCGTTACTCGTTCAAGCGAGTCACGCACGTGGTCAGGCAGGGAGCAGGATGGTTGTTTACTCGGCGTACCCAGTTGCACATCGATGGGTGGAACATTTTCACGGCCATACATAAAAAAAAACGGTGAGTATCCCGTGGACGTGTGCGGAACCATGCGGTATGCCGCCAAGACGCCTGGTATGTGCAAGTCCCAATCGGTTTGCTTTTCACTGACCGTGTGACAAAGCATAGCGGAAAGGGTACGGTTGAATCGTTCCACCATACCATCTGTTTGTGGATGGTATGGGGAGGTGCGAACTTTCTTTGTACCTAGCGCGTCACAAACTTCCCTATGCAATTTAGAGGAGAAATTCCGGCCTTGATCTGTGAGCAGCCTTTCAGGTGCCCCCTTGTCCATGACATACCCGTTCAAGAAAGCATCGGTGATGGACGCTGCCGTTTGGTCGGGCAGAGGCCAGGCCATCGGCCATCGAGAAAAATATTCCACCCCGACCAGAAGGTATTTATTGCCCCTAGCCGACGGGGGAAACGGCCCCAGAATGTCGAGAGCCACTAATTCGTTGATTCGGGACACTTCAATGGAACGCAACGGTGGTACATAGTGGTTCCGAAGCGGCTTCCTTTTCGCACAGTCATGGCACGAGCGGACAAAATCATTGATGTCCGCCGTCATACCGGCCCAGAAAAAATCCTTTTGCATCGCGGCCAGTCTTTTGGACGCCGAGGTGCATCAACTTATCAGCGTGCAGAGCACGGAGCAGGTCGTAGCGAAGCGAAGTAGGCACCACCAAGCGTGGTCGGTCTGACACCCCGTCGGTACACATTAGCAATCCCGACTTACCCCGGAACATCTGCCACTTCCAGCCCGCCAATTGCGATTTCTGTTTCCCAACCAATTTACGTAGCGGAGACAGCGAGGCATCGGCTTCCTGCTCGCGCAACCAGACCGCGTGCGGCAGCCGTAAGGTATCATCGGTGTCCACCGACACCTGCTGGTCCTCCTCTTTCGCTTTCGCCCCTGCGTCGTCCTCATTCGCTATCGCCCCCATAACCGGGCAGGGCGACGTGGGCGGTGCGGCGCAGCGGTGCGTGCCCGTCAGGCAAGTGCACGGAGGAACGGGCGGCAGCCTTGAGTGCACATCAGCGTTTGCATGACAGGCCCCCTTTCGGTACGTTATATCGAACGAAAATTCCTGTAACGATTCCAACCACCGGGCCAATTGGCCTGACGGCTGATCCAATTTGAGGGAATATTGCAAAGCCGCATGATCAGTGCGGACCAGGAATTTCCGTCCATACAGGTACGGTCGGTACAATCGAACAAAATGGACAATTGCCAAAAGTTCCCGCATTGTCACGCAATATCGCGTTTCCGCAGGGGACAGAACCCTGCTGCCATACGCCACCACCCTCTCAACCCCGTCAATATGTTGCGACAAAACGGCCCCAATGCCGATATCACTAGCATCCGTATCAAGGATGAACGGCTGTGAAAAATCTGGGTAATCCAACGTAGGCGCCGTGGCGAGGTGGTCCCGAAGTGCCATAAAGGAACTTTCTTCCTCCGCCCCCCATTTAAACCTTTGATTTTTGCCAGTCAGAACGTGTAATGGTTTTGCCAACGTCGCAAAGTTCTTAACGAAGCGGCGATAATAGGAAGCGAATCCAATAAACCGCCGAACATCACCCACTGAAGTGGGTGTGGGCCACTCACGTACACACGTCGTTTTCAGAGGGTCAGTGGATACACCGTCCGAACTGACAATATGACCCAGGTAACAGATGGAGTGTTGCAGGAGGTGGCATTTCCTCCGTTTAAACTTAAGGTCAGCCGCACGCATTCTTTGAAAAACTGTCTCAAGGCGTTGGAGATGTTCCTCGAACGTGCGGCTAAAGACAATTATATCGTCTAGATATATGAGGCACGTTTCCCACTGCAGTCCCGCCAACACCAATTCCATGAGCCGCTGAAACGTGGCCGGAGCCGCGTTCAGGCCCATGGGCAACCGATTAAATTCAAAGAGGCCTTGCGGCGTGCGGAATGTCGTTTTGGGTTTTGACTCGTCATCGAGGGGAAGCTGCCAGAAGCCCGAGGACAGGTCAAGGGTGGAAAAGAATTTAGCACCCGATAAAGCATCCAATGAGTCATCCATCCTCGGTAAGGGGTACGCGTCCGCTACCGAGATTTTGTTCAACCGGCGGAAATCAATGCAAAACCTCGTACCACCATCTTTTTTCTTAATCAAAACGACGGGCGCGCCCCAAGGACTATTGGATGGCGAGATAATATCCGCCGCCAGCAATTAATCTACCGCCCCACGCACGTGTTCCCTTTCCGCCGGGCTCATGCGGTGAGGGTGAATACAGACAGGCGGCGACGCACCGGTTTCAATATGGTGCGACAAAAGCGATGTGCGTCCGAGGTCCAAATCATTTCTGCTGAACACATCAGCGTACTGCAGCAACAGCGAACGCAAGGCGTTCCTATGTTCATTTGACAAGGAAGAATTCTCTCTGCATAAATCCGTGATCCAGCGTTCTTGTGAACGATCATGCGGAGGCCCATTCGCGGGCATCCGAGCGCGCGGCGGTTTTTCACAAGAGGCGAAATCGGTAGTGGCGTGAGCCAGCACCGATCCCTCCGGAACAACAACGCGATCAGGTCCCCCATTCAAGACCTGTATGAAAGGTGCCTGACCTGGGCGCACGATCGTTTGTGCCGCCGCCAAAGAAAAAGATTTCGATACGGAATTCGATGGGGATAATAGCACGCCTTTCGCACCCCTTCCCATTTGAAGTGGTTTTCGGTAACGTAGCGGAATGAGCATTTGCGCTCCCAATGGAACCTCCACCGTAGCCGCAACTACAGCAGTAACTGCGTTACCTGTAGGCGCCTTGGCCAGCAGGGAAGGCAGGAACGCCATCCTACGACCCCCCGGCATTTCCAAACAGTCCTGGTCGACCCGTATTCGCAACGGCATCCGGCGCAGGAAATCCGTACCCAACAAGCATGGAACAGCTAGCGAGCGAGAAATTAACACAGGTCCTGCGGCGGTAATATTTCCGATAGCGATGCTCACATCCACCTGTCCGCAGATACCCATGCTCCCCCCATTGGCGGCAACACACGCATCATTAACCTTGCGTATTCTCGACGCAGGAATGGACAACAAATGAAAAATTACATCCGAAATGATGGTAGCCGATGCGCCAGTGTCCACCAAGATACGGACGTCAACGCCGTCGATGGTACCACGTACTGTCGACGAGCCCGACGCCGCAGCCACAATCCTGCGAGCCAATTTCTTCCACTGTGTAGCAGAGTGTAAGAATGAGTGCGAGTGGATGAGTGATGTGACACGACCTGCCGGGTGTCCGATTTGTGCCGACTCGCCCGAGGTTGTTGCAGCTCCGCGGCAGGTAGAGGAGATGGAGGTCCCCTTGGCGGAGGAGGCGACAGCAGAGGTCGGCAGCGGCAGTCACGGGCGAAGTGGCCCCGTCTGCCGCACTTAAAACACGCGGCCGACGTCGGCCGGTGGTCGGACGACCCGGCCCTCGCACGCGGTCGGCCCGTGTAGTCGCCCCACTGGTCGCGCAGCCGCCGGCCCGGAATCCTATGCGGGACAGCAGCAGCCAGCATGTCGTCGTCGCCCGAGTCGTCGGAGCAGTGGACAACCAGTCGCGGAGACCACCCCAGAGGCGGTCCGTCGATCTCGGGTTTCCCCGTCCACGCCGCCATCTGGTCCCACCGCTTGATATTAAACTTAGCGTCCAGGCAGCGCGCCACCCACCGCGATGAAAGCGGTTCATGGCCGCACACTGGTAGAGAGATGTTGAGCTCCTGAGACAACTCCAGCATGCGGGAAAGGATGAGTGGATCCAAATGCTCGGCCGTTGCGTCGGGGTAGGCGGCCATGGCCATCGCCATCAACGCCCCCCGATAGGCCAACGGCGATTCCTCCGGTGCCCGGCGACGCGACATCAATTTTCTGGTGGCCGATGTCGGCGGGTCGTAAAATTCCGCCATCTCTGTGAATGCATCCCGCAGTGTCTTCTTCTTGGACGCCGGGATGGAGCGGAAGACTCCCAGAGACACATCATCGAGCAGCGTAGGTAGCGCTCCCAGCGCTTCTTCCTCCGTCCAGTTGACAGATCTAAAAGCTGACTCGAAGCGCCACGTAAAAGCACTCCAATCGCCCCCGGCGATAAATTATTTTATTTGTGGAAGGCGATATCCGCGGTGGCAGGCGCGTACCGCGGGCGTCTCCGGCCGCCGTTCCCGCTCTCCGCTCGGTGCAGACAAAATGGCGTCCGGTGGCCGCATGGTGGTAGGCGCGCCCAAAATGGCGGCCGACGACTCCGGCGCAGCCGCCCCACCCAAGACGACGGCGTCCTCCCGCGTGGCAGGAGCAATGGCGGGTCCCGCTTCCATAGCAGGACCCCTTCCCGCGGCTTCCAGCTGATCGGCAATCTGGCGACCCACGGCTGGTGAGGACGCCACCGCGGTCACCAGGCTTAGCAAAATTGCGCGCAACGACTCAATCTGCTCCGCCATCAGCCGCCATTCGTCTCTCGGTCCTGCGGTGGTCGCATCCTCCCCCGGTCGACGCTGAGAGGCGTCGAGGCGAGCGTCGTCAGCCAGCGGCACCGGGGCTGTAGCTCCCAACAGCTCATCTTCATCCGTCTCGACCTCTTCCTCCGACAGAGGCACGGGCAGGTTCTTTTTTCTGAGGTGCTTAGACATCTTGACGATCGTCCAAACAGTCTCAGAATTACTTCTGACACCAGTGTAATAATCCTTCAGGAGACGGCTTCGGAATCAGTCCTTTTATTTCCACTCCACAATACACTTTGCTCACTCACTCTCCGTTGCTGGCAGACAACGTAGAGAGGACAGACTACGCACTAAGTCCCCACCGCGCACGTGGCAACCCAAGCCCCCGTCCGCGCGTGACCCTGCTCTTGTCAGTTTCAGTCTGCTCCCGATCGTTCTCTCTCACTCGCTCTTAATACCTTCGTCACGTGGTTCCCCCAGCCAATCGTTCATGGACAGCTTCGACCATTCTCGATGGTTCCCTGTCAATCCCGGGACCACGCCCCTCATCCGGCTCCCCATTAGCTGGGGCCCCGAATGGCTAGGCCAATCACTCCTGATGACCTGTCGTGATGACGCATGGGCATGGTCCCTATCTCAACCCTTATTGGCTACAAGCAGGACCGGCAAGCCAATCCCCACGTGAACCCTCTATGGCTGTTATTACATATGTATGCTTAGTCATCGACTTACGAACCAATTAGTTCCTGAGACCCGTTCGTAAGTCGAACTGTTCATAAGTCGGAACACAATAATGCACCGTATTTAAATGCCCATATGGTCAGTGTCATGAAATTTGTTTCGGTTCAACAAAAGGGAAGCAAAGCTTTATACTTAAGAAGAAATATTGTACATTTGCATTTAATACTGTTAAACAATACTGTATAGTAGATAAAACGTAGAATAAAGTAACATGAATATAAAAAGTTGTATTTTCAATTACCTTGAGTCCTTGTTTGTCGGAAGGGGGGCAATGAGTCACCACAATTGCACACACACGGGGTAAGCATGCACACACACACAGCCACACACACGGGAGCATGTTCACACACACACAAAGACAAAGACACATCCCAACGACAACGATCCCCCGTGTAGCCTTAACAGGCTATTTGGGCAAATGCTGTTAACAAGCAGCGCCAACGAGGGAGTGAGTGGCCAACGCCACTCCCGGTTGCCTTTGTTTCCCCAGTGGCGATGTTTACACACCGCACGAGGTACATATAATCGTCACTAGTATTGGCCGGGAGCAAGACTCAAACTCGAGTCGCCACTTTTGTAGCGAACCGCTACACTACCGGTCCCCACACACTCACTTTCACACACAAAGACAAATAACCCCCGTATATCCTTAACAAACTGTTGTGGCAAGTGTTGTTAGCGAGCACCTATGAAGGCCGGAACGGTACACGAGGGGGTGGGTGGCCAGCACCACGCCCGACCGCCTTTGTTTTCCCAATAGCGATGTTTTTACACACCTCACCAGGTACTCATTTGAGGCTGAGTCGACCTAGCGGAGGCCCAAAACCGGTTCAGATAATCGTCACTGGGTCGCCGCTTTTGTAGCGCAGCGCGCTTAACCCCTGCACTACCGCTCCCCAACCACACTCACTGTCACACACATGCGCGCACACAAACACACACAACACTCCCAACGCGAGGTCGACTCATTACATCTTGCGGAGGAGCGGTCCTCAGGAACAAAACTGTTCAGTTTGCAAGTGCGAGTTCGAATTTTAAGTCAATGTTATTATTTTTGTACGTCATGGAAGCTGGTTCGTAGGTGCGGATTTTCGTAAGTCGAGGACTGCCTGCATTCTGTAACGTATGCATCATTGTAATGTATTTGGATGAGGATCATGTTTCGTTATTATCTGGAATGTTTTGCGTATTGTTTCATCAACCTCTCTGTGTGTTGGTGTAGGGCTCTTAAGATCACTGCAAATGCCCGTCATGCTTTTTTCTTCATAACCTAGCAACAAACTAAAGGAATATAAAAAAAATCAACATTTTAACCTAATTTGCTAAATGTATCATGAGCTAAACGTGTATTGCTTTATTATTATATTAAAACATACCGACGTTCTCCACGAAAAGCAAATCTTCGTCCATTCGTTTTTGCTGATAATTTTGCCAGACGGAGTGGGTGGAGCACCAATGCACACTGACCCCAGCAGCAAATGACCAGTTCGGGGAGAAGCATTCTGCATTGGGCGAGCTCTCACATCACGGGCACTCTCCCCGCCCATCGTCTGAGCTATATAATCAGGCAGCAATACGTCTCACACGTGCACACACTTCATCATCATCATCATCAGCAGCCACTGCTGGACGATAGCCACCTTATGCCATTGCCATCCTTTACGGTTTTGCAATGCCACAATCCATCACCCTCCGGCACACAAGGTGATCTCATCACTCCTGCGTCTGCTGTGGCCATCCTCACATTGGAAAATGTGTGTGTGTGTGTTACGGCTCAGTCCGGCAAAAACAACCCCTTACCTCCTCGTGGTGCCGGACGGGCAACGCTGTCGTGGGCGGTGCTGTGGGGGGAGGGCCAATTCGGATTGACCTTTCCCCTCATGCCGTTAGTGACCACCACAGCGGCCAAATGGGGGCTCTGGACGGGTGCAAGGGGCTGGTAACCCCTCCACCTTCAATTAATTACCACTAAACTACGATGGAAATGTTTTATTAATAGGCTTGTGCCAGAGGCCCCGGGGGGACAGGCGTCTATGACGTCTCTGGCCAAACCCCATTTGGAGGAGCCAGGAGACTGAATCCTTACCCTCGGGGCTCCTCCAGAAGCAACAAAAAACACTACATGTGGCCACATGGAATGTTCGAACGCTCACTGCGGAGGAGAGGCTGCCACTCCTCTGCCGTGAGCTGGACCGGTACCACCTGGATCTCTGTGGTATTCAGGAGGTCCGGCGGACTGGCTCTGGGTCCTGCCACCATGAGGGGTGCACAGTCCTCTTCTCAGGGCAGGAGACTGCCAAACAACAGGGAGTGGCTCTTCTTCTGATCAAAAGAATGAAGGGACCGTGGGAGTGTGGCGGTGAGGTGTGGGAAGCTGTAAGCTCCAGGCTACTTTGGGCTCACTTTCCCATCAACCAGAGGCGACGAGTGGTGGTCGTGCTTATTTATGCCCCCACTGAAGATGAACATCCGTGGAGGGACGCAGGCAAGGCCGATGAGTCAGATGCCTTCTAAGGCCTCCTGTCAAAGGTGCTAGCTAAAGTGGCCCCTCGGGATAGAGTCATCTTGTTGGTTGACTTCAATGCCCAAGTTGGTCATGATGCTGGCACCTGGTCTGGAGTGATTGGAAGGCATGGGCCAGATCAGCTCAATAATAACGGCAGGAGGCTGCTAGATTTTTGTGCAGCCCATGAGCTTGTAATTACCAACACGCTGTTCCGGCATCGGCGCATCCACGCAACATCATGGATGCAGGCCGGGTCCAAGCAAGAACATCTGCTGGACTACATAGTGACAAACAGCGGATGCGGGCCCATGTCCTTGACACCAGGACCTACCATGGAGCTGATCTGCCGACTGACCATCGACTTGTCATCTGTAAGATGCACCTGACATTCTTCCACTCCAGTGGTGGGTGTACACCCAGGACCCCATTCAAACCCTAAGTGGCATGGTCTCAGCTAGCTGATGAAAGTTGCAAGCGAGAATTTAATAATCGCTTGTGGCTGGAGTTGGCATCGTCCCCCACTCCTCCTGATCTCGAGGGGAAATGGGCGAGGTTTAGGACTGTGGCTCATGCAGCTGCAATGGCTGCTTTGGGTACACGGACCAGACCTCCCCAGAGACTCTGGGTGACAGAGGAGGTGTTCAAGCTGGCTGAGAAAAAGCGACAGGCCAACTCTCATCGGCTACAGCATCCCACGTCGGAGAATGAGGAGGCTTACCGCAGCCTTTGCTCGGAGGTTCGGAGAGCCGTGAGGCGCTGCAAGGATGGGTGGTGGTCGTGGGTTGCTGAGGAGATGGAGTCTGCCTCAATGGCCCGCGATCACAAATCCCTATTTAACTCCATAAAAAGTAACCTGCAGGGCCGCACCTATTACCATCATGAGCGGAAAGAACGGTGATCCAATCTCTGACCCCCAGGAACAGGTTGGCAGATTTTCTGAGCATTTTTGTGAGGTCCTGAGGGAGGGGACATCCCTCAGCCTGGATAACAACGTGGGACAAAGTGGGGATGACCCTGCTGAGGCTGCGGTGCCTCAAATATTGGAATAAGTCACCCCCTGTGAGTGACTGGCTGAGGTGCCATCTGTTGAGACCAGGAAAGGCACCAGGCAGAGATGATCTCCCAAGTGAAATGCTGAGGGAGGGTGGTGTTTGTGCACAGACTGCCTTACATGACATGATAACAACAGTCTGGACCAATGGACGGGTTCCGCAGAATTGGAAGGATGTCCTGGTGGTCCCCCTATTTAAGACAGGGGACCACACAGACTGTAACAACTACAGGGGCATCTCACTCCTCAGTGTGCCGGGAAAGGTCCTGGCAAGGATTATTCAAAATTGCCTTGCTAGGCATGCTGAGGAAAGGCTTGCGGAGCCCCAATGCGGTTTCAGGAAAGGAGCGGGCCTGCACAGATGCCATATTTTCTGTCCATCTGCTACAGCAGAGGTGAAGGGAATTCCAACGAGACCTACATCTCTGCTTTATTGACCTGGTCAAGGCCTATGCTACCATCAGTAGGCCTGGCCTCTGGGTTGTTCTTCGTGCTTTCAGAATCCCTGACCCTCTGCTCACGATCATTAAGGACCTTCATGATGGTGAGCGGGCCCAGGTAAAACGTGGCCGGGAGTCGGAGCCATTCCCTGTACACTTTGGGGGCGACAGGGATGTCCTCTGGCTCCCACATTATTGAACATCTATTTCGACCACGTAGTTCGTGTAGCCTTCAATAGCTGTACCGGAGAAATTTCCATCTGGTACAGATACAATGGGAGGCTCATCGATGCCCGGGTGCGGTCAAGGGATGGCTCCCTATTGCTCAACCATGTTATGCATGCCGATGATCTGGTAATTTCTGCTCACTCAGAGGAAGAGTTGGAGGCGCTGCTGCTGAACCTGGAGCTTGCCATGAAGAGGTGGGGCCTTACCATCAGCCCCACCAAAACTAAGCGCCTGCCTGGGTATTTTGTACTATCGGACACTCCACCCCCACAACTCCCAATCGGTGATGGGGCAGTTGTGGAGAAAGTGGAGAGTTTCCCATGACCGGCTCCGGTTTAGCAGCAAAAGTCTCACTCCGAATCAGTCAAGCGGCATTATCTTTTCATCGGTTGCACACACAAAACTTCAGGTCTTCTCGGCCACAGTCATTCTCTCCCTTCTCTATGCTTGCGAAACTTGGACCCCCCTAATGGAATATCTTCGCCGGTTAGAAATATTTAGGCTGGCCTGCCTACGATCCATCTTGGGTTTAACCAGGCTGGATTGTGTGAGGAGCCCACAAATCCTTGAAATATCTGGACAAAGTCCAATCGGTGAGCTCCTCCGGCAGGCAAGGCTGTGTTGGTTAGGTCATGTAGCCTGCATGCCCAGCCACCTCATGCTTAAACAGCTTTTGTTCGGCCGGATCGATGTGGCTAAACGGGCATGGTATGGGCTAGAGAAGAGATGGAGTGATGTGGTACAAGAGGATGTGGAGCTGAGTGGACTTGCCGATGAGTGGTACCAGCGGTGTCAAGATCGGCCTCTGTGGAGGAGGCTCGTGAAGGACGCTACTGGGCAGTTGGAGGCAGTCGCCCTCCAACAACAACGGAGGGCGGAGGAGCGATGTTACAACAACGAGCGGAGTGCTGGGTGGCTAAAGCACAGCAAGTTGGCACAGTAGTGTCACAGGTGGTGTATCAGCCAGTCGTCTCAGTCAGTTGACCCGTGGCACCTGGGTCTGCCCCTTGACCTCCAACCAGCGGGCGTTCAACACTTCACGTGGCCTCAAGGTACATATGGCCTGGCACAAGTGTCGTGGTGACGTCACCGCCACTTAGTGGAGAATGGTGGTTGTTGTTGTTACGGCTCTGCCTCCTGCATAACTCTTCACAAGAGCGAAGCCATGTCGCAATGCTCTGCGGATGGCCTTGCGTGCAAGTGGATTCATGCACAGCCAATCCCGCCGCAATTCACCACTGCCTCCTTCCTTCTGCTTGATACTGCAGCTGTTGCATCGTCAGCACGTGATCCCTTATAAACTATCCTTCATATAGCCATGCAGACTGAAGGGGCGAGTGCTGTTCGCGAGCACATATTTAGGCTAGCACGGCATATGAGAAGGCGGATTGTCAGGGTCATGTCCCACTACCTTTGTCTCTCTTGTGCTGATGTTGGCACACCACACCAGCTACTCATGTTGCGTCAGCTTATGGGAAGCTCATGACAGTGTCGGATATCACATGCCACTGATGCGCATGACCAGAATTCAAACCAAGGCCACTGGGGTCAATGTGTGGTGAGCAACTCATTACACTCCCAACATACACATTGACGCAAAGACAACCCCCTACGCAGCCTCTCACACAATGCTGGGGAGAGCGCTATTAGCGAGCACCTATAAAGGGAAGTACAACATAGAAGGGGAATATGTGGTGATCAACACTGTCTCTCCAGTGCTGATGCGTACGCCACACCTGATACTCATTAAGACTGAGGCAACCTCCTGGAGGCTGGATATTAGTTCAGATGTCTATCACCACTTATGTTAGCCGTGGCCAGGAATCAAACTCAGGTCACTGGATTCGTAGCGCAGCGCGTGAAACCACTGTGTCACTGCTGCTCCTACCCCAAAATACAGACTCCCTGAATAGATTTTATGCACTTTTTTAAGGAAAGTGCTGTTATGAGCACCTGTGAAGGTCGACATGGTGTATGAGGGGATGCTATCACGAGTACCACACCCGGCTGCCTCAACCACACACACACAACGACAAAGATCCCCTGCATCGCCTTAACAGTCTATTTGGGAAAGTGCTGTTAGCGAGCACCTATGAAGGCCGGCATAGCACACGGAGGGGTGGGTGGCCAACACCACGCCCGGCCGCCTTTGTCTCCCGAGTGACGATGTTTTACACACCCCACCAAGGAATCATTTGAGGCTGAGTAGACCTAGGAGAGGCCCAGGAACGGCTCTAATAATTGTCACTGGTGTTGGCCGTGAGCGACAATCAAACTCGTGCCACCACTACCCATTACCACTTCACACACATATACACACATTCTTGTCTTTGAGAATGAGAAGTAATGAAACATCCAACCCATTAGTGCGTGACCTTACATTTAAACTTTAAATCAAACTAAACAATGTATAGCAATGGATCAGATATAAACCATTGTCGACAGATGTTTGCAATATATCGTATATTATTTGAAGCTGTGATAACTCTCACATTATCGTATTGTTTAACAATAAGTCACTGTGGGAAAAAAAATCAAATTTATATGTACGTGAAACTTCCACTGCATATTAATAATTGTTTGAAAGTCTGAGATTTATGTCACTAGAGGTCACTACATAACGGCAAATGCAAAGGTTATAAAAAAAAAAGACAATGACCATTGTTATTAAGCGATTATTATTCTGTATGTCACAAAAGTTGTCTTGTAATAAATACACTTCCAATTACTAATGTCGGGCCTTAATACATTTCTTTAGGATAGAGGAAAATAATCAAAATGTCATCTATTTTTGTTGGGTCCCACCCCCCAAATATATATTTGTAGATCACTCTGCACAACACACACATTGTCTCGTTGCTTAAATCAGCATTAAGCAGCGCTTACCTCCAAAAACAGACCTAACTAAGTGAGCATTGGAAATTCCACAATGCTATAGCCAGGACAATATTTTCAATCGAATTGTCACCAATTGGAGATGCTTATGAGCATCATGTCACAAGATCGATAAATATCCGTTGTGGACGCCTAGAGCATTGCCTCTGGAAGAATACATCACAAATCTATTTCTTAGATCCATTTGTCTCTTATCCACACTATTCGCGCCACACTTTCCCACAAGTCCGAACACAGTGATGTTCACCATGAGGTAGTAAAACAAACCTATATATTCTAAATCCGGAGAGCTGGAAAACCGATTTGAATATGACGGGGAGCATCAGCCATCATTGGTGACTGTCAATGTGCTAAACCTGAGAACTCCATGCATCATGGGTGGCCACTGAGTTGAAGCTAAGATCCCAGCAGTACCAGCCTCGGTGCTCTCACGCGGCATTCGCCCTCTGTGCTACACAACCACCTCCCAGAACAACCACATTTGACGTCCTACAAAACGGTATTCATGTTATCAACTCCAGATAAATAAAGGGCTGAGTCCATCCTCAAACCACAAGTTGAACTTTGAACTTTGCAGTTGAGTTGAGTACTCACCAAAATGTGAGGTTAATAAAAGCTTGCCCTTGTGCCAAATTGAATTTATACTTTAAAATGTATTTGCGTTTACAATCAAAGCTTAATAATATCATCAATAAAATACTGACGAATGAATAATGCGCTGATAGTATCCAATCGTCTAGCTCCATGCTGAAAACGATTTACAAAATAAAGGACAAATTAAGTACACCTGAATGAGCAGTGCAAACAAAAACATGTCCGCAAAAACTATATGTATACTTTGAATCAGAAGAGCCCACAGCAGCATGGAAAACAGTTGGTTGCCTTTGTATTTAATTTAATGAGCTGGATATCACTCGCCCCCTTTTCCAGCATTGTGCCCACGTTACTTCCCATCTAAAGCACTGGGGAAGAATAGCCTCTCAAATTACGTTGATTTTATGTTTTTACCAAAAGCGATCGTGTAATTCAAGAGACACAAAAAAATCGCAATTATATACAGCATCGCGTTAAACAAACCCTAAGGTGTTTTAAAGTTCACAAAGACTAATAACATGAATTTCGATTTAAAGCTTTCGTGACTGCAGAGATTCATCTTCTTGGTTTTTTCGGTAAAGTCACGTAGAAGGGAAGTAATAAAATAATAAAAATAAAAAATAATAAAATAATTCTCACGACGTTTTGGCTGCAACGCAAGCAGCCGTCTTCAGGTGAAGAATGAGACACTGCCAAGCTAGGAGCTTATATATAAGCTGGGTTGGAGGTGGAAGAAGAGCGCCTTAACAAAAGAATGTGCATATCAAGAGGAATTTAGCATATTCATGGGAAATGCGTAGGAGGTGGGCGGGGGGGGTTTCAAAGTCATATTATGCCCATGCATTATGCAGGATCAGCAGCACCAAAGGGAGGGGGCAGGGGGTAGCATTAACAAAGGGAGGGAATGTTAATAGTATGTAGAAGTAATGAAACATGTGAATGGGAGAGCGGTGGCAGGAGACCCGCAGCGGAGCAAATAATGCATTCCCTGTGGAGAACACAAGATACACAGTTAATGCCAGTGAGTGGACTGCGGTCTAAAAGTCACCGTAAACGTGAACAACAATCAGTTAAGATCCGAAATGGTTTATTACATCCTTCCAATGATTGCTGAGCCAGAATCCATCTTCTCGGTTGAAATTGTCTCTGTGTTTGTATATGTGGATCGACTCATGAAAAAATCTCTCATGGTAGCCAGATGGCTTGCAGAGAACCTCTGTCTTGGAGAAGCCAATGTCATGTGAGCCCACTGAATTGTAACAGTGATCTGCCATGGCTGAGGTGTTTGTCCTACCGTGTTTCAGGTCTGCTTTATGTTCACGGATGCGGTCCGAGACATGTCGTTTGGTTTCTCCAATGTAACTGCTACCACAGAGGCAACTTAGTTTGTAGACGCCAGGGTACTGTATGTCTGGAACCACGTCTTTTACAGACGGAACCAGATCACGGATTTTATGTACTGTGTTGAATCGGACCTGAATCTTGTGTTTAATCAGGATTTTGGAGATCTTTTTTGTGACCCCAGCAATGTAGGGTAAGGTGATGGTTTTGAAAGGCTCCTCAACAGGATCCTTCTTGATGGTTGGAGTGATGGCTTTACGGATTGTGTAGTCGGAGTAACCATTAGCCTTAAGAGCTTGGCGTACGTGTTTGAGTTCACTGGCAATGTGTTCCTGGTCGGAGATGCATTGGGCTCTATGGTATAGAGTCTTGATGAGGGAGTTATTCTGGGATGGATGGTGGTGGGAATCCGGTTTTAGGTAGCCATCCGTATGGGTGGCTTTCCTGTAGACAGAATGGATCATTGAACCATCAGGTCTCCTTTTAATTAGGACATCCAAAAAGGGTAGCTTGCCATCTTTTTCGACTTCCATGGTGAATCTGATGGCTGGGTGTATGGAATTGATGAGGTCGAGAAATTGGTCTAGAGCAGGCCGGCCATGTGGCCAGATGACAAAAGTGTCATCTACGTACCTCTTCCATAAGGTCGGGTGTAGAGTGGCAGTCTGGATGGCGTCAGTCTCAAGAAGAATCCTGTTGAGGAGCCTTTCAAAACCATCACCTTACCCTACATTGCTGGGGTCACAAAAAAGATCTCCAAAATCCTGATTAAACACAAGATGCAGGTCCGATTCAACACAGTACATAAAATCCGTGATCTGGTCCCGTCTGTAAAAGACGTGGTTCCAGACATACAGTACCCTGGCGTCTACAAACTAAGTTGCCTCTGTGGTAGCAGTTACATTGGAGAAACCAAACGACATGTTTCGGACCGCATCCGTGAACATAAAGCAGACCTGAAACACGGTAGGACAAACACCTCAGCCGTGGCAGATCACTGTTACAATTCAGTGGGCTCACATGACATTGACTTCTCCAAGACAAAGGTTCTCTGCAAGCCATCTGGCTACCATGAGAGATTCGTTCATGAGGCAATCCACATATACAAACACAGAGACAATTTCAACCGAGAAGATGGATTCTGGCTCAGCAGTCATTGGAAGGACGTAATAAACCATTTCGGATCTTAACTGATTGTTGTTCACGTTTACGGTGACTTTCAGACCGCAGTCCACTCACTGGCATTAACTGTGTATCTTGTGTTCTCCACAGGGAATGCATTATTTGCTCCGCTGCGGGTCTCCTGCCACCGCTCTCCCATTCACATGTTTCATTGCTTCTACATACTATTAACATACCCTCCCTTTGTTAATGCTACCCCCTGCCCCCTCCCTTTGGTGCTGCTGATCCTGCATAATGCATGGGCATAATATGACTTTGAAACCCCCCCGCCCACCTCCTACGCATTTCCCATGAATATGCTAAATTCCTCTTGATATGCACATTCTTTTGTTAAGGCGCTCTTCTTCCACCTCCAACCCAGCTTATATATAAGCTCCTAGCTTGGCAGTGTCTCATTCTTCGCCTGAAGACGGCTGCTTGCGTTGTAGCCGAAACGTCGTGAGAATTATTTTATTATGTTTTATTTGTATTATTTTATTACTTCCCTTCTACTTGACTTTACCGAAAAAACCAAGAAGACTAATAACATAACGAAAATTAATGTTGTAATACAGACGTCACCAGTTTGATCTCCCGGTGTGACAGTTTAAATAATTGGCGAATTATGAAGAATACCTTCAAGTCTCATCAGTCGATCACAACCAACATCACTGAAGCTGCCACAATCTTGCCATTGCTTCCTACTGAACTCGCATAATGCTGCGGTGGTTGGTGACTGGAGGGAGCATTGAACAGCAGGCAACTCCCACCTCAGTGTTTATGGAAGCCATTGCCCTGTTGGAGACTAATCTGCTTTTTGCATCACTGTGATAATTAGTCAGGATCCCAGGGTTGATGCAGTGTTGTAATTGTTAGCCCACTGGACTACAATTCAGAGGTCAATGGTGAGATCTCCCAGTACGACAGTTGAAACAATGGGCAAATTCCTCGGTCTCTGTACACACCCAGCCTTATAAATGGGTTAGTCAATGGGCAGGTCGCGTGTGGTGGGGTAACGCATAGGTACTTCCATCTTTTCCAAGGCGTCAGGCCAACAAGGAAGAATAAGCCGACAGACCCCATCTGAAGGAGCTCTGTAGAGCTCCCTCGAGTGCAGGAGTCAGCAACCAAAACAACAAGAGCAGCCATTTTTTTCGAATTCTGTAAAAAAAAGATTCAAGAGTCGCAATGCATGTGAATACGAGACGGTGCTGCTCAATAAATAACGTCACGAAACAGTCCTTAATGAGCCGCATGTGGCTCCAGAGCCGCAGGTTTGTCGACCCCCTGCTCGAGTGTACCCATTTCTGCCAGCTCTGGCACAAGCAAGACATGTCTGGGCTGCACCTTTACGGTTTTTACTCAGGATTACACAATGAGTGGTATTAACCTACATCGCATTTTTTTCCATAGTACACGCTCCGCACCAAGGCTTACTTCGAGTTTTGAGTATAACTCCTATAGTCACGACTTTCGGACAACTTATGCTCATCATGTTCCCCATCGCCTGAAATGAGGACGGAGAAAGGGCTGTAGCTCAGGAGATAATAGTCCTTTGCAGGGGTAAACAACACTGCGTTTAGAGCAAAACAGACCGAGTCGAAATGGGCAGGCCACTTCATGAGAACAACTGACAAGAGATGAGAGACGGCATTCACTGTTGCAGTGGACACAGAGAAAAGGAAAACAAATGGAGGAAAATGGCGGAACAGATGGCAGACAATATCGCAGAGTTCGGAGGCCACTGCTGGAGATTAAGCAACTCAGGTAATTAATGGAAGACAATGGGGGACACCTTTATTACCCAGCGGTGGGGTAGTTACAGGGTTACAACAGCACAGCACTTTGCATGGAGGCAATTGTATTTTCAGATTTGCATATTGTATGGTGATTATTGTTATGGGTGAACCTCATTTCAGATTGGAATCAGATTGGATGATTGGATCAGGCGAGTATGGATTGCAATGTGCCCTAATTAACATCGGGTCACAGCCCGATTAAGTGACTGGACTGTGCTTAATCAGCCATTCAGAGGGGATTTTTTTTGTTAAATTAAAAGTATATGTATGCTTGGAATATATATTCAGAATACATCGAGTGAAATAATGTGTTGTATCAAAGTTAATTAAACACCTCTCGTATCGGATTACCTATTGTGGTCTGCAAATATTAGCACTTTATTACTGAGTAATGATTAATATATAAAGTATATATTGCTACTCATCGATTTTTTTTATCAGAATCATAGATCGCATTAGGACCAAAGGAGAAAAGTCCCCGTCAGACCTAAACTGTCTACTTCTAATGGTGAGACAACATCACAATGCACAGATTATAAACAGTATTATTTATTTGTGACTGAAGTTCCCTTGTTTTATTGATGACAGGCCAGCCCTGAAATTGCTTGATCACGCCACTGCCCATGGAAGGGCGCCAACTGGAGGAAGCCCCCTCAGAGGGTTTTTGACCAATTGTCCACACTGATCAGACGTCCTGAAAGAGGTGAGGGTATCGACATTTTACGCCACAACATGTGACCTGCCAACATCACCCATGTATACTTCTGGGTTGACAGAGTTCGGGGAGGGATACATGTTTGTTGTTTTTAAACTGCACATCGAACCGGCGACCTCTGGATTGTAAGTTCAGTGTGTTAATCATTACACCACGGCAGCATTCATAAGATTATTGAATATTCAGTGTTGCATGCATACCAAGTGATGGACCAGTGGCACAGCGGTCTGTATACCGCGCTTGGAACACAGCGACGTGAGCTAATATTCCTGACACGGTGAACATCAGTGGTGAGTGTATCTGAACCGGTGCGTGGTCTCCACTTCAACAATCTGCACTGACCAGCACGATGAGGTATTTTAAACAAATGTCCATAGCTGACGACATGGAGAGATCTTCATTGAGAAGTAGATTGAAAAAGGGCTGTAAATTCTTAACTATTAATTTTTTGAATGCTAGAGCATTTCACCAATAAGAAAACACCCACTTTAACAACAAAGCACTCAAAGATGTGTCAAGGTCACCCCCCCCCCAAAAAAAAGCCTAGTAAGGGTGCTGTTGAACAAATTCAGCCACTACTTTCACACTCATGTATCCAATGTGGCAGCATGCAATCTATTCCCGGTTATTGAGCTACATGTAGGCAGAAGATTTGTGCTCAATTAAAACGTTTTTAAAAAGTATACAGAAAAAAATTGCTCTGGTGTAAAATGACTAAACTCAATTTACATGCGCTATATATAACTATTTAATGTGCTTGCAAAGGGGTGGGTGAATATTACGAATAAAGGCCCTTATCATACATTGCAGCCCAGCTTTGTGTTTAATAAAGTTGGATAAATATGAGTTGGACCAATGGATTGTTTTAAATTCAGGGAGGATATAAGTAAATAAAATACTACAATAGCCACATGACTATGTAGCCAATCATGTGTACAATACTCATGAATGATATGTCGAATGAGGTACATATTATGTTTCTATAACTGAGGTTACCAATTACCAAAGGCACCTGCAGTGATAATAATGCTACATGCACAATTACAAATGTGGAATTATATAGCATGTAAATGCAGCTGTATCTTCACATCCTGATAACCTGCGCATTTATGTGTGATTATACTTAAAATTGTCACCTACTGAATCACTATCCTTTATATGTGGCTGAGTGATGCTGTTGGCAGATTGCTTGACATATAATGTGTAAGGCTGTGAGTTCAAATCCTGGTCAAGAGGTCAACTCAGCCTGTCAATTCCTCTTGGGGGGGGGGGATAAAGATAAGTAGAACGTTGTGGCGAGTTATCAGTGGTTTAAACTAGACCACTGTAATAAATAGCATGCAATTTCGACTGCTGGCTAAGAGCAACTAAATGAATGCCACCCCAATGCTTGTGTAGTGGATTATACTGAGTCGCAGACGTACTTCTTGGAGACAACACATATTTATTAACACCAACACATTAACACAAAGGGGTTACTGCCCCTTTACCAGATAACCTATGATGGTGGACCACCAGGCTAACTACGCTAGTTACTGGGAGTAGCTACAATGGACAGGATCCTGGCTTGGGTCCTCGTCCACGTGTTGGTGACTTCTTCTTGGACGTAGAACGTAGAAAGTAGATCTTCAGATGACGACAGCCATGCTGAACCCCGGTCCCTGTGCGGACCCGGGTTTATATGCTCCTGGGTCGTGGCTGGCCCCTCCCTTGGCCACGACCACCTTCGAGAAACCTCTTGTCGTTTCTCGACCCTTCCCGTAGGATCTCACCCTGACACGTGACCACCCCCAAGCCCCCACCTGGGGCCCCTGTATAGATCTTACTGGTCACATGCCTTCCAGGGTCAACCTGAGTGCGATGGCCTAGGGCATCGGTGGGGAACGTCCGGCCCGCGGGCCTTATACGGCCTGCAAAATCATTTAGTCTGGCTCTGCCAAGGCAACCGCAGGCGGGACTCGAAATTCAATCAATCTAGGAGCAAACCTGGAAAAGCAGTTGCGAGTAGCAACATCATCAATACCAGCTAACATCACACGCCTCACCAAAGAGAAGCAGTTCCAGCCATCACATTTGGGGTGAGTTAATTAAATGTTTGACCAAATATAACAGGCCAATTTTTAAGTAGATAATTTTGTATGGCCCACGAATGATGTTACAAATATCCAAATGGCCCTTGGCAGAAAAAAGGTTCCCCACCCCTGGCCTAGGATAACCTCATCCCATGGCTGACACTCTCACGCTCCCTCCTGTAGGAGTCAGCATTACGCGCCACGTGTGGTGCCACTGAGCGCTATCCCAGTGCTCACCGAGCCCCCTATAGGGCTGGTACTACACCCACCTACGGGGTGTCCGCGATGGCAATGCTTCGTACGCCGTGCCTTGCGAGAGCCGGCATTACTCAGTGACATTCACGATGTCGCTACATACGTGATGTCCACGATATGAATATTGAGACATCTTCACTTGATGTCTAGAACTTTCTACAAATTTTTTCACATTGCATGTGTATGCTGGGCAGCAGCTATCTAAAAAAATAACATTGGGTGTGTTACGGAGTAACTTTGTAACCTTTTCCATCCAAGCAATTTAAAGATCTCTTCGGAAGAAAATGTTCCTTATTTGGGTGTGTAACATAATACATATACAAACTATATTCAAATAGAGTCCACATATTTGAATTTGGCACGTATGTTCACAAACACATTATTACCGAGCAACAATTATGCCCTTTGTGTATTTCCCCTTCCCAAACCCACATTGACCAGCAACGTGACGCATGGCCATATAATCATCGAGGTGTAGAAACCACCCTTTACTTAGCAGTGGATAGGTAAAAGTGCAGTACGTCTATTTTCCCAACTTTATTGTAGCCTGAATCCTTCTATGTTCATTTCGTATATTTTTGGGGTAAAGTAAATTTTGGATACAATGTAATCTTGAGGATGTCTAAAACATGTAAAACTCATTTGGAATGAAAATGCTTGGTACATATTTTCAGGATATCCCATACATCATCATAAATTTAAACATTGTGATCGATTCGGAATGCTTTGGCAGCTAATAATCAATGGAACTTTCATATTCATCTTAATTTATTCCATAACTACGTAAAACATGTGCAGTGTACTGAGCTATATATTGATCGGTATAATTTAGATCACATTGGTTTTGGTCTTAGTGGTGATTTACATCTCAATGAGTGTCGAGGAGATATCTAAAATATTAATTGGGTCCGTTTACGTTTTTATATTTTTCAGACTCCTTGTCGTGTGTGTGCTTACAGCATACTGATGGCACAATATGCTGATCCAGACATCTCAGTTTTGATTATTAGCCATGTTGATCAGTGGCCTGGTGTATCTACATTAGTCCTGGGTCTCACTTAGGTCGACTCAGCCTTAAATGTGTACTTGGTACAGTGTATTAAACAAAAGCACAGGGGAGATAAAGGTGGCCGAGGATGGGGTTAGCCACACCAACCCCTCGTGCGTTGTGCTGGCCTCAGTACGTGCTTTCTAACCACACTTGCCACTATAGTAAATAAAGGATACATGGGGATCTTTGTGCATGTGCATAGATATGCGTTCTATATTATGTTGGCTTGGATTAGTTTTTTTATCATGATTTAAATAAATTTAAGGAACCTCACTCATTTAAAATTACTCGTGTAGCAGCAGGCCAAGAGACAAGCCGATAGGCAGATGGCGTGACCTTGTGGCATGGTTTCTGGAGTCTGTCACATATCCTGGGGGAGCCGGGGATTGAGGCCCAGGCATGGACAGCCAGGAAACAGCAGGTGAACTTGGCCTAACCAAGGACCGCGTGGACCTCTGATTGAGCGACACATTAATCAATCGAAATAAATAGAGCCAGTGCAAACATTTGTGTTTACCGTACGGAATATGATAAGAGGAAAACGCATCGATCCCGCAGCTACGAGTCAATAAATGGAATTAAATTAATTTACTATTACACAAATGTACATTAATTACGAAGGTGAATACATATTTGTTTTTACCCAAACAAAGAATTTATAATCCATTGTCAATCCACTCAAGGATGAAGCCCCCCCTCCCCCGTACACTGTCAGTCGTGTGGGTTGTTTGACCAATACATCACCATGTTAGTGCGTGTTGGTGTAGTTGGGGCTCAGGACAGTGAAGTATGGTCAACAAACCCCTTGACCGACACAGCATGGATGGAAGCCTTCATCCAATAGTGGGATTGACAAAAATTATCTGTAATTTATCATTCGTATTATGCGCTTAGCTATTTGCATGCAGTCGTAAGATCTGCCCTGCACAACAAAACCGAGAAGCACCTTCTTGAGAAATGCAATGTGTCATGCTAATGGCATGCTCCATCAGCCCTCAGCCTTGGGCTTTCATTTGCTTAAGGGCATATGCCTGTCTCCCGAGATGAGCTCATGCAATGCACACGACTGTGTTTTATGGAAACTGTACGGTACACTGCATCTGTGCGAGTGGAAGCAGGACGTAAGAAAACATCCGTATCTCTTGCACAACAAAGGTCAGGGCTTGGAGGGCATGGAGAGACCATATTTATTACATTGTAGCCTCCAGCAATGGGCATTGTAAAATGCGAAACGAAGAGAGCGTTCATATAATCTGACCAAGAAAGACACAATAGAATGCAGGTACTAGCACGATGTTCTGTCGGCATATTTTCGATTCAATGTACTTTAATATTACTGTCAAATTATACAGTATTTCATTTGGTACTTTGGATGCAGGCTTGGTGGATCACACAGACACTGGCACCCAATCTACGGAGCTATGAGGTGGTTACTAGATGGCTGTAGAGAAAATAGGATTATGACCTATCAATAGAGAACTATTAGGGTTAAACCTTCACACGTGAGACTTCTCCAGGTACTCCATTTCCTTTCACACGCAAAATTTGCAATAATATTTCTTGAGTATTCAGAGCACACTGAAACTTTCCTGAATAAAATCATGTAATTATCATCATTACATTTACAATGTCCGTGCTTTTATAGCAATACACCAAAAGTTCCCAATTGTGTGAAAATGCAATTCAAGGTTATATTGACAACAATTTCCCCACTCAATTTCACAACAAGACTACAGCTGAAAACAATCACAACTGAGAGTTATTTATACTCGGAATTCGGGGGCACACCAAAGGCAGTGCCATTAGTAAATCAAGCGGCCGCTTTGCGTCGTTCGCCCCCTTTTTGTGTGCGCGTCAGCAACTTGAGCTGCGTCGAGCGGCGGCGCCCCCCGTGCACCCGACGTTGGAGGGATCGCGGCGATGAGGGCTCCGACGTTGACGAACGGCACCTCCGCTAACGTCCGGGGTAGAGCTTTGTATTGCGCGGTGCTCGAGCTGTAGGTTTTTTTAGCAGCAGCGGCAGCCCCGGCAAAGTGCAGGCTTTTTCAACACCGCTTTGGATCAATTGCACCACGGTAATGCACAGCAAGTGCCTGATCGTTCATTGCATGCCACCGGATGGAAATTTCGGATGACTTATCCTCCGCAGTGTTTGGCTTAGAAAACTGCTTTACAGCATCTATAAAAAAAATCTTCACATTATGATGGTTTTCGTGCAGGTGTAAACGTATGAGTGATTTCAGATGTGGACACGTGAAGTACGTCTCTTTGCCTGAATTCTGATGCTATTTAAACGATTGTGAATGCTGATGTATGACGCGGAGATAAATCTAAAAAAATATATTTCTCAAACTTGCCAAGGTTATAGAAACACAATCAAGTGCTGGTGCGGCGATAGATGCGAGGAATAATGGTGCAGCGATAGATGTGAGGAAGAACTGAACAATTTCCCCATATTAATATTAAACTAACTGCAGGACAAGTAATTATCCTTCGTAATGTCATACAACATTTAAACAATTCTGAAATTATGAAATAAGTGCCCTGAATTAAAGACATCAAACCTAAATGTGATGTGAACATTTTACGACTTGACATCATAATTTCCAAAGCATCACGTTTTAAGTAATATTGTATGATCTGCTCACGGATACGCAGTGCAGAGGAACACTCAGAAGTGATTGCCTAATTAAGGGTTAATGGGAACATGTTTTGTTTAGTTTAATCCACAATTTATAAACGTGCTCATCAGCATTACATTCGCAACGACCGCATGGCAAAAACACAAGTGTGACCTACTTTTGGCAGCATGCAAGAGTGATGGAGGACTGCCACAGCAGTACTGCATGCTGCATGTGTAGAGGTGTAATTGTGTATGGGAGCGGATGGCAAACAAACACAAGGGGCGTGGTTAGGGCCGTACACATAGGAGGTGGCCACACCGACGTCCGCACCTGCATCCCCCACGGGCCCCTCCCGGGGGGGCCGCGGACTATAAGAGGGGGTGAGCCGGAGGGCTCGAGGTCGAGGTATCAGCTTTAACCAGCGAAGACGGAAGACCAGCTAGAATAGGCCCCGGAGCTCCCCTGGCTCGCTGTCCTTATAAGGGCCGACCAGGGCAAGCCGGTGGCGTGGCCCCGAGAGCCCAGACTGACGAGCAGGTCTGGGAACTCAGGGGGGTCGGATCCCAGCTTGACCAGGGCTGGGACAGGTAGCCTCCCCTAGCTCCCTAGTGGAGGACTTGGGCTTAGGTTAGCGGGGCTTAGATGTTGTGTCTCCCTGTTAGCCGAGTAAGGGGACGTTACCCCTTAGGTCCTGTGTATACTCGCTAACTGTATACAAGTTGTGTTAATAAATAAGTGTGCCTCCGATCCCGTCGTCAAGCCTCCTGAGTAATTACTACATCTGGTGTCAGAAGTAAAACGTCCAAAGATGGACACACGAGGGACGACACGTACCAGGGAGTCGGAGAGGGAGGACACCGCGGCCGAATCACCACCAGAGATGGCCGAGGTCGGATCGGAGCAGCCGGGGCCGAGTACACCCGCGCCGCTACGACAGGAGGGGGGGGATGCGTCGGCCGAGGGACTTCGGCTGGCTCACTCCCGCCTGGCGGAGCTGCTCTACGCCGCGGCTGCCGTGTTGGAGGAGATCACGCGGCTGGGAGCTGGAGGGGCTGCGCGGGAAGACGGCAGCAGCCGACGCACGCCGGCATTTCCCGCCACCCCGACGCGGCTCGCGGTTAAATTTCCCGCCATCACTACAGTGCGAGCAGAGGGCGGGGCCGGCCTGCGTCAGGTGACTGCTGAGGGCCAAGCACGAGCCGTGACATCATCAACGCCGGCCAGCGCGTCAACAACGGAGCGACCGGCGATGCCATGCTCACAGCCCGCCCACACTGTAACGTCGGCTGGGAACGAGGGAGCGAGATCCGCAGCCACGGACGTCGCCTTACAACAGCGACTGCCGCCTCTCAAGGAGTTCGTGGGAGCGGCTGGAGATTGGGGTGGCTTCAAAAGGCGGTTCATCGCTCATCAAGAGATGGCGAACTGGACGGACGCCGAGGCACTATGCGCGCTGCCGGCGATGCTGGACGACGACGCCCTGGCTACCCTCACCTCGGCGCCTAAGGAAAAGCGCGCCACGCTGCACCTGGCGCTGCAGCTGCTGTCAGCCGTCTATGGGCCGCCTTCGGACTGCAGGCAGCTGTTCCACGATCGGCATCGGGGCGCCAACGAATCGCCCCTGGCCTTCCGAACGGCTCTCCTGGCCCTGGCAAAGGCAGCTTTCCCGCGGATGGACGAGGAGGGAGTGGACGCCATGGTGGCTGAAAAGCTGCTGCTACTCGCCGATGAGCTGGACATCGCCGTCTTGGCTCAAGACGATGGAGAGATGTCGTCCCTGCTGGTCGCGCGCCACATCCACGGGGGCTTGCGGTCCCTGCGTCGCAAGGCTGCCAAGGGGGTGGCCGGCCATGCCATGGCGGCCACCGCCCTCCCATCAGAGGAGGTCTGCGGGGTGGAGCGGCGGGGGGAATGGAGATCGGCGGCACCGCAGGCTCGGAATGGACCGAGCCGCCAGGAGCAGCCCAGGCCATCTGGGGCGCTCACACGTTGCTACAACTGTGGCCTGCAAGGCCACGTTGCGTCAGGATGCCGGGCTCCCCGTCAGCGCGGAGCGACACCTCGTCAGGACGCCACGCCGTCTCCACCCAAGCTCCAGCAGAGAAATACGGCGAGTCGTGGCACCTCACACGTTTGGCCCATGCACACATCCGACACACACTCACGCGCTCAACTGAACAGGGTTCGAAAATCGCCGCCCATCGCGCGCGATTGTTCTGAAATGCGGCGAGCGCTCCAACCGGGTCAGTGGTCGGAGCTCGCCCATCGTGTCGTTGCTGCGTCGGCGGGATCATCGGTTGTGGTCGGTCATATTGATGGGGTAGAGGTGCGGATTTTAATTGACACAGGGGCATCGGCGACCATTATATCTGATTTGATTTATAACATCCTTCCCGTTCAAAGTCGTCCCTTGCTCCCTGTTGACGTGCCATGCTATGCTGCTAACGGGGGCTCGCTGGGCATTATTGGGCAAATCCGCGCCAAAATTTGCATTGGAGACATTAAATTATCCGGGCCTGTTTTGGTTTCCTCCTCACTCGCGGTTCCGTGCCTGTTGGGGACGGATTTCTTGGCCAAAATGCCCATCCGTATCTTGATTGACCAGGGGTGCATCGAGCTCCCATCGGGCCGACGTGTTACATTTTTGTCTTCCCCCACCACGGGGCGTCGGGCGTTTGCCACCGTGCAGGCGCTCGTGACAAAAACTGTGCGCGTACCCCCGGGGGCTCAGATGCTCGTCCCTCTTAGGTTGCGTCGGCCGTTTGCTAAAGGGGTTGCGGATCGGGGGGTCTTGTTGGGACCATCTCGGGCCGGGGTCAATGGACCCGATTTGCTAGCGGCTCAGACCATGGTGAAAGGGGATGGGGACCCCTTCATTGCAGTCCTTAATGTAGGATCGCGAACGGCCGTGGTTCCTCAAGGGACCGTGCTTGCACACGCAACGCCGGCGCCCTATGAGGAACCACTCGTGGGTCAGGTAACCACCGATCCTCCGTCGCGACCGCATTCGGACTGTGATGACGGATGGCTGGATGCACTTTGCGCGGGATCTGTGGATCTGTCCGACACGCAGCGTGCGCAGCTGCGAGTTCTCCTGAAAGAATTTGCCGACGTTTTTAGTAAACACAAATTTGATATTGGTTGTACTAAATTGCTGCGACACCATATTGACACGGGTGACAGCGCGCCAATCCGCCAGAATCCCTTTCGGCTCAGTCCCGCCGAAAAGGATCATGTCAAATCGGCTGTTGATGACATGCTAGCCGCCGATATCATTTCCCCTTCCAACAGCCCGTGGGGCGCACCGATCGTTTTGGTGAAAAAACACGACGGCTCACTGCGGTTTTGTGTCGACTTTCGGCGATTGAACAAAATTTCTGTGGCAGATGCGTACCCGCTTCCTCGAATGGATGAGTCGCTCGATGCCTTGGCGGGGGCGCGATTCTTTTCCACCCTCGATTTACTATCTGGATTCTGGCAGCTTCCTCTGGATGACGAATCAAAACCTAAAACTGCTTTTCGGACACCGCAAGGTCTCTTCCAATTTAACCGCTTGCCGATGGGCTTACATTCTGCGCCGGCAACTTTTCAGCGGTTAATGGAACTGGTCTTGGCAGGCTTGCAATGGGATTCGTGTTTAATTTACTTGGACGATGTCATCGTCTTTAGCAAATCCTTCGAGGAACACCTCCAGAGGCTGCGTGCTGTTTTTCTCAAAATGCGGGCTGCCAATTTAAAATTTAAACCGCAGAAGTGCCATTTGCTCCGCGAATCGGTGCGGTATTTGGGTCACATTGTTGGGCGCTCGGGGATATCCACTGATCCCGCCAAAACAGAATGCGTCAGCTCCTGGCCGACTCCCACCTCGGTGGGAGAGGTCAGGAGTTTCATTGGGTTCGCGTCGTACTATCGACGGTTTGTGGCTGACTTCGCTACGATCGCGAAACCATTGCATGCCTTGACGTCCAAGGGAGTCAGGTTTCATTGGGGGCTGGAGGAGGAGGCTGCTTTTCACGCCCTCCGGAATGCCCTGGTGGGGGCTCCGCCGTTGAATTACCCCGACTTCTCACAACCCTTCTTGCTCGATACAGATGCAAGTAACACGGGCATCGGGGGCGTGCTGTCCCAACTCATTGGGGGCGTAGAGCATGTGGTGGCTTACGGTAGTCGGGTACTGTCTCCAGCGGAACAACGGTACTGCGTTACCCGTCGGGAATTATTGGCAATTGTTTATTTCATTCAGCAGTACCGCCCATATCTGTACGGTCGGCGTTTCACCGTCCGTACAGATCATGCGGCCCTACAGTACGCTCTGCGGGTTCAACAACCATCGGGCCAGTTGTCTCGATGGTTGGAGATTCTCCAGGACTACGACTTTGTCACCACATATCGTAAGGGCGTCCGCCACACGAACGCTGACGCCCTGTCACGGTTGCCACCCACTTCGGAGTGCGCTTGCCTCCTGGGTTCGGGGCGTTGTAGGCCCCCGAACGTCACCACCGATTCGGTCCTCGTGGCCGCCGCCGATGCGCCTTTGGCTTCGGGTCCTATCGAGCAAGAAGGGAGGGATTCGTTGCTGGGGTTGTCGGTCGCGGAATGGGGACGCCTCCAAATGGAGGACACCTCCCTCCTCGCTCTGCGCCGTCGCGCAGGGGGGGTTGGGCAGGGGGTGGCGAACATTGACTCGTGGGGGTTGTTCCAGGGTCTTTTAATGCACTGGGACGGAAAAACCCGCCGCCAGCAGCTCGTGGTGCCTGCAGCATTGAGGGGTAAGGTGGTATGGGCTGTTCATGAGCGGCTTCTGCACTTGGGGGTTCACAAGACCTTTGCCACGCTCCAGCTCGATTTCTTCTGGCCGGGCATGGCAAAGGACGTGGGGGATCTCCTGGGGTCGTGCACGCAATGCGCGCAGCGAAAGCCACCAGCTAGGGGGTCCAACCCTCCGCTGCAGTCCATAAAGGTTTCCCGGGTTAACGAGCTCGTTGCGCTAGACATACTCGGCCCATTTCCCGCTACACCCAGGGGGAATAGGTATTTATTGACAGGGGTCGAATACTTCACGAGATGGCCTATGGCCTGGCCCCTGGCCAACCAGTCGGCAGCAGCCATCGCGGAGGCCTTTGTCCAGGGCTATGTCCTCGACAAAGGTGCTCCGGAACGGCTGCTTACTGACCAGGGTAAGAATTTTTCAGGAAAACTCCTCCGCGAGGTGTGCGACCTCTTGGGTACGGAAAAAATTCGGACCTCCCCGTATCACCCTCAAACTGACGGGATGGTGGAACGGCTACATCGGACCATCACGTCTATGCTGTCCCAACAGGTGTCCGAATCCCAGACAGATTGGGACCTTCGCATAGCCGGTGTGTTGCAGGCCTACAGGATGGCTCCCCATGCGGCCACCGGATTTTCCCCTTTCTTTTTAATGTATGGCCGCGAGGCTAACCCCCCTGTGACGACCCAGCTGAAGCTCTCGGCGCCTCAGGCGAAGTCTACCTTGTCCGAACACGTTAAATTTAACATCAGCAAATTGTCTGAGGCGCGGGAAGCGGCCGTGCAAAATTCTGAACTCCGCCAGAAGGCGAACGAGAGGCTTCGGCTGGGGCGGGTACATGTGTTCAAATGGAAACCAGGGGACAGGGCATGGTTGCACTGTCCCCAGGTGCCACTGGCAACCTCGTCAAAGTTGGTACGGCCGTGGCGGGGGCCAGTGGAGGTCGTACAGGTCTTACGGCCGCAATGTGTTCGCGTCAAATGGGGGAGGCGTCGGTGGTACGTGCACCCCTCAAGGTTGAAACCGTTCATTGCGCCGGCCCGTGGTTCACACACACACACGCATGGCCAAACGTGTGAGGGGTCCGCCGACTCCCCGACGTCGCTGCTCTCGCCTAACATGACGTCAACTGTTCCATCTCCAGAGGCAACAGGAGTGACGGGTCCACGCCCGCCAACCCCTCCCGGAGGGGTCGGGGGTCACTCGGCAGCGACGCCAGACTCTCTTGCACCCGGACCGTCACCAACCACCACTGAGCGTGCCGGGTCGAGCCCTTGTGACGGGCCCGCCGCGAGAACGCGCGCCAAAACGCGCAGACTATTGTGAGGTCGGCCGTTGGGGGGCCCTTGCGGACAGTGGGGGAGGGACATCCGGAGCGCGTGTATATATGTTGGGTTTGCGGAATGGGGTATTTATTCGGGAGGGTGCGCCGGGTTATTTTTTTCTCTTTCTTCTTCTACCTGTTCCTGTTGTTGTTGTTGTTATGACTGTTATCGTTCTTGTTAAATTTACGCGAGGCACACACGGTTTTGGGGAGGCATGCACCTTTATTCTGGTTTTGTTGCAGCCGGGGACGGCTGCGAGCTGTACAGGGGGGGGTGATGTAGAGGTGTAATTGTGTATGGGAGCGGATGGCAAACAAACACAAGGGGCGTGGTTAGGGCCGTACACATAGGAGGTGGCCACACCGACGTCCGCACCTGCATCCCCCACGGGCCCCTCCCGGGGGGGCCGCGGACTATAAGAGGGGGTGAGCCGGAGGGCTCGAGGTCGAGGTATCAGCTTTAACCAGCGAAGACGGAAGACCAGCTAGAATAGGCCCCGGAGCTCCCCTGGCTCGCTGTCCTTATAAGGGCCGACCAGGGCAAGCCGGTGGCGTGGCCCCGAGAGCCCAGACTGACGAGCAGGTCTGGGAACTCAGGGGGGTCGGATCCCAGCTTGACCAGGGCTGGGACAGGTAGCCTCCCCTAGCTCCCTAG
The DNA here is from genome assembly GCF_965212315.1 of Lampetra planeri. Classification (NCBI taxonomy): domain Eukaryota; kingdom Metazoa; phylum Chordata; class Hyperoartia; order Petromyzontiformes; family Petromyzontidae; genus Lampetra; species Lampetra planeri. The sequence goes on from NC_136120.1 coordinate 5,902,171, forward strand.
TGGAGGACTTGGGCTTAGGTTAGCGGGGCTTAGATGTTGTGTCTCCCTGTTAGCCGAGTAAGGGGACGTTACCCCTTAGGTCCTGTGTATACTCGCTAACTGTATACAAGTTGTGTTAATAAATAAGTGTGCCTCCGATCCCGTCGTCAAGCCTCCTGAGTAATTACTACACATGCACAGGGCAACAGCCAATTATGGGGAAGCATGTGCAGGGTTTCTAAATGGTACCTTTGGCAAAGGCCACAGATGCAGGCTGCTGGTTAACCCTTACTAGCATGGCGCCCAATTGTACAGAGACAGCATTGAATTAATGTTGGTGGTGTGTTTCACCACAAATGACGGAATTTTTGTTTTTATTTCAAATGCCAACCCTACACAATCACTTCTCAATGTTATCTTCAACTTCGTCGGGCACTGTGAGCTTAAATGCTGACGTGACCATCAAGGCCCATCCCTTGGTTGCGCTAATCACGTTTGAAAGTGCCACCCCCAGTGCTGGAGATATTCTGCTCACCCCTCGTGCTTTTACACATTTGTGCATTTTTATTGCGTAACATGCAATGCAAAAATAATATGCAGAGAAATTTTGGAAAGCGGCGTATGTGTAACAGAAACAAAACGGACTCGTGCACGGTGTGAAGGAGCGGACATCTGACCCTCGGGACCCATGAGGGGGAACTTTGCTACAGTGGACCTCTAGAATAAAGTGTAAAGTGTCCGTTTCTTTTGGAGTAAAACGTTTGTGAAAAATTCTCATTGGGTGACTTTGTCAGGTTTTTATCCATCTGTTTTAGCTGTTGTCTGTGTTTTTTTATTGTAACAACAAGATAGTGTACATTTGCGTGGCATTTCAGTGTACCACTGTAGTAACACCTATCCCATAAGCTAATGTTCAATATTTTGCATGATTCCTTGTAAAAAGGTTTCAGTTTTGTTGCCAGAAAAAGGGGAAAAACCTATTCTTATAAATGTTGGTACTGGCAAAGGAGGTTCCATGAAGGAGATGCTCACCCCGAGCTCTCATTACTCTGATAGTGCATTGTCTTTGAGCTGTACGCCTTTTGGCGTCTTCTGGTCAAACACCGTTTGAGACGAGGCTCAAAATCTGTCTCTGGTAAGTCAAGGACAATGCATATATTATCAGAGTATGTTTATTGTTTGCATTCTGACCACAAGTGTTGTGGTTAATGCAGCCATGATTCCTGATAAAAAGGTTTCAGATTTGTTGCCAGAAAAAAAGGGGAAAAACCTATTCTTATAGTATTTAGCATACTTAATTATCCATGACTTAAATATAATGATCCATTTAGCCACTGGAAATACCCTTCACTCACATCGAGTCAAAATTGGAGAGTCTTCGTTGTCAGCTCGTGTCCCGCCACCAGAGTCAAACATTTATCCATTAATCGGTTCGATGATGTGGCCCGAAAATTGGAGGCTAAAAAAGTGTCACCTAACGAGCTGCGGTCGGCAAACTAAAGTGAGAATTGGGTGGTTCTCATCTCTGACGTTGGTACTGAGCCAATAGTGTTGATTCCACCTCCCTTGTGTGAAGACCAGCACAAGCAGAGAACTGCCGGTAACTTCTCATGCATTGATGTTTATTTCATTGACCTTGCAGTGATAACGGGGCTAAGTCGACCTCTAACCATGATTTGAACTCACGCCCTTCAAATTGAAAGATGAGCGCTCTGTCAAAGTGCTTCCCCAGCCAGGTATATTTCCACCATAATACCACTCTACATCAATACAATTCACACGTTAAGTGGTGCCTTTTTCAAACAGTATCCCACAAACTACGTGAGTTTTTTTTGCAGTTGGGGTATTATTTCTCTCCGATGATATTTCGGAGAGCACCACACGTCATTCAGCATGATGCGCAGGGTTTCGCTCCATCTGCCAGGAGAATACAGTTCCGATAATAGTGCCCGGAACATGCAGTGTAGCATCAGACATCATGCCGAACAACACACGATGCTGCTCACAATCGCTTCGGCCAACCTGCCCTGTACTCTAACGCTATTTCGCTGAGGACCACAGCATTTATAAAACCTACGCACAACTGGAAACGTTACTGAACCATTACTGGCTATAATACGTCGTCTGGAACGTTCTGAACGCAGGCAACAGTTGTTGTAAAATGGCAAAAAGCAATTCCACTTGTGAAAACTGTTAAATCAATGAAGCAGCATGATATTACATTGTAACTTTAAACACCTCAACTGGCTTATAAGAGAAGGTGCAACTGACACTTCACCGAAACACACCAATTCACTCACCACCATTTCAAAAAAACGTTGGTTAGGCAGAGAGTAAAAAATAAGCTTCCCTTGGCCAGGCTTGACTCATTACCATAAAATTATATAGTTACGTTAATTGCTTTACTAGTGCCTGCACTGGGTACACTCGCTCATGCTCAAAATAGAGACGTATTACTATGGGTTAGGTTTATTTGGGAAAGGTCATCAGCTGGCATGGGCTAGGCTTCATAAAACTGGGCTTATTCACGACTGAAGCCAGTCTTGGTGATTTTCCCCTTGCCATGCTCATTACTTGAAACTAACACAGGACAGCATGGGATTGAGTGTGTTTTTTCTCCAACACTGCTGCTTTACGAATTCATTGTATAAGGTCAACATTTCCCTTTGTGTTTGAATATGTAAAATGGGGCTTAAGGTCTCGCATATATCGCCTACACCATTATTTGTGGCTGCCAACACATATTGGCATCAGCAACGTCATTCAATTTGTGTGCGTATTAATTCAGGGATCTGACTTGTACGTATGTTTTTCATGGCAACTGTGATTTACATTTTGGACGGTCGACTTTAATTACAGATTGTCTGCGCTGTGACAGTAACGCCAATTGGATATGCGTGCATTGAAATCCCAGTCGGAATTTGACTTGGCCTATCATCTCACAAAGTCCATAAATAACAAACATTTTGTCAGAAATAAAAAGTGGCTGTCTAATTTGGGGAGGGGTGGGGGGAATCACTCCTCGTTATGGGATTATGGAAATTACATAACTGGCTTAGTTTGAGTGTAGTTTATTTTATGTTTGACACAGATAATCCTGGGTAGCCAGTTCCCTGGCTATTTTAGAAAGGAGATCCGTGATGCTGCAGTGAGTACAGCAGAAACAACAAAACAAAAGACAAACACATCTATATTGCAGAGATCGAGTTCCGGGGTCCTTGGGGAATATTGCACAACTATCAAATGAGGTATATGATGGTCGAAACTGAAAAACACGCAAATAAAAAAACACGGTGCAAATATAACGAGAGCAAAAGCAAAAGCTTAGGGCTGACAGGTGCATCCACAAATTTTGTTGAAGCAAATCACAATTTGGCCTCTGACATGTTGGGTAAATTTGCAGATTGAAGAGAGGTTTTGGCTTCATAAAAATGTGACAAAATGTAAATGATGCCCGGTGATAAGGAATACAAAAGAGGTTAAATTACAAGTAGCTAATTTAGAGACGTGAACAGAACACCAGCTGTACCAATATACTGGAATATTTGCAACATTGTTCACCAACAACTCAACTGTAGTGACTATTAAAATATGACCACAGCCAGCAGCACAAAGGAACGATGCAACGGGGCCTGTTGCAAGGACTCCCTCTGGACGGAATCTAACTTGGGACCCACAGGCACGGAGTAAAGCGTGATTATACAGAGCTGCTTTATCTGCGCACAATGCCCATATCCAGTGATATTGCCTCCAGTGAGTGTGCAGATATGCTTCAGTGAGTGTGCAGATAATGGTTTATTTGCGCACTCTTCAGCACAGACACAGGCCCACATATGCAGCAGGGAATTAATACATTTTACGCCATGGTGAGCAAAAAAGCACCCGAAATACACATTGGCCTCAAAATGCCTCACATTACGCAGAGATCTGTGTTTAAAGATACCATTTAATTAACGTTTACATTTATTATTTATTATTGTGCTTGTTTTCCTCGGAAAGCCTCCCCAATTCTCTTTTATAGGAGGGTCCTGCCAAGTTTTTTTGCAAGTTGTTGGCGCTGATCGCTTTGCATATACAAATTAAACGTTGAAAAATGTTGGACCATGACGCTGGCATAGAATGGCCTAATCTTGCAAATGACATCGCGTAATATTTAATTTCCACTGTGGAGCAGATGGCGCATCGTTTTTCTTTGGTTAATAATACACCCGCAGTAATAACCAGGGCGACCGTTGAATTTGAACAGTGAAACTTTGCAACGCGCAGCGAATATTCGACTGTGGCGTCGTCTCACGTCAGTAATTGTGCTGAGGTCTCGATAAACAATGCAATGCTTTTAAGCAACTCGTGCTGTACTGGCTTCAATTAAGGGTATATCAACCATTGACATGAAATGTAATAAAGTAGGCGACAGCAGCTCGGTCCTACGAAGTACCACAAAGTACTAGAAACCGCTGAAAAGTACTAGAAACTACTGCAAATTTATCGGAAAGTACCACAAAAGCCCCCCCTCCCCTTACCTCCCACCCCACTGGCTGGCACGTGTGCCGCAGCCAATCAGAACGCTACTGATTGACCAATTACTCCTTAATAATATAGAGGATCGCAGAGCTTGGGCATACGTTGACACTGGCTCATCGTATTGCTTGCCTTCCTGCTTGCATGTTGGTATTCGCACTTCTGAATTGTCTCTCAATGACAGTGAGCGAATACTGTGCAGCGTATTACAAGTTGAAATTTGGATATCAATGTAGGACACTTCCCTGCCACTAGGCCATGCCACTGCCCCAAAATGAGAGTAAAATTTATAAAAAATAAAAAAGCCATATGATAATTGTTCACTTTCTTCATAGTATTTATATATTTGCAGTCTTGGCACACTCCACATTTTTCTATTACCCTCTCTGTGAATATTAATACAAGGCAGACCATTGTTTGTTTAATGAAGACAGCAATGAATAAAATTATATTGTGATGACAGACTTCTAATTGAGCATTGTATTAATTTACAGTCGTATCCATTAAAACTATATATAGTAGCTACACATTATATATCATAAGTGTGGGTTTGCACTTTGTTCCAAATCATAAATTGAATAATAACTATTCACGATTGCTCTAACCTGTTTAAGAAGTACACATGCATGTTCCACGGGGAATGGCCAAATTATATATATTACTAGCGGAAGTACCCGGCTTTGCCCGGGTGAAAAATATCTTTCTTAAAAACCTTACATATATATGTACACAGATACTAAGGTATTGTCAAAGCCCGGTGGGCTGTTTGTACATTTCTCCACCAACAAATATATAAGAGGCTTTCACAAGTCCAAAAAGTTGTAGAAAGTGTGGGGTAAATAGTTGATGTCAAAATGTTTCCGAAAATTGTGGTCTCCCCCCCCCCCCCTCAAAAAATATCTTTACCCCTCGTATGTATATATACTAACAACACCTTACATACAACAGAGGAAGTGGTATCTATTGACTCTGTAGTAGTATCTACTGACTGTACCGTAGTATCTACTGAGCCAGTAGTAGCTACTGACTGTGTAGTAGTATTTAGTGACTGTAATAACTACTGACCATAGTAGTATTTACTGGGCCTACAGTAGTATCTACCGACTATATACTCGTAACGACTAACTGTATAGTATCTGCTGACTCTATAGTTGTATCCACTGACTATAGTAGTAACTACAAAATCTATTGCAGTATCTACTCACTCTATAATAGTATCTACTGACTCTAGTAGCTACTCACTGTAGCAGTATGTACTGACTGTATAGTAGTATATACTGACTGTAGCAGTATTGACTGACTGTAGTGGTATATACTGACTGTTTTAGTATTTACTATAGCGGTATCTACCAACTCGATAGCAGTATCTACTATCACTACAGCAGTGTATACCGACTGAGGTCGTACCTGCTATCACTACAGCAGTGCATACTGCTGTGTTGGTACCTGCTATGATTACAGCAGTGCATACTGCTGTGTTGGTATCTGCTATGATTACAGCAGTGCATACTGCTGTGGTGGTATCTGCTATGATGAGAGGAGTACATATTGTGGTGGTGGTACCTGGTATGATAACAGCAGTGCATATTGACTGTACTCATCATTCACCCTCACCATTCACCACTCACAACTCACCCTTACCACTCATCCTCACCACTCACCACTCCCACTCACTATTCACCATTCACCCTCACAACTCACCACTCACCAACCTCCCTCACCAATCTCCCTCACCACTCACCCTCACCACTCACCCTCACCACTCACCCTCACCACTCAATCACCACTCACCCTCACCACTCACTCTCACCACTAACCCTCACCACTCTCACTCACCACTCTCCCTCACCACTCACTCTCACCATTCACCCTCACCATTCAGCCTCACCACTCACCCTCACCACTCACCCTCACCACTCACCGTCACAACCACCACTCACACTCACCACTCAACTTCACCCTCACTACTCACCATTCATCCTAACCAATCACCACTGACCAATCACCACTCACCACTCTCCACGAACCCTCACCACTCAACCTCACCACTCACCCTCAAAACTAACCACTCTCTCACCACTCACCCTCACCACTCAGCACTCACCCTCACCACTCACCACTCACCCTCACCACTCACGCTCACCATTCACCCCTCACCGCTCACCACTCACCCATCACCCTCACAACAACCACTCACCCTCACCACTCACCCTGACCACTCACCACTCATCCTCACCAATCACACCCTCACCAATCACCACTCACCCCCACTGCTCACCCTCACCACTCACGCTCAAACTCACCACTCACCCCTCACTAATCACCACTCATAACCGCCACTCACCCTCACCACTCACCCTCAACACTCACCCTCACCACTCACCGTCACCACTCACCCTCACCACTCATCCTCACCAATCACACCCTCAACAATCACCACTCACCCCACCACTCACCCTCACCACTCACTCTCACCACTCACCCTCACAACAACCACTCACCCTCACCGCTCAGCACTCACCCTCACTACTCACCCTCACCACTCACCACTAATCCTCACCAATCACACCCTCACCAATCACAACTCACCCTCACCACTTGCCACTCACCCTCACCACTCACCACTCACCCTCACCATTCACCCTCACCACTCTCCCTCACCACTCTCCCTCACCACTCACCAGTCACGCTCACCACTCACCCTCACTACTCACCACTCACCCTCAACACTCACCCTCACCTCTCACCACTCACCCTCACCACTCACCCTCACCACCCACCCTGACCACTCACCACTCATCCTCACCAATCACACCCTCAACAATCACCACTCACCCTCACCACTCACGCTCAACACTCACCCTCACCACTCATGCTCACCACTAACCCTCACCACTCACCCTCACCAATCACTAATCACCTCTCACAACCGTCACTCACCTTCACCACTCACTCTTACCACTCACCCTCATCACTCACCCTCACCACTCACCCTCACAACAACCACTCACCCTCACTACTCATCCTCACCAATCGCACCCTCACCAATCACCACTCACCCTCACTGCTCACCCTCACCGCTCACCACTCAACCTCACCCTCACCACTCACGCTCACCCTCACCACTCACCTCTCACTAATCACCACTCACAACTGCCACTCACCCTCCCCACTCACCCTCACCACTCACCCTCACCAATCACCACTCACCCTCACCACTCACCCTCACCATTCACCCTCACCACTCACCCTCACCATTCACCCTCACCACTTTCCCTCACCACTCTCCCTCACCACTCACCCTCACCACTCACCAGTCACGCTCACCACTCACCCTCACTACTCACCACTCACCCTCAACACTCACCCTCACTGCTCACCACTCACCCTCAACACTCACCCTCACCGCTCACCACTCACCCTGACCACTCACCACTCATCTTCACCAATCACATCCTCACCAATCACCACTCACACTCACTGCTCACCCTCACCGCTCACCCTCACCACTCACCCTCACCACTCACGCTCACCCTCACCACTCACCCCTCACTAATCACCACTCACAACCGCCACTCACCCTCACCACTAACCCTCACCACTCACCCTCACCACTCACTAATCACCTCTCACAACCGTCACTCACCCTCACCACTCACTCTTACCACTCACCCTCACCACGCACCCTCACAACAACCACTCACCCTCACAACAACCACTCACCCTCACTACTCACCCTCACCACTCATCCTCACCAATCACACACTCACCAATCACCACTCACCCTCACTGCTCACCACTCAACCTCACCACTCACGCTCACCCTCACCACTCACCCCTCACTAATCACCACTAACAACCGCCACTCACCCTCCCCACTCACCCTCACCACTCACCCTCACCAATCACCAATCACCACTCACCCTCACCACTTACCACTCACCCTCACCACTCACTACTCACCCTCACCACTCTCCCTCACCACTCTCCCTCACCGCTCTCCCTCACCACTCTCCCTCACCACTCTCCCTCACCAGTCACGCTCACCACTCACGCTCACCACTCACCCTCACTACTCACCCTAACCACTCACCCTCAACACTCACCCTCACCGCTCACCACTCACCCTCACCACTCACCCTGACCACTCACCACTCATCCTCACCAATCACACCCTCACCAATCACCACTCACCCTCACTGCTCACCCTCACCGCTCACCCTCACCACTCACCCTAACCACTCACGCTCACCCTCACCACTCACCCCTCACTAATCACCACTCACAACCGCCACTCACCCTCACCACTCACCCTCACTACTCACCACTCATCCTCACCAATCACACCCTCAACAATCACCACTCACCCTCACCACTCACACTCAACACTCACCCTCACCACTCATGCTCACCACTAACCCTCACCACTCACCCTCACCACTCACTAATCACCTCTCACAACCGTCACTCACCCTCACCACTCACTCTTACCACTCACCCTCACCACTCACCCTCACAACAACCACTCACCCTCACAACAACCACTCACCCTCACTACTCACCCTCACCACTTATCCTCACCAATCACACCCTCACCAATCACCACTCACCCTCACTGCTCACCACTCAAACTCACCCTCACCACTCACTCTCACCCTCACCCCTCACTAATCACCACTAACAACCGCCACTCACCCTCCCCACTCACCCTCACCCTCACCAATCACCACTCACCCTCACCACTCAACCTCACCACCACCACTCTCCCTCACCACTCCTCTCCCTCACCACTCCTCTCCCTCACCACTCCTCTCCCTCACCAATCCTCTCCCTCACCACTCCTCTCCCTCACCACTCCTCTCCCTCACCACTCCTCTCCCTCACCACTCCTCTCCCTCACCACATGTTAAGGGCGATCCTAAAGGAATCTACAACCTTCGATGATTCCTTTGCGCGATTCAAAGAATCGATTCCTCGCGCATAGGAGGTTTCCATTTTTAATTACAGAGTTTTATTTTCATTGTTATATTATGCTTTGAAGTTTTCAGGAGTTTTTAATTATATTTTAGCCCCGGTCAACGCCGGATATTTCCCATTTGTAGCAGTTTATATCAACTCTATAAGACTATAACCAACTTATATTAAACGGAAATAAGGCGATTCTAAATGAATCTACAACCTTCGATTCCTTTTCGCGATTCAGAGAATCGATTCTTGGCGCGGTCGGTTTTAGAGTTTAAATTACACAGTTGTATTTTCATTGGTATGTTATTTTTTAAAGTTTTCAGAAGATTTTAAATGTATTTTTCCCCCGGGCAACGCTGGGTATATCGAGTTTATACCACAAAGTCGTCGCCTGACAGAGTTGCGTGTCGAGGCCTAGTACCGTGCAGAGCCTCCGGCCTCGCCTAGATTGCCCACTCGGCTGAGGCTGGGTACTGGGGCCGTTACGCCCCCCCCCCCCCGCGCTACAATAATACTGTCTAATCGCTATAATTTTATTATCTACCGACCCTATAATAGTAATTGCACACATTGGGGTGGGGGGGGGAGTGAAGAGGACGTGAAACTTTGATGAATTTACCTCAGAGTCGCGTGTTAATGCGTGCGCATATTTTTAACGGGAATTAAAAATGGCGTCCACCCCGCAGCGAAGTTGTTGTTACCCAGTGCCAGGGGCAACCGCCGTGGTCCGCGCCGGCCGGCAATATTAAATAAATAAATAATTATATAAATTACTAAAGAGAAATCGCACTAAATCGATAATCGGTCCGATTTAAAGTTTAGAGACGAAAAATCGGAAATGCCTAAGTTTACCGCGGGCCGGGGGCGTGCCCACCTGCAAAATTTAATCTCGGCGAACCCCACGGTCCGAGAGCTAAATCCCCCGGAAGGGAGCGTACGCAGACGGACAGACAGACAGACAGACAGATAGACAGACAGACAGACAAAAAATGAATTATATAGGTTAGATGTTCGCACAAACTCACTATTTAAATTTTAAAACAGTGCTCCCTGCCATCTATGCGCTTGTTTCATAATGGATATGTTCATCTCAGAGATGTGACCAACGTTATCAGTAGATCTGTAATGACTGACTCAGAGACACTAAGAGCCTTAACAGTTCACACTTAGTAACTACAGCTCCCAGTCAGGGCAGCTGGCAGACTGCCTGACTGACGACGCTGAGATGTTGAAGACGGAGATGGCGACGAAGACTCCAGCAGCACGACGGGGTCCCACTCCAAATGACAGCCCCAAGGTCTCCTCCCGGCGCCAGAGGTCGCAAACGGGTTTTGATTCCTTACCCGTACCCGTACCCGGCCGCACCAGGGTCGCAAATGGCGACCCGTACCCGGCCGGATACGGGTACTCGTTCCCTACCCGTACCCTACCCGAAATGAGTGACAAACGGCCACTCACCAGTGACTCACGGCCTACCCGTACCCGTACCCGTACCCGGCCGCACCAGGGTCGCAAACGGCTACCCGTACCCGGCTAGGTACGGGTAGCCGGGTATCGGGTAGGCTACGGGTATTGGGTATCCGGTTGCGACCTCTGCCCAGCACCCCTCTAATTCCGTCAGTGTGGCCTGGCTCCGCCCTGGCCACGCCCCCTTTCTGGGTTCTCGATGTGCCCCTTCCGTGACCTTTCCCCTACATCCCTCTCTCTGGTCTATCACGTGACCTGCTGTCAGTCAGGGCTGCTGTAGCTGCAGATCCCCTTCCCCGCCAGCAACCAGCGCTATGCTGCTAAGTGACCGATTCTATGTCACTACACATCTTTAAATGAGGCTCAAAGTCAACATGTGATCCTGCTCAAAATGAGTGATGGGGGCAACACCAATGCCTATTGGTGGCAATTCCATGCACTCAAGGCCGGGGCCCACCTTTTCCTCCACTGAATGGCCCAGTGGTGACTTGCCACAAAGTAACGCCGCTTCTGTCGACCCCAGAGAAATTAAGGTCGAGTCGTTCATGACCAAGGATGCAACTAACAAACATGTTCATTTGTGAGTGCAGTGATCTAGCCGCAGCAACACCCTGTAAATTAATCTCGCGTAACTTTGTGTTGCCAACAATTTGTTGAGTGTAACATTCTCCGAGTAAATATTCAAGAGGTTTTGTGTTCACCTTCGATGCACGTTATTAAACACTATGCAAACATATTGTACTCGACCTATTGTTGCTGTTACTTGTGCGACACATATTTTCAGTAAATTGATGCAATGCAGCATTGCTCGTACATTTTCTTACCTGAAAAGTATTTTGACCAGATGGCCACATCTATACATGTCAAATTTTGCGTTGGATGAGCAAGGGCCTCCTTTGTATAATGTATCTTTAAGCTGGCCTAGCATCTGTATCACTAGGTGAATCGCTGATCCCCCTCGTATTCATGTGCGTGCCTATATCTCACTAACATCACTTGCCCCAACAGTCTGTCAAGAAAATATTTGTCTTCGTGTCTATCTTTATTCGTGTGTTTGTGTGCGTGTTCAAGTGCGTGTCATTTAATTAAGAGTATTGTACACTGCTGTACTGTAGAGTGGCGTGTTCGTGGGTAAAGTATAATCTGTCGTGTAGTATAGCGTACAGGAATGTTTGATAAATATTGCGGTTTGTGACGCGATTTTGTGCGTGCGTGTGTTGCAGTGTGTAAGCAGCGTACTGTGTGATCTATTGTGCAGAGCTCCCTGGCACCAACGGCATGCCCTTGGCGTGGCATTCGTCGGCGCAATGTGGTGCTCCGTGCCACCTGTTCCATGGATCCGAGTACCACCAGCAGGGCCACCCCGTAAAGAGGAGTTCCAGCACCGCGACCACGCGCGTCGCCGCTGCCATCTTCGGGAGGGCCCACGACCCCAGCAGTGTGTTGTGTGTGATGGATGAGCTGTCACCTCATCCATCACGCACAACACACCCCTATACTTTCTCAAACAATGGCACCTCCCATATTTTGTTAATTATCTTCCTACAATCCGATTATATTCTGCAATTTAATTTCATAAGGTCTTCATCAGTCACCCGTAGCTTAAATATTACTCATAGGCATGTCTCTCTACGCGTCAGAAAACGGAGTTTAGGACAGCACACGATTACAAAATACATTGTAAAACTATTAATATTCATATTGTTTATTAGGTCATGTGTTAAACCAATCCTGGTCCCATTACTGCCACATCTCCTCCATCGTTCACCATTGTCCGTGTCAACTTTTCAGGCTTCATAGCGACATTTTCAAATTGAATGCAGTAATCTTTGCCGGGACATGTTTGTCTGAAACATGGCTTACCTCACATATAACTCCTAGTCATAGGCAGAGATTGACTTATTCTTTGGTTCTTTCGGTAAAGTCACGTAGATATAATTTTTTAAAAGAAAAAATAAGTGAATAAAAATAACAAAAATAAATGTAAAATAATAATAAAAAACACTAATGTAGACTGTAGCCTGGTTCTTATTCGGAGTGAGTGTACTGGAAATCTATAATGTGGACTGTCGCCTGGTTATTAAGTATGGTGAGTGTACTGTCAGTCTATAATGTAGACTGTAGCCTGGTTCTTAAACTCGGTGAGTGTACTGGCAGTCTATAATGTAGACTGTAACCTGGTTTTTAAGCTGGTGAGTGTACTGGCAGTCTATAATGTATACTGTAGCCTGGTTTTAAAGCTGGTGAGCGTATTGGCAGTCTATAATGCAGACTGTAGCCTTACTTAACCCGAGTGAGCGCACTGGCAGTCTATAATGTAGACTTATTCTGGTTCTTTCAGTAATATAAATAAAATAAAAAACAGAAACCACGACATTTCCATTGCAACACAAGCGGTCGTCATCAGGAAAAGGGGGGCTAGCCTCTAAAGGCAAACTGTTTATAAAGGTTTAGAGATGGGCGTAGCCTAAGTGTGTCAACAGAATGGGCAGGGCAGCTAATGTTAATGTAGGAGAAACCCCCACACTGGCAGTAGCTCTAAACCAATCAAAGCATTGCACCTCGCTCCACATACCCACACTGCAGAGATTGACTTCTATATTTGGGGGGGGGGAGGGGGTCAGGGATTCGCTTTGTCAGTCACTATTAGGAATCAGGGGTGCATATAATTAATTTACTTATGTTTAATCTTAATTGTAAACTACTGAACATACATTAATAAATGGGTTCAGTTGGGGGGGGGAGCGTTGCTTCCGCGTGCCCCCCCCCCCCTCACACACTCCGCCCATGCTCCTAGCCTAATAGAAATTGAAGGATATAATATATCCCGATTAGACAGACAATCAAGATGAGGAGGAGGTGTGGGAGTATATGTGAAAAATGACCCATCTTGCATTTAACTACGATATTTAACATTTTACCCTGATGTATTGCTGTAGACCACCAGATAGTTAAACGTATAATTAATCCCTGGATAAAATGATGCCACCCATCCCAAAAGGTGAACTATTGGTCATAGGGGACCTAAGTTCGAATTGGCTAAACCTACCACATGATGCATTAGACTTTACAAACCAGGACAATCTACATCAATTGATTACTTGAACCATGAGACCAAATATTAAAAAAAAAAACCTCGGATCGTTCATCCATAGTGGATATCCTACAAATTAACCCGGTACATTTTCAAAAGTGGGAGTTGTATGTTGAACTTCTTTTGCACCATACATAGCCAATAATGCTAATCGGAGGTGCCATTATTTTTAACATTCATCATACGAAAATTTATAAAACACCTCAAAATAATAACAAAACGGTCTTTAAATGATGCAATCTTCAAGTATTTATACATGCCACTCTTCATTTTGACGAAGATATGGTGAGCACAATCCCAGTTTTTAAAGTGCTTGGACATATTTTAAGAATCAATTTATAACAATAATTTACAAACATGCCCGCTTAAAAAAAGTGCACAATAATGGGTGATCATCCACTTTGGTTTGATCCGAACATTTCTGAATTAAAATGAAAACGAGAGATTTAGACTGTAAAAAAACAAATAACCTTCCCGATTGGGTTAACTGTAGAGCAATAATAATCAGATGTGTTGGAGACTCGGTGGCACCTGGCCAGTTAATCATAATCTGAGACCTAGTCCTGGACAATGAATGATTAGCAAGGGATACGGACCAGAGTATAACAGAAGAAGGCGAGAGACAAGAAATGAGTTGTGGATGTTGAGTGCTGAATCTTGGTGTATTACCTGCTGTATGACCGGGGACGTTACCTGTGGGTCATCTAATAAAGACACCTTTGCTGAACACAGCGCGAGCTGAATTCTTTCAGATATACTCGCCAAATAAAAAACATTAACATTTATTACAGCCACCAAACTGTTCGAAATTCACAACAACAAAAACACAAGACTTTTCTGGCAAACATTCAACTCAGATGAAAACAAAGGAAAGCAGAGGTCCACAGTCCGAGCTCGGTGGCCACCCTGGTTATAACTGCGGGTGTATCAAAGATAAATACAAGCCATCCCACTTCTGACATGATTATGTGGGGCTCGACCGCCTCGACGTCCACCTCGTCGACCTCACAGGGAGGGCGCGTCACCATCCTTCCCTCTTCCCTCTCATCCACCTCGCCACCTCGCGCCTGCCTGGCACATGCCGCCCGGGTAGGTGGCCCGCTCCCCTGTTTGCATCATCTCGAAAAGACGCGCTGGCCGACCGGGGCTACGTGGGATTAACGCGCACCGCGCCACACCCCGACGTGAATCACCGGCACTGTCCGTCTGCTTCAGAGTGGACGTCAATGATTCAGTAAGGTATTTCGAAATCCGTAGGCCATTGTGTGCCGGCAGCATGGTCCACATTCTAAAAAAAATCGAACAATTACTTAATTACGATTACACATAGCAATCGTCGCTGCCGACTGGCAGACCAATGCCCAATTGCAGCACAAGTTCCGAGTCGCCTTGTGACCCCATGCAGAGCTGTCACTTTCAAGTGTTTGAGCTGAGATGCCGATGTAAGTCGCTTATGACGTATACAGCTCTCTGAGACGCCCTGGTGTAAGGGCCGCTTGATCAAAAACAGAATTATCATGATGACATTTGTCATTGTGAGCATTCACACATTGCTTTGGGAGAGCACAAAAATGACACAATTATGTTGAAAGCCCTATATTCTTCAGCCACCGAACGTTCACATGAACCCATGTCTTACGTGGGTGCCTATGACCGCCGATTGAGCAAAATGAATAATGCCTTGATCTAAGGATATGTTGTGTACACATCAACTTTGATATGAATCCGATCTTGTAGGCTGTGTTATTTAGTGCTGCACAAACCGTTATCCCTTTTTATTCTCATTTTATTAATTTTCATTCCAAATATGCACTTCACATTTAATTTTTTCAGATTTCTCTACCTCAGGAATGCAGGGCAGTTCCATTTTTTTTTTATTGAAATGGTGATTGGACCCAGGGATCTATTTCAAGGTTAACTGTGCCTTGTGCTAACAAAAAAAATACGAATTATTTTTAATAAGTTAAGGGTTTGTCTGGAATAACATTAGGTAACTAATATTAGTTAACTTTACATATTCCAATTTAAAAAATGGTCATCACAAAACTAAATATATTATTAGACCTCCATGGTGTAAAGTGCAGTTTCCAACTCTTAAAATCAACTCTATCTCTCTGGCCTACACGTGCTACGAAGAAGTGCCACAGTGTTTTTGACGAATGTGTGGAGTTTTTTAATATATAGTTGTGCTTGTGCACCACTGTCAATGCAGCAACACCAAATGATTTGTTGAAAGAGCCGATGGCAATATAACTTGCAATTAGAAAGAAGAGCCATTTACACCAATACGACTGCTGCATACAACACACACCGGGATTTGTCAGACTTGGGTTTCCTCAATAAAACAACGTGGATTTTTCAAGTATTTACTCAAATATGGAGACCCGCTATTTGAACGATAAATTAATAAGCAATAACGAAGATATTTTCAGTGTATTAGTTCAGAAACGTTAGCATGTTGACTATAAAACACAATGTAATCCAAAATCTGGTGTAATTATACACAGCAATGAATCCCACTTTTAATGTATTTTATCCGTCTTTTGTAAAATGGCTTAAAGCCATTGAATTGAAATACATATTATATTTCTCGAACGAATTGTATTTTTTACTGCAGTTGTAGCAAGTGTTTTTTTTTGTTACAAATGAGGGTTTAGCACTTTTCTGGGAATCTTTACATACATCACTAAAATCAAACAATCGTGAAGACAGATTTTTTTCAGAGTATGGAAGTAGATATATCAGCATCCATCATTACTATGATTATACCTTCGCCCAGAATTACAACTCTGTGTCTTAATGGCTATTAACTGCAACGTATTCGGATGCATATGTTTTTCTACTGAATGCTTAAATAAGTCAAATACATTAATAATTGACAATTGTACAGGAGCTATGCAATATATATTGTTGTATGACACAAAGTGCTTAAACACGTGCTCCCGATGTTGATTTTCTGAGGAAATAAATTCCTTAATGTGTTCAATTAAATGTATCAGTAAGTCAGCAAGCAAACTGTAGAATGCCGCGTAGCGCCAACACTAAAAGGCTACAATTTTTTATGAAGCACTTTGCAGCAATTTCTGCCATTAACTCAATTACTGTGAATGTCACAATTAAGAGTGTTGAAAGTCAAACACAAATAGGTAAATGCTGTATATCAGCCACAGAGATTGGCAATTTGAATTTCAAAAGACTATACTGCTGTCATGTTTACGAATGCAATCTGATTGAGATCACATTAACTATCACTATCCTGCACATGCAGATGGTAAGGAGCATGTGAAATTAAAGCATGCTATTTCACAGTCACAGTAAATATAAAGCACTTTAATAAAAAAATAAAAATTACGTTCATAAAACTTAGTTTTAGATCCTTAGAAAAATATACTAAACATTTTATATTCAAATTATTGTTTATACAAGTCCATTTTTATCAACAAAGTGTTAAACGAAGAAATGCATGTACTAAATATCAAGTTCAGAATTATACTCCTATATAATTTACTCATTATGGTTACACTTTTGCCACCAATTATTACTTCTGTTAGTAATGTGTGCTGTAAAAAAATCAAACCAATCCCCATTTTGAGCAAATAAACGTTTAGATATTTGAAGACATCACCATTCATGAATCATAATAAATGAAGACCATTACAAAAATAATCTAATCAGGGAGTAAAACATTTTATATACCTAATACAGCAATATAACAACAACCATGCAATCACCTCTTATTCTGTACTGGACCCAACATTATGGAAATGGCCAGTTCGAGGCAGAATAAAAAAAGGACTTGAATAGAGAGATATTGGGAGCCAGTGCAATCATTTGAGGACTGACGGCACGTGGCTTCATTTACATCTGTCGATGATAACATTTTGGATCATTTGGAGCTCATGTGGGATGGCATTGTGGAGTTACCAAAGTTAATTCTAGATTTGAAGCTTTCGTGACTGCAAGGATTAATATTCTTAGGTTTTTTCGGTAAAGTCACGTAGGTACAACATTTTAATTAAAATTAATAAAAGTAAAATAAAAATAAAATAAAAATCACGACGTTTCGGAGGCAACACAAGCTTCCGTCTTCAGGTGGAACCGTCACAGCACGATTGCTGTATAAAGTAAGATAAATTCCAAGAAAACCGTCCTTGTATATATACTGGTTGAGGGTGGGAGGAGCCAAGGCAGTCCCTCTGTTTACAAAAGTCCCAGTACCTAACACCCTAACAATAATTGAGGACTTGGTCCAACATGGATTGAATTCGGATGTACCTGTGCTGGTTAGGCATTACCTCACCAACACTTATTTTACCTGGAAGGGCACCTTCTACAAACAGAATGAGGGTACCCCTATGGGCTCCCCCTTGTCACCAGTGATAGCCAACATGTTCATGGAAAAGTTTGAATCAGACGCCATCCAGACATCCATCCTGCGTCCTTCCCTGTGGAAGAGGTATGTGGATGGCACTTTCGTCATTTGGCCACATGGCCTCCCAGCATTGAACCACTTCTTGGACCACATCAATTCCAGACACCCATCCATCAGATTCACCATGGAAGTGGAGAAAGATGGTAAACTACCATTCTTAGATATTCTGTTTGAGAGGAGACCTGATGGATCCTTGGGACATTCTGTCTACAGGAAAGCCACCCACATAGATTCCTACTTGAAACCTGATTCCCACCACCACCCATCTCAAAATAATTATCTCATCAAAACGCTATACCACAGAGCTCATGGCATTTCTGAGCAACACCACCTGGCCAGTGAATTAAGAGATGTACATCGGGCCCTCAGGATGAACGGATACTCTGACCGCACCATCCGCCAAGCTGTTTCTCCCACCATACAGAAACAGCCACTTGAAACTCCGATCAAAACTATCACGTTGCCATACATAGCAGGTGTGACCAAAAAGATCTCCAAAATTATAAACAAACATAAGATCAAAGTCTGATTCAGTACAGTACATAAAATCACAATACCCTGGAGTCTACAAACTGAGTTGCAGCTGTGGTGATTGCTACATTGGAAAAACGAAACGTCATATCTCTGATCGTGTCCGCGAGCACAAGTCAGATCTGAAACACGGCAAAACTGACTCTTCCGCCGTTGCCGATCATTGCTACAACGCTGTGGGCTCTCATGAAATTGTCTTTTCCGAGACCAAGGTACTCTGCAAACCTCCTGGCTACCATCAAAGGTTTGTACATGAAGCCATCGAAATATACAAACACAGACATAATTTCAACCGTGATGATGCGTACAAACTTAGTAATCATTGGAAAGATGTTATTAATCATGAAAAAAGATTTAACTACACATATTTGGACCATTTTATTTGACAGGCACTATTCTTCAGTTACCGTATAGTTTCTTCTTCTTTTTTCACACACTGGTTTTCAAGATTTAAGTTTTACCACACATATTTGGCAATTCTAGAATTAATCCTAGCAATGTAGCAAAGTGCTGTTTCATCTACATACCAAACTCATTCCCATTTACAGCAGCCGCACCTTTACACCAGCCGCACCTTAACAACTCTTGGAACCTCCCAGTTGAACCGGTCTACACAACAAAGGCTCATTCCTAGCAGCAGTTTCAGCCGCACCACCTCTACATAACAATGGCTCAGTCCCATTTACAGCAGCCGCACCTTTACACCAGCCACACCTTAACAACTCTTGGAACCTCCCAGTTCAACCAATCTACACAACAAAGGCTCATTCTTAGCAGCGGCTTTAGCCGCACCAACTTCACAATAATAATAATATCCAGGGGCCTGCCTTGGCTCCTCCCACCCTCAACCAGTATATATATACAAGGACGGTTTTCTTGGAATTTCTTTTACTTGATACAGCAATCGTGCTGTGACGGTTCCACCTGAAGACGGAAGCTTGTGTTGCCTCCGAAACGTCGTGATTTTTATTTTACTTTACTTACCGGAGTTAAGTTTGAGTGCGATGGTGAAAGGGAGTGTGATGGGTGAAGGCATGAATAAAGGTCTCTCAGCAGCAGATGGGGAAAGTGGTGGCTCCAGGAGGTGTGGCAGAGGTAAGGAAGAGAGCTCCATGCCAAGGATGATGACCAGGGTGTGAATGCTTTAGGTGAGCTTAATGTCAATGTTTAGGAGGAGTGCATTGAAGGCAGAGGTTACATTTTCCATATTTGTTCATCCGTTTTAACATTTGTCAATGTCCATGTTTCTCATCAATATATCACAGCAGCTACTACACTCTTTGTATGCCTATTAAAAGCTGAAAGGTGCACAGAAATATGGAGTGAGAGATGGATCATTGGGATTGCACTGCAAGACATTCAGAGGAACACATGATGGAATTACAGATCATGTGAAAGTTAGAGACATCAGATTGACTGCTTTGAAAAGTTAGTGATGTTGGGCAGGATGCATCACGTATATGTCGAATATATTTCGCATGATACATAGCTCAACCGTGCTAATCACGAAACACACGAAACTAAGAAGCAGAAGAAGAGATTGTGGTTGGTGGTGAAGACAAGGGAGGAAATGCCCCTGACAGGACATCCACCATGGAGATGGAGCAAAAATATAATTTCATGAGATGGACTTTTGCATTGCAGGACCATGAGAAATGGTGGTGGCTTTGGCGAGGGTAAAAACTTAATCCAGCAGTGAATTGTTTCGGGCTGATGATGATGATGATGAAGACGATGATTTTCTGCCAATAAGAATGATTTCTCTTAAGGGTACGTTTAATTGGATCATAACAGCTAATCCCCCAAAAGAGCAGACACTAAGGCAGGGTGTGTTGAGTCAAATTATATGTAAAGCCATGTCATTGGCATAGCAATGGTCAATGATGAACCTGCAGATGACCTTTGCCAGTGGGGGGAGGAATAAGGGAGGGCAAGCATTGGAAACCTACGCAACTCCACAATGCGAGTCGTTTCTGAGAAGAAGATGATTCTTGCATGGAGACATCGAAGGGACAGGAGAAGAGGTACGAGCAGAGCTGCCTGCGTGGCATTGAGGCCAGTTGAGGAGTGCTGATGGTGAAATCTAATATCTAAGTTCTTAAATAGACCTTCTATAAGCAAAAGGGCTGGTGTTTTGGAACAGATTTGTATTTATTTTACCTTTTTAAATAAATATCTTGGAAACTTAAAACTTCACCAAAAATACTATTCTCAGATATCAATGGCATTCATGCACGCGTGTGAAAAATCGGCGTGTTTCAGCTCAGTAATTTTGTTTAGACAAAACATTTGTTAAACAAAAGAATATTCCAGCTTAGAATGTTGACATGGAGTAGGAACACAAAGACATGCCCTTGAAAAGAGTTTTGTGTGATTTTTAAGGTGTTTAGGCGGATGACGAAGGCTTAGCGGTCTCTCTCAGGAGGCAGCTAAGCTCTGCTGTGGCACGTTGTCCACGTTGCACCAACGTGGGGATTTGGACGAGTCGACTTTGTAACGGGGAGGAATAAGACCCTGCCACCCGTTCAAAGGTTCCCCAGCCACTTCTGAGCTGCGATCTCAACTACCAATGACAAAAAAATAAACTAGGCAAAGGTGTAGCCCTGCGATATCTTGCTCACGCTACTACTGACAAAAAGGGCCTCCAATAGACAGAGATCTAGCAATCATTAAAGAGGTTATTTGACCTACTCTTCCACGCTGGCTAGACGTTTTGAATGAGGTGAGAGTACCCACACTTTACCCCACCACACACAACCTGCGAGTTGCTGTGGTGTCCTCAATTATACTACGAGGTCGACAGAGTCAAGAGACATTAAAAAAACTCACCCATTGTGTCAACTGCCCATGGAGGGAGATCAAGCTCAACGGGTGATTTCTGGATTGCAAGTCCAACATGCAAACCATCACACCATGGTAATGTCTTTATCAATTACTACTCTGTCAATAGCTGCCCCCTCTTTGCAAACATGAAATAAATAGTAATGCCTTAATTTCGTGAAACACTGCAGTCTTATTTTTAAGCTTACCTTAAAAATATCATCTGTACCGAGCACTTGGGTCAACAGAGACCCATTGCTTTACATCGATCTCCCGACTGCCTCCTAGCTCAATAAGTTGGGAGTTTCGCACTCATGATGAATTTTCCATTATCCATCAACTCTGTCGCAGTGTTAGATTACAGGCATTCACCACCATGCATGGCATTTATAGAATGCAGTGTTTGCTTTTATCACTCACAACAATATTGGATCCATTAAGAATCAAAACAATTGCATGTTGGTTTCATGAAAAGTTGATGCCAGCAATTTATACGTGAACAAAACTTCATTACCCTGCCTGTTGAAATATTAATGAAGCTCTTCAAGCATTAAAAACGTGTCTTAATACACTATTTTGAAATTGTTATGAACATGGATCATTATCCATGCATAATTATCTGTGTATACAATGCATAGACGTTTAAATAACCCTTACTCTTTGGTTCTTTCGGTAAAGTCACATAGGTATAAAATATACCTGCAATCACGAAAGCTTCAAGTCAAGATTAAATAACCCTTATTCATGATTAAAACCAAAGAGATAAAATCTAACACAAATTTCCCACTTGCACTCAATCTCCTGTGACGTTTTGTTATACCTTAACTTTATGCAATTAGTCTATACACTTCCCTATTTTGGCCACGTGTAGATTAAAGAGGTGCTTTCGCATATTTGATACATATTGTAATTGCTACTACACGATAATATATAATCTGAATATGCGTGTCAATTATATGTATAAAAGCTAGGGACGCACCATTTGAACATTGGTTTCTAAGTTATTGTGGCTGCATTGTTGCTGGACACTTGTATGTGATGCTGACCTTTGTGATAATCATACAGCCGACTGTGCATCAAAAATTAGAAATGGCTGGCCCAAAATCATTATTATAGTCGAAGTTGTGAGACTATTAATTATCGATAATGTTGTCTAAATCCCTCGTCAAGGACGTATGCTTTATGTTAATAAATACACATTTGAAAATTTGTGGATTTTGCTAACTCTATGATAAACGTTATATTCTGCTAGAATATTCTGCTAGAATATGAACCAGATCCAGAAGAATGCTGGAAAACAGAGTGGTACAACGTGGAAGTCCAGAATAAACACCTCATTCAAGACAAACACCGCAACTCCTCCCAGACACTGGTGAATCACCAATCGCATCAGAACATTCAACATGCCACTGCACACATCCCCTTCATGCGCAAGAGTAGAATGTTAAGTGTATTTGTGAATTGTTTGATAATGTATATAAAACAAAGTTATAATGCAACATGTATTTCTCAGCTTTATGGGATGAAATAGACGTCTGTATTGATATTTAATTACATGCAGTCATTTAAATACAATAAAACAAAATGTATAATGAATGTCCATTCAAATTCACACATGTAATTTCATGTATGACTGCTCTAATATTATAATGACAAACATAACATATATTGCAAGGTAATGTTTAAGTTAAGCTACAAATCCCGTGTTCTTCCCATACGTTGCCTTGAATTATCAAAAAAAGTAAAAGTCTGAACTCTCATGAGTCCAGCCCATCACACATGTATACCCAGAGGGACGTCTGTCTACTGGAATGAGTAGTGTACGTTGTTCATGACCAGCAGTGTTAATTCCACATTCCTCTGGCAGAGATCAGGTTGTCCATAAGACATCCACTGTGGCCTTTCTACAAATGTGTGCTTTTGTTATCACCCCACATAGATAATTGCCTGCGTCAACCATAATCAGATTTTGAAATTGTAATTTGCTAATGGCACAATTCTTACTTATTTGTTTTGGCGATACCACCTGCTGTTGTGATGTAGGCGACCCAGGGCCTCGCAGCCTGGGATCAGCAATGCATCAGGCCTGTCAGCTTTCTTCTGCACAAACATTCTGAAAGCATAAAGGAGTGTGGCCACACATCGGTACTAAATGTGCCCAGAAGGGCCCAAAGTGGCAACCTTCGCGCGCTATCGCATGCAGACGGTGCCAAATAAACCACGTTTCCTGCATGAATATCACACCAGTGCAGTCTTGCGAATGCATCCCGGGTCGTGCATTAATGATAATTATTATCCTCCAACCTACATAATGGGGTGCTAAAAAATGCGGCCCATAGCATACATTGTGGGAAATGCGAGAAAATGCACTGTGAATACAGAAATGTGTAAAACGGACTGCAGTACGAGCGCCAATTTGAATGCTCTATATGGTAGCATGAAATGGCCGAGTAAAGCACAAGAACAAATCCCAGCCTGAGCCAAATAGCAGAGAAAATGGTCGGAAAAAAATGTCTGGGTAGCCAGTAAACACGTCCGGGAAAATCACAACGTGGCGGGCTGCAGTGTTAGGGTTGAGCTGCAGAGTGAGCAGGAGACACATACCCAGGCACTGCTAAAGTTAGAGCGAGACAGGGGGAGACACTCAAACCTTCCCACTGCTAGCCCACAGTGCCGTAGCCAGGGCAAACATGACTGGGAACATGATCATGCAAAGTGTTGAGTTCAACCAACCATGTGAGCACGTAGGTTTGAGAAAAGGTTTATCTCCCATTGCCTAATGCTTACTGACAATCATATTCTGGAAAAAGGTGAATCGTTTCATACACTATATATGTTGGACTTTTTTTGCACCATACGTAGCCAACCATGCTCATAGGAGGTGTGGGGGAAGGACAACAAACGAAACACAAAAAGCAGTTCTACAGAAATGATTTTTTAATTTAGATGTAAAAGTGCATAGCTCCAGTGACTTCCTAATATTGGAAGGAAGAGCCTTCCAGATGGCCGCAGATGCACATCTGAAAGCGCACGATGCAGCAACCGTCTTTGTTCGATAGCTCGTCAAAATACTCTACGAGCATGACTAGAGTTCGCGTGTTGGTTTATGGTCCTTGACGAGATCAGCGAGGTTTTGTGGTTCATTTGTGGCAAGCGCTTTGTGTGCAATGAGTGCGACCTGATAATGTATTCATTCGGCAAACCAGAGGCCAATGCAGCTCGGCGAGCATACCACTAGAAGAGATGCCACGAGAAGGGATGATGGCCGGTGAGCGAGATTATCAATCGAATGGCACCCAAAACAGGGAGTGTCACGCAGAGTATGTCCACTGCAGAGTTGGAGCAATGAGATCTGCTTGTGTGCAGGTCCTGTTGCATTGCAGAACTGTGAGGGATGGCAATGGCTTGGGGAGGCCTTCGTCCAACAATGGATTGATCCTGATTGTTGTTATTGTTGATGATGATTTTGGACATCACAAAGTCCTTTGAACTTAGAGAGAATTTCAAAGGATTTCAGGCGTCTACTCATTTAGGCAAGTGGTTAAAGAAAGTATCTCATCACCTCATGTGAATTGAGAGCCAAGACCCACAGGTTGTCAGCATAGCTTGTGGCCAGGTCGCTTCTGAAAAATAAGCCAATAGCTCAGTGGGCTTTACCTGGTACAGTGAAATAGTTTCGTCTTATTTGTATGCTTTTTTCGTGATTTGCTTACTTTTCCTATACTTTGAACTCCTATCGTGTGTTTTGTATTGTCTATTGTTGTAACATTCTGACCCACACCTAACGGGCATCTGTGAAACAGAAATTAATAGCTCATCTGATTTCTCAAGGGTAGATAAAAACACGAATTTTGACTCTGAAGTAATAGCAGATTAGGTGGGGATTATGTAGGCTGGGCACTGCACCTACAATGAGTATTAGCATGCACACACTGCAAGCACATTGTCACGGCATTGTATGAAGTTTGTGTAAATGCTCCACTATCAATGCACATGTCAATAAAAATACAGTATGTACTGTATATCAAATTTTTTTTTGGTGAGATCTGGCATCAATGAATAATCTGCAGTGAAGCGATTGAAATAGGGCCAAAACCCCTTGCAGGGTGCTTTTAGGGGGTGAGTATGTTAGATGTGCAGTAATATTCCACTGGGTTTAACGTGAGCAAATAATAAACTAAACACGTATCAAGATGTCTGTTGGATATTCTTGGATCTTTCGGTAAAGTCACGTAGAAGGGAAATAATACAATAATAAAAATATAAAACAATTAAAATTCTCACGACGTTTCGACTGCAACACAAGCAATCATCATCAGGTGTGAAATCCACAGCAATAAATTTTGATGATGATTGATTGTGTTGCAGTCGAAACGTCGTGATAATTTTTATTGTTTTTTTTATTATTGTATTATTTCCCTTCTACGTGACTTTACCGAAAGAACCAAGAATATGAATCCCTGCAGTCACGAAAACTTTAAATCAAAATGTCTGTTGGAGTTACAAAAATTACAAATAGGCACAAAGGCTAACTTAGTCACCTGTCTTCAAGCAATGATTGCAATGGTGCAACTGTAGTGGGTAAATGTGCGGCGATTTCAAAATGTGCGTTAGTGATACTGACAGATAAAAAAAACATCACAATGACATTTCGTAATATAAATAAATTGCTCTGCTTTTGTCTCGGTCCGATACATATATCTAATATATTATGGAATAATATATCCAATCAATATTCAATATGATCCATCTCATTGATTGCATGACATTTAGTACCATAACGAGGATGCACTTATACAAAAGCATACAACATACTCTTGACCTAGGTCAAATGTGTCAACATTGTACGATGTAGGTTATCGTGACCTTTGCGCATGTAAATTTGTTCACAATAGAATTGAATACAGCCAAGTTCCAAGTATCGATGCAATTTAGGTAATTTATGGGCTTGGCATGCTTGAGTTTACCATATCTGGACACTACCGAGGGTGTTAATGTGAATGTGATAATACGCTTTACAGCCATGGAGTCTGTGTAACATCAGTGACATTCTACTGAGGTAGGCACTCCCTTCCTCTTTATATATTTTTTTTAAAAATTAGTCCAGCGATTAAATACATTGAATTAAAAAAATAAATATTTTACCAGGTTAGGACGATTGAGCTATATAGCTCTTTTCAGCAGCTGATGTGGCTTATCATGTGGAAATGTATCGCAGCCAAATTCTCTGAACGCATGTTTCTAAATGTGGAGGGTGAAAAAACAGCAGACCTGGACACAAATCCACGCGACCAAATATACAAGCGAGGTAGCTAACATCCCGCCACTGTGATGATATGAGGAAAGTTCAAAACCGTTAGAGCTTTCCTCATATTATATTTAGAGCATTAAAATATACAACACCGTGCACTGCATAGATTAGGCTTTTGGAAATATTTGTATTTTTTTACTTAAACCACGCTTTATCCAGCTCTTTACTCAAATTTGCTTGTATTTACACACTTTTTGAGATTTCCAACTATATGCTTACTAGAAATAGTAAATAACACTATACTATATGCAAAGGTCTTACAATAACCATTGTGGCCATGTTACTTTACAAACTCCAGATCTTGGCTGATTATGAGCACACAAATGAGGTTGGCACCTAAACACTGATTTATTCATGACCACTGCGTGTCCTTTATTTGGAACATTTTAACTCTTCCCTATGGGGCGATATACATTATGAAACCTCTTGCACTTTTTGTGATGAATGTGTAATAAAACGTGGCACCAGCCGATGCCACCAGTGAGTGTATGGAGACATTCCAACGAGGTATGTGTCTGCAGGCATGGTCTATCCATCCATGGCCGTTACCTTCAAGCTTGATGCCAATTGTTCATTGTAACTTAGTGCCAACGGGTATGGGGAGGCGGGGAACAATAGGTGCGTTGAAACGCAGTACGTAACACTGCAATTTTACATCCGATTTGGGGGGGGGGGTGCTACACTGCCCCACAGGTGAGTAAAACTTTTATGTGGAGCCAAAGATAACTTGCAGAGTGTGGAACAGCATTGCACTGCATGAACCAGCGGCCACGTTGCCTCAGCGGTTGGGCCACTAAATGGCTGTTGGAAAATCGTGGCACACGTGACGCTGAGATAGGCGATAGCATTGATCCTCTGTCACGCTCACGTGAGCCGCACTTTGTGGCAGAGTGCACGTGAACATCTTTGACCTGAGTCAAAGTTTGAGGTCACAGAGTTCCCTGTAGAGCTCAGTGCGTGCCGCATAAGTAAACCCGTCTCAGTGGATCGCATTGTTCTTTCTGCAGATCGCACAACTTCAAATAGCATACCACGCTGAGCTTAAGGCAGGGCTATTGCTATAAATGTCGAGCAATTCCGAGAGGGAGAGTTATACAGCAAGGTCTGTACATAATGTTTACAGCATTGTGTGGTGACCAATGCATATAATGGTGTGTGTGTGTGTGCCTAGGTAGTTGCTTTCACACCTGGCTGTGTTTATATTTCCTGCAATTATTTTAATTGGTCTTACCTAAATGCATAAACATACTGAAGAACAAAACGTGATTTTTAAAGGCATTTTTACATATAGGAGTCTCTCTATAATATATATTTATTCGTAATTAGTTCTGATATGATCCGAATTCAACACAGAGATCTATTGGCGTAACATAAATCAAATACTGTTGTATGTATGAGTGATATATTCATTAAAATTAGATGTCACATTTAACGCTGTGGAATGTAAAATTTGCTTCAAATATTTTCTTGGATATTGAAAAGTTAATTTTAATTTAGAAGTGTCAAAATCACAATTGTATACATACATACATATAAAATGGAGATATTCTAATAATGTATTGGTTATAATGTGTTAAATGGGTGCACTTGTAATACATTCAAATGCAATTGCATCAACTGTGATAGCATTTTCTTGGTTCTTTCGGTAAAGTCACGTAGAAGGGAAGTAATAAAATAATAAAAATAAAACATAATAAAATAATTCTCACGACGTTTCGGCCACAACGCAAGCAGCTGTCCTCAGGTGAAGAACATGTCTGTCGATAAGACAGTCTGAATGACATGTCCTAGGCTTGGAGCGTCTATTTAAGCTGGGAGGGAGGAGAAAGAGCGCCTTGACAAACGCATTTGCATATGAAGAGGAATTTAGCAAATTTATGGGAAATGCAGGAATGTGACTAGTGCTACTTATGAAATGCGTAGGAGGTGGGCGGGGGGTTTTCAAAGTCATATTATGCCCATGCATTATGCAGGATTAGCAGCATCAAAGGGAGGGGGTAGGGGTAGCATTAATAAAGGGAAGGAATGTTAATAGTATGTAGCTGCAGTAACTAAACAACCACGTAAAAAGCTAAAGCATAAACTACATAGTATCATCAATATGCTAAATATACTCTAAATAAGCTGAGCTACTAACCGTAAGTAATACATTACAATTCTAGGTCGTAAAAAATATAATATGCTTCCAGATAAACTTTTTTAACTTTTCCTTGCATCACACGGGTCTATCCCGTACTATATGCTGTCATAGACAAACCCAACATAAAATTGTATACTGTATTACAAACTAAGTTGCCTCTGTGGTAGCAGTTACATTGGAGAAACCAAACGACATGTCTCGGACCGCATCCATGAACATAAAGCAGACTTGAAACACAGTAGGACAAACACCTCAGCCGTGGCAGATCACTGTTACAATTCAGTGGGTTCACATGATATTGACTTCTCCAAGACAGAGGTTCTCTGCAAGCCATCTGGCTACCATGAGAGATTCGTTCATGAGGCGATCCACATATACAAACACAGAGACAATTTCAACCGAGAAGATGGATTCCGGCTTAGCAATCATTGGAAGGACATAATAAACCATTTCAGATTGTGTCCACGTTTACGGTGACTTTCAGACCGTGTTCCACTCACTGACATTGACTATATATCTTGTATTCTCCGCAGGGAATGGATTCTTTGCTCCGCTGCAAGCTTCCTATCATCACCCTCCCATTGACATATTTCATTGCTTCCGCTTAGTACCTTTCACGCGACGGTTAATGGTATCATCATGGCTTGGCTTTGCGAACGAAGATCTAGGAAGGACATCCACGTCTTCTGCAGGCACGCTGGTGGCTGACGAGGCCTATGCGGGACAAACAGGTCCTGCCACAACGGCTGCAAGTATAGGTCTGATCTGGGATGGGTGCTGAGGGATCATGGTTCTTCCTCCTCCTCCTTTTGTCCTCCATACGGGCCCTGCGGGTATCTTCGAAGAAGGAGGTGGCGTGGTGGACTGTGTGCCGCCAGGAGTTGCGATCAGCTGCTTGTGTTGCCCACTGACGGTGATCGATGCAGCAAGCAGTGAGGGACTTCTTCAGGGAGTCTTTGTATCGCTTTCGTGGTGCCCCTATGTCGCGATGGCCAGAGGACAGTTCCCCATACAGCACAATCTTAGGTAAGCGGTGGTTCTCCATCCTGGCGATGTGCCCTGCCCAACGAAGCTGTGTCTTGAGGACCATGGCCTCGATGCTGATGACCTTCGCTGACTTGAGGACTTCAGTGTTGGCGACGAAGTCACTCCAGTGAATATTGAAGATTGTGCGGAGGCAGCGCTGATGGAAACGCTCGAGGAGACTCAGGTGACGACGGTACGTGACCCAGGATTCAAGCCATACAGGAGAGTGGTCAGTACAACAGCCTTGTAGACGTTGACCTTTGTGGCTCTTTTAAGGTTGCTGTTGTTCCAGACACGTTTTTATAGTCTGCCAAATGCACTGTTTGCCTTGGCCAGCCTGTTGTCGACTTCGTTGTCGATCTTGGCGTCAGACGAGATCACGCACTCCAAGTAGCTGAACTGGTGGACAGCTTTCAGTTTTGTTTGTTCAATGAAGATGCTTGGTGGATGGTGCTCCTCATTGGGTGCGGACTGATGAAGAACTTCAGTCTTCCTCAGGCTGACTTCAAGGCCGAAGATCTGAGCTGTTTTCGTGAAACAGGACGTAATTCGCTGCATAGCTGCCTCTGTGTGAGCAAGGAGGGCGGCATCGTCAGCAAAAAGCAGCTCCCTGATCAGTTGCTCCATGGTCTTTGTGTGGGCCTGCAAACGCCTCAGGTTGAACACGCTCCCGTCGAGACGAAAACGGATGTATACGCCATCAGCATCGTCGAGGTCCTCTGTGGCCTGCTGGAGCATCCTGCTGAACAAAATGGTGAACAGCGTGGGAGCAAGAACACAGCCCTGTTTCACGCCGTTTGCAATAGGGAAGGGCTGCGAGAGATTGTTGCTATGTCTGACTTGTCCAAGCTGGTCTTCATGAAGCTGGACGATCATGGTGAGGAACTTCGGTGGGCAGCCTAGCTTTTCCAGGATTTTCCAAAGTCCCTGCCTGCTCACGGTGTCAAACGCTTTTGTCAGGTCCACAAAGGTGACATACAGCGCTTTGTTTTGCTCCCGGCACTTTTCCGGAATCTGCCTCAGGACAAACACCATGTCTGTGGTTCCCCGGTTGGCTCTAAAGCCACACTGGGTCTCTGGGAGGTGATCTTCAGCTATTGCGGGTACCAGTCTATTCAGCAGTACTCTTGCGAGGATTTTGCTGGCGACGGACAGAAGTGTTATGCCACGATAATTGGAACAGTCTGATTTCTCCCCTTTGTTCTTGTACAGGGTGATGATGACTGCATCTTTGAGATCTTGAGGGAGTTTACCCTGCTCCCAGCAGCAGACGAAGAATTCATGGAGTTTGGTGTGCAGTGCTGGGCCTCCGTTCTTCCATACTTCAGGAGGGATGCCATCAACTCCTGCAGCTTTACCACTCTTCAGCTGTTTAATGGCTTCCTCAGTCTCTTGTAATGTTGGTGCCACATCCAGTTCGGTTTTCACTGGTTGTTGTGGGATGCGGTCAATCGCTGGTTCTTGGATTGAGCGGCTAGCATTGAAGAGCGTGTAGAAGTGCTCAGACCAGCGGTTCAGGATTGAGTCATTTTCGGTGAGCAGTTCTTTCCCGTCTGCACTCCGCAGGGGGCTCAGGATTTGGTACGATGGGCCATATACCGCTTTTAGAGCTTCGTAGAATCCCTTGTAGTCGCCAGTATCAGCGCAAACCTGAGTTTTTACTGCGAGGTTGGTCCACCACTCGTTCTGAATCTCTTGAAGCTTGCGCTGGATGGTGCTGCATTCCAGGCGGAAGGCTGCTTTTTTGTGCGGGCAGGATGGTCGGGCCAGGTGGGCCTGGTGTGCTGATCTCTTCTTTGGGAGCAGCTCCTGGACTTCTAAGTTGTTCTCATCGAACCAATCTCTGTTTTTCTTCGTGGAGAATCCGAGGGTATTTTCAGATGTTTGCAGAACAACAGTTTTGATGCGGTCCCACAGCACTTCAGGAACCGGAGGCGAGTCTCCTAGGCAGCTCGGTTCCTCTAGCCTAGATTGTAGGCTTTTCTGGAAAGCTGCTTTGACCGCGGCAGACTGAAGGCTGCAGACTTTGAGCTTCTTCCTCGGGGCGCCACCTTTCCTTGGTCTGGGTTTAAAGTGAAAGCTGAGTTTGCAGCGGACAAGACGGTGGTCTGTGTGACACTCGGCGCTGGGCATTACCCTGGTGTGAAAGACATCTTTTAGGTCATGCTGGCGCACACATGTAGTCTATGAGATGCCAATGTTTTGACCGAGGGTGCATCCAGGTTGTCTTCAGACTGTCTTTCTGCTGGATGATGGTGTTGGTAATGGAAAGCTGCTGTTCCGCACAGAGTTCAAGTAACAAGCGTCCATTGTCGTTGCAGCTGCCCACGCCGTGTCTTCCAAGTACGCCTTTCCAGGTTTCCGAGTCTCTGCCCCCTCTGGCGTTGAAGTCGCCAAGGATGACAATCTTGTCGTCAGCTGGGATATCCTGCAGAAGGCTGCGTAGGTCGGAGTAAAACTTGTCTTTATCAGCGGGATCTGCCTGGAGAGTTGGAGCGTACACACTGAGCAGCGTTACGTGTTCTTGGTCACGAAGTGGTAGACGCATTGAGATGATGCGGTCAGAGTGACCAGTTGGCAGGCTTGCAAGCTTGGTAGCGATAGAGTCCCTGATCATGAAGCCGACACCTGAACGGCGTCTCTCTGTCGCAGGTTTACCTGACCAGTAGAGAGTGTAACCTGCGCCATGCTCCCTCAGACTGCCTTCCTCTGAAAAGCGGATTTCGCTGAGGGTGGCGATGTCAACATCCAGCCGAGCGAGTTCGTGTGCAATTAAAGCAGATCTTCGCTCAGTTCGAGTGCTGTCAGCTGAGTCTAGCATGGTTCTGATGTTCCAACATGCGAGTTTGAGTCCTTTCCCACCTTTTAAGGCGAGTGGGATGCGCCGTCGATTCTTTGATGTAATTCGACCGCATATGAAGATGCCCTTTGACCGCGGTAAGCCAACTAAGGGAGGAGGAGACGAGCTTTGTTTAGACCACCTTTTCTAGGCCCCTCTCCGTGTGGAGCAAGCAATGCTGTCCCTAGAAAAGGCTGCTTGGTCGCTCAGGGTGCTGCCGGGTGATGATGTCGTTTCCAGGTCATCATCAGATGACAACTTGCGCCTGAGCCGCCTGCATGCAGGATTGAGACTGCGGCTGCCAGTGTCATCTTACACCTGCCGAGTTCGCCCCTTTCCCATCGCTACAGGACTTAGTGAGACCGGGGGGGGGGATGGTAGACGTGAAAATTTCCTTCTTGTCTGCGCAAAGGAGCTTTCAAGTGGAGTGCAGTGTGCACAGAACTGA
The DNA here is from genome assembly GCF_965212315.1 of Lampetra planeri. Taxonomy (NCBI): domain Eukaryota; kingdom Metazoa; phylum Chordata; class Hyperoartia; order Petromyzontiformes; family Petromyzontidae; genus Lampetra; species Lampetra planeri. Next base: position 5,935,741 of record NC_136120.1, read on the forward strand.
CCCCACCCTTTAAACCCAGGGTTCATCTGCCATGGCCTAGCAAGCTGGGACGGTGACAGCGAGGTCCTCAGGCCGTAGGTTTTACATCAGAGTTTCCTTTTCCTAGGTAGACGACCTTCCAAGGCTGAAGAGATCCACCTTCCCTGCTATTTCAAACCATAGCTGGTAGGCCACAGCCGCAGTCCACAGTAACAAAGTGGCGCGCCTTAGTCCCGAACACTTGGCCGTTGGGTACTAACGAGACCCTTCCGCCCTGGCCGGTGACTCCATCGTGGGAGTTCATTCGCCCAGTGATGCAGTGTTGACATCACCCCCTCACGTCGTTTAGCCCGCAAGCTGAAGCGGTTTACCGGGGTGTGGCACAAGGAGCCAGACGTCAGAGATTTAGGAGATGGATGAGGACCAGTGTTTCCGTCCACTCAAAAATTGAGTACAGCTTCCAGAAAACAAAGGTACTACCTCTACCCAGAGCTCCCTACACTATGTATTATTCTAAGACATAGGGTAGTGTATAGTAATACAGTATACAATGTAATGTTGGGTTTGTCTATGGCAGCATATAGTACGGGATAGACCCGTGTGATGCAAGGAAAAAGTTTAAAAAGTTTAGCTGGAAGCATATTATATTTTTTAAGACCTAGAATTGTAATGTATTACTTACGGTTAGTAGCTCAGCTTATTGAGAGTATATTTAGCATACTGATGATACTATGTAGTTTATACTTTAGCTTTTTACGTGGTTGTTTAGTTACTGCAGCTACATACTATTAACATTCCTTCCCTTTATTAATGCTACCCCTACCCCCTCCCTTTGATGCTGCTAATCCTGCATAATGCATGGGCATAATATGACTTTGAAAACCCCCCGCCCACCTCCTACGCATTTCACAAGTAGCACTAGTCGCATTCCTGCATTTCCCATAAATATGCTAAATTCCTCTTCATATGCAAATTCTTTTGTCAAGGCGCTCTTCCTCCTCCCTCCCAGCTTAAATAGACGCTCCAAGCCTAGGCCATGTCATTCAGACTCTGTCTTATCGACAGACATGTTCTTCACCTGAGGACGGCTGCTTGCGTTGTGGCCGAAACGTCGTGAGAATTATTTTATTATGTTTTATTTTTATGATTTTATTACTTCCCTTCGACGTGACTTTACCGAAAGAACCAAGAAAATGAATCCCTGCAGTCACGAAAGCTTTAAATCGAAATGTGATAGCATTTCCAAGGAAATACGGGATGAAACGAATTTACCACACGCATTATTGACAAACACCACTGTACTCTGAAAATAATAATTGTCTAAAATATTGGCGAATTATATATATATGTCTAGTTACCAGAGAGTGCTTGTTAATGTTCGTGGTGATTAAGCTAATTTTGCTATTTACATTCCCGTAGAAGCGTGCGGAGTGAAACGCCAGAAATCTTGCCGATCAACATGTCATGCAACCCAAAAACACATCTGAGGGCTCTGTAGACTTTATTTTTAACAGAGATGATTTTTTTTTCTGGATTTTCTGCAGCAGTATGGTTTCATGGTCAGGCCAGTTATTGACCATGTCATTACACCCCAAGGCACGTGTCTCTACAGGCAAGCATAAATTCCCACGTCAAAGCCCACAACATCATTCTTGTACATGCACGACTGAAGGCTTGTGTTTGCTTTGAGAATTTAAACACTGTCATCATTTTGTGAATTCCAGTCTGGCTGCATCCGTTTTACAAATCATCTGTGGTGCTGCAAATTCTTGTTGATAATCCATATGGATGTTGGGCTCAGTCAGCTTTGCGAGTGATTAATTGATACATCACGAATCAGTGTGCATGCGAAGACTTGTGTCAATGATCGCTATACGAAATGCAGCTTCCTCTAAAAGCATTGCAAAGATGACCAGATAGACAAATAATATGTAACACTTTGTAAAACTGGTTATTATGCCTACAGGCGTAAAGTAAATATATGGTGTTTACCCCGTCAAGGACTGTGCATTGGCTGGCTACATCATCATCATTTATTATTATTATTTAATGTAAAATAAAACATTGTAAAGCTCCGTGGTTGAAACCCTGTCTGGAATTAATTTCTTCCTTGGCCAGACGAACAATTGATCCAACCAGTGCTTGTGAAAAAAAGAAAGAAAACTCCAGTTGTTCATTTGACAAATGCAGATTGAAAAACACATGAATTACTGGTACCAGTATGAGTCCTTAATGGCCGCACGCTCAGCTCTTGGGGGATGACAACAGTTCACGCTTGTTAAATGTCACAGTGTATTTTTAAAAAGCACAGGTTTGAGAGAGAACATCTCATTCACCGATGCACCTTGCACAACAATAATGCGTGAGGGAGAGAAGCAGTCGCATCTACTCTTTTACAACAAGCTACCAACAGTGATGCACACGAAGAGAACAGACGCTGCAATTATACAGCCAGACCACAGCTACAACCATTAAAATAATAAAACAATCGGAATGTACATCAATTTCTCTATCCACTGCCACGTCAGTCATGTGGGGTTGTTTGATAATTATCAAACATCCACACTGGTGAATTATTATCATAATTATTATCATAATTCACCAGTGTGGTCAGTGTCGGTTGGGAGCTGGCGGTGCCCAGAACCAGTTCAGTAATTAATCGCGACTAATGTTATCCGTGTACTGGAATCAAACTCAGGATTGCCGGGTCCACTAACCACTACTCCAGCACTCTGACCCATAACCTTTCAAACAAAACATGATCCAAAATAATTAAATTAACATAGTGTAGAAGCAAGAACAGATTCCTTGATCAAATGTCAAATAGAATAGCAAAATGTGATATATGGGGAAGAAGTGATATATATATTATGATATACATGGAATAGAGGTTTTGTATTGACGACGGTACATTGCTTCATCACCACCACTCAACCTTTCTGGGAAAACTGTGGTAATGACATGCGTCACTTAAAAACCAAGAGATGCAACCACGTAAGGCAATGAGTGAACACGCGATTGTGCAATCGTGGTCGGGGAGTGAAATGACTTGACTTGGGGTTAGTGGAACATGGCCACGTACGAGTGAGCGAATGTCATCGGGATTTTTTACAATTATTTCCTTTCCAGGAAATGGGTGGACACTTGCCCCACAATGAGCAATGCTCCACCATCACTCACGGGCTGCTTCAGCCATTTGTCAGCCATCATCAGCAGTGATCCCATGCCGTGAATAATTGATGCGTCATGTGGCGTAATGAGCGAGCGAGCCCCCGGGAGCTTGCTGTTCTGCCGCAGACACCTGTATGCCGCTGCGGCTGACATTGCACCACGTATGATAATCTCCTGTTGGGTTTGAAAGACGAGACAAAAATGGGGCTCCCTACTGTATATGTGACATGGATTCACAGTTAAGCTTTTGAAATATTACCCAAAGATTCGTCTTTTTTTTAATAACAATATTTAATTATGATTTCAACTTGTAACACGGACATTATTTTCTCACTATCAAAGAGAGAATGACTCAGAGGAGGAACTACAGGCAGGAAAGGCAGCCATGCGGTGAGCCGGCGCCAGGAATCGCCCAAGCTCTGTGGTGCTCTATATATATTATGGTGTTACCAGCCAATTAATGATTGTTAATATGTGAGAGACAATCAGAGTACCCAGAGAAAAACCCACGTGTGCGAGGCGACAAACACTCTTTCCCATACAGAAGAGTCTGATCATATGAGTCCGCACTTGTTTGTCCTGTCTTCTCCCGGTGAACAAGAGCATGGCACCTTGGCTCCCGTGAGAAGGGAATTTGACAAGATTTGTGAGTCACCAACCCTCGCCTCCACAGTGCTAGATTATTGGCATGCACCACCACTGCCCCGTAATGCTGAGGTGGCTCACACAAACGTATATATTTCAAGATATTAACTATTCACAATCATTATTTATATAATGTCCAAAAACGAGAGAGTGCAAGGTTGTCACTCAGAGAGCTCGTCGTAGACTGACACGCATGGTCAAGGGTCAAGCGATTGTGTCAGTCCAGAATGCGCTTCGGTCATGGTCACCTTCTACTCGCTCTTGTCGAGTCCAACTTCGAGAGGCTTTACTGTGTAGGCAGTGTGCGAATGCAAGATTGTTAAATTGGTTTGAGGCAACCAAGCCCTGTTATCCTCAGCCACCCATTACCCATGGATAGATACGTCCGTGATTCAATTGTCCGAAAGGTCGCGAATTATATTCCCAGAATCGCTCCACAGCTGGAAAATTTGCACCACGTTTATGGAATTCAGCAGTAGTTTTCCTATGGATAGACTGGTCTCCCATAATAGGAATGAATGTTGGATTTGCAACATGTGCACAGATCCACCAATGTTCGAGCAGAGACACGTCTGCTTGTTCACATCAATAGATGAGTAATGTTCAATTATTAAGGACTATTGTGACCCATGAGAGAAAAAGTCGAAGGCTACAGCGTGTGGACAAATAACTCTTTCTTGGAATCAATTAGGATTTCTCGCTAACCCCATCATGTGCGAGGCCTCAGTATCCATTCTTCACCCTGTTTATAAAGCCCTTGACACTGGGAATCACGCAATGCCAGTGGCTGTTTCCTGCAATCTGTCCAATACATTTCGTAAAGTCCGTTATTACCCCAATTTGAAAATTCATGAAAAACCCATCTTCTGGACAATTTTTGGTACGATGCATACATTTTCCCATTAAAGTTATCAGACCAGGAAAAGAATATGTATGTGTGTGTGCGAATGTGCATCATTGCAGCAACAATCTCTTGAAAATGCTCAATTCAGGAGGTAATTGGTCATGTGCATCTTAAAGTAACTACCAAAATAGTATTTTTTTATTGATTAAAATTTTCTGTGCATTTCATGTTAGTTTGCTCAACTATACTTGCGTGCTTTTAGAAGTACCGATTTAAGAGCTTTGTAGTGACAGAGAAAGGTCACTACAGTGTCGGCCCGTACGAAGGCTGGGGGCCCCAAGGGGGTGCCTGGGGGGTCACGTGGTGGAGGGATCCGGACCCTCCCAGAGGTGGGGGAAGGGAGGCGTGGCCTGAAGAGAGCCAGCCACGCCGGGGCGGAGCCAGCCACGCCAAACCAAAGAGAAGCGTGGTGTGAACGCAGAGCGAGGCTGCTGTTGTACTGTACTCCAAGGTGAAGACATCTTCGGTCGTCAAGTCCCGAGTCGTCGTCCTGGGCCAGGCAGGCCGTTGCCTGCCTGGTCCAGTCTGTGTCGTGTTCCAGAGTGTTAGTGAGTTGAGGAAGGTGGTCACCACCTCATGTAGAGTGTTATATTATTTACCGTTTAATAAATAGTGTTGCCTCCAAGTTGCGTGTGTGTGCACCTAATTTGAACCTACTACAGCTTTACCAAAACATATGCAAAACAAAATATCTCTACAATTTACACCTGCAAATGCTGCAGTTCGTAGTACATATAATTTATGTTGTTTATCATATCTATTTGGTCTACATTTATAGCCTGAAGTGTTATTAAAAAATTACAAAAGATGTAAATAGCACATTTTCCTTGGCCATTGTACAATAAGAAAATTAATTTATAGGAAACATTGACAAATAATCTCGACATTTGGATTGTAACACATTTTTAATCGTAATTCCTTCGTACAAATGTGCCCATCTACATAACGGCAAAAGCTAGTTTTTCTCTTTGACAATGGGTAAATGAAGGAATGAATATCTCCGGTTGACGAGTAGCAAGTATATTTTCCGTAGAAGATCGTATAAATGGTGTGAATTGTAAAAGTTTTCATTCAAAACAATATAAATCAAGGGGCAAGTTTCAGGGCCAGCGCTCGGGGTTGGGGGCAGGCCCTGCACACCCTAATGGCAGTATTGGTGGTACGCCGTTGCAGCATAATACACCGGTCCTCATAAACCAGTCTAAAATCTAAATTTGAACCGCCTATTCGACTTCCGACTGCTTCGACATCACGAGAACTGATTGCTAAGCACCCCACAATATTTTTCTCACCGGCGTTGGGAATCGCGGGAAGATACATAATTATTGCGAAAAATGTGCTTTCTTTATACCAAGCACTGGTGCAGCGCAAATATGTCCAAATGTCCCCCTGACCCACCACCCAAGTCCACTCCCCTTCGCGGTCTGATCACTGTTATTGTGCCCCCCCCCAACACGACAGCTCTGCTGCTGCCGGTCCCTTTCCCTCCACCATCCGAGAAGAGCTGGAGCCAGACCTGCTTCACAGTGGACATCTGTGAAAAATAGCATTATAGCTCATCGGATTCCTCCAGTATAAATACATATTCTGATTCTGACAGGGCAAAGCAATAGCCACTGCATCTTTGTGCCACCCACTCCCCCTAAAATGAGCAGATAATTGTTGAAAAGAGCTCAATGGCTAAACGAAATAAGGAACTGTAATACATATTAGCAATCAACTGAATGTATGAACACGGTGTGCCGTCCAATGAGAAACCTATTATTGTGCCAGCTATGAAACCCCTGCACACATAAAGTTATGGATTGGCTTATACACTACTCTCATCCGTAAACAATCTGCAAAAAATAGAATTTAACTCGCCTGTAATTTAACATTTTCTTGGATATATCACCGGATCGTAGAACGTATTTGCCAATAATAAGAAGCCATTCCGAAATTCGGGATGGGAAAAAAATCTGTGGACAGTCATGGACAATAAGAAGAATAGGGGTATGTTCAAGAGGATTTTCCACGGACCCTTTCGGTCCCACAGATAATAGGAGCAGCACGTAATGTGGTCGTTCATAAGAGGATACTTATCGTATTTTCCACAGCTTTGCCTCATTCCTATTTGAAAAAAAAACACTTGTTCGTACATGTGATCAATGATAACGTGTGTTCAGCACTCACCAATTGCATGTCAAATGAACAACAATGCATCTCAAAAATCGGTGCCAAAAAACCCTGTTCTCTCAGCCCCATGCATAATTTAGATATAACCCTTTGAAAAATGGAATAAAGGTCCCCTCACCCGTGTCCTTAACAGCCAAATTTCACACAATCTCTGTTTATATATTAAAAGCGTCACCTTCAAACAGTGTATTCCATTTGCCTCTATTTCCTCCATGCCTGCCCTTCGGTTTGCCCCATCCATGTTTCAACACAGCTCAATTTCCAACTCTCAACAACACAGATGTCAAACTACGAATTGTCTTGGCCTCTACCAGCCCAGTGCCAGGCAAGCTTGCTCTGAGCAATGCACACCACTCGCCCATTATTTTGTTTCCTGGGGTCTTCACTAATCAATCGTCATCAACTATTGTATATCCACTGCTGGATGAAGGCCCCATGTCATCACCCATCCTCACGGCCCTGTGATGCTACAATCTGCACGGCGTCATCTCCCACAGCAGTCATCCTCTTCGGTGTGTTCTCCTCCTTTGGTTGTCATTCCGACAGCAGCCATCACCCCACACCTCCGATCAGCACGGTTGGCTACGTACGGTGCGGAGCAAGTTCAACATGCGTACATACATAATACATTGGCCATCATGCCTTATAGCGATATATCCAGCCCAAGCTCTCTCACTTTTATTAATTATTTTAACAATATATTCTTTGGGTCTTTCGGTAAAGTCACGTAGATAGGTTCAAAGAAAATAACAAAATACTACGACGTTTCGATCGCAACACAAGCGGTCGTCATCACGAAAAGGCGACCGCTTGTGTTGCGATCGAAACGTTGTAGTTTTTTTGTTATTTTCTTTTAACCTATCTACGTGACGTCACCGAAAGACCCAAAAAATATTAATTCTTGCAGTCACAAAAGCTTTAAGTCAAGAAATTAACAATATCTCACATTTTCATGTTTCTCTCTCTGTTTTTGTATTTCATATCTGATTCATGTGCTCCTCCTTCTGTTTCAATGTACTTACAGGCATGCACCAGGACATGCTTCCCTGTGCACTTTTAAGCTTTTCTCTCACGTTCCTTGCTCGAGTCCATGATTCCATTCTAAATACTATGGTGGGCAATCGAAAATGACGGCTTCCATAACATGTTGGATATGTACTCTTTTTTTCCGGTGAAGTCACGTAGGTAAAACAATCAATAAAATAAATGAAAGCAACTAATCTTCTTGGTTCTTTCGGTAAAGTCACGTATAAGGGAAGATTCACCATGGAAGTCGAAAAAGATGGCAAGCTACCCTTTTTGGATGTCCTAATTAAAAGGAGACCTGATGGTTCAATGAGCCACTCTGTCTACAGGAAAGCCACCCATACGGATGCTTACCTAAAACCGGATTCCCACCACCATCCATCCCAGAAGAATTCCCTCATCAAGACTCTATACCATAGAGCCCAATGCATCTCCGACCAGGAACACATTGCCAGTGAACTCAAGCACATACGCCAAATTCTTAAGGTTAATGGTTACTCCGACTACACAATCCGCAAAGCCATCACTCCAACCATCAAGAAGGATCCTGTTGAGGAGCCTTTCAAGACCATCACCTTACCCTACATTGCTGGGGTCACAAAAAAGATCTCCAAAATCCTGATTAAACACAAGATCCAGGTCCGATTCAACACAGTACATAAAATCCGTGATCTGGTCCCGTCTGTAAAAGATGTGGTTCCAGACATACAGTACCCTGGCGTCTGAAAATTAAGTTGCCTCTGTGGTAGCAGTTACATTGGGGAAACCAAACGACATGTCTCGGACCGCATCCATGAACATAAAGCAGACCTGAAACACGGTAGGACAAACACCTCAGCAGTGGCAGATCACTGTCACAACTCAGTGGGCTCACATGACATTGACTTCTCCAAGACAGAGGTTCTCTGCAAGCCATCTGGCTATCATGAGAGATTCGTTCATGAGGCGATCCACATATACAAACACAGACAATTTCAACCGAGAAGATGGATTCTGGCTTAGCAATCATTGGAAGGACGTAATAAACCATTTCGGATCTTAACTGATTGTGTTCACGTTTACGGTGACTTTCAGACCGCGTTCCACTCACTGGCATTGTATTCTCCGCAGGGAATGGATTCTTTGCTCCGCTGCAAGTTTTTTCCCCCCACGACTCACCATTGACACGACGGTCAATGATATAGTGTATAATAACAAATCGTATAACATTATTATGCTTAATACAATGTACAAAGTAATATATAGTATCGTAATTGTATAGTAAACATATAGCAGTGTGATACACATTAGGGTGGGTAGAATAATACATAGTGTTATATTAAAATGTATAAGGTATAGGGTGGTTTATAGCAAGACAGTATATAATTTAATGTTGGGTTTATCTATGGCAGTACGGTGTATGCTCGTGTGATGTAAGAGAATACATTTTAGATGGAAGCATATTATATAATTTTTACGACGTAGAATTGTAATGTATCATTTGCTGTTAGTAACTCAGCTTATTGTAGAGTATAGTAAATATACTGATGGTACTATGCAGTTTATACTTTAGTTTTTTATGTAGTTTATACTTTAGTTTTCTACGTGGTTGTTTAGTAACTGCAGCTACATACTATTAACATTCCTTTCCTTTGTTAATGCTACTCCCTGCACCCTCCCTTGGTGCTGCTGATCCTGCATAATGCATGGGCATAATATGACTTTGAAACCCCCCCGCCCACCTCCTACGCATTTCCCATGAATATGCTAAATTCCTCTTGATATGCACATTATTTTGTTAAGGCTCTCTTCTTCTTCCACCTCCAAATCAGCTTATATATATGCTCCTAGCTTGACAGTGTCTCATTCTTCACCTGAAGACGGCTGCTTGCGTTGTAGCCGAAACGTCGTGAGAATTATTTTATTTTATTATGTTTTATTTTTATTATTTTATTACTTCCCTTCTACGTGACTTTACCGAAATAACCAAGAAGATGAATCCCTGCAGTCACGAAAGCTTTAAATCGAAAGCAACTAAATTAAATTACGACGTTTTGGAGGCAACACAAGCTTCCTTCGTCAGGTGTAAAAAAGGCACAGCAAAATAACTGTAGCCATAACGCTACAGTTATTTCAAAAAAAGGCATGGCAAAATAACTGTAGCCATAACGCTACAGTTATTTTGCTGTGCCTTTTTTACACCTGATGAAGGAAGCTTGTGTTGCCTCCGAAACGTCGTGATTTAATTTAGTAGTTTTCATTCATTTTATTTTATTGATTGTTTTACCTACGTGACTTCACCGAAAAAAACAAAGAGTACATATCCAACATGTTATGGAAGCCGTCATTTAAAAAACAAAGAGTATGAATCTTTGCAAGTCACGAAAACTTCAAATCTAGAATGTTGGATATGATTTCGTAGACTCCTTTTCACCAACCTCCACTCACCAGTTTGCCAAAGTATGCTCAAACAACTCCCACGGCCAACACACGGTATGTGGGGAAGTCTTCACCCAGCAGTGAATGGACAAATAACTGTAAACAATAACTATTCACAACTACACACATTTTTAAACCACATCAGTAAAGAATACACTCGTTGGAATAAAACTATTCTTAATAATAATAACTATTTCACAAATATTTATATAGGTATCCCTCGATTTACGAATGTTTGGTTTACTACATTTTTCGTGAACACAATTCACAAATTCTGGACAATTTTCGAATAACAAAATCGAATTTCCGCATCAACAATATTTCACGTGGCATGCACCATGAGATCGTACAAGAACTACCCGTTAGGCTTTGTCATCCATCCACGACAGCGTCACGGTATCCCTAGCGTGCAACAGTAACGCCTCCATGTCACCTTTCCAGTCATTCCACCATGCAGATAATTTGATGAGTTCACTGAAAATGTTAATTATTTTTGTTTTCAACGAATCATGATAAAACATATATATATTCATGTTCTTTATTTTCATTTTTGTATTGTGAAAAGTGACATAGGTGTATATTTTTAGGTTACTAGTAGAGTTGGAATGACTGTCAGAAGCACATGCCTAATGTTTAGTATTGAGTTAATGGGAAAAGCCACTCGGATTTACAAAATTTCGTTTAACGTGTGTTTTTAGAAGAATGCATCCCTTTTGTAAACTGAGGAATGCCTCACATAATCGTCACTCATTGAGAATTGAGTTGTCAGATTATCTAAGTTGAGTGTGAACACTATTTTTGATCGGTGTCGTGCGTCACGGATTACACTACGCTTCCTTGTCACTGAATATGAATCATTCTATCCAGTGTCTGTTAACGCCATTGACTGAACATGTCAGACTACATTGCTACTAGGGTACTTGGAACAGTCTGCTGGTGGTGACCCTAAGCGAATATATCCAGCAGTTTTTCGTGATACCACGTGTTCTCCTGACAGTCCCTTTTTTCTGCATTGAGCCTTAGCATGTTGCTACCAAGACAGATGATTGCTTCAATCAGGCTGCTCTGTGCAAATATCTCGTCAAACCAAAGTACAATATCCCTGCTCAAAACAGAGATGGCGCAGTTCTCGTCTCACTTGGCGGCTCTGAGTCACGAGTAGAGACGCTACATACTAATTGCAAAGGCCAGTCTGTGCTTAGGAACACCACTCTTTGACTTCCACCAAAGGGGCATTAACGTTGGGCCCTAGAATAACACAAAGGCTGAGTCAATCTCTGATACGAATTTATATACATAACCTGATGAACGTGTGTGAGAGAGAGAGGCTCTAACCGCAGCACCACTAGGGTTGGCTACACACGTAAATAATGACGACTGAATAGAGAGAGCCACGTGTTAACAGTCGTGCTCGTCGCTCGACAGACAGACTCTGCCAAATCAGAGTGGTTTATGATCAGCCATGAAACCAAACCAAGGGACACGCGTACACACCTCTATGGGATATTTTCGGCTGACAAGGCGCAACGGGGAAGGGCAATGCTCATCCGAGGTGGCGTTTTTGAGGTTTGTGAAACCTGTAGACAATCGCAGCAGCAGCAGCAACAACAACAACGAGCAGCACACCGGGGCGGTGGATGTTTGGCACGCGGCATGCACATTGTACACGCCCTGTGCCATTATCAGCGCAGGGAGCAAGAAAGGACAACTCCCCGAATGGACATTTCCTCCCATCCCAAACGTAATTGCCAGTGCCAAAAATAAAAAAAGGGCAGCGCTGTTCAAACTGGAATGCAATTGCCCGTGAAAGGCTTAAGCTTGGGGAGGTCGGGGACGGAGGAATAAGCGCGTGTCTAAACTGTAAAAATAGTCTCTCATCGTCGATGCAGAGCGTAGTACAGTAATAACAGTTTTCACTCACAATGAAACTTTTCCAGTGTAAATTCCCAGTGGAATTGAACTTGGCTTCTACCACTGCATGCATTAGTGCCGGGTTCCGCACTAATTGCCTTTCCATACCGATTTATTCCGGTGTTTTTTTTCTATGGCAACTGAAACAATGACAGTTTACATGTACACAATGGCACATATTGTGTTGTGCAAACACTGCTCCGCTGCACATTTGTTATAGAAATGGCAAAATGTCCTACAACATGGCAATTTATCTGCAATAGCACATTGACATGATGGGTACGCCTGTATATAAGGAAATAAAGTACTGAAGAGTGAGTACATTGTGGAAATCTTTACGGTATGAGAAAGTGTTGTTAGTGAGCACTTGATAAGGATGGGATGCCACACAATGCAGTTGGTGTGCCTACTATCACACCCAAGCACCTTTGTCTCCCAGTGCTGATATTTACAAACTATATCAGGTGGTCATTAAGTACAACATGTTGCAATATCACTTTATATTCATCATGGGCAGAAACTGAACCCAGATCAACGGGTTCATAGCAGAGGACAAAAAAGTACTGCAGCATTATGTTGCATCACATACATACATGTATATAGAGTATATACATATACTCGTTACGTTCATATGCATCTCCAAAGTAGCCTGGCATACTGCAGATACATGTATACATACACACTCACAGAGACAGCAGGGTGGCTTATGGAGCTCACGTTCTGATCCGCCCCTACTGGACATCTGTGAAAAAACCTGCATAGCTCATCGGATTCCATCAGGATAAATAAAGATTCTGATTCTGTAGAAGCGGATATGATTGTACTGCTTCTGAGAACCCTTCAAGTGACCTCTAATCGGCACTAGGAGGCACACTGTCTTACCTGTCCTGATAAAGAGGAATTATTGTAGAGTCAAACCAAATATTTTCTTTTACCAAATACATTTAATGTGCCGGTTTTTCGTGCAGCCTTCTGTGATTGGGCTGAGGCCATCAACTCACAATACATGAGGCCCCATTTTAATCATGAGCGGCTACTGCTCTGACCTCTGTGCCACCTGCGACCTCAACAATCAAGGTGGACACATTTAATAAGTTAAAATAACCATGTTCGTGTCTCGTACAAAGCAAGGAAAAAGTTACTTAAAACCCACAGGCAATGCAGCAAAAACATGTTCTATCACATATTACGTTGATTGTTTGTAAAAAAAAAACCTACTCGAGGCAATCCAAATATTCAAGTTACTCAACTAAATAATGCAGAAACCTAAATTATTGTATCGTGGCATGAGGCATCGAGCTCTATTGACATTAACTGCAGTCTTCTTTGTAATTGCTCTCGAATCAATAGCAATTGCACAACAAAATTAAGCCACGCCAATTCCAGTGAATAATTTACAAGCTTTACACAGAGCTCATCATGGAGCTAATTAAAATTTCACCAAATTTAAATTAATATGTAGACAACAAGCACAGATGAGCATTCCAGAGCTATTTATTACTCACAGATAGATTTTCTAGTGATCATGAAGATTTTTGGGGGGTTTATAGAAATGTGTTATTATTCTATTTCAATGTCCCACTGGGTGGAATTTTAGGTGGGTTGCTTTATTTGTAAGGAGAAGAAAGCAGGACTTGGGGGGTAGTCTCACATTTCAATCTATTCATTTATTATGAAAGGAGTATCACTTACACGTGTATTCAACAATGGCCATCCTATGGATATACTTACCCTAGACATTAGACCGTCGAATTTCCAACAAAGAGTCTATGGTTACCACCAAATATAAGCTCTGCCCCATTATTTGTTTGAGCAGGGTTAAACGGTTACTCTGCATTTCAGATAATCAGTTCAAGGACATTGAATAACACACTCCTTGTTTTAGACAGCATCGTATTGAGTTAAATTGCAGCTCAACATTGGCAATACATCTGTATATATTTATATTCTGCAATGTTTAATATATATATTATACAGCAATAGACGGCCACATTGTGGATATCTGTACTGTTTTGTGGAAGCGGGGGTGACTATTTTTTGTTGCGCAACTTCCCCATTGCAAACCAAGCCCATCTTTGAGAGCCCTAGGCCCACTCGGGCCGCACAACAGGGAACCCCGTAGCGCCCTGAAGTTCCTAAACAAGATGATTTGAACTCAGTTAAGTTTCTGAATAATCTCCCAGCACATAGTGCAGAATGCCAGACATTGTATCGAACAATGCGTGGCATAACCACAAAAACTTACATGGTGGTGAAACTCCAATGTACAAGTTCCTCCTGAAACTCTCTACCTGCATGTTATATTCAGAACGAATTTAAATATATATGGATCTATGCAACAAAAAAACAACTCTTTAAACCTCCTATTTTCTCAGCATTCCCATGTTCCTCACCAGAGCAGCACTGACCACAAAAAGGCTAACCTTTTAACCTTTCTCACTCGAGGCACTTAAACCAATAACGGCATACTGAGGGCCCTTTTTTTTAAACAGCGGACAAAGGATATGTATTAGTGCTGCTCTGGATGCAATTAAAAAGCAATCTTGCTCGCACATTGGTGGGAATTGAGTAGCTTCAGCTCATCACCATAAAGATCGGGCTATTCACAATTAGGCAATCTTGTGCAGTTCTCCTTGGGTGGCCAAATGCTCTTTCTCAGCATAACGCCCCAATGAAACAAGCAAGCTGGCACTTCATTTGAATTCATGCACATCATCTACAACGGTAGCAGCAGCTATAGTAGTTCAGTGGAAGCTCCTAAAAAAAAACATGCATCTGATAGTTATAATTTCTAGAAAATTATGGATTTAGACGCCTCTACTACAGAGCATAATGTATGGCTGGTTGCGATATATATTTTTAATTCTTGAGGTTTTTTTATTCTTCTCACCATTTATGTAAGTTATCGAGAGATAATGAAATAAACGTGCTTTTTAATGTTATTATGAATATATATTTAAACATTGTTTTTCTGAAATTCAAATTAAACATCCATTGTTGAAACAATGCTTGCACTCCCGTTCAATGTTGACTATTTTTCAAACTCACCTAAGTATATTTTTTCAGGTACAAAGTGCTTATATTTGTATGATAACAATAACACAAACATGCTCACATTGAATCATACCTGCAGTATTTAGCATTGCAAAACTTTTGTTCAGCCTGGGGCAAGAAATTCTATGCACTCAAGAGCAACCATTGTAAACTACCGAAAGGGCATTTCTTGACTGGAGGATGGATTGGGAGGGATGCACGCATTATCTCGTCTTGTCCTGGCATGAAGGTCAAAGTCGCCTGTGTGACAAACGCAAGATCAGATAAAATGCACGGGCCTACAAAGTAAGTCGTGCATTCCCCGAAATGCTCTTGCTTAATGCCGTGGAACGCCTGAGTTGACCATGGGCCAGGAAGTCTGTGTCGCTGCGGGCTGCTATGGTTGTTTGCAGGGCACAGCTGAGCTATGCATATTTTCCTACCTTGTGCAGATATCGTAGGCAGTTGCGAGAAGTCATTATGAGCCTCGCTATTGTGTGATTCCCGGTCATTCGTGCAGATGAGGATGATGAATGTGGTGTTGGGCCAGAGAGGTAATGCACTCTACGCATTCAACGTAAAGGTGGATCCATGCTCAAAGGACCATTGCATGGTGCTTGTCTCTATTGGTGGCCCAGAGCCAACAGTAAAACATTTACATTCCTTGGCATGAACCAATTAATTCATAGGACAACTCCTGTTAACTTTCTACAAAGTGGTGCAAAGTTTTTTTACCTCAGAGGGATGATTTCCCAAGTTGACGCCCAACTAAGAATTTATCTCCCAGATATCTGATTTTGAGTCTGATGCTTTGCTACAGTGCCACCCAGCTGGGTGACTTTAATATAAAATAAAATAAATGCAGCTTGGCAATTGTTGCTCACACCACGATTAGTGTAAGGGGATAATATAATCACTATTGAGAGCTCTATAGTGTCCCTCTAGTGCAGTGGTTCTTAACCTTTACTGCAGCCTGTACCTTTTTGGTTCTCACAAAAGGTACCTCGCACCCCAGGTTAAGTGGATATGTTGGCCTACTCTACCCGTGCAAGCTTGGCATCTTGGAAGAGGTGGGAATACTGTACCGACATTTTACAGCCAACTCCAGTGTAACAATGTTATACTGTTGGGTATATGTATTTTGAACTTTTTCACACCGTACATAGCCAACCATGGATAACAAACTAAGAAAATTCCCCGTTTTTTCAACTGCAGAGCCAGACAAATATGTTTGTTAAATACTTTGTATGTCTCATATTGGGAATTTATGGTACATTTTTCAGTCTAAATGTGCACTCTAAATGAGCACCTTAACATGGAGTTAACATAATGTTATCATGCACGGTTATGTGCCTTGTTGAGTGAGTGGGATGAAAATATGCCCCATATCAGCTGCCTGTGGGACGGTGAAGAGAATATTATATAGGATGAGCACAAATGAAAGATTGTTGAAGAAAATCACTCACCGCCTCTACCAGTGTCATGTCTTATGGTGTTTAAGCATGACCTTGCAGTCAAATGAGGGGCATTTCATCACAAATTGGCAAAAACGTTGTATTTTTAAATTGAGTGATAACTGAGCTTGCTAAAAAGTCAATTTCAAACATCATATTTAAAATAGAGCATTTCAAGTAAATGCAATGCTGCCAAAGCTTGTGTTGAATGGCCATCGCTATGCTGTGTAAGCAGTTGAATGTCATTAACTGTGGCTTTGGGGCAAAGGAATCAAGCTATGGTTTTACACACTTTAAATATGTTGTCATCTCTGGAACACCATTAACTCATGACCTATCCAAGCACAAAGTTTTTCTGAAGATTAAACTGCGATTCAAGATGTTGCCATGAATTCAAACAACTTAAAACCAGATTCGTAAAGACCCTTTGGGTTCAGTGTCCTATTGTACCATTACAGTACAAAAGCCATCATGCCGACCAATTTACTGCATATTTTCTTTGGCAGTTTTTTAATTCCGCATTTTTTTAGAAGGCACCACCTACCATTCATTTTTAGCAAGTCGATAAACTGAGGCAAGCCATAAAGTTCGTATAAGGAAAGTCAGTAAATCAAGTTTGAAACAAAAATGTATACTTTATTCCATTTAAAAAAAACTCTCTTTAATTTATTAGTTATAATTTCCATGCGTAAAAACTTACAGCTCTTTATCTGTCTACTGCTGGTTAATCACTGTGTGAGAAAGATGGGTTGTTTGACCATACTTTATCATACTGGTCAGTGTGGGTTTGTGAATGAGATAAGACTAGGGACTGGTTAAGATATTATTTAACACGGATTTTCGCTGTGGTTGGAAGTCGAACTCAGGTCACTGATCATAATCAACGTTTTTGGGTTTAGATCGCGTTATTTATAAATGTTTCGTAACCCTCCACCACCCGACACGGCCAATCAGTAAAAAAGTGTCACGTTGACAAAAGACAAATAGTTCACTGCTTTAGCCCACCGGTGTGTTAAAGCGTGAAACCACAACATTTACAATTTTTGAGTACGACGTTTCGCTGGTAATTGCATCCAGCATCATCGGGCAATTCGCCAGAATGGTGAGGCTCTGCTCTGTCTCCCGTTCTTAAATAGAGCAGCAGCAGGGTGACATCATCATTAACTCATCAACTCAGGTCACTGGGTTCATCGTGCAGTGCACCATCCACTGCGTCACCACCTCCAAGCCCTAACAGACATAATAAGCTAACAATGTTCCAGATCACCGAATCAGACAATACCAGAATTATGTCATTCATGAAAATAAGATGAATTCAGAAATTTACCCACTTAAATAATTATTAATCCGGGGCAAAACCACATATCTAATTATAATTACATATGTGGTTTTGTCACAGACTCTTTGAAGTTGAATCTTATCTTTTTGCCTTCACCCACATGTTCCAAACTCTTATGCCACATTACTGCGGACTCAGAGCTGCATTTTCTCTTTCAATTCCTCACTTTCATGCTCCATGTATTAAATTAATATAATTCACGAAAATGAGCTCACTATCAACTCCTCACTGGATCCTTCAAGCTTGGATGTAGCTTATGATTAATGTACAATTATTATTTGTATTAAAATGTGTAATTTTTATTAGATAACTTTCTTTATTGTATTTATGTTTGTATGTGCTTGATGCCGTTATTTATTTGACATATTCCTTGATAAAATGTCTTCATCCATGAAACACAACCATGTATTATCAAATGCAGTGTAATGTGCCTTCTAATGCAACTGACACCCTATTCAGTTCGTTTCACTCTGCACAGCTGTAGATATGCATGCTGCGACGGTGCAATGGTGAGCACACCGGACTCGCAATCCAGAGGTAAGTGGTTTGATTTCCCGGCATGGCAGTTGCCACAATGGACCAGTTTCTTATATCTGCCACCCCCCCCCCACGTCCCACCTCTGTGCACCCAGGGATATAAATGGGGATACCACAGTGAATCGATCTGTGGGTCACGTGTCGTGGAATAAATTGTGGGTGCTCCAATCTCTGAAAAGATATTTGGCCCAGCAGGAGAGAGTAGGGCAAACTACCCACCGGAGAGGCTCTCTGGAGCTCCCTTTAGTGGAGACCTTTTCTACCAGTAGTGGTGTGTGCAAGCAAATGCAGGCCTGCACCTTTGCCTTAACTTATGTTCCTGGAAATGTTCGTTGCATCCTATGTCTTTTCCATCAGCTCATCAGAAACGATAGGGCTGAATGAATTTCCGCCATGCTTCTCATTGCCTACCCACTGTAATCGCTCCATTTATTCCCACTGCTAGTTCTTCCAGATCTCTTGCACCACCATTTCTCCATCTGCCTCTCCGTCTTCCTCTGCTCGTGTTTCCTTCCACTTGTGTGTGCGGCGGCATGACACGATATAGATCCTACCCCAGCTCATTCTTGGAATGTGTCAATGTACCAATGTACTCTTCTTTCCTTTACTTTTTCATGTACAAATGTGTTCACTTTTAGCCATTTAGTTATTTTGTAATGTATGTTGAACTTCTTTCGCACCGTACGTAGCCAACCATGCCAATCGGACGTGCGATTATATCAGTGACTGCATTCTGGAAACTCCTAGAATTATTCTCAACTGGCCCATCTCAGCTACTAACTTCTTTCTTTCATTCACATTCCAACAATCTGCACCAAACAGCAGTACTAGAACAACCATCAACTCACACACCTTCATCTAGAACAGTGGTTCTTAACCTAGGGTGCACTTACCCCCCTGGGTGTGCGAGACATGCCAGATTTTTGTTTGAAGGTAAATCATTGAAAACACAAATTAAACACGGGCAGGTAGGTACAACTACTTAGTTTCATCAAAACTATTTATTAACATAAAAAAATACGATTGAGAATCAAAGGGGTGGAGTCGGCAGTAAAGGTTAATAACCACTGATCTAGAGCCTTATAAAGATGTTTCTGTCCTT
Organism: Lampetra planeri; assembly: GCF_965212315.1. Taxonomy (NCBI): domain Eukaryota; kingdom Metazoa; phylum Chordata; class Hyperoartia; order Petromyzontiformes; family Petromyzontidae; genus Lampetra; species Lampetra planeri. The sequence goes on from NC_136120.1 coordinate 5,955,435, forward strand.
CCAACTCTTGTTGATTCATCCAAAGTCATAGCTGTTGGACTGATGCTCCTTTTTAATATAATTCTCACATCTTCCATCCCACGATATGAGTCATCCCAGGCATACACTGCAACATTGAAAGGTCCTAACTATTTGATCAAGTATGAAAAAAAAAACATCTGGATATCACATTTTCCAACAGTTGGGCAAAATCACTGAACCAGTATCTGTCATTACACTTGTGCAGGTCTGTATGCAATGCCATATTGTAACAACCTACATACACTGTATATATGCATATGCATGCATATTTCTTGAATCACTTAGGAGCCTTGATTGAAGTTGGCATATCTAGGCACATTTCAGACATCTTAAAAAAAATACACAATTGAATTCCCACAACGCATCAGGTCTGTCTTCCGAGTGGCACTGCATTTACACATTTTTCTGTCTGCTCTCCTCATCCAATATATTTCTCATCGATTGTCACACTCTAGGCATGGTGCTCGACCTGATCGCAAGCTCAGCTCCGTTGCCTCCTGGGGGCAGCCTGCTTGCCTACTGTCAATCCAATAAAGGAGTTATTTGAAACAGATTCATCCTACCAATGGGCTTAAATGTAATCTGTGAATCTATTAGTACAGCTGTAGGAATGTGTCTCTATTTTTTGGTGCATGCATTCCATTTAACGCTGTGAGCAGGACATTACATTCCAGTAATAAAAACGATTCATCTCTTTCACAAATACAAAAAGGAACCATCAATACAAAACAGACTTAATAATAAAAGACAGATAGCTAAAAAATGACAATAACTTAACTCTAAGTGACAATTATAAATAACTGAATTTTTCTTATTATTTTCACTAAAATGTATGCGTTTATAAAAAAAAGTTTCATGGATAGTATGTGTCAATATTTTGGCATTCGATAATTTGAATTCTGCTAGACAGAAGCATCGTTACTCAGATGCACGCGTATAATCCCTAATGACTAGCTTGCATTTGGGAAACATTTTGACTGAGATACAGGTTATGCCCTTCATAGTGTGCTAATTAAACGTTAATACATTCACGCTAGATTGACTGCAAATTATATATCTTATTATAATTCTACTAACAGATCACGTGAAGCAAAAATGTTGCCGACTGTGTAAAGTACCTTCTCACTGTCAGTGTTGAATGTCTTACAGATAGATTTAACAGTGGCTTCTAATTATTACTTTCGTAATATTAAAGAGGATTCACTTGTATTGTACTCAACGATAAAAAAATATGTATATTTGACAACTTTGAAAAGTATAATATTTATATCATACAGCACGCTTTGGTTTAGAAAAGCATTTAAATGCAATGACATTTCATGATTATCACAAAAAGAAAAAGTTCGAGGATATTTTAAGAGAGATGAGCATTGCTTTCGCATTCGCGTGGGAACCACGACTGGGGGTGGAGGGAGGAGGGCGCGTGACGTCACAGTGCCGTCATGACGCATATGTGCGCGGTTGACGTCACCACCACGCACTTGCATGCCTGCCCATCAGCCAGTCAAACAAATCTTTGTAATACACAGTACTGTGGTATGAAAGAGAGCACGATAGGTTAAGGCATTGACGCTGTCCTTGGGCAGAGGCAGGGAGTTGACAGCACGGATGGCTCAGGGAAGGGAGTTCCATTGGAGCACGCGCAATGACCCACTTAGCAAGCTGTGACTGAGGTCATTGACAGTATATTGGTTTCTGTAGCTGAGAGTGTGTGGAGGGGAGTAGAGTGAGATGAAAGGGGAGATGTAGACAGCAGCAAGTCCATAGAAGCGGTGAGTTCAATAATTGAATTTGACTCGGTACTGGATTGGGAGCTGTTTGAGGGACTGGAGTGTTGGGGTGATGTGATCACATTTGTGGGTGTGGGAAAGGAGTCTGACAAGTGGCATTTTGGATCATCTGCAGTTGGTGGTGAGGGATTTGTGGAGGCCAAAGAGGAGAAGGTTACAGTCGTCTACTCAAATGTGATCAAGGCATGGATGAGGGTCTAAACAGTGGATGCGGGAGATGTTGAGGTATGTAAGAAGAGAAAGCTTGGGATAAGAGACAAATAAAAAGTGTCACACTCTTTGCCAATATAATGTCAGAGTATGAGAGGTGCATTCTCAAACTGGATGAGATGAGTCGATTCAGCCCATTAAATCAAAGTTATCCACAATTTTCAAACATGACCCACAAATATATTTTGCGCCACCAAATAAATTGCTCCAATGCCCTTGCATGCATTTCTCAAGCAGCACAATACAAGCACTGCACAGACAATACCACTGCTGCTCAAACACGTCAAAGTAAAGAATATTGATGCCACTATAGCACGCAGTGTTTCAGCATCCACAGAAAAATAAACTAATCTGATGCACATTATGTCTTCAATGGCTAAATACAGTCCGGGGGTACTTGACATGCCCCCTGAAGAAGGACGCTTGTGTTGCGCCCGAAACGTCGTGATTTAATTTAGTTGTTTTTTCATTTATTTATTTTTTACCTATGTGACTTCACCGAAAAAACCAAAGAGTATCCTTGCAGTCACGAAAACTTCAAAATCTATAATTAATGCTCCCTTTTCCCAGCTTTCGCTTTCAGGAAATACAACATTGCTCCTATTATCCGCACTGTTTTTTGTCAACAGAATGAGTTTCATAAGTAGAAATTGATATATCAAAGTTAATTGGTTGGCAAGTCATGTGTCGTGGCATGAAGTGCAGATAGTCTCACCTCTTTCAAAACATCTGGCCAGCATGGCATAGTAGACCAAATACCCACTATAGTGCTATCTCGAGATGTGGAGCCCTTTCTGCCAACAGTGGCATGGGTAAGAATTGGCAGGGCTGTACATTTACTTTTAAGGAAGTTCATAGACAAATGAATCCTATTAGCTACACTTTAACGCATTTTTTCTTGCGAATAGTTGGGGTCAATTGTCAGATAAACAAAACAATAGCCTTCCCCTCGCCACCACCCACATCATCGCAGATAAGTGAAGTTATCATGTGCTGTATTCGGCACAGATATAATACGTACATATATATCAAGTAAAATATAAGCTATATTCAGTACATTTAAGATCCATCTCAAATTGGCACGTTGATTACAATATGGTAGCCAGCGACTCAAGCAGTGATTCATGAAGGCGACAGATATAGCCCAAAGCTGAATGTGCCTTCTGACATGTTCTGCCACCACTCGTCTTGCCAATGGATTAGACAAGGTTATTTGAGCGCGTACATTTCCTGTAGCAAGGTAGTCACTCAACAGTGAAATTAAGTGGTTATTTTTTCTCGTTGTTTGTCTCATATTAGACGGTTGGTTGATTTATATCCGAGGTATCAGATGTTAACAGGTGGAATCAGACTTTCTGCGGGGCTATTTGAAAATTAAGAGAGTGGAATGATGATGTGGTATTATTTCCCCTTGTTCTAGACCAATCAAAACAGCACCTTCTCGGGTAATTGTTTTTTTCGCCATGTTGCTGTCACTCTTGCTCCCATTCTAAAAAACGTGAAGCATCAGGGTTCAGTCATAGTTCTAGAGAGACATACAAAATCTCGTAAAGAATTTCATTACTAGTTCATGAAGCCTTTGCTACGCAAAAGTTTTCAATTAATATAATAATTAACCTGATGTGATTTTTTATTTTACTTGTAATCTACGATCAGACACAAACGACTACTCCAGAAATGTGTATTTATTTGCAAAAAAAATAAAAAAAATTGACTACTTGATTCAAATTCATACATTTAAAGATATACCCATCGGAAACAGCTCCTTATAAAGATTATGTCCTTATTTTAGTAGAAATAACAAAAAATAATTATCGTAATACTCGATGAGGGGAAGCTCCTACCTTTTACCGTTTTTGAATTATTCAGATTTGAACATCACAAAATGCGTATTTTTTCGTTAAAAACTGCTTGAATCTCATTTTTTTTAATCTTGCTGTTTCACGTTCAATCAAACAAAAAAAAACGAATATTATTTTGAACCGTTTGACGTGCACAAAGATGTTTATTGGGCACATAAAATCGAGATTTGGGGGCCTTAAAATGAGAAATTTATTATTTCAGATTTGTCCTGTTGTTTTTGTCCTAAAATCTACCTATGTAGAAAATTTAACGTTTCTAACTCATCGAGAAGTACCCTAGAGGTTTTTTTTGTTAGACCAGAGGACGCCTTTTGCCAAATGCCTTTTGGCGTCCTCTGGTCTAACACTGTTTTGAGACTAGGCTCAAAAGAAAGCTGTCTCTGGTGTGGACCAATCAGTTTCAAAGACAATGCATATATTATCAGAGTATGTTTATTGTTTGCATTCTGACCACAAGTATTGTGGTTAATGCAGGTCCCTGACGTCTGTTAATGGTACAATCCGGGCCCATTAATCTGGTGCACTAAAACCGCCACCTCCGTTTATCTTGAGATCTACCTTCACAAGAAGCCAATCTCAAGATTCCCCTGTAATGAGATGGCAATCAGAGTTAATGTGTGTGCAGCACCGTAGTCTGCTTTGCAGTAAGACTAGCATTGGCTAGTTTCATGGGACCTCCTTTGCCAGTACCAAAATATGATGATAGGTTTTTCCCCTTTTTTCTGGCAACAAAAACAAGTGTTAAGATTTGAAGTGTTCGTGACTGCAGGAATCCATAATCTTTGGTTCTTTCGGTAAAGTCAGGTAGGTAAAAAAATAAATAAGAAATAACGACGTTTCGATCGCAACACAAGCAATTGTCATCATGTGGAAATATACAGCAGTAGAACTGCTGAACAAGAAAGGGCTGTTGCAACAAGAGGTTATATACAGTATAGGTTTGAGGTGGGTGTCACCCAAGGGTAAGTAGGCGGGGTCAGAGATTGAAAGGAGTCCCATCGCTGTATGCAAGCACAACAGCTGCGTTAAAGGAGGATTGGCATGTTAAAGGAGGATTGGCATGTTAACATACCAATTCTCGTTTAACGCAGCTAAATCGGCTGTACGCCTTTGGGCGTCCTCTGGTCTAACACCGTTTGAGACGAGGCTCAAATGAAAGCTGTCTCCGGTGTGGACCATACAGTTTCAAGGATAATGCATATATTATCAAAGTATGTTTTTTGTTTGCATTCTGACCACAAGCATTGTGGTTAATGCAGACATGATTCCTTGTAAAAGGTTTCAGTTTGGTGTTTTAACATCTTAACACCTGTTTTGTTGCCAGAAAAAAAGAGGAAAACCTATTATCATATTTTGGTACTGGCAAAGGATGCCCCATGATGTAGATGCTCATCCCGAGCTCTCATTACTCTGATAGTGCATTGTCTTTGGGCTGTACGCCTTTTGGCGTCCTCTGGTCTAACAAAGTTTGAGACGAGGCTCAAAAGAAAGCTGTCTCTAGTGTGGACCAATCAGTTTCAATGACAATGCATATATTATCAGAGTATGTTTTTTGTTTGCATAATGACCACAAGCATTGTGGTTAATGCAGACATGATTCCTTGTAAAAGGTTTCAGTTTGGTTTTTAACATCTTAACACCTGTTTTGTTGCCAGAAAAAAATAGGAAAACCTATTATCATATTTTGGTACTGGCAAAGGATGTCCCATGATGTAGATGCTCACCCCGAGCTCTCATTACTCTGATAGTGCATTGTCTTTGGGCTGTACGCCTTTTGGCGTCCTCTGGTCTAACACAGTTTGAGACGAGGCTCAAAAGAAAGCTGTCTCTAGTGTGGACCAATCAGTTTCAAAGACAATGCATATATTATCAGAGTATGTTTTTGTTTGCATAATGACCACAAGCATTGTGGTTAATGCAGACATGATTCCTTGTAAAAGGTTTCAGTTTGGTGTTTTAACATCTTAACACCTGTTTTGTTGCCAGAAAAAAATGGGAAAACCCTATTATCATTGGCTAGCTTAATAGTCAACAAATACAAAACATTGCTCTCCCACCCTTGGAACTCAACCATTCACACTTTAAAACTTTACTAAGCGCCCTGCATTGCACATGGGACAAACATACTCTCCTGCCAAAAAGCATTGGGACATTACAGCTGCAAAATATAAAACAACTAAACGTCTGATCCAACCACACACTCTACATGCTGCTTAACCCTCTCACTCTTTTATCCCCACCACTACTACCTTCCCCACATCCATCCCCATATCTCCCCGACCCTATAAACGTAACCGTACAATTTTAAGTGTAATTTGACCGCCACTCAAGGGGGTATCAAAACATTGTACACTAAAACACAATGCAAAGACAATAAAATAATGTTTAAGTAAAAGCCATGCGAACAAAGTGAGTCTTGCACTCCCTCACAAACAACACCGAGGCTCGTAGCATGCCGGATCACCGCGGGCAAGGCATCCCTGATCCTTAAGGCAACACTTGAGAAGGCCCGAACCCCCAGCGCCGAACGTAAGACTCGAGGCTGGGAGAGTAGTGGGTCCTGCTCTGAAGAGCATGGTGTACTAAACCCCAGTCATATGACAGATCAGCCCGGCCCCCAGGTGGTTACTAGAAACAATAAGCATGACCCCTAGTTTATAATGAACTGCGTTTCTTGCTGTCATTGATCTACAAACAAATGTAACATTCAAATAGTCTGCATATTATTATAACTAGTATTATGCAGTAACAACTCACAATTCATAGCCTTCTTTTTGCCAAAACATCGTGATACAAGTTGTACCAGAGATTCAAGATTTTGTGGAAAAAAATAGTATTGTGCTCTGACGTGATCACATCTGTAATAACAGACAAAGGTTGGACAAGTGGGGAAAGCGGTACATTTATAAGGAAGGCAAAATGAAAGAAATATAATAATAAGAGCAACACAGCCTATATACAGCAAGAAATTTACTATTTCCCTTCTAAGTGACTTTACCGAAAGAACCAAGAAGATGAATCCCTGCAGTCACGAAAGCTTTAAATCGAAATTTGTGCGGTTTGATGTTGGTGATTTCGCGTATACGTGGCTCACCTATATCTACCCAAAGTTCCCTATGTGCGGGTTGAATTCCCTCGTACGTGGCTATGCGGTCGCACGTGGGACAACACTGTGTGCATGTGTGTACTGTGTGCGCTACTCGGCAGGCAGCTCTCTCCATCTCACTTTGTTCACTCCTTATCTTGGAACGTATCGAATGCTGAAGGCGAGGGAAACCTAAAATCTGTGCCGGTGCTCTGACCACCTGCATTGCACGGGACATTGTGCGGCTCAACACGGTCATCGCGGGGTCTCGCTGCACTCGTTTACTTCACGTTGTCTGGGACATCGCTCAGCAGCGATTGGGCTGAGGATAACTCTTGGAGATTCCAACAGCATCGTACATTGCTAAGTTTTATACATTCCAATTCCGTTTCTTAAATCTAGATTGAACATTAATTTATTTAGAACTGCTTGTTGTGTTTAGTTTGTTGTCATTCCCCCACACCTCCAATTATCGTGATTGGCTATGTACGGCGCGAAGGAAGTTCAACATGCATACATGCATACGTTTGAACGTGTCACTATAGCAGTGCAGTGTTTCAGCATCTACTTTACATTATCTCTTTTTTTTGGGGGGGGGGGGGGGTAAGTGGAATTGATCAGCAAGTTCGTCCTATTATCTGCAGGTTACTGATAGATCTTGACTTGCACCCTTTTCCCTGGTGTGCACTACTGGGGATAAGTAACTCTTGCCGTTATCAGTGAATGTTTGGTGGTTAAGGAGTTCATTTCTCATTGTTGGTTGTTTATCTGCAGACTTTTCTCGTGGATAAGTGGAATCGTTTCATGGATGACCCTGCAGACATTGAGATCCACCCACATCAGCATGGATGAGAGGAGTTTTACTGTACTTTAAACTATTCTTCACTACAATTATTAGATGGAATCTAGATAGCACCGTGACTAGATCCTGTTAAAATTTTCTGAATGAGAGTGAGAGCAGTAGGGATATGGTAAGGAAACAGGTTTTAAGGTAAGTGCTAAAACTCCCTCTTGCTCGATTGTGGATCATTCTGTGTACTACAAAGAGCAAATTAGCATTAGTTATGTACTTCCATATGAAAGTCATGTTGTATATTTCCTTCTGCATTGGCCAGTCGGCCTGCTAAACGTATGTCAACGAGTAGCATTTGAACAAATTTAGATGTAGATGCCTTAATGGCACGCAATGGCGGTTTATCCAGTTCATGCACTCACAAGGCCCCATTATTTAGAGAGATAATTCTTATTAGAACATTTGTTAACCCGGCAATATTCCAGAATGTTGAAACTGGTCCGCACTTTGCGTTTTTAACAAATGCTGCTGGATAGCATACGTCTAGAAAGGCAATGTCAACAGACTAAACTGTGTGTTATATTTTAATTGGATATACGGAATAGAGGTTGATTTGTTTTTATTTAATTTAATAAAAAATATTTTGCTACTTTAATCTGACCAGTATTTTATTTTGGTGTGCTCTGACTTTGCATTCAAGAATCAGTAAGTAGCCTCATGCACATTAAGTGCAAAATGCTTAGTACACTCATGACCCACAGGGACGACAGCAGCAATGTCTCAAGGATTCCCCGACACTGAAGCTGAAACAAAAGTCCAAACAAAGTTATTTGCAATGAGCTATGCTGGCTACAAAATCACCAGGAGGAACCCTAAAATATATCCTCATGAGTTGGTGCCACCCAGTGAAGTTAATCCTTGTCTGGATAAATTGCTGATGACTGGACTTATTAAACACAGCATGGGCAGCTCGGCAAAATTCAACATGCTGGGAGTGACTGATATGTAACTCAAATTACTCCGTGTGGCCATGAAGAAGTTTTAAACTCTGCACAGCATCAACAAAGTGCACACCTAAAGGGAAATGCCAAATCACATTTTCTGAAAATGTGCATTCACTTTGAATGCACGGGGATCTTAAAGTGTGATGCAGTACCTTTATTGCATGACATTCAATCAAAATGGACTTTCACCTATTTATCAGAAAAGGTTAACACGAACTTACAAGGTTAACTAATATGTTGGCAACTCACAAAATATTGACAAGATAGTTTAACACGTAGGCTTTCGCGGCCAATATTATTCATAATAAAGGTTTTTGGGTTAGATCGCGTTATTTATAAATGTGTCGTAACCCTCCACCACCCGACACGGCCAATCAGTAAAAAATGTGTCACGTTGACAAAAGAAAAATAGTTCACTACTTTAGCCCACCGGTGCGTTAAAGAGTAAATCCACAACATTTACAATGTTTGAATACGACGTTTCGCTGGTAGTTACATCCAGCATCATCGGGAAATTTGCCAGAATAGTGAAGCCCTCCGCCTGCTCCCGGTCTTAAATAAAGCAGCAGGGTGACGTCATCATTTAACCCAATCAGATGCAGAGATCAGAGCCGGAGAGGGGGGGGGGGGTATTGTAATTATATAATACATTAGTAATCAGATAATTGTTATGATTAGTAATTAGTTGTAATGTGTATGATTTAATAAATAAACCCAAACATTCACTGCAGAATTATTTAACCCAATAATTATTGAACCCAATAATTCTGCAATGAATGTAAGGAAGTTTGGTCCAAAATGTGAAAATTATAAATGTGACCATTGAGCAGCAGTATAATACATTCATAGAGATGTATTATATTTTTCCTTGTTCCAAACAATTGAATATTAATTTAACTTAGGAAAATGACTGGGTACTCCGTAAAGGGAAAACAACGGGTGAAATCAGAAAAAAAGACATTCCTGACCCATCTCATTAGAATTTTTTTTTACTTCATCTTCACCATTTGACATGACAGCATAACAAAATGTCACGTGGGTGTTTCGGGAAAAAATATATTCTTAATTGAAGTAGCCTTTGAGACATTAAATATATGCTCTCTTTCTCTGGGCTCATCCATGAATGCCCATGATTTGCTGAGCGTTCTGTGATTGTGTTAAGGATGGAGCAAGAGCAATGTGCCCAGTTCACTTTTGGAAAGTGAGATAAAAGAAGTGAATTAGGGCAAGAGTGTGTGTGGTAAGCATTCAGAGAGGTCCATGATAAGAATGTAGATCCAAACTAATGACAAACCGTTGATGTCATCAGGAACACCCAGTGTCATCAGTAACCAAGCTTGTTTGGCTTGTATCAGTTACAATCAACACATGCTGTGCCTCTTAGATTTATTTTACCGATAAGCACACATGGCTACCTCAAAATTGTTTAAAAATCCAGTCACAGGATGTATCTACCTTGGTAAAGCATCAATATATCTTACCATCGGCGCATATGTTCACATCCTACCCTGGGTAAATTCTGCCTTCCTTGTCCTTAAAATACACAATTCATAATGCAGGTCCCAATGTGCAACCTCGAACATATATTTCCAGATGTTGCTTTGCAACATTATGTCAACAAAAAGGAGAAAACAAGAAACATTACATCCCATTCACATGCTGTGCCGAAGTCTCAATTCCCAGAAATTGCACATTGCGATGGTGATGATTTTTTGCCATTTTGTAAAGATGTGTACCTCGCACATGTTTAAAACCCAATAGGAGTAGTTTAAACAAAGACGGTCACAACTCTGCGTTTGTATAAATGGGTATTAACTGGTCTGTGAGATGTCTTCGATTGTTGTTTTATAAATAGACTGACCCAGAGAAGCAATGTGGGATATCTCCTAGTGGCTCAGAAACAGCAAATGTTAGGAATTATTAATGATTATTTGAGTATCATTTTAGGTATCGTGGCACTGACCCGTTTGACAGTCACACGCACCATACATGGTTAGCCATGGACATGCCGCAGATAAAAAACATTAAACTTTCATGTTTATCCATGTGCAAATACAGTGCCATTAATACAGATATTGGTATTTTTACATTCTTATTGATAATGCAGTTCCAAACTATAGCTGAGAATTCATATAAAATACAACATTCACATTCAAATTCAGAGTACTTTGATGAAATGCTCCCATATTTTCTGCAGTAATATTCCATTCATTTTGAATCACAGGATGCTTCCCATATCCTGAATTAAATCTAATTACTACGTTTAATTTAATGCAACTCGTGAGCAGATATTTGCTTTTATATGTATAATTGGTAATGGTGCTTCAGTTCCAACAAATTGTCCAGCGGTTTCCATAGAGATTGCACTTTAAGATTACAGTAAAATATTTCATCGCAATAATATTGCAACTGAGGAAGGGTTGAGCTGCAAGTGCCAAATTGCCTTTATGGGTGACACGTGCCCTTATGTGCTGACATGTGGCCTTATATTTGACCAACGTGACTCCAGTCCACGCTCCATTGACATGCAGTTATCGCACAAGCTGCTTTTTGTACGTTTCTCCGTATATTTGAAATAAAACGCACTATAATCTCCGCTTATATGCAAGCGTGATATTATATTACATCTCGAAAAATGTTGGCTATGAATATTTAAACACAAGTAATACAATTGTAGATGATGAAAACTCGAATGAAATTACAACATTCTTAGTGTGGTGTTAGGAATAGTAGTGTTAAATAGTGCTTGCGGGATACCATTTCCTTTCATTCAATTAACATGAAAGACAAAGATACAATTACAGAGATAGTTTTCTGTTTAACATGTACGTATGTTGAACTTACTTTTAGCACTGTACGTAGCCAACCATGCTAATCAGCGGTGCAGAGGAAGGACAACAAACTAAACACAAAGCCGTACTATAGTACACACATATCAACATTACACTTATGTGTAACACATCAATTGCATACCTACGAACATGAAAACAACTCTAAACATGAAGGCATGCATTGCATTTGCTGAGCACAGGCCAAAACGCCTATCATGCAGACCCATATATATACTCAAATAGATACAGACTACATTGTAAGAATAGATTATAGGAATTTCGGAAAAGAAACAATGGAAGTTCCAAAGACAAATAGCGCAAGGATAAGAGAAAGAGTAATATTGCTTCTTGCATGAATGTAGTTAAACACAGCAGAGAGAAAATTATGAAGGTGGTAGAACAACTCCTTAATATTGGCAGGACCTCATTTCAGTTGGGTTTGTCTCGATTAGCAACCAGGGAGATATTTCCATACCGGGAAAATCACAGCCAGTTTACCGTTTGATATGGCTGGGGCTATGCCAGGTGCCTAAGTCAGGCTAGCAGCAATCCAACGATATATATTCAGTGAGAAATTCAGCCCTGAGCATAGATTTCCAGGTGTTATGTTCATGGGTATACCGACCATTATAGTGATATTTAATTTTAAATAATGAAGTGGTCGAATGTCCGTGTGAATCATTGATACTTTGAGCATGAATATACCTAATGGCTTTTTGTTGGATTTTATCGAGCAGCCAATTCGGAACTAGGAGATTGTGTACACCACAGATATAGCCACAGTATTCCAATGGTCGCTGAACGTGGGCGTTATACAGCAGAGGTGAAAAGGCTTCACTTGAAAAAGAAAACCAGATGCCTTTTCAGCAGGATTAGTAATATAGCCATGGCAAGACATCTCAGATGAAATGATTTTGACATGCAAATGCATTTAATATGGATGACATCAAAATTGGGGCAAAAGATTAACTGTGGTAGTGACAATGTACATCGATAATTTACTGGTTACTTGAAGTTAAAAGTGACCAGGTCATTATCATGCCACACGAGGATTGTCTTCACATTAGAAGTTAAAATTTCACCACGTAAGGCAGATACGACTCGTTTTAAATCTGTATCTGATTGTGATTTGAATGAGTATACTGAGGAAATAGTGCTGCGATTAGAAAAACTGTGCATCATATTGTCAGTCGAAAATGACAAATTCCTGATGAAGAGAATAAATTATGTTCGTGATAGAATAGAGCCTTGTGGAACGCTAGAGTTAATGGTGCAGGTGTCAGGCTAATTACATTCAATGCACATATTGACCCATATGGAAGAAAGGTATCTATGATTGAAGATGAGGAAGGACGCCAAATTATGGTATGGCAAGTAACAGAATGCCTGACGTGATGGATCACTTCAGAAGTGTGAAGAGTGACGGTTGTGCCAAAGATGAGTAATGTCAGCTAGCAGGTCACGTGTAGAATATGCTGGTGCTTATTAAGAATGAACGTGACTTTTAATGGACAAAGTAGCTATTTACTGAAGACAGATGTCAACACACTGCGCAGGAATAAAGCCAGGACAATGGGAAAAGTCACACAAGTTGGTTACATTTTTTTAATTGACAAGAACTGAGATGTCTTCTAGGTTACGATGGCAATGTAAGAGGGTTGTCGAAGATCTGATAGTATAACTGATGCAACTACCGGGGCACACATGTTAAGTGTGACACAAAGTCTGCCACGAGGACTACCGAGGACATGTTACGCTTGGAAAGTACACAGGTATATGATAAATTGAATAATTACACGTGTTTGTTTGCAATATTTTGGTTAGATGAATTTCAAAGTAAAGTAACATACTTCAACCGAATGGGTATACATTCCAGATAATGTCTGCAGGAATCACATTAAAATCACAAAGTTGCATTGTGCACCTTTCCCACACGAATTGTGATTCTTACAATTTTGTGTAATCTTTACGTTAAAATCTGTTAAGTTGAGCAGGGTTTTAACAGGCATTCTGCCTTCATATGATTGTCCAGTAGTATAATTGAACTCATTATGATGAAGCTGCAGGATTTGCCAGTGACATGAATGGGTATTGCAACGTATTGTATGCCCCGGGTTAGTCAGGACAGTCCATATTTCAGACAGGGTGTCCTGGAGTTTTTGTGAATATAGGGATTTTGTCCTGGTAATACAATTTCCGGTCTCGGGCTCAAAACATCACATGCACAAATGGGTGGCGTTAGCAGACGAGGAGTCAAGTCCTGTGAGCAGGAGGCAGGACCAAAGCAGAGCGAGGAGCCACACTGTGTGGTTGGGTCTAGCGATGGGTATGGGTGTGACCATCTAACAGTAAAGAGAGCTAGATATCTTATTGGTTCTTTCGGTAAAGTCACGTAGAAGGGAAGTAATAAAATAATACTGCAGCTACATACTATTAACATTCCTTCCCTTTATTAATGCTACCCCTATCCCCTCCCTTTGATGCTGCCAATCCTGCATAATGCACGGGCATAATATGACTTTAAAACCCCCCGCCCACCTCCTACGCATTTCACAAGTAGTACTAATCACATACCTGCATTTCCCATAAATATGCTAAATTCCTCTTGATATGCAAATTATTTTGTCAAGGCGCCCTTCCCCCCTTCCAACCCAGCTTAAATATACGCTCCAAGCATGGTGGTGTTTCATTCAGACGTTGTCTCCCCGACAGACCTGGTCTTCACCTGAGGACGGCTGCTTGCGTTGTGGCCGAAACGTCGTGAGAATTATTTTATTATGTTTTATTTTCATTATTTTATTACTTCCCTTCTACATGACTTTACCGAAAGAACCAAGAAGATGAATCTCTGCAGTCACGAAAGCTTTAAATCGAGAGCTAGATATGTTTAACGCCGTTGTAGCGTTCCTGAAAAGTGTGGCTTTAAGCAGAACGACATGAAGTTAAAGTATTTTCCCCATAAGAAATTAAGTAAAGTTGGAGGTTACGTTCCAGTGTAGATTTCTTTTACCAGACACAAATAGTTCTCAGGTGAAATTCAGCAACATAATTACAAATAAAAAAAATATCATTTAACACTCACAAATAATGGATGTTAAGTGGAATGATGGCAATGGGCGGCGGTGGTGGTGGATGTGTACCGGGAGGAGGAGGGGGCAATATTGTCTGCTGCTTTGCCCTGATCCAAGTGCACCAATGACCATGCCACGGTGTGCTCCATTGCGACTACCCAACTAGCAGCGGTGATGGAATAGCAAACATCGCAACATCACAAGGGGGCATATTCACTCTTTTCTTGGCCACAGTATAACGAAACGAGGATTCAATTGACGTTAAGCGAGGACTCCCTGTATATGGGGCTGATGGAAGGTGGTGCTGCCAGATTTATGTGTGTCCCAGTTGAGCCTCCCAAAATGTTGACAGCTTTACAATTTCTAGCCTTTTCAAAGAATCCACGTTCATTTCAATAGTAACTCCTGAATTTCCATGAAAAAGAATGGGATTATTGAACAACCAAATGATCATCATATAACATACTATTCATTGAAATGGGAATTCACCATTGAAATAGATGAGGATTTTTAAGGCTTATTTATACATTGTCAAGGAATCCCCATTCATTTCAACAGCGATTATATAGTGGTCATTAATGACACCTTGGCCATGGTGGAACACAATGGGTGCAAGTCCCAACACAGCAGAGCACAGTGGGAGCTGTCCTGGCATTGCAGAACATAGTGGGGGCTGTTCTGGCACAGTGCAATACAGAGGCAGCTGTTTCAACATGGTCACACACAGCAGGAGCCCTCCCGACATGGGTATATATATATAAACTACTAGCAATTCCACGATTACACAAATTCGTTAGGAATTGTATTCCACTCCAAGGTTGAAATCTCGATTTGGCTTTGCCCAGCACTAATTGGAAATCGTAATGAAATATCAGTGACACACATTGTCATTAGCGGAAGATTTTCAGCCCTTTTGAACATTGTTAGCTTCTCATATTAAAGAATGATCATTTCACTTTTTGAATTACCATCTGCTACCTCTTAAAGAATTACATTTGTTTCTGATAAATTATACGACATGGCACTTTTCTAACCCAGCAGACTAAAGTTATTTAATGTAACACTTTGTTGAACACGGCACAGTCAACAACCATATAATTATCCTGAAAACACTATTTATTAATATTTTGTATGCATGCATGTAATGCATTTAGTTGGGTGCAGAGATGGTGGATTATACAGAGGTGGATCCATTATGTGCCTGAGATACCCACGGAGGAGTAGGTTTCAGATGAACCTGTGCAGTTGCAACGACTTTATTGTATCCATTGAAATTATGCTTGTCACCTTTTCCACAGACCAAGCCGAGACATATTTCTCAGAGAGTCCAGGTATGTCAATACTGTATTATTCTGTAGGAAAGTTCAACACAATACCACCAGATGCTGGGCCAAATCAATTCCTGTCTCCCGAATACAAATTTAAATTTCCGGATATTCCCGGACCGTCCCGGTCAAACCTGGACAGGTGGTAACCGTACTTGAAATATATAGCTTTCCCAAGAACTACAGCCTCCTCCTCGCATGCATGATGACACTCCATGGGGAATTGGCCTTGCATTCCATACACGACTGCCCTGAAAGAGTTTGGTGAGGTTTCCTCTGATAAATAATAATATTATGAATAATCTTATATACACTTCAACAATGGGCTATTTGGCAGTTTGTGAATAATTAATTAGACACCAATTACAACTCATTATGCGCGACTTTTGTTCTCTAATAATTTCTCACAAGTGTGATTTCCATTATTGGACAAAGATGCAGCTCCTTCTCAAATGGAGATTAAACTGGAACAATTACATGACCCGTAGTTGTGCATTTTCCAAGTAATTTCTGACCCATTTCGTCATCCATCCTGTCTTTTCTGCTACCTCCATTATTTTACTCGACTAGTCGGAGCATATATCTTCTTAGTATAATGTTAATTTTACAAAAGACCCATATGTACATTCATATAATTGCATTTAAATGCATTATTTTCCAGCAACGGCCCCGTTTTAGCCCAATTAAGCTGCACACAGCATATCTGTAATGCATGAAATTAAATAAAACCTCGTGTTGATTTACGTAATCATTGGCCGACGTGGCAAAGGTTTTCAGTTCACTGCACGCGAATGTTTTCTTTACATATGTGGTGGATTCATTTGAGTCGCAGACATACACTTTGGAGGCAACATATTTATTGATACCAACACAAAGGGTAACTGCCCCTTTACCAGATAACAACCTATGGTTGTGGACCACCAGGGTAACTACACTAATTACACTGGGAGTAGCTACAAAGGACAGGACCCCAGCTTGGGTCCAGGTCCACGTGTTGGTGACTCTTTTCGGACGTAGAACGTAGATCTTCAGGATAACAACAGCAACGCTGAACTCCGGTCCCTCTGGGGACCCGGTTTGTATCCTCACTGGTCCTGGCTGGCCCCGCCCTTGGCCACGACCACCTTCTCGAATCCTCTAGCAGGTTCTCACCTGACACGTGACAACCCCTCGCCCCACTTGGGGCCCCTGTGTAGATCTTACCTGTCACGTGCCTTCCAGGTTCAACCAGAGTGCCATGGCCTTTATTAACTCCATTCATGGCCGGCACCCTCACACCCCCCTCCTATAGGGGACAGCACTGCACGCCGAGCGTGGTGCCACTCAGTGCTCTCTATCAGCGCACACCGAGCCCCTCTCGGGCTGGTCCTACACCCACCTACGGGGTGTCCGCGATGGCAATACATCGCACGCTTTGCCTCGCTAGAGCCAGCACCACACAGTGACATCCGAGATGTCACTACATATACACGAGGTAGTTGCTCAGATTCGAATGCGAGATATCTCGGGTGCTGGTTCACTGCTCTGACACAAAGTATTACGAGCCCCCCGAGCTACATAGTTACAGCAAAAAGTGGGACATAAATCTCAACATCCCGGGCAACAAGATTGGGTTTTTTTCAATCCAACTTTACAAAAGGTTATTAAGTGGAGATGTTAACCCAATGCTATTTACGCGTGGAAAAATCAGGCGATGCCTTGGGCCTCCACCTCCCACCCAGTTGCGGCAGATTTTCAGTGAATGGAATTGGCAGGCATTCGTATGTAAATGCCACGTGTATGGTGGTAGAAATAAAAAAATAGATAGGGTGTGGAGGGGTTTGACTTGCAATAATCCTCGCGTATTAGCCAAATGAAGGGTAACTTTTGAACCGACTGCTTACATGCTTGAGCAGCTGAAAGTGTGCTGCATTTTCGGTCAATTTTGTGCAAGGGACATTGGAGCTCATGTGCACAAATGGAGCATATGAAGCATGTGAAAAGGGCTGCCAAATTGTATTTATCTGCATTTTGCAGCTCGGGTGACTGGTTATATAATGTAATAGCTTACGAGGCATTCACAGCACACATTGTAATAAAGTAGAGCAAATTGTGATGGGATATAATTAAACTAAATTAGAAGCACCAAATGCACACATTTCAGAAAGTGGAAATAATCATAATGCATCTTTAACGGTGAGGTTTATAATGCACAACCATAGCATTCATATGTCTTCTTGGTTCTTTCGGTAAAGTCACGTAGAAGGGAAGTAATAAAATAATAAAAATAAAACATAATAAAACAATTCTCACGACGTTTCGGCCACAACGCAAGCAGCCGTCCTCAGGCGAAGAATGAAACACCACCAAGTTTGGAGCGTATATTTAAGCTGGGTTAGAGGGGGGGAGGTGGGAAGAAGAGCGCCAAAACAAAGTAATTTGCATATCAAGAGGAATTCAGCATATGGAAAATGCGTAGGAGGTGGGCGGGGGGGGGTTCCAAATCAATACTATGCCCGTGCATTATGCAGGATTAGCAGCATCAAAGGGGGGGGGGAGGGGGTAGCATTAACAAAGGAAAGGAATGTTAATAGTATGTAGCTGCAGTTACTAAACAACACGTAAAAAACTAAAGTCTAAACTGCATAACAAACTAAAGTATAAACTACACAGCATCATCAGTATACTTACTAAACTCTACAATAAGCTGAGTTACTAACAGCAAGTAATACATTACAATTCTACGTCGTAAAAATTATATAATATGCTTCCATCTAAACTTTATTCTCTTACATCACACGAGCATTTACCGTACTATATACTGCCATAGATAAACCCAACATTAAATTATATGCTATATTGCTATAAACCACCCTATACCTTATACATTTTAATATAACACTATGTATTATTCTACCCACCCTAATGAGTATCAAAATGGTTTATTACGTCCTTCCAGTGATTGCTAAGCCAGAATCCATCTTCTCGGTTAAAATTGTCTCTGTGTTTGTATATGTGGATCGCCTCATGAACGAATCTCTCATGATAGCCAGATGGCTTGCAGAGAACCTCTGTCTTGGAGAAGTCAATGTCATGTGAGCCCACTGAATTGTAACAGTGATCTGCCACGGCTGAGGTGTTTGTCCTACCGTGTTTCAGGTCAGCTTTATGTTCACGGATGCGGTCTGAGACATGTCGTTTGGTTTCCCCAATGTAACTGCTACCACAGAGGCAACTTAGTTTGTAGACACCAGGGTACTGTATGTCTGGAACCACATCTTTTACAGACGGGACCAGATCACGGATTTTATGTACTGTGTTGAATCGGACCTGGATCTTGTGTTTAATCAGGATTTTGGAGATCTTTTTTGTGACCCCAGCAATGTAGGGTAAGGTGATGGTCTTGAAAGGCTCCTCAACAGGATCCTTCTTGATGGTTGGAGTGATGGCTTTGCGGATTGTGTAGTCAGAGTAACCATTAGCCTTAAGAGCTTGGCGTACGTGTTTGAGTTCACTGGAAATGTGTTCATGGTCGGAGATGCATTGGGCTCTATGATATAGAGTCTTGATGAGGGAATTCTTCTGGGATGGATGGTGGTGGGAATCCGGTTTTAGATAAGCATCCGTGTGGGTGGCTTTCCTGTAGACAGAGTGGCTCATTGAACCATCAGGTCTCCTTTTGATTAGGACATCCAAAAAGGGTAGCTTGCCATCATTTTCGACTTCCATGGTGAATCTGATGGCTGGGTGTATGGAATTGATGTGGTCGAGAAATTGGTCTAGAGCAGGCCGGCCATGTGGCCAGATGACACCTACGCATTTTCCATATGCTGAATTCCTCTTGATATGCAAATTACTGTGTTTAGGCGCTCTTCTTCCCACCTCCCCCCCTCTAACCCAGCTTAAATATACGCTCCAAACTTGGTGGTGTT
Source organism: Lampetra planeri (assembly GCF_965212315.1). Taxonomy (NCBI): domain Eukaryota; kingdom Metazoa; phylum Chordata; class Hyperoartia; order Petromyzontiformes; family Petromyzontidae; genus Lampetra; species Lampetra planeri. The sequence continues at coordinate 5,975,338 of NC_136120.1, forward strand.
TCATTCTTTGCCTGAGGATGGCTGCTTGCTTTGTGGCCGAAACGTCGTGAGAATTGTTTTATTATGTTTTATTTTTATTATTTTATTACTTCCCTTCTACGTGACTTTACCGAAAGAACCAAGAAGATGGATCCCTGCAGTCACGAAAGCTTTAAATCGAAATTTAACCGCCTCTACGGGGAGGGTTTCCACATAACTTTGAGATCCTTCAACAAGCTCCGGGATAAGAAGGCTCAGCTAATCGAGTCTCTCACCTTTCTGAAGAGATGCCGCGACTCTAAGGTAATACCAAACGCATTTACACTAACATCTGCTGCTGTAACTTCTTCTAATGCGAAACGAATTCTGTCTAGAACTAGCTTAGCTCTTATCTCAGAGAAAATCAGACTTACACCCACCGAACTAGATCAGTTAGATAAGACGCTCTACAAATCACACTTATCTTTGAGTGCAACAATGTCCACATCGGATTGGGAACATGTGGAAAAAATGACTGCCTCTTCAGCTGCCGCTATGTCGACTAAATGTAAGGACAACTTGATTTCCAAATTCAACCGCCTCTCAAACAAGAAACCGGACCCACACATTAAAAGCTAGATGTTAACAAAGTCGTAATTAATCGCAGTAACAGTCCTATTTCTGAAGGTTTGAAATCCGTTTTAGCTAAAGGACTAAACTTTGCAGTCACACCTAGACACATACCAGTTAATGATATAATTGCTCGAGTAGATGTAGCTCTCAAGGGCTTGAGTCACATCGCTGCAGTCGTAGCAAGATCTGAAATCTCTGTAACCCTCAAAAACGCTAAGATGCCAGCTAGCAACATCAGCAAAGATGAGCGTTTTGAATTAGCTCAATTAAAAAAGAGGGATGACATTGTCATCCTCTCAGCCGACAAAGGCAATGCCACTGTCATCATGGACAAAATAGAATACAACAACAAAATTCAAGAACTACTCAACGATGGCAGCTATACAAAAATAAAAAGAGACCCCACCAACAGCCTCGTCTCCAAAACCAACAACATCATTTCTGCTTCAACCGCATTAATTGATCAAACCAAACAGTTCTCGTTGAAACCTTCTGCAGCCAGGCCACCAAGATTGTACGGCTTGCCAAAGATACATGAAGAAGATACACCTCTTCGTCCCATTGTCTCTACTATCAACTCCCCCACTTACAAACTGGCTCGTTTTTTGTCCGAAATCCTACGGCCTTTCACTGGAAAAACCACCTCTGCAGTACTAAACTCTACTGACCTGGTATCGACAATCAAGGGGATTGCCCTGTCCCCAGACGACCTGCTTGTCAGTTTTGATGTGGTTTCCTTGTTCACCAAGGTGCCTGTGCCTGACACCATCGCAATCATTGAAGACTTGGTTCATCAAGGACTGAATGCTGGGGTACCCCCCCTGGTGAGACACTGCTTAACCAATACATACTTCACCTGGAATGGAACCTTCTACAAGCAAATTGAGGGCACCCCAATGGGCTCCCCCCTATCTCCGGTTGTAGCCAACATCTTCATGGAGAAATTTGAGACGGACGCCATCCAGACTGCCACTCTACGCCCGACCTTATGGAAGAGGTACGTAGACGACACTTTTGTCATCTGGCCACATGGCCGGCCTGCTCTAGACCAATTTCTCGACCACATCAATTCCATACACCCAGCCATCAGATTCACCATGGAAGTCGAAAATGATGGCAAGCTACCCTTTTTGGATGTCCTAATCAAAAGGAGACCTGATGGTTCAATGAGCCACTCTGTCTACAGGAAAGCCACCCACACGGATGCTTATCTAAAACCGGATTCCCACCACCATCCATCCCAGAAGAATTCCCTCATCAAGACTCTATATCATAGAGCCCAATGCATCTCCGACCATGAACACATTTCCAGTGAACTCAAACACGTACGCCAAGCTCTTAAGGCTAATGGTTACTCTGACTACACAATCCGCAAAGCCATCACTCCAACCATCAAGAAGGATCCTGTTGAGGAGCCTTTCAAGACCATCACCTTACCCTACATTGCTGGGGTCACAAAAAAGATCTCCAAAATCCTGATTAAACACAAGATCCAGGTCCGATTCAACACAGTACATAAAATCCGTGATCTGGTCCCGTCTGTAAAAGATGTGGTTCCAGACATACAGTACCCTGGTGTCTACAAACTAAGTTGCCTCTGTGGTAGCAGTTACATTGGGGAAACCAAACGACATGTCTCAGACCGCATCCGTGAACATAAAGCTGACCTGAAACACGGTAGGACAAACACCTCAGCCGTGGCAGATCACTGTTACAACTCAGTGGGCTCACATGACATTGACTTCTCCAAGACAGAGGTTCTCTGCAAGCCATCTGGCTATCATGAGAGATTCGTTCATGAGGCGATCCACATATACAAACACAGAGACAATTTTAACCGAGAAGATGGATTCTGGCTTAGCAATCACTGGAAGGACGTAATAAACCATTTTGATACTCATTAGGGTGGGTAGAATAATACATAGTGTTATATTAAAATGTATAAGGTAGAGGGTGGTTTATAGCAATATAGCATATAATTTAATGTTGGGTTTATCTATGGCAGTATATAGTACGGTAAATGCTCGTGTGATGTAAGAGAATAAAGTTTAGATGGAAGCATATTATATAATTTTTACGACGTAGAATTGTAATGTATTACTTGCTGTTAGTAACTCAGCTTATTGTAGAGTTTAGTAAGTATACTGATGATGCTGTGTAGTTTATACTTTAGTTTGTTATGCAGTTTAGACTTTAGTTTTTTACGTGTTGTTTAGTAACTGCAGCTACATACTATTAACATTCCTTTCCTTTGTTAATGCTACCCCCTCCCCCCCCCCTTTGATGCTGCTAATCCTGCATAATGCACGGGCATAGTATTGATTTGGAACCCCCCCCGCCCACCTCCTACGCATTTTCCATATGCTGAATTCCTCTTGATATGCAAATTACTTTGTTTTGGCGCTCTTCTTCCCACCTCCCCCCCTCTAACCCAGCTTAAATATACGCTCCAAACTTGGTGGTGTTTCATTCTTCGCCTGAGGACGGCTGCTTGCGTTGTGGCCGAAACGTCGTGAGAATTGTTTTATTATGTTTTATTTTTATTATTTTATTACTTCCCTTCTACGTGACTTTACCGAAAGAACCAAGAAGATGGATCCCTGCAGTCACGAAAGCTTTAAATCGAGCATTCATATGCTCACTTGGACACAAAAGCGAAGAATGTATATAGATGTGGTTCTTTTAAAAAGTAGTCCCCCTGTCCAGCATGCTATGTTATCCATACTGCTACATCCCCCTGATACATATTCTATTCATCTTTAGAACTATTGTCATAGGCAATCACTTAGATCAGCGGTCCCCAACCTTTCTGGCACCAGGGACCGGTTTCGTGGAAAACAATTTTTTCACGGACTTGGGGGGAGCGGGTGTCATCATTGGGTCTTTCCCCCTTTTCAAAGAAGCTCTGCAGCGACGTTTGTTTTTTATTCATTTTGGCTAGGGTTACCTTGTGGGCTTACCAACACTGTGACCGAGACAAGTGCGCGATGTGGGAAAGAGGCGCGGACGGAAGTGGTAAATAAAATCATGGGCGGGCCACGTGCGGACTCACCGCTCACCTCCTGCTGTGCGGCCCGGTTCCTAACAGGCCACGGACCGGTATCGGTCCGTGGCCCGGGGGTTGGGGACCCCTGGCTTAGATTACACATTGAATGCTTTATTCACGTATGGCATGGGAAACGCAAGTAGCTAGCCACTCAGAATTGGAAGTATGTGCAACGGGTATAGATAGATTCACCAATTCCATTTGAGAGACGTGTACTTAAGAAGTGTTGAGAAAAGGAAGAAATCATTAGTCGTGTGAGAAGAATTGAATAAAGATACGGTAATGTACTGAGTTCCGTTATGTATTAGCTTTGTCAGGACCTTTGCTGCCACCTCACCATCACGGCCGTCTACACTGGGGCCCATCCTAGAAATACTTTTTGGATTCTCGAGTCCAAAGGCGACTGAAGGACACGCAGATTTCAGTACATTGACATTCGTATAATTTTGAGAAAACAAACAAATATTTAGACAGTTTATGGGTGCCTGGTGAGCAATAATAACCATCCAATCACTCCATTATATGTTTAGTCCACTATCTGTGTCAGATTATGCTCTCTCTTAAAAACAAAATAGCGTTTTGAACAGTGCATATTCTTTCTGCTTTGTATGTGTGCATTGGTGTTGGTGTTTTTTTTACCTGTACATACAATATACATTAGCATTTTACACAGAAAACACAAAGCAAAGAGATCCAACATTCATCATTAAAAACAGGAAAAGTGCTCTTAATAAAAATAATCAGGCCAGTGTGGTATGTCGGTGGGTGGTCTGATCAGTGCCATACTTGGCCATCTTTGTCTCCCCAGCACTAAGGCTGACATATCAAACACGATGCTAATTTAAGGCTGAATCCACCTAGGAGGCCCATCACAAGTTCATATTGCACGTGCCACTGGCGTTACCTGACCCTCAGACTCAAAACCAGGTTGTTGGGGTGATAGTATAACGTGTCAATCGGTACACCAATGCTCCACAAACACCTGCAAATATACGTATCACACACAGTAGATTAAGGTTAATATCTCCCTGGGGTCTGTAAAATCTACTACTATTTAGTCATCTGGATTTGACTAAATTAGATAAATCTACACTGTCATGTAACACAACACCTTTGATCTATACTGTAAAGTCAAATGTGATTTTGTTAATACACCTGTTTAACACGTAGGCTTTCGAGACCAATATTATTCATACTAAAGGTTTTTGGGTTAGATCGCGTTATTTATAAACGTGTCGCAACCCTCCACCACCCAACACATCCAATCAGTAAAAAATGTGTCACGTTGACATAATAAGACAAATAGTTCACTACTTTAGCCTACCGGTGTGTTGAGTGAATCCACAACATTTACAATTTTTTAGTACATTTTTGAGTACGCCGTTTCGCTGGTAATTACATCCAGCATCATCTGGCGATTTGCCAGAAGAGTGAAGCCCTCCACCTGCTCCCGGTCTTAAATAGAGCAGCAGGGTGACTTGATCATTTATCCCAATCAGATGCAGAGATCAAAGGCGGAGGGGGGGTATTGTAATAAAAAATGGATTAGTAATAAGTTAATTGTTATGATTAGTAATCAGTTGAAATGAGTATTATTTAATAACTGAAGCCACCCAATCACTATACCCAATCAGGTGCAGAAATCCGAGGTGGCGGTGGGGGGCGGTTATTGTAATTATATACTACGTTAGTAATTCGTTAATTAGTATGTGTTTCCCCTATAAGGAATTGTAATTGTAAAATGTATTATTTAATAATACGCCTCCAGGCCGTGCTAAGCCTGTAGCTGTCAGAGCGATTAAAGTTATTTGTATTTCTCTCAATTTCAATGGATTCTCTAATTAGTCTTGGCCAGTCATAATTAGTTTTACACAACACTTCAACGTTATCAAAATCAATTGAGTGGCCGTGTTGGCAAGCATAGTCAAACAACCCGCATGACCAACGTAGCCTTTATCTGGCAGTGGAATGACATGGTTAAAATATTGTGTATAATGATGTATTGTGTTCACATTCTCGCTATGTTAATACCAATCGTTCTTAAAGACAGGCGAGAGTCTGTTGGGATGGATATGGGAAAAAGAATGTGGAAGTTATAATACTAAAATATAAAATACTGGATTATGGATATTTATAATTTGTCTATGTACTGAATATAGTTTGTTGTAATGAAGCAAATACGAATAGATAAATCTGTTCTTTTTATATATGTAAAAAAAATACTTTAAAATGGTATAAAATGTACGTGGCATTTATAACCAGAAAGGACCCACTGAATGTCAATACTTATTTCAGGAGACTCAGTCATTGACATGGTTGACCATTTACATTTTCCAGGAGTATTTTTTTGACATATAGACACGATACGTGGTCGTAATAATTTGTGCCAGTTAATGATATATAAACATAAAACTTAGTTTTTTTCAATTCCAATTACACATGTTCAATTGTTTAAATATAGAACACTGTTTTCAACAATTGGTTAAGTTCACTATCAATAACACTGAGTCTTTCACCAATGCAAATTAGCCTTCCACGATTATCAGTGGGCTTAATGTAACAATTGGGTAATTTTATACTTAAAAATATATTAATATGGAAACAAACAACAAATACCGGTAACTATTTAAAACAAAGTTACAAAGAGCAAGAGGTTATTTCATAGCAAGATCAAAGGTTCGGTTAATGATGTTGTTGCATGCTGTTGTACATCTAAGATAATTAAAACAATAATATGTAGGACTGGAAATATTTTCCAATCATCTTTCGCATTGATCCATGAGACAAAGAGTATTTCCTCAGAAGAAGAAATGCATATTATGGGTTTCATTATAGTTTGCAAAATACATTATAAAACATAATAAGGTGGTAGGCTGAAAAATGAAGCTATGTTAATCCACAGTGTCTGCCTGTATATTTATGGGGAGAAGTAGTGTAGCAGTTAGCGCACAGTGCTACAAACCTGGCCACCCGAGTTCGATTCCCGCTCATGGCCAACACCAGTGCTGATTATCTGAACCGGTTCTGGGCCTCCCCTCGGTCGACTCGGTCTCAAACATCGACACTGGGGAAACAAAGGCGGTCAGGCGTGGTGTTGGCCACCCACCCCTTCGTTGGCCATGACAGCCTTCATAGGTGCTCGCTAATAGCACTTGCCCCAAAGTCTGTTAAGAGTATAAGGGAGGCCGTTGTCTTTGTATAGTGAGCAATGGTATTAGTTCCTGATACAAATCTGAATGCACTGCAACATAAATCTGGTTTAGTTTTACCATCTATATAATGATATTATATTATCAAATGCAATATCAAACATGCAATGTTCTTGCTTCTCTGTAGACTGTTACTGCTAGAAATGATACAAAATTTTTACGTTTGAGTGTCACAAGTTGATGATCAGTGTCATCACATCAAACAACTTGAAAATGCATTATAGTTGGTGTGGATGGTGTCAGCTTGTGTTTGGGGCTATATTCTATTGTTTGTGCCTCAAGACTAAGCCATGTATTCCCTTGGAGGAATATGTTCAGTCAATTAAGTAAAAGTCCTTGAGGCACATTTACGAACATAGTAAACACGGCCTTTATAAATCTCGAATGCTCCAACAGAGGGCTGTTTACCACTGTACCCTAATGGGACGTTTTATTGTTTCAGATATCCCATGCGATCAAGGATACTTAAGCACAAATGGCGGCACGTCCCAGGGCTTGCTTGCAAGTGACAGAATGTCACGTCAGATCTGTTTGTCAAGTTGACCCATTTCATTGCTCGAAACAGCAGCAGAGCTTGCATTAAAGCCGATGCAGTCATAATTAACTGCGCCATCCTTCAGAGAGGACATTTCGCTAATTGCAATTTTTTCTGGGCCACATCATTAACTGTATGATGCCAATGAACGTATACCCTTAAATGCTGTTCTGAAAATGTAAATTTGCACTTTAAAGAGCTATGTTTTAATGAAAAACAGACACAATTTTAAAAAATGGGACACATTTCACATTTGTACAAACACATATCTTGCCTTGTAATTTAAATCACACCTTAACCTTAACATTTTCAGTTATAATGCGTTTTTCAATTAGATCCAAAACTTGTGTGCACATTATTTTTAGCTATTATTTGTGGAGTATTTTCTCTTGAACTGCTACTGCACGTTATGCAACTGACACTTGGTTTTGTCACACCTTGAAATCTTGTGTGAGAAGGCGTTATTTGTCAAACAGGACAATATTTCGGGCAATGATCCTTCTTAAAGGCTATGTGCTATGAAGGTCATTTATGCTTATGCAACAGTGCCAATGCGGAATCACGATTTTATTTATTTATCCAATGCATGTATTTTTTTTGTCACGATTTTGTGACGTGATTTTCACAAAAATCACTGACATCCAATAAATATCTTCTGCCGAATAACATTTGTATCATTACATGTAAAATTATGCCTGCATGCAAATTGTTAAATTCATTTTCTGAAAATATTTATTTCTGTGAATTGTATGTATATTTGTATACAATCCTGAGTAGAGTGTCTTGCGTGATTCCTTGTGCCAATAAGTCACGTGATGTAGAAAAAACCGTCCTGATTTTATTATATACATATAGTTGAGAGTAAAAAATAAGAATTAGTCATTATAGTAAATGTTACAAAAGTTGTTGCATTTTTTTTTTATCACAACCACACTTCAAGGCCCTCCAATGAACACAAACGACGCAAAAATAATGAAGCGAGCAATGTAGCATTTCCCCTAGATTTAAGGGTTTTGACATTTTATGCCGATACTCGGTTACCTTAATCATTTTAATCACGCAATTAACACCACCAGACACGATAATCTCGACTGCAATGCTCTTTTTTAATAGTTCCATTTTTATTATTGCATATAATTATCACCAGCTGATGAATATATTGATATAATTATCTGTGCCTTCTATCGCACTATGATCGCCTCCGCAAAGTCTTTGCGAGTGTGGCTGAAGGTCATTTTGGAAAATTAGAAGCTCTTACATGCTCAAGAAGCAAGCACTGAAGACAGGTTTCATTACACTCATGTGTGTACCCATTGAGGAGAGTATATATTTACGTTTAACACGTAGACTTCCACGACCAATATTCATAATAAAGGTTTTTAGGTTAGTTCGCGTAAATATATTTCTGCGATATATTACGCAATCTAACCAACACCCGTTGTTATGAATTATTCATGATTAATATGTATTTGCGTGAATACAGTTCTGAAATAATTAAAACATGAATGCGATAGTGCAGTGGTTAGCACACTGGACTTGCAATCTGGAGGACACCAACTCCATTCGATCTCTCAGCGTACAAGATACAAAAAAGGGCATCTTTCTCAATCCCACCCCCATCTCCGTCCACCCAGCAGTATGAATGGAGTTCAACACAATTGGTCAATCGGCAAGTCACATGTGGTGGGACAAAGTGTGGGTACTCCCAGTTTCTAAAAATGTCTCACCAGCAGTGGCCAGAGCAAGCAATTTAAGCACTGCACCTTTTCCTTTGGCATATATACATTCATCACAGGAAATGTGTAGTGCAATGGAATGAGTCATTGTAGCTCATGCTGCTGGGAGATTGGTTGACAATAGAATTTGGGGTAACAGCCCGTTCTACCAGTTGCACCTGTGGGCAAGGCACAGAGCCCTCTGGGGGATCCAGAGGGGTGCGGGGGGGGGGCGAGGGCGGAGACTGGTCACGTTGTTCAGGATATAAGGCGAGCTCTGACTCACAGTCGGGGCTGCTGCGCTCTGGAGTGGACCATGTTGAGCATCGCTGGTCGGACCTCATCTCGCCGGCCGAACCTGTCCGAGTACCTGCGGGGGCCCCGGGCCGTCGGGCCAGAGGCTGCCTCGCCAGATCCGGGGGGGGACCGACCACGCTGTCGGTGCGAGACAAGGCAACCGGGCCGGGTCGGCTGCTGCCGAGGGGGCAAAGGCAGCGACGCGACCACCTGGAGAACGGTGGTGGGTGGAGGAGGGAGAAGAGATGCAGGCAGCGACCCCGGCTGGGGGAGGCGGGCCGCGGAGGAAGACTGGTGGCAACGCATACGGGGAATGAAGGTACCAGCACAGAGGGAGGTGGTCCCAGCCACCTCGAGCGAGGAGGCTGCGGAACTGGTGGCCTCGGCTGACCAGAAGACGCCCAGAATGAGACTATTGTGGTAAACGCTGGACCAGTAGGGGCAGGGCGGCCCCAGGAGCACGCGGGGCGGTGGCGCGGTGGAACTGGGGAAAACTTCATGCCAGTAGGCACAATTGTGTCCGAGTGGCTTTCAAGGAAGACGTGCCGGAGGACGTCACCCTTGACCGAGCAAATGTTGTGTGGACTGTAGTGGTCGGGTTGTTACAGGTGGAGCCTGCGGACCTGTACTGTCTGATAGCCTTGCCGGGGGTTCGACATCAGCTTAACGTCAAGTAACCTACTATAGAACTTCATGACTAGATTTGAGGAGAAGGCAGGTGAGAGGCCATTGTCACTGCTCAAGTTGCAACTGTTGTCTAAACTAGAAACATAGATGGTAATGTTATTTTGTATAAAGAGGCCTTACCAGACCACGACGTGGAGGTCTGGCTGAAACAACATTGCCTACTGCTGTCGGGGTGCAAGCGGGTCCAGGACTCGCTAGGTATCTGGATGGGCGCCAGACAATGGCGAGTAAGGTTGAGGACGGCGGAAGAGGTCCTGCGGGATATTCCGAGCGCCCTGAATATCGGTGGCAGTAGGGGCTATGTGGTATACGCAGGGCAGCCCGAACGCTGCAGGAGGTGTGGGGGAAGAGGATACCTGCCTGCAGCGTGCAAGGCAAGGATGTGCTTCCACTGTAAGGCACAGGACCATGTGGTGGAAGAATGTAGTGCCCCGGCACAATGCAACCTCTGTGGTAATGGAGTTCACTTGTATAGAAACTGCCCGGAGTCCTATGCAAATGTGGTCCGGGCGCACAAGAGTAGGGCGACCGAGGGTGGAGAGTGGGAGGCGACTGAGTCCGGGTTGGGACCGGCACCGATCAGCCGGACGACGGAGGACGGAAGGGGGTAGATGGCCGGGCAGAGGACACCGCTGCAGGACGAGAGGGAGGAGGGGGAAATGTCATCAGAGATGGAGGAAACACCCACGGGTCGGTAGGAGGAAGGTCCCAAAGACCAAGACAATGAAGAGGTGGAGAAGGCCCCCAGGCCAACCATGGCCGACTGGGCAGAGGAGGTGGAGGCGGGGGAGGAACGGCGGGGGAAGGACGACAGGGGTGGAGCATTTGAAAGGGCAACGAAAAGGAAGCCGAGGGCACCGAGAGCCCCAATGGGATCGGCCCCCTCACGTGGACCTGAACCGCCAGACTCCTCGTCTGATACGGTAACATCAGAGGTTGAAGTGATAGCAGCAAAGATAGGCCAGGGGAGAGGGATACCCCCAAAGCCTGGGAGTACGGAACAGTTATTCGGCCTGATGGATAAAAACTGTTACCAGTTGCTGGAGGAAGTGCCGGAGCTGGATTAGACACCACCGCACATGAAACTCTCTGTGGCATCGGTGAATGTGAGGGGGTTCCGGGGCAGGGCCAGATGGGGAGCAATAGTGCAGTATTTGCAGACCATGAAGTGAGATCTAGTTTTCCTGCAGGAGTGCCACTTGCCATACTCCCTTGGCCAGGCGGAGTTGATTGAGACCTGAGATGGTCATTGCTTTTGGTCAAGTAGCAATGCAAATTGAAACAATCATGTAGTCATTCTCCTAGGTGGTAGAAGAGCAGAGATACTGGCGTCCCAAGAAGTGGTCCCTGGCCAACTCCATTATATGGACGCCTCGTACGATGGCACAGAGCTCCGACTGATCAACGTATATGCCCCCACGCGGTACACAGAGTGGGTGGAACTGTGGGACAACATGGCGACCCTACTGGTGATGCGGAGGCACGTCATCATGGGAGGGGATTTTAATTGCTCACTCTGCCTGGCAGATGCACTGCTGGCATCTGGGGGCCAGAGACTTGACCCCTCCTCCAGGAAACTAAACGGGCTGATTAAGGATTTTGAACTGACTGACACCTTTCGGTTGATGCATCCAATGTGGCCAGGGTTCACTTGGACTGGTGGTTCCGGAATATCGCAATCAAGAATAGCTTTCCTTTTGTTTCCGCCAAAGATGGAAAGCGTAGGGATAGAGCCTTTTTCATTTTCGGACCATAAGTTGATGGTCGCGAAGTTCCGAATTCCGGGTGGCCTGCGGCTGGGGAGGGGATCTGGAGAATGAATACAGGTCTCTTAGCGGATGGAAAGGTGACTGGGGATTTCATCAGGAGATATGAAGAATGGAAGAGCCTGGAGGGCTGCATTGGCACAGTGGCAGAGTGGTGGGGAACGGTAAAAGGCTGGATCAGGGGCTTCTTCCAGGCTCACAGCAGGAGAAGGAACGTGAGGAATGAGTATTGGGAATGACTGGTTGGAGAGGGCGCATAAATTGCTGGAATTGGGATTCCCTGTTATGAGTTAGAAGACAACTGAAGGGGAAAATCTCCTCAACACTGGAGAAACATGCCGCGCAACTCGTTTTTAGGATGCGGGTCAGGGCAGTGGAGAAAAATGCACAAGGTTATTTTTTTTTTTAAATGTAGGAAGGCAGAAAACACACTCTAGGAGCTGGTAAGCCGAAGTCTGGGCAGACTGACACATACAGAGGGAATTGTAGAGGCAGAATAGGATTACTATACAGGAGTAAGACGTTGGAGGTGAAAGCATGGGACTTCTTACTGGGGGAAGTTAAACAAAAAGCTCCAGAGGACATGAACATGCAAGTTCAAATGGAGGAACTAGATGAGGTGATAAGAGGACTGCGTAGGAACAAAACGCCAGCCGAGGACGGGATACCAGCTGAATTCTATATTACGTTCTGGGACACCATCAAACACGACATGCTACGGGTGTATAGATAAATCTTGGAAGGGGGCCCAGTGCCAGAATCTATGAGGAGGGGAGTGATAACCCTCACTAATAAGGGGAAGGGGGATTGCAGCGTCCTGGGGAGCTGGCGCCCAATCACCCAGCTAAACTCCGACTACAAGATCCAAGCTAAGACCATTGCGGCACATCTGGGGAATGTGGTAGGGGAGGTGGTCAGACCCAATCAGACATGTGCAGTCCCGGGCAGGCGAATTTCGGACAATCTTGTCCTGTTAAGGGAGGTCCTGGAATCCACAATTGAGGGGGGGTGGACCCCTGGGACTCCTGAGCTTGGACCAAGAGAAGGCCTTCGATAGCATCTCACATAATTTCTTGTTTTCAGTACCGAGGCGAATGTGGGTAGGGGAGCAATTGGTAGGCTGGGTGCGACAACTGTACCATTTGCTCACAGGCAGACTGTTGATGAATGGAGTCCTTTCGGAGGTGAAGCCATTTGGGTCAGGAGTGAGACAGGGATGTCCCATGTCACTGGTCATATTCATAATGCGTATGGAGCCCTTTGCCCAGGTGGTTAGAAAACAGGACCCTGTGGGGTGGGCTGGTAGGAATAATACTAATACCGGTACAGGGATATCGACCGCACGCACACGCGCAAGCACACACACGCACGCACATGTACACACACGTACACACACGTGCACACGCACACGTAATGAAGTTGTGTTGCTACGCTTCCAGTTCGCCGTGAATAACGATCCGAAGCCCAATAGCGCCCATTCATCACGCCGCTTGAGTGGGCCGGACACGCACGCACACAGTCACACAGTCACACATATACACACACGCACGCACACACAGACACACACGCGCACACACACACACGCACCTCTCACCTGCAAGGCAGCGGTCGCCGCTTCTCCTCCCACATCTCTCGTCGCGGCAGCTGTAACGATGGTGCAAGTTTGTTTTTATCATCAATTCCTCCTCCACCCCTCCCCGCCACTGTTCACCCACCAGAATAAATGAGTTCGCCCATAGTCAGTCGATCAAAAAGTTTCGCCGTGAGGCGCCGGAAGCGACGGCCATCTTGTTTAATTCACAGATCGCAGGGGGAGCGGGCGGCCATCTTGTCGGACAGGGTCATGCCAAGTGTTTGCAGTAGGGGGCGATGTTGATACACGGACGGACGGATGATATAATCTATTGGTGGTCTGGTCCACTTCGTTCCTACCAGTATAACCAGAAGATTAGGGGAGTGTACATCCCGGGATGCAGAGAACAGGTGAAAATAGCCATGTACATGGACGATGTCGTGGTCTTCTGTAGGGACGTGTCCTCGCTGTGGGAGGTACTAAAGCTCGCGAATCATTTCTTTTTGGCCTCGGGATCCAAGATTAATGTAAAAAAGAGTGAGATGATGATCGTTGGCGACCCCAGGCTATTTGAGGGCCACCTGCCAGGGATAAAAGTACAGGCAGAAGGGATCAGAATCCTGGGGGTCACCTTCTACCGGGAGGACTCGGCAAAGAGAAATTGGAAAGAAAGGATGAAGGCGGTGAAGGGCAGGCTGGCCAGATGGACAAACAGGTACCTTACAATGGAAGGACCCTAGTTCCGAAAGTGGCAATACTACCAGCACTCAATTATCTGGTCTACGTATTCCCTCTGGGCGTGAAAATAGCGAAAAAAATAGAGACAATGTTCTTCAGGTTCATCTGGGGAGGCGGGATAGATCGGGTGAGAAGGGAGACAATGTATAAAAGCGTCGCGAACGGTGCGAGGGGCGCTCCAAATGCCACGTGTACCCTCACCACGATTTTGTTTGTGATATGTTACGATTGTTTTTTTCCAATGGGCCCCAGGTGAAGGCCTCATATTGGTTACAGTACAGGCTAGCCTGGCTCCTGCGGAGACTAGAGATGGCCTCATTGCAGCACGGCATGCCCCTTACTTGGATGCAGGGATGGTTGAGTGCCGTGATAACAAATATATTACAGAATATGAGCCGGCCCGGGTACGGAGTCGTGGTGCCCAAAAGGAGTCCTTGCCGAGATGAACAACCTGGGACAGGTAGGAATGCAGGAGGTTCATGTATTCCCGAGTGTTTTTGATTCGATGACCGCAAACTCTTGCTCCAAAATGTTGTAGTTAACACGGCAATATTCCTCCTTTTTCGTAATCGGCGCACTTGATGTGTAGGGGAGTGGTAAGTGTTACACACTCGAAATGACGTTGGGCAGGTGCTCCAAATCGAGGGCAAACACATTTATTGTGGTTAATCTGTAAAATGCAACAGCACGTGTGTCACACACAGCAATCTTCACTGAGTCGCCATTAACCACATGACTGGTGTGCACATCCGGTCAATCATTAACCCTGTCAGCCTTCCCACAGGCCCAACTCAGTCATCACATGTTGGTGTACACATGTGCATTGATGGACTGTACAGCACTTAAGGACTTCTCAAAAGAGTGGTCCATTCCTAATGTGCCACATAAAGACTCCTGATATCGCAGAAAGATCCCTTGTGCGGGTTGTGTTCATGGCTCTTGTTGGCTGTCCGGGACGGTGGACTGTTCATAGTTGAGAAATTAATACAACTTTTAAATAGTCATCGTCGTGATCTTCACCCTCTGAAAGATGTGGGTCTGGCAGCATTTTGGATGTCCCGGCCCGGTATATATTTATTTCCTAAGGCTGTGAAGGCCGGAATAAAATAGTACCTCCTACTAGTGTCTGTGAATTAGCCCACCACATATGTAACTCAAATAAATATTTATACCCTATACTATTAGGGTTTTTTATGTTTACAACTGGAATTTTTTACGTCAGAAAAATCGTATTAAAATGGACAAAGATACATGGAGACATATTAAGTAACACTAGGATTCCCATTTCTGAAGGATGCAGCAATACATCGATTCATTGATTAACATCTACTCATAAGCTGACGATAGATGAGTATTAATCGAGTGTATGAGAATTATTCATAATTTACTAAAATTGTGAATGTTAGATTTAGGCTAATGGAGTACTATGTCCAGGTGCTTTGTTATCCATTGTTTGTCTGAAATCAAACCCAGGTCACCAGAATTGCACCAAACACCCCAAGATAACCACACAGTCAAAAGCATTGCATATGTTGCGTAGCTATATATTACACATATAACACCACCAAGCAGTACTATGCAGTATAAGTGAGCATGCATGTGTAGTGCTCGAACCAACACGACAGCTTCTTGTCTTTCCTTGTTACTTTATTTTGCGTATTTCGCTCAACATTCCTTCATACAACATTGCTCAATGTTCCTCCAGCTCACACCGATCCACATTTCTCCTCCGCGCTCTCCGCTCGCTCGCCGCGTTCCGCCGGCCTGACTCGCTCCCCATCACTCCTCCGACTCTCCTCTCCACTCTCTCCGCCACTGTTAGGCTGCTCTTTATCAGCTCCGCCGTTCCACTCCGTCGTAACTACATCAGCTTCTCTTCCCACACTCCAGCCACTTCCTACTCTTCGTCGTCTCACTGTTACTCTACACTTCTCTGCTGCTACCCTACGCTTCTCCACTGCTACCCTACGCTTCTCCACTGCTACCCTATCCTGGTACTCACTCTGCTGCTCCGACTCTCCATCCTCTGTCTCCTCCCAGGCGCGAACTCCCGTCTCCTCCAAAAACCCCTGACTTTATCCCCCGAACCAATTCCCAATTAATCAGGGGCATCCCCCGCGACGCCACTCGCCCAGAACCTCCGTTGTCACATGGCATGTTTTTTCAGACACTGCAGCACCTTTCTCCGACAACAACCCCTCTCGGCCAATCGGTGCCCTGCACCCTTAATTACTCCCTGCCACCTGCTACCATCCTCAGATATCACGCCACCTCATTTGTGACAACAACGACCAGCCAATCAGCGCCCTGTGTCCTCATTTGCTCTCACTGTACGCCGCGTGCACACCGACCCCAGCGCGTGACGCATATCTCAAGCACTACACATGTAATTGTGTATGTGTGCTTATACCTAGAATATTTGTGTGTATGCGCGTGTGTCTGTGTATTTGATCAACATAACATGCATGCCCTTATGCGTCGCTCCCTCAACAGATTTTTTTTTCTCTCCAAATAAATGTTTTGAAAGTACATTCTCATTTGACAGTTTTATGCTTTTGCTTTTATATTGAAGGTCATTCGACAGGAAATACCAGGTCACAACATGATGCATGAAGAATGCATGGCTTGAGTCAATGTGCTGTGTAATGATTTTTTCAGCACAAGAAACGTTTCCTGTCACACCCATCCCTATGCCCGTAGAGTTTTTGTTGATGCATCTGTTTGAACTGTGAAATTAGCCCACAGTCTGTTGACATTGACTTTTGAAGTACTGATTGATTCCTCCTTGGGATGATCCTCTGCTTTGCAGGCTCCAGATTCTACATTCTGCGTGCACATCAAGCGACGCAGGATTTCTGCGCATGCATTCTTGCATTTAAAAAAAACATACCACAGTAGAGCAAGTAGGTGGTGTGAGCCTTTTTATATGGCAGGCAATAAACATGATTTGAGTGAAATTAAATCAACTGCTTGGCGTTGCTGGTTGGACGCGGATGTGCAATCCAACCTCAAGCGGGTGACACATTGCAGTAATCCCCATGTTTATTGTTGAGTGGATAAGCAATAGTGGATCCACGCATTTACCCAAGGTTCCTTGTCCTCTACGCTCCGAATTTTCTACCGTGCCACTCTGTGCCTCCCTCCCTCTGCGCCCAGTCACGCTTTCGTTCCTTTTCCCTTCTTACTCCCTTTCCCTGGAACCAATTTCCACTGCATATTAAACAATCATCTGCACGATAACAACCTGATTCCGTTCCTCCCTTAAACCAACCCCCAGCTCTTCTCTCACTAATCCTACTACTGCTAATCCCTTCCTCTGACTAACAGCTATGACCATGCCTACGGCAACCACTTTTACTAACCCTATCACTATCCCAACCCCGACTACTACTACCCCCATCACTCTCCAACCTCTATCACTACCCCCTATCCCTACCCCAACCCCTGCTTAACCACTCCCACCTTCCCTCATAACTGTCACCATAACGATACCACCACTTTTAACAAACCCCGCTTTTTATTTAAAACACTTATCTTACGTACAATTTAACAAGTAATGGAAAGCGCCTTGGACTAAGATACAATTGTTGAAAATTTTAATACGCGAGTACATCTGGGTTGAAAGGCTTTAGAACTTATGAAAAAAAACTGCCCTTGATTTTTGTTTTATTATACACACTGAAAACAAACGCCACGTGAAGTAGAAAACGATAGTATTATGTTGAAAAGTATAACAGAAAAATAGGTACAATGTTGCTGACGAAATATGGAAATTCAAGTGCAATAACATTGGTATACAATATTGTATCCATCTGACAGAAAAGTGACCGTGTGCTAAGCCCTTTTTATAAAAATTTGACAACGATAGAGCTATTAAAATATAAACATTTGTCATGAAAATGACTATAAAATGTATCAACGCTGGCTGCAATATTAATATGTTTTCAAGTACCATGTAACCTTTGGCATATGAAAAATTCCTTGGCAATAATAACGCCGCACACTCGGTCACTATGAATGTGTGCCAGACCAACGCTGGCAAGAGAACCCCGACTACACACACAATGGAAAGCTCACAATAAAAATAAAATCAGCAAAAGAGTACCAGATCGTGAAAAATATATTAAACATTTTTACATGCATTATACACATGTATTAGAAATGCAGGGTGCTTCAAAACATGTTAACACTTACTGTATATGGGACTATCGTTTTTAATGGCAGAAGAACGGAAATGAAAACAAATTGTAGTCAATAGCTTCAAAAAGTCAGACTCTCCACTTGTTCACCATCATTGTCAACACGTGCCTAGAATCTTCTCCTAGGTGGTCTCCAGCGCCCGGAGGCAAATTTATCGTGGTATTGTTGCTAATTCTCGTGTTAACATTTGTTTGAATAACCCTGTATAATTGTTAATTAAATTAATCAAAGTGTAATTGTTCATTGAATTAAGACTACTCAATCACAATTAATCTAGAATTAAGACATGCATTTTCTTCGCAAAAAAATATGTTAATGCAATGATCATTTAGCTGAAACTGAAAAAATATTTGTGTTCCTCAGTAGGTCGTAAACAGTGGATTTTTTGGCGTTGTGGTTGCAGTGCTTGAGTTGTAATTGGAAGGTCGCGAATTCAAATCCCATTTATGGGTAAACTCAACCCATCATCATTCTAGATTTGAAATTTTCGTGACTGCAAGGATTCATACTCTTTGGTTCTTTCGGTAAATTCATGTAGTTGAAAAAATAATAAAATAAAGTAAATTAATCTCTTTGGTTCTTTCGGTAAAGACACGTATAAAGATAATAATAAATTAAATAATAGCATACGACGTTTCGATTGCAACACAAGCAATCATCATCAGGTATAAATGAAATAGCAACAAAAAATCTAACCAGAAAACTATAGACATACATATAAGCAGACAGATATCACCAAGATACATAGAGAGAGGGTAACACAGGCACCGAGAGGGAGATCGTCTCTGTGGCGAGGCCTTAAATAGACAGAGGGGGGGCGGGGGCAGAGAGAGGGAGGGGTTAGAGAAAAAATTAACATGTCAATGAGTACGGCGACGCGTGGTAGTAAAGTACGCAAGCTGAACATTAGGAGAGAGGGAGAAAGAACACACTAAATTAAATAACCTAGCAAAATATTGAAATGTTATGTAATACAACACAGAGAGTCGGTCAACACACAATTAACGCATAGCCTGGTCGGTTACGTATTTCAAAGATTGCTAAGTTAGGATTTAAGTGTGAAAATTCCAAAGAAAGACAACACAAAACAAGAGGAACGGAGACACAGACAGAGCAGAACATAAGAACGACAAAAAAAATAAAGAAAGTAAATTAAATCACATTTCGATTGCAACACAAGCAATCATCATCAGGTGTGACAACCTTTCCCATCAGTCTCACTCCTCCCTGCTCCAGCACACCGTTGGCTGACGGTGTGCTTAGAGTCGTCTCCAGCCACGTGGCTGATGGCGCAGGAGACCTCCCACGACCCAACATGGTCCCACTCCATGACTACGCCAACTGACCCCGAGCCTCTTCCGGATCCCCCTTATATTCCCCTCCCCACGTCATCTTGTCTCCACCTTCCACCACGCCCTTTCCGAACCTTCCAGATTACGCCCTTCACTTAGCGCCCCCCCGGCTCCGCCCTTAGGCTCCGCCCCTGATCATCCGGGCATCTGATTGGACCGGAGGTGGGCGGCGGATCTTCCCAGTCGCCCACATTACTGGGCCCCACCCCCAATACCCCGGGACGTCTGATGGGCCCAGAGCTGAGCGGCGAAACCTCGCTTACGCTCGCATTAAAAAGGTATGCTTTGGACAATGCACTGTTGGTAGGGTAAGTGCTGTCAATTAGTGCATTATGTTAAGCACCACGGATATAAACAGGGTGGGTGTGGTTAGAAATTCACCTGGAAAGCTTGGTCTCCAAAGATGTGAATCGGATGGGCACAGTTCAGGTCTGACTTTGACGCATTGGGTCAAAATCGCAAAGAATTCAATTCCGTGCCGAACGCATCGCTTGACAAACAACACCCCAATTTAATCAGGTAATTAAGAGCAACTTTACGAATCACTTTAACTTACTTTTAATCTACTGTATTACTTAAATGGATAATGTTGTTTGCTACACACATCTTAAACAGCAAGAGGGAATTGTAACGCTGGTTCATGGAGACTAGTTTTACCATCCTACACTTAGTAAGGCTGGAATTATCTATTGGTGAAACCATTAACGTGTGTTATTTTCCTCTTGATACATGCATCGAATTTTGACTATAACAATGAATCACTTGCCATCCGTATAGATTTAAGTGTTGTACAATATAGATGCTCTAGCTTTATACCACTTTATATGGTAAATATTCACTTCGCTGCCAATTCCCTAGATTCACACTGATAAATGCATAGATTTGTGCGCCTTGCATATTCACACCATTGCTGAGTTGTTTTCGAGATTCACAACCATCAGTGGGCACACTGCTCTAATAATCTTGTGACCTGAATGTGACTCCCATCCACAGACACAAATTGTTGCACGTAACTATTAATCAAACTCTAGATACACAAATCATAGCAATGTGGCAAATCACTGCTTTTTACTAAATTTGAACGAGCTCGTATTGTTTAATTGTAATCTCACATGCATTCGTAATACACATTGGTTCCTAATCGTAGATTACATAACTTGGTGTCAAATGCATGTTGATTCTATTTTGTGAAGCTATGTACATTTTCCCATTTTTTAAAATGTGTTTTGCGTACTTTTTGCTAATTTGTTGTTACATCCACTCTTTCATAACTTCCAGAGAAGTGCGGCGCCACCCAGCTGCTGTAACATAATTATATCGCATATATCTTTACGATGGTGTTGTCCATGGGGTATTTCACATGACAGGTATGCAAAAGACTAATTATTTGTAACAGAAGTGGCAAACACCATTTAACACATACGAACCTCAATGCTCAAGGGGGTTGCATCTTTCTTCAGAGGTGCTATGCTGCCATTTGCTTTGACAATCAGTAAAATCATCTAATTAAAGTCGGTGTGATTAAACATGCAAAGAGGAAGAACAATTATAGGTGCCAACAATTAACCATTTCACTAAGGAAATAAGGATGCAATTACGTAAATGCTCATGAGTAAAAGTGTCTGTGTTAACTGCAGTCAAAAACGACAATTGTTATTAGAGCAAAAATCTTATTTTGGGATTGTCTTTTTTCAACAAAAAATGTGACGTTCAAATGAGTTGTGAGCCATTATAAACAGTGATTCATTCTCTAAAATGTATAATTGAACTATGCTAATTAAAAATAAGAGCCAATCTTCACTTCATTTCATGCCCTTTCAGCTAAAATATTGACCTTCAAATGTTGTGGTATTTTGAGCCGTCCAAATTAATTTCAATATGTTTCATGTTTTATCTGGAAACAATTAATTTCCTAGAAGCTTATGTTGTAGTGGGAGTTGAGAGTTTCAGACCAGAACAGCTTTTGCATATCAAGCCAATGGTTTAAAATTACACTTAAAAATGTTGATAGTGTTTCTGAAATCTAATTGTTACTATACAATGCCACATGAGTATATTGGATTGAATCGTCTGTTTTTACAATTCCATAGCTCTGAAAACTCTGAACAAGCCAAGCGACCTTGTCAAAATGTACTCCAATATTTATAATCCCTACTGGGTCAATAAAACGAGTAGCACTGCGTGGAAAGTTAATATTGGTCGAGTAAAGAATACACTCACTCTTAACCACAGGAATGTGGAAGTCCCATCACTACCTTAGGGCCAACAACAAGGCTGAGCCCCACCACAGTGCTTGTGAGATTCAGGAGACACTTTTAGAGTTAAAACATGCTGCAAGAGTGTAATGATTATCACACTAGACTTTCAATCTGGAGGTAACCTTGTAAATCTCCTCGCATGGTAGTGGAAACGATGGGAAGGTTGTTAAATCACCCCGCCAATGTGAATCCAGCCATATAAAAAGGTACACCACAGTTGATCGTCAGGTAACGTGTGGTGAGGTGGAGCAAGAAGCTTACGCAGGTAGTGGATTAAGGTGAGGGTAGGGGTATGCAGTCCATATGCCCACCATATTTACTCCAGCCAGAAAGACTCAAGTGGCACGAGAAACTCACGACGACCTTCGTCTGGCCAGAGCTGCAGGGACTGCCGGAGATCTGGTTTGTTGAATACTGCCATTGTGGGTCCCCACCACAGATTTGGAGTCGGGGTTTTCTCCCCGAGGCAAAGTTTACCCACAAGGCAGTGGGGCAGTTGTTGGCAAGTTGTAGATGCCTCTGGAGACCACTGCAGCTCTGAGATCCCCTACTAGTTTGGCCTGGTGTCATGAGACACCAGTTACCGTGGGCTGACAATGGAGAGGCACAGCAGGAGTCTTGGTGATGGAAAGGCTCTGTACTGGCAAGGAAGACTTACGCACTCGGCTTCCTGTTTCACCACGACGGCTAGCCAGAGGCAGCGTTTGACAACATGGGTAGCAAAACATAGCAAGCAGGCAGGCAAGCAAGCGGGCCTAAGCTAATCATGATTACTGCACTAGGAGCATCATATCACCCTGTGGTTGAGGCAACCACCGACCCAAAGTGTGGGTACCCACACATTCTATGACGTCTGGGCACCATGGAAGAATTGACTAAAATTTCTTCTAGAGTGGCTCTAGAACTCCTTCAAGTGGATACCTTCCACAAGCAGTAAGCATGAGCAAGCAATTGCAGGACTCTACCTTTCATTCAGAGTAAGGAGACACAATTCACTTTCAGTCTTCTCTTCTCTCTGGGTAATAGTGCTTTAACCAGTGACTGAAAACATTTTCCATGTTTCCAAAAAGTTCAGAACCTAGTAGAAATGCCTTGGTCTAAAAAAAAAGAAATCCAGAGCAAAAGGCCAGAAATAATTATATAGCGGTATCTCAATGCTAACAGAAATGTTGAAAACTTGTTTTTTATGTTATTAGACCTCCTTTGCCAGTACCAAAATATAATAATAGGGTTTTTCCCCTTTTTTCTGGCAACAAAACTGAAACCTTCTTACAAAGAAACATGTGTGCATTAACCACAATATATGTGGTCAAATGCAAAAAAAACACTGAATATATGCATTGTCCTTGAAACTGATTGTTCCACACCAGAGACGGCTTTCTTTTGAGCCTCGTCTCAATTGGTGCTAGACCAGAGGACGCCAAAAAGCATACAGCTCAAAGACAATGCACTATCAAAGTAATACGGGCTCGGGGTAAGCATCTACATCATTATACCTCCTTTTCCAGTACCAAAATATAATAATAGTGTTTTTCCCCTTTTTTCATTTTTTTCGCCGGAAAAAATGGGAAAAATCCTATCATTATAGTTTTTTTTTTATATTTTTTGGTATAATTTCAAAAATATACGTTTGCAAAACTCTTTTTTCGCCGGAGGTGTATTGATAGCAAACTGTGCACACAGTTGGCATTTCCTACTTCTAAAATAATTAGCAATCGAACATGGCTTCATATTTTGGCATGGGACATTTCTAGTCAGCTAAGAGACACAAATTACAATGTTATTAATTGTGAAGGTAGACATCACATTGTACCTCCATTATAAACCTCAGTCTTTCCGAGAGAATAACCATTTCATTCATGCGGAGAACTGTATTGCCATCATTAGAGATTGTGACGATAACCTACACATTATGGCTTTTGCATGTATGTATGTTGAACCATTTTGCACCGTACAAAGCCAACCATGTTCATCAGAGGTGCGGGAGAACAACAATCTAAAAAGAATGCAGCTAGGCATGTAACAATATAGCCATTTATCGATGATAATAATCAATGCTTATAATCACCATACATGCAATGATTTTTGCAAAAGATTATTATAGATAATAAGTGTAGGATGCATGCAATTGGTTCATGGCATCGCTCCAGACTTTAACCAACAAAGGCACGACGATGTACCCCATTCATGCATTCAATATTACATGTGTAATGACTGACTCAGACACTAGGAGTAGGAGGCACTCTTCTTCTTGGTTCTTTCGGTAAAGTCACGTAGAAGGGAAATAATAAAATAAAACATAATAAAATAATTATCACAACGTTTCGGCCACAACGCAAGCAGCCGTCCTCAGGTGAAGACCAGGTCTATCGGGCAGACAGCGTCTGAATGAAACATCACCAGGCTTGAAGCGTATATTTAAGCTGGGTTGGAAGGGGAAGAGCGCCTTGACAAAGAAGTTGCATTTCAAGAGAAATTCAGCATATTTATGGGAAATGCAGATATGGGATTAGTACTACTTGTGAAATGCATAGGAGGTGGGCGGGGGGTTACAAAGTCATATTATGCCCATGCATTATGCAGGATTAGCAGCATCAAAGGGAGGGGATAGTGGTAGCATTAATAAAGGGAAGGAATGTTAATAGTATGTAACTGCAGTAACTAAACCACCACGTAAAAAAACTAAAGTATAAACTACATAGTATCATCAGTATACTAAATATACTCCCCAATAAGCTGAGATACTAACAGTAAGTAATACATTACAATTCTATGTCGCAAAAAATAGAATATGCTTCCAGCTAAACTTCTTCTCTTACATCACACGGGTCTACCCCGTACTATATACTGCCACTGACAAACCAACATTAAATTATATACTGTATTACTATACACCACCCTATACCTTAGAATAATAGTGTAATATTACACTATGTATTATTCTACCCACCCTACTGTATATCACACTGCTGTATTTTTATTATTTCCCTTCTACTTGACTTTACCGAAATAACCAAGAAGATGAATCCCTGCAGTCACGAAAGCTTTAGATCGAAATTTAGGAGGCACTCTATTTATTAACAGCCTTCATAGTCCACAATAAGCAACTACAGCTCCCAGTCAGGACAGCTGGCGAAGACTCCAGCAGCAAGACGGGATTTCACTCCAGGCAACAGCCCCAAGCCTTTGCTCGGGGTCCCCTTTTATCCTCCCGGCATGGCCTCGCTCCACCCGAGCCATGCCCCCTTCTAGAACATACTAGTGGGTCTCCGAGCTTCCCTCACATGCCCCCTTTGTAACCTTACCTCTACATCCCTCTTGTTGGCTTATCACATGACCTGCTGTCAGACAGGACTGCTGCAACTGCAGATCCCCTTCTCTGCCAGAAACCAGCGCTATGCTACGTAGTGACCCATTCCATGTCACCACAGATGTGTAGTGGGTTCTAAAGAGGCACACACTTGAACTTGGAGGCAACACGTTTATTAAAACACCCCAACAGGGTAACTGCATAAACATACACTTGGTTAACTAGACCACAACGGGGTAACTATATCACAATGGAATGACTACATAACGGGTCAGTCAGTAACATATTGCCTGACCCACGAAGCCGAGCGTGAAGACCGAAGACCAAGGACCGAGGATCGAAGAGACATAGCCAAGATGGGGTCCATTCTAACAGAGTGCCGCGATTTCTCTCAGGACTTTCCTTTTATGCTTCTAAGTGTGGCCTGGCTCTGCCCTCAGCCACACCCCCTTCTAGATCCTACTAGAAGGATCTGGCCCATATATCACGTGTCCATCTTGCCACCCTTTGGTCCGCCTTGCTACCCTTTCCTGGTCACGTACCCTCTCGGGTTCACCCAGACTGCCACGTCCTCAACTGCCTTCCCTCTGGCCCTCACCAGAACCATGCCCCCGAGGGCTCGCTTCCATGCCATAGCTACTCTGGTGGCAGAGAAAGACACAAGATGCATAGTTCCACTCTTGTGACAGTAGCTGGCGCCAAACGCCATAGTGACTCCATTTACGTCACTACACATGTGTAGTGGTGATACGCGCTGGGTGTATATGTCGTGTGCCAGCGCGTATGTACGGGTGTGTGTGTGGTGACGCGCGCTGACGGGGAGGAGCAGGCGTCAGTGCGCGGGTGGGGGTAGTGCTGCTGATTGGCTGTGTGCCGGTGACGCGCCCAGAGGGAGTGATCGGGTAGCAGCGCGGTGTGATTGGTCGGGGAGTGGAAACACGCGCTGAGCGGAACCGGATCGTAGGGATAGCGCGTGGGGATTGGGTAACTGAGGAGCGGTGCCGACGTTGAGGTCCGCATCCGCTCCGTCTCCCGGGAAGAAGGGGTATATAAGGTGATGCACAGAGGAGCAGGGGCAGAAGTGGAACCATCTAAGAATGAAGACGAAGGTGCAGAGATAGAGTAATGGAGAGTAATGGAGAGTAAAGGAGAGTAATGGAGAGTAATGGAGAGTAAGGTATAAGTGTGTAGCCAGCGAGAGAGAACGGTCTACACGAGCTGAGTAATGTATAGTGTGTAGCCAGAGAGAGAGGAAGGTCTACACGAGCCGAGTATGCATACGGTGTAGCCAGAGAGAGAGATGCAAAGTCTACACGAGGCGAGTGGAGAGTGTAGCAGAGGCGCAGAGTCTACACGAGGCGAGAGAGGAGTGTAGCCGAGGCGCGGAGTCTACACGAGGCACAGAATCCAGAGTCAAGAGAAGCGCATTGTGAAGAAGAGAGGCCACGCGTTGTATTGTTACAAGTCAAGATTTAATAAAAGAAGTGTGTTCCCGTCAAGGAGTTTCCTGCCGTCATTTTCCAATACTTCATCTGGCGTCAGAAGTGAAACGGGCTTCCAAGTATGGAGATGAGGAAGACCCGTAGGACCCACGGGATTGACCGCGAGGAAGACCTGGACGACTCGGGGCCGCTGGTGGCGGGGGGTGAGGAAGAGGACTTGCCCACGCTGCAGGGTCCGTCGACGGCGCCGGCCGAGCGACCGGGGACAGACGCCGGGCTTCGTGAGGCGCACTCCCGACTGGCGGAGCTGCTGCTCGCCGCCGCGTCCATCTTGGCGGAGATCAGCTCGTCGGGAGGAGCGGGGACGGTGGGGGACATTTTACAAGGTCGCCCCGCAGATTCCCGCCAAAACGAATGGGGGATTCCCGCCATTGCGCCTGGGCCTACTTTTGGCGGGAACGGCGAGCGCCACGTGGTGGTGGGTTCCCAAGCGCGCGCATCGACGTCATCAGCGCGCGAGGGGGTCCGCCATCTTACGTCTGCTGCTGGAGCCGCCATCTTAGACACAGGCGGAGAGGAACCACGAGGCGGATGACTTCATTTTTCAGCAGCGCCTGCCCACGTTGTCAGCCTTCAAGGCGGAAGGCGGAGACTGGGGCCAATTTCAGCGAAGGTTTTTGGCGCATCAAGAGATGTCAGCGTGGTCCGATGCTACGGCGCTGCGGGCATTGCCCGCCATGCTGGACGACGATGCGCTCGCGGCCTTCAGGGCTGCACGGAAGTCGGACCACTCCACGCTGAAGGATGCGCTGGGTTTGTTGGCCAGGGTCTACGGGCCTCCCTCTACGTGCCGCCATCAGTTCTACGCAAGACGGAAAGCGGCCACGGAGACCGCGCTGGCCTATCGCACGGCGTTGCTGGCTCTTGCTGATGCTGCGTTCCCTCGGATGGACGAGGAGGGCCAAGACGCGATGGTTTTGGAGCAGCTGCTCAAGTTGGCGCAGGACCTGGGGGTCCCTATCAACACAGCTGACGAGATTGATATTTCTTCTTTGAGAGTCGCCACGAGTATTCAAGCGCACGAGGCCCTACAACGGAAGCAAGGCGTTGGTTGCAACGCTGCTGTCGTCGCAGCCCCGGGTTTGGTGGTCGCCGAACCCCAAGTCGTCAGCCCACGAGAGGAGGCGTTCGCCACGGGACGACCAGGGGACTGGAGGCCGGGGGCCCGGTCGCCTCTGCGATCGGGCCGAAAGTCGGAGCAACCAAGATCTACTCCGACCCTCGTCACGTGCTATAACTGCGGCCTCCGGGGCCACGTGGCGTCTGGGTGCCGTGCTCCGCGGCAGCGCGCCATGGGAGCTCGGCTGGACGACGACCGAGAGCCCAAGTCATCTCTACAATCCCCGGCAAGTCGCGGCACCTCACACGCTCGGCCTGTTTATTCGGCACACATGGGACGCCGCGTTGCGGCGGAGGAGGACCGGTTAAGGTTCGGGGATTCGGTTCGGCGAGGGGGGTTCGGCCAGGACCAGGGAGACATTGAATGGGCGGAATTGGGGCATAGAATTGTGGCTGCTTCGGCGGGTTCGTCCGTTGTTACGGGATCTATTGATGGGGTTGAGATTAGGGTGTTAGTGGACACGGGGGCATCGGCAACTATTATATCGGACCTCATTTATAATATTCTTCCGGTCCAATGTCGTCCGCTGCTTCCAGTGGATGTGCCATTTTACGCCGCTAATGGGGGATCGTTGGGCATTATCGGTCAGGTTAGGGCGTCCATTTGCATTGGAGATATCAAATTGTCGGGACCCGTTTTCGTTTCGTCTTCTTTGGCAGTTCCGTGTCTTTTGGGCACTGACTTTTTGGCTAAAATGCCCATTAAAATTCTTATCGATCAACGATGCATTGAACTGCCATCGGGTCGCCGGATTTCATTTTTGACGGGCCCTACTGACATTCGGACGGCGTGCGCTACGATACAAGCGGTGGCGACGCAGACAGTGCAAGTGCCCCCGGGTTCACAGATGTTGATTCCCCTCCGGTTGCGGAAACCATGGGTGAGGGAGGCTTCGGGACAGAGTGCTTTTGGGTCCTTCTAACAAGGCTGTTGGGGGTCTTGATTTATCGGTGGCTCACACTTTGGTGCGGGCTGACAGGGATCCGTTTGTGATGGTTTTGAACGCGGGGTCGCGACCAGCTGTCATTCTGCAGGGCACCGTGCTGGCTCACGCGGCGCAGGTCCCTGGGGATGATGGGTTGGTTGCGCAGGTGGGCTCGAGCCCCGCGCGGAACGTTGAGCCAAGGGAAGACCTTGAGTGGGTCCATTCGTTATGTGCCGCCTCGGACGATTTGTCGGCGGCGCAGTTGGGTGCGCTGCGCGAGTTGCTCATTGAATTCTCTGATGTATTCAGTAAACATAAGTATGACATTGGGTGCACGGATTTGTTGCACCATCACATTGAAACGGGCGATGCGGCGCCGGTCAGGCTAAATCCCTTCCGACTGAGTCCCGTGGAGAAGGAACATGTTCAGTCGGCTGTTAACGATATGCTAGAAGCCGATATTATTTCGCCCTCCTCTAGCCCGTGGGGAGCGCCTATTGTGCTGGTTAAGAAGCAGGACGGGTCCCTGCGATTCTGCGTTGATTTCCGTCGCCTGAATAAGATCTCTGTGGCTGACGCGTATCCGCTCCCCAGGATGGATGAGTCCCTCGATGCATTGTCTGGTGCGCGATATTTTTCGACTCTTGATTTGTTATCGGGGTTTTGGCAGTTGCCGCTCGACGAAGAGTCGAAACCTAAGACAGCATTTCGGACTCCAGGGGGGCTGTTCCAGTTTAATCTGTTACCCATGGGACTTCACTCCTCTCCAGCGACGTTTCAGCGACTTATGGAGCTGGTTTTGTCGGGCTTGCAGTGGGATACATGCTTGATTTATATGGACGATGTCATTGTTTTCAGTAAAACGTTTGAGGAACACCTCCGGCGATTGAGAGGGGTGTTCTTGCGAATGCGATCGGCTAAGTTGAAATTTAAACCGGCCAAATGTCACCTCCTTCGTAGGTCCGTTAGATACTTGGGTCACATTGTCGATTCTTCGGGGATCTCCACCGATCCCGCGAAGACGGATTGTGTCGGTTCGTGGCCGACACCTACGTCCGTTTCCGACGTGCGTAGTTTCATCGGGTTTGCTTCTTATTATCGGCGGTTCGTTGAGCACTTCGCCACTATTGCAAAACCCTTGCACGCTCTAACGGCGAAGGGAGTGAAGTTCAAATGGGGACCGGAGGAGGAGGCCGCGTTTCGCTCCCTCCGGGACGCCTTGGTGGGTGCCCCACCCTTGTGTTATCCCGATTTTTGCCAGTCCCTTTTTGCTGGACACGGATGCTAGCAACACGGGCATTGGGGGGGTGCTATCCCAAGTCGTTGGGGGTGTCGAAAGAGTTGTCGCCTACGGTAGTAGGGTGTTGTCTCCGGCGGAGCAGCGCTACTGTGTCACCCGTCGCGAGCTGCTTGCCATTGTTTTTTTTGTGCAGCAGTTTAGGCCATATCTTTATGGTCGTCACTTTACAGTCCGAACGGACCACGCGGCGCTACAGTATTCATTGAGGGTCGCCCAGCCCTCGGGCCAGTTGTCGCGTTGGTTGGAAGTCCTCCAGGACTATCAGTTTACGACTACGTACCGTAAGGGGTTGCGACACACGAATGCCGATTGCTTGTCGCGGTTGTTGCCTTGTGATGAATGCGCGTGTTTGTCGGGATCGGCGCGCTGTAAACCGACGCTTGCGGGGGAGATGGGGGCACTGGCTGCGACAGCGGGCGCACCGATCGGGGATGATTCCACTGCCTCTCAGGGTCGGGACTCGCTGCTCTCGCTGTCGCTCAGCGAATGGGGCCGCCTCCAGATGGCGGACAGCTCGCTGCTAGCATTGCGCCGCAAGGTTGGGGGTCCCGAGGGGGACCAGGAGCGTACCGGCTCCTATGTACTTGAGCAGGGCGTGTTATTGAAATGGGACAGTTTGTCCCGGCGGAACGCACTCGTGGTGCCTTCCGCTGTGAGGGGGAGGGTTGTCTTGGCGGCACACGAACGCCTCTTGCACTTGGGAGTTAACAAGACGCTTGCCCTGCTTCAGCGTGACTATTACTGGCCGGGAATGGGAAGTGATGTGGTGCATATTCTGAAGGGGTGCGTTGAGTGCGCCAGGCGTAAACCACCGGCCGTGGCAGCTAATCCACCGCTGCAATCTATTCAGGTCTCGCGTACCAACGAGCTCGTTGCACTCGATATTTTGGGGCCCTTCCCAGTCACGCCGAGAGGGAATAAATATTTGTTAGTGGGGGTCGAATACTTTACCCGATGGCCTATGGCGTGGCCTCTCGCTAACCAGTCGGCAGCGGCTGTGACGGATGCCTTCGTCCAGGGCTATGTCCTGGACAAGGGGGCTCCCGAACGCCTGCTGACCGACCAAGGTAAAAATTTTTCGAGTAAATTGTTGCAAGAGGTGTGCGCTCTGTTGGGTACCAAGAAGGTGCGTACCTCCCCGTACCACCCGCAGACTGACGGGATGGTGGAGAGACTCCACAAAACCTTGACTTCCATGCTGTGCCAGCAGGTGTGCGAGGCACATGTAGATTGGGACCTGCAGGTCCCGGGAGTCCTTGCCGCGTATAGAATGGCCCCCCATGCAGCTACGGGGTTTTCCCCATTCTATTTGATGTACGGTCGGGAAGCTGACCCGCCAATAGAAACGCAACTTGGCCTGTCCGCTCCACGAACTAATTCTAATTTGGCAGAACATATTAAGTTTAATATTCACAAGCTGACAGAGGCGAGGGAGGCCGCGCGGCTTAATTCGCGGGCTCGCCAAATTGCTAATGAACGGTTGCGGGCACGGAAGGTGTCCATGCACGAATGGAAACCAGGTGACAGGGCCTGGCTGCATTGCCCTCAGGCACCCTTGGCTACGTCGCCTAAATTGTTGAGACCGTGGAGGGGACCCGTGGAGGTCGTGCGCGTTGCACGGCCCCAGTGCGTTCAGATAAAGTGGGGAAAGCGCCGTTGGTACGTTCACCCCTCCCGACTGAAACCGTTCTCGCCTCCATATGGCCTCCCCTTGTGTCGTGATGGCCGGGCGTGTGACGTGACCGGCGACCCAGAGGGGGAAATGTCTCTGCCTGATCCACACGTATTTTCGCCTGATCTGCTCCCAGGTGTCTCGGAACTGACAGCTGCCGATCACCGGCGGCCGGATCTCCGCGGCGGGGCCGGCCCTTTCAGGCCCGTTCCGCGCCGTCTGGAGCAGCCGGAACCGCCGGACGGTCGTCAGTGTCCCGCCCCATACGATGGACCAGCCAGACGGACTCGCGCCAGGTCGTGCTACTTTGCATGACCTGCCTCGTGAGGAGTCGGGCCAGTTGGAGCGCCTCGTCACTGCGTGTAGTCGCAGGGACGTGGGGCGCGTTCGTTTCGAATTTGCTCGTATCGTGTTATTGTTGACTTTTCAGGTTCATTGTCAATCTGTACATAGTTATTCTTGTTGTTGTTGTTGTGTTATGTTACGGGGCACACTCGGGGGGTTACGGGGTTTTTTTGTTGGTTGTCGTTTTATCGTCGCGGTTGGTTGTTGTTAGCAGCCGGGCCGGCTGCGAGCTATGTGGGAGGGGGTGATGTAGTGGTGATACGCGCTGGGTGTATATGTCGTGTGCCAGCGCGTATGTACGGGTGTGTGTGTGGTGACGCGCGCTGACGGGGAGGAGCAGGCGTCAGTGCGCGGGTGGGGGTAGTGCTGCTGATTGGCTGTGTGCCGGTGACGCGCCCAGAGGGAGTGATCGGGTAGCAGCGCGGTGTGATTGGTCGGGGAGTGGAAACACGCGCTGAGCGGAACCGGATCGTAGGGATAGCGCGTGGGGATTGGGTAACTGAGGAGCGGTGCCGACGTTGAGGTCCGCATCCGCTCCGTCTCCCGGGAAGAAGGGGTATATAAGGTGATGCACAGAGGAGCAGGGGCAGAAGTGGAACCATCTAAGAATGAAGACGAAGGTGCAGAGATAGAGCCCGGAGAGGAGAGTAATGGAGAGTAATGGAGAGTAGAGGAGAGTAAGGTATAAGTGTGTAGCCAGCGAGAGAGAACGGTCTACACGAGCTGAGTAATGTATAGTGTGTAGCCAGCGAGAGAGAACGGTCTACACGAGCTGAGTAATGTATAGTGTGTAGCCAGCGAGAGAGAACGGTCTACACGAGCCGAGTATGCATACGGTGTAGCCAGAGAGAGAGGAAGGTCTACACGAGCCGAGTATGCATACGGTGTAGCCAGAGAGAGAGATGCAAAGTCTACACGAGGCGAGTGGAGAGTGTAGCAGAGGCGCAGAGTCTACACGAGGCGAGAGAGGAGTGTAGCCGAGGCGCGGAGTCTACACGAGGCACAGAGAGCCAGCAGCACAGAATCCAGAGACAAGAGAAGCGCATTGTGAAGAAGAGAGGCCACGCGTTGTATTGTTACAAGTCAAGATTTAATAAAAGAAGTGTGTTCCCGTCAAGGAGTTTCCTGCCGTCATTTTCCAATACTTCACATGTATAATGTGCACACATTTTAATTACAAAAGGTCATTCGAAAGCGTGGGAGATAAACTTAAGGCAGTCCAGTGTTGGGATTCTGATATAAGGCCGACACCAGCTTCGATGTGCGCAGTGGAGGAGGAAGTAAATTCACAATTACTAGAGCTGGGACAGAGAATGTAAAACAAAGTCATACTGTAGTTCCTAAATTGAAAAATCATGGTAAATCATTAAATCGTGAAGGAGTGAATCATTATAACCATAGCCTTCGCCAACATGTATCTCCTACTCCGTGTAAAAGGTAAAAGTGTTGTCCCGAAATTGTTCACTCATGACTCTGCTGGCGGAAAGGGCCGTGATGAGGGGGCTCTCGAGAAACCCCTATCTTTTCACCTACTTTTTCACGCTTGCCAAATGTGTGTGGGAGTACGCAATGGTTTACTCCACCACACACGACCTGCTGATCGAATAACTAGATACCTCGATTCTGTGAATATGAAAGTGATTCCATGTAAGTCGTCCTTGTAAGGGGACTTTATTGTTGTAGTAACGCACAGTCAGTAACGCGCACTCAGTAATGCCCCCCTCCACCCCTCCCTTAGGATGCTCTTTCTTGAGCCACTTTCTTCTCCTGAGCTCCCCACCAACACCCCTCATCCACCCTCTCATTCCCGACTGCCTGCAACCTTCCACAAAAGTTCCTCTAAGCACCCCCTTCCCCCTCGATTCCCACCAAATATATCTCCTTTGGTCTCCTCCAATCTCGTATCTCCCTTACCACCGTTCTTCTTTCATCATTTATCTTGGGTGTGGTCACGCGTCTGCCCACGTGACCCATCCATCCTCTTGGGTGTCGTCCGGTGTTCCTCCACCCTATCCGCAGTGTTTGCATCCTGCACGTCCTTTCCACATACAATATGAATCCCGCCTTAATATTTCAAGCAACAATGTGCAAATGTAAAAAAAAAATCCCAGTGTAAAAACGAGGGAGCGCATTCAAATGTTCGCAGGGGGATATGGGGATCGTTAGGTGGAAGTTTAACTTTGTGCACACCAGTAAGTCCTCTGCGTGCGCAACAAAGGAAGAATAAGCTTTAGTGATGTAAGTGTAATACAGTACTATGATTTGGCCTAGTTAATACAAAACACAAATCCGAGTCGGGCACACTGGATTGTCACTTCCAGTGTTATGGCTACAGCTCTGTTCAAAGTCAAATTATTGGCTTTCCGCCCACGGTGTTATCAAAGCATGCCACCCAGCTGTGAATAAAAACACCCCGAGTATCTAATACTGTGATTACTGTATTATAAGCTGGCAATGAAGGCACAATGGTAGTAATAGTGCCATTTACGATTTTTACATTAACCACGTGGTTGTGGAAAGTGTATACATTTATGAGAATAGGTTTTCCCCTTTTTTCTGGCAACAAAACAGGTGTTAAGATACACTTTGGTTCTTTCGGTAAAGTCACGTAGGTATAAAATAAAATAAATCACGACCTTTCGGGCGCAACACAAGCGTCCGTCTCTGAAACGTCGTGATATATTTTATTTTATACCTACGTGACTTTACCGAAAGAACCAAAGAGTATGGATTCCTGCAGTCACGAACGCTTCAAATCAAGGTGTTAAGATGTTAAAACACCAAACTGAAACCTTTTACAAGGAATCATGTCTGCATTAACCACAATGCTTGTGGTAAGAATGCAAACAAAAACATACTCTGATAATATATGCATTGTCCTTGAAACTGATTGGTCCACACCAGAGACAGCTTTCTTTGCATATACAGTAATCCCTCGCCACTTCGCGGTTCAAGTTTCGCGGCCTCAGTGCATCGCGGATTTTTCGAACTGATTTAAAGGCCTCATTATACCTGTGCAGTAACACCATCATCATCATCATTCATCATCACATTCATCGAACTGCACAGGTCTGTCATCGTCGTCATTGTCATCGTCATTGTCATCGTCGTCGTCGTCATTACTGGAGTCAAGTCTCAAGATACTACTGTCATTGGTGAGTGTAGAACACCATAATACGTATCGTATGAAAGAGAGTGAATGTATAATATTAAGGTTTTATAATTAAATAGATTAAGTAATATATATATATATAAAGTATAAATATACCTATTTTAAACATTCTGGTACCCACACACACATATACGGAAATTCCTAGGGGTCCAATCCTACTTCGCGGATTTTCACCTATCGCGAGGGGTTCCGGTCCCCATTAACCACGATAAACGAGGGATCACTGTATTATCAGTGTTTTTTTTTGCATTAGGACCACATGCATTGTGGTTAATACAGACATGATTCCTTGTAAAAGGTTTCAGTTTGGTGTTATAACATCTAAACACTTGTTTTGTTGCCAGAAAAAGGGGAAAAAGCTATTATCATATTTTGGTACTGGCAAGGAGGTCCCATGATGTAGACGCCGATCTACCAACAGCGTTCTTTGAGGCATCCCACCAATTGCCACTGTCACTCCAGTGCCTGTTTTTCAGACACCTACCCTCCTACATCTTGCGCAAATGCACCACCCGTTGTAATTTTCTCTTCCCGATTATGACTCCAATGCCTTCTCTTCACATTATAGTCAAACCTCCAAGTGGTTTACAAAAATGTCCCAACATTCCCAGAATGTGTCTGCATTTAAAGAGCGTACGCTTCTCTTTCAGGTTTATTTGTTAAAGGTCTAACTTTCTAACCTGTGCAGAAAACAAGGGGAATTTCTCCGTCCCCAAGCTCCCATCCTTTTTCACTATAGTTGACTGTTATACTATTCCAATGTAATTAATAAATAAAACATTCTAAAGTATATCTTGACCTCCTGCTAACAATCCCCTGTATTATTAACATTGTTTCCTAAATATACAGTCCTCTGCTCTCTCCAATTTATCACCTTGCATTTGTAGAGGTGTTATGGAGGGGGTGTTATAGAGTTGATACGGATGGGAAACAAACACACTGGGCGTGGCTATGTCTGTACGCGAGCAGGTGCTTAACGACGTCCGCGCCGTTTAGCCTGGGGGGCTAATACGGCGCTGGGATCCCCCACGGCCCCACCCCTCAGGGGGGAATTGCTATATAAGGCGGTGAGCCAGAGGGCTCGGGGTTGAGTCTTCAGCTTTAACCAGAGAAGCAAGAAGACCTGCTAGATAAGCCCTGGGACTCCCTTAGATCGCTGTCCTTCTCAGGACCGACCAAGGCTAGCCAGTGGCATGGCCCCAAGAGCCCAGAGCCGATGCTCTTGTAAGAGCCGGTCTGGGAACTCGGGGTGCCGTAATCCCAGCTTAACCAGGGCTGGGTTAGCTAGCCTCACCTAGCCCGATAGTGGAGGACCTAGGAATAGGCTAGCTGTAACATAGGTTGTCGATCTCCCAGTTAGATGGGTGGAGGGGCCGATACCCCTCCGAGTGTTGTATATCTCGGCCTGTAGATACAACTGTGTTGAATAAATAAGTGTGCCTCTGACTACGTCGTCCAAGCCTCCTTGAACCACACTACATCTGGCGTCAGAAATGGTCTTCTAAAAGGATGGACAAGAGACGAACAGCTCGTACCAGGGAACCGGGGGCAGAGGAAACCACGGCCGACTTTGAGCCCGAGATGGCTGAAGGCGACTCCGAGCAGCCAGGGCCAAGTCCACCCACACCGCAACATCAGGACGGATGGGGGCCGTCGGCTGACGGAGTGCGGCTGGCTCATTCACGACTGGCGGAACTACTTTACGCAGCAGCCGCCACATTGGAAGAAATTACTCGACTGGGGGCTGGAGGAGCTGCACGGAGCGATGACAGCCAACATGCAGCGCCAGTTCCCGCCATTTCCACGGGGCCAGAATTCGAATTTGCCGCCATGGGTACAGTGAATTCTGAGGGCGGGGCCGGGCTACGTCACGTGACCGACGTTCGGCAAACAGAAGCCGCCACGTCGTCAGGAGCGGACGGCGTGTAACCAACAGAGCGACCGCCGATGCCACACGCCCTTCCCGCCAAAACCATACGGAGTGACGGGAACGACAGAGAGCGATCCTCAACTGCGGACGCCGCGTTACAACAGCGCTTACCACCTCTCAAGGAGTTTGTGGGCGAAGACGGTGACTGGGGTGGCTTCCAAAGACGCTTTCTCACTCACCAAGAGATGGCACAATGGACGAATGACGAAGCACTCCGCGCGCTGCCGGCGATGCTCGACAGTGATGCCCTTGCTACCCTCACCTCGGCGCCGAGAGCGAAGCGCGCCACGCTGCAGATGGCGCTTCAACTCCTGGCTGCAGTCTATGGACCACCTTCGGACTGCAAGCAGCTGTTCTACGATCACCAGCGGGGCGCCAAGGAGTCGCCCCTGGCGTACCGTACAGCTATCCTGGCCCTGGCGAAAATGGCTTTCCCGCGGATGGATGAGGAAGGGGTGGACGCCATGGTGACGGAGAAAATCCTGCTGTTGGCGGACGAGTTGGACATTGTCGTCTTGGCACAAGACGACACAGAGATGTGTTCCCTGCGGGCCGCGCGACACATCCACGCGAACTTGCTGTCCCAGCGTCGCAAGGCCAGCAAGGCGGCGGCCAGCCATACCGTGGCTGCAACCACCCTCCCATCGGAAGAAATCTGCGCCGTAGATCGCCCGACGGAGTGGAGATCCGGAGTACGACCAGCTCGGGACGGACCGAGCCGCCAGGATCAGCCCAAGTCATCTGGAGCACTCACGCGCTGCTACAATTGTGGCCTCCGGGGCCATGTGGCTTCAGGATGCCGGGCTCCTCGACAGCGCGGGGCGATGCCTCAGTAGGACGTCGCGCCTCTACCCAAGCTTCACCAGCAAACTCCGGCGAGTCGTGGCACCCCACATGTTTGGCCTACGCACACACCTGTCACACACTCACGCACCGCAATGGACGGGGGTCGTAAATTGCCTGTCGTCGTGCCGAAACGTGCCACTGTGTGGAGTGCATTCCAACTGGGCCAG
The DNA here is from genome assembly GCF_965212315.1 of Lampetra planeri. Taxonomy (NCBI): domain Eukaryota; kingdom Metazoa; phylum Chordata; class Hyperoartia; order Petromyzontiformes; family Petromyzontidae; genus Lampetra; species Lampetra planeri. The sequence continues at coordinate 6,013,594 of NC_136120.1, forward strand.
TGGTCCGAGTTGGCCCATCGCGTTGTTGCCGCGTCGTCGGGGTCGTCGGTCGTTGTGGGACATATTGACGGGGTCGAGGTGCGGATCCTAGTTGATACGGGAGCATCGGCAACTATTGTTTCCGAATTGATTTATAACATTCTCCCCGTTCAAAGCCGTCCCTTGCTCCCCGTTGATGTTCCATGCTACGCTGCTAACGGGGGCTCACTGGGCATTATTGGACAGATCCGCGCGCAAATTTGTATTGGGGACATCAAATTTTCCGGCCCGATATTGGTCTCCTCCTCGTTGGCAGTTCCGTGCCTGTTGGGGACGGATTTCTTGGCCAAAATGCCGATTCGTATCCTAGTCGACCAGGGTTGCATTGAACTCCCGTCGGGCCGATGTGTTGCGTTCCTGCCCTCCCCCTCTACGGGTCGGACGGCATTTGCGACGGTACCGGCGCTGGTTGCGAGGACGGTACGCGTACCGCCGGGAGCTCAGATGCTCGTGCCTCTTAGGCTGCGTCGACCATTTGCTAAGGGGATTGGGGACCAGGGGGTTCTGTTGGGAGCATCTAGAGCCGGGGTTAACGGACCTGACTTAATAACGGCCCAGACCATTGTGAAAGGGGACGGGGACCCTTTCATCGCAGTCCTCAATGTGGGATCGCGTACGACTGTGGTTCCTCAAGGGACCGTGCTTGCGCACGCGACGCCGGTACCCTGTGAGGAACCCGTCATTAGTCACGTGAGCACTGCTCCTCCATCGCAACCACATGCGGACCGTGATGAAGGGTTGCTCGATGCGCTTTCTGCGGGATCATCGAACCTGTCCGACTCACAGCGTGAGAGACTTCGAATCCTCCTGCGCGAGTTTTCCGACGTTTTTAGTCAACACAAATACGATCTGGGTTGTACTAAACTGCTGCGACACCATATTGACACGGGTGACAGCGCGCCAATATGCCAAAATCCTTTTCGGTTGAGTCCCGCCGAAAAGGACCATGTCAAATCGGCCGTTGATGACATGTTAGCTGCCGATATTATATCTCCTTCTACCAGCCCTTGGGGTGCGCCGATTGTCTTAGTTAAAAAAACATGACGGCTCATTGCGCTTTTGTGTCGATTTTTGTCGGCTGAACAACATTTCTGTAGCCGACGCATACCCGCTTCCTCGGATGGATGAATCGCTTGATGCCTTGGCAGGGTCGCGATTCTTCTCCACATTGGATTTGCTTTCAGGATTCTGGCAGCTCCCTCTGGATGACGAATCTAAACCTTAAACTGCTTTCCGTACGCCGCACGGCCTTTTCCAATTTAACCGCTTGCCGATGGGGCTCCACTCAGCGCCAGCAACTTTTCAGCGATTAATGGAATTGGTCTTGGCTGGGTTGCAATGGGATTCATGTTTGATTTATTTAGACGATGTGATCGTCTTAAGTAAAACATTCGATGAACACCTCCAGAGGTTGCGTGCGGTTTTCCTCAATGCGGGCTGCTAATTTGAAATTCAAACCCCAGAAATGTCATTTGCTACGGGAATCGGTGCGGTATTTGGGCCACATTGTCGGACGCTCCGGTATTGCTACTGATCCCGCCAAAACGCAATGTGTCAGCTCCTGGCCGACTCCCACCTCCGTGGGGGAGGTCAGGAGTTTCGTTGGATTCGCGTCATACTACCGACGCTTTGTCTCTGATTTAGCGACAATTGCAAAGCCCTTACATGCCTTAACATCGAAGGGGGTCAGGTTTCCCTGGGGACAGGAGGAGGAGGCTGCTTTTCGCTCCCTCCGGGACGCTCTAGTGGGGGCTCCGCCATTGAATTATCCTGACTTCACAAAACCCTTTTTGCTCGATACGGACGCAAGCAACACGGGCATTGGGGGCGTGCTTTCGCAGGTTGTTGACGGCGTAGAACATGTGGTAGCGTACGGCAGTCGGGTGTTGTCTTCGGCGGAACAAATATACTGTGTTACCCGTCGGGAACTATTGGCAATCGTTAACTTCATTCAACAGTATCGCCCATATCTGTACGGTCGTCATTTCACCGTCCGCACAGATCATGCGGCACTGCAGTACGCCTTGCGAGTTCAACAGCCATCAGGACATTTGTCTCGATGGTTGGAGATTCTCCAGGATTTCGATTTTGACACTACGTATCGTAAAGGCGTTTGCCAGACGAATGCAGACGCTCTGTCACGGTTACCAACCACCTCCGAGTGCGCATGCCTCCTGGGTTCGGGGCGTTGCAGGCCTCCGAATGTGATATCTGATCCGGTCCTTGCGGCCGCCGCTGATGCGCCTTCGACTGCGGGCCCTTTTGAGCAACAAGGGAGGGATTCCTTGCTGGGGTTGTCTGTTGCGGAGTGGGGACGCCTCCAAATGGAGGACACCTCTCTCCTCGCTTTGCGCCGTCGTATCGGGGGAGTTGTGCGGGGTGGGGAAAATGTCGACTCGTGGGGGTTGGTCCAGGGTCTTTTGATGCACTGGGACGGGAAATCCCGTCGACACCGGCTGGTGGTGCCTTCCGCATTGAGGGGTAGAGTGGTGTGGGCTGCGCGCGAACGACTCCTTCACCTGGGCACTCACAAAATCCTTGCCATGTTCCAGCTGGATTTTTCATGGCCGGGCATGGCAAGAGATGTGGATGATCTTTTAGGTTCATGTACTCAGTGCGCGCAAAGGAAGCCACCAGCGAGGGGATCTAACCCACCGTTACAGTCTATCACAGTTTCCTGGGTTAATGAGCTCATCGCATTGGATATTCTGGGCCCATTTCCCGCTACACCTAGGGGAAATAGATACCTGTTAACCAGGGTAGAATATTTTATGCGATGGCCTATGGCCTGGCCCCTCGCCAACCAGTCGGCAGCAGCCATCGCGGAGGCCTTTGTCCAGGGCTACGTCCTCGACAAAGGTGCTCCGGAGCGGCTGCTGACCGACCAGGGTAAAAATTTTTCGGGAAAACTTCTCCACGAAGTATGCGAGCTCCTGGGAACGAAAAAGATTCGTACCTCCCCATATCATCCGCAAACTGACGGGATGGTGGAGCGTCTGCATCGGACTATCACGTCCATGCTGTCCCAACAGGTCTCCGAATCCCATACCGATTGGGACCTTCAGATTCCGGGGGTTTTGGCGGCATACAGAATGGCTCCCCATGCGGCGACCGGATTTTCGCCCTTCTTCCTAATGTACGGCCGCGAGCCTAACCCACCTGTTCCAACTCAGCTGCAGATCTCCACGCCGCATGGTAAATCTAAATTGACCGAACATGTTAAATTCAACATCGCTAAATTGACAGAGGCACGGGAGGCGGCCATGCAGAATTCGGAACTCCGCCAGAAGGCTAATGAGAGGCTCAGGCTGGGTCGGGCGCATGTGCTTCAGTGGAAACCGGGTGACAAGGCGTGGTTGCACTGTCCCCAAGTACCACTGGCGACCTCGTCTAAGCTGGTGCGGCCGTGGCGGGGGCCCGTGGAAGTGGTGCAGGTTTTGCGGCCACAATGTGTGCGTGTCAAATGGGGGAAGCGTCGGTGGTTCGTGCACCCCTCCAGATTGAAACCGTTCGTTGCGGCCCATGTTCCTACTTCACACACGCGTGGCCAAACATGTGAGGGGTCCACCGACTCCCGGAGTCCGACTTCGCTGCTTTCGCCTGACTTGACACCGACTGTTCCACCTCCAGGTGCACCAAGAGTGACGTGCTCACGACCGCCAACTCCTTCAGGGGGGGTCGGGGGTCGCTCAGCAGCGAAGCCAGACACTCTCACACCCGGACTGTTGACACCCGCCACTGGGCAAGCCGGGGCTGCCCCTTGTGACGGGCCCGCCGCAAGAACGTGCGCCAAAACGCGCAGACTTTTGTGAGGTCGGCCGTTGGGGGGCCCTTGCGGGGGGGCGTCCTGGGTACTTGTATATATGTTGGTTTTACGGGATGGGGTATTTATTCGGGGGGGGGGGGGGGTGTCGGGTTGTTTTTGTTGTTGTTGTTATTGTTGAAAGTTTCGTGAGGCACACACGGATTTGGGGGGCATGCCTCTTTAGTGTGATTTTGTTGCAGCCGGAACGGCTGCGGGCTGTACGGGGGGGGGGGGGGGGGGTGATGTAGAGGTGTTACGGAGGGGGTGTTATAGAGTTGATACGGATGGGAAACAAACACACTGGGCGTGGCTATGTCTGTACGCGAGCAGGTGCTTAACGACGTCCGCGCCGTTTAGCCTGGGGGGCTAATACGGCGCTGGGATCCCCCACGGCCCCACCCCTCAGGGAGGAATTGCTATATAAGGCGGTGAGCCAGAGGGCTCGGGGTTGAGTCTTCAGCTTTAACCAGAGAAGCAAGAAGACCTGCTAGATAAGCCCTGGGACTCCCTTAGATCGCTGTCCTTCTCAGGACCGACCAAGGCTAGCCAGTGGCGTGGCCCCAAGAGCCCAGAGCCGATGCTCTTGTAAGAACCGGTCTGGGAACTCGGGGTGCCGTAATCCCAGCTTAACCAGGGCTGGGTTAGCTAGCCTCACCTAGCCCGATAGTGGAGGACCTAGGAATAGGCTAGCTGTAACATAGGTTGTCGATCTCCCAGTTAGATGGGTGGAGGGGCCGATACCCCTCCGAGTGTTGTATATCTCGGCCTGTAGATACAACTGTGTTGAATAAATAAGTGTGCCTCCGACTACGTCGTTCAAGCCTCCTTGAACCACACTACACATTGATACCTTTCATAATGGTTTGTGACCTTGGGATCTAATGAATGTCATACAATCGTATATGCAGTAAGCCCATTGTACCTACAATTGCCAGAAAGCTACTGTAGCCACGGATTCATACTCTTAGTTATTTCGGTAAAGTCACGTAGGTAAAAAAATGAAATTAAAATTAATAAAAATAAAACAATAAAAATCACGACGTTTTCGGAGGCAACACAAGTCTCCGTCATCAGGTGGGACCGTCACAGCCAGATTTGCTGCATCAAGTGAGGGAGGGATTCAAGGTGTAAGCTCTTAAGTACCAGTTAAGGGGGGAGGGGGGGAGGGGCTTATCAGAATGTAGTGGCCAATGAATGGAACCTATCGGGAGGGGGGGGGGGGCTGACAGAGGGACGGGGTACTCATGGTCGTGGTCAACGACGTGTTTGTGCGCAAGTCACTGTGGATGTACATAATAGAAAAGGAACGAAAATGCCCATGTTTATACCAGTGTTGGCTAACAATGAAGAGAGTACTGTTAAACGTTAGGGATGTTAACACTCGGTAAAGTAAAATAGTGCTGTCAAATAAGATGGTCCAAAAATGTGTAATTAAATCTTTTTTGCATGGTTGATAACATCTTTCCAAGGATTACTAAGTTTGTACCCATCACGGTTGAAATTGTCTGTTTGTATAACTGAATGGCTTCGTGTACAAACCTTTGATGGTAGCCAGAGGGTGTGCAAAGCACCTTAGTCTCGGAGAAAACAATCCCATGAGAGCCCACCGCGTTGTAGCAATGATCGACAACGGCGGAAGACTCAATTTTGCCGTATTTCAAATCTGACTTGTGCTCGCGGACACGATCAGAGACATGACGTTTCGTTTCCCCAATGTAACAGTCACCACAGCTGCAACTCGGTTTATAGACTCCAGGGTATTGCAAGTCAGGGATGACATCCTTCACAGATGGAATTCGATCACGGATTTTATGTACTGTACTGAATCGGACTTGGATCTTATGTTTGTTTAGAATTTTGGAGATCTGTAGCCAAGGACCTTACCATCAAACGTGCATCATCATTGTCCATGTCTCTAAGATGGAAATCACCTATTTGTAAATTACCTAAGGTCCTGATACTCTTCTGGGAGCACTGTTGGCATTGGGCTATTTTAACAGTGGTGCATGCGGATGATTCTTCTATGTGTGCCATGGATAGATAGATACTGTAGATACATTGACCGCTTGGAGGTTTGTAATTTAGAACGTGGCAAGAAAGGATAGATATGAGCAGGACAAAGAAGGTTGCAATAGTGGACGTGTGTAGGGGATGGCGGAGAGCATATTATCGAGACACACATTGGAGTGGCACCCAGAGGTGAGGAACTAAGGGGAAGAGCTAACCCTAAATTGTGGGATTTCCGTAAGAGCAGACCTTGTAGGTTTGGTGTCAACAAGGGCGAGGTGGCATCGGCCACACCATCCATTATGGCCTTGACCTGTACCTTGACAACACGAGGGCAGAGCTCGTTTAACCACCACTTTTAGGTCACTAAACACTCGCGCCACACTCCCACATCTCCCACGATGTAAACGTGGGGTTAGAATTTATGAGAAAATAAGCATGATGACAATGTATGCCATGTTAAAATGACAGGAGTGAATTAGACATGTGTAAAGAAACATAAGATTATCTACTTCAACAAAATACATATTTTAGCAGATTGAAATTGTATCCTTTTTTATAATTAGAATGTTATTTAATACTCAGAATGCTATTCACAAAATAAGTGATCATTACCTCAAAGTTTTACATTTGGCAGTCATTCAAGTTAAACATTTATTTTTCATAAATTAGGAAACCTTGCAGACACTGAGGATACTGCGAGTATACAGTATTAAGTACAATGCACTTTTCAAACCTTAACATGCAACCCACATTAAGCATACAACATAATTAAAGTGACAATTATTTATTTTATGAGTCTTTTGGTAAAGCCACGTAGATAGAAAAATAATAATAAAAATATCACGACGTTTTGATCGCAACACAAGCAATCTTCAGACGATTGCTTGTGTTGCGATCAAAACGTCGTGATATTTTGTATTATTATTTTTCTATCTATGTGTCTTTACCGAAAGACCCATAGAATATGTATTCCTGCAGTCATGATAGCTTTAAGTCAACAATTGACTTAAAGCTTTCATGTGGTGAAAACTCTACAATCCTGCACCAGGGTATAGTCTAAATAAAACAACCACTATTGCCTTTTCATAGTGCGTAGCTCATGTGTATCTACTCTAAAGGCATGACGGACTGTGGTATTCATCCTGGACTGGAATATGAACAGATGCATCACCCAGCTGAAAAGATATTTCCTGTGCATGTTACAAATAAATAAACAAACCTGAATATAAATAATGTGTAACATACTATTCCTAGAGTAAATGCCAGGGAATCGTTTTGCATGTTATGCTTAAGCAGAAGTGTCAAACAAATTAAACATGACAGCTCATATAAAATTCGTGTCTGTAGGTAGGGTTCAGTGCAACGGCCTAACCTTTTCCTTCTCTGAACATGCACCCTCCTTTGTGTTCGTGTGGGACTCTTATCCTCCGGGTTATCTTCTGTTCTCTTGCGGGGCATGTTTGACGTGCCATATTGTGCAGCAACGTCAATTAACTAAAGGAGGGCTATATAAATGAAGCCATATGCTCATTAAAATTAAGTATGCTATAATCTACTACTACTACGACTATCTTTATTTTACCAGGTAAGGCCCATTGAACTATATAGCTCTTTTTTTTCAGAAGTAACATGGCCACAAATGATAGCTCAACAAAGTGGCTGATCACGTGGGAATGCACAGCAGCCAAATACTACAAAGCATAACACAATCATTAAAAGACATCATCAACATCATAATCGTTGTAATATGGCCATGTAAAACATTGCAGCATTAAAAGCAAAGATTAGAACTTTCAGGTTAAAGCAATACACGACTATCGCATTCTCCTCATTATGATGCACTTTTTTTCCCTAAATTATTTGATAGGAAAAGTTGGGGGGGAGGCAGCTTACTTTTCAGTTTAATCTTTTAATCAAGAGAATACGGTAAAAGTTATTCCCTAGTCACAGCACCTTCACAAGTAAAGTGTGAGTTAAAGGTATAATTATTGGCACTAACTTGGGTGACAACATTATCAACGTTTGCATTTGATTGTACCGGTATAAGCAATTACATAAGCTAGAAATGGTGTCATGTCACCACAGAATGGCAATATGTAGTACAGGAAGCAGGTTATTGGCCCACACATAGATTTCATATTATGATATGCGGATCAGAAATGAGGACACATGCTTGGAATTCGAGACAAAAAGGGGAACACATAGATTGGAAAACATTCAGCAGCTGGATATTTTAAATCGACGATTGAGAAAATTACGTGGTGTGTGGGGCATGTCAATCAAACAAACGTGCTGACAGTGGCAGTCAAAGGAGAAACATGGATGGGATAACACATTGTGGAGATGGCGCAACGAGAACCGCTTGTGAGTAGAATCAATATGGATTGTTACGTCTTTGTTCGACGGTCAGCCAAAAGCCGCTGTATTGCGTGACCATGAGGGATGGTGATGGGGAGAGGTTGATGTAGCAGTGAATAGACCATCAATGATGATGATTATGACCATCATGATGATGATGCTCTCATATAAAATGATTTTCAGGTACTGGTTTTCCTTCCCCATGTAGAATGACTCTTTAGAGTACAGTTCTGTAAAGCGTTGGCCAAATATCTCAATGCAGAACCCTCCTAAACAAATTCTAGGCTGTTGAAGCTCTCTAGTTTCATTACATCAATTTGATTATTAGTTTTATTCGTGTTATTTGAATGTTCCATTTATTATAATATAAAACACGATGTGTAAGCCTCTGCAATTCACCACAGCGATGACATTCTGAAGATTGTTTTCAAATCAATCAGACTTCTGAATTAGCATTCGCAAAGGATAAACAGACCATACACATCATTAACATTGCAATTCCACTCCCTGCGTTATTTTTCAAAACTTAATGTCAGTGCAGGTATCTTGAAATATAATAAAATGTATATTGCATTCCTTTAACAGTGATAGATTGATGATCGCTAAATTGTATGTTCTTTCAAATTAACCCTATCTTATTTTCTGAGAGCTGTGTCAAATATAAAATAGTTGCAAGATGTTGAAATTAGTTACAAGTCTGACCATGTATTGATTTTGAAAGTGCTCCTCGTTTATAATCATGCATGGTAAGAATGGTCACAAATTAAATTTGTCCTTTGATTGCTCTTGCGATATCGAAAACTATTTTAATAAAAAACCCGTTAAAGCTTTGCTGTGCCTAATTCGGAAAGAATTACATTTGATTTTTAACCTTGAAGCAGTGCATGATCCTTTTCCAAAATTATCATAATTTAATCTAAACTAGTTTCCTGTTTAGAATAATTTCCTTAGCAGATCATATTTTAATCCATTAAAATTCGACACGGGAATCTACAGTTGTAGGGCCTGGAGGGAACACTTACATTTTGATGGAAATTCACTCACCTTGAGAGTTAATTGGGATCAAGTGACATTAAACTCAGCTTCTCATGTCAAACTGGCTGTCAACAACTTTAAAAGCATCACCGTTCCATATAATTCGCCAAAAGATTAAAATATTTACTGTGGGGGATACCAAATTCCTCCTTGTGTACACTGAATTGCAGGTGTTTGCAGCCGCGTGTTTTTTTTTTTAAGGACCATTCATCATGTCACACCTTCAAACCATGCAACATTTGCAGCAATTATATTCCGTATCTTATGGTTATCGAAGTGGCACAGTAAAATATCAAAAACATTTCACAGCTGCAAGGTAAGTGAATGAACGAAAAGTGCCTGAGGGCAGCTTGGGGTAAAATGTAAGCATTGAATAATAAATGTTTCGTGTTGTTAACAAAGTACTTGCAGATAAAGTTTGTCGACTAAAAGTAAAAGATAAATGCCAACATTTCCAGTCTGCTCCAATATATACATACATGCGCAAAGGATGACACGTTTTTTTATTTATTTTAGGAATAAGTAAATATTACATTAATTTCATTATAAATTGCATATTGATTCACATATTTATAAATGTGTGCAGTAGTGAGCAAAAACGTCAGCTTCAGTACAAATTCATTAACCAATAAGCAATGTTAAATAGATAAATAACTGCTGAATATTGTGGTAAGAGTGACAAAGAGCATTGTAAACTTTGAGGTTGGTTAACTTTGTGCATTTTTTATGCAATTTCATCTCCCAAAATTCCAAGCTTAATTAAAGCATTTGGAGAAGTCCTCTAACATTCAGAGAGTCGTTCTGGTTGCAAAGCAACTGATTTTGTCAGTAATTTATGCAGAGTTTAAGTTCATTCAAAAACACACCTTTTAAAAGGGATAAATATGGTCCAAGTCAAAAGTCTATGTCTGTGCTAAAACCAAGTTACAACAGTGCTCATATTTATTGGGAGCCTAAAACCAAGTGGCTTATTCCACATTACTACTGTTGGGCTAATCTTTCTCTAGGATTGCCAATGTTGAGTCCCCACACTGTAGTATTCATTCCATTGACTCCTGGAATTATAAGATGACACAAATGCACCTTGTTTAAAATGGATGACTACTGACAAATTAAAAAATGCATTCAAGAAGCAAAGGGTGCAGGATATTGTGAACAATTTTTTAAATGAAATTAACACATGGTGCATGAACATGTAACTTGGTTAATATATCCTTGGGGATTGCATCTGACAGCTGTGAGTAACCTTTTTACATTTATGTTGGTCATGCCAACATCAATGTATTGGCAGTAACTTGGGTGACAACATGCTAAGAAAGGAGTGGTCGTCGACCCATTGTAAATGGCCTGCGTGCAATCTAGTAGGCACACTCCATCTCCATTGAGGCATAGGTGTGAGTCGTTTTGATTCGGGCATATTGACTCCGCATGCCCGTTTGTAAGCAATGAGCACATCCTTAATAGGTGGTGTTTTGCAAGCATCGGCGCAGTTTTATTGTTGTAGAAACAGTCGTGAAATAATTATAAGGCACAATAATGCAATCTACTCCACGGCATACGTGCACGAGCTCAATTATAACGAGTGCATTAATGATAGGGATGACCGCAATTAAGAATCAAGTAATGGTTTATCAATAGCCACTCAGAAAGGGGTGGCTCACATTATTATCATCATCATCGTGAAGTAGAAGAGGGATTCGACCATGATATATCAACACAGCAGTAGTTTTGCAGTGCAAAGTTTATTATTGTGTGGGTGTAATACACACTCTGTGCTACTTTATCAGGGACTAACAGTAGTACCCGGCGTTGCCCGGGTGAAAAATATATTTCTTAATAACCTTACATATCCCCTCACCACTCTCCCTCACCAATCACCACTCACCCTCACCACTCACCCTCGCCACTCAACCTCCCCTCACCACTCACTAATCGCCACTCACAACCGCCCTCACCATTATATTTTTGCCCCAGTCAACGCCGGATATTTGCCATTCGTAGCAGTTTATATCAACTCTATAACCAACTTATATTAAACAGGAAGCGCGATCCTAAAGTAATTTACAACCTTCGATTAGTCCTTTGTGCGATTCAAAGAATCGATTCCTGGCATGTTGGGGGTTTACATTTTGAATGATAGTTTCATTTTCATTGTTATTTTATGTTTTAATTTTTTCAGGAGTTTTTAATTACATTTTTGCCCCGGTCAACGCCGGATATTTCCCGTTCGTAGCAGTTTATATCGACTTTAACGAACTTATAGTAAACGGGAATCGTCCGAATCTAAAGGAATCTACAACCTTCGATTCCTTTGCGCGTTTAAGAGCATCGATTCTTGGCGCGTCGGGTTTAAAAGTAATTACACAGTTGTTTTTTTCATTGGTATGTAATGTTTGAAAGTTTTCATAAGATTTTAAATGTATTTTCCCCCCGGGCAACGCTGGGTATATCGAGTTTATACCACAAAGTCGTCGCTTGACACGGGTGGGGTGTCGAGGCCTAGTACCGTGCAGAGCCTCCGGCCTCGCCTAGATTGCCCACCCGGCTGAGGCTGGGTACCGGGGCCGTTACCCCCCCCCCCCCCGCGCTACAATAATACTGTGTAATCGCTATAATTTTATTATCTACCGACCCTATAATAGTAATTGCACACATTGTGGTGGGGGGGGAGTGAAGAGGACGTGAAACTTTGATGAATTTACCTCAGAGTCGCGTGGTGGGTGTCGAGGCCTAGTACCGTGCAGTGCCTCCGGCCTCGCCTAAATAGCCCACCCAGCTGAAGCTGGGTACGGGTGCCGTTCCCCACCCCCCCGCGCGACAATAATACTGTGTAATCGCTATAATTGTATTATCTACCGACCCTATAATAGTAATTGCACACATTGGGGTGGGAGGGGAGTGAAGAGGACGTGAAACTTTGATGAATTTACCTCAGAGTTGCGTGCTAATGCGTGCGCATATTTTTAACGGGAATTAAAAATGGCGTCCACCCCGCAGCGAATGCGTCGCTACCCGTTGCCAGGGGCAACCGCCGTCCAATGAAACTGCGTATGGTCCGGCGACACACAGACACACACACAGACAGACAGACAGATTTGCGATTTATATATATATATATAGACTAGCAGTAGTACCCGGCGTTGCCCGGGTGAAAAATATATTTCTTAATAACCTTACATATATACACACCCTCACCACTCACCACTCACCCTCAACACTCACCCTCACCACTCACCCTCACTAATCGCCACTCACAATCGCTACTCACAACCGCCCTCACCATTATATTTTTGCCCCAGTCAACCCCGGATATTTCCCATTCGTAGCAGTTTATATGACCTCTATAACCAACTAATATTAAACAGGAAGCGCGATCCTAAAGTAATTTACAACCTTCGATTAGTCCTTTGTGCGATTCAAAGAATCGATTCCTGGCATGTTGGGGGTTTACATTTTGAATGATAGAGTTTCATTTTCATTGTTATTTTATTTTTTTTATTTTTTCAGGAGTTTTTAATTACATTTTTGGCCCGGTCAACTCCGGATATTTCCCGTTCGTAGCAGTTTATATCGACTTTAACGAACTTATAGTAAACGGGAATCGTCCGAATCTAAAGGAATCTACAACCTTCGATTCCTTTGCGCGATTCAGAGAATCGATTCTTGGCGCGTCGGGTTTAAAAGTAATTACACAGTTGGTTTTTCATTGGTATGTAATGTTTGAAAGTTTTCATAAGATTTTAAATGTATTTTCCCCCCGGGCAACGCTGGGTATATCGAGTTTATACCACAAAGTCGTCGCTTGACACGGGTGGGGTGTCGAGGCCTAGTACCGTGCAGAGCCTCCGGCCTTGCCTAGATTGCCCACCCGGCTGAGGCTGGGTACCGGGGCCGTTACCCCCCCCCCCCACCCCCCCCCCGCGCTACAATAATACTGTGTAATCGCTATAATTTTATTATCTACCGACCCTATAATAGTAATTGCACACATTGTGGTGGTGGGGGAGTGAAGAGGACGTGAAACTTTGATGAATTTACATCAGAGTCGCGTGTTAATGCGTGCGCATATTTTTAACGGGAATTAAAAATGGCGTCCACCCCGCAACGAATGCGTCGCTACCCGTTGCCAGGGGCAACCGCCGTCCAATGAAACTGCATATGGTCCGGCGACACACAGACAGACAGATTTGCAATTTTATATATATAGATATGTCTGCAGCCACTCGTAATCCAAGTGTGGTCTTTTGGTTAGGTCACGTGTTGAACATTTATTCTCTCAAGCTTTCACCACGGACTGCTTGTTCGCACCTTCAGCAGTTGAAGAGAACAACTGCTCAACACGTGCCCTAACCTCGAAGACCACACGTGGATTACGAGTGGCTGCAATAGCCTCCGTGGCTGAAGCATTGCGTAGTCTAGCAGGATATGTTGTGATTTACCCTGTACGGTGGCATCTGCAACTCCTGAAGATGTCCACTGCAGTAGTTCATGGTAAAAGGGGTGAGAGAACATTTGCTTAACAAGCAACCTAACCTGGGAGATCACACTTAATTTAGTGATGGTCGTGCTCTGTAGGACTATCAACTTCGGGTTGTAGCATACACATTATTTTAAGGTGGATATTGGTATGTCTTTGCATCTTTAAAGAAGACTGCATATTTATTGCCTGCTTTTTGCTGACGATCTGCGACACGGTTAATAATGATACTGTCCATGCTCAACCCATCAGCACTCTAAACCATGTGTTTGATGCAATGCCTTTACGAAATTTTTACCAAGTCATGCATACTTTTAACTAATATACGAATATATATACTGTTCTGACAAGGTGTATGAAAAAAGTTGTCGAACACGGCTGCCAACAATTACACGTGGGAAATTAGATTGTCGGGAATTCGGACGATTTTGATGTAAAAATAAGATTAAGCACCCGCTTCTGAACTTTGGTGTCAACGTTTTAATCTAAAATAACAAATCATACGTGATATTATTGGCGTGTGCAGCTGCAAATGAATACATTGACAAGTAGAAAGTAAAACAAAACCATACTGGATATACTTCCACATTATACATTCAATAAATCGGAAATGTACCATACTGTGTGTGCTCGTTTAATATTTTTTTTGTAACAGAAGTAAAAAAAGCACAATTATGAGAACGTAAAACATATGTTGGGCAAAAGCTTGTGACAAGTCTGTTCATGCACAAATATATTTTAATTGCACCATAATTTACATATTTGTAGGAAGCACACTCATGAAATTATGAATACTATTTCTGGTAGTGTGAGCGTATATATATTGTTTTTTTATCTAACCATGAAATATATTATATTGTTTAATTATTTAGTTATATACAATAAACAAAACCACAAATTTGTGAATTAAGTATTATTGTTGTGTTAAATATATATTTATATGTCGGGTGTACGGAACATTATATTAGCAAAAACCTGTTAAATTATGCGGTTTTACAATATAATGATGTTTCTAATAAAGTAAAAAATTACGTAAAAATGTATTGATTTAAGTATACATTGAACAAGTAACTGCTGTGATTGTGGTGATAATCAGTCGTGCCTGATTCTGAAGGGATATGCACGGTATTTTACTTCACAAGTTATTAGTGAGTAATTTTCTGAATTTGTGATTTGATTTTCTTCCCATAAAACTTTTGCATTGTTTTGTTACATAACCAGGGTTAACATTAAACAATGTAACCGTTTCATTTCTAAACTGTAAACATTGTAAGTCAACTTATTGTTATGTATACTCATCATAAAATACCTTTGCAACCAATAACACTTGTTACTCTAAATAATATGTACGTTTGTAATAATCCTCCAGGAGACGGCTTCGGAATCAGTCCTTTTATTTCCACTCCACCATACACTTTGCTCACTCACTCTCCGTTGCTGGCAGACAACGGAGAGAGGATAGACTACGCACTAAGTCCCCACCGCGCACGTGGCAACCCGAGCCCCCGTCCGCGCGTGACCCTGCTCTTGTCAGTTTCAGTCTGCTCCCGATCGTTCTCTCTCACTCGCTCTTAATACATTCGTCACGTGGTTCCCCCAGCCAATCGTTCATGGACAGCTTCGACCATTCTCGATGGTTCCCTGTCAATCCCGGGACCACGCCCCTCATCCGGCTCCCCATTAGCTGGGGCCCCGAATGGCTAGGCCAATCACTCCTGATGACCTTGTCGTGATGACGCATGGGCCATGGTCCCTATCTCAACCCTTATTGGCTACAAGCAGGACCGGCAAGCCAATCCCCACGTGAACCCTCTATGGCTGTTATTACACGTTCATGAAGATTGGAGAAAACTGAACAATTAACAATTCATATCACAACCAACTACGTGAGAAAGCAAAATTTTGAGAAAATATATATTTCTATTTACCACGTACAACCAGATTCCAGATCAAGCAGATGAATATCAAACAAACACCATTATGTCTGGCTGTTAAAGACTTTAAAAAGTTATTTGATTCAGTGGAAACTGATAGTCATCCCAAGTCTCTCCCAAACAAAAGCCTCAATATAATACATGCACGTATGTAAATAAATTATCAAAACATTTCTAAAAACGAATTAACTAAACATGTAGAAATCAATAAACAAAAATATTTAGAAGAGGAGTCTGGCAAGGAGATATGCAATTAGCAAGGCTATCCACGGCAACATTAGAATATATATTCTGAAAATTTAATTGGAGAAATGAAAGGCTAAACTTAAAAATAGATTTTAAAAATAGTCAGATTTGCTGAAGAAATTATGACAACCAATTGTAATGAATTATAGGAAATTACTCCGGAACAAAGACTGAAGGTTTGGGGTTCAGATAAATAAGAAGAACAAAAGCCGCGTTCCACAAGTTTGCTGAATAAACATAATATAACGATTTGATAATCACAACTGTGAATCACATTGTAGTTTATATATCTAGGGCAATTATTGAAGGTGAGCCGGGATCACAATGTTTAATAAATATGTGAGGGAGAAAACATTTCAGTGCTTTTGGAAAACTGAATTTGATTTAGAAATGTAATTGGAATATTTGCCAGGCATGAAACATGGATCGAAAACAAGGACATTGACAAAGAAAATAGTGGTAAAATGAAATTACTACAGATTTTGAACAGAAACCTTACTGACCTAAATTGAGATTTTTTTTTCCAAACAAAATTTATGTAAATATAAACCAATAGTGCACATAAATTAAATATATTTTAGTCATTATAAACATTTACAGTTTGCAAAGCAATCAGCGTTAAAAACAAATTTAATTATTACAAAGTAAAAGATAATTCTACTCATGTTCATTGTTTTTACGGATAGTGGTATGCTTAATAAGTATAATATAACCACTCTAAAGCATGGAAAAAAACATTTTCACAGAAACGGCAGTAGTTCTAACTAATGCGTTCTGAAATAGGTGGCATATTTCCAGGAAATTGTATTACCCTTTTATATATATATATAAAAATGAAGAAATAAGAACAATCTGCAACATGAACAAAAATGGGAAAATGTAATGTTTCATTCAGCCACCTGCAATAGCAATTAAATTAAACCACCATTATTTTTTTTCGGCTTTCAAAAGCATATATTGTGTAACTTACTTGTAGAATGATGACCCTCAAGTTAACAGTTATGCATACTAAAAGACGTTACATTGATTGATTACAATTTTATGAATTTACAAAAACAACTATGCAATAAACATTCAACTGTCTGACAATACCAGTTTCACAAGTTGTATTTTATCTATTCACAAATAACATTCCAATTTACAGAAAGTAGACACATTTTATAAGTGTCTGCTAATAATGAAAGCGTTGCCCATCAAAAGTGACAACCAGTTCCTGCAACGTGGTACCTAATGTATACATCCCACAACGATGATGGGCTGAGTCAACCACTGATCAGGATTGGAACTTGTACATTTACAAAGTCAGGTGGTGATGCCACAGCATAGCCTGCCCAATTATACAACATAATATTCTAGCCATTTCCCATCCAGGGAAATATGAAGATGGGAACACCAAACAAAGTTCTCTAGTCCCTTATAACAGTGCACATGACGAATTAATGGCTCAAAGATTTGGTCAAGAAAATTAATGAAAATGCTACTCTTCATATGCACCTCATTAATGAGCGATAGGTTATGACAAAATATTAATTAGTGATTTACACAACGTGAGGTGTTAAGAGTAATAACACGTACAATAAGGTGATTTTAAGAGAGCAATAGTCTGCGATTGTTAGCATAGGTTTGGTCCTCCCATAATCCCTTGCAAGTCACATGAAATCACCAAAGAGCATGGATAATGCATACAGCCTTAATAATAATTGTCCAAAGCGATAGTCCAGAGACAATGTCACAAGGCCCGTGAAAATGTTTGAGTGTAGGTGCTGGCTAATTTCGGTCCAGGTCCCAATGACTACACGAAATAATGATGTTGAAAAAAAAATTACGTTTCATGAGATGGGATGGATTTTAGGCCATGTTTTAGACAACTTTATACTGGTGTCATGCTGGTTATGAATAATCACTGATGACATTATTTCAGAATAGTATACATTTGGCTCATTGTACAACTGCTGCCTAAATAAATGTGGCAACATTTTTTTTGGTGAAGTTCAAATGCATTTAGCATGCAGTATGGTGATGTCATGTGATATTCAAGGCATGATGAGAGTACCGATCATACAGTTATAATCACAAATTGTTGGTGTAATTAAAATGACCTTGTTTGCTTATATTTTAAAAAATGTTGTTCGAGTTCAGTGAGCTCACATTTTGATAACTGTAGTCAATCCACGTTATATTCATGGCTATGCACGACACCATCATTGGCAGTTGGTATATGTAGATGGCATCCTCAGCCCTCCCACTCCCAGCCCCGCCCACTTCCCCTCCCCACCCCGGCATTTTTTTTACCGTGCTTGCGTCTTAACTTGTAGCCCCCTCCCTACCCCAAACCCCCACCCTCCCTGTCTCTCCTCCCTGACTCCTCCCCCCTTCTCTTACCTATATGGCCTCTTGTTGCAGCAGCCCTTTTGCCCACTTCAGCAATTATTTCTTGCTGTGGTTGTCCCACCTGATGATGGACGCTTGTGTTGCACCCGAAATGACTTTACCGAAAAAAACAAAGAGTATGAACAATGGAATCAAAATTGTAAATGTGCAGTAAAATGAAAGGTACTCGTCACTGCTGGCAAAATGGCCTTCACTAGAGGGTGTTTTGGCCTCCTTATACACACTGGCTATTTTCCTTGGTAGAGGTGGGAGTATCCAGACTTTACCCCACCACATACAACCTGCTGATCGACTGTGGTGTAAGTATTTAGGCTGCTGGGGGCAGAGGCAGGGTGGATTCAGGAAACCTACCCATGTCTTCCACTACCGTGCCGGGAGATTGGACTTGCAAGTCCAGTGGAATAACCATTACAACATGGCAATATCTATACAGGGTTTCAGTAATAATTTTAAACAGTAAATCGTTCACTGCACCGACTGTAAGCTCTCACGTATAATCTACTTGGTGCATATGACATAATTCCTGTAATTTATGTGCATGAACTTCAAGGTCACCATGCTAAAGTCAAAGAATGTTATCGCACCAATTGATGAACACTTGCAATTTTATAGATATTGCATTTGGACATTAGTCATAACTCCATGCAGTTTAAAACCCAAACACTAACAAAAAACTGAGATCAATGACTCGCAGATAATTTGCTGCCAGTGATATGTACAGATCGCTGAGGCGGAACACACACTAATTCGAGTCCCATAAAGCCATCAACATTCATCCTAATGTAATGCGAGCATAAACGGCCTCGCGGATATGACGTAACAGGTGGGAGGAGTTGGGTCACGTGGGGAGAGAGGAGAGCTTTTAAGGGCAGGAACCGGAAGGGCTGGAGGAGAGTGTGGGAATAAAGACAGGAGGAGGCCACGCAGGGCAGGAGGTGGAAAGTGGCGCGATCGCCACAGGTCAAGACTCGGCACCGTTGGCCAGCGGTGTCCGGGCACGGAGGAGACGGAGAGCCAGCAGCGGGGCTGCACGGAGAGCAGCCGTGGGGCTGCAGTGAAGAGCCAGCAGCGGGGCTGCATAGTGAGCCGACAGCAAGTCTGCAGGAGAGACGGCAGCAGTGGGGCTGTCGAGCGGGAGACGAAGGAGACTCTGAGCGAGACGCCATGCGGGCAAAGTTGTACGAACCACAATAAAGGACAACGGAGACAGACCCAGTGCAAGAGTCCTTTATTACACTAAAATAAGAAAAAGCCCTTAATAAAAAAAACATCCCGTAAATAAGCACAGTTCCAGCGTACTCCTGAAGGCCACACTTGCAGAGCATTGTCTGGGCGTCTGTGTTTCACCCCCACCCAATCCCTCTTATTTGTAGTGGGGGAGTGGGGGTTGGGAGGGAGGGGGGGTGGTGAGATTTTCAGGAATACGTTTGTGTAGAGGCTTGCATCGTGTGGAATATTGTTTCATTTGAACAGAAGAGAGAACACTTCCCCAGCCATCCTAACAAACTAAAAAAAGGCGGTACGCTACAAAGAGAATGGCAATTATGTTTCTTGACTTTCCCAGTGTAATTCATTTAGACATTCTTCCCTTTCAAAGGCATTTTGAATGCATGGCACTGGTGTTAAATCAACAGCACGCGGAATGCAGCCTATAATAAGGACATTATGCCGAGGAGTACCAATTAAGGGACTGGCTATTTAATAAACCTAACAATTCAGAACATGAGAAAAGTAGCAGCATTTTAAGAGTTAATCTCGTCATCGCAGCGCGATTATGTAAACATACCACATGTTGATGTCACATTACACAACTGAAAAGTTTAAAACTTTGTTTTTGTCTATGTTGTAGAGCAAAAACACACTTCACATCGTACCCGTGTTTGTTATACCATCTGGATATCTTTGGAACACCACTGAAATTAGTTCCAAAAAGAGCATCTAACAATTTACCATTTCTCTAATGACTGCATATTTCGACTAAACCTTTGCTAAATTTAATTTGAGGCAACTCTTCAGCTCTACTCAGCAGGGGATGTATGCTGTCTGCCCATGCATGCCTCACTGGGGGCTTGGGAAAGAAAGATCCACAGCTGGATTATCACTAATGTGTAATAATTCTCCGGAGACGGATTCGGAATCAGTCCTCTTTATTTTCACTTGACGGTACACTTGCTCCCACACGCTCCGTTGCTGGCAGACAACGTAGCGTCAGCGGACTCCCACCAGCTCCCACCGCGCACGTGGCACCCGGAGCCCCGTACGCCCGTGGCTCTCGCCCCCGTTCAGTTCCCAGACTCCTCCCTCGATCCTTCCTCTCTCTCCCTCTTAATCCCTTCGTCACGTGGTCCTCCCAGCCAATCCTCCATGGACAATCTCGACCGTTCTCGATGGTTCCCTGTCAATCCCGGGACCACGCCTCTTACCCGGATCCCCATTGGCTGGGGTCCCAATTGGCTGGGCCAATCACTCCTGCTGACATGCCGTGATCACGCCGGCCCCACACTCCCTATCTCAACCCTTATTGGCTACAAGCAGGACCGGCAAGCCAATCCCCCACGTGAACCCACGATAGCTGTTATTACAAATGCATTAAAATTTAAGGATTAATTACACGTAAATCTTTATCAAAGTGCAATACATTCAGTATCACTGCATCTCAAACTTTAAGATTAAATTACTATGTTGGCAAAGAAGACGGACAGAAGTGCGAACGCATAGAATAGGAGAGAGACTTTGAGAGATGAATATCGCAATGCGCTTAAGCAACATGGCAGGAATCCAATTAAGACCAGGAGCCGAGTACCAATTCGAAATAATAACATGAATAGCCCTTTCTGGAAAATACCACTTTATCAGATGAGATAAAATAAGTTTTTAGGAGGCACTGAAATTAAGCGACAAGTCGCAACTTGCATTGAGGAAAGCAAATGTGAAATGTTTGTCATTAGTGCTCAAATCTAAAATGTTAAGACATAGGGCAAAACTTGTGATAGTTTGTTTTCAACAATTTGTGGAATTATATCATTAGCCATACATTCCTTCAATGCAATTCCATCAACATTAAATTCTCGCCACTGTGGCGAGACGTTAACTACCTAGCCTCGTATCCAGAAGTTCGGGGGTTCGATCCCTGATGGCGATATTATTGAGTGTGCATGTTCTGTAAATGGTCGCGTGGATTTTTCTCCCGGGTCTCCGGGTTTTCCCTCCACACTGAGAAACATGCATTTAAAGTATTTGGTTGCTATACATTTCCACATGATAAGCCACTTCGTTCAGCTATCATTTGTGCCCAGGTCGATTTTTAATTTTAAAAATTGCGATATAGTTCAGTGAGCGTTACATGGTAAAAAAGTTTCGTTTTAGTTTAGGTTTATACAGTCTTTGCACAAATTATCAGAGCCAATCTTTTTTTAGCTGTAGGAGTACGAGCAAGGAATTGGGAAAATGTGTGCAGAAATCCAGAAGGCAGTATTATAAAATGTTTTAATTTCTCTATTTACACGTATCGAGTGTTAACCCCTTTAAACATGAGTGTTTCGGGTTATTCAGTAAACTCCAACGTGTCAGAGAGTCTTAGAACGCAGTGAGGCAGTCCCATGAACACAACCTATCATCTTCATTTGCAAGATCATCAACAGCAAAACCAATAACAGCAGCAGCAACTATAGTAACAATAACAACCTTTTCAATATCATCATCAGCATACATTTATCACCATTATCGTTATCTTCATCATCATGTCTTCATGTTTCTTTGTCATCATATCATGATGCCATCATCGTACTATAAGCCTCTATTTCTGGATTCAGCAGAATGTTTAAAATGGCGAAAAATCTGCCATAGCTTCTGTACAAATCCTGAAAAGAGTTGCAGAATGGAGGGTAGTACTACATAAATGTGCTAAATTCATCTTGATATGTAAATTCTTTTGTCAAGGCGCCGTTCCCCCATTTCCAACCCAGTTTAAATATACGCTCCAAGCGTGGTGGTGTTTCATTCAGACGCTGTTTCCCCGACAGACCTGGTCTTCACCTGAGAACGGCTGCTTGCGTTGTGGCCGAAACGTCGTGAGAATTATTTTATTATGTTGTATTTTTATTATTTTATTACTTCCCTTCTACGTGACTTTACCGAAAGAACCAAGAAGATGAATCCCTGCAGTCACGAAAGCTTTAAATCGAAATTTAAGTCTTATATAGGCCTGAGATGGGTGGGGCGAGAGATGGCCTGCCTGAGGCTGTGGAAGTGGCTATTGTATTGTAAGAGATTGGCATGTGAATGCACGAGCTTAGTATGCCGCAGTATCGATGACTTCTCTAGTATGTCGGCGATTCGGTGACTGAGCAAGAAGGACATCCAGCCCGTCAATACAAAACATCCAACTTAATAATGCAACTCAGAGTCAGCTAAAATCCAGGAAGGATGGAAACATCACAGCAGGTTAAGACTTTACCTGGTTAATAACGTCCTTCCAATGATTGCTCAATTTGTACCCAACTTCTCGGTTGAAGTTGTGTTTTTATATCTGGATGGCTTCATGAACAAATCTCTGATGATAGCCAGTGGTTTTGCAGAGTACCTTCGTCTTTGAAAAATCTATTTCGTGTGTGCCCACAGCGTTAAAACAACGATCCGCAACGGCAGAGATATTGGTCCTACCGTGCTTCATATTGTTACGCGGCCAAACTTTGCAGCTTTTTTTTTATTACGCGACTTAATCATGTCCTGAAATTTATTTCAATCGGTTCTCATAATGAATGTGTCATCAGTAAATCTGAGTTGATTAATATTTTTTACATTTATGTTCTTTTTCTATTTTTTTAATGGCAATAATAACCTTCTCGTAACACTGTGAAGTGTTATGAACATTTACTTGCCTGACTCTTCTGATATGTATTTTGTATCTTTCGTTATGAAATCTCAGTGTAGCTGTTCTCATAATTTCTACATTTTTTATTCAGGCATTGGTTTGCGAGTGCTTGGATGACTCCATGAATTTCCACTGAGTCAAACTCCTTTTCCATAATCTATAAAGGCTTAGACATGATGGTGTTTAATCTTAATGTGTACTTTACGGAATCCGGTTGTTAATATGTACAGTATATGGTGAACAGGAGAAAACCCTGCCCTTAAACTCAGCTCACCAAAGTAGTTGGATAACTATTAAGTTGCCCATTATTCTATTCCCCGATGATCTTCCCAAACAATTCGTGTACGTGTGATGGGAGGGAAAGGACATCTTAATTCATGCGTGATTGAGAGGTAATTTCATCATAGAACTATTACATTTATGTGTATAAATGTAGCGAATAGCTCCACTTATTCCGTCCTCACAGCTTGATGTTGTTTTTTTTATGCTGATGATCGCTATTCTTCCATCTGGTCTACGTGATTGTTTTTCGTGCTTACATTTTGTAAAGGGCAGCATTTTTACATCTTCAGTTGTGATATTTCGAACTTTCTACTTTTTATCTATTTCCTGAAGCAGATTACATTGTTTGCCATCAATACATGCATAACATCTCTCCTCTAATTGTAACATTCTATCGTTTTTCCGTGTTATGGTTTCCATTTTATAAAAATGGGCTGCCCTTTCTGAAGTATAAATCACGAGCTTCCTATTGCTGCCTTCATGATCCAATTTCATGCTGTTACATCTTCAACAATTGTTAGTGAGTGTTGCATAATTTGATGGCTCATTAAACTTCCTAATTATTTCGCATGGTTGTGAGTACCGTACTCTTTTTGCTCGGCTCTGTAGTTTATTTGTATCTTTGTCCACTTTTCATGATTTTTGCGGTTTCAAATAACTTGTTCTATGTTTGATGCTTTCTTCACCCCCTCCACCTACGCCTGCTGTCACAAACTATTGCAGTTATTTATTTATTCAATGTGGTTTTATCTGTTTGTATATTTCAACATAAATGCGCACATTCTAACTGTAATGGTCTTTCTAAGAGTCACTATGAGTAGTTACTTTAAATGCTTGTCAGAGGGCAATGCGGCAAATTGCTCAACTCAATAAGACAATACTGCAAGTTCACATGACAAGCAGGAGTTAACGCAGCTTATCTTTCCTCTGGGATAATTAAAATTGTACGAAACAAATAAAAATAATCCTTTAAAAAAGAGTACCCCACTATAACAATGCGGAATTTCCATCACAGGCTCGTTGAAATCGAACATATATCATGCTCATTAGCAGAGATGATTATTTTTAAACCTATGCCAGTCAGGATCATTATCAGCCACGTTCTATCCACTACTGGATGAAGAACTTCCCATATCGACACCATTTTTCATTGTTCTGCGATGCCACAATCCATCTCTCCCCTGTCCTGGTGCCCAACGCTCCATCTCTGTGGGATCCACCCTCGTGGGCGTATTCGCTCTTTTTCTGGCATTGTATCACAAGTCTGGTTCATCTGGTATTACCGCCCTGATGAATGTATCCTGCCCAAACCCACTGACTTTTTTTGACAGTTCATACATGTCTAATTCGCAATTACTCTGTAGTCAATGCGCATTCCCCTTTCTCTTCGTATAAAATTCCCAGCATGTAGCTCTCCACACTTCTTTGCATACATTGAAGTATTTTTTGTGTTCTTTGCCCATGTTTTCTGATCCAGGGGACTCGTATGTCACGCCGTTTAAATATGCACAGATTGAAAACTTTATCCTTGAGGTGCATTGGTATTTGTTGCTTTTCATGATCAAATTAAATTGCTTATTTGCAAAATAATTTATAGATCCAGGCCCACCTTGAATATTCACCACAGATTTGGATAATCTGTAGCTTATTGCAGTTGTGTCTATTTGGAAAATCAACAAAAATATTACGGGGGACAACCCCCGAAACAACTTATACAAGCAATCGCAAATTGTAGACCAGTATAGTATAGTGGGGTAATACTGGTAGGAACCTCCTGGTTACACCAGCCCACAGGGGATTATTGTGTCCGTCGTGCAGGGAGGGGCTGGGTGGGGAGGGGAGGGTGGGGAGGGGCTGGGTGGAGAGGTTGGGGCTGTGTGGGGAGGGGAGGGTGGGGAGGGTGGGGAGGGGCTGGGTGGAGTGGGTGGGGCTCGGTGGGGGGTGGGAGGGGTGGGGCTGGGTGGGGAGGGACTGGTCACCCCGTGGTGCCCTTATAAAACTCAACGTTTAACCTACTCACGCCGGCTTGTGCCCGCCCTCACAGTCGGGCATATTTGCGGAATACACCACGCCGCCCTTGACCCTGGCCATTGACCGAGCAACCCAACGTTCCTATCAGCTCCCTCCGCAGGAGGAATGTGTTTTATGATTGTTACATCAATCTCCAGCCGCAGAGTGGCAAGTTCAAAATGTTCCCAACTCAAAATTCCATAGAGCTGTGATTCGCGTTTTAACTCGTGAACCTTTGAGTTAAAGAAATGTGCAGGTCTCCAAGACATTCATTCATCGCACACATTCCCCCTGTAAATGAATCAACTGAAAAACTAAGTTCTTAAAAAAAACGTAGCTCTGTTGGCTCATACTACTATTGGCTAACTTTGTCAGCACACCGCCGCATATTACATTTTTATATTGATTTCATTTTTGCAATGGCGTGTGGTAAAAAGTGAATAAATAATAAAATATATGTTCCTCTTTCTGAAGACTTCTCCTCAATCCATTATTCTTAAGGTGAATGATGTATCCACAGTAAGTCGATTTCAACCGAGGTGTCTGGCCTTCCTTTGACCTAGCCAGGTCAAACCATATTAACTTATTTTGCCTTCATGCTTTTACGGTGCGTGTCATTATTCAGCAGCTTTTAAATATTGCACAGCCTTTCCTAATGCTAAATTTGCGTATATTAGAATAATGTTCATTTAATTTTATTGCTTGTTAATGAATGACACCATGTATTATATAATGCTGCTCTATATGTATCTTGCATAACTGGCCAGCACTGTTGATGAGTGCTCAACTCACAGTTGGAACGCTTTCCGTAATTATTCAGTGGCTGATAAATTGAGAACTAGTTTTTAAAACGTCAAGGATGTTGTCTTATAGAAATAGCAGCTATTGACCTTGAACATCTGGAATTTACACACCTAGCCCAAGGCTGCCAATTAATCAATATAACCATAATAATAATGGTCATATAATAATTTGATAGCATTCGATTTTCAACTAATTATTCAAGTAGTAAGCTGGATGCGTCCGTGGTTATAACAGTTCGAAAACTGGACTTGCAGTCCAGAGGTTGTTGGTGTGATCTTCTGGCACAGCATTTCAAACAATGAAGCAAGTATATTAAATCAACCCTGCCTCTGTCCAACCAGCAGTGTAAATTGGCTCAACATAGTTAGTTGATCAGAGCGGGCTCTCCCACCTCTTCAAGATGTGTGTAAGAGTGAGCCAAAAACCCGATAGAGGGGCTCTGGAGCTTCCCTTGTCGAGGGATCTTCTGCCAACAGGGACAGAAGCAAGCGATTGCAGGTCTGCACCTTTATCACCTTTACGTAGGCTTTAAAAAACTAAAACAAATTTAAGATGTGTGTTTTAAAATCAGAAGATAATTGGGGTTACTCTTGCATGGGTGGCCCGTAAAAAAAAAACTCACCGGCACACCTTTGAATTTAAGGTCAAGCAACATGTATTGCAAGTGCACGCACATGACGGTTTACTGCATCCACTATCTGTTGTCGCATTGCCTCTTGGTGATGCTGCAGATATTGAAGACGAGGTTTGCTTCATTTGCCTCTCTCCCGCCACATTCCTCGCGTGCGTCTGTGGCGAACGCCTTTGCGCCACAACTTCGCGTAGCGCTGCTCGGGTAGCGACGCCGACGGACGACGACGTTCTCTTTTTTTTCGCAGGAATTGAGTAAATTTCATGAGCTAAAAAAAACACATCTCCGGGGCGATTTGTTTATAAGGCAGTTTGTAATGGTGGTCCTGTGTTAATTAAAGCCACGTTTCATGGAATAAACAAAATACGTTTTCCACCCCTCCTCCCCTTCTAAATTCGTTTAAAAGACAATCCCTTCCCTGTCGCCGCCGTGCTGCTAATTGTAGATGCCTGTCCGGCGATAGCGGTGAGCATCCCTGTTGCACACACACACACACAAACCAAAAGACAAAGATTCCCGTATAGCCTTAATAAGACTGTAGGGGCAAGTGCTGTTAGCGAGCACATACAAAGGGCGGCACGGCACACGAGGGGGTGGGTGGCCAACACCACGCCCGGCCGCCTTTATCTCCCTAGTGGCGATGTATACACATCGCAACACGTACTCGTTTGAGGCTAAGTCAACCTAGGGGAGGCCCAGGACCGGTTCAGATAATCGTCACTGGGTGTTGGCCGTGAGCGTAAATCGAATATGGGTCGCCAGGTTCGTAGTGCAGCGCGCTAACCGCTCCACCACCGCTCACACGCACGCACACGCGCGCGCATACCTGAGACAGACATTGTCAATGACCTTTCCAGGAGCCACAACCTCAATTTCTCTCAAATCCATCCCCCGATGCTTTCCCTAATTATGATGCAAAATTTTGAAATGGCATTTTAATTACAGTTTACTAAACGGAGGAGGTTAAAGCACTAAAGGTGTGATTATGGATGTTGAAATCAGATTATAAGTATACACATTCTCTAACCTGCATTAATATATGTATATTTGCAGCAAAGTAATGTGCATCGCTATGCATAGCATGATGCAACGTTGTTTATGATTAATGGTTTCTCACGGTAGACATTTGTGATATTTAACAGCTTGATGTTTTATATATTTGATAATCAAATACTAGCATTACAATGTAATACTGCATTCTTTTAGGTTATTGATGTTATTTATTTGTTAAGAAAAATAATGTAAAATATGTTTTTATAGCGTTCACCTCAGGTCAGACAATTATTTATTGCATCTTGAATTGAGAACTATTCACAATTCAATTACTTCCATTGGTCAAAACTGATTTGGGCATTTTTGGGACGTGTGAGTTGAACTTGGGTGGCATTTTTATTACCTTCCTGTTTATTTTTTGCACATTTCTTTTAACCCAATATGAAATAGCTAAGAGGGATTATGCCCATCCATTCTCTGAATGCGTATGGTACTGCCAAATGCCTTTTAAGGTGAGATTATTTGACATTGGATCTGTGAGCCATGCATTCGGGTCTTTATTCGTCTATGCTATTCCCATGAGCATTGGTCTCAAATCACCTTAGCCGGGTGCATTGTATATGTAATGAACAGGTCTATGCATGAGGCAGAGCAGCTGTTTGACCCCTCCAGGGAGGGGGACTACAATTATTTCAACAACTGCGGCAATGCAAACAGAAACTATCCCATTGTGTGCGAATACCACATCCTCATTTTTTTTTATGATTGGTCTTCAAGACAGGACAAGCATGCCAAAGAACAGGCCAAGGTTTGTTGCTACCGTCGATTACCCCGTATTTGTGAACATCGCTGATGTAGGTCACATAATAGCAATGCTAAATTTACATGCATAAATACATACGTATGTTTAACTGTACTGCTTTAGCAACCAGTAAACAATATACTCATAATAGCACTTGACTTCCGTTTATAACAACCCTGTGTTTATTAATATGGTTTGAAACACGTTGAACCATTAATAATGAAATTGTGTAAATATGTAAATGTGTCGGTAAACCAACCACCACCCGACACAGTCAACTAAGAAGGTTTGTCACGTAAACAGAACATGGCAATTCGTTAATAGTACAGCACACCGGTGTGTTGGAGAGCCAAGCCACAACATTTACAATCTGAGAATGCCTTTTCGCCAGTAATTAGAACTTGCTTTATCAGGCGACAGCCAGATCTAGCCTAAAAACCTGTATTATGGATGATATTGGTCGCGAAAGCCTACGTGTTAATACATTCTCCCAAATTTAAAGTCAGTCTTATCCATTATATGAAGGAGACAAATTATTGTTATTACCTTCTTAGGTTTTTTCGGTAAAGTCACGTAGAAAGTAAAATAAAATAAAAACAAAAATCACGACGTTTCGGAGGCAACACAAGTCTCAGTAATCAGGTGGGACCGTCACAGCCAGATTAGCTGTATCAAGTGAGGCAATGATTCAAGATGTAATCCCTTAAAAGCGAGTTGAGGGGGGAGGGAGAGGGAGGGGGGAGCTCATCAGACTATGGTAGCCAATGAAAGGAACGTATCGGGAGGGAGGGGGGGGCGAGGCCAAAAGGGTGGGCGATGGACGTGGAAGCGCTTGCGCGCAAGCGGCCAATTACTGCACACGCCAACACAATGGAGCGATTGTGCGCAAGCGGCCAGCCACTGCACCCGCCAACACAATGGGCAGAGAGGAGGAGGGGAGGTCTAATACACATGATAGACAAAAGAACGAAAATGATGATGGGTACAAACTTAGGGGGAGCTCATCAGACTATGGTAGCCAATGAATGGAACGTATCGGGAGGGAGGGGGGGGGCGGGGGGGGGGTGAGGCCAAAAGGGTGGGCGACGGACGTGGAAGCGCTTGTGCGCAAGCGGCCAATTACTGCACACGCCAACACAATGGAGAGAGAGGGGGAGGGGGGTGGTCTGATACACATGATAGACAAAAGAACGAAAATGCCCATGTTTATACCAATGCTGGCTGAACAATGAAGAGAGTACTGTTAAAATAACTGGGGATGTTAACACTCGGTAAAGTACAGTAAAATAGTGCCTGTCAGATAAGATGGTCCAAAAAATTTGTGATTAAGTCTTTTTTGCGTGGTTGATAACATCTTTCCAATGATTACTAAGTTTGTACCCATCATCACGGTTGAAATTATGTCTGTGTTTGTATATTTGTATGGCTTCGTGTACAAACCTTTGATGGTAGCCGGGAGGTTTGCAGAGAACCTTGGTCTCGGAAAAGACAATTTCATGAGAGCCCACCGAGTTGTAGCAATGATCGGCCACGGCAGAAGAATCAGTTCTGCCGTGTTTCAGATCTGACTTGTGCTCGCGGACACGATCAGAAACATGACGTTTCGTTTCTCCAATGTAGCAATCACCACAAATGCAACTCAATTTGTAGACTCCAGGATACTGTAAGTCAGGAACGACATCCTTCACAGATGGAATCAGATCACGAATTTTATGCACTGTACTGAATCGGACTTGGATCTTATGTTTGTTTAGAATTTTGGAGATCTTTTTGGTCACGCCAGCTATGTATGGTAACGTGATGGTTTTGGTCGGAGTTTCATGTGGCTGTTTCTGTGTGGTGGGAGAGACAGCTTGGCGGATAGTACGGTCAGAGTATCCGTTAATCCTGAGGGCCCGATGTACATGTCTTAATTCACCGGTCAGGTGGTGTTTGGCAGAAATGCCATGTGCTCTGTGGTATAGCGTTTTGATGAGAGAGTTCTTTTGAGATAGGTGGTGGTGGGAATCCGGTTTCAAGTAGGAGTCTGTGTGGGTGGCTTTTTTGTAGACAGAATGTCCCAAGGAACCGTCAGGACTCCTCTCAAACAGAATATCCAAGAATGGTAGTTTACCGTCTTTCTCCACTTCCATGGTGAATCTGATGGATGGGTGTCTAGAATTGATGTGGTCCAAGAAGTGGTTCAATGCTGGGAGGCCATGTGGCCAGATGACGAAAGTGTCATCCACATATCTCTTCCACAGGGAAGGACGCAGGGTGGATGTCTGGATGGCGTCTGATTCAAACTTTTCCATGAATATGTTGGCTATAACTGGTGACAAAGGGGAGCCCATAGGGGTACCCTCATTCTGTTTGTAGAAGGTGCCATTCCAGGTAAAATAGGTGTTGGTGAGGCAATGCCTAACCAGTGCAGGTGCATCAGAATTCAATCCATGTTGGACTAAGTCCTCAATTATTGTTAGGGTGTCCGGTACTGGGACTTTGGTAAACAAAGATACTACATCAAAGCTGACGAGGATGTCATCAGGAGATAGTACCATGTCCTTAACCATAGAGACTAATTGGGTTGAGTTGAGTACTGCTGAAGAGGTCTTGCCTGTGAAAGGGAGCAGAGTATCTGATAGAAAACGGGCTAGTTTGTACGTAGGAGAGTTTATCGTCGACACAATGGGTCGTAGCGGGGTGCCTTCCTTATGGATTTTGGGAAGACCATAGAGTCTGGGAGGTCTTGCCGCCGATGGTTTTAGAGAGGGACGTTTGCTTGGTTCGATTAGGGAAGTCGAACTCGTGATGATACTGTTGGTTTTCGTCGTTAGCCTTTTAGTGGGATCGTTTTTAATTTTGGAGTAAAAACGATCCCACTAAAAGGCTAACGACGAAAACCAACAGTATCATCACGAGTTCGACATCCCTAATCGAACCAAGCAAACGTCCCTCTCTAAAACCATCGGCGGCAAGACCTCCCAGACTCTATGGTCTTCCCAAAATCCATAAGGAAGGCACCCCGCTACGACCCATTGTGTCGACGATAAACTCTCCTACGTACAAACTAGCCCGTTTTCTATCAGATACTCTGCTCCCTTTCACAGGCAAGACCTCTTCAGCAGTACTCAACTCAACCCAATTAGTCTCTATGGTTAAGGACATGGTACTATCTCCTGATGACATCCTCGTCAGCTTTGATGTAGTATCTTTGTTTACCAAAGTCCCAGTACCGGACACCCTAACAATAATTGAGGACTTAGTCCAACATGGATTGAATTCTGATGCACCTGCGCTGGTTAGGCATTGCCTCACCAACACCTATTTTACCTGGAATGGCACCTTCTACAAACAGAATGAGGGTACCCCTATGGGCTCCCCTTTGTCACCAGTTATAGCCAACATATTCATGGAAAAGTTTGAATCAGACGCCATCCAGACATCCACCCTGCGTCCTTCCCTGTGGAAGAGATATGTGGATGACACTTTCGTCATCTGGCCACATGGCCTCCCAGCATTGAACCACTTCTTGGACCACATCAATTCTAGACACCAATCCATCAGATTCACCATGGAAGTGGAGAAAGACGGTAAACTACCATTCTTGGATATTCTGTTTGAGAGGAGTCCTGACGGTTCCTTGGGACATTCTGTCTACAGAAAAGCCACCCACACAGACTCCTACTTGAAACCGGATTCCCACCACCACCCATCTCAAAAGAACTCTCTCATCAAAACGCTATACCACAGAGCACATGGCATTTCTGACAAACACCACCTGACCGGTGAATTAAGACATGTACATCGGGCCCTCAGGATGAACGGATACTCTGACCGTACTATCCGCCAAGCTGTCTTTCCCACCACACAGAAACAGCCACATGAAACTCCGACCAAAACCATCACGTTACCATACATAGCTGGCGTGACCAAAAAGATCTCCAAAATTCTAAACAAACATAAGATCCAAGTCCGATTCAGTACAGTGCATAAAATCCGTGATCTGATTCCATCTGTGAAGGATGTCGTTCCTGACTTACAGTATCCTGGAGTCTACAAATTGAGTTGCATTTGTGGTGATTGCTACATTGGAGAAACGAAACGTCATGTTTCTGATCGTGTCCGCGAGCACAAGTCAGATCTGAAACACGGCAGAACTGATTCTTCTGCCGTGGCCGATCATTGCTACAACTCGGTGGGCTCTCATGAAATTGTCTTTTCCGAGACCAAGGTTATCTGCAAACCTCCCGGCTACCATCAAAGGTTTGTACACGAAGCCATACAAATATACAAACACAGACATAATTTCAACCGTGATGATGGGTACAAACTTAGTAATCATTGGAAAGATGTTATCAACCACGCAAAAAAGACTTAATCACAAATTTTTTGAACCATCTTATCTGACAGGCACTATTTTACTGTACTTTACCGAGTGTTAACATCCCCAGTTATTTTAACAGTACTCTCTTCATTGTTCAGCCAGCATTGGTATAAACATGGGCATTTTCGTTCTTTTGTCTATCATGTGTATCAGACCCCCCCCTCCCCCTCTCTCTCCATTGTGTTGGCGTGTGCAGTAATTGGCCGCTTGCGCACAAGCGCTTCCACGTCCGTCGCCCACCCTTTTGGCCTCACCCCCCCCCGCCCCCCCCCTCCCTCCCGATACGTTCCATTCATTGGCTACCATAGTCTGATGAGCTCCCCCTAAGTTTGTACCCATCATCATTTTCGTTCTTTTGTCTATCATGTGTATTAGACCTCCCCTCCTCCTCTCTGCCCATTGTGTTGGCGGGTGCAGTGGCTGGCCGCTTGCGCACAATCGCTCCATTGTGTTGGCGTGTGCAGTAATTGGCCGCTTGCGCGCAAGCGCTTCCACGTCCATCGCCCACCCTTTTGGCCTCGCCCCCCCTCCCTCCCGATACGTTCCTTTCATTGGCTACCATAGTCTGATGAGCTCCCCCCTCCCTCTCCCTCCCCCCTCAACTCGCTTTTAAGGGATTACATCTTGAATCATTGCCTCACTTGATACAGCTAATCTGGCTGTGACGGTCCCACCTGATGACGGAGACTTGTGTTGCCTCCGAAACGTCGTGATTTTTGTTTTTATTTTATTTTACTTTCTACGTGACTTTACCGAAAAAACCTAAGAAGATGATTCCTTGCAGTCACGAAAGCTTCAAATCTAGAATTATTGTTATTACCTTACATATATTCTCCACAACAATGCTCATTGATTTTTATGTTACTGTGATAAGGGTGCTTTGACATTACATAATTTTACAACGTAGTGCCATTTTGGTAATTAACATCTTATATTTGTATCATAAGCATCTCAGGACCTGCACCTAAACAAATTGGATTGTCAATGCTTATATTTTTGGAATGCTTCCACAAACACATCGGCCCATGATACAGATCTTATGGTCATCCATGTGTTATATTGCCAGTGACTAAAAAAATAAAAAGCATCTTAATGTCATAGCTGAGAGAATGTCCATAGTAATACGTGGATACTTTGTAAAGGCTGTTCAACTTTAAAATAGACGTATTGCTTTCGCCAGTAATGACACAGCACAATATCGAGGTGACCAGTGAAACATGCTGAGATAAGCAATTTTTAGCAAGTTGATTTAGCCCCTAACACAATGAAAGGGACACTAATGCAATTCTACCCTGAAGAAAAAGTAACAATGTAGTATGCCCCACCTTCACTTGGGAAGATATTAGTTTAGCGTGATCCCAAAAACTACACGGGGTGTCTTTGTGAAGGAACTTTATCTCATATTAAAACATGATTCAGAAATTCATATTCTTTGGGTCTTTCGGTTAAGCCACGAAAAACCCAAAGAATATGAATTCCTGCAGTCACGAAAGCTTTTAAGTCATGATTCAGAAATCCAGTTTAGCAAAATAATATATAACATTTCACCAGCAACAAGACAATTTAAATCGCAAAGGTCATGGATTGGAAACTTTTTATACGTATAATAAATGTATAGTGAATATTGCTAATGTTACGTTCATTATTTTATGCAAATGAAAACAGAATTACACATTTGTTAGAAGATTAAAGTTCAAAAACTAAATACAAAGATTATTATTGCATCATGAGCAATGGAGAAGTGCTCACCTCCATTTGGTCACCCTGAGTCACTGGTGCAAATTCTACTTTCACCTGGCAGAGGCCAGTGTCTCTAAATTATGAACAATGGACTTTAAACAGCATGAGAATAAGTTTTTCCCTTTTTTCTGGCGACAAAACAGGTGTTAAGATGTTAAAACAACAAACTGAAACATTTTACAAGGAATCCTGTCTGCATTAACCACAATACTTGTGGTCAGAATGCAAACAAAAAACTTACTCTGATAGCATATGCATTAAATTTCGATTTAAAGCTTTCGTGACTGCAGGGATTAATCTTCTTGGTTCTTTCGGTAAAGTCACGTAGAATGGAAATAATAAAATAATAAAAATTTCACATAATAAAATCATTCTCACGACGTTTCGGCCACAACGCAAGCAGCCGTCCTCAGGTGTAGAACAGGTCTGTCTTCTCGACAGACAGGTCTGTCTTCTCGACAGACCTGTTCTACACCTGAGGACGGCTGCTTGCGTTGTGGCCGAAACGTCGTGAGAATTATTTTATTATGTTTTATTATTATTATTTTATTATTTCCATTCTACGTGACTTTACCGAAAGAACCAAGAAGAGGAGCATATGCATTGTCGTTGTCTCCAGACCTCAGGAGGGATAACACCCCGAGTTTACCCTCAGCCATGCTATCAAATGGCACTAGCTGCAGAGTTAAGAGCTCCAACAACTACAGTCGTGCAGTGCTGGATATACCATGTGTAAAATGTGGTAATATTAAATAATAATTTGCTTCAACAGAGACATCAAAGTGAAATAACTTTGTATATTGTAGATTGCTCTTTTAAATGTGTCACAAACGTTAAATAATTCAAACAAGGTTTTCAATTCAAGCATTAATTCAATGTGTCGGCTAGTGTGGCTGCATGCTATCAAGTCAATTATGTTGATGGCCCCAAACGAAATTAATACTTCACTCAACGGAGAGGTCTGTACTGCTAAACCAGCTTGGCGTGGAAAACATTTCAACACGCTTGACCTTACCGTGCTCAATTTGCGGTGATTTGTCTTATCCACGTTGACTTAAGACTCAACACGTCCACAGCATAGGTAACAATGACAGTAATTACAATGAAAGGTATGATGACTACCTGTGTGTGGTCTTGTGACCCACTTACCGCGCATCACTGCCACCAGCAGTCACGGTAAGGCACCTGGGACCACTGCAAGGGCCACCCATTTAGGGTCGCCTTGCGTCTAATCACAGGCACATTATCATTACGTCGATACACATAACATCGGCGACATTAATTATATTCACGTGATATTCTTATTTTTCTTCCCATCAAGACCATTTAAGGGTACTGCTGGCTCGAAAAACTTCCGATGATGGCAGCAGAATTCCTCCACTATTGGCACTCATCATTATCACATCCCATCTATTGTGGCTATTTGCGTGTCCGTCGTCTTTGTTTTAGTACTCCCTCCATCCACATGCAATATTAATGATTACATTACACGTGTGAATGCCTTGGGTTTGCATTGAAAGCCATGGGAAACCACAGTTTTCTGACCGAACCCATGAGCAATTCAAGGGCCACTCTGATGCCATTGTGAGTGATTCTTACACTTACACACATTTTACTGGGAGGACCTGGTAGAGGCTCTGGCTATATAGAAACATCCTGTACGCATACCCAATTCGCTGGGATATGAGGTCCTTTTCATCTCACCCTCTGCTGTCCAGATGTTTCCTCCTTGTGGTTGTCCACACTTATGCCTCTATCTCTTCCATTCAAGTCCAGGCTCAAGACATTCCTCTTTTTGCCTGGAGGAGCCAGGCTTGACTGCTTCCTCCTACCATGAAATATTGTCAACGTGATCCATACTGCACCATAGCCATCTTCTTCCCAATCACATATCCACACAAAGTGACCCCGCTCAGTTATTTCATTCACTCTTTGCTTTGCACATCCCTCCCCCCACGGTTGGCTATGTAGAGTGCGAAAGAAGTTCAATACGCATCCCCCCCCCATATCAGTACAGTTGTCTTGAGATGTTGTTGCATTTAGATTATATGTAAAATTAAGCTGAATGCGTTTTTTTACGTGAACAGATCTTGACGCTTGGTTTGATTGGTTACTCATAGAGATGGACATTGTATAAGTTTCCCAACATCTTGAACTGGAAGGTGATCAAGACATGACAGTATAGCAATTGAGTTTCATTACCATTATTTTAGTTTTCAGTGCTATTAGCCTCGGTACGCATGGGATTTCATTTGGCTCTAGAGTTATATTTAAGACTCGATTACTGATTGTGAATGTCGTGAAGCAGTACTCAATTGGAGTGGAATATTCGTAATGAAGGCACTGATTGGCATAGGCGAAAATACACATCGCAGAGGTAGGCCTAATGGTAGACAATATATTGGTTAATAAAAGGTAATGGTGCAGCCCTGTAATTGCTTGCTCATGCCACTGCTGGTAGTAGCACTTTCACCAGAGGGAGCTCCAGGGGACATTTGGTCTACTGTCCCGGTGACCAGATGTGTTGGAAGAAGTGAGCGTTTTACACATTTTACGCCAACACACACGACCTGCTGATTAGTTAAATGCAAGTTCCCGCGTGGGTAAATGAATACATACACTTAGTTTACTCGTTTAAACTGCTGGTCAGATGCAAACGAGGGGTATAAGAAAAACAACTGTCACCATAGTTTCAATTGCCACGCTGGGAGATGGAGTCGAACTGGTGACTTTCGATGGCGAGTCCAGTTTGCTAATCATTTCAGCTCCCT
The DNA here is from genome assembly GCF_965212315.1 of Lampetra planeri. NCBI lineage: Eukaryota > Metazoa > Chordata > Hyperoartia > Petromyzontiformes > Petromyzontidae > Lampetra > Lampetra planeri. Next base: position 6,051,161 of record NC_136120.1, read on the forward strand.
TTTTCTCAGTTAAAAAGGGACACGTTTTACGTTGATGTCTTGCATATTTCCTTGAATGTGTAAAACTGATTACTGTTTTTTTACTCATTTTTTTCATGCAGTTACCAGTAATTCTAAAATACCTGTTATTAACAACCCTATAATGTAATTAAGTGCACTTTCCAAAAAAAGTCCGAGATGTATGGTTTCTGCTAAAACATAAGTTACATTACCATATTATGCAATTATTTAATTTTAAATTGCACATGAAAAAAGATCCATCCAACTACATCAGTGGTCCTGTCTAATAAATGCATGCATCAGACGAACAACTGTGTCCTGCTCACAGACAAGACAAAATGAATATCTAGAAAGCATTTATTCATGATGGTGTATATTATTGAGTGGAAACAAATTATGGTAGCTTCAGTTATGCCTTTTGTAGAGTCCTGCATTTATTGAATACCAGACATCAATTTACCGAGATTAACACAAAAAATCGTCATTTTCAATGCACATTTTAGGCTATAACATTGTCCTTCAAATATACAATATGAAGAACATACTTGTAGTGTGCTGTCTACTATAAAGAGCCTTTTAAAATAATTTGAAATCAATGTAAAACGTGTAGTGCTATTAAACTTTGAAAAATCCATCCTAATGGCATAACGCCGCATGTAAAATGTAAATATAAAGGTGCAGCCTGCAATGTCTTACTCACGTTGCTGGTGGCAGAAACGCCTCCACTATAATAAGCTATAGAGATCCAATTATGCTGGCCACTCCGCCTCATGTGACCTGCCAATCGGCCATCCGTGGTGAACCAATCGACAGTGTACTGCTCAGTAGATAAAGGGGGTGGGGGGGGTGATAAGAAACTTGTCCCATTGTTTCAACTGCCACGCTGGGAGATAGAACCGGTGACATCTGGATTGCAAGTGCAATGCGCGCCAACCACGACTCCACTACAGCGTCTGTGAAGGATTAATTTCTCCGCACTGGCCAGAGTTTCCGCGTGACAACAATTTTGCAGACATTAACACTAATGCAGTATCGTTGAGAATCACACGTCCCACCAAAACGTGCTGCTTTGGGACATGTGATCACAGTTTTTCACGTTGGTGAATATCAGATCGCCTTGAGAAAATCCATGCATTCGTCATTCACAGCACCACATTTCGGTCAAAAACCTGCCTGGTGCATTACTTCCGATGGTCGCCTCATTGTCTCGCGTACGGCTCTCTCACGCTGTGCAATGCACCAATCCTGCCACCAAACTCAGCTTCGACTTGGCTAGGCCCTCACACCACCGTTCGTCTATCATGCTTTGGCGATGATGATTATGATGAATGCACGCCAGAATAAGAGCACAAAATAATGAAGGAACAAACGAATTCACCATTTGCCATACATTTGATGTCCCCATGTACTGTTGTAGCGTGGCAATTGAGCACGGACCAGTGGCTGTTTTCTGCTGTCAGTCCTGACACACTCACTGGTGGGAGATTCACATTGTTAACGTGGGGATCAGTCTCCCCATATGGCATTGCCGATTTCCCCCAAACGATGCCCATTTAGTTAACCTCCGAGGGATAATAAACCTGGTTCGACCATCGACTGGTATCGATGATACATACTCACAACCTTTCATGTGTGATCCAGACACACGAGCTGTAGTGCCAACGAATTGTAAATATGAGCTGCTAGTGTGTTTTATTTCGAGCCAGGGTGATTGCGAGAAACAATGGGTACACTATGTAACAATGCTGCCAAAGGGATTGCCCTTGCCTGGTCACACATTGAGCCCAAAGCAACGTGTAAAAGTAGCAAAAAATCATTCGATAGTCCCAAGGGATTAATCCAGCACAGATGGCCCTAACAGCAGTGCTGTGACTTCATGGCCAAAATAACATCCAGAAATGCACCCCCAATTAAGCAGGGTCTGTTCTCACAATCCAGCGAACATTTGAAAGTGATCAGGCTGCACTTCACAAAACTCTCAGTTCGTGTTAATTAGAACGATGATGATGACAGTAAAAAGTATATGTTAAGTGAAGTGATTGCATTGGGTATCGGTAATGCTCAAAACAATTTATTTCCATGGTCCTAATTGGCTGGAATAGTAATGCTGCCAACAACAAGAAGCGATATATGTGTACATGATAATTGTACCTTACACACCAATTGTTGTGATTGAGATATAACTCTACCGTGCATTGCACATTGAAAATAGCTGCTTATTACCCAAGAGGAAACAACGGGTAGAGAACCACACGATAAATATAAACTCTCTTATGTATAATGTAAAAATCAATTGTACAACACATTACAATGTTACATTGTTTAACATTCCAATTTAATGAGTGCAGGTTTATTGCTATTTTCATGTATTGTTGTTACGTGTCACGATTGCATTTTTAATTATTTGTGGTTGTAATCGAATGATAAACATGTTTATTAGTGCTAATAATTCATTAACCTGTATTATTCTTGTGATTCAACCAAAAGAGGCTTTAAAGCCTATACAAACTGACACGTGTACATGCAATTGTTTTGCAATTTTAATGTTAATCAGTAAATATTTACTCAGCTTCGTCTTGATCCCTTCACTGAAATTTGGAGTTTACAGAGATTGGTGAAAATAAGCAATTAGAATATTGTGTGGGTGATAAAAGGACGCGTGCATAATAAGGTCACAACATATTCACAATGTCTGTGTGTACTCGAAAACAATTTGCTCAACATTTGTATGCATAAGTAGGAATGCAAATTAATCTCGAAGGAGTGCGGGCTTCGGTTCCCCCCTCACCTAAATAGGAGATTTAGTACACTAACTGATCAACTTCATCACGATAAAAAAAAGTCACACGCGGCCTTCTTTTCAGCAAGGTTAATTTAAAAAAACTACGACCACAGTGTTCAAGTTCTAAACTTCTGTGATTAAAAAGGCAATTAATTGGGGAACCATGAGCGGACATAATTTGATTAACAATGTCCACAAAAATATAAAAAATTGTTAAAATGTTTACAGAAATATAGGCAAGGGTTACAAACACTTATTGCGTCTGGTGGTACCTGCAAAGCTACTTGTAAATGTAAGATTAGGTGCGCGCTCATGTGTGACTGACATAGGCACATCGAACGCATTTACATAAACGGTCTCCTGCAGAAAGGGGCCATCCATTTAGTGCGTACGCATGGAAGGGGGTAGGGGGGGTTAACCCAAATGCGTATGCTTGCGTATGGGGGGTCTACTGACAATGGACGTACGAATAGGAAACGGGTGGGGGGGGGGTGAAGCCTCGATGATAATAATTTGTCTACATTGGCCTTCAAATGAGTTAGATAGTCCGGCGGTGGACTATCTGTTTGCTTAAACACGTTAATATTATTAATCCTTGATCGTTTCTGCGTGGATTAAATATCGACCGTTCTATATGATTCGGGGGAGGGGGGTGCGTCAAGCGTACGTACGCAGGTGGGTGGGGGGTGTACAAATTCCGCGTGCGTACAGGGAGGGGGGGCAGGGGTCAACTTTTGACATATTGTTCCGTACGTACTCAATGGATGACCCCAAAGCGTGCGAGTTAGAGACTACTCTACGTTGATTCTGAAGTCAAAGACACCGGATTGGAGGGTTTACATAAACATCCACATGGTGCTTTGCCTTAATAAGCCAAGTAAATAAATTGTTGAGGGACAAGACATCCCTCCAAGCTAAAACTCCTGTAATACAAGTTCCCTGAACGCTGCCCTGTGTTATTATCCTTCATGTAAACAGCTGCCTGTTGGACATTAGCATTTGGCAAAGAACACGCTTTTTATTGCCCACACGGTTGTTCAAAATTGCTTTGGGGCTATGGTGGCCTTTTGTTTTGAAACTACCAAATGTTTCAGCTCGGGGTAATTATGCTATTAGGAAGGGCCGCAAGCAATGGCAATGACAAATCGGACAATTTGTGTACACATGTAATGCAACGTCGCTTGTTATTCTGCCCGCGATTGGCAAAAGAAAATGCTATCAACATACAAGTTGTTGTCAATGCTCAAGACTTTCAAAAAATACTGCGGAAAAGTGTCTCATTGTAATGCAGGCAGTGAACAGCACCACTGAACTGCGAGCGTTTTGTCACGAACGCACATTTCAATTGGGGCAATCGAACAAGCAGCGAGAGAGGGCAGGTGATCAAACATGTTCAATTGCTCACACGTAGTTCATAGCAGGCAAACTTGCTTAACATTATCCACTGGCGTGCCGACGCACACAATGTTATTTGCCTGCTAAAATCTTCCCAGTAGGATATTAGTTAAGATGCAGTGGATTTCCTCACACCTGGGATGCCAAAAACAAGGTTATGGCACACATCAACCAGCTACGGTCACCACCTGTTCCAGATTTGACAGGGTATTTTCCTTATTTACTGTAGATTTCAAATACGCATAGGGCATGCAAAAACACAAACGACCAGGCAATAATGTGTCACGCAGTTCACACATAGACAAAGCTACCATATGCTGAGCGCTTTGTGCACGTCTAATATTAAATTCCAAGGAAAATTTGAGTTCGGGTAGCAAGACGTACAAGGTTGTTGTCAGCTTTGATTGCGTCTACAGTACTGTACAATACTACTGTATACTAATGACGCATGGGAGTCTCAAATATGTTAAGAATTTAACTAATAAATGATTATTTGTTGCAAAACCAGATGCATTTGTTTGGATCTATGTCACTATCAACCCACATTAAACAAACATGGACCATACAACATGATGATAGATATTAGCTTCAAATCATCATCATCATCAGTAGCCATAATCAATTAACTGCTGTATGAAAATCTTCCTAAACCATTGCCATCTCTCACAACCCTGCGATGTCATAATCCATTGCGCACCAACCCGCAACAAATGTTAATACCACGATAAAAAAAAAGGACAGACACACAAGTATTCTCGGTTCTTTCGGTAAAGTCACGTAGAAAGAAAATAAAAATTAAACTTTAAAATAAATTACAATTAAAAATAAAAGCAAAAAACCACGACGTTTCAATCGCGACACAAGCGGTCTTCATCAGGCGGAGAGAAAAGAGGGGGCAAGCCTCCAAATGCAAAAACTCCACCTGAATCTGACCAGCACAAATGTGTAGTTTATTTCTCTTTCACATTGTTGCAAAATTATTCGGAACTTAAACAAACGCGATTCTACCAAATTCAAGAGGCAGTGTTTTGACGGATGCATCCGTTGGACTGGGTGGAGCCCACAATTGCAAAACAAATGCCGCAGCCGATCAGCAGCTGTGGGTGAGCACCGTCGGTAATCGGGGCCGTGCGTGCCGACACTGGCACGCACACCCTGCCAGACACTCGCACGCACACCCTGCCAGACAGACCGAGCCGACAAAACACACTGCCTCCACTTCAAAGGCGAACACGCGCCACGCAAGTGTTATTGTGTGTGTGGGTGTTGCAGAGAGAGAGACTTGCTCTCAGCCTTGGGCCCGGAAGTGAACATTGGACAGCCTCTAAACAAAATACAACGATGGCACCGATGACGATGGGGCTATTATTAAATGTTGTTAAGAAGGTATTTGCATTGCCTTTGTGCTGTTCGCCTTTTGACTCTCTCTCTAGTGCAACAACTGTGAGACAAGACCATAAAGTAGGCTGTCTCCCGTGTAGGTCATTCAGTTTCAACGACAATGCGTACATAATTATCAAAGCGTGCTTACTTGCATGCTTTACCACGAGCATGTGTGGTTCATGCAGACTTTGTGCCATGTAATAGGTGTCTATTTGGTGTTTGAATATCTTTGCACCCATATTATTACTGGGAAGGGTAAAGTCTATAATTTGTTCATTATTTTGATAACGGCAAAACTGGTCCCATAGACATTATGAATAAGATGGCAATGATGATGATGGTTACGAATGAAAGCCTTTTTATATGAATGATAAGATTTCAATGAGGCTTGTGCGATTGAAAAATGGTAGGTGAACCTCATCATAATGAACATTTGTGCAGCAGTGAACATGAACAGATATTATGCCGGTGTGTACAATATCTGGCTTATTTACGAGCATTGCAATGTTAGTGTGTCATAAATTACACAGTACTCGTCGGGTCAGAGTCATGTGACGTTATTTTTTCTTGGCAACATAAAACATCACATTGCTAATTTTCCTTTCGTACGAATAAACATATCTTATTAACCTACGACAGCCTCAGTGAGTGTCCATGTTTCATTTCAATGATGATTTTGTATTGGAATTCCTGGACAGCTCTATTTGAGTATTGTTTGCATGTCAATCAAAGCTGTCCTGTCTCCTGATATTTCTCTACAAGATGGTGTCTCTCGCAACCTCCACATCTTCATGCTACACATCCCTTCCCGCCGAGGTCTGACTTGCAAAAATATACTTCCGGGTTCAATGGCCTATGACAAAAAACATTACCAAGCTGCAGCGTGGACACAATTCTTTGGCACGTGTCGTGACGGGCACTGCAAGATCTGTTCATGTTTGTCCAGTGCACGCTTTGCTGCATTTATTCCGGTTGCCGAACTAATATGTTATAAGTTCCGCACTCATTACACACAAACTGCGTGCCACAAATGAATCACAAGACCTTGCTGATCTCGTCGAGGAGCATAAACCATCACGCAAACTCCGGTTATCCTCGCAGCCACTTTTGGCTTAACCGTCGAACAAAAATGGTTACTGCAACTTGCACGTTCAGATGCGCTTCTGCGGCTGCTGTCTGGAATGTTCTTCCATCCCATATTGGGACTCCACTGGAACTGTGCACTTTTAAATCGAGATTGAAAACTCATTCTTTAGAACTGCTTTTTGTGTTTAGTTTGTTGTCCTTCCCCCGCACCTCCAATTAGTACAGTTGGCTACGTACGGTGGGAAAGAAGTTCAACATACATATATACAACTCACAGAATGCATACTAATGTCGTCAGATCTCAGAAGCTAAGCTTAATTGAGCCTGTACCGTTCTTGAAAGAATGAGTGTAGTAGGCTACTGCAGAGCTACGGTATAAGCAAGGGGGCAGTGCAACAAAGGCACTAATCCAGCAGTGGATTGGCAAAAGGGCTGTTAGATGTGAATGTGGTCTCGACGGGTTGGCACATCTATGACCATCAAAGGTAATTAATGAATCACAATCAAAATGTGATCACACAACCCCACCTCTCAGTCACTCGAGTACAACCTTGCACTGCACCTCCGATTACAAAGTGAGTCGCACAGTAAAATTACTCAAAGTAAACTGGACCGATATATATAAACTAAGCTCAAGAATAGTGGGATAAATCTCAGATTTTTCAAAGTGTGCTTTCACCTCTGATCTGTTTTGTGCCCCAGAGGAGATGACAGTCTCCCTGAAGAGCTGCTCACTAATTGTGCCGAGGCCATTGAGTAATGGCTGTGGCTATATCTGGGAATTGCAGAGCAATTAACCTCACCTGCAGGCTGCTACCTCAAGTTAAGGTAGAATATATATTTTTAACATCCACCCACCGCACACAGGCTGTCACCCTGGTGCTACAATCTAATTCAGAAATGGGGGGAAAAAATAGGGTTGAGAAGATGTGGCAGAAACATTGAGCACTGTTGAGCGTTAGTATTTTTGTTTGAAGTTACTTAGAGGTGGTATGTGGCCCATGTCATTCATTTTCATGCATTTATATTCAGATACAGATGCATATATTGTACTCACACACAAAGTTATAAATACCCCTCCTTTATCTGCATATAACGCCATGACAAAACGCTGTTCGTGAGCACTCATGATGGTCAGTGGAGCACACGAAAGGGTCTGCAGTGCCAGCCACCGTGACTGGCCACAAATTTGTTTCCCATCTCATTTGGTGATGCCAGCCGTGCTCATTTCAAGCTATATCTATCTTGTGGAGGCCTTGGTCACACATTCATGTACGGTGCAACAGTATGATGGCGTCGTGCATGGCCACGATTGTCATTGGCAATGCGCCGCTAACCACTGCATCACTGCTGCAGATAAAGAAACAAAGGTCCCCTATGAAGGCATATAGACTGATGGGGGGAGGGGGGGAGTGCTGGAATTGAGAATCTAATTCAGGCCAGCATGCCCGGCCACCTTTGTCTCTACACACTACAAAAAAAGACTTATTTATGGCTGATTCGACCTCGGTGAGGCCAGGAACTGGCTCAGATGTTCGTCCCCGATGTTGGACGTGAGTGGGAATCGAACTCGGGACACCAAGTTCGGGACACCAGGTTCGGGACACCAGGTTCGTAGTACGGTGCACTAACGATGAAACTACCACTCCCCACGTTGTTCCTCACACAGACACACAAGCATGCATGCACTCAGAAACACACACAGAAAAGTGATTTGTTGCTGGTTCAGTGATCAGACACAGTTCGATGAAGTAAATATACCAAAATAAAAATTTATTTCGCTGGAAAGAAATAAAATCTCACTGTCTACTCGTTATTTATTTATTTCTTAAAGCAGTTTCTTAGAGATTGTACAAGATAACCCGCACAAACACATGGAGTGTATGAGCTTATTGATATATTTCTGTTTTCTATTCAAGGCTTAATTAACCAACCAAGAAAATAAAGTGACTGGGGACTTCATGGCTGGGACAGAGTGATAAAACGAAATGATTGCTTCCTACCCAAGCTGTTGAAAGCACTGAGCAGCACCAACTGATTTATTGCAGTTTCACTTCGCATTTCACGTTAATAGGGTTCTGGATGTTTAAGTAAAGCACATGCGATGGTGCCATTCCATGCAGAAACATCACTGGAGGAGACAAAATACTCCAGTGGATGGGATTGATGGCCCAAAACAAATGTGCAACTGGCATGGCTTGAAGGCCTATTGGGCCCTAAAGCCAGGGCGATGCTCAGGAACTCAACCCTGGCAATAAATGGGTCTGCTACTCCATATCTCGCGAGTTCACACCATTCTATGACTGTTGGGTTAATATTGTCCAATGTGTGGAGAGGGTTTTAAATATTCTCACTCCAGTATTTGCATGATCAAGAACAGCAGCGCAGTACAAACATTCTGAAGCTGTCAAGGTCAATGGCAACAGGTCACAACAGCCAATTATATTGATGTCACAACACCTCCCATCCACTTTTTATCTTCACAGTGGTCACTTACATTTAGATGCCACTCTATTGCGGTGCATCTCAGTCACATACCCTCTATCCTACATTTATCTCAAATATCAAACAAAGACGGTTACTGCATCGTGCGCTTTCATACGCCCTTCTGTGACCGCCTGGAATGCTCTTCCTTCTGATATTAGGTAGCCACTGGAGCTAAGCACTTTACATCTAAATTGAAAACTCATTTTTTTATAACTGCTTTTGTGTTTAGTTTGTTGTCCTTCGCCCGCACCTCTGATTAGCATGGTTGAAGTTCAACATACCTATGTGAGTTTACAAACAAATTTTTCGAATTAAGTATACATTCCAGTACCCGACCATGCTCCTAAATTCCTGGCATCCTCAGCTTGGCCCGATTTATTTTCTAGCTGCTTTGATGAAATCCAGCACTCCAACTCGCACAGCAGCAGAGAAATTCCTCCTGCTTCAAACAATCTTACTGGTGTGATGGATAATTCGGTGACTGCTCTTTGTAACAACAGAGCTACATTAGCATGTTGGTAAATTCCTCCTCTATCCTGCGCGTGCAGTCTCTCCACTATGAGATACTAAATTCGAAGACTTAAATGTTTTCTGACAATTCCTGGTGATCGCAATAGCTCAAGTAGTTTACTCAGTTTTGCATGAGAATTAGAAATGAGGTTACGTTTCTTGAGTGTGGCTATCAGTCAGGGCACAGTGCCTGACACAGCCACCCGTTTCTCCGGCACATTATGGCATGCAGATCCCCCCAAAGCACTCCCTCAGTGAAATGTGACAGCAGTTCAATGATGACAAGGTAATGGGAGCTTGGAAAACCCCGGAGCATCCAATGCAGCCACGGTGTAAGAAGCACAAGTGCAATGTATAGCCACAACACAATACATATTAAAGATATTTTGACTGCTGTTCCACAGCGTTTTCTACATCATAAGCGATTAGTTTGGGATGGCACAGAACCTCGTAATTACAGAAGTTTTAATAGTTTGTGAATTAGGAACTCGTGAAAGGCCACTCGTGAGGAGTTGCACGCAGAACACAACCAATTAAAGACTAACTTGTAAGCAGCTCGGGCACAATTCCCAAAGGGAATTTGACGAATCCAGGTTAACACAGTAAACTACAGTAACGTGTGCAAGTCCATTACCAAGTATCATTTGTAGATGCCTGAATGTTGTACTGTTTTACCATTCGTGAAATACAATGATCATTAAAAATATCCGTGCACATATACCAAAATGGCCTTTCAGTGTTCCATGTTATCTTCTTTAACATTGTACCCCGCCTGTAAATAAAACAAGCCACATTGATAAACTTGTGTGAGCGTCTGTACAAAATTCAGGCAACTTATTTATTTAGCTTTGTGTCTGGTCAGGTGACATTGAATAAAACAGCGGTCCCTTTGCTCAACGCTCCGAACCAAAAAGTGATCATTAGCAATGTCTCTATAAAAACACGGAAATGCCTGCATGCATTTTATGGCTTATTTTTAAGCAACTCATTATTATGGTCATAAAATTTGATTGCCATTTTACTGATTCATGTATAAATCTCCTATACAGTTACAAATTTGCTTTGTAGGCTTAAAAAAGGAGGGGTTTATTACTGGATTGCCTTCAGCTGCCCAGTGATAACTCAAGTTTATGCTTCACACACACGCTCACTTATCGTGGTCAGCAGTGATTGGGGTATTAACCCAGGTCTGTCACCATAAGGGGTGTTTGATACACTGGTGCATGCCATGGCAGACAGCCATAAAACCTGCGTGGTTCTGTAATTGACGGCATGATGTGGCTTTATGGTTGTGGACAGTCTCCCATTGCTATGAGCCAGTGATAGGGATAATCTTTACGCTGCCCTTTTAAGTGTGGGTCTTCCGTAAAATTAAAACTGAACGGAACTATATGTTTTCCGTGTTAAAGCCCACTCAGTTATTAGCTATTTTCAGTGGCAACCTGCCTGCGCATGATAGCTCATCAAAGTGGCTAATATTAGTCATCATGTGGGAATTCATAGTATCAGCCAAATAATCTGAAAACATGTATGTCACCGTGGAGCGCAAAACCAGAGTACCTGGGGAAATCCACGCGTCCACGCGGAGAGAGGAGACACGAAATCCTAACACTGTTATAAAGAAGGCGTCGTCAGGGTCAGGATCGAACCCACGGATACCTTTGCATAAGCAGGCGAAGGAGATACCATCTTGCCACCGTCAAACGTCAACCGTGGCATGGTGAGACCGAGTTTCTCCAAAGGAAGATTACTGTTAACTTTCAACAGAGTGGTACTCCTTTTGTGGACTCCCAGATTGATGACAGATTAAGTCACTTCCCCAGGTCAGGATTTGTAAGCATCGCGCTCTAACTGCTGCGCCACCTGGCGGTCTGATGCGTTCATTGTAGCACACGAAGTGCAGGTAATTCATCAAGTAATTTTAGCTGGCCTTGGTCAACTGCAATTAATGAATAATAGCCATCGGCTATGTTTAAGTGGACATGGGGGCAGGGAGGGGAAGATTGAAAGAGGTGAAGAACAATATAAGTTCCTAACAATTCTAACAATAGCCAAACGCGCTGTTATAAAATCATTTTGTGAAAGGATCTAAATTCCGCATATGTATAAATCACTTCAAGGATGATGGCTATGCATGGTTTACTGAATCTTGACGTGTATTTAATATAATTAAAGGCATTTATTAGAGTAGCATTTACCAACAGTGTTGATTTCACGTGATGGAATGCTAATGTACACGCAAGCATTATTTTTCCCACGTACAAAAGCAACGTTTGGTTCCCTTTCATCGACAAGGAACTTTCGGCTAGATACAGTATTGACAAAGGTTGACTTCATCAATCAGCATTTCCAGCAAATTCATTTGTTGAGCAGTTCGCAATGAGGCAAACAACTTGATAATGTAGATATGGAATGTACCGTAGGGAGGCTAGTTTGATATACATGTCTAGTGGGAAAAAAGTATACGATTGGTTCCTTACCTATTCATAACAGGAAAACATAATTGTGTTATTTAATGTGTATGTACGCAGCTCCTCTTTGAACGGACCTAGTGACTTATCCAAATATATAATTACACTCAATGCAAATATTTAGGCTTATAAATATGACAATTCAGAATTGCAATAAGCATTCCATCCTAGCATCCCAATGCACAATGCATGGAAAGCAGGAGAAAAAAAAACAGAACCAGGGCAACCGACCAAACTAAAGATGGAAGGCCATTTTACAGACATGGGGTTTCAAAGCAGACTGAAATATATCTACCGTTTCCGAATTCCTGATTTTAAGTGTAAAAGCATTCCATAGTTTGGGGGCCACGCTAACAAAAATCCGATCGCCAAAACAGTACAACCTAGACCTGGGAGTGCTGAGCAATTGGAGATCAGAATATCTTAAGGACCTTGATGGAATATATCAATGTATTTGTTCCTGCAATTAATGTGCAGTGAGCCATTTTAAAGCCTTATAGGTTAATACCAGTATGAAGACAAAACCAAAATTTAATGAGTTGTTAAGGCTGCTGCCATTTTAATCTGCTTATGTCACACCAAACTCGATAATGACACACTGCAGTAAAGTGTGCAGGACAATTAACAGAAATACAAATGCATATACTTCTTCGTGACATTTAAATAACAGGCATCAGGGAATATTTACATGAATAGTATTTTAACAGTAACACCAGCTCATGCATAATTGAATGTATGCCATGTAGCATGTAATAAAATGTTTTTATTGTGCTCTGCTCAATGTGTGAGCAATACAATATCGTGGATGTCTTTGCCTACCAATAATGTTAGGTAATTCTCTATGAGTATTGCCTTCCCCAAAATGTGTTCCTCAATACGTGGTATTCATATTGCATTTCATAAACTTCGGTACATATACACATCTCCGAATTAAATGTCTGCCAACTTTTCACAACTTCACTAGCATCGATTTAGAATTTTAAGCTTGCAATTAAAAAAATATATATTACATCAGCATGAATTAAAAAATCCTCTACATCCTTTTTTATTTATATTCTGTGTGAAAATAATAGTTGAGATGTGTAAGAAAACATGATGTATATGACAACGAAGCTCACATAAATGTGCAAGTCTGCTAATAATGTATACAGGGTAGCATAAATCAGAAAGCTTTCTTTAAAAATATTCACTCTCAAATTTTGGGTGATGCTCCTCTGTACTGAGCGCGTTTCAATAACACAGCCCTAAAACATATACAAATATGTATGATAGGAGATATTACTGGCAATGGCATTTCTTCAAGCACATATACTATATAGGTAACCCAAAACCATTTGTGGAAATTTTCCATTCATATGGCAGGAACCAGTCTCTTCATAGTATAACCACTGTTGCCTTGTCACATGGTAATGATCGGGACAATGAAGAATTACATTTTCTCTCAAACTTCCTGGAATTCTCTAAATGGGAGGATGCAACTGCAACCACCCAGTAAAAATAATGCATCATTTACCTGCAATTGTTTCTGGCAGGTCCTGCAATACAATCCTTACTCCTTATACAGTATTTTAATATAAACAGCCATTGCAATGTATGGTACACTGATATTTTCACATCTTCAATACATTTGTACTAATCAAATAACACTGTAAATAATTATTGATTGGAGCTGCTGTCATCAATATATGAACCCGCATTGGCTCCCTCATTTGCATGAGTGAGGCTTTAACATCTTACCTGGAGACAGCCATATGTAACAGCGCTTCAGCATTGTTGAAGTTTCCGAGAAGCAATATGACAGCAAGCAATTTGACGACCTACGTAGCCTTTTTAATTAGAAATCTATGACTACATCTTGGGCGAATCATTATGTTGATTTATTCATTGACCACTTTAATTGAAGAAGTAGCCTATGTAGACAGAGTGAAGGGAGGTTTGTCAGTCGTTTCACGTGGAATAACAAAACTATTTCCAGAAAAAAAACAATCCAACCATAAAAAAATATATATAAGCAACCTACTTAACGCACTACTTACAATAGGCACTGCTTTGAATCTGCATCTGAGTGTCTTGCACCCATCGATGTCCTATGCTGTGCCAAACCGACCATTCCTGGGACATCGGGAACAGCTACTGGGCAATGATCGTGATGTGGAGGAGCATTCAACAGCACACATGCTGGCTGGCTGCTCCTTCCGTGCTGGAAAAGTATGTATGAGTATATCGGTCTCTACGCAATGTGCTACGAGTGTATGGGTGTCTGTGTCAGACTAGGGGTTTCTGTGTGAGTCTAGGGTTCTGTGTTCCGAGTCTGTGGAGAGCAGTAGTGTAGCGGTTAGCGCTCAGCAGTATGAATTCGATAACCTGCATTCGATTCCCGCTCACGGCCAACACCAGTGACAATTATCTGAAACAATCTTGGGCCTATGCTAGGTTGAATCAATCTTAACATGGTTACTTGGTGTGATGTGTAAACATTGTCACTGGGAAGACAAAGGTGATTGAGCATAATGCTGTCTCTGAGATGCTGTATTGTAGACATGTACCACCATGTCTGGAATGTGAATGTGATATCGATCAATAATCTGAGAAGATTAATTAATATTGTGACAAATGTCGAATTCACAAGAAAGGCCTCCACTCACATCCTTAGCCTGATAGGTGCAAGAATATCAAGCAGAAACCAACATAAGACAGGCCTGAACCTGTTGTGCACTCATCTATCCAGTGGAGTAACATCCTGCCCTTTGGTATCAGCACAGCAACATGAGTTAATCAACTTCCAATTGGGACTCAGTCCAGGTCAATTAAGCAACAGCTTATTGAAGCATGTCAGCGTAATTTAGAGGAGAACACAGGTGATGTCATGGTTGCACACATATGCAAGACAGTGCTTTGGAGGTGGGCTTGGCCGATTATGCAGTGGTCACCATGTGCTCTGGCTCCAAACTTTACAGTTTGCGAGATGGTTAGTGATGGGATGGGACGAAAAATGGGCTCCCGACCTGCCAGTGTAGATTTTTGAGTGCTATTGTATTCTGAATGTATATATAGGATCTCCCCGCGTGATGTTTTTATTTTCTTCTGTAATGTAAAATACTAAATATAAATGTATATAAATAATAATGATTATACTAATTACGTAACCTAGAAGCTTCAATATGATCTCAACACTTTGTTCAGGCGGGTACTTCATTGCTGTGTTTGGCTAATACCATTAAGAAGTGTTTGGCATGTGGGAGTAAACCGGAGTAACAATAATTTTCACTTATTTGCTCGCAAAAACTGAGAAAAAACATTCGTATACTAGCGGATAGCACTCAGAGTTCCACACAACTCGATTCAGTCCACAGACACTCAATCCAGTGAGTGGACCAACTTCATCTCTGGACTAAACCCAGTGCTGTACTGTCATCCCCTAGAACTGTGTAGCCTTCACATTTCTCACAGCCATACACCAATAGCAACTGCTATGCACTTTTTGTCACTCAGCAATGCACTATCAAGGCTCGAGCATCCCTAGTTTGCAATATCCGATGAGGTCGCATGCCTTAACGGTAATTTCGCCGTTGGCAATTCCTTGACACTCATAATTACAAACTAACCACATCTTACCCTCTTCCATGCATCTGCTCGATGACTGCCTGCATGATTGTAAATCTATCGCCAATTGCTCACCACCTTAAGAAAGAACATGAAAGATTAGGCAGACACACTTCTCCTGCATATATCTTTCTCTCCGCATAAAAAAAGTACTTTTTACACAACCATCAGCAGCCCCGCAGCCATCTGGGAACGTGCATTTTCAGCAGCAAAGATTGAAAACAAGAAACCTCTCAAAAATGTTGTTTTTGTTCAAAACTAGTCTGCAGACAGTTGATAGTCTTGATCGTGTGTCTGCATCTTTTATTTGACAAACACAAATGCAGCCCCTATTGAATCATTAAACTCATTGGAGATTTTATGAAAAATGTAATGACGTTTGTGGCATTATATCTGGTGTGCAAAATGGAAGACGAGTCACAGGATATGGAAGATCTGAATGTGGGTGTTACAGAGACCCTGTTACACGTTGTCTGTCGATATGTGCCGTCCCCTATATGACCTCCAGGCTCTGCTTGTGCGTCCTCCAAGGCGGACCCTTCGGCTCTCACCAGGAATTTACACCACAAAAGAGACTTTGATTGCAGGCTCACGTTGAAATACTCAGAGGAGCAAGAGACCCCAGGTTACTGGGCAAGGTGACCAGAATCCGTGTTGCAGTAGCGATATCAAACGTACCCTCATCAGCATAATCATTACACGTTCTCTGTTTCCTGAAGAAATTCCCATTGTGATGTCACGACTCTCTTCATGTTTATGGGCGCCCCCTGATTGTGCGGCTCTACGGCGGCGTCTTTGGTTATCTCTTGCAGTGTGCCCAATTCTCTCGGTTAACCTTACGTTGTTAGTATTGTCACACTATGACCGTGCATTCTGTTGAGAGCAGTCCTCTTGCGTGTCTCAAATGGAAAGCCAATCTTTCACGTCTGTGCTTGCTCAAATGTGTTCCACCTATTGCTCCTGTTGAGTAATTTCAAGCGTTTATATGCATTGCAAGTACTGCCCCTATGCTGAGAAGAAAGCATGCATTAATAAACACTTTGGAGAAGAAGAAAAACATCCCCCTACATTTTCCCTGAGGTGTTTTCAACAGTTTTCACACAACGTGGTAACGCAAGATGCTAGGGGATGAGCAGATGCAATCGTTGTCATCAAGAGGGCATTCTCCCCAACGCTGCTGGACAATGGCAGAATAGTGGACGGGAGATAGCATCATGGCATCGCTCTTGCGCACATCAAACAAATATCTCGGGCTCGCCATTGAAAGGCCATGCAATAATCCGCTGAGACGCTTCAGCAGCGCACTGTAGACGTCAGTATTCACCTGGGACCACTTACGCTGTGCTCAGGGGTTCCAAATGTGATGTTACTGATTGACAGATGCCACAGACCAATGACCTGAGGCTGAATTATGGAGTACCACGGAGCAATTTGCCTGTATTGTATGATGGGCGATCATTACGGGCACTCATTTACTTCAGTTGTACCGCTGCAGGTATGTGATAGCTGTCAAGAATAGTCTGAAACTGGCACGCCGATTACAGGCGGGGCACTTTGCGTCTGATGTGGTGTAAGTAGGAATGGCCATGGCTATCATTCGGTAACCTCTGCCGTGCACTGATGTCGGTGCAGCATCTCACGGTGGCCATTAACTCTGACGTCATAACACTTTTCTTCGTGAGTCTAATGTTTAACATTTTTAAATGAAAAAGGGAAATACGAAAATAAATCGTTTTCAAGTATTGTTCACGTTTTCTACATGTTTCGGTTACAGTTTTACCGGGGAATAAATATCCAGTTCAACGTTTCATTCGGCAAATTAGAAATAGCTTCCCCCTGCAAATCTTCAGTGAGCAACTCTGCGTTGTGTTGACATTGCTCATATTATGCACCGCGCAGACAATTGTGCGCCTGTAATTGCAAAGGCAACATTTGCTGTGCTTACATAACAGTTGTCACTAATGGTCATATGCAACGATCAATTGGGTTGCAATTCAACGGGCCAGGGATATAGTAAGACTATTTATTCTTCTACTTGCGCTCAATCCACGCTTTCACTCTTTCTCTCTTCTCGCCCCCCTGCACTGGGACAAACTTCCCCCTTCCACATTAAAGTCATCATCGCTCACTAGTTTCCTATCCGCACTCAAAACTGAATTGTTTTCCCGAGCTCACCCCACGACCCCTTAATCCCCCCTCCCTCATAACCGCCACTGTTGCTTTTCCCTCTTTATATTCTCATTACACGGCTTTCACTCATTCCCCATTCATTCAATCCATTCATCATCATTTACTATCATCAATTTCACTTTCACCGAATTCACGCATCATAGATTTTACCATCGCTTCCTCTCATCTATTTCATTCACCTCATCTCCACCAACATATCTATATGTACTATTGTTAATTCTGTGTAAAGCACCTTGGGTATGGCGCTATATAAATAATTTCAAGATAAGATATGCACCACCAGTGGAGATGAACGCCGTCCAGTGTTTGTGATAACATTTGTAATGTATGTGTACGTATGTACGTACATTTCGAAGCATTCCTGACATGTTTTCATATTTACAGGCTTGATTCAATGGGTATTGCTGTGTGGGCAGCTAACAATAGTAGGATGCTTTGGAAAGCCCAACTTCTGATCTAGGGATGTTAAATGCCTTCTCAATTTTGAGTGGAGCAGTGAGACACTTGGATGTGTCTGTGGCTAATGTGAATATGCTAGTTCGACATCACGCAGTTATTTCCTTTACCAAAACTATAACAACATTGGAAACTACTGAGGCTTGTGCAAGGGAATGCGGTCTCATGTATTGATGCGTCAGTCTGGTACTGCCCAACCTCAAACACTGCCCACCCTTTGAATTACTTCTCAACTGGGGGTAGCTGCCAGAAAGATAGAGACTGAATCTCAGATGCTAGATGACATTCCCCATGATGTCAATAAGTTGTTCATAGCACTGCGCACAAAAGTTGCCAGGACAGATGACCTTTACTTTCATCAGTATCTAAAATGCCCTCAGGAGATGCACTCGGCGGGAGCATCACTTTTCACATACTGTAAGCAACAGGCCCAGGCAAGGGAGCAGGCCAATGAGCCGTTTCCGTTGAAAGATCAGCAGTTTATTTACAAACTTGGCTCACTGACTTGAATTGTGTGTAATTTGACGCGTGTGTAAATATAATGTGGCTTAAGACAGGCATAGGAGTGATATCATGGCACACCTCCATTCGTCTGCAGAAGCAGACGAATGGAGGTGTGCCATTTTTAATGCAATTGTGTCTATGCCGGACTTGTCTTGAATGCAGACGTGGAGATTTTGAGAGGAATTCAATTGGCATTTCAACTCACAAATGCACAAAGGACACTCGCGCAATTATCGCCCCATGCCTCCTGGACAAAACGAAATCCCTGGTCAATGAGGCAGCATTCATTCGAGGCCAGGGCACGTCGCCTGGCATTTTTTGTAAAAAAAATAATCCAGCCAAAAAAACAAAAGCCAAAGCTGACGTCTGGATTCGCCAATCTGATGCCTTCTGCTGGGTTTGTGATACTGATAGCTTTAAAAGAGTAAATGTTGCATATTTGGGTGGCTTCAGAGTAAGGAATTTAATAGTTGTTTTTGGAATTAGTGTAAGACTTGTCACTATTAACACAAATCACCTCTGTTTTAGTGAGATGGTTTAATACATTGTATTAGTAGCAAGTCCATTAGAATTCAACAGGAAAACATTACTTTGAGAGTTTGCGGGTTTCTAATCACCACAAAACCATTACCCCATGAGCCCCCACCCCCCCCCCCCCCAGTATGACGCATGTTGTATATCCATTGTATGATTTTGAATAGATCCACCTCAGATGCTGGGTACTTTCAATTGGTAGAGTGGACAGGAATCTCTGAGATAATAAAGGCAAATATTCAGCTGAAAAGGTGGAAAGATGTTAACTACCTTGCCTGGTATACAGGAGCCCGTGGGTTCTATCCGACCCTGATGCCTGTATTTTTTAAGTTTGCAGGTTCTCCCCGTAGATTTTTCTCCAGGTCCTCCAGTTTTCCCTTCACATTTAGAAACATGCATTTAGAGTATTTGGCTGCTATACATTTCCACATAAACACTTTGTTGAGTTATCGTTTTTGGCCAGCTCGCCTTTGAAAGAGTTATATAGCTCAGTGGGCCTTACCTGTTAAAATAAAAAAATAGTTCGTTTAATAGTTTATTTTGTTATACATATACATGTATAATTTCAACGTATTTCCATAAACTACGGATCATAACATTTCAAATGATTTCTCATTCATTGAAACTGGTATAGTGGTCTTGGAGTTCTTTGGACGAACATCTACAGACCAGAAGTTCATATAAGAAGTAAAATAGTTAATTACCATCTTATGTCTATCCGTTGCTGGATGAAGCCCGTCCCATGCCATATTTCACCAGACTTGCAGGTTGGCGAAAGGGACTAGTCTCGATATCACTTGCTAATGATTTTAAACACGATTGGGAATTGAACTCAGATTTTGGGGTCGCAGCGTAGTGTACTCATCACTGTTCCAATATTCCACCACAAATATAAATAAAACGTGCTTTTTTTCTTATAACATGAGATGTAGGAAATGGTGGACGTGCAAACGATAACAGAGAATACGTTGTTTAAATTGACAAATGTCACACATTAAACGTATTTACTTTTCATATAATGTATCGTGCAATATTCCCATTTCTAAAAACGATGGGGCAGCATTTGATTGACAGACATGTATGTATACGACGAGACTGACAAGCTTAATGATATTAATGCTAAGAGCTCTCCAGGTGAAACACACACCTCGAAACAACAGTTTATCATCTCCATAATCAGCGTGCTCAATTATGCTTTTATTTAAACACATTTCAAGGGTTTCATTGCAGCACCACATCCCTCTCAAGAACGTGCTATTCCATTGCCTTCCAAGACGATGCAATCCAAACAACATACAAAGTGCCTGTCGCATGCAAGTGGGCATAGGTTGATGATTGTATCAAATAATATACAAATCGTAACAAAACCAGGTCGCACTGCCCTAAAGAAGCAGCCCTAAATGCAAAGCAGGTAATCGAAATTCACACCCACACTGTCCCACAACGTGCCTACAATTTGTAAAGGCACCGCAGTAAATGCAGAGGCTCCACGGAATAGTTACACATTCTACTGCCTTGCATCAAAAAGCCAATGTGTAGCGTCTCCTTGCACAAATGAGAAATTGCGTGGTTTCACAGCATCTGTGGCTTTTCCATATTCCCATGGCAGAGCTCAGTGTTTTCTCATACATAAATGCCACCATATAAAATTCCTCAGCAGGTGTTCCCGATTGACTGGGTCTTATACCAATGTCACTTTCTTCTAGAAATAGTTTTTGTTCTCATATTCAGTACTGTACATTACATTTTCCAGAAAGCACACAATCTAGTTGGCAGTGTTATGTGGTTCCAGGGTGATACCTTCTTCTGCTGTTGACAAAAAAAATGTAATGCCAAGGGATATTACAGAATAACATATGATCGCAGTGTTCGCCAATATATTTCGATTTAAAGCTTTCGTGACTGCAGGGTTTCATCTTCTTGGTTCTTTCGGTAAGTCACGTAGAAGGGAAATAATAAAATAATAAAAATAAAACATAATAAAATAATTTTCACGACGTGTCTCATTCAGACACTGTCTTTCCGACAGACCTGTTCTTCACATGAGGACGGCTGCTTGCATTGTGGCCGAAACGTCGTGAGAATTATTTTATTGGTTTATTTTTTATTATTTTATTATTTTCCTTCTACGTGACTTTACCGAAAGAACCAAGAAGATTTGCCAATATAGTTTACATGCTTACACACACGGGGAAGCCCTTATTATTTGCATAATCAATACAATTTAGCGGAGCACAATGTGAATGTTTAAATATAGTATTTTCTGCTTTTTGGTACCTTTAAGTGCAGCTAACCTGCTAGCACCTATCAGAGACACAGCAATATCTGGATGCAGTTAGGACTAATCCCCACTAGGCTGGATGCCATAATGACCCAGCTTGTCACTGTGAGTCATGGCTATGGCCCTGTATTTTTCAGTTATTTTAAGGGGTTTTTGCCATTTGCCAATGCTGAGATTGAGAGCTCACAGGAAATCGCCAGCCCAAGCCATTATTTCAGCACAGCAGTGAATATCGGGAGGTGAAGTCATTCTTTAAAGACATCTGACTTTAGACATTAGTGCTGGGTGATTAACACGATTCCTGGATTAGAATAGGATTACGTTATTAGACTTGAATGTGGTTTCTAAGATGATTGTGGCACTGGGGCAATTTTGAGAGTGATGGTTGGGGGGTATCTTATCAACGAGATTCGCCATAAATTTACAGCTGACGCCTACGTAGAGTATTCTGGTCAACCTCAGCTTACTAGAATTATCTTTGCAGCATATGGCTGACGCCTTACTTGCAGAATGTTGTGGTTGGATTTCAGACAAGATGGGAGGGCCCATGACGCCTGGCTGAACTTGTGAAATTGGCATTGAAACGTGATAAATGCATTTGATGGCAATACGTTGTTTTATCTATACCGTTCAGCTGATAGAGGTCGACGACTGCGACCATCGTGACTCCCACGAGGCGCTCCTGGATTACCAATCAGACTAATGGGACCCTCAGAACTGCCACTAATAGTGCCAGGTCCACTGGAACCACGAGGCCTAGAGGGGACTACCACTCAGACTATTGGAACCACTGGTACCACCAGAGCTATCAAGACTACTACTTGGTCCGACTGGACGATCACTTGAACTACAAAATATACCTATTAGTTGGATGCTAACTCACTCGCGTTTTAATGTTATTCACATATCTATATGAATAGAGACCTTGATCTGTATGTCTAAACAACCTCTAGGGTACATCCCGACAAAAGTAGAAAGCTGACATTTAGTAGATAGGTGGCTTTAATGACACAAACAGGAAAAAATGGAAAATCCGCGATTTTTTATTTTAAGACCCCAAATCTCGATTTTAAGTGCCCCGTAAGCATGTTTGTGCCTGGTGTCATTCAAAAAACCGTTCGAAATATGAAATAACGTTTTTTTTCTTTCGATAGAGCCTTAAATAGCAAATACAATTAAAGCGAGAACCATTTTTCTTTAATTCATTTTTTAAAATATATTTAAGATTAAAGCGGTTTTGAAAGGAAAAAAAATACACATTTTATGATGTTCTAATCTTAATAATTTGAAAGCGGTAAAAGATAAGAGTTTCTCCTCAGAGAATTAAGTTAATTATTTTTGTTCTTTATAATAAAAAATAACGAAATCTTTAAATCGAGCTGTTT
The DNA here is from genome assembly GCF_965212315.1 of Lampetra planeri. Classification (NCBI taxonomy): domain Eukaryota; kingdom Metazoa; phylum Chordata; class Hyperoartia; order Petromyzontiformes; family Petromyzontidae; genus Lampetra; species Lampetra planeri. The sequence continues at coordinate 6,074,228 of NC_136120.1, forward strand.
CCTTAATAAGTTGAATCAAGTCAACAATTAGTTTTTTGCAGAAAAATACAAATTTTTGATGCAGTTGTTCGTGTCTGATCGTAGATAAAAATTGTAAAAAAAGATATATATCAGGTTCATTATAACTATTGAAATATTTTGCCTAGCGAAAACAGGCTTCATGAACTCGTAGATAAATAAGTGTGTATGTATGCACGCATGCACACACTCTCACATGCACAATCATGCCTCATGATGCTTAAGTATGACTATGTTGACATGTAGATCGCTCCCAGAAGGTTCATGATTCCTGAAGGAATGCCTGTGGTGGACTCATAGGAATTTAATACGATGCCTAGAGGAATCGTTCAGTGCGAGTGGATTTTGCCTCATGGCCACTCTATTAATATTTTTAAAGAGTTTTCAATGAGCACAATGTGCAAAGTAGCACGTTGAGGGCTTCCTAGGTGGTAGGAATGTGAAATACAGAAAACTTAATTTCAAAGGACCTGTCCTCTCGCTTGTGTACCTAACAACTCTATGAGTAGTCCAAGGATGAGAGGAGGATGGAACACAATGTGAACGTCACCCATGCTCACCAAACGTAGAACTACTTTCACCTGACTAAGAATAATTTGGAATCTCTCACAGCTCAGTAAAATTTTGAATCCGTGTAGGCAACACCTAAAAGATAATAATAACAATAATAATTAACCTATCAGTGACACGTTGTATGCTTTTCTTTTAAGTGTGCTTTTATCACGGATGTGTTAGCAATATAGTGCAATTGTCTCGGGTGTGGACCAATCAACTTCAAGGACAGTGCACATTATCAGAGTTATGTCTTTTGTTTGTATTATGACTGCAGGTATTGCGGTCGATGCAAACATGACTCCTTCTAAAAAGGTGTCAGTTTTGTTGCCAGATAGAAGGGTAAAAAACCAATTATCAGTGCAATTGTACTTAATAAAAGCCTAACCAATGCACCTGAGTGGACTGTTCTAAAACATATATATATTTTTTTACGGAATTATTTTGGTATCAGTTTGATACAGCTGGTGATAATATCCACATGGGGATGCCTTAAAAAAGAGAATAAAAGGTACCTTAGCGGGCTCAAGTTTGTCACTGCACGTGTGCGCCAATATCTTTCTGCTGAAAATCAGACCATGATTATTTTCACATCAAATCACGACAGCATGAAAGAACCACTCGAGCCTTTATAGCCGCAATTATTAATTTTGCTGACATTGCCATATATTGTGGAGGCAGACAGTAAAATTGTGACGTATATATGACACGCTTTATTTTGCGTTGATAAATTATGTCTACCAGGAACAGATAATTCTCCACGGAGGGAACAAAAGTTTTGACAACTGCAGCGACCGAAGGTAAGTTTTATGTTCCATCCCTACAGTCGTGTCCTTGTGTATCCTATAATGGAATTTTTGTTTATAATGATGATGCGAGTAACACTGATATACTGGAAAGAAAAACACCTTTTTTTCTGGATATGTTTTATTGAGTTGCTAAGATCTGTTTTCAGTTACTGCTCTGCTTGGGGGTGTTTGGCTTAATTTTCTGTTGAGTATTTTTGTGTGTGGCAGGTTAACTGGAGGAAATCAGAATGTCTAGAGAAATCCCATGCATATGTTGAGATAACATTTGACATCTGTCAAAAACCCACTTACTGTGCTGTTTCCTACATTCAACTCATTGTGCAGCAGATAGGTAATATAATTAACACAATTATTTCCATCCCTCTATGATATAACAACTCACGTTCAAATAAAATATATTTATAGGTAGTCACTTAATTTGTCTTTATCTGATTGATATCCCACACTGAAATTTTACGTTACTTCTACCTATGCACATTACACATAGTCCGTTTAATTACTGTTCCATCAAACTCCTATAACTCAAAAACTACGCTGACTTTTGAACAGATATGACAAGGTCCTCCTGCATTTATGCATCAACATTATGTCCAGTCTTTTCTCCTAGAACGCGATAGTTGTGTTCCTGAAGAACACCGCGTTTTGGAAAAATGGCGTTATAACAAATAATATGTAATATAAGGGAAAGCACAGTCCCCGACAACACATGAGATGCGTACACAGGCTGAACAAAGTTTGAGGCACGTGGGTAGCATCTAGAAGCATCCAGCCTCATGTGATATGACGCTAAGGCAACCGTACAACTGCTTATTCTTTCTCACACAACGTAGTTCTATTCACTCAATCACGTTATATCCAATTTGCATTCCCGTTATAAACAAATGCATTCTCTAATACATTCATCGCATTATATCGAATTCACATTATGAAAACGCGCGTTATAGGAGAATAGACTGTATACAAATCATAATGTCCTGGAAACACAAACCATAAACATAACATGATAATTTTGCGAGAACCCTATTTCCAATATGTAAACAACATTTCTCAGTCACAGTATCTCATTGACGTTCGTCAGTCAATTCAGCATCATATAATTGATACACACGTGCAAATTGAGTGGCCACGTTTTCTAGAGTAGGCATTAATATGTGGATATTAAAATGGTTATTTCGAATGTGCCTCTAATGCCCTGTTATTGGTTATTTATTTAGTCATCTTACTGCTATGTCATCTTAAAAAGAAGTGCTCCACCTTTACACTTTATACCAAATATGCGCTCAGTTCGGAAAGTAATTACATCATTTGACATCATTAGTAAACACATTAAAAAATCATGAAGTTGGTCATCATTTAAAGCACTCAGATTTAATGACACCCTATGATTAAATAAAGCACACTGGCAGCTGAATTTTACCACATTGTAATGCATGTTCATTGTTCAGGATGTGAGTGGCTTTTACTATTTTGAGATTATATTGAATTTTGTATATATATATAAAAGCGTTAAATTGGTGCCCATAAATTCCCTCTCCATTTAACAAATAGAGGTACTGTAAGCCGTTGCAGTATTATAGATTCAGAGGGTGAAATGTTATCAGGGTTGAGTGACTTGCCGCATTAAACCAGTAAATTTTATACATCCCCCCCGACCCACAAACCCCATCATTTTAAATGCCACACAACCATTCTGCAAAATATATGAAAATTAAAAGTTGCAGAGTTTTAGAATTAAACTGGGGTAGTTTCAAACAAATGGTATTTTTAATACCGTGCACGTCACTGAAATTTATCAGCCAAGAGTGTAACCTTTCTGCTGCATAACTTTCCTTGACAATGCTATCAGGAAATATGCAGTATATACACACACATTCTCCCACAATAGTTCCAATAGATGCTCATTAATGCGTTTGGAATTGTTTTATTCAGTTGTATCAGCCATCTGGAAACCTTTATGGTTAAGTACCAAATTCAGTACACACAATCTGCTAGCTATGCCGAAACAAGTAAGTGGGGAGATTGTCAATAACAATTAAATACTTGTACTAAGGACCAAGCCAGCCAACACTTGTGGGATTATATTATATGTAGTATACATGACATCGTATACAGTATACCGTCTAAATATATGTATTTATCCATACAGGTGTCAAAGTTACGGAAGTATTTCCTGAACAAATGAGCATTGAGGAGGCAGTGCTCATCTCCAACTGGTGGCCTTGAGGCAGTCGTGGAAATTCCACATTCACACGGTAGGTATAAAGTCTGTCCATATGACAACAATTGTTGATGGCCAACAGTGGCATTCGTTTTATTTATTCCATGAGGGTGATCGACCCCCAGTCAAGAAGTGAATTGCCAACTTTTCAGACAGCTTTGCCACAGCAACACCCGAGGCTAGGTCCTGCTATACCATGCACATGCTGCATACTGCATCCACATTCGGGCAGAATTGAGATCTCTGCCGAGATAACTTCAAAAACAAGATTCTCCAACCACAGTTACCACCTGCTGCCAAACACAAAATTCACCCTTGCAAAATGTACTATTCAGAAATGTGTGGCACCCTTCCAGTAATTAACCACCAGCCAATCACACAGACCTGGGCATTGTGCCAGTGGCATGCCGATGTCAGGGCCAAACCTGCACATGATTGGCCGTGGCTGCAACGCGATGCTTCGTGGGAGTTGTGTTTGTCACCTCCCATCTCACTGCAGCTACTACAAGGTGTCCCACAGGCGGGATCTTTGATGGTGCGGCGGGGCCACCACCCCAGAGCCTCCGCCAAGAGATTGCAGCGAGACGCGTTGGGGGGGGGGGCTTCAGGGCCTAGGGGAGTAGGGAGGCAAGCAGGTGCGTGCTGCTGCGTAGACAACTTGGAGCGTCGGTGTGTCTGTGAAGTGGACAGGTCATGCCAACGGGTGCACGAGCCACCGTCCCCGTCACCCACCGTCACTCCCTGGCACGAGGAGGAAGTGTCAAGAGGGCATCTGAAACTGTCGGGCTTGTAAACACTTGTCAGCACGCGCACACACACAGATCACCCTCGCAATGGGCCACACAACACTTTAACGTCAGATGTGAATCTCACATCTCAGTTTTGGTGGAAATTGTAATGGCCCTACGCTGTTAGTTTCTGCCAAATACTACCACAAGCAACCCTGTAGCAAGCTGCGAATTTACATTCATGAGGGTGATTGCAAACTGACTTGAGTGATGCAAATTTTAATGACGTTCTAGAGTGCGAGAACTTGGAATTCGACACAAAGAGTTCAGGTTTGTGTTGATAACTTATGGTTGATTGGCCTGTGTTCATTGAGCAAAGTCAGCCTAAAGTTCTCAATTGCTGCACGTCTCATGCTAAACACTAGAACATATAGAACCCCCATCATCTCTCATGTAGAGCAATGGCAACCGACAAAAAGTGAGGGCAGCCTGTTAATATCTCTTACTCTACTGCGTATGTATAAATATACTTACATTTTTTCATGATTTTTCCCGAATCTGGAAATAAAGAAAACTCTTCTACGCATGTTTTTTTTACATTCTGGTCAAAATGAATACAATGCAATTCCAAACTGTAAACAACTGCCATCTTCACAAGTACAGGTTTTTGAAGGACTCCTACTTGATAATAAAAAAGGCAATCAATCAAATCAGATGTTAAAGGATTACAGAGCATCATAGATCAAGATCTAGCTTCCCTGCAGTCTTTAAGGATGGCAATGTTGTATCCATAACCTTTAATTTGTCTCAAATTACTATCGTAAATATAGCATCTGAGGCTATCAGGACCAACTTTAGCACCCAAGCATATCATATAACAGCATAAATTACAGATATCTATCATGACCAGAGAGCAGTTGGCATTTGTAATGCATTAGCCCAGCTGCATGAGCACAGAATGCATATTGCCATTCTGACGGATTTAATACTCATTTCAAAGAACGGCAATTTATCATGCAAAAAATGCATAACAAATCGACATGGCAAAAATGAAGATGAATCTGCTGTGAATGTGACGACAACTGGAATGGTTTCAGATCCACAGAGTGAGCCGTTATTTAGCTTCTGTATTCACATTTGCTCTACCTATTTGATGTTGTTAGCTCGGTGATGTGGACAGAAAAATAATGCCTCTTTTGTTGAAATCCACAGAAAATATACAGTATATATTATGACTAATACAATTCAATTGTTCAAATGGCAGGAGTAACAGTGTGAAAAACACGTACTGTATGTGGTTTGCTAAATTAAGGTATCATGAGCATACCATACTCAGTCAAGGTAAGCCCATTGAATGACGTGGGCGAGGAAACTCCATCTTCTTTTTCTCTTGTCCAACCTATTTGGGCTTCCATAATAAAGGTGCTTTTTGGATTAGATCGCGTAAATATATAAATGTGTCGCTAAACCCGCCACCACCCGTCACAGACAATTAGTAAGGTTTGTCACGTCAACAGAATATGCCAATTCGTCACTAGTACAGCACACAGGTGTATTGGAGAGTCAAGCCACAGCATTTGCAATCTGAGTACGACGTTTCGCCAGTAATTACAACTAGCTTCATTAGGCGACAGCCAGATTGGTAGAGGCGTATATGTGATGACAACACTTTTGCCCTCTACTTGGGCGAAGTGGGGGGAGATTAATGAATCAACCTCTATTGATCTTGTACTTCTTGTCGATTTTGTATACTAAAATAATTACGCATTTATATATTTACGCGATCTAACCCAAAAAACCTGTATTATGGATGATATTGGTCGCGAAAGCCTACGTGTTAAACTATATTGTCTTTTCCCAATATTCTGCTTCTGGTCTTGGCATTGGAAAATCTTGAGTATTGCATTGTGGTGCTGCAGTGCATCTCAGGAGATGATACATGGTTTGCTTCTCATGAAAAAGCACATTGGTCGGTTGTGTAAAGGCCCCCCCCCCCCCTTAGATTTCACGAGAGATTTGCATCTGCCGAAACCCACTCTCAGTCTGTTTAGGCTCTGCCATGTGAACCATTTGGAATTGAAGCCAGATGCGAGCTGCTCCTCACTAGGGGTGATTCCTCGCGGGGCCCATGCAAGTCGCGGTAACGTACATAACGGCAATTATTGTCAGCCACGTTCTATAGGCTGCTGGATGAAGGCTTCTCAACGTCGTAGCCACTCCTCGGTCCCACGACGCCGCAATCCACCTTGCCTTCTGCAGAGCAGCTGATTTGAATTGCTCCGTCTCTGCGGTGGTCGTTATCATATTTTTGTACAGTCCCTCCCCTGGCTGCCACGCCACCACCAATCTCGTCCCTTCTCTTGTCCTGCCACTTACTTTCCTTAACAATCGAGAGGATGGCTCTATTTTATGTGAGAACGATCACCCCCCTCCCCCATCGCCCCCCCCCCCTCGGGACGCCGAAAATGGGTATACTTGAATATTTGTATTGTTGTTATTCTTAATGTGAGGCCCTATTAATACGCTTGATTGTTTGGGACCCCCCCCATCCCACTGTCCGAGTGTGGTCACGTTTCCACCAAAGGGCAATGAGCCTGAGTCTACTAACACTGGCATAGACTGGCAAGGTGAAGGAACAAGGTGCTCAGAATTACTGAGTGCAAACAAATATTTCCAATGAATTGAGTTAATTATGCTTCAATGAATATAGCATTACAACCCCCCAAAAAAACCTCAGAAGCTGAATTAACATATGTTATTTTAGATACAGAACTTTTAAGGAATTTGTAAAAAAAAAAATAGTATCCATGCACAATATAGCTAGGCCTGTATTAGATTTGCCTCATGTAGCACTTGAAAGCTTACATGACAAAACTTGCTTTTGGGTATTATATTGGGCTTACACGGCACTGGTAATAATGAAAAGTGAAGGCTTTCTCTTGGCCCTGACAATTGTATATTGGCAAGGCAGTAGAAACCAAGATAAACTCAATTTACTGAAATGGTGTTATAGCTTTTCCTTAATAAAATTTTTACAGAACAAGAATTCATATGATACATTTACTTTTAGACAAACGTGAACAAATTGCATATGAAGCACAAGACATCGCATAATACGCATTGCATAATACAACTAATGAGCGTAATGCATAGAATAGACGGACATATGGTTCATCACAATGTGAAAACATACACAAATGTAAAAAATACAATACACAAGCTTTATAATTTCCCACAAATGAAACGTTGCTGTAGCACTGGGGAATTGTGAGAGTTAAGCTTGGATAATGCCCATGCAGAGTTATTCCTTGCTTGAATCACCACCATCATTTTTCTGTTAAGGCCATTCTTGCGGAAGACGTCCCTCATGATTGCTACCATGACCCTAACAGACAATGCCTCAAGGCAGACGTTGAGAATTGTACAACTAAACACAGTTGGTTCCTCTGAGCAATGTGATCCAATACCAAAATCTCAAACAGTATTTTTGGGATTTTTACGCAATGTTTTATTTGGGCTGTGCTTAAGAAGACTTTGACTGACCATCCTAATAAAGTGGCACAAATTGTACAAGGCATAACTGCACACGTATGCGCTTTTATGAAATATGGAGGAAATATAACAAGTAATCACGTCCTATATATTACATATAATCACGCACTGGTGCATTACGATGATAAGGTCACTTACATGCGCGGTCACAATAAAGTAATTATAATATTTCAGGGTGAATGAGGCAGACTGAAAATATATGCTTGGTTCAGTACATAAGGAGGGCACCTACTTAAAATATGCATCGTTTTTTCTCTTCCCTTTCTCTTACAGCCAAGAGAGAGAGAGAAAACATGAGCAGAAACAACATTTAGCATATTAGAAAAAGGAAAACAAAACCTCAGCACATGTACAATTTTCACATTACTAATTAGTGCTAGTTTGGAAATGACTTCCAATTAGCATTAATAATGCACTCCAAAATAACAAACAACCCTGTTGTCTGTCAGCCTCAGTGATTTATGTTATACAGTAGATGCACAGGGAATATTCTTGCCGAGACCCGGGTTGACTAGGAGGCACAGAGTCCTTTTTTGGTGTTTATTGTGATCAAGCTGGAGGCGCGGCGGCAATGTTACCATCCTTGCTCTCAGTCTCCTGTGTAGCGCAGGATAATAGGCGGCTGCGTTTTTCAAACGCTTGTGCGAGTGCGCCACGACTTTATTTCCCTGGTGTGACGGCACACCAAGGCAGCACGCGTCGATTTTCTCCGTGCGTAGATTTAACTGGGAAAGAGATGGCGGAGACAAATCGTGGATATCTCCTCGCAGCGGAGGGTACGACGTGGGCACGGCGTGGGCATGAGCCGACATTGAATGTGCCATCCAATGGGGTGAATGTTGGACGGCAACGGCCGCCAATGAGACACCCATGCACACGTGAGTGTGCGTCGAGGAAAGCGAGGCAAGACTGATAACACCGCTTCAACGCCCGTGCCGAGTCGTGCACAGCGCTGCATTACACGTACACAACTTCACAGTATATATGTATATGCTGTTGCGCAATGGTCAGAATATTAAGATTGCAACCCAGATGTCGTCGGTTCGATCGCCGGCGGGCATGGCAGTTGGAAGGATGGAGAAAGTTTCTGAAACAAACCCTCGCCGCTTTGGTACAGCCAGCAGTTTAAATGGGTGCTCCGCAGTTGGTCGATGGGCAGGCCGTGTGTGGATGGGGTAAAGTGTACGTACTTCCACAGGACATCTGGCCAGTATGTGAAAAGTAGGCCAAATATTTTCTGGAGGGGTTCTACATAGTTCTGGCTTGTGAAGGCCCTTCCGCCAGCAGTGGCGTGAGCAAGACATTGGCAGGGCTGCACCTCTATATGCACTGTCCATCAGGAGCATTGGATCCGTGTGTTAGTTTCAATGGCGAGATCTTGCCACAGGGACCGGATGTGAAAATATTTTGCATCTTGTGCGAATGTGTCATTGCCAGATAATTTTACCAAATGGTGCGAGGAAAACAGCAAAGGGATATTTGCCTTCGCCAACTCAGCTGCAGGAGCTGGCTATGACCTATGTCCCAATTGTGGTCTCCGCTGGGTCTCCAGTTGATACTTTTTTATACTTAACAATCTGTGAAATGGCATACTAAGGATCCGGGTGCATATTGTGATGCTCCTTCCCAACATATGGATCAAAAGCTAGGTAGTGCACAGGGAAGCAAGGAGAGGTGCATTCTTGGAATTGCACCAAGGTGGAAAGAGGAACACGTGCGTTTGAGACCATGGGCAAGCTAGAGACATCTTATTGACTGATATGTAGGCCGAGCAGAAGACGCTCCTTGGTTGTTTTCAGCTGTAGCAGCCGGTGTCTGCGAAGCAATTAGGGGCTTAAATATTCAATGCAACAAATGTAGGGACCTAGCTTCAATTTCCCCGTGGGTCACAACCGCGGGGTAGAAATTGTGGCGCTTAAGACCCAGGGATGAAGAAGTGGAGGGGAGGGGGTCCTTCTGCAGAACCTCCCGGGAGAAGGGGTTGATGATTTTAGCAAATGGAAGTGCCGGCAAGACGAACGTCATGTAAAATTGAAAGGTCAGAGGCACAGTGCGACAGATACGGTACAGCCCAGGGATGCCTGAGCAGAACAAAAGTGCAGTCATTCAATCACAGAAGGAGCCCGTGTAATATACTTCACAATTCCCCTTCCGTCTGCTGCTCAAAACACGCTGATGGAGTTTTTTCTGTTCCTTTGTCGGACAAGTTTTTAACTTTTTCTCTCCATTTGACATCTATACACACCATATGATATGATTAGTGCGCCTGTGTGCATGTGTTTGTTAAGATACTAATGGACAAATGCATCTAAGCTCACCATCATAATAACAATAATTAACTTATGACGTACACAATATTCACTCACTCGTGAAGGGAGAGAATGATTCAGAATCGTGAGGAAGCACAGGAAACAAGGAAGGCAGCCAAGTAATAGCCAGCACCAACAATTGCCCAAGCTTTGCATTGATATATTTAGGTGTTATCGGACCAATTAATGAGTGTTTATATTTGGAAGAAAACAGGAGCACCCAGAAAAAAAGAATGCGTGCAATTAGGAAACACACTATCCATATGGGGGTTAATAAAATGATTATCACTTGGTAGGAAATCAGCAAGAGTGTTGCAATGGAGCGACTGGTCCTCACCATCAAAGGAGTGTGGAATTTCCACCACCGACTCTGGTGCCAGCATCAGAGACGTGTAATTCCCCATACTCGTTCGAGCAGATAAACTGACATCAATGGCTGGGTGGGTTCTTATTTGCGGCTCAGTTCTGGCTTGGCCTCTTACTTGACTCACTTCAGGCTTGAGCTGCTCAGTTGCTTTCAAAGACGCATGCGTGACTCAGCCGTAGCTTGGCTCAGGCTCTGCTCGTGGAAACCCTGAGCATGGCAGGGACCCTGCTCACAGTCGGCTCGAGATAAGTGTGGTTTTGAGCTGGCTCACCTTGAGCCGGAGCCAAGCTTGAGCTGAGTCGTGACTAAGAATACGGGACTACCTCTAAATTGTAAACATCTGTCAATGGACTATAGGATAACTTATATTATTCACGACTCTTTCTATCCATGGAAGCTTGTAGGGTCTGAAAAAAGCCTATTCACCATGGACCCTATTCTTCCCATTATCTACGATATACTCCTGGATACAAGGAGTCATGTGGGAAAATTATCCTATTATCCGTGATTTTTTTTTACCTTGCGGATAAGGGGAGTCAAATCAGAGATGAGCCATCCGATTACAGGATCTAATACATCGGTCCCCCATATCACAGCGATATGAGAAATTATATTGTATACATTTACTCTGAGTGCTGTGCATGACCATATCTTGTGGAATGGAACATACGTGAAGTATTGAAAGGAAAGTGTTTTTCAAGATCTAGCTTCCCTGCTGAACCACTTTCATTCTAATAAAAAAACAAATAGCATTGAATGAAAGCCACCAACGTAGATTTGAAATTCAATTTGATATAAATAATTTTCAAAGAGTTGCATATACTGCATGCATAAATGCACTGATAAAATAAGCATGTTGAATGTAAGTAATGTATGTACGTAAAACAAGTAAAAAATAAATATCCATCATCATCATGATGATGCTGAATACAGTAGTGTCACAGTAGTGCAGTAATTAAAGGACTGTGCTATGGACCCAGTGACCTGAGTTCGACTCGCATGCATGGCTCACATCCATGGCGAATGATGTATGTGCAGTGACATAGCGCTGACTGTTGTACTGCAGCTGCAACTGCAGGTACAAACTTAGCGCACACACTGTTGAGCATATACACGGTGTGTGTGTGCCACCAGGGCGGAGGAACTGGGACAAGGGTCACCGTAGACCTCGTTGAGAGGCCCCTGGAACCCCCTGGTGGGTTCGAGAAGTGAAGCGCAGCTAGGGCGGAGCCAAGCTACGCTGTGGGGAATATAATCAGTGGAGAGCGAGCGCTCCGGCCTGCTGGTTCTGGGAGTGGACTCATGTTGTCGTCGTCACTGCCTTCGACACTGCCAGCTTCGCCTGGGCATTGCGCGGCCGGACAAGTAGTTGGCTGTCTCGGTTGACACCGTCGGTGCAACGCGGACAGGGTGGTGTCTGGGCCGGGTCTTACGGCAGCGTGGTCGTGAGAGAGGGGGCCGGAGTTGGCGGTGTGAACACAATAAATGGGAAGGACGGTACCTCCTGCCACTACCTCGTCTCCGACTGAGTGTGTGCGCGACACACGCCACCCGCACACACGCACACACGCCTCGAGGAGAAGGAACAAGAGACCTACGACACTACATATGTACCAGTCCTTCATCACCTGACCACAATCCGTACTGACCAAACAGCCCCTATGACGACACAGCAGGGGGAGGCCTTCATCAATGGAGTGACAAATGGCTGTACATTATTGTGATGATTATTACTTTTAGAAGCACCTCATCGAAAGGAAACGAAAAAAGAACGATTTTTTATTTGTATTTTACCAGGTTAGGCCCACTGAGCTATAAAGCATTTTTTTCAGACGCAACCTGGCCACACATGATAGCTCAACAAAGTGGCTTGTCATGTGGATATTTATAGCAGCCAAATACTGCACTCTAAACATATGTTTCTAAACGTGGAGGGAAAAGCCAGAGGACCTGGAGACAAATCTACACGACCACAGGGAGAACATACACACCCCAAATATACAGGTGTCAGGGTCGGGATCAAACCCACAACCTCTTCCATACCAGGCGAGGGAGTTAACATCTTGCCACCATCCTGTGATCTATCCTCATAGGGCAGACAACTATCATGAATGGCAATCTAGTTTCATTCTGTGTACCACATTTTTGTCATGCTGTCTCAATGGGTTGCCTTGGATTTCAATATAACCCGTGATGCATCGCCTGTCCTACCTTCACTGTCACAGAAGCCTTTCATTAGTTAATCGGACACCAGCTCGAGGAATTCTCGGCTCAGCCTAAATCCAACGTGGCACCTGCGAATATCGTGCAGTACTCAGAAATAATAACCGCAATTTCGGTGAATTTAAATTAGTGCTTTCCTGGAGGTCGACCAAGATTTCGAGAGCGCATGCCAACGAGATGTTATGTCGGCGAGATGAACATAAACCCCTTTTTCAGTTTCACAGTCTGCCCCTGCCAAGCATAGCCAGAGGCTTTACAGTGAGTGGGTCAAGGTAGCCAGGTGGCTTTGGCAGTCAATACACTGAGCTGGCACCTCGAAGACGCAGGGTTCCAATCAGCACATTCTATAGAGCCTCTTTGATGAGTTTTCGGGTTACCCGGTACAACCCAAAAACGCATCTAGGAGCTACACAGCACAACGTCGAAAACCTATGTAAGTAGAACAAGATTGTCTCAGTGTCGTGTGACGAACTCTTCCAAAGCCATTTTCCATCAATGCACTTCTCACTTGGAGAGTTATGAATGCATTTTTTTCGTTTCATCTCAAGATGGCATCATACTGACAGCACAATTGGAAAATTATTGGTGATGTTTTTGTTGTAAGTTATTGCAGCAGTATGAAAAGACAGTGTTCTGAATCCATGTGGTAAGTGCACCAGAAAAGAAGACCTATATTCAGCATAAAACATGCCTTATCGATTCCGTGTTCTCTCGCACTTTTGGGATTGCAGTTGATTTAGCTGGGTCACACTGTATTCCATGGGTCAGAACAGAAAGTGCTACCACCTGAGGTTACACACCACCGTTTTCTCTGGATTACAAGATGCCCCAAAAGTGTGCCCGTGTCAATAAAGTTGTACAAAATCTGGTCACACAAACACATAATGTATTTTAAGATACACCCCCAACATGTTCTTCAAAATAATCCGAAGAAAAGTGTGTTCTAAATAAAATGGCAATCCCACGTAAGGTGGTACTGAGAAATTAAATATCTAGTCTTGGCCAATAGACAAGTGGAAGGTTGCAAGTTCAAATCCTAGTCAGGGGCAACTGAACTCATCATTCCTCTGTGGTAATTAATATCAGTACCAAGAGTAGCTACATAGAGAAAATTGCCACTTGTTACAGCAACGTGTAATTCAGATAAGTGGCTCAGAGCCATCAGCTGAGATGAATGCTGCCAATTGCTCTTAGACGTTTACTCTTTCAATGTGGCCCAGCTCATCGACTGCAATAATTACTCTTGGAGCTCACATACAAAACAGCCCTCTATAAACACTGCAAATCCTCATAGATTAAAAATGTGAAGGCTTATTAAAGCATCTACAATCCACTCTAGAAAAGGAAAATATTACCAGCATTTCATTACTGCATATAAGAGTTTACTGTACGTTGAAAGTTGCAAATATGTTGACTTAAAGCTTTCGTGGCTGCAGGAATTCATATTATTTGGGTCTTTAAAAAAATAACAAAAAACTACCACGTTTCGATCGCAACACAAGCAGTCATCATCAGGAACGACCACTTGTGTTGCGATTGAAACTTAGTTTTTGGTTATTTTGTTATTTTCTTTGAACCTATCTACGTGACTTTACCGAAAGACCCAAAGAATATTATTTGCAAATATGTCTAAACTTTTAAATAATAACATACAATGCTTAAAGGGTACAGAAAATGTAATGTGATAGGTTATTTTTCTTGTCATTTAGTGTTCATGTTTAGACTATCAATTACTATGTTAATAGGCCATCTCATAATTACCACATAAATCATGGACTGCAACAAAACAGGCAGCGTACAGCAAACTTGTACACACAGTACCACAACTTTCCACATACTAGAGAGTGCATGGATTTTATCTGTCTGAATGCACATATGGACAGTATAATAATGTTAAACAGTTCGAAATTAACGCTTGGATGAATATATTTAAACATGAGAAGCTTCAAAGGTACGTTAAATAACTTGTAATAATGATGACATGTAGTCAGTGGTACTCGTGACACTTCATGGTTGTTGATTTACAAGTTAGTAAATTGCAACATTTACCCAAAACCCATCTAAGTTTTGTTAGATGGGTTTTGGGTATCATGACCAGCATATAATATTTACCACATTAGTGGTTTGTGATATGAACTGGCATACATAATAGACTGGCATGGAGACTATTACTTTACAATATTACCAATTTAGTATATTTACGGTATTTATCTTTGTGCTTTATTTAAATGTTAGTGCAATACTCAATGACAAAAATATTGCTCAGTCTGCAACAGGGGTTCACTGCACACAACCTAGCCCTTAATCCGAAAAAGTCAGTGGCCATCATGTTAGGTACCAAGCAACGTCTCAACTCATCAGCACTCCCAACACACATACACATCTTTGGTCACAGCATCAGGTTCACAGATCACTTCAGCTACCTCGGTGTCATCCTAGATTCAACTTTATCCTTCGACTGTCAAACCAATCATATCATCGTTCATGTAACTTTCACCTGAAGGCTCTCAGACACCTACGTACTCTCACCTCCACTGAAATTGCCAACATATTGGCATGTTGCATAGTTGGGTCTCGCCTTGACTATTGCAACTCCGTCCTAGTCTGGACCTCCACTGGCAATCTAAAAAAACTTCAAAAACTACAAAACAACCTGGCACACGTCGTCATTCGCCACACTCATCCCCGTCTCACCTCACTTGCCTATCTCCGTGCCCTCAACTGGCTACCCATCGCCAGCAGGGTCATATACAAGATCGCCTGCCTCTGCCACCATGCCTTCACATCTGCCTGCCCGCCGTACCTTTCTTTATTATTGACGACTTGCCGCTCTGCACATGGCAGATGCCTGCGCAGCGCGACTCACGACCTCCTCTTGATACCAAGATCTAGGATGGGCATGTATATGCGCCGCTTCTCGGTGGCAGCCCCAACAGTCTGGAACGCTATCCCTCTGCACATTCGCAGCATCACCTCAATCGCCTCCTTCAAGAGACACTTAAAAACTCACCTCTATAACCATGCTTTCGAGCGACTCTGAGCTTGGCTCCGCGCCTCTGAGTTGTGGCCGTTACGTCCGCAAATTTGCGCGTGTTACAAATTGCATTATTATTATTACTTGCAATGATTATATAGGGTGAACGCTTTATAGTTGCGAGAAGACATTACTGTTGTAGAATGGAAAATTATAACTTATACTTATGCAAGGCCAATCCCTCATAACCCCTAAATGTCCTGAAGGCATACCTAATTTGATGCAGCCACTTATTACGAATCTTAAAAGGCATACAAACTCATTGCAACATTTATATTTTGTGAATTTGCTGCAATTCACTTCATTTAGAATGCAACGGTGCCCTTTTAAAGTTGCATCTAAAATCATTCCAAATGCCACCCAATTTCTCATAGCACCCATGTAAAAACTCACTATAATTGCTCAGACGTCTTTCGCACCTGACTTTTATTGCCCAAGGACATGTGAAGCAATGTGTCCCGCAGTTTACTGGCAACACGGCTTGAAAGAAAAAAAAGTGAACTCTTCTCGCTGATGCCTGAAAATGACACCTTGCACATGAATATAATTGCCATTATAAAAAAAGAAAGGACAGACTTCAAGAAACCAATGCTCACCATTGGAACCTCCTTAGCCAGTAGCAAAATATGATCATTGTTTTTTTACCCTTTTATCTGGCAACAAAACTGACACCTTTTTTACAAGGAGTCATGTTTGCATTTGCCACAATATCTGCGGTCGGAATGCAAAAAAAAACACAACTCTGAGAATGTTTGCACTGTTCTTGAAATTGATTGGTCCACACCCGAGATAATTGTATTTTATTATGTTTTATTTTCATTATTTTATTATTTCCCTTCTACGTGACTTTACCGAAAGAACCAATAAGATTATCAGAGTTGCATTTTTTGTTTGCATTCCGACCGCAGGTATTGTGGTCAATGCAAACATGACTCCTTGTAAAAAAGGTGTCAGTTTTGTTGCCAGATTGAAGGGTAAAAAAACAATTATCAAACTAATGTTCGTCTACAGTGTCAGGCTGGAAGCCAGTTGTCCGTAAGTGCACAGACCACATATCGAGCCAAAGTGACATTGGCAGAATTCTTGAACCTTATTTATATTACTCATTTTAGATGCCTCTAAAATTGCCTTTGAGACATAGTAACACGATCCAAATATGATGCATAAATGGCCCTTAGATCTAGCAAAAACTAAATGCCAGGTGTGTAGCCTCAAAGCGAAATAGTTATGGTTTTGGTCTTCAAAAAATATATCTAGACAACAATACACTCTACACACAGATCCCCGATGTAACAATGCAGCCAATTAGGACAGTGCTTTTAGGGAACATCTGAAAAGGCAAAAGGAGGTAGTGAAGCTCACACCAAATTAAGCTGCCATTGTTTCCCTGATCCTGATATTGACACACTAACCCCACTACTTAATTTAGGCTGCGGCTAAGAAAGGTAATAATAATGTTCAAGATTTGTTTTTGATAGAGCGACCTTTACCGTGGTGCGTCAGAGTGCTTTACAAACGATTAACACCTTGCATCTCAAACATGTGAAGCTCCCCCCCCCACACCGTGGCTGCTGTCTCTGTGCTGCACAAGGCGACTATCATGCAACTGGGCATTCGTATTCCAGTAGGGGGACACTGATTGCCACGTGCAATCACAATTGAATAAAGTGCTGGTGGAAAGTCATAATGATCCCTTGTCAGGATTGTTTTAACGTCAGCAGTTGCGGACGCAAAGTGTACGACGCATATATCACAGTCAATACACGCAAAATAATAACCGGTGCGGACTGTCGGATTTCAACTGTTAATCTTTTCAATGAGTGGAAAACGCGCTTCCGCTGGGCCTCATCACTGCCCCAGACTACCTAGGGGCGGCCGGGGCACACTAACCACTACATCACCAATGTGACATAAAAGTGTGGTAAAGGAATAATGAGAGTATGGGGGCTGCAAAGGCACACAAAAGGAGGTAATGTGGCCAGCAGATATACCTAGTTGCCTTCCGCTACCCAGAGCCAAGGTTTACACTCAACATTGGGTACACTCTCAAGGCTGATACAAACTGGCAGTCCCATAATCGGATAAGATTATTGAAAATTTAAGATTACCACTTGCCACTCATGTTACCCAGGTGTTATGAAGAGTGCAATAGCACAATATAGGTGGAGGAGACACACGAATTGAGAACGTTAATTCGAAAACTTCACGCACATATGACCTTGTACTTCTTCACATTTAACCAATTATGTCAGTCTTAAGTATGGCAGGCCATTATCACACAAGACTGATGCGTAAAATATTCGAGGCTAATCATTTTCAAAGTTCACATCTCCGCTATGTAACATGCGTGATGCACGCACACTAAAACACCAAGGCTGGCTCATTCGGATAATGGTATTAAGTTTTTTTTTTCTTAAAAGAAATGGTGCTGCCTCAAGTCAGGTAGACCAATCGCTTTAATCGGTTTATACAAAGCATATTAGCTTTTCTTTTTAGCAATACTGAATAGACTAAGTAGAACTCTGTTCCATTGGTTATACTACATAGACGTCAGTACTATGTGCAAATTAATTGCTTTCCTTAGAGAAACAAAGTTCTCTATTGCAATTTCCCAAAAAGCATGCATGCCAGGAGCAAACATCTTCATGTAATATATATGTAAAACAAAATGTTTGCCTAAGATAGAATTACTGAGTCGCAAAGCTATTTTTTATCAGCGGGATCCTGCTCATCATATGCAAGTCATTATAATGTCTACCTGCTTACACAGGCATTGGGGCAATGTGAAGATAATGCAACGCAATTCCACATTCTTATTGAGGTGCCAGTATTTTACATAGAGTGAACACTGCTGATTTTTCACGAAGTGTTACTCACTTCATTGGTAGCAGAGAAATACTGAGTTGGGTTGACCCCCGATAGGGGTGCTTGCGCTGGCAACAGTTTGCTTACGATTCTTACACTCCAGGCGCACAGCCACCTGGCCAGATCGCTGAGATGTTTGGCCAACAATTAATTGACTAGGTTTACATACAGGGGAATACAATCACAGTGCCTGGAGGGAACACGCTCATATCATTGTTGTTATTTACAAAAAATATAATGGCTAACCGAAAACAGGTGGTGGCTCAGAAACCCTCCTCATGATTTACATGGGGAGGTTTACATCCAGCAGTGGATTGATGACAAATGTATGTTTTTTTGCTGCGGAAAAATCCGCACAACTAAATCAACAGCCTACTTGCTATACTGTATCAATCACACAGATGCATCCTCCCTGCTGCTCCGCATGTGGCCCTCTCACGAACAGATGAAACATCAGGAGGAGCAAAGGTGCGTTCTGCTCTCTCTTTCCATCACCGCCTTGTGTGTTTTGTCCTCCAAGTATCGTGTTTTTACTCGACCAAAAGAGTTTAGAAGGTGGCCGAGCTAGGAGGGGGGCTCAGCCCCCTCTAACTCCCCCACCTCCCCAATCCTACTGGGCTGGGTATGATCTCTGCGTGAACCGCCAAACTCTGGCTCAAGAGCATACGTACCAATCTATACATACCAGTGAAAAAGCAAGTCACAGTCATTTCCTCGTTAAATGAGCATTGACGCGGTGCTCACCTCCTGTTTACAGCCCTCAGGCAATGGCCGCAGAAATTCTACATTTCTATGGCGGGGGTGAATATATCCGTGAGACGACGTCTGTGGTATCCATTGAATTGACCCCAGAGAGATTATGGACCTAGTGAATCCTCAAACAGGACTTGAACTCGCAACTTTCCAATTGCTAGCTGCTCGCTTTACAGCCGAGCCAATGGAAAAATATATATATAATTAGATCGAGCTTTGCAGACAAAGAACTGGAATGAAAGAGGCGTGTGGATGGTTAACACATGCATTGTGCAACGTGTAATTTTATGCACGTGCAATTGGACGCATAAGTGTCCATTTTGTCTAGAGTGCACAGTGTACTTTCCAGAGTTAGCAACCGTCCTTCCCTGTGTTGTGCAAACTTCCAGCCAGATTTGATCAAACAGTCTACCTACAAATAAAAAACCCAAGGGATCTTTTATTTGCACAAAAGCTGCACATACAATGAAACGACGCTTGTGGTTCATAATGTGCATTGCTATACGTGGGTAGAGATGGTCTTGTAGATTTAGTGACACAAATTGCATCGTCGCCTGTTGCTCTGCCTCCATAGACATGTGCTTGAATGTACAGGATTGTCCAGATATTGGGACCCCAATTAATTTATACCCGACATGTATTTTATTTTGCATATTAATGAAAGTTTTAAATAAACCTTATACATTTCAATGGGGGGGGTCACAAGACATCTGAAACAGGGTGCTTCAAAAAAATGTTAACACTTCAGAGAATGCGCAACAAATGCCACGCGAAATGTGCCTCTGGGCTCTGGAGAACACCTGGAAAAGATTCCAGGCACGTGTTGACAATGATGGCGAACAACATACATTTGTTATCGTGGTACAGTGTATTATCCGTTCTTTTCCATTAAAAACGATAGTTCCATATAAGTGTTAAATTCGTTAAGCACCCTGTATAATGTTGTTGTGTTATATATGTCTCTCAAAAGCTAAGCAGGCTTTTTTGCCTAGACGGCGCTTGCATGAACGACCACCACGCATGATAATAACGGGTGTTGTAGGCTGCTGCAGAGCTACAATATGATCAGAGGGCAGTGCATAAATGCAATTATTATCATGTGCTTCTGTGCTCCAACATCTATGCTCCATGCCTTCACCAACCTACACTGACCAGCCTAATGACCCCCATGACCCACGTCCTTATCCAGCAGTAGATCGACAAACAGGCTTCGAAATGCATATTCACTCATCTCTGTATATGGTCTATTTCAATACATGTGTTTTTTTAAAATCATAATTACATTATTTGTTTATTATTTTAAAGATTGCATGCAGAAAGAAAATAAATACATACGAGAAGGATTAAGGTTAGCACTTCTTTCACACTCTACGTATCCAACCGTGCTAATCGGAGATGCTGATGAGCCATTATAGCAACGAATGGAAATTAATTACAGGGAATGATATGAGATCATCAGGAGAGCTCAAGTGGGGCTCAAAATGATTGACAGCAAAAACAAAAGTAATGCATGAGCATTTGACAAAAAAATCGAATATATCGGACAGAGAAACACAACTGGAATGCATCAACTGGACTACAGCAGCCACTGAAGAGGAACTGGGGTCAAAGATGATGAAAGAGAGGTGGATGAGAGTAGCTTGAATTTCTTTCGGTAAACCAAACTTATCAATGTAAAGCAGCATACCAATGAGGCCACAGAAGAAATATTTCAAGCAGTACTTGCTATGACACGTGGATCCGAAACGTGGACATTGCCATTGAAAAATGCGACATAAGCTGAGACGTGTGAAGATAGGCACGTGCTTGCAATTATTCCGAGAGAGCAAGAGGAACAAATAGATCAGGAAACGTAAGCAAGTTAGGAGGCATCGCGCTGACAGTCAAAACGTTCAGTAGGGATTGGCCACGGCACGCTACAAGAAGGGATGATGTCTGGTCGCCGAGACTCTCGTCGGGGTAGCAGGCAAGAGAGAACATCCATCGCCTCGTGTGCAGGAGCAAGAGGAGTCGTTGTATTTTAGTACCACGAGGGATGGCAACAATATGAGGCATTCATCCAGCAGTCGATAGACCGTGGCTTATGACTCTTAGTTTGTTTTTCATTAATCATACTTCAGACAAATATTTTCGTTTGAAAAAATATAATAGTCCCCTGCCTTTAGTATATGTATGCCACGCTATAGAGACATTATGCACATATATTGTTTATGCTGAAGAAACCATCGCTATATTTATTTAATGTACATACACAAATTTACAATAAATCTCTAAAGCATTTTCCAATGCTTACACAACTTAACACCTTGAATGTAAAATAATACAATAGCAGAAAAATGCATTTGATTCATCAAATGGGGGCATATTTTTCAAGAACAAAAGAAAAACTATTTCATTTTCATTTCAATGTAAAACAAATTTCGTCACATTTGTTATCACACTGTGAATAGGGCACGTTTAATCTATTACACGAGCTTTATACCCAGACATTTTGCTTTGTGCACCTATATAATGTAACTAACGATTTAAAATTTAATTTTGTTGCCCAGCTTCAGAAGCTTTCATCATTTTTTCGTCTAACTTTTGTCATGGAAATTCAATACAAATAACGTGGATACATTCTGAATCGTCACATTTGAGAGTAGTTCATGGTTACAGATTTACGATTCCATTGGATTTTTGTAGTTTTTCATTTTTATTCAAACATACATTTAACATATTACCACATGACAAATATGAATAGCAGTCATTAACTTGAGACTGCATGTTTAATGCAAAGCATATATATACTTGGCCATTTGCAACATCACCATCAACCATGATAAATCCACTGCTGGATGAAAGCCTCCTAAAGTCACTACCATCTATTATGGACCAATGATGTAACAATCCACTGAGCATCTACACGTGAGTCAATCTTTGTAAATCCATGGGCGTCACGGTAATTCCCTCGCCTGGTATGCAGGAAGCTATGGTTTCGATCCGGACCCTGACGCCTGTATATTCGGAGTTTGCTTGTTCTCCCCATGGTTGTGTGGATTTTTCTCCGGGTTCTCCGGTTTCCCCCTCCACATTAATAAACATGCATTTAGAGTATTTGGCTCTGATAGGTTTACACATATTAAGCCACTTTGTTGCGCTGCCATTTGTGGCCAGGTTGCTTCGGGAAAAGAGCTATGTAGCTCAGTAGGCCTTACCTGGTAAAATTAAAAAGACATGGTTTAATTTATATCCTGCATGTACCAATTATACACAATAGATCATTAAACTATGTGTTGCTTAGCATTCGAAAGGACCTCTCGCGAGGAGATAGAGCGACAAATTATGCTCATGTGCAGGTACTGGCTGGATTGTTACATTGCAAGATTGTGAGAGGTGGAAGTGGTTTGGGGAGGCCTTCATCGAGCAGTGGATGAATCATGGCTGACAATGATATGTGATGGCTAACAAACATATTGCAGATGCATTCAAATAAACTGCCCATGATGATGGACTGACATTACATGATAACTTAGGTAACATTGTCATGGCAATGCTTTATAATCTCTCTCTTAAAAGGTGAAGGTAAGCCAATGGGAAGACATTAACTGGCTCAGGTCCCAGCTTTCAAACATTCCCCTCCCCGGGGGAAACCTAACCAGCGGCATAAATAAAATGCATTCTCAATCCTGATTGACATTACATTTCGGAACCATTTCGCATAAGCAGTTTCCAAAACCATCCTTACTTGTGGATTAAAAATGAAGGCTGTGTTGTGCAACACAGTACAAATGAAACGATATATTAAAACATCCCCTTGAAGACAACTGGATGTGCAAAGATAGGAATTCATGCGGGTCACGGCATTCAGAAGTTGGTGTCTAAGCGCTAAGCGCACAATTTCAAGTAAAATGGAAAACGCAACCTTGTTACGCCACCTGCACCCTTTGTTGTGATGAAGATTCCCCTTAAGATTGCCGTCACCATGTTTAGATGAGGTGCGAGTGCACAATAATTATCTGACAACGGGCACACAAATACTTTTTTCCAGCCTTTACACCGCAACACCCATCATTGCCCTCTGGGCTATTGCGCACGTTGTCTGTGTACGTGTTGATTTTGTTGTCTTTGAGCAACGCAAAGTGCAAAACAAATCCACACTTTACGTTTTAAGTTCCACAGTGAATGATTAAATGGGTGTATTGTTACTGTACGCACATTTGTTTCCAGCATGCCAAGGATCTTAATAGCGCAACAATATAATGTAGGCATCATCTTCGGTGGCTTTCATTCGAAAACGGAATTATAATGATCACTGTCTGGACTCATATACCATAACATTTACTTTTTCTCATTTTACCTCAGATCAAGCACAGCTTTTACTTCTGGTTTAATGTTACATAAATTCTACCGGACAACAATGCACCTGAGATACATGCAGCCAAATTGAACTAAATTCACTGGATAACAACTATTATGCGACATCAGATTTGTTTTAAGTTTACAACCATAAAGGTATCAACCTGCCATTTTTGTTCATCATTTAGACCATGGTTCACCTTCAGCAACTGCCCTATGGATATCTACAACTCTGGCTCTCCAAAGAATATCTTCCACCGTCTAGTGAACTTATATGGATTTATTATGATGCTCAAATCTATATTTTTTGTGCAAAACTTTTCAGTTTACCCTTATTACATTCTTCACACTTCCATTTGTTGTTATAATGGTATTGTCAGCAGCAAATCCGAGATGTTTTTCTTTTTCATTTGTGTTTACATCTTTATTTCCCCATTCAAATCTTTGGAAATCTTTTCATGCCGTAGTGACTATCACTGGCAAACGCACATCTCCCTGTTTGAATTTATTAATACATCTTAGTGTTGCTTGTGCATCTTATAGGCTATTATACTATATGGATCAGAAACGTGGACATTGATAGACAATTGTGTAAAGAAGTATAATGAAGTGTATGATTGTAATTACACTAAGATACAGAAAAAGGGAACACGTGACATATGCACGTTGGAGAAATCATAATAATAACTGGATTTGGGCAGGAAATTGCTAAAGGGATGACAGCCAATGGTAAAAGACTAATGATGAAATGGCACCCAACGGTGTGAACTTAGTATAAATGCACCAAGGCAATGGAGCGATGCAATCAGCCCACATACAGAATGGCAGGTGTATTTTTACATCGTAGGACCATGAGAGACAGCAATGGAGTTTGGGGGCATTCATTCAGCATTGCATTGATCATGGCTGATGATGAAAAACGAAGTGTTCAGTGTCTCTCTTCATTGACGTAAGAATGACCATTATAAATGCATTGATTGGACAACTGTACCGTTAATTACTTTTGCAATCATAATTCTCATCAGTATTATTTTCTTGGTAACAAAACACATGGGTTGTTGATTTAATTGCTATATTAGTTAGAAAGAAAAGTACATACCATTGAGATGGATTTAAAAAAAAATCTAGTTATTCGTTCATGCCAAACGTCCTTGATTGATGCCTTTGCGATGTGAATATCATTGCATGCATCTGATGAACCCTGTAAATTTGATTTGAGCAAAAGTAATGAGTTTTAAGCAAATTTATTAGTTTCATGGTGATACTTGCACAGCTCCTCGTGCCATACAACGTGTTCTGTTTTCGTTTTAGTTTGAATGAGTTATAACATTTTTGTGTTAACCATGTGTTTGGCATGAACATATCTGATTTTCTGCCACGTGTGCCGAACCTTTAAAATATCCACATTAATAAACACATTTTTCGGCATATTCCCAAGTGTACTTTTCGTTACATGTCTTTAGGGGTTATTGATTGTTATGTTTCCATTGAGGGAAATGTAGAGTAATTATGCTTCCGGTAAATGTTCCATTGTCAGCAATTGCTTAAAGGAGAAATAGAACATTGTGCTCACTTTAACAATATACATTTTGAACTGTTGAGGCTTCCATTTTTTTTACTTATAATAATATCAATTTAAACACAACATTTGACGAACTATATTTGCACTGGTACGGGATGTACAAACACCAGCAACATGCATGAGCACTGCTCTGTAACAGAACGCGTTGTGCATATGCTATTAATTGGGACAATGGCTTTCAAAGCATCCACTGCTCAAACTTGTCTTAATCATTGTTGCGCATCTTTGCATTTATTTTGAGAGCGTTTGCAAATGATGCCCATGATGAACTATACATAATATTGACTCTGTGGAGAAAAAAAGATAATTTGACTCGAAAAAAAGAACAAATTCCCAGTGTGCCCTTTCTTTTTTAGTTAATGTGGTGTTTGAATTCAGAATCTCGCGTCCAAGGTCTGCTCTTAATTTAGAGTATCCCATCATCTAGCAAGAGGCCTTCCCATTGATCACCACCCTCTGCGTGTCTGCCCACTCCAATACCAGTCTCAGCAACCTGCGCTTCTCCCACCATACGATGAAGCAAAATCAAAATCTGCGGTGCCATTATGACTGTAACTGTTTCTATGTTAAAATTAGTATTTGCATCAATTTGTATACTCTAACGATATTCGATCACTTTATATTTTTCGATTTAAAGCTTTCGTGACTGCAGGGATTCATCTTCTTGGTTCTTTCGGTAAAGTCACGTAGAAGGGAAGTAATAAAATAATAAAAATAAAACATAATAAAATGAAATAATTCTCACGACGTTTCGGCTACAACGCAAGCAGCCGTCTTCAGGTGAAGAATGAGACACTACCAAGCTAGGAGCTTATATATAAACTGGGTTGGAGGTGGAAGAGCGCCTTAACAAAAAAGAATGTGCATATGAAGAGGAATTTAGCATATTCATGGAAAATGCGTAGGAGGTGGGCAGGGGGGGGTTTCAAAGGCATATTATGCCCATGCATTATGCAGGATCAACAGCACCAAGGGGGGTGCAGGGAGTAGCATTAACAAAGGAAAGGAATGTTATTGATATGTAGCTGCAGTTACTAAACAACCACGTAGAAAACTAAAGTATAAACTAAATAAAAAACTAAAGTATAAACTGCATAGCACCATCAGTATACTTACTATACTCTACAATAAGCTGAGTTACTAACAGCAAGTAATACATTATAATTCTACGTCGTAAAAATTATATAATATGCTTCCATCTAAACTTTATTCTCTTACATCACACGAGCATATACCGTACTATATACTGCCATAGATAAACCCAACATTAAATTATATACTGTATTACTATAAACCACCTTATACATTTCAACATAACACTATGTATTATTCTACCCACCCTAATGTGTATCGAAATGGTTTATTACGTCCTTCCAATGATTGCTAAGCCAGAATCCATTTTCTCGGTTAAAATTGTCTCTGTGTTTGTGTATGTGGATCGCCTCATGAACGAATCTCTCATGATAGCCAGATGGCTTGCAGAGAACCTCTGTCTTGGAGAAGTCAATGTCATGTGAGCCCACTGAGTTGTAACAGTGATCTGCCACGGCTGAGGTGTTTGTCCTACCGTGTTTCAGGTCAGCTTTATGTTCACGGATGCGGTCCGAGACATGTCGTTTGGTTTCCCCAATGTAACTGCTACCACAGAGGCAACTTAGTTTGTAGACACCAGGGTACTGTATGTCTGGAACCACATCTTTTACAGACGGTACCAGATCACGGATTTTATGTACTGTATTGAATCGGACCTGGATCTTGTGTTTAATCAGGATTTTGGAGATCTTTTTTGTGACCCCAGCAATGTAGGGTAAGGTGATGGTCTTGAAAGGCTCCTCAACAGGATCCTTCTTGATGGTTGGAGTGATGGCTTTGCGGATTGTGTAGTCGGAGTAACCATTAGCCTTAAGAGCTTGGCGTACGTGTTTGAGTTCACTGGAAATGTGTTCATGGTCGGAGATGCATTGGGCTCTATGATATAGAGTCTTGATGAGAGAATTCTTCTGGGATGGATGCTGGTGGGAATCCGGTTTTAGATAAGCATCCGTATGGGTGGTTTTCCTGTAGACAGAGTGGCTCATTGAACCATCAGGTCTCTTCCACCTCCAACCCAGTTTATATATAAGCTCCTAGCTTGGTAGTGTCTCATTCTTCGCCTGAAGACGGCTGCTTGCGTTGTAGCCGAAACGTCGTGAGAATTATTTCATTTTATTATGTTTTATTTTTATTATTTTATTACTTCCCTTCTACGTGACTTTACCGAAAGAACCAAGAAGACTTTATATTCTATTCAACATTGTAATTTTCAGCATATTCTGCCAACGGTTCTGTGAAAATATTTGTAGTTGAAATACAAATATTGCTTCTTAGGATGTAATTACCAATTTTCACCCTTTCAGTATGTGGATTAGTGATTTCTTTTGTCCGTGCGAATCTGGAGACAAAATATTCACTGCTTCATGTTATGATGTTCACGTGTTCAGTCTGAATTATTATTTTGTGTCACTACATTTCCATAAAAAAATAATTTTAAATTATTACCCAATACACATGTTCTAACACATATTAAACATTTTAAATAATGAAATGGTTATTAAAAAATGTCATTTATAACAAATTAAGTGTTATAATTGAGTTGAATTTATACGCGTTTTATATATATAAAGTCGATTAAAAAAACTGCAGGTATGATTTAACACATTATAAAAAATATATAATATTATTGTTTGACTGCATAAATAAAACTAAAGCCTCATTTAATCACTGAAGACACATAAAATGCTTGTTTCCTGCTTAATGAAACTTGTTTAATTTAAACACTGGACTAATCATGTATTTCCCCCATTTCTAGTGAATTAATTACTATATATCATTATTTTCCACGTTAATTTATATCCAGATATGGCTGGAGCAGTTTGCAATAAATTAAGATATCCACTTAAATGTACATTTATTATCAGGAAAACCATTAACTTAATTAATTACACATTTGAATCAAACATAATATATAGCCAAGTGATGCTGTTGCGAGAGTCAAGGCCGTAATTATAATATATATTGGGGGGGACATATTCAAATATGCTCAAAATGTCCCCCCCGATATATTGATATTAAAAATATTACAAAAAATTATAATTGCTATGCTATGACAGGCAACCACGCACCGCCGTCTGAAATAATCATGAGCAAATGTAATCATAATCATAACTAAACTTAACAAATTGCTATTATTACTACTACCGGTTCTAGTATTACGGTGTACTGCAGTTCTGCGAGTGGTTTGTCCAAGTGATGTTGCCGGACCCCATCAGAAGCCGTTGCTTGACCGCTGTGGGTAGATACAATCAATGTCAAACACTGTCCTGTCACTCCATTTAATTACTTTCAAATTTATAAAAAAAAAGTGGAAAACTAGAATGTAATATGAGTGTTACGTAGGCTATCTCACTGTCGAGTGGAAACAAACGTTTTTGGTGAAAACGGGCCGATTTGCGATTGCTAATCAATCAACCATTTGGAAAGTTACTTGGAAAGTTAATTAGCCACATATTCACCCAGCGACCAACAATGGCGCTCACGGGAGTATTCAACTAACATTAATGTCTTTATTACGTTATATTTCTCAGAAAGCCCACGTGAAGTCTGAGTAAAGTGTCAATCATTTATGTTGCGCTGCATGTGTAATATTTGTAGTTGTTTTCATTCATTGCATATTCGTATAGTATAGTGTATACTTTCTTATGAAAATAGCATTATTAGTGTTTCTTTGATTAAAGTGCAAGCAGTTTTATTACAGTCAGCTTTCATTCACAGTGAGTGTCATCATGAGCAAGAGGAAGGTTGGCAGATTTTCTTCTGGGCGGGACCCCCAGACCCCCTGGAAGATTTGGTATTCCCCAATGTTCACTCCATGGCTACGGCCTTGGCGAGAGTCCTTGACTCGCAATGGAATGTTTGCATTTAAATTTCACAGGAATACCGGCCATGCCTCTGATGCTGATATAGTAACTTCCACTTTCTGAGAAGTGCTCATCCTATGGGGATACTGGCCCCTGGAATTTGACGTTTCTACGACTCACTCAGAACTACACAATTGAGATTGATGCTGCCCAATGCTCTACTGAACATGGGGGCACTTTGAGCCCGATTCATGTTGAGTTGTTTTTACATTTTTTTACTAAAAATTGGGAATTAGCTGGAAACCATACATAAGCGATTTTGTACAACAGTTGTTTTGCCCAGTTTTCTGGGCTGACTCGGCAGAGCCACACTGTACAAAAAAGTCACGCAGCCAATCAGAAACCAGGGCAGTGGCAATGGGAATTCGGGCCGTCAGTGCAGATGTCAGCACGCTCACCCTGCTGATGGAGCCAGCCGACCAATCAGACACGATCCGTCACACACACATGTACCGTAATGTGCGTGTAACAGTTGCTTTGCATATTCTTTGGGTCTTTCGGTAAAGCCACGTAGAGATAACATTAATAAAAATATCACGACGTTTCGATCACAACGAAATCAATGATCATCAGGTGAAAAAATAGCGAGACTTCTGCTGAGGCACGATGTTGTAAAGGTTTGAGATGGGTGTAGCCCAAGGATCATAAGCGAAGTGGGCGGGGCTAGTGAAGACATCTGCATGTAAATGTAAGATCGGAGAAAGCTGGGCAACCTCCACGACGACGAAGCTGCAGAGGTGGCCCTTGTATTGTGAGAGATAGCATGTCAATGTAAGATCGTAGAACCACCGTCACAACATCAACGTAATATTTTTTGTCGTGCAAATTAGCGACCATGCCACCCTTTTCCAAAAAATAAGGTTTAGAGCACCAAAAACCTCCTCTGAGAGAAGAAGAAAAAAAGTTATGGAAGGGGCACAGAACACGCACGTGAGTTTGTGTGGAATGGGCCTCCATGCCCTTTTCACAGCAACTGCAGCACAACCCTTGCCAAAGGGCAAATTGATGCATTTTCGTACAATGGCAAAACACTTTCCGCAGTCGTGCAGAAACTGTTTGCGTCATTGGCTCCACCCTAACCCGACTAATTTTTTTCTCTTGTGACACCCAAAATAGCTACAATAATCGGTCCCTTTGAAATTATGTTCACAACATATTTAACCCTGTATACATGTATAGCTCCCTAGGGTATAACATTTATCACATTCATGCACTGCATTATATGGTATGACAGTGGGGTAGGAGAAGAGTGGTACTGAGGCAGATCAGGTGGAATGAATGTGAAAGGAGAGATGCAAGCCAACATCACACTCTTGCACAGGAGAGTCCAAAGGATATAACGATACCGGTCTGGCACTTCATGACAGGTGAGGGGAATTTGGTTGCGAAATGTACCAGAACAGCCTGCACCTGAGAATATCATCACAGCTGGGTTTAATGTAATATTTATGAGGTGAAATGTAATTCCCAATATGTATACACACATCCACAGTGTGTGTGTGTCCCTGGTTATATATATACTACATGTGTGTGATGCTCTATGTGCAAGGTGGCTCAGCAGTAGTGCAGACCGGTTCGCAATTGGAAAGTTGCGAGATCAAATCCTGGTTGGGTGTTGCTTTCACCCATCATCCCTCCAGGGTCAATAAAATACGTACCACTTTGAGGGGATGGCAATAGTGCTTATCCTATGTATAGACTTTCCCCCCACCATAGGAATGTGGACTTTCCACAACTCGCTCAAGAGTGTATATGGGAGATGAGCTTCGCCTCATTTGAGCAGCAAATCACTTTGATTGTTACGTCCAGAATGTGTGAACGTCGGGAGTAATGGCATAGTGCTCAGTGTATGCAATATTCTTATGACCTAGGATGAGTTCTTTGCAATCCATATAAACAATTTAATAGGATTCTCACTTCTACACCCCCAAGGTTACCTCAGCATGAATTAAGTACCCTGTATCATCATCAGCCTCAATCACTGATCCACTGCTGGATAAAGGCTTCCCCATGCTCTCACCACCACTTGTAGTCCTGCTATGCCTCAATCTCACTCTTGAGCACGTACTAATCTCTATGTTCCACCTGTCCTTTGGCTACCATTCCAACAGTCTCATACATCAGCTATCGTCCCTTGCAGCAATGTCTCTATGTCACTCTTGCAAACTTAACTATCACGATCTCTTGAGTTCTCACCTGGTCAAATAAATAAACTTGACTTGTCTCTTGCCTAAGTCCCCGTATTGTTTTCATCATCAATGTGGTACCCTTGGTGCGTCTGTTCCTCGAGTCGTGCATTCCTCATCCTGCCTCAAAATCTATCTCTCCAGACCCGTCTTCTGTGCACTTTTCAAACCTTTGTCCCATTTTCCTCATCAGTGTCAATGTTTCTGATCCACGTGTCATCGCTGATTCTGATCCGCATGTCACGTGCACTGGCCGTAGACTTTTTGCTTCAATGGCAACGTTACAATGCTACCATTATCAAATTCAGTTTTTATAAAGAGCACGTCATCCTGCTCTTGCTCCCCAATCTATTTCACAATTTTGATCCTGATCCCACTTTCAATCATTTCCCAAGTTGTGAAAATGCTGTGGTGTATACCAGTTATATCCCTCCAACAATTATTTTATTCTGATGAGCACACTTATTTTATCACGATAGAAAATTATGTTTAGATTTTCAGCAGTTCAATATCAAAACATTGCAATCACGCAAAGGAAAACATGTAAAATGTGATCATTGCATTGTATATACTGACCACCCAACTCATTGATACTATATGTGTACATAAAGACAAAGATCCCCCGTAT
The DNA here is from genome assembly GCF_965212315.1 of Lampetra planeri. Classification (NCBI taxonomy): domain Eukaryota; kingdom Metazoa; phylum Chordata; class Hyperoartia; order Petromyzontiformes; family Petromyzontidae; genus Lampetra; species Lampetra planeri. The sequence continues at coordinate 6,106,346 of NC_136120.1, forward strand.
AGCCTTAATATTATATTTGCACCTCAGATTAGCATGGTTGGCTATGTACAGTGCGAAAGAAATTCAACATACATACATACATTGGGGCAAGTGCTGTTAGCGAGCACCTATGAAGGCCGGCATGGCAAACGAGGGGGTGGGTGGCCAGCACCACGCCCAGACGCCTTTGTTTCCTCGGTGCGATGTGTAACAGGTACTCATTTGAGGCAGAGTCTTCCTAGGTGAGGCCCAGGACCAACAGGAAGGACATGTTCAAAGGGCTCGCATAATGCACATGGATAATGTACGTTGCCTCAGTAATCCTCCCCCCCCCCACATTGTGCAAGAGCGCAGAAGGGTGGTCAACACATCTACGCCTCTATATAAGGAATGAAACAGTAAGACTTCTACACAAATATGGCTGTCGCCTGATGAAGCTAGTTGTAATTACTGGCGAAACGTCGTACTCAGTTTGTAAATCATGACTTAAAGCTTTCATGACTGCAGGAATTCATATTCTTTGTGTCTTTCGGTAAAGCCACGGAAATAATAAAAATAAAAATCACGACGTTTTGATCGCAACACAAGCAATCGTCTTCAGGTGAAATAAGTAATATTTAAAAAAACCTTTTTAAAAACACGCTTTTAAGAAATATACTAGTAATGGCAGAACTTCACGACTCCAGTAAGTGGCCCGAAGCTTGCCATAACGTAAGGGACCGTGGCCAATTACAGCCAACGTCAGTTGACCGTGGACAATTAGAACCAAGTCCAAACATAACATATAAAAAATAATGTTTAAATATATATAGATTATTTTATATGATAGAATATATTATTGTTATCAGTATGACATAAGTATACCAAATTTGCAGTCGATACCACATTGGCAAGTGGGTTAACATTGAGTTGCAAGATTTGAGGATACAACAATGGCAACAACGACAACAACAACAGAGTGAGTTTAAAGAAAGCGTGTGAAAGAGGGAAATCTGCTGACACAGGCTGTTTATAAAGGTTTAGAGATGGGCGGGGCAGCTAATGTTAATGTAGGAGCGAGTAGGAGAGATAATTTGCTTGTAAATGTAAGCTCGGCGGGAGCCAAGCTCGGCTAGAGCCCAGACGACGCAGTGGCAAGCCGCCATTTACTAACACACCTAATGGTTGGCTGTGTTAGTAACTCAGAGAGTCCAAAATAACTGTAATGCGAGCATAAATGGGGTGGTTGCTGGCCTCCGCGCCAATCACACGGCCCGGAGCATTGGGGGGCGGAGCCTGGTCGGCGGAACATGTGGGAGGAGCCACTGCTCACCTCGGCTCCAATGGGAGACGAGACGAACGGGGGGAGGAGACGGGGGCAGTACGGGAAGGAGGAGTCAGGGTCACGTGATGGGAAGGATATAGGGAGAGAGCCGGAAGAGATCGAGGAGTCGGAACGGAGCGAGAATAGGGGAAGCCACGCTGGGCAGTGCGGGAGGAGCGGCGCCATCTGCCACGTGGTCGAAGACCGACGCACACCGTCGGCCAGCGGTGTGCGTGGGGTAGACGGGGCTAGCGGTGTGTGAGTGACTAGCGGAGTGTGCGGGGCACACGGAGCGAGCGGTGTGGCTGGCGGCGTGTGCGGGGCACACGGAGAGAGCGGAGCGACCACCAGCGAGTGCGGGCCACACGGAGCGTGCGCGGGGCGCGCGGCGGAGGTGGCGCGGGTCCGGCCGAGGACCAGCGGGGTGCGATACGAAGAACCTAAATAAACGACAACGGAGACCAAGAGAGCCTGACAGAGTCGTTTATTATATAACTGCTAACATAACCCACTGGCTATCAGCAAAGATTAGTTCATCAAGCCATCCAGATATATAAACACGGACACAATTTGAACCGAGAAAATGGGTACAAACAGGGCAATCATTGGAAGGACGTTATTAACCAGTTTGGGTCATAACTAGCTGTGATGTTACAATCCTACTTACCTATGTTAGCAATTATTTTGGACTCTATGCGTCGTCCGGGCTCTAGCCAAGCTTGGCTCCCGCCGAGCTTACATTTACAAGCAAATTTCTCTCTCCTACTCGCTCTCTCCTACTCGCTCCTACATTAACATTTGCTGCCCCGCCCATCTCTAAATCTTTATAAACAGCCTGCCTCAGCAGATTTCCCTCTTTTTCACCTGAAGACGATTGCTTGTGTTGCGATTGAAAAGTCGTGATTTGTTTTTTTGTAATTTTTTCTATCTACGTGGCTTTACCGAACGACCCAAAAAATATCAGTTTGTAAATATTGTGGCTTGGCTCTCCAACACACCGGTGTGCTTTACTCGAGATGAATTGGCATGTTCTGTTCACGTGACAACCTTTACTAGTTGACTGTGTCGGGTGGTGGCGGGTTTTAACGACACATTTGTATATGTTAATACGATCTAATCTAAAAACCTCTATTATGGATGATATTGGTCGCGAAAGCCTACGTGTTAGGGCTGGACATGTACACAATATATGAAAATATAAGACACGCTTTTACAAGTCAACAGAAGTAGTCCTAATGGCGAAACCGGCACCTCCCATGTGAATGTTGAATTTCCCCCATGGGCTCTAGGATGCCATCAAAGAGGAGATCCATCCAATGCTCATTTGAGAATAGAGATGCTTTGAGTTTTACTTTTATGTTTTTAAGAGAGAAATACCATCTGGTGTGGGACACCTCTTTTCACGGCATGAAACTCATATTTTAAAACGTTGATCTGATACAGGCTTCAATCTTTTGCCATTTGAAGTCATCTTTCAAACATCCAATTACCCAAAAAAGTATTGTTAAACACCAAAAACAAACGACTCATTCCCCTCCCCTGATCATTTAATTGTGCAGATTCCTTGCTGGGTGATATCTCATTAATCAGCTATGCTGCAACATGCCTTCCCCATATGAGCACAATTTAATGAGAGCATATGAGTTTCCTTATAGCTGCTATTCATCTTCCATATTCAAGCTGTCCCAAAATATGTCTATAATTAGTCCAAAATTGCAGTAGTGTTTTATTTTTCCGGTTTAAAAGTTATTCTTTGTGCCATCTCAACTTCATGGCATTTCCTCGGATCAATATGTTTGCATGAGTTGAGGCTGTAAATGATTATGATATAAGTCAGTTGAGGACATTAACATGAAATGATTGTGGCAGGCAGTCCATCACATTAACCTGTCACCCCCTCACCAGATGAGGATCAGCCACAGAGGATGTTTGCATATATTGTCAGAGCATGATTTTTTGTTTGCATGTTCACCACAAGTATTTGTGGTTAATGCAGCCATGATGCCTTGCAAAAGGTTTTACAGTTTGATGTTTTAACATTTTAACACCTATTTATTGCCAGAAAGGGTCAAATCTATTCTTATATTTTCATACTGGCGAGGGAGGTCCCATGATAGGAAAAAGGCATATTAGGCCCTGAACTGACATTTTCTCATTAACTTGTATTTTTTTTTATTCCGATGCAGTGGTGAGATGTTTAAATAAGCTTGGCTACAAAATAACTCATGACGTTTTCTGAACGAATTTAAAAAGACTGTAAATTGACATAATATGTACTTGACCTACAAAAAATATATATTCACAATCTTTTCATAAGATACTGCTCTGAAGTTTTGCACCTTTTTCAAACTACTTTGTCGTGTTATCCCACTTATGTAAATGCACTTTATTTACACCAAAAGTTACTATCATCTCGTAACCAAATACCTATGCATATGATACACCACAGTGAGACATGATGTAACAAAAGTCGAAAACAGTAGATAAAGCAGGCATTAGTCTATTGCGTTTCATACGCACTGTACTGTGTATATAATTTCCGAGAGAGATTACACAACCAACCCGAAATAAAAGGAACCACCCCAGCTGAAGAAAATTAAATGTAAGCACAAAATGCTGCCCGTGTGGCTTTCAGATAAATGTCATCTGCAATGGAAAGATGCAGCCAGAAAATTGAAAATATGTTATCACCACGACCCAGAATGCATGTAATACAAGCCGACTACCTCCACATAGACTGCTGCTTTCAACTTATCTTGTAAACAGTGCAGCCGTAGCGTGGACCGTCACTCTTTATCATTTCATAGGCCATAAACAGCGTGAAGGAATTACCCTGTGTAATTTTCTGCAGACATCATATGAAGAATGTGTGCTGGGAAGGGAGTGGTGGTAAATTAGAAGTATTTACTCGTTTCATCTTCTTGGTTCTTTCGGTAAAGTAACGTAGAAGGGAAATAATAAAATAATAAAAATAAAACATAATAAAATACAATTCTCACGTTCCGGCCACAACGCAAGCAGCCGTCCTTTCCGACAGCCTTGTTCTTCACCTGAGGACGGCTGCTTGCGTTGTGGCCGAAACGTCGTGAGAATTGTATTTTATTATGTTTTATTTGTATTATTTTATTATTTCCCTTCCACGTGACTTTACCGAAAGAACCAAGAAGATGAATCCCTGCAGTCACGAAAGCTTTAAATCGAAAGATTTACGCGATTCTTTGAAAATGTAAATGTTATGCATCACTGGGTCTTACCTAGGCTTTATGCGTGGACAGCCTGGATTTTGTTTGCCGTTCCACCGAGTGAGACTTGTCCCGTGAACCATCTAGCACTCGTGGATTCCTCATTAGCTGCAATTGAATGGGACGCACTTTAAGTGGCACGGTGATGAAGAGGAAATGGGTCTGCCTTTGCAGAGCGTGTGTGATTGACAGCAGCATTTGAAAGCAATTACGGAGAATAATAACTCCCTTCCACGGTGACAGTGAATGAAAAATTTCATTTTCCAATCACGGCCTCAGTGGAGGAATTCATTGTGTTGCATTGATTCCACTCGGTTGCTTTATATATACGTGTGAAAATATACGAGCACATAAATACAAGCCAAACATTTTTGAGTTGAGCAATTAAAATTAAAGTTAACTATCTTTCAGGAACAAATGTGAGGAGAGCGAATGTTCTTTGCCGGTAAAACACAAATGCAAAATGGCATTAACATACGCAACATGAGAACTGCCCTCTGACCAGTGATAATGATGGGTCATTAATGGCACAGTCCAACCTTTACTAGAGCTGTATATTAATTTATTTTTGAGCCCAATGAATTTGTAAAAGCTTCTTTTTCATGTGCATCATGTACATGTTTGTTGCGTTATCGTTCAAGGGCCACGAATAAAAAAACTAATTATATGTATGTTTAGTTCACTCTGTTAATTTAATTGCAATTTCACTTGTGAAGCAATCTAATTTTCTCTACTCTATCTGGCACTGTTTTGAAAGAGTTAATTATTTAAATACATTAAAAGGAAATATGACAAACACCGTCGAATCATTTTAAAGACGAATAATTTAAATATAATTAAAACTCGTGAAATAAATTGGGAATTAGCAGATGAATTAACATGCGATAATAAACATTAAAATTGTTGCACCATTTACATAATGAAGCATCATTGTACGTCCATATATATATCCCAACAATGCATTGAAGGCCAACACTCATTATCGTCATTTGATAATGCCGATGAAATGATGATTGATAGAATATGGTGAGTGTAATAAAAAAAAAATTCACCCAAACATTATACCTAATCCAAGTTTAATTTTATCACAATATTTTTCCTACAATATTCCTCATATTCTAAAAACGTATCAAGCACCTTGATAATAGAATATTTTCAGGTGCCAGTGTCAATTTGCAAGATCATACTTTACATTTCCTGATGCAACATTAATATTTTATGCAAATAGCCATTTTAAGCTCATGAATATTTAAATATCCGAGTATAAAATTATAACCTTGAAGAGAATGTGTTTTTCAGCCATGTACCATGAGCACAAATGGACAAGATTAATGCTCAAATCTATAATGCAATTACACATGGCTGTATCCTTTTTTCCCTGGTACATTGGAGTACCCACTCGGAGGGTTATTTCAGTAATCTGGTGATAGCATGGACATAGTTTGAAATTCCAGGCATTGCTATTTATATTTCTGGGATTGTCATTGACCGTTCCTTTTAACCTCAAAATTGATAGAGCAATTACAATACTGCTGAGAACTAAATTGTTCTGGAAAGAGACCATAAACCAAATACATGATAATCCACAACATGTTTTTGTTGCGTTAGATCGCGTATGTGTTGATAAACCCACCACCACCCGACACAGCTAATTAGTATGGTTTGACACGTAAACAAAACATGCCAATTAGTTACTAGTACAGCACACCAATGTGTTGGAGAGTTAGCCCACAACATTTACAATTGAATATGACGTTTCGCTGGTGATTACAACCAGCTTCATCGGGCGAGAGCAAGAATTGTAAATAAGTCTTCCTGCTTCGGTCTTATATAGGGGATCTTCATCAGGCGATAGCCAATTTTGGCCATCGCCTGATGAAGCTGGTTGCATTCACCACTGAAACGTCCTACTCGAATTGTAAATGTTGTGGATTTACTCGCCAACACACCGGTGTGTAAATCTTGACTTAAAGTTTCGTGACTGCAGGAATTCACATTCTTGGGTCTTTCGGTAAAGTCACGTAGATCGGTTAAAAGAAAAAAATAACAAAAAACTACGACGTTTCGATCGCAACAATGTGTTTTGATCGCAACAATGTGTTTTGATCGAAACGTCATCGTTTTTTGTTATTTTCTTTGAACCTATCTACGTGACTTTACCAAAATACCCAAGAATATGAACACCAGTGTGTGTTGAAGTAGTAACAAATTGGCACGTTTTGGTTACCTGACAAACCTTACTAATTGGCTATTGCTGGTGGGGGTTTAACGACATTTATATTTACGCGACATAACGAAAAACAACCCTTTTATTATGGATATTGGTTGCAAAAGCCTACATGTTAAACTACTTGATGATGAAATAACGCTTAGAATATTGAACCAATGAAAACCAAATTCAAATGTATATATTTGGCAAACCAGCATCGAAAGCTTTTTATAAACTTATGTAGAAAATGTATTCTCCAGTTATTATGAGCAGGGTCACTAGATTATTTCACGGTCATGAAAGTGGATTCGCACATAAAAGTTTGACGGATAAAATGAGCCTCTATAGCATGTATTTTAAATGTCTTGCTTTTTATATTTAATTCCTTGACGATTTGTGTGGATGGGAAGAAACCAGAGATATTGTAGAAAACCTACACATTACGAAAGTAAGGCAAAGCTGCAAGATACAGATATAGGTAAAACATCAATCAGGTTTATTAGCCGTCTGATTAGAACACAATGGTAGCTGCTATTTTTCATAATTGGCTTCATTATAATATAGCACCAATTGTTTGAAACAAATGGTAATTACAGTTGGTTGCAAAAGGGATTCTAAAATGTATGCTAGATAAATAAGTTTACTCTCAAACGATGAGCGATGGGCTGGTCTTCATTAAGCATGCAAGTCACTATTAGCAGGCATGAGTGGCTATCATTAAAAGTATGACGACTTTGAAAGTGAATTATCTTCGTGTTAATGTTGTTGTCCTTTCCCCGCACCTCCGATTAGCACGTTGGCTACGTACGGTGCAAAATAAATTCAACATACTGTACATCCATAAATACTGTACTGTATATGTTAAGTGAATGTATATAGCAGGCCTACGGTCCACAAAATAACATTTAATTATTTATAACAATATACATTATAATCAATATCAGGTACAAATGTGCATAATCAAGAGTATATAGGACTGCTTTTTATACCGAGAACAGATTGAATGCTGTAAAGCAGTGGCAGGGCTAGGCATACGCAAACTAAGACATTGCTTAGGGACCAACGCAGCTTAGTGGAGCCGGATTCATAAAAAAATATATATACAAATGCAGCTACGTCCTTGTCGTGTCCCCTGCGAGTACCCGGTCATGTCAGCCGTGTCTGGGGAAACCAAAGCTGCAGTAAGCTGGCCCAATCGTCGCGATTGCGGCCAAGACGTGGCTACAGTTACACCTCCTGCCGAGGTCTGAGCCTCCAGTAGCTGCGGGGCCAGCAACTTGGTGTGCTTCAGCTAAACAAGTTGGGGCGCCGGTTCCCGGTGCTACTCTCTGGAGCTCACAGCAAATTGGTGGACACTCAGCTGAATGTTACCACGAGAACCATCTCCGCTGCAATCAGGACAACCCCACTACCGTGGCTGCCAGTACTCTGCAACATCTCCCCCACCACCATCAATGTGCCGTCAAGTTGTAGTGGCCAAGATGCTGGACAAGGTTCGTGCGGCACCGGTGTCGCCCCTTCACTTCGACGTCTTCAAGCCTCCACCCGTGCGTCTGAAGTCCCGACAGCCAGTGTGGGCAACGCCAGTGTGGGAATCCCCAGTGTGGGCATCACCACAGCCCAAAGACTCTAGTATGCGGGATACACGCACTGTCTGGGGCGAGGAATGGAGATTCGTGGATGTTCCTAACAAGGACCTCATCAGTGATGCGTCTGTCCAGATGCTTAGCTTCGACCTCCCAAGGCACCAGTGGGTTCGGGTTTGAACGCCTCGCGGTGTGACCAGGCCGTGTGTGTGCCGCTTCCGACCATCGATGGTGCGCTACTACGTGACAGTCCCGCTGTGTGAATGCGGGGAGCAGGAGACCGTCTCTGGCTGTGATGTCTGTCAGGGGATGCCGAGCGGACTGGTTGCTCTGCACGTGCTGGAGGAGGAGGCTGTCACGTGGCCCTGTAGCTACGTGGGCTGACGTTCACTCACAGAACATTTATTGAAATGTTATGTATTGATATATATTTTTTTCTTGTGAATCTGGTGCTCTGTGTGTGAACATCACGTGTAAAAGCATTAAAGAAATTAAATCCGAAATGCTGTTCATTCAGAACCTAATAAACAGATAGAGTAAATGAACATCACAAATCATCTCTCGTCCATATTTTATCTGGAGCTTCTAGTATCTCATCTGTTTCGTCTAAATGTCTAATGTCACCACATTACCGTTTCATCTGCATTATCTCTTTTCTCATCTTGAAAGAAAGCACATTTCTGTCGTCCACATCTCTTTTGTAAGCTCACTGGGAGTCTGCACATTGAAATGGGGGTTTTGTCAGGGCAAAATATGTTTTTCTTAGGGTCCCCCAATTGGCCAGCAATTGCTCTGGAGTCGGTGGAATCATACAATCAATTATACAATCATAAGCATATACATATTTATATCAGCCTGTTTACATGTAGATTGGTGTGCGGCAGTGTGCTGTTACGTTCATCATCTTCGGCAGCAGCCATTATCCATCCCTTGCTGAATAAAGGCTTCCATCACGAAGCTGGGATCTATTTCTCACTCTTGCACATGAACACATCTTTTTTGTTTGTTTGTGCTTTATATTTCACTAGAAGCCCGGTACAGAGAACAAACCGCATAGAACGGATCTTATCACTGCACGTACACAGTGGTCATCGTCCTCTCGGGCATGTTACACCAATTAATAATTGCCATCGCATTTTGAGTGAATGGAAAACTATGTTGGTCTGGACAATACCCATTGCAATGTAAACACATCATGCATACGTTGTGAAATGCATGTATTTGCTTAAAGTACTAAATAAATGAACACTTAAAGTACACTATGCTTTACCTTCCACTGTTTTGAAGTGGAAAGAAGGAAGAGGTTTTTGTTGAGAGGAAATGTCAGATGCATCACGTTGTACAAAGAAATGCAGGAAACATCATGTGCTCATATCAGTACCGTGTGCATGCTTTTTATTGCTAATGCATGTGGAAGAGTGGCAGGGTTGGCACAGCGGTTACATTTGGGTTCTACCATGAGGATAAGTAGAGGAGAGCATTACATCACGTGCTGATGTTGATTAGTGGGAAAAATTGATTTGGTGATAGAGATGCGTGACGTCATACGATTAGTAATGAATGCCTGCCAAAGCCAGGCTATGTTATCCATCTGCTATTGGGTCTGACAGTTTTGTAACCACATGATCTCTTCAGTGAGCTGACAGTCACATTATAGCGATGTATGCTTTTATAACTGTGGGTAATCGAGAGGCTTGGGTTTTTGACTGGATCAGCAGTATTGGAAGACTTAAGTGCATACAAAATCAGATTTCCCCAGCTCTCCCATTATAACATTGGATGTGTAATACAAACGACATATTTTAATGGAAATACAGGTAATTTTACAAGTAATTTGAGGTAATTGTTCAAAAAAGTGAATAAACCAATGAAATTCATTATCTCTATTTTAAGCAGCACATGGGTAGCCATATACACATATATGGAAGTAACTACCTACTTTATTTGAGATTTTGTTTAATACTTTTTTTTTCCAGTAAGTATGCTCTATCCACTGCTAGAGGAAGGTCTCTCCAAGTTCTTGCCACCCCTTACAGTCTTGCAGCTCCCATCACCAGTCTTGACTGCTGGCCATCATCTCTTCTCGCGATGCGTCCTGTCCAAGCCAACTGACTCTTTTCAACGGTTGACAGGTGCCTCAAATTTGCTGTTTGTTCTTCGTTCCATGACTTCTTGATCTTTCTCAGTATAATTTAAAAGCATGCCCATCTACATGCCTTTTTGTATACCTTTTGAGATGTTGTTCCAGTGCTAATCTCTGTTAACAATCCTTAGCCATGAAATGCGTCAGGGCATTTCATGGCTAAGGAGGAGGCTGCCACGTGGCTATGTGGCAACATGGGCTGACATCGACTCACCGAACACTGGTGCTCTGACTATATGATAGGCATGACATCTTCTTGGTTCTTTCGGTAAAGTCACGTAGAAGGGAAATATTAAAATAATAAAAATAAAACATAATAAAATACAATTATCACGACGTTTCGGACGTTTCGGCCACAACGCAAGCAGCCGTCATGACATTCACGAAATAAATGTTATATTATAACCGATTAGACATCATAACCAATACCGACCTAATATTTCACTACTTCCATGAATTATTGAATTTTAATACAGTTACGATTCCATTCATGCCTCAATTAAAGTCTTTTTCCCCAAATTGGTGTGTCCAGTTTCTATAGCGGTATGAATCTACATCTCCATATATATAAAAGCAAAGTTGTGAATATGTGTGTCTGTTCAAAATGTTTAGCGTACTTCCCGACATGCAACAAACTTTAAATTTGCCATGTGGGTACTTTCCAGACTGTACACCATGCAAAAATTATAAAAATAAACTTTTTTTAAATATATTTTTGGGGGGGGATCTCAATAATGCATCTGTTTTTTGCACAGCAAGTGAGCTGTGACGTCCAATCTGTCACGTGACCCGAGCATGTGGAAGCGTAACGCCACGCTACGAACCCGGCGAACCGAGTTCGATTCCCGCTCACGGCCACCACCGGTGACGATTATTTCATACGGTCCTGGGCCTCCCCTAAGTCGACTCAGCCTCAAACGAGTAACTGGAATGGTGTGTGAACATCGCCACTGGGGAGACAAAGGCGGCCGGGCGTGGTGCTGGCCCACCCACCCCCCTCGTGTGCCGTGCCGGCCTTCATAGGTGCTCGCTAACAGCACTTGCCCCCTACAGTCTGTTAAATCTATATGGGGGATCTTTGTCTTTGGAGCGGTGGTGTAGTGGTTAGTGCGCTGCGCTACGAACCTGGGCGACCTAAGTTCGATTCCCGCTCACGGCCAACACCAATGACGATTATTTGAACCGGTCCTGGGCCTCCCCTAGGTCGACTCAGCCTCAAACGAGTAACTGTTGTGGTGTGAACATCGCCACTGGGGAGACAAAGGCGGCCAGGTGTGGTGAATCCAAGTCCTCGGGTGCAGCCGGGTAGTACAGCTAGTAGCTGTATAAAAATATGATTCAGAAATTTTACGTTTCAAAAAATCCGTGATCCATGTTTGGTCTAGGCAACGTGGTAGTTTTATGCCAAAATAATTTTAATCAACCCTCCACCACCCGACAAGATTGTTACAAAGATAGTATTAATATGTGGCAACGTATCAATCAAATCCTGACCAACAAAGTTCCTCACCAGTGGCTTAAAAAATTTCGCTCAAACTGTTTTGAGTTGTATCTGACATATCCAACTCAATACACTTGTTTAAATAACAATTAATTGTAACTGATTAATCTATGACTGTTTACGTACGTAACAACTACCATTCCCCTTCCCAGTATGTGGTCCAGCTTGATCAGATGGTGCTCATTTTATCCTCGATTAAAGAATAATGAGCTGACATTGATGAAATGATAATACTACATTTTATGAATCGATGAATCTCGCTGAGATGTGAAATTTTTTTGATTCTTGCTGAGATGAACAAAAACGTGTCATGATTGTTATGCTGCCTCTCTTTAGCATGGGGCTATATCCTGCAAGTGACAATATTGCACTGGAAATAACAGTAGCATTTGCTAATGGAAATGTCATCAACTTGTCCAGATTATAAATAAAAATAGTAAAAAAAAAATTTAAGTGAGAAGTTTAAATTAAACATGCCAATTTCAGTTTCATTTAGTTTCATTTATTAAGTATAGCCCTGTGAGCCATGAGGCTCTTGACTCGGGTGCAATCGCAACAAACTAAATATGAACAAAGAACATCTTAAAGTAACGACGCGCAACAGAAACATCCAGGGACTAGTAAAATCTTCCAGAAAAAAGCACCGTATATCAACGCTGTGTGCAAAAATCCCAGTGGGATGCAAGTCGAACAATAAAAACCATAAGACAATTTAGATAAAGTTGTCGGGCCAACTCCGTACTTCAACAAACGAACATGGCTTAACCATACGTTTTCGAATATCACCAATATAAAGCTATAAAAACAATGTAACAGTGATCATACGAACATTAATTAAAATTTAACAACAAACGATATACATAACATGTACAATCAAACTTTGCAGCCATAGCTGGCAGCATTATTCACTCCATAACAGCAGGAGTATTAGCAGGAGTATAACACATTTTCAATGCACCTTTAATGATCAGCACACTATAATCGAAACTCAACATACTTTGCAGCAGACATCCAGAGCTGTGCATTTCACTTCAGGCCACTCTGCATAGCAGTGACATCGGGGGGTGTACAGCTCCTCAAAATCAGTTTTGAGTGCAGATCTCAGTTTTTTGACGATAGCATTCCAAACCCTTGGGGCATCAACAGCAAAGGACGTTTTTCCAGTATTTGTATGGCAATAAGGAATGTGAAGATGGTAAATGGTCACATTTGTTCTTCGAAACAGTGAGGAGATCCAGCAGGTAGCCTGTTGATTTTTTTGCAAGTACATCGTGAATAAATAATATCTGATGCACAAGCGGTCGATCATTTGGAGAGGTTAAGTTGACCCAATGGGTCCTCTATGGGCAGTTCAATGCAAATCTTAAGGCTGAGTGATAAATTGGGTCAAGCTTCTTCAGTACAGTACTGGGGGCTGATTTATATACGATATCACAGTAACCAAGTAGAGGAAGTATGGTCGCTTTTATAAATTCCAAACGGAACATAGGGGGGAACCAATGCTTGTGTCGATACAGAATTTTTTTTTGTCTTTTTACCAATATAATCAATGTGATCTCGAAAATAATTATTGAAGGAATGTAATTGGGAAAAAATAACTTCCTGCTTTTGTCCTGGTGAGAAGCATAGCACCTTGGTTTTGGAGGTATTCAGGACTAGTTTAAGAGCAACTAGCTGATTTTGTAGTTTGTTGAAATCAGCCTGGAGCTTAGCAATCACGTCATCCGGAGAGCGGCCAGCACTAATCAGTATCGTGTCATCTGCAAACAGATTTACCCTGGAATTATTCAGGTCAGTGCCCAAGTCATTGACATAAATAAAAAAACAAGAGGGGCCGAGGATGGAACCCTGTGGAACCCGTTTTGTTGTGTTAACACTGTTTGACCTCCAACCATCTATGAATACAGTTTGGGTGCAAGAAGAGAGGTAATTTTACAGGTTTCCAAGAGAGGAAATTGCTTTCAAAATAAAAATTGTCTTAAGAAATCCTCAAAGTTCTCCGTCTCAAGAAATCCTCAAAGTTCCCCATTTGATTCACTCACCAATCCACTTCAGCTCATCAGTAGTTAGTCACCTCCTTATTACCTTTCTATGGCTACTACCATGATTACTGTTCCCGTGAACTTTACTCTCAGATTCCTCCACCCATGTTGAGGACTTTGTCTACAAAATTGTTGGCCGGTCGGTGGCGACTATGCAGGCCTTCAATCCAACAATAGGGAGGTGAGGGTTGGTGGATAAAGCACATATTGTGAAATCCCTTCCCTTGGGCATCGAGGAGAAGCCATACCCTGGCTTGCCAGGTGAATGCAGAACAGCATAAATATGTACTCCACCTTTTCTGTGTGTATATATGGGATCTAGTGTTTCCCTATCGCATGCGTGGGTTTTCTATGGGTGCTCCATTACCTCCCACATGTAAACACATTAATTGGCCGATAACGCCTTAACACCTTAGGAAGACCACAAAGCCTGGGTAATTGTTGGCACCATATCACCGTGTGGCTGCCTTCCGGTGTGTTTGTGGTTCCTTACACCTCTCAGTCGTTCTCCCTCGTTGCTCAGTCAGCAACTGTGATGAAACAAATGATGCTTTGCTGATTGTGAAAGTGTTGCCGAATGGACAGCATGATAACAGTAATGCATTTTGTTTGGGACCCGTGTACGTGCATGAGCCATGCTTCCGGAAATAAAATGAGGTCTGCTCTTGTAGCAGTGGAGCTGCTTCTGGCATAATGAGCAGTGTGGCTTCGAAGGGGTTGAGGCTAATGAAGAAAAATGGTCCTAAGGCCCCTAGCATTGCTTTGCATTCTTTTCTCATTACAAGCAAGCCGGCGTGCACTCGCACAAACCAAATACGGGCTTTGATCAGAAAGTAATTTTTCGCAATGACAATCTTGCACAAACATCTAGGATAATTTTGTCAATTTTTTATAACAAAACAAAAGATCATCTTGAAAATACAGTATCACACATGCTGAATTCATTTACAAAAAAATGCCACTTGCAGACAGCCGTGATTTGTTTTCATAGCGGTTAATTCAATCGGCTTGTTAAAGTAGCATGTTTATGTTCATCACAATGCAAACGCAGAGGGCACGAAATACTGTTTACGCAGGTTACTGTCAAAAAGAAATGTGCATGTAAGCTCCATCATTACAGAAAGACATTATACTGCCACAACAAAAGCACAACATTTCCACCACCCCCACCCAACCCCATAAAAGACCATTAAGCCAAACCTCTCCCACCTCTATGAGAATATCACTCTTTGTGCGCATGTGGACAGTGTACACTAATGAGAGGCTGATCAATAGCCAGCCTGGTGAGGTCGTCACCCATGCCCGCCCGGGCAGCGGCAATGCAGGCAGCTGTGGTCGAACACCAGTGGACAAGGCCACTCTTCCTCGAGTCAATTTTCCCGTTTAATGCGCGGTGTTCAAAATTAAGACGTCTGTCCCGAGCTAAGATGCTTTATTTCAGTGTAACTTATTTCCAAAAGCAAAATTTAGGGCCTCGAGATATTTTGCAGAGTGTCCTGCACGTTTGCTTCTCACTTCCATCTGCACTCCTCATCGCCTGCAATGTGCAGGGGTGTGCATGCGATGGCCAAAACACCCGTTTTACCATAACGTTCGGTACAAGTGCTGTTAGTGAGCACCTGGTAAAATGAGGGGTGACGTCCACTTTGTCCAACCACTTTGTTGACACATCTTACCGGCCACTCGTTATAGGCAAATCAGTATAAGGGAGGTCCAGATAAAATATCAATTGAGTTGGTGGTGTGCATATCCAGGCTTTCAACGTGGGTTAGGAGGATTTGTGGTTGCGGTGTTGTGACTAGCACGCCACTACCACACACGCACACACACAAGTGTGCGCACAAACATGCTCACATTGATATGTACGCAATTCCAAGTGTTTTAAAAATGGAATACAAGTCAATTAAGAATGCAAACGATAAAATGTTTTATTTAAATTGCACGCATTTGTTTAAAACACAGATCACTTATCTGCATACCATTAGTACATTTAATAGACACAGCTAAGCAATGACAGGAATAATATGATGATATAATATAACATTGCATTATGATTACAACTAGTTGTTTTTAATAATTATTTTACTTTCTGTTGAAACTCAACAATCCATGTTCTAAAATAAATGTATATTGTTAACTATTTAATTTAACTTGCATTGCATTAACGTCAAATTTGTATTGAACAATGTATCTGCAGAGTCTTTAAATTAGTATATTGCTCTTTACCAGAAGAAGTTAATAGTGTTTCACCAATTTTCCTCAAACTACAGCATATACAATCTATACAATTAATAATACAACATAACCTTTCCTCATCACAACAACTAAAGCATTTAGTATTTCAATAAGGTTTTGCATGTATTTAGTGCTTAAATATTATGGTATTACAAAGCATTATATTGCTAATGTAAATGCTTCAGCTATATTTTAGATAGCTAGTGTAGGCAGTAAATAAATATCTTAAAATCATAACGGAAGTGTTAAATCCACAATTGGCAAAGTGCATTTGCCAGCATTTGAACATTTCTCCTATGATTTTTTTTTCATCAGCATCGAATGTGATGACAACAAATGCTGTATTCGCAAAGTCATAATTAGGGCATAATTTTTCTAAATCTCAAAGTTTAAGGAACCCATCTCAGGAGGCATCGTCTTCTGGGAAACTGCCTCATGCGTTTCAAACCACAAGAAGTAAAAATGGTAATGAGTTTGCTGATATATTTACAATCCTTTTTTAACTCTTATTGCCAATCACTTATTTTC
The DNA here is from genome assembly GCF_965212315.1 of Lampetra planeri. Lineage (NCBI taxonomy): Eukaryota > Metazoa > Chordata > Hyperoartia > Petromyzontiformes > Petromyzontidae > Lampetra > Lampetra planeri. The sequence goes on from NC_136120.1 coordinate 6,123,114, forward strand.
ACTCACTTGCTACACAACTAACACACCTGTCACGTGTACAGATTCCAATGCTGCATAAGCATGAGGATTAAAATTCATTAAGCTGCTGGAAGAAAATACATGTTGAATTAAAGGTTTCCCTGCTTAAAAAAATTCAGACAATCTCTGCTGGTGTTCCCTGAGCCTGTGGTCTAAATTCCATATCAACATGACAGAAACCAGTCTCTCCATCGGACAACATTTTTTAAAACTAATTTGAATGTCTCATAGGGATGATTGTTGCACAGACGATCCCTGACTGGAATGTTCACTCTTGCAAATCCAAAGATTGCCAGTTCGTTCTCCTAGCACGGGAGTCAGTGGCGGCTCCTGCAAAATCTCTCAGGGGGGGCAAATGTCTGGATGATTGATAAGGATAAGGTCCACCCATACAATGAATAAATTACCAGCTTAAGCATGTAAAGGCAACTTCACTTCTTTAATATTAATGAAAAATAAAGTGACTCTTACAATTCATCTTGTTTGTTTATATACTCACTATTAAAACAAACCACTCAAGTTTATTTTATTAAAGATTCCACTAGGTGGCGATAAATTATATTGTTGGATGAAACGTGCTTACGTATGATGACGTTAGCACGTATGATGACGTAAGCACGTTAGTGCATGCCCTCCCGGAAGCCATAGAGAATGCATTGCAGCGCCCACGTTCGAAAAAAAACATCTTTGAATGTAAGTCTATGGGGCCACTCGGGGCGATTCTCAGCCGTAGTGAAATCGCCCAAAAAGAGGCGGTACTCCACAGAACGTGACATGACGCTGATTGGACTATATCCAGAGGCTGACAGTGACGGCTAGCGTGACTCTGTGGTTGAATGACATTGGTGGTGCGTCGCCCAATCGCCCTAATGAAGAAACCGCCCCTGACGGGAGTTGAAAGAACAGTGCAAGTTTCTTAAATCCCCCCCCCCCAGCATCTGTCCACCAAGCAGTGTAAATGTGTACACTACGATTAGTCGAAAACACTTGGGGAGTTGATACGCCAGCATGGAAGAGCAGACCAAGTACCCTCTAGACTGTCTATCTTGTGTGCTATGCAGTGGAGGCACTTCCGCGAACTGTGGAATGAGCAAGACATTGCAGGGCTGCTCTCTTCACGTTTATCTATTATATATGCCTTGAAATCTATCTGCAGACCACCCTATTTTCCACATGTTTGCACGGATTAAATGGGAAAAAGCATCCTAGTATTAATGCCAGACATAACTCGGAAGCACTTAATTTATCTTCCATTGAGTATTGGAATTTGTGGAATATGCCTGTTAATATGTGTGTTCATCGGCATCTTTTCAGAAGGACAAGCAGAGAAAAATTATTGTATACATGCAGATAACAGGGTCTTCTAAAAGTGTCACCATATAAGCACAAACATTTTTTTTGATGGAATTCTTATTCCAATACTGAAGACCAAAAGAACCCCCACAATAATGCTGGTTTCTGATACAGACAAAAAACAGCGATTCAATAAAATAATTCCTGGTATTTGCATGTTTATTTCATTGTTAAGGCCATATTTACGTATAAAAGGTACATCGGAGTAGCATTTAAGCTTCTCTTACTGACAGGCCAAACAAATCTGGATGAAGTGGATGCATTTCCATAATCAGTCCCACAATTACACTTACACAGGTTGCTGCTGGGTAAATCGAAGCAATACCAAATTAACTATCTTCCAAAGTTATCAAATTATTTTTTTGAATTAATTAATGCATTTCATATGAATGCCATGCTAAGATTAGGCTGCATGATGACACATTGGCAATATTCTCATCATAACCAATTAATTCACTTATCTAACTCATTTATACTGTCAAGAGGTATAGTCTACTATGTATTTGTGAATGACAGAACCACTACATTTAAAATATCCCACACCTGTTGAGTCAAACTAGTTTTTTTCAGTGTTGCTCTTAATTTTGGGCACAAGTAAGTAAATGGTTATTCGTTTGTTTGGTACATCTTTACTGGGGTGGAGAAACATGTTGTTTTTTGTGGGACGGCTCTAGTTTGGTTGTGTGAACAACTAATTTTTATCAATTTTCCAAGCGACAAGCTGGAGAGCCCAGAGAAAGCCGATGAGTGCGAGGAAAAAGAAAACCCCCCAAAGAACTGCCATGGTAAGTGAACAACGTATTTGCTGCAACTCCTCCCCAAAGGCACAACATTGCTGCTGGTATGTCAACACTTGAATTCACAATGTGATCCACCAACTTCAACCAACCGGGTATCTCGGATTACAAGTATACTTCACCTTTATTTTGATCAAGCAACCTCTTGAGGCCATAATTTTTGGACAAGTGGTGCACAATAGGGTGTGGCGTTTTGCAGTTAACCCACACACCTCCGTTTATAACCACGTGATAAAGCTCTATGCTAATCGTGCAAAAGGAAAAACAATCCATACGTGCTTGTTAACACTTGGACATGTAAGAAGCTATCCTTGACAATTATAATAAATGCAATTGGCATGCATTTGTACATTAGCAATCGTACAGCTGTAAACTTATTCTATTTACCCTTGTTTTACAAATAATTACAATACACTGATATATAAGCCCATCAGCGAATTTTCGATGTAAAGCTTTCGTGACTGCAGGGATTCATCTTCTTGGTTCTTTCGGTAAAGTCACGTAGAAGGGAAGTAATAAAATAATAAAAATAAAACATAATAAAATAATTCTCACGACGTTTCGGCCACAACGCAAGCAGCCGTCTTCAGGTGGAGAACAGGTCTGTCAAGTAGACAGAGTCTGAATGGCACGCTCCAGGCTTGGAGCGACTATTTATGCTGGGATGGAGGGGCGAAGAGCGTCTTGACAAAATAATTTGCATATCAAGAGGAATTTAGCATATTTATGGGAAATGCAGATATGCGATTAGTACTACTTGTGAAATGCGTAGGAGGTTTGGCGAGGGGTTTAAAGTCATTATGCCCATGTATTATGCAGGATTAACAGTATCAAAAGGAGGGAGTAAGGTTAGAATGAATAAAGGTCAGTAGAGTTTAGTACCGCAGAGGTGGTTTTTCCAGTGAAAGGCCGTTTCGACAATCAAGGGGATTTCCCTGTCCCCAGACGACCTGCTTGTCAGTTTTGATGTGGTTTTCTTATTCACCAAAGTTCCTGTAGCTGACACCATCGCAATCATTGAAGACTTGGTTCATCAAGGACTGAATGCTGGGGTACCCCCCCTGGTGAGACACTGCTTAACCAATACGTACTTCACCTGGAATGGAACTTTCTACAAGCAAACTGAGGGCACCCCAATGGGCTCCTCCCTATCTCCGGTTGTAGCCAACGTCTTCATGGAGAAATTTGAGACTAATGCCATCCAGACTGCCACTCTACGCCCGACCTTATGGAAGAGGTACGTAGATGACACTTTTGTCATCTGGCCACATGGCCGGCTTGCTCTAGACCAATTTCTCGACCACATCAATTCCATACACCCAGCCATCAGATTCACCATGGAAGTAGAAAAAGATGGCAAGCTACCCTTTGTGGATGTCCTAATTAAAAGGAGACCTGATGGTTCAATGAGCCACTCTGTCTACAGGAAAGCCACCCATACGAATGCTTACCTAAAACCGGATTCCCACCACCATCCATCCCAGAAGAATTCCCTCATGAAGACTATACCATAGAGCCCAATGCATTTCCGACCAGGAACACATTAGCAGTGAACTCAAACACGTACGCCAAGCTCTTAAGGCTAATGGTTACTCCGACTACACAATCCGCAAAGCCATCACTCCAACCATCAAGAAGGATCCTGTTGAGGAGCCTCTCAAGACCATCACCTTACCCTACATTGCTGGGGTCACAAAAAGATCTCCAAAATCCTGATTAAACACAAGATCCAGGTCCGATTCAACACAGTACATAAAATCCGTGATCTGGTCCCGTCTGTAAAATATGTGGTTCTAGACATACAGTACCCTGGCGTCTACAAACTAAGTTGCCTCTGTGGTAGCAGTTACATTGGAGAAACCAAACGACATGTCTCGGACCGCATCCGTGAACATAAAGCAGACTTGAAACACGGTAGGACAAACACCTTAGCCGTGGCAGATCACTGTTACAATTCAGTGGGTTCACATGATATTGACTTCTCCAAGACAGAGGTTCTCTGCAAGCCATCTGGCTACCATGAGAGATTCGTTCATGAGGCGATCCACATATACAAACACAGAGATATTTTCAACCGAGAAGATGGATTCCGGCTTAGCAATCATTGGAAGGATGTAATAAACCTTTTCGGATCTTAACTGATTATGTCCACGTTTACGGTGACTTTCAGACCACGTTCCACTCACTGACATTGGCGATATATCCTGTATTCTCCGCATGGAATCGATTCGTTGCTCCGCTGCAAGCTTCCTACCACCACTCTCCCATTGACATATTTCGTTGCTTCCTCTTAGTACCTTCCACGCGACGGTCAATGGTATAGTGTATAGCATATTGTATAATAATAAATAGTATTAAAGTGTAATGTTTAATACAATGTATAAGGTAATATATAGTATCGTAATTGTATAGTGAATATACAGCAGTGTGGTATACAGTTGGGTGGGCAGAATAATACATAGTGTAATATTACAATGTATAGTCTAAAAACATATTAGTTGCTGCGGCGCCATATTATTAACATTCTTTCCCTTTATTAATTCTAACCTTACTCCCTCCTTTTGATACTGCTAAGCCTGCATAATGCATGGGCATAATGACTTTAAACCCCTCGCCAATCCTCCTATGTATCTCACAAGTAGTACTAATCGCATATCTGCATTTCCCATAAATATGCTAAATTCATCTTGATATGCAAATTATTTTGTCAAGACGCTCTTCGCCCCTCCATCCCAGCATAAATAGTCGCTCCAAGCCTGGAGCGTGCCATTCAGACTCTGTCTACTTGACAGACCTGTTCTCCACCTGAAGACGGCTGCTTGCGTTGTGACCGAAACGTCGTGAGAATTATTTTATTATGTTTTATTTTTATTATTTTATGACTTCCCTTCTACGTGACTTTACCGAAAGAACCAAGAAGACCCATCAGAGAAGTTACACAGCCTTCTACAGCCATTGAACCTCAGCCCACTATCTGTGTAATGTTGTTATTTTTATTTACATGCTATCAATGAATAAATGTTAAAATGTAAACATTTAGTAGCTTTTTAAGAACGTGTCAGGTGTTAATAATATGCAAATGCAATGCAAATGTTGTCGTTATCTTTTTAAATAGCGTTAAATTATACAGAGTATATTGGACATCCTACATAACTAAAAAGGCACAGCCCCCAATTAGTCTGGATTGAGAGGTTTCCCTGTAATAATAATTATATGTTTCGCACAGATTAGCACGTACCAAACAACACCGGCAAAAATAATATAAGCGGCCATTTATGCCAAGTCACAGTGAGGCACAATCGCGTCTCAGAGGATTAATGTATTTTATCTCTAATGACTTTAACCTCAGCTTTGAGGTTTAACTATTCCTTTACCCCAAAAGGTTCAATGGAAGGAAGTGGCTTTGAAAATGCAGATTTACAGCACTTAACAAGGCTTTAGAGGCTCCCAGAGCTGCTACAGAAGCCATAACGTGGTCCGTGTGTAAAATACCAGCTAAAGGGCCCCCGTATGCACAAATACAAAGCGAACCCAACCTTTCGCATTTGCCTCAGGTGCACAAAATTAGCATTGTCTAACATGAAGGCCTTCCAAGTAAAATGTGGATATATATTTTTGCATCTATATGCAACTGCATCTCAAGATGCTTCACGTAAATAGTGGGCATATTGTTGTTGCTTTTGCAGAGAAGCAGTCACGAAAGTCATGGCAGAGGGTACTTATTAAGCTTGAAATCGATCAGGGCCAGGGAGTCGACAGAACATAATGCCTAGGGAATAGGAATTCTATATTTTGTGGGCAGCAGAGGAATATTACACACCTCTGACTGAGCAAAGGTTGACTATGGGCTTAAAGAAAAAGCATTGGTTGCTGGGACAGAGAATGCATGAAAGGATAAAGTGAGATTAGTGGGCACAGGTGAGTATGTAGGGGCGAGTCCATGGATGGTCTTGAAGATGGTTAAAGTGCGATCTTGAAATGCATTGTGTGATTGGCAATGGAGTGATCGGAGTATTGGGGTGGTCTAGTCTCGTTCATAGCTGTGGGTGAGGAGTCTGACACCAGAATTTTAGATAATTTGGAGTTGAGAGCTCACAAAAGATTTGCGGATTTGGAATGTAAATGCTGTCTCCTTGTTGAGGTGATTATGGGTTTAGTTTTGGGAACCAATGATGTAGGCATTTAATTTTAAATAACCTGCTACCATTAACATCATTAACACATTTTCATAAAGCAGACTTCCCTTTGTACAAGAACAAAGTTGGCATGTCTGTTTAGGTTTTTAAAAATAGAAAAACATTGCAGCTCTGCTTTACATTATATTACCGATGCTAATTGTATGCGTTCGTGTTATCTTGATTCGGATACCAGGCTAAATTTCCTGAAATGAAAAAAACGCATTCACCACTACATCACACTATGTGTAGGTGTTTTCTTCAGAATGAGGATATTAACTAAGATTGTAAAAAAAATAGCAATTATCAATATTGTAATAATGTATACATCCCGTCACCACCAACCACTTCCATTTTAACTATTTCGGCAAGAGTAAACTAAATGACAAAATGACAAACATTACCACCACGGAAAATAAAAAAAATACACACACAACCCTCGAAGATACAAAAGCTAGGAATACAGTTTTTTTTTATTTTGGTTGTAATCTTAATTCAACATTATTTCATGCTCAGATAGAGCATGACAGTCCCATCAAATGGACATACCAAATTCAGGCAAACAGATTGCAAAGACCATCACTTCTTCACAGCATGAAGAGCTGCATTGCTCGATGGAATCTTAGTGTTTTGACTGCTGTGACCAATGCAGTGGCTATGTCACATTTCAACAAGTGGACATCATATTGACTCATGACTTGTGAGCAGATGCACTGTCGTTTTTGACATGCAAAGGATCTGTCAAGTAGCTTAATGAAACAGTGTGCCCATGTGTATCACACTGCGCACCAACTACTCCACCATAGCACTGATTACTATTTTCACACAACTTGATACAAAATTCTTATTGCACGTCATGTTAGCTACCGCTGCAATGACCTTTCCAAAGGTAAATAAAAAAAACCTTACCACTTCATTCAGAAACATGCCTTAGAAACATAAAGTGTGGGCTAATATCCGTTTGACATCAAACTGTTGAAAAAAGCTAGTGGGCTTGGGAAAGACACATACCTAGACGAGATGATGGCAAATCGTCTAGAATAATAATAACAGAAATTACAGTGGCAGCCAAGTACTGGGACACATATGACAGGATGACCACCGAGAAGATGGAGCGATGAAATCAGGTCGCTCGCAGGGTGCTAGGTGGGATTGTTGCACTGGTCAATTGTCAGAGATGCCCGCGGCTTGGAAGGTCTCCATCCAGCAGTGAATTGATCATGGCTGCTGATGATGAACCGTTTGGGTGCTGCTCCATAGCAGAGGGTAGAAATATTGACAGACTTGCAGCCAAATACAAACAAACACGTTGATGTGGAGCCTTGGATACACTGGGGAATTTTGAGTTGACATTATGAGCCTACCGTCTATTTTATTTTATAAGGTAGTGTTGATGAGTTTCGTTTTTTTCCCTTGTTCACACTAGCAATGTGATGTCTTCTTTTCATTTTATAAAATTAATTCAGTTGTTCTTTGTTCACACTTCAAAAAATACATAATGCAAACTTATCTATCACACGACAGAAAATTCAGTTTAATTATTTTGAATAATGCAAAATATACTAGTCTTTAAAACAATACCAAGCCAATCCGTTTCCCTGCATTGATAGATTTAAATGCGTAATGCATTGTTCATAATACCAATCTGAACCATTGGGTATACACATTTAATCTCTGCTCATAGACCAAAAAAAAGTGTAGTCAGTAAAATACTCCAACATATCACAAATCGTGCCTTTTAGTAAATTGTGCCAATTTCACATTTCCATGGTTAATCATCGACAGCCTTCTCCCAAGCCACCGTGCCTCAAATAAACAAGCATAAAACGCGTGTAAATAATAACACATTCAATCCTTCAGGCACCTGTGCCAAACCTCTTGAGAATGCATCATAATGTTTGCAATTCCTGTTAGAATTCATGTATCCATTTTATGTGAAATTGGACCTTCGCCTCCATCAATATTGCTTCCTTCCCATACAGCCGCGTTGGCGCTGTGACTCGAGCGTTCAACCCACATCTAAATTCCGGTCAGAGCTGACTCAACCGATCAACTCTCTGGGGCAACAAAATAAATACCACTTTTTTGTCAGAAGCCAACAGTGGGCATAGCATGTTGAATGTCTGCCACTGGCTTAGGGCCACTGACAAAGATGGGCACAGCCCCATCGCTCATTGAGCAGGCGAGATGCTCTCCTTTTACGTAAACGATACAACATAAAATCGCCGCCTCTCTTTGGCTCAGCATTTGCTCAAGCCGAAGGCATTTTTCAGCTCCCTGCACGATCTCTCCGTCTCCTCCTCCTTCAGCCGCGTTGCATGCTCTTGTTTACATGACCCCGGCAGATGCCAGGCAATGAAGGCAGCAACCACCTATTCAGTGTGGGCTGCGACCGTGCGGTCGCTTGAGGGAATATGGCAGCGAGTTTCAGGTTGAGAGACTTTGCCGTGGTGCCACAGCACAAGTGTAAACACAGCGTAAACAGCAATTGCACCGCTACTAACCGTGCCAGCGATTGACACAGCAGTGTGCCCTTCACTTTGACTTTCTGCGCTCTGCATTACAGCTGAGTCGATCTGATCCGCGGCTGTAACTGCCGTGTGTGTGAGATGCTCTTGCGTTATATGTATGCTACTTGGCATAGTTTTTTTGCAGGTGCTTAAAACAATACATTTCTCCAAACCCTGGGTATATAGGGTCACATTCAAGCTTCTTAGAGGGTAACATTAGCCATGCTCAAATGGGATCAAGTGAGCATGGGGTAGTACTTATCTTTGTAAGTGACCCTGCGCCAGTGATGTAAATTCTACATTCCCATAGCAGGAGGGAGTCTCTGTAGGATGTCGAGTGTGAATTTCCAGCAGTGGTAATTGCTTTACCAACCCCCGATGGATGATGGGCTGATTTGACCCCAAAGTGCAATTTGCACTTCATGACCTTCTGATTATTTTGGCGCTTTCAATGTCCAAATGATGGGCCGTTTTATTAAGCTGTCATTTGTGGCCAAGTAGCTTCTGAAAAACATGTTGATACCTCAGTAGGCTTTGTCTGATAGATGGGGATGGTTTAGTTGTATGTGTATGTCTTTTGCCAATTTGTATACCTTTCCTATACTTTGCACTCCTATCGTATTTTTTTATTGATTGTTGTTGTAACGTTATTATCTGCCCCAACTGGGCATCTGTGAAAAAGAGCTGTATAGCTCATCGGATTCCTCCAGGATAAATGAATATTCTGATTATGATTGTATATCACGTACTTTCCCATATCATCACCTGGCAAGACACATTCAGCTCGCAAAATAACATATTCAGTTGCCAGAGAAAGCATTGCATCAGGTGGAAAGGCAGTATTTACCATGTGCTTATATACGATTGCCAATGCAGTCCCTTCAGTTTTAACCACCGTCACTGCACATGGTGCTGGTCTCTATGCAGAGTATACGATTCGATGGGAATTCTAGTTTGCTTCTGAACCAAGAATAATGCCAGTTTATACTGAATTACATATGGGGGGTAAGTAAATGTATTTATTTATAGCAGACTGGTTATTCATTTTATATTTTACCTGCATTCCTCAAAATCTTTTGCTTTTTTATAATTATTGTCAAAAAGGTGAAACACTAAGCAGTATATTTAAATTCTACATCAAACACATATAATTCCTTATGTCACATACATCCATTATCCTTCATTGGTTTCCACTTTGTTTGCACGGAGAACAAAAAAAAGATAACATTTAAATCCGAAAAATATTATATCGTTTAAATGACCTAACGATCCAATACAAAATACGCTCTTAGGTGTCCGATGTTGAAATTCCATGTAACTGTTATCTCAAAAACCCCTTTGAAAACCTACATTAATGTGGTTAACTCAAAATAACATTCGATTTAAGTGTCATATTAATGCGTACCAGTGTGTAATACATTAATATCAAAAGTTTGTTTTGGCACTAATTTTTATAATAGTGTGTTGCATAGACATGCGTACACACACATACTAACGGCTCGCTGCTGGCCTCTTAATGGTGTGGTGTTCACACAGCAATACACTTGTGAGGCAGTGTCCCAGTGTCGGCCTCCTCCATGCGGCCGTGGCTGACCCTTCCACCTTCCCGTCCCTCGACGGAATTGAGTATTAAATACCATTGGCAGGATTATTTTTTGTTTACAAAGCGATACGCACGTTCTTTGGATGTGACCGTCCGTCTGTTCCTTCAGCGAGCCAGCATTTTTTTCATCATAACAATCTTAATGCTTTGTAGTTGGTGAAAATTGTTTCAAGACTTACATTGGAGTGAAAGTCATGCACGATTGAAACTGCTAATTTGTGCATTTTAATACAAAAACAAAGTGGCTATATTGGAGGCATTATATCTGTATAATCGCACATTTGTGCAAACATCCACAAAATGTAATTAATTGTCGAATGGACACCTAATCCTTAAGGCGTTGATGTATTTCAGATGTTTAGTTTCAGTATCGCTTCCTTAACACACATAGTACACGGTGCATTACATATGTATTTGGAAGGCATGAATGTTTACAAAAGAGTCAACAAATATAACGACTGCAACTTACAGAATCCTAGTCCACTGCTTCTCGTTTCCATTTTGAATGCTCGTTCATATTCCTGGTGGACAATTCAGTCCAGAAACCTTTAAAGACTTCTCACAGCTTAGCAAGAAAAAAACATTTGTGTAATTAATAAATGCATTGAACATCTGCGCACTCCGTTAATTACAGCCTTCTTCTAGCCAAAACAATAAAGCCAGCTAAGTACTGTATAATGTAAATAGCCATGACAATAAATGCGTTGAACTGCAAACTTGAATTTCCCACAATGGGATTGTTTTGGAGGGGTCATTTGTTTTATGAAGGAGAAAAGTCAAATATTACTTTAGCCATTAAACCAGAGCTACATATTCTTTGAATAAATGCCTAAACAATTATTGATGTTCAGGTGTAATTAACTCAACTTAGTCCAAGCATCCCAAGCGAGTGTGGGACGGTGGTTATCACCGATTAGCAATGTTGGCAACGTACGGTGCAAAATAAGTTCAACATACATACGTGCATGGCCCTGAGAAAAGTGAAAATTACACAGTACTATGATGAGGTCCAGTTTATCCACGGAACAACTACTGATGGTTTTCCATAGAGAGGTACTGAACTTATTTAATCAACCTAGGAGGGATGACATGCATCGTCGCTCCCTCACCAGGATTTTAACTTGCAGCCTAATCACTCGTAATAGACAAAGCCAAATAGTAAGGTTTGTCACGTAAACAGAACATGCCAATTCATTACTAGTACAGCACACCGGTGTGTTGGAGAGCCAAGCCACAACATTTGCAATCTGATTGTAAATGTTGGCTGTGTCGGATGGTGGCGGGTTTTAAAGATACATTTATATATTTACGCGATCTCACCCAAAACAACTAAATTATGGATGATATTGGTCGCGAAAGCCTACGTGTTAAACTGAGCCTCATCACTGTTGAGTTGAATGCTCTAATCGTAACGACACTTGGCCACATGTATTAATGAACATGTATATTAATGTGGATTTACAAAGCAAATGAAAACATTTCAGACCATATTGCATACCAAAAGGATCAAACCACAACATATCAACACACCGGATATAAATTATCATTGCATATAACACAATGGGTTAGCATTGCAGCTAAATAGTGCCTCACATGTTCCATTCATTACGTATTTTAAAACTTTGCTGTGTTTTATTGGATGTCAAGTTATGCTTACTGTTCATATATTGCTTCATGTAAAAGATGATTTAAACATCATAAAATGCAATTTGTCACTTTTTTTATTAAAAAAAACACATTTGAAAAGTGTGTTTTTTATTCTCACATAAATAAACTTTGTTAAACAAATAATATGAACAAATGCACACGCAACGACAATATAGATGTTCCACGTCCAATGCCTTCTTGAGAGTAATTGCATTCTAAGTTAAAGTGTATTATTTATTTCCGTAAATCCAACCATGCATTTTATAGGCTTTCCGGAAAGTCGCAGCACATTATCTGGACACTTTACAATAATCGTTTTGCGCATACTGTACAGTTTTATTCCATAATTCTATAATCAATGGAAATTATCCACGTTTGCACTCACGTAATTTTGCAATTGTTTATTATCCTGGATAAGTGTTAAAAATATCCCTCAAAATATGGTGGCCATATTACTGTGGGCTAAAATATGTGTTTAGTTGCATCATAGTCCACCTAAAACATTAATATTTTCTAATTAAAAACGAATTACGTGAACCTCAATCTTTAACATTTTTTTTTAATCTGAGTGGATAGTCTGTGGTTTGCGAATTGATAAATCAATAAAAAAAATTGTTACCATCCATGGAATCCTTGCGGTTTCAACTACAAGATACAGCAAGAATATATGCAATACACAAACATTATTTATACACAAACAACATAGCTATTCTAGTAGTCATAATTACATGCTGACCATGTACTACTAGAATGGGTATCATTAATTTCACAGGTATCTAATGGGTATCTTGTATTAGATGATTTCAATTTTAAGTTACATCTACCACAAAAGTGGAATATTTATATGTTCCTTGGTCTAAATAATACTGATCTGACACAGTTGGCCAAACTAATTATATAAATAATAAAGGTTTTTGCTTGTGTTAGATTACATATGTGTCGTTAAACCCACCACCCGACACAGCCAATTAATAAGGTTTGTCACGTAAACAAAACGTGTCAATTAGATACTACTTAAACAGAATGTTGGAGAGTAAACCCACAATATTTACATTTCTAGTATGATGTTTCGCTGGTGATTACAACCAGCTTTATCAGGCGATTAGCCAACATTGTGAAGAAGGCCTCCTGTTTCAGTTTTAAATAGAATAAAGGAGATGCCATCACTGTGAGCCTATCAGGTGCAAAGACCAGACGGACGTTAATGTTACAATGGGTCATGTTAATCTGAGAATATGCTGTACTTACCACTGGTTTGGTTATTCACAGTGAATAAACATACAGTGGATTGATTTTATGTTTAGTTTATTGGACATACATGATGTTAATCTGAGAGTATGCAGTATCTATTATTGGTTGGGTTATTCACAGTGAATAAACATACAGTGGATTGATTTCATGTTTAGTTTATTGTACATACATGATGTTGATCTGAAAAAATGCAGTATCTATTATTGGTTGGGATATTCACAGTCCATAAACATATGGTAACCTGCATATGCATGCAATTAAACAGTTCATTACACGACAATACGCTTCCAAGCAGACTACCGATAGTCTAACACATACGTCCAAATTGATTACTCTTTATTCATTCTAAATGATTGCTTTTGAAAGCTCTATGATGGCATACGTGTAGAAATGATCTTGTCTTATCATCGCACACAATTGCACTGGAACGTATCAGGAAGTAATTCAAATGAAGTTGAAACCAGCCAGTGTGTTTTTTCCCTCTCCACTCATTCTCACGACTGTGTGTTAAACAGCAGTGTATAACATTCATGCTTGACCCTTGTCCACTCGCGAATTACCAAGGGAGTTGTCGTAATATTCATCCAGGAGCCCTCTACGATCTTTTTCAACTTGACCCTTTAATATACCGTCTTATTGAAGCATCATATCCACGTGTAAGATAATGTTTCATTTTAATGCTAAGTATTTAATAACCTATGTATTATTTGATGCCGAGGGGTTATACAACTGAATATTTGAGTTCAACCTAAGCAGTTTTTTTTTCTAAGTTCTACTGATCTTATTCCTAATGCCATAACATGTTTTTTTTTCTACTGCGAATAAAGTTGCTTGGATTTTTTTCCACTGTTAATTTGCTGTGTTTATAGTCTGGCATCCTGTTTAGATATATATACTTGATGCGCTCCATTTGCGATATGTTTCATCCAGTGCTCGTCCTTTTACAAAAAAATTAGGGGTCAAATTCATACACTTTCCATCCCTGTATGTCACATGATGTTCTTAATAAGTCAATTTAAGAGATCTCGATCCACAAATCGCCTAAAAGATTGTTGAGATGTTTTTTTTTAATACATAGGTTTCTAGCATAGAAATATTTGACCTGCAACTTGGGGGAAACCACGGTGCATGCAGACAATTCACACAAGATGGGAAAATGCTTAAAACTTCACACAGATAGGTCAATAAACCTATTGGTTGTAGTGCCACCTACTGACCACAAGCATCCCATCTGTTTAGCAGTCTCACAAAACATAATGATCTATGGGTAATTTACCAAGCTAAGCATGTGCTGCCAGGTTTGGCATATACAGTATAGAATGTTGTATTCCCCACTCCACCATCATTCATGCAATGGGAGCAATCCATTACGTTCTGCCAAACTAACAAACCATTTATGCAACCTTGGAGTCATCATCGATCCAAAGCTATCATTCTCTCCAATCATTTCTCAACTCTCCTGGACCTCCCACCTCCATCTGTGTATCAGCTCCCAAATACGCCACTTCCTTTTTCTATCTGCTGCTAAGATCACGATGCATGCCTTCATCACATCTCTCAAATTGGCGACTGCAACTCTCCTCTAAGGCGTCCCAGAATCACTCAATGTCAAACTCCAATCAATCCAGAACGCCTCCCCTAGATTTGTCTCCAAAGCCAATAAATAAGACCAGATCACCCCCATTCCTAAAATCACTTTGTTAGCTTCTAATTCAGTCGCAGATCCACTACACGATCAACTACAAGATGTTCAATATCCTTCAAGGAATCACCACCACTCAAATCTCTCGAATACAATTTGACTCAATGTTTTTGATACACGGACTTTTATAGGTGAATTACAATGGTCTAAATGGTCACTAATATCCAACCCCCAAAAGGTTTGTAAACGTTGTACTTCCAACACGACTGATTTTAATGCAGTTCTAGGTATTTAGCAGTAATTGGGCTTGAAAAAATATTGCCTATTGACCCAGCTCGTTTTTTTATCTTATAATTGATGGGTCACGCATTTTAGTCACCTATTTAATTAATCTGTGACATGCTTTGTAGCTCACACTATCAGCTGTCTTGAACAAATCCCTTCACTTAGCACATGCAAATCAATGCGATTCACACGTTTATTCCACCTGCTTCATTCACTCTACCTGCATACTGTACTCTGCAAGATATTGCGGCTAAAATGAACCCATCATATGGATATTGCTACCTCATATACCAAAATAGAAATTTGCTCTGCTTATACACGTGACTATGTGGCACTGCGGTTACAGCATTTGGCTAAAATTTGGAAGGCTGTGCATTTAAGTCACAGGAATTAACGCTGCCCAGCAACTATATAGTGTTCATAAAATGAGTATAGATTTACATCGCCCGCCTTACACGTTCTGTGTGATTTCGCGTACATGCAGCTTTCTAATTTGTTCTCAAAGTTCGCTCTATGCGGCTATGCGGTTTGACCGTGGGACAACTGTGTGTGTATGCGCGTGTGTGTGTTACTCGGTCCGGCAAAACAACCCCCTACCTACTCGTGGTGCCGGATGGGCAACGCCGTCGTGGACAGTGCTGTGGGGGGGAGGGCCAATTCTGATTGGCCTTTCCCTTTCATGGCGTTTGTAATCACCACAGGTGCCAAATGGGGGCTCCGGACGGGTGCGAGGGGCTGGTAACCCCTCCACCTTCAATTAATTACCACTAAACCACGAATGAAAAATGTAATTAATAAGTTTGTGCCGGAGGCCCCAGGGGACAGGCGTCTATGATGTCTCCTGGCCAAACCCCATTTGGCGGAGCCAGGAGATTGAATCTTTACCCTCAGGGCTCCTCCAGAAACAAGAAAGAGCCACTACAAATGGCCACTTGGAATGTTCGAACGCTCACTGTGGAGGACAGGCTGCCACTCCTCTGTCGGGAGCTGGACCGGTACCGCCTAGATCTCTGTGGTATTCAGGAGGTCCGGTGGACCGGCTCTGGCTCCTGCCATCATGAGGGGTGGACAGTCCTCTACTCGGGGCAGGAGACTACCAAACCACAGGGAGTGGCTCTTCTTCTGAACAAAATAAAGAAGGGGGCGTGGGAGCGTGGCGGTGAAGTTTGGGAAGCTGTAAGCCCCAGGCTTCTTTGGGCTCGCCTTCCCATCAACCGGAGGCAAGGAATGGTGGTCATGGTTACTTATGCCCCCACCGAAGACGAACATCTGTGGAGGAATGCAAGCAAGGCTAATGAGTCTGATGCCTTCTATGACCTCCTGTCACAGGTGCTAGCTAAAGTGGCCCCTCGGGATAGAGTCATCTTGTTGGGTGACTTCAATGCCCGAGTTGGTCATGATGCTGGCACCTGGTCTGGAGTGATTGGAAGGCATGGGCCAGATCAGCTCAATAACAACGGTAGGAGGCTGCTAGATTTTTGTGCAGCTCATGGGCTTATAATTACCAACACGCTGTTCTGGCATCGGCACATCCACACAACATCATGGATGCATTCCAGGTCCAAGCAAGAACATCTGCTGGACTACATAGTGACGGAACAGTGTATGCGGGCCCATGTCCTTGACACCAGGACCTACCGTGGAGCTGATCTGCCTTCTGACCATCGACTTGTCATCTGTAAGATGCACCTGCCATTCTTCCACTCCAGTGGTAGGTGTACACCCAGGACCCCATTCAAATATAAGGTGGCCTGGTTTCAGGTAGCTGATGAAAGTTGCAAGAGAGAATTTCATCATCGCTTTCAGGTGGGGTTGGCATTGTCCCCCATTCCTCCAGATGGCGAGGGGAAATGGGCGAGGTTTAGGACTGTGACTCAGGCAGCTGCAATGGCTGCTTTGGGTACGTGGTTCAGACCTCCCCAGAGGCCCTGGCTGACAGAGGAGGTGTTCAATCTGCCTGAGAAAAAGCGACAGGCCCACTCTAATCGTCTACAGCATCCCACGTCAGAGAATGAGGAGGCTTACCGCAGCCTTCGCTCAGAGGTTCGGAGAGCCATGAGGTGCTGCAAGGATGGGTGGTGGTCGCGGGTTTCTGAGGAGATGGAGTCTGCCTCAATGGCCTGCGATCACAAATCCCTATATAACTCCATAACAAAGTAACCTGCAGGGCCACACCTATTACCATCATTAGGGGAAAAATGGTGATCCAATCTCCGACCCCCAAGAACAGGTTTGCAGATTAGCTGGGCAATTCTCTGAAGTCCTGGGTGAGGGGAAATCGATCTATATGGGAAACATTGTAGGACAAAGTGGGGATGACCCTGCTGAGGCTGCGGTGCCTCAAATAATGCAAGAAGAAGTCACCTCCTGTGAGTGGCTGGCTGAGGTGCCATCTGTTGAGGAAGTACTAAAGGCGATCCAGAGTCTAAGACCAGGAAAGGCACCGGGAAGAGATGATCTCCTAAGCGAAATGCTGAGGGAGGGTGGCGGTTGTGCATGGACTGCCCTTCATGACATCATAACAACAGTCTGGACCACTGGACAGGTTCCGCAGGGTTGGAAGCATGCCCTTGTGGTCCCCCTCTTTAAGAAGGGGGACCGCACAAACTGTAACGACTACAGGGGCATTTCACTACTCAGTGTGCCGGTCAAGGTCCTGGCAAGGATTATTCAAAATTGCCTTGCCAGGCATGCTGAGGAGAGCCTTGCGGAGCCCCAATGTGGTTTCAAGAAAGGGCGGTCCTGCACAGATGTCATATTTTCTGTCCGTTTGCTACAGCAGAGGTGTAGGGAATTCCAACAAGACCTACATCTCTGCTTTATTGACCTGGTCAAAGGCATATGATACCATCAGTAGACCTGGGCTTTGGGTTGTTCTTCGTGCTTTCGGAGTCCCTGACCCCTGCACCTTCAATCATGATCATTAAGGACCTTCATGATGGTGAGCGAGCCCGGGTTAAACTACGTGGCCGGGAGTCGGAACCATTCCCTGTTCACCTTGGGGTGCGACAGGGATGTCCTCTGGCTCCAACATTATTTAACATCTTTTTCGACCACGTCGTCCTTGAAGCCTTTGATGGCTGTATCAGGGGAATTTTCATCTGATTTTCATCATCATACAATGGGAGGCTGATCGATGCCCTGTTGCGGTCAAGGAATGGCTCCCTATTGGTCAACCAGGTTATGTATGCCAATGATCTGGTAATTGTCGCTCACTCAGAGGAGGAGTTGGAGGCGCTGCTGCTGAAACTGGAGCGTGCCACTAAGAGGTGGTGCCTTACCATCAGCCCACCAAAACAAAGCACCCGCCTGGGTATTTTGTACCATTGGGCACTCCACTCCCACAACTCCCAATCGGTGATGGGGCAGTTGTGGAGAGAGTGGAGAGTTTCTCATACCTGGGCAGTGTGCTCATGACCGGTTCCGATTTGACAGCAGAAATCTCACTCAGAATCAGTCTGGCGGCATTATCTTTTTATCGGTTGCGTAACGCTGTGTGGAAGCTACCTGGTCTGTCGCTCCGCACGAAGCTTCAAGTCTTCTCAGCCACGGTCATTTCCTCCCTTCTCTACGCTTGCGAAACGTGGACCACCCTAATGGAGCATCTTCACCGATTGGAAACATTTAGGCTGGCCTGCCTGCGATCCATCCTGGGTTTAACCAGGCTGGATTGTGTGAGCAGCTCACAAATCTTTGAAAGATCTGGGCAAAGTCCCATTGGTGAGGTCCTCCAGCAGGCAAGGCTGTGAATGGCGGTTGTTGTTGTGTTACTCGGCAGACAGCTGTCTCGTGCTGTTTCGCATGTACTACAAAAAGCTAGCGAAACCTGTGCTGCCATGTGGGAAGTTTTACAGTTCTATGCAGGTTTTGGTCCCCATTTTAGAAACGTGGAAATGCCACCAAGGAAGAGGAGCACAGTACGAAGGTTTTACTTGACGTATACAATGTTCACTTTATTCAGTCTATATATATGCTTTTTTCCCCCCACGCATTTTTGCACCCACACATAATAAACACATTATACCGATTTGCCTAATTTTATAGACAGGAATTCTATAAGAACACCGCAATGAACAGAATAAGTAGTAAGGGTTTTCACGTAAAAAAAACAACCTGATTGTCTCACAAGTGACATCACATTTATGCCTCTATTTTAGACCAAAACAGGAAGATTTCTCCACAACTCTAGGTGTCGCCTGATGAGGCTGGTTGTAATTACTGGCGAAACGTACTCGAATTGTAAATGTTGTGGGTTTACTCTCCAACACTCCGGTGTGCTGAACCAGTAACGAATCAGTTGTACAATATCTATCATACGCTGCCATGGTAGATTGTATGTTTTGAACACTAAGGAATTGAGTAAGTCGAAAACATTAGTTTTTTGTTATTGTGGAAAAACAAACTTTCATAAATGTTTCAAGACAATGGTGTTAGCTATTAATGGAGCCCCTTCGTGTACGCTGCATTCCTTTCGTATCGACGTAGCCTGGATGTGTTTTGGCTTAATCCATGGAATGTGGATTCGGATCAAGAGGAGTTAACTGGAAGAATTAAAAAAACACGCACGGACTTTGTAACCTTTCCCTGCTAAGAAACGAGAGTACGGTATGCTTTCAACCGTGTTTATTTCCCCGCTGATCGCTGCTCGGAGACTACTTTGAGTGCATTTCCCACTGCTGCTTGCAAGCATCTGCCCGAACACGCGAGTATCGCCGAGTTGTTAAACAGAAATCTGCAGTAAATAAAGCAACAACATCAACAAAATGCACACGTAATTGCAAACTGCAGCACTCGAAAATGTATCCATGCTCTTCGTGGCTCTGCGATCGGCGGCGTTACACGGGGATCGTTTAATACAAAGGGACCATTTAATACAAAGGCACACAAGGGGGCAGCCCTTCATTAAGCTTCGTATGAAACTAGCAAGGAGTAAACGCCGAGGATTGCGCGGTCAATTTGGAGGAACGCGAGAGGCACGATAGCAGTCACTGCTGCAGAGGTATAGGGGAGATGTCTCGCACTCTCGTCCCATAGCCTCCCGCCAATCAACTCTCCACTTTACACATGAACACAACTCTGCCCGCTTCCCCCCTCCCATTGTTAATTAAACACAGACAACAGAAGCGATTGCTTTCTCCTAACCGAGCGCGCTGAGCCACAGCTAAATATTAATCACTGACATATAATACAGGGTTAAGCACCAGCCACCCTAAGTCGGTGATCACGCGCATATTGTGGAGCGAATATACCAAATGATTTTGGTTTAATTAAAGAGTTAAAATGTAAATGAAAGTAGAAAATTACCGCACTCCATAATTGCATTTAAATGTACTTTTATATTCGTGTAATTAAATTATGCAATGCATTATTTATTGAATTTTGTAAAAATTAAGGCAATCCATTAAATGCCTCATTATTCCACGTTAGAAATGTAATACCTTTTACCTCAATTTAGTTGATTCAAGGACACGTTGCCACAAGTGTTCTTATAGTAATGAGGACATATCTTGCCTTCGAGTGGCATGTGACGCGTAACATGTTACAACACATCTCGCATACAGGAATATATATATTGTTTTCATTTTGCACTACACACTTGTTCAATGCTATCAGAGGTGTCATGTATCTGTGAAGGTCAGCACAATTTAGCGTGCAATGTACCATCAAACATATATATTGCAAACCTTCCTCATGACTACCATGAAGCAAGCTGTAATTTTGGAAAATAATTTGTAAATTTTCGAGTTTGAAAAACAGAGGGCACTATCTTGAAATGGCATAGTGGCAAAACAATCTATAATTCCACAGGGTGCATTGAGTGCATCGTAGGATCTTGGGGGGCGGGGGGGGGGGGCGTGTCGGCGACTTATGATGACCTTCATCCAGCAGTGGATTGATTGTGGCTGATGACGATTTTTTTTAAAGTGCTTACTTGTTGTTGTTTGTGCAGAAACACTTCAGCATACAGCCGCAGTGGAATTATGTTATCTCTGCATCTGGTATCGAGGAGGTGGTGGGTTCGATCCCAATCTTGACGATGCCTATATATTTGAAGTTTGCGTGTTCTCTTTCCCTGTGGGCGCATAGATTTTTCTCCTCGTCCTCCGGTTTTTTCTTCCAGATGTTATACATTTTCACATGATGATAAGCCACTTCGTTAAGCTATCATTTGTGGCTACGTCGCTTCTGAACAAGAACTACATACCTTAGTGGGTTTTTTTACCTGGTAAAATACAAAAAAAACGTTACTTGCCCATCGATTTGGCAGTGCAAGATAATCGCACATATGAGCTGTCTTAAATTCCACATGTTTAACTGCCCATGGGAATCCAACAAAAGTATAGACTCGAAATCTCAGTGGGATTAATTATTTTTGAAGAATTGTTTATTTAACTTTTTATTGACAATTGCATTTATTTAGCACGCGTACCAAACGTGGCGTTATTTTCCACCCATCACCTAAACAATGAACAGAATTAAAGCGGTATTTTCTGGTTGATCGGTTGGTGAATGCTAACGCCACAGAACGTATATGTGCGTGAAGGCAGCTATTTCTTTTTTGGAGAATACCTTTATATCACTGGCCACAACTATAATAAATGTTTGTAAAGGTATGAGTGCAGCAATAGGCGGTGCCTACAGTGATCACATTACAATGTTCACTTGATGCATTTGGCAGGTAAGAACTTCCACTCTTGACTTTTAAAAGAAATGCATGGATTCGACAGGCTGGACCAGAAGCCTATTGTGGAGCCTAAAGATTAGTACTGTTGGAAATAGACCAAACAGCCCTGCAGTATAATACGGCCAAGTCCGCGGTCAGACCTAAATTATGAATGTGGTTGTTTACATTCTGTAATGTGACATTGCTTACGTGTTTTGAATGCGTTAATGATACTATGGCTGCATTGCAGGGAGACATTAGACAATTATTGCTTGTTGCTTACACATTTGTTTCCCACGGGGATTGCAGTATAATTATTATCAAGCTGAATGCTAAAGGCATCGTGCAATACTTTTGTAACCACGAGGCAATTATTATCATGTACAAACATAAGAAATTATTAGTTATTTTCTATCACTTTGAAAATACGACTGCATGTGCAGTATGTTACTCGTAAGCTGAGTGAAGTTGCATTTAAATATAATGAGCGCATAATGCCATGTCTGGCTGGACTCACCTAGGGTGTATGTATGTTGAACTTCATTCGCACCATACGTAATCAACCGTGCTAATCGGAGGTACGGGAGGACAACAACCAAACACAAAAAGCAGTTCTCAAAAAATGAGTTTTTATTCCAGATTTGAAAGTGCATAGCTCCAGTGGCTTCCTGATATCGGAAGAAAGAGCGTTCCAGGCGGCCGCTAAATTGCATCTGAAAGTGCACAATGAAGTTGACCGTCTTTGTTTTATGGTAATCCAAAAGCCGCAGCAATTAAATAAGCCCGATTCCGCCAGTTGGTGTTCACGAGCGGGTATTTCCAGCACTGCCAGGGCACGTCCCAGCACGCTACTGGGCACAGCAGAGTCACTGTGGCCACGGTGCTGATCGGGTGTCCCCCGCACGAGCGGCGCTGTTTGTGCACGCTCACCGCCACCTCCGGCCTGCCGCTAACTCGTGGAGGATAGGGCCAGATTTAGCCGCTTGCCTGAACCTGGTGTTTATTGAATGCAGCCTGCATGTACATTTCAATAATATAAGGGGCACCGTGGTAGCGGGATATTAACTACCTTCGCCTGGTATACTGGAGGTAGTGGGTTCGATCCCGACCCTGACGCCTGTACATTTGGAATTTGCATGTTCACCCCGTGGTCACGTGGCTTGTTTTTCGGGTCCTCCGGTTATTTCTTCCACATTTTAAAACGTGTGTTTATTATTCTGCTGTATATGTCCACATAATACACTTTGTTGAGCTATCATTTGTGGCGAGGTCGCTTCTGAAAAAAATAGCTATATCGCTCAGTGGGCCTTACCTGGTAAAAGAAGCATTTTGCATTACAACCACATCTGAGTAGGTGTAAGGGCACTTGAGAGACGTCGGACACACCCGGTGGGTAGTGACTGTCATTAAGGTAATATCAGGATCCTCTTGTTAAAGTATTATATTATGGACACGGGTAATGCAATGCATTTAAAGTTTTTTCATTGTTTGCATGATTTGCTTAGATTATATATTATGCATGCGATGAGTTTGAAAAAGTCCTTTGTACTCTAGCTGTGGTTACATATTGCCACACCATGGAGGCCAAATTCTCTTCATCCAGGCAATTATCCACAAAAATGCATGTAACTTGCTGATTTGAAACTTACATTATTCACGATTTATTACGTTGCAGCACCAAAATACAATCTATTCCTTTTTTCACCAAATATCATCTGCATAATATTTACACAGGTATATTGATAATTGTGCCCATAGCACCATCTTAACTTCGACTTCGATATTAAATGACATAGTGGCCTTCATGGACACTTAAAATAAACCAATTAAATAATGTACTGTACAGCATTTGCACAGCCGGGCTATCGGCCACTGTGGTTAGAGCAATCGAATCACGAGTGGAAAGTTAAATGTTCACATTTAGTTTGGAGATTGCTCAACATAGGAACCTGGGATTTCTACTGCTGGCTCAGGTCCATCAATGAGTGCACCGCTCCATGCAGATGAAGACCAGGGGAGACACTTGGCCTTCGACGTTTAACTGACACATTACGAACGCCTCAAGTCACATATCGCCATGCCCCCATCAGTGCAGCAATGTGAATTTTCGCAGTTAATTTTGCACATTCTGTAATTTTCACTATAAAACAGGCAGTGAGCAACCCGAAAGTTGTCTAGAAAGCAGTCCATGAGCAGCAGGGGTGATTGCAAATCAGCAGCCATCGCATATTGGTCAGAGATTGATTTACGCATTGATCTGACGCCCACTTCTAAACATCTCCTTATGAGTTATGCTACATTTTTGCATTATTTACGAGACCATTCCAAAGACATTTTGCACATCCTATTTTTATTATTATATCTGCCTTGCAGCACTAGTTGAGCAAAATTGCCTATAAATTGTTGATGTTTTGATAATTTATGTACCTCTTTTCATAAACTGTAATTTATAAAGGAGGAACAACTTTTTTTTGAGTATCCCTAAACACTGTGCTGAATAATAATATTTTTGTTCACCTTTAGTCAAATCACGAGTAAATGAGACCCCCTCCCCAGTGCTGTGTCAGCCACGGGGGTTGATTGACCATACTTGATCACTCTCGTCAATGTTGAGTTGGTGAGAGAGCGACCCATACCGGTTTAGATTTCACCTACCAAAATGTTTGCCACGTGGAGAATACGAACTCGGGTCACAAGCTTTGTGATACAGTACGTGAACCACTGCAACTTAACAATATTTATTTAAAAAATGCCGTAGTGTAATTGGATTTTTTGGTTCTCAACAGTAATTCATGCTTGAATAATCCCTGCACATTTTGATTATACAATTCTTATTGGTGTTATTATTTTATTTTTGTTAATGATAATATTTGTAAATTAAGTGTAACCACATCCGAGTGAATTGGGCCTTATAAATTGGGGCACGACAAAAAAAAACATATCTATAGAGGATTATATCATCGTTTATTTCACAACTAGATTTTATATTCATAGATTTTATATATGTAATGTGTATGTACAAAATTACGAATTTAAGCAGCATAGTATATGTCAAATGTTGAAGTACTGTTGATGTCATAAGTTGAAAATATGGAACACGAGCCTCTGGAATAAAACACATGGTGCGTTCATAAGGAATATATTGTGAATTAATATTTACCGGCATTGGGCATATTCTCAGGTTGTGATTGCTGAAATGCACGGTATTCTATAGCTTCTTGAAACAACAACAACAACTGCCATTCTCCACTAAATGGCCATGAGTACCCCACCGCACGTCTTCTGTCACACTTGGTGCATTTCAATGGAACGTGAAGTGAGAATTGGTTGCTGGCAAAAAAAGTCACAGGACAGGACTATGTGTTATGGATTAACAGACATGTCTGGTAGATTCTCCACTCTCCATTGTTTCTAGGGGGGGGGGGGGGGGGGGTTACAGCTACCACCAACTGCAGAGTAGGGCCTTTCACAAGCCTCTCCTAAAACGCCTGCCCTGTACACCGCTAATAAGTGACCGCAAAGTTCGCTCAACTAGAGCTCCTCTTCCACCGTGAGAGCTTCTGCTGCTAAACAGTTTGCCATATCGAGGTGCGGCCGTACCTCCAATCCCACCAAAACAAGCAATAGTTAATTAAAACAAAGGCAATTATCCCCCCATAATAGTCTGACGAGGCAATTAGGGTAAGTGTTGTTTAGCAAGCACCTATTAAGGCCGAAATGTAGCACGAGCTAGTGGTGTGGCCAGCACCATGCGTCTGCCCAACATCTCGCCAGTGCAGACTGTTTCGCACCACAACAGGGCTGAGTCCACCAAGGGGAGACCCAGGGCAGGTTGAAATTTTTGTCACTAATGTTGCCTTAAGCAGAAATAAAACTCAGATCACCGGGTTTTTGTTGTGCAGCGCTCTTACCTCTCTTCACTACCACTCCCCATGCATTCCCGTTTAGTCTAATAGACTGTATGAGAAATTGATCTTAACAATAAACTATTGAGGTAGACATAGAAATTATGGGTGATAAAGCCAGCATCCTGCCCAGTCACCTTTGTATTTCCTGTGGAGATATTCATAAGTAACATTGAGGATTCATTTGGGGCTGGGGTTGACCCAGGGGTCAGCTCAGGCACTTTCTCGACCACTTGGCTTTGAGCATAGACACAAATAAAACCTACACACAAACATGTTTATACAGCATGGGGTAACCATAATCTACGCCTATATTTAATAAACATTAAAATTACTGGAATTCACTAAATTGGGAACTTTTTTCCCCTGCAACAATACAGTAATAATACTTCACATGTAAGCAGGCTTTAAATGTCATTTTATACGTTTGCAATGCACTGTTTAGAAAATGTAGTTTTGTGCAAGTTTAGGAACAAATGGACGTATACTAAAATAACATCTAAGGTCAATGTTCACACTGAGGGATTCAGGCTCCCACAACCTTTTTTGTATTCATGGACAATTTTAACAATATCCTTTTAGTTAAGCCTTACCAAGAATTGTCTGAGGGCATTTGCATTGACTTCGGGGTCCATAACTCAGTTAACTTATCAACACTTCTAAAGCAGCTTGCACCGTTCAAATTGTTGAAATAATACGCTGCTTATGGAGTGTTACTTTTAACTTGATAGTCAGTCCCAAGCGAACACAAAATCCCCTGAGTGTCATAGCTGTACAGCTGTCCATTTCAAAGTACTATAATACGTGAACCGGCTAAGTATGTTAAGAGAGGCAGTGACTTTAAGGCTCCGAGGCCTTCATTAACTCTGCTTTGCCAAACTTTCCTGAGATAATTGTTCCAATAATCACTTTTATATTGACCACGAGGTAAATGAGCTGCGAGACAAGTGAATATGCAGTATGTTAGCTAGACATTATCACGAGGAAAGATGGAGAGCAAGCTACTAGAGCTAAGTATTACCTTTTCGCAAGATAAAGTATACATGCAATCTCTTTAAACCTCTACCATCAATGCAAGTCAAGTTGATATAAATATATATGTATCAAGATGTCAAAGTGTGCTCTCCCCACATAAAATTTGTATTGGGCAGGCCCCACCTCTATTAATAGCCCTAAGCCAGTGATGTAAATTACAAATTAATAGGATTGGGATTAACTTCCCCATAGCAGTAACATTGTTGCCATTTCATCAAGTCTCAAGAAATGCTCGTCGAGTTAACCGCTCACCATCAGTTGAACTCGCATCCTTTTGATTACAGATCAAGCACTCTGCCCAGTGGCATCTGGAAGAATACTTGTATATTTGCAGTACTGTGTACATAGGCCTGAGCAGGATTTGAGCCTGGATAGTGCATGGGTGGGTAACCACTAGGCATAAAACAGGTGTCATAGGCTGCTGCAGGGCTGCCTTGTCAGCAGAGGGTAGTACATGAAAAATACATTGTTATTCTCTATTATTCTCCAACATCTATGCTCCATGCCTTCAACCCGTACGGACCAGTGTGGTCAAGAATTCAGCAGTGGACTGATGAAAGGGCTGCACATGGAGATGTCAACAGTGATAGCAGTTTTGATTTATAGTCAGTTCATTGAAAGAGAGAACTGATAAATACATTAGAACATAGTTGTACTTCGTGAGGTATGCAAATTACAGATAAAAACTCCATATATTATTAAAATAGTAGTAAACGTTTTCACCACAAATGGAGAGAAGACAGTTATTACAGATAAGTAAGATTCTGAGTCTCAGGGAATTGAACACGACGGTAGGATTTAAAAGTACTTTATTTTACATTGAATATACTTGCTAACATTCAAAGGATCAAACCCCTGCAAGTAAAATGTAATTCAAATTTATACTCCAACGACATAAATATGTAGTCGACCACATGTATTAAGAAAATTATTAAATTATGAATGAGTGAAAAACACACTTCATCATCTTCTTGGTTCTTTCGGTAAAGTCACGTAGAAGGGAAGTAATAAAATAAAAAAAATAAAACATAATAAAATAAAATAATTCTCACGACGTTTCGGCTACAACGCAAGCAGCCGTCTTCAGGTGAAGAATGAGACACTACCAAGCTAGGAGCTTATATATAAGCTGGGTTGGAGGTGGAAGAGCGCCTTAACAAAAAGAATGTGCATATGATCATAATAATAATTGGTGACTTGAAATGTAAAGGTAGTTAAAAAGTGTAGATATGAGAGAGTATGATTTTAAAATGTGATACACGACTCATGCATGTGAGGAGAATGTCTGTTAAGAGTTCACATCAAGCAAAGACAATAAGATAATAAACACATTATTCAAAACTAAGGAGTCTAGAAAATAACCATTTAGGAGCTCGATGCAGGCATTAGAAAGTAAAATGTACTTAATTTTTACTGACAAACTGCACATTGTTAGATATAGCTCTCCTCAGCAAATAAAATACAGGAAGCGATAACAGGCTGAATAACAACATCAATTTGAATTGACAGTATACAAGATCAAAGTGCAATCGTGTCTCAAGACGCTTTACTAAAAAATGCATTAGGCCCTAAAAAGAGGGGAGAGGGTGGTAGGGTAGGGGTTATGGCAGGGAACCATGGGAGAGTGCAATACTGTGATCCCGCCAAGATTAAGGCAACAAAACAAAGGCCCAACACCAGCAATGTGCCCCAACTACAGCTGGGGTAGTCAGGCCAATCCAACGTAGAAACGAGTTCCACACTATATGCACGGGCAGCTCAGGTGCTGCACAGAGTTCAAGAGCAGCCAAGGGAGGAATGAGGCCCCCCATTTGGCCAACGAGTCTCAGCAGAGGCCTTGGCGGCAGGCCCATGGCAGAGACAGGGTAAAGTTAGCGTTGAGGCGCAAGAAGCGGGGATACGGAGGAGAGGTCAGTCGAGGGTAAGGAGATCCCATGGGGAATAAGCTAAATGATGTGGGAGACAAAAAATAGACATGGCAAGGGAGGTGGAGGGAACGACCCAGCACAGTTTTGGTGGAATACTCGTTACACTTCAACATTGACATAAAGCACAATTACAGGCAATTAAAAAAGACAGTTTCCATCAACAATGTAGTTCAAGTAGTGTGGTAATAATCAGCATATACAATTGTGCTGCTTGTTGCTAACCAGTGACATTCGGGGCATTAGGGTCTGTGCTCAGCAACCGTGAATAAAAAAAAGTTTTACTAATATTCAGCTCCTCATATTCTTGGGTCTTTCGGTAAACTCACGTAGATAGGTTCAAAGAAAATAACAAATCTACGCAACTTTACCAAAAGACCCAAGAATATGAATTCCTGCAGTCACGAAAGCTTTAAGTCAAGATTCAGCTCCTCGTGAAGCCAGTTTCAATGTAGTCAACCTACAGATTACTCGAGACCTTTGCAGAAGAGATTACGCAATTGCAGTGGGTTTTGGTGACAGCGCACATTACCCGATTGCACTGTCTCACACATTCCCCTATTATTGTGGATCTGCAGATGGAAGAGTTAACCAATGAGCACCTACATAAGAAGAGGACTCAGCTGGGAAAAGAAGAAACCGACGGTTAACAATCTCATTAATATTCATTTTGCTCCAGCATAATAGGAACGATTATAATTATGCATCTGTTTCTGTTACTGCTACTAGCTCCGGTTATTACAGAGATGAGCATTCAAAACTCCATGGGATTATCATTGAAGCAATAACACAGGTCGTTTGGGAGCTAATCAGAAAGTGGCATGACTTTTTAATGTGGTTTTCGACCTCTAAGTTCTCCAAATTGGAGTGTAGACAATTAAGAACTTTTAAACCACTGCACTACCTTAATATTGCTGATGTGTTAAGAAACACAATTATTTTAAGCACAACTGACCAAGTAACTTTACCTCCAACTACTTGACAATAATACAAGTTAAAATTATGCACCAATTTTACATTAAAAATATATTAACACTTTTAAAATTCACCTAAGGAGTTGTTTAGTATTTGTAATGTATTAATTGATCGTAAAAACACAAGAGTACTTCTGTCAAACCCGCTGCTAGATTAAAGTTTCTAGTCGTGTGAGTTGTTTGACCCTACATCATTCTGGTCAGTGTAGGCAGGTGAAGGAGGGACCCAGGGCTAGTTTACATTTTACTCAACACTCGATGGTATCCATGGCAGGGACCAAACTCAGGCCATGAGTTTCGATTTAAAGCTTTCGTGACTGCAGGGATTCATCTTCTTGGTTCTTTCGGTAAAGTCACGTATAATATAAATAATAAAATAATAACAATAAAACATAATAAAATAATTCTCACGACGTTTCGGCCACAACGCAAGCAGCCGTCCTCAGGTAGAGAACAGGTCTGTCGAGAAGACAGAACCAAGAAGATCAGGCAATGAGCTTCATAATGCAGCATGTGAACCATGTAACATAATAATTATATAGTTAAAAAAAGGTAGACCTGTTGATGAGTGTGATTGTATGTTTTTTATTTAACAATAATTAACACCTAAATTACTCAGATATTTTAATGATTCAATTGTTATTTTTCTTATTATTTTGATGTTTATAATATTTTCTAAATAAGTAAAACCACATCCGAGTTCATTTGACCTCATTATATTGACGTATTTACAGAGGATTACAGCCACTGTTGACTTGCCACTCAAAGCTTGAGATCTCAGAGGATTGAAACTTACAATTCAGTGGAAATATTCTTCCATTGAATTTGATCTGGAGTTGGCCCAACATCATGACATAGGGCCACAAATCTGGGGCAATTGTTGTCATAGTTTTTTTACTGCATCATTGCTTATCTGTGGCTTTCCTCACCTCTGATCAAACTTTCACTGTCAAGAGTGAAGGAAAACTTTGCGCTTTACAAACGTGACATTACAATCAAATGTGTGGGTCAGAGTGAAATGGTCTCCTTTAATGTGTCTACAGTACTGTAAATGTATAAACCATTCGATAATAACCAACAATTTTCTACACTTGAGTTATTTTCTTTCATAATTTACTTCAAAACAGTTTACAACACTTACAATAACACTTTTTCCTGAACTATACATATTTTACATTTACAGGTCGCAACAAAATGTTCCAGATATTCAAGACAAAGTCAATAACAGACAGACCATGTGCCTCAAGCACTGAACTAAAATAGGAAGCTCTCATCCACATGCCAGTATTTTCCACAATCTATTCACAACCATTACACACCCCTGCCTTCCCAGCACTGTCTTGTGTGCTGAGCTGTCATACATTTTTAAACAACGAAAAACTCAAGACGTTTTGAGAAAGGAGGAAACCACTTAGCTTATTCTAAGTGTAAGAACCAGTAAATTCACGGTGAAGATTAAAGGGTATACTCAAAGCATTGCTGAGCTACGCTAAAACATTAACAGTACCAGAGATGCAATTGCCTGCCCAAGCCATGACTGGCAGATGGGCTTATACTAGGAACCAGAGAGCCTTTTCTGAAGGCATATGGCCTCCTATTCCATGCTGGACAAATGTCTTGCAAGAGGTGGAGATGTCCACAATTTAACCCCTTCGTATGCGATATGCCAATCGACTGTGGTGAACCCATTTATACTGCTGGGTGGACAGAGGCCGAGGGATTTAATAAACGTTCCCCCATTTCATGGGCCCTCTTTTTCCAGTACCAAAATATGACAATAGATTTCCCCCTTTTTCTGGCAACAAAACAGGTGTTAAGATGTTAAAACACCAAACTGAAACCTTTTACAAGAAATTATGTCTGCATTAACCACAATACTTGTGGTCAGAATGCAAAAAAAACATACTCTGATAATATATGCATTGTCTTTGCAGTGGCTGACCATTGCTCTCCTAGCGTCAACGCAACGCTCCCGTCCCCCTACCCCCCTCCCCTGCCCCCCCCCTCTCTTACCTATATAAGCTCTTACCACGGTATCTGTCCCCCACTTCAGCAAACAAATCATTGCTGTGGGTTTCCCACCTGATGATGATTGCTTGTGTTGCACCCAAAACGTCGTGAATTAATTTATTTTATAGCTACGTGACTTTACCGAAAGAACCAAAGAGTAGTATGGCTTAAGAATGTTTAATGTTTAAATTTGTATTACTCTGGAAACATGCATTGATCCGAAATATCTCATGGCCCATGGACTTGATGATTGTTTTATTCTAGAAATAAAAATTTCCGTTGTTCATTCTCGTTCAGGTTCAACAAATTAGTATAATTTTATAGGGAACCAAATGTCTTCGTTTTAGTTTTGATAGACTGGCTCCTGCCACATGAATGTGGAATTTCAACACAGACTGAGGCCTTCCAATGCACTCCCCAATCATAAGTAGCCTATAATCATTTGTACAATGATATTTGACGTAGAATCTGACAATAAGTTATAAAGTAATTTAATGGTTATATATATGTATATGAATGTTATTTATTGAATTGTCAAATGTTAAAATAATATACTGTATATCATAGTTAATTTTGTGATAATAACAACATAAACCATTATTTAATTATATATTGCTACTAAAATGCACATCCAAAGCAATGCTGTTTTAGTTAAAGTTAGCATGTTTAATACATCACCATGTTTGCTTCACAGACGTTTGAAAATAATTTATACAAAGACATCACGACTTAAAAAGCAACTCTATTTGTGTTAATCTCACCCAACTCTTGGACTCAGTCTAATAATGCACTTTAAATTGATTTACACCCTGCAGCTTACACATGGATTTTTAATTATGGCAATTTAAGCAATGAAGTGGTACTATGAATCAAGATGTTTTATTACTAACGGATCAATACAGCTGTTATCATTCCACAGTGGCTTTAGGGTTTTCCTAAGAGATCACAAAGCAAATGAGCAGTCATGGGAAGGCCTCCGCGGAAATGACAAAGAATTAAACCTTTGGCGTTATTTCGTTTCTGAAACATAGAAATGCTCACATCGAAAATATTTGTTTTCATTTAGATCACCAAATCATGGACGTGTAATCTTTTGGTTTTCATCAACACCGTTCAGTTGTTGTCTAATCAAATATAACATTGATGATTAGTCATATACATTGTTTGTCCTTTCGAACAACAGGACACCGTAGGCATTTCCATCGCCTTCTAAAAGCAACGTATATGCTCGATTCTAGCATATGCCCAAG
The DNA here is from genome assembly GCF_965212315.1 of Lampetra planeri. Classification (NCBI taxonomy): domain Eukaryota; kingdom Metazoa; phylum Chordata; class Hyperoartia; order Petromyzontiformes; family Petromyzontidae; genus Lampetra; species Lampetra planeri. Next base: position 6,156,158 of record NC_136120.1, read on the forward strand.
TGCCAGTTCCATTCTCAATAATGTATTTACCATGGCTAGACAACGCACTTGGAATTCGACAGTGTAGTCCCCTCCACCCATCAACACAGATTTAACCTCCTCTAGCCTGAATCTCAAGCCTTTGAATCCACCTTCTGATTGCTACGATCACAGCATGAAGTAGCCACACATTTTAACGTGCATTTACCAATTAAATCTGTTATAAATGTGTCGTGTGAAGAATGTGACAACTTTATAACTATTTTTGATGAAAGTGCATTTAGAAACCTGGTCACGTTTCAATAAAAAAGAAACCCCAGTCAATTTTAATACTGGGTCATGTAAGGTCAGCAATACTATGCTTGGCACAATTATATAATCTGACCATATTATGATGTATTATGGATGATATTGGTCGCGAAAGCCTACGTGTTAAACTTATTATGGTAGTATATCGAACGAGGCATCAAAGAAGTGTCACTTTCTAATCCAAAGCACAAATGTGGCTGAAGTTGAATTACTGTTGACATATTTGGAGTGAACTCCAAGTTCCCACCTGACTGTACTTGGTAGATTTCAACGTAATTAAGTTAGGTTAATTGCTATACTCTTTGGTTCTTTCGGTAAAATCACATAGGTATAAAAAATATTAAATAAATGTAATCACGACGTTTCGGGCGCAACACAAGCGTCCGTCATCAGGTGGGACAACCACAGCAAGAAAACAATTGCTGAAGTGGGCAAAAGAGCTGCTGTAACAAGAGAAGGGGGGAGGAGCCAGGGAGGAGATATAGAGAGTGTGGGGTAAGGGGGAGTGGAGCGCTGAAGCTAAGGCACATACACGGCAAAATGTTGCGCCCGAAACGTCGTGATTAAATGTATTTTATATTTTTTATACCTACGTGACTTTACCGAAAGAACCAGTCACCTACACTATGGATAGCACCATGGTTACTGTTTCCATATCCTTACTCCTTGATTTATCCTCCAATAGTTGAGGACTTGTTCAACCAGACTGCCCATTTCATCTCAGCCAAACTGTATTCAACCACCATGCTGCAGGTCAAAACACATCTCTTTCGCATATTTTCTTACATTGTTTGACTTTGTAATTCCCAAAAATCGTATAACCTATTTTTAGCTTGGTGCTTTGAGCCTTTGAGCCTGTCCTCAGCAACCGTGATAACCAATGTAATTCTACAAGAATCAGATGAAGTTCATCGCTATACTTAAATGAGCGATGGGGGAATTCTCATCAGATCTGTTGAGCCCGTGGCAATTTTTCTTTTTCCATGGTGGTGGCCACTTTTTCCATGGAAAAGCACTGCTGATTTTCCACAAAGTTTGTTGACCCCAGAAGGATTTGAACTTATGATCTGTTGAATGCTTGCTGAGCACTGAGCGTAACTCACCCGGTTGGATAGCCTAAAATATCCCGTACATTATCCCTTCTGAATGCTGGCTTGAGCCCAGGTGGCTTTGGAAGAAATTCTGTCAAGTGCAAAGCAAAGCACCAAGCACTCTGACCTTTCTGCCTTCCCAAAAGTGCCTGCAGAGAAATGTGTCCACTACTCCAATAGGCATTGGGCGCACATCCGTTAGCATGTACCCACATAGCCATATCACTCGTATTGAGACAAATCCTAATTGGCAGCTTATGTTATTTTTAGTGAACGGCTTATGAATAGTACTTGGATCTTTTGCTAAACTTTAGAAGTGACTTATTTGTACTCCATTCTTCTGTAAGAGTAATCCCTGCTCGAATAAAATCCTACCATGATAGGTATAAGGATATACACAAGCATCCATTTGCCGAAATAAATAATAGGAATACTTTCACCATTAATGGGTCAACACATTTTGCAAAATACATTCTCCATATCCAATGCTATATATGCTAAATTTTTCAGACTATGCTATACAAAGATAAGAACAATTAACATTGATTTCATTGCCCTCCTTAATTCAGTGAAATATGTTCGGTAAAAGTACACACAAAACGTAATAACAAGCTATATTTCGATATTTGGTCTCTGCCAAAAATATTGGGTTAAGACTTTATCGGATTCGGTTTTAGGTAACGCCAAATTGCTTGGGGAATTAAGGTCAACTTAAAAGTACAGTGATATATTCTTTAACTGACAGGCCTGCATGTTTGAGTAGTCCCCTTAATATGCGTTTCAGGGTATAAATCACTGGGTGCTTGCAATGTATGGTAATGATGGTTTGTGGCCTGTCTTTGAGTGGGCTTCTGTCAGCATGATAAATAGGCTTAGGCTACTGGGAAAATTCCATGCATCCCACACTTTTTCACAATACAGAAGCTCCCCAAGGCATTGAAATAAAATGAAACCTATTTACTTCTTACCAATTTCACATAGTGAAAATAAAAATAAAATAAGACCATGTTAAATAATAAACATTAATAGAGTTAGATAAACAGAGCCTTTTTTTACTACTTATGCCATGCTTCATGCAATTTCTATAACAATCATATGAACTCATCACAACTTATAACATCTAGTTAATTATTAGTCTAATTTAAAATATGGTGTTACACATTAACGTTAAAAATGGTCATTATTGTTTTGCTTTGTAGGGTGTCAAATGTCGGAACAAAATGTAAATCATTCTTTCTTTCAATTATGCAGTAATGAGCACGCAAAAAAACACAACTGGAAATGTATTACGATCATCGGAAACATTTTGAAAGATAAATTACACGCGCGTCCTCTTTTGCAGACTCCTAATTAAAGTTTTGTTGAAAATTCCATCTAAAAATAAATTGACAGCAGTTGGAGTAGGCTCATTTGCAATGTACTGAAGTGGCACAAAATTCATCTTTCTTCCAAATATTAGCAGCCCGGACCAATTATGTGAGGTAGCCAGGCCTGTTATTTTTTTCATTTAAATAAATAAGAAGCAGCCATCTGTCTTTGTGACAGTGGATCCAGATTCAAATCCTGGTGATACATTGGTTAACTATCTTTCCTGGACTTGTTAAAAACTCACCCCAGCAGTCCAATGCCCTCTGCATGCACAAGTGTCAGCACACGTGCCACTTTGAAATACTTTAACAAGCCACAATTGAAGAAAAAAAATTGCAGCACAATTCTGACACATTTTGAAAGCAACATCAAGTATCCAAACTCAAGCAATTAATTATTTAGCTACAATCGTCTCACACAATTTAAATACCGTGCTACTTCATTCCTGTCAAAACTGATACGGTTGAAATTTTAACGAGTCATATTGAACAATTTCAGGGCTATATGCTTGACAAGAAACTGACACGTATTCATTCTTCAATGTTTAGGGTACATAGCATAAGGCAGGGCGGGTATGTTCATTAGTTTGTATTGAGGTAGAGACAGCCAAGAACGCAACTACTGCAGATAATTTACAAACTCAAACAATCCAATCAAATACATTACTGGATGTAAAAACATTCTTATGGGATGCATATGAAGCCATATCAGAAGGTTTAATTAAAATAACACCTCATAAAATAACACTGCCTATAATTTTGCTCCACATATCCACAAAATAGGTAAATCCGGCTGGAATAAAGATCACTTTGTTCACATGCCAGTATGGATTGTCCATTTCATGAGGCTTGCCATGCCACAGGGACTGGCTCTCCATGGGATACTGCAACAGAAGAGTCTCCGCTCTATTCCCTACCATTCTGTCACGATCATGACGAACCCTGGGCAGGACCCGAGACCAGCGTTAATATTGCCCGTTAGGACCCAGTTATCCAGCTGCCAGAACAAGTTATTTTTGTCTATGAGCCCACAGGGTTCAGGTGGTGAATGATAGCAGACTCAAAGGCCCAAAAACGATGATAATGGCTTTGAGGGTGCAGGGTGACATTGATACTGAATTCACAGGTTCGGCTAAATAGCTCCATGATCAGACGTTTCGCCTTGCAATCCAATGTTTTACCGAGTTCAAATCCTGGTCAGGTGTCAACTGAGCCCATTACCTTACCAGGGTCAATTAAATGTAGTTACACTTTGTGGGAATTAACAGCTCTTACTAAATCAGAAACAGGGTACCTACAATATGACCGTAGTATGTGCAGCACTCATTCAGGGTCACCAAATGAGATGAGCAACCTCTCCCTGCTCATTTGAGCCCAGAAGTGAATGTCTCCCCTCTCATTTGAGTGGGGAGACACTAACTTTTTACGTCATTTTCAGGTGAATATTAACCACTGCTCACCACAAAAGATGTCGTTTTACATAAAAAAAAAAAAATACCAATTCATATTCTTTGTTTCTTTCGGTAAAGTCACATAGATAGAAAAAAAAACTATGACGCTTGGATTGCAACACCAGCGGTCGTAATCAGGAGAAGGGGGTTAGCCTCTAAAAGCAAACTGTTTATAAAGGTGTAATAAAAGACTTGACCACGATATCTGGCTCAGTGTCCTTTATTCGGTCCGTACTGCGTCCCCACACGGCTGTCTCTCTTATTCTCTCTGTGCTGGTTCCGATGTCACTCCAGTCCACATCAGCAGCCCCGCTGCTGTTCTTGTCGCTCTTGCAGCCCCACAGCAGCTCCGCTGCTGTACTCTCACACAGCTCCCTTGGCTGTTCCTGCTGCAGCTCTGACGGCCTCGTGCTGTCTCGCCTTCTCGTCGCTCCTGCGACTCCTGGCAGCCACCCCGCTGCTCCTCACACACAGCCTTACTGCCTATCTCTATCTGCAGCTTACACCTCCCAGTAGCTCCCTACTGTTCCCAGGGTTGGCTCCCGCTTCTGACGGTGCCCCCTCGGCTCGTACGCCCGCGTGGCCCCACACCTTTCCATTCACACCCCGACTGCCTTCTCCTTCCGGTTTACCCGCTTAAGGACCCCCTACCTTTCACCCACGTCACCTGGCTCCGCCTCCTCGTGACGTCACATCCGGAAGGTCGCTTTCGCCCGCATTACAAAGGTTTAAAATAGTCGTAGTGGGCAGCTACAGCCCTGGTGGTGGGTTTCCACCAATTAAGGTGCTGCCAGGTAATCATTGCACCTCGCTTTACAGTCACACTGTTGACGGTGGAGGTTGCTGCTAGAGGTGATAGTAGTAGAAGGTAATGATAGTACTGGTGGTAGGCTTCCACCAAAAAAGGGCTACTGACAGTGGTGATGGTAGTATTGGCCAATGATGATCCTGGTGGTGGGCTTCCACCAATTAAATGGCTGCCAAGTCTAAAATGGAAACATAACAGCCAGTTATGACTTGAACTGGTTGATAACATCCTTCCAGTGATTGCTGAGTTTGTACCCATCTTCTCGGTTGGAATTATGTCTATGTCTGTATATATGGATGGCTTCATGAACGAATCTTTGTTGATAGCCAGTGGGTTTGCAAAGTACCTTCGTCTTTGAGAAATCAATTTCGTGTGAGCCAGCCCCATTAAAATAATGATCAGCTATGGCAGAAGTATTGGTCCTCCCGTGTTTCAAATCTGCCTTATGTTCACGAGACATGTTGCTTAGTTTCCCCAATATAACTGCTGCCGCAGATACAGCTTAGTTTGTAGATGCCGAGATATTGCATGTCAGGGATCTTGTCCTTCACAGATGGGATCAGATCACAGATTGTATGTATTGTGTTAAATCAGACCTGGATCTTGTGTTTGTTCATGATTTGAGAAATATTTTGGATACCCCTGCTATGTATGGCAAGGTGATGTGTTTTATTGGATCCACATATGGCTCCTTCCTCACGGTTGGGGTGATGGCTTTGCAGATTGTGTATCCATTCGTCTTGAGAGCTTGGTGTACATGTTTGAGTTCACTAGTTAGGTGTTCATGGTCGGAGATACATTGAGCTCTACGGTGTAGAGTTTTGAGAAGGTAATTCTTCTGGGATGGATGTTAGTGGGAGTCACGTTTTAGATATGCATCAGTATCGGTTGCTTTCCTGTAGACAGAATGGCTTATTGAGCCATCTGGTCTCTTTTTGATTAAGACATCCAAGAAAGGTAGCTTTCCATCCTTTTTTTTACCTCCATGGTGAATTTGATGGCTGGGTGTATAGAATTGATGTGGTTGAGGAATTGGTTCAGAGCTGGTCGGCCATGTGGCCAGATGACAAACGTGTCATCTACGTACCTCTTCCACAAGGACGGGCGTAGAGTGGATGCCTGGATGGCGTCCGTCTCAAATTTTTCCATGAAAACATTGGCTACAACCAGAGATAATGGATAACCCATTGGGGTGCCTTCAGTTTATTTGTAGAATGTTCCATTCCAGTTGAAGTATGTATTGGTGAGGCAGTGTCTAACCAGGGCTGGTACATCATAATGTAATCCTTGTGGGACCAAATTATTGCATTGGTGAAGGGCACAGGAACTTTGGTGAACAAAGAAACTACATCAAAACTAAAGAGCAAATCACCTGGCGACAGTGAGATGTCCTTAATTGAAGATACCAGATCAGCTGAGTTACTGTAAGTACAAAAGAGGTGGTCTTATCAGTGAATGGCTGTAAGGTCTCAGACAGATATCAGGCCAGTTTGTAGGTGGGTGAGCCAATGGTGGAGACGATGGGATGAAGGAGTCTACATTTTTATGGATATTTGGTAAGCCATATAATTTGGGTGGTCTAGCAGCAGAAGATTGTAAGGAAAACCGTTTGTTCTGTTCAATTAATGAAGCTGAATCAGTGATGATACTGTTCGTTTTTGTAACTAGGCTGTTGGTGGGATCTCTATGAATGTTTGTGTAGCTACCATCATTAAGTAGGTCCTGAATTTTGTTGTTGTATACAGTTTTGTCAATGATGACCATGGCATTGCCCTTGTCGGCTGAGAAGATGATGATATCATCCCTATGTTTAAATTGAGATAACTCAAAACGCTCATCCTTACTGAAGTTGCTGACTGGTATCTTAGCGATTTTGAGGGTTGCAGTGATTTCAGATCTTGTCACGTCTGCAGCGATGTGTTAATTCCATACACCCAGCCATCAAATTCACCATGGAGGTAGAAAAGGATGGGAAGCTACCTTTCTTGAATGTCCTAATCAAAAAGAGACCAGATGGCTCAATGAGCCATTCTGTATACAGGAAAGCATCCCATACTCATGTCTACCTAAAATCTAACTCCCAATACCACCCATCCCAGAAGAATTCCCTCATCAAATCTCTACACCATAGAGCTCAATGTATCTCCGACCATGAACACCTAACCAGTAAACTCAAACACGTACACCAAGCTCTCAAGGTGAATGGATACTCTGACTACACAATCCGCAAAGCCATCACCCCAACCATGAGGAAGAAGCCATCTGAGGATCCAATCAAAACCATCATCATGCCATACATAGTAGGAGTAACCAAAAATATTTCCAAAATCATGAACAAACACAAGATCCAGATCCGATTTAACATGGTACGTAAAATTCGTGATCTGATCCCGTCTGTGAAGGACAAGATCCCTGACATGCAATATCCCGGCGTCTACAAACTATGCTGAATCTGCGTCAGCAGTTAAATTGGGGAAACTAAGCGATTTGTCTCAGACCGTGTTCATGAGCATAAGGCAGATTTAAAACACAGGAGGACCAATACTTCTGCCATAGCTGATCATTATTTTAATGCAGCTGGCTCACACGAAATGTATTTCTCTAAGATGAAGGTACTTTGCAAACCCACTGGCTATCAACAAAGATTCGTTCATCAAGCCATCCATATACACAGACATAGATACAATGTCAACCCAGAAGATAGGTACAAACTCAGCAATCAACCAGTTCAAGTCATAACCGGCTGTTATGTTTCCATTTCAGACCTGGCAGCCCTTTAATTGGTGGAAGCCCACCACCAGGACCATCACTGCCCATTACTACCATCACCACTAGCAGTAGCCTTTTATTGGTGGAAGCCCACCATCAGCGCCATCGTTGTCCACTACTACTACCATCACTTACATTAACATTATCTGCCCCACCCATGCTGCTACACCCATTTTAAACCTTTAAAAACAGTTTGCCTTTAGAGGCTAACCCCCCTTTTCTTAATGACGACCGCTTGTGTTGCAATCGAAACGTTGTGGTTTATTTATTTATTTATTTGTATTCACTTTATTATTATATCTACGTGACATAACCAAAAGAACACAAAAATATTAATTCCTGCAGTCACTAAAGTTTTAAGTAAAAAAAACATAAATAATACCAAGTATTATTATTGTCGTAAGACATATAATATTCAACCCCCTGTTAATATACTTCTGAACTCCTAAACATGTTTTATTCGTCATGGCAGTTGTTTTTGCGCATATATATAACCACACTGGTCAGTGCGAGTTGGAAAATTTTGATTCAGGCCAGATTTAGATATCACTCGTCACTCATGTTGGCCAAGGCTGGGAATCAGATGCAAGTCACTGTGTTCATATCACAATGTGTTAACCACTGTGCCACTTCTACACCCCCCGTCAATTATAATTCAGTACTGTGATAGTGCAATTGTGCTAAAAGAGCCACTCTTGGAATAACCTATACATCATAAATAATATGTCTGATGGAGATTATATTTTGGAACAAAAATGTGACACGAAACATAAACATCTACAAAATACGAAAATGAAGTGTCTATAAAACAGACTGTACACCTTTTAATATTTCTACAAATGGTGAATACAAGTCGCATTTGCCAGCCGAGGTGGTACCAACCATCTCCCTTGGCCGAGGGCCATGGTATTGTGGCAGTGCCCCCTCATGGGTTTTACGACCCTGCTGACAAAATGCAGGTAGTACACAGATAAAGCATTGCCCTGGAGAAGGTAATGAAGAAAATACTGCACTTAAAAAATACCCCAAAAAAATATTTCCAGGCCTGTTGGTGCAAAGTCTCATTATATGCACGTGGACACTGTTGGTTGACTGTATGCCTTTGTTTTCTGAAGGTAAGAACACATTTCTCAAGAGCACAGGCTACGTCGGGTCTTCTGTTGACACCACCATCGGTGTAATGTTCTTCGTATGTAGTCATTGTGTACTGCCAGGCTATTACCTGCAGGAGAAAAGGGGTAACAAAAACGAACTCTCATGGAGACCACATTGTGTTTGGCACAGGCAATCATTTGCTATGTTGTGAATTTATTTTTCGATATCTTCCCCCCACTCAACCATATGTTTTCATTGGTGAGACATGGCCAAGGCAAAGGTAACAGGTACGGGTAAAATAAAGGGCTTGGAGTGTTCAACATTAAAGTTTGAGAGGTGGTGACTTTGTTGTGGATGGTGTTTGCAGGGTCACGGTGCTGAATCAATCTCCAAGATTGCTTCTGGGCAGGGAACATCGCAAGCAGCTAGAGCAAAGGTGAGGGGCGGTAAGAATAACTGCAAGCAACAAATCCTTGTTTTAAAATTGTGTGCTGTGCTGTTGAATGTGTTTGGCTGTTATCACAAACAAAAACAAATGTACACGTTTTTGTTCGGATATCTCTGGGGGCGTTGGATATGTGCACCTACAAGTTATGGCAATGGGTAGGCTTTGAATACGACTAAGCGCCCAGATAATGTTAAACAGACAGAATACCGATGTACATATGTACACGAATATAAACGTGTAGATATTTTGTCGGATTGTATTGGAATCGTTAAAGATGTAGGACTTGAAATATCACGCGCCACGCGTTCTGTTGCTAGGCAAGCGAGCAGAGTACAGTGGGAGCATCTGAGGACACGGTTGTTGTTGTCGTGGCATTAAGGGGGGGGGGGGGGGTCGTTAAGAGACGCGACAGGTGTTAGGGGTGACTGAGGACGCAGGCCGGTGATTGGTCAGGAGGGTGAGTGGCTAATGACCGGCGCCGGCCTGGCGGCATTAACATGGTCACGTGAGGCTGGGGGGCCTGGGGGCGAGTAGCAAATCGGGGGACGAGATAATTGATTGGGACTGATTGGTGCGGGGATAAAGGGCACAGCGTAATGGAGAGACCGGGAGTCTTGGTTGGGATTGGAGCTGGAGTGGTTGGTGCCCGGGAGACAGATGGAGCAGCAGTGAGCAGGGATAGATACGATAAGGATAGAGAGAACACAGTGTGCGGTAGCAGTGGATAGAGAGAACACAGTGTACGGTAGCAGTGGATAGAGAGAATACAGTGTACGGTAGGAACGGGGAGACATGGAGTGTTGTTAATGGCGGGTTGTGCATCGGAGCGAACGGAGAGACACGGAGCGATGATGAGGAGGAGGTGTGAACTCTATGCGTGAATAAACGAGACTAGAAAGACAACGAGAGTACGAGTCCTACACATACATGATTCTGTGCACAGTGGCTGACACCTTCACAATATCTACAACAGAGGAACACTGTACACTATTTTCGCCTAATTTTAAGGTAATCTAATTAAAATTCGAAGCTATTTGCATTGAGATATGAAAGTTTAATTCATGGATAATTTTTGATGGAATAACAGTCGTTTTTGCAGCAAAACGGCCCCAATGTAATTCAGGTGCACTCAACAAGCCTATTCCGCTCCTTACTACTCTACAAATGCAGGATGGGTAGGGGTAGGGCCAAATATATCAATGGGAAAAAAAAACTACGTATAGTTTAGGTGATCTGTGCCTAACACCTGACACTGTACGCTGTGTGGTGTAACACCGGGTAGGCGACGTGGATCTGAGTGACGTCATAAATGATCCGATTTAATTTCTGCATCACGCGAACACCATCTGGAATGCTACCTCATAAATTAATTCCTTATTGTCGTACAAATACTGGAGGAAGGGCCTTTTCTATTTATGCCCCCAGGGTCTGGAATGCTATTGCCAATAAAATGGAACTTGGATCACTACCATTGAGATCTTTACTTAAAACTGCTATAGAGGAGTTGTACTGTACACCCCTAGCTGCCACTGCTATTCAGAATGGCCTGAAATAAAATGTATGATCTTGAGTTTTTATTATAGTTTGCTGATCTTTAAAGGTGTATTTAATTGTTTTGATTCTCCTATTGATACTCCTGCTGTTATGGAGTGACTCATGCAGTCAGCTATGGCTGCAAAATTTGATCGTACATGTTATGTATATCGTTTATTATTAAATTTGAATCACAGTTCCTATGATCACTGTTACATTGTTTTTATAGCTTTATTTTGGTGACTTTGAAAATGTTTTGGTGTAGCCATGTTTGTTTGTTGTAGTACAGAGTTATCTTGATAACTTTAATCTACTTTGTCTTATGGTTGTTATTGTTTGACTTGCATCCCACTGGGAATTTTGCACACAGCGTTGAAATACTGTGTTTTTTCTGGAAGACTTTGCTGTTTTTTCAAGGATTTTTCTGGTGCGTGTAGTCACTTTAAAATGTTTCTTGTTCATGTTTTTGTTTTGTTGCGGTTGCACCCGAGACAAGAGCCGAATGGCTCACAGAATTCTACCTAATAAATGAAACTGAAACTGAAATAAACTGGGAAAACAAAAAGTAATTGTAATGCTCACTCGAAATCTAAACCCCAAAAAAGGATGATGCAATGGCATATGTCTGTTTATTCGTTAGTTCTGATTCAAACATTCATCTCAAGGAAAACTTTCGGCAGATGATCGTAAATTTACACCAGATTCTTATATATAAAAGTCTCTATGCGCATGCTTGTGGGGAATTTGGCTCTCGGACGGTGGGGTTTAACACCGAAATAATTTGCCAGCCGGCACGACCTTAGCCCCGTGGTGGGAATAGGCTATTCCGTTTTCACGTCCGTACATTTTAAAGTCCTTTAATTAACGAATTAGTGGCATTCTTATTTTAATTATTTACTTATTGCGCGCCATCCACCATAGCAACTCACGACAATGTCCTGGTGGGAGGGGGGGCGGATCCTGTCAAGTGATGCGCATTCACTCCGGCTCACAGGGGACATTTTATTTTATGCGTTTAACATGGAATAAATATATACATCACGCTGCCGATTTCTCTTCACAGTGTGATGTCCTCTTCCCCACCCCCCACCCCAATGCGTGCAGTTTCTGCTATGAAGTCCTTAGACATTCATTTAATATTATTAAAGTGCTTACATAATATTATTCTGCCTCGGGCGGGGGGATAGTGGGGGGGGGGGTAGCGGCCCAGCCCGCAGCCTGGGAATGTCTCGCCTCCTCCGGCTTGCCAATCTAGGCGAGGCCGCGGGCTCTGCATGGGACGAGGCGTCACCACGCCACTGAAAAGTACAATTTTATTGAATCTTTCGCTAAGAACTGAGGTTTATTGTTTACTATTATTAAACAAATAAGTTTACAAATATTACAATGATAATGTTTGTGTGCACATAACAACTCTGCTTCATTGTTTACTATTAGGAAACTAATAACTTGCCTAATATTACAATTATAATGTTCGTATGCAGAAACAACATGTGTGTCCCTAAAGTCGATGTCTGTGTGTGTGAGTCCATATGTGCTTGTGTGCGTGTAAGTCAATGGGTTTCTATGTGTGTGGGTCCATGTCTGTGTGTAAGTCCATGTGTGTGTCTGTCTTTTTCAAACGGATAACGCACCATGTGTGTGTGTGTACGTACAAGTGTTTGTGTGTGTGTGTCAGTCCATTCGTGTGCGTATCAGTCGCCGTGTGTGTGTTAGTCCACATGTGTGTGTAAGTCCATACATGTGTGTTTCATTCGATGTGTGTGTCTAAGTGAATGCGTGTGTGTGAGTCCATGTGTGTGCATGGCTCCATCTGAGTGTGTAAGTCAATGTGCGTTTGTGTGTCTATGTGTGTCAGTCGATGTGTGTTAATCCATGTGTGTGTATCTAAAGTAGATGTCTGTGTGTCACAGTCCATATGTCTATGTGTGTGTAGGGCAATGTGTGTGTCAGTCTATGTATGTGTGTGTAAGTCCATGTGTGTGTGTCTTTGTCGATATATGTGTGTGTAAGTACATGTGTGTTTACGTCAATGTGTGTGTGAGTCCACGTATGTCTGTGTGCGAGTCGATGTGTGTGTGTGTGAGTCGCTGTATGTGTGTACGTCGATATATGTGTGTGTAACTCCATTTGTGTGTATCTAAAGTGCATGTCTATGCGTGTGTGAGTCCATGTGTGTGTGTGTGTAAGTCCATGTGTTTGTATGTGTGAGTCGATATGTCTGTGTGTGTCAGTCCATGGGAGTTTGTGTTAGTCGCTTTGTGTGCATGGCTCCATGTCAGTCAGTCTAAGTCCATTTCTTTGCGTGTCTGTATGTCCATGTGTGCGTGTGAGTGAATGTATGTGCTTTATTGACCTGCTCAAGACCTATGATACCATTAGTTGGCCTGGCCTCTGGGTTGTTCTTCATGCTTTCGGAGTCCCTCAAACTTTGCTCACGATCCTCAAGGACCTTCATGATGGTGAGCGGCCCCACGTCAAACTACGTGGCCGTCAGTCAGAGCCATTCCCTCTACACCTTGGGGTGTGACAGGGATGTCCTCTGGCTCCACATTATTTAACATATCTTTTGACCACTTAGTTTATGAAGCCTTCAATGGCTGTACCCGAGGAATTACCATATGGTACAGATACAATGGGAGGCTGATCCATGCCCTGGTGTGGTCAAGGGATGCCTCCCTATTGCTCAACCATGTTATGTATGCCGATGCTCTGGTGATTGCTGAACCTGCAGCTTGCCACTAAGAGGTGGGGCCTTACCATCAGCCCCTCCAAAACAAAGCACCTGCCTGGGTATTTTGTACCATCCAACAATCCACCCCCACAACTCACAATTGGTGATTATTATATGCGTAGTGATTATTATATGCGTAGTGACATCGCTGGATGTCACCATGCTGTGGGTGCAGTTCCGGCCCTAGAGGGGCATGGTGTGCGATGTAATGACATCGCTGGATGGTACCAGGCTGTAAGTGCAGTGCCAGCCCTACAGGACAGGGTGTGTGGGTGCCGACCAAAGGTTAATGTTGCGTGAGGCCATGGCACTCTGGTTGACCCAGTAGGACACGTGACCGGTTAAGTGACCGAGATCCTTCCCTAAGATTCTGGAAGGTGGACGTGGCCAAGGGCCACGTCCACCTTCCAGAATATAAGCCGGGTCCCAAGATCTCCATTCAACAAGTCTTCCGGCACGTGGACCGAGGCAGATGTTGTAGTCCTGGGTCCGTAGTAATAGTTACGTGGTAACTAGTGTAGTTATCCGGGTGGTCACCACCTTAGGTTGTTATTCTGTTAAGGGGAAGTTACCCCGTGTGGTGTAATTGAATAAATGTGTTGCCTCCAAAGTCTACGTCTGTGACTCAGTTGAACCCATTACATATGTATATATGTAGTGAGTCCAACTGAGTCGCAGATGTTAACTTGGGAGCATCACTATTTATTTAACACAACAGCGCCAACATAGCATAACCTATGCTCGGGTCTTGAATGCCCATCTAGCCACGCGATGGCAGAACTAGACACGGTTCGCTATCCCGGTCCGGACCACAAACTTTGTCCCGGTCCGCCTGGCTAGAGGCTTCTTCTCCCCGACGTGGATCTTCGAACACCAACACTTGAAGAACCCTGAGCTCCTCACGGAGCTCTCTTTATAAGCCCCCGGGCTGAGGCTGGCTCCGCCCTTAGCCCCTCTCACCTTCCAGGCTCTTCGGGCCCCTTCTTCAACGTTCCCGAGAGCTCTCCGGAACCACGTGACCGCCCCGCGGCCCCCGTCCACCGGTGCCCCCCCTTCAGTATCGTCCGGTCACGTGACAACAGGTCAGCCAGAGTATCATGCCCCAGCGTAACCCTGGCTGGCTGACGCTCGCTCTCGCTCCCTCATTGGGAGCCGGCACCGCACGCTGCTCGTGGTGCCTTCGCGTTCTCCCGCGCTCACCCAACCACCGCTAGAGTTGGTACTGCAGCCAGTAACCTGGGCTGCCCGCAATGACAACATCACCTGCCGTGACTTCGCAAGTCCAGCACCATACAGTGACACGTACAGTGACTACATATATATAAAAATGTAGATTTAATATTTTTTTCTTTATAATTGATTTTTGCATTTAGTTTGTTATCCTTCCCCCGCAACTCTGATTAGCATTGTTGACTACTTACGGTATGAAAGAAATTCAACATACACAATGATTATTTTCATGGTGGAAAGTTTCCACTGTTGGGCCCATGACTGCTGGGAGGATAATTCAGAGGACATGGTGGCCCATTCCGCCATCCGTCATGCACTAGTTTGTGGCCACCATTATGAAACGTTTGCATAGAATTATCTGCGAATAATTTAGAGATTTATTTTGGTACACACGTAAAGAAAGCTTCGAGATTAAGATTAATAAAATAATAATTATGACGATGATGATAATGAAAACGGCATTGGTTATGAAGATGACAATCAGGACGATAATGGCACTTTTGCTACTGCTGCCGATGATATTGCTTCTGCTGTTGACGATGATGGTGAAGATGGTGTAGAAGATATAATAACGTTCCTGGGAACACCTACTGCATCATAAAACCTTTATAAATGGTATTTTGCACGTGGTTAGAAACCACATGAACCAGACAAAGGTCACATAGAGTGAATGACACACAAATCTCCACACAGATGCACTCACGAATCCACTTGCTTCACCATCTGCTGGCCATCCTGCAACTCAGTAGTTTAGTTTAGGAAATATGTTATTTTACGAAGTAAGGCCCACTGGGCTATATAACTATTTTCAGAAGTGACCTGGCCATGAATGATAGCTCAACGAGGTGACATCATGTGGAAATGTACATCAGCCAAATACTCTAAATGCATTTTTCTAAATGTGGAGGGAAAAACCGGAGGACCCGGAGAGAAATCCATGTGACCATGGTAAGAACATACAAATTCCAACTATACAGTCATCTTCAGGGTCAGGATCGAATCCGCGACCTCCTGCATACCAGGCAAGTTGGTTAACATCTCCCCACCGTGGCGTCCCATATCATGGGTTTAACGTGATGACTGCAGCTGTTTGTGTTGTACTCTGCACCAGGCACCAAATTTATGTTCAAGTTCAGCTGGAAGAGGCCTAGAAACGGTTGCTCTCTTACCGCTCGCCAATGGTGGCAGCCATACTAGCCGCCAATCAAACTCATGTCTCCAATAACCGCCGTTGACCTCAGTGAATAAGTTCTCATTTTAGCAACCCAAACATAGTAAAGGGCATTTAATTACGAATTAGTGTATGAATTACTAATCTGTTCACCGATTAACAAGTGTAGCCTCAACTTTGTTGCCTTGATAAACACACTAAATTTACTTTTCGTGCATGGAATGAAGAAAATCAACATTGTATGTCATATCATTTTTTTGGAAATTTTAGAATGGGATACATATTATGCTATGAGTGCATTATGACATATATTCACTCACACGCACACATGGACATACAGACACGCAAAGAAATGGACTTACACTGACTGACATGGAGCCATGCACACAAAATTACTAACACAGACTCCCATGGACTGACACACACAGACATATCGACTCACACACACAAACACATGGACTTACACACACACATATGGACTCACACACGCATAGACATGCACTTTAGATACACACAAATGGAGTTACACACACATATTTCGACGTACGCACATACAGCGACTCACACACACACATCGACTCGCACACAGACATACGTGGACTCACACACACATTGACGTAAACGCACATCTACTTACACACACATATCGACTAAGACACACACACATGGACTTACACACACATACATAGACTGACACACACATTGCCCTACACACACATAGTCATATGGACTGTGACACACAGACATCTACTTTAGATACACACATATGGATTAACACACACACATCGACTGACACACATAGACACACAAACGCACATTGACTTACACACTCAAATGGAGCCATGCACACACATGGACTCACACACACACATTCACTTAGACACACACATCGAATGAAACACACACGTATGGACTTACACACACATGTGGACTAACACACACACAGCGACTGATACGCACATAAATGGACTGACACACACACACAAACACTTGTACGTACACACACACACATGGGGCGTTATCCGTTTGAAAAAGACAGACACACACATGGACTTACACACAGACATGGACCCACACACATAGAAACCCATTGACTTACACGCACACAAACACATATGGACTCACACACACAGACATCGACTTTAGGGACACACATGTTGTTTCTGCATACGAACATTATAATTGTAATATTAGGCAAGTTATTAGTTTCCTAATAGTAAACAATGAAGCAGTTGTTATGTGCACACAAACATTATCATTGTAATATTTTATAACTTCACCAGAGTTGTTTCTTTTTGTTTGCATTTTGACTGCTTGTGTTGTGGTTATTGCAAACATGATGCCTTGTATAAAGGTGTCAGTTTTTGTACCAGTTGAAAGGGTAAAAACCTATTACTATATTTTGCCACTGGTAAAGGAGGTCTCATAGAGTAAATGCTTACCCCGAGCTCTCAATACTCTGATAGTGCGTTGTCTTTAAGTTGTACGCCTTTTGGCGTCATCTGGTCC
Source organism: Lampetra planeri (assembly GCF_965212315.1). NCBI lineage: Eukaryota > Metazoa > Chordata > Hyperoartia > Petromyzontiformes > Petromyzontidae > Lampetra > Lampetra planeri. The sequence goes on from NC_136120.1 coordinate 6,173,652, forward strand.
AACACCAATGGAAACTAGGCTCTAAGAAAAGCTGTCTCGGGTGTGGACCAATCAACTTCAAGGACAGTGCATATCATTATCATCATCAGAGTTGTTTCTTTTTGTTTGCATTTTGACTGCTTGTGTTGTGGTTATTGCAAACATGATGCCTTGTATAACCACTGGTAAAGGAGGTTTCATAGCGTAAATATGGAGATTGTCATAATGCTGTACGTGAAATTAAATGTATGAAAACTAAATGCACAGTTCAGTGTTGTTTATTTTAGTATGTTATATGTAACTAAACACGTACGTTTCAAATATGATTCACGATTCAATTCTGATTCGTAATTCGATTTTTAGTTAGGCCACAATGATCTGATCTAGAAAGTCAGAGTAACAATCCCGACTGTTGAAGTGGTGTATCTTTTTCTCTGATTTCCTGGATTGTTACTCTGACTTTCCAGATAGTGTCCTCATGATGTCTGATGGAGTCTCAAGTGAAACACCACACCTAATTGCTGGATTTGGCTGTGAGGATTGCTTTTCTTTTTGTGCTGAGCTGAAACAGTAATAATGAACGTGTTGAAATATTGTAAAATTAACATTCGTTTATGTGGCTCTGTTGGGTGGTGAAGGGTTTTAACGACATATTTGGTCAGATCATTATGTAGCCTAATCAATAAATAAGACCAATTTATTATACATATGTATATTTATAAGGCACATTTCATCCATATGTGGCACATTAAGAATATACCACTCTTTTAATTATTTCCTTGTGCAGCAAGGGAATAAAGTGTGATTCTGTGAAAGTCCTGATGTACTGTGCAGTGCATCAATGCATGTGTGTACAGCAGCATGTGATGACTGAGTTGTGCCTGTAGGTGGCTGCAGGGTTATTGCATAACTGCACTTATACACCAGTCACATGGTTAATGGCGACTCGGTTCAAGAATTGCTGTGTATGCACACGTGCTGTTGCATCTTACAGGTAAATGACCCAAATGTTGTTTTAATCGTTATAGAAATGTTCTAGACCTGTTCTAGACTTGTTCTAGACTTCAAGCTTGGCTTTGAATTGTTAGTTTGTGATTTATTCAATTGGAGGGGTTTTAGCATTGCATTGTAAAGGATGACGCAGTGTAATTACATACTGTAATTGTAATTCTCTAACCCTAATACTGTTTAGTCTATTACCATGCCCCTGTACCCAGAGTATGACTACATGCAATGCTATTGAGAATATAACACATGTAAAGTAGTAAGTTGTACAACGGTGATGAATACATTACATATACTGTACATATACAGTACAGATAATTGGTGTAAGATACCGATATAAGTGGATGGTATAGATAGACATACAGCTTAGGATTAAAGTAATATTCGAATAGTGAAGTGCAAATGTTATTGTCAAAGACAAAGATGGTTTATCAGTAGTGGAATTAGGTTTAAGAGAAAACTATTATTAAAATAACCGCACTTGTACACCAGTAACATGGTTAATGGCGACTCGGTTCAAGAATTGCTGTGTGTGATACACGTGCTGTTGCATCTTACAGATTAACCACAATAAATGTGTTTGCCCTCGATTTGGAGCACCTGCCCACATCCTTCATTTCGAGTGTGCAACACATGGATCAAAATGCACCACACAAATCAAGTCAAAGACAAGTTATATTAATTTTTGCTCTTCATGAGGATAATAGAGTAATATAATGCAAATGACAGTTGTACATCACATATTTGCAAATAGTTAAGTCTCAAGCCAATGGATTGACCATTGGATTAAAATGCATCCAAATCTTAGTCGACTAAACCGACCGTTTGTCTCAGCTTGCATATATACAAAGACAAAGGGACAAAACTACGTAGCTATTTTGATAATCATTCTGCCACTTTTTGGCAGAATAACCGTTATTGCAGGAAGACTGCCCCATTTATTCAATTGTATTTATATGTAGGGGCCATTCAGCACTTCAAGACCACTTGCTTCCACTTACCTTCTGACAATTGTGGAATTGTCAGAAAATATTTTGTCGAATTTACACGTGAAATTTAGTGCACCTTTTTGTTACCCTGAATGGGCCATCCTTTATTTTAAAATACCGCTTTTATATATTGATGAAGTAATCCTACAATTAATTATAAATGCTGACGTAAAATGCATCCATCTCACAATCATCGGTGTCGGGAAGCAATTCATTATCCAATTGTGACTGTGGTTCTAATAAAAAAAACTATTTGCAAACATTTGTATTCGTATGCATTACTATTGTTTTAATTTGTTTTCAATATTTTATATAGACAGTTATTATAACAGATGCACCTCGTGGCCATTGACTGAAATAGCCAACCTTCTGGGCCATGTGTAACATTAGCTGTCAGCGATATCTTAACCGGTCCTGGGTCACCCAATTCTTCAATCCATGCAAACCAGAGTCTTGAAGTGTGGTCAAATAAGCATCCGTGGTCCATTTTGTTGGCATTGAAAACGGCCAAGGTAATTTTTTCAACATCAATGCCGATGGTGCCTGGCACGACCTTTGGCACTAAAACGACCCCTGACCTTGAGCACCCACTCAGCCAACATTAGCACTGCTCTTCTTCAGCTTAGGTCATTGGCGTTCTAAACGCCAAACTACTGAGCAGCTCGGTGCTCCTAACTCAATCGATGGAATATTGAGTGGCTTAGTGGTATTTTTTTTCTTTTAGCCTAATCGAGTGTCTCAGACATGTGGACTAATATAATCAAACACGAAAGTTCCGACAACAGCGAGGCCTACCATCATGGCGGACCCATCGACTCACCAAGTTTGCCTACTGGGTCGACTGCCTCCAACCCAGCCAAAGGTATGTGTGCCGCTGGAATCGGTTGTTATTTATTGATTTATAACATCACCTTCCAACAACGTCCTTTGCGGTCATTCTATGAATGCAATCTGGGTGCCAGTATCAATTTCGTCGAGTTACTTATGTATAGGGGCATCACCTTTTCCACATACCAAACCTAGACATATTTGTGTTAGTCAGCCTTCATCTATCAAAACTGTGTGCTACACTGGAATATAAGTTCAGCACGATAATACCACTAGATCTGGGTACAAATCAATTTCTGCCACCTAAACACTGAAGCCAATTCCTGGACTGTCCCACTCAAATCTGAACAGGCAGTTATCCTAATCCTATTGCAGTGCACTCACTAATACATTGCCAATCAATCTTGAAAGGCCTTCAGTCACAAAGGGCTGTAAATGATTATTCTAACTACGTATTCATGTATACTGCATGTTTTCAGTTATTTAAGACAAAATTGGTGTTTTTGTACAGATATGTTCTTCTCTGAGAGCATAGTAGGTACTGTACTCTTCGTAAGTTATACATTGATGATTAAGTGACACACAAAACGCTTAGTGGCACTGGTAAGTAAGACTCTCAGGATACATAAATAAGCAATAATGAGCTATAAAGTTGGTTCTCAGTGCTAATGTTACCCCCGCGATATTAATTTATAGTACTACCATATTTGCAGCTGCAGTAAATGTGAAAGCTGCAAGCTGTTGTAAATGGAAAATCATTTAATTGACAGGTAATGGACTGCCAAGTGAGTGCCCTTAAATGCTGACTCGGCAGTGCAATGTCCCTTAAATACTGTTGAATCATTGTTGGTGGGCAGTTTGTGGCTAAGGGCTCTCTGACCATAGCACTGATATCAAATTACGGCACAACTATGACACTAAAATGTTAGGGGCATATTAATGAATCGATTTATCAATCACTATGGATAAAGGTCACGATACAGAAACTGAATCGCATGTGCATGAATTGACTGGAATTGCAATCCATAGGTCAATCTCCCGGTGTGGCAGTATACATGGGTAGAGAAGTGTGAGTACTCTCACCTGTTCAGATTGAAAGAGTTGGCCATAAATAGCATATAGATGGGCTCTCTAGACCTCCCCCTAGTGGCGCCCCTTAGGTATGTAGCCGGTGTGACCTATACTGTGTTAAATCACACGTATAATTTTCCACTTTATGTGTGGCTGTAATTGCTACGGAGTGCCAGGTGTGTTTTTCATAACTGTCAACCCATACGGTTTACTAGTATTCTTGTACAAGTACATTGCGTTTTCAGGTCCATACGGCATACAGCCGTTGATATAGGGCATTTTTTGTTGTCTACTTGTGTTTCTCCCTTTAGATGGGACTTTGTAGGATGAAGGTTAAGATTCATAAGGGCACGGGGTGATCAATAAGGTTGAATTGGTCTGTAATAAGGTAAGCACTGATAAGGGGTTCACAGGTATGTTTTTTTTGTATTAGTATAAGTCAGGTCAATGATGATTAGAGATAGGACCCCAAGCCTCTAGTGCACAGCGGCCCACGCCCAGTGGTTTTTAGACTATGCAGAGGACGGGGTACACCTCCAATTCAGATTTGTGGTGGATTCTGTGCCGAGGGACTGCGCTGAGGTGTTGTGTGATGTAGAGGGTGATAGGGGGTTGCGTCTGGTCATGAATGAAGGCACGCAAATTCTCCTCGGAAGAACACTTTGAAATAAAGCGTTGCCGATTCACACACCTCTGGTGCTCGTCGGTTGTGGAGTCGCTCACTTCTCCGGAGGACAGAACAGAACGCCGAGTATCGTCCCCATCGTCTCTGAACTTTATTATTGCTATTGTTGTCGATTTAACCTACCCATCTCCTCGTTACGATTCACGGGAGGAGAGGGTACCGGGCGGGCCAGCTACATGTAAACATGAGTAATGCCAGGGTTGCACAGTTACCTTTTACATGCTGTGTGCAACGGGTTCAAGTGATTTCTCGAACCATTCGAGGCTGTTACATTCACCATAGTGTAAATAAAGATTAGATTTTTTTTATAGAATTGCAATCCAGAAATGTGACCATTTTTTATTCTGATGGGAGCGAATCGCCACACCTCGAATACATAATTATCAGTATTCAATAATGCAGATGCAATGGTAGAATTTAATATTCTTTAAGATTAATAGGGCTCTAACGTTCTCAGATTTCAGCTCATGCGAAGTGTCACGCCACTAATTTGAACATTCTTGACAACGTATTCACTTGATTAAACTACAGTTTCCCATAATCTAATAGTGCACTGCACATTGACATTGATATAGCACAGTTGCTCATTCAGTCAGGTGCACAGAAAGCGAGCAAATATATCAAAATGTGTCAGAATGTCAGGAATACATATTATGTATCTGTGGAGTTAAATGATAGTAGAAAGGAAATGTTTATGATTTCCGGGCTCACACAATGATTAGTCGTAATGATGACACAGTGATGTATTGATAACTTCAATCAGGTGGCCTCAAATCTCGTGATTTCACTTCTCAAAATATCCTTTTCCCAATAGCGATATTGAAAACCTGTGTTAGTCTAAAGTATAGGGCTATGGTAATACACTGATTTTTACTTTGTCTTTCACCCCACAATTCTATTGCAATTCGATTTCAATATCATGGGATGATGAAACATCCATTTATAACTCAGGCAGACAGGATTGCATTATCCCTTGTTGGAGAAATGCCTCTGAGATATATTGTACTGCATATTATCCACATTATGGATGCTGCATATTTCACATTCTCTTCGAATGGAGATGTTCACCACATGGCAGAGAAATAATGTTTTTTTAATTCCAATAGCTGCATTAAGTGAACAGTTAAATATAATTTATTTTGTAGAAGACATTAAGAAGCCAGGCGGAGAACAGAAACTCATAACACTTTAGAACCTGGCTGACTGCTGACGAGCAACTTGAATGGATGTGTGAAAAAAAGAGCTTCATAGCTCATCAGATTCCTCCAGTATAAATATATATTCTGATTCTGAATGCTGAAACCCACCCAGAGTCTGCTTGTATTTAACCAGTGGTTGCTGAAAAAATTAATTCCTAGAAGGCAATACGGAGGGACAGATATGGGAAGGAGGCTCAGTTTCGTCATTGTTGCCTGCCTGGCTTCATATCGAGGATGTCAACAGTGCGAGCTTCATGCTCTGACCTCTGAGTCCGTTGGCCACCTCAGCGTATATCGGGTGTTCAGTTTTACCTCCGATATTCGTTCATATATCCCAATCCATTTTTCGATCCGGAGAAACCTTTTGTAAAAGCCCACCAACTTGACCTGCCAATACATGAATAAATATGGAAATATGATATAACAACAATAATTACCAATGCATAATCAGCACCATAAATACATCACTGTAGTTAGTGCTAGCTCCATCGAAGATGCTAAAGTGAAAAACTATACACTTTATTTTATTATACTACAGCATACAAGATATTATGTATACCCTATCTTGTTGGCAGGCACCTATTTTGGACAGCACATGAAGAGGTGTTGTGGCTGCAACCGCACATGCCCACCTTTGTCTCACAAATATTCTGCGGTTGAATTGTACCTAGAACCAATTTAAAGTAAACTTCTTATTTGGGCTCAAATTCTAATTTCAGTCACTGTTAAAATTATACAGTGCACTAACAACTATAAATACAAATATTTCCCCCTAATAGCCTTCACAGACTGTTGGTTGTAAGTGCTGTTAGTGAGCACCTATGAAAGCCAACATGGCACACAAGGGCCAACACCATGCCCGGCCACCTTTGTCTCTGTTCATGTTAGCAGTAGGGATTTTGTCTGGAGTATATTGTCACGAGTCAGAGTATCACTGCCTTGTTTAAGAAGCCAACAATATAGACAACAACTATAGTCAGTGGGCACAGGTACGAAGTCCCCACACTTTCCGAACTTGGGTGGCAAACAAAGACTGTAGCCCCCACATCAACTTCTCCATTAACAGTTCCTCCGTACAAGGAAGATGGGATTTAATTGACTTCATTTTAGAAGCAAAATGTACGTAGTATTAATACGAACCTTTGTTTAAATAGCGTCTATAGATTTGTAACGTTATAAACTGTTTTTTCTGTGGATGGACACTTAAACCAAAAAGGGTCAGTAAACAAAATTAGCACTTAATCTGATGCAGGGATTAAAACTCATAATAATTTACGCGTTGAATTCAGCCACATTTGTTTCCTACTACCTCAGCTACAGCTCCTCCACATTAAAAAAATAAACTCCGTGACCACTCCCCGTGTACCTCGTACCTACCCACTTTCCCTTCCTTACTTGTTCCAACCAACTTGGTGACACTGCTCACCTCAGCAGCTATTTGAAATGCATTTTATACAAAAAATGTTTACGTATAATTACAGCTATTTTGTCTTCTCGTTACCTGTTATGCTGTGCTTTTAAACTTCAAGGTGTAAATAATTTGTAGCATGGCACTTTGAGTTAGGCAAACATTTGTAATGCAGTTGTTAACTCTGCACAAGTTTTAAAACTGCCATATATAAGACCGCATTTGTGAATTCCCTGTGACAGATATGGTCCACGCCACGGGCATGTGGGATATTTACCATTGACTGAGGACCAATAATGAAGATTCATATTGCCAATGGTAATTTGTGCAGGAACGCAATGGATCGTTTAAGTGCTTCGCGTTTGTCCTTTCTCTGGATTGTATTTCTTGCTTGAACCATTTTTTTCGTGCCACGTTTTTTTCCATCTGTTTAGCCTCTATAGTTTTCCCACATCCCTATTGCTTGATACTGTCTTAATGAGCTCTCACTTGGTTATGAATAAAGTATGTGAATACATGGCGTATTTACTTAATCGCTTCCACTGGAGGTGTTATGTGAAGTCACATGTGTGCTTTAATGACTGCGCAAGTGATTTATCAATTTAAACACAAGCAGATACACCAGTTGCAAAATCCGTCATTTCCATAGCCAGTGGGTGCCATCCTTGCTCGAAAGTGTTGGCTTTGTGTTGGTGGTTCTCAGCTGTGTTCCCTAGAAAGCCCAGCTCAGCCAAACGCCGGTACTTCGTATTTTTTGTATAACAGAGCCATGCCGCAGTGATGAGCCTGCCTGGCGTGGCTCAGGAGGTGCCAGGAGGGTTGCCACAGATCAAACCCAGACATCTCAGTCAGCTAAGGTATCTCAAAACTGCGCAGCCTACTGCAATAAAGTTAAACACAATAGCGGAACTAGATCTCGGTCCAAAATTCCTGGGATTAAACTGGAGGGCAGGTGGCAAGCTGAGGTACCAGGTTTGTCAAGTCAACCCAGTAGGACTTAGGTGAGACACAAGCTCTAAAATAAGTTTGCCAGCTGTCCTAGTTTTACGAGAACATCCACATTTTCCCAGGTCGTTAAAAGTAGTTTTTTCTTATCTGTGGTAAAATACACAATTTCAAACAATGCATTTACATGTAATTTCTCCCCTCTTCCGATATTGTTAGATATGTTTATTCCTTATGTCAGATTTGTTAACATCAGATGGGTAACCCGAGTGTAGTCTCCATTCTGAGCAAGCATACTTTGCAGTCGTCATGGAAATGCGACAAAAGTTAAAAGTATAAATGAACAAACTCATCTAATAGCATGTCCATCATGGGGATTGCGCTATACAATCAGAACATGTGCAGGTGCGAGCCATATTGTTGCATCACAGGATTATTAAGGAGGCCTTAATACTGGATATATGTGAAAAAGAGCTGAATAGCTCATCGGATTCCTCAAATATAAACAAATTGTAACTTGGGTGTAGAGAGTAGGCATTTGGGGAGTAGATGAGTAGGGAACAGTAGGGGGCAATCCTCTTGAGGCTTTGGAACCTCCAGGCATCATCCTCGTGCTCTTTCTGGGCCAGCACTGGGCTGTTCCTAATATAATGGTTGTGGAAACAACACATTAGCGACGTGTATCGTGCTTTAATTTCAGGGTATGTGGCAAAATGACTTGACTTAAACATGCACTCGCTTGTAGCAAGCGATCCAAGCAAGTATGTAAATAACGCTACTTCTATAATAACATTTCTACGTGCCCTGGCAAGCAATCCCTAAAGTTCACCGTGTACTTTCGCTAATAAAATCGTTTTACTGCAGACCAAGCCACGTAGCATATAAATGTTTTACGACCACAAAAGGTTAGGGGGAGGCCTTGTAGTCAACAAGCCATAAATCAAACCCTGGGCATTCGTCTAAAGGGAGACTTTAAGAAATTTCCGACACACAACTTTGTGTATTTGCATATCATGTGAATGCATGAACGTATGCACGTACACAGACTTGCGAATGTCTGTGCACATTATCGTTTAATATCCATATGTGCGCATTTCTTTTAAAACATTAAAAACTAAAATAATTTCTTCCAGCCATATAAAACAAGTTTTATGAGTTGGTTAAATATAGGGAATTGATGAATGGTAGGAAGGGTCATATTTATAGAACTTTGGCTGCTAACAAGGCCACTGTTCTGGCAATAATGAAGACTCGTCAGCCATATGGACTTGTTAGAATCTTTAATTCCGGATTTTTCAGTCGAATATTAATGAGTAGATTAATATCTATACAACTGTATTTGTATTTTAAATAACCATTGAATCGAACATGTTAACAAAGTTCGATGAGTAAAACAATATCAATGCAGTTAGATATGTAAAACATATATATTTTAATAATAGAAGCAACATACATGTTATTGTCGTGGATTTCAAAACAAAGTCACGTAATAACGCTTTTAATTAGAAACGCACAGAAACGACGTCACATTTGCGCTTCGATGTGAAACTATTTTATTTTCCAAAATCATCTAAAATATCGTACCGAGACACGATGTTTGGCTTTTTTTTAAAGATTCAACCCAAAAAAGCACGAACAACATCCCCCGTGCTCACATCTGCGTGTCCAATAGCTGTTACCAAATCACCCGGAATGCATCCAAGCTTGTTAGATTTTATAAGCTAAGCATGGGTGAGCTTGAAAACAAATGAGATAACGTTTAAGAAAGTGCCTCTTCGTTGGTATGGCGTTGAGAAAAAAAAGCAGCAGGGCTACAATTGCATTGTCAGTCTTATGAGCCATTTCACAGCGTCCGAGTTGGCTGAGTGGAGTCCGTTTGTTCCACCAGAATATACGCGCTGTGTTGGGCAGTCATCAGTGACACGCCTGACGGTTTCCACCTCACTGTAATCACAGTTTGCCGAGTCATTGATCTTCTACTATATGTTGTTTGGATATGGTTGTGTGCAGTCCAAAGTTGTGAGGGCAGAGAGAGACTAGGCTGTTTCTTATTCGGGTCTTCAAAAAGGTTCTTATAAACGAAACATGTATTTATTTTGCCAGGTAATGCATATTGAGCTAGATAGCTCTTTTTCAGAAACGACCTAGCCATAAATGATTGCTCAAAAGTAGCTTTTTACGTGGACATGTATAGCAGTCGAATACTCTCAACGCATGTTTTCTAAATGTGTATGGGGAAATCGGGGGACCCGAGGAAATGTTTTTCGATCACGGGGAGAACATGCAAACTGCAAATATACAGGCGTCAGGGTCTGGATCGAACCCCAAACTGGGCAGTTATTATTATGGTTATTTTCAATTTATACGTCTGAATCAAGCAACGACCTTGAATCGCGACAATTCAATGAATCACCGGTGGTGGGAAGCAGGTCGTCTGGAGGAGTTATTTGTTCCACTCATTCTTGTACTTATTGTGAAAGTGAAAATAACTTACATGAATTATAACATCGTAATAATGATATATTTAGCCAGGGAAATATGTTCGGCGATTATGACCAATGGTGTTTAAAATACAGGTTAATGTAAATGTTTTGGATGGTTGATGTAAAGATCAATTCATGAAAATGTGGTCATATCACAATTAAATTGCCGGAGACATTACACACTCTAAAAAGCAAATTTTTGGAACAAAACAAATTGTGAATCTTAATTCAAAGTCGACAAAACTAATAAATTATTGATATGTAAAGTTTATTGCAAATGTCTGGCCGTAAAAATGAGGCACATGGGAAAAGCATTAATTTTATTTCAATAATGTGGTTAAACTTTCATTCTCCTTAAAGTACTCACACACATTCAGAGTTTTGAAATAGTTTACAAATAAAACGATGTGCAGTGGTTACTAATAATTTAGATAAAGGGCATACGCCCTTTGTTTTTAAAGGAAAACATTTTCTTTATAAAATAAATGTCGACGAAATATGCATTTATTTTAACATTATTGAAAAATATAGCATAGTTTTGTTGATGGTAAAAACTGAAAAGAGGGATATATTTTCATCGAATGAGGAAAGGTGTATTTAAAAGAACGTTTGGCTTTTTTTAAGTGTATACTCATATCGTGATTCATCTGACGTAATGCCATTACGTAGGTATTAGAAATGCATTTCCAGATGATAGAAAATTTCATTTTTTGTCAGATAATAATATTATTTTCCCACTGATATAGCTGAGCAGCGCCAGCACAGGCCCTCACAGTTAGGGCTGATTTTCCACTGGCTTATTGGGAAGGCAAACCAGAACCAAACCACTAAACTCAAGCTTCACAAGACCTCTGAATCTAGCTTGAAGGCCAAGCAGGGCAGGGGTGTGGTGGTTAATGAATGCCGTTATACAGGGTGGCCCGTAGGTCTGGAACCATAGGGAAAAATAACTAATTCATATTTTTTCTGCAGGCCCAAAATGTTTATGAGTAAGGAATATCGAGTCCAGATAATTCTACTCATAGGAAATCAAAGTCAGAGGGAGGTCGCTGTTGAATTTAACAGACTGCATCCAAAACCTCGAGCCAATAACACAGAGCTGTGTTTTTCCTATGATTCTAGACTTACGGGACACCCTGTAGACTAAAAGTCTGTTGTTAGGAAAAATGTAAGGAACTGGAAAGAGAGGAAGACCGAACAGAGTGGTTTAACAGCATTAAGAGATTGGTGCCATAAAGATGGTGCACTACTTGAGGAAATTGGCACAAGAGGAAAGTGACAACAAATAACACAATGTGCAGTGACCACCTATGGTCTATCTGCCCATGGACCGTGATAATGGCGGTAATACATTGCCTGAGTCAGTACACTGACTGACGAAATGTTAATTCATTGCATGCGATGGCAGCGGCATGGCTCAGTTTCTATGGAAAAAAACAACCTAGTGCCTCCTGTGCCACGCAGGGCTGGCTCTGCACGGCTTGGCTGTAGTGGAAAAGAGGTATAAGAGACCATGTTGCTACGTGTAACCAAGGTTTCCAAGTATGGTGGAAGATTCCTATGATCAAGTGCTTCACAGACAGGGTTGGTTGATTCCACTTTGGATCCTCAGGCATACAAGGCAATCCACCAACGGAAATATCACACACCTTGTAGGTTACACAATCATTATTACATATTTTGTTGTGTTTTATCCAGACATTCTTCAAACCTGAAACAAACATATGGAATTGGATAAATATCCCAAATGCCTATATTTATTTTCCTAAATAAATGTATACAAATTCTTGGTTCTTTCGGTAAAGTCACGTAGAAGGGAAATAATAAAATAATACAAATATAAAACAATAAAAATTCTCACGACGTTTCGACTGCAACACAAGCAATGATCATCAGGTGTGAAATCCACAGCAAGAAATTTTGAAAAAAGTGGAGGTTTTTCCTAACGTCAGCACCACAGACAGCGATTTGGCAGTTGGCCAGATGGACGAGTCCATCTATTTTCGGAAAAGAGGAAGGGGGAGCAGAAAATGGAATGCGGTCTGAAAGTCACCGTAAGCGTGAACACAATCAATTAAGACCCGAAATGGTTGATCAAATCCTTCCAATGATTGCTAAGCCAGAATCCATCTTCTCGGTTGAAATTGTCTCTGTGTTTGTATATGTGAACAGCCTCATAAGTTTGAATGTAATAGCAAGTAATCACAGCACTCGTATAAAAAATGCCAGTAAATTTTAATAATTTTAATGATGGAGGTAATTATATCATACATTTTCAGTATCTGACTTACATTAACCAAAAAATTCAATTTTTCCTAAGAACATCCAAAAAAAAAAAATTACTTGTGATGTCCAACCTGAATTAATTAATGATTTCGCCTGAGAGACCACCACATTTTTCTGAAAAATGTTGTGAATAAAATGTGAGTATTTTAATGGGATTACATAATAATCACATCAGAGACTGAGGACATTTGTAGTGAGCGAATGCAAATGTTGGTAGACAGAATGTCTCACGACATTTCAGATTGGATTTTTTTTTGGCTCTTAAAACTGCAGCAACTGCATTTGAGCCATTGTAATCACTAAATTAATTCCTCTATGCCAAGCGAAGGTACTTTTCTGTATAGTAGCACAATTATTCATATAGCTTTGAAATGTGGTTTGTCCTGGTATGAAGACATCGTATAATTTGTCTCCATACGAGTTATAAATGACACAAATGTTGCTTGCTTGTGTAGTGGGTCCAATCACAGCGCACAATAAGACTTGGAGGCAACACGGTTTATTAACCAACATCAGATAACCCTTAACGGAACAACATAAGGTGGTAACCCACCATTCCTACACTTAGCTATGTACACTTGGAGTAAATGGCTATGTACATTCTGGATGGGCAACTACCAATCGGACCAGGTTAGCCAACACGCTGCCTGGTCTATGTGTGCGACGCCCGGAGACCTCAAGACCCGCCGACCCACAATGGTTTCTTCTTCACAAGGACCAACCCCGGTCCCCCCCCCCCGGAGCTCGGCTTTTATCCTTATGACGCCTCTTTTCCCCGATCCTTCGTGAGGGTTCAGGACCCACCGCACGTGTTCCTCAAACCTGGTCCCCCGCCATCCGCCCCACATCCAGTCACGTGCCCCTTCCTGTTTACCCAGCCTCCTCTGGTATGCCTATCCGGTGTCCGGGGAGAGGCTCTGCCCCTACAGAACCACCCACATGATACTCCCTCTGCACAACGGTACTCATAACAACGACACCACACTTGTAAAAAGGTAATGTTTACAACAAAAATCACCATACATGCTAACTTCAAACTAGCACTGCGTCAATATGACAGTGTTGCTATATTTCTCTTTCGTCATAATTTCCCAAATCTTCTGATGATGCAATTTTTCTTATTTAGTTCGTTCAGTGTCTAACGTCATAAAGATATGAACAGAAAGCCAATGCTGTGTACTTGAACAAAATAACCATTCACGATCAAGGCAATGCACATATAACTTTACTCATCTCCCTTAGCTGTGATGTTTTGAAGAAAATACTTTTGTAATTTAGGCCTGATAGATAATATAGCTGTTTTGTGGTTAGATCGTGTAAATATAAATATATAGTTAAACTCGCCACAACCCGACAGACAATAATTGAGGTTTGCCATGTAAACAAAACATGCCAATTCGTTACTAGTACAGCACAATGGTGTGTTGGGGAGCAAAGCCACAACATTTGCAATCTGTACGACGTTTTGCCAGTAATTACACCTAGCTTCATCAGGCGACAGACAAATTTGTGGAGAAATCCTCCTGTTTCGTTCCTTGACTGTATTGGGTGGTCGCGGGTTTAACGACACATTTACAGGATCTAACCCTAAAAAACACTATATTTTGGATAGTGGTCGCTGAAGCCTAGGTGTTCAACTAGGTCTGATTGGTTTACCAAATGCAAGGTTCTTCAGTGCTTCCCAATCATAATTAAGGCACATGCATTTGAAATGCATGTGGTTCCACACTTTTCCGGTAAAATACATTCCCATTTGATGGAATTATGCAATATGCATCTGTGTCTGTTTTTAATTGGGCTTGATGGTAGAGTTAAAACTCACTGCAACTCCATTTGGAGCCATATTATTTTATTATATAGGCTATACCATAAAAAATACCTGACAATTCGTGATGGTAACAAGTGGCGTTAACAGTTTTTAGGTATCGCATTTCGGATGACATGTCTCACTGCTGGTTTGCTTGTGCGATTAACAATTCCCAACACCAGTGGGAAGCCATGTGCTGGGAATTTACAAATGACTTCCCTGCACTGCCATGAATCCCAGGCAATTCCTAAAGGGGGGCAGAGGAATGAAAGGGGGCATGACATGCTGGCGTTTTCACATGTACAGAATTCATGATGGCCATTGGGAATTTTCCAAAGATACTTTTATGAACACGCTTGGGTAGGTTTATGACATTAATTAAATCTGCCAGATACGTGAGTGTTTTGTGACAAAATAGTAAGTCGTTAATGTAGGTGTGTATGTTGAACAGCTTTTATGCCACACATAGCCAACGTGAGGGGGAAGGACAACTAGATAAACACAGAAAAACGTACGTGCATGTATATTTCAAGAACCTGAGATAATGGAACTAATCACAGTGGTAATGACAAGGAAACATCTCTTGATAAATAAATAGCAATATAATCTCTTCAATGTATCTCGAGAAGCACATGTGCTAGTTAACGGGAGTACCACTGTGTTCTAATTCTGTAACATTAAAGCAGTTTTTACCCTTTTAAACTGGTAAAAATCTGACACCAGTTTAAAAGGGTAAAAACCTACTACTATATTTTGCCACTGGTAAAATAGGTCTCATAGATTAAAGCAGTGGGCTAAAAACATAGATTTGCCAAAACAGTAATGATGCTGTTTCCTTAGCTTAATTCAACAATCCCTTTTACTTGGTTAACTATTTTAAATTTCATTAAAATGTTGTACAACTGCAAATTGTCAACTTGGGAGTGGTGGTGCAAGTTAGCATACTACACATTGAACCCAGTGACCTGAACTCAAATCCTTGCCACGGCGAAAATCAGTGAAGAATGTCTCTCCTAGCCAATATAGTCCATTGTGTGGCACATTAGGAATGAATCAATCATTTCATTATTTCCTCGTGCAGCAATTGAGTAAAGTATGGTTTTGTTAAGGTCCTTTTTGTTTCGTGCAGTACATTAATGCATTTGTGTACACCAGCAGGCGATACTGAGTCGGGCCTGTAGGTGGCTGGCAGGATTATTGAGTAACCTGACCTGTACACCAGTCACGTGGTTAATGGCGACTCAGTTGAAAATTGCTGTGTGACACACGTGCTGTTGCATTTTATAGGTAAATGACCCAAATTTCTTTTTGATAGTTATATACATATTATAGTCTTTAAGCTTGGCTTTGAATTGGTAGTTTGTGATATGTTCAATAGGAGGGGGGTTAGCACTGTACACTGTAAAGGATTGCATACTGTAGTTAATGCTGGTAATTATCTAACCCTAACAGTGTTATTCTATAAACATGCCTATGCACCCAGAGTATAACTACTTGCAATGCTATAAAGAATAGAACATATAAAGTAATAAGTTGTACAATGGTGACAAGTACAGTACGTATACAGTTCATATCCAATACAGAACACATTCCTGCGGAGGGAGCTGGTAGGAACGTTGGGTTGCTCAGTCAATGGCCAGGGTCAATGGCGGCATGGTGTATTCCACAAATATGCCTGACTGTGAGGGCGGGCACAAGCCGGCGTGAGTAGGTTAAACGTTGAGTTTTATAAGGGCACCAGGGTGACCAGCCCCTCCCCACCAGCCCCAGCCCTCCCACCCCCCCACCCAGCCCCACCCTCCCCACCCAGCCCCTCCCTACCCTCCCAACCCAGCCCCTCCCCACCCTCCCCTCCCCACCCAGCCCCACCCTCCCCACCCAGACCCTCCCCACCCTCCCCTCCCCACCCAGCCCCTCCCTCCCCACCCAGCCCCTTCCTGCATGACGGGCGGACGGACACAATAATCCTTTATGGGCTGGTGTAACCAGGAGGTTCCTACCAGTATAATGGGTGTAAGATAACAAGATAAGTGGATGGTATAGATAGACATACAGCTTAGGATTAAAGTAATATTTGAATAGTGAAGTGTAAAGCTGATTATTAAAGACAAAGATGGTTTATCAGTAGTGGAATTGGGTTTAAGAGAAACTGGTATTGAGTAACCTGACCTGTACACCAGTCACGCGGTTATTGGCGACTCGGATGAGAATTTCTGTGTGTAACACATTATAGATTGCCAAGAACATAAACAAACTTACAAACAATGCTTCTTAAAGTCCCACAATGAACAAATGCACCTGTCTTCACTGATATGCTATTTGTGCCTCTATTTTGTACTGTGTACCTGACACCCTGCCTCATGGCTAAGATAACCTTAAATCGTAACTTCCTGGTCACGTGACCAAACTCAACACCATATCAGGGAGTTCCTGTGTAAGCACACCCCCATATCTGCCGTGAGGCAGAACAATTTGAATACTACGGGCATAGTTGTGTTCCCGCCTGTCTGTATAAGTGTATTGCATATTTGCATCATGTAAGTGTGTAAGAGTGTGTGTTGGGTGGTGGTCGCGGGTTGCTGAGGAGATGGAGTCTGCCTCAGTGGCCCGCGATCACAAATCACTATTTAACTCCATAAAAAGTAACCTGCAGCGCCACACCTATTACCATCATTAGGGGAAAAAACGGTGATCCAATCTCTGACCCCCAGGAAAAGGTTTGCAGATTTGCTGAGCATTTCTGTGAGGTCCTGGGAGAGGGGAAATCCCTCAGCCAGGAAAAATCATGGCACAAAGTGGGGATAACCCTGCTGAGGCTGCGGTGCCTCAAATATTGGAAGAACTCACCCCCTGTGAGTGGCTGGCTGAGGTGCCATCTGTTGAGGAAGTACTGAAGGCGATCCTGAGTCTGAGACCAGGAAAGTCACCGGGCAGAGATGATATCCCAAGCGAAATGCTAAAGGAGGGTGGCATTTGTGCACAGACTCCCCTAAATGACATCATAACAACAGTCTGGACCACTGGACGGGTTCTGCAGGATTGGAAGGATGCCCTGGTGGTCCTCCTCTTTAAGAAGGGGGACCGCACAGACTTGCGGAGCCCCAATGCAGTTTTAGGAAAGGGCGGTCCTGCACAGATGCCATATTTTCTGTCCGTCTGCTACAGCAGAGGTGTAGTGAATTCCAACAAGACCTACATCTCTGCTTTATTGACCTGGTCAAGGCCTATGATACCATCAGTAGGCCTTGGCTCTGGGTTGTTCTTCGTGCTTTCGGAGTCCCTGACCCTCTGCTCACGATCATTAAGGACCTTCATGATGGTGAGCGGGCCCGGGTAAAACTACGTGGCCGGGAGTCAGAGCCTTTCCCTGTACACCTTGGGGTGCGACAAGGATGTCCTCTGGCTCCCACATTATTATACATCTATTTTGACCACGTAGTTCGTGAAGCCTTCAATAGCTGTACCGGGGGAATTTCCATTTGGTACAGATATAATGGGAGGCTGATCGATGCCCGGGTGCGATCAAGGGATGGCTCCCTATTGGTCAACCACGTTATGTATGCCGATGATTTGGTAATAGCTGCTCATTCAGAGGAGGAGTTGGAGATGCTGCTGCTGAGACTGGAGCTTGCCACTAAGAGGTGGGGCCTTACCATCAGCCCCACCAAAACTAAGCACCTGCCTGGGTATTGTGTACCATCGGAGACTCCACCCCCACAACTCCCAATTGGTGATGGGGCAGTAGTGGAGAGAGTGGAGAGTTTCCCATACCTGGGCAGTGTGCTTATGACCGGCTCCAGTTTAACAGCAGAGGTCTCACTCCGAATCAGTCGAGCGGCAATATCTTTTCATCGGTTGCGTAACACTGTGTGGAAGCTACCTGGTCTGTCGCTCCGCACAAAGTTTAAAGTCTTCTCTGCCACAGTCATCCCCTCTCTTCTCTACGCTTGCGAAACGTGGACCCCCCTAATGGAGCATCTTCGCCCGTTGGAAACATTTAGGCTGGCCTGCCTATGATCCATCCTGGGTTTAACCAGGCTGGATTGTGTGAGGCGCTCACAAATCCTTGAAAGATCTGGGCAAAGTACCATCGGTGAGCTCCTCCGGCAGGCAAGGCTGCGTTGGCTGGGTCATGTAGCCCGCATGCCCAGCCACTGCATGCCTAAACAGCTTTTGTTCGGCCAGATCGAGGGGGCTAAACGGGCGCGGCACGGGCTAGAGACGAGATGGAGTGATGTGGTACAGGAGGACCTGGAGCTGAGTGGACTTGCCGATGACTGGTACCATCGGTGTCAAGATCGGCCTTTGTGGAGGAGGCTCGTGAAGGACGCTACTGGGCAGTTGGAGGCAGTCGCCCTCCAACAACAACAGAGGGCAGAGGAGCGACGCTCACAACAACGAGCGGAGCGCCGGGTAGCTAAAGCACAGGAAGTTGGCACAGTAGGGGGCACAGGTGGTGCATCAACCAGTCGTCTCGGTCATCTCAGTCAGTCGACCCGTGGCACCTGGGTCTGCCCCGTGACCTCCTGTCAGCGGGCGTTCGACACTTCACGTGGCCTCAAGGTGTACATGGCCTGGCACAAGCGTCGTGGTGACGTCACCGCCACTTAGTGGCGAATGGCGGTTGTTGTTGTTGGACATATTTGGGGTAAGCGGGAATATAGCAGTTAGCATGATGCACTACAAACCCTGCGACCCAAGTTCGCTTCCTGCCAATGGCCAACACCAGTGATGATTATCTGAACCGGTCCTGGCTCCTCCCCTCGGTCGACTCAGCCTCAAATGAGTAGCTAGTGTGTTGTATAAAACATCACCACATGGGAGACAAAGGCGATCAGGCGAAGTGTTGGCCACCCACCCCCTTTGTTTACCGTGCCCGCCTTCATAGGCACTACTCGCTAACAGCACTTGCCCCAGCAGTCTGTTAAGGCTACGCGGGGGATATTTGTCTTTGTTGGACATATTGAGTGTGCGTATGGACATAATGAGGAGTGGTGGTACCAGTGGTTTGCACACTGTGCTACGAATCCACCGACTAAAGTTCAACTAGGTCCAATCAGCCTTAAACGAGTACCTGGTGGAAAGTGTAAACATCAGCACTGAAGAGACAAGTGGCCAGCCGTGGTGCTGGCCACATCGCCCCGTTGTGCGCTGCGCACATCTTCATAGGTGCTTGCTAGCAACACTTTCCTGAACAGCATTTGTAGGCTACTTGGAGGATATTTGTGTTTTATTTGGTCATAGTTCCATCACTCACGGGCGAGGATGCATTGTTTGAGTCATATCACTACATGTCCAACTGCTGCGCAACCAGCATCTTCTGCTTGGTCACACAAGACGGGACTGAATGAAAACATGCCATTGGCTAGAGAAGGGACAGCCAGATATGGTAGAATAGGAATTGGAGCTGAGTGGACTCATCATGTACGATCGGTATCGTGTCAAGATAAACCTCTGTCGAGGGCCACGTGAAATATGCAACGGGGAAGTTTGTGGTAGCCGTCTTCCAGGAACAGCCAGAGGCAGAGGTACAACTCCCATAACCAGAGCAATGTGTGGCTAAAACCCAGCTGGATTTCACAGTAGGAAGTGCCGGTGATGCATCTCACAGTCGCCTTATTCAGTTAACCTATTGTAATAAAAGACTTGACCACGATATCTGGCTCAGTGTCCTTTATTCGGTCCGTACTGCGTCCCCACACGGCTGTCTCTCTTATTCTCTCTGTGCTGGTTCCGATGTCACTCCAGTCCACATCAGCAGCCCCGCTGCTGTTCTTGTCGCTCTTGCAGCCCCACAGCAGCTCCGCTGCTGTACTCTCACACAGCTCCCTTGGCTGTTCCTGCTGCAGCTCTGACGGCCTCGTGCTGTCTCGCCTTCTCGTCGCTCCTGCGACTCCTGGCAGCCACCCCGCTGCTCCTCACACACAGCCTTACTGCCTATCTCTATCTGCAGCTTTACACCTCCCAGTAGCTCCCTACTGTTCCCAGGGTTGGCTCCCGCTTCTGACGGTGCCCCCTCGGCTCGTACGCCCGCGTGGCCCCACACCTTTCCATTCACACCCCGACTGCCTTCTCCTTCCGGTTTACCCGCTTAAGGACCCCCTACCTTTCACCCACGTCACCTGGCTCCGCCTCCTCGTGACGTCACATCCGGAAGGTCGCTTTCGCCCGCATTACACCACCCTCCCCCATAGAAAAAACCCAGCCGACCTCGGCTGAACAACACCAAAGCGTAATGCGGTGAACCGACCTTCCCCCTTAAAGGACACTAAGCATGCAATATAACAACAAGAACAACACACAAGTAACATCGACGAACGTACAAAAGCATGCGATAAATACGACGGCAAGAACAAGAACAATAACAACATACAATCAACGAAACGTAAGCGATTTGGAATGAGTGCGGGTCGCCGGCCCGTCCCGGACGGTCGGCGGCCCACTTGTGGAACGGGGACGCGATGGAACACGAGAAATGACAGGGGGTAATTCCCCTGCTGCGATTGGAAGTCCACCGACATCTCGTGTCCCTGACGAATCAGTCTTGGTCATATTCGGCGAATGCGCCTGCAGCGGGGTCGGAAGGGTCGCCGGGCTTGAAGGTCCCGCAGCCTTGGCAGGCGCCCTCCGAGCAGGCCCACTCCTCCCCCGCGGTGTCACGGTCGGCCTGTCTGGAACAGGTACGACAGGCGCTCTAGCAAGATCAATGGACGCAGGCGGGGAAGAGTCAGAGTCAGCAGCAACAGACCCCGGCAAGGCAACATTGGGAGATGACGCATCACGTAGGGGAGCAACATATGGTTTCAACCGCAACGTATGAACAAACCAACGGCGAGAACCAAACTGAACGCGCGCCGACTGTGGATTGGGAACCTCAATGAGGCGCACAGGACCATGCCAAGGTTTGTGCAATTTAGGAGAGGTCCCCGGCCGCACCTGCGGGCAATGGAGCCAGGCCAGGTCTCCCACCTTCCAGGGGCACTCCCCCTCAGACCGCCGAGCATACCGCTCGTTCCGGGCCTGGGCTTTGGCCGTAGCCACGCGGGCGTTTTCCCGCGCCTCCGTAACCCGGCGAACCGTGTCCTGAATGTATTCAGGGAGTGGTTTACGAGGTCCCTTCACCCCAGTACCCAATTGCACATCCACCGGAGGCACGTTTTCCCGACCATACATAAGGTAAAACGGCGAATACCCTGTAGCCGCATGGGGCGTCATCCTGTACGCCGAAAGCACTCCGGGGATGTGCAGATCCCAATCCGATTGCTGTTCACTCACAGTATGGCAAAGCATGGCAGACAATGTCCTGTTCAGCCGCTCAACCATACCATCCGTCTGCGGATGGTATGGAGATGTCCGTATCTTCTTGGTCCCAAGGCCTGCGCACACTTCAGCCAATAATTTAGAAGAGAAATTTCGGCCCTGGTCCGTGAGGAGTCTCTCCGGCGCCCCCTTGTCCATAATGTACCCAAACAAAAAGGCGTCGGTGATGGCCGCGGCTGACTGATCGGGCAACGGCCAGGCCATCGGCCAACGGGAGAGATACTCGACCCCTACCAGCAAATATTTATTTCCCCTCGCCGATGGTGGGAAGGGTCCCAATATGTCCAGTGCCACCAATTCATTGACTCGAGACACCTGAATCGACTGGAGAGGCGGCACGTAAGGATGTTTAGGCGGCTTACGCCGGGCGCATTCGGGGCACGCGCGCACGTGCCCTACGACATCTGTCGCCATGCCGTGCCAAAAATAATGACGTTGTAACGTCAACAAGGTCTTCTGCACCCCTAAATGCAATAGTGTGTCACAATGGAGAGTTCTAATCAACTCAAATCGCAAGGACGTTGGTACCACCACACGCCAGCTTTCCTGGAACCTTTCTTGCCACATAAGCAGACCATCTCGGAGAGCGGTTCGCGGCCCCACAGCCGAACTCGGACTCCCCTTGTCCCTCATAGACCGCTTCCGCATGGACAACAACGACTCGTCCATCATCTGTTCCCGAATCCAGACAGACCGCGGCAGATTCAAAACCCCATCAGTCGGTCCCGGTTCCATCGGAGTATCCGACTTCCCGACGGCCAACGTGAGCGGCTGAGGGGGGTTGAGAATCGGCGAACACCTATGCGTCCCCGACGCACATTTACAAGGGGCGCGCCCTGGTAATCTGGAAAGTGCGTCAGCGTTCGCATGGCGCACTCCCTTCCGATGTTGAATTTGGAAGGAAAACTCCTGCAGCGTGTCCAACCAACGTGCCCACTGTCCCGATGGCTGGTCCATTTTAAGTG
The DNA here is from genome assembly GCF_965212315.1 of Lampetra planeri. NCBI lineage: Eukaryota > Metazoa > Chordata > Hyperoartia > Petromyzontiformes > Petromyzontidae > Lampetra > Lampetra planeri. Next base: position 6,196,622 of record NC_136120.1, read on the forward strand.
CATATTGCAAGGCCGCATGATCCGTACGCACAATAAAAGAACGACCGTGAAGGTACGGTCGAAATTGCCGTAGGAAAAAAACAACCGCCAAAAGTTCTCTACGAGTGACACAGTAGCGTGTTTCCGCAGGCGACAAGACTCGGCTACCATACGCCACGACGCGCTCTACGCCCCCTTTAGACTGTGATAATACCGCCCCAATACCTGTGTCACTCGCGTCCGTATCGAGAATGAAAGGGCGATCAAAATCGGGATAATCCAATGTCGGGGCCGTAGCCAATAGATCGCGCAGACTCCGAAAGGCCGCCTCTTCCGGCTCTCCCCAAACAAATTTCCGTCCTTTACCCGTAAGGAGATGCAAGGGCCTCGCAATCGTCGCAAACCCCGGCACAAATCTTCGGTAATACGAGGCAAATCCCAAAAACCGTCGAACATCCCCCACAGAGGCCGGAGTCGGCCAATCTCGGACACACGCCGTCTTTTCCGGATCCGTGGACACCCCCTCGGCACTCACAATGTGCCCCAAATAACGGACGGACCGTTGCAGTAGGTGGCATTTCTTTGGTTTGAATTTCAAATTGGCAGAGCGCATCCTCGTGAACACTGTCTCCAGCCGCGTTAAATGTTCCTCAAATGTGCGGCTGAACACAATAATATCGTCCAAATATATAAGACACGTCTCCCACTGCAACCCCGTCAAAACGAGCTCCATCAATCTTTGAAACGTAGCAGGGGCCGCATTCAATCCCATCGGGAGGCAGTTGAATTGAAATAACCCCTGCGGCGTACGGAATGCGGTTTTCTCCCGTGAGGACTCGTCAAGGGGAAGCTGCCAAAATCCCGAAGAGAGGTCCAGTGTGGAAAAGAACTTAGCCCCCGACAATGCGTCAAGGGAGTCGTCCATACGCGGCAGGGGGTACGCATCTGCCACCGATATCTTATTCAATTTCCGGAAATCGACACAAAATCTCAAGTTGCCATCCTTTTTCTTAACCAAGACCACAGGAGCGCCCCATGGGCTGTTAGATGGCGATATAATGTCCGCAGCCAACATGTCTTCCACCGCCCCCCGAACGTGTTCTCGCTCCGCTGGACTCATCCGATGCGAATTTAACCGAATAGGGGCAGCGTCGCCCGTCTCAATGTGATGGGAAAGCAACGATGTGCGTCCCAAATCCAAATCGTCGGAGCTGAATACATCCGAATACGTCAGCAACAATTTACGCAGCGCATCACGTTGCCCCACGGACAGGGAAGAATTTTCGTCACATAAGGTAGCGATCCAACGATTATCCGAACTCCTTGGCTCGGAAACACCAGCGACCACTCCTCGGCGATGCGGACAATCGTGCGTCGCAAACGCCGTAGTGGCATGTGCCACAACCGTACCGGCCGGAACACGGATGTTTTCCACCCCCGCATTAAGCACCTGTAAAACCGGTAATTGATCCGGCCGGACGATGGTCTGTGCCCCAACTAACGCCAATCCCGTTGTTATCGTGGCGGATGGTGACAACAAGACCCCTAATGCTCCTAGCCGATTGGGCAGGGGCTTCCGATACCGCAAGGGTATAAGCATCTGTGAACCAGGTGGGATGTCCACAGATGCGACGGACAGCGCCTGCACCTGTACGGCCGAAGCAGGTCGCCCCCAGGGCGACGGCAGAAACGAGATTCGACGGCCCCCCGGCAATTCAATACAATTTTCATTGATTTTAATCAAAATGGGCATCTTAGCCAAAAAATCCGTGCCTAGTAAGCAAGGAACCGCCAAAGATCTCGATATTAACACAACGCCCGAAGCCGACACATCCCCTATAGATATCTTAGCATCCACCTGGCCCACAATCCCCATACTACCCCCGTTTGCAGCGACGCAAGACCCATAAACCGGACGCACAGCCCCCGGCGGAATGCCCAACAGATGGAAAATGACATCCGATATAATAGTCGCAGACGCTCCCGAGTCGACCAAAATGCGCACGTCCACACCTTGTATGGACCCCGGTACAGTGGACGAACCCGTAGCGGCCGCGACAACTCTCCGTGCCAATTTGCGCCACTGCGTAACTGAATGACAAGGCCCCGTCGATGGCCTTTCTTTAACAACAACAATAGGATCGCGCAACACAGGTGGTGGGTGAGGTGTAAAGCCTTGCCGAGTGTCTGGTGCGTGCCGACATGCCTGTTTCGGAGGTTCCTTGGTCGGCTTGTCCGGTGTTGTGGGCTCCTGCTGCGGCGGACCCGGGAAGCGGGCCCAGCAATCTTTGGCGTAATGGCCCCTACGGCCGCAGCGGAAGCAATCGGCCTCGTTGCGCCGAAGCGCAGGTCCTGCGTCCCGGCGGCCCCCTCCCGATGGCGTAGCGCGCGGCCCCGGCCTTCCGCGTCCCGGCCATGGAGAGGAGGCAGCCGTCAGCTCCTGTGGACCCCGCTCATCCGGCACATAGATCGCCCTTGTGGGGTCCCACCCCATCGCGCCTCCTTCCTTGACGGGCCCACCCGTCCATGCCGCCACTTGCTTCCAGCGACGGAGATTAAACTGCGCGTCCAGACACTTTGCTGCCGCCCGGGACGTGAGCTTCTCATGCCCACACACAGGCATGGGGATCCCCAGATCCCGAGACAGCTCCAGCATTTTTCCCAATATGAGGGGCTCGAGCAGATCCTGTGGCGTGTCAGGATATGCTGCCATGGCCAGCTCCAACACCGCACCCCTGAACGCCACGGGCGATTCTTCGGGTGCTCGTTGTCGTTGAGCGAATCGCCGATGCGCGTCGTCAGGTGGCTCATAGGCGTCGGCCATTTCCTCAAAAACTCCACATAACGTCTTCTTCTTATCGGCCGTTATGGAACGGAAAAATCGCACAGATTCGTCGTCCAGTAGAGTCGGCAACACTTCCAAGGCTTCCGCATCGGTCCATCTTGCTGAACGAACCGCCGCCAAAAATCGGCAGGCGAAAGCGCTCCAATCGCCCCCGATAGAGAATTCCTTAACCGTAGTAAGGTGGCGACTCCGACTCCTCTTCACGCCGTCTTCCAATGATGGTTGTTGTGGAGGTAAATTCAAAATGGCGTCGGCCCGCGGCGTGGCCAAGATGGCGGTTTGGCGCCGCGGAGCGCGCAAGATGGCGTCTTCTTGCCGCGTGGCCAATGGCGGCGGCAGGGCAGGCAACGTGGCGGCCCGTGGAGCACCTTCTCGTTCCATCGTCGTCCTTGGCGTAACGAGGTGACACAGATGCGCCAGGACGTCCTTGAGTGTCTCCAGTTGTTCTGCCACCTGTTGCCATCTTTGCTCAGCGTCCGATGTTGTTGACGGACCCGCCATCGCGCCGACATCTTCCACGCCCGTCCCCGTGCTCGCCTCAGCAGGGCTCTCCTCCACCACCCCAGCAAAATCCGTGGTCGGAGGGAATTCGTCGTCGTCGGACGAAGAAGCCGATGCTGGCGCCGGGGGAATTTTCTTCCTTACTTGCTTAGACATGCCGTTTTACTTCTGACCCCAGTGTAATAAAAGACTTGACCACGATATCTGGCTCAGTGTCCTTTATTCGGTCCGTACTGCGTCCCCACACGGCTGTCTCTCTTATTCTCTCTGTGCTGGTTCCGATGTCACTCCAGTCCACATCAGCAGCCCCGCTGCTGTTCTTGTCGCTCTTGCAGCCCCACAGCAGCTCCGCTGCTGTACTCTCACACAGCTCCCTTGGCTGTTCCTGCTGCAGCTCTGACGGCCTCGTGCTGTCTCGCCTTCTCGTCGCTCCTGCGACTCCTGGCAGCCACCCCGCTGCTCCTCACACACAGCCTTACTGCCTATCTCTATCTGCAGCTTTACACCTCCCAGTAGCTCCCTACTGTTCCCAGGGTTGGCTCCCGCTTCTGACGGTGCCCCCTCGGCTCGTACGCCCGCGTGGCCCCACACCTTTCCATTCACACCCCGACTGCCTTCTCCTTCCGGTTTACCCGCTTAAGGACCCCCTACCTTTCACCCACGTCACCTGGCTCCGCCTCCTCGTGACGTCACATCCGGAAGGTCGCTTTCGCCCGCATTACACTATGAAACATGGGTCCTTTGACTCTCTGCCAATGAGCCTTCAACTGTTGACGTGCCTTCAAAGTGCACCTTGCCTGGCACAAGTACTATATAACATCACCGCTGAGTGAGTATACAACAAAGTATGTGTGGGCTGTGCGTGAAACATGTTTGCAATGGAAGAAATCCACCGTGGATATCGACTTTTTATTCAACCGCATTGCCCCCTCGCTGGGAGAGTTAGACAGGCGTATGATTATGTGGAGTGGAAGTGGCGGAGAACCTCATGAATAATTCAGAGTGTAGATCTTTATATATGTACCGGAGGCAGATCTAGAATCGTCCTGGGTGAGGGGGGGGGCAGCTATTCTTCCATTTCATTGTAATGTATTTTAAAATGGGCATTACATAAACACTAATACACGTAATAATACAACGTCAAATGTACTTTCTCTGGTAAATATTAAAACAGACCAATGTTTTGGGGTCACCTCGCTGGCTTGGGTCTGCCACTGCTGTGCGCAGTATTGCATTTTGGTATTGGAAGAGGGGAATATCGTAGAGCAACTAATTCATTTGAAAATGTACTGGGCTCGAGGAGGAGAGATGACCAGAAGTGGTACTGCTATTTGTACATTTATTAGCTGTCAATTGGAACTTTGAAGGGCTGGAACAGTTGTTGTCAAGGTTACAAGGTATGCACTTCACAATTTTTTTAATTGTTTTTCAGAGGGGAAAAATACCATTTTTTAGGTCGTGACATTTTGGCTGTTTGTATCAACACGTGATTTTGTAGCTGGATATTTTTTACCACCTTACATAATGGACACATGGCTGCAGATAACCAATAACAGAAATATTTGCTATGTAAACACCATAAGTGTAATTCGAGCTATGAGTTAATTGTATTTTTTTAGCTTTCTCTTTCATCACCTATGAATGTTTAAAATGTGCAAATGTAAAACATCATTCTTGCAATTATATTGCGATTGTGCAATATAATCGGTGTCGTACCAATCATGTGTGTTACCCATGAAAATAGTAGACCAGAGGATATTTTCTGCAAGAAGATATCACAAACTTCTGAAATGCTTTAAATTGCCTCTTAAGTCCACGAGGTATTGCACTTTCTCACTTGCTGTGCTATAGAGATCGTCATGCATACACCTTTGCATACACAAACACATACAAAGCACATGTGCTCACATGCACTATTTGCGTGGATCTGGTCATCACGATATGCATGCTAATCATGTTGCCTGGTTTGCACGAGGCCATGGGTTCGATCCCGACCCTGGACGCCTGCATATTTGGAATTTTCATGTTCTCCCCCTGTTCGTGTGAATTTTTTCTCTGGGCCATCCGGTTTTTCTATCCACGTTTAGAAACATGCGTTTATATTACTCAGATGATTGGCTGATGTACATTTCCAAGTGATAAGCCACTACGTTGAGCTATCATTTGTGGCCAGTTCGCTCTTGAAAAAAGCTAATAGCTTGATGGGCTTTATTTGGTAAAATATAAATTTAGTGTAATAAAAATGTGTTAATGATTTGCTTAGCCTTACTATACTTTGCACTCCTATTGTGTTTTTTTTGTTTGTTGTTGTAACTTTCTGACCTGCCCCTACTGAACATTTGTCGATAGCTACATAACTAATAGAATTCCTCTATTATAATTAAATATTCTGATTGTGGCAAATCAAACTATACATAAGAATACATTATTTGCATTTCAAGTAAAAAAATAAATATTGGGAATAATATGACGAATACAACTACACAGAACAAGAAGCAAACGACAAAAAATTGGGATAAAATAGTTTTATTGACTCTTGAATTGAATTAAGACTCATTATTGACATTTCATCCAATCCCGAGGGTAGTGGCGGGCGATGGGGGGTAGGGATGAATTACAGCAAACATAACACACACACATTCACTACAGCTGATGTACAGAGGTCAGCATCACACAGGGTGTTATGGGAATTGGTTTGGTCAGCAGTCGGCATCGTGCAGCAAGTTCAGGCAGCAGTCGCAGGACAACTTTGCAACATATTTTTGGAGGTGCGCAGACAGCTGGGCTGCGTGTGTAGGTGAGGGCACTTGCTGCAGGACACATCAGGGATGCGGTTCTGGCTGTGCAACAGTTGCAGGAGGTGTTTGACCAGCTGTCCAACTCGCCAACCAGGTGGTGCTGCGGTGCGAGTGCTCGACTCACAGGTTGCGATGATGTGTCTTGGTCACGGGTCATGTCAGCCCATCATCAATCACTACTATCATCATCGGCATCGTGATGTATCATTACCATCATTAAACGCCATCATTGTTATCCTCTCATCACCATTTATCATTACCGTGAGGTCCATTTATCATTTCCACTAGCATCATCATCATTATCATTCCCCAATAATAATTTATGAAATTAACATCACCAATATAATTAACATTTATCATCATTGTCCCACCTTAGTGGTACTCCATACGTTGCAGGGACATATTATCATCACGGCTAACGTCAGCCCATCATCAATCATTACTATTTTCATTGGTATCATGTTTCCTTACCATCATTAAACACGATCCTCTTGCATCCCCATTTAGCTTCATTTATCATTTCCATGAACATCATTATAATTTCCACCATCGTAATTTATTAATTCAACATTGCCATCATAATTTTCAATGAAAATCATCCCACCTCAGTGGCATATACAATTTGTGGTGCTAATTTGTGGGTAACCACGAGTAGTTAAATGTTGGATAAACTACTTTTCACTCCGTGAATGTGTAATCTCCACTGCTGGCTGAGGGCTGCCAACAAAGATGAGCTTTGTAGGTTCACTATGTCCTGAGTGGGAACCTTCCACCTTGAGCTGCCCTTGTCCCATTTAACATGCAAATGTAGGAGGCTGTCCAAGATGGATCAGCTTTGATCAGGAGCGGGGATTTCACCACAACATAATTTCCGGTCATCCTTGCCGTGGCTTTTGGCTAGCCATCAAACAAAGGCAGGCAATGCATTGCGCACGATAATATGCGTTTCTGTGGCCGTCTGGAAAGCCCTTCCTTCTGATATTAGGAAGCCGCTGGGAGCTACGCACGTTTAAATCTAGATTGAAATTACATTTCTTTAGAACTGTTATTTAGTCTTTAGTTTGTTGTCCTTCCCCCGCACTTCCCATTAGCGCAGTTGGCTACATACGATGTGAAAGAAGTTAACTTGTGACAAGTTACCTTCTGTGGAGTAAACTTGTTCTATACCCACCAGGATAGCTCTCTGGGCAGCTCACTGGCAGAAATTATCTTCATGGCAAAATTAAGCTTTTATGTATATATTATATTTAAAATCACCCGTGAAAACCATATTTCCGATGTTAATATTGAAATGTACTTTCCCGGTATTCGCACACGTTAAAGAGTGTACAACAGACGCTGGAAATGTCGTTATTTGACTATTTTTCCCATATGTAATAATCCCTGATGTCACATTGTGCAGTGCATCATAGGCCTGCTTAATGAGTGTGGACTCTCGTACTGTGTCCACTGCCACTGGGAATCGTCCTCGTCTAGCCTCGTTTGCTTCTGATCCTGGCCCAAGGGAAGTGCTTCATTAGCCACGGTGCACTACCGACCCTGGCCCCACGCCGCTCCATCCCCCAACCCGCCCCCCTTCCCTGCCATACACGGTCTGACACGACAGATGGGAAGGAATTCTAGATGAGAGTTGACAATTCGAAGTAAAAATATTGTAGCCGTATGATTGTACTCCACATGATTTTTGTATTATATTGGGTTTTTTTCATTGAACACAAGCCCAGTACACAGCACGAATGTAAAGGGTACAGAGTACAATTCTTTTTCCAGGTAAGGCCCACTGAGTTATATGGATATTTTTCAGAAGTGACCCGGCCACAAATGGTAGCTCAATGAATTGACTTATCACGTGGAAATTTATAGCAGCCACATGCTCTAAACAAAAGTTCCTAAATGTGGAGGGAAGGTGGTTTGCCTCACTGCTCTACTCACGTGGAGGCAAAGTCTGGGAAAGTACGCTCCACCTGGTTTTAACTCGCACTAAAGAGTGATGCCATGGAACGCGCTCCTCCATATCTTACAATTGGTCATGGGAACGCAGTATGCAAGTCTAATACAAGAACAAAGGTGTAGCCCCGCAATGTATGTGTTCACAGCAATGCTGACAGAAAGGCCTCCACAATATGGAGCACGAGGAAGCCCTGCAAGAAGGTACACTGTATGTTTGCCTGCTATTCCATGCTGGCCAGACATCGAGGATTGGTGAGAGTACCATCACACATGACGTGCCAACCGACAAGCTACGGCGTACCCATTTGTATGACTGGGCGGACAAAGGTCGCAGGATTTAATAAACTCGTCTATTGTTTCAACTTCCGCGCCGGGAGATGAAACTGGAAACATCTGAACTGCGATTCCAATCCACCCTAGTTTGAAAACTCAACCCTCTAGATTGGAAACTCATTCTACATTGAAAACTCATTCTATATTGAAATCTCATTTCTTTAGAATAGTTTTTTGTGTTTCGTTTGTTTCCTTCTCCCGCACCTCTGATTAGCATGGTTGGCTATATACGATGCGAAAGAAGTCCAACATACATACCCCGGCAGCATCGCGAGCGACTGCACATGGCAGGAACCAGCACCAAATCACCAATGATGAAACATGTATTATCCCCAGCATGCATTTACATATTTCAACATTAAAAACATTGGAAAAATTGTCCGTTATGAATTGACATTAACGCGAATGCATTACACGGCACTTTATTTGCCAAATCAGGAATGATTGTGCAAAATCAACCGCATTGCCAGAGTAACAGATTATTAACTTCCTTACAAATTAGAGGACCTTGTTTGTATCAACAATTGATTGTGGCAACAAAGCCTAGTTCTATTCTTTGGTTCATTCGGTAAAGTCACGTAGATAGAAAAAAAATAATGACATTTTTTTAAAACACTAATGTAGACTCTAGCCTGGTTCTTAATCGGAGTGAGTGTGCTGGCAATCTATAACGTAGACTGTAGCCTAGCTTTTTAAGCTGGTGAGTGTATAGGTAGTCTGTAATGTAGACTGTAACAATGGTTAATAAACTGAGTGAGCATACTGGCAGTCTATAATGTAGACATATTATTGGTTCTTTCAGTAATAAAATTAAAATAAAAGAACCAATAATAAGTCTACATTCTCGACTGCCAGTACACTCACTGAGGTTAAGAACAAGGCAACAGTCTACATTATAGACTGCCAGTACGCTCACTGAGTTTAATAACCATTGCTAAAGTCTACATTACAGACTGCTAATACACTCACCAGCTTAAAAACTAGGCGACAGTCTACATTATAGATTGCCAGTATACTCACTGCGATTAAGAACCAGGCGACAGAAACATTAGTCTTTTTATTCACTTAATTTTTTTTTATTTTTCGATCTACGTGACTTTACCGAAAGAACCAAAGAATATGAATTCCTGCAGTCGCTAAAGTTTTAAGTCAAAATTAAAAATCTAGTCCTAACAGTCCTGCCTTTATTCTGAATTAAAAGGCTGTAATAGTACCGTTTAGAGTTGTTGCTTGGATGCCATGTGCTTATGTTAATTTATTCCATCCATGTGTAATTGTGGATAGCCAGCTTGATTGCAATCAGAAGCTTGCTTGTTCATATTTTGCTCAAGCAAAAGCTCAGTCTATTATCTCTTCAAGGTTGATAAAGTGAGTACCATTTTGTGGAAAATCAACAGTGGTTATCCTACAACCGCAAATGATCTAACCAAAGGAATGTGGAATTTCCATCAACGGTGTAAAACCACCCCACAATTAAGTTTACACATGACCAGAATTGTTACTCCCTCATGTTTAGATAATAACATTCCCATATTGTACTGTAAATCTCCGAAGGGTTAATGGTACTGCTATAATATTACGTCCATACATTGAAGTGTGTAACAGTTGTGTAAAATATATCATAATTGTTTCGTGAACTTGTTCTACGCGACTTTTATTTTCGCATATTTATCTTGAACCCAAATTTTCAGGTTTCTCTATTAAGTTATTTAATCATTTGCTGTAGTTCATTACCCTTGCTTGCTATCATGATGGTTCATATTTTCTCCAAGTAAGTTTGTGTTTTTTTGCAATGCATTTTTAAGTCGTTTTCTACTGCTATTGTAAGTAACTTTGGGAGGGAGGGGGGAGGAAGTGCGTGCATTCGTCTGACTGCTATTTACTATTTATGCATGTGTTTTCATTGAAATTGCTAGATTTTGTGTTAATTGATTTTATTGTTTCTATTTATTTTCATGTAGGTCTTTGTTTGTGAAAGGTGGATGAGTGGATAAATTTCCTCTGAGTCAAATTTGTTTCAATTGTCTTCATATACTAGGCACAATGATAATTATCTGATTGATAGTATATTGTGGCCAATGGGAAAAAACCTTTTCCTAATCTTGGCTTGCTCATGTGGGTCGTCTATACATTTGCCTACATAATTAGGGCAATTATTGAAGGTGGACCAGCAGCAAATTATGAAACAAAGATGTGGCTTAAAACAAGTGGGTAGGAGTTTTGGAAAAAAAAATTAGTAATTAAAATCCACTTATACATGGCTAAATACGAACATAATAAGTGTAAATGCCTGCTGTGACGGGTGGGTCAAAAACAAGTCCCATTGACAAAGAAAAAGGAATAAAAGATGAAAAGTCTGGAAGAAGTATGCGGAGGTATGTGCAATTATACTGATAGAGCAATTCCTCGGACACGAATTAGAGACATCACATTGTGCAAAAAAAGAAGTGGGTTCGGGCAGGACATTTCGCTAGAAGGGATGATCACCATTGCTCAGGGCTCATAGAGATAATGCTAGACAAATGAAGGGACATGCCTGAGACTATGCCCACCACAGAGATAGAGCAATATCAGCGCATGTGCAGAAGCTGGATGTGTCGATGCATCGCGAATACATCAGAGATTGTAGGATGGCTCGAGGAGACCTTTACCGTGAATATAATTCATTTGAACAGGATTCCCACAATGACTCTCAAGATTCGCAGGAGGGTCTATCTTGGGGTGTTTTGCCATTGCCTTGAGCATTTCCTTTTGATGTGTAGTAGGAGGAAATGAGAGCATCACTACAATGTGAAAACACTCAAAATAAAAATCCAATGCATGGAAGCCAACTTAGTTGTTCTCATAACATGCAGGGTTTTTTGGGGGTTTGAGAGCCTCTCCCCATATGCATTTGTATGGGCTTTCTTCTGAGCTGCGTAAAAAAGGCCCCTGGTATGCGTAGGTGTTCAATGACGTTTGACAAACACCCTTTGTTCTCCAGGCTTGACACATACACATGCACTCATTTAAAAGGGTTGACATTGCCACACATGTCACTGCTTAGCATTCAACCACTTTTGAAATGAGAAACAGATGCTGCTGCTGACCTATAGCTGTGAGAGAATTGATCAACGCAGTACTTACTCGCTGTCATCAAATCCACGACAATCTCAGCTACAACTAAATAAATTATAACATATACTCTAACATGCTTCATTCATAATTAACCACACTCATTTATGTTTCAATAAAATAATATAGACCTCCGTGCCATTGCACAGATAGATAAATTCACTCAACATATACACCTGTTAATACATAGTCGCTAGTAGTCTACGATATTCTACGAGAATTCACCACAACGAGCGATTTGAATGTCGACCAATTTGTTTGCAAAACGAGCAAATGTTCGCGTAACGAGCGGAGGCCGATCGCTCGAATGCGTTCTGTGGCGGCAGGGGGCGCAACGCGGCCCGCAGCTGTTTATTTACCAGTTGAGCTGTGTGCGCGTGTGTTATTTGCCGTGTGCGGGCGGGGGACCTCGTGGTGGCAACTGTAATGGTTAGGTGGGGGAGCGGTGGCTGGGGTGGTGGGGGTTGGTGGGGAGGGTTCATTAATTGCAGACCTTGAGGACAGACATCTTGCAAGCACTGTGCTTCTTAATGTGTGGTGATTGTTACATTTGATGTTTGATTACTTTAAAAAAATCTAATTTGTATTTCTCACATTAAAAAAAAGTTGTTAAGAATGGAAAATTTCGGGGCCGAAACGTAGCTCGGCTTTTAATATGGGAGTCAATGGGAAAACGATGATCGTGAATTTTGTTTTGCTTATGGGGCAATTTTCGCGGAAAGTATCTGGCTCGTTAAGAAAGACACACCTGTAATTATTTTGTCAACCCTGAAGAGATGATCTGCTGAATTTTCAGCTGATTGGGAATCGAACTTGCATCCTTCTGCTGTGAGAAAGCAACAGAAACCACATTGCCACCCAAGTGGGTTATTAATTAATACAAATTCAGTAGTTTTATTTGAATGGTACCAGCAATTTGCATCTAAAAGTACTTCTCATCGGTAGGAGGCAAACATGGCTTTCACGAACTTCACTTCCACACAGGAACCTATTTAACAATTATTAAGGAGCTGAAAAAACACTCTTTTAAGATATTGGCGCAGCATTCCACTTGCAGGACCCTCCTAAAAACATATCTTGAGACGTTTGGTATTGCCAAAATCAACACATGCTGCTCAATATGCTATATCTTGACAGTTCAAATGAAAACAAAGCGCAATGTTTTGTTATATTGTTATGAAAAAGAGCCATTGCCCAAAACATCACCTATTCAATTAATTTAAAAACATCCTGTTGAGTTTTTGCTATGAATATATATTAGTATCATTATAATAAATTGTTCTAAACTATGAATCAGCCAAGTGAAATCCTCTACACATTAAATAAGCTTTACATATAACCGTTGTGATTTTTTTAAAACACCAGGCACGTCCATGACCATTCGCCAAACTTGCAATCCGATCTCCAAATATATAGACAATTTGTGCAGTGGTGCATAAACATTGACAGAATAAGCAACTGCCATGACTGTCCAGCTATGACAAGAATACCACACCTAGTTTAGTGTGAGAAAGGATAGGTGTAAGTCATGTTAAATATTTAATGTTACAATTATTAGATTGATACATTTATATGCTAGCATGCATTTTAATCGACGTTATTAATCTCAAAATGTACGACTATTAATCTCAACAATCTTTAAATAGTGTATATTGACGCATATTTGTAGTTGAAAAGCTTGGGTCTAATAATTATAAATACAAGCATCAACGTGGCAAGATATTTAAGTAACTAATGTTTGATCTAACGTAAGATATTTTATATTCAGCACAATACACAATTTTATATTGTGCCAATAAGGCAATACTATTTAAATGCATTATGGAATGTGATACTCAAGACATGTTATTTATGTTTGCTGCACGATATAACGTCACGTGGTTACAGAAGGATGTTTTTTTTTACCTGAATGAAAAAGAACATCTTGACTTGAAGCTTTCGTGACTGCAGGATTTCAAACTCTTTGGGTCTTTCGGTAAAGTCACGTAGATAGAAAAATAATTTTAAAAAATTACGTTTCGATTGCATGTCAATCTGTAATGTGACACCACAGATTGCTAATCTCTAGCAATACAATGGCCGAGGTATACCTAGCTCTGCGATCTTACATTGACGTGCAAATTCCATCTCTAGTCCCGCCCACTTACCCTTGGGTAGTACCCATCTCAAACCTTTATAACCTATGGCTGCAGTAGCTCTCTTGCTATATTTCTTCCTGCCTCAGCAGTCCGCCTGCTGTATTTTTTCACCTGAAGACGATTGCTTGCATTGCGATCGAAACGTCGTGTTTTTTAAAATAATTTTATTATTTTTCTATCTACGTGACTTTACCGAAAGACCCAAAGAGTATGAAAAGGAACATCTGAATTACATTTTTTTATTATCACAACTCCAACTTCGACCTAATTTGGGGTACATTAAACGAGAGGTAAAACCAATCACAAACCGCTGTGATTAGGTTCCTTCCTGCCATGTGCCTTTGGTCGACTTAAAAACACATTATTTTATAAATCCAGTGTTCATATAATCAAATAAAACAAAACGAAACAATGTTTAAGCTTTGCCTTCATATTTAAGATTACATGCAATATCTAACCTCACTCAATAACCTTAATTACATCCCCCCCCCCCCACCCATGCATGTGGTTAACATATGCCTATGAGGCCAATACATTTGTGCAGATACAGAACTCAGGTCCATTCATTTATTTTACATAAATGGCAGGTTGCTCCTTCTCTGTGTCGTCAACTCCACGTTCACATGGAATAATCTGCAGCTTTGACATCTGCCGGTGACAAAGAGAAGTAAAATCCACCTCACCGAAGTTGAAAGTTGCAATTCACCGAGACCAGCATTCACAAAGGAGAAACAAAAACCACTGGCTTTGACAACGTTCATTATTCCACCTTTATTTCCCCCATTATAAAAAAAACCCAAGTGAATCCCATGATTATTTAAGTGTCATCATGCACCATTACTCATAAGCTGGTATTTAGGCATTTGTTCACCTCTTTCCAGCCAGGTGGCTCAACGGTAAAGTGAGCGGCTCGCAAAACGGAAGGTTACGAGTTTAAATCCCGATTGGCGGTTGACCCTCTCCATCATCCCTCTGGGGTCAACAAAATAGGCACCACTATGTGCAAAAGTCAACAGTAGTTGTCCTGTGGATAGACTCACCCCATCAGAGGCATGTGGAATTACCACCGTTAGCGAAATAAACAGGAGTTGAGCACCTCCTCAATTTTAATTTGAGCAGGAAATTTTATTTTTTTGTTCATCTCTCCTTGAGAGAATATTAATATAGCGAAAAGGATAATAAAATTAATGGTTTAAATGCTGAGCACACTGGATTTCCAATATAGAGGCCGCTGGCTCGTTTTAATCTCCCGGCAAGGAGGGTAAAACAAATGTGAACGTTTATTCAATCCCCCACCTCTGTCCACTCAACAGGATAGATACGTTAACCGCAGTTAATCAATTGACATATTGCATGTGGTGGGGTAAAGTGTGGATATTCCCACCTCTTTCAAAACATCTGACCAGCGTAAAAGAGTAGGCCAAATACCTACTATAGGTGTTCTCTAGTGTCCCTTTTCGTGGAGACCTTTCCACAAATTGAATCAGAATGTTTACTTGTTGTGACGATTGCGCCTTTTAGCAAGGGCCTGGGTTCGTTCCCTGACTTCGGAACCTTTAGGTTTGAAGTTTGTGTGTTTTTCCCAAATTCTGCACGCATTATATTATCGAGATTATTTGGTTTCTCCCTAAGATAAAAAAAACACCCCATAAAATGTTACTGTATATGGCCAAATAAACAGCATTCGGATTCAGTGAGGCCTTCCTGGGTAAACAAGCATAATACAAATAATAGTTACTTGACATGAGCAAGCAATTTGAGGGCAGCACCTTTAGCTTTTTACGATACTGCGGAGATAAAATATATAAAATTGTTTCAAATATACATGTATTATATTTTACTTCGTATTGCACATTCTACGTGATCTGTTAAAATGCTGACAGCATTATCAATCATCCGATGTTCAAAAAAAAAATTATTGGTGGATTGCTGCCTGGATTCCTGTCTGCCTGGCTGGCGCACAAGTGCGCGGTAGTGACGTCACCACGCACATCTGCACAATTACGTCACCCACATGCCACAGCGTTGAGCCGGTTTCGTGCATCCCGCTGACGTTACGCCTCCCTCTCCCCCACACACACTCTGCAATGGATCTCATGCAAATGTGATAGAGGAGGGAGATGGAGTAGCGAGGAAAAGACAGAGAGGAACTGAGAGGATAGGGTGGGGAAAGATTAAACGGGCATGGAATTGAGAGGAGATAGAGCAAAACAGGAAGTCGAGAGCAAGGGAAAGTGACAAGCAGTGGAAGGGAGGATTATGGAGTGACAAGAAAGATTGAGATGGGAAAGGGAGAGGTGGGTAATAAGGAGAGCGAGAGTGAGGGGTGACAGAGAAACAGGGAGAGAGATATGTGGGAGGGAAGTGAATGATGTAGAGTGGAGGGAAGAGAGGAGTACATAGGGAGGGAGAGGTAGAAGAGGGGACAGAGGAAACGAGAAACCGTTAGGGACAGAGGCAGAGCGATAAATCGAGATAAATTGTGATAAACAATACAGAGAAGGAAAGTGAATGGTGGGGAGAGGCATGGCTTTATACAAGAGGAATATGTTTATTCTGAATGGCTGGCTGGGAGGGACGGACGGCTGGTCACGTGCAAAGGACGTGCGGGTTGCTCGTGTAGTGAAAAAAAAATGTAGGTTGCAATTTTAAATGAAATGTAATACTTAATGGTCAACTTTTTGCTTTAGCATTATCATGGTAACTAATACATCTACCCTTTGTTAATTAATATCTCACGTTAAATTAATTCTACGTGGCATTGCCTCAGATATATAAAATGTTACAAAGTACAAAACGGTATTTTAGTTTAGAATGTATCACCTCAGCTCTTGCCTGATTTCAGTGAGCTCTGAGCGAATGCATCTACAAATGAATAAGCTTGGGATGTCTTAAATAAAATGCACAATGACCATCTAAAATAGAACACGTAGATTTTCACAACCAATGTTCTAATTAGGTCGCGTGGATAAAATACCAATGTGTGTCGTACACCCCCCACAACCCAACATAGACCAAAAAAAATGGCAAAAAATACATCAATATTCAACTGAATTTCAGACCTGAATAGAAAAATGTATTCAAAGTTTAAATAGTGAACGTAGAGAGCAGCACATCTGTAATCATCACACTCAACACAACCGCATGCGGCAAAGATGCAGTGTTTAACTTTTAAGTTTTTAGAAATGCAATACGATGGCACATATAAATTTAAATGGGCGAAGTCCTGATGAAGATGAATACTGGTTAGCTAGCCAAAACACATAAGTGCCCTTCAAGTAGCGCTCTAAAAATATCCTCTCAATGTTCCTATGGTCAGTTGGAAGGGCACTCATTGCTGTGAGGAATTGCTAATATTTCTACCAACAGGCACATCAACTTTACTTATGGTATCTTTTAGGTCATAAACTTACAATTATTGCAGTGCATTTCAGTTCCAACTATCGATATTTATTACTCTGAGCTACATACATGCATAATATTAGAGACAATAAGTCAAAGTGTCTCTCAGCTCAAAGGAGTAATATTACTTTAGGGCATCTCAAATCAAACATTTAAAAGGGCACCCACAGGGTTTGCTGTTCCTGTGTGCACAATTTGAATTTGCACCTGGCCTGTGAAAGACATTAGTCTGGAAGTAGGGGGGCAATGATTGCCATGTATAATTCCAATTGAGAATTTGTGGACACTTTTTTGAAAGTGGAAAATTTGCACCGTGACACCAGCGCACAGTGACCTACGCATTTCACATCTGCTGCAAAACCGATGGCACACATATACTATGGTTAATACGCCCACAGTCTCAGACAGAATAGCCTGCTGGATTCCTACCATGAACCTTTGCAACAAGCAGCGAATGCATTGCCGCTGGTCCACATCACCGGCTGATGTGGTGGTCCTGGTGGTCCTGAGCCAAGGTAGACAATTCCACATTCAAAGGGAATAGGTCAGTCTATCCATATGATGTCCACTGTTGACTTTCAAGTGGTACGTTATCAACATCAGATAAAATGCGTGCCTGTTTGCCAAAAAGTAACCCCTTTTGAACGTAAATGTGACATTCTGCTATGTATTTGTAAACTGCATAGATAACTAATTTGCAAAAAAAATGAAATTACAACAACACAAACTTATAATAACAGAAGATCTACAAAGAGAAAGATGTCTTATGTCGCCTTTACTAGACTGTTAGGGGGAGTGATGTTAGCAAGCACCTATTAAGGCTGGCCCAGAACTCGAGGATTTTGATATAGCCAGCACCTCACCCAACCACCTTTGTCTCCCCAGTATTAAAGTTGATTGCATACTTTACGAAGTATTCAATTAAGGCTGAGTAGACCACGTAAAGACACCTGGGACCAACCGGTTCAGACAATCGACGCTGATTTTGTCTGTGGCCGTAGGTCGAACCCAGAACACCGAGTTCATAACCCATGATGTGGGGGAGGAATGATCCCTCTCCCACATCATGAGCCAATGCAGGCGCCACGAATTGTTGGAAGCAATGATTCAGAAACTTGCCGCGTTAAATTACTCACAAGGTGTGGAGGCATAAACGATTCATGCATCGACTCCAATGTGAAATGAAACTTCTTTCCCGCTGCATGGTCACATCTTTAACCATTCTGCGAACAAAGCGAGGAAGGCAGGGAGGTGATGCAGCCGTGAAGTTGACGCTTCATTGTGAGTTTTTATTTCACCTTTAGTTTTTTTCTTCCCATTGCCGTGCGTATTACTGCTACAGACAGATAGCACAAACTGTTTTTTATTACTAAACATGTTGGAACCATTTATACGTTTGTACATAAACACACATACATACAAGCAAAACTGTAGACTACGCGAGTATTTTATTTCATAAGTCTTGCCAATATTTGCCACTTTCTATTTTTGAAGTACAGTATAATACAACTCGGTGCCAGCTATCATCGCATGTGGCTGTGTGAATATAAGTCTATTTCTTCATTAAATGCCATCACAGAATAAACCACCTCTGAGTAACATTCACGAGTGATAAACAGTGCCGTATGGGGAAGGGTTAACCTTAGAGCAAGGACACTTATGTAGAGAGGGAGAGAGTAGGCGTGCGATGAATTATTGACCTCGATTCTGGGCATAGCAGTCCACTCAGGGACAGGGTTATCTCTTACCATTAATATCTGTAAAAATAGTACGTGCAATGCATAGGGCGACACGGAGCATATGCTGCAAGTGTCACAACACTTACATTATTGCGTATGGCAATTTATTACGTAAATCCACCCAAGAAATTTGCACTTTTGTATTTATATACATATTACAATATTTCTCACGCACACACACTAACAGATTATTAATGGTTAAAATATTAAAGTCATACAATTAATCTTAAATGATAAAAGCCACTTACTATTGCTTGTTATTTAATGTGTTTCAAGTTGCACGAATAGAAAGATATAATACATCGGTGTTCTGAAATGCCATGCGCTACAAGTTTATTCCATTACTAAGCTAAACCTGTTTTTTTTCATACACATCTGTGCAGCAATGTATTATTTTAAAATAATATATTTGTTTAATATGAGCTGTTTTTTGCGCATTTTATTGTGAATGCAAACCACTTCGTGGCATGTGCTGAATACCGGGCACCAATCTGAACAACAATTAACACGAGTTTACATTTGCATATGTATTCATATGTATTTGAGCCAAATAAAACAAAATATGTCCGTCTTCAGATGCATGACATGCATATGCCATTGATCGCCAATAAGTGGCAATTATTTTACTACGGTGTTTTTTGCCAGGCTAGGTGCAAGTTGCGGCCATTTGAAGTGTGGAAGGCTCTTCGGAAGGAGGTCACACCACATGACCCAGGTTTTAAGGTCCGATTGACTGACTGGCAGATGCATCATCTGTGCTATCCATTGTGCCAACTTGCTGCGTTTTACTCACCCGGCACTCCACTTAGTTGTTGTGAGGATTACACCACTGCCCACTATTGTTTTTGGAGGGCGCCTGCCGCCAACTGCCAAGTCGTGTCCTTCACGGTCCTTCCCCAACGGGACTGATCTTGACACTGCTGATACAAGTCATCAGCAAATACAATCAGCTCCACGTCCTCTCATAACACTTTGGACCGTCTCCTCACCAGACTATGCCATACCTGTTTAACCCATTTTGTTTCACCCCTTCTATCCAGTCAAACAGAAGCTGCTTGGGCATACAGTGGCTAGGCATGCGGGCTACATCAGGAGTGCTCACTGATGGCACTGTTTCCAGATCTTTCAAAGATCTTGGAGCTCGTCACACAATCCAGTCTGGTTAAACCTAGGATGGCTTGTAGGCAGGCCAGCCAGAATGTTTCAAACCAGCACAGATGTCCCTTTAAAGGGCTCCATATTACATAAGCAGGGAGGGCATTACTGTGGCCAAGAAGACACAGAGATTCGTATGGAGCAATGGGTGAGGTAGCTACCACTTTGTTACGCTGCTGATGAAATGAAAATGCTGCTCAAGTTATTCGGAGTCAGACCTCCACTGTTAACCTGGAGGTCGTTATTCGCACACTGCCCAAGTGTGAAACTGCTCAAATCTCTCCACAACTGCCCCATTGCTCGTGGGAAGAAGAGGGGTGGTATTTGATGCCCTAAAATACTCAGGCAGGTGCTCTTGTTTGTGTAACTGAAGGTAAGGCCCCATCTCCTAATAACATGATCCAGGCTCAGCAGTGGAATCTCAAACTGCTTCTCATATTGAGCAGCAATTACCAGATCATCATCATACAATCGGGAGCCATTGAGAGTAACCATTTTCATGTTTTAAGTAAAATTATGATAGCATGAAAATGTGTAATTTCCATCACGAACTCAGGTCCACCATGTGTACTTGTGTATTTGGAACATAGCAAATATAGAGTTTTGTTGATGCGTTTTTATAGGATACAAACATATATGTATATATTTTCATATGAAGTCCTTAGTTAGATTTCCAATCGCATATTTTGTTTTGGTAACATTTTTTGCCACTACCAATTTTAAGCCTAAAACAGTGTCAATGTTTGTTCATACTGTATATTTACTTATAACCCTGTCACTTAATGAATACATTACATTTTAACTACATGTCTACAACTGGAGATTTAAATGAATTTTTTTTAACTATCAAAGCAGATGCGCTTCCTAATTTAAGTTCCAAGGGAGCCGTCGCGATTCTACTTCATAAACGAAAATCATTAAATTGCTCGCCATAACTCAACGCGCCAAGCCTCGGAATTTCTTCTGCAGGGGAGGTGCCAGGTTATTTGAATGGAGCTGTCAGGCACAACGATGCACAGCCTCTTGAGCCGAAACCTGCCAGCACTCCCTCTGAATATACGGCTGTTGCTGAAAGTTCCGCTGATACCAACACTTTAACAGATTGCATTGATTTTCATTAGCATGGCAGAGGAGCCGATAAGCCTGCTTACCTGATCTGCCTCACACATTTTTCACAATTTAGACACATAATTGATATTTCCCTCCCGAGAAGCTTCCCAGCCAACCTTTCATGCATGATAAAATATGATAGATTAGCATTCAAGATGATTTTTAAATTAGCTTGAGGCAAACTATGCCTAATAGATTGTCTTTTTGTACGCGCTTTGAAATGCCTTACTTTATAAGCAGCATATAGGGGCTGAGTTTTTTTATACACTAGGAAACCGTCATGAGATGTCGAAAGCTGTCAAAATAAAACAAGTTCGATAATTAAGTCTGTTTAAGCACTGCAGCTGCAAAGCGTATGTGCTGTTAGCATAAAACAAAACAATCTGGATGGCTTGCTGGAACCCATGAGGTGAAGTTTATGGCCAATCATAGCTTCAACACGCGAAACGATCAGGCCAATCAGATGCACCAAACAGCCATATGGGCTTCAACAAATGATGTCATTGGGGTACCACCATGTGCCGCCGTTCACCCCATTATCATGATTTGTGCACGTGCCCCTATTCAAGTAGACTTAGGATTAGCCAATGCTCAGGCCAATTATGAACGCTGGAGTCCTTCATTGTACGCTCAACCTCACTATTTAACCAAAAATAAGAGACATTTATTTTCAAAGGCAAGGAGCCTAATCCATGTTTTTACATTTTTCAAATCCTGTTAGAATTTTTAAGTGCTGGCAAACCAATGCTAAAACCCTGCAGAATATAGATATATTTTTTTACATTTTATTCCAAAGAAAACTTTTTATAGCGCAGTGTTGTATTAATAGAATGAACGATTGAAACTAAATACTGCACTGGTTTTCTGTGCGAGACGTTAATTTTATTTCTACCATCACCCTAGTTGCATGAGACGCACGTAAACATTCCGTATTGATAAGGATTGCATAACACCACGTAACATACCATTTTAATTGACATTTAACTTTTCCTTAATTTGCACTCATCTCACTCTTAACCAACTGCAGACCACATGAGTCGTCCGTGAAGAACATCAAATCTAACCTATAAAAGACATGTTTTGTCTGTCCGTCTGTCTGTGCACGTGTGCTTGCAAGGGATTTGGCTCTCAAACGGTGGGGTCAATGGTGGGGTCAACATTTGACAGGCAGCACACCGTAAGCCCCATGGTGGGCAAGCGCTAAGCCGTTTTCCCATGCGTAAACTTTAAAGTAGTTAAATTAACAATTGAGTGCAATTTTTCTTTATTTAATTATTTCCCAGTCCCACTCAAGCTGAATGGGGGTTGACCCTGGCAATGCACGCACGTCGTCGGTGGAGGGTGGGGGCGATTTCTCCTTCGCGTTCAAATTGCCAAAAAAATACACGCAATGCTGATGTAAATTCATCAAAGTATCACGTCCTCTTCTCTCCCCCCCCCCACCACAATGTATGCACTTACTACTGTAGGATTGGTAGATACTAATATATTATAGTGCTTAGATAGTATTATTATAGCTCAGGTGGGGGGATGGTGGGGGGGGTAGCAGCCCAGCCCAAAGCCTCAGCTGGCTGGGCAATCTAGGCGAGGCCGGGGGCTCTGCACGGGACTAGGCCTCACCACAGCACTTTGTCAGGTTAGTAGTTTGTGCTATAGAGTCGATATATACTGCTATAAAGTATGAATGTACTACTGTGGTCATAGCAGGTACCATTACAGTATACACTGCTGTAATCCTGGCAGGTCCCACCACAATATGCACTGCTGTAATCATAGCAGGTACCACCCCAGTCAGTATGTACTGCTGTAATCATTCAGGTAGCACCACAGTATGCACTGCTGTAATCATAGCAGGAGCCACCACAGTATGCACTGCTGTAATCATAGCAGGTCCCACCACAATATGCACTGCTGTAATCATAGCAGGTACCACCCCAGTCAGTATGTACTGCTGTAATCATTCAGGTAGCACCACAGTATGCACTGCTGTAGTGACAGCAGGTACCACCACAGCATGCACTGCTGTAATCTAAGGGGGGGACCACCATAGTCAGTATGCACTGCTGTAGTGAAAGCAGGTAACACCACACTATGCACTTCTGTAATCATAGAAGGTCCCACCACAGTCAATATGCACTGCTGTTGTGAAAGCAGGTAACACCACAGTCAGTATGCACCGCTGTAAGCATAGCAGTAACCACCACAGTCAATATGCACTGCTGTAGTGAAAGCAGGTTCCACCACAGTCAATATACACTGCTGTAGTGAAAGCAGGTACCACCACAGCAGTATGCACTGCTGTAAACATAGCAGGTACCACCACAGTTAGTATTCACTGCTGTAGTGATAACGATGTGAATGGTCAGAAATAAAACCCAGGTCAAAGGATTTTAGCAGTGTGTGTTAACTGCTATGATAGCACACAAACGATTATGATCACCCATATAGCCATATGCAATCTTGGAACAAATATTGTTGGCAAGTACCCATCAAGGATGGAATAGTACACAAGAAATGTGGTGTGGTCATCACAGCAATCAGTTGCCTTTATCTTTCCAGAGCAGTGTGTTTTCTGCTTTGCCCACGCCAGTGACGTGCGGTGAGGTCAATGGCTGGAGAGGCACTGGCTAGTGTCAGAGCCAGATTCACACACTGAGGGGGGCGTGGCTGCACGGAGGGGCCGTGTCCTCACTGTGTTAGACACGCCCCCCCCTCAGTGAGGCAGATGTGATAGCTGCCTCCCCTGGAGCTTTTTCATTGCAGTTTCATGACGAGACCAGCGAGCCTAAATATCTTTATACACATATGTGAAATAAGTTACCTGGAGTATGGAAGGCGAGGACATGAAATGAAGGGGACTACAAAAATTACATTGGTGACATACTGAGATAGTAACAGGCACACGCGTATTGCCCGCGCTCCATCCAGTTACTGAGGGGGGGTTGCGCAATCAAAGGAGAGGCTGATCTCGTCGCTGCCTCACCTCTCGTCTCTTCCTGTATTTGCAGCGGAGCTCCGCAAATTGGGCGATTTTGACTATAAAATGATTGGAATCGTACACAAATGACATTTATAACACAGATCAGTGGAAAAATCTTACAATTAGTTTTAACTTTTCGTAACAGCTATTTTCATTGGAGTATGACAGGTGAGGCTCTGTCTCCCTCATGACCGCACGTCCCTGGCCCACGCACAAAGATCACAAACTGCACCGGGTACTCATTTAAGCCTGAGATTACCAAAAACAAGGAACAGGGCATTTTCAGTCCACTTCCACATATGGGCATGACCAAAGAACGGAGCATATACTGTCTTACTGTGATCATAGCACCGTGTGCCAACTACTGTGCCTTCACCCACATACTCGCACAGCTACAAACAGATCTCATGCCAAATTCATGTTTTGGCCATCATTCTGCCACATTTTGACAGAATGATGGCAAACATCAGTGACACCTGTTTTGAGCCTCCCTTAGGTGCACTCACTTGATGCAGTTTCTGCTTTGGAGGTAAAGGTTAGCGGATTTGAATTATGTCGGTCTGTACATAGGAGGTTAGTGGCTCATCAGTACTGTAGTTAGTTGCAGTATCATTATCATCCACACCTTCATTTATCATCATTGATCATCATCTTTGCTTTTCCTTACCATCATCTGCATCGATCATTATCATAATAATGTATCCTTGTCATCATCAGCATGATCTAAATATGCATCATAATTATAATAAAGTGCTATATATAAGATACGATATAAGGTAAGATAATTAGAACCACTATCATTATCTTTTTTTGAATCGCCATCATACATCATCAGCGTTAATCATTACAATAAACTCCACGCATCATCATTGTCATCATTAGAAGCGCTAACATTGCTGTTATCATCTTCATTGTGTTTAATTAGCGCTCAGCTATCACGTTATAATTCTTCACCTCTGCAGATGCAGTGTGTTAGTTTGTATGTGTGTGTGAGACAGCCTGATCGGTCAATTCTGTCCATAGGCAGGCAGAGAAACGTGTGCTGTCGGCACACACAGCCTCAATTCCCATTGGTACTCCCCGAAAAACTGATTGACTGAGGACATTTTATTTTGTGGAGTGGGGCTCCACCCATTCCACAAGGACATTCAAACAAACAACTGCTTCAACAATAAATCAGACTTTCTAGCTAACGATAACATTTTTGCAAAGTGTGAAAACAAAACTGACAAGCATCACACCGCTGACCTTTTTTTTTAATCAGAAGTTTCGGCAAATGACTTGTTAAGCAACCACCTATATTCCCAAGAACTTCAGATTTTGACTTTGGACTTTCACCAATTGTGACAAAGATGTACTTGTGTATTGTTATTGTAAATCTATAAAGCAATAGATTACTTTGATAGATCTTTTTTTTTTACAAATCACAGCATTTCGAAATTACCATTTTCTTTTGCCTTTTTTTATATCAAGGCACTCATATATCTAACTTTTGAGCGGTGAATATAATTGAAAGGTAAATTGTGAGTGGCATTTTAAAAGGACATATATTTCACATAACATTTTGTTCGGAGTGTTACTGGAGCATTGAGGAATGGTTGCATGCCACACCATGAGATATACGGTTCGTGGTATGCCATTCGTAAACATTCTAAACCAATAAATGCATCAATGGAGTAACTTCACATAATAAATAAAATAATATTCATCTATCACACGTGGTGGGCAAGGGGCATTTAATTTATATTGGCACACCCCAGCTCTAACAGGTGTGCTGTAATAAATTACCTTTTGCATATAGAGCCAAGCCTCTGTTGTTATAATAATATCTTAGTGTGTACAGATATCGTACACACAGATATATATATAAAATTGCCCGTTTTTTTACGAATAATTTTCTTTTCTGCATGTTGAAGGATTAATTTGCACTATATATCATCTAAAGATGTTGAAACTTTATTTGTGTTAATAAATGCCTTCACCTCCTCCCATCTCTAAATACACACATATAGAATTATACTCGGGCAAAAATGGAATAATAAACAATACACTGGTACTACTCCGGAATGAATTAATTTGTATCCTGCTCCATTTCTCAAAGCAGCTTGATTAATAACCACGAGGTGAATATTTTAGTAAAATATGAGATGAAAACACTATAAACCACAGTGGTTAGGGGAGATGCAATGAATGTTGTGGCAGCTCAAGGTACCGAATTAGGCTGTGCACAAATTGTCGTGCCCTCTATCAATTCCTACACCTGTACGCCTCATAGCAGTGCACATGAGTGCACACGGTTTGCAATTATCTACGCAATGCGCAATTTTTCACGAGAGTGCTCTAATCTTGAGCTCCCACCTGCTTCATTTTAATCCGACTTCACTTCGAGTAAGATCCTGGTGTACTCAAATGGAATCTACACTTAATTAATGGGCAGTACAAGTTGGCACATTTCAGCGGTAATGGTGAAATCTGGTTCTACTCCTTCATGCCACGCCACTCATTTCTTGCATCCCTCTCCCATCAGTGTTAAACCGCACACCGGTCACATTACGTTGCATCCTCAGTGGTGACCTGAATCAAAAGACATGCATGTGATTACAGCATGGTAATTCATGAGGAGTTAATTGCAGGTTGCTGCCCACAGTTCAACTACGCCAACTGTTGAGGTGCTTTCCCAGCAGCTTAAAGGAGGGCGACTGAAATATAGTCAAAACCGTATCTGGCCAATGTTAAATATTACCCTTCTCTTACAGGAGCTACGCTTACAAGGATTAATGCTTGATTCAGTGACATCAAATTGTGTTGTGCAGGGGCATTTGTTTTGGCAGCAGTGTAGGTGGGAATGCCTAAGGCTAGAACATTTGGCTTCACATGTGTGCTTGAGCAAATTGAGCATACAAAGCAGCATGTATCTTGTCATTGTTTCTACATATACATGTACAAAGAAAATGATCCTCCATGTAGCCTACATAGG
Organism: Lampetra planeri; assembly: GCF_965212315.1. NCBI lineage: Eukaryota > Metazoa > Chordata > Hyperoartia > Petromyzontiformes > Petromyzontidae > Lampetra > Lampetra planeri. The sequence continues at coordinate 6,223,643 of NC_136120.1, forward strand.
CTGTTGGAACAAGCACTGTTAGTGAGTACCAATGAAGGCTGGCACAGCGCACGAGAGGATAGTCTGGCCAGTACCACACGCGGACCACCTTTGTATTGTCTGATAGCCGATGATTATACACTGCACTAGGTACTAATTTAAGGCTGAACAGACCAGGGTGAGGTCCCTGACTGATTATAATTATAACCAATGACTAAATTAGCCTTGACCAGAAGCTGACCTTGGTCCGCTGGGTTCACAATGGAGTCTGATAAGCACTGCACTATCACTTCCAACACATAAATACACACTTGCACTCTTTCCACAAGGAAATGCGAAAAACTAGCAGGCCTAATACAAATATAGGACTCGTACTCTCGTTGTCTTTCTCGTCTCGTTTATTCACGCGTAGAGTTCACACCTCCTCCTCATCATCGCTCCGTATCTCTCCGTTCGTTCCGATGCACAACCCACCATTAACAACACTCCATGTCTCCCCGTTCCTACCGTACACTGTATTCTCTCTATCCACTGCTACTGTACACTGTATTCTCTATATCCACTGCTACCGTACACTGTGTTCTCTCTATCCACTGCTAACCGTACACTGTGTTCTTTCTATGCACTGCTACCGTACACTGTGTTCTCTCTATCTACTGCTACCATACACTGTGTTCTCTTTATCCACTGCTAACCGTACACTGTGTTCTCTCTATCCTTATCGTATCTATTCCTGCTCACTGCTGCTCCGTTTCTCTCCCGGGCACCAACCACTCCAGCTCCAATCCCAACCAAGACTCCCACCTCTCCGTTACGCTGTGCCCTTTATCCCCGCACCAATCAGTCCCAATCAATTATCTCATCCCCCGCTTTGCTACTCGCCCCCAGGCCCCCAGCCTCACATGACCATGTTATTGCCGCCAGGCTGGCGCCGGTCATTAGCCACTCACCCTCCTGACCAATCACCGGCCTGCGTCCTCAGTCACCCCTAATACCTGTCGCGTCTCTTAACGACCCCCCCCCTTAATGCCACGACAACAACAACCGTGTCCTCAGATGCTCCCACTGTACTCTGCTCGCTTGCCTAGCAACAGAACGCGTGGCACGTGATATTTCAAGTCCTACATCACCCACCCCCCCCCCCCCTGTTGAAAAAATTAGCCGTCCCGGCTAAACACAACGCGTCACGCGGAAACACAACATACAAGGAAAACACAATATACAACAGAATGTACACTATCCCCAACTCCCAAAGTTTTAAGAAAAAGTCAATCGTCTTGAGCGGGTTCCCGCAGCTGGTCCGTCACCCCAGCTCGACTGAACAGGGGGCAGGGCATCTCTGTCCGTGGGTGCGGGGCAGCGTCCTGCCCGAAACGTGCGCCCATCGTCGTTACACCGGCCATTCCCCGATGAGACCCCAACGTGGTCTCGTGTGTCCCGGGGTGTCCCCTGACTCAAAAATGGTGATCCTGCAGACACACGGGGGGTAGACTGCTGAGGTGCGTCCTTCCGTCGCCGCACAGTACGCTCGTCGGACACATCCAATACAGGCTGTTCCGGGATGGGAGATGACGCATGATAAGGTACCCCATATCTCTTCAAGCGCGACGTTTAAATGTGCCACAATTGGCGACCGTATCGAATCCTCACACTCTGATGCCGACGAACTTCCACAATCTCAAAGGGCCCCTGCCAGGGCCGATGGAATTTCGGTGATGTGCCTACTGGCAGCATCGGACAATGTAACCAGGCCTTGTCTCCCACCTGCCATGGTTCACGTGGAGGCTGTGTACCGTGCAGGCGCTCATTAGCTGCCTGCCTTTGTTCCGTATTTCCCAGCGAGGCCTCCCTGGCCTCTTTTAACCGATCCAATGCCTCACGCATGGGGACAGGCACCGTTGGCGACTTTCCTTAAGATTTCAACCCCAGCCTGACCAAGGCCGGGGCTTCTGGTTCGCGACCATACATCAAATAGAAGGGTGAATACCCTGTTGAAGCGTGTGGGGCTAATCTATAATCGGCCAAGGCCACCGGGACATGAAGATCCCAGTCTGTCTGAGTCGAATTAACCTGTTGGCACAACATAGACGTCAATGTTTGATGAAGACGCTCGACCATCCCGTCGGTTTGCGGGTGGTATGGGGATGTCTGAATTTTCCTTGTACCCAATGCGTCACACACTTCCTTCAAAAGGCGGGATGAAAAATTCTTACCCTGGTCCGTAAGCAGGTGCTCCGGGGCACATTTGTCAAAAACGTAACCCTGCAGGAAGGCCTCCACGATCGATCCTGCCAATTGGTCCGCTAGCGGCCATGCCATAGGCCACCGAGTGAGGTACTCGACCCCCACAAGCAAGTATTTTTGACCCCGCGGGGTAACGGGGAACGGTCCCAGAATATCAAGGGCTACAATATCGTTCACCTACGAAACACATATCGACTGCGATGGTACCCGATATGGTTGTGCCGGCGCCTTCTGCCGTGCGCACTCATGACAAGCCTTAACATACAAATGAACATCATTCTGTAATCCCGGCCAATAGAAATCGTTACTCAGAGTCAAAGCCGTTTTCTTCTCCCCCAAGTGCATCAATCGCTCGTGCGCGAATAAGTTCCCCTCTCAAACATAGTGGTTCCACAATACAAAACTTCTGCAAGACGACATCCCATCTGACCAGGAGGTCGTCAACAAGTCGAAGAAAAGCCCGATCATCCGACTGTTTGGAACGAGAGGCCCGAAGCCTCATTTTGGTAAGCGAAGGATCGTCCACTTGCAAGCGCGCCCAACGATCCCGTGACAATCCCAGCAACCCAGGTGTTGTATCTATGCCCTGTTTTCCGTTATTAATATTAAGAATAATTTTAAAAAAAAATTCTCTTTTTATTATATCTATATATACTTTTTTAATTAAATAATGAAAACAACCCACTACAAGCACACCAGGAATCTGTGAAACGGCCATTAAACTGGTAAGAAGTCGGTCACAGAAAGGTCATAGACATCCAGATGGACAAAAAGATGTCTGGACTAACCTCCCAAGACATCTGGAGATGTACAGATAAGGTGCAGAGTAAATAACGGTTGAAACTTCGCGTTTTCTTAACGTTTTCCTTACCGAAAAGTAGAAACTTAACAAAGATAATTAACCAACAAACAATAATATTTTTATTATTAGTATATGTTTCCTACCTACACGACCTTCCTAAAAACTAAAGAGTACGAATTCCAGAAATCTTAAGTGGAAACATAGTTACACTTAAGCTCAGGACATTAAACTATAACTCAGAATAAAACACCAATCTCTGGTGAACTAAACTTGGCGAAGCCCCAAAATAATAATGTGACGAGGATCATTACGAATATTCATTAAACATAGACGAATGATAACCACGATACTAAGACCGAAGGAACTCATAAAATATAATTCAAGAATAAATGTAACACACAGGACCACATAAATGTATTACAAACATCTCCTCAGCCACCTTTGTCTTCCAGCGGGGTCTGGCAAGCAAGGAGGGAGCAAAAAGGTCACAAAGGGGGGTGGTTTGTGCTGACATTATTTGTTTTCTCTCGCAAGAGACGCGGAGAGAGGAGAGGGTGCTCACATTTTGAGTTAAACACGGCCGTCTTTGTCTCCCCGCAGCACAAACAGATGGCCCATGAATGCTTGGAGGGTTAGGAAAGGTCGCGAGGAGGAGTCGCGGGGGTGTCTGCTTCTTCTCGCTCTGTTTTTGTTTGTTTTCTCTCGCAAGAGACGCGGAGAGAGGAGAGGGTGCTCACGTTGAGTTAAACACGGCCGTCTTTGTCTCCCCACAGCACGGACAGCAAGATTTGCACACGCGAGCAAATAACATTCCCCACCCCTCCTTCCAGAATGGTTACACAGCTGTGTCTTTACTAATAAACACGCACACGACACACGAAACACACGGACGCAGATGTGTTCAACCCACAGAAAGATATATGACGGCCTTCAAACAACTCGGGAAGACTGAGTGGATTTTCCCAATATAAGCCGGGGAAAAATCCATTCAACACAGATCGTCAGGGGCTCTGGCCCCCACCACAGATCTCCAGGGCTTCGGCTCCAACTCTTCTCGTTGCCGCCAACGAAGAAGCTTTTCGTCATCCAGAATGACGAGGTTCGCGGGGTAGCCACGTGCAGCTACAAGTCGAGGTCTGCACCACCTGAGAAGAATCGCTACCCTGAGTCGCCGAGCTGCGAGTGAAGCCAACAAAGACGCCAACGTCCACCCTGCCACGAACGAAGCATCGCTCCTCGTCAGAGTGACGACCAGCGAACAACCCGCAGGAAAGGCGGAGATCGCCAAGCGAGCAAAGCAGAGAGCGCGAAGCAGTGGAGAAAGCCTGGTCAAACGGCTGTGAGGAGGAGGACAGCGCTGTTGAATGCGCCGTGTGTCTAATACACACCCAGATCAACAAGCATCAACCAAAACCGACTCGTCATCCCGCAGTGGAGAAAGAGAGTCAAAGTCTTCCGAGCGTCACCGAGCGCCACCGAGCGCCACCGAGCGCCACCGAGCAACACCGAGCGCCACCGAGCGCCACCGAGCGCCACCGAGCGCCACCGAGCGCCACCGTGCGCCACCGAGCGCCACCGAGCGTCACCGTGCGCCACCGAGCGCCACCGAGCGCCACCGAGCGCCACCGTGCGCCACCGAGCGCCACCGAGCGCCACCGTGCGCCACCGAGCGCTACCGAGCGACAACGAGCGACACCGAGCGACCGAGCATCTTCAAGGACAGCATCGTGCCAACTCGTCGTCCAGCAGTGGAGAGAGAGCGAGGGAGCAGCAGGAGCAGAGCGGCGGCCACGCCCAACCCAGAGAAAACTTCTGGCCGCTGTTCGTATCCTCCCACACCACACAAGCTAACGACACAACTCCTGGCTCTAAGAATTAATTAATATTAAAAGGGGACAATGCACACACAGCACGCACACAAATAAGACTTAAAAAAAAAAATTGTCATTGCGTTTCAAAAAGGGTTGTCATTTCGAGGTGGTGCGTTCAATATCAACGGATCGTGCAAAGCAGTTGCTGTCGTCGAGTTACATGAAAAATAAATGTTTTAGTCATTCATTTTTGTTAACTGCATAATCACGCCAATGAAGAAGTATTTTTAGTCATTCATTTTCGTTACTGCATAATCTTGTCCATGAATTTATTGACGTATACTTGCTTTCGGATAAGAGAGTGTCATGTGCTTGTTTAGAATAAAATTGTTTAACACCAACTGTTCGAGTGCTTCTTTCCAAGTCCATGCAAAACTATCTTATTCTTGATAACTGTATCCTGCGATGAGATATGAAAATGGAGACCTAAAATATCATAACACACACTAAGATAATCGGTAAACGTTTAATCGATGATAATCGTATTATCCTGATTGATATAACAATGGATAAACGAAGCTAAGCCTAATTATCATAACTGCTCACAGTAACATAATCGCAAGCATACGCATAAATTACTACGATTATCTCCGCGATTATCATAATTTATGCATATAATTACACACATTATCATGATTTATGCATGTCAATACACACATTAACATAATTAATGCGATTTGCGCATTTTTCGGAAAATTATTTATTTTTATTATTTTCATCAAAATTTCATAATCCAACACATACAACACAGGCTCTTTAGCCGGTGCTTCGTCAACCCGGTCTGAATCGGCTGCAGCGACCATGGCCGGAATGCCCTGCAGCGGTGGCCTGCAGCGCAGTGATCCCTCGGAGCATCTACACAAGCCCGATGATGGAAGCAATCGGGACAGAGCATCCACGTTAACATGACGCGTCCCTTTTCTGTGCTGGACCGTGAGTGAATATCCCTGCAGGACCTCAAGCCAGCGGGCCATTTGGCCCAAGGGTTGATCGATCCGCAAGGAGTACTGTAGTGCCGCGTGGTCGGTGCGGACCAAAAATTGCCGCCCGTACAAGTATGGTCGATACAGCTGCACAAAGTGTACAATCGCCAACAATTCCCTGCGTGTTACGCAATATCTTTGCTCTGCCGGGGACAGTACACGGCTGCCATACGCGACGACCCTTTCAACTCCATCAATAATTTGCGACAATACAGCGCCGATGCCCGTATCACTGGCATCGGTGTTCAAAATAAACATTTCTGCAATATTTGGATATCCGAGCGGCGGTGCATCCGCCAAAGCGTCCCGGAGCGTTTCAAACGAACGCTGTTCCTCATCACCCCACAGAAACTTCTTACCCTTAGTCAGCGTGTGCAGCGGCCTCACAATTGTGGCAAAGTTTTTAACAAATCGACATTAGTATGACGCAAATCCCACAAAGCTACGTACTTCCGACACTGTCTTAGGTACTGGCCATGCACGTACACAACTGGTTTTCTCCGGGTCTGTGGCGACCCCCGCTTCACTGACCACATGCCCCAAGTATTTAACAGACGTTCTCAACAAATGGCATTTTTGGGGTTTAAATTTCAAATTGGCGTCCCGCACCCTGCCAAACACAGCCCGTAGCCGCTGCAAATGTCCCTCAAAATCCTTACTGAACACGATGACGTCGTCAAGGTATATCAAACATGACTCCCACTGTAATCCAGACAAAACAAGTTCCATCAATCTTTGAAAGGTGGCTGGCGCGGAGTGCAGCCCCATCGGTAGCACATTAAATTGGAACAACCCTTGCGGCGTGTGGAAGGCCGTCTTCGGTTTAGATTCCTCGTCCAAACGCAATTGCCAAAAGCCAGACAAGAGATCCAAAGTGGAAAAAAACTTTGCACGGGACAATGCGTCCAATGAGTCGTCAATGCGCGGGAGCAGGTATGCATCCGCCACTGAAACCTTTTTCAATTTGCGGTAATCCACACAAAATCGTAGAGAACCATCTCGTTTTTTAACCAATACGATCGGAGCTCCCCATGGGCTGGAAGAAGGGGAGACGATATTCTGTTGCAACATCTCGTCAACCGTTTTCCGAATGCAATCCTTTTCCAGCGGGCTCACACGATGAGGATTCAATCGAATTGGGGGTGCATCCCTAGTATCAATGTGATTTCGCAATAAGGTCGTGCGACCGACATTAAACTTCCCTGAGCTAAAAACGTCCCTGAATTCCCAAAGCAACTCCCTTAACCGCGTCCGCTGCTCGGGTGTCAAATCGTCGTTGCATTCATACAAATCGCGAAACCAGCGCGGTTCCTCCTCCTCCCGTGGCAGCGTGTCACCACCCCCAGTTGCCAAACACGCATCTCCTTCCGAACCCCGCGCGACCGACCCGTGCGCCAACGTAGTCCCCTCTTGAATAACGACCGGCTCGTGCCCCGTGTTCACAATCTGAATGAACGGTTCGGCTGTCGCCGGCACCATCGTAAAAGCACCCACCAAAGAGGGCATTCGTGCCACGGCATTTGAGGGCGACAACAGAATGCCTTCCTCCAAGTTACCCACTGACAGCCCTTTTTTCAACCTTAACGGCACAAGCATCTGCGTCGCAGGCAGAATGCGCACCGTGCGGCTAACCACCGCCTGAACCACAGCGTTGACACGAGCATATTTAGACGGAGTTCCCAAAAATTTAAGGCACTTCCCAGATGTCAATTCCAATTGTCCCTTCTCAATCGAAATCTTAATTGGTATCTTTTGCAAAAAATTCGTGCCTAACAAACAAGGTACAGCCAAAACAGACGAAACCAAAATGTATCCAGTTACGCACACCTCCCCGACCTGTATCGTTGCAAGTACTCGACCCAAAATTCCCAAACTGCCCCCATTTGCCGCTATACATGGTCCATCCACAGGTTCCAAAACATGGGGCGAGGTTGGTAATAATCGGAAAGTTTGCAAGGAACTAAGTGTCGCCGAAGCCCCCGTATCGACAATGACTCGAACCTGAACCCCTTGAATAAGTGCCATCACATCCGACGAACCCGGCGCGGCTCCCAAAACACGATGAGCCAACGCACCCCATACAGCATTCCCCTGTGCATCATACGAAGGGGGATCAACAGTGTGTGGTGTCGCGGATGGGTGAGGTCTAGGAAACGGCCGTGTATTGCATGTGTTGCGACTCGCCTGATAATCCTGCGCTGGGTAGAATCCCCGGTTGTATGCTCGTGATGATCGCGGGAAGACGCCTCTCCGTCTCCAGCAGTCCAGTGCGAAGTGTCCTCGACGCCCGCACTCGTAGCACGTCAGCGGACCGCCACGTCCGCCCGTCCCCGAGCGGCGGGGTGGGCCCAACGGCGGTCGTGTGGCCGCTGCCGTCAGCGACGTCGGCTCCCACTCTGGTAGGCCTCCATCCGCCCCGACATCCACCACCAGGGGCTGTGGTGGCACCGCCCATGGCTCGTCGCAAAGATCCAGGTTGACCTGGATGTTCCTGGCAATCTGCAAAGATGACCCATCGTCGTCGCTGTCGCTGGGAAGTGAGACGACGACTCGTAGCTCCTTCGCCATCTGCAACAGCTTCTCCTGGGCCAAGGAATCAAGGGCAGCCTCATCCATTGCCGGGTAAGCCGCTTGGCTGAGGGTCAATAGCGCACTGCGATACGCGAGGGGAGATTCTCCCCCCCGCCCATCGCCGCAACTGAAACTTGCGCTTGGCGACCGATCGAGGTTCATAAATGTCCTGCATCGCCGTGAATATCCCTGACAACGACAAGCGAACCCCCCGAGGGAGGCCGTAGAACGTCGCCAGCGCATCGTCGTCCAAGGCCGTTGGCAGGGCCCGTAGCGCTTCAGCTTCCGTCCACCCGAGCGACTCATACGCTGCCCGAAATCGTTGTCTAAACGCCGTCCAGTCGCCGACTGTAACCTCGAAGGGTTCCACGTGCAGTCGGCGTGGCGTGCTCGAAGGCCCATATGATTGCATAATTTTACTTGATTAAATATTTTTTTCATATTAAATATATAAGTATTGCTCCAAATGTTGCCCCATTGCTGACCCAGTAACATGCAATAAAAAATTGTCAAACTCTCACTACTTTACTGACAATAACAAAAAACTAACTAAAAAGGGACACAAGCTTATATAGGTAAATATGGAGCCTGTAATTCCATGCTACCCCCCCCCCTCCTCTGGGGGCCATTTGGCCTACTCTTCCACTCTGGTCTTTGAAGACATGGGAGCATTCACACTTTACCCAACCACACGAGACCTGCCGATCGGCTAACTGTGACGCCTCTAACCTCACGCTAATATTGCAAAGAATGCCTTTTGTTTCTGGAAGTGTACGAACACTTATATCCAATTTTCCAGGTAAAGTTGCTGGGTAGATACCAGTCTAAACTAGTCTATTGTCTATATAGTGTTGATGGCAGCAGAGAGATAAATAAAGGAAACTCCATTCAATGTAATTCTTCAAACAGATGAACAAAATACATTCAGTCAGGTAATTCCATATTTCTGATTTTTTTTAAACTTGTTATTTGCCTTGACTGCGTAATATTGTCTGAATGTTACAATGTCCGTCTATATTATATTAAATGCTAGCTGACATTGGCCGGCAACTTGTGTTTCCTCCAGAGATCGCAACCACCACCCTAAGACCTGACATGGTGCTCTGGTCCCGTTCGCTCAAGAAAGTCTTCATCATTGAGCTCACAGTACCCTGGGAGGACTCAGTAGATGAGGCTTATGAGTGAAAACATCTGCGCTATGCCGATCTAGCTGCCAAAGCACGGCATCATGGCTGGAACACAGAAGTCCGACCAGTGGAGGTGGGCTGCAGAGGTTGTGTGGCAACATCTACAACCAGACTGCTTAGAGACCTGGGAATTAAGGGCCAGAGCCAGCGTTCGGCAATCAGAGCTGTATCGGAGGCGGCAAAAGGCAGCAGTCAGTGGCTCTGGATGAAGAGGAAAGACCCCAGCTGGGCCCCAAAGTGAGAGGGCCAGGAGGTATGCAGTCAAAAATGCTTGACTCAGGGAGGAGGACGCCCCTGCCATGCATAGTCCCATGAGATGTTGGCTATCAACAACAAGGCAACTCCTATGACTAATTGGGAATGGGACGCAAGCGTAGGATTGATCACCCTGTCGCTGGCCGCCTTTGGGGAGGGTGTATAGTATGAAAGGCCGAAACACCCTAGGAACCAAAGGTTCACTACTGACGATGCGCTCCCCAAATTTCACCAGGCTCACTGTTCATGAACTCTTGGAAGTGCTTGCACAAAGGATAGTAACATCTCATCCTGTGTTCTTTGGAACCGTATATGAATGGTGAATGTGTATTGAATTGCAAACATTAGAATGTAATACATAATTTATTATCAGTTACGTGTAATGTGCAGTAATTTGTTTGGTGAATTATTGATATGTATTTGCTCAGAGGCTAGTTGTGTTACTAACAAAAATTGAATGAAAGGACATTCTATTAGCAAACCGATTAAGATAGAGCAAAGCCATTAAACTGCATTTACGGGTGTCTTTCGAGCTTTTTAGGGGAAATGTTGTTGGTCACGCAATTATTATTGCTGATACTTTCACTTTAATGTCTCGCATACTGAGACAGCCTTTGTCTGAACTCACTTTGCAATAAAAATCGAAAATCTGATCTAAAAATAATACCCCCCACGAATGCCTCAACTGCTCATTAGCCCTCTGACTCAAACACACAAACATAATGAGAAAAAGTCTCCAAATATTTGGATAAATTGTGCTTCTAGAAATAGATTTCTTGAAGGAAAACAAACCAATTAGATTGTTGACCACTGTGACCCGCATGGGCAATGAGTATTCATAAAGATCAATTTAATTCTTAATTCCCCATGTGTGGGAGCTGCTAAGGCCATATCCCACTGTGTTGTGTTGCATTACAGAGGTTTTCGGTGATGTAAACTATTGTGTTTCTGTGAGCTGCTTGGTGGTGGAATGGCTGCTACCACAATATTTTTTTATCGAACCAAGCCTTTGGTTCTGGTCATGGTAATTGGTATATATGAACGTGGCCTAAACATCATCGCATATTTCACGTGGAAAGTGCACAAAACATGTCTTAAATGAACACAATGCTGATTTAAATATCACCAGAAGTTGTATGCAAGTATAGCATGTTGAAAAAGTTCCAGCCTGATAGATAATTTATATTTGCATCCATCCATACATTTATTTAATATATATATACCACGCTCATGCAGAATTCCATCAAGATGGAAATTCCGCCACAGTAGCATTGCATGAACACAATGACGACGATAAAGACAAATGCTGATGATGACAATGACCATGAAGTCGAGGGAGATGTAATCGATGGTTATTATTACAATAATAAATTATAACGCTGGTCGCAATTATGATGGTGTTTACCACGTTACCAGCATTGCGCGTGCTTGTCTGCCTTCTGCTGCCCTTCGCCCTGTTTAGCGCAGCAGAAAACCTGCTGGGAAATTTTGTGCGGACATTCCGTGAGAATTTAGTTAAAAGTTTGTGACAAAACATGCACCTGGATGAGGTTGGAATGGAACACCACTCTCCCCACGAAAGCCACGCCCCCTGCCCCCCCCCCCCCCCCCGAGAGTTATTGAAGAGTTTCGGCATTCGTAGAAGTCTACACGAACGTTATATTGTTGAAATCGACTTCAGATTTAGTAGATATGCACAGATTACACACATATACCAGAGTGTTTCAAAACAATTGACCGAATTTCAAAGCAGTATATTTCACGATGGCAGCATGTTACAATTACACAAAAAGTTACAAACGGTTTAATGAGTTATTAAGTTTTACTAACCATTTTATAAATGCTCAATGTGCATCCCAGCTGCTGTATGGACAACATCGAGACGATAGTTGAATTCGTCCTAAATGCCTCTCTTCTCACGTTTTCCTCTGAGGTGCGTGGTCGCCCTGTGCTCTTCCCCTTAAATAAACAGCCTGTTTCCTCAAATTGTCGGTACTAACGATAAATGCTCTTTGACATTGGCGGATCAATGCCAAAACGCCGTTAAAGCGCACGCTGCACCGCAATTACGGATTCAGTCTTGCTGAACTGTAGAACGCAAAACGGTTTGTGTTGCGGGGTTACCATCTTGCGAATGACTATGGCTAGGGGCTGTTTGTGCACTGGGAGAGGCATCTAGTGATACACTCTATGCCTCGCCCTTTCAAGTGGTAAGAGTTTCATTCATGGGCGGTTCGTGGTTGCAGAGATATAGCGATTTAAAATCGGGTCCATCTTTAAAAAAACACCCTTTATAAAGGAAATACATGCATTAATTAGTTGTATGGATAAAGTATAACTTGTCACTTCATGCCTCCATTCAGTGACATGTTATTACGTCATAATGAGAACGATTATTCTAAACATAGATAGCCACACTGAATAAAATAGTGAAACGCACATACAATACCTGCTACGTGGTCAATGCCTGCACTCATGTTGGGCATTGCACGGTATTCACAACACATTTCAATGAAGATAACTGCCAGATTTTACAATTACCTGGTTAAAAAAAAGAAATGTGCCTCGTTGAATAATGTGTTTCATTTTAATATTTTTCCCTCTCTTGAAACCAGAAGAAGATAAAATGTTGTGTTCTGTGTGAGGGCACTGTTATATTAAGGAAGTATATTGAAATACAAAACCAAAGCATTGAAAGGCATAGGCAAATCCTCTTGCATTACACATTAAGTGCCTCATTGTAGTAGGTAAATATATTCATCAACCTTTTTGGCATTTAATACCCGTCCTGCGTTTTCGTCCAATTGTTTCCAATTTTTGCTTTTCAGTGTCGTTGTGATTTATGCACAAAACAGGAGTGTCAGTTTCAATATATGCTTAATGTACACCGCTACACCTATGCTATTGGCAAATGTCACATTTTCATTTCGCTTGTTTGCGTACCAAATTCTTTTGTTTTTCTCCGCGGAGTCTTTACGAACCGCATGAAACTAAACAACATGCTGAAAAATCCATCGAGGGATGTCCAAATTGGAATGAGTTGCTCAAATGCTGCACAGAAGCAAAAAAAACCTCCAAACACATTAACTTCCGCATGACCTGTATTCTGCATGTTCTAGAGAGCCTTCTGTGATTGGGGATTATCGGGCCACCCTTGGTGTTTTTTGACAGTGCTTTACTTTCAGTGGGCAACAGATTTTGGAAACTCAGCAAAATGCACAAAACATGTCCTCTGGAAGGTTTCAGCCCTCGTTTGCATCATGGATCCCGATTTATTTGAGAAACAGTCAGCATCCAGAAGCAATAACAGCATCCCGTGGTCATAATGGCATAACACACGCTCTAAAAGTAAGAATGTGGGAGTTGTGAGAGATCTACACTTTTAACTGGCTCACTAGGGAAGTCGTGGTATGGTGGCTTGTCAAGAACAAACGGCACAATAATTGCTGATCTCAAATATCATGTTACTGTGACTCACATGTTGTTCCTTAGTCCAACAGGCATAAGTGTGCAATTTCCAAAGTTATTAGCGCATATTGAGCCATTCAAAGCGAACCAGAAAAAAAGCAATAGGCAACGTGAATGTAACATTGCATAAATTGGAATACTGAGCAGAGTCTGCTCTAAACGCTGAAATGTCACAAATCCCCTGGTCTCTATTTTACAATTGCTTCCGGTGATTTGACGTTGTTTTAATTCTCAGGACAATATTGTGATATGCTTTTTTATGGTTTTTGTAAAAAGAAAATCATTACATTAATAACATTTAATGTAAATTCTCTACTCACAAGCCATAAGTAATTCTACAACTGTTTTAATGTAGCTGTCTTGTCCCTCGCTCCATCGTTAAGGTCTCTAAAGGTTGATATAGCTTCTTGAATTGCTGGTAATCCAGATTAATTCTTAGCTCCTTCGGTTACATTCTATTAGCGGCTTAATAACAGCTTCCACTTTGTCATCTTATCTTGAAACGAGTATCTGGCATTGGTACTTCGAATTCAGCATTTACTTTGTCTCAGGCAGACACGGTCCTACATTTTCCAAGCTCGTTTACAAGGAAAAGGGTTCCCAGATAATTTGTCATTCCCCGACCTATTAAAAGATCTGCAATGCTGAGTAAATACTGTACAGTGTCTGTCTTTCTCACGTTAGAATGCACAGTCCATTATTAGTATTATTCAGCGAGACATTCTTGCAGTGGTGGAGTGGTCAGCGTAATGGACTTGCAACTGGAGGTTGCCGTCTTCATTTTGATTTCTCCCAGTGGTAGTTAGAAACAGGCATTGAGATTATTTGATTATGTTGGTGCTATAAATGTCCAATTGATGGGCCACTTTGTTGAGCTATCATTTGTGGCCAGGTCGCTTCTTAAAAATAAGTTAATACCTCAGTGGGCTTTGCCTGGTAGTTGTTTTATTTGTATGTGTTTTGGTTGTTTGTTTACTTTTCGTGTACTTTCACCAGATCATGTTTTTGTCATGTTTGTTGTTGTAACGTTATTACCCTCCCCTGCTGGACATCTGTGAAAAAGAGCTCCATAGCTCGTCAGATTCCTTCAGTATAATAAAAGAATTATGTTTCTGAGTTTAAACAATGGTGCAAGTGTCTCAGCTCGCCCGTACCTCCATCCTTCCTGCAGTATTAAGGATTGACCACAGTAAGTCTTCTTCTGCTTTCGTATGGATTCATAGGAGCAGATTAAAGATGCAATTTTAGATTTGTTATCCTCTCAATTGTCTATTCAGACGCAGAGTGGATCTCGTCCTTTCCTCTAAAGGAGTGAAGACAGCAGCTGTTTACAATGTGGTCGATCGTTTGGGATTCGTGGCCGCATTCACAGGCCATCGAATATTTACCACGCCATTTGTGCATTAGGTGGCTGCATCGCCCATGCCCATACCTGAATCGGTTGATGGTCAACCATTGGTGGCGTAAAAGGTTGAAACTGGGACGTTAGAGGGTAGGGTCCTGTACGAGATGTTTATTTTTGATGTCGGTCACAGTCCAGACTCTCGCTTCCACCTCTTCATTTGTATTCGTGGCATAGAGTGAGGCTGCTGTGATCCAGAAGGGGTGGCGTGATTTTTGGCAAAAAGGCGGCACTGGGTTTATGTCCCGATGTATCGGAAGGTACAGGTGTTCACGAGAATGTTTTGGTACTCCTGGACGGCCGCTGTTTCGCAACGGATTTGCGGTGGAGCGATGTGGGTGAGCACTGGGAGTCCACTGGGCCGGTGTCGACTTCAGTGTACCTGAGATGGCACGCATTGCAATGTTCAGTTTGTCGATAACTTGAGTGTAAGTGCTGCATCCCCACACAGGTGAGCAATACTCTCCCGTCAAATACAGGAGGGCAAGTGTGGCAGTCCGTAGTGTTTGCGCATCACAGCCCGAACCAGTTCCTGTGGTGCCACGACCGCGGAGCAATTCTGCAAGCACCGCGATTCCCTCCTGCCCCCTGCACTAAAACACACACCTACACGCAGCGCACCCACATAGTGTCCTGGCAGGGGATTGCCTGGCACATCGGTTTTTAATCCGAAGGGCCCCTAGAGAGAAAGTCCCACGGTTGCCCGGTGCCAAGAGATTGGCCGACCATTGCAGGGCAGGTTACATTGCGATGCCCCTAAAATTGGTTTAAAATCGAATGGGCGCAGAAATTAAAGGTTCCCTGGGCCAACTGCAATGAGGTACAACTCGGGGGGGAGGGGGAGAACGGAGGACGGATCCCTGATCAAGAAGGGCGCAATGGGTGGCCGCCGCCACCCGCCGGTCACAGGGAGAGGGACGGTGGTGCGGGTAAGCGCATGATTGGCCGCACGGTACAATGCCACCCTGGGCCTTTGAAGTGAGGGGATTAGGCCACGGTAGAGACGGCGGCGCGGGTATACGCATTATTGGCTGTGCGGTACAATGCCACCCTGGGCCTTTGAAGTTAAGGATATAAAAAGAGTAGTCCAGGACGATTTTGGTCAGTTGTCTTCAACCTCTGGACCGTCGAGACCCACTCCCTGCAGTCCTGCCTCCTCGAGCCGCTCACTGCCTCCGTGTGATGCCACCGAGTGCAGCTACCAGGCATTGATTTGTAAAGTTTTCTCCCATCCTTCTCCCTCCGACTCTCACAGCGTCCGTGCGATGCCATGAGTCCAGCTTCGAGGTACATGGTAGAACGCTTGCGAAATATTCCCTCTACAGGTAGTGTGTATTTTCGCCATTAATAAACTTTAGTTCAGAGTATCAGTGCAGTGTGATTTCTGTGTGTGTGGGTAGAACCTCGGCGTGGTGTCTGTGATTTGTGTGTGGTGCGACTGCGCGGGTAGACAGTGTGCGCGAGAGAGCGAGCGCAGGGCTGCAGCTTCAGGGTGGTGTTGGTAATTTGAGGGTGTGTGTGCGGCACGCGTGTATTAAAACATACACGGTTGCTGACGCTCGTGTGTGTTTACGCAGCAGCAATAGCACTAAAGGCGACGGGCGTGCGCAAATTTGCGCAGCCCTTTAGCGCTTGCCTTCGTGTGCAAGCGGATTAGTGCTTAACCCCCCGGAGGTGCACGTGCATATTCATACCGCCGTTTTCTTTAGCACTAGCCTTTGTGTAAAATGAGCGCCTTCAGGGGCACGCGCGTGCACGCAGCCGTCTTCGTATTAGTGGTGGTGTACGTGGGCATGTGCGAGATAACCCCAGGCGGTGGTGAGCCAGCCCGCGGGCGCCGAACGGCACGGTGGAGAAAGGAGTGGAGGACGGGGTGGAGGGGGCAAACGTTGCGCTCCACCTGCTCGGCGAGGGAAGAAGGGCGGACGTCGGCCTCCACATTCCCGCCAGTTTACCACAATCAATCAATCGGCAGGTTGTATGTGGCAGTTTAAAATGTGGGCACTCCCACCCCTTCCAAGATATCTCGGGCCAGCGTGGAAGATTAGGCCAAATACACCCTCGCGAAGATATACATGGCGTGAGCGAGTCATTGCAGGTCTGCATCTTTACATTTTCAGGCTACCGAGCCATGGAGTCTGCAGGACGATGATAATTATCACTCGGGACAGATTATAATCAGATTATAATCTGTCCCGAGTGCCCGGTCTCATGCGACCAGGAAGCAATCTCACATTGTGCACAGGTGCACCAGCACTGTGGCATTGCCTGGGTACCAAGAGTTTATAATGATGTACATAAGTAAGCATTCACTATCCCTGCTGCAACTTCCCTGCCAGCCACCACTGCCCCCGTCCCAAAAATGTCACCTTCCAATTCCACTGGTGGTATACCAGGCTCCCAAGCCTGACATGTGGCTAAGATCGTACAGCTCAACGGAGGGCGCACTGACAATACGTGGAAAGTGTGATGTGCCCCTTGCACGCCTAGTGTGTATGGCTAATGCGCAGTCACACCTACTCACTGTGTTACACATTTTAGGCACAGACACACCACAGCAGGTTCAGCGCAGCATCCACCGAGGTTTGCATAATTATCACAGGACCTGTGCAGTGCTCCTCCATGCACTGTGCACACAATAGCCTCTCTAACATTTGTGAAATTTTCTTTGTCTTTTTTACGTGCAGAGCACGTACAGAGAAAAAGGAAACGAACCGTAGCCACGGATAGGACTGAAAGGCAAGCAATGTCATTGTGTGGGACGTGTGTTGTTTGAGTGGCAGCATTGCCAATGAAAACACATAAAAAGCGATGTGAGACTATTGGTGTACCCCTTTAACCACTGCACTCGGACTCTGTAATCTCTGCGGCGTTGTTATTATATCACCTGATTGTGCGATGCTGCGGCAGAGTAGCCGTCTCAAATTTTGTAGCAAGCGAGTTCCAATCTCAAACCAGGAGACGGACTCAACGATCATCCATCAACGGTCATAAAATGGGTACTACTTTGTAGGAAATCAATGATTATGGTTAAAATAAGTGATTCCGGCCCTTAGAATTGGAAACAAAAATAG
This sequence comes from Lampetra planeri, assembly GCF_965212315.1. Lineage (NCBI taxonomy): Eukaryota > Metazoa > Chordata > Hyperoartia > Petromyzontiformes > Petromyzontidae > Lampetra > Lampetra planeri. Next base: position 6,241,479 of record NC_136120.1, read on the forward strand.
CAAAGGAGTCCCTTTAAGGAGCATTGATGCTTAAGTGACAAACCTATAGGAGGGGAGTATGACCAGTGCCATACAATACCACTTTTGTCTCCCACGTACTCATTTTGATAATGCACACTCAATTCATGTGGGGTAAATCTATAGGATGCACAAGGTTAGGTTGGATATCATTATCCACTTGCGTGCAAAGCCAATAATAAAACTTTGGCCACCAGGATTGTTACACAATGCTACTTTGCACCGTTCCCATGAATACACACACGCACATTTTATGGAAAAATTAAATACTCCTTAATAAATGCCTTCACGATTAAGCATGCATATGCTGTATATAGGCATTCGTTTTATGTTTTCATAATTATAGCTAAATGGTGTACACACTGTGCATTAGTAAGAACAAACCACCAAGGAGCGCAACAAAGCAGCTTTATCTGGCCAAAGGAACAGATGGCAAAAAGGTTACCTGTCCCCGCATGCACAGATTCCAGGCACACTTTATACTCAAGTGCTTCCTGAAATCACACCCTGATGACCTTCAAACTTTTCCTGCCCTCTGAATCAATTTCAATTCTGCAGGCGGGCCTCTTGGGCTTATCAATTTTTCAACACATAACACTTTCAGATAGATCCCCCCCCCCCCAACTTCAGCAAATGAAGCACAACGAGAAACCTTTGCGATACACACAGGCGCGTGGCTGCACTTGGCTCCGAGCTCCGAGTTTGTGTCGCGACAGAATTTTAATGGAACATGGAACAATACAATGAAAATGCGGTCCCTTGCAAATGACACCCGCCCCCACTCCCCATCTGTAAAGCTGTCGGCATTTTGTGATCAGTTTGCCATGACTTGAAAGGCATGTTTCTGTTTCCAGTTGCTCGTGATTTGTGACTCGCTTTCACAGCTGATCTCAGAGGGAGGTCTCCGAGAGTGTCTTAGCCGGGATCTTTAAATCATAATTAATAGCCCACTGAGCATACACACCCCTTGCTTGCGTGAGCTGGAATTAATATGGCGCTGTGTTGGAGCACTTGATGTGCAATCAGAAGCTTGCAAGTACAAAAAGCAGGTTGGCAGTTCATAATCAGAATCTTTCTTTATATTGGAGGAATCCTATGAGCTATAAAGCTCTTCTTTACAGATGTCCAGTAGGCGTGGCTCAGAAAGTTACAACAAACATTACATAACCACGATAGAAGTGCAAAATATAGGAAAGCTAAGGAAATCAGTTTAATACGTAGGCTGTTGCGACCAATATCATCCATAATACAGTTTTTTTTGTTAGATCGCATAAATATATAAATGTGTCGTTAAACCCGCCACCACCCGACACAGCCAATTAGTAAGGTTTGTCATGTAAACTGAACGTGCCAATTCGTTACTATTATACGTAGCACACCAGTGTGTTGGAGAGCCAAGCCACAACATTTACAATTAGAGTATGGGGCCGTCTATAAATGACGTCACGCACCTGGGGGGGGGGGGGGGTCAGATATTGGTGACGATGTGTGACGAGGGGGGGTGGTTGAGAAATGTGACGTCACATCAAAATGCGCAACTTTAAATAAATATAGACAACACGTTCTACTTAATTAAATGTTTTCTCCTACAACATCAGAGTGCAGCGCCACATTAAATACGCACTACAATGACAATAGATTAAAGTGATTTGAAGCATGTTTAATTTTCAAAATTGAAATATGGTTTTGGGGGTGGGGGCTGACAGACCTTTGTGACGTCATATTTGAGGGGGGGTCTGACTTTTTGTGACGCCGTGTGACGAGGGGGGGGGGGTCAAAAATCGTCCGAAATCGCGTGACGTCATTTATGGACGGCCCCTATGACGTTTCGCTAGTAATTACCACACTAACACAGCCACCGAGCTCGCCGAGCTCGACATTGCTGCTCTGCGATCTGCCATTAACATGCTAATCTCTCATATTAACATAGCCACATCCACACCCTCGTCGTGGTCGCCCACCGATATTACATTAACATGCTAATTTATCACAATAACGTCACTAGCCCCGCCCACTTCGTTTATGACCTTTGAGCTACATCCATTTTAAAGCTTTAAAACAGTCTGCCTCAGCAGCTTTCCCCTTTTTTTTCTTCCTGATGACGAATGCTTGTGTTGTGATCGAAACGTCGTAGTTTTTTTTTTGTTATTTTCTTTGAACCTATCTATGTGACTTTACTGAAAGACCCAAAGAATATTTTTATATTTACGCAATCTAACCCAAAAAAAACTCTATTATGGATGATATTGGTCGCGAGAGCCTGCGTGTTAAACTGGAATCAGCAGCTTCAAATCAAGATTCAAATTAAGATGGAATCAGCAGTTAGACATCTCCCACATAATCAAGCTGAGATGACTAGGCATGAGGTTGCCAACGTTATTGAGAACAGTAAATCGCAAAAGCAAATATTATCTTCAGTGAAGCAAAAGCCTTAAGAGAATTGAGAGCAAATAAATATATCAACATTCTTGCTGCTAATAAGGGCCGATCAACTGTTGTGATACCCCATGAGCATTACGATAATAAAATCAAAGATCTAACCCCAAAAAACTGTATTATGGTAAGGAAATCACTGAGCAAAAATAATTAAACATTTGTATTTCACTGGGTAGGGCCCACTGAGCTATATCGCTATTTTTAACAAGCACCTAGCCACAAATGGTAGTCCAACGAAGTGGCTTATCATTGAAAATTCTAACAGCCAAATAATCTATATAATCTAAACAAATGTTTTATAAATGTGGAGGCAAAAACCGGAGGACCTGGATAAAAAAATACACGCAACCACAAGGAGAACATGCAAACGTCAAATACACATCACACCACCATTGTAGCTGCCTTGGGCCATAATTCTTTGAAATAAGATAGGTACCTCTTTGTAGGAAACCAACAGTGAACATGTTATGGCAAACTGCTCTCCACCATAACAATGTGAAATCTCAGCCACTTGCGACACTGACTCAGCGCTACCAATAGAGATGAAAGTTGCCGTATTGCTCCCTTGAGCAGCGACACACATTTGACTTTTCGATGTTACTATGTTATATGAAACTAAAGTAAAGACGAAAGATCCCCCCTATAGCCTTAACAGACTGTTGGGGAAAGTGATGTTAGAAGGCACCTATGAAGACTGGCACAGCACACAAGGGAGCGTGTGGCCAGCACCATGCTCGGCCGCCTTTGTCTCCCCAGTGGCGATGTTTATACACCACACCAGGTACTTATTTGAGGCTGACTCAAGCTAGGGGAGGCCCACGACCAGTTCAGATAATAGTTACTGGCGTTGGCCGTGAGAAGGATTTGAACTCGGGTCACCAGATTTGTAGCCCAGCATGCTTTCCGCTACACCATCACTCCCCACAATTGGTGACATGGCCACAAATATATATTTTAACGTCTTACTCAGCCTCAACTACTGTAGAAGATTAATCCAACTCCAAGATAATTCGCTATTGTAGTTTGAAATGCAAACGACAGAGGCAGGGAAGTTTCAGAAAGGCATGCAGAATGTGGTCCACGCTAACAAACTGGATTTCTTTTCTCAACAGGCACCAGAATACGAGACAGCTCAGCAACTAATTACTGCTCTAAATTGAGCATCGCCAAAGTGCGGTATGCTTGTTTCTGAAACAAATCTGCCAAGATGAGGAAGCAAAGCAGCCAAAGTGTCACAGTGTTGTCCCAAAATGGCATGGCACATTGACGCTCCTACACGTGGCATGTTCAGAATGTGACATGGTAATATACAACTTTATTCTGATGTTATTGTTGTAAAATAGTGCACTGGGTGCCGGTAGAGACACAGCAGCGAGGGAATAATAGTGGCACAGATCCACTGTGGTACCGATTATCTGGCTGGGCGGATCTGCTATAGAATTGCTCGAATCACTTGCAAAGCTGCAAGTGCATATACCAGTCGTGAGTAAACTCAGCCCTTCCAGAGGCAATAACATGACCACCACATGAGAAGTCGAGCAATTATTACGAAAAGCGAATCTTCCCCACCATGGTAATGTGGAATTTCTATCACTGGCTCAGAGCTGCCAGTGGAAATGAAGCCTGCGTCATTGCTTGTTTGAGCTGGACAAACTCTTGAATGCTGACATGACTTACCATCTCATTAGCTTGGGCTGAATGCATTCACCGTGTATACATTACAGGTCCTGCCATCGTATTGAACGCAGACCCACAACAACATGTCAGGGCTGGAGAGCGATGATGGTGCAGCCTTAGGCTCAATACAGCCATCCAATGATCATCATGTAGTGCAATGTCATGGATACTGCCAAATTATAGCACATAGATACAACACAATGTGACATCGGTAAACGTCGTGGAAGAAGGCTCCAAGCGCATTCACGAGGCACATCTCTCCTCATTCAGCCTTTCAGACTCTCCGGGCAAGCGTTGTTCGAGAGCACCTATTCATTCGAGCACATAACTCAAGCACAAGGTGAGGCGAGCAACGGGTGGTGAGGCCAGGACCAAGTGTGGTCACTAATTCCCCGCAGTGCTGATACTCACACATGATGTAAGGTACATATTTATGATGTATTGTAAGAAACCAAGGTTCAACGTTGAGAGATTCTAACATGCTGCCTTCAAATGATGTTATAGATTATGGGGCAGGGATTTTCCCCAGGTTATGAGCATTGTAGTGTAGTACACGGAAGTATACACATCAACTCTTCCATCTTCCCTAAACACATGCATGCACACACACACAATTGTTCTGGCAAGAGGCCAGATAAAACATTTTATTCCTGACATTTTTTTGTTATTTTACCAGGTAAGGCCCACTGAGCTCTATAGCTCTTTTTTTCAGAGGCGACCTGGCCACAAATAATAGCCCAATGAAGTGGCTTATCACGCAGAAATGTATAGCAGCCAAATACTCTAAATGCGTGCTTCTAAATGTGGAGGGAAAATACCGGAGGACCCGGAGAAAAATCCACACGACCACGGGGAGAACATGCAAACTCCGAATATACAGGCGTCAGGGTCGGGATCGAACCCACAACCTCCTTTATATCAGACGATGTACAGTAGTTATCATCTCGCCACCGTGGCACCCAATACAAAACATACAGACTCTTAAATTTAACACAGGATGTCAGCAACGTCGTCTTCTATTATTATTTAATTTAATTTATTTCTACGTGGCTTTACCGAAAGAACCAAAGAGTAATTCGTGCAGTCACGAAAGCTTCAAATCTAGTTTGAACCACCTCTACGGGGAGGGTTTGCCGTGCTTGATTGTTTCACACTTAACTTCTAATTTAGCAATCTTTGGAAGAACGTAATCAACCAGGCTATGCGTTAACTGTGTGCTAACCGACTCTACGTGTTGCATTGCATTACACTTCCTAATTTTACTAAATTTGCTTTCTACCGTGCTTGTTTATAAGTCCATTCTCTCCTCCGGCCGCTATGGGCAGGAATTCCACATATCGCTCCGTGCTTGCTTGTTTAGAAGTCCAGTGTCCAGCTCGTCCGTCCCCTATTGTCAGGAATTCCACACAACTCCCCCTCTGCCCCCCCTCTCTCTCTATTTAAAGACTCGACACAGATACCTTGTCTGTCTGTATGCCTATGTGTGTGTCTCTCTCTCTGTTTGTCTCTGTGTGAGTCTCTCTGCTTGTGTGTCTGTCTGTGTGTCTCTATGTCTATGTTTTGCCTCTCTCTCTCAAATTTAGCAATCTTTGGAAGAACGTAATCAACCAGGTGGGGTGTTGACTTGTTTTTGGCCAACTCTCTGTGTTGTATTGCATTATGTTTCCAAGTTTACTATGTTTGTTTTTTCATTCATTTTAACTGATGATGGTTGCTTGTGTTGCAATCGAAACGTCGTGTTCTATTATTATTTATTTTAATTGTGACTTTACCGAAATAACCAAAGAGTAATTCCTGCAGTCACCAAAGCTTCTAATCTAGTATGTGAGCAATGCTTTCAACAGCCTGCAAACGAGTGTCCCGTAAGTTAGCCGAATGTGTTTCGTCTTCTACATAAGAATTCCACCTGTGTACACGTACATTTATCAATCAACTGCTAAATGAGGGCCTCCCTATGCCGTGTTGGCCATGGGTGGATATGTTACTATACTTCACCACACCTGTCAGTGTGCGTTGGTGAGAATAGGCAGCACAGATGTGAGAACACAGACGTTCAGTACAGCAGTGGATTTAGCTGCACTATGTGTGCACGATGTTCATATATGTGCCTCGACTCATTCATACATGTACCTTAGTACATCACAATATGTCACGTATTAAAACAATTGGAAGAGCTGGAAGTTTTGGTAAATGTTATTTAATATCACTACAGTATTGTAATATCACAGTGAGGCTGCGTCAATGAAAATGCAGTCCACATATGGGTCATTAATCGCAGCAATGCTAGTACCATGATCGTGACTATTTGCAAGAATGACTCAGGTCTGATGTGCTCCGTGCTTTCAAATGGTTTGATCAAAACTAAACAATAGCAAACCATACGTTGGTCATCATAAATATGCAAACGAATGCATCGTTAAATAAATAATGTGGGTGCAATACAAAAAGCGTGGGTGAATCCAGTATGGCAAAGTCAAGCGGCTGTGAGCGATCTGGACATGCATCATAAATTCATGACGAAGGCAAATGCAAAGCAAAGCAAGCTGCTCAAGGTGTGCTGGGACGATAAAAGTCCGTGACGATCGCAGGGGAGGCCTGGATCCAAGGGATATGCATGCTGCTCGCAAAAAACATTTTCCAAATCATGAGAGAAAAAAAGACTGTTGGCACAAGTGTGCTACGAAAGTTAATGATAACACTGGCTGACCCATCACACCAAGCAAGCCAGCCATCAAATTACAAGGCTATGTTAAATGCATAGTGTGGTTGCAAGTCTATAAGTCGAATAAAGCACGCTGTAATATTTCAGTGTCAGTGAATTCTAAATGTTTTACAGTTGAAGAAGTTGGTATTCATTGGAGTCAAAGCAACAGTTTTAAGTCGTTATAGGTCACTGGATCACTTGGATATATCATTATGGAGTGTTTAAGTTGAACGGTACTGAAGAACATATAAGAGGGACAAAATAAATACGCGAACATCACTGGTGGGTGAAATCTCAACCAGTCTTGGGTTCACCCAATCACCAACCAGGACTGACCAGCATGGTAAGCATGTTCAAACAATCTCTTTGACTAATGCAGCATAGGGAGGCATTCATTCAGCAGTGAATTCAGAAAGCACTGTATATTATCTGTAGTATTATTATACACTTGACCAGGATTTTAACTTGCAACCTTCTTCCAATTTCGAACGGTTCACACTGCCACAGCACCCACCCAGCCTGAAGTATGTGTGAGGTTCAGATATGTGTAATGCGGGTGTAAACGACCTTCCGGATGTGACGTCATGGGGGGAGGAGTTACGTCACGTGGGGGAGAGGGTTCAGGTCTAAAAGGGGAGAAACCGGAAGAAGAAGGGAGGTTGTTGGAGACTGGGCTAGAGTAAGGCCACGCAGGGCTAAGGCTGGGGAGAGTGGCGAGATCGCCACACACACAGAGTACGGATAGGGCACCGTCGGCCAGCGGTGACCGACCCCGGAGAAGCGGGGAGCGGCGGTAAGGCTGCAGCGAGGGCAGCTGGGAGGCTGCACAAAGAGAATAGCAGCGGGACTGCTACGGAGAAGAGAGAGCAGCGGTGGGGCTGCAACGAGGGCAGCTGGAGAAGCTGCACGAGGAGATTAGCAGTGAGGCTGCTACGGAAAAGGGGAAGAGCCGTGTGGGAAAAGTATACGAACCCGAATAAAGGACACCAAGCCAGATACCGTGGTCGAGTCCTTTATTACATATGTATAGTGAACGTGGCAATGATGGTACATTGGACAGCATACCAGACTGAATCCCTGCTATCACAGGTTCGATCCATGATTATTAACACCACCAATGACAATTTACATCAGACTGGCTTGGGCCTCCCCCCTTAGGGCTGCTCAGCCTAAAATAAGGACACGATGCAATGTTTTCAAATCAAAAATGGATGTAAAAAGGCGACCGGACACAGTGCTATAACTCATCCCCTTTGTTACACTATCGCTGGATTTAACAGGTCATCACAAACACCTCTTACTTCAATACCTTTTATTGCTGAATGGGGGGGGGGATCCTTGTACTTTTATAGAGTGTATACACTGCTGACAATGTGTCACTTGCGCATTGTGATTGAGGCTCATATTATTTATTCACTTCAAACACCGTGGCAGCACTACTTTACCCCTGGCTCTGAGGGTAAAAGCCACCCTTCAGAGGATAGCGATGGGACCTTTTGTGACCTAACCAGGGCCAGGGTCCTCAAGTGGCCTGTATGACAGCGTGAGGAAATAACTCCCACACGCGCCATGCTGTCCTTGCACTATAGCCGCACTGGGCCCATCACAGCCACATTGAAATGCCGCTTGGTATTATTTATACGCGAAGTGTGCCATAGAACACTGTGATGTCTGTCAACTGAAACAAACAGCAAAAACCCATACCCAGTATAACTTGCGTCCAAAAAAACACGCGCAATGCACGTTTTGATAGGTGCCTCATGAATGTAAATGACCACTGATATACTGTACATGTAGATATACAACCCCTTTTCTGACAATCCACTGCTGCATGAGAGCCTCCCAATGCAATGTGGGCCATGCGGGTTACTTGGCCATACTTTAATGCATTGGTCATTGTGGGTTGAAGGTGGGGAACGTAGACGTTGTTGTATTACATTGGGTTTACCTGGCCATCTCATAGTCCACCTGGCAGGCTCCTGGTGGTTGGCCATCCAAGTACTAAAACTAAACTTTTTATTTCACCAAGTTAGGCCCACTGAGCGACGTAGCTCTTTTTAAGTAGCAACCTGGCCACAAACGAAAGTTCAACGAAGCGGCTTATCGCGTGGACACTTATAGCAGTCAAATGCTCGAAACATATGTTTCTAAATGTGGACGGGAAAACCCGTGGACCCGGAGAATAAATCATGCAGCCTCTAGGAGAATGTGCAAACTCCAAATATACAGGCATCAGGGTCAGGATCTAATCCACGCTCCCCTACATACCAGGCGAGGGACACCACAGTGCACCATAGCCAGGTTCAACTCTGCTGAACATCCGCAATCTGACAAGATAGGTGCATTTTGAGTGATTTGATGACAGGCAAAAACATAGCTAGATGAATATGTTGATGCACATCCGATCATCACGGTTTGCTACACACGGTTAAACACACGTACGTACACGTGAAGTCCATCAGGGTGGCAATTTGGCGCAGCATTTGACTCACATTTGGCCACAGCTTGATCGAGTCAGCCCAAAATTTCCGTCTATGATTCATAAAAAGGGTAACCACCACTATGTGTGAAAGCAAGTGTTTGCCAAAGGGAAAGACTGGTCCTACCAGGGAGGCTTTTGGGAATAAACCGTGATTCTCTGGTGTGCGTCTCATTTGCTTCATTGTGTGAAACTATTGAACAAGGTATCCGCAATGCAATTTATCTAATAAAGTGATGATACAATAATTGGCAAATCCTATCTGAAAACAGTTGACAAAATGCGAATAACTGTGATCTGGCTTGCCTAGGAAAGGTAAGTGAGAAGCTTAGGAAAATGCATGAGACAATCGTTCAATAAACGATGGCTGAGTACATTGGAGGGGTATTCAAGTGCTTTGTAAAATGTCTTAGCTTTGACACTTTTTAACAGGGGAAATAATAAACGTACACGAATGTTCATAACTGTATTTTGTTGAAGCTAGCAGGTGTGTTAGATGTGCCTTCAAGATTTCACATTTTTGTTATTTATTGCGAGTCTGAGCACTCACGCTGTGGCAGTAACGATTGAGTACTTAAAATTAAGTTCTCACCTAAAATTACTGTTTCAAGTTCCCTTCGTAAAAATATGAACACTAATTGAAACATACTTGCGAAATGACTGACAAATTATCATTCCCCATATCGGTATGAATGTTGTCCCTAAACCACGGACGGCAGTGGAAACACCTGTGCCTCGCATCAAGAAGGGCCTGGGTTTGAGTCTTGACTCGTCTTTGTGTGGAGTGTGTATGTTCTCTTCGGGTTCTCCAGTTTATTTGGATAGCAAAAATAATAATTGGAATTGGTCTGGGCCAAACATCGCAATGTTCAAAAATGACTCTCAAATTACTCAATTGGGATTACGCATCGCAACATTGGCCCCTACTGCAAACGCATGGCAAAACGCCCTTGAAAAAGAGTATTGAGACTCAGGCATTCCTGTGTAAACAGTCATAATCATGAATATGTAATGAAAGTTATCCACATAGAAAAGACACAAAGCATGTATGTTTAACTTTTTTCGCACCATACGTAGCCAACCGCACTGAACGAAGGTGTGGGGGAAGTACAACAAACTAAACATTTTTTTAAATTATTATTTGGCTATACACTATTTTCCTGAGCCAGGGTCACTCTTGTAAATGAAACTCATCCTGGTCTCTTAATTTATCAGCTGGTCACACAATAAATGAAACTCACGATTCTGATTGAAAGATTGCAGTGGCATGTATATACGTTGAACTTCTTTCGTACCATACGTAGCCAATTGTGATAACCGGAGGTGCGGGGAAAGAGAAACAAACACAAAAATCAGTTCTAAATAAATTAGTTTTCAATCTAGATGATTTAAAAGTGCGTAGCTCCAGTGGCTTGATAATATTGGAAGAAAGAGCCTTCCAGACAGCCATAGAAATGCATCTGAAAGTGAGTGATGCAGTGGCCATCTTTCTATAGGTATAAGTGCAGCCCTGAAATTGTTTTCTCACATCATGAATTGTCATGTTTACGTGACAAACCTTACTAAGTGGCTGTGTCGGGTGGTGGCGGGTTTAACGACTTATTTATATTTACACGATCTAACCCAAAAACGTCTATTATGTATATACCATGTCAGTGGGTACTGTAACATTACTAGCTTGTGTCAATGGTAATTTCCATACAAGCGCAAGGTCATCATCTGTTGAAAAGTATATCGTGCCGCAAGTGCTAATGTACCCTGCTGGGCTCACATCCACTGTTGTTTTAATAAGCCTACGCAGGGGCAGATCTCACTAATTACAACAGTGATGCCACACCATATGCTAGTCTCTGTGTGCGGCACGCCTGACTCACTCGGCATCTCGCCGTGTGCCTTCTGCTCACATGTACGGGTGTGAATGTGCGTTCGCCCGTGTGTGCGTGCGCGTGCATGTGCTTGCGCATCATTTACCAACTTAATTGTGACGTTCCTCTCGCCCCAGTTGGAGGAAAGATGCCGGGAATCAGACACTTTCCCATCGCCAGCATCGATTTCAAACCGATCCAATTCAACGTCCATTGTAAATAACAATAAGGCAAAGACACACGGTACGCAACAATTATATTGAAAATATCCCTGCATATAGAAGTGTAAAACCAGTGATCATATCGGGTTGGGTGTCAATGCACTTGCAATTCTCGGGCTGCAAGCTAAAATCATGGTTGGAGTTCGACTCATTTAATCGTTCCTCCAGTTTTTAATATATGAGTAACGCTTGTTCTTTAGTGATACCGGCTCTTGCTGCAGGGATGTATACTTTTTTTCCCACTGGCTCAGGGCCTCCTTGAGGCATTAGCTTCATCTCACTGCTCAAGGCAACATGTAGAGACTGATGTTTAAATTTAAATGTGGATAATTTAATAGTAAGGGTGTAGTAATCATCCGTTAATTGTACCTGGAGTGTAACAGTGTGGGTATTTGGGTATGTATGTTTGTATGTATGTATCATGCCAAATCCTCTCGGCTGACTGATTAGTGACAGTGAAGAAAAGGTCCTGTTGTGGTATGGAACAACAGTGTTAACCACTTTGATAAAAACCTAATAAACAATATCTAATTAACTCCCTCATAATTACATTTTTGGGGGAGGAAATGCAATACAAATTAGCAGTCCATAAATATTAAGATATTTTATGAACATTTTCACAAGGCCGGTTTTAAAATCCCGAGACTACGGAGCCTTGACCACCGATGGCACCCGAGGCAAAAGTCAAAAACAAGTGCTGAGGAGAGATGTCGTTGAGCCAGCGTTGTGGCTGAGGAATCTTGTCAAGGACTGCTCTCGTCGACCCAATACCAGCAGGTATCTTAAATGAAAGGGTATATGCAGAGAATATGTCTTTAACTAGACCGCATCTATAAAAAAAAAATACATTAAGGTTATCATAACATGCTCCATAATATCTCCCCAGTCACATCACTGCATCTACACTCGCAGACGTTTTGGATATGCAAATTCTGTGATCTCACTGGAGTGCCTGGGCAGATTGGCTGTTTCTGATGTTAAGGTCTTTTTTAGGTCTTGTTTTCTGACATCAATAAACCTTCAATCTAATGCCAGTTAGGTACACATAGCCTAGGTACATATCTACAAAAGCTGTTTGATTTTTTTGGGGGTTACATATTTCTTGAATTGGTACAAAACGCATTGAAACATATATATACATTTTAAGAAGAGAGATGGCAAAACATATATCTTCTGCCACGCAAAATGTCACAGTGTATATTAGATTGTATTTGAGCAATTGTGTCAGTACTCATTCTGTATATAACGTATGTGAGTAAATTGCATTCTCCACCACAACACTCTGTTTATTGCGCATTATGTAGTCACCTAAACTGCAGTGTTACCATGATGGCTGTGTGGTTGAGTTGTATTGCTAGTACATCGCAATACTTGCATCAAAAAAAGAGCTCGTAGCCGGCAACAGCAACTGCAATGTTTGTCGAGCTGTTACTTTGGCAGAGTAGTACAGGACTGGATTTGCTCGTTGATTAATTCGATTTGTTCGCCATTTGGACCAACCGTTATTAATTCAACTGGGGCCCCATGTATATTTAATTTGTAAACTCTGTATACATATATTTGAAATAAGTCTGCCTGCTCCTTTTACATAATTATGCTGTGGACAACACTCGCTTACATTAACAAGTTGCAATTTACACCAGTGTGTGCATTTTCATTTGAACATAATTCAATTCGGCGATGTTATGTTTAATTTTCAGGGGCAATGTTGTTGATTCTGCACAACATAATGCATCACTTTTGTTTGCCACCTCATTCCCAGCGGCAAAACGAGCACTAAAGTATGGATTGCTGTGTAAAAAAAAAAAACATCCTGTGCAATATTTCAGTCAAGTTAAAAAAAAAATCCGGCCCAAACACAGCAGTGGGATGATGTCATGTGTCTGTCGGGACCCTGAGTCTGTGTTTGGAAATTCTATATTCCCATAGTAGTGACCAGTTTCAAACTGGAATATTCTCATGCAATCACTGTTTGCTATCTAATTCCTGCCAATGCTGAGGGTAACCAGGAATTGAACCAGTCTCGACCGGATTTTATTCACAGAACCACAAGCATACACACTTAAAAGGAAAGTATTATGTAAACATGAATTAGTGCTGTAAATCATATTCTCCAGATTATGAAATGCTCCGGAAATGAAGATGAACCCCAAACACCCAGTGTCCATAAAGTTATACAAATGTTGTCACACGCACACACACCTACTGGATTATGATATGCGACCCCATTTTCTTCTTGAAAATATAGGGGGGAAACGTGTAAGATAATCTGGAGAATACGGTATATATACATGTATGGAACCTCTGAATACTATTATTTGACATTGTAATTATTAATTTACATTAAATGCGTGTTAGGTGTTTTGACAGAATGACTAACCGTAACAATCCAGCACCATGAAAGATCCTGAGTTCCAGCCCTGCGATAATGACACGTGGTTAATGGGATCAGTATGTCGAACCGTACGATCAATGACTGCACAAAACTACATGTTGAAACACGTATTCCCAATTCAAACATATCCAGCGTTGAGAATATAAATAAGCACGCATCTGAGAGAGATAGTTAAACATCGCATTTGCACAGAGTGCCTGGAGGATGCCAAGGCAATTGAGGAATAGACATCACCAGGGAATGCCAAAGATGCAGCTCCATTTTTTTTCATGTCAGGTGGTGCTATTGCTGTCAGTTATGGAATTTAGTCTTGCACTGTGAAAGGTGCCGAGGGCATATTTATTATATCGGGAAGAAACACAATTTAAAACAAATTCTTGGCAAGGTGGCATTAATTTACAACTCTTTTAATTTCCTTCCATCTGCCGTCAACCTTGTATGTATGTTATTCGAGCTTCTTTCGCACCGTACGTAGCCAACCGTGCTAAATAGCCATCTGCGCCATGGAACATGTTCGCTTTGTGTCCTAAATCCCAAAAATGCGTTGTGCAAAGCAGTCCCTGGGGCAGTTGGCAAGTCGCATTGCAGCATGTCGATTCCCGTGATGTGAAAAACCAGATGAATGTGAGTGCAAATCCTCTATTGTCACTACACCTAGATAAGTGGCCTGTGGTGGTTGTTACACGTAGATACGATACATTAAGCAAACGGCGTCCGGTGGCAGATGAGGAATCTGTTCCATTGAGCCATTATCTCAAGATCGAAGAGTGTCTGAAGATGCTCAAGTGACCATTTGACTGTCGTTAGCAAACAACTCGATCAGGTGCCACGTTGCTGCCAGGCAATGAAAAACTTTCCTGCAATATATACATTTAGGTGTAGTTAATTTAACCAAGCGATAAGATTATGGGTTTTTGGAGGTGGAAGAATCTTAAGACGAAATAAGAATTACATATAAAATGTCATTTTGGCAGTAATACTCAATGCCATATATATATTTACATAAAAAATTCGTAAAAAAGAAAAAATATCTCCACACTCAAACATGCTTTGGGAGAATGTTAATTTGCATTGGTGGTACAGAGGCAGTTGTAGAAATACACATTCCTGTTGTGGGGGAAAGTATATCCACAAAACAACCAAATCTCACCACAAAATGGAAGAAAACTTAATGCAATGTACATTCGTATATTTTAACAAACCATGCCTTCAAGCAACATTTATAAATAAATAAAAACACTCGTGCATTTGGTGGGAGTTTTAGCTGTGCAGGACAAGGCCGTAATTATAATATATATTAGGGGGGACACATCCCCCCCCCCAATGTTCAAATATGCTCAAAATATCCCCCCCCCCCCCCATTTCTTGCTATAAAATAATTTTTTGTTTAGATGATTGTGGTTATGGTTGTACTTTATTAATCCCTAATCCCTGCCATTACATACTGTACAATGAAACAAGAAAAGGTAAAAAAGAAAAAACAGAGCAATGTAATACAATACAGTATTAGACATTATTGTAAAAAATTAATAAAAAGTCCATCCTATGTGTTAGTGAATTTTTTAATATTTTAGGCAGGAAATTATTTTTCAAATTTATATATTTTTCTGGGAGGGGGACCCCCAGACCCTCTGGAAGATTTGGTCCCCCCCAATGTTGACTCCATGGCTACGGCCTTGGTGCAGGACACAGATCAATATAAAGATCAACCTTCAAATAGGCGTGCAAAGGCAATAATATAAACCTATGCCAAATGGTCAGGAAACTTGCACAGTAAAACTGTTCTTAAAAAATGAAAGTATATTTGACTATCAATTCTGCAATGTGCTTACCTGCATGCAAGCCCTGGCGGCAAACGTCTGATATTTTCCTGGGTGCATTGTCAGTTCACAGCTCTGCGTTGACAGAAATAGAAGATCACTATGAAATAACATCCTTTAGGCAAATCCCACTGTTCTGCCTGTGGCTTATTGTGTCATCTGAAGATGAACTACCTGGATTGAGAATGTCACAAAACGTCAGCATACGAGCTCTTGTAGTGTTAGTCTCTCAAGCCGGTGTCTTGTTTATAGAACTTTCTAGTGGGGAACACGCCACAAATATATTACACGTGCAAAAGCAGCAGGAATTATTCCAGCACATTCCGTAGCCAGTGAAGCCAGCACAATACATATCTTGTTGTCAAAAACGCTGGCATTTTGTAACCCAAATAAAGTTAGCCACATCACAGTGTGACTGACAACACCACCACCACCACCACTGCAGACATAATTTAAAAGGCATGTTACAGATTGTGGACACATGTCAATGTCTAAGACAGAGCTGTCAGTTTCTGTATGTACGAATACGGTTCACTATCGTGGTGAGTGAAATGCTAACAGTGGCCAGTGATGGAACAAGGGCATGCACTATGCAAGCTGATACCAACCAAGACGGGACCCACAGTGAGCAGTTATTGTGGTTTTGTGCGGACATAGGCCATTAGGAGTTGCATTAATCTAGCTCATTAAGAATATAGATCACATTGTTAAATAGGCATATGGCCTCAACTTGGACAGATACTTGGAAAGGATACACACTCAAATCCAATGGACTGCAACAAAGGAATGCAATGCACCCCTTGCATTCATCACGCATCCTCCTCTACTGCTTTAGGTTGCATTTGGAATAAGCCCATGAGCCTCCTCAACAAGATGAGAAGCTGTACCAAGCTCCAACAGATGGTCTGTTTCATCATTGAGGACTGTCCTATTATTTATGTCACAACAGTAGCGAACTGCATGTTTCCACCAAAGGCGGCGGGCACTCGGGAAAAATGTTATCAGTGTAACCCAGATGGACCTGTTCACAAACAATTCAATCGCCCGTGGTAATTGTTCACGTGCCCCCTAAAAACACACATCTTGGGAATCAGGCAGAGTGACACATGGCCCTGTGATATATGACTCTCCCCCCGTCTGGCTTGTACCCACTAGCAGAGTAGCCATGGCCTGGGAAAGAGAACCTCACAGCAATGGGCAGCAGACAAAGAAACCTCCAATGGCCTCAATAAGGATAAAGGTGACCTCCACACGCCACTCAAGACGGAATCAAATTTTTTAAAGGAACATCGGGGCTGCAGCCTCGCCCCGCCTGACCTAACAGAGTTAGACTCATATCCGCATGTGCTAGTGTCTCACCAATGGCTTTACATTTTTCATTTTAAGCGAGACAAAAAAAAAGGACGTTAACATATTGGTGTGTAGAGTACGCAAGCTATGCCTGCTAATCGCAACTGGTTATGGCCATTGTGGCAATGCCTCCCACCAAAAAAAAATGTGCGCTGTTTGTTATGATGAAGATAGCATAGTGGGATACTTAACTTTTGCTTTAGATTTAAGATTGTTGGTATAATCGGCATGATGGATAAGAAAGACACGTGATTTAGCATCGCTTCTCTGACATCTATCTACGTTGAACTTCTTTCGCACTGTACATAGCCAACCGTGATAAACGGAGGTGTGGGAACGAGGTGACATCAAGAGGCTTACATTTGTTTGCATTGGACCAGTGTCCGCAGGGCAATGACCGTTTTAGAAAAGATCTGCGCCACTGAACTTTAAATCACCTTTGCAATGTTCTGTTTTTGTTTCACTTGTCACCCTGCACAACCTTGCAAACAATGTTCCATCTCAAGGAACTATCCAGGTAAATATGTAAATAACGTAACTTATTAAATGCGTACATTTACATGATTGTGAGTGTAATGCAATTTGAATTTGAAGGAGATACGCCGATATTTAAACCACGCTATATACTTTTTATATGCTGGTTTTGAGATGCATTACATATAAAGGCTTGCATAGAGTCTAAGCCTAGTTTCCAATACAATTTTAGCCATAACCACAATACAATATAAAACACATGGATTTTTGACTAGAGTTCAGACATATGTCCTTGTTTGTCCATTTTCATGGTCTCAGTTCATCATAAAGGTCTCTCAAAAATGGTTCTGCAACACTTCTCTTGATTGTGCACATCACACTCTGAAAGCACAAAATTGAGAAATGTCATTCCAGTGAATGGTTTTATCTTGATCCAGTATGAATACCAGACGCAATAATAGGTTCACGTGTCAGACAAGAAGATACTCCTCCTTGTCACAAGTGTCTGGAAAATGTGCTTGTTTTTGAGCTGAGGAGTGCAAGACTGCCATGCTTAAACCTAAGCACGGGGCTGTTAGTGATTCAATCTTAAAGGCAATATTATTGAATAAAAATAAAAATAAACAAAGATTAAATGTATTCAACTACCACAAGGTTGTGCTTCAGTTATATTTACACAAATAAATACAAACCTTTTAATGTTATTCATCTAAATCAAATAATGAGAGCTACTACAATTAAGTAAATCGTGACACCTTCGTTATTTAAACACATGCATTGGGGTGATTTGAGAATTGGATCCTGCACATGATTTCATTTAGAAGCTTTGTTAATTCAATGTCAGTTTATTTTTTATCGTTCGTATTTAGCCTCTTTATATCCTTAAACAAATCAATTAAACAAAACTTAAATGAAAATGATAAACAATGCACTACCACGTGTTATTTATGCTTTACACATATGGCCAATCCAGTTATTGTAATTATTATTTTAATCCAAATTACATCCAAATATACATCTATTATTTATGTAAGTTACTTAAAATATATGAATGTTTTGGCTATCTCGACACAAACATGAAGGGAATAAATGAGGATAACTGGAAATTACAGTGCCGATTACGTGTGATTAATTTGACCATAAAACAAGAGCACGTTGGCATACTCTTGTGAAATGTCATGAACTATGGAATCATTAGCATCGCAATGCAGGCGTGCTTATGGGCAAAATGTCCCCTTTTAAAGAAAGGCAATATCTCTGGTATCATCCAGCCTCCACAAAGCACAAGGACTGATATTAGATTTTAAAGCAGCACAATTTGGACTCACAAGCCTACCTTGCCATGATTCCAAAATATATCTCAATGACATTTCAAGGTGCCATACATCACACTGAAATGCAGTGTCGCCTCACGTTGTGAAACGTCTTTTTATAGTTCTGCAATTACTTGTATATTTTTTTCTTAAATAGTATTGTGAAACTGATCCAACAGTAGCTTGTCAATAAAAAGGCAATACCACGCTTGATGAAAAACTTTAGTGAGGCATTCAATGACATCTACCTTTGCACTGCAATGCCTGGCATAAGTCACATATACTGTGGCCACTTGAGTACACTTTCTCTTTATCTAAATGAAGACAGATAAGATACATTTTAAAAAGACCGGGTGTAAAAGCAAAGCTGACATTAAATGAAGATGGCTTTTTGACTTATGGGCACACTTTCACGTAAAGAGCTCTCTTCAACAACATACACACACACACACCCTGACTTCACATCACAATATATAGAAACCCACTTAGAAACGAGTCTTGAACCTATAAAAGACCTCAAGAGATATATTAAACATGTGTTTTCATGAATTTAAATCAAATGTAATTTGATAAAACTAGCACCGAGTAGCTCAACAGCAAAATATATTTTCACCATCATATAAAATATTGTAATTGACTTGTGTTCCCAGGGAGTGATGAACATTAAATATTTAAAAAAAAAACGTTACATCTAAGCTAAATTTCGGTATGCAGGATACATGGATAATTATAATGAAGGTCTTGATATGAATCAATTAAACAAGCTCTTCAAAGGGTTAGACAATGCAGATAATGTTGCACTTTTAATTTTACAAGTAACAATTTAAATGTATGGCATTTAATTGCAATCACATTCATGAATATCACTGCATAGTGTATTAAGTGTTAAGTGAACATTTCTTCATCAAGGTTAGTCTTATCAGTATATAGGCACATATATGTAAAATCTAAGGCACCAACATGCCCTGACATAATATATCACCTCTGCAAGCAGTTCAAACCGGTGCTTAAGTTTCCTTTTTTTTTTATCGAAAAATTAAATTGCACATTGATGGCCGAAAAGGGGTATAAAGCTGGTGAGCAATTATAGTAAGTGCCACAGTAAGCAAGGACCAGGAAAATATACAGCATGATTTTGTAACCAAAGGCCTGCTAATAGGTCAGTTTAGCTATACATTGCTCTCTTTTCTTCTCCGTATTATATATAGAGCCTAGTATAGAGCACCTTGGTGCAGTCTATGTGGTGCATTCAACATGCATTTAAATGTGCCACTGTACGGACATGTGTTTGGTTTAGTTTAGCGCGCACAATTTTGTGAATTTTATTGCGACTGCAAATTGAATGCATTTATACGAATCATTTATCGTAAAAATGTTTGTTTAAAGTAATTTGTGTATATAGTATCAGTGAATACAACTAATAATACCTTGTGGCAAAGGTGATGTGCCTATACAATAACTCATTACCCTGACCTAATATATACCCAAAAGGATATTGATATCACGTGACTTCAAGTCGTTCAATAGCACTTATCCATTCAATTGCATGGCAATGACCCAAATTACCAATCAAATGTTATAAATCAGTTTTACTGTGCGCATGCAATAAGGGCAACTGCACCCGTGTGCAGATTCTCACAGCAGCAGTACTGCGTCAGTGCAAATAAGTCTAACAATAATGCATTCACCCAACTGTCAAGTCAAAGTGTATCCATACACAGACATATAATGGGATGGTAGTCATCTCCATTGGGTGCCCCTGAGCCTGTAATGAAGATCTCACATTCCCATTGTGGGAGGCCAGTCTGGATTGCTATGAAGTACTACTCACTTGATCTGCCCCAGGCCGATGACATAGTCCAGAAATGTGTCGAGTATTCTAAGCACAGCACCAAGCATGCATTACTAAGCACGACACATTATTCTGCTATCTCATTAATGTGGTCACTTTTCGCCAAGAGTGGGTTAAGCCAAGCCATGTACTCAGTCCATGTGCAATGAACACAATTTTGAGGTTATTGGTGATGTTATTCAAAAATGTTTTATATTTTTTCAGGTGAGGTGGTGCAAAATCCTGCAGTTAGGGCTGGCGGATCCTGCTGGGATGAAGTTATCACTGGCGAAGATATAGTTTGGAATCTGTAGGTGGCAATATCGCAAGTATAAATCTAACCTTTATGTGCACTCTGACTGCGCTTTCCTCACATTTGTGAGCTCTGTGGATAATCCGCTTTCTTCCTAAGTAAAACAAAACTTGGCCAGACATTAGCCTCAGCCTCGGTATTTCTATGAAGACTAAAGAGACATGAATGCATGTCAACTTATTCAAATTGAATTTCGCCAACATTTAAATTCACATGAGTTGCATAATATTCTTCTCCAAAAGGCATGTTCTTCCCTCTCAACACCTTGACATCAGGTGTGCTGTTATTTATGGTACAGTATATATATATTTTTTTTTTATCACTGACATTGTATGGAATTCCTCACGTGTCTTCTTTTGACTTTAAAAAGCATGCAGTGCACCATAAATGCCTTTATCGACATCACACATAAAGGGCATTTACATATTTATCACACTCGTGAGAGGGACACATTTTTTGGGAGAGCATATAGATTTGTGTTCGTACTATGGATTTGTATGTAAAAACATTTTTTACTGTTATTCCATAAAACGAAAAAAGGTGAATATGAAACCCTGTAAATCAGGTGTAACTGGATGAAACAAACGATGTTTATATTAGCAGGGTTGTTTTTTTTGTTATCACGATCACTCGACGACAAGCCCAAAGGCCAAAAACACCAAGCAGCCACCAACAAACAACAATATTTAATAATTTAATATATAAATAGTGTATAGGTTACTTCAATTGAGCAAAGTTATAAGAACTTGGGTAAAGAGATAATGGAGTGGAATTGCAATGTGTAGCGGTGTGAGGGAAGAGGCATAAACAAGCATGGTGGTTGAACACAGTATAGATGAAATGAAAAAGTCAATCTGGAAGGAATCAATGAGTTAAATTAATAGGAAAAGTAACGATGATAGTAGTGACAGACGAGCGGAAAGCCGGCGACTCACAGCCAACACGTAAATATGTGTTGGCTTGAAAGCAAAGGATTGTAAAATGTCTAAAAAAACATATCGATAGAATCATTTCTGTTTCGATGCAGCAACTAAACACCCTGCATCATTGGTACCTCATTTGCCAGTAAAAGAATATGATAATTGTATTTTTACCCTTTTATCTGGCAACAAAACTGACACCTTTTTTACGAGGAGTCATGTTTGCATAGACCACAATACCTGCAGTCATAATGCAAACAAAAAACATAACTCTGATAATGTATGCACTGTCCTTGAAGTTGATTGGTCCACACCCGAGACAGCTTTCCTTAGAGCCTAGTCTCACATGGGTTTGACCAGATGACGCCAAAAGGCGCCTTTTGGCGTCATCTGGTCCAACCCATGTGAGACTAGGCTCTATTGTGGTCTATGCAAACATGACTCCTCGTAAAAAAGGTGTCAGTTTTGTTGCCAGATAAAAGGTAAAAAGACAATTATCAACACCCTGCATATGTATTTCTTTATGTATTTTATATTATGTAAAAAAACACACTTGCACTATTTTTGGCATTGTGGTAAAGTGGCATTGTGGTAAAGTGGCATTGTGGTAAAGTGCTCAACTCATTATCGAAAGCCAAGAGTTGAAATATCTGTCACAGGTTGACAACACAATTTCAACACAGGGACACTAACATGAGAAGCAAAATTTGGAAAGTCAACAGTAGTTACCCCATGGACAGACTGGTGCTGTCACAAGAATAATACATTTCCACAACTGGCTAAGAGCTGCCAACATAGATGACTGCTATGCCATGCTGCCTTGACTTTAACGATCATTAAACCTCCATACGTACTGTAAGCGTATATGCATTTTTTTGTTCATAACTGACCTTATTCCATAACCTTTCCCAGTTTTTTTGCTCTCCACCTCGGCCGTGAATAAAAAAAAATTAACATGTCCAAATCGTCGCCTTTAATCACGAGTGCTGAGTGAGCTCATCAGTGTCCCTGATCTTCCAGCAGCTGCAGTGCAAATGGCAAGGGCTTCTGGTTGCCAGCTGCTACGCCGCACCGCTCACTTTGATTGGCAACAAGCTCTCCATCGAGATGGGAGCGAAATCATGCACAAGTGATCGCACTGAGCCAGGATTTAAACGATTTTTGCCACCGCTGAGACTCGACAGCATTCATTCGGGTGATTCAGCACATTTCTGAGCCAAACTCTGTACAAGGAAAGTATCACTAAATACCAATGTGTGGGTGTTCACGGTTGTGCTGCAAAGCCTGTGCCGCACGTTGTTTGGAATGATACCCAATGTTTCACTCCATGAGCCGGCAGCTTCAGCAGGAACTGAATTCTGGGAGCAAAACGTCAGACATCATACCCAAGAACATATGGCACAACCTGAATTCACATGAGAGAGCAATTCATATCACTCAATCTACGTGTATTAATTTTTATGTGATATGTAGTGACATAGAATCGGTCACGTAGCAGCATAGCACTGGCTGCTGGCAGGGAATTGGATCTGCAGCTTACAGCATCCCTGACTGACAGCAGGTCACGTGATAGACCAGAGAGGCATGTAGGGGAAAGGTTACGGAAGGGACACATCAAAAACCTGCTCGTAGGTTCCAGAAGGGGGCGTGGCCGGAGGCGGAGCCATGCCACGTTGACAGTATAAGAGGGGCCTTGGGAGGGAACCTCGGGGCTGTCGTGTGGAGTGGGGTCCCCGTCGTGCTGCTGGAGTATTCACTGTCGTCTCCGTCTTCACCATCTCGGCGTCGCCAGTCAGGCAGTCTACCAGCTGTCCTGACTGGGTACTGTGGTTACTAACTGTTACTATTATATTATTTGGGTCTTTCGGTAAAGTCACGTAGATAGGTTCAAAGAAAATAACCAAAAATAACAAAAAACTACGACGTTTCGATCGCAACACAAGCGTTCATCATCAGGAAGAAAAAAGAGGGGGAAGCTGCTGAGGCAGATTGTTTTAAAGGTAAATCAGGTTATCTTTGTATTTAGCTGACATTGAGGTGGCTGAAGAGGCTGTCATCTTATCTACATGTTCCCAATCAGAGGTAGACATTTTGTCTGTCAATGTTAAGTGTGATTTCAGGAGAGTCTTGTCTAAATTATCTAGTTCAAATCGGAGCAATCTTATTGTCTCTGAGATCAGGGCTAAGCCGGCCCTGAACAAGATGCGTTTAGCATTGGGATAAGTGACAGCAGCAGATGTCAAACAAAATATTGATCGCCCTGCTACAGAAACGTTGGCACCTCAGCTGATGTGCTGTGAACTGCAGCCCTCCCATTGATCTACTCAGTATTGTGCTCTAGCCTGGTCCTAGAGCTCGTGCACAAAACTTCTAGACACACAATTAACAAAACGCATATCATAACAGGAGCACTGAAACTGACACCAATCCTGTGGCACCCTGCTCTGGAAAACATTCTGCCAGCAAATATATGCAGAGACATGCAAACTGCAAATAAGTGTACACAATCTCTTGCCAACAACAACCACCTACCCATCAACCAAGACCTCAACAATGTACGTCACTGCCGTCACTAGCTCCGATCCCCCTTCTGGGATGGCACTGTCACCATCCTAGAATCTTACCTAGATTCGATAGAATACTGGTGAACAGAGTAGAACAGCACAGACTTCCAGAAAAGAACAAAAACTCATTGGATATACAAACATCGCACCTACTGGCTTAGACATTCCTCAAAGACACGAGTGGAACCATCAGCCACATCAAAATATCAACAAGCCGCTGCCCACATCTCCTTCATACATCAATAATTTTAAAACAAAACCAGAGTGTCATGCAACCGAAACTATGGACTATATATAAACCACTGTAGTCTGGACTTTTTCGATGGAGGAATAGCAAAACTACACAAACTCTCTCCTGAAGCCCTCTCGGAGCTAGCAGACCTCAACATTGGCAACATATGCAAGAATAGAACTGGGCATTCACATGGCGTGGGTATAAAAAAAAATGATGACTTAACCTATATATCAATACAGTGCTTCTTGTTAATTATTATGGAAATTAGATGCATTTTTTATCTATATTACAATATTTTCTAGACTTTATGGGAAAGTTCTATTCACGAGGACTGATCAAGGGTGGCATAGTGGTGTGGCCCGCAAGGCCCTTTCCTCCCCAGTGCTGAAGTTTGGCCACTGCATCATGTGATCTTTGAATGATGAGCTCACCTAAGACTTGCCCAACACAAGGTTTTTGCGTGCCAGGCAAACCAATATGTAACTTCTACCCTTTCCCTGACCACATGCCACACAAACACACAGAGCACGCAACACAATAATAGTATATACGTAACCAATCGATGCATGGTGGTTAGGACTTTTTCCCACAAACTAGTAAAGAAGCACATTTATACATGCACATTTCCTTTGGCAAATTGCAATGATATAATGAAAAGCTCATAATCAATGCGTCGTTGAAAATGACAAGCCATATTGTGTAAACGACTTTGATACTTTTTTCACGAGTGTCAAAACGGTTCATCGAACAAAACTATGTTAATAATTCAATAATAATTAATAATTAAATCAAATGCACACTTACGTAGGACAATGCTTTGGACAACTATGTCTCACGGGTGGAAGTTCTGATTCTTTTAACACCTATTTTGCATTATTGTTTTAAAAGCCTATGTGAGTGTAATATCAAAAAGAACATAAAACAAAACATAACTGCAACAGTTTTAACTCCGGTGACAGAACTATTTTTACTTCAAATTGCTTCCACACAAAAAGCTTATATGGGGAAAAAATTAAGGATGAATAAAATTACGTTCGTCCCTTATTCTAACCTAGAGCAATTGAGTAGACATACCTGTAATAATTACCAGGTAATGGCATGACTTACCAATATATTACAACAAAATGGTTTGCTATTACCATAATGACAGAGGTCATTGAACATTTTAAGTGTGTTCCTGTCACATAAAAAAAATACCATTTCATTATAAAACTAGAAATCATAAAACCAGCAATTATCCATTATTACATGACTGCAGCCAATATTCATTCGGATAGCGATAGGATTTGTATTCTTCTTAGGGTATATACAATTTAGTCATTCCTTTGTGCTTCAGTCCAATTAGGAAAGAACCACACCCTATGCTTGCATGCGATTTCGGTGATGCTCATCATTATTGGTGGCCCTGAAATAGTCGTGAAAATAACACATTCCGATTGTGGGGGCTTGGCTATCCACAGATCAAAAACTGCTGTTAATTCCCACAAAGTAGTACTATAATTAGTACAGGCAATGCCGACAGCACAGGTGAATGAGCGACGTGACTGGGAGCTTTGATAGAAAAAGTCTTGATTGCTGGAGCAGAGATTGTGTATTATGGGGAGTAGGGTGAGATGAGAGGGGAGGGCTGTAAGAGGGATGACTTCATGAAGGATCTTGACGACTGTGAGGGCGATCTCGAAATTCCTCTGGCAGTGAAGTGATCAGAGTATTGGGGCGATGTGGTCTTGTTTAAAGGTGGAAGGTGAGGAGTCTAAATTGAATCTAAATGAAAAAGAGTTGAGTTTACAGGTTAAAACTGCGAGGCAGGTACTATGCCATAGCAACCATGCATGATAATATATCTCTAGAGTCAAAAAAAATACCAAGCAAGTATGTAAATAACATGCTCACTGTTTAGTATCCTGGATGTGCTGAAAATAGTTCCTGGGTAGTAAGTGTTATTTCCTAATATCTTATACCTCAAAGGTACAGGAAATGGCTATTATTCCTCACAAACTTTGCTTTTGTGACCAGGACATTGATATTTTGAAATGTACCTATTTTCAATGAGAAAATGTGTGCATTTGTATCTTTCATTCACATAAAGTCCTGGTCACAAAAGCAAAGTGTGTGGGCAATTAAAGCCCTTTTCTATACTTTTTAGGCATAATCAATTACAAAATAACACTTAATACCCAAAACAAAAAGTGCGTGACATAGTGATATCAATTCCCCAAGTTGTTGCACACACTAAATATATTTTTAATTATTAGTATCTTGAATAATAACATTTTGCAAGTCAGTTAAGTGGATTTAAACGTGGAAAATCTCGTTGGGTGGTGCTGAGAGAATAACTCTTAAGGTGCATTCACGATAGTACACGTTCAGGTCCCAACAGGAGGTGAACTCAAACTGTTATCCCTCAGGGCTCATTTAATGACCTCCACCTGCAGTCATTTTATGACCCCAAACAGCAAACAGTTAACAGTTAACAGCTAACAGTTAACAGTGACCATCCTATGCAGACTTGCCCTGTCATGGAAATGTCCCTGCCATGAGAATGTGTAATCCCACCAATGACCCAGTCACGCACAGAGACGAATGTCACCCCATTGCTTGTCTTTAGCATGGAGTCAAGTTGACTTTGATTGTGGTGGAATCCTGTTAAGTTTGGAGTCAATCACACCTCCCGCATGTTCCATCGAGGTGCCGTGCCATTTATGAGACAGAAGACCTCCAAACAAAGATTTGTGGTCTCATGGATGCCACCTTTATCACAATCTCCAGAGCAGCAATCGCCATAAGGTTTATGGTTATACCTCAAGACATTCATGTTATTTTAGGCCACGGTCAGCCCAGCACCAAAATCGATACACTGCCCACTGTCCTCTTGAATTAAAATGAGACATCCGCATATGAATTCTAAGCAATCAATGTCCGTGCACCTCTATGCCAACAATCATTAAAATTTGAAATGGTCACCTGGGGCCAATTTAATAAATTGGCATGGAATCATCCCGAGGTGGGCTCAAATAAGCACCATTTGCACAGATAACATGTAATGTGAGACTCCATGAGCCCTATTGCTGAAGCCCAAAGCGGTATTTTCACAGCGTGACACAGTAAAATGGAGACGACAAAAACCCCCAGATCATCAAAAACAGATGCAATGAGCTGTGCAAAGCATCAACACTGACCTTTTACACGTATTCCATTGTAAAATTGTGTAAAGGAAAATAAATGCTGCATTAATGTTGAAATTCGTTTTGTGAATTCTATAGATGCTTTATTTTCATTTTACAGGTTTTGCAATAAGAGGGTTGCTGGTGAAAGAATACCCTATATTTTAACCTTGTGTATGAAAGATTCAACATTTCATAGATTTTGAGCGCGCTGAAAGATACATTTGAAATGCCTGGTACATTGTAAACATGTTACGTTATATTGAACATTGTGTACAATTAAAAATACCATTAACACTGACAATCAGAGATACTAAAGGATTAAGATTTATTGTAACACTATTCTGTTGAACAAAATGGTGATGTGAAAGCCCACCAGTCTTGAGCTGTCTGGCAAAATGGTAAAATGTTTAAAACCACCATATTTTTCTAATTTACATCACAGAGTATGCATTACACACCCAAATCAATCATCAGAGGAGCTGTCTCTGTTGTGGTGATTACACTGCGATAAATATCTGTCTACACCAATGAAGAACAAGTTAACCCTTGTGTGTGCTTAATATGCTATGTCAGGGGTCGGCAACCAAAATAACAAGAAGAGCCATTTCTTTACAATTCGGTACAAAATTCAGTATTTCAAGAGCCGCAATGCATCTGAGTACATGTACTCACGTACATATCGTCAAGAAGCAGCCCGTAAAGAGCCGCATGCGGCTCCGGAGCCGTAGGATGCCGACCCCTGTGCTATGTAAAAAAGTACAATTATTTGGCATATTCTTTGGGTCTTTCGGTAAAGTCACGTGGTTCAAAGAAAATAACAAAAACTACGCCGTTGAGATTGCAACACAAGCGGTCGTCATCAGGAAAAGGGGGTTGGCTTCTGAAGGCAAAATGTTTATAAAAGTTTAAAAATGGGCGTTGCCCAAGTGTCAGCAGCATGGGTGGGGTAGCTAATGTTCATGTAAGGGATTAAAAACGGTGTGCCCCAGCATGTAGAGGGGTACTAGAAGGTAATGTAGGGCGGTGTAAGAGGTGATGGTAGTAGTGGGCAATGATGGGTGCTGGTGATGGGTTTCCGCCAATTAAAGGGTTACCTTTAATTGCTGGAAGTCAACATCTCCGTGCCAACATTATGGTCCTGAGCCAGCATTGGAAATACTGCATGAGCCAATCTACCCACTTTCACACACTTAACAGATACACCTCATCTAATACCGTTACACACGACTAACTGTGCTATAGCTAGTCATGACTAACTGAGGGAGTGACTAACTTAAAATTAAATTATGGTCTGGAAGGCGTGGAGAGCACATATTTAGCACAAAGAAAGTCAATTTTATACTTTAGAGCTGCAACAAATATTGGAAACCAGATTGAGGAAAAATAAATTGACGGAATATATTTTCTCTTCTTTATTGTTTTGTTTTGGAACCTAGGGCTACGCAAATCTGCTTTGGGGGCTGTCAGTGGTGCTGATTCCAAACATAACATTATTTCCCGAATAATGCAATGTTTTGGGTGCTTGCGGAAAGAGGGTGACACGAAATCCCAACAGAAAAACGACAGAGCATGCTGCCAGTTCCTTACATTTGCAATGGCATATCACGGAGCGGTAAGCAACTGTTACAGCTGATTTTTTCGTGGATTGTTTTAAAGGGTCTATGCCTCAATTGAGACAAAATGGGACATACCCAATGCACGTGGAATATTCGGCCAACGTTGGGGCAAATGCTGGTTTAACTATTCCAAACACATGCCAACAATGGGCCAACATTGCAGGTTCTTCCCCAAAAAGTATTACAATGAACAACCGATGCAGGTACACAGAGGGTTATGTATGGGAACTGACACAGTACAGACACAATGTGAAGTACAATAATTATTATGAACGTTATGTTTACCGCAGTGGCGGCTCCTGCAAAATCTCTCAGGGGGGGCAAATGTCTGGATGATTGATAAGGATAAGGTCCACCCATGCAATGGATAAATTAACAGCTTAAGCATGTAAAGGCAACTTCACTTCTTTAATATTAATGAAAAATACAGTGACTCTTACAATACATCTTGTTTGTTTCTATACTCACTATTAAAACAAACCACTCAAGTTTCTTTTATTAAAGATTCCACTAGGTGGCGACAAATTATATTGTTGGATGAAACGTGCTTACGTATGATGACGTAAGCACGTATGATGACGTAAGCACGTTAGGGCGAGCCCTCCCGGAAGCCATAGAGAATGCATTGCAGCGCCCCCGTTCGAAAAAAAACATCTTTGAATGTAAGTCTATGGGACCACTCGGGGCGATTCTCAGCTGGAGGGATATCGCCCAAAAAGAGGCGGTACTCCACAGAATGTAGCATGACGCTGATTGGACTATATCCAGAGGCACAGTGACGGCTAGCGTGACTCTGTGGTTGAATGACATTGGTGGTGCGTCGCCCAATCGCCCTAATGAAGAAATCGCCCCTGGTTTACCGGGATATGTGTGGATTTTCTCCGGGTACTCTGATTTCCGCCCACATGTCTAGCACTCATTGAAATTAATGCATAAAAGTATTACATCCTGGAAAACATAGCATTTGTGCCATTAGCTTTATAACCAATTTGACAATTGTTACTACTATAATCATACTACTGTATGGGCAGTCCTCGACTTACGAACTGGTTATGTTTTTGAGACTCGTTCGTATGTCGATTTGTCCATATCTTGGAACTAAATATTTTCCATAATAGAGTTTTTTTTGGGTTAGATCGCGTAAATATATAAATGTGTCGTTAAAACCCGCCACCACCCGACACAGCCAACTAGTAAGGGTTGTCACATAAACAGAATGTGCCAATTTGTCACTAGTACAGCACACCGTTGTTTTGGAGAGCCAAGCCACAATATTTACGATCCGAGAACGACGTTTCACCAGTAATTACAACTAGCTTCATCAGGTGACAGATAGATTTGTGGAGAAGTCCACTTGTTTCGTTCCTTATATAGAGGCGTACATGTGGTGACCACACTTCTGCGCTCTTGCACAGTGGGGGAAGGGGATTAATGAGTCAACGTACATTATGCATGCACATTTTGCGAGCCCTATGATCTTGTATGTATTACCGATGATATTGGTCGCGAAAGCCTACGTGTTAAACTAACTAGATATTTGATTGTACATACGATCAGTGCTATACAATGTGGTATGGTAAAAAAAACGGGAAGCATTGTTTAATGAATAAGAAAAATAATTTTACTTTTGCATGGAATGCGGTACTAAATACAAGACACGACAAAGATCCCCCATGGAGCCTTACCACACTGTTGGGGCAAGTGATGTTAGCGAGCACCTATGAAAACCGGCACGGCACACAAGGGGGTTGGGTGGTCAGCACCACTCCCGGCCGCGTTTGTCTGCCTAGTGGCGATATTTACGCATCGCACCAGGTGCTCATTTGAGGCCAAGTCGACCTAGGGGAGACCCAGGACCGGTTCAGATAATCGTCACTGGGTGTTAGTGGACGTGGGCCACTAACTACACTCCCGCTCCCCACTAATGCGTGTGCAACAACAACAACCGCCATTCGTCACTAAGTGGCTGTGACGTCACCACGGTGCTTGTGCCAGGCTATGTGCACGTTGAGGCCACGTGAAGTGTCAAACGCCCGCTGGCAGTAGGTCATGGGGCAGACCCAGGTGCCACATGTCACCTGACTGACATGACTGACCGATCCACCACCTGTGCCCCCAACTGTGCCACCTTTCTGTGCTTTAGCCACCTGACGTTGTTGTGAGCGTCGCTACTTTGCCCTCAGTTGTTGTTGGAGGGCGACTGCCTCGAACTGCCCAGAAGCATCCTTCACGAGCCTCCTCCACAAAGGCCGATATTTACACCTCTGGTACCAGTCATCGGCAAGTCCACTCAGCTTCACATCCTCCTGAACCACATCACTCCATCTCTTCTCTAGCCCGTGCTACGCCCGTTTAGCCCCCTAGATCCGGCCAAGCTGTTTAGGCATTCGGTGGCTAGGCATGTGGGCTACACGACCCACCCAATGCAGCCTTGCCTGTCGGAGAAGCTTACTGATGGGACTTTGTCCAGATGTTTCAAGGATTTGTAAGCTCCTCACACAATCCAGCCTGGTTAAACCCAGGCTGGATCGTAGGCAGGCAAGCCTAAACGTTTCTAACTGGCAAAGATGTTCCATTAGAGGGGTTCACTTTTCACAAGCATAGAGAAGGGAGGGCATGATTGTGGCCGAGAAGACCTGAAGCTTCGTGTGGAGCGACAGACCAGGTAGCTGCCACACAGCGTTACGCAACTGATGAAAGGGTAATGCCGCTAAACTGTCAAACCAGAGCCGCTCATGAATACTCTGCCCAGGTATGGGAAACTCTCCATTCTTTCCATAACTGCCCCATCACCAATTGGGAGTTGTAGGGGTGGAGTGTCCGATTGTACAAAATACCCAGGCAAGTGCTTAGTTTTGGTGGGGCTGATGGTAAGGCCCCACCTCTCAGTGGCATGCTCCAGGTTCAGCAGCAGCACCTCCAACTTCTCCTCTGAGTGAGCAGCAATTACTAGATCATCGGCATATGTAACATGGTTGACGAATAGGGAGCCATCCCTTGACCGCACCTGGGCATCGATCAGCCTCCCATTGTACCTGCACCAGATGGAAATTCCTCCTGTACAGCAATCAAAGGCTTCATGAACTACGTGGTCGAAATAGATGTTAAATAATGTGGGAGCCAGAGGACATCCCTATCGCACCCCAAGGTGAACAGGGAACGGCTCCGACTCCCATCCACGTTGTTTTACCCTTGCCCACTCATCATCATAAAGGTCCTTAAAGATCTTGAGCAGAGATTCAAGGACTCTGAAAGCACGAAAAACAACCCAGAGCCCAGGCCTACTGATGGTAACATAGGCCTTGACCAGGTCAATAAAGCAGAGATCTAGGTCTTGTTAGAATTCCCTATACCTCTGCTGTAGCAGACAGAAAATATGGCATATGTGCAGGACCACCCTTTCCTAAAACCACATTGGGGCTCCGCACGCCTCTCCTCAGCGTGCCTGGCAAGGTGATGTTGAATAATAATCCTTGCCAGGACCTTTTTCGGCACACTGAGGAGTGAGATGCCCCTGTAGTTGTTACAGTCTGTGTGGTCCCCCTTCTTAAAGAGGGGGGCCACCTAGGGCATCCTTCCAATCCTGTGGAACCCGTCCAGTGGTCCAGACTGTTGTTATCATGCCATGTAGGGCAGTCTGTGCACAACCGCCACCATGGTTAAGCCTTTCTCCAATGGCTGAGACCATCAGGTCACTGCACTTGAGAACCCCATTTCATCACAGGCGGCATCCTGGTTTCGAACCCAGGAGTTCAGTAGTGCCAACTCGGTCGTCTGACCTCCAAGCCACCTCCACCACACGTGCATCACTTATTGCTACCTCAGTAGTGTGTGTATTTTGGGCCTTCCACCCAGTACCGTTTTTTAAAATCAAATACCAGATATGCTACTCCACATTTTCTGTAATTACAACTTCGATAAAAAAAAATCACAATATTGCAGCTCTAAAACATCTGCCTGCTTCTTAGGGGAAATAATCATAAATCCAAATGCACCTGGGGGCACTTTTCGAGAAGCCAACAACATCCCGCGAAAATAATAGAGTATAATGTTTTATTTCTCCATTCTCTGGAGTTTGGGACCGGTCCTGGGGCAGGAGCATTAGGTATACCTGTGCGTGAACATTTAATATTGGTATATTAAAGGAGAACGGCACAGGTTTGTTCTTCTTCATACTTTGCTGCAGGATGTGGGCATCACAGATAAGTTATTGCCCATACCGAGTTGTGAATGCTGTCATTTTCTCTCGCTACCACGTTCCCTCCCCGTGGTGTGTTTTGCACTGCACTGTGTTTGTTGGCTTCACGTGTTTTTATGAAGCAACGTCATTATAATTGTGTTTCGCCTTTTGTTCCACTTTGTATCACCTCTGCACGTCGGTATTTGCACATGCACACGTCACGTCTGATGAACACAAAAGAAAGTATATACTTTATTAAAAGCTCGTGAATAATATCACTGGCAAAGTTGAATACTTGATCAAACGTCGTGTTAATGTTTACCTGATTCATTATATTTTGATGTGAAAATTATAATACGTTTATTTACGTCTAGGTTTTTCATAACAGAACACTGAGACTGCTCGAATTAAAGAATGAAAATTGCAATTATGATTTTTTTTTCGACTTTTTATGATCGATCAGGGTGCTGTCTTCAAGGTGAAATTACGTGTTTTGGAGTGGATTTGGTGGAACGGATTATAATTATTCATTCAATGCTTCCCCGTTATTTTAGACACTCATTACACTTCCATTCTGCACAGATGTCAATGGCTTCATTGTTGCATAGATCTGCAATGCCAAGAAGCAGATTATTTCTGAGAGTTGCCACTGCTGTTTTACAAAGGGGTCACATGTAATCGGTCTCATGCCGGTCACCCACCCATTACGCAACACTCAAACGGTTGAACTGCGGCCCGCATGCCAGCGTAAATGGTGCAAAAGCTACATTCCCTGACACCACGCAGCACAAGAGACAATGGTCCCATCGCAAAATGTCATCTGCTAATCCCAACCCGATGACAGCCAAATTGCTGGAGAGGGCCACCTCAACACAGTCGGTCTCAATTTAGGAAACTGGTTAATTACATTCCCAAGCACATAATTACAAGATTCATTGAAAAGGTAATCATAAGCTTTTCAATTTACACAGTTACACTATACGTGTAATTCACAAAAATAGCATTACTAATCATGACTGTCTTATTTTTTTTATGAAATGTTATTCCCAGCATTAGACATTATCTTTGCGTAGCATGACGGCTGAGAGTCGACATGCACAATGTTCCAATGTTTTCCCTTAAAAAAAAAGGGCATGTAGCTAATGTCCCGATTCTGTGCGGTTTGTGTTAAATTTAAATCATTTTCACACGTCCATCACGCAGTCACAGAGCGCATGGCGAATTGGTTTTGGAAAGGGCCCAAGAAAACCCACAGGGTAACGATAGTAATTAATATTAAAAACCAAAGTCCCTGTATCCTAAAGCAATGTCCACTTCAAAATCTGTGAGGAAGAATATTGTGAAATTTAACTGTGGGTAATTAAGAATTCTATGGAAACAATCATCTAAAAATAATATATTGCCACTTACCTTTTTGGAGTAGATGTGGCATTGCTTCACAATATCCAACCAGATATGTTTTCTGCATGATGAGATGTTGTTAATGATAAAGCAAAGCGTGTTTACTTTCGTTCCTGTACACCACTCCAACAAGTCCCTTTTTTTGGTATGTGCATGCACATGTACAGCCCTTTGTCTAGCCACTGCAGGATGAGTGCATCCTCACATCATATGCATCATGGGGGTTATTTGAGATACTTTTCTATTAAAAAAAAAATACATTTTACGGAACAAAAGTACATTTTACTTTGAAGCCTATCTTTTAAACACTCCTCATTTAATACATTGGTTATGATATGTATTTATATAGTTTTAATGCAAACGGACACAGAACACTTGGGACAAGATGCCATTATGCACATAAATAGCCACACATTCATATTTCCGCCAACGATATTCCATGGTAGAAAAAACAAATGGAGCAATTTAAGTGATTTCGCATTTCAACACAATGCCATTGTGAAAACATTAGAAATTCCCCGGGTGTGCTGCATGATTTATTTCCACGGATGCCGCAGTAAATGTCACATTCACATTGATCATTTTATATGTAATTATCACGTGCAGCCTAAACAAGGGGCAGTCACTTCGTTCAGTTGGGACAGATGGCATTAAATGCAAACACGTGAAACTATAAATGTACACTTTAATCTATCGTGTGCTAAGATGGAGAATGAATTTAACGTACACTATGTCAACAAATCAAGATAGACTGGGAATACATATTCATCAATTTTTACAGAATGTTCAAAAGGTCCTCGCTGTAATACATGCATAGCTTCCAAAATTACTATATTTTTTTTACTCAAGTCAAAGTAATTTCCTGCTCAAATGAGCACTGAGGCTTTGCTCACTGCCTGTTTACAGCCCTGAGCCAGTGATGGAAATTTCACATTTTCATGGCGAGGGGTATTCTCTCCATAGGACAACCACTGTTGATTTTTACACACAGTGGTACCTATTTTATCAATCCTGGAGAAATTATGGGTCAAGTCTAACCCCAACCAGGATTTCAGAACATTATGATTATGGGCCACTCACTCTAATGCTGAAACACCTGGTCAGATTAACTGAATTAGCAAAATTACAAATTAGATGAACAAACGATGCGTTTCCTTCATATATTCTTCTGCCCATATAAAAATAAACGTATTTCTTCCACAACCCATTGATCCCATGGCCTTCTGGTACCGAATAATTTAAGAAGCACTTCCAATTAGCATGGTTGGCTATGTAAGGTGCGAAAGAAATTCAGTTTACAAGTAAATATAAACTTTGGGCCAGTTTCAATATGCCGTTTTTCTTAAGCAGGCTCAGGCTAGTTTGAGTCAATGCTGGTAAACTGCCAGATAGTATAGGCAAGGAGCATCTATTTACTCTGTTGTTAATTACATGCTCAACAATGACAGTATGATTATTTTAAGCTAATTTAAATCACCAATGCAATGTTCCGCTAGTGATAAAGATTAATAATCAAAGATTATCACCTCAGCCAAAACTAAAATTGAGTGTTGATGATCTCCACTGATGGTTTGAAGCAATAGTATAAATGTCACATTTGTATTACACGGATCATTCTCTCCATAGGGCAACCACTGTTAACTTCGCACAATGTGGTACTCAATTTCTATCAAACACGGAACAATATCAACCGAGTTAACCCCTGACCTGAATGTGAATGAGTTTGGCGCTCTGCCTTGCCACACAAAAAACAGATATATAACTAGTTAGATTTTATTCTGAAAATCTATCAATTAAATTCCCCAAAAAACAACTGGCATGATGCAATCGAGAAATTGAGTAATTGCTGTGCAAACAACTCTTTGTTTCTGTGTTCAAATGTATTAGTTTGTGCTGTTTCAAAGCATAATATTTGTGCCGTTTAACATGATGTTTCTATACTTCTAGGAGTTCTCTTACGGTTGCATGACTTCCATTACACTTCTATTAAACTGCAAAGTGGAATTAAATTAATTCAAAAACAAGTGTTGTCATTTCAGTTTGCACTTCAACTTACTTCCGTGTCTCCTTTGAAATATAAGGTGAATGAACTAACCTCAAATGAAAACCATTTATTTAAAATTCGCTTTGAATTAAAGAATTCGACCACTTCGCTGCAGTTTGCTGAATGAATAAATAAATGCATTTTAAAAACATTATAATCTACACTCCATACGGCAACTATAATAAAACTAGTTTTTTCAACTGTATGGAGCACAATGGGAACCTCATTTGCCAGTAAAAATATGATAATTGGTTTTTTTACCCTTCTATCTGGCAACAAAACTAACACCTTTTTACAAGGAGTCATGTTTGCATAGACCGCAATACCTGCAGTCATAATACAAACAAAAGACATAACTCTGATAATGTGCACTGTCCTTGAAGTTGATTGGTCCACACCCGAGACAGCTTTCCTTAGAGCGGATGTGGATATCTACCAAGGAGATGGAGCAATTAAACTGGTGAATTATTGCATCACAGGGATCATGATTGATCATGATGATGAGACTTAAAAATCCCAAATGCATGTCATATTGTGGTTATCAGGTTTTGTGTCCCACGCTGTAATTATGTTACCAAAGAATTGCTCATTCAGTAAATCCTCACACAGCCAAACTTGACTAAATCGCAATTGAGGGTAAAAGCCAGAAAGGCAATGGTGGTGAAATGTAACTACCTCGCCTGGTATAAAGGATGTTGTGGGTTCGATCCTGACCCTGACGCCTGTACATTTGGAGTTCTGCATGTTCTCCCTGTGGTTGTGTAATAAAGGACTCTTGCACTGGGTCTGTCTCCGTTGTCCTTTATTTGGTTCGTACAACTTTGCCCGCACGGCGTCTCGCTCAGAGTCTCCTTCGTCTCCCGCTCAGCAGCCCCACTGCTGCCGTCGCTCCTGCAGACTTGCTGCTGGCTCACTATGCAGCCCCGCTGCTGGCTCTTCACTCAGCCTCTCTGCCTCCGGCCTGCAGCCCTACGGCTGCTCTCCGTGCAGCCCCGCTGCTGGATCTCCGTCTCCTCCATGCCCGGACACCGCTGGCCAATGGTGCCGAGTCCCGACCTGTGGCGATCACGCCACTTTCCTCCTCCTGCCCTGCGTGGCCTCCTCCTGTCTTTATTCCCACACTCTTCCTCCAGCCCTTCCGGTTCCTGCCCTTAAAAGCTCTCCCTCTCCCCACGTGACCCTAACTCCTCCCACCTGTTACGTCACATCCCGCGAGGCCGTTTACGCTCGCATTACAGTTGTATGGATTTTTATCCGGGTCCTCTGTTTTTTCTCTGCAAATATAGAAACATGCT
This sequence comes from Lampetra planeri, assembly GCF_965212315.1. Taxonomy (NCBI): domain Eukaryota; kingdom Metazoa; phylum Chordata; class Hyperoartia; order Petromyzontiformes; family Petromyzontidae; genus Lampetra; species Lampetra planeri. Next base: position 6,279,797 of record NC_136120.1, read on the forward strand.
TTTTTTTATGATTTGCCTGCTATACATAACCACATAAGCCATTTTGTTAGGTTATCATTTGTGGCCAGGCTGTTTCTGAATAAGAGCTACATAGCTCAGTGGGCCTTACCTGGTAAAATAAAAATAGTTTGAAAAAATAAATAGTGTTTCAGAAAAAAAAACACTGACCTGATCGCTTTTAATGTGATAATTGAGGTGTTTTCCATAAACATTATCAAGCTGCAACGTGTACGACATTCTTTGTCACGTGTCATGATGAGTACTGCAAGCAACGACCATGTCCGTCCAGTGCTTGCTGAACTGCATTGGCTTTCGGTTGCTGAACGAATATATTATAATGTCGCACTCATTAAACACAAAGTGCTTGCGGCAAATGAACCACAATACCTTGCTGATCTCGTTAAGGAGCATAAACCTTCACGCAAACTCCGTTCATTCTTGCAGGGGCTTTTTTGGTGAGTCACTGCATCGCACTCTTTCAGATGCACTTCTGTGGCTTGTGAAACGCTCCTCCTTCCGATATTAAGAAGCCACTGGAGCTATGCACCTTTACATTTAGATTCAAAACGAATTTCTTTAGAACTGGTTGTGTTGAGTTTGTTGTCCTTCCCCCACACTTCTGATTAGCATGGTTAGCTACGTACAGTGAAAAAAAAAGTTGAACATACAATTAAGTTCAAGTTTGCATGTGCTAATCGATGTAATAATCACTTATATTGCACTGGATTTAATTTCAATTTCGTAACTTTGGAACAGTCGAGTCGGAGAACAATTAAATTAATCGATGTATCAACAAGAAATGAAGAACTTCAATTCAAATATAGGATCTCAGCGGTACGTACATACAGTACATACTGGTTCGGTAACTCCAACACAGGTCCAATGAGCCACATGGCCATCTCGAACCTAATGTATATTTTTCTTGGAGACATGCATATAGTAAAGCAATATGTATCGTAGTATACAAAATACTTCTCAATGCATTTACATTCTGGGTTGCTTGTTATATTTTAATTAAAAAAGAAAGAGTGTGAGTCTGTGCATGCACTTAAAATCAAATTATGGCACTATTTAAAAGTTGATTTCGTCTGAGTATGCAACAGCCCGTGCACAGTATTAGTACGAGAGGGTTCACTGTGGGCCAGGTGGCATTATATACAGCCTTCGCTATATGTGCTCAAAATGCATGGCCTACCCGATGCAGAACATTCCATGTGGTTTGACGCAAATGACTCATTACAGAAGCTGATCACTTTTTTGCTCCTGCAGAGGACCCACCAGAAATCTGTTCTCATGGAAAAATAATTTTACTAATTATCCTAAAATGAGGATGGCGGTGTGTTACACAAATGCAATTCCATGAAGGCGTCCATGGCAAACACATTGGAATGTACAAATAGGTATATTCACTAAGATTTCTGGTCACCTACAGCATCCGTCATTTATACAGATCTGCACCAGCATACTGCTTTGCTATCCATTTAGGAACCTGTTGAGTTTGGAGTTCAAGTCACAGTAGAGAGTGATATAGGCACAGATAGAGAGAGAAAAACGTAGCTCTCACGGTGGTCTAAAAGCTGCATGATTTGAATGTGAATGACATTTTGAGAATGATAAATGAATTGTGTGCAATCTTCACTCCCAAAATGTAACTTTATTAATTATGAATAAGGTGTCTTTACTAATGATAATATTTGTATGACATCCAGATGACCCTACATTTAAATTAATTATTATAAGTTCAATCATGAGGTTCCTTCACTCAACACTCTCATCCATTTGCCTACAAAGAGAAACTCGAAGGATTAAAATATTACTTTTTATGATATAATATTTGTATAATTGCTCTTTCACTCACTCGCACACAAAGTGTTCAAATGTATGCATTTAGCATGAGTTCAATTATTCTCACCACAAATTATTCAATTAATCAGTTGAAAGTGTCCTCAATCAAATGTGTTGAGGCAGTGCTCATTTCCACTGCTGGTCCTGAGTCAGGGATGGACATTTCATATTCTGTTGGTGTAGTTAAACCTTTCAAAAGGATAGCCACTGCTGATGTCCCACAGATACCGAATTTGCTATATGTATAAGCACGCAATTTGTCATCACTAATTGACTCACATGATATGAATAAAAACTGCATACGTGGATACTGACAATATAATGGCCACTCACTTTAATGTTTGCAAATTATCTTTTTTAATAAAACAATATAAAGGTAGAGCAAAACAGATAGAGCAATCTATTTGATCATGATTGTAACATGAAAAATCACATTCCAATTGCTAATGCACATGCCAAGATGCATTGTTTTGAAAGTACTGCAGATGCTAGATAGTTTACGTCACTTAACCAGGCAATCTGTGAATGTGCTGAACACATAATGGGTTATCAATACGGGTTTTTGAATTTATATAGGCTTTTAAATCCAGTCCATTCACAAACCAGGGATGACTACACTCAGGAGAGCGTATTATTGAATTTTTGGCTATGTGTAATCCAAACATTACATTTGCAAATTTGCCCTGATGTCATATTTAACAATTGCATCATGTGTTGCTTTCTGACCTGCACTCAAAACAAAATTGTGCAGGTGCCGAATTCCATATTTCACAGGAGCAGAAAGCAAATAAATTAATCGTTGTAAATATGATATGTAAATTCATAATCAACGTTTTTTGGGTTAGATCGCGTTATTTATAAATGTAACCCTCCATCACCGGACACGGCCAATCAGCAAAACAAAGTGTCACATTGACAAAAGACAAATAGTTCACTGCTTTAGCCCACCAGTGTGTTGAAGCGTGAAACCACAACATTTACATTTTTTGAGTACGACGTTTCGCTGGTAATTGCATCCAGCATCATCGGGCAATTCGCCAGAATGGTGAGGCTCTGCTCTTGCTCCCGGTCTTAAATAGAGCAGCAGAAGGATGACGTCATCATTGTCGGGTGGTGGAGGGTTACATTTATAAATAACGCGATCCAACCCAAAAACGTTTATTATGAATAATATTGGTCGCGAAAGCCTACGTGTTGAAATGATATGTAAAATAAGAAATACAATCATATGTGACAGTGGCTGTTTCTCATCACATTTAATCAGCGGGCAGTTACATTGGAATGTGCAGTGCATTTATAATCTGCCAAGCACAGGCTTAAAATAAATGTACAACAATTTGCATCGCCGCTGGCGACCATAAATTCAACTCTTCAAGCATTCGAGAAAACTGTTGGTCCAATGTCACAGAATCACCATCGTGTCTGAGAGATTGGGACAATGTTTAAACGAGCACGGTCGTGAGTCTCCGAGGGAATATGTCCTGAAGTTGACCGTCGGACTGCAGTTTGAATTCCCAACTCTCCATTTGTGAGTCTCGTGCCCTGGTGCAGCACCCAGCTGGATAAATCAATAACATAACAACAAAGGGTATATCAAATGATATCCGTATGTTCTACATATATGCATGGAAAAGGTAGAGCAACAGTTTGCGATATAAACGCTGTATTGGCTGACGGATTAAAAAGAGTAAAGATGCAGCCCTGAAATTGCTTGCTGATGGCACTGCTGGCACAACTGTATCCACTAGAGGGAGCACTAGAGAGCCCTTGTAGAGGGTACAAGGCCTAATCTTCTACGCTAACCAAACATCTTGGAAGAGGTTTTAGTACCCACACTTTACCCAACAACACGCGACCTATCAATCGACTTCACAGTGGTACACACATTTTACTGCTAGATGGACAGAGGTAGGGTGATAAAAAAAAAACTCACCCCATTGATTCATCTAACACACATAGAGATAAAATTGAGCGGGCGACCTCAGGATTGCATGTCCAGTGTACTAACCATTACTCCGCGATGGTGTACTGTATGTGTTTTCAATGTAATCCTGTCTATTCCATACACTGAGCGCTGTGCGTGTGCCCACATGCCACGCGATAGTGAACAAGCCTCGGCATGAAGTATTCAAAATTACACCCGCGATCACTCTACACATGTCACCTTGTGGTACATTCGCACACACTCGGCTTACGATCTGTATGGGTCGCTGCATATTGACAGCGTTGGGCACACGACAATTCAACCCTGGATCATTTAAATTGTATGGCGTGAGACAAGCAGCCACAGCAGCACCGCAGGGACAGATAAAAGAACAAGTGCGGCCACTCTTGTTTCCCATTGAGAAATTCTTATTAGTCTCCGGCTGAGTAGCTCTGTGGTTGAAACACTCGATGCTCATCACAGGACTGTGAGTTAAAATTCTGATTGGGAGTCGACTCAGCCCATCATCTCTGGTGTTAATAAAATGCGTGAAAATGCTTTGGATTGTCAGCAGTAGTTGTGCTATAGACAGTCCCTCCAGAAAAACGCGGAGTTTTTTGGTGATTGTTGCGGGCAAAAATCGTTGATTATGCGGCACGTTTTCTTAAAAAATGCGATGGAATATGCGGGATATTTATGCAATTTTATGCGATTAAATTGCGGGAACTTGCAAAAATTGCGGGAACTTGCAAAAATTGCGGGAACTTGCAAAAACTGCGGTTTGATGAAAAAGAGAAAAAAAAGTGATTCCCCCAACACCCTATTCACTAGGCTACTACTTTAATGTAAAGAGTCATTTCTTATTACTTCCTATGATAAGCAAGCATACTACATCACAGAAAGTGCTGGGAATATTTAAGTTCTCATCTTGTTTTATTTCAGACCTTAACAAACAGATGGCTCAAACTTACAAAACATTGAGTCGAACAAGTTCTGTAGCTTTACAAAATGAATATGCTACAACTTCTGTAAAAATGAATAAATAAAATATTAAAAAATAAAATGTGTGCTTCCTGTTTTACAGAGGTAGCTATGCAAAATAATTTGCCCCCACTGTCATGTAACACACTGGGGAACTGCTTTGCGCGGTCTTTTGCGCTTATGTTTGTTGGAAAATGGGAAAGATTTGCGGGCTTCATCATGGTTTCATTGGCATCGCGGGGTTTGCAGCTTTTCAATGATGTCGCGTAATGAGTGACGTCACTTCATAACATTCCCATGGCAACAGGGGAAATGGCTGCGCTTGTGTGAAGTAAACGCAACATTTTTCAACTTTCTGCTAAGATATATGTGACTTTTTGCAACGAAAATGCGGGGATTATGAAATCATGCAAGCCCGCATATTTTGCGCGCGGAAATCTGCAATTTATGCGGCGAAAGTGCGGCGTATTCGAAAAAACGCGCCCCTCGCATAAATATGCGGACTTTGGCTGATTTTCCGTGAAATCTTGCGATCGCATAATCGCGTTTTTCTGGAGGGACTGTATAGATAAGTTGGACCACACCATAGGAATGTGGAATTTCAATTGCTTGTTCGAGACTTTTATTGGTAATGAGTATCACCGGATGCTCTTTTAGAAGCGGGGGTTGTTCTTTATTTGTGCGTGCTCTGAATGAATAATGTTTTGGTGCATGAGACCTTGCTTACATTCACGGGCAAGACTACCTCAGCAGTACGTAACTCAGCTGACTTGGTCTCTCTAATCAAGGACATTTCACTGTCTCCAGATGATTTGCTTGTCAGCTTTGATGTAGTCTCTCTGTTCACCAAGGTTCCTGTACCTATTCTTAGGTTTTTTCGGTAAAGTCACGTAAGTAAAAAATTTAAATTGATAAAAGTAAAATAAAAATAAATTAAAAATCAAGACGTTTCGAAGACAACACAGCTTCCGTCTTCAAGTGGAACAGTTACAGCACGATAGCTGTATCAAGTGAGAGAAATTCCAAGAAAACCATATTTTTATATATACTGGTTGAGGGTGGGAGGAGCCAAGGTAGGCCCTGCTCCAAATATGTGTAGTTACATCCTTTTTGCATGGTTAATAACATCTTTCCAATGATTACTAAGTTTGTACCCATCATCACGGTTGAAATTATGTCTGTGTTTGTATATTTGGATGGTAGCCAGGAGGCTTGCAGAGCAAGCCTCCTGGCTACCATCAAAGGTTTGTACACGAGGCCATCCAAATATACAAACACAGACATAATTTTAACCGTGATGATGGGTACAAACTTAGTAATCATTGGAAAGATGTTATTAACCATGCAAAAAAGATTTAACTACACATATTTGGAGCATTCTTGGCAGCGATTTCAGCCGCACCACCTCTACATAACAATAGGCTCAGTCAACCATTCTACACAACAAAGACTAATTTACTGGCAGCGATTTAAGCCGCACCACCTCTACATAATAATAGGCTCAGTCAACCATTCTACACAACAAAGGCTAATTTCCTGGCAGCGATTTCAGCCGCATCATCTCTACATAACAAAAAGGCTCAGTCCCTTTTACATGCACCTTTACTTCATCCGCACCTAGTTTACACAACAAAGGCTCTTTCCTAACAGCGTGCTTCAGCCGCACCGAACCTCACAAAAATAATATTCAGGGCCTACCTTGGCTCCTCCCACCCTCAACCAGTATATATAAAAATACGGTTTTCTTGGAATTTATCTCATTTGATACAGCTATCGTGCTGTGACTGTTCCACCTGAAGACGGAAGCTTGTGTTGCCTCCGAAACGTCGTGATTTTTATTTTATTTTTTACCTACGTGACTTTACCGAAAAAACCTAAGAATATGAATCCTTGCAGTCACGAAAGCTTCAAATCTAGAAGTTCCTGTACCTGAGACCTTAGCAATAATTGAAGACTTAGTCCAACATGGACTGAATCCTGATATACCAACTTTGGTTAGGAACTGCCTTACCAACACTTACTTCACCTGGAATGGTACTTTCTACAAACAAAATGAAGGCACCCCCATGGGTTCCCCTTTATCACCAGTGATAGCGAATGTTTTCATGGATAAATTTCAAACAGATGCCATCCAAACATCCACCCTACGTCCTTCCTTGTGGAAGAGGTATGTAGATGACACTTTCGTCATTTGGCCACATGGCCTGCCAGCATTGAACCAATTTCTTAACCACATCAATTCCATACACCCATCCATCAAATTCACCATGGAAGTGGAGAAGGATGGTAAGCTACCATTCCTGGATGTTTCGTTTGAGAAGAGGCCTGACGGCTCATTGGGACACTCTGTCTACAGGAAAGCTACCCACACAGATTCCTATCTGAAACCTGATTCCCACCACCATCCGACCCAGAAGAATTCCCTCATCAACACACTACACCATAGGGCCCACTGCATCTCCGACCAACACCACCTAGCCAGTGAACTGGAACACGTACACCAAGCCCTAAAGATTAATGGGTACTCGGACCGCATTATTCACAAAGCTGTTTCTCCAACCATGGAGAAACAATCTCCTGAGAAGCCAATAAAAACCATTACTTTACCATACATAGCAGGTGTTACCAAAAATATTTCCAAAATCTCAAACAAACACAAGATCCAGGTCCGATTCAATACAGTACACAGAATCCGAGATCTAATCCCATCTGTGGAGGTCATTCCTGACATGCCATACCCTAAAGTCTACAAACTGAGTTGTACCTATGGTAGCAGTTACATTGGGGAAACTAAACGACATGTCTCGGACCGTGATCGCAAACACAAGGCAGATCTAAAACACGGCAGAACCAATACCTCTGCCGTAGCTGACCATTGTTTTTATGCTGTGGGCTTGCATGATATTGTTTTTTTCCGAGACCAAGGTACTCTGCAAACCTTTGGGCAACTATCAAAGGTTTGTTCATGAAGCCATCCAGATTTATAAACATAGACATAACTTCAACCGAGAAGATGGATACAAATTTAACAATCATTGGAAGGCTGTTATTAACCAGGTAATGCCTTAACTAGTTATCTAGCCCCGCCCACTTCCCCCCCAGCCTCACATCCTCTTCCCCTAGCACTCACACAGCTCCCCCCCCCAACCACACCCCCCCCCTCTCTCCCCCTTGCCTCCCCCCTTTCTTACCTATATAATCTCTTGACACGGCAGCTCTCTCGCCTACTTCAGCATTTTCTTGCCGTGGTTGTTTCACCTAATGAAGATTACTTGTGTTGCGATCGAAACGTCGTGATTTGTTTTATTTTATTTCTACCTACGTGACTTTACCGAAAGAACAAAAGAGTATCAGCGAACTAATTGTTCATGAACATATTATTGCTCATTCAGATGAGATAAATATACCTATAAAAACAATCGCCTACCACAAACAAATCATATGTATCTGTTCTCTAATAAAGTATCAAACATTTTCCAAGGAAGCAAACAATTTACTTACAGTGATGGTATTCATGGAGATTATCTTAACTCGCATCCACGTGAGATGCTTTCAATATAATTGTCAATATTAGTGAATGTCTGTAAGATGCTTTCAGTTAGGGCAGTTGGATTTGCACATAAGCAGACTTGTCAACTGTCATTAAGAAATTACATGTAAATAAAATACGTAAGTACGCAAATGCCAACACGAATAACTAACACAGAGAGAGTGTAAATTACATTTTCCAAAATCCATTAATCCATGCTTCACCACACAGGAATATTAGCTGCAGTTTTGTTGGGTCAACTGTGATGACAGGAGTAATTGACTAGATTCACACTTTTCCAATAGCTATGTGGACAGGAAATAATAATTGGATCTCCTTAAAGAGCAGATTTTTTTGTTCTTTCAATTAAACAAATCCCAATGGTTCATCAAAACACAATCAATTCCAGACACTGTCGTCTTCTCTGCTTTTCGAAGCTTCAATAAAATAATTTAAATTATTTTCGTGGCATGTTTTGAACCATACTTTAACACAAAGACCTCCTCTATAGCCTTAACAGACTGTGGGGGCAAGTGCTGTTAGCTAGCACCTACTGAGGCTGGCACGGCACACAAGGGGATGAGTGGCCAACACCACGCTTGACCGCCTTTGTCTCCCTAGTGGTAATGTTTACCAACCGCACCAGGTACTTATTTGAGGCTGAGTCGACCTAGGGAAGACCCATGATCGGATCAGTTAATCGTCGCTGGTGTTGACCGTGAGCAGGAATCAAACTCAGGTCGCCGGGTTCGTAGCGCAGTGTGCTAACCGCTACACTACATACACACGACGATAAAGATAACTTATATCGTTTCATAGATCATAGGTGTTTGTACTGTTTGCGAGCATCCATGGAGCCAGGTATGCATTTAAGGCTGAGTTGATCTAGGTTAGGCTTACACCAGGTTAAGACACCATGTCATTCTAATATACATTGCTCAGAATAAAATCAAAGTCACTCAGATCACAGTACAATCGATTGAACCGATGTGCCACCTCTCCACAATACTCTCCGAAAGACAACGATATCTCGTGTAGTCTACATTCTGTTGGGGGTATGAATGATCAGAGAGCACCTATTAAGGCGAGCATGTCGCAACAGGAGGTAGTTCAACCAACACCATGTCCAGAAGCCTTTGTCCATCCAGTGATGGTGTGCACACCTCACAATTTAGGGAACGCCCAGGACAAGTTAAAATATTACTCGGCACTCACAATAGCCATAACCTGGATTCAGAACTCAGGGCACCGTGGTGGCAACATGTTAACTACTTTGCCTGGTATGCAGGAGGCCGTGGCTTGGATCCCGACTCTGACGCCTGCATATTTGGAGCTGGCAAGATCTATGCTTGGTCGCGTTAATTTGCTCCTCCGGTTTATCCCTCCACATTTATAGATACGTCCATTCCACATGACAATCCACTTCGTTGAGCTATCATTGTGGCCATGTCGCTTCTGGAAAAGAGCTATATAGCTCAGTGGGCTTTACCTGGTAAAATAAAAAAAAGTTTAGTTTTAAGTTTTAAGTCCTGCAGAGGTGAGACGTCTGCAAAGAGAAGAGTGCGATTTCGGAGTCTATGAGGTGCACTCTAGCCAGGTTCGTAGCACAGCGGCTCTGGCTGACCACTGTGTAACGCCATGGCCACAGAACTACCTGGATGAGACACCCCTCGTCACCACCTGCCTACACCATGCACACTACACACACTTGGGTCTAGTCATAGTAAATGCCCCCCCCCCCCCCCAACACGAGACCTTTACGTTCGAGATCTTGTCCCCAGGCGGCCTAGCACGCGACCTCCGAAAAGGGTTTCCTAGAGAGGAAGATAATTGGCCAAAGTCTGATATACGTTGAAAGCCCTCTGGCTGACAAAAACGAGCTGCTCCCATGTTTCTCCTACACACACATCTGGTAGTCACCACACTTATCTCCCTACGACTCCCCCCTTTAAAAAAATGACCTCTGACTACACACGGCGCACGCTAACCACAACTAATAAAATATATCGGGAAACAACAACAGAAAATTGCTCCGATACCCACAGGCCCTGGGCGGCTGATGTAATTTGAGTGCAATCGATAGCGTGCTCCACGCGGCGCAGCTGACCAAATGGGTCACTCAGCCAATCGCAAGCACAGCTGTCCGTTCAGAAGGCAAAAGGTCCTGCGTGCTCAGGCTTCACCAAGAAAGTGGTCTTCAAAGAACAACCGGGTGGGGGAGGGGGCTCGATTATATGTTTTCTTTCGGACGAGTACAACAGCAGCATCTTGAGGCTGCTCGGCGAAGCAGAGTGGAGTTTTACTTCGTATGTAAACACCACCCAGGGGGGGGGGGGGTGGGCGGCACAGTGGCCGGGCATTGCTGCTGAGCAATTGCGCACCTCATTCCGTAGCCCCGTGAAGCAGTACAGTCACGGGTCATTACTTGTGGAGTCTGCCATTACTAATAGGGAATGTTTTTATGTCGTATATGCACGCCAGCACTGCCTACACTCGGCCGAGGGTGGTCGCCCAGCGTTTGGAGCACCCCAGCACGAACCTATAACGGGCGTCCCCGCAGAAGCCATGAACACGGTTGTGCTTTCTCAAGTGTGCCCGAGTTGAAAATGAAAGAGTGGCCAATTGGTTTCGCTGGCCTTTAGACGTCATTGGAGGGGGGGGGGGTCTAACAGCCACAGGGGGACACTGTGACTGCACGTGTTCGGCAGCCCCTCCTGCTGACCATGCTCTGTTAATTACAAATAGTCAGAGTGTAATGTTTGAACACGAGTCATGTAATGGTATTGTTCCCCTTGCGAGTTGATGAATTGTCACGATTTGGCTTCGCTGTTCGAATCAAGAATTGATTTGTTGCCCCCACGCCCTCTCTTGCCATTGCAAGTTAATGTAGTGCCCCTAGTGGCTGCATGGTTTGCGGGGCAAATACAGAAGTGAAAAAAAGGCTACACGTTCATCAATAATCTCTTAGATGCAATATATGGGTCAAAGATGATTCATTTTCTTATGCACAATTCGTTATTCGTATCGTGGCGGTAAGAAATTCTATGCAGAAGTTAATCATTATATATTTACTGAACATCCCAAAGTAGTGTATGCTGTGCACGCAATGGTGTAACAATTTTATGAGAAGTGACAGAAAAGGCTAAGTTGTGACCTGGAAATGTGACACTAAAACGATTATATTTGGTATATGGTTCCAATGCAGTGAACCTCTGTCAATTTACCAAGGGCCTTTTCCCCCACTGAGAATACTTATTTGGCCTTCCTCCTCAAACCAGTCACTCACAACACACTTCATTGTCCCGAGGAAATCACTCTTCCCACAAGTGATTCATTTTGTCATTATGAAAACCCGTGGAAGCCACGTCGTGAGAGAACATATATACCTCCACATGTCTTTGTATTTTTCAGATTTTTCCGTTTCCCACTCAGAATGAATGATACTATTTCAATAACCTGTAAAGCATTACATGGTAACTATTATTTTGAACTATGAAAATCGTGTTTTAATATAATAAAGTTTAACTGAACATTCAACCTATATTGTAGCACCACTCCCCCTATGTCAGGCTGCTGACCTTTCGATCACCTCTCATGTTAAAAAAAGATCACAATAAAAATAAATATTTGAAGAGTGCTTATTCAAAGTTTTTAACTGTGGCCAAACGAGCGGTGTTTAAGTTGTTCGATTGACCAGCGGTGTCTGTGTGAGTTTGTCAGATCAGTGCGCTGTTCTTGATCGTACATCACCAGGTTTATTATGAATACATTGCATTGTAAGCCGGAGGTTATAAGGCGTGTTCTCTCGACGAGAGGAACAATAAGTCGAGGGGTCATGCTGAGGCAAGTGTGGACCTCGGGGGTGCTGTCTACGCTAATGGCTTGACAAAAGGGAGCCATTAGATTGCCTGACACTGACACTTAATCTTACCCGGGATTCCCATACGACTGCAAGCAAGGTTTATTCCTTGTCCATCCGAGTTTAATACTGAAACCGAGCCCCCTAGGAATCTGCATGTAGCTTGTGTTTTGTTGTTGTTAAAGAAGCTATCGACGGTTTTAATGCATTAGTTTGATTTATTCACCCATCCGTGCAATCATTTGTGATCGAAAGTTTAAATTACCATCTCATCGGGAAATGGTTCAGATATATAGACGCTTGCGAGTTATAATCATGAGTAGAAAATTGAGGAAATGGAGTTAGGCTAGGCAGTGACAAAGCAATGTGGAATGTCAATCGGTGACCGTTCGTCACGGACGACTGTGTCCTGTTCCTACTCGTGTTGAACAGCGATATGCTTTGGCTGCGACCTTACGGTACACGCTCAAACTAACTGCGTTTGAGGAATTATTCTGCGGTGCTATTACTGCACAGGTTCTCGTGGTTTTGCTGAATATATCTCCGTTGTGTGTTTTGGTTGTAACGATTGGTTTTCGGGTATGAAGTCTGTCATTTTGCTCCGCATGCTAGAAGCTTCTTCATACCTCTCCTCTCTCACACACATGCACACAAACACAGGGCACACTATTCAGTAACTTCAATAAACCTGTACCAAATTACTCCTCCAACAACATTGTACAACCAGAAAACACATCAGAGAGCTACTTTGTGATATTTTTTGAAGTCCAATGTGTTAATAAGTTGCTACTGCTATAAATTATTACGTCACACACTTGGCAGAATCATTCTTTTCTTGATACACAGTTGTTATGTACATCTTTCAGGGGTGGATAATCCAGAGCTCTCAGGCTCTGATAATATTAATCCATCTGTAATAAAAGACTCCGTCAGGCACTGCTGGTCTCCGCTTGTCTTTTATTCAGGTTCTTCTTCGCACCCCACTGGTCTCCTCCACGGACCAGCGTCGTCTCGCGCGTGCCCCGCGCACGCTCCCTCTCGCGTGCCACGCACGCTCCTCCGTTAGCTCCTCCACTCGTCCTCACACCCCGCTGGTCCTGACAAGGGACTAGCGTCTCCTCTCGCGTGCCCCCGCACGCTCCTCTCGCGTGCCCCCGCACGCTCCTCTCGCGTGCCCCCCGCACGCTCCTCTCGCGTGCCCCCGCACGCTCCTCTCGCGTGCCCCCGCACGCTCCTCTCGCGTGCCCCCCGCACGCTCCTCTCGCGTGCCCCCGCACGCTCCTCTCGCGTGCCCCCGCACGCTCCTCTCGCGTGCCCCCGCACGCTCCTCTCGCGTGCCCCCGCACGCTCCTCTCGCGTGCCCCCGCACGCTCCTCTCGCGTGCCCCCACACGCTCCTCTCGCGTGCCCCCGCATGCTCCTCCGTCAGCTCCTTCTCGCGCGCGCCCTGCATGCACTCTCCCGTTAGTCGCTCCACTCCTCCCCGCTCCGCACACCGCTGGCCGACGGTGTGCCGAAGCCCCATCAGCCACGTGGCTGATGGCGCGGCGGCCACCCAACGTGGTCCCGCTTCTTCACTCCATCAACTGGCCCCGATCTCTTCTGGGCTCCCCTCTATATCGTCTCTCCCACGTGACCCTGACTCCTCCCCTTTCCGATCGTTAGATCCGGCCTTCCCATACTTGCCCTGCTGGCTCCACCTCCATTCACCTCGCTTCCCATTGGAGCCGAGGTGAACGGCGGCCCCTCCCACACGCCCCCCATACCGGGCCGTGTGATTGGGCCAGAGCCCAGCAGCAACCCCATTTACGCTCGCATTACACATCGGCAAGAAATCCAAGGCGCAAAATCTTTTGGCCTTCCCCACTTTCATTCACTGACGTATACTATATACAAATGCATGTCTACCGATATTTAAATATTGACGAACAATTAACGATCATTCAAATTACTCAAATGTAATATCTCATGCATAACAACGTGTAGCAGCATTATAATATTCTGTATACACTAACTACTCAGATTAACACGGTTGGCTACATACGGTGCGAAAAAAATTCAACATATACATCGTGTTAATGTCTGCTAACAATAAACACTCTTGTTCGTACAACTCCCCGTGTCTGCCTCACGTTGACACTAACACCGTAAATTCACTCGTATTGCCAGAGGCCACACTCTTCACCCAGTACCGCTGCAGTACACTTCTCTCGCTGCTTAGCCACAGCTCTCACCCTCACTGGCCCTGGCCTAGCCATTCCTGTTCCCCACGCTTTCTGAACTATTACCATTGCGTCCACGGGCTCGTTCCTCCTGCTAAGTCTTGGCCACTCCCAGAGATGCTGCTGCACTAAGTCCCGTCGTGTGTGCACTCCTGTACTGTACCGCCTTAATACCACCTTACATAGCACCTAGCGACAAAACCCGCTTATAATATGCCAATGTTCATATCCAGGGGGTGGCACTTCCAAATTCCTGGAGCTCATTACCTTTTTGGACATTGGTGACAGACACACATTAGCCCCTTAAACACAGGGTCATCTTCCAACATCCCCATTATCCCATCATAATCAACTTTAACATCACCAACATAATTTATTATTTACAATTGGGTTATTGTTTTCAGTTGAAGCCTGTGGCCCCTCAATGCAAAACTGACACGGTGTGTAGGTGTTCTTGTGTGAATGTGTGCTTCTTTAATGTCAATTTGATTGGACAAAAAGCCACTAGACCATTTCGATTAACATGTTAACTCCCTTGCCTGGTATCAGGAGGTCATAGGTGCGATCCTGACCCTGACGCCTGTATATTTGGAGTTTGCATCTTCTCCCCGTAGTCGCATGGACCTTTCCTCCACATTTATAAATATGCTTTTGGAGTATTTGGCTGCTATAATTTCCACATGATAAACCATTTTGTTGACCTGTCATTTCTGGCCAGGTTACTTCTGAAAAGACCAATATAGATCAGTGGCCTTAACTGGTAACATATAAATAATTTTAAGTTCATAAATACAAAACCTCTGACTACGAGTCGATAAAAAAACATGCAAATTAAGGCACAACCTGGCATTCAGACTACACCCAAAGGTGAGCTTTCTTTCTCTGCCCAATCATATATATTTTTGCCTGACTAAAGATCCAAATGTAAAATGCCCCATGTGTGTCATCCTATTACACTTGTAGTAAGTTCAACTGAGTCGCAGACGTAGACTTGGAGGCAACACATATATTCAACTTAAACACACGGGGTAACTTCCCCTTAACAGAATAACAACCTATGGTGGTGACCACCAGGCTAACGACACTAGTTCCAACGTAACTGCTCCTACGGACTGGGGCCAACAGCTCTGATCGAGGTCCAAGTGTTGTAGACTCATTGAACGGAGAATGTAGAACATAGACGAAGGTTTCTTTCAGGATGAACAACAACCCTGGTCCCTCTCGGGACCCGGCTTATATTCTCTACGGTGTGGCTGGCTCCGCCCTTGGCAACGGCCAACTTCCAGAATCCTCGGGAAGGATCTGGATCTCAACCACGTGACCCCTCTAGCCCCCACTTGGGGCCCCTTTGCAGACTTAACAGGTCACATGTCCTCTCGTGTCAACCAGAGTGCTATGGCCTTTAGTAACCTCATCCTACGGCCGGCACTCCCACACCATGTCCTGTAGTGTTGCCACTGCACGCCAAGCGTGGTGCCATCTAGCGCCATCAATCAGTGCTCACCGGGCCCCTCTAGGGCCGGTACTACACCCACACCATTTTGGTATCCGCGATGTCACTACACTGCACGCCGTGCCTCTCTAGGGCCAGCACTGCACAGTGACATCCCACAATGCCATTACATAACCCCCCCCCCCCCCTTCATAGCACTGCGCCATCCCGGCTGTCAACTCCCCCTCAACAAAAGAACAAAAACACCGTTGTGTGCCTCAACAAATAAATACCCCAACCCATTTCTACAATATGTACAATATATACAGAACGAATGGGCGAAGGGGGCATAAGTACAGAAAAACAATAGGCAAAAACAAAGGAAGAGAGAGAAGGGAAGAGAGATAGAGAACAAACGCAGTAACACGCAAAACCTCGGGACCCCCTCCAGCACCAGCATCTCCCACCCTCACCGTGTAACAACACCCGCAAGCACAATAAAGGCCAGGTTCAGCCAATGACCAATTCGACATGCCGAGTGCAACAACCAACTGACGATGTGGGAGCATGTGTGTATGGGGATCACGAAAACTGAAGAGTCTGTGATCGAGTCCTTGTGGCCGGGCCCCCAGGTGAGGTGGGCGTACTTGCCCT
This sequence comes from Lampetra planeri, assembly GCF_965212315.1. Taxonomy (NCBI): domain Eukaryota; kingdom Metazoa; phylum Chordata; class Hyperoartia; order Petromyzontiformes; family Petromyzontidae; genus Lampetra; species Lampetra planeri. The sequence goes on from NC_136120.1 coordinate 6,296,242, forward strand.
GGGGGTCCCGAGGAGAATTTGAAATTGTCCCATCGAACCCGGCTTCTCACGAAGAGCAGTCGGCTGGGCAGACGGGCCTTCCTCTCCCAAAGCTTGTGGAGATGGCGCAGGTGGCTGCTTGGGGGACGTTAAACGTGTGGCACCTGAGGACGGGACCACATGACTCCCCTGAGGACCAAACTCAGCGGGTATACACCTCAGCTCGCCGGACACATCTGACACTCGGCCCCTGCTTAGTGGCGATGGTATGAATTATCGCAGGCACAATGAAAGGCTTGAGGCAAGAGGAATGTATAAACCAACTCCGCCGATCCCAGCGAATTTGAACACACTGAGGCCAAATGACCTGAATCACATCAACCGGCCCCCTCCAGGGTTTAAACAATTTTGGTGATGTACCCCCGGTATCTGGGGACTGTGCAAGCCAGGCTCTGTCACCTGGAGCCCCTCAGCCGCTCATTTGCCAATTAGCTCGAATTGGAATTGTCTCTGGAAGCCTCGTGTGCTTCCAAAAGCCTTTGAAGGGTAAAGCGTATGGACTCCGAAATTTTAGATGTATCCTTGTTTGGCTCAGCTTGTAATTGGACATCAATCGGGGGGTTGTGTTCTTTTCCATACATTAAAAAAAGATGGTGCGTAGCCAGTGGATGCGTGAGGGGCCATTCTATAGGCAGCCAGGACCCCGGGAATAGTCAAGCTGGGACTCGCTGACCTGATGGCTCAACATGGAGGTCAGAGTCCTGTGCAACCACTCTACCATTCCATCCGTCTGGGGGTGGTATGGTGATGTATGTACTTTCTTTGTTCCCAACAAGTCGCACACCTCCCGCTGCAATTTCGAAGAAAAATGTTTGCTCTGATCGGTCAGAAGATGCTCAGGGACCCCTTCACATAGCCATCGAGGAATGCCTCGGTGATGGCTGCAGACGACTGGTTGGGAAGCGGCCAGGCCATCCGGCCACCGCAAAACATATTCGATGCCCACCAGTAAATACTTATTTTTGCGAGGGGTGGTGGGAAATGGACCAAGGATATCAAGAGCGACCAGTTCATTTATGCGGGAAACATGAATGGATTGCAACAGTGGAAAACAGGGTTTAGACGGGGATTTTCGCCACGTGCACTGCACACACCCCTTCAATACATTAGTGACATCTTCTGCCATGCCGGAAGAGTCGAGCTTAAGTGTGGCTAGCGTATTATGCAAACCCAGGTGCAACAGTCACTCGTGCACAGCCCAGATGACTTTATTCCATAGGGCAGTGGGCATGACAATGTTGTAACGGCGCAACCCTCCATCCCAATGCATGAGCAATCTGCATCTGAGGATGACAGAGACTACACCCTATCGATCCTCACCCCCGTCCGCCTCCTTGACATGGCGTCGTAACTTAAACAGGGAAGCGTCCTCAACCTGGAGGCGCCCCCACCCCGCATGGTCCAAGCTAATAACGGCGTCGCGCGCCACAGGACCATCGGCTTTCTCTGAGGTGTCAACCTCGGCCGATGCCACAAGGGGAGGGGGTGAGTCCTCGGCAGGTGTCTTACAGCGCCCCAAACCCGAGAAACACACGCACCCATCGCTCGTTGGTAATCACGACAGGGCATCCACGCTCGTGTTTCGGGTACCTTTACGATAGGAAACAGTAAAGGAATAGTCCTGGAGGACTTCCAACCAACGTGAAAGTTGGCCAGATGGCTGCTCAATACACAATGCGTACTGTAGCGCTCCATGGTCAGAGCGCATCTTAAAGCGTCTGCCATAAAGATACTGTTGCACAAAAAATAACAGTCAAAATTTCCTGGCGTGTGACACAGTACCGTTGTTCAGCCGGAGACAGCACTCTGATGCCATATTCTACAACACTCTCGATGCCATTGACGACTTGAGACAGAACAGCACCAATTCCGGTGTTGCTAGCGTTCGTATCAAGGACGAACGGCAATAAAAAGTTGGGGTAGCGGAGGGCAGGGGCGTTCACCAAGCCATCCCGGAGCGCAACAAATGCGGCCTCTGCCTCCTCACCCCAATGGAACTTCTGACCCTTTGCCATCAGGGCGTGGAGAGGTTTCACAATAGTGGTGAACCCGGAAAACAAAACGGTGGTAATAGGACGCAAATCCAATGAAACTCTGCATCCCCCCCACCGACGTGGGGGTCGGCCAAGTACGAACACACGCAGTTTTGTCCGGGTCCGTCGCTATCCCTGATTTACTGACTATGTGGCCAAGATAGTCAAAAACCATTTTTGGAGCAGGCGACACTTCTTCGGTTTAAATTTGAGATTCGCCGCACGCATCTTAAGAAAGACAACACATAACTGTTCCAGATGTTATTTAAACGTATGGCTAAAAACGATAACATCGTCCAGATATATCATGCACGAGTCCCACTGGAGGCCTGCTAGAACTAGTTCCATCAATTGCTGGAACGTAGCTGGAGCAGAGTGAAGACCCATCAGAAGCCGATTAAATTCAAACAAGCCTTGTGGTGTACAAAAGGCTGTCTTGGGCTTAGAGGATTCATCTAAGGGCAATTGCCAAAATCCGGATAAGAGGTCAAGAGTCGAAAAATAATGTGCTGTTTCTAGAGCATCCAGGGAATCATCCATCCGAAGAAGAGGGTACACATCAACCACAGAGACATTTTGAAGCTTACGGAAGTCAACACAGAAGCACAAACTACCATCCTGCTTTTTAACAAGAACAAACGGGGCTCTCCACGGGCTGGTGGACGGCGAGATAATATCGGCGGCCAATATTTCATCAACCACCAGCCGTAGGTGTATTTTTTCCGTAGTGCTCAACTGGTAGGGGTTCTGCCGGATGGGAGCGATGTCACCCGTATCGATGTGGTGACTCAAAAGTATAGTGTGGCCGATGTCAAATTTGCCCTTGATAAACACATCGGATAATTTATGCAAAAGCGCCCTCTGGGACTCGGACAATTCAGAATTTTCTGAACAAAGCGTATCCATCCACTTTTAATCAGAAACCTGTTGCGGCTTCGTATTCGACTTGACCCCACAACTATGTTTCCCTCGCGAAGCGCGGGTGACGCGGGGGCTAGCACGGTGCCCTCCTGAATGACAGAAGTGTCCAATCCTGCATTCAAGACTTGAATAAACGGTCCCTGGTCATTGGATACCAGAGTTTGGGCCCCCACTAACGTCAACCCATGAATGGCTTTGTTTTAGGGTCCTAGGAGAATTCCTCCCACAGTCGCCTCTTGGTCTAGTGGCTTGTGCAATCGTTAAGGAACCAACATTTGCGCGCCGGGGGGAATCTTCACGGTCTTACTCGCAAGCGCTTGTACAGTAGAGTTAACCATGCACAATCGAGTGGGAGAAGGCAAAAAGGCCATTTGACGGCCCGATGGTAACTTAAGGCAACCTTGATCGAGACGCCATTTGTGGCAAAGCACGGAACCCCGACGGGACATAGGATACAGCATTTAGGGGGATAAATGTAAAAAATCAACTCATAAATGATAGTCGTGGACGCACCAGTATCGACGAGTATTCTGATTTCAACCCACTCTATCATTCCGATGACAGCGGATGTACCTACGGTCGCGGCAACCACTCTATGGGCCAAACTGCGACCACTGACCCGGTCGGAGCGGCCAATCAGCCCAAGCAAAATCCGAACCCTCACGCACCGACACACAACGGCAATGAAAACCGACCGAACGTGATGAGTGAGGTGGATTCAGGGGCCGAGTATGTGATGTGTCGCGACTCGCCTTCGGGTATAGTGGAGTGGAGGACGGTCGGGCAGATGACGGCGGTGGTCCGGGGAGGCGTCGTTTCTTAATCCCAAATGTTTTTTCATTATAATGCATTAGCATTTGCAGAAGATGCCACTGAATGCATTTTAAAGATAAGAACAGATGTGCAATGCATCTCGTGAAGTGGTTACATAAATAGTTTTTTGGAGAAGCCTGAAAATTGGTATTTCATGAAAACGAACGCACATGCGTTATGGACATTGTCAAAGTCTCCCCACATGGCACTGTTACTAGTACATCTATCAAGTTATCAAGTACGTTCCGAAATGCCAAATCCAGAGTATGATGTGCACCACTTAAAATTTAAAAAAAAAGTTGTTTCATGTATATTTAAATGATCCCAATGCTGCATTACTCGAGTTTGTAATCAAAACATTTTATTGTATGGAAAGGAACACTGCAATGAAAGCTGCATGAACGTATTCATTTGCTTACAACAATATTCTGCTGTCAAAGTGAAAGTGTCTACCTGCGTTGCTTAAATGGGAATGTGGCACAGTGCTGTAAACTCATCTGCGTTGGTAGAAGGTTCCAAGTTAAAACCCAAGTTGGGGAGCAACTCAGCCTATCATCATTCTGGCACATGTACATTCAGTACCTCTTCATGACAAATCAACTGTGGTTTCACGATAGACTGGTTTCCTCCATACAAATGTGGAATTTCCTCCACTGCCACAGGTATGCAATGAAAATGAGCATGTCATCTCCATTCATTTGAGCAAGGAGATACATGACTTTACTGTGTAATATTAATTATTTTAAAGGGCTTACATATTATATATTTTGCACTGCTATTTAAACGATAGCCTTTCATTTGACCTTGTCTTTTATTTGCCAGAAACAATTCTCCATATACGATCACAGAAAAACATTACGTTGAGGACTAGTTGTTAAATAGGCTTTCGATATCCACAAACTTTCCAATTACAACATTATTTAAGCAGCTTGTCTCACTCATCCATCAAGGTATTTATTTGATTCAAATAATGATGCAAATTATGGCACGCAACTCCATCAAAATGTAATTGGATTAATTTGTCTTTTACAGCACCCAACTGCACATAGTTGCGGGAGAGATGTCGGAACTGAAGTTCGTTTCAAGGTCATTGTTAATTTCACGAGGAATTGCCAAGAGGTGTGATTATTTGACAAGTAATTCTTCAAACTGGACAATGAGGATGTTGTTTGAGAGGAGTGACCATTTTAAACAAAATGTGACACGTTGAATATCGCCGAATGTCGACAAAAAAGATAATTGTTGTGCACGAAGCAGAGAGTTTATGCCTTAATGCAAATTGAAGGCAGTACACACACGTCACCTAAAACATATTTTCTATTACACACACAACCTGTCAAGGTCGATGTGTTCACCAAAATGCATTGAGTAACTTCCCTACAATGTAACATGAATTGCCAAGTACACACTTCGGCTGAATGCAACTTTTCATTTTTTTTATGTGAAAAGTAAAAACATTGTTTTTTATTTTTTACAATTAAATATTAAGCACTTTCATGTGAACATGAATGCCTGGATAGTCCTTTATGGATCGTATAAGAGCAACATTATGAATGCAAGAGAAATGTATAAAGAACATCGTTTGATGGAGAGTATTTCATAGCGGTTGTTTGTGCACGCAAACTACTTTTATTTGCTGAGTCCTTTGTGCCAAGTTTGGACTTGAAATGTGTTCCTAAGTTAGGGCAAAAAAATGATATAAAAATACAATTAAAAAAAAATTCTACAACCTCTATTAATAAAAAAAAAACTGCAAATGTAAAATCACAACAAGAAATAGCATGGACTGTAGTCCCATAACCCTCCACATTGGATCAGTTAGGACCTGGTTGAATAACTGTTCAACATTCAAAAATATCATTGTGTGCCACAGAGATGCAAGCAGCACATTTCTGAGGTGCATAGTTCCTGACAGGAGTGAAACTAACAGCAATGCATTTGAATGCCAATAATGGTAACGACATTCTGAGCTCTGAAAATTAAAACGTTGCAGCATAATTTGAATCTCAACTTGTAACTTGCACAGTAGTCACTCACTCTCGAAGAGGGAGAATGACTCGGATGTGCGAGGCACCACAGACAAGCGGGATAAGTAGCCACGCATTGAGCCGATGACAAACACTTTCCCCCCAAGCTCTGCGAGCCTCTCTATATATATCGGGGTGTTATGGCCCAATTGCTGAGTAATTATATGTAAGGGGAAACCAGAGCTCCGAGAAAAAAACCAACGAGCGTGTTGAACCGTACGTTACCAACAGTGCTAACCTGAGGTGCTAATCAGAGTGTGAGGGGGCAACACAGAGAAGAGACAGATGGAATCCACATTTGCTATACCGCCTTCTCCTGGAAAGCCAGGGTATGTACTCGATGCCCACCAGAAGGAAGATTCTGCCAACCGGCTATTGGTCATCAGATGGCAGTATAACTGCTATGTGACCAGCATCACTAGAGAGAGCCATGTGACAAACATCTCTGGAACTGGGGGCATGGGGAAGTTTCAGAACCACAATTGTGGATAACAGACAAGTGGAGATATCTCAGAAATAGCATTTGTGTTAACATTGGATACCTTGGGTGGTAACCAGTAAGCCAATTATGGGCCAATGACTTATTTGGAAGGCATGTAGGTGCGGACACACCAACACAATAATGTACCGATATTGACGTTAATATGTGCAGGGAGAATTTGCTTAAATGATCAATAAACACCTGCAAAACGATTTAATGCTCAAATTATATAATGAATGTTACAGTTCATTCCGACGCTGTGTGGATAATTTTCATTAAAAAACATTAAGTATATTTTTTTCTTTGTGGTAGGATGGACATGTGTGTGTCATGAATCTGAAAATGAAAGTCAACACTTGTTATGAATATATTGAGTTTGAAAGTTTCTTTTGCCTGCACCATAATAATACCGAAGATGAATGTCTTTTTAAAGATTATATGCATAACATTTGCAAAGTTAAATGATAATGAAAAAGTAAAGGGCCACTCATTCATGAATGTCAACAGAAAAATGGAAATTACCTTTACATTTTACTTTAAACGTGTACGATTAATTCATTATTTGTGCACAATTTTATAAGTGTAATTAGTGTACTTTAACATAATACGATATGTATTTTTTTAAAGTATATTTTCATTAAATTCCAGCCAACTTCATTTTACCCAGCATTGTAGAGGTTTATTTTGTTGTCAGATGATTTTTGTTCAGTCAACTTAACATCCTAGCAGAAGACTTCCTCGCCTGTTTAAACCCCTTGTCGTTTGGTCACACTGAGGAAGATCAGTGCTGAGATGTAATTGCGCAGCGCCGCAATTCCCTGATCAAGCCACTGCTACCAGAAGCACCTCCACTCGAGGGAGCTCTAGAGAGATCCTATAGAGGGTTTATGGCCTCCTTTTCCATGCTGGCCATACGCCTTTGAAAAAGTGAGAGTACCCACACTTTGCCCCACCACGTGTGACCTGCCAATTCTCTATCTCTTAAGATGTATATGGAAGAAAACATATTTTGAAGTGCAACATTTAGCTTATTTTGATGTTAGAAATTTTTTGATCAACTTCAAAGTATGTTTTAGTTAAGAAGTAGCAATTGGACTTCAGACTCAAATTTTTTTTAAGATGGTCATAAGTGTTTAAGTCATTTGTAGTGATATAGGACTTGATTTATAAAGCAAACGTATAACATTAGTGTGAGGGTACGTAGTATAGTATGTAATGGTAACTGGAAAGTTCAATGTCTGTTTTACAGACATTTGTTCTGAGAAAATAATCCACGAATGGAGGCAGCAACAATTTCATTTCGTAAAACTTCTATAGAACATACAATTGAAAAGCAAAAATGACAAAACCAGATGTCAAGTAGGTGACACCACAAAGCTTATTGCTTTCAAGTTGGTTCAGCATAACTGCTCGACGCAGCCTGCCAAAAACACCCACTGGATTACTTCCAATAAATTGACGGAGCTGAGTCAACCCCGCGTAGATTGAAGGAATGTGTTTTGTTTGCATTCGAACCAGTCGTTGTCACAAACACAATGTGTTTGTTGTTACAATCACAATGTGTTTGTGACAACGACACAATGTGTTTGTGACAACGACACAATGTGTTTGTGACAACGACTGGTTTGCTTTCAAATCCTCACTTGAAGCAGACTCATTTTGGAATAAAACATCGGCGAAATGTTCACTCAGTAAACGCCTCAGTTTGAGAGTGCACCTCATTAACTCTGAAATCACTCCGCTCTCTTCCCATACGTCTCGCCTCTGCAGGACTTAAAACTATAAACTAAACAATTTTTTTTATTTTACCACGTAAGGCCCACTGAGCTATATAGCTTGTTTTCAAAGGGACCTGGCCATAATTGATAGCACAACCAAGTAGTTTCTCATGTGGAAATTTAATGCAGCCAAATACTCTAAAACGCATGTTTCTAAACGTGGTGGTAAAAATCCACGCGACCACGGGGAGAACATGCAAACTCCAAATATACAGGCGTCAGGGTCGGGATCGAACCCCCACATGTATAACAGGTGAGGTAGTTAACATCTCACCACCGCGACTTCATAGTTCGATCTGCATTACATTTCCAACGTTTACAAATTGTGTTCTGTAGCTGCCACTGAGAAACTTAGCCATGCTTTTACTGTCCATATCCCTCGTCTCCAAAACTCCAGGTGATCCAAAATTATTCTGCCTGACTTTTTCCCCACAATCGTAAAAAAGACTACATAACGGCAATACTCCAATTCCTCATCAACAATCGATATCAAGATTAAGTTCAGCATCTTTGAGATCATCCCATTGCCTATCTCAGCCCTCTTCTATCACTCTACTTATTGCTATGGACTCTCCAGTTGCTGTTAAAGGCCAACTCGACCTTCATTCACTGGTAGGTCACTAGATCCCATCTGCTAGCTCCATGGTTTAGATCTAACTTTGCCAAGCCATCCGTGCTGTTGATTCCCATCTCACATTAATCTCTGAGTTTAAGACCTTGCATATTTTCCTCTGCTTATGACTGACTGCCTCTTTCTTTCTTTAAAATAAGCATGCAAGTTGTTTATTATATTGCCGTGAGATGAAGATGTGTCTAGATGCTATATAAATACAATTTGGCTTGTTATGCATTTTAGATTAGTGAGACATGATACAACACTGTAACATTGTATCAAGGTCTCAATATATAAACCACCTACAAAAGGAACTAACCATTGTGGTTATTATTGTGCTATTCAAGGTCAAGAAGTCACCACAGACAAATCCATTGATTCCAAAATACCCTGCCATTGCTGCCTTTCTTCCTGCCATAACGGTGTGGTGGTTTTTGGCCAGCAATACAGCGAGCAGTGGTTACTCTTCTCCCATTGTTTGTGGGTTCCGTTTGACATACTGGAGGCTCATCTACTATATTAATACAACAACCAAAAGGGAACGCGCAACTCCAGACAAGAGTCCCTTTACCCCCGGATTTCAAATGCCACCATTCACCCATGACACGTACAGAGGGTGGGATTTAGCAAGACAGAGAATAAATGTTGAGAAGAAACACAACAAAGTTGAATACTTTCAGAAAAACTCGTTATGTGCTGTTGTGGAGCGTTATTAATAATAATAAAAAAAAACATTTATATCGATCTCCATTCGAAAATTGTATTTATATGTAGAGACTTGGCCTGCTGATGAGACCCAGAAGGTCAAAACGGGTCCAGAGCTTGCTTGCTTAAAACAAATGTTTCTGTATAATACTGGTCTGGAAAGCAAAGAGGATGATAGGCGCGACAATGCAATTGCATTTGAAAAATACAATGAAGATTGTCATGAAGCTACTTCAGTCGGGCTAAACACAGTTTTGGTTTTGCCACGAGTCCAGGGTGTTTTTTTTTGCAGACAACTAAATTACTTTGGAAATAATTTCATCAGGAAGGAGAGTTGCAACGGTAGACTGCATGCCGTGCTATGAACCCAGCGACCTGAGTTCTACTCCAGACCATGACTAACACCAGCAGAGAGTCATATCTGAACAAGTCCTGCGTTCTCCACTCCTTCCCTTCACCAACCTACGATGGCCAGCATGGTGAAGTATAATAAATAATTAACCCGTAAAAACAAAGTTTTTCACTATAATTCCTTTATATGCGTGGCGGCTAGAGTCCTCTCGTCCTCTGGCTTGAGATGGCTGCCACCTATGGGTCAGATGATTGCCTGCCACCATTAAGCAATTGGTAATTAAATATAAAAAAATTTTACGTAAAAAGTGTAACATTTTGGAAAAATGTTTTCACGAAAAGAAATTGTCACGCACAACGAGTCTGTGTGCAAAATGTCAGCTCGATTGGATCACGGGAAGTGGGTTAAAAAACGACCGAAAGATTTGCACGGTCGTAAGCGCGCAAGCAAGCAAGTGAACTTAATATAAAGGATTTTAAAATGCTCCTATGGCAAATGTTTTTTTTAGGAAGGCATTCATACAGTAGTGGTTGGTCAAAATGCTCTGAAGTTATTACTCATTCAATTTGGTTAAATAACAATATCACGTTTATATTTTGATACATTAATTAACCATAATTCATATTATGAACTGCTTCAAAAATTCCAAATTGCAGCAGAAAAAATAAAAAAACTGAATATATATACACAGCCATTGAGTAATGAAAGGAAAGTACAGTTAAGGAGTCTGTGAAAAAAACACTACCCTGTTCTGTTGCTGTATTTTATTGCATCAATCAGGGTGCATTGCTAACAGGGGAACATATATACGTTGTAAGAGGGGAGCTGATGTGACCATAGGAAAAAAAGCCTCCCAAATGTACCTGCACACAGCGTTCTTTATGGGATGACAGCAGTTTGAAAGATCGCGCTTTGATTTCTGTGTTGCGTCCACACATGAAAATGTGCCCCTAGGCTCTGAAGCCTCCTGGGATTTAATTAGATATTCTTCAAACAAATGCAGATGAAAGTGCCGCTATATGTCTACATTTAACACATGGCATCCTGTGGGATGATGAAGACAATACGTACCAGCGGCTCCTTGTTCTCTTCATTTTAACCCGGTACTTCAGTGTGATGGAGGAAACGTAAAGGTAATGAGAATGCGTCGTATGATCACCTAATGCAAGCCACCCGAGGCTCTGTCCTACTCACGATTCGTATGCCGTTTCTGTGAAGACAGTCACTGCACATGTCAGCCTATCAGGAAATTTAAACAAGAAAAACAAAACCGTGTGTACTTTTCCTTTTAGTTTCAATCTTTTAAGTGTTAATGCTTGGAAGTGTTGTTAAAAAGGTTGCACCGGTTCTGCTATGCACGACCTTTCAGCCCCATGGAATTAATTTTTAGGACTGAATTTACCTAATATTCCTCTGAGCCTTAACTGAACCTGCCCACTGCTATCCAGAAACTAACTGTGCCGAACAAAATATATGCATTGTTTCCACTGCGACAGAATAGCAATCATCCGTCTTGAATTGTGACAAATGTGCATGCTAATGTAAACCTTTGGTATTACCACTGAAGCTTGTGCAAAGTTGATAAGACCTTGCCAACAGTGGACAGCTCATGTGATTGATGCAGATGCTGTGTGTAAAGCAGAAGTTTTCGCTACTCTACTCTCATCATTACTCAGTGAGGCGTGGTGGCACGTACCTCTAATCTAGTGGTGTGGAAGCGGGGTGGGGTGGCGGTTGGTGGATCATGCAGGGAGTTGAATTGTAACCTCATAAGTGGGGGTTGGGGTATTCCTGCACAAAATATAAAAACATAAATGTTTCAGTTGATAAAATTTTGGCATGACCAGAAATATAACTGAAGTCAGTGGCATCATAATGCAGTAATTATTATTGCTTACCTTATGGGGGAAAAAATGGCTATACATCTCAAAATAAGACCTTCCAGAAAGAGTGCATACAATAACATAGCCAGGTTTTTTTTCTGGATAACTGAAGGCTATAGTTATTTTCAATTGCTATAGGTAGTAGGTACAAATATTATCTGGGGTGGAGGGGAAGACTGCATTTGTTTTCCAGAACATTTAACATTAAACATTTAAATCTTTTTATTATTCACGTCAGAAAATGAGTGATTGAGTCAGCCTACCACGTTTCTCTGCTATGAGTGCCCTTGTGTTCTCTTGCCAAGTACTGGTTTCGTAGTTTTACTGCGTAAGCTGTTTTTGAATGCTAGCTGGTAAATAGGTATGAGGGGGCAGTATCCTGTTAACCCTAGCCTCCTATAAGGTCCCCATCATTCCATTATGTTGTGGAAAGTCAACAGTGGTTTTCATGCAGATATCGCCAGTGTTAAGGTTCTGCACAGATCACATTGATCCAAGATCAAATGTGTGTTCTCATGACGATGGTAATGCTCATCTACGTTTGTATAGGTTTTTTGTGGTTGTGTTGTGCATTGTTTGTGGGTTGTACCATGGTTTCTGGGTTGTTCAGGACGATGTCCGACATTCCGATCTGAGTGCGGGAGCAAACGTCGGAGATCGTGACGAATCATGCGGCGAAACACGGGATAACCTCAACCAATGGTGGAAAGTCCACGTTGTGGTATTTATCATTGACTCAAGGTGTGTGTGGTGGGGGACTAGGTTCAAAATCAAGGATTTTAACTCACAACCCTCCAGTGGTCAGATAGGCCAACCTGTCACAGCATATGCCTAGAATAATATACTCTTTAACCTATCACTACGAAGATCCCCTTTGAAAAACAGATAATGAACGTCAATTGACTCTGGAAAGCTAAATAAAATCAAGAATGTTGAGTTCATTTGAATGTACTGTATATTCACAACCAAATTTACTGTGCGTTTCAAACCAACATTAACAACATTAACTGATCCACAAAGCTGTCAGTTTTGTCTCGTGCATCCATCTAGTTTTCAATATGCACCGTGACCTTCTGTGTCTGATGCATGCAGACTTTTATACCAATTATAAAGGTTTATGTCCAAACAGAGAAATAGGGCCCCATATCATTGCCACAATCCATTAATCACACAGCTTTTAATTGCCTGTTAGATGTCATGCATCAATTCAGATGCCATTTAAAATAATACTTTTGACACTGTGTCTAATGGACACTTTGCCAAATCTCCACAAAGGTGCTCATATTTTCTGCAATATAAATTGCTCAAGATACATGGTAGCCATGAATGTAGGGTTGCAGCATGTCACTTCAGTGATGAATGGTACAGCTATTGACACACACACAGCCGTATAGACCCATAGGGATAAGTGTTTTAGCGAGCACCTACTAAAAGCAATAACCACACCTGGTCGCTTTTGTCTCTAAAGTGTCGATGTTCACATACCCCACCAGGAGGAGGTCCACCACAGGTGGTTAACGCAGATCTCTTGTGAAAGAGAATGTGTCGGAGTGGACTCTTGCATCGTTATCAAAGGTAGTTCAACTCTCTGTCTGGACGTTGCTTGCTATTGGCAAACCGAGTTCGTCAGGATTTGTAGTGCAGTGTGCTTCAATACTCTATCACCCCAAACAAATATAAAGATTCCCTGTATAGGCTTAGCTGACTGTTGGGGAAAGTGCTGTTAGCAATCACCTATGAAGGCTGCTACGACAAATGGCGAAGTGGGTGGCCTGCACCATGCCTGGCCGCCTTTGTTTCACCGGTGTTCATGTTGACACACCACACTAGGTATCCATATATGGCTGAGTCGACCGAGGGGAGGTCCAGGAGCAGTAACTTTAACGAAAGACCCAAAGAGTATGAATTTCTGCAGTCACGAAAGCTTTAAGTCAAGATTGTCACGGATATCAGTTGGGGGAAATCTAACTTTGGTTACCAGGTTCGTAGCGCATTTCACTAAACACTGCACCACTGCTCTGCCACCCTGCACACACATACACATAAGGACAATACTGCACAATAGGGTACTATACATTCATTATCTAAGTAATACATCTTGTATAGCTGTATACTATATATTCTGTTCATCTATATTATGTTCAAAGTACTTGCTTCATAATATAAAGTCATTTTTATCCTGTCTCAAAACAACAATATACGAATGTGTAAGATTTTTTAAAAAAATTAAATCGTGCCTTTTATAATAAATGAATATTTTGGCTTCTGCAATATTTTTTATCATCAGATTAGATTACAATGTTGTAGTACCGTTTACACACATTCACTCTGACATTCGATTACATTTTATAAAACATTACTCGTGAAAAGAACATAAAATAGCATACAAAAACCTGAAGATGTTTTTTTATTCATTCCAAATACGGTGGGACAAGGTTATTTTACTTTCTTCCCCTTTCACCACTGATTAGAGTCGAAAATAAATAAATAAATATTCACACAAGCAAATCTGTATTATCAAAACATCAAACTGAGAGGCTCTAGCAAAAAATCCTTAATAGCTGGACCACTCGGGCCAGCAAAGCCTCATCGTCCACGCATGAATAAATGCATTCTTTTGAGCCTACAACATCTGTCTTCTTTATTCCCATCAAACTTTCCAGCCGAACAAAATCGGCACCTGTGACCAGCCAGACTGCTCCGGCACCGTAAGGTTATCCAAGCGTTCGCAGCCCCCAGAGGCAAAGGCAGAAGCAACATGCATCTCGAGGGTTTGTTTTGCACTCCCAAAAAGCGATTTGTGCACATTGTGAGCATGCTAAGCACGATGAAGCTTGCATAGACGAATGCACATCAAATTAGCACAATATATTGCTAAATGGATTATTACCGCACGCAAGTGCAGCGGTGTGTGTAAGCGACAGTGCGCATATGTAAGACTGGGGAGCAGCAAGCTGCACAGTGGACAGAGCAATGCATTATGAACGCAGGAACCTGGGATTGATTCATGGTCATAGATAATATGAGTGATGTGTTGAATCATGACCTTGGGTGGTATGTGAACATCTGTAGCGAAGTAGCAAAGTTGGGCTGTCAGGGCACTGTTTACAACACCCATTATGTGCCGTGCCAGCCTTAATAGGTGCTTGCTAACACCACTTGCCACTTATTTTTATTCGGCTGAATAGAAATTACATTATACAGTATTACTTATATGTAACATGTAAAAACAAAATACTTTTTCAACAATTAACCTATTATTGTTAAACGAACAACAGTGTCTATGCTACGTAATTATATAGTTCATTTTAAATAGAAAATGGTGAGAAATTTAAATCTAATTTCATACAATTCTAAATTTGAAGCTTTCGTGACTGCAAGGATTCATATTCTTGGTTTTTTTTCGGTAAAGTTTTTACCTACGTGACTTTACCGAAAAAAACAAGAAAATTTCATACAATTGTTGAAGTAGTTTTTTTAACTCAAAATTTACAATTAAACGCTCCAGTAATTACCTTTTCATTCAGAAAAAAATACATTGGCTTGTGAGTGTGCATTTGTTCTTTGAAAAGGAACATCTATCACGACACAAATTATCGGGGGCAAACATAAAGTGATACTGTGGATAGGCGTATCTTGCACTTTGTGAAAGTGCCTTACGCTAATGTGCCCTACTCAAAAAAAGCGTTTTGGAAAATCTCGAGTGAGAAATTTGGCCTCGGGTACAGGCGAACTCATTGTCTTGTTTTAAAATGTTGCCTTGGTAGCTGCTCAACGGAAGGACTGGTGGTGGCACGTGTTCAGCTTTTGCAACAGCTGTGCCGACAAAGTTTTGTTCCAGGTTCTGCAGCTGTGGAGAGAGCGCACTGAGCACCAGTGGCCTGCGTAGAGGTCAGGCGAGTGGCTGTAGGAATATAAAGTATAGGCGTTTGGGAATATGTGATTAGGTCACCGCATTGCCCTGTAGAATAAAGACGACGTTGTTGTTTACACATTTGCAGAGAGCAGGAGCAGGGTGGGGGGGTATGCGAGAGTGGGTGGGATGCTGGTGAGGCTATGCTGTACGTGTGGTCGTAGGGCAGGAGTATTGGCCCGATCGATGATGCCGTCTCGATTCTGTCTGTTTGCGAAAGAGCCTCCTTGGTTGTGCCTTCTGAAAATCCTCATCACCACACAACCTGCACAGGCAGATGACCTGCGGTTGCGTTTTTTTGTTTCTTCTAAGTGGCACGTTATTAAATGGCGGCGATCGGTGCTGCAATGGTTAGCACACTATGCTATATGCCCTAGCAACGTGCATTTGATTCCCATCCACGGCTAGCATCAGTCGCCAGTTGTTATATGATCCTTATGGCGGTACCCCGGGGTACCAAATAATACAAACTGGCCGAGGCAATTAAATATTAAATTTCTGGGACACTATTTTTTCCAGGAGTGTACTTAACTCCGCAACTGGGGTACCAATCAATCCGAAATCAGTGCAACTCCGCGATGTCGAAACGCCAAACATTAGCATAAAAAATTCGTTATCGAAAAATTATACAGTACTTTGAATAGTGCATCGTGTAACAGCTCGTCGAGATGCGTCGATTGCCGCATCACCGACCATCAACAGACTAAAAATGACTACATCACGGATATTATGCGAGAGCCGGGGCACTATGGTAACCCCCGGGGTACCGCCATAAGGTTCATATGTAAATCAGTACCGCAACCCTGCCCACCCCTCCCCCTCTTTACCAATCCGTACTGACCACCTGGAGTATGGTCAACCAATCACAAGGTGTGGCCTTTCTTCAGCTAAAGTTGGATAAAGATGTGAAGTTACATTGTGTGTCTTAAGCTGAAAATGACAAAATAAAATCGCACACACAACCCAATATCTCTGACAACATCTCGTGGAACTCGGGATGGTGGGGGACTGGCATACTGAATGGCACCTCGGAATGCATGCTGTCTATCAGCTGTGACCTCATCATGTACTGTAGCGTCCAAATATGACCAACATCTGTTTAAATTTGGATCCATTCCACGATTCCTTAAACCTGATTGCTCTGCAGAAAAAAATAGGATCCCGATCGAATTAACATAATTATACTTTAATCATTGCTTAATTACGAATTACACAATAGTGTCATTCAACTTAAGCAACATTAAAACAAGCGTGTTGGCTACTTTGTTGCAATATTAAGAAGTAAAATCGGAAGAATCTGGGCCAACAGAAATGAGAATTGAAATTAGTTTTCTTTGGCATTGAGGCTCAGAATGAACAACTATCCAGGCCTTAATGTAAGACGTGATCTCCGTGAACTTCCAGCAGAGGTACTGCCTTCAGACAAACGTACACATGCATGTGTAGTGTTATACCCGAGTATGTGCATGCCTCAATTCCTCAATGCCATGGATATGCTGCCGGTAATACATATACGATATGTATAGATTGATGATGCGTGTATGTCATGAAACTTCCCTTGCCAGTATCAAAATATAAGAATAGGTTTTACCCTATGTTAAGATGTTTAAACACCAAACTGAAACCTTTTGCAAGGAAGCATGTCTGCATTAACCACACTTACTTGTGGTGAACATACTACCAGAGCATGTTTTTTTGTTAGCATGTTCACCAAAAGTATATGTGGTTAATGTAGACATGATTTCTTGCAATAAGTTTCAGTTTGGCGTTTGAACATCTTAACACCTGTTTTGTTGCCGGAAGGGGTAAAACATATTCTTATGTGTGTATGTGTCTACACCATTTATACATGAACCTTATGTCGGGACCCTGGGGTAACATAGTCCCCCGGCTCTCGGGGTAAGCTGCTCCCACCAGTGCCAAGAACGCGCTGCGGTAGGAGAGAGGCGTCTCGGCCTCCCCTTGCCCATGCTGAAGAAACTTCTGCATGTGTCAGATGGCGGCTCATAGACGTCCGCCATCTCAGCATAAGCACCTTGAAGTGTAGACTTCTTTGCAGCGGGAATAGCCCTGAAAACAGCAAGAGCTTCGTCGTCCAAAACTGTCGGCAGAGCCATCAGCGCCTCATTTTTTGTCTAATGTACTGATCGGAAGGCCGCCTGAAACTGCCAAGTGAAGGCGCTCCAATCGCCTCCTGCCGCGACTAATTCTTTAAGCGGAGGTAATCTGCGAGAATGTTCAGTTCCTCTTTCCTCACTCCTAGCGGCGCATACCACATCTTGCGTGTCACGCTTGTTTCATAAAATGCGACTCCGTCCGCGCCTCCCCCGTGCAGCCCGTAATGGCGGCCTCCGGCTTCGTGTCTTCCCCGCCACGTGTAATGGTTGCTGTCGCGCTTGCGGACATTCCCGCCAGAATGTAAACCCCCGGCTCCTGGTCAATCCTTCCCGGCGATGTCAGTGCAGTGCGCCCCGCCATCGTAGTCTCCATGACGAGCGCCACCAACTGCGTGACAACCATCTGCAACAGGTCCAGCTGTACGGACACCATCCGCCAGCCGTCTTTGGGCTGCTGGTGCGGAGTGGCTGCTCCCGGTTCCACCATCTCTGGCGCAGGCAACTCACTGTCCGCGGCTTCAATAACCTGGTTCACAGTTCCGGGGGCTGGTAGGAGGTCTTGGGTCGCATTTTTATCATTGTTGGAAGATGCTGCAGGTAGGTTTCATTTTTCTGATGCTTAGACATACTTCCTTCTTCGCTGTCTAGCACTAAATTATGTTTTCAACCACTTCTGACTCCAATGTAATGAGCGACTTCCGCGACACGTCGTGTAGAGGGTACTTCTTCTTTATTACTTACACTGCGCACAACACAGGCCAACATTTATCCTCTCCCATACTGAGTACAACACTAGGTATTAACGTCTCTTCTGGCTACACACAGCCGATCACTCGCCGTGCTCCCATCGCCCTCACTCGGCTACGCCGCTGGCTGGTGACGTGATGATGATGGCGATGGAAACTATGCAGGAGATCTTCCACGTGGCCGGACAATGGAGAGAGATGTCAGCAAGTAGCGACGCAGCCAGGACCCAAGACCCCACACACGAGCCCTGGGTCTGCTCCATATTATATCCCCACAGGCGTGGCTAAGTCCTGCCTCCGGCCACGCCCTCTCGTGGAACCTTCGAGCAGGTTCCCAGGTTATCTAGGTTAGACCCACCTTATATCTTTGCCCCAGATACACCTCCTTCGCTGATTAGTTGTTACTTTACCATGCCCATACCCGTGATTCCCCTTCCAGGCCAGCAGGTGTCACCCTGTCATTACATTATAACCAAAAAAGGAAAGGTTATTTTTACTGCAGACAAAATATAATAACATTCACCTTCTGTACTCCAAAAGACAGCAGCGGACACCTTTATTGCTACATTAAACACCTTCCTATGCTGGGCTGTTGTGAACGCATAGTATCTATGCGAAGATACAATGTTCATGTTTTTTCAGACCTATAAATTATCATCATATACTGCCAATGTCTATCCATTGCTGTGTGAAGGCCTTCCTTATGCCAATGCCATCCCTCATAATCTTATGATAATGTCACAATCCGTGTCACTCCTTCACTTGAACGGATCTCATCGCTCCATCTCCATGGTGTTCACCCTCTCTGAGGCATTCACTCTTTTGGTTGCCATTCCATCACCAGTCTCGACCATCGCCCAACGACCCTTTTAGCCATGATGTGTTCTGACCAGGCTCACTCACTGTAACAGGCACTGTGTCTCTGATATTGCGATTTGTTCCCTGACAACGTTTTGCTTTTATCCCGTCTCATATTGTGGATCACTTTGTGGTTGTTGTTGTTGTTATATCACGTGTGTCAGTGTAAATGTGTATGATCTATAAGTCAGAGCTGGTAATATGCATAGACTGATAACTTTTGTTCCCAAGCACAATTGTATATTGTAGTTGAACATTACATTTATCTTGCCACAAGTGCACCTTGCTGCTGCACGTATTAACCTCCTTACTTCATAATCTATATCCCAATCTGCCTTCAATAACTGCCCTGGCTGTACCCAATATGTATTTCCCAAATAGATCCCCCCAACAATTATTTAATTGTTTGTAGTAAAACATACAATATTTTAGTAAATGACGGATTGTTATTTTTATAACAAAAAAAATATTGTAACCAATAATCTAATTAAACATGATCCAAATCAATCAATAATGGTCTATGCTAGGTCAGTGCAGTTTTCATATCCAATTGCAATATTATTAGAAAATAATACTGGGATCCACGTCCTATCACTGCCAATGGTATACCTCGAATGACAGCCACCACTTGAACATCTATTGAAACATGCAACAACCTCAGAGAGATTTTGCAGGCATTGTCATAAATTTGGCACAACTGCTCACTTTAGCCATAGACCTGTATTTGAAGAATAAGTTTAATTAATCTACACAAGCCAAATGACATTTTCACAAGGCTAATCATAGAGATTTGTGAACATTGTGATAAAATGAATAAGTTTGGTTCCTTTCAGTTAAGGGATAGCTGATAAAAGTGTTTCGTTTAGCCGAATACATCGGTCAACCTGGTCTAAGCTTCACATTGTCAAGACAATAATAATCCAGCACTGATAGAAAGAAAATGAAAGTTTCAGCTGGTAGTATGACCATGGGTATTGTTTTTTTTCTTTGATGTTAAGCCGACATCATGTTCCCAAAAAAACAAGAACAAGATTGTTGTGACAGTGCAAACATTACATAAAGAGACAGCATTGCAGCATGAAGGTTGGTGAAACTGATTTCAGAATAAAAACTAAGCAGCCCTAATATTTTCTTTAAAGGCAGCACAAACCCACAACATCAATAGCTCTCGTAGATACACTCCTGGGCTGTGTGGCATTAGCTCCCCAAAACGCGTTGGAAGCAACATGGACAAGAATAGAATATACTTCAATGTGGCTTTCAGACACACGGCCGCAGCAATTAAGTTGCATCACTGCAGTGTCATCGTTTAAAGTGCTGCATTTGGGATCCTTATTTATGTAATGCGAGCAAGGATTGAGGGGGGGCGGAGTCTGGGTCACGTGGGGAGTGGGCGGAGTTAGGGTCACGTGGGGGAGAGAATTTAGGGAGAGAACCGGAAGGGGAAGGGGGAGTTGAGACGGAGTGAAACACGAGGAGGCCACGCTGGGCAAGACGGAGAGAGTGGCGCGGTCGCCACGCGGTCGGAGACGTCGACACCGACAGCCATCGGTGTCAGACGAAGAGAGCTAACGGGGCTGTGAGAGGATAGCTGTGTAAGGGGTAGCAGTGACGCTAGATAGTGGGGCAGCGGTGTGGCTGCAAGGATTGCCTGACGGAGCAGTAGGGAGACTGCATATTGGAGCAGCAGGGAGACTGCACAACGGAGCAGCCTGAGCGAGACGCCGTGGTATCGAGATTCTACGAACCCAATAAAGGACAACGGAGATCGACATCTGAGAGAGAGTCCTTTATTACATTTATACCGGAGAGCTTGCAATAATGGAACTAATTGATAGGGGAAAATATTATATTTGTTGCAATAATTATTTGGGTAAATCTCGATTTAAAGCTTTCGTGACTGCAGGGATTCATCTTCTTTGTTCTTTCGGTAAAGTCACGTAGAAGGGAAATAATAAAATAATACAAGCAGCCGTCCTCAGGTGAAGAAACAGAGCTGTCGGAAAGACAATGTCCCAATGAACACCACCAAGCTTGGCAACATTATATTTAATCTGGGTCGGAGGAGGAGAGCGCCTTGACAAATTAGTTTACATATCAACAGCGGAATTTTAAATATTGATGGAAAATGCCGATATGGGATTAGTCACTCCTTGTAGAATGTGTAGGTGGTGGGGGGGTCTCAAAGTCATATTATGCTAGTGTATTATGTAGGATTAGCAGTGATGAAGGGAGGAAGTAGGATTAGTAGTAATAAAGGGAGGAAATTTTTAATTGTAAGGAGCTGCAGCAGCCAAACCACCGCGTATCAAGCTCGTGCATTATGTGGGCAACAAAAAAGGAGGAGTTTCTAAAGAACTGCAAATGCCCGACTACCATATCATACACCTACGTGAAAAAACTAAATATAAACTACATCAATATAATCAATGTGCTCAATATATTCTCCAATAAGCTGAGCTATTAACATTAAGTAACTGGGTATAAACTACATTATATAATGACTACCATATAGTGAACCGATAAAAAACCCTTGTCGAGCGCACGCGTAAATGCGAGAAGCTCTCTGGTGAGCGCATGCAGCTTCGAGGGCGGGGACGGGAGTGCGCCGTGGCGAGCCTACTCTCAGACGAGGAAGAGGAGGAGGAGTTCGCCATCCCAACAAAGGGACGGGCAAGCGAAACCCCGAGGCCCCGGGATACAGCACCGGGATGGGTAGCCGGGATACAGGCCAGCATCGGTGGGATGGAGGACAAAATGGGCCGGAATATGACCAAACTACAGTCTACCGTTGAGTCTGACATGGGTGAGCTAAGCTCCACAGTAGGGGGGCTGGCCAGGAGGGTGTCTCAATTAGAGTCCGATTTGGGGCAACTGCATACTGGGAGAGGGAGCGGGCAGGGGGCCCACTACGGAGCCGCCACCCCTCCCAGGACGTGTTATGTGTGCGATCGTCGAGGGCATCTCATGAGGGACTGTCCTCAGGTCGCCCGAATTAGACAAGAGCCATGGTCAAACACTAAGGCCCCCCTAGAGAGGAGACCACCTAGGAGTGCAATCGACATGGTCCCGATACATAATCGACAATGGGAATAATGGAGAGCGAGTGATCTCCACACAGGTTCCAGAAACAACGCCCGCGGAAACGGTGACTCCTGGCGACTGGCTACGGGAGCTGGTGGCGGGGATCACGGGGGCCACATCGCTGGTGGAAGGGAAGGTAAACGGAATGCGTACCCGAATCCTGCTGGACACGGGGGCGGTGGCCTCGGTCGTGAGCGCGGCGCACTGCAGCATGATCGGGGTCGATGTGAGCCGCCTGCAGGCCCCGGACCGCGCGCTGCACACGGCGAGCGGAGCCGGAATGGGGCTACTGGGGAGAGCCACCCTAGAGGTCCGCATAGGCAGCCAGGTGTGCACCCAGGAGTTCTACGTGTCGAGTGTTATGTCACGAGTGTATTGCAGGTACAGACCTCCTGGAAAAGCTGGGACTCAATGTGCAACCCCGCCAGCGATGCGCCACCATGGAGAGCAGCGGCGAGCAAATTCCGTTCCTGGGACGAGAGCCGATGCGCCCCCGCTTCGCACCTGTGGCCGCTATCTTGGCGACGGCAGTCACCATCGGGCCGCTCACCGAGATGCTGGTGCCGGTGGCAACACCCCCCACCGACCCCGCGCTCTGACCATCGCGTGAGGTAATGCTAACTCTCACCCGGAGTTGGCAAAACGATATGGGGTCGTGGGATCCGCCACGTTGGTAAACGCAGATGGGGGCCGATTGTTTATGCGGATGTTTAACCCTTACAGCACCCCGGCAATACTGCGACAGCACACCCCGATAGTCACCGTACACCCCCTGCACACTCGCCACTCTGACGACTCGGTGTTCGCACTCTGGACTGAGGACCCCGGTCATCCCAAGGGTGACCAGGACCTGGCCTGGCGAGTTGGCCCGACTCCCCGAACCGAGATCGTTCCCCTGCTCGACGTGTTACACGTACCTTGGGCAGATTTACCAAAGGGGGAGGCCGATCAGCTACACGGGTTACTGCGGGAGTACGCCGACGTGTTCAGCGAACACGACTCGGACGTGGATCGGACAGATCTCGTTAAGCACCAAATCGACACCGGTGCAGCCCGACCCATCGAACTCCCCGCATACCGAGTGCGCGCACCCGAACGGGCCCAGATCAAGGAGGCAGTTGGGGACATGTTTTGCGATAACATAATTCAGCCCTCGGCGAGCCCCTGGTCGGCCCCAGTGGTACTAGTAACGAAAAAGGATGGGTCAACCCGGTTCTGCGTTGATTACTGTAAATTGAATGCCATCACCCTAGGCGACGCCTTCCCCATACCCCGAATCGACGACACTTTTGACAGCCTCGCCGGAGCGCGATATTTTTCCACCCTCAATCTCGCATCCGGGTACTGGCAGGTGGAGATGGCGGAGGAGGATCGGCCGAAAACCGCATTCACCACCCCGATGGGGCTATTCGAGTTGAGTACTCCCGTTCGGACTCACCAACGCGCCTGCGACGTTCCAGCGGCTGATGGAGTTAGTGATGCGGGGCTTGCAATGGGAACAGTGCCAGATTTACCTGGATGATGTGATAGTGTTCAGTAGATCTCTATCTGAGCATTGGTCCAGGTTACGGGAGGTGTTCCAGCGACTGCGAGCGGCTCATCTCAAGCTCAAGCCGCGTAAGTGTTACATCGCACAGCGCGAGGTAGGGTACCTCGGACATCGCGTCAGCGAGGCAGGGGTGCACACTGACCCGGAGAAGGTACGCGCCATAATGGACTGGCAACGGCCAAGGAATCCGACGGAGATCAGATAATTTTTGGGGCTCGCCACCTATTATCATCGATTTGTAAAGGGATTCAGCGAGATTGCACGTCCCCTCACCCAACTCACGTCCCCTAAGAAACCCTATCAGTGGACGGGGGCCTGCCAGACGGCCTTCACCACTCTCAAAGACCACCTCACCCACGCCCCCACCCTCGCTTTCTCCGATTTTACCACCAATTTTATTTTGGACACCGACGCCTGCAGCAGCGGGCTGGGCGCGGTGTTGTCACAGGTGCAGGATGGGACGGAACGAGTCATCGCGTACGCCAGCCGGACCTTGAGTGGGGCCGAGCTGAACTATTGCGTGACCCGCCAAGAATTGTACGCAGTGATTTTCGCATGTAAGCAATTCCGGCCGTATTTGTACGGCAGGAAATGTCGTGTACGCACTGACCATTATGCTCTACAGATCCTTCTTACATTCAAGGAGCCGCGGGGGCAGATGGCCCGGTGGGCTGGCGCAGTTGCAGGAGTACAACCTGCAAATCGAGTATCGGGCTGGCCGGACACATGCAAACGCGGACACCTTATCGAGGCGGCCCGCGGTGTACGCCGAGACAAGGGCGGGGGAGGCCTGCCCGTGTTTCACGGGGGGACGCTGCCGGCAGGCAATGGACCCCTGAGAGGCCGCGACCACTGACCCTCCCCCCAGCGAGAGAGAGTGTGGTGTGCGCCACAGAGACCCTCACAGGTGGCACCGAGGATCCCTTCGACCGCCCGGCAAGCGCGGGACCCACGGCTCAGGACCCGGCGGACCACCCCACCCCGATCGGATGGATCCAGGAGGACGTCGGCTGTGCCTTCCCGGGCCTGAACGACGAGCAGCTGAGACAGACCCAGCAGCGGGATCCGGATCTGGTAGCGGTGGAGGCGGCACTGCGGGAAGAGAAGAGCGCCCTACCAGGACCCTGGAGTGGTTTGTATGCCCGGTTGTGTGTGCAGAACGGGGTGGTCCGGGAGTTATCCGAGGCCGGCCAGCCGGGGAGCATCTGCGTTCCTGCCCAGGTGCGACCCCAGCTGCTACGGCTGGTGCATGACCACCCGCTCGGGGGCCATGACGGGGAACGACGCACTCGGGAGACCCTGCGTCGCCAGTATCTCTGGCCCAAATTGGTACAAGACGTGGCCGCCTGGGTACAGGGCTGCCGCGCTTGTCAGCAGTGCGGGCCGAAACCGGCACGATATCAGGTACCCCTAAGACCGTTCTGCGTCAGCCGCACAAACCAACTGGTCGGGATCGACCTACAGGGGCCATTTACGCGATCCCATCGAGGCAACCGATATATCCTAGTAGCAGTGGAGTATTTCACCCGCTACCCCGTGGCAGTGGCCATCCGTGACAAAACGGCCCTGGTTGTGGCCCGGGCATTCGTAGAGCATTACGTACTTAAGCATGGGATCCCGGAACGAGTCCTCACCGACCAGGGTAGCGAGTTCGAGGCCGAGCTGTTCCAGGCGCTGTGCCGAGAGTTCGGAATCCAGAAGGACCGAACCACAGCGTACCACCCCCAAGCGAACGGTATGGTGGAGCGCATAAATCAGACCTTAGCAGGGAAGCTCAAACTTATGGCGGCCGCAAATCAACGGGATTGGGACGAACACCTCCCCTATGCCCTGTTCGCCTATGCCACCACTGTACACACATCGACGGGACAAACCCCATTCCTAATGATGTTTGGCCGTGAGGAAGGGAGCCGCCCCGTCAAGCACCTGATGGAGACCCTACGAGGGGCCCGGGTCGGGCCTACCCGCAGGGGGAGGCCGCGCATCGACGACAGGAGCAGGGCACCCGACCCCGCGTGGAGCCCCCCCTCTTCTCGACAGGCGAAAAGGTGTGGCTACACACCCCTCGTGTCGGGACCGGCCAGGTGGGGAAGCTGACGACCTATTGGCGGGGACCCTGGACTATGGTGCGGCAGATCTCCCCCTGGACGGTATTAATCCAGGGTGGTGAGAGGGGCCGCGAAATGGTGGTCAACGTCCGCTGCCTAAAACCATGGAGGGCAGCCCCGGCAGAGGAGAACCCTGCCGCCCGAGTCCCGCGAACCCACGGGGCCCCCACACCACCCGGGCTCGAGGGCCTCACGCGCTACATGGGCCCCGCCGGACCCCCAGCCCAGAGGCGTCCCGGCCCCGCCAGGGGACGGCGGGGACGGCGGCCCCTAAACCCTTCTGCTGCTGAGTTTGTGCCCCAGCCCGCAGGTGCCGAGGGACAAGGAGAGCCGTTGGAATGGAGGAGGCCACCGCAGGAACCCCAGAGGATGGAGCCACCCACCCCAAGACCAGCCACGAGGTCCGGATGGACCCCCCGAACCCCGCAGCGTTTCCTCGTGGGCGCGGCCCAAGCAAGGTGCTCCAGTCAACCCGAGATGTGGACCGGCACCTCGGGGGGCTATGTGATGCCACCACCACGAAGCCGCTCGGCGGGCGCCCCATCCCCGACTTCGCCACCACCAGAAGAATAACACCATGTGACGGAGCCGACCCCGCTTCTCCCTCACCTCACCTCACATAAACACACCCGCACGCATTTCCCCCCCCATAGAGCTCCGAGGGGAGGTCACCTGGCTGACCGGTTTTAACCCGAGAAGCCCTTATCGGGATAATCTTCATGGTTTCCGGCGGCCAGGGAATTGGATGACCTCCCCCGGTGCTACTTTGCACCGTGGCGCTGTAACCTGAGTTGAGAATACCTGGTCACGACGGGGGCCACCCAGCCCCTACGGTTGAAACGCACCCCCAACACACACACGTATCGACGCGGCAGGCAGAGGAGGAGCGAGACGGCTGATTGACATAACAAAGGCACCGTGCACCGGCGCAGTCAGGCCGACCACCCATTATTATGGGTGGCATGAGAATGGGACTAATTAGAGTGCGCGCCGCGCATAAGCGCCGGAGGGGCGAAGAGGGCTCGGGAGGCGGGGCCCTGGGACGGGGAGATAGGATAAAAAGCGAACGTAGCGAGGTAGAGAGGTCTCTCACTCCAAGAAGCCAGCGTTCGAGGCGGCTCCCAGCTCGGCCATCCGGACGTCTGTGCGACGTGTTGGGTGAGCAGCGAGGAAAACCAATGGAACACCGAGTGCTTCAAACCGTGAGTAAGGAGGTAAAAGCGTATCATAAGCAGATACATCGGGAATAGACCCAGGGGTATCAGAGTAGACCAGCCTCGTCGATTCACACTGATTTAACAACAATTCACAGGCAGCCGATAATAAATCATTAATAGCTGATCGTGGCCTCGTGTGATCTCGCTGAGAAGTGTGAACGCGTGTGGTGCTGAGTATACATTTGCTCGCCACGTTTGAGTGCTGCGCAGAGCGGCGCAAGAGAAGGTGTTGCGTTTGGAGTGTGCAGAGCTGTGTGTGCGTGTGTACGCTCACCACGTGTATGATCCGCGTTATACAGGTGCGCAATTGTAACGTGGTTATTCGACGTGGAAGTGGGTGCCACGCGGAGCTGTGTGTGGGTGTGTGCGTACGTTCACTACGTGTATGATACAGGCGCGCGATCATAACGTGAGTATTCAGTGTTGAGACGAGTACCGTGTGGGGCTGCGTAAAGAGGGAGCACGAACGCGAGCGGGGCTGTGTATACGTATACTCGTAGCGAGTGAGTCCTGCGCGAAGCTGCGTGAGGGGGAGTATGGCCTTTGATTGATGATGCTGTGCGTACGTATGCTCGCAGCGTGGGAGAGCTGTGCGAGGCTGTATGAGTAGGGGCGTCGCGTTCGAATGCTGGCGAAACCCTAGCGGGTATTAGGGCGGTGAGGTAACGCAACCGGAATAGGGGATGCAGGCGGTGGAGACCCCGGGGGCCAACGGCCCCCACAGTTGCTTTCTCCTACATTAACTTTAGCTGCCCCGCCCATGCTGCTGACACAGTTTGCCTTTAGAGTTTAACTCCCCTTTTCCTGATGACAATCACTTGTGTTGCGATTGAAACATCGTGTTTTTTGTTTTTATATATATATATATTTAGCATATTTAAATTACATAAAGAACCAACAATAAGTCTACATTTTTAACTGCCAGTACGCTCACTCAGTTTAATAACCATTGGTACAGTCTACATGAAAGACTTCCAATATGCTCACTAGATTACAAATCAGGCTTCAGTCTACATTATAGATTGCCAGTACACTCACCCAGCTTAATAACCATTGCTACAGTCTACATTATAGACTGTCCGTCAAAACACTCCGATAAAGAACAAGGCTACAGTCTACATGAGTGATTTTTTGTTGTCGATTATTTTTATTCACTTTATTTTTTATTATTATTCTTCTATCTACGTGACTTTACCGAAATAAGAAAATAATATGAATTCCTGCAGTCACGAAAGTTTTAAGTAAAAAAATAAATAATCGTATCCAATGCATATACAAAGATGAATGAACACCAACATAGCTCCACCATGCCAAACCTAAATTAATTTTCGAGACTGTTTGCTGCAATTGAATGAAAATTCTGTCAAATTTATCTGGAAAGCCAAACTCATGTTGCGCTATTATTCATTCCCATTAGCATAAACCTGGGATTTATTTGTAAAGCAGTTTTCGTTGTTGTTATTCTTCTAACTTCGACAAACTAAGCCCAGACAGCTATGACAAATCTGACATTTGAGAAGTGACACTGTTTAAAGCATTAAGAGGAGCCGGGCAGCGGTGGCTATGCACGTGGCCTGTAATCCATCACCGCGGATGCAAGGATTGGTGGATCACACAAATGCTGTGAAATTCCCTTTTCCTAAGCATAGAGATGCCATACCGTCGCTTGCCAGGAGTAGCGGTAGAGCAAATGTGGACAGCTATTATCGGTCTTATCTGTATGGGATAGAGTGTTGCCTCCTTGCATGGGTGGATTTCCTTCGGGTGCTCCAGTTTCCTCCACATGCATAAGTTTGTTACTTGGCTGAAATTTTTATATATACGCTCCTCCATGTTTGCAGATTGTGCAGCCATATGCATGTGTAGTGACATCGCAGGATGTCACTGTGTAGTGCCGGCCCTAGAGAGGCA
Organism: Lampetra planeri; assembly: GCF_965212315.1. NCBI lineage: Eukaryota > Metazoa > Chordata > Hyperoartia > Petromyzontiformes > Petromyzontidae > Lampetra > Lampetra planeri. Next base: position 6,325,390 of record NC_136120.1, read on the forward strand.
TGGCGTGCGGTGTATTGACATCAGGGATACCACTATGGTGTGGGTGCAGTACTGGCCCTAGAGGGGCTCGGTCAGCGCTGATTGATAGCACTGGATAGCACCACGCTGGGCGTGCAGTGCCATCCCTACAGGATAGGGTGTGGGAGTGCCAGCTGAAGGAATGAGGTTATTAAAGGCCATGACACTGGTTGAACCAAGAGGACACGTGACCGGTTAAGTCTACAAAGGGGCCCCAAGTGGAGGCTAGGGGTCGTCACGTGGTCAGGGTCCATATCCTGCTCGATGATTGTGGAAGGTGGTCATGGCCAAGGGCGGAGCCAGCCACGCCGCAGAGAATATAAGCCAGGTCCCCCAGAGGGGCCGGCATTGTTGTTCATCCTGAAGAAACCTTCTTCCACATTTTATGTTCTCCGAGTCTCCAACACGTGGACCTGGACCCGAGCTGTGGTCCCAGTCCAGAGTAGCTAGTTACGTTGTAATTAGTGTAATTAGCCTGGGGGTCACCACCATAGGTTGTTATTATGTTAAGAGGCAGTTACCCCGTGTGTTGGTGTTAAATAAATGTGTTGCCTCCAAGAGTATGTCTGCGACTCAGTTGAACTCACTACAACTGGTGTCGGAAGTGGCCAAACGTTATTTTGTTAGTAAAATAGCCGAGTTAGGTTATGCTTACGCGACACAGACTACATACCAGGACATCGCCGATGAGGCCGACTAAGTTATTCCTCAAACAGCCCAGGGATGGCGACCCCGAAGAAAGGGAGCGAGGCACCGTTGGTGGAACATCGCGTTGAACATCCAAGCAACAGTTCACCACCGTCGGGAACGGAGCTCCGCACAGCCCACTCCCACCTCGCAGCTTCGACCGTCGCGGAGCTCGACCTCGAAGAGCCAGCGGTGGAGGAGAGGGCACCGAAGCTGCGCGGGCTTGAGAATCCCGCTGCCGTTTCCCACCAATGGAAAACCTCCGTGGCACAGCCCGTGCAAGCAGCCGCCATTTTGCTCGCGGAGCGAAGAGCCCGCCAAATCTGAGACTGCGTCGAGTTCGCCTGTTGACATTCCATCTCTCAGGCGACGACTACCCTTTGTTCAAGGATTTCCAGCCACCAGTGGTGACTGGGTGGCCTTCAAGCACCGGTTTTAGATGAACAGTGACTTGGCGGGGTGGACGGAGGTGGAGGCGCTGAGAGCGCTATCCACCACGCTTGACGGCACCTTGGCGGCGATTATCACTATCCCGCCGTCGGAGAGGGCCACGTTACATCACGCCTTTGCTCAAATGGCGGCAATCTACGAACCACCGTCAAATTTGCACCATAAGTTCACTGCGCGGAGGAGGGGGAGGCCAAGACGCCTCTCGCCTTCCGTAGTGCACTATTGGCACTGGCAAAGGCCAGCACCAATAGTCGACTCGCTGGTCCTCCAGAGATTGTTAAAGATGGCAAAGGACCTCAACATCATCCTGCTGGCCTTTCAACGAACACGACTTGTCTTGACGTTAGTAGGGGCGAGATTATTGTATCCAATGACCAGGAACCCTTCATTCAGGTTCTTATTGCAAGTTTGGACATGTCTGTCATTCAGGAGGGCACCGTGCTAGCTCATGCGTCGCCCGCACTTCCCAAAGGAAGCATTGTTGGCAGTGTGGGGGTCGCGTCAATACGCGGCCGCAACAGGGTTCTGATGAGAAGTGGATGGATACGCTTTGTTCGGAAAATGCGGAATTGTCCAAGGCCCAGAGGGGGGAGTTGAGGGCGCTCTTGCATGAATTATCAGATGTGTTTAGCAAGGGCAAATTTGACATTGGCCGCACTATGCTTTTGAGTCACCACATTGATACAGGCGACGCCGCTTCCATCTGGTCGCCGATATCATCTCACCATCCACCAGCCTGTGTTAAAAAGCAGGGTGGTAGTTTGCGCTTCTGTGTTGACTTCCGTGAGCTTAATAAGATCTCTGTGGCTGACACGTACCTTCTTCCTTTGATGGACGATTCCCTGGATGCTCGAGCAGGAGCACATTATTTTGTCGACTCTTGACCTATCCGGATTCTGGCAGTTGCCACTAGATGAAGCCTCTAAGCCCTTTTGTACACCACAAGGCTTATTTGAATTTAATTGGCTTCCAATGGGTCTTCATTCCACGCCAGCTACGTTCTAGCGATTGATGGAACTGGTTCTAGCTGGCCTCCAGTGGGACTCGTGCCTGATATATCTCGACAATATGGGTGTTGTTACACGGTGAGGGTGGGATATGCGGGTGCTGGGGGGATCCCGGGGTTTTACGTGTAACTGCGTTTTAGAACCGAAAGCGCTACAGTCTGGCTGGTTGGTGGTATGGCAAAGCACTTTAGTTAGGTCATCATAATCAACAGCCATGGTTAATTTACTGCTAGATAAAGGCCTTCCCAAGGCATTGTCACCTCTTGCAATCCAGCTATGTAACAATCCACTCAACACCTGCACACGTGATTATTTCAATGCTTCATATCTCTTAAATGGATGCCCTCGGATGGGTTCCATTTTTTCTCTCTCTCAAAAGAGAGTGGTGTGAGATCCCAGTTTGCGGTAGACTTCAGGGTTGATCAAATACACACCACTAGCTTCTATGTCTGTCCAAGGACGGGTGTATATTGCAGTAAATCTGAAATATTAAACAGAAAAATTGGTCATCTCATGATTAATAATGAGGGGGGGGGGGGTTGCCCCATGTGGAGTGACGTCACCGCTCAGAGTGCGCGATCTTCTAGCGTGTTAGTATACATTTCCATTCGGGCATGAATATTAATTTAGGGTGGGGGGCTCTTTTGCAGCGACGTCACGCACGGATGTAGCACTGTGCTACGTAGATTTATTTTTGACCGTCACTTTCTGTAAAAAAAGTAATATTTGAAGCGACTTTGCATAATAAATTATTTAATTCAGCTCGACCTTCCTCTGCGTTAGTATAAAAATTCAACCACTCATGAATATTAATGAGGGGGGTGGGTCTCATGTGGAGTGACGTCACACGGGGGGGTGGGCCTCATGTGGAGTGACGTCACACGCAGGACGGACAGACATTTCTGGGTGATTATAGTAGGTCATTGGTCCTATAAGCAGACCAGCCCTAAACTTAAAAAAATGTGGCATTGCTGCTAATGAAATCAGAGCCACCAATGGAGTTGAACACAGTCTAAATTGCTTTCATTTTTGGGCATAGACGCTTTAATGTGATCTCGCGAAGTTATGGGTTGGTCTTTGAAGGCACATGAATACATTGAGACTATATATATTCTGCATACGGCAACCTGATCTATGACGATAGCTCAGCATCTACACGTACTGCATATCCACAACGCGGTATTAAACTACAAAACAGGTAATTAAGTGTCGTAAATAAAGCATACCCCACCTCATATATGTTACGTGGTTGGTAAATTATGTGAATTGGAATTTGGCTCACATGCCAAAGCACATATTTGCCAGCCGTCTCAAAGTAGACTTGTAATTGCTGTGTGTAGCACGTTTAAATTATTTCGTTGAAACTGCCTCTGATGAAAAAAATATGAGTGTATATTATTAATTGCACATTTTTATACAATCCATATTAAAGGATGCACTGAGTTTTATCATTTTCATTACATCAAGCTAAAATGGACAATAGAAAAACAAATGCAATTTAATTTTATGAATTGGCCGTGGAAATAAAGACAATTTATTTTGCATGCAGATCGACTTCATTAGGGTCTTATTTTAATAGCCAAAGTGAATGGATTTTAACTATAATAATGTTTCCAAGGCTTCAATGAATGTCGAGGACTACTGCATTACATGAGAGTGTACCCCAAATTCCTGTGGTGCAACCACCAACGTCGATGTAAAAAATGCCAAAATTGCAATCCTCACCAAATACTCCAGTCCAAATCGTTTCTTTACCCAGGAGAGCCTCACCAAGTCCCGCAATACTTTCAGGGTCCCTAAAATAGCGTTTTTGGCTGATTCATTATTCGCTGTTACCATGCGTGCCTGAAAACTGCACTACCTGGAGTAAAACCCGCATGCACAGAGGAATAATGACCAGGGGGAAATAAAAACCATGCAAATGTACCAACTACCTACTTGCTGTACTGAAAAATTATTAACATTAGGTTGGTAGAACCAATCAACTTTGGCCTAAAATTGTTTGACCACCGTAACCAATGGCAAGGTTATAGGCATGAAAAAAAGTTATCGCTGTGCAGCATATGGAGCTCTTTTTGGGACATAGTATGCATTGAGATTTATAGACACTTGTGTGCACTTGAGTGAAATGGAGCACTGGGGAGGTGGGTAGCTAGAGTAAAGCATAGCCCCAATCACCCAGTCCATCAATTCCTTTATTTAAGACCAGTTCTGATACACAAACTGTACATTCACTCATCTGAAAATGGCTGCACCATGTAGACTCGGCACACATTTTTATCTTTCACACGATGTTCTATATTCTTCGCACAGTGCCTGCAATTCAGAGTTGTAGTGTCCTTGTCGCTTTATATTAGTGTGTCACAATTCAAAAAATTGAGCGGTTGAGAGGAGGAAAGAAAAAGCGCTATACCAGCTGAAGACAAGTTATATTGTGCATCCCTGGCAAGGTGCAATGAGTGTAAAATGTGTAATAAACTGGCAATTGAGGAATTCCAAGATGTCAGATGCACAGCACTGATCATTACATATTTCTGTCGTCAAAATGATGGCATTGCTCAATGGAAGAGCTTACATCCTCGACAGTCGGAGATCATCTGCAACGTGCAGTATGGTCTGAAAGACTTATAACTTTACCCAAGTGGCATGGTGTGTACATGGGCATGTTGTTTTGTGGGGAGTTGTGGCGTAGTTTTACATACACTCCGCTACAAAGCCAGTATCCTGAATTCGATCCAAACCACAGCTATAACGTCAGTGGCAAGAAACATCTGAACAGTCCTGGGTCTCCTTTAGGTCAACTCGACATTAAATGTGTACCTGGTGCAATGTAAAAACATCAGCGAAGACGACCGGGCATTATTCCGGCTTCACCGGCCCTTTCGAGGGCTGTACCGGCCTTAAATAGGTGCTCACTAAACATCACTTGCCCAGCAAGTCTTGTAAAAGGCTTCACTGGCAATAATTGCCGTTTTTGTGTAAAGGAACTATTCACCCTGTCTGTTAAAGCACAACACACAGGGCAGTCCCATGACCTCCTGCCAGTGAACCTTTGGTACTTACATAGTAGCCCCAATGGATGCATTTCCTAGCACGAGCGCTGTGAACAAAATTACCACCACATATGAATGACAGCTGTTGTCATATTCATTAGTTCTTTAGAAAAATGTATTTTACAAGTTAGAGTCCATTTAGGCAAGTGAGTTTTGCAAATTAAGTCTTTATTCACATGAACTAATTGGTATAATTAAAAAAATACATGTTTACATATTACATGACATTTTAGGCATAACAGATAGTGTATTAAAATAGTCTACAGCAGTAGATATGCATTGATAGTCATCAAATGTCGGCAATGGTCTTATCGCATTTTTAAATGCATGCCTCAACATCAAGGTTTGAACTGTACGGCGCATGTTATCCCCGGGACCTTGTGTTCAGCTATTTGAGTATTGCATATTACCTACCAGGAGACATGCACAACACAAATCAATAAGGAATAGGGGAAAAAAGTCGAGACAGTATTGTAATGTTCCAAAGTACGATTTGGTACACTCAGCATTTAATATACACACGGCACTATAACAGTACCTCAAAAAACATTGCCAAACCACACTGGCAGGAATTTTCCAAAATAAGTATCATGGAGAGATACAGTTGAGAAGGTTCCATTTATTTTATCAGCAATTGCCCTCTCAACTGTGCTATAGAAATAATTCAAACATGAAGTCATATCAAGTAAATTCATGCATACATTTAGTGTTTGCACAATTCTAACTGGGAACGGCAATTACGAAGGCAATAGGTTGCACAGCGAGTCTGCAGTAGTTTCGCAGGTGGACAATGTTGCAATGTCATCCCGATTAAGTCATTTGTGGTAAAGTTGGAATAGGTGGGAGCACAGTACCCACACTTTACCCCACCACAAGGTCCAGCCGATCGACTGTGGTTGTATCCTGTTATACAGCTGGGTAGACTCTGGCCCATTATTTATATTTCCGTGCAGACGATCAAAATCCAGTGTGCGAATCGACACACCATGGCAGAACCCCGATTCATAATTCTACCGAGACTGAAAAAGAAAGAGGAAATAACTCAATTTAGTTTATTTCAGCTGAAGAAAAATGCAACTCAAAATATAAGGTGGCACCTTTTGAAGTTCTCAGAATTCCGTGAAAGGAAAACACTAAAGAAAACACCTGAAAACCTGAATTTAATCGGTGATCAGCAGTTGAGTGGGGACAGTAATTAGCACACTGTGCTACAAACCCAGTTCTAGTTTGATTTGCAGGCATGGCTAACATCGGTAGCGAGTGATATCTGAATTGGTTCTGCTGAAATATCTTCTCCGACCGACACCAACCAGCATGGTGAAGTATGGTTGAATAAATCATGGAAAAAGCCTTCGTCCGACAGCGGATTAACACAAAGCTGCAAATCGTAATTATGCATTACTTAGATTTGACGCCAGGATGTCAATGGATTCAGCTCGGCCCTCTAATCCAATTAACGAGCCTCTCGAGCCAACTGACCACCGACTTTCGAGAATAATGTTGACTGGGGTGGCCTAGTGGCTCAGTAGTCTCAATGTTTTTTTTTCAAGAGTCGTACCAATCTCGTTTTGGAGTAGAGGGTGATGTTGCTGTGTGTAATCCCAATGAGTAGTTTTCAAGTATATTTTGAGCACAACCATGTTTGGCCATGTATCCGTTATCTATATATAAAGGGAAATTTGTGAATATGATAGATAGATAGATCGTTTATTGTCATTGTCACCAGTACAACGAAATTTAAAATGCTCACCAGTCAGGGCATCATTCATAAATTTAAATTAAATAAAACAAGAAAATAAAATTAAAATTAAATGAAAGATAATCAATTTATACTATATATAAAAACAGCCCAAGTATACCCACATACCCACATAAGGTTACATTTTGTCATTGCACATCTCTATTTCACATTCAATTGTAAACACTATTACTTAATAATTAATTAGCATTATTGAGTGTGGTGATCGCTGTAGGATAAAAGCTCTGTTTTAATCTGTTTGTCCTTGTTTTGACTGATCTGAATCGTCTGCCTGATGGCAACAGCTCAAACAGTGAGTGTCCAGGGTGTGAAGAGTCCTTTAGAATGATCTGTGCTTTTTTGATGCAACGTGAACTGTGTAGTTCTTCCAGTGTGGGGAGATGGCAGCCGGCGATCTTTTGGGCTGTGTTGATGACCCTCTGGAGCGCTTTCCTCTGAGCCACTGTGCAGCTGGTGTACCATACACAGATGCAGTATGTAAGAATGCTCTCGATGGAGGCTCGGTAGAAGGACACCAGCAGTTTCTGTGTGATGTTATTATTCCTGAGGATTCTCAGGAAGTAAAGTCTCTGCTGGGCCTTTTTCAGAAGCTCAGTGCTGTTGGCGCTCCAGGTCAGGCCCTCCCCAATGTGGACTCCCAGGAAGCAGAAGTCTGCCACCCTCTCCACACAGTCCCCGCTGATGATTAGTGGTGGAGTGTCCGTTTTCTTTCTCCTGTAGTCTATTATGAGCTCCTTGGTCTTTGCGGTGTTAAGGAGCAGGTTGTTGCCCCTGCAGTATGCTGTCAGCCGCTCCACCTCGTCCCTGTAGGCAGACTCATCCCCCCCAGAGATGAGCCCCACCACTGTGGTGTCATCAGCAAACTTCACAATGGTGTTGCTATGGTGGACGGCGGCACAGTCATGTGTGTAGAGGGAGTAGAGCAGGGGACTCAGTACACAGCCCTGGGGGGAGCCGGTACTGAGGCTCAGGGCTGTGGATGTATGACGGCCCACTCTGACCCTCTGTCTGCGGCCCGAGAGGAAACTATGTATCCACATGCAGGTGGAATGTGGGATCCCCAGGTCGCCCAGTTTTTCCACCAGTTTGTGTGGGAGGATGGTGTTGAACGCAGAACTGTAATCCACGAAGAGCATCCGCACATAGCACCCCTGCTGCTCCAGGTGTGACAGTGCAGCATGTAGTGCAGTGGCCACGGCGTCCTCCGTGGATCGGTTCGCTCTGTAGGTAAACTGGTGGGGGTCAAGGTTTCGGGGCAAGCTTCCTATGATGTGACTCCGGACCAGTTTTTCAAAGCACTTCATCACCACTGGCGTGAGTGCTACTGGCCGGTAGTCGTTGTAGCTGGAAATGTGGGTTTTTTTGGGCAGGGGGACTATGGTGGAGGACTTTAGGCAGGGTGGTACAGTGGACTGTTCCAGAGACAGGTTGAAAATCCTTGTGAAGACTCCAGCCAGCTCGTCAGCACAGTCCTTCAGCACACGTCCCGGGACGCCATCAGGTCCCGCAGCCTTCCTCGGGTTGACGGCCCGCAGCGTGCGCCTCACCTCATGCTCCTCTACTGTGAGGTTTAAGCTGCTGTGGACCGTGAGGTTTGGTGATGCTGTCCCTTGTGGTGTCACCTCAAAGCGGGCAAAGAAGAGGTTCAACTCCTCTGCCAGAGCGGTGTCACCATCGGCAGCTCCGAGGTTGGTCCTGTAGTTGGTGAGGTGCTGGACTCCCTGCCACACCTGCCTGCTGTCGTTACTGTCCAGGCATTCCTCAATCCTCCTCCTGTAGTCTGCTTTGGCCTCGCGGATGCCTCTCTTCAGGTTAGCTCGGGCTGTGCTGTAGAGAGCTTTGTCTCCGGAGTTGAAGGCGATGTTCCTCTCCTTCAGCAGTTGCTGGACCTCCCGGGTCATCCAGGGCTTCTGGTTGGGGTAGACCCGAACGCGTTTGTCCACAGTGACAGTGTCTATGCAGTTTTTAATGTAGCACAATACACTATATGTGAACACCTCCAGGTCCTGATGTTCGAAGACCCCCCAGTTGGTCCTATCAAAGTGTAATGCGGGCGTAAGCGACCTTCCGGATGTGACGTCACGGGGGGTGGAGTCATGTGACGTGGGGGGAAGGTTCGGGTCCTTAAGCGGGTAAACCGGAAGGGGAAGGCAGTCGGGGTGTGAGCGGAAAAGAGTGAGGCCACGCGGGCGAGTGTGGAGAGGGGGGGCGCCGACGGCCATCGGGAGCCAACCCCGAAGATAAGAGGAAGCTGCGGAGTGGTGTGCAGCTGCAGAGGAGACAGCCAGGAGGGCTGCGTGTTAGAGGCAGCGGTGTGGCTGCCAGGAGGAGCTGCGGAGAGAGAGAGAGAGGGGGCTGCTTGTTGGAGGCAGCGGTGTGGCTGCCAGGAGGAGCTGCGGAGAGAGAGAGAGAGAGCAAGAAGCTGTCAGAGCTGCGGAGGGAGAAGAGCAGCAGCGAGTACAGCCAAGGGGGGCTGTGTGAGAGAAACAGCAGCGGAGCTGCTGTTGTGGATCGGGCCGACATTGGAGTCAGCACCGTGGAGAAGCTACAGAGTAAAGACAGCCGTGTGGGTGTACAGCACGAACCGAATAATAAAGGACACTGAGCCAGACATCGTGGTCCAGTCGTTTATTACACTGGTGTCGGAAGTGCAACGGCATGTCGAAACAAGTGAGGAAGAAAGTTAATCCGGCGCCTGCATCGGCTTCTTCGTCCGACGACGACGAACTCCCTCCAACCACGGATCCTGTTGGGGTGGTGGAGGAGAGCCCGGCTGAGGCGACCACGGGAACGGGAGTGGAGGATGTTGGCGCGGTGGCGGGTCCGTCGACATCATCAGACGCGGATCAACGATGGCAAGCGATGGCGGTACAACTGGAGGCACTTAGGGACGTCCTGGCGCATCTATGCCATCTCGTCGCGCCAGGGACGATGGATGATGCAAGTGGTGCTCCGCGGGCCGCCACGTTGCCTGTCCTGCCGCCGCCATTGGCCACGCGGCAAGAGGCCGCCATTTTGCGCGCTCCGTGGCGCCAAACCGCCATCTTGGCCACGCCGCGGGCCGACGCCATTTTGAATTTGCCATCACAACCACCACCATTGGAAGACGGCGGGAAGAGGAGTCGGAGTCGCCACCTTACAACGGTTAAAGAATTTTCCGTCGGTGGGGACTGGAGCGCGTTCGCCTGCCGCTTCTTGGCGGCGGTACGCACAGCAAGATGGACCGATGCGGAGGCTTTGGAGGTGTTGCCGACTCTCCTGGACGACGAATCTGTCCGATTCTTCCGTTCCATAACGACCGATAAGAAGGCAACTTTACGTGGTGTTTTTCAAGAAATGGCCGATGCTTATGAGCCACCAGATGATGCGCATCGGCGATTCGCTCAACGACAACGAGCACCAGAAAAGTCGCCCGTGGCGTTCAGGGGTGCGGTGCTGGAGCTGGCCATGGCAGCTTATCCTGAGACGCCACAGGACCTGCTCGAGCCTCTCATATTAGGGAAAATGTTGGAGCTGTCTCGGGATCTAGGGATCCCCATGCCTGTGTGTGGGCATGAGAAGCTAACTTCCCGGACGGCTGCTAAGTGTCTCGATGCGCAATTCAACCTCCGTCGCTGGAAACAAGTGACGGCGTGGACGGGGGGGCCCGTCAAAGAAGGGGATGCGCTGGGGTGGAACCCTGCGCAGGCCGTCTATGTTCCGGATGACCGGGGCCCTCAACAACTGACGGCCGCCTCCGCTCCATGGACGGGACGCGGCGGGCCGAGACCGCGCGCGGTGCTACCAGAACGGGGCCGTCAGGAGGCGAGGCCTGCGCTTCGGCGCAACGAGGCCGAATGTTTCCGCTGCGGGCGTAGGGGCCACTACGCCAGGGACTGCTGGGCCCGCTTCCCGGCTCCGCCGCAGCAGGAGGCCTCGGCACCGGTCAAGTCGGCTAAAGATCCTTCGAAACAGGCATGTCGGCACGCACCAGACACTCGGCAAGGCTTTCCACCTCACCCACCACCTGTGTTGCGCGATCCTATTGTTGTTGTTAAAGAAAGGCCATCGACGGGGCCTTGTCATTCAGTTACGCAGTGGCGCAAATTGGCACGGAGAGTTGTCGCGGCCGCTACGGGTTCGTCCACTGTACCGGGGTCCATACAAGGTGTGGACGTGCGCATTTTGGTCGACTCGGGGGCGTCTGCGACTATTATATCGGATGTCATTTTCCATCTGTTGGGCATTCCGTCGGGGGCTGTGCGTCCGGTTTATGGGTCGTGCGTCGCTGCGAACGGGGGTAGCATGGGTATCGTGGGTCAGGTGGATGCTAAGATATCTATTGGGGATGTGTCGGCCTCGGGTGTTGTGTTGATATCGAGATCTTTGGCGGTTCCTTGTTTGTTAGGCACCGATTTTTTGGCTAAGATGCCCATTTTGATCAAAGTCAATGAGAATTGTATTGAACTGCCGGGGGGCCGTCAAATCTCGTTTCTGCCGTCGCCCTGGGGGCGACCTGCTTCGGCCGTACAAGTGCAGGCGCTATCCGTCGCATCTGTGGACATCCCACCTGGTACACAGATGCTTATACCCTTGCGGTATCGGAAGCCCCTGCCTGATCGGCTAGGAGCTGTAGGGGTCTTGTTGTCACCGTCCGCCACGATAACAACCGGGTTGGCGTTAGTGGGGGCACAGACCATCGTCCGGCCGGATCAATTACCGTTTTTACAGGTGCTTAATGCGGGGGGAGAAAACGTCCGTGTCCCGGCCGGTACGGTTGTGGCACATGCCACTACGGCGTTTGCGACCCATGATTGTCCACATAGCCGGGGAGTTGTTGCTGGGGTTTCCGAGCCAAGGAGTTCGGATGATCGTTGGGTTGCTCATTTATGTGACGAAAATTCTTCCCTGTCCATGGAGCAACGTGGTGCGCTGCGTAAATTGTTGTTGACATATTCCGATGTGTTCAGCTCCGATGATTTGGATTTGGGCCGCACTTCCTTGCTTTACCATCACATTGAGACGGGCGATGCTGCCCCTATTCGATTAAATTCGCATCGGATGAGTCCTGCGGAGCGAGAACACGTACGGGGGGCAGTGGAAGACATGTTGGCTGCGGACATTATATCGCCATCTAACAGCCCATGGGGCGCTCCAGTCGTCTTGGTTAAGAAGAAGGATGGCAAATTGCGATTTTGTGTTGATTTCCGCAAATTGAATAAGATATCGGTGGCAGATGCGTACCCCCTGCCGCGTATGGATGACTCCCTCGACGCATTGTCGGGGGCTAAGTTCTTTTCCACACTGGACCTCTCTTCGGGATTTTGGCAGCTTCCCCTTGACGAGTCCTCACGGGAGAAAACCGCATTCCGTACGCCGCAGGGGTTATTTCAATTCAACTGTCTCCCGATGGGATTGAATGCGGCCCCTGCTACATTTCAAAGATTGATGGAGCTCGTTTTGACGGGGTTGCAGTGGGAGACATGTCTTATATATTTGGACGATATCATTGTCTTCAGCCGCACATTCGATGAACATTTGACGCGGCTGGAGACAGTGTTCACGAGGATGCGTTCTGCCAAATTGAAATTCAAACCAAAGAAATGTCACCTACTGCAACGGTCCGTCCGCTATTTGGGGCACATTGTGAGCGCTGAGGGAGTGTCCACGGATCCGGAAAAGACGGCGTGCGTCCGGGATTGGCCGACTCCGGCCACCGTGGGGGATGTTCGGCGGTTTTTGGGATTTGCCTCGTATTACCGAAGATTCGTGCCGGGTTTTGCGACGATTGCGAGGCCTTTGCATCTCCTTACGGGTAAAGGACGGAAGTTTGTTTGGGGACAGCCGGAGGAGGCGGCCTTTCGGAGTCTGCGTGATCTATTGGCCACGGCCCCAACATTGGATTATCCCGATTTCGATCACCCATTCATTCTTGATACGGACGCGAGTGACACAGGTATTGGGGCGGTGTTATCACAGTCTAAAGGGGGTGTAGAGCGTGTCGTGGCGTATGGTAGCCGAGTCTTGTCTCCTGCGGAGACCCGCTACTGTGTCACTCGCAGAGAACTATTGGCGGTTGTTTTTTTCCTACGGCAATTTCGACCATACCTCTACGGTCGTTCTTTTATTGTGCGTACGGATCATGCGGCCTTGCAATATGCCCTTAAAATTGACCAGCCATCCGGACAGTTGGCACGTTGGTTGGACACGCTACAGGAATTTTCCTTCCAAATTCAACATCGGAAGGGAGTGCGCCATGCGAACGCTGACGCACTTTCCAGATTACCGCGGCGCGCCCCTTGTAAATGTGAGTCGGGGACGCATAGGTGTTCGCCGATTCCAAACCCCCCTCAGCCGCTTACGTTGGCCGTCGAGAAGTCGGACACTCCGATGGAACCGGGACCGGCTGACGGGGTTTTGAATCTGCCGCGGTCTGTCTGGATCCGGGAACAGATGATGGATGAGTCATTGGTGTCCTTGCGGAAGCGGTCTGCTAAGGACAATGGGAGTCCGAGTACGGCTGTGGGGCCGCAAACCGCTCTCCGAGATGGTCTGCTTATGTGGCGGGAGGGGTTCCAGGAACGTTGGCGCCTGGTGGTACCAACGTCCTTGCGATTCGAGTTGATTAGAACCCTCCATTGTGACACTCTCTTACATTTAGGGGTGCAGAAGACCTTGTTGACGTTGCAACGTCATTATTTTTGGCACGGCATGGCGACAGATGTCGTAGGGCACGTGCGCGCGTGCCCTGCGTGTGCACGACGTAAGCCGCCGAAACATCCTTACGTGCCGCCTCTCCAGTCGATTCAGGTGTCTCGAGTCAATGAATTGGTGGCACTGGACATATTGGGACCTTTTCCACCATCGGCGAGGGGTAATAAATATTTGCTGGTAGGGGTTGAGTACCTCTCCCGTTGGCCGATGGCCTGGCCGTTGCCCGATCAGTCGGCCGTGGCCATTACCGACGCCTTTTTGTTTGGGTATATTATGGATAAGGGGGCGCCTGAGAGACTCCTCACGGACCAGGGCAGGAATTTCTCTTCTAAATTATTGGCGGAAGTGTGCGCGGGCCTTGGGACTAAGAAAGTACGGACATCCCCATACCATCCGCAGACGGATGGTATGGTTGAACGGCTGAACAGGACATTGTCTGCCATGCTTTGCCATACCGTGAGTGAACAACAATCAGATTGGGATCTGCACATCCCCGGGGTGCTTTCGGCGTACAGGATGACGCCTCATGCGGCTACAGGATATTCGCCGTTTTACCTTATGTATGGTCGGGAAAACGTGCCGCCGGTGGATGTGCAATTGGGAACTGGGGTGAAGGGACCTCGTAAACCACTTCCTGAATACATTCAGGACACGGTTCGCCGAGTCTCGGAGGCGCGGGAGAATGCCCGCGTGGCTACGGCCAAAGCCCAGGCCCGGAACGAGCGATATGCGCGACGGTCTGAGGGGGAGTGCCCTTGGAAGGTTGGGGACCTAGCCTGGCTTCATTGTCCACAGGTACGTCCGGGGACCTCGCCGAAATTGCACAAACCCTGGCATGGTCCCGTACGCCTCATTGCGGTTCCCAACCCACAGTCAGCACGCGTCCAGATTGGGTCTCGTCGCTGGGTTGTGCATACGTCGCGCTTGAAACCATATGTTGCTCCCTTACATGATGCGTCATCCCCCAATGTTGCCTTGCCGGGGTCTGTTGCTGCTGACTCTCCCCTGCCTGCGTCCATTGATCTTGCTCGAGCGCCTGTCGTACCTGTTCCAGACAGGCCGGCCGTGACATTGCGGGGGACGAGGGGCCCTGCTCGGAGGACGCCTGCCAGGTCTGCGGGACCTTCGAGCCCTGCAGCCTTTCCGACCCAGCTGCGGGCACGGTCACAGGACAAGCCCAAGACTAACTCTTTAGAGACACGGGACGGCGGTGGACTTCCAGCTGCGACAGGGGGATTACCCCCTGTCATTCCTCGACTTTCATCGCGTTCCCGTTCTGCGAGTGGGCCGCCGACCGTCCGGGACGGGCCGGCGACCCGCACACGTTCCAAATCGCTTACGTTTCGTTGATTGTTGTTGTCTTGTTATTTTTTCTTACAGTTGTATTTATTGCATGCTTTTTGTACGTTCGTTGATGTTAATTGCGTTGTTGTTGTTGTTCTTGCTGTTACATTGTATGCTTAGTGTCCTTTAGGGGGGGAAGCTCGGTTCGCCGCATTACGATTTGCTATTGGTCAGCCGAGGTCGGCTGGGATTTTTCTACGGGGGAGGGTGGTGTAATGCGGGCGTAAGCGACCTTCCGGATGTGACGTCACGGGGGGTGGAGTCATGTGACGTGGGGGGAAGGTTCGGGTCCTTAAGCGGGTAAACCGGAAGGGGAAGGCAGTCGGGGTGTGAGCGGAAAAGAGTGAGGCCACGCGGGCGAGTGTGGAGAGGGGGGGCGCCGACGGCCATCGGGAGCCAACCCCGAAGATAAGAGGAAGCTGCGGAGTGGTGTGCAGCTGCAGAGGAGACAGCCAGGAGGGCTGCGTGTTAGAGGCAGCGGTGTGGCTGCCAGGAGGAGCTGCGGAGAGAGAGAGAGAGGGGGCTGCTTGTTGGAGGCAGCGGTGTGGCTGCCAGGAGGAGCTGCGGAGAGAGAGAGAGAGAGCACGAAGCTGTCAGAGCTGCGGAGGGAGAAGAGCAGCAGCGAGTACAGCCAAGGGGGGCTGTGTGAGAGAAACAGCAGCGGAGCTGCTGTTGTGGATCGGGCCGACATTGGAGTCAGCACCGTGGAGAAGCTACAGAGTAAAGACAGCCGTGTGGGTGTACAGCACGAACCGAATAATAAAGGACACTGAGCCAGACATCGTGGTCCAGTCGTTTATTACAAAAGCAGTCCTGCAGCTGCTGGGTGGCACCCTCAGGCCAGATGGCGACAGTTTTTGTGATGGTAGGAGCCGTTTTCTTGATGGGGGCGTATGCAGGGATCAAAAGCAGGGACAAATGGTCAGACTGGCCCAGGTGTGGTAGTGGTCTAGCCCTGTAGCCTAGTTTGATGTTGGTGTAGACCTTGTCCAGAATCGTAGTTCCCCTAGTAGCACACTTAACATGCTGGTGGAATTTAGGGAGTGCTGCCTTTAAGTCTGCATGGTTGAAATCCCCTGCTATAATCAGCACAGCGTCAGGATACTTGCTCTGCTGAATGATAATGCTGCCATGTAAAAGTCCAATAGCTGAGTTAGCATTAGCATCCGGTGGGATGTAAACAGCAGTTATCATGACCACAGTAAACTCTCTTGGGAGGTAAATCGGCCTGCATTTAACAGTCACATACTCCAGATCTGGGGAGCAGTGGCTGTCTACAGTCACAGTGTTAGTACACCAGCTCTTATTCACGTACACACAGAGCCCCCCTCCTCTGCTCTTACCGGAGTCTACTGTTCTGTCCTGGCGCTGTGCTGTGTAGCCTGCGAGCTCAATAGCAGAGTCCGGGATGGCTGAATGAAGCCAGGTTTCTGTGAAGAGCAGAATGCAGCTGTCCTTCACTACGTTGTTCGCTGTAGTCTGTAGCCTCAATTCATCCATTTTGTTCGCGATGGATCTGGCGTTCGTGAGAAATAGGCTGGGTAGCGGTGGTTTGAGTGGCTGCCTCCGTAGCCTGGCTAGCGCACCGGCCCTGCAGCCTCGCCTCTGTCTTCTCTCTCTACGCCGCCTTCGCCTCCTCCCCGCCGGGATGATAATCCATGAAGAGCCGGGCCTCCTTGCTAACTCCACTGGAATCTTGTGAAGACGGAGAAACTCGCTTGTAACACTCCGATCGTAACATAGTCCGATCTTAAGGAGATCGTGCCGGCTAAAGGTGTTACTCGCCCGACAAAATGAACACAAAACAAGACATAACGCGAACATAAACAACCATACAAGGCCCCGACCGGGTAGACACTGAGCTGCTGCAACTGTGTGCGCCGCCATGCAAGACAGAGGTTCTCTGCAAGCCTGTGTGTCTGTTCGAAGTGTTTCGCGTACTTCCCGACATGCAACAAACTTGAAATTTGGCATGTGGGTAGCTTCCAGACTATACACAATGCAAAAAGTATAAAAATAGACTTTTGTATTTTTTGGGGGGCGGGGCGCAATAATGTATATATTTTAAATGGCAAGTTAGCGGTGACGTCACATCTGTGATGTCACACGCATGCGGCAGCGTTACGCAGTGTGCCTGCTGACGTCACGCATCCCCCCCCAACCCTCCGCGTAGGCCGTGTATTACTCCAAGACAAGAATCCAAGTCTCGGGCGAAGCCAGGCAGTAAAGCTAGTGTTGTATAATTTTCATCTATGGGAGGAAACTGGAGTACTTAGGAGGAAACCCACCTCAGATTTCCCCACACCTCCGATTGACACGGTTGGCTAAGTACGATGCAAAATAAGTTCACACATACAAACTCCACACATAAATGCGCCAAGTTGGAAAACTCAGGCCCTTCTCATTGTGAGGCACACGTTTTAACCACTGCGCCACCCTGCAGCAATCAAGCTGAAACTAAGCTGAAATCAAGCTGGGAACTGTTAAAATGCCTCTTCGCTTCCCACTGCGTTGCAAATATTAGAGATCCTACTACAATAGATTGCTTCAGTTAAGCTACCCGTGGGCATTGGGCAGCCATAGAGAAACCTGCCAACACTTGTATCGATATGGACTTGGCTGAGAAGTGAGATTCGGCAATAAAACACACCCCCACGTTGTGTTTATTGTGAGCTCTGCCTTATTTTAATTTTCAGTAACATGTCGAATAATTAAGATTTGTTTTTATATATTTGTACCTATCTATGTCACTTTACCAAAAGACTCAAAGAATAAGAATTCCTGCAGTCACGAAAGCTTTAAGTCAAGAATTAAGATTTTCTTTTTACATAACTGTAATGCATGAGTGTAACAACTGCATCACCATCCTCCGATTGCAGAACCCATATCACTGCTGCACATGAACTAGTCTCAGCGCTCCATCTCCATGGTGGTTATCCTCTCGGGCGCGCCATCCTTTTACTACCATCCCATCACCATACTGCACCAACCATCATCCCTTCTCGCAATGGTGTTTTACCTTAGCCCAGTTACTTTTCTTAACAATCAACAGTCAATACGATTTAGCTTTGTTTCCCGGTGCGTGTGATCATCTTCCTGCCTCCATGTTCAATTCCAAGTGTGCATCTCTCCATACTCTTCAGTTATTGCTTCATCGTCCATGTTTCCGATATATGTTGTTGTTAGAAATGTGCACGAATTGAAGACGTTATTTTCAACCACATTGATATGCTTATTTTCATCGTAAAATTTGGCTCTTTAAACGTGCTTCATCCTGCATAATTAGAGTGTCTTTAAAATCAACATCTTAATAAAAAATAAAATTTACGTAACTTTGTAAACCCACTTGTATGAAGGCATTCCCACACCGCATTGAGCGTGGGGGTTGTTTGACCATACTTCATCGTGCTGGGCAAGTGCGGGTTGCTGAACATGGGACCAGAAATCGGTTAATTGAATACGAGGTTAACTACTCGGATAGTGGTGCAACGCAGCACACAGCGAGGCCAAGAAAATTCATCAAGTTCACATTACAAATACCGGAACATTCACTTAGCTGACTTTGAGCATTGGAAAGCAGCCATTAAGCGTGTCCTTCCAATATATCGGTTTTTTGGAGCTTAAGTAACTCCTGCATGTCCAAACATTGTCTTTGTGCCCAACTCTAAATTAAATTTTTTTTAAGTGATATCCCCGGACAGACATTTTGCATATGTGCTCAGCTTTTGCAAACATATAAATGCTACTGTTGGAGAAAATTGGAGATAGAGCTACGTAGCTTCACCATTATTTGTTTATATAGTATTTAACTCAGTACTGTACCAACAACCGCCATTCGGCACTAAGTGGCGGTGACGTCAAAACAACGTTTGTGCCAGGCTTTGTGCACGTTGAGGCCACATGAAGTGTCGGAACGCCTGCTGGCAGGAGGTCAGGGGGCAGACCCAGGTGCCACGGGTCGACCGACTCAGATGAATGGCTGATGCACCACCTGTGCCCCCAACTGTGCCAACTTGATGTGCTTTAGCCACCCGGCGCTTCACTCATTGTTGAGAGTGTCGCTCCTCCACCCTCCATTGTTGTTGGAGGGCGACTGCCTCCAACTGCCTAGTAGCGTCCTTCACGAGTCCTCCTCTACAGAGGCCGATCTTCGCATCCTCCTGGCCCACATCACTCCATCTCTTCTCTAGCCCGTGCCGCGCCCGTTTAGCCCCCTCGATCTGGCCGAACAAAAACCGTTTAGGCATGCGGTGGCTGTGCATGCGGGCTACATGACCCAGCCAACGCAGCCTTGCCTGCTAGAGTAGCTCACCGATGGGACTTTGCCCAGATCTTTCAAAGATTTGTGAGCTCCTCACACAATCCAGCCTGGTTAAACCCAGGATGTATCGTAGGCAGGCCAGCCAAAATGTTTTTAACCGGCAGAGATGTACCATTAGGGGGGTCCACGTTTTGCAAGCGTAGAGAAGGGAGGGAATGACGGTGGCTGAGAAGACCTTAAGCGTCGTGCAGAGCGACAGACTAAATAGCTTCCACACAGCGTTATGCAACCGATGAAAAGATAATGCCGCTCGACTAATTCGGAGTGAGACCTCTGCTGTCAAACCGGAGCCAGTCATTAGCACACTGCCCAGGTAAGGGAAACTCTCCACTCTCTCCACAACTGCCCTATCTCCAATTGGGAGTTGTGGGGGTGGAGTGTCCGATGGTATAAAATACCCAGGCAGGTGCTTAGTTTCGGTGGGGCTGATGGCAAGTCCCCACCTCTTAGTGGCAAGCTCCAGGTTCAGCAGCAGCACCTCCAACTTTTATTCTGAGTGAGCAGCAATTACCAGATCTTGGGTGTGGACCAATCAACTTCAAGGACAGTGCATATTATTATCATTATCAGAGTTGCTTCTTTTTGTTTGCTTTTTTGACTACTTGTGTTGTGGTTATTGCAAACATGATGCCTTGAATAAAGGTGTCAGTTTTGTACCAGTTTAAAAGGGTAAAAACCTACGACTAAATTACCAGATCATCGGCATACATAACATGGTTGAGCAATAGGGAGCCATCACTTGACCGCACCTGGGCATTGATCAGCCTCCCATTGTATTTGTACCATATGGAAATTCCTCGGTTAAAGCTATTGAAGGCTTCACGAACTATGTGGTCAAAAAATAAGTTAAATAATGTTGGAGCCAGAGCACATCCCTGTCGCACCCCAAATTGGACAACGAATGTCTCCGACTCTCGGCCACGTAGCTTTACCCGAGCCCACTCATCATGAAGGTCCTTAATGATCGTGAGCAGTGGGTCAGGGACTCCAAAAGCACGAAGAACAACCCAGAACCCAGGCCTACTTATGGTATCATAAGCCTACTTATGGTATCATAGGCCTTGACCAAGCCAATAAAGCAGAGATGGAGGTCTTGTTGGAAATCCCTACACCTCTGCTGTAGCAGACGGACAGAAAATATGGCATTTGTGCAGGACCATCCTTTCCTGAAACCATATTGGGGCTCCGCAAGCCTCTCCTCAACGTGCCTGGCAAGGCGATGTTGAATAATAATCTTTGCCAGGATTTTTCCCAGCACGCTGAGCAGTGAATTGCCCCTGTAGTTGTTACAGTCTGTCTGGTCCCCTTTCTTAAAAAGGGGGACCACGAGGGCATCCTCACAATCCTGTGGAACCCATCCAGTGGTCCAGACTGTTGTTATGATGCCATGTAGGGCAGTCTGTGCACAAACGCCACTCTCCCTCAGCATTTCGCTTGGGAGATCATCTCTGCCTGGTGCCTTTCCTGGTCTCAGGCTTTGGATCGCTTTCAGTACTTCCTTAACAGATGACACCTCAGCCAGCCATTTACAGGGGGTGACTTTTTCTTCCAATATTGGAGTCACCGCAGCCTCAGCAGGTTCATACCCACTTTGTCCCACATTGTTTTCCAGGCTGAGGGATTTCACATCGCCCAGGACCTCACAGAAATTCTCAGCACATCTGCAAACCTGTTCCTGGGCGTTGTAGATTGGACCACCGTTCTTTACCCTAATGATGGTCATAGGTGTGGCGCTGCATGTTACTTTTTAGATGGAGTTAAAGAGGGATTTGTGATCGCCAACCATTGAGGCAGACTCAATCTTCTCAGCAACCCGCAACTACCAACCATCCTTGCAGTGTCTCACGGCTCTCCGAACTTACAAGCGAAGGCTGCAGTAAACCTCATTCTCTGACGTGTGATGCTGTAGATGATGAGAGTGGGCCTGTAGCTTTTTCTCAGCCAGCCTGAACACCTCTGTCAGCCAGGGTCTCTGAAGAGGTCTGGACTGTGTGCCCAAAGCAGCCATTGCAGCTGCATGAGCCACAGTGCTAAACCTCGCCCATTTCCCCTCCACATCAAGATGAGTGGGGGACGATGCAAACCCCAGCCGCAAGCGATGATGAAATTATCGCTTGCAGTTTTCATCAACTAGCTGAGACCATGCGACTATGGCTTTTAATGGGGTCCAGGGTGTACACCTACCACCGGAGTGGAAGAATGGCAGTCAAAGGCCAGTGGGCAGATCAGCTCCACGGTAAGTCCTGGTGTCAAGGACATGGGCCTGCATCTGCTGTTCCATCACTATGTAGTCCAGCAGATGTTCTTGCTTGGATCCGGCATGCATCCATGATGTTGTGTGGATGCGCCAATGCCGGAACAATGTGTTGGTAATTACAAGCCCATGGGCTGCACCAAAATCTAGTAGCCTCCAACCTTTGTTATTGAGCTTATCTGGCCCATGTCTTCCAATCACTCCAGACCAGGTGCTAGCATCATGTCCAATTCAGGCATTGAAGTCACCCAACAAGATGCCTATCCCGAGGGGCCACTTTAACCAGCACCTATGATAGGTCATAGAAGGCATTTGACTCATTGGCTTTGCCTGCATCCCTCTATGGATGTTCATCTTCGGTGGGGACATAAGTAACCACAACCACCACTCCTCACCTCTGGTTGATGGGAAGGCGAACCCAAAGTAGCCTGGGACTTACTGCTTCCCACACCTCACCGCCACGCTCCCACGCCCCCTTCATTCTTTTGTTCAGAAGAAGAGCCACTCCCTCTTGTTTGGCAGTCTCCTGCCCCGAGTAGAGGACTGTCCACCCCTCATGGTAGCAGGAGCCAGAGCCGGTCTACCGGAAATCCTGAATACTACAGAGATCCAGGCAGTACCGGTCCAGCTCCCGACAGAGGTGTGGCAGCCTCTCCTCCGCAGTGAGCATTTGAACATTCCACGTGGCCATCCAGAGTTGCTTTTTGTTGTTTTTGAAGGAGTCCCGAGGGTAAGGTTTCAGTGTCCTGGCTCTGCCAAATGGGGGTTTGCCAGGAGACGTCATAGACGCCTGTCCCCCCAGGGCCTCCGGTACAAGCTTAATAAATGTTTTACCTCGTAGATTAGTGGTAGTTTATTTAAGGTGGAGGGGTTACCAGCTCGTCGCACCTGTCCAGAGCCCCCATTTGGCCGCTGTGGTGGTTACAAAATGCCATGAGGGGAATGGTCAATCTAAATTGGCCCTCTCACCACGGCACTGCCCATCACACCATTGCCATCCGGCACCACGAGGAGGTAGGGGGTTGTTTTTGCTGGACTGTACCTATCAGGTGTTCACATAGCATGGCAAGTGAACATCATTGGTGTGATATTTAATAGACCAAAATTCATTTCAAAATTGGCACTTTGAGCCAATCACAAAGACAATTAAGCTATGTCAATGCCAAAGCATCAAGTTCAATATGAAATCCAGCTAATTTTAAAAGTGGTAAACTGGCTGTGCAATGCAGACCTGTCTTTCCGATGCACGGTATTCACATGGGATTTTAAGCTCTCGGAAAAATGCTTATGTCTTCAGAGTGAAAAAGCCCACCACGCATGGATTAGCAAAGTGATAAATGCCGTGAAAGAATTGTATTGTACAATACATCATCACCTATCTACTCTGTAGTAAAAAAAAATACTTTTTTTACAGACAGCATGATCACTGTGGTTTTTCAAGAGTGATTTCAGTTGATGATAAATGGCAACTGAAGGGTGGCCAAATAATGAGGCATTTAAAATAACTATGGACTGTTGGCAGAGCCCAGTGTGAAGAATTTAGATTAATCTCACCAGGTTGGCAAATTAACATTTGCCTCCCCATCATGCATGACTTACACTCACGTGCCAAGCACTCACCACCTTCTCTTCACTTCTCTACAATCACCAATGGCTCTCATCGTCAAAACTACCCGCCACTCGCCTAATCTCAGGAGGCATTGATTTTCCTATCCTTCAGCATCTACTTGCAAAATCCCTCTCCATCCTATTTTCTTTACCCAATACAGGTGTTTGTGCCCATCACAAAAGCTGATCTCAGGGCAGCATTGGTCAAACTGGGACCTCTCAAACTTTGAAAGGCTCATTCATCACACATTTCCTGCTGTCTAGTTGCTGATGCCATCCATGCCAAGTGATCAGGAGGCATTGGGAAAGGACTTACCTCGGTCGACTCGCCACTGGCCAGACCCATTAGTGTAGCCTGCAGGACAGAAAACTAGCTGATGATCACGGTTGGCTACGTACGGTGTGAAAAGTTCAACATACATACGAGTGCTGCCTCATGCACCTCTTACATGTGTAATAAAGGACTCTTTCACTGTGTCTGTCTCCGTTCTCCTTTATTTGAGTTCTTACAACTTGTCCCACACCGCCCTCGCTCAGAGCCTCCCCGCTTGGCAGCTTGACAGCTGCCGTCGCTCCCGTAGCCTTTCCCCACTCCGATGCAGCTCCGCTGCAGGCTTCCTTGTGCAGTCTTTCAGCTGCTCTCGCTGCAGCTCCACCGCTGCTCTCCGTTCCACCCGTGCCCGGTCACCGCTGGCCGACGGTGCCGAGTCTCACCGCGTGGCGATCTCGCCACTCTCCACCCTCTGCCCTGCGTGGCCTCCTCCTGTCTTTATTCCCACACTCTCCTCCCGTCTCTTCCGGTTACCGCCCTTAAGAACTTACCCCTCTCCCCCACGTGACCTAACCCCTCCCCCCGTGACGTCATATCTGCGAGGCCGTTAACGCCCGCATTACACATGAAAGGTAGCATCGAACCTTTGGAAAGCCCTCAATGTCCTCGATCCCAGCACCAGTCACAATGATCCACAAACATCATTAAAGCTCGCAACCTCCTTCAGCATGTACTTCACGAGCAAACTTTCCACCATCGTCGAAACCATCATGGTATCCCTCAAGCTTCATGCAATCCCCTCTCATGCCACGGCCCCCACCCTCGTGACTCATTCTACTATATTCCTGTGCTTGTTCTTACCCGTGCTGCAGAACAATAGTTTAGCCCTAATCCAAGCACTTAACGTAAAGTCGTCTCCTCTGGACACCCTCTCCAGTACATTGCTCAAACAGCGCACAAAGTAACTTTCTCGTGATCGCCAATTTCGTTGGGTACTTTCTACAAAACGAGCCAAATCACCTTGTTGCTCAAGAATAGAAGACCTTAAAACTGACATGGCAAGCTATCAATCATTACCTACTGCTTAAACCTCTCCAAACTCTTAGACTGCCTTGCCCTCACCCAGCTTCAGGCCCATATTACCCTATCCCCAAACTTCTGCTCCTTTCAGTCCACACCTTCTGTTTGGAAGAACTCGACTGGGACAGCACTGACAAGGCTCTTAAACAATATATATTACAGGTAGGAACAACAGTTCCACACTGCCCACCAGGGATTTTTTGTCTGTCATTCATAAATAAATATATAATATAAACAGCTCTTTGATTGGTGGAGACCTACTGCCGGGTACGGAGAGGGGAGGTGCCTAAGGGAGGAGGGTCAGGGGAGGGGGGTCAGAGGAGGGGCCTAAGGATGTGGGGGGGGGGTAAGGGGAGGGGCCTAAGGGAAGGGGGGGTCAGGGGAGGGGATTAAGGATATGGGAGGGGGTGGTCAGGGGAGGGGCCTAAGGATATGGGGGTTGGTCAGGGGAGGGGCCTAGGGGAGGGGTGTAATGTGAGGGGCATAAGCAAGGGGGAGGGGAAGATAGTTAAGGGAGCTGGCTGCCTGGCTACCTCAAGTTATCTTTTATACAGGTAGGAACAACAGGTTCCACACTGCCCACCAGGGATTAATTGTCTGTCGTGCATCGGAATGCAGCCCATCCATATACCCCCCCACCGACCGCCGAGCAGGGCCACGATTGGTTGAGGATGTCGGGGAGGGTGGGGGTGAAGGTAAACACGCCCAATCATCCAACTGCCCCCACCCCTGAACGCCGCGCTGAGTGTGTGCTAGTCTGAGAGTGTGAGAGTGAGTGTGTGTGTGAGTCTGAGAGTGTGAGAGTGAGTGTATGTGTGTGTGAGTCTGAGAATATGTGTGTGAGTCTGAAAGTGTGAGAGTGAGTGTGTGTGTGGGAGTCTGAGAGTGTGAGAGTGAGTGTGTGTGAGTCTGAGAGTGTGAGAGTGAGTGTGTGTGTGTGAGAGTGTGTGTGTGTGTGAGTCTGAGTCTGAGAGTGAGTGTGAGTCTGAGAGTGTGAGTGTGTGTGAGTCTGAGAGTGTAAGAGTGAGTGTGTGTGTGAGTCTGATAGTGTGAGAATGAGAGTGTGTGTGTGAGTTTGAGAGTGTGAGAGTGAGTGTGTGTGAGTCTGAGAGTGTGAGAGTGAGTGTGTGTGAGTCTGAGAGTGTGCGAGTGAGTGTATGTTTGTGAGTCTGAGAGTGTGAGAGTGAGTGCGTGTGAGTCTGAGAGTGTGAGAGTGAGTGTGTAAGTCTTAGTTACCTAAAGTGTTATACAGGTGTAATGCGGGCGTAAGCGACCTTCCGGAGGTGACGTCACGGGGGGTGGAGTCATGTGACGTGGGGGGAAGGTTCGGGGCTTTAAGCGGGTAAACCGGAAGGGGAAGGCAGTCCGGTGGTGAATGGAAAAGGGTGAGGCCACGAGGGCGAACGAGAGGAGGGAGGCACCGCCGGCGAGCGGGGGCCGACCCCAGAGTACAGCCAGGAAGGCTGTGTGTTAGAGGCAGCGGTGTGGCTGCAGAGAGTCGCAGGAGCGACGAAGAGAGAGGAGAGTACAGCCAGGAAGGCTGTGTGTTAGAGGCAGCGGTGTGGCTGCCAGGAGGAGCTGCGAAGAGAGAGAGAGCAAGAAGCTGTGAGAGCTGCGGAGGGAGAAGAGCAGCAGAGAGTACAGCCAAGGGGGGCTGTGTGAGAGAAACAGCAGCGGAGCTGCTGTTGTGGATCGGGCCGACATTGGAGTCAGCACCGTGGAGAAGCTACCGAGTAAAGACAGCCGTGTGGGTGTACAGCACGAACCGAAGAATAATAAAGGACACTGAGCCAGACATCGTGCTCCAGAGTCGTTTATTACACTGGTGTCAGAAGTGAAACGGCTTGTCAAGACGGCTCGGAAGAAAGAATATTCCTGTGCCATCATCTGCTACATCATCCGACTTACGATTGAGACAGATGGCGCAGCTGGAGACCTGGAAAATCGTGCTGGCGAAACCGTGTGAGCTCACCACGCCGACGACGGCAGTGGGGGAAGCCGATGGTGGTCTGCAGGCCGACGCCTTGCCTGCGCTGCCAGCGCCATCGGCCACGTGGCACGAAGACGCCATCTTGGGCGTGGCAGGGGAGAAACGGCGGGAAGCCGCCATCTTGTCTTCACCGCGGCGGGGAGACGCCGCCATCTTCAACATCGCGGCGGAGAGGCAGCCTTGCGCTGCCATCTGGAGGTGCCGCGGGGAGAGCAGCCTGCTGTGAGCTGCTGTTATGCGAGGGGGAGCTGCGAGGAGAGGACGACGACGCTACAGCTGCTGGGGCGGGAGCTCTCCCGTCCTGGCTCGGGTGCGTGACAACGGAGCAGTCAAGTCGCCGAACGAGTTCTGCGAGACGACTCAAGTTGCCGCCCTGCCATCCTCTTCTTGCTGCAGCCCCGGGCGGGTCGTAACGATACGCAACCGGCCTTTACACACACCTCACCCATCTTTCGAGGGCCGGGTGGGGGCGATTTTGTTCTCTCATGACTCGATTGTGCGGAGCGCGGTTCGGAAAGTGTGTATGTGTGTGTAATAACGATGAACGCGCTATCTGCTTGTTGCTCGGTGTCAATTAAAGTGTGTACGTGTGTTGAGAATGGACGGAGAGTATGCTGTGCTTGCTGAGTGTTAAATTGTGTGTGTGCGCTGCGGTGTGGAGTTGTTATATTGATGTCGAAGTTAATTATTAACTCGGGAGCGTCGGGTATCTTGCGCTGTATCATCTCGTGGGTTACCTTGTGCGATGGGCTTAATTGGAAAATATATATATTTTTTTTGGTGTATTGTGCTGCGAGGTGCTATGTGCGATGTGGTTGTTGCAAGAGAGAGAATATTTGTGTTGTTGCTGCAATGTTACGACTGGATTAATGGTGTGTTGGTTACCTGCAGATCGGTTTGCTATTGTGCTTAAATGTGCGCGTGTGATCGCGATATGCTGACTGTATGTTCTGTTACACCGTTCTGTACGGTTATGGGGTGCGATGCATTGATTGACTATTGGGATTGGGATGTTATTAATTGTGCGTACCTGTTTGGAAATTGGTAACAAATTCGAGGGGGACCCTATTATTTGGTCGCATGCAGCCACGAGTTGCTTTGCGAGTTGGGTTGTGTAACCAATGTGGTTGGTAAAATATTGGTTAAAAATTCCCCGATATGACTGCTGCGCGCAGCAAGCTGGGGCTGTGCGTCTATTGTTGTTGGGATTGTTACAATAAGACGGGGGAAGCAATTTGTGACCCCCAGCAAAGGGAAGCTGGGGTGCACGAATGGAGAAAACTGGCCACGTGTTCGCACGTTGGGCCGCCATTTTGCGCACACGCGGGGTATGGCGTCGATGCGCTTTGCGGAAAGGGCCGCCATTTTGAGTGCGCGCGAGATATTGCGCGAACGCGCTGGGCGAAGGGGGCCGCCATTGTGAGCGCGCGGGAAAAACCTCGGTGGGGCAAATATTCCATCTGTTATGCCTGCCATTGTTGATTGGGTGATGCAAGAGTGGTGGTCACGTCGGCCTATGGCTGATGGCTGACCTGACAGCCCGGAGGCGAAACCTCCGTGGTATGTCTTAAACTAATGGGCCGTGTGCTCATATGGCTCGGGGAGTCATGGTTCAGTTGTGCGGTGGCAGACTGAACCTGGTGTGCCGGGGGCTCACGGGTTTTGGGTTAGGGCGTTATTGTCTCTATAAGAGAACATTACCCCATGGGGGGGGTCGTTGATATCTGGCCTTGCCGAGGGATTGATCTTCCCTTGGCTATAAAGCGTCAGACTATAAGAGGCTGGTGTGTGTCCATCGCTGATGGGATAGTAAGGGAGGAGCATGGCCGAGTGCTGCTCATCCCCGAAATGGCACTAGCCGAGAGTATGGTAAATGGATGTTTCCGTGGGTTGACGACCACGGTGAGGGTTACGGCGAGTTAAACGTTACCGCTGGGGAGCGTGGCTCTCCACGCGAGGGTGTGCGATTAGGGGTTTTGTTGGTTTGTTGAGAGTGACTGTGGGTACATGCTGTGTACGTCTGAGGTCTGTGCTGGTCCTCAAGGGAGGACTGCTGGTGGGTAAGAGCAGAATTTTTTTTGTTGTTGTTGTTTTCACGTGTAAATAATATTGCTGTTAAAATGTAAATACTGGGGCGTCCATCGCGGTTATTTGGGTAATTATTGGGGGTTTCTTAAGCGGCCCGGAATTACATCATCTCTATCCTGGGGCCGGGGGGCTGTCGTGTACGACATGCGGATGTGCGTTGTTGTGCTTTGTGCTGTTGTCGTTCTTGTTGTTACATAATATGCTTGGTGTCCTTTAGGGGAGGAAGCTCGGTTCGCCGCATTACGATTTGCTATTGGTCAGCCGAGGTCGGCTGGGATTTTTCTACGGGGGAGGGTGGTGTAATGCGGGCGTAAGCGACCTTCCGGAGGTGACGTCACGGGGGGTGGAGTCATGTGACGTGGGGGGAAGGTTCGGGGCTTTAAGCGGGTAAACCGGAAGGGGAAGGCAGTCCGGTGGTGAATGGAAAAGGGTGAGGCCACGAGGGCGAACGAGAGGAGGGAGGCACCGCCGGCGAGCGGGGGCCGACCCCAGAGTACAGCCAGGAAGGCTGTGTGTTAGAGGCAGCGGTGTGGCTGCAGAGAGTCGCAGGAGCGACGAAGAGAGAGGAGAGTACAGCCAGGAAGGCTGTGTGTTAGAGGCAGCGGTGTGGCTGCCAGGAGGAGCTGCGAAGAGAGAGAGAGCAAGAAGCTGTGAGAGCTGCGGAGGGAGAAGAGCAGCAGAGAGTACAGCCAAGGGGGGCTGTGTGAGAGAAACAGCAGCGGAGCTGCTGTTGTGGATCGGGCCGACATTGGAGTCAGCACCGTGGAGAAGCTACCGAGTAAAGACAGCCGTGTGGGTGTACAGCACGAACCGAAGAATAATAAAGGACACTGAGCCAGACATCGTGCTCCAGTCGTTTATTACACAGGTAGGAACAACAGGTTCCACACTGCCCACCAGGAATTATGTGTCTGTCTATCGTGCATATTCGGAATTCCGCCCACCCATGCACCCCCCCACCGAACACCAAGCTACGCCGCGATTGGTTGACGATGTCGGGGAGGGTGGGGGGGAAGGGTCAACATGCCCACTGATCCAACTGCCCCCCCCCCCCGAACGCCGCGCTGTCCAACCAAGTTCCTACCTGCCCACTCCGAAGGAACGTGTTTTTTGCCCATTTTGGACTCCGTTTTAATTGATGCACTCGTTTGTCTCGATATCTATACATCCTTCAACACCATGAGTCACTCTTTCCTCATTGGCCTCCTGGAGTCGGACTTCAATGAGTTGCCCAGCCCTGCAATGGATTACAGTGTCCTACCTCTGACAGTAATGTCATCGGTCAGAGTGAGGGAGTCTTCATCCGCAAACACCAAGTTTTCATGCAGAGTAGCTCAAGATTATTTACATCCTAGGCTGATGTTGTTTGCGGCCTACTTGGATATTATCGGCCACCTCAGTGTCAAATACCATTCAGATGCAGATGACTACTATTCACCTCTGTTGAATCCATTGATGCATCTGATTTTCCCACAGCAGCAAGAGCTAAAAATGTCACGGCCATGCCTATTATCTTTGCTATTAAGAAAACGCATTTGAAACCTGAAAAAAAGGATTAGACATCTTCAAAACAATGACATACAACTTCTTGGTTCTTTCGGTAAAGTCACGTAGAAGGGAAGTAACAAAATAATACAAATTAAACATAATAAAATAATTCTCACGACGTTTCGGCCACAACGCAAGCAGCCGTCCTCAGGTGAAAACCACGTGACTTTGTCTCCCCGACAGACCTGGTTTTTACCTGAGGACGGCTGCTTGCGTTTTGGCCGAAACGTCGTGAGAATTATTTTATTATGTTTTATTTTTATTATTTTATTACTTCCCTTCTACGTGACTTTACCGAAAGAACCAAGAAGATGAATCCCTGCAGTCACGAAAGCTTTAAATCGAAATGACATACAATTCAAGAATTTGGAGAAAATCTGCACTACCTTACCTGATTTCAGTGATTTTAAGTGGGGATAGCAGTTATATATTGATAAAGGAGTGGTGTGCAAATGAAACGTTCGAGCAGGCAGCAAGACAAAAAGTGTTCTTCTTGCAGGGATTATAAAGTTGGACCAAGTTCATTGCAATTCAAGGGAACTAAGTAGAAAATACTGCAAGAGATTCAGAAAATATTGGCTATTGCTTTCCGAGTCAAGAGATGGGCTTGTCAATCACCGTCTATATGCAGCATACATATATATTATACTGTAGATATTCTATATGCATGCAGTATATCGTATTGACAAAATGGATGAGTGAAAAATGCTAAATCGCCAAAACACATTCTACATCAATCCCCAAGGGACCAGGAAGTGGACGATTTTACAGGTTGTGCAATTAAGAGCTTTCTCCTATTGACACTGCTCATTATTGGCTCAATATGGTGTAACTGGAACATTAACATGCTGCATGTTCAAGCCTTAAGCGATAATACATTATTGCAGTGGCTTTGGGAGACTGCTTCACAAGTGCCTGGGTTCAAGACCCCGGGCATACAAACGATAACTGTATATTGCCAGTAATAAAAACTACATTAGAGCGAGAGTCACTCTCAATCTGTTGAAAAATGAATGTGTCCAAGGATCCGTGTGGCTGGGGAGGTGGCACAGTGGTGAGTGCAGTGTGCTATGAACCTAGTTACCAGGGCTTGATTCCCAGACACGGTATCAAGCAGTTGCACGTGATATCTGACCAGTCCTGGATTTACAAAGGGATGTGTATTATAATTCACGTTGATATCTTAGCATTTATCTACTCACACAAGTTTGGGGCAGAGCACATGGGTTTCAACTCAGAACCCGATTTTTGATCCACCCTCCCCCCTCGTCACACGGCTTCACAAAAAGTCAGACCCCTCCCTCAAATGTGACATCGCAAAGCTCTGTCCCCCTCCCCCCCAAAAATAAAACATGCTTCAAATCGCTTTAAAATATTGTCATTGTAGTGCGTATTTAATGTGGCGCTGCATTCTGATTTTATAGGAGAAAACATTTATTAAAAAGTCTATTTAATTAAGTAGAACGTGTTTGTATTTATTTAAAGTTGCGCATTTTGATGTGACGTCCATTTCTGACCCCCCCCCCCCTCGTCACACATCGTCACAAATGTCTGACCCCCCCCCCCAAGGTGCGTGACGTCATTTATGGACGGCCCCAAAGCAGTGTTCATCTCTGTCGCCAGCACAAGGCAAATGGTGCCAATCCCACCTTACCATGACGAGGGCTAGTCTCGTACACACTTCCTATAATAATAAATGGCAATTATTTACCCAAAAATGCCTAATTCAGTTTCAAGAATATTTTGGAGCATCCTCCATTTGGGGTATTTTGGCCAAATCCATTAATGGGTGTTTGGAAAGTTGGAGACTGGTTAAGTTGACAAAGGGGCCTCAAGAGGGGGCTAGGGGGGGGGTCATGTGATTGTGACCCAGATCCTTCCCGAGGATTCTGGAAGATGGACGTGGCCAAGGGCGGAGCCGGCCACGCCACAGAGAATATAAGCCGGGTCCTGAGAGGGACCAGGGTGGTTGTTCATCCTGGAAGAAACCCTTTGTCTATGTTCTCCATTCAACGAGTCTCCAACAAGTGGACCCGGGCCGAAGTCATTGGTCCCAGTCCGTAGTAGCAGTTACGTTGTAACTAGTGTAGTTCGCCTGGTGGTCACCACCATAGATTGTTATTCTGTTAAGGGGAACGTTACCCCGTGTGTTGGAACTGAATAAATGTGTTGCCTTAAAGTCTACGTCTGCGACTCAGTTGAACCCATTACACAAGCACCAACTGTGTTTCCAAGATCCCAATGAGTCTGGGTGCTTTTGGGGCAATTTTGGTCAAGGCCTGGCAACATAGTACGCACAATGGTCGAGGAATGTATATCAAATAGTCTCAACAAGTGTGTGCTCATTATACCGATTAAAGGGATGGACAGGTTCCCCTGTCAGAATTAAAACTAAAGATCTTATGATTTGCGAAAATTATATTGCTACGCTTGTTTACCAAAAGCTTAAATTCCGTTGAGTGTCCAAATGAAATAAGCATATCTTATAAATGGCGAAATCACTCATTAATTGGAAGATTTGGAGTTAAAACCCTTACTTATTATTGATGTGGGTCGACAAAATGAGTATCCACATGCTGGGAAGTCAAAAGTGGTCGTTATGTGAAGATATTAGCTCCCAACAGTGCGCAATGCTGTCGCCGAAATGAAAACACAAATTTCTGTTCGTTACCAAACAAGTGTCAGGCTCCTTCGAACAAGTTGGTTCATTTCTCATCTTAGATCTTCACCCATGACTGTTTGGCTCAGTGACCCACAAAACCACCCATCCAGCTCACTGCACAATTAATCAGAATTAATAATTTAACTGTGTCACCTAATGCACTGCAGGGAGACTTTTTCTGTAGACTACTTCATCAATCACGACAAAGGTGGTTATGCAGTAATGAGCAACATGGTTTTGTCATGGCCTAAATTTGCAGACTTGTGTGTGAAGTTCTGGGGCTTCACAAATTCCACACAAACTCGGCCAAACACCGCTTTGTGAATTAGGCCGAATAGAAAACTCTACATGAATCAGGCTCATTCTCTCAATGGTAGTCGCTCAGAAAAAAAGAATAATGCTCAGGAATGTTTCACCCCTCACTTTACATGCGTTTTCCCCCCCAATCGATTGTCGAATACTTTTCTTTTAATAAATATGGAATTTGCAGAATTGTAACATTGAGGCAATGATTCAATGTTGAAGCACGATGTTTTAATGATTTCAAACAAGCCTAGAAGGCTGACAAACACCAAGCTAACTGTTGTGTATACGCGACACATCAGCGTGTTGAATGTGGTAAGCCACTCACGATCACTTGAAGTAGAACGGACTTAACAAAACGCATGGAAGAAAAACAGAAATTGCAAGCCACAATGTTGCCAAAATAGATCTTTAAAAAATTGAGAAAGAAATTTCAAAGCTAAAAATTTACCAACATTATTCATTACACCCTCTACAGTCACATGTGGGAAATCTGTTTAATAATGATATCTGATATTTAAGAGAAGAGGTAAGTGCTGAGCATGGCAAGGACAGATTAAACATGTAGTGACATCGCGGACACCCCGTATATGTGGGTGTAGTACCGGCCCTAGAGGGGCTCGTTGAGCGCTGAATGATAGCGCTGAGTGGCACCACGCTCGGCGTGCAGTGCCGACCCCTACAGGATGGGGTGTGAGGGTGCCGGCCAAGGAATGGGGTTACTAAAGGCCGTGGCTCTCTAGTTGACCCCGGAGGACACGTGACTGGTAAAGTCTACACAGGGGCCCCAAGTGGGGGCGAGGGGTGGTCACGTGTCGTGGCGAGATCCTGCTAGAGGATAATGGAAGGTGGTGGTGGCCAAGGGCGGAGCCAGCCACGGTCAGCGAATATAAGCCAGGTCCCCAGAGGGACAGGGGTTCGGCGTTGCTGTTGTTATCCTGAAGAAGTCTACGTTCTACGTTCTGAAGAGTCACCAACACGTGGACCCAGACCCATGCTGTGGTCTGGTCCTTTGTAGCTAGTTACAGAATAATTAGCACAATTAGCCTGGTGA
Organism: Lampetra planeri; assembly: GCF_965212315.1. Classification (NCBI taxonomy): domain Eukaryota; kingdom Metazoa; phylum Chordata; class Hyperoartia; order Petromyzontiformes; family Petromyzontidae; genus Lampetra; species Lampetra planeri. The sequence goes on from NC_136120.1 coordinate 6,359,580, forward strand.
TCCACCACCATAGGTTATCTTGTTAATCCCGTGTGTTGGTATAATGTGTTGCCTCCAAGAAGTGTGTCTGCGACTGAGTTGAACTTACTACAAATATGATAAGTCTGGCCAGTAGATTTAATCTTATCTCACGGCCTTTCATTTGCAACAGGATGGAAAAACATGACACATTTTTGTAGTTGATCCCACTTGCAGAATGCCACAGCACTGAAACAACCGAGAGTCACATTAGTCAGTATCTAGATTCAAATGCATGCAGGGCAGTGCTCAGTTCTAGTCTTGGCTCTGAGCCTGCAAGTGAAATTCCGTGGCAGGGGCTATTTTCTCCAAATAATGACCACTGTTAAAATATGTTACATGTACTTATTATGCAGCTGGCAGAAGACTGAGTGAGTGTGTGTCCGTGCCAATCCGGCTGTGTGTGGTGCGATTGGCCGTATATATATTGCAGCTCAGCGTCACGTACGAGACACGATAATGGCGCTTGTAAGGCTCCCCAAATATTCAACTCATGCACCACGAGCCATCTATGTGAAGCACATGCAATTGCCATAAACGCACTGCAAATGTGCAAGACCACTCGAGGTGAGGGCAATGCAGGGGCTACGGAGAAGTCATTGGCAATTTGTTGATGCAGAGCACGATGCTTTGTCCATTATCATAATTAGGCGCATTGATTTTGTATTTCTGAAGCATATTGTATGCTTTCAATTTGTAAGTGTGATTATGCATTTCCGACCAATAATTAAAATGAGAAATGTTATTACGACTTTTGCCTGTTTGTAATTGCTCTGCTCATATCGCACGTTTATGTAATTAGCAAAGCATTTAACACTCACTATGCAAATCTATGCTTTTACCGAGAACAATTAAACTCATCCCCCACATGAACATAATTTTCATTATTTACTAATTTACCCATTTACTTATTCCTTACGCATTCTTAAAAACACTTGCAGTCGCACCCGATTATAAAGTAGACTATGCACTTTACTCTCAACAGTACATTACTTTATTCCTTTATAGTTCATGATGGATTAATAGTTATGCCATCTATGCAAAGCGGTACGAGCAGTCAGTAAATGATGCGTGCATTTAAACTATAGTTTTGTTATTTAAAATTTACATCCATGCTGGAAGCTCAAGGAGGATGAAGCGAAATGCATGCAAATCTTAGAATTGCCGTGTTCACATTAACCCTACGCGTGTCAGCAGTGATACGTGGCTGGTAACATCGTGATGGATGACATTTGCTTTCCCGTTTCCGAAATAAATGGATCAATTTATCAAGCAAAAGCATGGCTGAACCCCGACATTTTCTTGTCAAAGATTACATGGTAAACTGTTAAATGCATCATTAACCATTGTCATGCAATGTATTAGTTCAGGGCCATGGATATTTAGCGAACAACATATGGAGGTTGATCCTACAAAAATTTCGCTATAAGGACGATAGTTTTTGCATTTTATAGTCCTTATCCACTTTGGCTTGAGCACACAAAATGCATTTACTGATAAAGCAATTTTCATACTTTAGCCGAGTTGGGTGGTCAAGATTCATCCTTACGATCGTCACTGCAGGCAGCAGGGCTTCCAAAGTGGGAGCTTTTAAACAGCTCCCTAAGGAGGGTCCTAAGGCAGGCCAGACATTATGGAAGGTGGGAGTACCCACACTTTACCCCACTACACGCGACTTGCTGATCAATACCCTTTGGTGAACCACTAATATTGGTGGGAGAACAGAGGTCAGGGATGGGGCAGGGTGACGTCACGCGATTTTGGCCGATTATTGACTCCCTCTCCCCCCCTCGTCACACGGCGTCACAAAAAGTCAGACCCCCTCAAATATGACGTCAAAGCTCTGCCCCCCCCCCCAAACCATATTTCCATTTTGAAAATAAAGCATGCTTCAAATCACTTCAAACAATTGTCATTGTAGTGCATATTTAATGTGGCGCTGCACTCTGATGTTGACGGAGAAAACATGTATTAAAAAGGCGTTGGAAAGCTGAAATTTAGCATAAAATTCACTTGAAAATATTCATCGTCTAACTAGAACTGCAGATGCTCAGATTATATTGAAATTCTCTTATACTTATAAAATATTAAAAGTAATTATGACTATAAAAATACTTGAAACTTTGTAGTAGAACGAAGCAAAATGGAGAGTAAAATTATAACAATCACATATTCATTCCACAGAATGACAAACCCTGGTAGAATCATGAGAATCAAAATGTTTAATGACAATAATTATTATTTTTTACAAAATGTATGCATATCCATTCTCCCATGAAGAAGCAAAATGCTCCTTTATGCAATAAATAGGGAGAGTATGGATCTCTTCATCCTGTGGAATGGATATTCCATGCAGATAAAGCTCTTCTTCGTCCATCCAATCTGCACTCTCTCAATTTTCTTCGTTCACGATGACAACCATTAGTTCACGTTACCGACGTGCAGCGACTCTGTGGCCGGATGCGTTTGGGCGGAATAATAATTGATTTCTGCTTGTGTGATACAGAGTGGCTGCCCAGCATGACTAACGACGCAAAGTATGTGTGACATTTCTTGCAAATCCTATCGCTAAGCACTGATTGTATTGATGGACAGTACAAGTCATATGGAATCTACCGATAAGGATTTGAAGAGCGAGGAAGGATGTCATCCACTTTCAAACTTTGTGTTGCAAACAAAGATGGGAATTTATGAGATGCTCCGTCTGTTGTCCGTTCTGGAATTTTAATACAGGGCCTTTTCGAAATTAATCGGCTTCTGATGGGGCTCCACTTCGCGCTGGCTACGTTCCAATGATTGATGGAGTTGGTCCTAGCTGGATTGCAGTGGGACTCATGCTTGAAATACCTCGACGATGTTATCGTCTTCAGCCATACGTTCCAAGAACATCTTGATCAGTTGCGTGCTGTCCTTCTCAAAATGCGTGTCGCAAATCTCAAATTTAAGCCCCAAAAATGTCAACTTCTGCAAAAATCCGTGCGGTATCTCGGTCACATTGTCAGTAAATCGGGCATTGCAATGGACCCCGAGAAAACAGCATGTGTTCGGACTTGGCCGACCCCTACGTCGGTGGGGGAGTTGCAAAGTTTAATAGGATTCGCGTCTTATTATCGCCGTTTTATCGCCGGGTTTGCTACCATCGCGACACCCCTCCCCGCCTTGATGGCTAATGGTCAGAAATTTCATTGCGCAATTCATATTTTGTTGTGTATATAATACTAAATCATGAACACGATATACTGAATCGTGAGGGGTTACATTTTTTATTTTCATTTACATAAGGGAACTCCGGAGTTGAATCAAAGATCCTAAATGGTTAAATTCAATCACTCATGGTTCATAGTCGAACAATGGCGAAAAGAAGCATGACGCCATTTTGTGGGTATAAAGAACTAAAATTTCATGGAGGAATAATAAATCATGGAGGATGCGTTGGCTATTGTACGCTTGCCGAATGACGTATATTTAGTAGGTACTCCATGATTAATTATCCCTCCATGCTCAAAAATGGCTGTTTGATATCTATGTACCCAAAAACTTTTATTATAAATGTTATCATAACATAACAATAGTATACAAATTCAATACTTATATTTCAAATTAATATGTAATAAAACAATTTGTGTGCGATTAAAAATTCTGTCGATTGATATGACTGGAATAATAGTACTTACGTTTGTAAAATTCTATTCGACACTATCAAAGCGTTTTTAACATAACGACTGCATCACAATTTAACTTGCACTTCCTCTTCCTGACGAAGTATTATTCTCTATAAAAGTGTGAAGTACGGTAGAAAGCAAATTTAGTAAAATTAGGAACTGTAATGCAATGCAACAGAGAGTCGGTTAGCACACAGTTAACGCATAGCCTGGTTGATTAGGTGCGAGTTTCTCTCTGCTTGTGTCTGTCTGTGCATCTCCGTGTCTATGTTTTGTCTCTCTCTCAAATGTAGCAATCTTTGGAAGAACATAATCAACCAGGTGGGGTTTAAACTGTTTTGTTGGCCGACTCTGTGTTGTATTGCATTATATTTCCAAGTTTTTTCATTCATTTGTACCTGACGATGGTTGCTTGTGTTGCAATCGAAACCTCGTATTCTATTATTATTATTATTTTATTTAATTTCTTTCTACGTGACTTTACCGAAAGAACCAAAGAATTGCTTAAAGTTGCGCATTTTGACGTGACGTCACATTTCTCAAGCCCCCCCCCCTCGTCACACATCGTCACAAATGTCTGACCGCGCCTCCTCTCCATAGGTGCGTGACGTCATCCATGGACGTACCCTTAGGCCAAAGGGTCTCCCTGCTAAAGCAAGAAATGGCCTGCGTTCTTTCCCACTGGTGGCCCTGAGACAATGTTTGGAATTCCATATGTCCATGACAGGGGCCGGTCTATTAATAGGGCCTATATTTGGTAGATTTTATTGACCCCCCTCCCCCCCCCCCCACATGGTTGTACGTATGGTGAACTTCTTTCGCATCGTACGTAGCCGCTGCTGCGAGGATGATCGGAGTTCACGTGATGGTTTAAGCTTCTTGACGCAAACGCCACATTCCTACATCACCCACGGCCCGGCACGCGATCCCACAGTCCAGACGTGTGGCCGCTGATGGCGACCAGTGCACAGGGGATAAGCCGGACGAGGCACGAGCCAGCAGCATTCACACAACACGAATTAAGGCTCGGGGCCTTCCATAAATGACGTAACACACCTAGGGGGGGGGGGGGGGTCAGACATTGTGACGATGTGTGATGAGGGGGGGGGTGTTTGAGAAATGTGACGTCACATCAAAATGCGCAACTTTAAATAGACAACACGTTCTACTTAAATAAATAGACGTTTTAATAAATTTTTCTCCTACAACATCAGAGTGCTGCGGCACATTAAATACGCACTACAATTACAATAGTTTAAAGCGATTTGAAGCATGTTTTTTGGGGCGGGGGGCAGAGCTTTGTGACGTTATATTTGAGGGGAGGTCTGTCTTTTGTGACGCCGTGTGACGAGGGGGGGGGTCGACATCGTCAAAAATCGCGACGTCATTTATGGACAGCCCCTCGTGGTTATTTCCCACAATTACAACAGTTGTTTGTATTATTCAACAGTTATAAGCTCGATAAAGTAGGTACGGTCGAGCACATACAAAGCATGTTTAAACACAGAATAGCAAGTCTCTCTAATAAATATATATATATATACGTCGCTGTATTTGCATACACGTGATTTAGTGGACAGACGATTCCTTATTGCTCTACGATATACTTTCAACTTAAGTTCGTGAAGATCCCAGCACTTGGTGCGAAACGTCAAACAGATAAGATGCGGTCCATCCCAAAAAACACATCCGACAGCGATATTAGCAAAACTGCACTGCGTAATGAACTCTTTAATACGCGTGTGTATTAGTTCCTGCAAATAATGGGATCCATTAAATGATAATGCCTGGCACATTCCTGCAAAGTCCTGTAGGTGCAAAAAGGGTTCAAAGTGGTTAATTTGGGCAATGCAGCTGTTGTTATTAGCCTATTTGCTACGTCCACTCTGGAGTTATATTACCTTTAAGTAATCACTTGAGCGCCATAAAGTCAGACTGCGAAATTCAATTACAGCCCCATGCGGCTAAAACTCTTAACCAATACACCTGTGATAATACTATCCAGCAACATTAGCACTGCCAATTAAAAGTGCTCCGACTTAATAGGCTACCGACACAACTGCGCACTATGTACTACTGCACATAAAAGTCACGATTGAAAAAATCTACCCCAAGGAGAAGCACACTGGCGAGCGTAGCGTGTAAATATGTCAACTCTTTATTTCTAGCCACTCGTGGCGTTTGGTTGAGTGTTCATTGTAAAAATGTTAATTTGTGTTGCAGCAGAAAGCTGCTATGGAATGTTTCTATTCTTTGACAAAGAGCTAATAAATAAATTTTTATAAAGCAAGTAGATAACAAACGGCTGATTTGCGATATATTCTGCACACATAAATTGTGAATAAATGGTAGATGAATAGGTCTAGTTATTTGTATGTCAATATTTTTAATGTCTTGTTAAAGACGTAACCTTATTTTTGGTTGCGAAATAATTTCATTTCGCACATAGTGGCTTGCTAACACTATTGGTGTATGCAGCAAGGCATCCGATTTCCCCCCAAAAAACCGTTAACCGAATATCGAAACGAGACGTATACATCTATTTATCTTCATGAAATGTATTGCCACCATGATTGCGTTGAACATCGGCATACGGTAAAATGGGGTTTATAGATCCTCAGCCGACTGCTTAACCGAACAGGGTTCGCAAGACGAGCCTTGCAATGTACAGAGTCGCGAAGAGGCTCGGGCAAGTCGGGGGCGGAGGCTGAAGCGTGCTAAAATGAGGAATGGGTAGAACAGCCAATGGCAGGAGCAGCGAATCGGGCGGAGCGGCGTTGCAGCTTTACTCGCGTTCGGAACGTTGCATGTTCAACCCCATTCGGACGTAAAATTAGCCTATCACCCCATCGGGGTCAACAAAACGAATACCACTTTGTGAGACGATGATGATGCTGCTGCTGCAGGTGGTCACCCTATAGAGAGGCCGCCGGAGGCTGAAATTTTACATGTTTTCACCTTTGCCTCCTGTGCTGTCAACGTCAAAACAAGCACCTACCCTCCAATGGTCATTTGATCAGACACTTTGAATATGAATAGCCGTGGGCGGTAGGAAGGCGCGAGGGGGAGAAGGTACAATTGGGGGAAAAATCTATATGGACAGTTTGATTCTGCACACTTTGTACGTGCTGTATTTCACATCCCACTTTTGGAAGCACCTTTAACAACAAGAGGCCAATCTGAGCATTGTTTCAGACGAGAGCCACTCATTTCTCAAACAATTCTTGAGTCCTCTGGACAGCGTATAATATGGGAACAAAGTAGAAAGGAGGCCATTTATGGGGGGGGGGGGGGAGGCTACCTTAGGATGAATACACGATGGGAGAAGTGTGTGCAATGGTCCTTCATTCCATTCATTTCCAAAATTGTGATTGTGGAAAATATATAGAAATACATTGTGAAAATGGGTACAGGCTCAAGCAAGAGAACAATAAACGGAGGTCCATTATTTCTTTTTTTTAATACATTAGGCACCACTGACGTGTTGGAAATTTGTACACGGAAAAAAATGTACTTGCACAGAACTGGACATTTTTGGCAAGGATTTAAATCTAAGATGATCAAGTCAAGTTATGCGTATTCTTGATTACTACTGCATCAATACTGCATTGCTGTTAAGCCTTAATAGGACTATGGTTAAATGAGAAAATTTTTCATTTTACCAAGTTTCTAATATTTTTTGTTTGGTTATATAATAATTGTCATTTATCAGATTAAAGTTTTGTTTAGTGTGTGGGATGGATAATATATATTTTTCCTAACTACTTAACACTGGTAACAAAAAAAACAATACACAATAAACATCCATTCTAGGTGACAAAACAATCATCGCTCCCGACTGGAGGACTAATTCCTAATTGCAGGCTATATGCTGCGTAACTAAGTGCTGCACAGGGTCAGTAGCTACTGGGGGTCCCCCTTTGATAGCTTTGAGATGAGATGCAAGTAGTTTGTCGCATGTAACGCGGTCCGACATGCCACCCCCGGTGCAAATGGTAAGCACATTTGTAAAATAAACAATTCATAGTCATTATTTTATTGCACGAACGTTTTTGGAAACAGTGAATAATGTTCAATTCAAAACAAGATGCACGTGACATTCTATCCATTTACACATGAGAAACAAACGAAAAACAATGGATGGCTCTTTCAAAATGTAATAATTCTGTACGACAAAAACAACTAAATTACTCAACTTATACTGAAGCACAATAGATTTGAATACGCTATCCCCTGTAACGCATTCAAAAGCCAGCGAGGAACAACATAGTGACAAACCAAACACTTAGCAGATCCTATCAGCATAGCGAATGAACTCCATATACTAACCACAATTTAGTTTGGCATGCTTGTATTATAAAACATGGCAGCTTGAAGATGCACATTATGACCATTACATTGGCTAATTCACGTAATTTGCGAGTAAGTTGTCAATTTGTCAAAGTCAAAATATGGAACCCAAAACTGCGCTCACGACAGAGGGCGTGCAAACAAACATGCAAGGTTTACAAATCAAGGAGCTGTGCCCTCTGGGTATTTATTCTCCCCCAGGTGGGGGAAGGGGTGGCTTCGGTCACGGGATTTTTATCAACCACTGCGAATCAGGCAGCGCGTATTTCTGGTCAATACTGTACATCTGCAATATAAACCAGGGCACCCGTGGGTTCGAACGGCAACAGGTCTACAAAACACGCAGCAGATGTGCTACCATTCGGCCAAAATCACCGTCGCGTATGCATACACGTGCACGTATTATTCTTTCACACAATATGCAGTGTTTACGATCCGTGAATGCAGTGTGGGGTTGTTTTATGTTGCACTGTGCCAAGAAATCTCTATTACAATAACTTTGTCCTCTTATCTCGCAATTGTAAGCTTGTATCTAGATCTAGTAACATTAACTACTGCAAATGTGAAATCACCACCGCATTTTAGTGCATTGTTAATCATCGTTAGTATCAGCACCACACTTATCACAGCACAGTGCATAGGAAGCATGGATGTTCTGAAATGAACTAAATCGCCCCAGTTTGTATGCAGAGCATCAACCTTAGAAACTAAAGGCTGCGGTAACATCGCGTGCAGGTTTGTGCGCGAGGATTTGTGTAGGTAACAAAAATGTCAAGATACAGCAATAGCAGCCCTCGGCATGTTTAACATTACTCCGAAAGTACATTCAAGGGATCTCCAAGTGCTACTTAAATGTTAGTGTTATTTTCTGTGTAGTCTTGTTCTCTAAGCAGGCAATTAAAATGCATAATATGGCAAATTCACGGTAAAAAGGGGGGTAAATATCTCAAACAACACGACAGCACTCAACATTTAATGGAACCAGGCTTAATTCTCCATATTGCCTATGTAATGTAACATTAGAAAAAAAAGATCATGCACGAGCAGCCTGAATTTTTTTGTTCATTTGTCTTGTGTATCTTGTGAGAATCAATAATTAACAGCCCTTTATTCGTCCACTGCTGGATGAAGGCCTTCCCATGTCGTGTCAGTCATGAGGATTATTTGACCAGATTTCACAGGTTGGTCAAGGGGAGCGAGTACCTGTTTAGATATCACTTACCACCGGTGTTAGCCATGGCCAGGGATTAAATCCATGTTCAGGTTCATAGCGTAAATGCGCTAACCACTCTGAAACCACCATCTAACCCAGACATGGGCCGTACACGGGGCTTTTTAATTCGGCCCGCCGAACTTGTCCAAATATTATTATTAAATTTAATTTCACCTTCCTCCTGTAATGCCCCCATTTTCCCATTAGACGGCGCACTTTGTGTAATTCAACAAAACAAACAAAACTTAACTCCGAGTTCTCTCCGAATTTCACGAGTCCGTTCTATACCCCACAGTTTTTTTAAAGAGTTTTAAGCACAGAAAACATAATTAAAGTTTGAAAAAGCATTAATTATACAAACTTTTCAATAATTTCCTTCTTCACTTCGATTTAAATTTTCTTTAAAAAAACTTCTTTTCACCAACATTACCACTCATTACCACTTTCTCCGAAGGCAAGTTTGTTAAAGAATACATGGTACAGACAGAAGAAATCTTGTGTCCGGAGATCAAAAGCAAATTTGAAAAAGTCAGTTTATCACGCAGGACCGTGACTCGCCGTATGGAACTGATTGATAAAAAATATAGCAGTCAATTAAACAAAAATTCTGATTCCTTTGAATTATATTCACTAGCACTGAATGAAAGTACGGACGTAAAATACACTGCTCAGCTCCTCATTTTTATCCGAGGCATTGACGACAGTTTTGCGATAACAGGAGTTTTTGACCATGGAGTCCCTGAAAGGAACAACGCGGGGAGAGTACTTGTATAACCAGGTATCTGCTGTCATCGAAAGAATGACGCTACCTCGGAGTAAACTTGTCAATGTCACAACGGATGGATCGCCAAATTTAACTGGAAAAAATGTTGGGCTGCTGAAAAGAATCCAGGATAAAGTGAACGAGGAAAACCCTGTCCAGGATCTTATTTTCCTTCACTGCATCATCCATCAGGAATCCCTGTGTAAGTCTGTATTGCAGCTTAATCATGTCGTGAATCCAGTCGTAAAACGTGTTACCTTTATACGTGCAAGGGGACTTCAGCACCGTCAGTTTATTACGTTCCTGGAGGAAACTGATGCGGATCATCAGGACTTGCTGCACCACTCTTGTGTTCGCTGGTTAAGTTTGGGGAATTGGGGAAAGTGTTACAACGAGTGTGGGAGCTGAAAGAGGACATCATCGCATTTTTGGAGTTGATGGGGAAATCTGACGAATTCCCTGAGCTAAGCGACAAGAACTGGCTTAGTGACTTTGCGTTTGCTGTGGACATATTTTCACACATGAATGAGCTGAATGTGAGACTGCAGGGGAAAGATCAGTTTGTTCACGACATGTACAAACATGTGAAAGCCTTTAAATCCAAGCTCACTTTGTTCTCCGGACAAATTGCGAACAAATCTTTCGCTCATTTCCCCATACTTGCCATGCAGGAAGAGGCACCGCGAAACGCAAAAAATACAGCAAATCGCTTGAGGACCTGCACGGGGAATTCTGCCGTAGGTTTTCTGATTTCGAAAACATTGAACAGTCACTTCAGCTGGTGTCCTGTCCCCTGTCACAAGACCCTGAAACAGCACCACAGGAGCTGCAGTTGGAACTGATAGATCTTCAGTCTGACTCCGTCCTAAAGGAGAAGTTCAACTCTGTTAAACTGAATGACTTTTATGCTTCACTTAACAGAGCCACGTTTCCAAACCTCCGGAGGACTGCACAGAAGATACTGACTTTGTTTAGCTCGACTTATGTGTGCGAGCAGACAATCAGCGTCATGAACGCCAACAAAGCCCGTCACAGATCAAAGTTAACGGATCAGCACCTCAGATCTATCCTGAGAATTGCCACAACCAAAATAACTCTAGACTTCAATCTTAATTTTAGAACTTTCGTGACTGCAGGAATTATTATTTGGTTCTTTCGGTTAAGTCACGTCTAAAGATAAAATAATAAATTAAATTAAATAATAGAATACGACGTTTCGATTGCAACACAAGCAATCATCATCAGGTATAATGAAATAGCGACATAAAATCTAACCAGAAAACTATAAACAGACATATTAGCAGACAGATATCACCAAGATACATAGCGAGAGCAATACAGGTGTAGTACCGTTGAGGACGCGTGGACACCCGAGTAGAAGCACACGTATTTATTTCACAACAGTCACTGGGGACATACAGTACTGGAGGGGGTATCGAACCCTCACCCGGATAGCTGGGAACACACGGCTAGCTACCCCTAGCCTGCCTCCTAATCCTCCAAATACTGGGCTAGGGGAGGCTGTCTGGCCCGACACTGGTCAGTCGGGCTACGGTACCCGGAGTCCCAGAGTCCGGGCTCTGGTTCACGGGACCACGCCGCTGGCTCGGTCCTGCGCGGCCCTGACAAGGGCGGCGTCCCAGGGGAGTCCAGGGCTCTAGCTAGGCAGTCTTCGGTCTTCAAGAGTTTACTTAAACATTCTGCCCCGAGCCCTCTGACACATCCCCCTTTATACTCTACCCCCGCTGAGGGGTGGGGCCCCGGGCTGCCTGGTGCGGACGTCGTTGAGAGCACCCCCCCCGTGCACTCACGTAGCCCCGCCCACTGTGTTTGTTTCCCATAAGCTGCAATGCATAACGGCTCTCTCTCTAACACCCCTACACATACAGCTCCTCCGTAACACCCCTACATCACCCCCCCCCTGTACAGCTCGCAGCCGTCCCGGCTGCAACCTTGACAATAAAAGTTTATTCACCCCTCGATCCCCCAGCGTGTGCCTCATTTTTACAACAATAACGCAACGAGAAGAACAACAGGAAGGGAAAATAACCCGACGCACCCCACCCCCGAATAAATACGAAATCCGTACAACCAACGTATATAACATTTTTTCAGGAAACCCCCCAGCACACACACAACACACAGCGAACACAACATTCGTACAATGCAATGTGCCAGGAGCACACCACCGACGCCGCACACAGTGAGTATAACATGTGAACGTACACAGGAAAAAAAATATTTCAAAAAAATGTTTTCTTTTTTTTCCTTTTTTTTTCTCCCATTTTCACTCCGTGCGTCACAAGAGTCTGCGCATTTTTGCGCGCGTCCTCGCCGCAGGCCCATCACACGGGATAACCCCGGCCGGCAGGCCGTCGGGTGGCAAGTGTCCATCTCCGAGTGAGTCTGTTGTTGACGTCGCAAGACCCTCGGCATCCCCCGTGGGGGTCGTCGGGCGTGAGCCCGTCACTCCCGGTGCACCTGGAGGCGGGACAGCCGGCAACGCGTCAGGCGAGAGCAGTGGAGACGAACTCTTTGAGTCGGCCGCCCCCCCACATGTTTGGCCACGCGCGTGTGTAGTGGGACCTCGCACCGCAATGAAGGGTTTGAGCCTGGAGGGGTGTACAAACCACCGGCGCTTCCCCCATTTAATGCGTACGCACTGAGGTCTCAGGACCTCAACCACCTCGACGGGGCCCGCCACGGCCGCACCAGTTTTGAGGAGGTCGCGAGTGGTACCTGGGGACAGTGCAGCCATGCCCTGTCCCCTGGCTTCCACTGTAGCACATGCGCGCGACCCAGTCTGAGGCGCTCATTAGCCCTCTGCCGCATGTCAGAATTCTGCATGGCAGCATCCCGCGCCTCTGTAAATTTTTCCAGGTTAAATTTAACATGTTCGGCCAATTGAGTTTTTTCCCTGTGGCGCTGGGATCTGCAGCTGGGCCCGAACAGGTGGGTCAGGTTCGCGGCCATACATAAGGAAGAAGGGGGAAAATCCCGTCGCAGCATGGGGGGCCAATCTGTACGCTGCCAGGACCCCCTGAATTTTCAAGTCCCAATCTGTCTGTGAGTCCGAAACCTGCTGTGACAACATCGACGTGATGGTACGATGCAACCGCTCGACCATCCCGTCGGTTTGTGGGTGATATGGAGAGGTACAAATCTTTTTCGTGCCCAGGATCTCACAGACTTGTTGGAGCAATTTGCCAGAAATTTTTTTACCCTGGTCGGTCAGCAGCCGCTCGAGAGCACCTTTGTCAAGGACATATCCCTGGACAAAGGCCTCCACGATGGCTGCTGCCGACTGGTTGGCCAGGGGCCAGGCCATAGGCCAGCGCGTGAAGTACTCCACCCCGGTTAACAAATATCTATTTCCCCTGGGGGTGGCGGGGAACGGTCCCAGAATATCCAGCGCGACAAGTTCGTTCACCCGGGAGACCCTGATAGACTGCAGGGGCGGGTTCAACTCCCTCGCTGGTGGTTTCCGCTGCGCACACCTAGGGCAGGACCCTAACAGATCCCCGACATCCCTTGTCATGCCCGGCCAAAAAAAATCAAGTTGGAGCAAGGCCAGGGTCTTTTGGGTTCCCAGGTGGAGGAGGCGCTCGTGAGCGGCCCACACCACCCTACCCCGTAACCCCGAAGGGACCACCAGCCGGTGTCGATGGGATTTCCCGTCCCAATGCATTAACAACCCACCGAGCATTTCCCATGCGTCGGCATCACCCCTCCCCCGCCCCCGGTCCCTGACGCGGCGGCGCAACGCAAGGAGGGAGGTATCTTCCATCTGCAAACGCCCCCATTCCGTGGCAGGCAACCCCAACAGGGAATCAGATCCCTGTTGTGCGATGGAATTCGTCATTGACGCTGCGTCATCAGCAGCCGCCAAGACCGGAACAGGCATTTCACCAGGATGCCTGCACCGACCCGACCCCAGGAGGCATGCGCATTCGGGGGTGGTTGGCATGCGCGACAGAGCGTCCGCGTTGGTGTGGCAAACGCCCTTACGGTACGTGGTCTCAAAATCTAAATCCTGGAGAACCTCCAGCCATCGAGACAATTGTCCCGATGGTTGTTGGACTCGCAGGGCGTACTGTAGCGCCGCATGGTCTGTACGGACGGTGAAACGCTGCCCGTACAGATATGGCCGGTATTGCTGGATGAAATAGACAATTGCCAGCAGTTCCCGACGGGTGACACAATATCGTTGCTCCGCTGGAGACACTCGACTACCGTACGCGACCACCCGTTCCACGCCCTCAACCACCTGGGAAAGCACGCCCCCAATACCTGTGTTGCTCGCGTCGGTATCGAGCACAAAGGGTTTTGAAAAATCGGGATAAACCAGGGGAGGGGCATTAACCAGAGCGTCCCGAAGGGAGCGGAACGCAACCTCCTCCTTCTGTCCCCAATGGAAGCGGACCCCCTTTGACGTCAAAGCGTGCAGGGGCTTAGCAATGGTGGCAAAGTCCGCGACAAAGCGTCGGTAATATGACGCGAAACCAACGAAGCTCCTGACCTCTCCCACCGAGGTGGGAGTCGGCCAGGAGCTGACGCACTGCGTTTTGGCGGGATCGGTAGCAATACCCGAGCGTCCAACGATGTGCCCCAAATAACGTACCGATTCGCGCAATAAATGACACTTTTGGGGTCTAAATTTCAAATTAGCAGCCCGCATTTTGAGGAAAACGGCCCGCAACCTCTGGAGATGCTCGTCAAATGTTCTGCTAAAGACGATAACGTCATCCAAATAGATTAAACACGAATCCCACTGCAATCCAGCCAAAACCAATTCCATCAATCGCTGGAAAGTCGCCGGCGCCGAGTGTAATCCCATCGGCAACCGGTTAAATTGGAAGAGACCATGTGGTGTACGGAATGCAGTTTTAGGCTTAGATTCATCGTCCAGAGGAAGCTGCCAGAATCCCGAAAGCAAATCCAATGTGGAGAAGAATCGCGCCCCCGCCAAGGCGTCCAGCGATTCGTCAATACGGGGAAGCGGGTATGCGTCAGCAACGGAAATTTTGTTGAGGTGGCGAAAATCGACGCAAAACCGCAACGATCCATCCTGTTTCTTAACCAGAACGATCGGCGCTCCCCACGGGCTGGTAGAGGGAGAAATGATGTCGGCGGCTAACATGTCATCAACAGCCGATTTGACATGGTCCTTCTCGGCGGGACTCAGCCGGAAGGGATTTTGGCGTATGGGCGCGCTGTCACCCGTATCAATATGGTGACACAGCAAATGGGTACAGCCTAAATCGAATTTGTTCTGACTGAACACGTCGGCAAATTCGCGCAGGAGTGTCCTAAGTTTTTGACGCTCTACATCCGACAGGTCCGTCGATCCCGCACAAAGCGCCTCAAGCCACCCTTCATCGGTGTCCGAATGTGGAAGCGGCAGAGTGGCAGTGCCAACGTAATTGGCGACAGGTTCCTCGCAGGGCACCGGCGTTGCGCGAGCAAGCACGGTCCCTTGAGGAATTACCACGGCCTGCGACCCCACATTGAGGACCGCGATGAAAGGGTCCCCGTCCCCCCTTACGATGGTCTGGGCGGGAATTAAATGTGGCCCGCTAACCCCGGCCCTAGATGGCCCCAGCAGGACACCCTGGTCCCCAACACCCTTATCCAAGGGCCTACAAAGTTTTAGGGGCACCAACATTTGTGCCCCCGGCGGCACGCGAACCGTTTGAACGACAAACGCCGGTACCGTCGCGAACGCCGACCGAGCCGCAGTAGGGGAAGGCAAAAACGCCATCCGTCGTCCCGACGGGAGCTCAATGAAACCTTGATCAATCAAAATCCGAATTGGCATTTTGCCCAATAAGTCCGTCCCCAGCAGGCACGGAACCGCCAGCGAGGAGGAAACAAAAATGGGGCCGGACAATTTAATATCACTGATCGAAATTTGTGCGCGAATCTGACCCATGATACCCAATGAGCCCCCGTTAGCAGCGTAGAATGGGACATTAACCGGTAGCAAAGGACGACTCTGGACGGGGAGAATGTTGTATACGAGTTCCGAATTGATAGTCGCCGACGCTCCTGTATCGACGAGGATACGCACTTCGACCCCGTCAATGTGCCCTACTACGGCCGACGACCCCGACGACGCCGCCACAACGCGGTGGGCCAACACGGACCACTGCCTGGGTTCGATTTGGGTCCCCATAGTGGTGCGTGTTGGCCCGACGGTGCGCAATGTTGGCCCCCCGTTCGTTGCGGTGTGCTTGTGTGTAACGGGTGTGTGCTTTGGCCAAACATGTGGGGTGCCGCGACTCGCCGGGTCATGTTGATGGAGCTTGGAAGGAGGAGGAGGGCCGGCGTCCCGGTGAGGCGTCGTCCCCCGCTGTCGAGGAGAGCGGCACCCCGAGGCGACGTGGCCCCGGATGCCGCAGTTATAGCAGCGCGGGAGCGCAGGCGGTGATGACGGACGGTCGGAGCGGCCCGACCCATCCCGGCCCGCCTGTACTCCCACCCTCTGCTGTCGGCGACGTAGACCTCCTCCGTCGGGGGGGTGACAGCAGCCACCGTACGCCCGGCCGCTGCCCTGCTGGCCTTCCGTCGCTGTGACAGGAGGTTAGCGTGGAGGAGCCGCGCCGCCTGGAGGGAACCCATCTCCGTGTCCTCCTGCGCGACGATGGCGATGTCCAGGTCGTCCGCCAGCAGAAGAATTTTCTCAGTGACCATCGCGTCCACGCCTTGGTCATCCATACGAGGGAAGGCCGTCTTTGCCAACGCCAGAAGGCTCGTACGGTAGGTGAGGGGCGACTCCTTTGCACCCCGCTGGCGATCGTAAAATCGGTGTCTGCATTCCGCCGAAGGTCCGTAGACCCCAGCCAGCAACTGCAGCGCCATCTGAAGAGTGGAGCGCTTGTCCCTCGGTGCCGACGTAAGAGCGGCGAGGGCGTCGCCGTCGAGGAGCGCCGGCAGCGCGCAGAGGGCTTCGGCGTCCGACCACCCCGCCATTTCTTGGTGCGCGAGGAAGCGCCGCTGGAACCCCCCCCAGTCGCCCTCCTCAGCTACAAACTCTTTCAGCGGGGGCAGCCTTTGGCGTAGCGCAGCGATCGCCGTGGAGGCCCGCGCTTTGCTGTCCCCGCAACTCGGCTGAGCGTCGGCACGAACGACAGATGGAATCGCCTGTCGCGCTGATGGTGACGCTTCGTCCATTGGTGGTGACGCGGCAGCCCCTGCGAGGCCGATGTCAGACCCCAGGTTGAGGCTGGCCACGCCCTCGGCAGCTGCTGCGGCGATGGCGGGAGATTCAAAGTTGTAGTCAGTAGAAATGGCGGGAAGGCGCAACGGTCGTCGGCCGTCCTCGCCCCGCGGCGGTCCAGCAGCCCCCAGCCGAGTGATGCTCTCGAGTGTGGCGGCAGCAGCATACAGCAGCTCCGCCAGCCTCGCGTGCGCCAGCCGAAGTCCGTCGGATGGCGACTCCCCTTCCTCCCGATGCCCCGGTAAGGATGCATTCGGCCCCGGCTGCTCGTTGCCTCCATCAGCCGTCTCTGGCACCGCACTTCCCGCGGTGTCCTCCGCCTCCTGCACCCCGGCCCGAGCTGTTCGGCGCGTGTCCATGTTCGTTGTTGTTCACTTCTGTCACCAGATGTAGTACCGTTGAGGACGCGTGGACACCCGAGTAGAGGCACACGTATTTATTTCACAACAGTCACTGGGGACATACAGTACTGGAGGGGGTATCGGCCCCCTCACCCGGATAGCTGGGAACACACGGCTAGCTACCCCTAGCCTGCCTCCTAATCCTCCAAATACTGGGCTAGGGGAGGCTGTCTGGCCCGACACTGGTCAGTCGGGCAATGGTACCCGGAGTCCCAGAGTCCTGGCTCTGGTTCACGGGACCACGCCGCTGGCTCGGTCCTGCGCGGCCCTGACAAGGGCGGCGTCCCAGGGGAGTCCAGGGCTCTAGCTAGGCAGTCTTCGGTCTTCAAGAGTTTACTTAAACATTCTGCCCCGAGCCCTCTGACACATCCCCCTTTATACTCCACCCCCGCTGAGGGGTGGGGCCCCGGGCTGCCTGGTGCGGACGTCGTTGAGAGCACCCCCCCCCGTGCACTCATGTAGCCCCGCCCACTGTGTTTGTTTCCCGTACGCTGCCATGCATAACGGCTCTCTCTCTAACACCCCTACACATACAGCTCCTCCGTAACACCCCTACACAGGTAACAGAGAGGGGTGATCGTCTCTGTGGGGTGGCCTTAAATAGACAGAGGGGGGGCGGAGGCAGAGAGAAGGAAGGGGGGTTAGAGAAAAAATTAGCATATCAATGAGTGGTCAACAGATGTGGTGCTGCACGGCAAGTAAGCCTGAAAATCAGGAGGACACACTAAAATTAAATAACCTAGTAAAATATCGAAATGTAATGTAATACAACACAGAGGGTCGGTCAACACACAATTAACGCATAGCCTGGTTGATTACGTATTTCAAAGATTGCTAAGTTAGAATTTAAGTGTGAACATTCTAAAGAGGACACAGGCAGAGAAAAAAAGTCGCCAGAGAGAGAGAAAAAAGATAAGCTTAAAACTTCCCCGTAGAAGTGGTTCAATCTTAATTTTAGAACTTTCATGACTGCAGGAATTATTATTTGGTTCTTTCGGTTAAGTTACGTCTAAAGATAAAATAATAAATTA
The DNA here is from genome assembly GCF_965212315.1 of Lampetra planeri. Lineage (NCBI taxonomy): Eukaryota > Metazoa > Chordata > Hyperoartia > Petromyzontiformes > Petromyzontidae > Lampetra > Lampetra planeri. The sequence goes on from NC_136120.1 coordinate 6,378,237, forward strand.
AATTAAATAATAGAATACGACGTTTCGATTGCAACACAAGCAATCATCATCAGGTATAATGAAATAGCGACATAAAATCTAACCAGAAAACTATAGACAGACATATTAGCAGACAGATATCACCAAGATACATAGCCGGAGCAACACAGGTAACAGAGAGGGGTGATCGTCTCTGTGGGGTGGCCTTAAATAAACAAAGCGGGGGGGCGGAGGCAGAGAGAAGGAAGGGGGTTAGAGAAAAAAATAGCATATCAATGAGTGGTCAACAGACGTGGTGCTGCACGGCAAGTAAGCCTGAAAATCAGGAGGACACACTAAAATTAAATAACCTAGTAAAATATCGAAATGTAATGTTATACAACACAGAGGGTCGGTCAACACACAATTAACGCATAGCCTGTGTTGTATTATATTACATTTCGATATTTTACTAGGTTATTTAATTTTAGTGTGTCCTCCTGATTTTCAGGCTTACTTGCCGTGCAGCACCACGTCTGTTGACCACTCATTGATATGCTAATTTTTTCTCTAACCCCCCTTCCTTCTCTCTGCCTCCCCCCCCTCTGTCTATTTAAGGCCACCCCACAGAGACGATCACCCCTCTCTGTTACCTGTGTTGCTCCCGCTATGTATCTTGGTGATATCTGTCTGCTAATATGTCTGTCTATAGTTTTCTGGTTAGATTTTATGTCGCTATTTCATTATACCTGATGATGATTGCTTGTGTTGCAATCGAAACGTCGTATTCTATTATTTAATTTAATTTATTATTTTATCTTTAGACGTGACTTAACCGAAAGAACCAAATAATAACTCTAGACTTGGATGCACTGGCAAAAATGGGAGATCAACAACACTGTTCCCACTGAAACTGAAAGTGATGATCTGTTGCTGCTGCAACGAGGTTGGAGCCAAATCTATATCACACAGCCTGCTCTAACCTGTTAATGTAGATAATAAAGAAGTTCAAGTGAGGTAATTGGTTTGGGCGCAGGCCTCAGATGTTTTCATGATGTTTCATCAGTCACGTTACGACATGTTTTTCTATTCTTCATGTTCGTGCAATTTGTTAAATTTCCTTGCAAATAAATGCTTTGCTACCTGTTGAAGGCCAAATCCTTTCATGTAATGATTTTTACATGTCACTTATATTAGTTCACACAAACACTCCATCCATCTGTTCCTGGCCCGGCCCCTCTGTCTAATTTTAGAACCCATTGTGGCCCGCGAGTGAAAAAGTTTGCCCACCCCTGATCTAACCTATAAAAGTAAATTTGTGTCTGTCTGCGAACACGCGGATGCGAGGGATATGGCTCTAAAACGGTGGAATTTTCGTAAAAAATAATTTGTTAGCTACTACGCCGTAAGCCCCGTAGTGGGCAAGTGATATTCCGTTTTCCCGTCCATTACCTTTAAATTTGTAAAAATTGCGTTTTTGCGATTTATCTTTCTTTATATAGATATGTTTGCCGCCCTGCGCAGGACAAAGCATGCAATTGTGCATGCGCGAAACGCTGACAGGAGTTGCCCCTAGCAATGTGCACACGATCGCAAACATTTTCATTAGCGTTAACAATGCTTTAAAAAACACACACAACGCTGAGGTTCATTCTTCACACTCTTGTCGTCTTCTCCCCCCCACCCCAATCTAGACTTAGCCTGCTTCTCAACTTACCTGTGCGTACTGCTGCTCTTTAATGTACACTTTCTTTCAGCTTATTTCTTCAATGAATTTCTATTTTTTCGATTGCTCACGTCACGCTATAGTACTGCGATGCTGATTAATATGTCATACTGCTAAATACGTTGGACTTTCTTAGCTACAGCCCATTGCATTTCGTCTATCATTTTTTTACATTCGTGGGAACATCACCCATTTCAATTTTGCCATACCACACCTTTACTTTACACCAAAGCGGGGAGCACGCAGGGAGGTTCAATGCCCCAAATATTGTTGATCTTGCTTCCTTACAGTGGGTGAGGAACATTGTGAGAGACATTGTTCTTTCATACCAAGAAAACACCATCGCACGATTTCCTGACAATAAAACATACGATGCCCTACAATAAACACATTTTCCTATCGCAAGGCCAAGATGAGTACCACGTCAAGATTCCTCCAAATACAAAAGCTGCAGGACAAAGACATCCTCACAAAACTCTTTCCTCTAAAAAAACTTATGTTCCTTCGTGATCATGGACAAAGGAGGAAACCACATATTATGGTGTGCCAACCTCTTTCACCACTATGTTGTCGATGAGTATGCCAACATTGAGTGTGAGCACCTTCTTTACATTCAACCAAATCAAAACCGCCTGCGTGTGAACAGTATTCTCATTTCTGGGATGCCATCAATGCCGAAGGAGATGCAAATGGTCACAATGTGGGCTGATTAGTTATTTTGCATTCATCCTTCACAGCTCCACCAAGATACATGCATGAGAAGACTCAGGATGCCATGATGTACATTAGCCAATATGGCACGCTCCATCTCTTCATCACCTTCACTTGCAATCCCAAATGAAAGGAGATCCAGGTTTACCTTTATCCAAACCAAAAGCCACCAGACAGACATGACATCTTAGCGAGGGTTTTTAAACCCAAATTCTTAGGTTTTTTCGGTAAAGTCACGTAGGTAAAACATCAAAATTAATGAAAATAAAATAAAATAAAAACAATTTTGATGTTTTACCTACGTGACTTTACCGAAAAAACCTAAGAATATGATTCCTTGCAGTCACGAAAGCTTCAAATCTAGAATTTAAACTCAAAGTTTATGACCTCATTATGCTTATTACGACCAACGAAGGCAGCATCTTTGGATAGGCAAGTAGTAACTTGCACATCATTGGGTGGCAAAAACGCCATCTCCTCATGCTCACATTTCGCTATGGATGAGGGAAACAATTCATGTAAGTCACATTGACACATTTATCAGTGCTGAGCTACCTCACCCCCATCAAGACCCTGCCCTTTTTCTGTGGTCTGCAACCAAATGCTCCATAGCCATGTGGCCAGTTCTATCCAAATGCGCCATGTATGCAAGATAACAGCTGTACCAAGAGGTATCCACGGAACTACTTGAAACACTCAGTCGGCCCATGATGGCTATCCTCTATATCGGCACAGATATAGTGAGCATGTTGGATTTCAAACAACGCTCAAACCTGCCACTAACTCGGAAATTAAGGTTGACAACCGGTGGATCGTTCCCTACTGCCCTCTTCTGTGCAATATCTTCCAGGCCCACTTTAATATGAAATTCTGGTATTAAAAAAAAAGCCATCAAATATGTTTGCCAATACATCAACAAAGGCTCTGACATGGCTGTCTTTGTCTTACAAAACAGAGGGGCAAAGTGTGCATGAGCTTAAACTTTTTTTCCAAGATACATCAGCAACAATGAGGCCAATTGCAGAATTCTTGGCTTCCCCATCCATTACCGTTCCCCACAGTCGTCCATTTGGCACTTCACCTCCAAAATGGTCAACGCATCTACGTCAAAGGAAATGCCCAACAACAGGCCCTGGGCCCTTATGGCATTCTTTGTTTTGTGCCCAAGTGACCCATTTGCTGCCAACCTGCTCTACCATGAAGTTCCCTCCTACTGTACATGGACTGCTAAAAAAAAATTGGAAGTGACGTGCTGCCGATAGTGAATCTGATACCTTAAGATGAGTCTACACAGTTCATCCCAGCAATCAGCAGTGCTACTTTATCCCAATGCTTCTCCATGTTGCCAAAGGGCACACATCTTTCCAAGACCTCTAAACAGTGGAAGGAGTTGTCTGTCAAACATATAGGGAAGCTTGAAATCTTCGTGCAATTCTTGCGCATGATCACCATCTTCATAAAGCTACGAGAGAAGCGTCTGTTGGTCAGGGGACTGACCAACCGACATTGCTCTTCTGCATTAATCTTCAAGTTTGCAGCACATCTAACCCCATGGGACTCTGGCAAAAATACAAAGAGGGCATGAGTGAGGACATCCTCCACGGAGCTCAATGACAAAATACAAACCTCGACGTCAACTTTTCTGATGTCATCTTTAAAACAGGCCCTCATCCTCCTTCAGGACAAACTGCACTCCATTGGTGGAAAATACCTCACGTCTCAGGAAATACCAACACCCTACAGGGACAACCTGCATGCCCTTGCTCAAGGAGATCCGATGTGAAATATGCTATTATGCTTTACAGCTTCTTACCAAAGCTGATGGATGCACAAATAGAAGCCTACACGAAAATCTTGGAAGACATTGAGACTACAAATCGAGTATTTTTGTCCTTGATGCACCTGCCAGTACTGGGAAGACTTTCGTTTTCAAACTGCTCCTCGCCAAGGCTCGCCAGAGAGAGAAAATTGCTCTTGCTGTGGCATCATCTGGGATTTCTGTGTAACTCGATGTGTGTGTGTGTGTGTGAGTCGATGTGTGTGCGTTTAGGTCCATGCGTGTATGTGTCTTTTTTGCACGGGCAACACCAGATGTGTGTGTGTACATCGATGTGTGTGTGAGCCCATGTGTGTGTGTAAGTCGATGTGTTTGTGTGCGGGCCGATGTCTGTGTCTAAGTCGATGTGTGTGTGTCTTTTTCGCCCGGGTAACGCCGGGTACTTCCCGCTAGTCCCCTATAAATTACTTGTGCCGACAAGTAATGGGTGGTCGCAACATGCTATTCCCACCATGGATCTTTTACCGCATTGCTCCTGTAAACTATGGTATCCAAAATAATGCACAAGTAGTTTTGCATGTAATCCCATAAGACCAGAACACTCTGTGCACAACTGCGCAACAGTATGGGCAAGAGGTTTAGCTTTGCTCAGTGCTTTGCATATTATTCCTAGCACTATTAAAATCGAATCTCTTTTTACAAGTACACACTTGAATGCATAATATTAAAAACGCATTCACGTGCAGACCACGTGTGCACCCGCGCGCATATCATCGTGTTTAAACGTGGTGAAAAGTGCAACCTCAGTAGATTGGCACATGTAATCCCGCGTAACATTTTATGACCATTGGAAACCCACTAATGCAACCATCTCTATCGTGAGCAACCACCTACTATTTTTCCAGTATTCATTGTGTTACATGGGGCACCCCGACCATAATTAAGAGCAACCTTTCCATGGCACATCGAGACCTTTCTCACCTCTCCTAAAATGGACAAATTGCATGTAAATTCCAAATGCTAATAAGGAGGCGCTCAACTGCATTTAATGACATGCCAACTGCAGTGCAAATGGAGTCGTAGCTTGGGACCACTGATCCTGCCCTCACAACAAGGAATGCATCATCGGCTATACAGCCTGCAGTCATTTTCCTTGCGGAGGGCTTCAACGCTTTGCGCATCGCCCTCAATGATGCCCCCCCCCACCTCCACCAAGGTGTGCGGATACTACTGGCTCTATTGTCTGTAGGCATAAGAGTCCGTAGATACTACGGACTCTATATATGCCTACAAGAGACATTTCATTTTTTTTGGTTGGGGGGGGGGGACAAATGGAAAACGGAACACCAGGCTTTTATTATAGATGTCGGATGATACGAAGTATGAGGCAATGGGTGTGTTCATTTGTCAATTACCTGGCTATTTAAAAGGTAGAATGGCGATACTATTAGAATCAATGGTTACATGGCACTGACATGATCATTGCATCTATATTTAACTCCTTTGGCTCACCAACGACTTTTTTTTACAAACCCATCTACTTTATACACTTATTTTGAAAACATACGAAAAGGTAACTGATAGGATTTTTTAAATCCTGGAGTAAATTATATTTCCACTCGTGAGTATAGGTGGACGAGCAACGGCACAATCACTATAACATATTTGGGTTCGTGAAAAGGGCATTGTGGTTGTTGTACACTGCAAGGAATAGAGGATACACGCCATAAGTATTTATGGTGGAAGAACAAATGAAAATGGTTACTTTGTATAAGCAAGAGATATCAGGCATTGTGGTTGTTGTACACTGCAAGGAATAGAGGATACACGCCATAAGTATATGGTGGAAGAACAAATGAAAATGGTTACTTTGTATAAGCAAGAGATATCAGTGGTTTGACCTGGTAGGGGGAGTGAATGTTTGGGACTGGGTGGCTGGGAGTTGACCTGTTTAGGGGTCACGATTTTTTGTTTGTTGTTTTTACACATTCGAGAGCATCAGATGATTCGATCAATGGATGTTTGATGGTTGAGTAGCTTTCGAGAGCGTGTATCCATGTTTATTGTGCAGCGCACCCGAATGGTTTGCTTTAACTAGCTCCGACAGACGGCTGACGCTTTACGCCTCGCCCGTCACCCTCACTGATGATGTTCTCTTCTTCCCACCCCCCCCCCCCATGCGCGCAGATACGATGAACTTTATTGTACGTAGGGTGTGTCAGCATATATGCCTACAAAATAAAACATTTGGGGGGGGGGGGGGGGTGGTCGAGAATTTTCGGAGACCTGTTGGACCAACCTTTTACCCTACATTTGGGGGGGGGTCCACTTTCTAGAAATTTTAGATTCAGGCTTTTGAAAGGCTCAATTTATTTGACGGACTTATATAATTAGATGCCGATTCATGAACCTCTTAAATAAAAAAAGACACACCACTTCAAAAAAAGTAACATCTGTCAAATTCACTGCTGAATGAACGCCTCCCACAATGCCATGTTAGTCACAAAGAGTTTGTTTACTATACTTGACCAAGCTGGCCAGTGTTGGTTGGTGAAGGGGGTAACTAGGATTGGTTCAGTTATCACATGACACCGATGTTAGCCGTGGCCAGTAATCGAAAGTCGGTGCAGTGTTTATTGCCACCGTCACCCAAGTGCTTTATGGGTAAAAAAATATATATATTTACTGCATGCATAAGTGCTGTCTAAACTAGGCTGTATCCTGGCAAACCATTAGACAGAAAGTAAAAAATGACAGCCAGGTGGCATAAAGGCAGCATGCTCAACTCAGAAATAGATTTGTCGAGTTAAACCTTGAGCAACGCCATCATACCTTGTTGACAAAGTATGATGCCAATGGCAGAGGGCACAACAAAAACAAACTTGCTTGGTTTTGACTTCGGTATGCATGTATCACTTCTTTCACATGATGCTCTGCCCAATAATTTCAAATTTTCCACCCTCCGAACTCCACCACAATTGTCACCCGATTCCAACTCCACCCTCCCCTCCTTTTGCACAACATTTGTGAATTATCTTTACATAGTTCAATCACTGTCAGCCTAGATTGCGGTGATGGGGATCCGTTTTTTCATCAGTTGTCGAGCACAGACCCAAAGGCCCAAAATGCGTTTCTTGAATAAACATAAGTAATATACCAAGTAATGGCTTGTGTGCCATGTTAGACCAATGCTCAATCTTTTTATACCACATTGGTTTTGTCAGCGTTTTCTGTTTATTATGTGGGCTGCTACATCCAGTGTCTGGAGACACATTTGGTATTCAGATGCCCTATAAATTTGTAACAAAACACTTTTAACCCGAATCATGATTTGACTGGGGGCTCAAGGTGTAACTGTTCTACACCTCCAGGTGATTCTTGGCAAGTGCATGAAACTAGACATTGACATTTGAGAATGCGAAAAGATATCTGGAAGGGAACCTAGACAACAAGGACTGCAATGGCAACTAAACAAAGCACGGAATTTTTTTAAACCCAAAATTGAAAAACAGCAGCAATTGGCATCATATCAAGCAGTCAATTCCTGAGTTACTGTTTTGAAAGGGAGGTAAATACCCTGGGATAATCACAACCAGACATCATGGGCATGCCAACAAGTGTAAGATTAATGAGAAGGGTATAGAATCAAGATATGGATACGTAGCATCCAGGAATTCTACGTTGTTGTGGTGACATGTGATTTCGGTGCAATCGTAGGGAAAAACAAACGAAGACGATAAATAACAGGAAAATGCGGGAAAAAGCAAGAAGAATCAAAGATAATAAATTAACAAATAGGGCCCAGTTAAATGAGCTGGGCATATGCAATGGTTGCTTCAGACACTATATTTTATCAAAAAGGCAGCTACAAACTAAACAAACATATCCTCCAATAATTGTCCAAGCCTAACAATTGCGGCGCCTCTTTAGTTCGCTGCCCGAATTCGTGGGAGCAAAGACCCTCAACAATCACATTCACAATGATCTGCGAAAAATGCACGAATTAGCAGGTAGATAAATAATCCCTTCTAAAAATGTGACTCGTTACGAAAATAAAAGAATTGTCACGGAAAGTCAAGACGAGGAAAAAAACCAATGCCATTTTGGAAGCAGGGTGGGACGACTGGACGACTAGGTAAACAAAAATCAGATCTGAACAACAAGAGATTACCCAAATTAATGAAGTAAAGCAATTATAATTTAATTCCCTGAAGAATATGTCTGACGTTGATTGTGCTATTATTGTATGATTAGTTTAGTTTACCATGCATTGAAAAAAAAATCACCGAGTTTGAGGATCACATGGAAGGTGTAGCAAAAACAGAGGCAAATGAAGCACAGTTTGTCTTTACCAAAGGGAACAGCATTTGCAATTTGTGGATAGGCATATATTTAATAAATATTGAATAAAAAAACTGTTCTGTGCAATATTTGTCGGCTACTCAAAACACGTTTCATAATAAACAGCAATAACATTATGGGATGTATCATTTACTCTTAGGAGGTTGCAATCAAGTAAAAAAATCCCAAATATGTCAACGGTCACGACTGCTTTCCAGGATGGCAGCAGAAGTTATGATGAACACCATGACATCAACTAGCAGAATGTATGATCGGATAAAATAAATAACAAAAATCTGTTGTGGTTGATAACTTTACGGGATCAACATGGAATACGGAATAGGTCGCTTGAGTTTCCATATAAGAGAGTGGAAGAGGGTCTGATATAACCAAGACAAAGAGACAGGACAGCCTAATTAAGTAGGACTAGCAACAGAGTCGTTTGATAAAAAGTCGGGTGTGCAGGGCAGTTTTGTACACATGTGAAGGTTGGACACTAAAATAAGATGCAGACATGCATGTGGTAGTGGAGAAGGTTCTACATAAACTGTCTTGACAGAAACATGAATCGGCGAGAAAAGATGGAGAAAATGTAAAACAAATATATCAAAGTTTGGCCACTGGATGAGATGCACAGAAACACAAGTCAAAGTGTCAATCAATTTGGAAGTAAAGCGGAAGGCAGAATGGATGTCAAATTTTAAACACTTTACGGATAAGAAAGACGAGTACGTGGAGTAAACATGAATCACGATGAAACATGAGAACATGATCTTAATTGTTAAACGAAATTAAGTTGCCCTTATGAATAAATTGTCCAAAGCCATGAGAAAATGGAAATTCCATCACAAGCATAAGCCTACGAAGCGAGACCACGTGACATTACGAGGTTAGCTTGTTGCGACGGGTTCGGGCCGAGCGCTGAGACGGGAGTGAGTAAGGAAACATGCTGGAAAGCATGGAAGGGTAAATTGTGGCAGTAACCAAGTTGTTCGGGGTGCATGAGGTTGAGTGCGACTCCTGTTGCATGCGGTCTCTGTTGAGGGAATGGTGGCCGTAGACATTCTCCCCTATGGATGTTGGACAGGGTCCAGCCTCGGGAAGGGACAAACCCTCCTTGTCAATAAATCGTCGGGCTGTGTGATGTGTCGGAATGTGTGAGTCAGAGGAGGTGTCGGTTGCGAAGTGCCATTGCTTTAGTCCCCGAAATTTGCACTGGCCAGGTACATGGCCGGTGGAGGTCATTGGAATTGGACGGCCACGGTGCGGGCAAGGGCGAGCGAGATGTTGCAGCCGGGTTGCCATAAGTGGCACTTGGAGCCGCATGTTGTTTTAGTATTGCATCATTCATCCCCAGTGTTGTGCGGTCGGGGTCTGGGGTGTCGGACGGGCCGGGCCGCTGTAATCGGACGCCGAGGGATGTGTTGTTCCACCCCCAGTTGCGAATCCCTGGTGTTAGAAGTGCAAGCCCTCTTGGCCATTGACGGCCACAAATCTGCCCAGGGAGAAGGACCGATGTCAAGAACGGGACATTATGTTGACGGGTCGCCATGGTGTTGTTGGTTTCTTTGTGTTGTGGGCATCCGTATGTTCAAAATGTCCGTGGCTTGACGGGATGATCGCGGGGGTTGCGTGCGTGTGTTGTTCGGAGTTGGCGTTATGGTTGTGGTGTTTCATTGCGGTGGTCTCTATTGGTTTTCTAAAGTGTAGGTTGTTCCTGCAACCCCTAAACAATTGTTATGTGGTGTGTTAAACGGTTGATTCAGCCTAAAAATTAATTGTTGAAATTCTGTTAGCCGAGGACGGGTATTTCTTTTCTTAAGAGAGGTGGGGTGATGTAAAGACAGTGGGGAGCGATAGCGGGACAGTATGGTTCCCCGGGACTATGGTTACTAATGGATGTGCTAATGATGAGACGAACGTTGACGGAGTCACGTGAGGGAGAGCACGGGATCCAATGGCGGGGGACGTGTAATTAGGGCGGTGATTGACAAGAGGTGCGGCGATATAATTCTGGAATAAGGGCGTGGCCATACCGGGCGATTCTTAAGAACCAGCGCGAGACGGAGCTGTGGGCTGTTCGGGTGGGGGATCGCTGCCGTCGCCTTGGATCGGGTCGTCTCCATCGTCTGAGAGTTGTCTTGAGGCGAGACGTTATGTTGGCTCTGAATAGAGTTGTGTAACTATCCCAGTGTATAGTCACTCGCTGTTACTCGTTGAGTTGGCAGTGGACTTTATTCATAATAAATACACGAATGACAAGTCGGTGTCTCCGAGAGCTACATTACACATGTTAAAACAAAGATCTCCCGTATAGCCTGTAACAGACTGTTAGGGCAAGTACTGATAGCGAGCACCTATGAACGCCGGCACGGCACACGAGGGGGTGGGGGCCAGGACCATGCCCGGCCGCCTTCGTCTCCCCAGTGGCAAAGATTTTTCACACACCGCACCAGGTACTCATGAGGCTGAGGCGACCTAGGGGAGGCCCAGGGCCAGTTCAGATTATCGTCACGAGTGTTGGCCGTGATCAGGAATCGAACTCGGGTGGCCAGGTTTGTTGCACAGCACGCCAACCCCGACACTACCATTCCCCACAAGTTCACCACACACGTTTCTCTATTATAGCAGTCGTTAAAAGCCTAAAATGAAAATACGTCTCCATCTCTTTACGCAATGAGAGCCGAGGAATCTCAAAAGGCGCTTGTCGTTGCTTTTTTTTCTTAAATGGACACTTTTCAATATTTGTGTTTTGCAAAAAATATAGCTTTCAGAGCACTTGAGTTGTCTCCAATTAGCCATAACTCGCTTCTCTATTACACATTAGTTGAAAACCAGTGTCATTACTATAACTGAAGCTGTTTTAACTGTCACAACGTAATTCTGTATTCATTCTTAGAAATTCACTTTGGGCTGGTCTCACACAGTTTGATGGTAAATGCATTCTTTTTTTTATCAATAAAACACTACATTGTATTTGTCCAATACAAGAAATGTGGCACTCAAACAGTGCTATGGAATAAAACCCATCTACATCTACAACATTTAAATATCAAAATGTATTTAATTTAATCGAATCTGACATTTAGTCATGGTATAGTGAGTGCTATTGTATTGCAGCAAATCTAATATGCTTAAACATTTCAAAGTTAAGCATTAGCAAGTGCAATTTTTTTTAAAACAGTTAACTATTTTTAAGCATGGACGTTTAATGTTTAATCATGGCATTAGCAAGTGGACTTCCTCAACAATCACGGTCATGCATGTAAGGAACGCGCAATCACAAAACAGATATTCACAGCACACCTACTTGACAGATGCACGTGATAGTTGTGCCATCCCGTTTAATATGCCTTTTTCTCCCGTCACTCCGTTTCTTGGAGCTATAATCATGTAACACATACTTGGTGCTTCGGATATTGTTATGTCCCGATTTAACATTCTCCGATCGGATCCATCTATATACCATGTCTGGCATATTCGCTTTCAATGCGATTTTTGGGGGTCTGTTGGCAGCTGTGTGATCACCTGGATTGACTTGTCGCAATAGTTCCTGAAGCTGCAAGCACGTGGCATGAGACGGAGGACATCACGCGGTGTAAACTGAAGGCTCGGAGCGCTTTGGTTGGTATTGTTGCCATAAACCAATAAACAGCCACTTGGCCTCTGCTGTGAACCCCATGGATGGTCACGGTTACGCGTGGAATGTTTATCAAGTATCTACACATGCATATTGGTACAGTGTGCCTTAACAAATGTAAAATTATAGTTGCTCTAAATCAACATTAGCCATACAAAGACTGTCGAAGATAAAGTGCCTGACTTCTCTCGACAGGTAAACCCGAGATAATTGCGTTAATTCCACATTACTACGACAGGTGACAGTTTAGTCACATTATAACCACTCTTAAGAGAACATAATCGTACATAATTTATCCGCCAATAAATTAATGGACTGGATCGTGTTCACGGTGCCTCCAACACACAGCGCCGCCTAGCTGGAAATAATAAGCATTGCAGTGTTTATACAAAGTGTTAACTCTGTAACAAGTACGGTATTTACTGTTATTTATAATAACTGCATTTTCTGGACTATCCAAACCTAAATTTTCTGGTAAGGGTTGTATATACTTCTAACACGCTTTGCAATTAAAAGATAAAATTTGTATCTGTTAGAAGATCACCTGAACGTTGTTCAATCTCACATTTAAGGTGCACACAGGATGAAATATTACCTGCACCCCAATACGCATTACACTCAGTGTTCAACTCGATACATTCATTAAATTAACATTGAGTAGGAATGTACCAAACTCTCCGTAGCTGCGTGGGTCAGGAGCCATGGTGGCAAGATGTTAACTACTTCGCATAGTATACAGGAGGCCGTGGGTTCGATCCCGACCATGACACCTGTATATTTGGAGTTGGCGTGTCTCTCCCCATCCACATTTAGAATCAACAAACATTTAGAGTATTTGGCCACTATACATTTCCACAAGTCACTTTGTCGAGCTGTTATTTGTGGCCAGGTCGCTTCTAATTAAGCAGCGTATACAAATATGAAAATATTTGAATACCACAATTCGATGCATTCCTGTGCATAGGGAGCACATAAATTTCCATCGATGCACGGACTGCATTTTCCCACCGATAACGCCCGTTAGAATGCGTTCACCAACGTGGCAATGATCAACAGCTCGCTAGGATAGGTCAGCCCGTTCCGTGGGGGACCCGAGCTCGATCCAACTTCCCCGGTCATTGAACGAAGCCGACGCGCGATCTCGTTTCAGTGGTCGTTGGAGGAGACTACACGAGCGAGACGGTGGCCGAGTGCTGCGTGGGGGTCGTCCCCCCCCACCACCACCTCAGTAGCAGCGGTGGCGATCGAGCGATAGACGGAGTCGGCGTGCCGGGGAGCGCGCTCTTCTGGCCGATGAGCAGTGATGCCCGGGCACTCCCCCCCCCTCCCCCCCGTACATTGCCAAGGCTCTTTAGGTTGGGTCTATAGGTTAGCGCTGGTTGGGTCTATAGTTCGGCGCTGTGCATGTAATAACGTCACGAAGCGGCCATTAAAGAGCCGCATTCGGCTCCGGAGCCGCAGATTGTAGACCCCTGTCCAATGCCATTATGTCAAAGCCTTCAAGGTTCATGCGCATTATATGGCGATGCTGCTGGGTTGGCAGTGGTGCCCAAGCACCATTAACAAATCACTATAACTCGTCGGCTTCACCGCCTTAAAGCATTAAACGAATATAATAACGTGACGTTTCAGGCAATGGGCCTGCTAACTGCGTAACAAAAACTCAGAACACAATGTGCCATGAAAAAGGCCATTGCCGGAAAAGGTCGCCTATTGTACGTTTCCTCTTAAGGCAGTGCTATTTACGACTTTGTGCGAAATCCACTTCCTTGAAAGTTCAACATAGTGCAAAGCAATTAACCATACCTTTGTAACGGATGTCACAGTGGTGCATACGCACAAATTGCCCGTTGGTCAGATTATATGTAATCTAGACCCACTGGCTCAGGGTTCTAAACAGAAGAGTACCGCAGCAATGCTCGTTTGAGCAGGACATCACTTTGTCCTAGAACTGAAATATCAGACAACTCAAACGCAACATGTTTGTCGATAACACTGCTCTAAAAAACGTAAACATAACAAGCGACATTCGCCCTTCTTCATAGCAGAGAGATGTGCCAACAGCCACGCGTATGCACACACAATAGCCGTGTACTGCACGGTATGTACGTTGAACTTCTTTCGCATCCTACGTAACCAGCCGTGCTAATCGAAGTTGCGAGGTGGAGGACGACAAATAAAAACACAGAAAAGCAGTTCCGAAGAAAGGAGCTTTCAATCGAGGATTTAAAAGTGCATAGCTCAAGTGGCTTCCTAACATTGGAAGAGTCCGCAATTGAAACCACGCGATGCGGTGATGGTCTTTGTTCGATAGCGAGCTATAAAAAAAAAAGCCGCTGCAGAGAGATGACCGGAGTTCGAGCGACGGTGTATGCTTCTTGAGTTCAGCGAGGTATTTCCATTCTCGTCTACAAGCATTGAAAACCGTACTGCACAACACAAGTGTATTGGGTATCGTACTCACCGCGTACGGCCCAGGCAAAGGTACGTACACCGTCATAGACACACACGTACATGGAAATAAAGCGAAGCACCGCTTCTGAGCCCAAACATTTTTCACCAATTATCGCTCTCTCGCTCTCCACATCGTCATCCCCTCCCCCTCTTGCACGAAAAAAAAACCAACCGGTTCTCAAGATTTAATTAACAAGCGGAATTAATGACGTCACTAAACGCCCGGTAATTGCGCCCGTTCTTAAACAACAACAACAAAAAAACACGCGTGCACGTCCGTATTCATTAAATCTCATCGTGAGATTTCGCATGAGCTAATTAAAGTTGCGCTTTATTGAGTGAAACTTGATTGATGGCTATCGGCGACGTGCGCGGTACAACGCGTGCGCGCGCGCATTTGTTGTGCGCGCACCTGTTTTTAGAGTGATTCGTATGACCGCACTTTTGATTTAAAACGCTTTCGTTTAACGTTTCCCTTTAATGAACTACCGCGATAAAATTGCTCTCGGGGCTACTGGCGCGGATGGGTTGGGGGAGGCGGCTCATCTCGCAAACCCACGTGCGCAGGGATTTCTTCGCTTCGTAACTCTTAAGTCCACGAGCCAACGGTAGCAAATTCTCCAAGCATCCGCCATGGGCAGTATACACCATTAATAGAAATCGTAGGTTACATACTGCCTATTTTGTAGATTACATGTCCTATTTGTTTTCAGATTTCGTGCATGTTTTATATCGCATTTATTTTCTTTCTTACAAACGATATTCCCTACTAAATACACTTTGGCATAATTTTGTGTATATTATCTTGAAACAAAGCTACAATAGCTACCTTGCTATTATAAGTAGTTGTGATCAACAGCACAGCGTCTTCGAGAAAATTAATGTTAGCATTTGCCACCCTAAGAGGTACCTAACAAGCCATATTTTTCAGGACCCTCACTTTAAAAAACCAACACCCTGTAAGGTTATTTTGGGGGAAACGACCAGGACAACGATAATCCCTGTTGTTTTACCCATCCAGTTGCATCCTGGCCACTTTATTGAATGTCATCCCCTATTGTTGCGTCACGCAGCAAATGTTCACAAGTCCATGGTATCACTGATCACGTTACAAGTGTGATGATTAACTGCAAACGTACACGTTAAGCAGCTGCTCACTTGCCTTACGCCGATTCCTGGAACACGTGTATCCTTGAGCTGTCAACACATTTCCCGTGGTGGAAATATGTCCAATTAACATTTGTCACAAGATACGACTAATATATGATTTGCTATGAGTGTAGTTGTAGTTTTAGTCTTTGTCAGTCAGCAATTTCCCACTGCAGGGATTTCTTTCATTGCCTCCCTTTTGTGGTTGCTCGCCCTCCGAGACCGATGATGTCGTCTCGCTGGTGCCGTCTATTCAGGCGTCTTCCCCTGCCTCCGTCGCCTCCTCTCGGTCTCCGCTCCGTCGTTAGTTTTGTCTCTCCTCAGTTTCTCTCGTGGCATGGTCTACCCATTTCAACTTGAATTGATTCATTTCGCTTCAACAGTTTTAGAGAACAGATGTTTTACACACAATCGGCGCGGGTACGTTTTACATCAGTGCACACGTACCATGGGGATACGGTGGAGTGGCATTGTGCTTATAGTGCCTACATGGTGCTTATAGTGCCTAAATCGAAGATTGTGAGGTCAAATCCCAAAATCGCTCTGGGTTTAAATGCATGCAAAGGCCCATGCCACTGTGTAGTAAGTTAACAGGGGTAATCCTTTAAGTAGATTGACCCCTATCACGAGAACGTGGAATTCCTCACGACTTTCTCAGACCAACTGCATTGTCCCAATTCTCGTAGATGGAGACACGTTGTGAACCCCATGTATTGAGTGAAATATTAACGAGGTGAGAGTCCTTTAAGAAGCATACCTAAATCGAAGATTGTGTAATATGAGAATATATCCGGCTCACTGACGTATCACAACTTCTTATGGTGATTGGCTCTGCCGGTCCTGGTTTACAGCCAATGGGGGGAAGCCTGGGGGCTTGGCCCTGACTTGATGGAAGGGTGACAGCTATGGAGATTGGTTCTGCTGGCTTTGGCCTCAGCCAATGGGGAGATGAGTCAGGGGCGTGGTCCCGGGAGCTGACGAGGGAGCCTGGAAGATTCTATGCAGGCTAACGAGGATTGGTTGAAGCGTACCACGTGACCCGGGTATTAAATAGGGGTAGAGAGAGAACAGGAACGGAGGAATGGGCCATGCGAGAGCGGGGCTCCGAGTTGCCACGTGGCAGTGCGTCTCTCTCGGTCTATTTGTCCCTTCACGTTGCCTATCAGCAGCGTGAAGTAGCTGTAACCCAAAGTGAATAAAAGACGGATTCCAGAAGTCGTCTCAAAGAGCTTTATTACTGTTTTATTGAGTTAAATATTAACGAGGTGAGTCCTTTAAGACTTGTTAAGTAAAAAGGTGTGTACTAAAGATGTAAACATCAAAGCAATTCAGAATCAGAATATCCATTATCTTGGAGAAATCCGACGAGCTCTGAAGCTCTTTTTCACGAATGTCCAGTGGGTTCGCGTCAGAAAGTTACAACAACAAACAATACAAAACGATCGAGCAATAAACAAAAAATCAACGCAACACACGAGTCAACAACGCTCTCTTAAAGTCCAAAAGTACGTAATAATTGGCGACGTTTTGGGCAAGGGCCTTCTTCATGGCGCAAACCGATGCAGAAGTGGTGTTTTTATTTGCTTGTGCAGCACTGTCAACGCAGCATCACGGAATACTGTGTTTAATAAACAGTAATCGTGCTGTCATCTCAACTGGATATGTGATGGAATGATCATGAACACAAGGTTGCAGCCAGGTTTACATTTTAAGCATTTCACTGGTAGGAACCTCCTGGTTACACCAGCCCACAGGGAATTATTGTGTTCGTCCGTCGTGCAGGGAGGGGCTGGGTGGGGAGGGGAGGGTGGGGAGGGGCTGGATGGGGAGGGTGGGGCTGGGTGGGGAGGGGAGGGTGGGAAGGGGCTGGGTGGGGATTATGGGGAGGGGCTGGGTGGGGAGGGTGGGGACTAGGTGGGGAGGGTGGGGCTGGGTGGGAGGGGTGGGGAGGGGCTGGTCGCCCCGTGGTGCCCTATAAAATGCAACGTTTAACCTACTCTCGCCGGCTTGTGTCCGCCCTCACAGTCGGGCATATTTGCGGAATACACCACGCTGCCGTTGACCCTGGCCATTTACCGAGCAACCCAACGTTCCTACCAGCTCCCTCCGCAGGAATGTGTTAACTCAAGTCAACGGGGAGTAAAGAGGGTGCTTACGTTTAACACGTTCTTACCCAAATCTAGCATGAGGATACGCCCACAAACCACCAATCTATAGACCCACGCAGCACCAACTTATAGACCCACACAACATCAACCCACACAGCATCAACGCATCTCACACAGCATCAACCCACACACCCACACAGCATCAACCCAGCTCATACAACATCTATCACTGGGCGTGTAATAGCCAGCAGAAGACGTTCACACGGCATTGACCAGACAAGTGGGTCTTGCTACCCGGTGACACCAACGCTGCCCACCCATACTCGATATATATTGAGTGCCTCGCAAGAGAGACTGCGTGCAACGGCTTGTCGATCAAAGCTGACGACAAACTAGCTGCACAGATTTCACACTCGTATCCCGCGCACACGAGTCTATTAACATTATTTTGGTGAAATGTGTATATGTTCTAGTAGAGCGCAGCCTCCAACTCTCATCCACTTTACATCGCTGGCCTCTTTATCCACGTGCTCCCGACAAGGGCAAATGCCCGAAATGCCGCCTATTATCTACACACGGTAGAGTATTTCACTTTTAAGGTACGGTAGTATTATATTGACGAACGGTGTGGGGTTTTTTTTCGTTAATTGTGCACGGATAAAATGTCCCACTAGAGGCGCTAAGTGCCCAAGTACAGCTGAGGGCGGACTCCTGGATCACGTGCGATCATGATTTTGACTGCTAATGTTGATTATGGGGATTAGCCACAGACCCATACCCAGGTGAACGTGGCATTGTGTCCACTACTCACAACAGAGCTTACGTTTATATTCATCGAGAACGGTAAATTACTCCAGCTAAGTTCATAACGAAGCATCCAGTGCTTCGCACTAATGCTATTGTGATTCAATACATCACAGAGCAGACGGCTTTCTCTCCCGAAACAATGCTACTTCCTCATGTAATTATATCACACAATCAATTAAACGTGTAAATGGCTTTGGCTGCTATTGTACAATTCAATGAACAATGACAATGTCACAGACAGTGGCATTCGAGCAATGCCATAACCTTCTGTAATCGTAAAAAAAATCTCGATCTATTATTATGATGACACCTCGCTCCCAAAGCTATGCATTAGCCCGGCTAACTGCGGTCTATGCTGAGCATTCAACGGGTGGCCGTGAAGCTACATTACCCGTGGATAATCTGCGCCCTAACCAGGCAAATAATCGCTTACACCCGGTACGCACAGCAGCATATCCAGCCACGATCCTCCCCATGCACCCCCTCTTAAGCTGTCTCAGGACACAGCCGGAGAAGTTGGATGGAGGTCATTTGGGGGTGAGGCTCTGGAGTGAGGCTCGCAAGTCTCCGCCCGACCTCACATCCATTCCGCTCCCGTTTGAAAATGACGGATCGCCCGTGGAGGATTTAGGGGTTAGGGAACACCAAAAGACCCTGCCACCGCCGCCCCCACCTCTCCTCCTCCACCCCTCCCCTTGCTTCTCAAGCTTGCAGTGTTCCGAGGCATGGGTGCGGGCAGGTACAGACACATAATGAACACTCAATTACATTTACCCTGCATAACCTCATCAAAATGCCTCCTGAGCGTTGCAGCTGTATCTACAAACGATGAATCTGCGCTCCTAAAGCTTTTATTATCCCGCAAGACGAATGTCCCACTCTTTCCCTGCAATCCATTTCGCGTCTAAGGGACACCATGCACGAAGCCCATAACCGCGGATTACATTGATCAGCAGAGAAGCTGCATTTTAATAATTCCCACAACCAACGTCCACGATTTGCATGGACATTGCAAATGCCTACCTCAAGAGTGTGTGTACGTGGTGGTTATACATCTGTAGCGGTGCTATAAATACATGGTATTTATAGAATATAATGGTAGGTTTTGCTGTGTACAATACTAGACATCGCCTTAACATATCAGTGTACGGTGTTCATTTTTTCATTGATGGCTTTGACTGCCAGAATGTAATGGAAAAGGACTCTCCTCATTTGTGCTGCAATGTTCATTCATGCTGTCAATGTGTTGCGTTGATCACTGGCAACCATTACTTGGATGCTCAATGGCCTGTTGCAAAAACTATTTTAAACCTGCTTTACTCCTGCCAAAACTATTAATTATCAATTAAATACGGTGTTGTCATTGGAGAAAGCGATTACTATACTGTCATCATTCACAAATTTTGGCCCATACCGTAGTCTTTTTGCTCGAGTTAACTTTTTTTTCAGAAACGCGTGATTTTGTGTGCTGATAGCTTACAAAACTAATTCCGCCGCACATGTTAAACCCAATTCACGCAATGTTACCCATTTCTCCGTTGCGGTTGGGGTGGCGCCGCAGTTAGAGTGCTCGATTCGTAATCGTAAAGTAAAATAACATTTACCATTTATTTACCACAGAAAGCCTCGCCGAGCATCAAGATTGATTTGCTGGAGGGTCTCTGCATCGGGGATATTTCCTCAATTCCATCGACGAGTGTCTGGCATGTGGGAGGAAACCGAGCAAAATAAACCGCACACATACGATTGGGTTTACACAAAAGAAATCTCCGTACAGAAATATTCAAGAATCAGTTGCTGTGCTGCTATCTCCTGGACAAATTGCAGCCCAGCCAAACCTACAACATAAATCACTCCCAGGCACTCTCCCATCCCACTATTAACCAGGTTCAACTCTGCTTAGTTGCCGATATCACGCACATTCACTTTCAAATTTTGCAGGTTGAAACTCAAATCTCGGTCTAGAGTTCACTAAACCACCCATGCTGGGTCGATAAAATTGACACTACTTTGTGCAAAGTCAACAGTGGTGGTCCTTTGGAGAGGCTGCCCCTAAATGGCAGGGATCATTTGGTTTCGCAGCATTGAAGTGGTGATTGCGATTCTATATGAGTGTGATGACGAACGGTCTTTCCATAGAGCAAGCAATTTTGACTTCCCACAAAGCGGTACACATCTTAATTGGTGCCATAATGTAGTTAGAAAAGCAAAAATCACATGTATCTAGGAAAGTAATCAATTAGTCGTAATACTCGGAAAGGTTCTGCATTGCCATGTTTGAACAATTCAATTTGAGAGTGGGATGTGGGAGGAAATCATGACATTTGGAGAGAGGCCAGACATACGAGGGGAAGACGCTCAAATCTCCGCACAGGTGAATTCAATAATCCTGCTGTACTGCCATATGCTTTTCACTCTGCAGCCCAGTGAGTTTGGGAGTTTCACACATGTGTGTTATCCATCAACCTTTGCCTCCAAAGTGCTGGATAACTGGCGTGCACGGTAGAGATGACCCATTTTATATTAAAACCTCAATCAAATTCCTACTATGGCTATAATGTCGCCTTAAATAACCATGTGTGTTTTGGGGATGCTGCCGTAGCGCAATGGAAATGGCACACTGAACTTGCAATACAGTGGTTGCCAGTTCTGTCCCCAGGCGAGGTACTTGAGGCAATGGTGTGGGTTTCTTAAAATCTTCCCCGTGCCTCTGTCTCCTGAGCAGTACAAATGGGTACACTACCGTTAGTAGATCAGCAGGTCGTGTGTGGTGGGGTAAAGTGTGGGTACTCCTAAATCGGACAAGCATGGTGTAGTAGGGCAAATATCCTTTTGGAGGAGCTCCCCCTAGTGGAGGCCCTTCCGCAAGAAGAATAGGTATGGGCATGTAATTGCAGGCCTGCGCCTTTACCGTTTACATATTCACAAATGCTCGTATGGGCTAGGTAAGCAGTTTTTTTTTATCCTCCCAAATGTGATGCAAGTTGCTGATCCAGGGCGCGGGCAGGCAATTGTCACAGCCAAAGTTCGAAGCGGGTTCCTCGGTGTTAACAGTCACGAGAGACGCACAAACTAAATCTGCTGGCTCATGCTCGCAGGGATAGTGAACGGACAGGAGTAGGCGCTCCCATTGCCTCTCTACAAGGTGCTAGTGTTGGCCCATGACGGGTTTCTCCTTATAGATGTTAAAAGGCTGGAACCTGCACGCCAAGGTGTCCCCACACTCCAACGGGCATCGTGGCGGGAATTACATAGTACTATGGCAGGGTGAGTACATTCGTCATGCTTTAGCGACCCCTAAGGGGCGATGGGCCGGGTCGACTCATAAATGCACGACCTTCCAAATTGGTAGTTTATGATATTGAATTCGAGGAATAATTAAGATGTCGGCTATAAAAAAAAATTTCGGATAGAAGTACATACTTGGTGTGAATATTATTATATTACATTTTAATCTTTTTGGTTTTAATTATCAAGAGTTGTATTTGCTGAGTTTAGATATTTGCTACTCCAATCTAAACGGTGTTATCGATAACGTAATTTTTTTTACATCTACACCTGATGGCGAATGCGCGTTTTCAGCCGCAATTCCTACCGGGCACAGCGCGACCACCAGATACGTGGATTCGTTTTGGGGAAAGTCCATAAACATATGTGCGTCTTGTTAAGAGCGGTGCTGATCAGACATGTATATGCAGACACGTGTGCTCGCAACGAGACGCGCTACATATACACACGGTAGAGTAGCCGAACATTGTAACTGCATGGGAAATATTTCCAATGAAAACGCGACTTTAGACGCCCGGTGTCACGTGAAGCTTCCGCTTCGAATTGATAAAACGGCAGAGTTATTATTTACACGAGCATACCACACAAACTGCATTACCAAGCTGCGCTGGTATATCTCCAATATTATTAATGCGCTGGCCGACGGAATGCGAAGGTTGCAAAACCACTTATAACACGTGACTTCACGAGCTCCTTCAAACTCATTATTATTACGATTACTACGCCGCCTAAAATCCGACGACATTGTAGATAAGCTTTGCAATAAAATATCACGGAAAGCGTGACTTGCAATCTGTGAATGTGAGTTGAGTGCGCGTGAGTGCGTGCGTGTGAATTCCTTACGTCATGTGCATATCCCCGCTAGTTATGTATTGCTCGGGGTATATCCCAGAGCCCGTAAAGCGGCGGTGGCGCACATCACGATGGTGTGAATGGAGCAGGCGATCCTCGTGTACCGCTGTGCGAAGGAGGACAGCCCAAACCACCCGCATTAATCCGCCAGACTCTGGCCAAGGATCCCATCCCGCAATCACAGCATCAGTCGTCCTATCCCCGAAGCCCCTCCCTACCTCCTTCATACCCCCCACCCTCTCCGCCCCCACACCTTCCATCCCAATCCTTCTCTCCCCTCCCTCCCTCCCACCATGCACCACCCCCATCCACCACCCCCTCACTTCTGCAACCACCACCACCCCGTCCCCTCCACCACCCCAGCCACCCCAATCCTCCCCGCGCCCTCCTCCCCGTGAATCCTTCGCGGCTGCGAGAGCGGCAGAGACGGCTCTGTGCAGCGATGCTGCTGTTGCTGCCACTGCTGATGCTGGGCTAAGCGCGACGCGTGGAGCGAGCGAGGGAGCGGAGGAGCGAGCGCTCCGTGCACTCGCACCGGTTGAGGAGGAGACTCGGACGGAATTTTAGCGCGCACGGCTATCAGGGACCCGTGGCGCGTTCATTCGTTCATTCTCTTTTTCTCTCCCACCTCGCTCCACCTCTGTCGTTTCCTCTCTGTCTCTCTCGCTCAGTCTCTCTCGTTATCCCGCTGTTTCTGTTTTCGCAATATTCGAGTGCCCGGCTTTGCTGCAGCTGCAGATCTTCACGATGCGTATCGCGAGAGGTGTCCTGCCCAGATCATAAAGGTACGTGGCACACGCAGCAAAAGCGTGCACGCGGTGGTGTACTCCCATCCGCATGAACAAACAAACACATAACTGTTCATCTGTGAATGCGTTAGGCTAGTCGAACTCTGTAGTGGTTTCGCTTGTCTCGTCGTTAGCCTAAGCCGCGAATAACTTATTTCGCACCGTACGCAGCCGACCGTGCCAATCTGAGGTGCGTGATTAAAAATAACAATCGTGCGCATATTTCAAACGATGTATCCAATGCTACACGCGACGTTTCACGTCAATGGGCAAAAGCTGTGACGACGAAGTTGCGCGCGTATGTGTGTGTGTGTGTCCAGCCTTACGATTAAACTAATTAGAAAAGAAGGCGCGATTTCAAGGTCTTTCCCTTCGTTGTGGATCTGCCTGGGTGCTGCCTACACCGTATATAGTCTACACTCGGAGTACATCCTGCGAAGCGTTAAGTGGCACCACCACCACCACCAACAACAACAACAACAAAAAACGATTACGCATTCACGACACAAGGCAAAGCTCGCAAAGTTACACCGCTCGTCCGCACCTACCGGATTGCTTAAGGATTTAGTGCAGCGCCTTCGAGATGCCACTCATCCAGGAGGCGCAACGCGGATGAGTGTGTAAGAGGCATGATAGCACAGAGCATGCTTGGACGCGTACGTGCGTGCGTGCGTGTGTGCGCAAAGATACGTACAGACGAATCACGCACGTATCGTCTGCACAAACGTGTGTGTATAGCCACGCGTAGTCGACTCGCGACATAGATGTGTATGGTTTGCATATGCATCTGCATTTCCACATGTAGAACTATCTTACATGTGTAGTCTATATACACGTCTTTTCGTGTATATATAACGACGTATAGAATAATGAAACATGTGCTCATACACGTGTGTGTGTGTGTAGCCACACATACGTATGTGTGACCAGTTATAATCGAATCATCCATGTAGAGTCTATGTATATGTGTGTGTAACCACACAGTCTAATGTTCATGTTTCCCCTACGCACGCGTGCTTGTGTGTATAACCACATATAGACTAATCGTACATGCATATCCTAAGAATACGTGTGTGCGTGCGTGTGTATAGCCACTTAGTGGTGAGCGGTAATGTAGCGGTTACGAATATATGAACCGGTCCTGTGCCTCCCGTAGGTCGACTCAACCTCAAATGAGTATCTGGCGCGGTGTGTAAACATCGCCACTCAGGGACAAAGGCGGCCGGGCGTGGTGCTGGCTACCCATTCCCTCGTGTGCCTTCATAGGTGCTCGCTAACAGCAATAACCCCAACAGCATGTTAATGTTGTGCGGGGGATCTTTGTTATAACCACTCAGTGGAATCATACATGTATAACCGCCTGGCACATACCGCGTGTGAAGCTGTGTGTGTGTGTGTTGCACTGCTGCGTGCGCATGTTGTTAAACTGTAAGAGGCAGCACTCACGATGAAAGGAAGCAGCAGCAGCAAGCAAGCAGTTGTGCCGCGTGATGCGCTCATGTGTTCAGGGGCGCACCACTCCACTGGCGTATGTGCGCATGGAAACGTGAGCATACGTGTGGTGTATAAGCCGCAGGCGAAAACACGTCGGCATTGGTACCCGCTAATCCTTTAAAGGCATCCACGAGTTCACTGCCGCTGACGTTAATTAGCAGACGGCGCAAAGTTGTCGGCGCTTTCGAGCGCACGGACGGAGGGTTGATGCAGCCCACGGACATTTTGGATATTTCAGTCACTTTTTTTGCGCGCACAGGCGGGCATAATAACGTGGCCGCCTCGGAGTCTCATGCAGATTTGGCTGTCTGCTCGCCCGTTGCTGCTTGAAACATTACGCGTATTCACTTAGCGGCCGCTTGGCAACCAGGAGGACACGGCCCCAGGCTGTTACTCTATAGAGAGAGAGAGCCCGTGGAATGACAAAGGGGGCCGTGGCTCCCCAAAATCGGCCGTTACGTGGTCGGCATGCCGCGCTCTGCATTCAGCTCCGAGTCTACTCAGCTGTAATGATGCCTTTTAAATACACTGAGCGGGCCCGGCGCGGATTATACATGCCGAGCACGTATGGCGCATTCTGCACGGGACGCTCACTCCGTGGCATTCAACGACGAAAGGGGGGTAGACTCTTATAATTCTAATTACTCATATAAATAAGGCCAGGCTGCAGCATACCCCCGTGGGAACTTTGCTATCAACGTGTGCCTCGGCTCAAATGAGCATTGTGGTGGTACTGGCAGTTGGCGGAAATTCCACATTCTCATGACGGGGGCGGTGTGAGACAGTATCTTAAGAGGGAACCCACTGTTGGGGCTGAGCTGACCCATCCCCAACATCCGGACCGCGATTTGAATTCGCCACCTTCCAATTGTGAGTCGAGGGCTCCAACCGTAGCGCACCTGGTCGAATGATATGCACACACCCACGTTGCATTCTCGATGCCAGATTGACGGAACTCACAACTCTAAAGCAATTCTCACCGGGCAAAGGCACTCTCGGCCCCAAAACATATAGAAGAACGCAAACGCGTGATCTTCCGTTTCTGCTCTGCATGTAATTAGTATGAGCGCCGGCACTCTAACGCGTTGCGGAAATCCTTCCCAAAGCACGCAATTAGCCAACTTGTCCATCACGTGCAATGGAAGCACTATTAGCAGAGAGGCACGGTCGCGTATAGACACATTAAGCATTCGCTGCTCCGCTCGGGGACTGCTCACGACGAGGATGCTCAAATTCCTTGCACTGCCTCTCTGGATCATGAATACGGACGTGCAGTGAAAATTAGTTGTGACTGTGCAACGCAACTTTGTTTTGTGTGTTAACTGTTCAGGGGACATCTCACCCGGGCAGGATGACGTATTGTATGGCTGACAAAAGCTTGCAAATTTGATTCACGCGTCTGTGCGCGCGCGTGTGTGTGCGTGTGACTGCGGCTGTGTTTTATCGCTCTTAATTTTATTACCGAGAAGCGATGTCGTATAAAGTAATTTACATTATTTATGCCATCACCATAGAAACATTTGTTTCTTTGTGGCATCCACGATGGACCAAGCTATTTGATTTTTTTCATCGGCTTGAGTAATTGTATATCAAAGGGACAAATGAGATACGCTGCACTATGCACACATCCTGCAGGCAGTATACAATGGTGCACAATGCACGCCGTGCATCCGTGCGCTGCGCGGTCAAAATGACTAACGCGGCGACTGATTTCATGATTTTAGCAACACCCTACAGAATTCATGTTTATATTAGCTTGGCACATTTTAAAAGTGGCGGCTACGTTCACAGTGGTTGTATTCGCATGGATGAACATGCATCTCCATTAATACAAACATGTGCCCTCTTCCAATCAACGCTGTATGCATCGCCAGATAGGTGTGACAGACTTGCAACTTGCAAAGGATAGCACGTAACTAAGACGCATTATGGTAAACGTATGTGCAATGTGTGCGTGTGAAAAGTGAAGCTTTTGACAAGAGATATTCGGAAGGCATTCGTCTTAACGAGTATCCTATTGCATTCCCAAATAGTTGCGCTCTCGTTTCGGGCCAAGTTCATTTTTTACGCATGGGCACCATATTTGGTGATACTTTGTTGGCAATGGTACACACAAAAATAACACATTTGCCAACAGACACTGCTTAAAATGTAAACTAATACAATAGGCTACGTTTCGAGCAATGCCCCTTCTGCATAGCACATAGGGAGGCCAGAAAGATAAGATTTGGAGACCATGCTCTAAATAATTGCCCAAACGTCTCTCCATTAGATACACAGTATTGCTTTTAAGGCAGTGTTATTGACGAAATTTGTCGAGTTTTTTTCGCGTGTGTGTTTGTTTATATATTGCCATGTCAGTGAATTTGTTTTGCACTCACACGTTGCCGTTTCCGCTGCCGTATTTAACCCCCCACCCCAACACGCACGCGCGCGCGCAATTGTTCATTTCGACACAAGTGCCGCAGCCCACGCCTCCTCGCATTGAGACATTTAATGCGGGCTCGCGTGGCGCTTTCGCATCCCCCAGGCAACCCCTCCCCAAGCCGATGTCTTCAGCTCACGGCGGCCACAAGGTGGAGACGTCGAGTCGCGCCTAAACCCAACCCCCAGCTCCCGCATTTTGAACGGCCTTCGTTTCTGTGAACGTCCGAGAGGCCGATGGTCCAAGGTTGCCACCCCCTCCTCCTCTTCCCCAAGCCGCCCCTCTCGCTCGCAATTGCCGCATCGGCGAGTCGACTGCAAACGAGACGCGCGCACGCGCCGCCGTCAAGGTGTGCTGTTTTCAAGCAATCTGGATGATAGTCCACTTTAATTGAGTGTGAATACGAATACACATTTGACGATGCAGGGTATAGTCATTAAAAAAAAGGTTAAAGGTGCAGGCCTGCCCCTGCTGGCAGAAGGTCCTCCACTGCAATCAGCTCTCGAGAGCCACTCTAGAGAGGCACTCTGGAGGGTTTTTGGCCTATTCCTCCACCTTGACCGGTCGCCTTGGGAGAGGTGGGAGTACACACACTTTATCTTCCCCCCCCAACACACTCGACTTGCCAATCGACTCAGCTACGGTGTTCCCGTTCATACCAGGGGACGGACAGAGGCGGGGATATATACAAGCACGCGTAATTTGTGGGTTGAAGTTTGACATATTCCATCGTGTCATGTTTCACTTTGTGGAGAGTCAGCAGTGGCGGTTATCCTCATTTCACCAGTAAAGGAGGGTTAGGGCCACCAACAGAGACAGGTCGCAGCCCCCAATGAGACATGCACGGCATCATTACGTATGTTCACACCCGCAGCCTAACCCAATGCAATGGCCACCAACACACAACGTGCGAAATGCTAACCCGATGTAACCAAGTCGAGGTTAAGGCGTAGTCCCATCACGCACGACGTTTCCTACGAGGCAACTGTGAGCCGTATGCTACGGGACGTGCACGATTGCACGTGCAGCGCGTGGGTCCCTTAAACCAGAATGAGAGACGGCAGGGACCACCGCCCCCTCCACTCCACGCTAGGGATGTTCAGGAATCGTCCCTTAATTGATTCTGGGCCAGGAGCATGCTGCTGCTGTCTGTCGTTGAGCCACGCGCGCTGCTCCACACTTTGCCAGGGGATGTGCGAACTGCTGCCACGCATGCCGCTGCCACACGCACGGGTTGTTGCGAAGCGGGTGAAAGTTAATCATTTGCACCCCCACCCCCCGTTTTGCATTGCATCTTGCAGACTAGCGCACGCTGGATGCGCCCACCCAGAATGCCGACGTTACGTATCATGACCCTGTTCATCCTCGTCAATTACCACTCGCTTGCCGGATGGGGCCAGCGCAGGGACGAGCGCCAGTGCTGGAGCTCTGTCCAGAAGGCGTTTTACGGCTCCTTCACCAGCAGGGATCCCTCGCATTACCACGACGACCGCTCGGGGTGCGGATGGATAATAGCGAACCCGGACCCGGCCAAGTACGGCGTCTTCGTGAAGCTGTCCAAGGACGCGTTGGCGTGCTCCTCCCACCAGCTGCTGGCGTACATGTTTGACTCGAAGCCCTTCGACAACCGCACGAGCCAGGACGTGGATATTCTGCGCGAGGTGTGGGACGTGTGCGACGTGCCCTCGGCCATCGTCTACTTCCAGACGGACGCGCGCTACCTGCAGCTGCGCTTCTTCTCCGAGGACGGGAGCACCGAGGCCGCCAGCTCGAACGCGCTGCGCGGCGCCGACCGGCCGGGAGTTTCGCTCGAATTCGTGATCCTCGCCACGGAGGCGCCCAGCGCGGGTGGCTGCCAGCTCGTGTGCGGCTGGTTGACCAGCTGCCCCTGTCGCCCCAGCTTGCTCGACGATGTGGCTTTGCACTGCGGGATCGTACAGGCGCCTTGCGACTGCTCTGCCCGGCATCTGGACGACCCCGGGGGAGGAGGAGGAGGCGGAGAGACAGGTGGAGGAGGAGGTGCGGCAGCTCCCGATGAGTGCGAAGGAAATTATAAACGTGCCTCGAGGCAAAGCTCCGCGAATGTCGAGTGTGATCCCGCCGAAGATGCCACTCCAGGTACCGTGCCTCACGCAGCTACTCATCACACAGCCACTCATTCAGCACACGGCCACTCACTCATCACACGGCCACTCACTCATCACACGGCCACTCACTCATCACACAGCCACTCACTCATCACACAGCAACTCACTCATCACACAGCCACTCACTCATCACACAGCCACTCACTCAGCACACAGCCACCCACTCATCACACAGCCACTCACTCATCACACAGCCACTCACTCATCACTCAGCCACCCACTCATCACTCAGCAACTCACTCATCACACAGTCACTCACTCATCACACAGCCACTCAGTCATCACACAGTCACTCACTCATCACACATCCACTCACTCATCACACAGCCACTCACTCATCACACAGTCACTCACTCAGCACACAGCCACCCACTCATCACTCAGCCACTCACTCATCACACAGTCACTCACTCATCACACAGCCACTCACTCATCACACAGCCACTCACTCATCACACAGCCACTCACTCATCACACAGCCACTCACTCATCACACATCCACTCACTCAGCACACAGCCACTCACTCATCACACAGCCACTCACTCAGTACACAGCCACTCACTCATCACACAGCCACTCACTCATCACACAACCACTCACTCATCACACAGCCACTCACTCAGCACACAGCCACTCACTCATCACTCAGCCACTCACTCATCACACAGCCACTCACTCATCACTCAGCCACTCACTCATCACACAGCCACTCACTCATCACATAGCCACTCACTCATCACACAGCCACTCACTCATCACAGAGTAACTCACTCATCACACAGTCACTCACTCAGCACACAGCCACTCACTCATCACACAGCCACTCACTCAGTACACAGCCACTCACTCATCACTCAGCCACTCACTCATCACACAGCCACTCACTCATCACTCAGCCACCCACTCATCACACAGCCACTCACTCATCACACAGCCACTCGCTCATCACACAGTCACTCAGTCATCAAACAGCCACCCACTCATCACTCAGCCACTCACTTAGCACACAGCCACTTGCCACTTCCACGCAGTTCCCTACCACCCACGTTTTTGCAACGTACCCCGCTAGTTATGGAGCACTCTGTCGCGCATTCTTTGTCATGCTTCAATGGGCGTTTGGCTCTCGAGAAATTCATGTTTGCAAGTGAAAGTGTAATTTTCAAGTTTACAGTGGTCATCTACATATTCCATCCTGAGTCAGTGGTGGACATCCCACATTTATATGACAGTGAATTGTCTATTCAGGACAACCACTGTTAACTTCCCACAAGGTAGTCCAGTACTTATAATATGGGAAGGGTTGGTGAAAGGATGGGGGCGACTGGGATTTAAACCCCCAGACATGGATCTGAATCATAACCCAATTGGGAGTAGAGTGCTTTGCTACATTCCACCCGTGAGCACATGCACATCAGATTATTAATACAAATTACTCGCATAGCATATCAAATACACATAGTACGTATTTATAGATAAGGTACATGTGTGAATATCTACCAGAACATAGTTCTATCTTGTTTTATATTAAACATATGTGAAACAAAGTACACACTCTTTGCTGTGCAATTTCCAACGAGATAAAAGATTACTATTTCATTCCTACTTTATCCCGTGCCATCTTTCTCTTGTCAGATGTAATTTAGATTCTCGTGTCAGGAGCTGACACCTGTATAATACACGATGTATAAAAAAGCAACACACGGCGGGGCACGATTGTATTCAGGAAATCTATAACATCAAAGTGTAGGGGTGCTTTTGCCCAACAATAAATTTGTTGTTGTAAAGTCGCCAGCGCTACGTGGCTATTGACGTGGGCTCATTATTTACCCTCTTGTCACAATCCAGCTTTGTTCAATCCCCCTTTTTTAAAAGTTTGGTCGAGAAACAATGCATCGACTTAATGTGTTAATTTCTGAAAGACTCACGCGTTGTTATATATTTGTCTTGTGTTGCAGTACTTAAATATGACCAGGATCATATTTAATATTCCTGAAACATGTCGCAGAAAATACATTATTTTAGGTGCCAGCTCTTATGTGGACTAATTAACTACAGGTATAACGTGTCAAATTTTGACATCGTTGCCTTGACTTAGCCTACTGTGCATAGTTTCAAACAAAAAGCAAAAACAGCTTAATTTGACCTCTTATACCGCCGGTTCAAGCGCAGTTGTCGGCAAGCACCTGTCAAGTTTGGCTACGGTCACAAAACATGCTCAAGATAAACACCGCTATTACATTTGCCAATCATCATTACAATTCACAGCTGCTGTGGGCACTCAGCGATAGTGGTGAATATTACTGGTGACACATGACCCACCGTCTCTAAAATACCGTAAAGCATTAGACATTGCCTGGACCCTAGCCCAAATTACAAAATAGCAATTCCACCGTCGTTGGCCCCTCCTGTGCCAAATGGATTCCGCAAGCCCCAAACCAAGGGTATATTTGAGCCTTGTGTTTGAAGCTGTCAACCCGGAGGCAGGACGTGATATCATTTGCGTGACCTTGCGGCAAAACGCCTGCAACATTTATGAAAGCTGGTTCGTGTTCGGAGAGGCGAGCACATGCCGTGCCAGCTGTAATGTTTAAAACGTAACTTAGCAAGCCCTGATTACAACGGCGATTATGATGACTAAGAATGTGATCATTATGCATTTACATATCTATGACTCATTAGCCCATTCATGTAGCCAGAACTGCTCAGATAATTCGAAATACCATTACATTTGAATTATATTACATTTGGGAATGGCATTTAACATGATAGTGGAGTCCCCCCCCCCCCCCATTATTTATATCTATATATTTATTTAATTAATTACCTCATGAATGCTGCCACTTGTGATTTAAATATTACCATTATAGCCACTAGATGGAAGTACAGAGCCTCTGAATGTTTGGCCGAACATCTACGAAGGAATCATAATGCAGCGCCAGAATAAAGGCGATTCGCCCTCCGCGTAATCCCACACGCGCTCGTGTACAAATCACACGCGTGTACAAATCACACGCGTGTACAAATCACACGCGTGTACAAATCACACGCGTGTACAAATCACACGCGTGTACAAATCACACGCGTGTACAAATCACACGCGTGTACAAATCACACGCGTGTACAAATCACACGCGTGTACAAATCACACGCGTGTGTACACAGGGCAACACAGAACCACGTGGATGTCGTCATCAGCTTTGCCACTGTGCACCGCTAACAAGAGGCGTTCGGTTTCATGAGCCACGGGCAAATGTTCACGGTTGTCTTTTTAAAATGCGGACGGCAAAGGAATTAAACAGATCCATACTCTTTGGTTCTTTCGGTAAAGTCACGTAGGTGTAAAATATAATAAATTAAATCACGACGTTTCGGGCGCACACACAAGCATCCGTCATCAGGTGGGACAACCAGGTGGGACAACCACCTGATGACGGACGCTTGTGTGTGCGCCCGAAACGTCGTGATTTAATTTATTGTATTTTACACCGACGTGACTTTACCGAAATAACCAAAGAGTATGGATCCCTGCAGTCACGAAAACTTCAAATCTAGATTGAATTAAGGTGATTCAAGTAAAAGAGTGATGTTTTCGTAACATGCATTAAGTGTGAGCATCTTTCAGTTTCAGTTTCATTTATTTGGTAAAGCCCTGTGAGCCATTCGGCTCTTGAATCGGGTGCAACCGCAACAAACATAAAACAAAAACATGAACAAGAAAACATCTTAAAGTTACTATGTGCCGACAGAATATCTAAGAAAAGACAGAAAAATATTGCAGAAAAAGCACCGTATAAAGCACGTATGTGATTTCCCGTTGAAACAATGATTCCATTGAATCTGACTTAGAGGTAATCTGTCTGCACATTATGTCCAGACTCTGAAAGTTAATTTATACTACAACTTACAATGCACAGCTGCACCGAGGATTAAATTGTTTATAACATCTCAATAATATTGAATATTTCACAGTTTCTCTTGCCTGCATTACCATAAAATAATTGACGGATTTCGTGTTTCTTTGTTCAACTTGCTGTCATCAAGTAATCTTGCAGAGATTCATTGCAACAAGCGCAATTGCAGTGTCACCTGTTCACATGAAACAGCAACTTAATTGACATAATTGCATGAGATGCTTCACACGTATGGCCCAAATGAGGTCTATTCAGTCCATCTCAATTGCATCTAACTACCTCGGCCACAATCGTAGATGCTGCACACAATCATGAATGCACAATTCCTCTAATCATCTGCGTGTGTGCGTGATATTACTTTGTGGTGGAGCAGTGTCGCAGTTCTTAGCACACTGCGCTACGAACCAGGGGACCCGAGTTCGCATTCCCGCTCACGGCCAACACAAGTAACAAATATATGAATTTGTCCTGGGCCTCCCCTAGATCTACTCAGCCTCAAATGAGTACCCGGTGCAGTGTGTAAACATCGCCACTGGGGGGACAAAGGAAGTCGGGCGTGGTGCTGGCTACCAACCCCCTCGTGTGCCGTGCCGACCTTCATAGGTGCTCGCTAACAGCACTTGTCCTAACAGTCTGTTAAGGCTATACTGGGATTTGTTTTCTTTCTAACATGACTATGCAGTCCTCATTATCGGCCGGAACTTTCCGGGGCCGAGGTCTAGAAAATGCGATTTATGTATTCACTCTAATCTCTCTGCACGTATGATATATGGGTTAGACAGCCCTCTGTTAAGGAGCACTGTGACTCAGGATCGCAAGGTCAAAAATTCAAATCCAAGTTAGACACGGTTTCAGCTCATTATCTCTCTTGGGTTGATAAAATTAGTAACTCTTTGTGGGAAGCCAATATTGAACATCATATGGAGAGATGTATCTGCACCATGCATACGCACAATTTAAACATTTGGCTCATGACCCAAAAGAGATAATGACACCAGTGCATTGCTTGTTTGATATTTTCATCACTTTAACTTTTACTTTTTTTACACGTATACAGATTATACTAACTGTTATGTGAACAATACTCTCGTAGATTATATTATATTAAATAGATGAGCCTCACTGTCAAAAAAGTGAGGCTGCAAATGTGGTATTCTGCAATGTGTTAACTGACCTACTTTCAAGAACCATTTTAAAAGTTCTAAATTATCATGACGGTTTTCGAAATGTTTTCGAATTGAATGCAAGTGCGATGCGATTGTAAGGCAAAAGTCAAATAGTCTCCGGTCTCAAATGAGTATGGAGCCCAGGCCCGTGGCATCGCCGTATAATCAATGGGGAGGGTGAGGGGGGAAGCCCCCACTTTCTAAATATATTAATTTACTTAACATGGAGAGTTTACACGGCCAATATTTAGATCTATAATGCATTTATTGCTTTTTGGATTTAATTATGCCTTTCTGGATCTTGTCCTGAAGATGGATGGCACAGTTTCAAGTGGCGTGCCGTGTGTCTAATAGCTAAATCTGGGTGTTAGAATATTCAACAATGTGCTAACGAGCGTAAACAAATAGTAGTTGGTGTGTTAATAAACGTGTGTACATCACGTGACAATTGGATTTGTTTGTCTTTGTCGGTGGCGACGGCTCTGATAACAACATTTTGGTCAGATCGTTACATCGCCTAACACAAATATCAATTATCAATCTTTTAATTCAGGCAATAAATGTTGGTAGGCTATTTAAAAACAGTGGTAGTTTTTCGTCTACGATCATCAGCTTGGTGAAAACCCATATCCGTCTAACTGAATGTACTCCAAATGCGTCTACTTAATTTCAGCGACTCAACAATCGGTCTGCATTGGTTGCAGGTTCATGGATAAAATGACAAGTCATTGATGGGCTTCACAGCCTCGTAAATAATGCACGATTGACAAAAGCAAATCATCACGTTACTCAATCTGTTTAGGTTTTAATAATTTGTTTAAAGTTGGTTTGACATTTACGTGCGTTGTCATCCCCACCCAGAGTATTTTGCTTGCATGTCCGAGTTTTTTGTATGCCCGTCCGCTTTAAACAAGGTCACGCTATTGGTTTGATGGGGGTGCCGTTCATCTCCATGAGCCCGTGGTGGCAATTCCACTCAGGGGCCATCCGTGTCTTTCTAGGACAGTTTTTGTTAACGTCCCAAAAAAATATGGACCGACTCCTATAATCAACTTGAGAGGGATGAGGGGATCTGAACTTACGAGCTTCCTACTGTGAGTTACAGCACCACCAGTATGAACAGAGCACCGAATAAAGAATATGCATCACGCCACTGTTCGTCAACAGGCAGGTCGCGTTGCATGTGCTGGGTGGAGTGTTGTGGGGACTCCCACCTGTTCATCGAAGACTGGCCAGTGTGGAAGAGGCCCATCTACCTCTACCTTTACATTACATCATACGTCATTGCATAAATGTGCCACGGCTTAAATCTTGACTTAAAGCTTTCGTGACTGCAGCAATTCAGATTATTTGGGTCTTTCGGTAAAGTCACGTAGATACGGCTTATAGAATATGGGGTGGAGTAATGTCACAGTGGCTAGTGCCCTGCGCATTGAGCCCGATCATCTCTAAATCTCATTCAATTCCCGGCCATGCGTAACATTTGACCCAACCCTGACCACGAACTTTGCACCCACAGTTCTGGGAGGTAAGATCTCTGCCATAATGTCAACTGGCTGCCAGCGTGTTCTCTTTATTCCATGTTGGATGTTAGACGCAGTCAGTTTAATGGCAGGCTTTTTGCGTGAACAGAATTACATTCTTCGACTGGTAATGAATTTCTGGGTGGTGTGGTGGTGCAGCGGTGAATTGTGCCATGAGTTGGGTTGAGGGGAGTGGGAGAGGTTGGTGGGTACCACTCCCACTCTGATCCTGGCAACCTGAGTTAGATTCATGGCCACAGCTAATAACAACAATGAATGATTCATAATATAAATGTTGGGTCCAAGCCACGTAACGAAATTATAATTTATGTGTCATTAAAAACCCTCTACCATTCAATATAGCCAAACAAATTGTCACGTGGTGTACAAGTGTTTAACAACGCATCAATTATATATATATTATTAGTTCACCGCTAACTTGAAGAATAAGCCTTACAACCTAATTCAGCAATCAGATATGTTTCGCTTCAGTTTACGCCAAGAATCATCAGGATAAGACCTAGCAAGTTAGAGTAATGATCCAAGAGTCACTGCCCCAGTAAGCGTGGAACGTTGGGCCAACGTTGGTCCAATGATCCAACCACATGCCACCGGCCCAATGTTGCACGTTTATTTGGTTGTCACCTGATGGGGCTTCCTTAACATCAAATAGGTGTCATGACCTGAGATGAACAACGGGTCAGATATAAACTACAGTGTATATATTGATCATCACAAATTAATTTATGCTAATTTCATTATACTTTATATGGGGCAATGAGTAACATGTTATGTACTACAGTACACAAAATCCGTGATCTAATCCCATCTGCGAAGGATGTTATTCCTGACATGCAATATCCAAGAGTCTACAAACTGAGTTGTACCTGTGGTAGCAGTTACATTGGGGAAACGAAACGACATGTCTCGGACCGTGTTCGCGAACACAAGGCAGATCTGAAACACGGCAGAACCAATATCTCTGCCATGGCTGACCATTGTTATAATGCTGTGGGCACGCATGATATTGTTTTTTTCCGAGACCAAGGTACTCTGCAAACCTTCGGGCAACTATCAAAGGTTTGTTCATGAAGCCATCCAAATATATCAACATAGAACATAACTTAAACTGAGAAGATGGATACAAGTTGAACAATCATTGGAAGGATACTAATAGGGGTTTTCCCCTTTTTTCTGGCAACAACACTGACACCTTTTGCAAGAAATCATGCTTACATTAACCACAATACTTGCAGTCAAATTCAAACAAAAAACAATACTCTGATAATTTATGCATTGTCTTTGAAACTGATTGGTCCACACCAGAGACAGCTTTCTTTGGAGCCTAGTCTCATTTGGTGTTCGACCAGATGACGCCAAAAGGCGCACAGTTCAAAGACAACGCACTACCAGAGTAATGAGAGCTCGGAGTGAGCAGCTACATCATGGGACCTCCTTTGCCAGTACCAAAATATACTAATAGGGTTTTCCCCTTTTTTCTGGCAACAAAACTGACACCTTTTGCAAGGAATCATGCTTACATTAACCACAATACTTGTAGTCAAATGCAAACAAAAAACAATACTCTGATAATTTATGCATTGTCTTTGAAACTGATTGGTCCACACCAGAGACCTCCTTTGCCAGTACCAAAATATACTAATAGGGTTTTTCCCCTTTTTTCTGGCAACAAAACTGACACCTTTTGCAAGGAATCATGCTTACATTAACCACAATACTTGCAGTCAAATGCAAACAAAAAACAATACTCTGACAATTTATGCATTGTCTTTAAAACTGATTGGTCCACACCAGAGACAGCTTTCTTTGGAGCCTTGATGTAGCTTCTCACCCCGAGCTCTCATTACTCTGGTAGTGCGTTGTCTTTGAACTGTGCGCCTTTTGGCGTCATCTGGTCGAACACCATATGAGACTAGGCTCCAAAGAAAGCTGTCTGGTGTGGACCAATCAGTTTCAAAGACAATGCATAAATTATCAGAGTATTGTTTTTTGTTTGCATTTGACTGCAAGTATTGTGGTTAATGTAAGCATGATTCCTTGCAAAAGGTGTCAGTTTTGTTGCCAGAAAAAAGGAGAAAAACCCTATTAGTATATTTTGGTACTGGCAAAGGAGGTCCCATGATGTAGCTGCTAACCCCGAGCTCTCATTACTCTGGTAGTGCGGTGTCTTTGAACTGTGCGTCTTTTGGCGTTATCTGGTCGAACACCATATGAGACTAGGCTCCAAAGAAAGCTGTCTCTGGTGTGGACCAATCAGTTTCAAAGACAACTAGCTTTACTACCCGGCTTCGCCCGGGACTTGGATTCTCGACGCCCGGCCGTTTTTGTCTCCCCAGTGGCGATGTTCACACCACGGTTACTCGTTTGAGGCTGAGTCGACCTAGGGGAGGCCCAGGACCGGTTCAAATGATCGTCACAGGTGGTGGTAGTAAGTGGGAATCGAACTCGGGTCGCCGAGTTCATAGCGCAGCACACTAACCACTACACTACCGCTCGCCCCACACACGCGCCCCCCGTCCATAGGTACATATACACGCGTTTGCTACAGACACACATCTTTAACGGTGCGTACGGCAGTAAACGACAGGAATAATAAAGCAATGCTGCGCGAAGAACGTCTTAGACCTGCAAAACATTTGTATGGCACTTTACTCACGGAGGGTTGGGGGGGGGATGCGTGATGAGCAGGCACACTGCGTTACGCTTCCGCACGCGCGGGTCACATGACAGATGTGACGTCACAGCTCACTTGCCGTGCAAAATATATGCATTATTGCGCCCCCCCCTCCCCCAAAAGAATACAAAAGTAATGTTTTTATAAGTTTTGCATGGTGTACATTCTGGAAAGTACCCACATGGCCAATTTCACGTTTTTTGCATGTCGGGAAGTACGATAAACATTTTCAACAGACACACATTCACAAATTTCCCTTTTTTATATATATAAATAGCAGTAAAACCCGGCGTTGCACGGGTCTTCACGTGACGGGTCTTCACGTGTTGTCTGAGTTGGAGGCTTTGTATTTTGTGGTTTGCATGTGGACGCGTTCATTAAAAACAAAGTTTTTCACTATAAATTATTTATATGCGTGGCAGCGAACTTAATATAAAGGATTTAAAAATATATTCGCCTGTGAAGGACGCGGGGATCGATCCCGCGACCTTTGGCATGGGAAGCGAGGGCGCTACCAACTGCGCTACTCCGCCACGGCCTCGATGAACGGGCCAATCGCAGCGCTAGAAAAACCAAACGGACCAATCGTGTCTCGCAAATTCCTCACATTTCGTCCAATGAAACTGCGTATGGTCCGGCGACACACAGACACACACACAGACAGACAGATTTGCGATTTTATATATATAGATGCATAAATTATCAGAGTATTTTTTTTTGTTTGCATTTGACTGCAAGTATTGTGGTTAATGTAAGCATGATTCCTTGCAAAAGGTGTCAGTTTTGTTGCCAGAAAAAAGGGGAAAACCCCTATTAGTATATGTTGGTACTGGAAAAGGAGGTCCCATGACATAGGAAGGATGTTAATAACCAGATACAGCCTTAACTGGTTGTGGTTGTTTGCATCATACCTGCTGGGTACTAGTCTATTTTTCCGAGTTACTGTCCCCCCGTGTCCCACACTCAGCTTCCAACTTATAGCCCCCCCCCCCCATCTCAATTTTTCTCCCCCTAGCGCTCACGCAGCTCCCCTTCCCCTGCTCCACACCCCCCTCTCTCTCTCCGCCCTTGCTCCTCCCCCCTGTCTTACCTATATAACCTCTTGCCACGGCAGCTCTCTCGCCTCCTTCAGCATTTTTTCTTGCCGTGGTTGTTCCACCTAGTGAAGATTGCTTGTGTTGTGATCGAAACGTCGTGATTTGTTTAATTTTATTTTATTTCTACTTACGTGACTTTACCGAAAGAACCAAAGAATATGTTAAGTACCATTCAGTATAACCACTCAAGAGTATAATGACCTGTAGTGCTCAGGAGAACATTATTATTTAATAGTTGATTGTTGAATTAAACAACGAGGATTTATTTTGTCACAGGTTTGGTCAGATCATCAGGCGGCCTAACCCAAAAAATCAATAACGAATCATAACATTGGCTGCGAAAACCTACGTGTTATGTTAATCGGCAGTGAGTGATATCGGGACTGATTCTTGGTACCACCCTCACCCACCCGCATCGACCAGCGTGGTGAAGTATGATCGGACCAATCTTGACCATATGGCATGAGAATGCATGAGGATGGCAGTGGGTCAAAAAATTGCTGTGAAATATTAATCTTATATACAATATTTGTAATTTATGATGCATTTCTTTGCCGCTCATGTCAAAGCGTGTGTTTCACTATCCACAATGCAGTATTTTCTCCATCCATTCTTTATTTCACTGATGTGTCACCTAAAACATGATTTTTTGTTCCGAACATTTTGCTTCTGTCTGTTTTTATGAAATAACTGCATGACCATTTGTGGAAAATAAAAATAAAACGTTAGGATAATATTCAAAAACATTAAGACATTTCTACTTTCAATTTGACGATTATCTGCAAATAATGAGACATTTTCAGTGTCGGGCAGACTGGGGATTTATTTTACCATAGGACCTGCTGTATTTATTTAATGTTATGGAGGAATTTTTGTGGAAATTTGCTTAATTTTTTTTTTACATACTACGTTATTTTACGGTTTTTATGCAAAATACCAAATTGGCAGCAGGTAAAATCGGTAAAAAAATTGTTCAAATTATTATTAGACAACTAGTAATAATACAAGATTTGTAATATTTGTCTATTCATTTCCAGTTTCTTTTTAAATAGCTTTTGAGGAAGGGATTACGGTTCTGTCGATTTGATCTTTAAAGCTGTCACTTTTGTAGACTGCCTCTATAAGTGCTGCGCATGAAAAAAAAACTGGCTGCTCTCATTGTATGCCAACCTCGACACTTCTGTAAAAAAAAAATATGTCCATACTCTGGTATTGCCACAAAATACAGTTATGCAATTACGCAGAAAATGAACTTATTTTTGTCTTCAGCCTGAAATAGGATTGTGCAGTCAAGTTTAACGATGCTTTAAAAAAAAGCAAACGCATGACATTGGTCTGTCACTATAGTTTCTTAGCCTTCTGATTGCAACACTATGTTTTTTTTATGGATACATGCAGCATTGTTTACTGTTCATGTGTAAAGCATAACAAATTGTTGAGAATATTTCACTCAGGCCATGCACGAAAGCCAGTAAGATACAATCTTCCCACCGGTGGACCAGAGCTTGAATTGTAAAATCAATAAAAGGTTTACCATGCAGCCCATGTTGCTTTATCCAGTTTGAAAGTACTACTGTTACAATTCACATTCTGCTGATTTGGAGCAGAGAGGCAAGCACATCAATCTGACTTTATTTCATTACTGGGATTCGATGTTGATGTTGTTGCTGTTTTTTTTTGTTGACAGACAAAAGCCTCCGCTTCTCAGGGGTTTTGTCAGATGTAGACGGTCGAAATGAGACAATCGAGGCTGCTATTGAGTGATCGCAAAAGCCTTCTGATCTGGGCTCGCCCGTGTCATCGAATTGCCACTACAAGTTCACATCTCAAGATGATGCAGTGGCACAGATAAGAGTTTTACAATCTCTGGGTGTCAACATTAAAAACAACGACGTGCAAAGTGCACATATAAGCGAACACTACAATGAATGTGGCAAAGTAGCCTCGGCTGCCTACCTCCATGTATCAAACCCGAGCACAAAAAACGTCCAATACTGAATATCGCACTCTACAGATACAAGATCCCTGTATAATTGAAGGTGAACAAGAGTTGATATATTATATTCTTTGGGTCTTTCAGTAAAGTTACGTAGATAGGTTGTGTTGTCATCAAAACGCCGTAGTTTTTTGTTATTTTATTTCAACCTATCTACGTGACTCTACCGAAAGACCCAAAGAATACGAATTCCTGCAGTCACAAAAGCTTTAGGTCAAGTTGATATTATTTCAAATAATTAGCTAGGTAGATTCATGTGACGAATCCCTCTACACTGTGAGTGGCTTATACTACGTTACTTTATATGCAACTGAGTGGTCTTCCTCTTCTTTCATATGGCTAATGGAGATGCAAAGCAACAACCACAATTTCACATTTAAGTGGTCAAGCCAGATAGCCGCATCAAGAGTAGCGGAGTGTATCGCTGTGATATCTTCTTCGTATCTGTGGATCGAGCATCGCGTCGTTCGTTATATGTTGCACGGTGTGTTCGGGATGACCACAGTCGCACACTGGAGAGTTTGTATTTCCATGTGTGCATCAGGTATCCGCATCGACTGCCATGGTTTGTGCAGTGGATGCGGTTTAGGGTGGTGACGAGCAGTTACAGCACCCGCCTCACTCCATGCCTAGGGATGAGGGGTCTCCCTACAGCTTGTGGTGGCCCTCATCCAGCAGCAAATAGACAAAGGGGCTGTGCAGCCAATAATAATAAATAAATATGAGACAGAAATGGAATGCATGGATTAAGGAAGATAACACGAATTAATGGCATCATTAAAAGTGCTGAGAAACGTAGGTCGGCTTGGGCAGGACATCGCTAGAAGTGATGACCACCGATGGTTAAAAAATTATCATTCATAATGTGCATTCCATCCTAGGAACCCAATGCGCAATGCAGGGAAAGCAGGAAACAAAAACAAAACCAGGGGCAACCGACCAAACTAAAAAGGGAAGGCCAGTTTAAAGAGATGGGTTTTCAAAGCAGACTTTAAGATATCTACCGACTCTGATTGCCTGATTTCAAGTGGCAAGGCGTTCCAATGATGGAGCAACGACCAAGGAATGCAAGAGTACGTCCATGGTAGGTGCAATGTGAATTATTTTATAGCAGGATTGGAAGAAATGACAGTCGTTTGTGGGGAGGCATTCATCCAGCAGTGGGTTGACCATGGCTGATTATAATTGGGAAGGATATAATAGGTGGTTTGTGCAGTTTTATATTTAAAACAAAACTTATCCAACAACCTTACCACCTCTGCACCGATATTTGGGACTCGACTGGTGCAATAATGTTGCTCTTCATGAATTATTACTCTAAGCATTGCTTGTTCTGTCCTATCATGGGTGGATATGTGGTCATGACACTTGACATTATGAGTCCAAGCTATGCACAACCTTTAAAATGCATGTAATTCTTTCTCGTCCCATGAAATGCCAAAGTGTGGCCATGTGGGAGGGTGGGAATTAATGAATGGACACCGTGATACATGCATTTTGTATAAGGAGAAAACAGACATTAAAGTCTCATTCAACTAGGCTTCCATGTGAAAGGTAAATCTGCACTGCACGATCGTTTATCATTATTAACATCATGCATGTATCTAATTTGGACTTTATTACCATATATCTTGCAAGGACCCCCTTGATTTAGCAGACCTTCACATCATGAGAGGGAACCAGACAACATAGAACGATTTCTGGATTCACTTTGATCGACGCCTTTGACCCGGCTGATAGGAAATGCTTCTTCACGAGATTGGTTTTGCTGCTCGTCAGCCATCCAAAATATATATAGTTTTCGTCCCCAGAACGGAACATCCATCGAGCTGCATTTGAGGGTCTGGTATAAGGTTTGTATGTAACATGGGGATCTCAGCTGTGTTCTTATCCTGGCCTCGGCACAGCCATCAATGAGTCGCTTGAGCCTCACGGCAGCCTCAACGTACACGTGCATTCTAATTTATTCTGAAAACAATGACTCCACCACTACAAGTGCTCACAAGTGTTAATTTTATGACCGTCATAAACAAGCATTCCTCAAATCCGGCCGTAAAATTAAATAAAAAAAAACCATTGTGTATACATAGCAGGACATTTATTACCTTAAAAAAATAACCCGGAGACAATGTAGCATGTAAAATTTGTGAAAATGGTTGAA
Organism: Lampetra planeri; assembly: GCF_965212315.1. Classification (NCBI taxonomy): domain Eukaryota; kingdom Metazoa; phylum Chordata; class Hyperoartia; order Petromyzontiformes; family Petromyzontidae; genus Lampetra; species Lampetra planeri. The sequence continues at coordinate 6,422,452 of NC_136120.1, forward strand.
ATTGACCTTTTTATTGGCGATACATCATTGTGATTAATGGCTGTGTTGGGTTGAGAGTTTCTGCATGTCCTGAATAATGAATGCTTTATTATAAAATAATCAGTCATTCGACAGTGGCATGGCTGCGCTTTCCTTACAAATTAACATGGGGATAGATTTATTAACCCAATATATGAAACAGCGCTGGCTACAAAAATAAATCTCCGTCTCCTAGCAGAGACAACATCTTCCTTCAAAGCAACTGCAGTGCAACAAAGATTAAAATGCAAATTACCGAGAGTGCCATGCAGAGCCCACAATCAGAGCCGCAATAAACAAGGAGTGTTAATCACCTGTAATCGAGAAGCATCAAGACCTGGGTGAAATGAGTAGCGGATTTGCATTTTATCAATCGCAGGTGCAGAGAGACTGATTAGGCCATTATTTTTGCCGGATTGTGTTATTCTAAGTCGTCAAAAGCTATTTAAGACCGGAAGCACGTGGATGTCTTCAGTATTCTGGCAAATCGCCCGAAGATGCTGGATTAAATTTCCTGCGAAACGTCGTACTCAAATTGTAAATGTTGCGGATCCACTCTTTAATACGCCGGTGGGCTAAAGTAGTGAACTATTATGACATGGGAATGCACTCTTGTATACAAAGCAAAGTCTCGTGCAAATTTCCTCCTTTAATACGCGTGGTTATCTGGGGATATACACACACAACAGGATTAATTAGTTATCACCTTTTCTGGCCATTTCTTGTATCTGCATCTTTGCATAGACAATGCAATTGATTTAATGCTCATGGATTGAATACTTGCACCCTGCTTCGTATCCATGGATAAGCATGAATAGGGCAAACTTCTCACTAATTCTGAGCAAATAAACATTCGTAAAACAAAAATAATGCACGGATTAAAAGTATTTTCCATCCGTCAACTCGGGGCATGTATTATAGGAGAATGTAAAAAAAATAATCTGCATTTCACTGTTTATGTATAAACATGTAAAATAGTAACGCATGCTTTATATGTAATGTCTAAATTCCTATCACCACCTCCATGGATTTTCCACACGAGCATATTTATTATAACTGATGTGTAAAGTGATATGACTGGGTGGCACTGTGATTAAAGCTCTCGACTTGTAATTTTAGTACTACAAGTTTAAACCCTGGTCATGGGTGAACGCAGCTCATCCTTTCTCTGGGGTTAATTCAAATCTAAGTACCGCTTCAGGGAAGTTGGCAGTGCTCGTCCTATGAAGGGATTCTTCCTCTGCCATCGGAATGTGGAATGGCCACACTGACTCAAGGCTGCAGGTGGGGATGATAACTAATTAACAATGGTGCGAGTGTGGTGAGTCTTGGATTATAAATCTTGACTTAAAGCTTTCGTCACTACAGGAATACATATTCTATGGGTCTTTCGGTAAAGCCACGTAGATAGAAAAATAATAAAAATATCACGATGTTTCGATCGCAACACACGCAATCGTCTTCAGGTGAGAGAGAGAGAAAGCTGCTGAGACAAAGGCCTTGCATTTTAGTATCAGATTATACAAGGTGCACAGCAGCGATCTCATTTCCTCTCAGAAATGCCGCAGGTGTATATTAAATTGTGTTGTCCAATACAAAGTGGATGATAAAAACCCGTGATATAATGCACGAGCATAGACCCCACTCTGGCAGTGATTTAATGTGGTTTATATGAACAAATCTGGCTGGAGACACCAAGGCAAGTTGCAAGTTAAAATGCCGTACTGGTTGGGAGTCGACTCAGTCCATCATCCTTCTGAGGTCAATAAATGAGTGCGATGTCGGGGGAAGTCAGAAGTGTATTTCCTGAGGTAAAGCCAATTGAGCTGTACAGATATTTTTTTCAGGGGCAACTCGGCCATCAGACTCGCAAGTAAGCATTAGTTATCTGATCAATAAACTCACCCCTGTCATAGGAATGTGAAATTTCCACCACTGGTTCAGGGCTACCAACAGAGTTGAGCACTACCTAAATACTCATTTTGACATGGAGACACTTTGACTTGACGTTTTCCTTTTGATATCATGGACAGTAGTTTGGCAAATTTGTTTAAAATGTTGAATTAAAATGACCCAGACCATGCTACTTTTGTGTAATGGTTGTCACACTGGAATTGCAATCCGGAGGTCGGTTTCTCGATCTCCGAGCATGGCAGTTGAAACCACGGGGACATTTCTTAAGATCGCCCAACCTCCGTCCACCAGGAGCATACATGGGTTCACCACAGTTAGTTAATTGGCAGATCATGTGTTGTGGTGCAAAGTGTTGGTCCCTTTACTTCTTCCAAGATATCTACCCAGTGTGGAAGTGTAGGCCAAAACACCCTCTAGTGGGTACGCCTATAGTGGCATGAGCAAGTAATTTTAGGGCTGCACATTTGTTTTTATATATGTCCTGCTGTTCATTGTAAGCAATGGGGTATTTGTGAGCTATCTACTCTAAGTCTACACCAGTGAATATTAATAATCCCACGAGGCATGAGCAGTGTCACGATAAAATTAGCAACCTGCATAAACAACACCTCCTGGGGCAGTAAATGTTGCTCATTAAATGGATGTTTTCCAGAAAAATGAAGTTTCCATAATTTTATTTTATTTCACATGGAACCCTTTATGGAACATTGCTCTATTAAGCCATAGAAATCTTGCTTACATTTTTCCAAACGTATACAAACATTTAGGCAATTGTAGCCACATTTGGCGTCAATTTCAGCATTCAATAGACGTTTTTGAAAATGTAGTCGTGTCGAGGGATCTTTAAAGTGTGCAAATAGGCAGTTCACGTCCATCGCGAAGACAGCTCACTAATTGCATTACTGTTCCTATAGCAAATTGTGAAAAAGTGATGTGGAAGGAATGGGGGAAAGACAGGAATTTAATCCTCCAGATTAAATGTACAACTTGCTCTATTCCTTCTCATATATGAGTACATGTTACGATGCTTTATGTTCTGTATTCTACCATATGAGAGGCTCATTCTTATTTTATAAATATTATATCACAAATCACATATATACTTCTCTAGATATGTGCCCATAATTTTTTTGGTGGAAATTTAAATTCCTAATTTGGGATTTGGACTTTAAATCTGAAACGCAATGGCTTGCTCCTGCGACCGATGTCAACAGATGTTAATGTCACTAACACCCCTGAGGGACTGTGCACAGTCTTGGTGTGGTCTGGGACTATTGTTGTTATTGTTTTGTTGCCTTGCCCAATCTTGCACATTGAGTGTTGAAAATATCGGCAGGAATTGCTGTTCTCATTTAATTTGAACTCGTATACTTCATTTATTATTTTTATTAAGTGACTTGCTTACATTTCCTATACTTTGCACTCCTATAGTTTTTTTTGTATTGTTGTTGTAACTTTCTGACCCGTCCCTACTGGGCATCTATGAAAAAAATGAGCTTCATAGCTCATCGGATCCCTCCGGGATAAATAAAGATGCAGACTGTGAAAACAGATAGAACCCTTAAATAACCCATTTCAACCCCCTCACGTCTGAGACCGTGGGAACAATTGTCATCAGGACGGACGCTTTGTTAACCCTACGAGAAAGCCACCCTTCCAGCCAGAACTGGACAGCTCCTAACCCTCCTAAGTTACCCCCACTCCCTCACAACCCCCTCCTCTTTTCCCACCCCTCGTGCATTAATTTGTGAAAACATTTCAGCGAACCATGATGCAATAACAACACTAAACTCTGTAAATAAGGATGTGTGTGGAGTGTAACGCCAAGACAGTGTGTTTAGTCTTGATTTGAAGCTTTCGTGACTGCAGGAATCCATACTCTTTAATCCAGCAGTTCCACTGCTGGATTATTTTTTCCGCCTGAGGACGACCGCTTGTGTTGCGATTGAAACGTCGTGATATATTATATTTTTTATTTTATGTTTCTACTTTCGTCACTTTACCGATATAACCAAAGAGCATAGTGTGTTTAGTGTTGGAATGTTACGTACTGTGCATTGGAAACGTGAACTAAGAATACTTTTTGGAAAAATGCCAACACGGAAAACGCATTTTTCATTTCCCACCAAACAAATTGCAGGGAAAGAAAAAAAAACCTCCAGCTGTGCAAATTTACCCAAAGGCGCATGTCTTAACTACAAGACCGTTAAGATGCTTCTCAAAGAAAATGTACAAATATGTCTGGAGTACATCGTGAATAAAAAGTAATGTTTAGAAACAACAGTATGATAATCACAGGCTTGCATTCTTTTTGCAATTGATGTTCCAAACTTGTGAAAAAAATGAAAACAATCCCAGCCACGTGGGTTACAGTGAAGTTGCTCCTGATTAATTTAATATCACGATAATATCCAGGGTGTACGAATGTTTTTTTTTGTTTTCAAATGACACTATATATGTACCTTTGAGATGGTACCGCCAGTATCAGATTATAGCCACAGAATAAAAGTGGGAACGAGAGATTGAGGAATATACTATAAAGATCACTAAACATTATCACACGAAACGATTTGCAGTCATGTTTAAGTTTCTACCTTTTACATCATCTCTTATTTGCCCACATATTTAATGAATACTGCATGTTGATAGAAAGTCTTCATATCACTATAATCATAACTTTTCACATATTATTATGAGCCGGGTGCTGGAAGTGGGATTAATGATGTGTAAAGGTGCAGCCCTGCAATTGTTTTCTCGCACAACTTCTGGCAGAATAGCCTCCAACAGAGGGAGCTCTTATAGAGCCCCTCCCAATGGGTGCTTGGCCTATTCTTCCATGCTGGCCACACATCTTGAAAGAAGTGTAAATGGGGGTACCCAACTTCACCTCACCGCACGCAACTTACTGATCGACTGTGGTGTATCCAGTTGTGAGTAACCATACCCTATATATAATGTGTGTACTACGTGACTTTGAAGTAGGGTAGACGGATCATGTAGAATATAAAACATGTATGAAAGAAACACACCGGCAAAAACGAGTGTTGTTCTTGCAGGAGACAGTACATAGAGTCGAATGATAGCCGACAATATTTGTGCAGAGTTTGAGAATTCTACCCTGGTATGGATCGGTTGTTTTATTTCTGGTAGTCTGTATTCCTCTCTTATGGCATGTGTATAATTTTCAAGGAAGTGTCCAAATGTGCTGAATAGCATTTTCCTTTTCAACATATCTTGTGAAGCTATCCGAAAACTACGTGAGGCTTTCTTGAATAAAAACTCATGGAGCAGCCCACAAATAGATTCCTCACAGCACTGCAGACGGAAGGGCCTCGACGAAAGGGAACTCAAGAGGGCCCCTTCTAGGGGGGTGTTTGGCCTACTCTTCCACACAGGCCAGTTCATTTGGGAAGAGGTGGTAGAACCTACACTTTACCCCACCACACATGACCTGCTGATGAACGTATGTGTGGTGTACCCATGTATACTGCTGCGTGGACAGAGGTGGGGGGGGGGGTGTAAGAATCGTGACCAATTGCGTCAACTGCCTTGTACTTCATGAATGCGTACATAACTGTTCTACATTTTTTCGCGTGTTTTTTTTTGTTATTTATTCGAAAAGAGCCCGGAACAGAGCACGAGCAATAACAAGGGAAGGGTGGCACAGAAATTCCGCTTGGGCAGAAGACCTGAAACGCAGCGCTCACACGGGCTGCGGGAGAGGGAGATACAAGGGCCTCATCGCCCTGCTTGCATAGGTTAATGCGAGCGGGAGCACGGGATTTTTATCAGGGGAAGGGAAGGCAAGGGAGGAGGCGAAAGATGTAAGCGGTGGGGGGAAGTGTACAACAACAAGGTCTACCAAATAAAGTAACCGGCATGCGCCAAGTGAACTTATTGTCGATATGAATCCCGCAGACCAGCGGTTACCTTGTGTGATACCTCAAACGCCCATCCCCGCTCCGCACTACACCTCCCTACCATGCGCACCTTCACACCATATTCAGGAGGACTGAGGGACCATCTGGCCTCGAACTCCCCACTCTTTGCCCTTGGGCTCATGGCTTAAATGCTCCTTCCCTGCAAGGGCTACGAGGGTACATTATTATTGTTATTATTTAACCCACCTGGCCAATGTGGGAGGAGTACGATGGATGCCCCTGGAAAGCAGAATGCTTTTCAACTGGTGGACTGGAAGAGAATGTATCTTTATCTTACCCCACCCCCCTCGCCATCTGCTGTGGGCTTTCCAAATTCCTCTAAGCAGCAGTTGCTGCCAGATTGACTATCATTAAATTTACATTCACTTTAGACATTATCCTCACTTGGTGTCTGGGACACCTTAGCTCTAATGGAGACCATCAATGAATCAGAGACAGATATTGAAATTTTCCTTTGAAGAAGGGCAGTCGTTTAGACGTAAGAATAACCACTGCTAAATTTCCACGAAGTGGTATTCAATGTATTGACCCTGAAAAAGCGATGGGCTGAGCCAATCCACTCGCGGAATTTTCTTATAAAATTAAAGTGCAGGCAATAAAGTGTGTAAAGCGTCGATAGTTTGTGAGCAGAGCATCATTTAGTTTGCTCATTCACCTACCTGCATTCAATCGTAACGGGAGGATGGGTCTGGGCTCTAAAGGTAGGAGGACATTTGACTAAATGAGGCCCAAAAAACAAGCAGACACAAATTAAATGATGCACGTGTAATTGACAGCTCGTGCACAACTTTGCAAAGGCACTGGGACAGTTTGTGTCATGCGTGTCCCTGCTGTTAATATGCTGCAGCAAAACAAGTATTGGATTTCTTCTGAGACTTCCAATCCACTTGCTTGGTGACACGAAATAACCCATCCATGCCTATTCTTAGGTTTTTTCGGTAAAGTCACGTAGGTAAAAAATTTAAATTAATAAAAGTAAAATAAAATAAAAATCACGTTTCAGAGGCAACACAAGCTTCCGTCTTCAGGTGAAACCGTCACAGCCACGACAGCTGTATCACGTAAATGAGAGATTACAAGAGCTACCACTCCGTATATATAATGGTTGAAGAGGGGAAGGGCCAAGTACGGCACACTTTTTATTGATATGGTAAGGTGATGCTTAAGACTAAGAATAGACTGCATAACAAAATACTGAGCCTTTGTTATGGAGAGGTGCGGTTTGTGACTACGCCTAGCCTACATAACAAAAGTGTGAGAAAAGAAAGAAAAAAAAACTAAACCTGGTAAAACAAAATTGGCTGTCTATCAATAACCTGTAATAGTTGTCTGTCAAATAAGATGGTCCAAATAAGTGTAGTTAAATCTTTTTTGCATGGTTAATCACATCTTTCCAATGATTACTCAGTTTGTAACCATCATCACGGTTGAAATTATGTCTGTGTTTGTATATTTGTATGGCTTCGTGTACAAACCTTTGATGGTAGCCAGGAGGTTTGCAGAGCACCTTGGTCTCGGAAAAGACAATTTCACTGTTGCTCTGATTTCCACTTTTGTTATGGCACGTCTGTCTTCAGTACTCATGTCACACATCTCTTGCTATTCCACCCGTAAGGCAGCCTGCTGGGGAGCGCTATGAACCTTGGCATTCATTTCCCGGCCACAGTTAACATCAGTGGCGAGTGATATCCGAACCTGGTCTTGGGGCCTTCCCTTCACCAACCCGCACTGATCAGTGTGGTCAAAGAGCTCTCATTACTGATGTGTCACGGGGAAGCCTTTACCCAGCAGCATTATATTGATAAAGGGCATTACGTTGCTATCCTGTTATCATGACTACTACATCTATCTGCTTATTTATTTCCTTCTCCATCTCAACATGCCCACTGCGAAGGTCATATGCATAACGTTACCCCCTTCCTTACCACCAACATACTTGACGCCCGTGTGCGTAGTTCACACTCTGAGCAATTGCGGCAGACATTGGGATGCGAGTTGCAATTAGTGGAGACCACAGAGGAGGATAATCATGTGTACTCGCCAACCCATGTAAGCTTGATTCCGCCGATAATAACAATGCAATTTATAACGCGCGTTATAAATTGCCGATAATAACAATGCAATTTATAACGCGCGTAAATTTGCGGACGTAACTGCTGCAACTCAGAGGCGCGGAGCCAAGCTCAAAGTCACTTGAAGGCGTGGTTGTAGAGGTGAGTTTTTAAGTGTCTCTTGAAAGAGACGATTGAGTTGATGCTACGAATGTGCAGAGGGATAGCGTTCCAGACGTGACCATCCTGGATCTTGGTATCAAGAGGAGGTAGTGTGTCGTGCTGCGCAGGCATCTGCCGTGTGCTGAGCTGCAAGTCGTCAATAGTGAAGAGAGGTAAGGGGGGCAGGTAGATGTGAAGGCACGGTGGCAGAGGCAGGCGATCTTGTATGTGACCCTGCTGGCAATGGGTAGTCAGTGGAGGGCACGGAGACAGGGAATTGAGGCGAGACGGGGATGAGTGCGGCCAATGGCAACGCGTGCCAGGTTGTTTTGTAGTCTTTGAAGTTTTTTGAGGTTGCCAGAGGAGGACCGGACTAGGTCGGAGTTGCAATAGTCGAGGCGAGACCCAACTATGCAACATGCCAATGTGTTGGCGGTTTCAGTGGAGATGAGAGGACGTCTGTGTCTGAGAGCCTTCAGGTGAAAGTTACACGAACTGATGATATGATTGGTTTGAAGGTCGAAGGATAAAGTTGAATCTTTGATGCCACCGACTGCACACTGATGTTTAAAGCAAACATTGCACCGAAACATCTTTTTTTTTCTTCCAAAATATGTTAGGCGGTGTGATTAGCTTTGAAATGTTATGTGTTTATTGTTTTTAATAAAGCAGCAGAATGCCGCTTAAATAAGTAGCGAGTGTTTGGCGAGCGGATATTATTGTCCTACTCGGTATTCTCTACCAATTACAACCCGCATTATATGTTGCCCATTGCATTTGCTTCGAATTTGTAGATGCACATTGCTGGCAGTGACCTTGACTGTAGGTGGTCACGCTTTATGATTGTAATACTCTGTCAGAAAGAAGACACGTGACTTTTTTCACTGTGGAGGTGGTGTTTTAATGTTTTCTGAAGATGTAACTCGCGCGCGCACACGCACGGTTGTCCAACAGCACCACTAGAGGGTGCTCAAAAAGTTGGCTGAGTCAAGCCGATTCAGCCGCTTGCCCCCGTTGTGCGTGGGCATGACCGAATAAATAAAAGCTGCTGCTGCCAGCGCAGCCACGGCAAACAGTCACTGCTGATGGAAATCCTGCGGCAGGCTTTTGGCATGCGGAAGGCTGCGGAACTGTGCGTCTTGTATGCATATCATAGTCATGATGATGATGGCATAACACATTGGTCATGTTATTATTATTACTACAGAACTTTGCAGCACATTGTAAATCCTTGCTGTTGTCGATCGTGGCAGTTGTTTGACCATACTGTACTTCATCACGATCAGTAGAGCTGGCTGGTAAACGGGAGGGATGCAGGACTGGGCTCAGATATGACTCACCACAGAGTGAGTGATTAAAAAAAATAAGCTCAGGGTTCTGTTTGTCGTGCAGTGCACTCAAGATTGTTAATTAAAATTCCTTAACTTACAAATAATTTCCCGGATTGATTCATGCAAGCTATGTTGACTGTCATTATGCCACTGTTCAGTGGAGTGATGGTCGATTCAACTAAAAATTCATAATAATTTCGCATTGGACAGGTCACGTACGGCCAACTTTATACAAAAGTTAAAACATTCTGCCATTACTCATGGCACAATTGCAAAATGGTCCAAAGCATGTGCGGGAGTAGGAAGGAGCCAATAATTGTGAATGATGATAAATGGATGCCGATGGTGAAGAAAAATTGATTCTCATGCTGTTGTTGCAGATGATGATTAAAACATAATTATACTGTTAATTGGATGCTGCTAGTGTTGCATATGATGATCAATAAGATATGATCATGATGATTTGTTGGAGTATATTTCATCACCGTGATTATTATTATGGTAACTGAGAATAGTGGTACATTCGAGGATAACAGTCATGATGATGATAAATGGATGCTTATGATGATAAAAAGGGGATGATGTTGATGCTACCATTGCTACTGTGAATGCTGATTTTCCATCAGCTACTAATGTTGATGAAGATAACACAGCAGAGGTGGAAATCTATACTGAGTCATAATAATAATTTGAAGAGTGTTTTGCTTGTGAGAGGAAACTTCAGTAGCGAGAGATGAATCATATGTTCACATAGTTTGAAGAACCTATAGCTCTACCGTCTTCTCCTGGCCATCTCGCAGCCGAGCGGATTGCGAATTTTTTGTATAAATCTCCATGTGATCCATCAACCCATGCCTCACGAGGAATTATATGTTTCATACACACATTGTACCAGGCACCATTTAAGACTGAGTTGACCTAGGAGAGGCTCGGTACAGGTTATCAAGTTTGATACATCCCGTCACTCACGCGTGCTCCGGGCTGGCAATCAAAATCAAGTCAACGCAATTTGGAGCGCAGTGCACGCACCGCCACATTTCGCACAAGACGTACACAAACACCCACGTACATTAATGCATTTACATGCACAGGAGGCACACGGATAAACATAAACAAAATACATAGACATGTTCACGATTGCAACCATACACACAAACAACAATTCCCTGTGTAGCCTTATAGACTATTGATGTGAGTCTCGGTGTAGTGGAGCGAGTGGGGGGGGGGTCAGGAGGGTTCAATTTGCATGACAAATGTCACTGGAGATCGTTCCCAGGCCCCTACCTTCATCAGCCCACGCTGAGTAGCATAACTGAAAAAGCATGAGAAGATTTTCCTCCAACAGTGGGTTGGCAATGGGCTTTACATCTTCATTACATGTGTTTTACCAAAAGCCTGTGGATTACCTGGTAATGTGGACATTGCTGTTGTCCAGGCATGCGGTTTATATTAAGCGTCATCATTGTCTAATATATCTTTCGTTTTGAACTTCAGGGTAGTGATTTGGGCCGGAAAATTGACATCTGGATTAAGCAGCATACATGGCAGGGGCGGTTTCTTCATTAGGGCGATTGGGCGACGCACCACCAATGTCATTCAACCACAGAGTCACGCTAGCCGTCACTGTGCCTCTGGGTATAGTCCAATCAGCGTCATGCTACGTTCTGTGGAGTACCGCCTCTTTTTGGGCGATTTCCCTCCAGCTGAGAATCGCCCCGAGTGGTCCCATAGACTTACATTCAAAGATGTTTTTTTTCGAACGAGGGCGCTGCAATGCATTCTCTATGGCTTCCGGGAGGGCTCGCCCTAACGTGCTTACGTCATCATACGTGCTTACGTCATCATCCAACAATATAATTTGTCGCCAACTAGTGGAATCTTTAATAAAATAAACTTGAGTGGTTTGTTTTAATAGTGAGTATAGAAACAAACAAGATGTATTGTAAGAGTCACTTTTTTTTTCATTAATATTAAAGAAGTGAAGTTGTCTTTACAGGCTTAAGCTGTTAATTTATCCATTGCATGGGTGGACCTTATCCTTATCAATCATCCAGACATTTGCCCCCCCTGAGAGATGTTGCAGGAGCCGCCACTGATACATGGTATGGCATTTCCGTATCAAGCAGGAATTTCACAAATTATGTGCAGCAACAATCTTTATAGGAATCAGTACCCCGATTTTTGTTGGTAGTTAACTAAACCCAATATTCACTTTGGGTAAATAACATGAAAATGTATTTACCCAGGAAAAGCTACACTCAGTCCAAATGCTCTGTTTGTCAGAAAGGTCGTGCGATGGCAAACCAGCATCGGTTACATTAAACGTGTGTTTAGTTCTGGGATCTAATTGGAGAACCCGCAGGGAACCCATGCAGAACTTGGAGGAGATAACATACACACTCCGCACATAATCGGTACCGTTTTGTGGCAAGCCGTTAGTGATCAGTAGTGTGTATTAGAGAGTCCATAAATGGCCATTGGCAGTGTTAAATTTTCACCACTGGCTCATGGCTACGAAGAGAGATTAGAACGACTGCATTGCTTGAGCAGGGATGCACTTTGAGTTATTTGAATGACTTATGATTGCATTAGTTCTCTGAATGCATTAGGCTCTTTTTTTCGTGAACACTTACATGTTATAAAGATTATGATGTGATTAGTGTATTTTTGGGTTATGTAGTGTTGGTATAATGTACATATTTCACTGTGATAGTCCACCACCAAGCAATGCTTCGATTGCATTTCAGTATTCTGGTTTTCTGAAAAACCAAATACATTTTCATCCTTGAGTACGTGGCAGCTTTGCAACAGATCCAAAGCGGTGTTATTCCAGACTGCACATCCGTGACTGGACTCAAAAGAGTGCACGAGAACAAATGTTTAGGCTTCCTTGCTAATTGGCATGTTAGTCCACGTGTCATCTTGATTTTATTGGCTCTGTCGGATGGTTTTGGGTTATATTTAAACATTAACTTTTTACCTACGTAATCTAACCCAAAACGAAGTAATTATGATGAGTAATATTCGTTGTGAAAGCCGACGTATACAATTAAGATGATGCCACCGTGCAGTAATATATAACTTTTATTAATACTAAATATTAATATATGCATTCACCTAATAAGTAATGCACCCTTATAATGGCTCGCCATGTTATGGTACCATAGTAATTATGGTGATTATTTGTATTAAGAAAGCCTCACAGAATGGCATGATGCAGCTCCCGGAGGGTCCTGCACGTTGTTTAACAAATTTCTCAGTGAGCATTACGCACGTGCAAAGGCAACCGGATTTCTCATTAAACATTGAGGCAAGGCGCTAATGCTAAAACATGATTACAGAGAGGTTAGAAACCTCTCTGGTTTTATTGCGATATCTTGGCCACCTCACAGATCAGCAGGGTGGAAGTGTCACTCACTCACATGCTCGTCTTTGCATGTTAATAATCACACCTTTCTCTCTCTCATGATTACTCTAATTTCTCCATTTCTACTCGTAATTATATGGTCAGTGCTCATATCAAATGCCTTATATTATGCAATGCTTTATGATTTGCGCACCCATTACACTCAAGTGCCAGAAATTGAATTCAACCACTAGCCCCACTCATGCATTCTAATAATCTGGCCTCAGAATGAAAAAAAAACAGTGTAATTGTTCAAGCCCTGACTAAAAACTAGATATATAACAAGACGTGCATGACTAAAGTTGTAATAAAATGAAAGCTAGGTCCGTAATGTTGGAATATATTTGAAAAATTGTCTTACACTCATGCCAGCCAGAGGAGATAGTCAGCCTTCCAACTACCAGGGAACAAATGCCTCCAACATCTGACATTAAAGAAAGTATTGGAGGTCGCCGGGTGGCTCAGGGATACCACTGAGATCCTGGGTTTGAATCCAGGCAAATGCTTGTGATTAAACCGGATTCTCAAGTACTTTGAGTTGTTGGTCTCAGCGAGGTCACCAATGCCTGCACGAAAAAATATATCAATAGGAAGTTTTATTATTAAATTTGGCTACATGCTGGCTCTGTAAATTATATTACCGAGTAAATTGTCATGCAAATAATATTACTCTCACATGTTTCCAACGCGTAAGAGCTGGTGGAAAAGTGATTTCCTCGACTGTGTGAATAAGAGGTCACTTAAAGGGATCTCAGATGGAGCCCTGTGATATCTGCCTATGTGGGCTGTGAGCTTACATGCAGATTTTCACTGTTTTGTGACATATTTAAATGCATACTTTGACTTGTGACACGACGGCGAAATACCAATTGGGATGAAATTCGATAGTGCAAAGGATTATAATTTTTGGGTGAGATGATGCATGCTGCATTCGTTGAATGAATACCGACATAAACACACAGCACGGGTCTTACCTCCATCCTCTGTGAGCTCTCACTACGCCGCCACGCATCAATTTTACACCACAGGCTGGCCACTAGCACAAATCACCCATGGAAGAGGCCTGTTATGGTACTGTGCAGAATAGGTGACCAGAATTGGCACCGAATGCACGGGGCTTGTTCTTCATTCCACAGGGAACAGGCTTCTCTGCAGGGGTCCTTTTCCGATTTCCCCACACTGCTGTCTGCTAAGTGGCTGTGTGTAGTAGCGGGCTGTGTTCTGAGTGATTGTGTGTGTTGGTAGCCTGTACGGTGAGTGGCTGTGTGTGTGTTTGCGGGAGTAGTAGTGTAGCTATTGGCGCTGCGCTACAAACCCGGCTTCCCGAGTTCGATTCCCGCTCACAGCCGACACCAGTGACGATTATCTGAACTGGGCTTGGGCCTCCCCTATGTCGACTCAGTCTCAAATGAGTACCTGGAGAGGTGTCTAGTATACATCGCCGGTCGGGAGACAGAGGCAGCCAGGCGTGGTGCTGGTCACCCACCCCCTCGTGTGCTGTGCCGGCCGTCATTGGTGCTTGCTAACAGCACTTTCTCCAACAGTCTGTTAAGGTGAAATGGGGGATCTTTGTCTTTGTGGTAGTTTAGTGGTTAGCGTGCGGTGCTGCAAACCCGGAGACATGAGTTTGATTCCCGCTCATGGCCAACACCAGGGACAATCATCTTAACCAGTTCTGGGCCTCCCCTAGGTCGACTAAGCCTCAAATTAGTTTCTGGTGCCATCATCGCCACTAGGGAGACAAAGGAGGCCAGGCACGGTGCAAGCCAAACATACCCTCGCGTGGGGTGCCGGCCTTCATAGGTGTCCACTAACAGCATTTTCCACGATAGTCTGTTAAGGCTATGCGGGGGACATTTTTAAGTGCTGGCCACACATTAACCACACCACCTTGCTGAACTCACCAAGGAGCATCACACAAACTCCAGTCATCCTCGCAACGGCTTTTGGCTTATCATCGAACAAAGATGGCTACTGCTTCGCACACTTTCAGATGCGCTTCTGCGGCCATCTTGAATGCTCTTCCTTCTGATAATAATTCGGAAGCCACTGGAGCTCGGCACTTTTAAATCTAGATTGAAAACCCCAAAATTGCTTTTTGTGTATCGTTTGTTCTCCTTGCTCCACACCTCCGATTGGCTACATATGGTGCAAATGAAGTTCAACTTATATAAATGCCACGTTGGCGAGATGTTAACTACCTCACCTAGTATACAGGAGGTTGCGGGTTCGATCCCAACCCTGATGCCTGCATATTTGAAGAGTGCATGTTCTCCCCGTGGTCGCGTGGATTTTTCTCCGGGTCCTCTGGCTTTTCCCTCCACATTTAGAATCAACATGCGTTTTAGAATATTTAACTGCTATAAATGTCCACGTGATAAGCTACTTCGGCTATATGTTGTGGCCAGGTCGCTTCTGAAAACGAGCTCTATAGCCCAGTGGGCCTTACCAGCAAAAAAACACATTTGAAATATATAGTTTAGTTTAGAAATATTCATTTATATTCATTTGTCTCGTCTTTATGTTGGCAGGCTGGTGGGCAACCTGGTCGGAGTGGGGTGCCTGCTCGCGCTCGTGCAGAGGCGGGCTGCGGGTGCGGAGGCGGGAGTGTGACGCACGCTGCCCGCACGCCTGTGAGGGCCTGGCGGAGGAGACGGACGGCTGCAGCGAGCAGGACTGCCCCAGTAAGAACACGCACAGCAGCGGTGGCGGCAGCTGGGAGCCGAGGTTTGGTGAAGCACCTTCTAGCCACACCACGGGACAATTGCATAGCAAAGTCCCACGTCCGACTCGCCGGAGGCTGAGGCATAGGCAGATGTGTGAAAAGGAACGGATTTGTGAACACCTTTGGCAAGTGACAGTTACAGAATCAGAATATGTATGCATGCTGGAGGAATCCGATGAGATACAAAGCTTTTTTTAACAGATGTCCAGTCGGGGCGAGTCAGAACGTTACAACAGCAAACGATACAAGAACACGATAGGAGTGCAAAGTAAAAAAAAAATCTTATTTTCTTTATCTTACCAGGAAAAGCCCACTGAGCCATTGGCTTATTTTTTAGAAACCGAAAACGTTAGCTCAACGAAGTGGCTTATCGTGTGGAAATCTATTGCAGCAAAATAATCTAGTAATCTAACTGTGTGCACAGATACTGCATTGGGTAGGGCAGTTAATTGGTCTGGGCAGATATGATACGGTTGGATATGCGACGTGGTCATGTAATTGGATGGTTGCGAGTTCAATATCCAGTTGGAGGTTGATAAAAACAATATATATCACCCATCTGGGGGTCAATTAAATGAATGATACTTTTCCAAAGTCGGCAGTAGTTGTCCAAATGGCCCCAGCTGGAGGAATCTGGAATATGTGCTGCTGGTTCAGGACTGCCAATTGAAATGACCACCGCTCCATGTTCATTTCAGCAGGGAGGCAAGACACTCGGATTTTGGGACACCGAGTCCCAGTCAATGTATCTGCATCACATTTTTCGCAACGCACGAGTCATTGTTTGTTATCCTAAATGGAACTTAATTGTCACCGCCGGTGGAGTCTCCGAAGGCCAGCCGCTACCGTAGATATTTGCGTGTAAGTAGAATATGTATAAATCGTCATTTCTCCAAACCCCATAGGTGCCTCAAAGCAGCACAAATGTGTACGGAAAAAGAATCACAAGCCCTATTATCCACGTGCGTTGTGAAATATTTACATATGCCACATGATAAATTACCAGGTGTCCCAAGCCACAACATAGACCCAGCGTTGCATGAAACACAAGGGCTCAATTGTATCTTCTTTGGGAGTGCACCACTTCATTGGTAAAAAGCTCAGTAAAATTAATTATTGTATTGTTACGCAATAATTAGTTAATACAAGTGCTAGCCACTGTCAGTATACTCATACACATGGTCATTATGTGCTGTGTTCATATTGTAATGAGATTAAACTCTTACGTATTGTTGCCTTGTGAATCATCATTGTTATTGCAGAACTAAAATCTCTCTCTTCACTTTGCATTTGGAACATTGATGCGGTCTTTCTGACAAGGAGCCAAGAGGTTTATAATAAGCGATGGAATAAATGCCCTTCACAAATATATGGTTAATGTATTGTGTAATTATAACGTCATGCAAATCACATAGTTGGTTAATTTACATTAAGTTATACTGATCTATAAACATGACCAGACTTGTATTTATTTTCCTTTATATATTCACAACTGCACACGAGCATTCATATTAATTCATTTAAGACATAATGCTCAGCTTTTTTCCTAACTTTTATATTGAAGTCGGCATTCAATGACAAATATTATCAACAGTAATACATTCTCTATAGCAATGATTATATTCAATATAAGCATACAATAATCTGATAATAATGGTGAGATCAATAAATCCCACCAATTGTGCCGATTTGAATGTCTAAGTATAATAAACGCAAATTAACACATTATATGATATATCTTTACATATTACTCAAGATAATACGTGGCTGGGAGTGCAAATTTAGATACAATCATTTGGGTATTTTTCGGCAAGCTAATACATTTAAAGATACACTCCACTCACACTTCTATTAAGAGGCTCTCTGTTACATTAATGGGCATATATGTTCAACGGCCGAGTTTTATGAGAGTACTAATGTGTGACAATTATCTTTAAACTAGCCATAACATTCCTTCAACTGTGGTGAATATTCCTGTTTGTTCAATTTATATGAATACTGCACATGTGCCCCTGAAAAATAATGATGGGGAACATTGTCAAGATGTGAAAATAATCCATTATGCAGAAATGCCTGCAACAATTTGCAACTTAAGTTATAGTAACAACGCCATATCATTTACAGTTATCATTATTATCATAATCGGCCCTGCTCTATCTACTGTTGGATAACGACTCTCCAAATGCGACACCATCCCCCGTGGTTACATTGCCAACGTCCACAAGGCTGTTGCACATGAGTTGTTCTCATCACTCAATGTCCACAGTGGTCATCCTCTTGGGTGTGTTCTCTCCTTTAGCTGCCATTGTCACCAGTTTTGTCCATCGGCCATCACTCCTTCCAGCGACGTGTCCAAGCCCATTTACTTATCTTTACAATTATTATGATGTCCCTAAGTTGTGTTTGTTCTCTGATCCGTGCAATTGTGTTTCTTTCTCTATGTGTGTTTCCAAGCATCGATCATCTCTCCATGCTTCTTTGCACACTTTTCAGAATTTGTGCCATATTCTTTGTCACTGTGCTTGTTTATGATGCATGTAAATGCGATAAATCTACACTGATTTATTTGTTTCTTAAGGCACAACACATTGAAGCATCACGTCAATGGAATGTGATTCACTCATTCACAACAGCATGAAACGTATGAAAAATGAAATTCATAATAAAACAACTCCATCCTCTTGTTAATTGCATTCAGTCTAGGTCCAAATGTCTATACTGGTTCATTAAATGAAGTAATCACTTGGAATCTATAATCTTCATAGATGCCCCTCGATATCTGTAATATTCATAGTTGCATTATCCATACCTACAATATGTATATTTATGTCCATGCAACTCTTGTTGTTAGCAGATCTTTCTCCTAAATCAGCAGTTGTCCTGCTGTATCGGTTCCACCTGATGACGGTCGCTTGTGTTGCAATCGAACCGTCGTGATTTAATTTGTATTTTATGTTTCATACCTGCGTGACTTTACCGAAAGAACCAAAGAGTATAAACACATACTCTATTAATGTTGTTTTAATCCATATCTTCTCTCTTCTCCTCGTCAGACAGAAGGAGCCAGACAAAGTATGCCCTACGAAGCCACGGCCTGCGCTCCGTGGACTTCCGCAACAGGGAGACACGGCCTGCTCCTCCCTACGTCGGCTCATCCTACAGCTCGCATTCAGGTTGGCTGTGCACAGGGCTCACACTGACGTCTGGTCGCACTGGGCTGTCTTGGGATCGGTGCTTCTGCACGCTTGCGGCATCACACGTTTGCCATGCACGTGCCAATTGACCCCCCTTGGACACCCTTGAAAAAAAACGAAATGTTTCATCAAAAGGGACTTTTGCAGTTGGCATATTTACTGTAGTAATACTACTATAAGAGTTGCAGAAGTGCTTTATCGTGCTGTGGGTGGAAGCTGGGATAGGTAGACAATGCCAAGTGAGCTGTTGCCCCTGCTAGGATAGATTTGGAGCTCGTTTTTTTTGTTCTCTCTCAAAATTGTAGGTTCAAAGTAATAGTGATTTCAAATCCAAAGTGTCTCTTCTCCAACACTGGGGCAGCATTCATCTCCTTTGGCAGTCTACGTGTCAGTTGTGGGAATCCGGTAAGTGCCATTCTCTTCAAAGCAGAGGGTGATCCGTGCATAGATACGCCTCTAAAATAACGAGGAATCATAAAGAAGATTACATTTAAAATATTAAAGCGTTAATGTGTGCTCCACCAATCGAAGTATGCTTATTAAATATGTGAATGCTTTACTTTGTAAGGAATGTAATAATCACATTCTCAATAATCAACAGCTGTAACAGGATAAGAAAGTAACAAGGTCATTAGAAAGCAGTGGGATATCATACCTGTCAACCCCTTATTATAGACCAATTCACCCCGTGCCGTTATAAATCTCAATGTTCATCCTACAAAGTCCCATCACAAGGAAGAAACACGAACAAATAGACAAAAAAATGCCAATATTGAAACGGCTGTATGCCGTTTGGACCTGAAAACTCAATTTCCCTCTACAAGAATATGGATAAACCGTATGTGTTGACAGGTATGGGATATATATATATATAACTGGATCAGATTGTACAGCCACTGTGGACGACTTGGTACACATTTTAATGAACCTCGAGCCATGATGGGTTTAAATTTGCAAATGTCCTAGCGAGCAGCAACCACATTCCACTCTTGCAGTATTCAGACAGTTTCCTTGAACAGCAGCAACAAAATGCATGATAATTAAATAAAAGCATGAGATTGTTATTAACTGCAATTGGTGTGTTTGCACTGTAATTGAAAATATACTGAATGCATTTTATAAGACATATGAAATATTATCTGCTGAAAATTCCATTTGCAAATGTAGCAAAAAGGAAGATTGAATTGATTTTATTGTTGCACAATAATTGCATGGAAAATGGGACTGTAGCGATTTGAGGAATAGCATTTAAAATCCGTATAATTGTAGCCACAACGTCGCATGCATGGCATGAGTGAGTTGTCTGCTAGGGTCCTCCTTGTCCGATTGATGGGAGTGACAAGGTGCGAACTGGGATGTCAGGACTGCCTTCTTAACCTCCAGCCAAAGAGACGAGACTGAAGACTTGCCGGTCAGAGAAGATGCAATTGCTTAGGACCGTCTCCTTTGGACGAGCAAAACATGTTTTTTGGTCCAAGTATAATGCTTGTGTATTTTTGTGGGTACAACCTACGAAAGGCAGACTTTACATTCACACCCTGTGCCTTTCTCACGAGCTGTTTCTGCTGATTAATTCTCAGTTTGGCATTTTCCAGAGAATGGCATAGTTAGATCATGTGAAACTGTTGATAGATCACATATCATATCACAACTCTCTTAAAACGAATCAATGCATTGAGTTGCCTGGCTGACTGCTGACTGGGCTCCTCTGCACCCCTAGACAATAGCCTTATTGTTCGTGGCTGCAGGCCATTGCCACCAAATCTAACTGGGTAACTGGCTCTATGCGGATGTTCGTGTAATCGATGCAAATTGAGGTGAATTGAAATGGTGGAAGGAGTCCGGCAGACATTTAATAGATAGTGACACTGAATGGGTGGCTGTAACATTTCCAGAAGATTGACACGTTTCTCTCGAACCTTTCAATATGTGCTCCTATTAACGTAATAGTGCCCCGGGTTATCGACTCGTTTTTTCATCATTGTGGAGATTATATATTGAGAAAAAGAGATAGGAAGATAATATCTCTTTCATATATCTGTCTCTCCACGTAAAAAAAAAATACACTATTTATTTTACACCCCATTGACCACGTGACCTGATGGGTGTGCATCATTTTAGCAGCATTGATAAAAAAAACAAGCAAACTCATTTGACCAGCATTCAATCCATATAAGGAAACGTGTATACCAATGGTCCTTAAATTATATATTTCCTCAAGACTGTGCACCCGATGGGTTTTGTAAAACATACTTTGAGTTCTTTATTTTTACATGGAGAGGCCAATATATATGGAGACATATTTTCTGATTATCTCGATGTACATATTACAATGAGAAAGTTGGGAGCTCAAAATCCAGGTCGTGGATCAAGTCGGCAAATCATTAATCTGGGGTTCGTAAAATAGGTACCACTTTTGTTAAAACAAAAACAAACGCGGTTGTCCTGTGCAGAGACTGGCCCCATCATAAGGAATATGACATTTCCACCAATAGCTCAGGGCCACCGATGGAGACGTGATAATTTTAGCAGGGAGACATGTTTGAGTCTATGGAAATGGCACTCCGTCACTTATAATATAATCTGTTGAGTATTGGCCTTGAACATGCGGCAATGTCACGTGTATTGTTTTATTATCTCTCTTACGAGCACTGTTGCCCACGGACAAGGCATACTTCTGGTCATATTGCATAAAATATCTGTTCATGAAATCAGTTTTTTCCCCCACAAATATTAAATAACTTCCCTGCAGAATTCCTTGAATGCTACAGCAAAAATAACATTATAGGTTTAAACTATCATCATAGAGCAATCTGCAAAATGTATTAAATCGTGTTCCTTTTGTAATTTAACATATGATACCACCACCATCGCTACTCCATATACAAATAATCACCTACATTTTTTTTTATTCTCAGAGTGCTATCATAATTTAACATATGTTAATATGCCCCTTGAATATTCTCACAAGACAGTGTAATATGTCCTAGATTTCAGAACAAATTAACCAGCGCTACACTTTTAATACATTTTCAGAACATTTGGTGCACGCACAAATGATATGCTATCTACATATAAAGGCTCCAACGTATGACACTTTCCTTGTTCATTCAATTAATTAAAGTTTTGTCCAATTCCAGCTATCTAAAAATATTTGCATCCGGTCCAATTAACACGAGTGATTTGGGAGTGGGTGCCCCTTGCGTGACTTCCTTGCAGTAATTTCTTTAGTTACTCCCACTGAGAGATATTACCATATTTTCCAGGTAAAAAAAGATGCTCTGGAAAGTAACATTAACCCTAAGACTTGTACCCAGTATCCATTATGTTCTCTACATCACACACCCACACACACAACTGCCTTGACGATGCACCCAAAACTTTTGTTTAGGGAAAAAGTGCGTGTTATGATCCAGAGATACGGTAATGCATTAGGGTCGGAGATATAACAATGTATATCTGTCTCTTCATGGACTCATCAACCAGGAGGCCACATTCTCAAATAAAATAAACTCTGGACTTCTTAAAATAACTGCCAACATGTAGCTATAAAAAGAAAATCTCAATTATATGTAATTTATAAACTAAACTACCAAGTAAATTGTTATTTTACCAGGTAAATTCCACTGAGCTATATAGCTCTTTTTTATAAGATACCTGGCTATCATGTGGACATTTATAGCAGTCAAATATTCGAAATTCATGTTTCTAAATGTAGAGGGATAAACCGGAGGACACGGAGGAAAAAATTCCCCGCGACCACAGGGAGAACATGCAAACTCCAAATATACAGGTGTCAGTGTCGAGATTTAAGCCACAATCTCCTGCACACCAGGCGAGGTAGTTAACATCTCGCCACCGTGGCACCCTTTATACATTTGCCAAGGGCTCAACATGTCCTATTTGCTGTATCTGTGTGCAATGAATGAATGTGCACTCATGGGTTATTCATGAGCACATACCTGCCCTTCTGTAAAATATACAGTCGGTGCAACTTTTTCGGAACATTGTTGTGAATAACAATGTTTAAGTTTAAATTTCGATTTAAAGCTTTCGTGACTGCAGGGATTCATCTTCTTGGTTCTTTCGGTAAAGTCACGTAGAATGGAAATAATAAAATAATAAAAATTAAACATAATAAAATAATTCTCACGACGTTTTGGCCACAACGCAAGCAGCCGTCCTCAGGTGGAGAGCAGGTCTGTCAGACTCTGTTTTCTCGACAGACCTGCTCTCCACCTGATGACGGCTGCTTGCATTGTGGCCGAAACGTCGTGAGAATTATTTTAGTATGTTTTATTTTTATTATTTTATTATTTCCATTCTACGTGACTTTACCGAAAGAACCAAGAAAATGTTTAAGTTTGTGTTGCCCCAATGTTTCATATGCCAGTGTATTCGGTGCAGTAATGTTGCATATGAGTCTGCGGCATTCAGCTATTCAAAAGTGTTTGAACAAAATATGTTCCACGTGCACTGTGATTGGCTGGAAGTCTTGTGGGGTTATCATGGCAACGCAAAGGTAATAATTATAGTCTAACACGTAGGCTTTCGCGACCAATGTTATTCATAAGAGGTTTTTGAGCTACATCGCGTAAATATATTAATGTGTCGTTAAACCCGCCACCACCCGACACTGCCAATTAGCAAGGTTTGTCACGTAAACAGAACGTGCCAATTAGTTACAGCACACCGGTGTGTTGGAGAGTAAACCCACAACATTTACAATTGGAGTGCAACGTTTTGCCAGTGGAAACATCCTCCTGTTTCAGTCTTAAATAGAGGGATACATGTGATGTCGTTACTTGTGAGCCAATCAGGTGTAAAAGCCAGCGGGGATAGGGGTAATAATTATATGCGGTGGATTTATTTTTTAATGTATGCCAGCATGGAATGGCAGGGACATGCATAATATATATATAACTGGATGAATCTGTCCTTACTGGAGTAATTTTACTTTTTTTTGTAATACATATATTTCTCTGAATTACTTATCTGAAATGCCTACTTTTTTCATTGGCTGAATGTGCACATTGCCTTGCCTAAGATGCTCTTATGGGCTCCATGAGCCAGGCATGCAGGAAAGATGGGAGAGCAGCTGCTGAGTCTAGAGCCTGTAGTCTGTACACAATTAATGGCATAAGCTGTAATTGATTGTAATCGCCTCGTGTTGAAAAATATAAGCGGCAAAGTTACATTGTTTAGCGTTGGATGCTTTGCAACATTTGAAGAATACAACAAGGGAATGTGCAACAACGTTCGAACATTTAAATCCAGCTCTAGACAACATCGATGTGCTCATTCACATTTGAGACATTACGCTAAAGACGTACGATTCGCGGCATTCGATTTTAGTCAAAGGGAGTCTGCGGTGGTGCAATGGTTAGCACACTGGATTTGCAATCCAGAGATATCCTGGCACTGCAAATGCACATTGGTGCAACGATCTTAAATCCTCCTACCTCTGTTCGCCCAGAAATACAAACCGATACACCACAGGCAGATCAGCAGGTCTGCACGCGGTGAGGTGAAGCGTGTGTAGTCCCACCTCTTCCAAAACATCGGGCCAGTATAGAGAAAAGTAGGCCGAATTACCTACTCGAAGATGTATCTTGCGCTCCCTCTAGTGGAGGCCCGTCCACCAGCAGTGTACATGAGCAAGCAGTTGTATCTCTCCACCTTTAACCTTCTACCCCCTGACTCAAAGAACCAACATCAAGTCGAATTAGAAAGAGAAACCTTCCGTGCCAGTTGTTGTAGTTTGCCTTGCTTTTTGTTGTTGTTCTAACGTTGCACGTGTTTTGTTTCCGCAGGGAGTGAGCTCAATACAGAGGAGTGGTCTAAGTGGAGCGCTTGCTCCGTCACGTGCGGCCATAGCATCCAGATCCGGACGCGCTCGTGCGTGACGGCGTCGTACGGCTCGCTGTGCGCCAGCCCGCTGCGCGAGACCAAACCCTGCAACACCACCGTCAGCTGCCCCAGTGAGTGACCTCCCATTGGCCGACCTCACGCCTCTTTTTCACCATGCGGATCAGAACCGTGTCTGGGGCCGTTCCTGAGCCGGCCTGGCATGGCACAGGAAGGCGACGGGTTATTGTTTTTTTTATTCCCACTTCATGAGCAGAGGCCGTGCCGCCCATGTCACGCAGAATGAACGGGTTGAGTCGCGCGTACGTGACGTGGCGATGCTGTGTTTAAGTTGTCCTGATACGTTGCGGAAAATTAATGTGTCATTAGTCAGGCACCCTAGTTGTGCTTGGCACATAGCCAGGTTCACATGCTGTATGAGGCCAGCATATATGTTATGGTTCTGCTTAAGCATAGCGAATAGCCAGTGGAAAACCACCTGTACCATGAGAGTCCCACAGTGGCTCAGCTCAGATGTGCCAGAGGTAAGGGGGCATTACATTCCAGCTGTACTGTTTGATTATTCCATGAGATTACGAAATATATTTTATGAAACTATCACAGTGAAACATTACGATTTTGAGAGCTGCCCCTGGAAAGTGACATCTTATCATTCCTTTTGGGGGTCACGTAAAAATACCTGTTATCCACACCTGGTGGTGCAGTTTTTTGTTTACTGTAAATATGGAGTTCAATGGGTTTATGGCAATAACAATCAACATTTCCCATCATCAGAGGTAGAATATACCTAATTAAGCCGCAAACTAAATGTTCAACTATTTTGTTTACGTATTTATTTGGGCCCAGGCTATGATGATGAACTCTCTACACTTGAGAATTTGCTTTTAATCACAATAGTTTGAAACCAGGAGTTGAACCTAGAAACTCAGCAGTGCTGGATCAGTGCTCTCGCACGGTACTTGCATGCAGAGGTACCTGACCAACGTCTTCATTGCTGCCTTCTTCATTCGACCTACAAATGTGAAATGGGTTGGGTAGTGCTTCTGACAAAGTGGCCCACACAGTTGGCTGGTGGCAAGTTCAAATACTGGTAAGAGGTCATCTCGGCTCACCATCATCATCAGCCTTACTTTACAGTCGGTGAAATGAATATTGCTTCATTTGCGAAGTGAGTAGTTGTTTTGTGGAGGGACTGGTCCTTGCCATAACCATGTTGAATTTCCACTGCCTGCTCTGGGTTGGAAATGGAGGTGATTGCTGTATCATTGCGTGTTTGAGCAGAGGGACACTTTGACTCGACTCGTCTCAAGTCGATGTGCACTAGTCTGATTACACTGGTAAAAAAAAAAAATCTGGCCTGGACTTTTGCAGCTGTTTTAGACTAATTTCAGGGTGCTGATTCCAAATCTGATCTCAGATTTGCTCTATCACATCTTATTTTTATGCTATCGGCATACCCCATTTTCATTGATTTTACCTGAAATTAACTCTGTCACTTATGATTACAAGTTGTTGCGAGTCAGTGACTGCTTTAGTGTTAAAATATGGTGCTGTATTTTTAGGATAGTGTGTTTATAATAAAATTTTATGTAGATATCCACATTTATGTGAAATTTTTCTTCTGCAGTTTTTATTGAAAATGCAATATATGATATCTCAAAAACCTGATGTGATAGACAAAAACTGATGTCTGATTTGGAATCAGCACCCCAAAATTAACTTAAAACCGTTGGAATACCTTATGCCAGAAAAAGTGTGTTGACCAGTGTTATATTATCACCCCAATGCATATGCGAGGCAAAGCATTTGAAACACGGAAACACTGAAAACTGAGTATTTGCCCATGAACACGTGTGGCTTTACTCAGAATGTAGGTTGCAGCTTGAGTCATCTCCACAAACTCGAGATTATATGACCGACCATCTGTGCGCTGTGGTTTACATAATAAGCTACTGGGTAGTACTGCATTTAATGTCAGTCAACCTTGGAGGCACACAGTCGAGCCAAAGTCTGTCACCGTTAAAGTTTTCGTGATGTTTTTTCGGGAAGGATGTCATATTTCAAAGGAACAAATTCAAGGTTATTGCATTCATAGCTCTATAAACAAGCACTAAACATCAGCGTAGAGTCTACACATTTTATATAATAAAATGCCACCTGAATATATTCATGGGTAAGAATTTTTATTTTATTACTATAGGGACATTTGTATGGAATGACAATGGTATTCAAAATATGTTAAGAGTACTGTATCTCTGTTGAGAAAGATGCAATAATTACTTGGGAGGCCTTCATCCAGCAGTGAATGGACCATTGATGATTATGCAATTAGTAACACTAATTATTTTATTGCTCAACTAACAATCAGAAGTTTGCGGGTTCGAATAACAGTCAGAATTCAACTCAGTCTACATCAACACTGTGTGGTCACTAAAATATGTACCAATTTGTGGACAGACTGACCCCTTTTATTGAAATGCTGAATTTCTACTATGGGCTCAGATCGGACAACAAAGATGAGAACTACTCCGTGCTCCTTTGTGCATAGACATACTTTATTGTTCATAGTTTTATAGCTGACGGGAATGGGCGGGTGACAAGATATAGTGGGGCGTTGTGAGTTAACGAACGAGCAGCTTGCGTCTTCAGCCTGAAGCTGCTCTGCCACAGGGCAGAGTCAGGCAAAGGCAGAGCTTTCATTTCCCCACCGCTGCTCTCCACCTGCCACAGCTGTGCCCAGGCAGGATGTGCTCCTGTGATGCTGTGCATGCAATGGATTCTAATGGACTTTGATCAGTTGCAGGATTCCCCCATGGCAATACCGGTGTGCACCAATACTCCGTCGTTGAGCAGATTCGCACGTTCAATGATCGTCGTTTTCGGAAAGGCCTACACGTCAACCTGCTTTCTTCCAGCTTGTTTTATACAAATGTAATTGCGTCCGATCTCTTATAACAAATACGAAGCTCAGGATACTAATTGTATTATCAATATTTTACGATTGAAAGTGGAATATTATTGACAGAAAGGATACAATAATATTGATATATGTAGTTAAGATATATCACGGTCATACACATTTATTTTTGTTAGAGTAATGGAAATCATAGCTGCCGTGGTGTAATGGTTAGCACACTGGAATTGCAATCCAGAGGTCATTGGCAGTTGAAACAATGGCTCACCATAGTTAGTCAATCAGCAGGTCATATGTGGTGGGATAAAGTGTGGGTAACTCCCACTTCTTGCAAGACATCTGCCCAGTGTAGGCCAAATATCTTATAGAGCTACTCTCTAAAGCTCCCC
Organism: Lampetra planeri; assembly: GCF_965212315.1. Taxonomy (NCBI): domain Eukaryota; kingdom Metazoa; phylum Chordata; class Hyperoartia; order Petromyzontiformes; family Petromyzontidae; genus Lampetra; species Lampetra planeri. The sequence goes on from NC_136120.1 coordinate 6,450,365, forward strand.
TTATTGGAGGTCTTTCCACCAGCAGTGGCCTGAGCAATCAACTACAATTACCTATAACACTGCTCAAGCCACATAATAGACCAAACAGGTATCCAGATAATATGCATGTACTGTGTATGTTGTATACCTGCATTATTACAGGATTGTTTACCTTTTCAATATATAATCCCCAATACTCTCACATTAGACCGCACTCCCAATACAGCCTATGTTCATACGAGTTTTTGGCTGTGGTAATCGTCATTGGTGCTCATGAGCCAGTGAGAACAATTCCACATCTATGACAAAAGCAAGTCTCTACAATGGAGAGGCATTGTTGAATTCCTCCAAAGTCATAGCTATTTTATCCACCTAAGTGGGATGATGGGATTTACCTCTCAGTCTTTCAATTGCGAATCAAGCCACGATGCCTCCCATCCAGATACAAAAAGCACGGTGCAAAAATAATAATTTTACAAGTGCCAATTTTCACTGTTCATGAAACTACAAGTAAATAAAAATAACAAATCAGTCCATAGACCAAAAGTGTCAGCAATTCAGTTTCATTTTACTCCTTAATCTTTTTCCTCTCTTTTTGAAGGGAAAAAAACACAAAGGTGACGATGGATTGTTGGGCCTCTGCGAGTGCTTGACCTGACCTCGGTCTGGTACAAGCAAGGCTGCAACAAGGCAGCCTCTTAAAGGCATGAACTCTCGCACCAAATTATTAGAACAGAGTCAATGCCCCTTAGCCTTCCGCTGAAAGATCACTATCGAAGAGCAAAGGGTCAGAGATAATCTCAGATGAGAGAAAAAGCATGACGGCACAAGATATCTCCAGCCTGGTGTCCTATTTTGTCTGAAGACATTGAGAAGGAAGGCAAATCCGGAGTTATATTGTCTGCTGTTTGCAGCAGTTGGTAATATGGTGGAGGTAAAAAAAGGCTCAGAAGATTCAATCGTTATGTTTTACAATGCAAAGGAATTTCCTGATGTGTGATTCCTACCACTTTAACCAAATACATACTCAACCTGGTTTTGCCAGCAACATCAGCTGGAGCCGTTTGAGAAAGGCATTCCGTAATATTGTCTTTTATGTTAAATGACGCTCCCTATGCAACCTGGATTATGCAAGTGTGTATTATGAGCTTACTATCACGTGTGCTGTGAAATGGAGTGTTTTTGCAACTGCTTTGAAATACACTTTAATGCAGTACGTAATTAATGTTTTAATGTCTATATTTTACAATGTGCACGTACTAACTTCTGATATAATTTGCTGTTGGCTCCATTTTAATCACAGCGACAATATCAAACGGTGCACGTTGTAGGCTTCTGTTCTTTAGTTTTTATTCCTTTTGTGTTACTTTATTTCATAGAGTGAAATTATACACAGACCACGTAGCAGTTAACACTCAAAGTTTCCAAATTAAATTAATATATAGAATCCACCTTCACTGACAACCCAGCCTGGTCCATATCCATTTACTGGATCTCATTGTTGCTCTATGGTCACTTCGACCAATGGCTGTGTTGTTTGAAACAACACTCAACGTGTAAATAACACACAGCTTCTGTGTGAGCTGCACTTAAATAGCATCCTGTATGGTCGCCCCCCACCATCCAGCTCACCCCTTCGAGTTTCCCCACGTGCATTCTGTCTCCTTATAACCCTGCACAGATAATTATCAGAATCAGAATCTTTATTTACTCTGAATGAATCTCATGAGGTGTCCAGTAGGCGTGGGTCGGAAAGATACAACAACAAACAAAAAAACACGATAGCAGTGCAAAATATAGAAAAGGTAAGCAAATCACACGAAAACACTTTTTTATTTTTATCAGGTAAAGCCGACAAAGCTTTGAGCTTATTTTTCAGAAGTGACCTGGCCACAAATGATAGCTCAACGAAGTGGCTTATCATGTGAAAATGTATAGCAGCCAAATATCCAGAGGACCCAGGGAAAATCCAGAGGACCCAGAAAAAAAAATCCACACGACCATGGAGAGAACATTCAAACGCCAAATAATGAGGCATATGAACAAGGAACATCACACCACTGTTGCGCCCCATCATTACAAATTCAACCATTCACCCCATCACCAGCAATGTGATGAATTTTCATGAATCAAGGTAATTATTCACTAGTAGCTGCACGCATCACATGAAACCATTGCAGTGAACGCACGAATTACATACCCACATGGCATTGCATTGAGAGACTTAAAGAGGAATGCACAGATTATAAAGATTATAAAACAGATGCAGATTTAATGTGCCGTTCAAATTATGCAGGAAAGTAAACTTGGCTTGGACAGGACACGTCACGAGAAGAGATGATGGATAATGGACAATAACAATAGGGGTAGCAGCTGAGGAAAAAAACTACTCCGAGAGGGGACTGCCACAGAGGAGATGGAGTGACGAATTTAGTTAATGTGCCGGTGTTATGTTGCAGAATTGTGAGTGGCGGTGGTGGGTTGGGCAGGCCTTTATCCAGCAGTGGATTGACCATGGATAAAAATGATATACGAACCAAAAAGCTAGTTTAACACGTAGGTTTCCACGGCCCATATTATCCATAATATAGGGGGGTGGTGGTTAGGTCGTTTAAATAACGAAACATTTATATTTACACAATCTAAAAAAACCCCTCTATTTTGAATTTTAAAAAAGCATTGATTCTTACCCATGTAATTTGAAACGTGCATTACATGCTTCATTTTCCTTCTACTCTTCAACCTCCTCTGTCTGCCTCCATCTGATTATAACGTTCAGTCTCTCAAAGTCTATGGTTACTTGCTTATCTGTTTTTGGATAATTGTTGCCGACGGGGATTATGGTCAAAATAGGTATGGACCATTCCTTAACAGCATTCAATACAAATTTAATTGAAGACATGCATTAAATTTGATCCCAGTGATGAATGATGGCAAATGACTTTGATGATTAGCTATTGATTGCTAATTGCCGAATACCAAAGAGCAATGGTTTATAATGGAAAATGCTTACGTATGACTTATGATCAAGATTAAAAGAAACTCACAATGGTCATTAGTAATGACAGATGACGACTATAACAGTGATGAGGCTGTCTGAATATGACTATGATCGTAGCAATGGATTATAAGGAATTCAAATTAAGAAGCTAACGACTCTTGCTATTGATGACAATGATGGTAAAGATTGTAGCACGATATTATATACATTTCATCATGGTATTTTTTAGATAATCTTTTATTAAAATAAAAACAGTAATTTGGTAGTACAAGAAAGAGGTATCCATATCTAAGTTTGCGTTCATTTTATCATTGACCATAAATACCCCAGAAATATCGAATAAACTGTTCACAGTGTATTTTGGTGGATTGTGCTAGCCAGATGACTGAAGGTGCTGAATGAACATTGACGTAGAACATATTATTAATCGGTTACATTTAACAGACCTACAAAACTAGGCTGCATCAAGGTTATGATAAATAAATGCAATAAATGACTGTGGTCTGATAATGCCCGTGGTAGTGATGATGATTCTGATGAAACGTGTAATAATAACGATGATGATGCTGCATAAAGTTAATTCAACAAAAGTGAAATTCTCGAGGCATGTTGGAGTCTTTCAGCCCAATTGAACAATCAGCAATTCTTTTATGAGTCTAGTGTCCTCACATTGACAGGGGTAAACCCTGCTTCTCAAGCTTCCTGTGAATGTTTCTCCAGCACCTATGCTATAGAATCTAAATTAGCGATCAAAATAACAATTGGCGTAAGCTAAATTTGCAGAACGGTTATTTCAACACTGCACCCACCAAAAACCAAGAGAAACATGGCCACAGGTGTTTGAACTGCAAACGTTATGACCAAGATGATGACAGTCACATTGATATTATTTATATTATCGTGATGACAATAACAAAATCAATAATGATCATGAAAATTACGTGATAACGATGGTGGCAATTATAACAATAACAAATACCATGCAGTTCATAACACTTTAACAATGACAGTCATAATGATGACTGTAATGGTGACATTAATGATAGTTCAATGTTTTTTTTTATCAGTTGCATTGATGTGTTTTATGGATTGTCCGACGTTCCGTTCCATTCGCTGGGAGCTTCTGTCGGGAAAAGTTTCTGGGAATGTTTTGCTTCAGGTGCTGATTAGCTTCAGGAACTGTATGCTGGAACTCTTCCTGAAGAATAATGTGGTGCAACATGTATTTTATTTTAATGCAACTTTAATTTCCATTGCTAGTTCAACTTTAGCAAGTCATGACTGCCCCACTTTGCCGAGATCCCTTGCATGGTTTAAACATACCTGGGCCTTGGTGTCTAGGCATGAAGGGAGGGGAGGTGTAGGGCCACAGTTCCTCACGAAGCTCCCAGCACAAGGTGCAAAATCGTCGCACAATTTGCCCCAACAACCGCAAAACACAATGCAGAGCAACAACGATGGTTATCTCTGCTCGACATAGATTACCCCTCGAATTTACCAGCCTTGACAATGCATTGTTGACTGCCTTTGTTCCCCTTCCCACCGCCACCAGTTAACGGGCTGTGGGACGAGTGGAGCCCCTGGAGCCTGTGCTCAAGCACGTGTGGCCGCGGCTACCGCGAGCGCGTGCGCTCCTGCACTCAGCCCCAGCACGGCGGGCGGCGCTGCGAGGGCCCCGAGCGGCTGACCAAGAACTGCAACATCGCCCTCTGCCCGGGTAACTTCGGTAGCTACCACAGGACCCGACACTTCTTGTTCTGCCTTGCGTGCCCCGCTCACGCTGTTTCCCCATGTGTCCACGCTCGCCGGCGGCGCTTGCCCCAATGGTCTCTTACGGCTGTATGGGGGATCTTTGTCTTTGTGCCCTGCCACACACCATCACCACTACCCACCACGCTACCTCAGCCCCTGACCCTCCTAGAGCCCCCACGTCTATCGATGTGAATCCCATGTCCGGCTGGATTCAGCCTGTGGACATTCTTTGGTGGGGGGAGGGGGTATGTTAACCAATCCTTCTTGACAGATTGAGTGAGGATATTATTCCATCTTTGCTCACATCCCTCTGGAACTAAATTATATAACGCATATATCTGTAACCTTTTTTGCCAGTATCCAAAATGATGAAAAATAAGAATAGGTTTTACCCTCTCTGGAAATCAAACAGGTGTTAAGATGTTCAACCACAAAATGGCTACCTTTTGCAAGGCATCAAGTCTGCAATAATCACACGTATTTGTGGCAAAAGGTGCCAGCAAACATGCTCTGATAACGAACGCATTGTCTTTTAAACTGATTGGCCTAGTCTTACCGGTGACGTTCTCTGGTTTAACACCGGTGAGGCAAGGCCATGGATTAAGTTGTCTCTGGTGTAGGCCAATCAGTTTCAAAGACAATGCATTTGTTATCAGGGGATGTTTTTTTAATCTTTTACCGCAATAATGTGTGGTTAATGCAGACTTGATACCTTGCAAAAGGTATCTATTTGGTGCTTGAACATGTTAATACCCGTTGTATTGCCAAAGGGTAAAACCTATGTTTTTCATTATATATAATACGCAATTACCATTTCCCGTTATTTTTTCAAATATAGATAATAACATAGATATGCAGAGAGTATACCTCCTGTATATATACATCTCTCCACGGACATTTTTCAATAAAGCATTATTACACGACCCAATGGCTGCAAAGACTTCTGGAAGTGCGTAATTTCAACAGCATTGAATCAATACAAGCAAACCGTGGACCAGTTTTGACTCGCAGTGTCTCATCAGCAGAGCCAGGCCTGCTTCGTTTGCATAATTTTTGAACGGCCAGCTGATATAGGGAAGTACATTTTCTTTAAGATATAGTTCCTAGTTCGACAAAGATATGGTTTCTCGTTTTGTTGAACTCGAACCCTTATCTTACAGAGAGAGAGAGAGTAATTGCCTATACCATCTGGCAGCATTGATTAAAGCAAGCCTGACTACTGATGAGGCACTGTATGTTGAAACCAGTCCAGAGTTTTTTTGTGCTGAATTAATGCTGCAGGCATTATGCACTTCCAGAAAGCCGTGGGGCTGATATGTTGTGCAAAAAATCCTATTATATTTTTTGTAAAGAGAAACAGATTCATGGAGACATTGCTTATCTATTTTTAACCAGATAAACAAAATCCTTTCAACCGGAAAGTTTTACTTTGCAAAGAGTGACCCGAAATTAATTCAAGGGCATTTTTTTTACAGGATATGGAAACACTCAAAATAAGCTATGTTAGAAAGAAAAAAATATATATCGTGTAATTAAACGTCATGAAAATGTCTAATGTCATCAATAACAAAAGTCTTGTCACGAAAACTATTTTTATTGAACATTTTACACATTTTGTAATCTTGAGCTCATTCCCACACCTATGCTAAAACTGCTGAGAAAAAAATCACAGTATTTAATTGCCACTGTGCCAGTGGCAGGAGAACAATCTCATTAGAGTTTCATTGGTTAACATGGCACCCATGTCAATACATGCATTTTGAAAAGGCCATGTTTAACATTCAGTTGCTACATTACATTTAAATTAGCTCCCCTGCACTCCCCAAACGTGTTTGTAAGCCTGGGGAGCTTTTCATTGCGATCGCCGATGACAAATCTAGCCATCTTACACCTAGACAATGTTGTGGTGTAAAAGTATCAAAGAGGTCTCACTTAGCCATGATAATTATGTTTCAAACGATCCACTCTTGCAGATATTATCTCTTCCCTGCTTCCCTTGTACGTATGCATGTACAGCATAATATTCATAATTAACACCATGTTGTCAGTCCACTGCTGAATGAAGGCAACCACGTTTTGTTCATGTGTTGTTTGAGCATACTTCACCAAGCTGGTGTGTGGGTTGGTGAAGGAGGGTTCCAGGTCTGTTTCGGATATCATTCGCCACTAATGTTAGCCGTGACCATAAATGAAACTCATGTTGCAGGATTCATAGTAAACTAAAACTGAACTAAACTATTTTTTTTATTTCACCAGGTAAGGCCCACTGAGCTACATAGCTCTTTTTCAGAAGCGACCTGGCCACAAATGATAGCTCAACGAAGTGGCTTATCATGTGGAAATGTATAGCAGCCAAATATTCTAAACGCATGTTCATTCTAAATGTAGAGGGAAAAAAACTGGAGGATCCAGAGAAAAATCCACGCGACGATGTGGAGAGCGCATAAACTGTTTACCAGGTGAGGGAGTTATAATTTCGCCATCGTAGTGCAGTGTGCGAACCAAACTAAGGCACAAAACGATGCAACAGTGAAATCTCCCCCCTCCCACCAATATTTCTTTTTTTGAGGGGGAGGGGTTCTCTTATCTGGTTATGGAGTCCATTTAAAAGGTTCCCATTCATTCACCATGTATGTACATTGTCAGCACCAAAGCAATATCACAGATGGTGGCACTGAAGAGAAACACCAAGTAAAATAAGTTATGTGTAATTATAGCCAACAAGAGCACAGTTGTGGGTTGATAGGACAGTGTGCTAACCACTGTACCACTACTTCACTCAGCATTGTGGTCCCCTTGTCGGAGGTCACCATTTTGATGGTGTTAGGTCACCATTTTGATGGTCCTCTTATATTAGGTCGCCATTTTGATGGTGTTAGGTCACCATTTTGATGGTTCTCTCATCTTTGGTCACCAGTGTCATTTTCCTCTTGTCTTAGGTCACCATTTTGACAGGCCTCTTGTCTTAGGGCACCATTTTGATGATGTTAGGTCACCATTTTGATGGTCCTCCTGTCTTAGGTCACCATTTTGATGGTCCTCTTGTCATAGGTCACCATTTTGATGGTCATCTTGTCATAGGTCACCTTTTTGATGGTCCTCTTGTCTTAGGTCACCATTTTGATGGTTATCTTGTCTTAGGTCACCATTTTGATGGTATTAGGTCACCGTTTTGATGGTTTTTGCTGATGGCTTTTGCATATGCATGGAAGCTGTGTGCTTTTTTTACATGTCCATATGTCGTCGGTATTCCACATATCACACGTTGTTTTGAGTATAATTGATCATTGGGAGTCAGCTCAGTCCATCCCTCCTGTGTTGATAAGTATGGGAATCACATTGTGAGAAGGCAACATTTTATCAATCTATAAAAAAAAAATCAGTCTCTGACTTAGGAATGTGGATGTTCCCAACTTGCTGCTCAGAACTGAAACTGAAATTAACCTCACCCCATTGCTGATGTTAGAAGGGAGTCGATTCAACATAACTTTGACTTAATGACAAATATAAACTTGCTTTATAACCAACCATAATATGCAAAACCAAGGTAAAATAAAAGTTTGACGTGGAAATCAAACATAGTTATCATTTAGATGCCCCCTAAACTGACCTGATATGGCTTTTTGAACATCATTATAAAAATCCATCTCCCTTCTGAGTCATTTAATTAAAGTTAATTAAAGCAGCCCATTAGCGTGATTATTTGAAAATGAAATGCAGGTTCACATGTTTTGATTATTTTGGCATAAACCAAATAGAGTGCTGTGGATGTGGGGAATGTCTAATTAGAATATGCATGTCATGATGAATGCCAACAAGTCTCATGCCTAAGTGAAGGTCACCTTTACTCTAATGGCATAAAAGTTTGAGGTTCACTGATAGATCGAATTATATTCATTACATCATGATTTTGTGAATTCATTATTCATGACTTAATGCATTAGTATTTACATTCACTTAAGCACGAATGGGAAACTAAATATTTATAAGGATTGGATTTTTGGGGGGGGAATGGTTCCAATTAGTACAGTAATTGGTGATTTAAAATTTTGAATTTTATAGACAGAGAATTTCGATATAATTAAGTGAGGATGCTCTTGTGGTGTAATGGTTAACACACCAGACCGTTTCATCTCCCGGCACTGCAGTTTCTGAAATCCCCCGGCCTCTGTCCACCAAGCAGGATCAGTGTTCCATGGTTAGTCAAATGGCAGGTCATGTGCAGTGGTATGGTGGGCTAATGTGTGAGTACTCCCACCTGTTCAAAAATGTCTGGCCACTGTCAAAGGAGACACCAAAATAACCTCAATAGTGGCTCGTTAGAGCTCCCTCTATTGGAGCCACTTGGACCAGCAATAGCATGAGCAATAAATTGCACGGCTGCACCTTTATATATATATTAATTATAATGCATACTCAGCATGTTGAATGCTGTTCAAATCACATTCATAAATGCAAGATGTATTTATGAATGTTTATGTGACGAAATTTAAGCACAGTTTTTATACAACTTTTGTATATTATAACATTAATATTTCTTTACATTTCAATTATTGAGTGATTTATTTCTAGAATAATTGTTATGTAAGCGATGCAACGCACATTTGATAAGATGAGTTAATTATTATCATTGTCTCAAATGACATTGTTAAAATAAACAAATTATTAAAAAAATACGATTTTTAGGGTAATGATCAAGGCGCTATCAGATGTGGCATTAATGCCACAGATGGTGCCTTTACAAAATGGAATTGGTGCACACAGTAACAGAATTTTATTTTCCCCCTCATTATGAAATATTTGGCCTGATTCATGTAGCCATAATGGCCATCATTTTTTGTGAATTGACATCCATTTTCACAGGAAATTGGACCCATTCGGCAGTTTGAAATTCACAAGGGAATTATTGTTGTACCATACACAGCCTATTCTGCTATAATTGTGGAATGGCCCAAAGTGAGCGAGGCTTCGAGGTGGAGCCTAGCTTGCGATGATACCCGCGAAATACAGACGCATTCCACCACTGTGTGGGATCCGGCCAATTATACTTTTGTGATGAACGCTGAGGGAGCTTCGTGGCCCATTCCTCGCTCATTCATGGTGTGTTTGTTGCCTTCATCCTCCAACATTTTCGGGGGGGTGAATTTCTGCAGTAAATGTCGCACAGGTTTTTGAACCTCCTGTATTCTACGGAGGTGCAGGCAATACCAGTCCAGCTCCTGACAGAGGAATGGCAACCCCTCCTCTGCAGTGAGCAATCAGACATATCATGTGGCCATGCCCAGTCACCTCTTCTTTCCCAGTGCTGATGTTCACATGTACAAGTCAAGCTCAGATATCATGCTTCTACCCTTGCTGTGCACAGCGAGGAAGCAAAATCGGGTTGCCTGCACACTGTGCCAACAGCTGCACCACCACCCTGCCCCCCACCCCCCGGGATCCTCGCAACCCACCTCCCACCCACTCCTCTCTTTATCCCATCACACACACACATAAAGTTAACCGGAGTAGCTGAATAAAGTTATGGATCAAGTTATGTTAGCGAGCACTTAACCGACTAGGTACGTAATAAATGGTGTGGATAACAATGCAGAGGCTATGGCACCTGAATATACCATGACAGATTATCATTTATGACTGAGTTGACCTTGGAGAGGCTCAGCCATGGATGAGAATCGAACTCAAGTTGCCTGGGTTATAGCAGAATCTGCTTATCACTGCACCACCACTACTCACTCTTCACACATGCCCACCAACAACATAAAATACAATAACCATTCACCCCTATTATGTGATGTCGCTAACATTTGTTTGCAATAATTGGTGCGAAACAAGTCCATGTGAAGGCTCAATGAATAAAAGCAATAGGACACCCACGTATTACGTGTCTGTCCTGTGTTCACTCTATTAGTATTATTAGTCCCATAGCCCTATTCAAATTGCTAACAGCACATTGGGTGCGGCTGTTTGTGTTTAATTTAAAATAAGAGTTGGGATGAGCCTGACCTAGTTGGCACATGCCTCACATCTGATTTGCTTCACTGTCATTTATATTTACTTGCTCTTGGACCAATCAATAAAGCATAAGTGAATCTTGTTTTTGGCTTCACAACTTTTATTCCAAGGGTTAAGCGCACATCGTTGTCTGTGTCTTTTGTAATTCAATGTAGTTTGTGGTTTATCCATGTGTGTACCACTTTGCAGTACAAAGGGGATAACATTCCCATCATTTGATATACAATATGCAGACACGTTCTATCCACCACATAGTTTGTCTACTTTTTTTCTCCCAACTTATATTTATGTCATGAGAAAGTTGGGACATTTCCACTGAACATCGCATCACATCTTGTCAGAGAATGGTCCCAGAAGATGATATCATGAAACTGCTTCGGAAAGCACTTCAGTAGGCCTCCTTTACCTCCATGGATGGTGCAGCTTGGTACATCCTTTGTAAAGAGTGTTCTGCACGTGACAACTAAACAAATATTCCAGTCTGCATAGCTGGAATTTAGTATCTTAAGTGGCAAGTACATTTAACACGATATAGTTTGCGCAATCATCTGTGACTGGGCTGATAACATCAGCCGGCTACTCTTGGTAATCCCGTTTACTCCTGGTTGGTCAAATGGATTGAAATCCAGGATGTAAGTTGCTATGGATGTAAAACATTCTGAAAAGTTAAATGGTTTATGTTTCATATATAGTATTTATTGTTATACGACATATCTGTATCTTTTACATTTCATGTTATAATACAAAAAAACAATAATCTACCAAGTGGTTCCTCTTATGGCCCACTTCTAAAGCTCAGCTTTCCATTGGTTACTTAACCATAAGGTCATATAAATGACACATACACATCCCCAATTACGATACAAACCTGCCCAGATCCTTCATGTGATTACATTTTTCCGTTCTTAGCAAGCATGCGGATATTTTATAAATAAAGTTGATAACATTAAAAAGTAACATTTTTTAAATTAACCAAAACAGTACAACGTTACAGAGTGAGGTTACAATTTACGCACAACAGTTGAGATATTAAGATTTTTATATTAAATGCACAAATTGTGCTGGAATGGGGTGCTTTCATGGCACCATGTGCTCATGTTTGGAAGTCAGGTCTTGCCTGTCCTCTGTTGGCTTTCCATCCACGCGGTGGGCTTACATCCAGCATCACACTCTCACACTTGTCAAGATTCCCATTATCGGCACAAGACTCCTGCTGACAATTGGGATTTCCCAATTGCAAATTGAGTTTCACAATGTGGAATTTATAATTAACCTTTACCCGGAGAGACATGCAAAGCACAACGTTTCGTACCTTAATAAGCGGTAGAGCAAATCCAAACTGTCCTTGGTCTGTGTAGCTAGCTGTTACTGTGGCAAATCAATTGCATGATAATTGGAAGGTTTGGTTGAAAGTTGACCATGTGGTTGAAAGTCAACTCATGACTGTTTAACACGTAGGATTTAACGACCATGAACTAATGTCTGGTCTCTGCTATAGGAATGTGGAATTTCTACAACTGGCTTAGAGCTGTCTTTTTCCCAAAAGTCTTTTAAAATAAATCTGCCAAATATCTAAAGGACCTCCTGACTCCGCAAATTCCCCAGCAGCAACCTCAGAAGGGCCTCCATGTTTTGTTTTATTGCAGCTATTAAAACTAGAGGCTGACCGAAACTGAATTTCTGGTTTCGGCCGAAACCGAAACCAGACCGAAAGTTAAAATTTGACTTTCGTCGAAACAGAAAGGTATATAACCGAAGCTACCGAACACAATATTTATGAAATGTCATGTTACTTTTATTAAAAATAAATCTAGAACTAATAATTCAGAGCCTGCAGTGAGAGTCGCTAAATATCAAATCTTTAGGTGTAACTTATTTAGTAATTATATCCAAACAAACGAATGTTGTAGTTAACCGCATTCTCGCTCAGCAGGTTGCTGGGCCTTGTTTTGATCAGAATCGACTTTAGTGAAGTAATGCCACACCGCATGTTTCGACATTCTTGACGGTGATTAACTGCTCCGTTTATTAACTTTAATTTTCTACTTCACTCAGATTCGTAATTTCGTTATCACTAATTCGCTAAGGAACTATTAACTAACGAATATCAATATTGTCAGACTTCGAATCTCGGTATCAACACACGTGTAGACTTAAGCGGACGCAACACATAAGCCAAGGCGGGCAGGGCAGGCGGCTGGGAACAGACAACAGATGTACTTTGTTGTCGTCCTACCAAAGAGACTCCACCCACGGATGCAGATGCAAGCTGCCGTCTGTTGACATGAGTAGACCAAGCTGCTGCTGCTGACGTGTGTGTTTGCAGCCTATCGCATAGGATTGCCTAGCGCCGACTGACCGACCGATTGCAGAGAGATAGACGTAGCACTAGCGTTATATAAAAAAAATAGATCTTCGGTTGACGACCGAAAGTCAATATCAGTTTCGGCCTAAATCGAAACCAGACCGAAAGTAAAAAATTTACTTTCGGCCGAAACCAAACGCAAACCGAAAGTTAAAAATTGTCTTTCGGCCGAAACCGAATGTATGCCGAAAGTGGCCATTTGCCAACTTTCGGCGACGAAACCAAATTTCGGTCGGCCTCTAATTGAAACTGGTCGCTCCTGCTCCACCAGGTGAGCGGACAGAGGCCTGGGCTCAGGTGAGAGCCTGTGCCTGGCCTGAAAGGGAGAGTCATCGTTTCTTTTCGTTTCCCTTTCTCGCTAAGACCTGCGGTTACTGCTGCCTTTCCACCATGGCGCAATATCCAAGGCTCGAGTGTCTTTCGCGAAGGAACGGTTTAATCTGCTATCCACCGCCCGAGATCACAGCCGACATCGTCGCTGCTGCTGTGGCCACGTGTGTGGGCCATGCGGGCATCCTCACCGCCCAAAGGCAAGACCGAGGTGTGGTGGTGTACGTGACCCAGGAGAGTATGGTGACGCGCCTGGTAGAGACGGGGCTCGACGTCGGGGAAGGGCTGTTTGTGCAGTGCACCCCGCTCTCGTCGCCCGCCATCAGGGTGATGCTCTCAGGTGCGCCGCCATTTCTCAAGGGCACCGAACTGCGCCGAGATCTACAGCGCTTCGGCACAGTGATCTCGAATATAATTATGCTGCCTTTGAGGTCGAAAGACCCAAAGCTAGCACACGTTTTGTCGCTGCAGCGTCAAACGTTTATGATCTTAAAGGAAGGCAACACGGAATTGGATGTGAACTTCAAGTACACCATTGATGGTCACGTCTATACCGTGTATGCCTCCACGGCCGCGCCGAAGTGCTACGGGTGTGGTGGTGTCGGACACACCCGAAAACACTGCACGGCAAACAAACAGGAAAGGGGAAAAGCAGCTCCGCCTGCGCAGACAGCAGCAGCAGAAGTGCGGGAGCAGCAGAAGCAGCAGCAGGCGTCGCCGCCGCGGCAGCAGCTGCAGCAGCAGCAGCAGGCGCCGCCACCGCGGCAGCAGCAGCTGCAGCAGCAGCAGCAGACCTCCACCGACTCTGCTGATGGTCACGCGCAGCCAATGGCTGACGGCGGGGAAAAGGGTTTCACCGTCGTTGAGTCGAGAAAGCGGAAGGCGAGAGGAGGCAATGCGGGGGGGGGGGCGCGGTGGCACCTTTCCAAAACGCGTGGCCGCCGCCGCCGCCGAGAAAGACAACAGCGACAGTGACGAACGGGACAACCGCCCGAACGCAACAGCAGGGCGCGGCGGTGAGGCCGAGCCACAGGGTGAGGTGATCGTCATTGACGAGGCCCACCGGCCGGTTGATGCCGAGGCAGAGGGGCGACCACCAGACCCGGACTCTAATTGAAACTAGGTTTGGCGATGGGTCTACGCTGCTGTTGCTGCTGCCCCACGTGACTGGATGCTCGACTCCCTGCCCTCCCTCCACCGATTCCAATCACTCCTCGCTCAAAGCGTTCTCCGTGGTGGTTATTTTACTCGCTCAATCGTATTCGCTACACCTTGTACTCATCTTCTCTCTGACCTCTCTGACGCTTCGATACCTCGCCCTTGTGTTTGGTGCAATTGTGTCTTTTTTCCTTTGTTAATATTGTTCATTTATGTTCTTTAAACATCATTTTTGCCCAGACGCACCCCCCACCCCCCCGACCGATCCCTAGTTTTGAGGCTATATTGTACCGAGATTGTTACACATTATCTTCAGTTTTTTCCCTCTTTTTCAAATCTTCTCCGTATTCTGTTTTTTTTAATTAAAATAAAAATACATTATTTTTGCATGCACCTACAACACTTTCTATTCCGTTGTTGCCTGTTTCCCCGTATGAATTACTTTGTTGTTCTTGTTCTGTGCTGATGCACCACAGATCTCGCTTGCAAACTAGTTGGGTCAGTGGCTCAATGGGATTTCCATGTAACAACTAAATATTGATTGATTCACACCGAGGTATGATCTCATTGAGAAACAATGTCTTCTGCAAATGAAGACCCACGGAGAATAAACGTCACGTGTCATGCGCCAAAACACAGTGGGACCTTACGATAATGTATCATCTTTCTGTTACCACTTGATTTAAGTTGCTATCCACACGACCAATGATTGCCTCTAATGTATCAAGGCATTTGTAGTGGATTCCACTGAGTCGCAGATGTACTTCTTGAGCGGAAACACATTTTTATTAACACCAACACATAACACAGGGGTTACTGCCCCTTTACCAAATAACCAATGGTGGTGGACCACCAGGCTAACTACGCTAGTTACTGGGAGTAGCTACAACGGGCAGGACCCTAGCTTGGGTCCTCATCCACGTGAAGGTCACTTCTTCTCGGATGTAGATCATAGATCTTCAGATGACGATAGCAACGCTGAACCCCGGTCCCTGTGCGGAGCCGGTTTATATGCTCCTGGGTAATGACTGGCCCCGCCCTTAACCACGACCACCTTGGAGAAACCTCTTGTCGTTTCTCGACCCTTCCCGTAGGATCTCACCCTGACACGTGACCACCCCCAAGCCCCCACCTAGGGCCCTTGTGTAGATCTTACTGGTCACGTGCCTTCCAGGGTCAACCAGATTGCCATGGCCTAGGGTAACCTCATCCCATGGCTGACACTCTCATACTCCATCCTGTCGGAGTCAGCACTGCATGCCACGCGTAGTGCCACTGCGATATCCCAGCACTCACCGAGCCCCCTCTACGGCTGGTACTACACCCACCTAAGGGGTGTCCGTGATGACAATGCATCGCACGACGTGCCTTGCGAGAGCCGGCATTACTCAGTGACATTCACGATGTCGCTTCATACGTGATGTCCACAATGTGAGTACATCGCACACCGTGCCCCTCTAGGGCCATCTTTCTACACAGTGCTTCAGATGCTGCTGCTGTTGTATGTATAGTGAGTCACTTCTGAGACACTATTTTAGAAGGTAACAACGTTTATTCTACACTATATATTTTACACACTGTTCACACACGGGATAACTAATTACGGGTGAGAGCAGCCAACATGCTGTCTGACCCACGACGCCAGAGACGGAGACGAAAACGTAGCACCTCGGGTTCCATTCCACCTGGAGACAGCCCTGATTCAGCCTCGGGGCTTCCCTTTAATGCCCCTCAGCGTGGCCTGGCTCTGCCCTCGGCCACGCCCCCTCCTGGAACCCTCCAGAAGGTCCTGGGCCATGCTCCCTGTGTCCCATCCGTCATATTTGCCCTACATCCTTCACCCCGGCCCATGACGTGCTTTGCCAGCCGGCAAGGGTGACGTATCCCCACATGCCCCTCTCCACCAGCAGCCAGTACCAGGCCCCCTAGTGACCCACTCCGTGGCATTACCTGCTGTGATGGCGGGATAGCTGCAATACCATGCTCTGCCTGTAGGACTCATATGCCTCTCTCTGCCAGCAGCCAGCACCACGCACCCTAGCGACTCACTGTGTGGTATTACATGCTGTGCTGGCTGCTACACCCATATATCCTTATTCTATTGTACCTATTGCTATGCGCCGTAGTGATCCATTCTATGTCACTACATCACCCCCCCCCCCACCCCTTAAAAAACACAGCCGTCCCGGCTGACCTCCCACACCCTGCGCAGTGGGACGACCCATCCGGAACCAACAACAATTCTGACATGACAACAACAACTGTCAGCACCTTTGCACGAGTCAACACAACAACGACAACCATAAGCCTCCCTCGCGAGTCAACATAACAACAACTGTTAGCCCCCTTGCGAGTCAACACAACAACCAACAAAAAAATTTGCGACGCACCGTAATAACCCACCTCCGGACTTTAAACAATACCTGACAAATGCTGGCCCGCCACAGCCCACGAACCCAGGAAGGACCCAGTTCAACCGGCAACACACAGCCCGGCTCGTGTCTGTGACCTCTTGCCAGACGGTGGCGGGATAAATAGGATGACTGGGGCGGTCATTTAAACCGCACAGTTCTCGAACGGTTCCTCGTCGCCGGGCCCCCGGGTGGGACAAGGGCGGGTTTCTCGGGTGCCCCAGGGACTAATGGAAGATGGCCTCATGGGCGCAGCCCCTCCGGGACAAAAGATGGGGGGGAGAAGAAGCGATTGTCGGCCGCTCCTTCCTCCTTGGATGGCTTTCCGACGGCTTAACGGGTGGTTCCGTGGTCGTCAAGTGCTGGATTCATTTGGGCTCAGAGGAGCGGAGGTCGACGGGGTGGAAGACGGTGGAGGTGCGATGAACTGTCCCTGCTTGGCGCGGCATCCCTTGGAAACTTGGCCTCGCAGGCCACGCGTCCCAAGGGTGGGCATCTCTGAGCGTGAAGTCGGCAGCGTCTCAAATTTGGCGGGAGCAGTTTCCCACCCATCATATGCCCCTCTCTGCCAGCAGCCAACACCACGCACATTAGTGACCCACTGAATGGTATTACATGCTGTGCTGGCTGCTACACCCATATTTCCTTATTCTATTGTACCCAGCGCTACGTGCCGTAGTGATCCATTCTATGTCGCTACATATGTATAGTAAGATTATGAGCTTTAAAAATGCATTAATATTTTTTCCTGAAAGTAATTATCTTATGTTTTGTACACTTTTATTTTTGTGTATACATCCGTAGATGTTTTATTTTTTCACGTGCAGCATCTTGAGGCGATTTTATTGTCATGGTGTCCGTATATAAACGAAAACCCAAATTAATCGATTGAGCAAACTGCACTTGCCGTAAGTGAAGTTGAATCGTGTCTGAAACGTGTAATAATCTCAATTCCACCTCGCTTTTTTTTGCAGTGGATGGACACTGGTCCAAGTGGACGAGTTGGAGTCCCTGCTCGGTGAGCTGTTCCAATGGCACGCAGCAAAGGACCCGGGATTGCATGGAGCCTTCATTCGGGGGCTCCGACTGCAGAGGCAGTGTGTCTGAAGAGCGCCCTTGCTATAATGCTGACTGCCCAAGTAAGATGGTTTTATATTCTTCTTTTTCTGCATTCACCATGGTCAATTCACTGCTGAATGGAGGTCTCTCCGAGCTGTCGCTGCCTCTTTTAATCATGCCCTGTAATAATGATCCACGTTGAACCTGCACACGAGTTAATTCCATCGCTCCATCTCCTCATACGGATGGCCTCTCAGACACGTTCCATTTCCTGGCTGCAACTCCATCGTTATTCTTGACCATTGGCCATCATCCCTTCCAGTGATGTGTCTTCCCCAAGACCACGTTGATATTATTATACGGTGTATGTTCTGTAATCCATGTGTTCCTTTTTCTGTATATCAGTGTTATTCCAAGCTTCCATCTCTCAATTCTCTATGCACTTATCAGTGTTTGTTTGATATTTTATGAATATTTTCATTTTATTTTAGTATTACGGTATTATTGAGATACCACTGCCATTGACCACAGACACCATTTTTGTATCATAATGGGCTTCATAACTACGTGGCCTAGTGACAGCTAATAACGTCTGGTTAATCCACCTGGGAAATCAATTCCCTGCTATCGATAGCATTTAAGAAATATCTATATAAAAATCCCCATACGTAGCACTCGACAAATAGGAAGGAATAACCCGGGAGTTAAGAACAACCAATGTTGCTATGTGCTTTAAAAAAACATTGTGTATTATGGACACATACACTACCTCGCAAACACGTGTATAATTACAAAAAATATCATTGTAATCTTGTACATCGCTAAGTTGCACCTTTCTCTGTAGAATATGCATTGACAGTGCACGTGACTACACACTATCTGGGAGAGATTGTTATTCCTTTTTCAATTGTAACATCACAACAATACAAAAATATATAACTAACATTCGAATAGACGGTGACACTGAGAGTGGGAAGATATATGAAGAGGGATGAACATGCAAGACAATAGACATATAGACCACAGAGAACTATATTTAAACAATTTGGAAAATTATGAGAAACTAAATCGGTGGTGAATGCAAAACAAAAATAATAATAAAATGTTTTAACACGCATGAAAGTGGAAATGTGAAATAGGTGATGGGTAAATCATGAATAGGAGCCATTAGATACCGAGATTAAAATATAGCGCATGACAGAGACAGAAAATAAGACTGGCAGAGGAATCCATCCATAAGTTTCAGGAAAAAAATATTGTATGTACCAGGAAACTAATCATTCTTTTTACTTATAGAAATAACGACTGAGTTTTGCAGCAGGAAAGTATTATATACATCAACTAGTATGATATGAGCAGTCTATATAACCACACATGTGCATATATACTGTTCACACATACACATAGCTGATGATGTAATGACACACATATAAGATACTTTTATAATTCTTAGGGCTTCATGTTAATACCCCTGGCTCACAGAGCGAGACTAAGGCACCTTGAAGAATCTTAGGGTTTAATTTTGTACGTCCAATAATCAGAGAACCAGTATTGAGCAGCGCAGCCATGGGCATCCGTCTCATAATGAATACGATTTTTAAAGGGAAATCAATTAGGGAATTAACTTTTGGAGCATTCGGTCTTCAAGAACTACCTAATGCAAATTCAAAGCGTGTGGTGGAGTGTCATGTTTTAGTGGAAATGACCCACATGTTAAGTTAATTAAAATCGTTGAGAATTCTAAGAGGAAATGGAAATTACGTCCCAAGATGTATACGTACAATGGCAAGTCAAAGTCAATTGTCAAATTATCTCTGCTCAAGTAAGCGCTAGTGTTCCTCTTATCTCTGCCGTATGTATGTCCATTGAACTAATTTCGCAATGTATGTAGCCAACCGTGCTTATCGGCGGTGGAAGGACAATAAACTAAACTAAAAAAGTTGTAAAGAAATTAGTTTTCAATCTCGACTTAAAGGTGCAATGCTCCTGTGGCTTCCTAATATCAGAAGCAAGAGCGTCCCAGATGGCCGCAGAAGTACATCTGAATGTGTGTGATGTAGTGCCCGTCTTTGTTCTGCTGGAGGCCAGTATACTCATAACAATGAATATTGACAGCAACATGCAAGGTGGTAGTGTTTTTATAAACACAGGAGGAAAAGTAAGCTGTTATTACTCCAAGCAGGGTTTGAACTTAACAAGTTCTCGTTGTGAGTCAAACCCTCTAACTACAGTGCCAATCACATTCAATCCGCACACAGACATCCACACACATAGATGCCTGAAATCATACAGGAAAGCAGCATGCTACAAACTAAGAATCACATATCACCGAGTGTCTCTGATCTTTACATTGCTGTGCAGGTCTTTATAATTTACTGAATAATTCCATCTCACATTTGTTTTCATCCAGAGCCAACACAGCTTCAAAAAGATAATTGTCCCAGTCATTGGAATCAAACCACTTATTTCAAGAACTGCCTCACCCAACCCACTAGGCTGTTGTTGAAATCATACACACTCTTCGATATCTTTTAATTAGATGGTGCAATAGTATTGCTCGTGCCTCAGCAAAAAAGACCCTAGGTTCGATTCCTGACTCGGTGTGGAGTTTGTATGTCCCCCCCCTGTTCTACACGGCTCTCTGATTTAATTCCAAGGCTAAAAGAATGCCACTGGTATTGACCAAACATCCAATATTGAAACATTACCTGCAAATTACTCAACAGGCATTACAGCCATATGTTATCTAGAGGCCGACCGAAATTCGGTTTCGGTTTCGGCGCCGAAAGTTGGCAAATGGCCCCTTTAGGCATAGTTTCGGTTTCAGCCGAAAGTCAATTTTTTACTTTCGGCTTACTTTCGGTTTCGGCCGACCTCTAATCTTAACAAGTTATTGTGTGTTGAAGTAATCCTGCGGGTGCAACGTCACATATCTGCCATGACCAATTAACTGCTCACACGCAGTGCAGTACTTGTGCACGATGGCATAACCGTAAATTTCTTTAGATGTTCACATATCCGATCTGTTCACATATCTGACTATATGAGTTGGATATTCGGCGTTATACTGTGCTATATATTTGCAAGAGAAGGACGATTTGTGGCAATGTCACGGCTAATTTAGTCACCTGCTGTATGATGTATTCTCATTATATATTAATTAACAGGTGCAGGAGGTTATTTGTTGAATCCCCTGGTGTAATACACCCTCGCCCCACTCACCCCGGGATATTTGAAATACATTTGCTGGAATTTAATCAGGCAATCTCTTGGTGGATTTTTTTCTTAGATGTTCATAACAATCAGGAATAAAATGTAAAAAGTTGCTCATCCCGTGCTAAATGCAAATTAAGGAGCAATTTCCACAGTGCAGCAACATCATTTATTACCAAACAAAATGTAAATATAGGCCGGTCTAACAGCTTTAACGCGAATATATTTCACTGTATATCAATGCGGGTTAACATTAATGGCAGCAAGCCTACTTATTTTCATAATAATTTAGGGAAAGGAATAAAAATGTGTTTAATTAAGCTGGCGCTTTGGTGCTTTTCTACTGGCTATGTATATCATATGGCTCACACCCTTTAGGGCAGATGGCACATTTATCACTGCTTGGGCTATGCAAATAAGCCCCTTCAATGCTCCGCACAATATTTCAGAAGTAATGGGTGACCACTGTGGTTAGGGTGCTTGAGTCACTTTCCGAAGTTTCCGAGTTTACAAGCCTCTTTGGAGATTGACTTGGAACATGGTACTTCCAGGGCAAGATACAATATAAAATGAGTCCCATTTTTCTTTTGGATGATAAAGTTCTTAACTCTACTCATCCCGACAATACGAATATGAAATTTCCACCACAGGCTCAGGGCCACAAATGGGCTACATGAGCACTCTCCCACTGCTCACACATGCATGGGAGAACCTTGAATACAATAGGCTTCAGCAAGTGAGTGCACACATTGTAACTTGTCACGCATATTGGTAAGTCATCTCTCCCTGTTCGGTAATACTCCAAATTTGTATGGGCCACTGTTTGTAAGCTCAACGTCCTGCCCCTGTGCTGAGGGATAGCCATGCGCAGCGGATAAGTCACGGATGTCTGCACTGGCGCAAGCTGCACCGGCCAGCACGGCTGCATGAGTAATGATCGCACGACGTGCAAAATTTAATGGACTAATTTTCATGAGCAATGTGGCCTTGTGTCTAGAGAATCAGATATTTCAATTACACCCCCCGATTCCATCAATCCAGCACCTCGGGAGGCTATTTACAGCTGTACGAAATCATTAAATATAATGAAACTGGCCCAAAATGCTATAACGATGCGTTTGGACAAATACTATTCAATTATATGCAACAGTATGGATATAGGTATTTCATGATTTAAAGCAGGTTAGACACATTTATTATCCACTGAGCAAATGCTTAAATCTGGGATTTTAATAGACCGTCGATAAAAATTATCATATATTCACACTAATAAATTGTATATGCACGTTGCCAAAGATAATAATTTGTTTAATGTATATGTGCCAATATTGATTGTAGGGTCTGTCTATTTAAAGTTATGGTAGTATCAAATAAACAGAAATGCAATTTCAATACATTTGGCATTTGCAATTCAAGTGCTGTTATGTCCGCTTTTTTAATAGCTTCAGAGATGTTTGTGTTACATTCCAATGCAAGAACAGGTACTATTTTATAATAAAGAGTATATAAAAAATACCTGCATTATGTGATCCTCATTATTGTTACAACACCGTGTAATAAGCGCTGCTCTTTGATACCTTAGTGGCATTTCCATCTGCCTGGCTTACATTTACAAACGATCATCAACAAATGAAGACTAAAATTAACATCGTGCCTTCCAGCCAGGGTGAGAAACACAAACAGATTCGCAGGGAATATGAACACCGTGGAGAACGTTTATCCTGACGTGCATGTGCTGCCCATAACTGTGGGAAAAGGCTACCGCAGTATTGGCTTTGGATTAAAATTCTGCACAGAGTGCGATAGCACAATAAGGTCAAAGCAGGCAAATTGTGGGATAAGAGGCAAAATATACCCATCATAAACATTGCTAAAATATGCTATCCGCTGGAACATTCCAAATCACAAATAACTGGTCTTTACAATTGAATTGAGGCTGTGAGGCATGCCTCTTCTGCTCTTTAAAACGTGTCAACATGTTGAAGCCGGAAGATTAAAGTTTATTTACAGTCTCTCTGTGTGCCACGTCCTTTCTCGAAGACGTCAGCAATATTGTCCTTCCATTTAGCTCCGTCCATGATATTACTCAAGGACTCTGCATTTATTTAGTCACAGATGGGCATTGCTGCGAGGATAATACATATTTTATTTGAAGAAGACTTTGCTTATCAATGTTTTTTTTATTTAAAGTATCCATAACAATGCTAATGATTATTTTGAATCCGTTTAGTGATTACTTACCATTTTCAGAAGGAACATCATCATAGATTTTGTCTTATCAAAGTAACATGTAATGTAATTACTAACATTGCTTTCTTATAAATTAATACATATCAGGGATCTTTGACCTTGAAATATGACAGCACTGTACTGATAATGTAGAACCCCGATTAGCACGGTTGGTGACATACGGTGCAAAAGAAGTTCCAACATACATACATTTCCTCGCACTGCTGCCATCCTTGCATTGACCCAACAAACTGACGCCAGAATTGTCCCATTAAAATTGGAAATTTTTTATTTTAAAAACCTCAAAGCTTAAAATTATTTACATAATGCAGACTTGATTTCTTGAAAAAGGTATCTATTTGGAGTTTGAACACCATAAGACCTGTTTTATTGCCAGATAGGGTAAAACCTATTTTTACTTTTCATACTTTATAGATGTTCGACCCTTGTGTTGAGGTCTAAGTCGCATTTCAAAATAACGTGGCTCTAGAAAAAAAGGTAATCCACGTTTACAAATGAACAGAGAGTTATAATCAATGAGCAGCGTGCCACTCTACAGGTGAATGAATTACACTTCGTCTATGCAGCCTTTCGTCATCTTAAGGCTTTGTAAAAAAAACACATTTTTGAATACATTCCCTATCGTGTGCAAGCAGTCGACATTGGTCATAATGTTTTATTCATTTTGTTACAGGCTCTCTAGAAGAGTTAAGAAAATGCAACGGTCGAAAATGCACAGGTGGATATTCATTTGATGTGTATGTGTGTGTATGTGTGTATATATATGTATAAAAATGAATAAAATGGCGAGCGGTGGCATAGCTGTTAGCGCGCTGCACTATGAACCCGGCCACTTGGGTTCGATTCCTGCTCACGATTGACACCAGTGGCGATTATCTGGATCAGTCCTGGGCGTCCCCTAGGTCGACTCAGCCTCAAATTAGTAACTGATGCGGTGTGCAAACATCGCTGCTAGGGAGATAAAGATGGCTGGGCGTGGTGTTTGCCACCCACCCCCTCGTGTGTCATACTGGCCTTTATAGGTGCTCGCTAACAGAACTTGCCCAAACAGTTTGTTAAGGCTATAGGGGAGGGGGGGGTATTTGTCTTTGTTTCACACTGCACAGAATAAAGACGATACAATACAAGAGTGGCCATCTCATGTTAACCAGGGAGTGCAAGTAAATAACTAAAATAATTGTCTCATTTTACAACATGAAATTATAATGCTCCGTAAAACACAAAGGGTTGTTTTGACATTGCTTGGCAAAGCTTTTAAACATGCATCTTCAATACAGATGTATCCTGTCAACATATTGAATCGAATATAAAAGCACAGCTTTTTTACGTTGAAACTTAAAAACGCATGATCTCAAGTGAAGTCAAACTTAACGGTGCAACCCTACGGCTACGTGTTCGTGCCATTTTCGGGCCTCCACGTGTATTTTTTGCCGACGATTCGATACTGACCAGACCTTGGCATAGGTGAGAGTACCCACACTTTACCCCACCGCATGCTACCTGCCGATCAACTAATTGTGGTGAACCCATTCATGCTGTTTGGTGGACAGAGGCACGGTGATTTTAAGACATGCGGACCCCGTTGTTCCAACTGCCACGGCAGGAGAGTGCAAGCCCGCTGTGCTAACAATTACACCACAGCAGCATCCCATGGCTTAATGTGTGAGAAATGAAACCATAATAGCATACAAGAGTGGGTGTTCAATGCTACTATAATCCAGATAATAACTTCATTTGACATTTCATATGACAGTGGGTGAAAGCCAGTTTGGCAGCGCAAACTCATGCGGTAAATAAAACGCACACATTTCGTTTTAATAATTTTCACAACAGCTGATGACAATATAAAATTAAAACTCTCCCTTTGTAGTTGTGGGCTAATTGGTGTGTGTTTGTGTGTGGTGGGGATTTGGGGGAGGTGTAATATGAAATAATTTCAGTTGAAAATATCAGTGACAGTTCTGGTTTTTATGTCCCCCTCCACCCCGCAGCTTTACATGAATTTTGCGACCAGGATGTCCACATTGGGCTGACGTGGAAACAAATATCAGCCGGAGAAACCGCCATCAATCGCTGCCCACCCAACGCCTCTGGTGAGGAGGGTGATTATTTAATTAAAGTACCGCGCGCACTCCACCTGAGTGCCCAGATTACATTGGCTTGCTATGTCGCAAACACTGATGCTGTAATCATTGTACCAGCTCCGTGAAAGTGGCAATTTGCAAAGGCTCTCGTCTTCACGTTATTTTTGTTCTGTTGTCAAGGTACACGGGCTTAAGTTGACAGAGAAAATTAAATGTTACTGGAATGCCTTGCCCTTGTGTTGTCATTGAAGTCTACAACAGAAATTTATTTGAACAACCAGTGGGCATAAAAGGTTTTTTTTCAATGTACGCGACGTATGAATTATTTATTTATCTTACCATTGAATGTAACATAAATAATGAGTTTGGTAAGGGGTCTTGTTAAATATCTTGAAGGCGATGACATTTAATCAATTGACTGATGTATTGAGAACTATTTTCACTCCGCAATCTAAGACACCTTCAAGTCATCGTTTAGGTTTTATTTTATTTTATTAGTTGAAAGGTAAAACATTGTAATTAACCTTGTGACCATAAATCCTTTATGCTAGTTCTTATAAAAAAAACTGGGTTACAGAGCAGAATTCTACTGGCTTATGGTAGTTGCTTTAATTATTGCTAACGATTATGTCGTAGCTGTGATGGTCAAAAATGAAATTCAAAGTGTCTCTGTGCTTCAAACAATTAATTGGGCAGCGCTAATCTTCGCTGGTAGTTTATCTGAGCCAGTGGTGGAAATCCTCATCCCCATGGCAGGGAAACTTGTCTGTGGCAAGGCAGCTGTTGATACGATTATGTTAGAGGCTAAACCCAGAAATTAACATTGAGGCACTGTTAAAACAATACAACAATTTATTGCCGCATGGGTACAAAAATAATAAACTTAACTTTCGTCATCGTTAAAAACAACAACAGCAACAACGATAAATGCAGCAACAAACAAAGAATACAAAGTAATAAAATAGTCAACATTCTGTATGTAATTACTTTTCTGTGAATACATTTCCCAGCTTAATGTTTGTTTGTTTAGCTGCATTTGCTTAATTGGGTGAAACTACAATGTAAATGTTATATCCATAATATAGGTTTTTAGGGTTAGATTGCGTAATTATATAAATGTGTTGTTAAACCCGCCACCACCCCACACAGCCAACTAGTATGGGCTGTCACGTAAACATAGCATGCCAATTCATCACTATTACAGCACACCAGTGTGTTGGAGAGCCAAGCCACAACATTTACAATCTGAGTACGACGTTTCGTCAGTAATTACAATGATTACAATTTGCTTCATCAGGCGACAGCCAGATTTGTGGAGAAGTCCACCTGTTTCGTTCCTCTTATTGAGGCGTAGATGTCGTGACCATACTTGTGGGGGGATTAATGAGTCAACGTACATTATGCACGTGCATGATGCGAGCCCATTGACCTTGTACTTCCTGCCCATTATGTGTACTAAAATAGCTGTACCAACGGTAATCCCTATTGAAGTATGGTGGCCTGTATAGGCATGCATTTAAATAATGTATTATTTGATGATTCGCTTCCACGCAGCACGAAGTCGGTAGCTATCCGAATGGTTCAAATTATTTTTACTTCTTTCAATTTAGATAGATTCTCGAATTAGTCTTGGCCAGTAGTAACTAGTATTGCACAGACCTTCAACATGATCAAAATCAATTGAGTGTCCTTGTTGGCAAGCATGTTCTGCTACTGCTGACAGTTGTATTTTGGAGTATTTAATACTTCTTTGGTGTTCTTTTAGTCTCCTGCTGATCATTCGTTCTGTTTGCTCAACATAGCAGTTGCCACAAATGCAATTAATCCGGTACACACCTTCTGTTGATAGCTTCCGTAATTAATCTTTCGTGCCAGATATTAATTTCTGTATTTTATGTACCATGCCAAATCTGAATCGGATGTTTTGTTTATCCAAACATCTGGCAGTTTATCAGTTACTCCCGCAATGTACGGTATTTTAATATGTTTTATTAGTTGGGCAGTTTCAATACTCGTGTTATTTGATTTGGTTTGGGCATTCAATGCCCTGTTGATTTGTGCATAATTGTAACTGTTCAATTGCAGCGCTTCTTTAACATGTTTAATTTAACTTCGCAGACTATCACCATCTAACACTTTCTTAGCCTGATGAATGAGCTTCTTGATGAGAGCAGATTTCTGTGCCGGGTGATGGTGTGACTCTGCATTCAGATAGACGCCAGTGTGCGTATTCTTTCGGTAAACGCTGTGTGTTATTTTATCATTTCGACCCCGTCCGAGCAGAATATCCAGAAATGGTAGAGTTCTGTCAGCTTCCACTTCCATGGTGAACTGGATGGATGGGTTTTGCGAGTTGAGATGATTTATAAATTCATTAAGTGTATCTTTGCCATGTGGCCAGGCCACCAATGTGTCATCCACATATCTAAACCAAGCAGAGGGTTTTAGTGTGCTTGAAGCTATTGCTTTAGTTTCAAATCTTCCATTTACAAATTCGCCATCACAGGAGACAAAGGACAGCCCATTGCTGCTTCTTCCTTTTGTTTATAGAAGTCACCTTTCCACAAGAAATAGGTGTTCTTTAGACAGTGTTCACCTAGTCGTGGGATAAATGATATATATATGTATAATTTCCAAAATGTCACCATTTTAGCTACCAAAACATAAATAAAATTATGCCATCCCCATCCTACCAGGCAAAGCAACCTGGCCACAAATGATAGCTCAACAAAGTCGCTTATATTTTGGACATTTATAGCAGCAACATATGCTAAATAGTCTAAACCAGTAGTTATTCACCTTTATTGCAGTCTTGCACCCCTTTGGTTCTGAATCGTTAAAAACATACAATGTTAATAAATACATAGGCTTGATGAAACAAAGTAGTTATACTTACGTGCCTGTGCTTAATGCATGCCAGGACGATTTACCTTTAAAAAAATCTGTCATATCTCGCACCCCCAGAAAGGGCAACTCACATCCCCAGGGGTTTCCTGCATCTCAGGTTAAGAACCACTGGTCAAAACGCATGTTTGAAATTATATTGCAAGCTTCACTTTACCACCTACACTCTAATCCATATATCAAAGGCAAAAACGAAAGGGTCTCGCTGTTGGTGCAGGCATTAACGTCATTGTCAGCCCCGAGCCAGTGCTGGTAATTCCACATTTCCATGGTCGGGGACAATCTCTCTAGAGTAAAACCACAGTAAAAAAATTATGTAAAGGTGCTACCCAAAAATGCCTTGCTCACATCACTATTGCAAGAAGGGCCTCCCCGCGCTAGAGGGGGCTCTACATTGTGACCCTCTAGAGAGTATTTTGGTCTACTCTTCCACACTTGGCAAACGTCTTGGAAGAGGTGGGAGGACCCACACTTTACCCCACCCAACGCCACCAACCGATCGACTGTGGGGGACCCATTTATATTGCTGGAAGCGTGGGGCGGGGGCATCTAAGAAACTTGGTCATTGTTTCAAGTGCCCTGTACTTGGAGGTCGAACGGGTGATCTCTATGTGCTAACCATTACATTACAACAGCACGCATAATCATGTTAATACATGTAATGCAGTAAACCAATGGGCCTAATACATATATCTATTTTGAAGATACCAAAACATAATTGAGCATATGGTGCATTCTTACAGGTGTTGACAAAACATAATTGAACAAAAAAACATCTTTCTGCTGTCTACCTGTGACGTGATTTTTTTTCTCCAGACTCATTTGACTGTGTGTGTGTGTTTACATGCGCAGGGATCATCACGCGGAGATGCTCATTGGATTCCCGGGGGCTTGCATACTGGGAGCCACCAAGCTATTCACTTTGTGTGTCACATCATTTCAACATGCTTCTGCAAACGGTAAAGTCTGTAATTATTTTCGGACAAAATTTTTGCTAGATGAAAAAAGGAAATATTTGAAGTCTGTGTTTGTTGCAATGGGGGTATTATAAATAATTTTCAATTTAGACTCCACCAAGTCCAATTTTTGCGAGGAAATTGCAATTTGTTGTATTGTGTTGGTGTGTGCACATGTGCAACGTGGTGTGTGCTCTGGTGTTACCGGCAGTGGTAGTGTTGAGGTTAGCGGACTGTGTTACATACCTGATAAACCTTGAGTTTGATTCCCTCCAACAGCCAGCATCAGTAGCTAATATCTGAGCCACCTTTGATTTCTGAAACAAATATATTGATCTTCATAGACAGCACTTGCCCCAACAGTCTGTTCTGGCTATTTGGGGATTGTTTTTATCTTTGTGGTATGCATGCACATCGGTGTGCATATTTGCATTTGTGTGTAATGTGGTTTCACGTTTGAATGCACGTGTGTTTATATCCTTACAATGGCGAGCGGTATTACAACAGTTAGCGCACTGCACTACGAACCCGGCGATCTGGGTTCAATTCCCGCTCACGGCCAACATCAGTGGCGATTATCTAAACTGGTCCTGGGCCTCCCCTAGGTCGACTCAGCCTCAAATGAGTACCTAGTGCGGTGTGTAAAAAATTAACCCGTAAAAACAAACTTTTTCACTATAAATCCTTTATATGTGTGGCGGCTAGAGTCCTCTCGTCCTCTGGCTTGAGATGGCTGCCACCTATGGGTCAGATGATTGCCTGCTACCATTAAGCAATTGGTAATTAAATATTATTATTTTTTTCCTAAAAAGTGTAAAATTTTGAAAAAAAATGTTCACGAAAATAAATTGTCACGCACAACGAGTCTGTGTGCAAAATGTCAGCTCGATTGGATCACGGGAAGTGGGTTAAAAAACGACCAAAAGATTTGCACGGTCGTAAGCGCGCAAGCAAGCAAGTGAACTTAATATAAAGGATTTAAAAACACTGCCCCCTCATGTGCCATGCCGGCCTTCATAGGTGCTTGCCAACAGCACCTGCCCCAACAGTCTTCTAAGGCTATGGGGGGATCTTTGCCTTTGTATATCCTTACATGTATGTGTGCTATAAATAATGAGGGAGTCTTCGAGTAGGGGTTAATGCACTGCTCTTGAATCACAATATGTACATTAATCTGTCCATGGCCTTTACTAGGTCAGCTCAGTCTATAATGCATGCCTGGTACAATATTTTCACATCAGAAATGGGAAATTAAATCCAGCCAAGTGGAGTGCTGACTGTACCACCATCTCTGAGTTCTGTGCCAAGTTTAAGAGGCGGTCCCTAAGAGTATTTGTCCCAACACTGTATACATATGAATATTTGTTTTGGTTTCTTTTTGGATGGTTTAACACGTAGGCTTTCGCGTAAATATATAATATTTACGTGATCTAACCCAAAAAAAACCTTTATTATGGTTGTTTTGGGATGTATGCTCATTTGCATGCAAATTGTGTAAAAATGTACTTTCATAAAATGGTCTTTCACATAACTTCATCCAAATCCATGTGCAATGTATTTAGTAAATGCAACAGTGTGATATCTGATGCACATCCGACGAATATATATTCAGGATTTGTAATTTCAAAAGTATTTTGTTTGTCAAAAGTGTAACCGTGTTCCACGTTCTGTTGTGCACCAGATGAAAGAACACCTTTCGAAAGGCCACAGGCCATCGGCAAGTGAAGGAATGGCACAAGTGATGAGAAATCTCTTTGATTCATCTCACCTGAAGCACATGTACAGCGGAGACTTGCTCGTCTCAGTAGATATTTTAAAGAACGTTACAGAGGCATTTAAGACTGCCAGTTACAATCCATCTTCAGAGGATGTCCAGGTGACCTTAAATTATATATATAAAGTATATATTTATATGTACAGGTATATACACACACTATGTGATGATTAGTATTGCATTTTTTTTAAACGTAATGTTTCCAAGGTTATATTTCCCTTCCCGATAGTCTAATGGGTATATATTCTGTTTTATTCTCAGAACTACGCTCAAATTTTTAGCAACCTGCTCTCAGAAGAACACAAAGAAAAGTGGGATGATGCACAGCAGGTGGGTTTTTAATAATGCTTCTAAAATATATTTCTGTATTAATGATTAGCAGATAATTTAAATGTGATTGCGGTAAATTAAATATGTTTCTTGACACTTAATCGGGGGGCGGCGGGGGGGGCATTTCTGTCACTTGACTAAATCCATCATCCATATACAGCACATATACACAGTAAAGCAGAGTGGTTCCTGCAGGAATCATATTTCATTCATATTATCCTACCCTGGACAATTCCTGTAGGATTCACGATTGGCAGGATGGGTATCATGAGAATTTGCCAGCTCTGTATGTATATTGAATTTCTTTCACACCATATGTAGCCAACCAAGCTAATGGGAGCTCTAATACAAAATATTAGTTTGTGTTTCTATGTGTAGTTGAACACGTAAAAACGTGCACTCAAAAGTGATGACTAATCATATTATATTCTGTTATATATTCATATTAAAGCAAACTATTCAGTGGAATATTTTTGCTCACACCAACACAACATGATTTCATATTTTAGCACACCGTTTTGCATGCAATTGTTTGAACAAAAAAAATGATTCTTGAAATGTCAGTCAATATACAAGTCATTTAGTAAATTTTAGACACTTTGATTCAGTTATGAATCATGCAATTGTAGGAACCAACGATTGAAGTCACCAATGGCTGTGCCATTGAAATCCCACTGCTACCCCATTGTCCATACTCTTTGGTTATTTCGATAAAGTCACGTAGGTGTAAAAATAAAAGAAAAAATAGAAATAGATAAATCACGACGTTTCGATTGCAACACAAGCATTCATCATCAGGTGTGACATCAGGTGTGATTGCTTGTGTTGCAATCGAAACGTCGTGATTTATTTATTTCTTTGTATTTTCATTTAATTGTTTCACCTACGTGACTTTACCCAAAGAACCAAAGAGTATGGATCCTTACAGTCACGAAATCTTCAAATCTAGAATACCCCAATGTCACTAAGAACATTGAACACCAGTGATTGAAAATCGACAGCGGCGTTATCACATACCTCTAACCTTGAGTGAAATGAGTTAATTGGGAATGAATCCATGAGGAAATACAAAAAAGTAGTTATTTATCAAATGTGTGAATGTTTACATCGTACTGTCTGCATTTCAGCTATACCCTGCGTCATTGGACTTAATGAAAATTGTGGAGAACTTCATTCATATTGTGGGAGCTGGCATAAAGTCAGTGCATACATCATACCTCATCACGGAAAACATAGGTCGGTTCAGCAAGAATCTATTATTGTCATTATTTCTACCCCGTGATTAGAAATCAATTATGCTGCCTTGTGAATAGAAACCTGGATAGTAACTTCAGAGCAGTAACTGCAATGAGGTTGACAAACTTGCTGTGATACAGACCACTTTGTTACCGATGTCTTGCATACATTTGGAACATTTTAAAATAGCTGATATGTGAGCAGTTGTTCAGGGGAAAGGTAGCAAATTAACACTTAAATTATAAAAATGGATACATGATGATAGAGAAGGATAAAGTAAAATAATATATATATAATAAAACAATGAGGAACTGTGGTATTCGATTATAGGAAGACACATTTAGAAACATGCATTTAGATTGAATGCATTTAGAGTGTTTGGCTGCTATAAATGTCCACGTGATAAGCCACTTTGTTGAGCTATCGTTTTTGTTGTCAGGTCGCTTCTGAAAAAAAGAGCTACAGAGTTCAGTGTGCCTTACCTGATAAATAAAAAAATATATATATTTGTTTAGTTTGAACACTCCGACTGTTCACGTTAAAATGTGTGTGCATTTAGTCAATGGCTTCGAACACCAATTGATACGCTGTCGGCCCAATCCCGCTGCACAGTTATCAGCATCCGCAAGCTGTTCATCATGGAGGAAACGGCCGACATAACGTTTCCGGTGAAGGCGAGGAGAGGCATGGTGGAGTGGGCACGCAACACCGAAGACAAAGTGACCATCTCGAAAGCGACCCTGTCATCATTCACATCAGGTAAGCTCATTGCCTGAAGCGCACCTCCCCGCACCCGACGACCTCCACTCCGGCACACAAGGCCTTCTGTCAGAATGCCTCCGCTGCCTTCTCTGCTGCTGATCGCTTGGACTAGAACTCCCTTCCATCGACTGTAGACACGAGTATTCTCCCTCTCTTTAAGTCCAAGTTTAAGCCTGGAACGGTAGGCCAAAGTTGGGCAACATTGGTCCAACGGTTCTATCCACTTGCTAACGTAGGCCCAAAATTTGTATGTTTACTTGGTAACGACTCCACCTCCACAAATGCCTTCTCATCCCCAAACTCCCTCTCCAATGTAAAATAATCTGAATGAAAAAAATGTCTCACGTTTCCAAAACCGCACAGTGTGCACATTCCCCTTAACCCTTTCTCATTCCGATGACGTATGTGTACGCCATAGAAACGTGTACATCATCGGAATGGAACCGGAAGAAAAACTTTTTTTAAATAACGTTATCGCTACCAAGATTCCCACAATACCATGCGGGAGGGCTTGTTGCCCAATTTGGCACCAACTATCATAGAGTGTGGTCATGTGGCTACAGTTCTCTGCATTGAGGACAATATCTTTAAAAGGAACGACGCTGTCCCTGTCTAAATAAAAATATGCTGACCGCTTGCATGTTCTGAGATTTAGCGGTGAACAGGACTCATCCTGCAACTTGCAGTCGTTTCGAAATGGGAAAGGGTTAAGTATACACACAGCCTTGATATTTGGTCATTTTTTAGATGCTTGGTGAATCCTAACTGTTATTAGTCGTGTAGTGCACACACTGCATGGACAAGAGTCGCACCAAATGTAATGTTTTCAGCCCAAATAGAGTGCACATCAGTCAAGTTGAACATAGCATAGTGGTTCAAAGAAAGCAGAGGTGAATCCCGCAGAATATTTGATTCCACTTTAATATGTGCATTCCCAACCAATAACACGATCAATGAAGAGTTGGCTCCCTGATACAGAAACACGGTGTGACATTCATCCCTTTCAGCAGACCTGAACTAGTGGTGGGAATTTAACATTTCGACGATGGTAGGCTGCCTCTTACACCATTGGAACCTCATTTGCCAGTAAAAAATATGATAATTGGTTTTTTACTCTTCTATCTGGCAACAAAACTGACACCTTTTTTTTACAAGGAGTCATGTTTGCATAGACCACAATACCTGCAGCCATAATGCAAACAAAAAACATAACTCTGATAATATATGCACTGTCCTTGAAGTTGATTGGTCCACACCCGAGACAGCTTTCCTTAGAGCCTAGTCTCACATGGGTTGGACCAGATGATGACAAACGGTCCACCTTTCAAGGACAGTGCATACATTATCAGAGCTATGCTTTTTGTTTGCATTATGGTTGCAGGTATTGTGGTCTATGCAAACATGACTCCTTGTAAAAAAGGTGTCAGTTTTGTTGCCAGATAGAAGGGTAAAAAAACAATTATCAGGCTGCCTCTTCTTAGAGCAACCACTTCTGAATCCCAGCAAAGTGCTTCTCATTTGATCAATGGAAAAAATGTAACTCATGCGTGCTCTTTAACTCAGAACCTGTGACTGCAAGTTGAGCATCGTTCCCACATTATTTGTCTGACTCAAATAATGGTAACTACAAATGAAATATCCAAGCAGTGGCATGGCCTAATAACCCAACTGTTGGGTAATGTTAAGGTATTAACTTAATTTAAACTTTTGGGTTTTAATCCCTTTATAATTTGTTGAGGATTACATCTCAAAACATTTGTCTGGAAGACAACACGTACGAAATGTGTTCCACAAGATAACAAAAAAGTTTCCTCCTGCCACAATAGCAAGATTGATGCTGCATTTCAATTTACAGGGCAGCTAAACGAGAGCATGGGCACGAACAATAATAGACAATTATAAAGGTTTCAAGAATGATACTAAATATAGGAACGCTTGCTTTTCATATCCATGGTGTTGATTGCTTGTTATTTTCAAGCCTGGGCCTTGGGCATTTTTACATATATATAAATAAAATATTTCTACCGAAGAAAGGAAATGTCAAAACACGTTCCAATTAGTAACGTAATGGAAACGTTATATGTAGAATCTCAATCACAAATGTTGCTTGAACATCTTCTACTTGAGCACTTGTGGAATTACTATCTAAATTAAGCTCTCCATCATGAAGTGATAAGCTTCACAATTAATACATAACATCTCCTGCTCCATGCAAACTGGGGTGGCATGCGCTTGCAGTGGAATCGGGGGCCTGCGCTCGGGGTGTGGGGCGAGCCCCGCATCGCCAAATGTCCCTCTGGTCTCTCACTCAAGTTCACTCCCCTTCGCAGTCTGATCACTGTTATGGTGCCCCCCCCCCACTACACGACAGCTCTGCTGATACCCCACCCTTCCCCCCACTATCCGAGAGGAGCTGCTGCGCTGGCCTAGTTAAGATGTGATAAGAGGCACGAGTCGCAGCATGGGCCTTGTTGGAGGTGGTGGATTGTGGACGTCGGAAAAAACTGTCAGCCTACTCCACCCAACATGGCGCCGTGGTGGAGAGATGTTAACGACCTCGTCTGGTATGGACGAGGTGGTAGGCTCGATCCCGTATATTTAGAGTTTGCATGTTCTCCCAGTGGTTGCTTGGGTTTTTCTCCGGGTCCTCAGGGTTTTCCATCCACATTTAGAAGCATGCGTTTAAAGTATTTGGCTGCTACACATTTCCACATGACACTACATTGAGCTGTCATTTGTGGCCAGGTCACTTCTGAAAAAGAGATATATAGTTCAGTGGGCCTTACCTGGTAAAATAAAAATAGGTAAATAGGTTATAAGTACAATCCCTCATCCTCCCGTCTAATAACATTCTCTCCTTGCTCACATCGAATCTTCAGTCTGGATATAATTCAAAAGTAGTTTAGTTGACTGATGAGGCTATGCTCAGTTAATTGCTCCAGTCACTTTCTTGCCATTGTTCATTCTCGTCTCACCCTTATATTGCAACTGCCAAAGTTGTAATTCTGGAGTTCATGCAATGAGTGCAGTCCTCCCTGTCTGCTTTGCATTTTTGGCTGCATGATCTGTGTTCAATAAATTGTATTAAAACACCCATTTTAATAAAACGAATTATTTGGTGACGCCGTATTGGCAGTGGTGCACAAGCTAGATTTAACAAAAATAATAACTCAACACACTCACAAACAGCACTGCCTCAAGATAAATGAGGTGTTGTTGAGCAGTGTGTGGATTTTTCTAATTTTAATAAAATGTATCTCCATACCCAAACACAATGGGGCAGCGCTTATCTGAATTGCTGGCCTCAAGCGAGTGAAGGAAATTCCACATTTCCATGGCAGGGTACAGACGCCCCATTAGGGTGGCCACTTGTGACGTCACTCAAAGTGATTTTCACCTCTTTGAACCTAACGGGATAGTGAGATAAATCGATATCCAACATGGTTTTGAGCTCATCTTCTTGGTTCTTTCGGTAAAGTCACATAGAAGGGAAATAATAAAATAATAAAAAATTTACATAATAAAATACAATTCTCACGACGTTTCGGCCACAACACAAGCAGCCGTCCTCAGGTGAAGAACAGGGCTGTCGGAAAGACAGCGTCCGAACACATTACTCGAAAGACAACGTCCGGACGCTGTCTTTCCGACAGCCCTGTTCTTCACCTGAGGATGGCTGCTTGCGTTGTGGCCGAAACGTCGTGAGAATTGTATTTTATTATGTAAATGTTTTATTATTTAATTATTTCCCTTCTACGTGACTTTACCAAAAGAACCAAGAAGATGAATCCCTGCAGTCACGAAAGCTTTAAATAGAAATGGTTTTGAGCTTCTAACCTTTTGATTGTGAGCCAGGTGTTCTGTCACATTACCATCCAGCAGATTGGACAAGGCAGTTTCGTTGTCTGTGATGTGTAGTGATGATAATTCACTGCACATGTGTTGATGCCCCTTTAGTTACTGTCAGGACCCTTTTGTTGCAAGGGCTATGACTGACATGTGAATCACTAAATATTTTGCCACAATATAATCGAATCCTATGTGAAAATTAAGGCAAAGACTCATCCGTTCACGAGATTCAAGTGGACATGTGATGCAGAGTTCAAATGGGCAATGATTGATTTAGAACAAAAGGGAGAGAAAAGCAATTTTTGTACGGTTGTGAAAAGTAGGGATTTGAGATAGCTTTAGCTTGATAATTATATAATCATCTTCTTGGTTCTTTCGGTAAAGTCACGTAGAAGGGAAGTAATAAAATAATAAAAATAAATACTTCCCTTCTACGTGACTTTACCGAAAGAACCAAGAAGATGAATCCCTGCAGTCACGAAAGCTTTAAATCGAAATTATATAATCATCATTTCACACTCATAATGCTACAAGTTGAAGTCCCTGTCAGAGGTTTGTTCAGGCGTAGCAGTCTATTCTGCACAAATTCACGTGTATGCATGTTGCTTCCATCATGCAAAACGATTACGAAAAGTTGGTGCTGACTTTAAAACAGGTTTGTGTTGCTAAAACGATGCAGGAAGCATCAGATTGGATGCAAGCACACACGTGAATAAAAATATAAAGAAGATGTGAATGAGGATTACGATGACGACAATTGTGTTCATGATGATGATGACGACAGTGATAAGGATGATGACAATTATGTTCATGGTGATAGTGATGATGATGAATATGTTGATTATGGTGTGAATGATGATAACGATGATAACAAATATGATTTCTCTGTTACCACTTTTGCTGCTACTGATGCTAACGAAGATGCAGATTATTATCCATGTCACGATGCTCTATTCGCTCATAGTATATATAAATGAGGGCCAGTGAGTAGGGTTATTGCAAACAGTTGAGAGGAGGGAGGTTTTTTTTCTGAATGTGTATGAAAGATAAGGGAGCCAAGCAAACAGGATAATATAATACAATAACATTGACAAGCAAATATGGGACAGAATAAGTCAATCACCGGAAAGGGATAGGACATCTTAAGTGTGCACAACCAAAGAGAGAGATCCAGAGAGATCCAGGGGACAACAGAGGAGTTACCTACTATCAAGTGGAAGTTGACTGAAAGTATCAATAGACGTGCCAATAGAAGTGTCAATAAAAGCCAATGGAAGTCGTTGTTCCTGGAAGAGGGCAGAGTGAGACCTCCCGAGCAATTAACCTTCCTGCCAGCAGTGACTGGCAGGGATTAAAGGTGTAAATGATTGCCTGTCGAAGCGTACATGAGATGACATTACTATTGTTGGAGAAAGCACCTTGTTGGTGAGATGCTTACTTACCAATAATTGTTTAGATTTTAAGTCTAAATCCCAACCGGCATAATGAATACATTTCCATAATGAGGGGAGTAAAGAGAGATGACATAAAATGGGTAGGTACTGCTCAATCGATAAACGATGTTAAACACCGTGAGTGTGACCTCTTCGTCGGTCCAGGTATTGTATTGTCTAGCTGAACCCTGTCTCATGCCCATACATAAGATCATGCATACAGATGTAAAACACATTACTCGTTGCTTTGTGATTAATAAAAAAAATAGCAATTCGAGTGTGCAATACAACAATACCTAAGATTGCATCTACTAATGCCACAGCATGTGCCAGGATAACTATATCCCTAACAGGCCATTGGTTCACATTTAACCTCATCAACAAATGTTGTGGTCACTGCTTTCCCATCTGCGTCATCGCATTGCTGTGACATCAATGCAATTTTGGTAACGTTTCTGTGCAGCTTATCCGGCAAACACACACTTAATCTGAATTTCATCCCATAACAGACTCTATATCCGCTTACAACCCTTCTTCTTAGTGTGGTGACAGACAATTATTTAGGGCAGCCAGCAATTGTGAACAAATGCATGCAGTCTCAGATGACATTCTTCGTGTTTTTTTCTTAACTGCTGTAAATGCCCAATGGGAACGAAAGACAAACAAAACAGCTGCCTGTTTGCATCCCGATAATTTCTTGAAAGGGTAGCCAAAGGATTGTCCATGCCTCTCGTTTGTGAGTTCAATGGCGCTAATAATGCCTTGCCTCCGCAACTGATACAGTGTACAAAGCCTTAGATAGAGTGCTCCCTGAGCAGGTCCACTTTGTTTATTCCATGATCTTATCCATACACAAAGCATCCTAGCGGAGGCTCACGTCTTGAAGAGTGACACAGTTTCTTTCTTTTTTTGGGCCAACGTCGGACACAGTGGCAATGCAACAACATCACCGCTTTATGAGATGCTCATGCCACAGTAGCCAGCACTTACCTATCCCAATATTTGGCCACGTAATTGTTTTTGTTAGATGCAATGTTATTGTTACATCAC
Organism: Lampetra planeri; assembly: GCF_965212315.1. NCBI lineage: Eukaryota > Metazoa > Chordata > Hyperoartia > Petromyzontiformes > Petromyzontidae > Lampetra > Lampetra planeri. The sequence goes on from NC_136120.1 coordinate 6,490,276, forward strand.
GCTTCACGTTTGAATAAGAACTCGATGTGGATTATCACTTGACAAGAATACGATATCATGGCGTGAACAAGCATAATCTATTAATGTATACATAATGTCATACTTTAGAAAAGTTAACTTCTCGTTACATTCAGATATGACTCATTCTCGAAAAGCCAGTGAGTAAAAATACGTCTGGAGATGTGCGTTATAGCTGACAACACTTTTGCAACTGCGAACTTCATGCAATGTATTGTAATGGAAAGTTGTTGAAAAAAGGAACATGAAAAGAATACTCAAAAGAAAAAATATAAAAAAAACATGTATATTTGAACGAAGTACAGCCTAATAGCAATGTGAGCTTGTGAAGAAATGTCATCCTATTAGTCAATTAAAGCATTTATGATCATTGTCCCGTACCCCCCAACCGAGCCGAGATCCCTGCCTCGTGATGGTTTGCCTTTCTGAGGACGGACACTCGGCTGCAATGGGTAGGAAAGGGCAAATGTTGGCAACTGGAGATAGAAGGGCAAGGAAAGTGCAACAAAATGTGCTGAGGCAGTGTGGAAATGAATTGCCCATATTTGCTACGTTTGGGCTCAGTTTTTGGCTCAGGTTGAGCTCAATCTGGGCATCAGCATCACAGTGGGATCCTTTTGAAACATATTGTGGAAATGTGGGATAAGTCTTGGTTAAACTAGCCCTTTATCACAGCGCTGCATGCAATTAGGCGCAACACACACATCCAAACACCATTTTAATCCCTCCAGTTCGCACAGCCCCATCAAGTCGAACTCCCCCACTCCCATTCGCATTTCATATGAGATGTGCCTTTTTTGAATGTTACAATGGAAATATTACTAATCTTCCTACCATTTTCAATTAAAATTTGCCGTTTAAAGGCGGGACTTTTTATTAATCTAATTTAAGCAGCTCTCACGGAGGAATGAAATTCACGATCCTTAACAATTTGACATGTTCTTTTGTTTTTGCGTAGTGGTTGTAACATTGCATTCATGTTGAAATTGGTGTTCCCTTATCTATTGTCATGTGCTCATTAGGCATGCAGGAGTCAGCAGTTGTTGGGAATGTGCTTTATAAGACGCTCGGAAGCATTCTTCCACCTCCAAGGTTAGTACATATATCGGTGCTAGTAAAGTATTCCTCCGTTAAAATCGTACAAGAGAAATCAATGTGTGTGTACGGAGTTATGGTGTGGTTGAGGGGACGGAAATGCAGCGGTTAGCATGCTGCACTACCAACCAGTGACCCGAGTTCATTCCCGCTCACGGCCAACACCATTGACAATTTATTTCTGAACCAGTCCTGGGCCTCCCCTACATTGGCTCAGCCTCATATGAGTACCTGGTATGATGTGCAAACATCTCCACGAAGGAGGCAAAGGCGGTCGGATATGGTTCTGGCAACCCACCCCTTCATATACTGTTCTGGCCTTTATAGGTGCCCGGTAACAGCACTTTCCCAGATAGTCAGTTGAGGCTATAATGAGGATCTGTATCCTTTTGTGTAGTCAAGCACTTTGCTCTAAAGTTTAAACCCTGAAACCTGGTTTGGATTTTTAGGCCACAGAAAACATGAGTGGCGAATAGTACTCAAACCTTTCCTTTGTTTTCAATTGGTTAAGTCGACTTTACACGACCACTCAAAATTATTATTCGCGTAATTGCGGAAAATATAAAGAACATATATACTCGTGGAACAAGAGTGGCCGGGTATGGTGTTGGTCACACATCTCCTTGTGTGTCATGCTGTCCTTAATAGGTGCTCACTAACAACAATTGACTCTACACCCTATTGGGCTAAACAGGATATATGTCATTTGTATGTGTAGTTGCATGTGCGTGTGTTTCCGTGTGTACACATAATTACAACCAACATTTAATTAAACAACCGAAAGTAGCATGATGTTTTAATTGTTCATTGGGTATTCGAACACGGAACATTATACTGTGCAATCCCCCCCCCCCCACTGTGTTTACAATAATTCCTATGCGATACGCGTTGCCATGGCATTACGGTGGTTATTGTACTTGCCACTGAGCCACTTTGCAATGGCTCAATCGTTTGATTCCTACTGCTGATTGCCTGTGCTATGCGGAATTGCCAGAGCATCCGATGACTGTGCAGGGGATATTGAGATCACAGGCCAGAACAGACAATCATGTACATTTGGTATGATCCAAATAAGAAACTCTAAATTAACTAAAAACGAAAGCTGTATCAACATTTGTAACATTTGTATGTTCACTACTAATCTTCTATGATTGTAAATCTAAGTATTGAGAAATGATTATTAAAAAATTAAATATTGCGATGTGTATACATAGTAATTTAGACGATATTACAATGTGGCATATACAGTGTTAAGTGAACATGTATATACAGCATGCGGGGTAGTTGGAGCGATAGCGTGTGGGTGGCGCGGATGTGCAGCGGTTCAGGCTCTGCGCTACAAATCCAGCGACCCGAGTTCGAGTCCCTCTCACGGCCAAACTAGTGAGGACTATCTGAACCAGTTCTAGGCCTCCCCTAGGTCGACTCAGCCTCAAATTAATACCTGGTGCAATATGTAAAGATCACTACTCGGGAGACGAAGGCGACCAGGTGTGGTGCTAGCCACCCCACTCCCTTCGTATGCAATGTCGGCATTCATAGGTGCTCACTATAACAGCACTTGCCCCAACAGTCTGGTAAAGGCTATATCGGGGATCTTTGTCTTATACAGCACACGATATGCATGTGTATAATATGTACTTTAACTTTAAATAGCATATAGATTCATTAAATTCGAAAACTATGTGTCCCTGCTTCAAAGTCAATGTAGTTCTGTGAACCAGTCTCACCATAGGACAACCACTATTATATGTGCATGATTTGGTAGGTATTTTATCCAAGTAATAATGATGATGGACCGAATCATCCCGTGACAAACATTTTAATTAATGTAATATAAATCACTTTTAGTTTTTATTCACATGGAATTTTTTCCACTTGACATTCAAAAACATATTTTCAACATGACAAATGTATAGCTGTTTATGTTTTGAAGAAAAAATACCATACAAATCACAGGTTTATCAAATGCCCGCGTCTGACAAGCTGCCGCTTCACTATCCCTCCACAGGAATGCGAGTGCTATAAACTCACGGGTAATTTCCGTTACCGTGAGCCCGACAATGAAAACCATTACCCCTCCAATTGAAATTGTGTTCTCACATCTACTGAACGTAAGTACAAAATATCAACAACAACAAATCTGGAAAATGCACGTGCATATGCATGCATTGGCTCTTGCAAGAGCCATCATATTTCAAGTTTGAGATCGTAAGGCATGTGCTGCAATATACATATGCTTGTTTGGATCTGTCTTATTTTTCACAAATCGGAAATGTGTTTATAACACATTCATTTGAGCTTAGATGAACATTTAAGGAAGTGAGAGCATCTCCTACGCAAGTCAGTGCCGGTGTGTGCACCTCATCATGTGACCTATTGTCAGTTGTCAAAATTCCACTCATTCATATACAGTGACAACCACCTCATGCATTGCCTGGTAATCATCATCATCATGAACAGCCATTGCCTTGAAAGAGATTTCAAAACTGTGTACGTGTCCAGCCCTTTTTCAACCAACTGCTGGATGAGGGCCTCCCTCCACTGCGCAGCCCATTGGGTGTTATTTAACCATACTTCACCATGATGGTCAGTGGACGTTTTGGCGAAGGCGGTGAGCATAGACATGAAAGCAGGGGATCGCTCGGACCTTCCTAGAGGCCTGGGGCAGAATGCTAAATGGGGGCTCACATATTCAATAGCAACAATAAAAACAGGCCCGGTGTAGGTTTCTGCTTTTTGTAAGTCCTGGACACACTGCCTCTTTTGCCCCCCCACCACACCTCAACCCTAGATGACCCTGTATGCAAGCATACAAGTGCAGTACAACAACGAATGTTGGTACACTTCCCACCACATAGCCCCACAGCCAGATGACAACACTTGTGTGCCTGATGGGCATCCATACATGCACTTTACAATCTCAAACGTGCGTATCTTTGGAGATCAGACAAACATTGGGCACATTCCGGGTGATTTCTTCATAAGCTTCAAGACTATCATCCGTAAATTCAACGTTATTTCAGTTTATAGTAAGTGCCAGCTCATACACACAGATTAAAATACTCAAATAGGATTACCCTTACACAAGCAGGGACTTAGTAAAACAAGTCTCATAGACTTAATTTAGTAGAGTTTTTAAGTCGACGGATTTCTACTTATTTACTTACACATCTCAATGAAAACTCTGTCCCTAGAATAGCAGCGACAATGTTTTTCCTCTCCCAAAAAAACTATCTGAAATTCCTATGGTATGACGAGGCAGTCTCATCAGCAAAAAAACTTAACACATTTGTCACAAAAACTGCCTTATAAATTTTTCATATAACAGGTGACATTTTTGAACAATTCTTCATCGCACATAAATAGAGAGCCCAAAGACACAGAGTTAATACGGGTTTGAGACTGCACATTATACTATGGGACATGACGATAATTTATACATATATAAACTCCTACTGGCAATGGGCAGAGCGAGTATACATGAGATCAGCTAACAGTATGAAAAAATAAGAATCGTTTTTACCCTTTCTGGCAATAAAACTAGGCCCTAAAGAAGGCTGTCTCTGGTAATCAGTTTCAAAGGTAAAAATATAGTCTCAGAGTAGGTTTGTTTGCATGTTGACCACAAGTACGTGTGGTTAATGCAGAATTGATTACTTGAAAAAGGTTTATATTTAGTGTTTGAACACCTGAACACATGTTTTAATGCCAGAAAGGGTCAAACCTATTCTTATTTTTTCATACCTTGATACTGGCAAAAAGGTCCCAGTTAACAGTGTTGGTGCAGCTCATTTGAACATCTGCCTTTGGAGGTTTAACACAAGGGTACATTGCACAACTGATTGTGAGTCTTGGGAAATTGTTGGTCCTATGCGTTTTTTTTTCATAATTTAGTACAAAAAGTAGAATTGTATCCTTTGTCAAAAGATTTGTTAGCAGTCATCTAATTTTCTGTACATTTCAAATACCATAGCAGGAGAAGTCTATGCACATCATGAACAAAGAATAGAAACATTCAGATGCAGATATAACAACACGAAAATGTGTCCTCACAAACAGCAAGAAGGCACAGCTCCCATCATGCCTTGCAGTCACGTCATGGGATTACCTTAGTGCATGTACAATGCTCTCAGCATTGTCCAGCCTTTTCTGTTGTGATGTTATCATCATTACGGAGAGTGTTAGATTTTAAATATTCATACATGGATTCCATTTTCTGGCCTCAAATACATGTTGTTTTTAATAGTAAAATCCTAAACTTGAATATATGAGCACAAAGTATATATGTTTAGGCTCTGCACATAAGCTATGTATTATAATTATTATCTTGACTTTCTGTAGTATTATATCAGTGTTTTAATATATATGATGAGCACAACCAGAGCAATAATCACGTAACATTATGCATGTGTGAGTTATCTCGTGGTTTGTGCCATTTCATGCAGATATAACAAAGCCAAATTCTCTATATATCGCCTTTCCCCTTCTGCTAGCAATCACTGTCTGCCATCTGTTTTAATAATAATGTTGTCCACATAATTGCACACATGACTGGTCATTGTGTATTTAAAAACTAAGATTTATGGCATACCTCTTTAATGCATTTCAATTTGTGATGATTCATGATTCCGGTTTACTCGCAAAACTTAGTTGCGTATAATTGTGTCCCTCAATCATTGTTTTTGTTCAGCAACCTCATTGTTCATCTCTTCTCTATGCTCATTTTTTAATGGGACTTTGAATCCTTATCAGGCTCTTACATTGTTTGAATAAACACGTCATTGTAATGAAAATATGACTTACATTTTATTTTAAATCACGACACATTGGCTACATGCTCAAACAACCCCAAAAACACCGTGAGCTAACGTTAGACATTCCACGCGACTATGGCAGAATACATTTTGTCCAGAGGATGCTAAGGCTACCCTTATTAAAATATTGCTCTGAGACACGAAGGGATATTGCTGCGGTTTTGTATGTAAATAACTTGACTGACACCCGGGCACATTCTGTATTGTTCACAGGTGACGTCCAATTCGTTTTGCGTAATTTGGAACAGTACAAAAAAGTAAGTGCGAACGCGAGCACCTGCAAACAACCCATGATTTTGAATGATTTACACCACGGTACCGAGTGACCAATTTGGGAAGTTGCACCACTTACACGTGTAATTCGGAGCTTTCCAGAGTGTAGCCGTCAAGGGGATAAAAACCTGTTTATTTTAAGATTGTTGTGCTTTATTTCTGGAAAAAAGATATTTAAGTAATTACGGATATGCATTTTGAGACGATATGATCTTTAAATGAGGCAATTAAGTCACTTTTGGACTTCATCGGCCAGCACTTGTGGTAGACCCATAGATCAAACTGTCATCCTTGGCTTTAAAATGAAGGCAAGCGAATCAGCACCAGCATATCCTGGACAGCCAATTACTTTTAATGCATTTCATATAAGCTTTGAAAGTAAAACTAATCACGTCTGCTTACTGCGAAATCAAAATAAGGATATAATTAGGAAAACTAAAACAGTCTTTATCACAACAATCATTGGCACATTTGAATGACGCTTTTAAACATTTTACTTTTGAATTATAGAATCATATATGTATGCATGCATAAGAGAATGAAAAGGTTACCCCTATAACATCAACAGATTGTTGGGACAAGTGTGGTTAGCGAGCACCTATGAAGGCCGGCACAGTACACGAGGGGGAGTGTGGGTATCACCACGCCTGGCCACTTTTTCTCCCTAGTGGCGATGTTTACACACCACACCAGGTACTCATTTGATGATGAATCAACCTAGGAGAAGACCAGGACTGGTTCGGATAATTGTCACTGGTGTAATGCAGTGCATACATGCAAAAAGACAATAAAAAAATATCCCCCGTGTTGCTTAAACAGAAGATTGGGCAAGTGCTGTTCGCGAGCACCTATGAAGGCCAGCATGGCACACGAGGGAGCGGGTGGCCAGCATCGTGCCCGGCCGCCTTTGTCTCCCTAGGGGCGATGTTTATATATCGCACCAGGTGGTCATTAAAAGTTTAATATACCTTTTGAGACCAATTTTAACTGCAAAAACGACTTGCCACTGAATACAACTCACGTCACTACGAATTACACTGCAGTGCACTAACCACTGTACCATATAGTCACACGTGTCCATACCGACGGCTTCACTTAACTGACATGGGTTTTGTTGGAACACCATTAAATAGACAAATGGATCCGGCATGGATGTAAAGATGAGCATTGTTGTGAAGTCCAGTCTTGTTCACTCTGCTAATTATTTGTAAAAGTCAATGGTTATATTAAGTGGAGGACATTTAATATAATCATGGACTTTTACAAATAATCAGTCAAAATCCTGGTCATCGTTTATCCAGGGTCAATGAAATTATTACCACTTTGTGGGAAGTCAGCAGTGGTCATCCTATGGACACTACTGACCCAGTCATGAGAAAGTGGAAACTAAACCACCAGCTAAGAGCCACCAATATAGATGAGCACTGCCTCATTGCTCATTTGGGTGAAGTATCAGTTTCACTTTAGGCTATATATATTTGTGCAATGCATTGCATATGCTGTGGGAAACAGAACTCAAGCTATATAATTTCAAATCCAAGTCAATAAATAAAATAATAATGACGATAACCAAAAAACTACAAATTAGAGCAGCATTGACAAGCACGGCCAATACAGATGCGTTTTTCTGTCAGTAGCAAATGCTAATGTGCTGTGTTTGTAAAATGTGTAAATCTCCCTAAAGGGAGTGCGATCGGTCAATACCCTGTCGGCAGATTAACGCGATGAACCGGCTGCAGGGGAAGCCTTTGCGTCAAAACAAAGTGACATACTGTAGGGCACGGCCCTCGTGAATGTCTACCCAGGGGCAGGGTTAAAGGTGGTCAATATGCGGCTGCGATCGTGGTACAGATGTGGTGGGTGGTAAAACAACAACAAAAAGCCGCCCGAATCAGAACCGTCCTCCCTCGCGCAATGGTTAAAACTCGCATATCATCCCAGCGAATGCACTCAGGATGCTGTCACATGGCTCTGTGGATACGTGGGCTGACGTCCACTCGCATCACATCGACATACATGTGTAGTTATTTAATTAACAATGCCCCCTCGTGTGTCTGCTGCTCTAACTGCGCGAAAGGCACGCGTATAAAAAGAAAACTAGGGCACGGAAATGGCTTTCCATCCCTGCTCGCAAAAGCCATCGATGGCAGTGACGGCTTTACGGCGCATGCCGAATAATGCCCTCTGCAAAGGAATTAGTATGCATGTTGAGCATTTCGCGATTGAATCGTGCGTGCCGTTCTCAACGTCGGCGGCCAGATCAGGAATCGACTATCGGGGCAAGTCAAACCGCGTTAGGAAGGTGTGGTATCAAGAAGCTGGTCCCCAGAGAGCCACAGTTATCACTGCTGCCATGCTTCATTAAGCACAGTTCTGCGCCGTAGCTCTTATTCTAACAGCGTGCTGCCAAGCTGTGTAGGTCAATGCCTTGAAGAAAACATTTTAAATCTTGTGTAAAATGGGGAATGTGCGACGGGCACATTGTAAATGTTGTTACTCGTCAAGATGCTTATATTAATTATCTTTAGTGTAGTAAAAAAAACATGTATGTTAATATGACTCGGTGATAATTATTTTATTTTGTTTATATTTGCATACATTTGTGCACACAATCATACTCGATCAAGCACATTCGGCCACGATGACTTGTGTGTTAGAGCAGCGAATATGTGCTGTTCAGGTCAAATACCCAACAGTACACATCGGTATAGCCACGGGCAATGTGACAGCATTTGCAGGATGATGTTTAGATGAGTATAGAATGTTCTGTCTAGCGTTTTATAGGTCGCATCTCCTAGGAATATCCATGTATGCTAATGCATCGAGCCTCCATAGATGGATGAATACTCGATACAAACAAAGAAAACATAATTTACAAAAAAAAATAATTCATTAAAACAAATAGATAATAATAAATTGTCAATATTTGCAGCCAATTTTTTTTATCTGGTTTGTTGTTTTTTCCCCCCCATTACATCTAGTCATCTGTTTGTATTCGACGAGCTGAATTATTGAAAAAGAAAATGTCCTTGGAACATTTCGTGAAAAGTGTGCATGCATCTGCAACCACACGCAATGATGCATTTCTATCATTGCATTATTTTGCAAGCGTGCATAGATATACAAACAACAACAAAAGACAAAGTCTCTCCAGTTAGCCCAAAATACTGAAGTGGCAAGCATTCTTAGGGAGTGCTTATTACGGGTGACACAACACACAACAAAGTGATGTAGCCATCTGTGTTTCCCCAGTGCTGATGTGTACACACCAAATACTATTTAGGGCTGAGTTGACCTTGGAGAAGTCAAGGACAGATTTAGAAACGACTTTCCACTGATATTGTACATTGCCAGGAATTAAACCCGGGTGGCTGGGATCGATGTGCAGTGCGCGAACCAATACACAACTGCTTCCATCTGCACACATACCTACACATCCGCGCCACTTGCATATGGATGAATCCCAAGTACATATGATATATCTCATTTTCTATACACACTACAACATGAAATACATATACACGGATTATTATTTGGTTATTTCGGTTAAGTCACGTCTAAAAATAAGATAATAAATTAAAATTTAATTTATTATTTTATTTTTAGACGTGATAATAATTCCTGCAGTCACGAAAGCTCCAAATTAAGATATACACGGATACTGTACAACTCGATATTAAAATTGGAGAAAAAATTGACACGTCGCTACTGCCCCTGCCGAGTAATAAATCTACGTTGTACGTTCACATCCGGGCTGTCTGTGCGCCCACATCCCACCATCCCCACTCACCTAACTCACCCCAATGCCCCCCATCTCTCCAACAACCGCCAACCCTCTCCTGCTTTAAACTTCCATTCACCTTCCACCACACACCAACCCACTCCACATCTCACATCTCATCTGCCCCCTCCTGCCACCCCATCCCATCCCATCTTCTCCCTCCCATCTTTCTCACCCCATCGTGACTGGACCCCCCTCCTCCCACCCACCCTCCGACTCTCCATCCCCCTCCTGGTCCCACCGCGTCACCCCCACCACCACCACCACTTTCCTCCCACCGCCTCCCGTTCTATGCGGGGCGGCAGCGGCGAGGGGAGCTGGAGCGAGAGGGGCTGCCGAGCCGCGATCAGCGACGCAGCTCACACGCGCTGCCTGTGCGAACGCGCCTCCGCTTTCGCCATTTTAGCGCCGCTCTCCGACGAGCAGGTACGTGCCGCGCGCCTCCTCGTCGATGCGCATCCGCGCACCCTGTCGCTACCCACAACACCACCGCCAGCTCTCAGCACTTCCTCGCTCGTATTCCATGTGCGCCTTCCCCCCCCCCCGTGCCGTTCTTCACCGAGCGCGCTCTTCTTCGTCCACTTCCAGCTGAGCGCATTTAAAAAAAGAAGCCGAAATGCCCCGCGCTTGTCAAACCGTGGGTGGGCTCTGCTTGCAGGACGGACGCGACAGTTAATGAGTTTGTTTATTCGCGTATGTTATTTTCAGCTGTTGTTGTTGTTGCTGGTTTTTGCACAATGCAGTGTACGTAACTATACATGCATGACAAATGAATGTGCATATGTGTATCAGTGTTGTGTTTGCTTTATATTATAATTGGTAGTGTTTGAATGGTTCTTTGAGTATATATCGTGCGTTAAGACGCTGGTTTAATTTTCTCGCACTCATGGAATTCATGTATTCACGCGCACATGATATAAATGTATCTGCGTCCATGTGAATGCAAACATGATCAATCTGTACATGTCAGCCGAATGTGTGCCTGGTCACGGTGAATGATGGAAACCGACACAACCATCACAAGATACAACTGCGATTATTAGTGCTATTAAAAAAAACACACATGCAACGGGATTGATTGACGGTGTTGGCCGTGCAGCTGCACTGACCACATCTGCGACGAAGCGTATCGCTGCTGTGGAAAAATCTCGTGCCGGCCACTCTCGCGCGGAGCGAGTGACATCGGCTGGCTTGCTCGCAGTTGTATTTTGATTTGCGAACGGCACAATTCATCACGATTTGTTTTACTTTTACTCGCATCCCCGCTTTGATTTGAAGCATAGCTTGCAAAGGCTTCGGCCGTGGCCTTAATTACCCCCGGTGACAACATGTGCATCGGTTTAATAAAACAAAGGCTGCCCGATGCCGTTGGTTGTGGCACAGATTGGGATGCGAGCCGCGCGGCTAATTATTTTGACGGAAGCGACCGTGCAGCCTCTATTGTCATGCGCGATTATTGACACTCGAAAAGGGAAATTTAATCCCCCCCCCTTTTTCGCTCTCTCATTTATAATTCCTGCGCCCATCCTCCTCTCGCCAGGACAATGCAATACATACTGACACGGTTTCAAGTGAGCTCCGTGTAAATCAGATGTGGAATTGTGTATGCCACGCAACTCATAGTCTGACTGACAACACGTCCGAAGTTAAATGCATTTAAAGTAATGATTTTCTGACCTGGTTTTTTTTTGAGGGGGGGGTTTGGGTTTACTCAAGCAACACTTGGTTACAAGGAGAGCTGCTTTGAATGTGGCTATGATGCGCATTCTGCTTCAATTATGCGACGTGTTCCCACGTCCTCTGAACCGTGCAAGTGATAGTAGCAACGTGGCTCGTTAATTTCCAATCTGTGCGCCGTTTAATAGGCAGATGCATGGCGTAATTAGACCCCCCAAAAAAAGGAAATGGGGGTGTGGGGCAATGATAAAGAATGCCATATCCTGCACGTGGAAGCAGTTACACTAATTCAAATGGACACATTCATTTGCCCACCCATTTACACCTATAACCTCTGTGTATTGTGGCGTGTGACAATTGCCTATGCGTGATGTGTACATGCGCAGATTTTGTCCGTGTGCTCTCGCACAATCATTTTGCCATCCAATTCTTCGCTTCCAATCCCCCCCCCCCCCCTCGAGAAACTAAATTTTTTTTACTTGGCCTCTTCTGAAATTCTGATTGAATGCCCTTAACCTTTCCCACTGACTTTCATTTGTTTTCTCGATGCTCAGAGAAGAGAACGTCATTTTTTGCGCGACTCTCTTTTCTCCCTAATTAGACACATGACCAAACGTCTGCCTCAAATTGCCATCGCGTATGCAATATGCACTTCCCTGCGCATTTTAATTATCAACGTTGACATTGTTTTAATAAATGCGGTCATCCTTGGGAATTGGAGCACAGGCAGAACCGAATTTGTTTATGGCCAGGAGGGTAATGCATCATCCACTGGAGGCGACACCATTGTCAGCAATAGTGCATGCAGTTGGAGCACACCAACCTGTGATGTCCGCATGTAGACATTTGAATGGCAAGAGGAATGATTTCTTAGTGGCGATAGTGTTTCTTGTTCACCCACACACATTTAGCATACCCAGCTGATAAGCAGGGGTAGGACAATGTATCAATCAATTATATTGATTCAAATGCTCCCAATATATGCGTGGAATTGTGTGTATAAGAATAGTTTTATTTATATATCATGCAGCCACTAGAGGCCCTAACATTCATCAAATCGTAATAAAGAAGAATCGATTCTTGAATCAAATGACAACTTTGAAAGCTGGAAGTTAATCAAATTGGTTATCGAATTGGGGTGAGTCATTCTAAGCGCTACTGATAACCTAACCATTGTGTAATAGACAGGGTTTGTACACGTTTCAATATTTAGCTTCGAGTGGAATTATATCCAGACCCAAATAGGAGGGGCTCATCTCCATTGGTGGACTTGAGCGTGTGGTGTGAAAAAAAACTCCACATTCCTATGGCATGAGATAATGTCCACATAAAATTTGACACAACACATCTACGCCTCTATATAAGGAACGAGACAGTAAGACTTCTCCACAGATCTGGCTGTCGCCTGATGAAGCTAGTTGTAATTACTGGCGAAACGTCGTACTCCTATGGTAAATGTTGTGGCTTGGCTCTCCGACAAACCGGTGTGCTGTACTAGTGACCAATTGGCACGTTCTGTTTACGTGATAACCCTTACTAGTTGGCTGTGTCGGGTGGTGGCGGGTTTTAACGACACATTTATCTATTTACGCAATCTAACCCAAAAACCTCTATTATGGATAAGATTTGAAGTTCGTTTAACCCAGCCGGTCACAGGAAGAAGGCTCCCCTTGACTCTGTTTCTGTCCAATTTGAAACAAAACTCGGCCATAGCGTTGGCCAAACAAGCAAATGTAGGACTTTTCCGAAAGCTTTCAAACTTCGAAGGAATACATTAAGGACGATTGTCATTCGGGTTTAATTTCCCACTCAATATTATCCAAACAAATCGAGACTGGATTGGAGTAGGTATTTTTGGCATAGGGTACTACCACTACTGTTAGACCAAAAGGTATGCTGATACCTAATTATTCTATATTTGAGTACCCTATTTTATTACATTCCTATGAACAGGTAAAAATCACACAATAATGTAAAGTGGATGAGGTGTGCCAAAGGAATTTCCAGAACAGTATTCTGGACTGTTCGGCTGAAATTAAGCACTGATTATGAGTGTTGAAGTAAATTCCCACTCAGCGGTGGTTTGAGATAGCCATAGCTGGGAAATGACCTTCATGGTGTCTGTAAGCTGACCATATGGCTACGATGTTAACATCAATTACTGATTGAGGCTTTCTAAATTTATATCAGTCAGTGACTCAATGACTCAATTTACACTGTTAACCATGGTATATGGCCATTAAAATAATCTTCTATATGAAAAAAAATCCTATTTAAAGCCAATTTCTTTTTTATATAGATTATGGTGCCAGTCATTAACTTGTTTGTAATGAAATCTTGATGAAGGCAAATAACAGGAATAAATTACGCATGCCCATTGTTTTGTCAGTAATTGATCAAATTCGCTATTTTTGAGGTTGGGTGATGGTCAAGAATAGTGATGGAGTGACAGCCAAGGTACGGGATGCATCCTAGAGGGCCGCCAACCGAGGAGATGGAGTGATTAAATTAGCTTGTGTTTAGGTGCTGGGTGAATTGTCCCATCGCAGATTAATGAGAGATGGCGACAGTTTGCGGAGGTTTTCTTCTCGCAGTGAGTTGATCATGGCTGCTGCTGCTGCTGCTGATAATGATAAATAAATTAAACATGGATTTATTTTGCTATATTACTGCAGCATTAGAATGGTCTTCTCCTTCAGAATGGCATCACAGGATATTTATCATCAGCTTGACAGCAAGGCACCGCGATGTGACTGGGAAGACATTACTGCCGCAGAAATCGAACCGGGGAGGCCTTGCAAACTGACCCAGCAGTGGGTGTACCACGCGACCGGTGATTTAGTTGTCAAATTATAATTCACGAACGTGCAAAAGGTACTCATTGTGTACCGAGTCAGACGCAACATAATACGCACCTGCTTGCAGAGATAACTTGATTAAGTACAGGCAAGGATATGATGTGCTGTTAGTCTAGAGTTATTTTTAGCCAATCATGCCAACCATTTAATATAATCAGACATGGCACGTGTAAATATGTTTTTTTAATTCTCCAGTGATGGTATTTACTGAAAATCACATATAAATGAAAGTCCATTGTGATGCATTGAGACATAGCCCTCCCGTTAATGCACCAATGGAATGTGTGATCGCAGATTTTTCAATGACGTGATCCACATTTAAAGGAATTGGGGTATAAAATGGTTGCACTGAGGAATTTCAAATATGATTTGCAACAGGTGAGTTTAGTTGCCTCAGATTATTCGCACATTGTAATTACCAGCGTAGAATAGCAGGAGGTAATTTCTTGACAAAGTGTTAAAGTGCCAAAGTACCTATTAAAGTGCAGGCCATGAAGTTTCATCAGGAACACCATATGAAGCCACTTGAACCTAAGGCAGCCATTATCACCACTGCATCATTGTGTTTCAGTGTGAATTACCAATGTGAGGATCGCATTTCATTGTTATCTATGTTTAACTGTATCTATTTATCTGTATGTGTGGGGAGCAGTGGCGCAGTGGTTAGTGCACTGCGCTAAGAACCCGGCGACCCGAGTTAGATCACCACTCATGGCCAGTAACAGCGGCATCTATTTGAACTGGTCCTGGGCAGTTTGACATCCATTTGCACTGGGGAGGAAAAAGGCATTCAGACATATACATGTATATATACTATATAAATATGTATTGCTGACCAAACCTGACCTACACATTGTGTGCTTTGTTGGCCCAATAGGTGTTCACGAGTAATGCATTCTCATACAATCTCTGAGGCTGTCATCTCTGCATTAGCGCATTCACTCGTTCCAAAATAATTGGCATAGCAATTGTGCGGTGAATAGTATGCAAAAAAACACATGAGGCATGGCACCCAATGAGATAGGAATTTCCGTTCCGTGGGACAATACACGTTGGCATTGGCAGATGCGGCTTCTATCTCACAGTGTGAATTGTTAAACGATACGTGAGCATTGCGTCCTGCGTGATGCTGTATTTTCAACAACATTCTGCTCAGTACAATGGTGCAACGTTTTTTGAAGGTCGAGCATTGTTGTATCTCTGAGGAAAAAAACTGGGCAAAATAAAAAAATAGCTTTTATTTTCAATAATCAACCGAACTGCACCTCATGAAGTGAAGCGGTGGTCATAGCAGTTGCTATGGACTCATTGTTCGAATCATTACCATGGCTAGCGTATGCATGTGTGTGTATGTTGAACTTCTTTCGCACTGTACGTAGCCATCTGTGCTAATCGGAGGTGCAAGGGAAGGACAACAGACAAAACAGAGTTTTACATTTAGATGGATAGCTGAACCGGTTCTCAGCTCCCCCCTCCCACCCTTTACCATACTGATTATGATCCCCTTATATTTTGTCCGCCATATATTCGTTGCGTGCGGTTGCACTTCATTTTGCGCGCGGTTGCACTTTATTTTGTGAGTCGGTGTTCGTCGCTGAGGTCATGACGACAGGTCTCTCCATTCTTGTTGTTCCATCGTCATATACTGTTTGCATTCTGTTGAAATTTACACATATGCCTACTTTATTGAGGGCAATAATGGCACGTGAAATAAATACTGATTGATTGACCATCAGACACCGACCATGGTGTAGAAGTATGGTCAAACAACAATCCCCATGACACTGCATTGTAATGCCTTCATCCAGCAGTGGATGCACAAGGGGCTGTACATTGTTATTGTCGCTATGGAACTAATTATGTCAGACATACATACATAACAGTGAAGTATGTCTAAGGGACATGGGACTGAATCGATTGCTGTCTCTAACGTGCAGAATGTTGCTTGTACAGGGTGGCCACAAAACAAAGTCCCTTTACATGAAAAAAGATGATGTGCCCGTTCGAAACAGCGTCACGTGCTGCGCTCTATTCTCAGCACGCAGCTGGATTTGTGCCCAAGTTCTCCTTGACAGATTCTCCCAAGTGGATGGCTCCATAACTATAACAGTAGTTCTGCACGTGTTGTTGTTGTTAGGTTATGGGCTTTCGGGTGGCCACATCAGATGAGATCCTCTCCTAATCCACATTCTCCACTGAATTCCTGATTCAAATATTCCAGAATTACGACGGCAGAATACGGCGGTGAGCATGAATATGTCACGCAAAGGGACTTCATGGCCACGCTGTAAAATGTTTACCTTGTCAACATTGGCCGCCTTTGGGTAGTTTGGTTTCCTCCCACAAGCAAAAAAATGCACGAAAAGGAACTGGCCAAATAGCCCCTGCTAGACCTTCCTGCAGAAATTGTCCTGAGACCTATTGCATCTTTCCTTGATAACATTTTTTGTTTCCATTCACATTTCCCACATTGTATTACATTCATGTAAAAAAAATAACTATTGCGCTACGGAAATGTATTGGAAATTATAGATCCTTTTTAAATGGATGCGTGTTTGTTCATTCATATAAAAGTCAATGCGTCTCCCTGTAGTGCACACCTCCATGGGTGGCCCCGAAGCCTTTGGTAGAAGCTCAACATTGATTTAGTGAAAGGCACTCTCTCCACAGAACAATCACTGTTGACTTTCCAAAGAGTGATATTTATTTTATCTACCCCATGTGGATGATGGGCCAAGTCATTTCCCAATCAGAACTCGCAACCTTCTGCTGCAAGGTGCAGCGCTCTAACCGCCCTGTCACCCAGGCAAATTCACCTACATAACACCGGTTTTTATAACCAATGCTGTAGTGTGGGACAGCATTTTATGTTTTACAGAAGCAATCAGAGTCCCAGAGGATGGCCATTTATCTGCCAAGGAAATCTACAAAGTTGAATAATGAACTTTTTGTCTGTAACATTGTTTCAAGTGACATTGGTTGTACTTAGCCTTCAAAACGGAGTGCTTGCCTTTTCAGCACCCTGTCACATTAATCTATTGATGCAATGATAACTTTATTTCATGTTACATGCTATTCTGTGTTTTTTTCCTCTCCATTGGCCAGTGTTCCACTACGATTTGATTTTTGGAAATTGCAAGGCATTCTGTTCTCTGAATAAAACATTTATGGTGTAGTTGATGTGTGGGGATGAGGGGAAGGAATTCCATTACAGACGTTAGTCCATTTTGCCCACAGAAATGCTGCACTGCCTAAAAAGGCCACTACATTTCAGTGCAATGGAAAGTATAACGTGGATGTTTTCTTGTTGCTCAGAAAGTGTCTATGAGTCTGCTAATGGTGTTCAACTCTCCTCTTTGTTCACAACAGAACACGGATCGTCTCGGCATGTCTTCGGTCAGCCTCGCAGTGGGATGCATCATCTCATCCCTGGCCCTTTCCTTCTTAATTGTTGTTTATTTAATATTCTGGAGGTAAACGATATTCAAACATTCGAGTGCATTGCCTTTTAAGGGCTCACGATAAAACACTGGGACGAATAAGCAGGCTTTTATGGATTGGTGTGTTGATCAAAAGTCAGAGTGAATGTTTGCTTAGGCGGGCGTGGTACTCCTCTCCACCGTCGGTTCTGGGCAAGCTGTATGAATTCTACATGCCTATGCTGGGGGACTGGTTTCTCCATATGACGACCATGTAGGCTTCCCACAAAGTCTCATTCATTTTTATTGACTCGAAGTGACTGCAAGTCGGGAGCTCTGGCCGCAGCGCCACCGTTGATGTGCCACATTATTTCACGGGGTGTGCAGATTTCGACAGTGGCAGGAAATAAAATAAAAATCCGTTTCCCTTCAAATGTCACGAGCTTAAATTTTGCTCGAGTGTTAAGAAGCAAAAATAAATAAGTAAATGTCATGACATTTCAGGCGAATGTTGTAAAACGAAGGGCAAAGCCCATATCAAAAGAGTTGGTGACCCATGTCCAAATGACGACTGGATGTTGCGCATTCACAGTGAAGTTCCTGAGTCAGGTGGACATTCCACATTCCAATATCAGGGACCAATCTCTAGACAGAAAAAAAGAACTGGTAACTTCTCACAGAGAGGGTATATGCTGTTGAAGAACATTCATAATTAAGGTTTTTGGGTTAGATCGCGTTATTTATAAATAACGCGATCTAACCCAAAAACCTTAATTATTTATAATTAACGCGACCTAACCCAAAAAACATTATTATGAATAATATTGGTCACGAAAGCCTACATGTTACACTTTTGAAGAACTTGTTAACATCATAGAGTATACAGCACATATACATGAACACACGTGCTCTTCATGCATAAAAAAGAGGCAGTCAAATTGCCTGAAATTATTGTTTTTTTTAAGTACACGGACTCTCAACCATATTGATTTACTTTTGCTGTAACAGCCCTAGGCAGCCATGCACCTATTCCATGATGTGATTAGCACAACAGATGTGACTTCAGAAGAAGCATATCACTGGTTGTATGACTTTTATTAATGTCAAAACCTTTTGATTACGTCTAGTTTAGATTTATACACACTCACACATATGCATGAATGCATACACACATGCGCACACACGTAATCATACTTCGTTTTTTAAAGCACAAATACTCAAGGTAAATTATGCCTTCCAAGATTTTCTCCTGACCCTCACGATATTTGATATGGGCCATTATCAGCGGTTATGTATACAGTAATTTCATTTTGTTCAGGCTGTGGTATTGAGCCTGCCACCCTATATGGGACTTCTACGTGAATGATTACTCCAGAGTCCCATCTGGTTTTACCCTACACGGTTGCAATTTGCAGCCCGAGTGGGCTACAGATGGGCCATGTGGACTCGCGCATTAAAACAAAAACACGGACAATTTTGCCTAAAAATTACACGCCATGCATTCTTGTCCTCAAAATATTGCCTTCGTGTTTTTAATGAACACTGAGCTGTGGTTTAATTTAGAAAAAAACAAGTTGTTTGGGTTCGGTTTGTGAAATATTAAAACGACGCCTGTTTTAATTAAATGTGTACAGATGCTTACCATGTTGTTGTTTTTTGCCAGGGCTATCAAGTCCGATAGATCAGTCATCCTGATCAATTTCTGCTTCTCGATAATTGCTTCCAACATTCTTATTGTTGTGGGGCAAACACAGATGCAAAACAAGGTAAATAACACTAAATCTCTAATTGCATGACAGTATAACTTAATGTGCATAACTCGGATGTATTATTTCAGCATTTAGAAACGCATTTCAATATGCACATTAGCACGAATATATCTGTCAATGTGCGATGAAACCCTCGTGTTTCAAATATCAATTTTAGCTAATGAGCTTTTAGAGGGCACGTGGAGTGCTCCTTGTTTTGGTATTGCGTCAGCTTTCTTGTACACCAGAAAAAAATCTATTGCATTTACGTGCTGTGATTTAAATTGCAGGCGTAGGTGGCTTGGTAATTATATTCTGGTGATCCAGTGATCAATTTCGGCATCTGTTCATCGTCAAGCACCTCTTATTAGGACACTCAATGTGAAATGGTCACATGCAACTGCAAGCATAGACAACGAATTGTTACAGACATCGCCCATGGCACTCACCCACTTGTGTGCCAGCAGCACTTTCTTCTAAGTGCCTGTGAATGCGTGTTCCTTTGTCCTTGTGTCCTTATAAATTTAAACAAAGCAAAAAAGACACGCATGTGAGGCTACTTGCTCACTCTTTTCAACCCACGATACAAAATTGGGTCACGAATCCACCAGCATACTGTGTGCAGGTCTCTCAATGAACAGATGTCTCTGTCCATTCTTCAACAAGCTTCGTGGCAGTGTGTTGGTGGCCCTGGGTCAGCAGCAGAAATTCCACATTCCTATGACAGGGGCCAGTCACTAAAGCCACTGTTGAATTCCCACAAAGTGATACTGATTTTAATACACCCAGAGGGACAGGATTCGAACTCGCAGCTTTGCGAGTGGTGATTAATCTGCAGCATCACTCGGCCATGTTCATGATAATGTACTGGATTTAAAGCCCATTGTACATTATGCAAGAAATTTTTTTTTTATAAACATATAAATCCTGGAACATGCCTGCAGGTGTAAGAGTCTGCATATATGGACAAAACTTTAATGCGTCCCTGTAAACAAGCGTTTTTTAGGTTTAACACTGCACTTAAAAAGCAGGGAGATGTGGTAAAATTCCTTCGCCAGGCCAAAGGATAAGAATTATTTTGGCGTCAGGAAATTTACAACAAATATCCTCTCAGGCACTCAACCGTTGCTGCACTCATAATGGCCACGGTTTTCTCTTGAAATTGGCCATTTTGGAAGAGGCAAAGACAATGTGTGCTGGTCTCATCATGTGCATCACGGCCCATTGTGACGGGCATTCACAGCAAACTATATCTTTACAAGAATGCCCTGACTTTAGTTATTTTGGTCAGATTATTTCGTCAGTGAGCCCAGCGTAGTAAAAATTAAGTCATGGCTTTCCATCTACAGCTGCCATAACCTCGGCCAGCCTGCCGCATGCGTGTGTGCTCGTGAGTGTGTGCATAAGGGCGTGTATGCACTATGAACCTGGTAACCTGGGTTCAATCCCCAACCATGCCTAACATCAGTGGTGAATATATGTGAATCCGTCCTGGGACCACCTATGTCAACTCACTCATATATGAGTATATATATGAGTATCTGGTGCGTTTAGCACCAGGTACTCAGCAATAGAAAAACAAAGGTGTGGCCAGTTGCGATGATAACCATAATAATCCTCCCATTTGCTGTGCCAGCCTTAATATTGCTCAATAGTAGCACTTGTCTCAACAGTCTGTGAAAGACTACCCAGGGGATCTTTATATGTTTTGTTTGTTTCCTGTATGTATGTATGCGCGTATCTTTTCATGCAAGCATGTGCGTATTTGTGAGCAAACACATGCGTGCTTGTGCACCTGCGTCCTTCATGTGTGCGCTTGGTTGTGCATGCATGCGTGCGTGCGTGTTAGCGCGTGCAACGCTGAGACAGACGGAGAGAGACAGATTATGCCTGAGCTCCCAGAGTGGCGCTGAGGTCAAGACCAAAAAAAAGAAAAACACAAAATGGCTGCATGCCTCAGAACAGAGAGCACTTACACGGACAGAGTGAGAGATGAGCGAGGGAGAGAATAGAGGGGCGATGAAAGTGCTGCCTCAGCTGCCCTGCGTGTCCTTTCCGACAGGTAGCCTGTGCCATCATCGCCGGGCTCCTGCATTTCTTCTTCTTGGCCTCGTTCTGCTGGGTGCTGACCGAGGCATGGCAGTCCTACATGGCCGTCATCGGCCGTCTTCGGCACAAGATCGTCCGCAAACGCTTTCTCTGCCTCGGCTGGGGTACGGTGTGGTCAGGCCTCCATCCAGCAGTGGATTGAGAAAGGCCTCTTGGTTATTTTCATCTTACCGTATAAAGATGTATATATGTATATATAGCGCCTTTGTCCGAGGTGTATATATGTATATATATGTATATATAGCGCCTTTGTCCGAGGTGCCTCACAATGATTATAAAATAGTACGTTTGATGATAGTGGTTAAAATAAAGTGTGGTGTTATTAAAATTGGTGGTGGTGTAGCTCTACAGTAAGGAGGACAGGTAGGTGTGGGTAAGGAGGGGTATGAGTAGTATTTGGGGTAGTGACAGGGGTTGGGGTAGTGATTGGGGTAGTGATAGGGGTTGGGGTAGTGACGGATTGGGGTAGTGATTTGAGTAGAGGAAGTGATAGGGGTTGGACTGGTGATAAGGTAGTCATGTGGATGATAGTTGTTGGGGTCGGCCTGGTTGTATTTGGTGGGTGGGGGCAGGGAGTAGTAGGATTTGCAAGGGAGAAGAGTGTGTGGTTATTTTAAGGGAGGAACGGAAGCAGGTCAGTGAAGACGATTGTTTAATATTACCGTTATCACAGGCTGATCCATTGATAGATACCACACTGATATCTCATGAGCCCGGGCTTGTGCAGTAGTACCTGATTGGATGCAAGAGCTGTCTGTGAGTTGGACCGGCCCCAGTAGAATAATTGTGAGGCCCTCGGAAACCTGTCAACCCATACAGGGGAATTGAGTAAAAACAAATGTAGATTTTTGTTGTTTCTCCTTTGTGATGGGACTTTGTAGGATGAACGTTGAGATTTATTATAAGGTCACGGGGTGACCAATAAGTTTTGAATTGGTCTGTAATAAGGGGTTGACAGGTATGCCCCCACATCGACCGACACAATCCCCCCCACCCATGGCTTGATTTCATTCGGTGGGGTGGTATGAAAAGCCACGTGTGTGTGTGCTCGCGACAAAACTGCGGGATATCAATGACCTCAGCTAACGCATCATTGATTTGTTGTGAGCAAAATTGTGCCGACTATGTATTATGAAGTGTGTCATGAGAGCGTTATAATATTTAGAAAGTCTACTGAGGTTGGTGGAGACGTGCAAGAGTCTTGGGCATGAAATAATGCATCCTCTTTAATTGCTCCCCATTATTTTAGTGGAGTATCATGAATCACGTTATATATATATGTTTTATTACAGAAACATACACACACTTTCGTGAGAATATGTATCACTGCTCATGGCACCTGCATAAACATTGTGTGAGAATTCATTATTTTACAATTTATTCAAAATATTTGCTAATTATCTGTCAATGTTACATTTCGGCTAATGGACTAAACCAACTTGAATAAATTAAACAACAAATTATAAATTATGTAAGCTACACAGTAAAACCTGGACAAAGGAGAATTGATTCTTGAATTAAATCATGACCCCAAATCCTGACGATTCATTAAATTGCTTTATACTTAATATCACAGCTTAATTTTTCATTAAATATGTTCTGGGGCCCCCAGATCATAAGACCCTAGACATTACCCTTCCTCGTACAAGGGGTTGGCAAGAAAACACTTTCTGGAGCTCAAGCCCAGAGAGCTCATGTTTAAATTAAACCCTGATTAGTGTACATACATTTATGCATTTATGTAAGACATGAACATAGAGACTGAATTGACATAGAAATCAATGCTTCTTCTTTCATATCCTTGACCTTGGTAATGATGTTTTTTGCTGTCTATTCCCCTTGAAATGCAACGCACTTGATCAATCGGTGATCCCCACCCAGGATCACTTTTTGTCTCACTCCCTGAAACCACTTGGTCATGGCCACACTTTGGTGCATTATCCACAGAATAATCCCTTTCCACGCAGTCCATTCGTTAGCCATTGTAAATACATAGAAGTCCCTGGGAATGAGATCTGCGAGTGTATGGGCTTTCTCCAGATTTCTCTGGATGTTATATAAATGAGAAAAATTCCGTGACAAAATAAACAAAGGTTGATTTCAAACATATATTAAAAGTGCAAATAAATATATTACTATGGCATTTCATAATACGGTATTTATTTGTACATGTGTATTGACTCAACATGTCTATGTATGTATGTTGAACTTATTTTGCACCGTACGTGGTCAAACGTGCTAATCCTTGTAGCGCCAGGTTTTGGCGGTGGTGGTGGGGGGGTGGCTGAAACAGCAGCCTGCGGAGAATGCTCCCTCCTATACAGGTGACACTGATATTCCCCATCAACAACCAAGGCTCGCTCGCTTCTTTGTATCCTGTATTATTTTATATTTATCGAGCGCCTTCACTCACGGTGCTTGACATAATTGAAAGAGAAAAAAAAACTGTGACAGATTCAAATGATTTAGATGGCAGGAGTGTGCAAGGATTGAGGAATAAGTGACTGCGATAGAGATCAAAAAGGGTAGGGAATGGACAGGAAGCAGCAATCATCGCCCCCTACTGGAAGACTAATGCCTGCTTGCAAGCCAGGTGCTGAGTAACTTTGTGCCACACAGGAACAGCTGCCACTTGGGGTGCCGATTCATATGTTCGTGATGTAAGTTACTTATCGCATGTAACCACTGAAATGTCTCCGGCGTATGAAAAATATATTATTGTTACGGACAAAGCCAAGGCAACGTGAGTATATTGATGATCAAACGATCCTCCGCCAATGATGGAAGTCCCACAGTCTGAAGGTAGTGGCCAGCTTTACCCATAGGTTATGACAGCTAAAGTCCACCAATCTCTCAGACATTTTCTCTCACTCTAAACCATATTCTTCTTCATTCAAGGCGATCGATTTGCCTCAAAGATCAAGATATTATTTTATTTGTGCAGCAGGAAAGGCTCCTGTTATGTTCGCTCATCCTGTTAGTTACAGTGTCAGATTTATACAGAAGAAACACGTCGTTTACCATACATATCTGTCATCCGTTTAATAACATGCAACTATGCACGTGCTTCTGTATGTTTCTAACAAAAGCTGCTATGCCTATTTGCTTTCACAAACTAATACGGTACTTTTTTTAAAAATAGTCCTATATGTGATGCAACATATAAATCGTAAATATGTAATCTCCCCAAACCAATTTGAGGAAAATGACGTGAGTATATGCATGTGTGCCACAGTTGAATATGCCACTAATGGCGTTTATTTTTAATCCGAAACAATTATTCCCCTTTACACTCAATCACAGCATCTGCTGAACATACTTTATCTGGGGGATACTGCAGCCTACGGACATTTTCAACATTGCTCAGCTTATCAGCTTTTTTTAATGCAGTGTTTGCAGCAATTGCCTGGTGTAAATTGAATGTGAATTAATCAGAACCCCACTCAGCCCTGGAACGTGAAGTTGCCTCATCATTTAGCCGTACTGGCCGTATATACTTCACTGTTATTTGCAGACGTGTCCGAGACTAACAGCCTTCTGCAAACTTGAATCTCTTTTAGCTCCTACCATGTCTGTGTGCCGCGGTGGCGAGATGTTGTCTCCCTCGCCTAGTATGCAAGAGTGTGGATTTTTCTCCCGGTCTCCTTTTTTCCCTCCAAATTTAGAAACATCCATGTAGAGTATTTTGATGCTGTAAATTTTCACATGGTAAGCCACTGCGCTGAGCTATCATTTGTAACCAAGCTTCTTCTGAAAAAGGGATGTATAGCTCAGTGAGCTCTACCTGGTAATTTCATATATATAATTTTGATTTTATGCTTTCGTGACTACAGGAATCCATACTCTTTGGTTCTTTCGGTAAAGTCACGTAGGTATAAAATAAAATAAAATAGATCACGACGTTCCGGGCGCAACACAAGCGCCCGAAACGTCGTGATCTATTTTATTCATATATATAGTTTATTAAGTGCATATGTGCGTGCAGCATTAGTTGTAATTTAATAGGAGAGGGCACTTGGCTTTTCAGCCACAATAATTAGAATCAGTCAGACTCTGTATTGAGACTGGAATAATCCGATGACCTATGAAGCTCTTGTTCACAGATTTCCGGTAGGTAAAGTTGTCATCTCACACGTGTACGTGGCATGTGTACAAAAGTAGTCGTCATGCCGTGGAACATTGCTTGGCTTTAAGCTTGTAAGCACTCAATGTCCAAATGGACATTTGTAAAATTAATTCGTCCCCTTTTGTGACACTGTCGGTTATTAATGTTTCCAGGTCCAGCGCAATGTTTGAAGAATGTGTACCCAGCTCACGGAGAGCATAGCGATGTCAAACTCAAGTGAACTGCAACACTGTGTACCGTGGGAGGAGATTATCTTCACAGCTTGACCGCTGCTCCAAATATTAAACGGGGACGCAGCACGGCAACCGACCAATGCCTGCAATGGCATATAACTCTCATCAACATTTAGATTTAGTCACAGTATAATTTTTTTATGAATGCTGAGGAATCTATTTTATTAATTCTGCAGAGATAACCGTTCATAATATTACATACAAATACACTATGTAACACACTTTTTGTGCATGAGTAGTAAGTGTTATTTCGTAACTGCTTATGCCTAAAAAGTATAGAAATTTTATATTATTCCCCACAAACTTTGCTTTTGTGGATGAATTTGTGTGTTTTGGATGAATTTGTGTCTTTTCGTTCACATATAAAAAAAATCTACTAAAGCAGTACAAAAATTTTAACAAAATATTTGGAAGTGAGTAGTTTTTCGAGATTTACGATTATACTGTAAATCACTTTCACGAATCAGCCCCCAAATGTAATCTCCCATCATGTTCTCGTTATAATGTCCTTGGTAGCGGCATTCAAAGGACCAATATATCCTGGTGGAAGCGCTCGCCTTGCTCCTCCGAGTACGCTCCCATGTTTTCCTTGAATTTATCAAGATGAGCATCCAGGATATAGACTTTGAGGGACATCCTACAGCCCATTGTGCCATAGTTCTTCACCAGATTCTCAACCAGCTCCACGTAGTTTTCGACCATGTGATTGCCCAGGAAGCCACTAACCACTGCGACAAGGCTGTTCCAAGCCGCTTTATCCTTCCTAGTGAGCTTCGTGGGGAATTAATTGCACTTCAGGATATTCTTTATCTGTGGTCAGACGAAGACAGTGGCTTTGACCTTTGCCTCAGACAGCTTAGGGAATAAGTCTTGAAGGTACTTGAAGGCTGCTGACTCCTTATCTACAGCTCTAAAATAAGGCCCAATTTGATGTGCAGTGGTGGCATCAGCACCTTCTGGGGGTCCACCAGTGGCTCCCACTTGACGTTGTTCCTCCCCACAGAGAACTCGGTCCGCTATCGCCAGTCCCACCTGTGGTAGTGCACCTTGGTGTCCCTGCTGTCCCAAAGGCAAAGATAGCAGGGAAACTTGGTAAAACCGCCTTGGAGACCCATCAGGAATGCCACCATTTTGAAGTCTCCGATGACCTCCCAGCCGTACTCATCATACTTCAAGACGTCAGGCAAGGTCTTGATGCTGTTGTAATCCTCTTTGAGGTGCGCCGAGTGAGCCAGGGGAAGAGATGGGTACTTGTTACCATTATAGAACAGCACGGCTTTGAGGCTCCTGGATGAGCTGTCAATGAAGAGGCGCCACTCATTCTGGTTACAGGCGATTTCGATTGCCTCGAACAAACTGGTCACATTTTGGCAGAAGCAGAGCCCATCTTGACGTGTGAAGAAGCTGCAAAAAGGTTGGTGATGCTTCCTCTGATCTGCGACTTGCACACTTTCATCCAACAAGTTCTGATGTTTGAGCCTGGACGTCAAAAGCTCGGCATTGGACTTGGTGAGATCAAGATCTCTGATCAATATATCCTGGTGGAAGCGCTCGCCTTGCTCCTCCGAGTACGCTCCCATGTTTTCCTTGAATTTATCAAGATGAGCATCCAGGATATAGACTTTGAGGGACATCCTACAGCCCATTGTGCCATAGTTCTTCACCAGATTCTCAACCAGCTCCACGTAGTTTTCGACCATGTGATTGCCCAGGAAGCCACTAACCACTGCGACAAGGCTGTTCCAAGCCGCTTTATCCTTCCTAGTGAGCTTCGTGGGGAATTAATTGCACTTCAGGATATTCTTTATCTGTGGTCAGACGAAGACAGTGGCTTTGACCTTTGCCTCAGACAGCTTAGGGAATAAGTCTTGAAGGTACTTGAAGGCTGCTGACTCCTTATCTACAGCTCTAAAATAAGGCCCAATTTGATGTGCAGTGGTGGCATCAGCACCTTCTGGGGGTCCACCAGTGGCTCCCACTTGACGTTGTTCCTCCCCACAGAGAACTCGGTCCGCTATCGCCAGTCCCACCTGTGGTAGTGCACCTTGGTGTCCCTGCTGTCCCAAAGGCAAAGATAGCAGGGAAACTTGGTAAAACCGCCTTGGAGACCCATCAGGAATGCCACCATTTTGAAGTCTCCGATGACCTCCCAGCCGTACTCATCATACTTCAAGACGTCAGGCAAGGTCTTGATGCTGTTGTAATCCTCTTTGAGGTGCGCCGAGTGAGCCAGGGGAAGAGATGGGTACTTGTTACCATTATAGAACAGCACGGCTTTGAGGCTCCTGGATGAGCTGTCAATGAAGAGGCGCCACTCATTCTGGTTACAGGCGATTTCGATTGCCTCGAACAAACTGGTCACATTTTGGCAGAAGCAGAGCCCATCTTGACGTGTGAAGAAGCTGCAAAAAGGTTGGTGATGCTTCCTCTGATCTGCGACTTGCACACTTTCATCCAACAAGTTCTGATGTTTGAGCCTGGACGTCAAAAGCTCGGCATTGGACTTGGTGAGATCAAGATCTCTGATCAAGTCGTTGAGGTCTTTTTGGTTGGGATAGTATGGGTTTCTCTCCTCGGCTCCACCTTCTGAAATTGTCATCTGGATCTACAACGTCTTTCTCTCTCTCTGACTTGCTGCTCTCTTCGAAAGATGTCTGCTCTCTCTCCGGAGGAGTGGGTACATGGAGTTCACGGCAATGTGGCACCAGGGTGATGGATGAAGGAAGGTCCGGATGCGTGATAGCAGGTGCATTCTTACCAGTCCGACGTTTGGAAGGGTCCACCACGCAGAAGTAGCAGTTGCTTGAGTGGTCAGTAGGATCCCACCAAATTCTTGGGATAGCGAACTTCATGGCTCTCTTTTCCCCTCTCTACCATCCTACAAAAATACATTTATTTCACCCATGACTAATGTGTAAGAGATTCTCGCAACATTTTTCATACATGATATATATATATTTTTTTTTCAATAACATTGAAAATTGTTAAACATTTTAAAATGAAAACTTTTACAATTTTTAAATATTTTAACACATTTTTAAAATAAAGTTCCGAGCAACAATTGTCCATCTTACCTTCCAGAGTTTTTTTTGCATTGCTCGCAGGTGAAATAAGATGCCCATGGTTTGTCTGGATCCCTGACAGGCATGCCGAAATATGCCTTGTAGGCCTCACACATCTTAGCAGATGCTTCCATAGAGTACTTTTTCGCTCTTGTCTTCATAAATTGGCCGTAGACATAGCAAAATGCGTCTGCCGGATGCTTGCAGCCTTTTGATGCCATCTCAGAAAAATGCAGATATGTATCCACTTAGGCAGCTAGAACTAAACTGAACTGGTGGGCTTAAGGCCCCTGTATTTATACTCCTAATTATATGACTGGAAAGTTTCAGAATGTTCTAGAAGTTACTCCAAGTTTACTCGGCACTGAATCTATCTGGAATGTTCTGGAAAATAGAAATAAAATAAAAATATCAATGTCTTGGTCACAAAAGCAAAGTTTGTGGGGAATAATAGTCATTTTCTGTACTTTTGAGGCATAAGCAATTAGGAAATAACACTTACTACCCAGGATTTTTTTAAATTGTTACACAGATATATTAAACAAAAAAGTTGACGTGCCTCCATGTTCAAACGAGCATTGCGGGGTGATTATTGCATTGTTGGTGGTCATGACCAGTAATGGAAACTCCACATTCCTCTGGTAGTGGCCAGTCTATTTATAAAACAACCCTGTATACTACAGCACTCACAATTAACATATTTTTTCATGGTTTTGCAGGACTTCCAGCACTGGTGGTGGCAATATCGATTGGCTTCACCAAGGCCAAAGGTTACGGTACAGCCTCTTAGTAAGTCACGGCCTTCAGCCAAGGGCTTTACATTCTCTATCCCACTATTAAAATGCAAAGGCCATATAACCACACTGCATTGCCATTCCATATGGGATGTGCATAGACGCTAAATTATATTCAGAAATGAATGCACACAAGGAGATTTTCTTTAGCATTGTTCAAATAGAAATGCCACCGTCACACACATGCATCGGAGTAAATATTTAAATAGTACACATAGGTAGCAGAACATTTTTTGAATCTTCCTTATGAGATTACAGAGTACGCATTACCACCATGAAACCATATACATCATGCTTTATCAAACCATAAAACTAACTCTGCGACAATAATAACAGTAGCTGGAAAGATTTCAAAAATCAGACAGACAGGGAAAGTCACATGGAGAGCATGTGGTAAAGAGTTACTGCATAATGCATGACGGACTGTATCATGTTACATGCAATGTGTATGAATACAAATGTCATTTGTTCAAAGGTCAAGGTGTTTCCTCAAGGGGCAGTGTTCATGTCGCTAGTGGCCAAAGGGGTCAAGTCAGTGGCAGATGCTCCATATTTCTATAGCAGGGACAATCTTTGCAATAAGGCAACTACTACTACATAACATATTCTGAAAATACTTCTCATCTCTTGTCGTTAAAATGGATTTTCATACTGAAAGTATTTAATTTTCAATTATTGCTGAGTACAATGAAAAATATAGTCCATCCAAAAGTGCACTGTGGCAGTACTTGACTCACAAGTAAGTGAGTTACAATACTAGGCTATATTTATTGCCATTGTCTTGGACAGTGTTGTGACATGCAGTATTACACGAACAATGATGTCATTACTCTTTGGTTCTTTATATTAGTCTGCGTTTAACCCCCCCACCCCCAGCCAGGGAAGTCAAACAGACCTCCACTCACCCTAGTAATGTGGAGTTTTCACCACCAGCTCAGGGCTGCCCACAAGAATGAGTAGTATTCTTTGGTTCTTTCGGCAAAGTCACGTAGATAGAAAAATAAAAATAAAATCAAAATAATATAAAACTAAAAAAACATTAATGTAGACTGTAGCTTGGTTGTTAACCTCGGTGAGTGTACATTATAAACTGCCAGTACACTCACCCAGCTTAATAACCATTACTACAGTCTACACTATAGACTGCTAGTACACTCTCCAAACTTACTAACCAGGCTACAGTCTACATTATAGACTGCCAGTACACTCACTCCAATTAAGAACCAGGCTACAGTCTACATTAAATGGTGATTTCTTTAAAAATCATTTTACTCACTTTATTTTTCTATCTACGTGACTTTACCGAAAGAACCAAAGAATATGAATTCCTGCAGTCACGAAAGTTTGAAGTCATGAATGAGTAGGCCTAATAGTGAATGTCTGAATGATGCTCAAGTTAGAATGGGGTCACACTTTGACTGTATGCCTCTTTGACCTCATGATCCGTCATCTGTTTATTCATTGATATTTGTTTTTTTCTCCCCTAAGCTGCTGGTTGTCTTTGGAAGGTGGCCTCCTGTACGCATTTGTTGGCCCTGCAGCAATGGTTGTTCTGGTAAAGAGACATACGAGTGATCTGCAAGTCACATTCATAACAGTCACTTTATTTTCAAATGATTAATTCAGAAACCTTCACGATACAATTCCGTCGTATAATCTGCATGTGAAACATTACCTATTTTTTTCATACTTGTGTAGTGAGTCACTTCTGAGACCCGGATAGTAAGAGGCAACACACGTTGATTCTACACCTTTGAACACTGTTCACACTTGAGATAACTATACATTAGTTAGAACAGCCGGCACGTTGTCGACCCACAACGCCGGAGACGAAGATGAAGACGTAGCACCTTGGGTTCCATTCCACCGACAGACAGCCCTTATCCAGGCTCGAGACTTCCTTTTTATGCCCCCTGGCGTGGCCTGGCTCCGCCCTCAGCCACACCCCCTTCTGGCACCTACCAGAAGGTTCTGGGCCACCTTCCACGTGTCCCCTGCCTGGCTCCGCCCTTGGCTACGCCCCCTTCTGGAACCCACCAGAAGGTTCTGGGCTATACCTCACGTGTCCCCTCGGTCACCTTTCCCCACATCCTTGACCCCAGCCGATCACGTGTTCCACCAACCGGCCGGGGTGCCCCGTCCTCATATGCCCCCTTCTGCCAGCAGCCAACGCCACACACCATAGTGAGCCACTTCGTGGCATTGCATGCTCTGCTGGCAGAACGGCTGCTACACCCCGCTCTGCCGGCAGGTCGGCCGTTACGCCCACATGTCCTGTCTCTGTCAGTAAGTAACCAGCGCTGCGCTACGCGCTGTAGTGACCCATTCTATGTCTATGTCACTGCACTTGTTTCAATGCCATATCCTCTCTAACCACCTTCCTCCCTTTGAATCCAACAGGTTAACATGGTCATTGGGATTTTGGTCTTTAACAAGCTTGTGTCCAAAGAAGGAATACCGGACAAGAGGCTGAAGCACAGGGCTGGGTGGGTTATGCATAGATATGCATGCAGTGTGAAAATGCATGTCCCTTTGGTATACATGTCGGACGTCCGCATGCGTATTACACACACATTTTATACTTTGTTTAACCCCATGCATGCAAACGTATAATTGTATATACCAGATCAATCATTTTTCGTTTTTTGAATTTGCAGTCATTTAAACGTGCCTCGGCTGACCGTGTGTGCTGCATAATGCATAGCTGTAATCAGCCGACGAGTGACAAGCGAATGTGGAAATCTGCACAGCGATTGGAATGCTTCCAAACACAATCTGCCACGTGTGTGGAGTCGCGCGGCACTCACATTTCTGCGGGGCATCTCCTCTAACGATATCATCTGCCGACTGATTACAGAGATACTTAGTAGCCCCTTCGTTTCCATGTGGGCAGGCCTTGTTAATAATTTCTTTGCAACCCCCCCAAAAGTGGCTTGCGCACGAACCTGTGTTTGCATTGAGGCAATGTCTGCTACGGCAACCGTTGTCATGACTCCGCGTGAGTCACAGCATTTCCTTTATTTAGAAGCAGGTGACAGCCCATTGAGATTCATGATCTATTTTACAAGAGCGGGCCAGATGAGTGTTCTGGATCATTATTATTCATTATTAGTCATTATCAATAATTTATCGACGTGGGATTTTCACATTTGCCATTTGGACCATGACGACTGTATTTAATGCCATCATGCGGTCATTAATATCCAATTAACAGTGGCGAGCTTGGTTAATACCCAATATTTCTGATGGTGCAGTGATGGGATCCAAACCAATGAACCCGTGCAAACTGCCTACAAGCAACATTAACCACCTTGATGTTTTGGCTGTGGTCTACAAGCTCAAATCAGTACAACTCACACCACCCTTGTCATTAATACTTTTTTTTATATCATCAGCATTTGCGGTGGAATAACATTTTTGGGCAATGACCGCTCTTAAGAGCAGAAAGTGGGTGGATGTGTTGACTGGCGTATAACATGAACGCCATCTGCCTCGATTGAGCCAAACGGAATAACTATTTTCACGTTGCGCTGAAAGTCTGCCATTATGCTGTGAAATAAGATTATCTCGCTCTGCCGCTGCATTGCAGCAGAAGAGCGATTCAAATGTTGGCAATGGCCAGGCCCCCCCATGTGTAAACGAATATACTTGTGTCTGTCTGGTTTGGCTGCTCAACATGTTCTGCGTTGGTTTTGCATTTGTTTACAGTCCCATGACTCTGCCTCAAAATGGTTTGACACTTAAATGCTCCAAGTGTGGCGTTGTGTCTGCGTCTGCCTTGTCGACTTCAACTGCCAGCAACGCCATGTTCGTGACCTTGCATTTATGTCATTTCTGTTTTTTGTCATTTTGTATTTTACGCTTTTATCAGTTGCATGCCTTTAAGTTTTTTTATATGTATATATGTATGTAAACGAGAAATGTTGTTCTCAATCGTTTTGTCCAGCTTTCTAGAGTCACGTGTTTGTAACCCAGAAAAAAGTCAAGTACACCACATTAATATCGGACAACATAATCCTTGCCCCAAGTTGAAAACGCATACTGTAGATAAATTATCAGACACTAGTATATCTGGGTATAATATAATTAATAACTGGTTAGTGTTGTGTCTAGAGTGCATGGCTATTGGAAGGTTTCGACTTAAAGCTTTCGTGACTACAGGGATTCATTTAAGCCTCCTATACTTGCTTAACGACCAAATCACTTAAGGACCGGTTTCGTGGAACCAATTCCTGTCTTCTTGGTTATTTCGGTAAAGTCACGTAGAAGGGAAATAATAAAATAATACAAATAAAACATAATAAAATACAATTCTCACGACGGCGTCTGAAGGACGCTGTTTTTCCGACAGACCTGTTCTTCACCTGAGGACGGCTGCTTGCATTGTGGCCGAAACGTCGTGAGAATTTTTATTTTATTATGTTTTATTTTTTATTATTTTATTATTTCCCTTTAGCAATGTGCGAGCATGCAAATTAATTATCGTATCATCTCAATGCACGAGCGTATGTACATGTGCAGTATGCGTATGCATACGATCAAGGTAAACTTTACTGACTGGCTTATCGTAGGCAGTTGTAGAGCTGTCTCGGCACGCGTGCACAATAGTGAATTTCAATATTAAACAGCCTCATTAAACACACACTGACCTGCAAAGCATTGTGGCTGGTACGTGTACAGACTGATAATAGTAATCATGCAAACGATAAGGCTAAACAAAGATCCAGTACGTTTGTATAGGGCCTTGTTTATTAACCTCAAGTTCATATTTTGTATGCCAGTCTCCCTCAATTCACATGTGATTTAGCCCGAGGGTTTTAGTGAATGCATTTTAATCAGCATGTGTTTTAAAGGATCTACTCGGCACACTTCACGAGGCTTTGAGAAAAGACAATCAATGTAGGACAACACGTACAACTAGGAAAGTGGTTTTAATATACAGATCCACACTCGGGTTCGAACATTGGCCCATTGTATATATACATGTATTACGCAATGTCAATATGGGTTATACGGGTGTATGTTGAATTCAGATATCAAGATGCAAATAACATGATGCCTTTTATAGCGCTCACTTCTAAACATGATCAAGACATTGCAAGCGTAGTGAATATGTTATAATCTGTTTGAAGACAATGATAAACCTTCAAAAAAACACTGGATTTGTAATCCTCTATATAAAGAATTTAACAAATAAAAAAACTTGACACATTTGTCAATAATGCTGCATTAAACAAAAAAATAATGGGCCACAATTTTGGGCAATGTCTCTTCTTCATAGATTAGTGTCCGAATGTTTATATATGTCTTTTTTTGTTGTAAGGCAGTGTTATTTAAGGGAGCGTTAATTGTGCTTGTGCACCGCTGCCAACGCAGCAGCAGCATCGCCAAATAATTTCTTGACCAGAAATTAAACAGCAACGCACATTGATAAGGAGCTCTCTCTCTCTCGATTATATGTAGAAATGGGAATTCAAGGTCAAAATACATCAAAAAATTATAATGGGAGATTTCAAATGCAAAAGGCGTGTGTTTGATTGTACCAAAGTAGACCACAACGTCGCATATCGATTACTCGGACATTAAAATATAAAAAAAAAATCATGTACTGTTCTGTAGCATGCATATTTATTTGACACAACTGTTTTTAAATTAGACTTGATGATATCTGCTCTTATTACATAGTGGGAAAGCACATCATCCGAATGTAGCGTGACCACGAAAGCGCATTGCACTTATCTGTAGAGTAGTTCCATATGAAGGCAGCGTGAACGGAAACAAAGTGTGTTGCGTTCGTTCGCCTAAAAGTGCTATGCAGTCAAATGTGAAACTGCATTTCTTAAATAATAAAACAAATGACAAAACGGCTAATTGAATACCCTATATCATCAAAAGACATATGTGACTTAATCCACTATTATTAACTGCATTACACATTAATAACTATCATCCCTTCACCGTTGACTTTGCAATTTGTTGCAAGTCAATGATGGTAGTATATGGATAGACTGGCCTATTCTACAGGCACGTAGAATTTCTACCACTCAGGGCCACCGAAGCAGACGAGAGCTGCCCCAATTGTTGTTGTTGGAGAAGTGATGCAATTTTTGACTTTGCTTTCTTAGTTATACATTGCAGTGAATGGAACATTCATTAAACTTGATTATCATCAATTGCATTCGTGGTTGCTCTCTCAACAACAACAACATAAAAGCCACAGTGAAATCGTGCCAAGATCACTGATCAATAGCACGCTCTTGCAGTACAAGCCCACGCAATCTGAGAAAAAATTGGCTCCACAGATTGGGCCAAACACAGAAGTAACTTGGGGCGGGGGGAGCACGATGGGTGGATAGGTGAGTAGGCAGTTAAAGACATGGAGCCAATTAAACAATTAGCTGTTATTTTGTACGTTCATAACATTTCCTCGGTTGTGCGAACTGATCTGTATGACATATCATTACTGTAATATGAAAATGCTACGTTCAGGCACAACACCGTAGCCCATTCTCGTGCCATCACTGGGACGAGCTTGCCTGATGTGCATTACATTACTATGAGTTTAATGTGCACATGGGGAAACGTACACGCGGATACAGAAACAACCAAGCTCACACAGATGTGCACCATACAATTGCACAATGAGGTATCCGTGCAGCCTCAACTCTCACCTCCACGGCCCCCCACACTCGAGTGCTTTCACCTCCATTCACGAGGTGGGGGACCCCTACTGCCCCCAGCTAACTCGTGGTGCGCAGTGCAAGTCTCAATATACGTCGACGCAGCTCAGATTAAAGACGGGGGATTTAAACCCCCACCAAAAAATACTCAACGGGCGGTACTCCGCTCTGTGTAGCCACGAACCGGGATTCCAGAGGTGAAACGAGTTTTCTATTTAAAGAAACGGCAACCGCCACGTGACTTACGGATCGATCAAAATTACTTTAATGTTAAAGTGAGATAGAACCCGATGGGTTTTTTTGTGTTTCGGCTTACGTCTTCCAGTTAGTGGGTGGAGCAAAGGGGAGATGGGGGGGGTGACTGCGGCAACAGGACTGCTGTATTGAACACATTGAGAGTTGCAAAGCTATTGGGGGCGACGAAGCAAAACATTTCTGTTCATAAACTCCCAGTGAGATGACCGAAGAGATGTAGACGAGAGCGAGACGAAAATGCAAGCTAAAATAGAATTGGTGTGAAATAAGAGCGATGTGATGAGAGTGGACCTTATCGGCCCGTTTTAAATGCATTTGATGCACCTCTATGGTTTTCCAATGAGCAAGCGGCCCCTTGAGCCACTTGGGGCCCTAAGAATATGCTTAGTTTGCTTGAGCCTCGCCCCAACACTGATTGAATAACGCTGCTCGAAGTCTTTAAGTGATTTACCGAACCATACAAACGTAGCCTCACTCACACCTGTATTGGTGGACGCGTGTGTGCATATGTACACACGTGTGTGCGCTTGCACGCGCATGCTTACGTGCATGCTTGCGTGTGTGTTTGCGTGTGCATGTGTGCGTGCATGCACGCGTGTATGTGTGCGCGCGCGTGTGTTTGCATACGTGCGTGTGCGCAGGGCCTCCCTGTGGAGCTCGTGCGTGGTGCTGCCACTGCTCGCTCTCACCTGGATGTCGGCCGTGCTGGCCATCACCGACCGCCGCTCGCCGCTCTTTCAGATCCTCTTCGCCGTCTTCGACTCGCTGCAGGGCTTCGTCATCGTCATTGTGCACTGCGTGCTTCGGAAGGAGGTGTGCAACCGCACTCCGGGTCGTGCAGCAGTGTCACCATCAGCTTCGGCCCTAGGATCATCATCAGCATCATCTACACCATCTGCATCATCTACACCATCTGCATCATCTGCATCATCATCATGGTCAACAAAATCAGTGTCTTGTCACTGTCATCATCAGCATCATAACATTAACGTCATATCATCATCACCGTGACCAGCATCAGCACCATGATCAGTTGCAATATCAGCAGAATCACTATCATCATAATTGTCTTGCTCATCAATCTCATGAATTATACAAATTTGCTGCTGTACATTATTTAAGCTGTATTCAGTCAAGTCAAAGTGTTTCCCTGTTCAAACAAGCAATCGGGCAATGGAGGTGGTTGTGGTGGTGGTATTGGACATTCTTCAATTAAATGGTCAGAGCCTGAATCTCCATAAGAACTACCACAAATGAGTACCTCACTTTATCGACCCCAGAGGGATGATGAGCCAAGTGAATTCCCATTGCAAGTTGAACACTCTAACTGCAGCTCCACCTGGCCAGATTACATAAACTATGTTATATATTTTTTTTATCTCTATATGTGTATGATATATGGTTCCCGATTGTACCATTTGTAGCACATGCTAATTTGTACCATCAATGAATGCAATAATATATATTCCTATAAATAATTCATACGGTGACATAATAACAATTTTCCTTTGTATTTTTTTGGCAGCCTAGTTTGGAGCTCTTTGGAGAAGCGCGCTGCATTATGCTGAAAGGAGTTTGGTTGAAAATGCCCGTTTCATCTCGTTTTGCAAATGCAGTTTACAGCAGGAGGGGATTTAACCGCAATACAGACACACGGCACAAACATTGGAGCTGCTGGGCATTGCATGCCTGCTAATTTTATTTTAAATAAATTCACAGCACACCATCAAAGGTTGCCAATATGAAGGAACTGCATTGTGTGCACTTGAATTCCCAATCATCTCATAGCGCGCCTCACATCAGCAGACCTCACCACATTTATTAGTGCCCAGCTTCAGTTTTATTTTCTTTAAGCCCAGGGCACCCCCGAATGACAGCTGTCCCTGCATGTCACACGGTGATGGAAATACTGGCATGCAAGTGGGTATTAGTCTATCAATAGGGGGGCAATGAGAAAGACTGAACGATAAAACATTAAAAGTTAAAGTAATCTAGCCGTCAAACTTGATTTGGCGCTTTCGTGACTGCAGGAATTACTCTTTGATTATTTCGGTCGAGTCACGTAGAAAGAGAAAATAATAAATTAAATAATCAAATATATTGAATACAAAATGTAATAATAGCATACGCTATGCTATTATTTAATTTATTATTTTCTCTTTCTACGTGACTTTACCGAAAGAACCAAAGAGTAATCTAGCCGTGTTGAACTCATTTATCCCTCTGGTAGATTTGCAGTGATGAATGCATGCCTTTAAAGCAGCATCACCATTGTCATCAATTGAAGCCCACTTTGCTGTTCATGAATAGCATGATTGAGTACGGCACAGCACAAAGCCGTGTACGTTTTAGTAATTGTATGCAGGTGCACATTTGCAAATAATCCTGCAAATTAAGTACATTTTACTGCAGTAACGGAACACGAATTCAATCTCAGGATCTCACCTCAACATTAAAAGATAGTTGGGGCCAATGTTGTGCATTGTGCCGCAGCTTTCCGGCACCTCATTCATTGTCAGATTCCACAACTCTGACACAACTAAGGCCTTCCCCTTGATTGCTGCCCTCTAAGCACCCACTCAGTCCCTGTCTTGGCAAGCTGCCCTCCCCCATGCTGGACACA
Organism: Lampetra planeri; assembly: GCF_965212315.1. Lineage (NCBI taxonomy): Eukaryota > Metazoa > Chordata > Hyperoartia > Petromyzontiformes > Petromyzontidae > Lampetra > Lampetra planeri. The sequence goes on from NC_136120.1 coordinate 6,529,844, forward strand.
TGCTCCATCGATCGCAACTTCCTCTCCTGATTTTGTCTGCTATGCTTTTTTTCCCCACACTCTATTCCGAACTTCCAAGTTGCTCACCTGATATTCTGCGACGATATTCCAAGCATCCTCCACAGCTTTCTCCATTCAAAGGCCAGAAACATTATTTCTAGTTTCAATAAAGTTCAGCCTTCTAACCAACGCTCGTAAAGTCACTTGCAGAATATAATGTAAGGCATAAATAATGAGGGCCAGCTCCTGCGCTCGTGACCATTCCAACTTTCAAAGTAGTTATTTATCTGGCATTTAAAAAAGGTATTTAAAATGAATAGGGTTATATGTTTCATACATAGGTTTTCACGGCCAATATGATTCATAGGGTTTCACAATAATTATAATATGAGATCGTTTAAATGTCACTTCCAGCTGTAGCACTTGTCTACCTGACAAAGTAAGAAAAACGTGCCAATGGATTTAGTTTCTCAGCAAACGGACGTGTTGGAAAGCAAGCACAATTCGCAAGCAATGTGGCTTGCTGTTGAACATGCTGGTTGCTGAAAAACAGAATCCATTGCCACATGTAACCAAAATGACAACTTGATTAGTTTGGCTTTGTTTGGTGGTGGACATCCCAACATGATCTAGCCAAAAATCTACATTTTAAATATACGTGATTATTTAATAGATTTTGCATTCCGTTTTTTATATATATATCTTCACCTCTTAATTAATTTCTGTTCCATGTCATCTCCTATACCAATGGGATTAAATAATTATAAACCGTATCACGTGTAACCGTTCACAATTATATCTACGGCACAAAAATGTAAAAAACACATGCTATATAATGATAAAAAATCAACTGTAGCATTCGTTTAAAAACAACATTCTCATCGGAAAATGCTGTACGAAACCCCACATCCAAAAAAATATTAAATAGATATTGTAAATGGGAGTCAGTACTTTTTTTCTGCAGATTTTTAATTTCTGTCAAATATTTGCCCATGGAATCAGTTTCGAGCAAGTGCACAGAACAGGCTTTTTCCAAATTCAGGTCCCTGGGTAAAACAAACCAGGTGGCAAGGCAAACGCATGAGTGACCTAACACGCTCTTACTATGCAGATTGCCAAAGCGAGATGGTGTGACTCTTTAAGCACCTGTCAAGGCTACACACGTAAGCCTGCTTAGCGATAGAATTTTAATAGATAATATGGCAGGGCTTACTCTTAATCACTGCCGTGTAAATCTCTCCCTGCTTCTTGTTGGACAAAAGAGGGGAAAGGAGTCAACATCTGTGAATTGTAACTATGTTGAGCTAACCTTTTTGTTACATTAAATTTTCTCATTGTCAATTAGCACTAACTAATTTATGTTTTAATTAACTTTAGAAATCTATCTGAGGGGCGATGTAGCGGAGCATTTGAGATACAATAGAAATGTCGTAATTTAAAATCTCACTTTGAGGTCGATCCAGCCTTGCATTCCTCCAGGGTCAATAACGTGAGCACCACATCCACATGGGAGTTTGAGAGTGGTTATTCTGTGGATAGACTGGCCTCCGTCATAGGACAATGTGTACTTTCTGCCACTGGCTCTGGCCCACGAATGGAAATGAGCACCACCGCTCGTTCGAGCAGGCAGATACTTTGACTTGACTTGTACTGCATTGTAACGTGAATGCAAATTACGAGTACAGTACTGTGCACAATAATATTCTGGTAAATGCTAGTCTCACACGATTAATGTCTGCAGGTGCAAGATGCCCTTAAATGCAGATTGGGTGACACACAGGACCATGTGAATGGAGATTCAAGTGGGTCCTTTCCCAATGGCCATGTCCAGATCATGGTAACTGTTATTTAGACGTAACACATTTTCAAGCTATTTTGAATGCACGGAGTTTTGTTTTTGGTTTTGCTATTCATCACTATAAAGAAGTACGAGTAACACTCATTCTTGAATCTTGTATAAGATAGAAACTGTCCTTGAGGACGATCACAATATAAAATGCAACATCACCAATACTTTTCGAAACAAACATTAAAAGCCACACACCGTAAATATTTGCAGCAGCTGGGTGGCGCAGTTGCCAGAGCACTCGACTCAATTGGAGAGAGGTGCATTTTCAATGCCCTGGTCAGGTGTCAACTCAGCCCATCAACTTTAAATTAGGCCATGCAATAAGATGACAGTGGTTGTCCTATGGAGAGACTGGCCCCCACCATGGGAATATGGAATTACCACCCCTGGCTCGGGCCACCAACGGAGATAAGCACCGCCCCAATGCTTGTTTTGAGCAGGGAGACACTTTGACTGTAATTATGTTAAACAATTGCATATATGAGGGCACCCGATATAGAAAGCCCTACACGTAATGCGATGGTTACATTGTAAAAAGGCTACACTAGATTCAGTGTTCATTTAAAGTAAGCATGTTAATTGATGCATACGAAACACTTTCACGCATTACACTTCTTAATGTTTAGCAACACAGTAAAGTTGTTATTGTCGCAGCTAATCGCATTCACACATTTGCTCTGCCAATTTTTCTTTTCAGTCTGATTTTGAAAAGGATGTTGATATGGCCTGCAGATCAGGTACGTGTGAAAAGAACACACACACACTGTAACAAATGTGCAGAGATAGAATATCCACACTGACAAAATAAATAAAAAAATACGTAGCAAAAGTGGCATGTGGGTGCTTAAATAACACATAACGAATAAATGCAAAGCATCTGCATCATGCCTGAAATAAAATAACATTTAAGCCATAAATAGGGAGGGTGGCAGAGAGTGACCCGTAGTGGTTAGAGCATTGCATAAATCCTGGTCACTAATAACATCAGTGGCAGGTAATATCTGAACTGGTTCTGGACCTCCCCCAATCTGCACAATCTCTCATGATTAACATGATGTTGGAACTCATTCATTCATGAAAGGATTGACAAAAGGCTGCACATTATTGTTCCATCAACCAATACGTTGCTTTCAGATCCTTTGTATTATATTAGCATTCGTTTAAACATATAAATCCTAGACCAGTTTGAACTTCTCAACAGGATGTGACCTGTGAAATAAACTTCTCAAGCTTTTGCATCTTTTAAACTAATTCCATTGACAAAACGATGATTCAAAATAGTAAAAGTACATGTTATATTATTGAAATGCTGAAAAGGGCACCTCACCTATGCACTTATTCCTTTATTACGCTCGCCGCTAAGATGCAGTCGTTAAACGGAAATCTCGCGAGAGACTTCACCGTGACATTTAATCGCAGATCTCTAAAACACGCATGCTGATCTTAAGCGTTCATAGCGTACAGACGCGTGCAGACTGATGTAGCCTAATTGCATGCAGTTCTCCACAAAGACATCAACACCTGCCGGAGGTCCGCCAAAGGGCCCCTCACGAGGGCGACGGTGCGGGAGGAGGAAATCCTCGACAAGAAGGACTTCCAGGCCATCCCCGGTGGGCCTGCCATTCCCATGGGCTGCGCCATCCCAGACATCCAGCTGCAGGGACCCTCTGGCTACCTGTCCCCCATAGGCATGGCGCCCATCCTGGGCACCGAGCAGCCGCCCTGGAGCATCGAGGGGGACGGCAGCGGGCGGCCGCTCAGCGGCCTCTACGAGGGCGGAGATCTGATGACGCCACTGCAGCCACAGCAGCAGCAGCCGGTGGCGGCTGTCGAGCTGTCGAGCGCCGAGAAGCGCGCCCTCGAGAGTGACTATGTGGTCCTGCCCCGGAGCTCGGTCACCTTCAAAGATCAGGAGGTGATGGGCATGGGCGTCGGCCTCATGGGCCAGGGCACTTTGAGCCGCATGGGGCTCGTCATGGGCATGGACCAGGGCATGGCGCTGGGTGTGGGAGGCCCAGACATGGAGCAGTACGGAATGGCTGGGCTGGAGCAGCCACTGCAGATGCAGCACCAGCAGCAGCAACACCAGTATCAGAATGTGCCCTTGGAGTCAAGGCCAATGGCCAAGCATTACAGTTTGACCAAAGTGAGCAAGGAGGCAATGATGGGAGGCACCCCACGCAGCGAGACCAGCTCAACCGTGTCTATCAGCTCCTTAGAGGTAACAGCAAATTGCTAAGTGATTTTAAAGTATTACGTGCATTCAAAATGTGATCGAGCAAATAACTTGGAAGTTCGGTTCTTTTTTTTGTAAGGACGAAAGAGAAGTTGCATTTTTGTTACCTTGACAATCATGCGATATTTATCAAGAGGGTTCTGCTAAGGAGGTTTATCCAAGTTGCTTTTGAATAGATTTTGCATGTGTCAAGAATGACAGCCCAGAGAAAACTAACACACACGAGGGGATACTACTTAAATTCCCTAGAGTTGGATCAGCAACCTACTTGATATACTGCAGTGCACTGATCATCTGATAACCTTTCCTGATGGGTGTCATGCGATTGCGTGATATGCCAACCCCTCGTATAGTGAAGTGGCCACAGGCATGCATTTAACAATTAAGTAAATATTATATTTGTGCTGAAAAATTGTGATGAACTGTGCTGACATTTTAGACATGGCGTTCATTTAACCTTGTTACATTTTTGTTGTTTCAGAGACGAAAGTCCAGATATTCAGAATTAGATGTGGAGGTAATACAAGCCTTCAATTCATTTATATACTATTTATGCATTTGTACACATATATAGCGTGAGAAACTCATGTACTATTTAAAATTATTTACCATGAATGTCAGAACAGCACAATCATATTGTCCATTTTAAGAAGCATTTTAACGTTCACAAACGAACAGTCATGTTCAGTGTGAGCGGTCCAGATATTGCTGTATAGTATTATTCATGTCGTTTTAAGCAAAACTTCGGCTGGTGTGACTGGCAGAATGTTGTTATGAATGCTGTCATTCCAACCCACCCCACACGCATTCAGACAATTTTAAAGATGTTCCTTTTATTTAACTGTCTTACGTTGGCGAGGTTTACATTTCCATCTGGGTTTTCCCCCCTCTTTTTTGCCAGAAGATTATGCGCACTCGCAAGAGACACCAAGAAATGTTCCAGGAGCTCAATCAGAAGTTCCAGACTTACGAGAAAGGACGGGAGTCCCCTACTGTAGATATTGCAGTAAGCGACCCACTTAAATTCCAACTGCCGCACGTGAAATTTTATTCACCTATAAAATTAGTTGGCTGTGCCGCCTTGCATCGTTACAGTTATCACAATGAAATAACTACGAGGATTCATGTGAAATGGACAAGTAGTGCATGCTTATAATGCACACATAAAACATAAAATTGTTCCCATGTTCATCCTCACTGGCAGACGGATGCCAGGGTTGAAAATCCCACCGTCTGTCACGTGACAAAAAAATATATAACTCCGCATGATGACCACTGTTGTGTCAATGGAAAATTCCACAGTGCTATGACAGAGACCTATCTGTCTGCGCAACCACTATTGACTTCCTTACCAATTGGTGCAGCCTCACCAGGGTGGTGACCATTTTGCCATTCCTAGAGTTATGCTTGGCTGAGTAGAACCTGCTCGAGAGGTAGATGTGTGATCTCCGTACAAGCCATGCTATGTCCCAACAAGTATATTGGCAAGATGAGAAAAACTGTAGTGTAATTTAAAATCTCATGGAAATGTTTTAAATTACAATTGTAAATTGTGTAACTCATTATGTTAACCTTTTACACACATATGACAGCCCTGTCTAGTGTCTTATTCAATTTAATCATTCAATGGCTTCGAGTTGAATTCCTAGGAGAGCCAATTTAAGTGCAGGCTTACCATTTATACTCTGGCTTGATTTTATTTGTTTACATTGTCATACGTTCACTCTATAATAAAAAAAAACCCAGCCAATAAACAATGCAGTCCACCGTAGCACTGATGATGTATTAGTTACAGATAGTTACTGGACAGAAGTATTAGCTGTGGTACAAGGCAGACGATGACGTACATCATCATGGGACCTCCTTTACCAGTACCAAAATATAAGAATAGGTTTTTCCCCTTTTGGCGTTCTCTGGTCTAGCACCGTTTGAAACGAGGCTCAAAAGAAAGATGTCTCTGGTGTGGACCAATCAGTTTCAAGGACAATGCGTATATTATCAGAGTGCGTTTTTGTTTGCATTCTGACCACAAGTATTGTGGTTAATGCAGACATGATTCCTTGTAAAAATTTCAGTTTTGTTGCCAGAAAAAGGGGAAAACCCTATTCTTAGATGACGTACATCGTTGAAGACTGCCACGCTCATCAAGGCTATCGCGGCTGTCTGAGGATGATGCTACATTTTACAAACGATGAAGCTTCTGCCAGCAGTACTTCCCCATTCACGACTTTATCAAAAGCTCGCGCTCTTTTTTGCCTCTGGTGCTGCACAGCTTTAAATCCATAGCACTCACATTGGTGACTCAGTTTTGTTTCTCTGCGTCCTACTTTGGATCGTTTCTGTCAGCCGTTAATTTTATCCATCAGTTGCAATCATCCCGATGTGTGCATGCTCTTCTCTTAGTGTGATGCCCAGGAATTATGTTTCTGCTGCACTTGGTTCGCTTCAAATGGTTAAGCACACATACTTGCACATTACGTGATCCGATAGTGTCTTGTTATTTGGAAAAAAAACATCTTCAAGCACACAGTTGCTATGTTACGGTGTAAGTTTTACAGTAAAAAATATGGAGTATAGGGATGAAAAATCACATTGCTCCGTTATGGGTTTATATTGATTGATGATCACAGAGAACATCTCATGAGCAATCTAACTATGGATAACTATCTCGTGAATATTAGGTCAAAAATCATTATGAAAATAACTTCATCCGTCAATCCAGCATTGAGTGCCTGACACAAATAGCATGTCGTAAACTTCCACTCCTGGATGTCTTTGCATAGCAGTCTCTACAGAGTTAAATACGAGTACCACTGTAGAGTGGTGAGACTAGTCCCTGCCAGAGAATTTCCACCAATGGCTCAGGGCCAATGCAGATGGGCATCTCCAAATGTTACTTTTGAGCATGACAGCAAAGAGATACAAATTTTTTGTATTTAGTTTATTATCCTTCCCCCACACTTCTGATTAGCGTGGTTGGCTACGTACGGCGCGAAATAAGTTCAACATACATACATACATCTTATATTAAGAAAGGTCTTGGCCCAAATCGTTGCCTATTACATTTCAAATTTCCCTTTTAAGGGCAGTTATTGCCAAATGTGTTCAGTTGCTGCTCTTTGAGCTTGCGTACCACTGGCAGCGCAGTATTTTCACCACCACCGTTGTTGTTTTGTGCAATTCTCGTTGTTGCTTCTTTAGTGCCAAGAGAAGCAGACCCCGAGCAAGACGTCATGGGATTGCATCCGGAGGGCTAGCCCCACCCAGCAAACCTGGGGCAAAAAGGAGGCCTACGGAGAGGCCCATCAACGGGTAGAACTCAAAAACATTGAGTGGGAGAAACCAGGGGCTACCATTCCACTGGGGGGTCACGAAAGCGACATACAAACCGAAGTGTGACCGCGCGTTCTTCTGCAACGCCGTGGACACCGGGCCTTGCGACGAGGGGGGTGGGGGAGTGGGGGGAGTGGGTGGGTGGGCGCTGCTAGGCTCGGTCGGGACGGGGGAAGCCCACCAACCATCACCTTGCTGCTTGAAGTCGAGCTTTAGGACAATCGGCTGAATGGAAAAAAAAAATTAAACCTTATCTCCATCCACCTAACTTTTGTCAAACTTGTTGACGGACTTATATTTGCTTGATATCCAAGCATGTTTCAAAACAGACCTTTAAGACGACATTTTTTTAATGTCATAGCCTGTTATATGTATAAACCTATTTATATCATATAAAAAGCTGGACCTATACATTTCCATCTCGATAAACTGCAGATGTTTTTTTTCTTTCTCATGAACACTTTGATGTGATTTACGTTACGAAAAACGTTCCCACTTTTCACATTTGCATAGATGCAATGGATAATCACCTTTACTGTTGGATTGTGTTTCTTTGTAGAAGATTTACTGGGTTGACTATTTTGTGGAATGCAGTATTTCTATAAAAAAAAGTTCTCAGTCCATTAAAAGTTTCATTTTGATATAAAACAAAAATGTTGATACACACAGTCTAGAGACTTTATGAAATGAAAAAAAAAGGATGTTTATGTAGATTATTCCAAAATATTCATGTATATTTCTGTAACACATATTTGAAAGATTACATAACTTAGGTTAATAAAATTTTATAAAAAATGGTTGTTCGTGCTCGTTCCACCCACACTTTGTTCACTATAAGATTGTAAATCAAACTAGCGTATTCATTTAAAGAGATGCAGTAACTCTTTGTTGAACTTGGAACTTTTATTCCTCAAGCGAAAATCTTCGGTCAAAAAAATGAAAAAAATATGACGGTGTACATGAATGCAAACATTTTCCCGCTTGCAACACGTAATTTATACATGTGATTTATTTGTGTCTCAATATTTATTATGATCTGCAACATTGATTAAAACACGATCGGTCTACTGTCTCAAATAATCGGTCACATAAATCCAGTCATTGATGCCGAATTTTCATGCTGTCAATTACTTGTCCATGGCTTATTCTTCAATGTGTTTATCTACATTTGCACTCTTTGAAAGTGTATGTGTGACCACAGTTGCTATGAAGAGTATAATATGTTTTGTTATATTCGTCATTTTTTAAATTGACAGATCGCCATAAATTTGTAACTGAAGATGAATTCACATGGTGAATCGATTAATAATGTATAAAAGTTATTTTAAAAAAACATAGTTTTATTTGTCACAAGTAAAGCGTTTTTGTTATTGCAAACTTTAATGGAAGGCAGCAGCTATGCTGGAACGCACACATATTGACGACTAAGCCTGAATAACAAAATCATATCGATTCCTACAACTGTAATGAATGTTAAAAAAAACGATTATCATTGTACATGCACGTATGTGAGCGTGTGTTTGTGTATGTATGTGCAGACAGGTGAGCAATGGAACAGTGGTTAGTGTACTACTGCACTACGAACCCAGAAACCTGTTTTAAATTCCCAGACACAGCCAGCATCAGGGGCGAGTGATATCAAAACTGGTCCTGAACACCCCCAAGATAAAGGAGTCGCTGGTAAAGCATCTGAACATTAACATAGAGGAGATACAGGTGGCAAGGCATTGGGCTGGCCACACCATCCCCTCGTGCACCATTTCGGCCTTAATAAGTTCGCTAACAGCACTTATCCCAACAGTTTCTAAATGCTATAGTGGTACATGTGTCTATGAATGTGTGCGCACATGTCTCACATACGTGTCCGTGCGTGGATGCGTGTCTGAACCTGTGCCTGTGCGCGTGCTGTGCTGTGCACTTGCCATGCCACTGATCGTGACTGACTGCGACCTTCATTGCAGTCTGTGGGCATCAACAATCAATGCCTCCCCTTCCAATGAATGCCTGAGCTCCCGACTGACAGCACCGACACAGGCACGGTGCAAAGATTGGCATATACAGGTCTTTATTAAGGGCAATGTTTTCGGCACAATTGCTTGCAAGGCTGACATCTATTACATTTTGTAATCAAGAAACGTGGTCACTTAAACCAAATTGTGAAAAAGCCAGCAGTACATAAGACTGCATTCTCATTTCAACGAATGTCGATTTCTGTAAACGTGAAACGGCTTGATGAGGTGAAGCGATGTTTACGTGGAACATAACCACACGCAGAGTTGCCAAAATGCGCCACACTGCTGATGTGGGCTGGGCTCGTGCGGCACCGTTAGCACTGCGCAGCTTTTTTATTTGCTTGGCCCTGTAATGTCCACAAAATGATCAATTGGAGAGAAGAAAAAAAATCACGTTGAATTGTAACATCCATCATTATCGATATAAGGGTACATGCAAACAAATATTTCGCTACTTCAGCAACAATAAACAATCGGCACGCACTCATATCAGCAATTGCAAGAAGTAGAGCGTCATAGGTTTTTGTGAACCATGCAAAGATGGTGAAGTTTATCATATTCCCATTGGGACTATCTGGAAAGATACAATTCTTACTCATTTCCCCCATATATACTCTCCACAATTTACAATAAGAAGCACTATTGCAAGTAACATCTTTTTTGGAAAACATAAAAATTGTTAATGTGTGTACAGTAATACATTACGTTAATAATATAGAGCCCTTTTGTTAATCCACTGCTGGATGAAGGCTTACAGACACCGTGTTGATCATGGTGATGTATTGGCCATACTTGACCACATTGATCGGTGTGGGCTGGTGAAGGGGATCCAGGACCAGTTCAGATATCACTCACTCGCGTTACTTATATAGAGTACAGAATAATTAGTTTAAAAAGGCAAATTAATGTTTAATAATTGATTTAACTAAAACAGTTACTTTTGTTCAGCAAAAGCTACCCAGTGACGAGTTTGAGACAGCTGAATGTAGAGGTATTAAGTAGGCGTTTAATGATGCATTGGTTCAATCACAATCGACTAATACGCTCATGATATATGCATCAAATTGCACGTGTAAAAGCAATTATTTGCTATTTTTGTAAACGAGTTGCTGATGTCACCGGTTGCGCGAACAAAAATTATACAATTGAGTCAAAAAGGACAGTGCCAACGGAACGACAAAAAAAACCCTTCAATTAATTGGTTCTTGATTCGGATCGCGACAATTCAAACATTGTAGCTGTATCGATGTGGGAATTGGCAGAATCGTGTGTTTAGGAAAAGATGTCGAAGTGGGGGGGGGGGGGGAATAATGATTCATATTCTTGAATTATTCAGGCGTCTATGACTACTTTGGTCAGTCGGGGCAGTAGACACTACAGACGGTTTCAGGGCTCTCAAAATTTGGGAATGCCTTTGTGTGAGATTTGACCGGATACGTTTCAAGCATATTTTTGCCGGTGAGGTTCAGAGTGTTGACCGTGGCAGACGCCCGTCAGTGTGGATGGCGGCCGTCTGCTGGGTGTGTGTGACAGGGCCCTACATTGCGCGTGTTACACACGCAATGTCCCTTGTAGTTTGGGACGCCAGTAGCTGACTGGTCTCGATAGAGGATATATGTGTTTAATTTTCTTTTGTATCGCTTCGAAATAAAAAGGGGAAAAAATTGACTCTTTTGCTTTTAAAATCAAATTGTGCTTTTACTACTTCTGCAAAAGACATTACAAAAGTATATGAAACGGTCTTTACCGTGTAGATGTCATTGCTGCATTGAACCTTCTCACTGCTTTGAATATAACTTTGTTGGGAAACGTAGATCACATACCCTATTCAAAAGGTCTCAATAAGAACCCAAATACACGTTACATTTATTTACTTCGGTTAGGCCACAATGGTCTCCACCACCTGAGATAGCCAAATAAATTAAATCGTCCACATGTACAAAAGTTCGATTCACCAATTATTATCGTTTCAACTCACCGGTGAGTCAATGAATAATTTCCTACAACCAAATGCAGTCATTCGATGCTTCTTCTGTCTACTGGGATCCCTCATAGTCGAGTATGATTTCCCTCCAGGTGTCACTTGTCTGTGTTGTGAGGTGGACCTGGCTGTCTATGGGTCCGGAGATGATTTAATAGGCCAATCCGTAACTTGCTGATCTTGGCACAGTGGGGGCACGGATGGTCTATCCTGGAGCTCCCACTCGTTGTTGCCTCTGTCTCTGGTGTATGTGCTTTGCGGCGCGCTCTTTTCCTGGCTATCAACTCTTCGCTCGGCCTCAAAATGCAGAGTTCCATTGTTTATTTTGGCCCTCCATGATGGTCTATCAAGAGCATTGATTCCACAGTTGTTTTGATCTGTGTGGCATCGCTTGAGGTGCATTTTAAGGTTGTCATAGAAACGCTTCCTTTGACCTCTGGCGGCACGTGATCCATCGCTGAGCTGGGAATAGAAGATTTGCTTAGGAAGCTTCGAGTCATTCATCCTCACAAGGTGACCTGCCCATCTGAGTTAATACCTCATGATGATGGCCTCTGTGCTGGATGAGTTGGATTGCTCCAGGACACTGATATTAGTTTGTCTTCATTCCCAGGTAATGTTTAGTAATTTCCTGAGACAGCGTTGATGAAACATTTCGAGAGATTTTACGTGTTTACGATAAGTGGTCCAGGTTTCTGCACCATATAAGAGGGTTGGAATGATCACAGCATTATACACAGCCATTTTCGTCTTGGTGGTAATGCTGTGGTCCTCAAAGACCCTGTTCTTAGGTTTGCCAAAGGCAGCACGAGCTCGGGCAATCCGATGTTGGATTTCATAATTAAGACATTGCGAGAGAGATGGCTGCCTAATTATGGGAAACTGGGAACGTTTTCTAGTATTGCATTGTTTGTAATGATTGCAGGGTGGTAGGTGTCCTCCCGGAATTTGTTGAAAATTGATATTTGTTTATTTGGTATTAAATGTTAGACCCATCCTGCTGCAAGCATCTGTAAATATGTTGACGATGACCTGAATGAAGGTGAGCTTCTGAGCAGGCACTGACTTGGGCATCATCAGCATATTGGAACCCAATAACGGATATGATTTATGTTTTTGACTTGGCTCTGAAACGGTTGATGTTCAATATGTTCCCATCTGTCCTATATTTGTTATTTATGCCTCTGGGAAGTTTGTTCTCTGTCAGGTGAATCATTTCCGCCAGGAAGATGGAGAAAAGAGTTGGTGCAATAACGCAGCCTTGCTTCACACCGGTCCTTACTTCGATTGGCTCTGAGGTTTCACCATCAGAGAGGATGACAGCCTCCATACCGTCATGCAACAGACGGAGGACTTTAACAAATTTTGTTGGGCAGCCATATCTCAGAAGGATTATCCATAGTGCAGCACGATTAACAGAATCAAAAGCTTTAGTCAAATCAAAGAAGGCCATGTACAATGGTAGTCTCTGCTCCTGGCACTTATCTTGGAGTTGACGGGCTGAGAAGATAATGTCTGAGGTTCCCCTGCCAGATGGAAAATCATTCAGCGATTCAGGAAGGGGTTTTTCAGCAAGTGGTAGAAGTCTGTTTAGTAGGATTCTTGCCAGTATTTTTCCAGCAGTGGCAAGAAAAGAGATTCCTCTGTAGTTGTCACAGTCTGACTTGTCACCTTTTTTGAAGACGGTGACAATGATGGCATCTTTCAGTTCGTTGGGAAGGTCTTCATCATTCCAGATCCTGGCCATGAGGGAGTTCAGGTGTTCTGGTAGGCGTTGTTTTCCATGTTTGTAAATCTCAGCAGGAATATGGTCTATTCAAGCATCGTTGGTTATCCAGCTAAATCCTCAGTGGTAGAGTGTTGCGGAATCTCACTGAATATAGAAGCATCTACAACAGCGTTGCAGTTTAAAAGAGTGCTGAAGTGTTCCTGCCAGCAGGAGATGATTGTATTTTTGTCTTTGAAGATTTCTGTCCCATCCTTAGACTGAAGTGGTGCAAGGCCCTGTTTTGATGGTCCATATAAGACTTTGGTTGCTTAAAAACATTCATGTGGGTTATTGGAATCAGCAAGATGTTGTATTTATTCTGCTTTTCTCTTTGTTTTTTTTATGGTAAAGTCACGTAGGTAGAAAAATAAAATAAATCAAATATATATGTTTCTATTTTTTCTCTACCTACATGACTTTACCGAAAGAACCAAAGAGCATGGGTTCCTGCAGTCACGAAAGGTTAGTTTGAGAGTCATCACTGATCGAATTAGTCTGTGGTCAGTCCAGCAATTGTCTGCGTTGATCATGGCACAAGTGTTGCGGACGTCTGTGCTGTCAAGCTTCCTAACAATCACGTAGTCCAGTAAATGCCATTGGTGTGATTGAGGGTGGTACCAGGAGGTCTTAAGGCTATTCTTCTGCCTGAATAGGGTGTTGGTGATTGTCAGGTCGTGCTCAGAACAGGTTGTAAGAAGAAGGTGACCATTGGAGTTGGACTTTACAACTCCCTCTTTACCAATTACACCGTTCCACATTCGATGGTCTCTCCGAACTCTAGCATTGAAATTGCCGAGGAGAATCAGCTTGTCAGTTTTTGGTGTTTTCTGAAGAATTTGGTTGAGTTGGCTGTAGTAGGTCTCCTTAGTGTCTTCTTCAGAGTCCAGTGTTGGTGCATAGGTGCTGATTATGGTTGCATCTTGGTCTTTTGCGAGTTTCAGCCGTAGGGTCATGCAACGCTCATGGATACCAATTGGGAGCTCACTTAAGCTGTCGATGAGCACGTTGTCTATTGCAAACCCTACACCATGCAGGCGTCGCTCATGCGCTGGTTTGCCCTTCCAAAAGAAGGTGCAGCCTCCACTTAGCTCGGTCAGTTGGCCTTCATCCGCCAGACGGGTTTCTCTGAGGGCGGCACTATGGATATTAAATCGTCTCAGCTTGTGTGCCACAAGAGCTGTTCGGTGCTCTGGACGTTGTGAGTTTGGGTTGTCTGTGAGGGTCCTGACATTCCAGGATCCAATGTTTAGTTTAGATTTGTTTTTGTTTTGACCGCAATTATTGATGCTCCCTCTGGTCGCGGTAAGCCAGACAAAATGTTGCTAGGCAGGCTATGTTTAGGGCACTTTTTCTAGCCCCTCCCCATTTGGGGTGAGCAGAGTGGATCCTGGTGGACTGCTCAGTCACAGCTACAGCTGCCGGGATGCACTCCTGCCTAATCCGAGTGCATGACGACCTTCTAATAGCTGCCGCCTTAGTGCTGGGTTGTGACTAGGAGCTTCTAGCCGCATAGGCCTGCCCCGCTCACCACTTGCCAATCGCCCAAGGGCTTTGGGTGGGTAGTGTGGTGGCGCGATGGCACAGTTTCCCTGAAGGGTGCCAGTGCGTGAATTAATTTACGTGCAGTGTCTGTTGCACACCAGCTACCGCACGGGACTTAACCAGGAACCAAGCCTGGGTCCAATGGCGAGGCAGAAAACCAAGACGATTGGAAGGCTTGTCCTGAAGCACCATTCGATGCTATGTTTCATTTTAACCTACATCAAACAACATCAGGACAAGATCCAAGATGTCAGAACTAAAGAGTCTCGATCTTTTGACGAAGATGCTCTAACAACAACAAGTGACATTAAACGCTCGTACACGCGGCACTATAATTTTTTTGGCTGTGTCAGTTGTGGAGGGCCTTGACAAAAATTCGGCCATATAATTACATGGTATTACACAAAAATCTAGTATGAATAATAATACTAGCATAAAAAAACATCCTTCGTGTTGAATTGGAGCTGGTATGCATGACCTTGAATTGGATATGAGCACACATTATACAAGCACAGTCCAAATATAAGAAACAAGTTCTGACATTACATGGGTGGTTGGAAAAGGCATAGGGCAACTTCTGATACAAACACACTAATGTGAATATAAGCACACATGGCCTTGCTCCCAATGGGTGTAGCTATAACCAGCTTTGACTGTGATGATTGTGTTTGTGATGTGGTCGGTGCTCTGCTTTGTCCAAACACTCAACAGAGGCACACTTGCAATAATCCAGAGCACTATTGCATACGGGCAAGAGAATCGACCTTGTTTCTGGGTTAACTCTTACGACGGGTCAATGACAATGTCACCCGGAATGTGCTCAACGTAATCAGATCTCGGAAGTTAAGCAGCATCGAGCCTGGAGAGCACTTTGATGGGTGACCACCATGCATTAAACAAATGTCATGGGCGCCTGTGGAGCTCCGTGGTGGGCCACTGATGGTAGTGAGGCAACATCTATTTTTGCACTGTACTTCTATGCTCTAGTATGTACGTCTCGCCACCTTCACCAACACACATTGACCAGCGTGGTGAAGTATAGCTAAATAACCCCCATTGGGAAATGGTCATCTGAGTTTATCAGTGGCTTGAAATTATACGTTCCCATGACGAAGACCAGTGTGTCTATCTACTTGAACAATGCCACCAACATGGGAAATGTGTGATTAAAATGCATGCTCGTCATTGAAAATAAGACAATTGCATTTAAAGCAGAAAAAGTCACACAAAAGTACACCTCATCGAATGTGTATTGAACAATTCTCAGTTGGACTCGCAGAGCTGATGGTAGAAATTCCACATTTGCAAGGTGGAGGTTAGGTTTTACCAAAACATATTCAATTGACTTTTAACAAAGTAGTATTTTACTAATAATGTCATATCCCTTTGGTTGATGATGGGCTAACGAGTTCTCAGATTTGAGCTTGCAGAGTTTTCTGATTGTAAGACGAGTTCGCTGTCCACAGCCCCACCTGGCGGCATAGTGGATGCCGCCCTGTGTTGTGCACATATAGGTTTCAATGTGTATTCCTTGCAGCCATCGACAAGTGTTCGTCTAATGAAGCCATGCATGGCACACAAGGGGAGAGTGGTAAGCATCCATCATGCACACTGTGGCCCACGGTAATTTAATGGATATGGCTCCAGAGATGGCTATTGTTTGATGGATTGAGATAATTTTGTATAGACAGCAAAGCAACAAAAAACACACTATGTCTTGCCAACAATTCCATAATACATTTCATCATATCTCAAACTAATATTCGATTATTGCATTAACTCGTTGTATGGCAATGTACTGCATATTAAATAACTGTGAATTTACAAAATGCCAACAACCATTTTGACAGGATTTTAGTCAATTTCCTATCTATCATTTCATGACTAGCTTCACAACTGTTATCCGCACATTCGCTGGCTTTTTGCTCGATATGAACGCCCTGCTATAGCAAGTGCCCATAATTGCAATGGTATCACGCATTTTTCTTCTTTGTACGGCTGTGGAGGTGATGTCGGTTGGATGAAACAATGTTTTATTGCAATGAAGCATTGAAATGAAATGCAAAGTAACATTAATAAGTAGATGCTGTCATGGTCTTAATGGTCAGCACACCGCTTTTACAATATAGAGGTCGCTTGCTCCTTCTCCCGGTGCAGCAGTTGAAACAATGGACCAATTCCTTAAATACCCCCACAACCCCCCGCATTCACCCTGAAGTATAAATGGATACACCGCAGTCGATTTTGCAGGGCTGTGCAGTTGGGGTAGAGTGTGGGTGCTCAAACCTCTTCCAAGGCGTTTGGCCAGTGTGTCAAAAAGGGGGCCAAGACACCTTGTAGAGAAGCTCAAGAGTGGAGAGGCCCTTCTACCAGCAGATGGCTTGAGCAAACGTTTGTAAGTCTAAACCTTTTCCTTGTAAATAAGGAAATCCTCAATGAGCTACACATACTCCTTTTAAAGATAATCCTGATTCTGCTGTAAGGGGAATTGTTGAATTGAACATTTTTGTACATGACAGGAAACTAAGCTCCCTGGAGAAAACACCGCCAAGATGTCGAAAACACATTTGCTGTACTGCATACTACCAAACAAACATATCGCTGCCCTGCAGGTGGCTATATCACCAACACAATGGCGTAATGCATCCAACGGGCGATTTAACGACCCACTACTTTACACCATTTTTGCCGACTTCACTCTTCATCGGACAGCAACACAAATGCATTTCAGTTTAACACGTAGGCTTTCGCGACCAATATCATCCATAATAAATGTTGTTTTCTTGGGTTAAATCACGTAAATATATAAATGTGTCGTTAAACCCGCCACCACCTGTCACGAGTACAGCACGCCGGTGTGTTGGAGAGCCAAGCCACAACATTTACAATCTGATTATGACATTTTACCAGGTATTACAACTAGCTTCATCAGGTGAGAGCTCACAAAATGTGTCGGTTGTGAGAAGAAAAATATCCAAAGAGGGTGTTCCTCCTCTTCACTCTTCATCGGGCAGCAACACATGCATTTTCTTCTTCTATTGGGGATGACTCTTAAACCCCCCGCCCACCCCAATGGTCAAACAAACCCCTCTTATTAAAGGCCGAAAAGGTTAATCTGATGGATTTAGAGATTGCACCGGAATAATAGAAGTGGATATGAGGGCTATAGATATGAGGAGTTATAATGAAACACGTAGGCATATGAGGGTAAACTAGACTTGCTGAATGACCATCACCGTGTAACAGAATAGAACTATAGGCTGGGTCTCTTCCAAATGATGTTTGAATGATGAATCAATGCCATCTCAAAAGCAATGCATAACAAGCCTTTAAACTCCCCAGCAAAACTAAGGGCTGGTTTTCAAAGTAAATGGTGGATAGAAATGCGTGTGAAAGATCTGTGGTGGAAATGTTAGAGACCAATCATTGAACCCTTACATTCTCCACTACATATAAATACAATTAACATAATTTAATTCCTAAGGACACTTTTGTGGTGAATTCAACTGAGTCGCAGACGCAGACTTGGATGCAACACATTTATTTAACTCCAACACACGGGGTAACTTCCCCTTAACAGGATAACAACCTGTGATGGAGACCACAAGGCTAACTACACTAATTACAACGTGACTAGTGTAGTTAGCCGGGTGGTGACCACCAGGCTAACTACACTAGTCACAACATCACTAGCTACTTTGGACCGGACCACAGCTCGGGTCCAGGTCTACGTGTTGGAGACTCGTTGAGCGGAGAACTAGACAAAGAATCTTAATTTTGGAGCTTTCGTGACTGCAGGAATTATTATTTGGTTCTTTCGGTTAAGTCACGTCTAAAGATAAAATAATAAATTAAATAATAGCATATTACGACGTTTCTTTGTGCCGATATGTGTTCTCTCTCTGTGTGTCCTTGTGATGTCTGTCTGCTTGTATGTCTGTCTATAGTTTTCTAGTTAGATTTTTGTTGCTATTTCTTTTATGCCTGATGATGATTGCTTGTGTTGCAATCGAAACGTCGTAATATGCTATTATTTAATTTATTATTTTATCTTTAGACGTGACTTAACCGAAAGAACCAAATAATAACTAGACAAAGGTTTTTTCCAGGATGAACAACAACCGCGGTCCCTCTGGGGACCCTGCTTATATTCTCTGTGGCGTGGCTGGCTCCGCCCTTGGCCACGACCACCTTCCAGAATCCTCGGGAAGAATCTGACTGCTAACCACGTGCCCACTCCTCGCCCCCACTTGGGCTCTTTGTAGACTTAACTGGTCACGTGTCCACTCGGGTCAACCAGAGTGCCATGGCTTTTAGTAACCTCATTCCTACGGCCATCACTCCCACACTCTGTCCTGTAGAGTTGGCACTGCATGCCAAGCGTAGTGCCATCTAGCGCTATCCATTAGCGCTCACTGGGCCCCTCTAGGGCCGGTACTACACCCACACCCTTGTGGTATCCGCGATGTCGTTACACTGCAAGCCGTGCCTCTCTAGGGCCGGCACTGCACAGTGACATCCCGCGATCTCATGACACTTTTATGCAGACAATAGAGTTGTATTATTGCCTAGAATACCATTCAGGAGATTCAGAATCTGTTACACTATTTTATTTTCTGCTTAACACGCTGCGACTGTATTCTTATAACCATTGCACTTTCAGTTGGTAATTATCTCCGGTCAAAGTGATTCCTGCTTAAATGAGCATAGGGGCAGTGTTTCTTTAAGCAGTATCGAATCTAGATAGCACTTCGATGGGCGACCACCCTGCATAAAACATATCATGGGCAGCTGTGGGGCTACGTGTTGGGTAACATTGAGGCAGTGTTCAAATTCTATGCATGAATATCATGTGTACAGCTCCGTGCCAGCGGTGAAAATACTGCATTTCCTATGGCGGGGTGAGTCAATCCATTGGACCACCACTGTCATCTTCCTCACAAATGGTTATCATTGTATCAAACCCAGAAGGATGATGGGCTGCGTCAACCCTCAAACAGAATTTTAACTCGTAACCTCCCGACTGCAAGCCGCTCGCTCTATCGCTGAGCCACCATATCGATATGGTTAATAAATACATTGATGCATATGTGATTAATCAACGTTACTTGCATTCCATATGTATATTATAATGGGATTGAATATAATGCTTCATAACAAATATATCAGCAGACTTACAGAGATATATGGCCTACAAGTTTCCTGCTTGGGTATGTTCACACATCCTGCGCCATCTTGCGTAGATCGTATCAGTCGTTATTTTTGTGGGCGAGTTTGAACCTGAGCTACTAACGCACGTTCTGCTCAGATCTCAAGGGCCCCCCATCGCCAACCCCGTCCTGCCCCAACACTGGTGCGGAATGATGAGTACGGATTCTATCTGCAGAGAGAGATTGCCATCTCACACGTGGTTATTAGACCTGGCCCCCCCTGAGCACAGGCTATTGGGGAAACATATTTCAGGAATTACTAAACTTGCAGAGCAATCACTTTGCACAGTAAGGACCTCCTTCCAACAAACCCAATGAGAATCAAGCTCAAATTGATAAAATGCAGCCCTAGGAAGTAAAAAAAATGCAGCTTTTTTATATTTAGCAATAAACAAGTGAAGTCAAAATTCAGCAAGTCCCCGTGGTCAAATGAGCAATGGGGCACCACTCATGTCTGCTGGATGGCCGTGCTGGTAACTCCACATTATCATGGTGAAGGCTCCAATGTGTTCACAGGACAACTGTCTACAATGTGGTATACGTTATATAACTTAGGATATATGATAACCCCCACTGTGTTTGGAAACACAACATTCTAATTGGGATTCAAACACTATAACCATGATACCACCTTCCCAAAATGAAGCATTACAAAAAAAATACGAAAATATTAATTGTACATGAGGATATTTATGGAATGTCATTTTTGCTTTGGATGCTGTTTTGTTCAGGTTGTTTTTCCGTTCCAGTGAGAAACAATGGCAAATCATATATGAATAGCCTGAATGGCATTGATTTGCCGTAACATTTCACAGTATGTCTTTTTTCAATTTCCAAAATTGCATATAAATTTTCTATTTCTTTATGGTATAGTCAATAATGTTTTCCCTCCGCACACCTTTTAGTTTGGAGCCCAGTGTCAATTGTGCATCTCACTTAATTGGTTTTCAGCGTAAATATTGCCAGGCTGCCTATGTTTGTGTTTGGATTTTTTTTGTCCTCCATTGATTCATCCACTTTAATTCAAAACTAAATAATTTTCAGTACATCTCCATTAATTTTCTCTGGGTGCTCACACTGACAATTAGGACTGATCGCTCAAGGTCACATCACTTTCTCTGCGACAAAAAAAAAACACTAAGTGTGTCAAATTTCGATTTAAAGCCCAGGTCATACAACCTCTGCAACCAACAAGAACACTGTGAGGTAAATAAAGATGCATATGGGTTGATATTTCAAAAGAAATTCTCACATTGACTGACACACTTAGTCTTCTTGGTTCTTTCGGTAAAGTCACGTAGAAGGGAAGTAATAAAATAATAAAAATAAAACTTAATAAAATGAAATAATTCTCACGACGTTTCGGCTACAACGCAAGCAGCCGTCTTCAGGTGAAGAATGAGACACTACCAAGCTAGGAGCTTATATATAAACTGGGTTGGAGGTGGAAGAGCGCCTTAACAAAAAAGAATGTGCATATGAAGAGGAATTTAGCATATTCATGGAAAATGCGTAGGAGGTGGGCGGGGGGGGTTTCAAAGGCATATTATGCCCATGCATTATGCAGGATCAACAGCACCAAGGGGGGGTGCAGGGAGTAGCATTAACAAAGGAAAGGAATGTTATTGATATGTAGCTGCAGTTACTAAACAACCACGTAGAAAACTAAAGTATAAACTACATAAAAAACTAAAGTATAAACTGCATAGCACCATCAGTATACTTACTATACTCTACAATAAGCTGAGTTACTAACAGCAAGTAATACATTACAATTCTACGTCGTAAAAATTATATAATATGCTTCCATCTAAACTTTATTCTCTTACATCACACGAGCATATACCGTACTATATACTGCCATAGATAAACCCAACATTAAATTATATACTGTATTACTATAAACCACCTTATACATTTCAACATAACACTATGTATTATTCTACCCACCCTAATGTGTATCGAAATGGTTTATTACGTCCTTCCAATCATTGCTAAGCCAGAATCCATTTTCTCGGTTAAAATTGTCTCTGTGTTTGTATATGTGGATCGCCTCATGAACGAATCTCTCATGATAGCCAGATGGCTTATATCATATCATAGAGCCCAATGCATCTCCGACCATGAACACATTTCCAGTTAACTCAAACACGTACGCCAAGCTCTTAAGGCTAATGGTTACTCCGACTACACAATCCGCAAAGCAATCACTCCAACCATCAAGAAGGATCCTGTTGAGGAGCCTTTCAAGACCATCACCTTACCCTACATTGCTGGGGTCACAAAAAAGATCTCCAAAATCCTGATTAAACACAAGATCCAGGTCCGATTCAATACAGTACATAAAATCCGTGATCTGGTACCGTCTGTAAAAGATGTGGTTCCAGACATACAGTACCCTGGTGTCTACAAACTAAGTTGCCTCTGTGGTAGCAGTTACATTGGGGAAACCAAACGACATGTCTCGGACCGCATCCGTGAACATAAAGCTGACCTGAAACACGGTAGGACAAACACCTCAGCCGTGGCAGATCACTGTTACAACTCAGTGGGCTCACATGACATTGACTTCTCCAAGACAGAGGTTCTCTGCAAGCCATCTGGCTATCATGAGAGATTCGTTCATGAGGCGATCCACATATACAAACACTGAGACAATTTTAACCGAGAAGATGGATTCTGGCTTAGCAATCATTGGAAGGACGTAATAAACCATTTCGATACACATTAGGGTGGGTAGAATAATACATAGTGTTATGTTGAAATGTATAAGGTATAGGGTGGTTTATAGTAATACAGTATATAATTTAATGTTGGGTTTATCTATGGCAGTATATAGTACGGTATATGCTCGTGTGATGTAAGAGAATAAAGTTTAGATGGAAGCATATTATATAATTTTTACGACGTAGAATTGTAATGTATTACTTGCTGTTAGTAACTCAGCTTATTGTAGAGTATAGTAAGTATACTGATGGTGCTATGCAGTTTATACTTTAGTTTTTTATGTAGTTTATACTTTAGTTTTCTACGTGGTTGTTTAGTAACTGCAGCTACATATCAATAACATTCCTTTCCTTTGTTAATGCTACTCCCTGCACCCCCCCTTGGTGCTGTTGATCCTGCATAATGCATGGGCATAATATGCCTTTGAAACCCCCCCCCCCCGCCCACCTCCTACGCATTTTCCATGAATATGCTAAATTCCTCTTCATATGCACATTCTTTTTTGTTAAGGCGCTCTTCCACCTCCAACCCAGTTTATATATAAGCTCCTAGCTTGGTAGTGTCTCATTCTTCACCTGAAGACGGCTGCTTGCGTTGTAGCCGAAACGTCGTGAGAATTATTTCATTTTATTAAGTTTTATTTTTATTATTTTATTACTTCCCTTCTACGTGACTTTACCGAAAGAACCAAGAAGACTAAGTGTGTCAGTCAATGTGAAAATTTCTTTTGAAATATCAACCCATATGCATCTTTATTTACCTCACAGTGTTCTTGTTGGTTGCAGAGGTTGTATGACCTGGGGTGTTTTATGCCCTTGTTACAGAAACTGAGCTGGCATTGTTGAGATTTTCAGTATGAATCCAGGTGTTAGCTAACCCATGGTTTCAACAAGTTCTGACATGTGCCCGGTGTGATGATTTTAATACAATGGTCAAACAACAAGGCCCACCATGCACTTAAAATATAGTGCACAAAATGTTAAAACGTACACAAGGAATATACACCTCAACTGATTTCCATCCATGTCGCATGTCACTATGAAGCTGGTATATGGTGACCAAGACAGTTAAGCAAATTTAAAAGCTTTGGTGGGCCATTTTTAATTGTATATTTGACCGATGCCTGGGGCCAGATTAAGTAAGTTGGTGAACTGAATATGACCAGCACACCATAATTTGAACAAACCCGTTCTGGCTTCATTGGCCGGTACGAATGTAATGCTCAAACTCTTCCAAATTATGTTTCCTTTGCTTGTAACAGGACTGTGACTTCACAGCTGGGGTACTGTAACGCAAATAGCAAAGGTGAATTGCGATGGGAGTGTTTTGATTCAGATGCAGATGGTGATAAAACAGTCAAGGGAAGGAATTGCACGTACAAAGAGGTGCCCTCAAAACTACAACAGCCCCAGGCTCCCATCAAATGTCACCAGGCCCTGTGCTTTACGATATGTTTGACAGTTATTAATAATTCTGGTGTTCACAAGAAAAGGGTTTGTCTTTTTCCCTCTCACATTTATATCCCGTACAGATAAATTAGCAGAAGTGGACGTCAGTGTTTATGGGGCATGAGTTTAGGGATATCGCTGTCCCTTTATTGGCAATTCATTGGCCAAGCGACCACCCTGCCAAATAGGGATCAAATATGAAGCACCGCATATTAATAAACCATAATTGCTAACAACGTGCCCAACTTAATTATGCTTCCATTTTCAGGCCACCTTTATTGGCCGGATGCTGCCCTTTTGTGTGCACAATGCTAAAAGGGGGCTCTGTTTCTGGCAGAAATATTGTGCCAGTTTGTAAATTGCACCTTTAGCGCTCAGTTTATTTCCCCCACGGTAGCCGTTAGGGCAATGGCGCAAAATGTTGGGAGCAGGAAGGAGGACGCCTGTATAAAAATCCAGCTTGCACATTCCAAAAAGGTGGCGTTATGATTCGATTAGTATGCAGCATTCGCACTGCCAATTAGCAGCCGCGTGATGAATTATTTATGGCGATGACAGCGGTGCACCGTTAACGTTTGCCAGCCGCAGGGCACGATTTTTAGGTTCCTCCTAGAATACATTTGAAAGTGTGAACGATAAAACAACACAGAATGTGCAGTGGGGAAGGGGGCGAAAAACACCCACGAGGTCATGTGCAAGTTCGTGCTCAAGCATGTACATACAATTAGCAGTCACGGCACTGCACCACTTACAAAGTAAGACAACGCTAAATGTTAGCATGACACAAACACCTCTGTGTGCATGTACATGTGGATGTACATGCAATATAACGTTACACAGGGCAAAAATTACAACATTGAAAGTCTACCACTGAGAATTAAAAGTTACGGCATTGTTACAATGTATGCCCAATGGTTTTGAAATTCGAATGCATCTTTTGTTTGAATTAACATCTAAAGTCGCAAATAGTCTTTGTGCTCAAATAAGCAGAGGGTGATGCTCATCCCTGTTGGTGGCCCTGGGCCAGAAGTGAAAATTCCAAATTGCACGTCGACACACACACACCCCGTGCACATGACCATGCACACCCCACACGTGTGCATGACCATGCATACATTCCGGTACAAACGAGCACACACAACGACCTCACAAAGTCGCAGCAATTCCCTGCTTAAATGAACACCGATGCCGTGCTCATCTCCTGTTCACAGCCTCGAGCCGTCCATGGAATTTTCAACATTTCTATGGCAGGGAAGAGTCTCTCCAAAGGACAACTGCTGTTGACTTCCCCCGACAATGTGATAGTTCTTTTAGATACACTCCAGAGGGATGACGGGCCGAGGCAACCCCTAACCAGGATTTGATCTCGCAACCTTCTGATTGCGAGTTGCTCACTTTTACAACTGAACCACCTACACGTAGCATAGTAACTTTCTTGACGTATCAACACCGTCTCGGGTTATAGTCGTGCACAGCGGTGGAAGATTACGAAATACGTTTACCAAACAGTTCAGAGAGTGTGATGATTGTTCTGGATTTGTCTACTGACACTGAATTTTGAAAAATGATACCAACTTCTAAAGCTACATTCAGGAGTGAACTGTAACCGAGAAAATAATTCCGTTAATCTGATTTCAATGGTTTATCACCCCATGTTACACAGAGTGTAAACACTTTTAGATATATGTACATGCCCTGTAAAATTCAAAATAAACTATACCAGAGCCATTCTAAATGAGCATATGCATTGGAAAACTTCAACGATTCAAGTGTGTTAATAATAATATTCGGAGTAGAATGACAGTCATTTTCCTGTTAATTTGAAAAAAAATCCACAAACATATTACCATAAAACAAAATCCAATTACAGTGTAATATAATGTTTTGTTGGGCAAGTTGAAAGGTTTCTGCCATACTCGAGTAATAAAATACACGAATGGATTGTATATCTAATTTAAATCTCAAGACGTCGCAAATACATGTGAAATTGCCCTGAATGCTAAATAGCAAAACATATACGGTGATATATGAAAACAATCTTTTTGTAAATTTCTGCATATTAAATAACATTGTGTGTGTGTTGTGAGGATCCATAGCGTAGTGGTTATCGTGCTACGAACCCGACTACCCGAGTTCGATTTCCGCTCATGGCAAACACCAGTGACGAGTATTTTTAATGAAGTTGGGCTTCCCCTAGGTCGACTCAGCCTCAAATAAGTACCTGATTGAGTGTGTAAACATCGCCACTCGGGAGACAAAGGGGGCTGGGCATGGTGCTGGCCACGCACCCCCTTGTGAGCCGCACCTGCGTTCATAAGTGCTCGCTCTATACAGCATGTGTGTATGTTGAACTTCTTTCGCACCGTACGTAGCCAACCGTGCTAAATGGAGGTGAGTGGAAGGACAACAAACTAAACACAACATAAATTCTGAAGAGCAGCACTTGCCCCAAGAGGATGCTAAGGCTATGCAGGGAATCTTTGTCTTTGTTGAGGAGTGGTGAGGTAGCGTTTGACAACATTGTACAACAGACCGACCACCCGGGTTCAATCTTCACTGTCAAAATCAGTCACGCAGTATGTGAACCTGGACTGGGTTGAGTTAGAAACTCAACCTAAAATGGGCACCTTACACAGTGTGTGAATGTCGGCACTGGAAGGAAACAGGCAGCTGGGCATGGCTCTCAAAATATCGATTAAGTGCCATGACAGCCAAAATAAATGCCAACAGCACCTGGCGCTGCAACATCTATATATATAAAATCGCAAATCTGTCTGTCTGTCCGTCTGTCTGTCTGTGTGTGTGTCTGTCTGTCTGTGTGTGTGTCTGTTTGTCTGTGTGTCGCCGGACCATACGCAGTTTCATTGGACGGCGGTTGCCCCTGGCAACGGGTAGCGACGCATTCGCTGCGGGGTGGACGCCATTTTTAATTCCCGTAAAAAATATGCGCACGCATTAACACGCGACTCTGAGGTAAATTCATCAAAGTTTCACGTCCTCTTCACTCCCCGCCCACCACAATGTGTGCAATTACTATTATAGGGTCGGTAGACAATAAAATTATAGCGATTAAACAATATTATTGTAGCGCGGGGGGGGGGGGGGTTACGGCCCCTGTACCCAGCTTCAGCCGCGGGGCAATTTAGGCGAGGCCGGAGGCTCTGCACGGTACTAGGCCTCGACACCCCACCACACTATAGGCCGTACATATTACTGCACAGCGGCCCAGGAGATCGTGGCTGGGGGGGGGGGGGGGGGTAGCAGCCCATCTGTGTATATATGTAAGGTTATTAAGAAATATATTTTTCACCCGGGCAACGCCGGGTACTTATGCTAGTATGGAGATAAATGTAGGATATTTATTCGTGCATGCCTGTGTGGGCATGTGCGTAGTATGTATGGTGCATCTGCAAGCACGATTGTGTGTGTGCATATATATGTATATGAGTGGGGAGCGGTAGTGTAGCGGTTAACGCGCTGCGCTACCAACCTGGCGACCCGAGTTCGATTCCCGCTCATAGCCAACAAAAGTGACGATTATCTGCACCTGTCCTAGGCCTCCCCTAGGTCGACTCAGTCTCAAATGGATACTGCACTCGGTGTGCAAACATCAGCACTGGACGTGGTGGTGCTGCTGACCGACCTCCTTATATGCCCAGCTGGCATTCATAGGTGATCGCTCACATCAATCGCCCCAACAGTCTGTTAAATGCTCTAGAGGGATCTGTCTTTGTGTGCAGGCATGCACATGGGTGTGTGAATCAGTGTATGCAAGCATACACATGTGTGTATGTGTAAACGTGCATGTGTGCGTGTGTGAACTTGCAAATGAAAGGTGCAACATTGCCTTTGGATTTTCACGAATAGCGTGTTGTGACACTTTGTTTGTGCTAAGCCACCTGCTACTTGCATAGTAATCAAGTAGACTTTGGTTTCATAAAGGACCTGGCTTCCTATGCTCCCTGGCATTGGCACCAACAGCATGTTTAACAACACCCCTGTTAGAGACGAATCGTTTAACGACGGGCCTCTGTACAGCCCAATGTGTTCGCTAACCAACATTTTCTGTTGACGATATTAATTAATGCACTGGTTAACGATGTTTCGTTTAATAATTTGTGTTTAGAATGTCGTTAGTATCTTTATGTATTTATAGCAATTGTTTAAATATTATAAATTACGTTTTTTTGGGTGAAAAAGTGTAAATTTCGATGCTATCAAAACGAATAAAGCCTTTAAGCCTCCTATACTCGCTTAACGACCAAATCACTTAACGACCGGTTTCGTGGAACCAATTACTGTCGTTAAAAGGGGTTCTGCTGTAATATGATGCTGATCATCTGGTTTAAAAAAGCTGTAAGGACAGATTCGGAGTAAGCTCAAATATATTCTTGTAAGCGTTAAACTGTTGATGACCTAAATCTTGACTTAAAGCTTTTGTGACTGCAGGAATTCATATTCTTTGGGTCTTTCGGTAAAGTCACGTAGATAGATTAAAAAAAAATACCAAAATAACAAGCAAGAACTACGACGTTTCGATTGCAACACAAGCGGTCGTCATCAGGAAAAAGGGGTTAGCTTCTAAAGACAACTGAAAACATTCAAAAATGGTAACTTGCTATCCTTTTCCACCTCCATGGTGAATTTGATGGCTGGGTGTATGGAATTGATGTGGTTAAGAAATTTGTTCAGAGCTGGTCGGCCATGTGGCCAGATGACGAACGTGTCATCTACATACCTACTTAATGATGGTAGCTATACCAAAATTAAAAGAGATCCGACCAACAGCCCCGTCACTAAAACCAACAATATCATCACTGATTCGACATTTTTAATCGAACCAACCAAGCTGTTTTCCTTAAAACCCTCTGCTGCTAGTCCACGCAGATTGTATGGCTTATCAAAAATCCACAAAGAAGGGACACCCCTTCGTCCTATCGTCTCCACCATTGACTCACCCACCTACAAACTAGCCCGATTTCTGTCTGAGACCTTACAACCTTTCACTGGTAAGACCACCTCAGCTGTAATTAACTCAGCTCACTTGGTATTGTTAATTAAGGACATCTCACCATATCCAGGTGATTTGCTCGTTAGTTTCGATGTGGTCTCTTTGTTTACAAAAGTTCCTGTGCCTGGCACCATTGCAATGATTGAAGATTTGGTCCAACAAGGACTGAATGCTGATGTACTGGCCATGGTGAGACACTCCCTCACCAACACTTACTTTACCTGGAATGGAACATTCTACAAACAAGTTGAAGGTGCCCCAATGGGTTCTCCCTTATCTCCAGTTGTCGGCAATGTTTTCATGGAAAAATTTGAGACAGATGCCATCCAGGCATCCACTCTACGTCCGTCCTTGTGGAAGAGGTACGTCATCTGGCCACATGGCCGACCAGCTCTGAACCAATTCCTCAACCACATGAATTCCATACACCCAGCCATCAAATTCCCCATAGAGGTGGAAGAGGATGGCAAGTTACCATTCTTGGATGTTTTCAGTTGTCTTTAGAATCTAACCCCCTTTTTCCTGATGACGACCGCTTGTGTTGCGATCAAAACGTAGTTTTTTTGTTATTTTCTTTGAAACTAACTAGATGTCTTTACCGAAAGACCCAAAGCATATGTTGATGACCTGTTGTTCAACTCAGCCTGAGATCTTGTTGTTGTGTCATGCGACAATCCAATGGTCATTCCTCACAACATTTTAATTTTCACGAGAGAGCAACCTGGACAGTGCTCACCATTTCTCTTGGCAACCCTGACAATCGTTGGAATATAGCACATTCTTTTGGTAGAAGCCTGTCTGGAGGAACAACAACAAAAAAAATAGTTGAGACGATGCTCATTGTATCAACGGTGAGCTGTGTCAACCACTGGCCAGGAACGGGACTCAAAACCTTCTCTGATTGTGAGACGAGCATTCGTGTCGCAGCATGAGCCAATCACCTTTGCATCGTATGTTCCAACTGTGCCATTTCACGATACAAATATATTTACATTTAGAACTCTGCAGCTATCAGTCCACCACCCCGTGTTAAAAAAGCCAAATCAGTCATAATGTTTTCTGCCAAGCATGCTTCAGTACACCATACATAAGTAAAAAAATGTTACATTACTAATTACCTAACAGATTCATATACAATTGCATCTTTAATATCATAATGAAAAAGTGATTTTAAATATTGATCTCCAATGACCAATCTGGAGAATCCCAGAGCATTCTACACATTTGCGAATGACAATGTTTTCCATAGAAAAGGAATTGATAAATTAAGAACTCCATCAATAGAGTGCTACTCACAAGTGAGAATGGGAGACAAAATAAATGTAGGTTTACAATTACATTTTGATGAAGTGAAATTAATGAATGTATTGATAAAACATGATGAAGGCAAAACTTAAAAAAATCTACAAATGAAGACATTTTTATTGTTTCAGAGAATAAACAAAAATCTTTACGCAATTATTGAGATTGCATTCTCAAGTGGCATTTTCTGTCAAGACCATGAAGTAATAATTGCTCAATCAACAGCAAAATAAAAGTTATTTTCCTAAGCGTGGTGATTTAAATTAATGTAATGAAAGTGCACATCACAAAAAAATGTAATGGTGTCATAGCACCTGCAACAGGAATAAGAGAAAAAAGCGAGTTGGCATTCACACGTTCTGATCAAAGGAGGTGTCCTGCTGATTTAAATTCCCATTAGCTGCAAAGAACATGAATTATTCCCTATTATATGAAACGCTGAAGTCATTATGGCATGATGAAAATAATAAAGTGCAAAAATTGTATTATATGACATTACTTACTCATGGTAATATAACCATACATTTATCTTGGTTGAATTTATCATTACGTTTATCTTAAATTCTTCCATTTTTCCATTATTGGAATTTTAAAGTTGGGAATTTAGGGTGGGAAATATTGAGTAATAATGAAATAAATTACATAAAATGTCAAAGACTGTGGTTCATTAAGAAAAAGGAATGTTGATTATTTTTTTCAAATCTATTTTTTTAAGGTTTAATATCTGAAAGGGAATAACAGTTTAATTAATTTGGCTCCGAATAGTTTTTAAATTGGGTGAGAGTGAAATTATTTTCCACATCAATGAGTCTCATCAGCAGCATGTGGCCTCAATCAAGTACCACGAAGTATGCTGATGTTTCGGGTAGAAGTATTCTACAATTATACATTGCAAATGTTCTCAAACTATCTGCATCAATACGGATTAATTAGAATGCTGCAATAGTGTAAAGGTCAGCTCACTGGACTTGCAATCCAGAGGTCGCCGATTCTATCTCCTGGCACGGTGGTTGAAATGACGAAAATGCTCCTTCAATTCCTCTGTACACCCAGCAGTATATCATGGGTACACTATAGTTCATTGATTGGCAGCTAGCGTGCAGTGGTGGGATAAAGTGTGGGTCCATCCACCTCTCCTAAGATGCCTGGCAGTGTAGGCCATAAGCAAGAAATTGCAGCGCTGCACCTTCACTTGCAGCCTTGGATTATGGGTTTAAAATAATATCATGAGGCAGGTACAGGTGCTTATTTCACCAATGAAATTAAATAACATTTAATTCTTTAGAAAGCGGGCTCGTGGATTATATGTATCCTAGAGGCATCAAAATCACAAGAACCCTACCTCTTTTGAAGGCCAATGGTGCCAATGTAACATTTTAAAGCTGGATATAAAAGCAGCTTGTTGTTCTCACTTTACAAACAGCAAGGTTGTATTTGTCCCCCCCCCGCCTTCCCAACCAAAAAAGCTCATTTAATTGAACAAAATATAAAATAGGGTGCTTTGCAATATATATGAAACATACTGTCAGCACCTGTTATATGTCATGAAGTCAGTAATGCTTAGTCGCATGAAGAATGGAGAAAATCCCGAGCGTGCTGCTCCGTTTCAACAATATCTCCCAAGCGTAACGGTTTCAAGTTATTCGTTTGGTGTAATGAGATCAAAAAAGGATTATCGTCCGCCCAGCTGTAGGGCACATAAAAATCGAATCAGCAGGGCCGAGTGCAGTGCGCTGGGACAACTCCAAAAGCAGTTCTGAAATGACACGCCTGAGCTACCCCGCCAACAAAAAAAATAACCGAAATGGAGAAACTTTTTTCAATAAAAATTGAAAAAGATTGTGGTTTGGGGGAAAAAAATATTATTGAAGCAATTATTCATCTCTCCCGCATCACAATACCTTTTCTAAAACGCATTTTTGTGATGTAATAAGATACATATTTTTTTACATCTCATATGCATATGGTTTTCTCTCGCCACTATGATTTACTTCCACCTGGTAAATAATCAAGAAATTGAACAAAACCCCCGAAGTTGGTCCTTGTTGAAAAAACACTGTTGAGCCTGAGTAAGCATTTCCTGTGTAAAAATTAAAAATTCCAGAGTAATTTACAACATTATAATGACTTACAACATAATGATGATGCTGCAAAATGAATTTATCACTCTTGAATAGACGACTGAGAGGCACGAGGGGGGACCACAGGCAAGCGGAAAGGCAGCAGCCAACGCAGCGAGCCGGTGCCAAATTCCACCCAAAGTTCTGGAGTCCTCCATATACAGTAAGATGTTATTGGCTAATTGATGAGTGTTTACAAATGGAAGGAAACTGGAGCAACCAGAGAAAAGCTACTTGTGTTAGGCGGCTGGACAACACTCTATCCCACACCAAAATATAATAGTTAGGTAAGCCAGGGCATGGCACCTCCTCAACACCCACGGGAAGGTAGTTTTGTCAACATTCCTGTGATCCACCAATTCTAGCCTCCACAGTGCTTGATTACATGTGTAGGGGTGTTAGAGAGAGAGCCGTTATGCATGGCAGCTTATGGGAAACAAACACAGTGGGCGGGGCTACGTGAGTGCACGGGGGGGGTGCTCTCAACGACGTCCGCACCAGGCAGCCCGGGGCCCCACCCCTCAGCGGGGGTGGAGTATAAAGGGGGATGTGTCAGAGGGCTCGGGGCAGAATGTTAAAGCTAAACCAGTGAAGACCGAAGATCGTCTAGCTAGAGCCCTGGACTCCCCTGGGACGCCGCCCTTGTCAGGGCCGCGCAGGACCGAGCCAGCGGCGTGGTCCCGAGAACCAGAGCTAGTGCTCTGGGACTCCGGGTACCGTAGCCCGACTTACCAGTGTCGGGCCAGACAGCCTCCCCTAGCCCGTTAGTGGAGGACTAGGAGGTAGGTCAGAGATAGCTAGCAGTGTATTCCCAGCTAGCCGGGTGAGGGGGCCGATACCCCCTCCAGTATTGTATGTCCACAGTTGTGACTACTTGTACGAAATAAATACGTGTGCCTCACCAACGGTGTCCAAGAGTCATCAACGGTACTTCATCTGGTGT
Organism: Lampetra planeri; assembly: GCF_965212315.1. Taxonomy (NCBI): domain Eukaryota; kingdom Metazoa; phylum Chordata; class Hyperoartia; order Petromyzontiformes; family Petromyzontidae; genus Lampetra; species Lampetra planeri. Next base: position 6,563,326 of record NC_136120.1, read on the forward strand.
CAGAACAACTACGAACATGGACACGCGCCGGACAGCTCGAGCCGGAGTACCGCAGGTGGAGGACACCGCTGAAATTGTCGAGCCCGAGACGGCTCAACAAGACATCGTGCAGCCGGGGCCGGACGCATTCTTACCGGGGCATCAGGATGAAGAGGAGCCGCCATCAGAAGGGCTGAGGCTGGCTCACGCGAGGCTGGCGGAGCTGCTTTACGCCGCTGCCGCCACACTCGAACACATCACGCGGCTGGGGGCTGGTGGACCACCACGGGGCGAGGAGAACCGACGTCCGATGCGCCTTCCCGCCATCTCAACGGATTCAAACTTTGAATCTCCCGCCATCGCCGCAGCAGCTGCTGAGGGCGTGGCCGGCCTGAACCTCGGGTCCAACATCGCTCTCGCTGGGGCTGCCGCGTCACCGCCAGCGGAGGGAGCGTCATCACGGCTGCGACAGGCGATACCATCTGCCGTTCGCGCCGAAGCGCAGCCGAGTTACGGGGACAGCAGCCTGCGAGCTTCCATGGCGACCGCTGCGCTGCACCAACGGCTGCCTCCGCTCAAAGAGTTTGTTGGCGCGGAGGGCAACTGGGGCGGCTTCCAGCGACGCTTCCTCGCCCACCAAGAAATGGCACGGTGGTCGGATGCTGAGGCTCTCTGCGCGCTACCGGCACTCCTCGACAGCGACGCACTCGCCGCCCTTACATCGGCGCCGAGGGAGAAGCGCTCCACGCTACAGATGGCGCTGCAGTTGCTGGCCGGGGTCTACGGACCTTCAGCGGAATGCAGGCAGCAGTTTTACGATCGCCAGCGGGGTGCAAAGGAGTCGCCCCTGGCGTACAGGACGAGTTTCCTGGCACTGGCGAAGACGGCCTTCCCTCGAATGGACGACGACGGCGTGGACGCCATGGTCACAGAAAAAATCCTCCTGCTGGCAGACGACCTGGACATCGCCGTCGTTGCACAGGAGGACACGGAGATGAGTTCCCTCCAGGCTGCGCGGCTCCTCCACGCCAACCTGCTGTCACAGCGTCGGAAAGCCAGCAGGGCAGCGGCCGGGCGTGCGGTGGCTGCAGCCACCCTCCCGGCGGAGGAGGTTTACGCCGTCGACCGTCGACGGCAGCAGGGGACGGGAGCACGGTCGGGCCGGGATGGGTCGAGCCGCTTCGACCGTTCGTCATCGCCGCCGGCGCTCCCGCGTTGCTTCAACTGCGGCGTCCGGGGCCATGTCGCCTCGGGGTGCCGCTCTCCTCGGCAGCGCGGGACGACGCCTCGACAGGACGCCGGCCCTCCTCCTCCCAAGCTCCATCAACATAATCCGGCGAGTTGCGGCACCCCTCATGTTTGGCCCAAGCACACACTCGTCACACACTCGCACACCGCAACGAACGGAGGGCCGACATTGCGCTGCGACGGGCCATCACGCACCACTATGGGGACTCAAATCGAACCCAGGCAGTGGTCCATGTTGGCCCATCGCGTTGTGGCCGCGTCGTCGGGGTCGTCGGCCGTGGTGGGACACATTGACGGGGTGGAGGTACGCATCCTGGTCGATACGGGGGCATCGGCGACCATCATTTCCAAACTCATTTACAATATTCTACCTGTCCAGAGCCGTCCTTTACTGCCAGTTAACGTCCCATTCTATGCTGCTAACGGGGGCTCTCTTGGCATCATTGGACAGATTCGAGCGCAAATTTGTATCGGGGATATCAAATTGTCGGGCCCGATTTTTGTTTCCTCCTCGCTGGCGGTTCCGTGCCTGCTGGGGACGGACTTCTTGGGCAAAATGCCGATTCGTATTTTAATAGACCAGGGATGCATTGAGCTCCCGTCGGGACGACGCATGGCGTTCCTGCCTTCCCCTACTGCGGCTCGGACGGCGTTCGTAACAGTACCAGCGTTCGTCGTTAAAACAGTTCGTGTGCCGCCGGGAGCTCAAATGTTGGTGCCTCTATAACTTCGTCGGCCCTTCGCTGAGGGCATTGGGGACCAGGGAATTCTGCTGGGACCATCTAGGGCCGGGGTTAGTGGACCTCATTTGATTCCGGCCCAGACCGTCGTAAGAGGGGACGGGGACCCTTTCATCGCAGTCCTCAATGTGGGGTCGCAGACAGTGGTAGTTCCTCAAGGGACGGTGCTTGCTCACGCGACGCCGGTGCCCTGCGAGGAACCTGTTGCGAATCACGTCGGCACTGCTCCCCAGCCGCACCCACATTCGGACAGCGATGGAGGGTGGCTCGATGCGCTTTGTGCGGGATCGACGGACCTGTCAAATTCAGAGCGCCAACAGCTTAGAACGCTACTGCGGGAATTTTCCGACGTTTTCAGTCGGGACAAATACGATTTGGGTTGCACTCATCTGCTGTGTCACCATATTGACACGGGTGACAGCACGCCAATACGCCAGAATCCGTTTCGGTTAAGTCCCGCCGAAAAGGACCATGTCAAATCGGCTATTGATGACATGTTAGCCGCCGACATCATTTCTCCTTCCACCAGCCCTTGGGGAGCGCCGATCGTCCTGGTTAAAAAGCAGGACGGCTCGTTGCGGTTTTGCGTTGCTTTTTGGCGCCTTAACAAAATTTCGGTTGCCGACGCATACCCGCTCCCACGGATGGACGAATCGCTGGACGCCTTGGCGGGAGCGCGATTCTTCTCCACACTGGATTTACTTTCGGAATTCTGGCAGCTTCCTCTGGACGATGATTCAAAGCCTAAAACTGCTTTCCGTACACCGCACGGCCTGTTCCAATTCAACCGGTTGCCGATGGGCTTACACTCAGCGCCGGCACGACTCCCATTGCAATCCAGCCAGGTTTTGGCTGGATTGCAATGGGAGTCGTGCCTGATTTATTTGGATGACGTTATCGTCTTTAGTAAAACTTTTGACGAACATCTCCAGAGGTTGCGGGCGGTTTTCCTAAAAATGCGGGCTGCTAATTTGAAATTCAAACCCCAAAAATGTCATTTGTTACGCGATTCGGTGCGTTATTTGGGGCACATCGTGGGGCGCTCAGGTATTGCTACCGATCTCGCCAAAACGCAGTGTGTCAGCTTCTGGCCGACTCCCACCTCGGTGGGAGAGGTCAGGAGTTTCATTGGCTTCGCGTCGTATTACCGACGGTTCGTCGCTGATTTTGCGACGATTGCCAAACCCCTACACGCTTTAACATCAAAAGGGGTTCGGTTCCACTGGGGTCAGGAGGAGGAGGCTGCTTTCTGCTCCCTTCGGGACGCCCTGGTAAAAGCTCCTCCCTTGATTTACCCCGATTTTTCGGCACCATTTTTGCTCGACACCGATGCGAGCAACACGGGTATTGGGGGTGTGCTTTCCCAGGTGGTTGACGGCGTGGAACGGGTGGTTGCGTACGGCAGTCGGGTGTTGTCTCCAGCGGAGCAAAGATATTGTGTCACCCGTAGGGAACTGTTGGCAATTGTCTATTTCATCCAACAGTATCGCCCATATCTGTACGGTCGGCATTTCACCGTCCGCACAGATCATGCGGCACTGCAGTACGCCCTGCGAGTTCAACAGCCATCGGGACAATTGTCCCGATGGTTGGAGATCCTCCAGGATTTTGATTTCGAAACCACCTACCGTAAGGGCGTTCGCCACACCAACGCGGACGCTCTGTCGCGCATGCCAACCACCTCCGAATGTGCATGCCTCCTGGGGTCGGGACGTTGCAAGCCAGCAGGGGACATGCCGGTTCCGGTCCTGGCGGCCGCCGCCGACGACGAAACATTGCTTCCAAATTCTATCGCACAACAGGGAAAAGATTTCCTGCTGGGTTTGCCTGTTAATGAATGGGGGCGCCTCCAGATGGAGGATACCTCCCTCCTCGCGTCGCGTCGTCGTGCCGGGGAGGTGGGGCGGGGGACGGGTGATGCCGACGCATGGGAAATGCACGCGGGGTTGCTGATGCATTGGGACGGGAAATCCCATCGACACCGGCTGGTGGTCCCTTCTGGGTTATGGGGTAGGGTGGTGTGGGCTGCTCATGAGCGCCTCCTCCACCTGGGTACCCAAAAGACCCTCGCCTTGCTCCAGCTTGATTTTTTTTGGCCAGGCATGACGAGGGATGTCGCAGATTTGTTGGCATCATGCCCTCGGTGTGCGCAGCGAAAACCACCAGCACGGGAGTCAAACCCGCCTTTGCAGTCTATCAGAGTCTCCAGAGTGAACTAACTTATCGCGCTGGATATTCTGGGGCCATTTCCCGCCACCCCTAGGGGCAATAGATATTTGTTGACCGGGGTGGAATACTTTACGCGCTGGCCTATGGCCTGGCCCCTGGCCAACCAGTCGGCAGCAGCCATCGTGGAGGCCTTTGTCCAAGGTTACGTCATGGACAAAGGTGCTCCGGAGCGGCTGCTGACCGACCAGGGAAAACATTTTTCCGGCAAACTCTTCCAACAGGTCTGTGAGCTCCTGGGAACGAAAAAAATTCGTACCTCTCCCTATCACCCGCAAACTGACGGGATGGTCGAGCGTCTGCATCGAACCATCACGTCTATGTTGTCGCAGCAGGTTTCGGACTCACAGACCGATTGGGACTTGAAAATTCAAGGGGTCCTGGCAGCATACAGATTGGCCCCCCATGCTGCGACGGGATTTTCACCCTTCTTCCTCATGTATGGCCGCGAACCTGACCCACCTGTTCGGGCACAGCTGCAGATACCCGCGCTGCTGGGAAAAACTAAATTGGCCGACCATGTTAAATTTAACCTTGCGAAATTGACTGAGGCACGGGATGCTGCCATGCTAAATTCCGACAGGCGTCAGAAAGCGAATGAGCGCCTCAGACTGGGTCGCGCGCACGTGCTACAGTGGAAGCCGGGGGACAGGGCATGGCTGCACTGTCCCCAGGTACCACTCGCGACCTCCTCAAAACTGGTGCGGCCGTGGCGGGGCCCCGTCGAGGTGGTCGAGGTTTTGCGGCCTCAGTGCGTTCGCATCAAATGGGGGAAGCGCCGGTGGTTTGTGCACCCCTCTAGGCTGAAACCCTTCGTTACGGTGCGAGGCCCCACTCCACACACGTGTGGCCAAACATGTGGGGGGTCGGCCGACTCAAAGGGTCCGTCTCTGCTGCTCTCGCCTGACGTGTTGCCGGCTGTCCCGCCCCCAGGTGCACCAGGAATGACGGGCTCCCGCCCAACAACCCCTACGGGGGATGCCGAGGGTCTCGCGACATCAAGCGCAGACTCACTTCGAAATGGACAGCTGCCACCGGATGGTCCGCCATCCGGGGTTGCCCCGTGTGACGGGCCTGCGGCAAGGACGCACGCAAGAATGCGCAGACTCTTGTGATGCACAAAAAGAATAATTTTTTTTTATTTTTTATTTTTTATTTTCACGTGTATGGTTACTGTGCGCTGCGTCGGTGGTGTGCTCCTGGCACATTGTGTTGTGTTGTGTGTGTGTTGGGGGTTCCTTGCGATTTGTATATACGTTGCTTTTACGGAATTCGTATTTATTCGGGGGGGGTGCGTCGGGTTGTTTTCCCTTCGGGGTTTTCTGGTTCTTGTTGTTGTTCTCTTCGCGTTATGTTGAAAAATAGTGAGGCACACGCGCGGTCAGGGGGTAAATGCGCTTTTATTGTCGTTTTTTTTGTATGTTGGCAGCCGGGACGGCTGCAAGCTATGCGGGGGGGGGGGGTGATGTAGGGGTGTTAGAAAGAGAGCCGTTATGCATGGCAGCTTATGGGAAACAAACACAGTGGGCGGGGCTACGTGAGTGCACGGGGGGGGTGCTCTCAACGACGTCCGCACCAGGCAGCCCGGGGCCCCACCCCTCAGCGGGGGTGGAGTATAAAGGGGGATGTGTCAGAGGGCTCGGGGCAGAATGTTAAAGCTAAACCAGTGAAGACCGAAGATCGTCTAGCTAGAGCCCTGGACTCCCCTGGGACGCCGCCCTTGTCAGGGCCGCGCAGGACCGAGCCAGCGGCGTGGTCCCGAGAACCAGAGCTAGTGCTTTGGGACTCCGGGTACCGTAGCCCGAATTACCAGTGTCGGGCCAGACAGCCTCCCCTAGCCCGTTAGTGGAGGACTAGGAGGTAGGTCAGAGATAGCTAGCAGTGTATTCCCAGCTAGCCGGGTGAGGGGGCCAATACCCCCTCCAGTATTGTATGTCCACAGTTGTGACTACTTGTACGGAATAAATACGTGTGCCTCACCAACGGTGTCCAAGAGTCATCAACGGTACTTCACATGGATGCATAGCCATCATCACCTAGCTAAACTAACAGACTAACCAAAGTATATATCATATAATTCAATGCTACGTTTGGACTGGTGATATATGAGTGGTAGTGGTAAAAAAAACGATGTTATAAAACCAGTTAACTACCTTTGCATTCCATCGACGGCCAACATTAAAGGTATATAATATTTGAACCCGCCTTTGTCCAACCCTGCACCATCCTGCACGAACGAGCATGTAGTGTGGTCAGACTGGAGTAGCTGGAGATAATTTTCCAATAAATGGGGAAGGATAACACTCAAAAAGCTACAATGATAGGCTAGGAACCCGTTTTCTGTCCTGCCATTTGCTGGTTTCCTTGTCACACAACATGTTGGTAGTGTCATCACATGTGTAACAAGTATCAGGAGGCTTGACGAGAGGGTCGGAGGCACACTTATTTATTGACACCAACTTGTGCACAGTAATGGGTTCACACAATACTTAAGGGGGTATCGTCCCCTTCACTCGGCTACAGGGATACACAACTTCTAACCCCGCTAACCTACGCCCAATTCCTCCACTACGGAGCTAGGGGAGGCTACCTATCCCAGCCCTGGTCAAGCTGGGATCCCGGCACCCTGAGTCTCCAGACCGGCTCGTCAGTCTGGGCTCTCGGGGCCACGCCACCGGCTTGCCCTGGTCGGCCCTGACAAGGACAGCGAGCCAGGGGAGCTCCGGGGCCTATGCTAGCTGGTCTTCGGTCTTCGCTGGTTAAAGCTGATACCCCCCCGACCTCGAGCCCTCCGGCTCACCACCTTTTATAGTACTCGGCCCCCAGGAGGGGCCCGTGGGGGATGCAGGTGCAGACGTCGGTGTGAGCACCTCCTATGTGTACGGCCCTAATCACGCCCCTTGTGTTTGTTGGCCATCCGCTCCCATACACAATTACACCTCTACACATGTGTAGTGACATCGCGGGATGTCACAGTGCAGTACCGGCCCTAGAGAGACACGGCGTGTGGTGTAACGACATCCATCACGGACACCACAATGGTGTGGGTGTAGTACCGGCCCTAGAGTGGCCCGGTGAGTGCTGATTGATAGCGCTGGATGGCACCACGCTTGGCGTGCAGTGCCAACCCTACAGGACAGGGTGTGGGAGTGCCGGCTGGAGAAATGAGGTTACTAAAGGCCATGGTACTCTGGTTGACCCGAGAGGACACGTTACCAGTTTAGTCTACAAAGGGGCCCAAGTGGAGGCTAGCGGTGGTCACGTGGTTAATATTCAAATCCTTCCCGAGGATTCTGGAAGGTGGTCGTGGTCAAGGGCGTAGCCAGCCACCTTCGTCTACATTCTCCGCTCAACGAGTCTCCAACACGTGGACCTGGACCCGAGTTGTGGTCCCGGTCCGTAGTAGCAGTTACGTTGTAATTAGTGTAGTCAGCCTGGTGGTCACCACCACAGGTTGTTATTCTGTTAATGGGAAGTTACCCCATGTGTTGGAGTTAAATCAATGTGTTGCCGCCAAGTTTACATCTGCGACTCAGTTGAACTTACATGTAAGAACAATCCCTGTGAGAGCCACCAATGGTCCAAAGCACTGTGAGATAGGGTTCTGTAAAACTGTTGTGTGTGGTAGTCCTTCAGTGTCACACAGTCATAGGAAAATTTCACTCCGATAAGCTATTCTATGAACTGTCACGATTTGGGGTCACAATTTAAATCTTCAAATTTTCTACAACCTCGTTTGTATATATGAATATATATTATCTCTCATGTGTACAGTTGTTTCCATTCCATTAGCCTAAATATGACAAACATAAAATGTAGATATCATTAACTGCGCAGTTTGATGCATGTATGGTGAGTGTGCCTATTATAAAATCACCCATAATGCAAGTGATCTTGTCAGATAGTGTGGGGCTGTGTGGTGAGCAGCAAATCGCAGTGTAGCAAAATACATTATTGTATTAAATGGTTGTGCTCCCATCATCTGGCATTGACCATTGTGGTGAAGTATGGTCAAATGTCCCTCACCACCCACATGGTGTGAGAGGTCCTCATCCGGCAATGGATTCACAAAGTGGTCTTTACACGTACATCATGAACATAATAATACATTCTCATGAATTAATCAATTATTTATTACAGAGGTTATCAAGGTAAGTGCAATGGAAGTCACCACACTTGCTATTCCTTTATACCTTTTGCCAGATCCTGCAAATGTTGCACAGTCGACACCGACCCTTCAAGGTCTGCTCCTACACACCTGCATCTCTGTTGGGATTCAGGTGTTTGCTTTGGTTGCTATTTACTGGGGTGCCACATCAATGCCCATGTATGTATGCTGAACTTTTTTCTGCACCGTTCGTAGCCAACCCTGCTAACCCCCTTCTTGATAATGACAGCAACACTAATATGCGAGATCCAAGGTCTTATATACCATAGAGTATTACCATCACTCACTGTTATGAGAGTAATATAACTATAGAAGAGTCATTGCAGTGGTTAGCCTGCTGCATATGAACTCAGCTGCTTGAGTTGATCACAGCTAACATCAGTGTCGAGTGGTATCTGAACCATTCCTGGGCCCCCCTCCCCACCATTACCAACCTATGACTGACACGCTGTGGGAAGGCTTTAATATGGCAGTGGATTGGCAACAAATCGTTGCACACTATTAATTCCAAAATAGCTTTTATAGGGTGATTATACTTCAACTGTATTACATACATGATGAAAATTAAATAATTAAATAAAGCAACAACGGAGTAGAAGGGCAGGTCAGACTATCACATTTCTAGAACACATCTCAATGAATGTGAAGTGTTAATTCCATGTACTTTTGCAGACAACTGATATGCAATTCACAAAATATACATTTAAATTTTCTACACGGGTTGGCCTATCAGTAAATCGTGGTCATTAAGGGTTGGAAGCATTTCTAACGCACACAAAGAGAAACTAAAATAAATTAAAAGACCTCGTAATTTAATGGTCAAATTTAAATTTTTCACAGCTGCCTTTGTGAAGACAAATGTGGGAGTTTGCCCGTTGATTGTTCCACTGTGCATAGGGATTACACCGCATTGAAGTCCCTTCATCTTCAAGCACTGCAGCCACTTCACCGCTCTGTGACCTGTGCAAATCTTTATCCACCTGCGACAAATCAGGCACAAATTGTGGAAGCTGCTGCAAATATCCAATTCCAACGTAATTTTTCCCTTCTGATTACACATGTCTCCTTGGGCTCAGTGATTAATAGTGCCTGTGGACAGGCAGCACCTATACACTTTTACAACTTATCACAAATCCCTACTTAAGCACCGGGTTCCATTGAGGGTGCCTAGTTACTCATGGATGCCTAGGTGGACACTAAACGAAACATTTCCTGCAGATGTGACATTATGAACTCCCCAGTAGTGCTCACCCAAGCGCAGTTGTCAAGGAATGGAATAATTGAAGGAAGTGGGTTAAGCGTCTGCACTTTGTCAAGGCGTTTGCAGTCCATGTTTTTGCACACTGAGACCTCAAACTGCATTGCAGATTAAATTAAATCCCATTAATGCTGCCGAACAAATACATTATCAGGTCGCGCTCATTATACATTAAGTGATTGCCACAAATGAACCACAATACCTTGATTATCTTGTCAGGGAGCATAAACCATCACGCAAACTCCGGTCATCCTCGCAGTAGCAGCTTTTGGCAAGCCATCGAATAAAGATGGTCATCGCATCACGCACTTTCAGATGCATTTCTGTGGCCATCTGGAATGCTCTTCCTTCCGATATTATGAAACCAATGAAGCTATGCACTTAAAATATAGATTGAAAACTAATTTTTTTCAATCTGTTTTTTGTGTTTAGTTAGTTCTCCTTGCTCCTTCCCTGCACCTCCGATTAGCACGGTTGGCTACGTACGGCGTGAAAGACGTTTCACATACGTACATACATTTCCCAGTCAATCGCAGATATGAATTGATGAGGACATATTAATGATTAGAAAAAAATATATAATCATAATAATGTACCCGCAACTCATAGCAAGCATGTTCCCACAGACAAGAATGCAAGTGTAATGTAGCTCTCAGAGACACAGTCTTGTTCTTTATGTGTCTTTATTATGAATAAAGTCTGCTGACAACTCAACGAGTCACCGTGAGTGACTATATAAACTTGGGTCATTAAACGACTCTATTCTGAGACAACATCACTCTAGCCTCAATACTCGAAGATAATGGAGACGACCCGTTCCAAGGCGACGATGACGGCGATTCCCCACACCAACAGCCCCCAGGTCTGGTTCGCGCCGGCTCTCATCCCTCGCACGACCCGGCCACGTCCCTATTCCAGAACTCTCGCTCACCGCACCTGGCCCTGTCAATCTCCGCCCTGATTCCGCTTTGCGACGTTGGGTCCCGTGCTTTCCCTCACGTGACCCTGTCAACGCTAGTCCCATCAATCATTAGCACGTCAATTAGTAACCATGGTCCCGGGGAACAATACTGTCCCTCTATCGCCCCGTACTGTCCTTACACAAGCAGAAACCATGTTACACTTGGCACTTAGCAGATTCCTTGTGTCATCATGCACTCGGTCGAGAGAGCGTGACATGTTTATACTGCCTGCTTGACATCCTGCCTGGTGGGCATATAAAATGAAAACTTTGTCAATGTTGAGAGCACTTTAAACTCAAAATATAAATAGCTCCAACCAATCTAATGTGACATACAGCTCTACCCTAATATAATATAACTGCACCTGGTCCAGATGTGCCATCCCACCCAAATGTCCAGAATAAAATACAGATGCTGACTGATCTCATGCCACATATTCAAAATAATTAACGGCTTTGCTCCTATTTATAGAAATGACATTGCGGAGAAAGTAAAAAAAATAATGCAAGCGGTTAAACTGTCATAAATCTACAATCACGATGCAATCCTAAATAGCACCAAATACAATATACCTGAACATTTTTACTCCTACAGCTTATACTGAAAAAGAAGAGCAAAGGCAAGTTATTTGGATTTGATTACATTTCAAGATTCATGTGCATTTTGTCACGATAGGAAAGTAAACTACATTTCAAAGAAAAGTTTCCTTCAATATCCCAACACTGCATATATATTTTGTTATTATAGTGAGTTTTAAAATGGAAATATAGATTGCTTGGTCCCTATATTCCTCATAGCACACTTGGGATCTATTAGGTGAAAACATAAAAAGTGATAATCAAGAGATCTTCACCACAATTCACTGTCGCGTCTGCACGATCGTGGAGTTGCTTCAAAGTCGACACGTGACCTCCATCGTCGGCTCTGACTGTGGCTCACAGCCCGGCTCTACACCCAGGTTGATGACCTATGGGTGTCACTCTAATGCCTGTTTCGGTGACCTCCTCTCCCCCACCTGTACACGTGTCTAACCCAACACAACGCCCTCTGCTTGTTTACATCTACACCACTGCCTTTCCACTTTCTATTCCAAACTAAAAATGTTGCTTACCTTATCCTTCCACGACGTTCTTGAGATCCTCTAAAATAACCTTAATTCGAGGCCCAGATTCTCTATACTGTATTAATCGCCTTGGTAGAGCCCTCCTCTTGGATACGTCATAAAATAAAGAAATAAATGATTATCATACAGCAATACAATCCCTGTACTCACATACAAATAGTGTACTGTACGTTAAGAAACTATCGTCTATTTGCTCAAAAACACAATTAGGCAATACTAATCGTAGTTGGCAGGCCTTAGCCAGTCGTGGAAATCACAGACTGTGGTGAGAGGCAATCTCTCTATAGGGCAACTAAGTGAGGTTTGAGTGGATACACGTGAATAGGAAGCATGAAATGACTTCGCACCCATTCTAGGGTAATAACGAGTTTTCATAATCGAGGTCACTATTCGATTTGAGTATCATTCATTTTGTCTCTCTGGCTTTCGTGGCTTCATACAGACACACCATTAACCTACAGCATTGAACACGATAATAGTCACTTAAATACATAGAAAAAAACAATACATTTTCACACGCACGGTGAAATTAAGGTCGCCACCTGTCCAGCTTTAAGCCAGACCATCTGGGAATTGGCATCTGTGTTCAAGTGGCAGCAAACTGATTTGTACCGAGATCTCGTACTGGTATTGTGCTGAACTTTATTACAGTAGACTGCACAGGGTTGATAGACCTAGGCCTACGGATCGACAACCAACATAACAAAAGAGCATTTATTTTTTTCCAATTCGGTAAACAAAAAAGAAATATCTATATTTCAAGAGCTGCAATACATGTGAATACGAGACGATGGTCCTTAATAACTAACGTTACAAAGCAGTCATTAAAGAGCCGCGTGCGGCAGGTTTACAGACCCCTGTGCCAAATTCGACTGACACATACGTCTGGGTTTGGTCTGTGGAAAAGGTAGCAACCCTAAATGCAATCTACGTATTAACAGTGTAAAAATATATTTTAATCAATGAATCGATGCTTGATCGCATTGTCAGTCGACAACGTATGGCAGAATCCACCTTGCAATGCTGACTTTCGCACCTCAATCGCGCCACAATCGCACCTCTGATGAGCACGGCTGGCTACGTATGCTTTGGGAAGAAGTTCAACATACTTCAGGGCTGCCTCCTGGCGATCCCTCAATCCGTCGCCGTCGCCATTCCTCGTTCCGGAGAGTAGCAGTCAATACACTGCTCCCAGCCAGGGCTGCAGCCACTCCCTGTGGCCTCGTCCACCAAACAGGTGAGCTCGCGCAGAGAGTCCAGTGAGCAGTCACAGAGAATAGAGCCAACGTGCTGAACATCACCACAAACAGGCACTCCCAAGTGCTCATTTCAGTTGGAGCAGACCAGAATAGTATTCCGTGAATAATTTTGGCACGCCACATCCACCGTGCTTTATATTGTCCTCAAAACTTAAGAATATAAGCTACAATAATATTGGATTATTATGTATAGAGCAATCTTGAACTCTAGTGGTAGTGCCTAATGCCAATAATCCCTACTCTAAGCCATGCCTGATCTTATTACCCCCAACAATAGTATTTGGTATACACAGTGATCCCATCAGTCGCTAAGGTTTTCACCAGGTCACAGGGTTTCATTCATCATGAAATAATTCCTGGAGCTTAGCCCCAGGCAACTCCAGCTGATATTAAGCCGTGATAAGACCATACACTCTGGTCGAATGATTCCATCACATCTGTAGGCCAGACGTTGTTGCCTAGACACTCCAATCTGTGTCCAAGTTTTCATTCCTATGGATACCACGACCAGGGTAAGCTAATATATTCAACATATCTGCATTCCCGTTGTATTAAATAGACCGACTGGGCAGCATCATCTAGTTATTAAAATCAGGATTTTGGTTTTAATTCAAGGAGTCGTGTAATCAAAGGAGCCACCACAATAACAGTAGCATTAAACAACGCCATGAAAATCACAGTTGTATCAACACTATCAGAAAAGTGAAGGTCAGTGACTTGCACATCATCACAAAATCCGATGCACTTATCTGACTACGAGTATATGCACCGACTGCCAAAGCGTCACAACTCTATATATGTTAAAATAATATTCGTTCAACAAATCATTGAGTAAAATAGTATAATGTTTGCAAGAGATGTATGAAATAAATTAGCATTAAGGCCTTCAACATTAATGTTATCTAGTAAAGTTTATTAGAACAAGGCTACGTTCAACCACTTTTGACTATAGGATAATCTGCAAGACAGGGTTATGTGTAAGCAAAGACAAATATCCCCCATATAGCCTTAATAGGCTGTTGGGGCAAGAACGGTTAGTGAGCACCTATGAAGGCCGGCACGGCAAACGAGGGGTGGGTGGCCAGCACCACATCCCCGCCCTCCTTCAACAACCCACACTGACCAGCGTGTTGAAGTGTTCATGAAGCAATGCCCATATCTGACAGTGTAGGGGAGGTCTTGATCCAGCAGTTGATTGACATAAGCTCTAAATTCCTATGAATGAGAATGGAGGAGTGGGCTGCGTGGTTATCACTGTGCCTAGCCACCTTTTTCTCCTCAATCGTGATGCTAAAACACAACACCACTGTAGCCCAAGTTTACACACAAACACAATGGGGACAAACAATGAACAAAAAGAGCAAACAAACCCCATTACAATGCGAATTGTTTAGAACATGTTTGCACCAGCTATTAATATTCCAATCAAGAGTTAATTCCAATGGAAAAGCAGCAATGTTAGAATCACACAGAAAATTAATAGGGCAGTAAAGACTGTGGCCTTTTTCTGGCAGGTGTTAAATTAAACACACATAGTGGCACTGCGGCCAACAATGATTTTAGCTACGTAGTGAAAATTGAAAGCAGTCAAAAAAATAATACATATTGACTCAAGCTGTCATCTTATCAAGATGTCTGATTTTAAAAGGGGGACCCACAAGCCATTATTCTGGCATTGATTAGACTGCAAAGGCTGTCTCGAGATGTGTGCATCTACAAATTGCTGTTACGACCTGCCAGCTCTCTCCAGAAATTGTATACATTCAAGAAGGCACAGTGTGGCCTGTTTACCTTGTGTACTTTACATTGGCTTCCAAATGACGCTGCAATTTGACGACCAGTAAGTGAGCGAGCCAGAGCTGTACTCAGGGCTGAGCTGCGCTGAGCATAGACTTGCCATGTGTAAGGTGCAACAGCAATAACCAAAAATCGAGAAATCGTGGCAAGAAGAATATCTCACCATACTGGAAGGGGAGATAACTATATTTAAATGAGTGGTCTTTGAATGGTGTATTATTACACAACAGACAAAAAAGTAGACTTTAATTTCCCAGCAAGGCGTAATCCCTAGCCTTACAAAAAAAACATTAAAAAACACGTAAAAAAACATTCTGGAAACACGGGGACAGGTAGCAAGTCTAGCTGGACAAGAATATACCATGTTCCTGAACCCTGTGATCTTGTTCCTTCCCATTCTGTTACTCATCACCTACCCTCTCCTTACCCTGCTGTGGCCTCGTCGCTAACCCCAGGAGGATGCGCCTCTCTGGCCAGGAATCTATGCAAGGTGTAGCAGGCATGGGTGGTGGTGAGAATTTTTTTTACTTAGAAGCAAAGTTTTTACATTTTTGCCATCGTTCATCATTCCGTGTTATCAACAAACATAGTTCAGTGGTTGCGCAGTGAGTACGTAACCCATAACTGTTTTCAGGGTTAATTTGTGTACCCATGCTTGGGTACGTGACAGTACCTAAGACAAGTGTTCTCCAGCTCCGCACGAATGTTTTTACACTCCTTTAAAAATACATGTTTTGGTCTTTTTAGTCCAAATTCTATTCCTGGTGTGCTCTTTGTCACTGCGATGGAAACGCAAATTAATTCATGACTCGAAGCAACGTGTTAAGAGAGTAACACTAGACCATCACGAAAAATCAGCTCTCAGGGGTTTGAATGAGAAAAAAAACTCCCACAAAATCAGAAAGGGAGGCCACAATAATCCATGAATACATCTCATACAGCAGTTCGATCCCCATCTGCGAGAATGGATGGAAAATATAGTTTATTCTGGAAAACCTCTACCAGTGATATATTTAATCCTCAAACAATATATACTGTGTAGTCCTTAACAAGCCACTATGAAATTGGCGTTATTCACATGACAAAACCAAATGTACTGTGATTGGGCTTGACGTTGAATTTGACTCCACTTAACACCATCAAATGGCGGCATTTGAGAACCTGGTTTAATCACACGTGGATGAAACTTGGATTCAGACTCAGGATCTCAGACGTGCCCACTTCGCCCTCTGAACTCGGAGAAACCTGGCCCCCTCATTGTTATCTATTCCTGATTCATTACAGACAATACGAGTGAGCCCCAGAAGCCATGTGATTTGATGAAAATCACTTTCACGGTGTTGTAAGGAACTTTATTTCATATACCGTACGGTATTACGCCAAGGTTTATAGTCTCTGTCCCAGCCCTTCAAAAGAGGTAGTAGAATGTACTTCAAATGGGGTGTTTTGGGATATATAAATAGCAACAAATAAGGCCTGTTGTATTGACTAATTTGTTTTACATGTGTTAACCCTTTTAGAAAATATGGGTTTGGAGTTAATAAACCATGTAACACTATGGTAAAAAAATATATATAAAGAAGCGAAAATACGTGTGAATGGCAATTGAATTTCAATTTCAATAAATGATCAAATGTTTACAATAACAAAACAACGTAGTAATAATGTATTTAATAAATACATTAGTGGTCACCAGCATGTAGTACAAAGCACTACACAGCCTGCATGTTGTAAAATTAAGTGGAACAAAAACTGAAAATTGTGCATAGAACCATGGAGATATTATTCTTGAAAGTACAGTAATACTCCGGTTTACATTAGGGATGCATTCCTGAAAGGTGCGACAAATATTGAAACAATATACATCAAATAATTTGACAGGGTAGTAGGTGGAGGCGAAGACTGAGAGGCGACGGATACGAGAAATGATGGACGATGCCATCAGCGACGTCATCGTGGGTTGAGTTGACAGAAATCGGGTAGCGATATTAATCAGGTGACGAAGTATTTGCGAAACGGCGTAAAAGAGGGCAGACGTAAATCGGTGGGTTACTGTACATTGAGAGACAAAAAGAGCTGCACGTGGATGAGAGAACATACGACGTGCTTCAAATTGTAAGTATAACAAAAGTAAGCGGGCTTGGGCAGGACATCGCTAGAAGAGATAATGGCTGATGAGCAAGCAGAATTATGTTGTGCAGTCAGGAAAATGTAACGGACTCAGCCTGGGAAGATGGAGCGGCGAAATCAGCTTGTGTGCAACAGCTCGGTGGAACATTGCATTACAATCCTCCATTACAATGCAGGATTGTGATGTGAGAGGTGGCATTCATCCAGCTGGTCGTTTGACCATGGGTGCTGCTGCTGCTGATGATGACGACTGACAACCACTGTACATTAGCAGCCCTGAACCTCGAGTGAGAATTTGAATTCACCAATGGCAAGAGGAAGTTCTCCACAATATGGACAATGTTGATTTGCCACAAATATGGTGCCCATCTTTTCAAACGTGGGGAGATGATGCGCCGAGCCGAAACCACTGGCTCGGATTGGGACTCAGCATCTTTTTGGACTGGGAGTTGAATGATCTGGCACAGCGCCACCTTGCTGGACTTTAAATACTGAGCTGAGCTAATCAGAGCGGTGTCTGTATGCAGCTCGTTCAATGCGACGGGGCCGTTTGTATTCTTTAATGGTTCCATCGCCTCACAGCAGTTTACAGCCAATGTTTCACTTATCGGGACATCACTGCCGTGACAATGCAAATAAAACACGAATCGAAGCGATTACTTCCCAGAGTGTTAGAGTGCCACTTAAATGTCACCAAAAAAAAATCAGCATTGGGGATTTTAAAAGAGCTTGTTCTGATGTAAATTTTAAATAAAAAAAACAACCCCTCCCACAGCATCAAGAAGCATGCAGCGGGATAATACAACACATGAGCCATGCAAGATAGCAGGGCCACCTGCTATGGTGGTATGGAGTAATGAACAATATTCCCTCGCATTTCATAAGGCATTATTATAAAATGTCTCTATATTTATCTCCTTGTTCCCGAGGCTATCGATGACATTTCCAAGAAAACAATTCTGCTGCTGCTGTTGTGAGTAAGAATGTGGCATTTGCCAGCTTTGAACATCCCAGGAAAGCCTGTTTAACTTCATTTGGCCGGCATTTTATGCGTGTGGAAATGCAATAAAGCAGCTCGTTTTGCCCACTGTTCAGGCACAATGATTACGATATTACTTTGCGCCATACGTCTCCAGGCTAATACATCTGACTTTATTATCCATAATGGTATTTCGAAATAAAACCATCGCCGTTAGACATGTCGTTAGAGATTATGCATCGCCATAATCAAGGGCCATTAGGAAAGATTTGTTCTCCAGAAACCAAATAAAAAGGTTCAACAGTGTTCCCGAAAATAAAATGAATAAGGAAAACATTAGATATGGGAAGACTTGTACTCATAGCAACAACAGTAAATGCATGCTCCACATTTGCACTACACATCTTACCTATACCCCAGAAAGCACACGCTGACATAGATTTTCACAAGGTAGACCATATCTTCATTGACGTGTGCTCTCGTGCTGAGAACAACGTTCATGAAAAAAAAACAATGATCCCCAAAAGTTGTCCGTGTAAGTCAGGGTAAATAACCCATTGCAACTGCTTTCCATATCTGTCGCAAACTTATCTTTGCTGAGCTCTATTTTTTTCTCAAACAAGTGGAGAGCAACGTTCTTGCTGAGCGCTTACACACCCGTCTTCACAGGTGCTCCTCACCGTTTAACATGTTTATTAAGGGTATCTAAAACATCTATTTGACTATTGTTGACCAAATTGTCACCAATTAACACGTAGGCTTTCACAACCAATATCACCCATAATAAAACATTTTTGGGTTAGATGGCGTAATCCCCCAAAAAACTGTTATGGATATCATCGCAAAGTCACAGTATTTGCTTTAATTATTAAAATTTTATTTTCTCGCACTACAAAATTGGAATAAACTATTGTGTGAAATCATTACATCCCAGGGGGTAATTTTAACATGAACTGCATTGAATCTAAAACAACACAGAGAAGACTAATACTCAGGAAGAATTAACCGTTCCTAGACATCTAGCGTGCCAGCTGTATGAAATGCTTTTAATAACGACCAATAATCTTGGCTTCTCTCAAACCAAATGTCAAGTTAAAGTTTCAAGTTTACTTGCAAGAGTTATCGGGGGCATTTGTCTGCCGATGGGGGGCAAAACTTACCCTGCATAATCCTGAGTAAATTGTGGGTGCTTTTCGAATTTGGATCCTGACGCCAGCACACAATGGCATATGCTTGCACATTGTGTCAGGTAATGTTTAATATCCGCGTTGAAGTAGAGGGCACGTTGTGTTGTCATTATTATTATGTTGATGATGATGAGTATAACACCCGCAGGAATAATCAGGGCGGCTGGTGGATTCTAACCGTGAACCTCTGCAACAAGCAGCTACATCGTTCTCTCCCTGGCCAATGTTATTCAGCTAGACTGGCAGAACTAGTTTAAGATTGAATACAATATTTGGTGACACTGCATAGGCAGTGGTGCAAAAAAACACAAATTCAACACGTTATGCAAGAACACTGCCATCTCTCTGGCTTCTTGGTCTGCAATACAGATGGGCCGTTACTAAAATAATGTCACTGATTACAGAGAGTTTTTCTTTCAAGGCAGCATTAATGAAAAATGTGTTGTGTTCTTGTTACTTTTATTAACAACATTGTTTTTATGAGCGCTGAGTCCAGTCGATTGGCATATGAACGTTAAAGCTTCTCCTTTCTCAAACTTGCCTATGGTCAGGACCAAGTCTTTCTGCAGGACAACAAATGTTACCTCCATTACAACATCGCATATCCAACCATCAAATATTTGGCCTGATCAATTAAACACCCATACTCATCGCAGCATTTGTGCATGTTGTGTAACAGTTTTTATTTTCTATAAATGTAAAAAAATCTGACCTTTCAAATATCTACCTAGAACTCAGTTCCCAGTGAGTCGGATATGCAAAATTGTATCTTACCTGTTAAGTGGTGTTACTTATTTTACATGACCATATCAGGGGTTCAGTGTCAACAGAGAGGAAAAAAATTGAGTTGAAGTTAGTGGCATGTTCAATTTCCTTTTTTGTGAGCATAGTGGACGGACAATGAATGGCGAGTGAATAGTTTTTTACAACTTTATATGACCAAACCTCAAGTTTCAAAGCACCTCCAACGATTCTAAGTGGCGTGTGTCAAGCAGGTTTAATGTCAGGCCGATCCTGTAGACACTGTTTTCATTGTTTATTTGGTGCAAAGTAAAATGTGTTATAAGCAAAGCCCAGATGCATTGGTAGACCCGTCATTCCCCATAGCTCTGTGTTCGTTTGCGTCATTTACAATGGGCGTGCATTTGTGCTTGAATGAGGCTACATCTTCATTAGAATTTGCAACCTGCCTAAAAAGACTTTTAGCCAATGGCACTGTATTTATAGATTGCTCATCATGGGCGACAGGGTGGAAAAGTGGTAACACTGCGCATGTCAGTAGGAAGGACCTGGGTTAGATTCCCGACTCGGGCATTTTCCAGGGTAGAGTTTGTATGTTTTCCTATTGTTCTGCATGGGTTTTCTCCAGGGTCTCTAGCTTCCTCCGAAAAATCTATACAGTCTGTTCTCCTATAACGTGTCAGTTGCCTTCCTTAAAAACACTGCATTATGGAAAAATCGCGTCATAAGTACATAATATAGGGTAAAGCACAGTCCGTGATAAGACATGAAATGTGTTTTTAGACTGAACAAAGACTGAGACGCGTGGGTAGCATCTAGAAGCATCCAGTAGCATCCCGTCGTGTGCGATGCTACGCCGAGGCGGCCGTGCAACCGCATATTCCTACTAGCGCGACGTAGTTCTGTAGCACATCACGTTATACAAAATGTCATCCCTAATACGTTAATTGTGTTATATCCAATTTGCGTGATAATTTATTTGATATTTAGCAAGATAAGAGGCCTTCGAGATACATAACCTCGCCATAGAGAACCACTCATAATCAACAGCAGTCCATTATTTGGAACTGCCCACAAGGTTAAGAAGAACAAGGCAAGTGCCTACTCAGATATACGCTTTCATATTTCTACCAAGAAGATGTGCTGGCTGGGAAATGCACAAGGCGAGAACCCATTTAGATCCAATATCTCTTTAGCCATGAAGACATGAATGTAATAAACAATACGGCACCTTACATGATTTGAAAGGAAACGAGAGCCTGTTGAAATGCAATATCACTTGCACATAAGCAGTGGCACACTACATTCATATTCTCACATTTACAAAGCACTTTTGTTCACGACTACATCGTCAATTGTGTAAGGGCGGGAGAAAAAATAAATCGCTGCAAGTTTTTTTCGCATTCATGAATTATATCTTTTGCATACGTGCAACAAAACACCGTTCTGCCTGGAGAGTATCCACTGACAGTTGTTAGTGTGAGTGAGCTTGTGTTGTATATTGCATAAGGATGCTATTCATGAGTGAACTTGGCACGAAAATAAAGTCTAAATAATTCACTTGGGATTGAACTGGCATTGTTGAGGGATCTACCTAGTATCCAGAATGACGGTAATCACACTTACACGTGACTCCCAAAAGTGAAAATAATGTCAAATCAAAGTGCTTCTGTGCTCGAACATTCTAGGGGTGATGCTCAACCCCATTGGTCGTCCTGAGTCTGTGGTGGAAATTCCACATTCCTATGTCGGGGTAAAATCTCTCAACAGAGAGATCGATGCCTATTTGCCGGCCAATGCTGAGTACACCTTGTGCCATACAAGAACAGCTGCCACTATGTGTCTTCTTGGATAAATTGCAGCAGGGATTGGTTGGGTTAAGATTTTTTGTAAAGGTATTTGAGTTACTGAAGCATTTAAGCACCTGTATACACAAATCCTTACCCATAGCACAACCACTGCTGACTTTTCCACAAACCAGTACTAACTGTAACAACCCATGCATCATGGTGCACCATGTCAACCTTTAACCGATATTTGACCTCACAACATCCTGCCACACTGCCTAGCTGAGTAAAGTTTCTGCAGAGCAGCTTTCAATAATCCCACGATGTCTAAAATATACCACGCAATTATCAATGCCACAGTCTTACTAACAAGTCCCAGACGGCTTTTGTTATAATTGACAAACTGTGTGGTACGGGCATTCATTGTAAAGCCGCATGTCCCATGTTTTGGGATGAGACATGAATGGGTAATTGCCGATGTTCCTGTGTCATGCAGCGATTTGGAGACAGGGTTTGTGGGTTGCTCTCAAATCTTATTTGTTAGACACTCACCTACAGAGGCTATAGGAGAAGGTACAGAAAGTCGATTTGTGACATATATTTCTGATCTAGATTTGAAGTTTTCGTGACTGCAGGGATCCATACTCTTTGGTTCTTTTGGTAAAGTCACGTAGGTATAAAATAAAATAAATGAAATCTCCACAGCAAACATTTTTTGCAGTGGTTTTCCCACCTCATGATAATTGCTTGTGTTGCAATCGAAACGTCGTGATTAAATTTATTTTATTTTATACCTACGTGACTTTACTGAAAGAACCAAAGCGTATATATTTCTGATGTTTAAGCATCCTCTCCTCTCCCAACCTCTCCCATCCCTCTCTGTGCTTCCCTCGCCCTGCATCAGTCTCGTTGTCGTTCGTTTTCCTTTCTTGCTCCCATTCAATGGAACCAAATCACAATGCAACACACGAAACAATCAACTTCAATAACCTACTTCCGTTCCTTCCTTAAAACAACCCCCATCTCTTGTCTCCTTGCCCATCCTACTGCTACATCCCTGCCCAGCCCCCCAGCTACGACCAGGCCTACCCCAACCCCTATCACTACCCCAACCCCTATCACTACCCCAACTCCTATCACTACCCCAACTCCTATCACTACCCCAACTCCTAACACTACCCCAACCCCTATCACTACCCTTATCCCAACCCCTCCTTAACCATTCCCACTTGTTCTCCTGTCACCATAACGACACACCGATTTTAATAACCCCACTCTTCATCTCAACCACTGTCATCTTCTGGACAATTTACACTTGTTGTAAAGCACATTGGAATGTAAGATAAGATAAGGTGTGTGGGTTTTCTGCACGCACTTTTATTTGATCACGTTGCTAAACACTGGCTCAGAGGCCCAAACCAACAATGACGTCAGCAACAAACAAGCATAATTTAAGTCAAAATACTAATATATAAACACCCAGGTCTGTCATTCTGTGACTCTGTGACTAACGCGGCACAGATTGGCTGAAGTGCGTCACGTGACCGCGAGCAAGCAGCCAACCTGAGGTGCACCCCTCCCAAACATGTACGCCCCCGGATTGGTTGAAGTGCATCACGTGACCGCGAGCAAGAGATGGGTGAGTGAAAGTGAGGAGACGAGTGAGTGAGAGTGAGGCAGAGCCGTGCTCTGTCCACTGCTGCCCTGAGGGAGAGCCGTGCTCCATCCGCTGCTGCCCTGAGGGAGTGCCGTGCTCTCTCCACTGCTGGCCTGGGGGAGAGCCGCGTTCTTTCCACTGCTGCCCTGAAGGAACCCCGTGCTCTCCACTGATGGCCGTCTGAGGCTCACGCTCCCAGGGTGCGCTCCGTCGCTTTAAGATGTTTTGTGTTCATATTTTGTTTGTTGCGGTTGCACCCGACTCAAGAGCCGCATGGCTCACAGTGCTATACCTCATCAATGAAACTTGAAACATAAGACCCCTTAAGAGCTTCCAAATAATCCTAACAGTTATTTCACTGATTAATAAGTGATAGCTCTTAGAAGTTAATGTCAATATCACAACTAAAGTTTAGATACATTTTCATTCATTCACATTAAAGTGACATCGCGGGATCGTCAAACAAGGTCTGTAGAGTGAAAGTTTTGAGTTAAAGCCGTGTAAAGCCGCTCTTATTCCACTTATTAAAAGTCCTCACCTAAAGCAAAGTTGTTCACGTAGTTTTTTAGTTTTTTAATCGTAATTCACTATCAGCCGTACATCCGATCGTCTCTCAAGCCATTAGGTTAAAAAGTAGTTGAAGGTCAGTTCTTTAAAAATTAAATCTGACAAACAATGCACACGGTTCTGATTAAATTAGTCCTGTAGTTTTTGGGGTGCTTAAATCTACTGCTGGATGAAGGCCCACCGCACGCTGTGCGAGTGGATCGTAAGGATTTGGGAAAATGTCAAAACTGGGTGGTTTTTAACTTTTGCCGACAAAACTGGATCCCAAATGTCAAAACTGGGTGGTCTTGGAAAACGACAGGCAAAACAGGGTGGTGCTTTTTGATATGACAAAACTGGGTGATGTTCAATGTGGACAAATGTCAAAACTGGATGAAGAAGGTGTACGATTTAATGTATCATTTTGTACACGTTTAGGTCCTTGCGTTATTCATCCATATGTCGCCACAGATTTAGAGCGTTCCAAATGATGTTTCTCGTGGCTCATGTTCCATACCTTACACCACAAACTTCCCGTTTGCATACTGGCACAGTGTGCCAGCTCGCTACTACAGTAACACTTACTTGCCATATGTATACTGGCACAGTGTGCCAGCTCGCTTACTTGCCGTTTGCATACTGGCACAGTGTGCCAGCTCGCTACTACAGTAACACTTACTTGCCATATGTATACTGGCACAGTGTGCCAGCTTGCAACTACAGTAACACTTTCAGCTCGCGAACATACACGAACTTACCATTTGTATACTGGTACAGTGTGCCAGCTTGCATGCCACACCTACTACAGTAGAACAACGGTAGATAGTGTTTGCGTCGAGAAGTATGGTGCTGCACACTTAGAACAAAACATGTTTGTTACATATATATAACTACTTCGACGGGCAAGAGCGCTTGTTGTGGCCCTTGGCGCGACAGAAGGAGCACCGCGTGAGGCCCAATGGGCCACCTTCGCCACGGTTGCGAATCCGACGCTTCTTCGGGCGGCCAGCCTTCTTCTGGCGAGGAGGTGGCATCATGGTGTTGTCGCGTTGCAGCTCCTCGGCAATGGGCAGCTCGATACCGGCAACCGAGGTCCATGTCGTGTTGATGGCAGAGACTTGGTAACACACCGCACATGCGTCGTAGAGCTCGGGCATCCGCCCAAACGCCATGAGGGCACGAATGTAGTGCCGACACGGCAAGCCCATCTGCTTCATGTACCCGCACGTGCACGACCGAGAGCTGAGATCGACTCGGCGCTTGGCAGAGGCGTAGGCGTCTGGATCCTTGACGTATGCACGCGTCGAGGTACTCTCGTAGACCTTGTACCTCGGGGCCAACGCCTGCTGAGCGTCGATGAGTCCTTGAGCGTACGGCGTAATGACACGCCCTTGAGCGGCCCACTTCTCGGCGTCGCTGCGGTGGGCAAAGGCCGTCGTCATCATGTCTTCCATGTGGTGCATGAGGAAGTGGAAGGGGTCCATCTCGCGAGCCGGCAGGGCCTCGCTGTTCGTGGACTCCACAAAGTTCGTCGTGCGCCAGCCGTACAATGGCGTCGTGTGCAGGTGCGGGTAGAGCGCCCACGTGTGGGGGTCGATCTTGTTGTAGTACGTGGCCGCCGCAGGCAGAGCTACGCCCAAGCAGCCCAAGGAGCTGCGGAACGCGGCCTCGGAGGCGCACCCTTGGGCATCGTAGATGATGCCTTGGAGGTCGGGCGTGAACGCGGAGCCGATGTTGTCCACGCCGTTGCAGATCAAATGCCGCGTGCAGTGGATGAGCATGAGGTCCTTCCAGTCGGAGGCTAGGATGCCCGTGCCACGATCGCAGAAGACCGGCGTGCCGTCGAGCTCGATGTCGTTGGTCGTGCAGCAATTGAGAAACCAGTCGGAGGCCGCTGCCGTCTCGGACGGCACCAGCGCCATGGCGAGAAGGACGTTGCGGTTGTTGCCGTCGCGCCCAACGAGGACGAGCATGGTTTCGTTGTAGGCGCGCGCCTTCATGTGCGACCCGTCGATGCCGACGACGCGTCGGCATCGACGCGCGGTACATCATCCGGGTCGGGACAATGACGCGAGCAACGTCGGCGACCTGGGCAATGACAGTCGGTGCGGAGGTACGGGGGTTGGCGCGAAAGGCCGAACGGGCTGTCGTGTTCGCCTCCACTTGGCGCTGCGTGATCTTGGTAGTGCCCGTGCAGCCGTGGTGATCCGTGCACAGCGCCGAGATGCGGAAGCCGCGTCGTTCCCCCGTGAGCTTCGTCAGCTTCACCTTGAAGGAACAAGGTGTTGAACTAGAGCAGACGATGGCAACGTGCCGTCCGCCGCTTCGCTTGAGGTCAAGGACCGCGCGCTTGCCTTGTTGCAAAGCAAAGTCTTGGATGCCGTGGATGGCCTCGCGGCACGTGGTAAAAGTCTTCTTGGGGTGGAGGGTTGCCATTCGAATGTGAGCAAGGTGGCAGTGCGCCCGCCTGGTCGCAAGCCCGCCCCGAGCTCACTTCCGAGTCCGAGCCGTAGCTTGAAATGTTGGTCGTTGGGGTGCTGGCACACTGTGCCAGCGTACAAATATCAAGTGTGTGTAGTTATATGGTGCTGGCACACTGTGCCAGCATACTAATACCAAATGTTTAGATGAATGGGGTGCTGGCACAGTGTGCCAGTATACAAATACCAAGTGTTTGGATGAATGGGGTGCTGGCACACTGTGCTAGTATACAATTATCAAGTGTATTTGACAAATGTCAAAACTGGGTGCACCCTGAGTGTCCAAAACTCAAGTTTTTGGCCACCCAGGGTGCACCCAGTTTTGACATTTGGGATCCAGTTTTGTCGGCAAAAGTTAAAAACCACCCAGTTTTGACATTTTCCCGTAAGGATTTACTTGACCAGTCTGTTGGGGGCCGCCGCACGCTGTTGTTGTTGGGAGGCGCCGCAGGCTGTGGTTGTTCGGGGGCGCCTAAGGCGCCGTAGGCGCCCCCGAACAACCTAGTAAATAATAATAACCGTGTTTTAAGATATATAAAGCAACATTAGAATGAGTTGGGAAACGAGAGAATTCCAAAGGTGAGCTGTTTGAGGGAAAAGGCAAAACGTGAAATGTTGCAAGCTGCAACGTGGTGATGGAAGCCAATGCATGAGACAATGTAGCCTCATGTCCCAGAGGGGATGAAGCGGAGTAACGAACATGAGGCAAAAAAATCAGTGTTGGTCTCATGGCTCACAATGGGTGCTTCCCAGCTAAGCAAATCATTATAACTTACTACACGTCTGTGGACCATGTTGTTATTATTATTGCTATATATGTATGTTTGCTGCATTGCCTTGGTTAAGGAAAATGTGTTTTTTTACTCTCAAGACAGCTCGTACATGACCAATAATGTTACTTTACGTGTCTTTCCTCAATCAAAAAACGCACTTTCCCCCCATTCCCTCAAGCTTTTTTCACTCTCCCACGTTCGCAAGTCTGAATTGTCCCACAAGGTTATTTGAGAAGGCTGGCAGATATATAGCCGTCTGTGTGCTATGGGACTGGGACCAACTGGTTAACCTTCTTTCACTTTATCAGATAGTCCCAGACTCTCAGTGAATGCAATTCCCTTATACCCACAACTCCAGTTTATGTGGGTTATGATTTAATTGAATGCACTTATGTAATGGTGACATGTGGCTATGCAGTTGCTCTTAGCATAAACATCAGTGGCTTCGCAACAGCGCTTTGCAGTCATATTTGCTGCATAACTGTAGACACACGGATATTGTAAGGCATATGGAAGGAACTATTTTTAGTTTATAGAAGTCAAAATTAGTTCCTGGGTGACACTCATCTTTGTTTGTGGTCCACATACACATATGGAAGGTACTTACTGCAACCACTGTTTGCCTCTCACAAAATGTACTCCCTTACTCGACTGGTGGATGATGGGATCATGGGTTGAGGTGACTCATGACCAGAATTTGAATTCACAACTTTATGATGGTTGGCGCTCTTTCCACAAACTCAAGGTTGAGATTGAGTGCTTTGCTGATAACATCAAACACACCGACAACTTTTGTTTAACAAGCCCGACTCTGCTGACGAGGCTCAGCAGGTTAAATCCAGTGCAGAGATTACTTTGCGAAATATATCCTTCTGGATAATATTAGGCTGAAAAACCAATAGGCCAACGGATAAATATATATTTAATATAGGTTGAGAGTTTTGCTCATGATCTTACCACAATGCTATGGAATGCAATATAATTATGTTCATAATTAATAAATACTAGCTCCTCTACACTCGAGCATCGGCAAAAGTTTTGGCCTCGTGACATTGTCTCTGAAATATGGTACTGGATAAATAAAAGTGATTATTGTTATTCCTAGAAGTGTACGTTTCGGGATGAATGAAACCTGATCACGTTGAATTGTTCATGACCTAGGATTGAATTGATCTGATCTACAAGTTCATGAATTCGATAGCTCAATCTGCTTCAATCAGAATGACTGCGAACGGATTTTAATTATGATGTCAAATATTTTAGGCAATACTGCGTGACTTAAATCACAAACCTGCAGTCGCTTATGTGTTGGTTGAATGATTGTAATTAAAAATAATTACTTTAAATTGAATTACATCACCTGTTTACAGCTCTCAACCATTGGTGGAAAT
The DNA here is from genome assembly GCF_965212315.1 of Lampetra planeri. NCBI lineage: Eukaryota > Metazoa > Chordata > Hyperoartia > Petromyzontiformes > Petromyzontidae > Lampetra > Lampetra planeri. Next base: position 6,591,757 of record NC_136120.1, read on the forward strand.
AACACGTTCAGATGATGAGAGGAAAGTGTATCCTTAAGGCTACACTGTTAGCTTCCCCACGAATGTGTACAAATTTTAGTGACCTCGTAGGGATGATTGGCTGAGTCAACTCACAAACAGGATTTGAACTGACAACCGTTCGATTGTGAGACGTTCGTTCATCCACTGAGCCACCTGGCCAGATTCAGCTCACAATACAAGCATCAAATTCTGCATTTTGAGAATCAACTATCATATTTTCATACAGGTGTAGTGATGCAGAACAGAGACTAATAACTAGAGGCACTTCTTTCATTTAACAAGCACCATCAGGATAATATACACCCTATGTAGGTGCACACTATTATTATTAAGACCGTCTATTGTCGGCGGCACTACTTAGTTAGAACAGTTGGTAGGCTGACCAACAGCACCCCGGGATGGTAAAGATGGAGACGGCGACGAGGAGATGGTGACGACGACGATCTTGAACAGCACGACGGGGATCCCACTTCCAGCAACAGCCTCGAGGTCCCGCTCAGGGGCCCCTCTTATACTCCCAGCGTGGCCTTGCTCCCCCTTTCTGGAACCTACAAGCGGGTTTCCGGGGCTCCCCGATGGGCCCCTTCTATGATCTTTTCCCTAGATGTCCCCCTCTCGTATATATCGTGGCGTGCTGACGCGAGTGCTGGCGTACACCGCAGTTACCGTTTTCCGCCAGCAGCCAGGGCTATACCACTACACATGTGTAATAAAAATAGAGCCTGCATGCGGTGTGAGGGGACTAGCGACCATGGGAGGTAATGACAGGGAAGTCAGCCGACAGTACGAATGCACTAATGGCCGCGGGAGGTAATGACAGGGGTATCAGTTATCATCAGTGCGAAGGGATTGGTGACTACGAGAATGTTCGAGAAGGGAGCATGGTCAGGTGATGAAAGACGACGGTAGAGCCTGCCGGCTGAGCGAGCGTCCAGAGTCGGCGAGAATGATCGAGAAGGGGGGCTTGGCCTCGGTTGGTATATAAGGGAGATGCGCGGCAGACTCGAGGCTGTTGCTGTGAGGTCTCAGCCTGATATCAAGTGAACGTGTCTTCAATAAAGTGCCACCTCAAGAGAAGTGTGTTAAGTGGTCATTACGCATGTGTGTTGTTTTCGTGGAAATGATATAACCACATCATATTCTTTTTGCAACACAATGGTAAGAAAAGATGCATTCATTATATCATGTCAACTACTTCAACGCTATATACTGCATGCTCATCAAGGCTAAACACAAATAGTATTCAATGCAATTCAGAGATGATCAAAGTGTGATTCCAAATCTGATTAAATTATTCATTGGGGTTTAAAGAATATGTTAAAAGGTAAAGTGCGGCCTTACAATTAGGGGCGCCACGGTGGAGAGATGTTTATTACCTAGCCTGGTATGCAGGTTGTCATTGGTTCGATCCCGATCCTGACGATGCCTCTATATTTGGAGTTTGCACGTTCTCCCCGTGGTCACGTAGATTTTTCTCCAGTTTCTACGGATTTTTCCTACAAATTTAGACTGAACATGCGTTTAGAGTATTTGTGCCTGCTATTACATCTCCACATGATACGCCACTTAGTCGAGCCATCATTTGTGGCCAGGTCGCTTCTGAAAAAACTCAGTGGGCCTCACCTGGTAAAATAAAAACAAAAATGTTTGGTTCAGTTTTACTTACTCGTGCCACTGCTGGTGGAAGAGCCTCCACCAGAGGACTCTACAGCGCTTCTCCAGAAGCTCTCATTGGCCTAGTCTTCTACACTGGCCAGACATCGTTTAAGAGGTGGGTGGACAGGAGGTTTATGATGCTTGACCATTGTTTCAGCTGCCGCGCTGATAGATCAAACCGGTGATTATTGTACTGCAAGCACAGTATGGCAATCATTACCGCCATGGCAGCATCCTAGTTTTTTTGGGGAAAAAAATCGATAAATGGGGACCCAGTGACAAGTGAATGGACCCCAGTTGCTTTTCAATTCCATGATCGAATGTAAATATATATTGAACTTTTTTAGTACCGTATGTAGCTAACCGTCCTAATTGTAGGTGCGGGGGAAGGACAACAAACTAAATACAATGTGAAGCCTTAGAATAACATATTGTCCTGCATTGAATAGCATTTAAATAACAGGCTTTCAAAACTGAGGATTATTTATTCCACATCCTACTTAGTGTTACATAGAAACCCATGTTGCTATGCACTTTAAGAAACAACGTTATACAACAGGCACTGTACTACAATAAATGTGAGTGCACTAAAGTAAAAAAAAATAACAAGGCTAGAGTAACGAGTGCACATTCATTCTGACATTGTCATTAAATTTACTTCTCCAATCCACAAAAAAAATGTTTTGGAGAATCTGGATTTGAAGCTTTTGTGACTGCAGGAATCCATACTCTTTGGTTATTTCGGTAAAGTCACGTAGGTATAAAATTAAATAAATCACGACGTTTCGGGCGCTACACAAGCATCGCACCTGATGACGGACGCTTGTGTTGCACCCGAAACGTCGTAATTTATTTTATATTATACCTATGTGACTTTACCGAAAGAACCAAAGAGTATTTTTGGAGAATGTTGGTTTTTAGTTTGCTATTTGGCGTTATTTTCGTATTGTGCGTGTTGATTTTCAGCTTAATAGAGGCTGTACTCATGTCTCTTGATACATTTTCTTAAATCTGCCAACGTGATGATGTCCTGAAGTCAAACGATGTTTGTTTTGATGTTGCGTGTGCAGTCACCCAGTTATGCTATGGCAAATGTATACAATCTACCGCAGTTAAAGACCCTGTGACACCATCCAACGTCCCGTGTGCTGTCGTTGCTAAAAATAATGAGTGTGTTATTAACATTGTCGAGGTTTAATCGGTTGTGTCGTATAGGCTCGTCCTGCGTGGTGTTCGGCGCAATGTCCGACGATCTGCATCCACGTGCTGGCAGCTTCTTCATGAACTCGGAGGTTTTTCGTGAAAACATCACGTTGGGTGGGGGGGGCGTAATGTTTGATATTATTCCAATTAACATGCACCACATCTCAAACAACGTGTTTGAAAATAATTTTAGAGAAATATTTCCTCGGATGTGACTTCATCGCAAAATATTCATCTCGGTCAAACACACGTCTGCGTTGAGGAGCAACTAGAGCCAACTGGAGCTGCAGTGTGCTATGGACCCAGCGACCTGAGTTCGATTCCCAGATGAGGCCAACATCGCTATATGTGAACCAGTCCTGGGCTCCCATTTCATCAACACCCATGTCCAGCGTGGTGAAGTATGGTCAAGCAACTTCCATCACGATCGTATGGGAAGGCCTTCAATCATTAGTTGATAGATGACGTATTTTTTTATTTATACTTTTTGTTATTAACATAAAATAATCGAAATTCTGTGCCATCTGTTTTTGTTCCTTTAATGTATTGCCATGCCAGAATGCACAGAATATTCATCGTTAAGGTATGCAAAGTAAATTAATTAGAAGGCAATATCAACAGCCAATAAACCTGTATCAACATTAATTCAGTGACAGACAGTGGCACTATTGTTTACCACGTGCATGCCCTTAAGGGATATCATATATTTCTAGGTCTAATGCAAACTCAAAATTAAATATAAATTAATAAGCAATGAAATTGTCACTTAATCCAATTAATGTAAGTAGATTGCAATATGGCACACACCACACAAAATGCACCATTTTTAATTTGTAGACTTCGATTCCGGTGTATATCATAATACTAAGGTGTAGCCTTGCAACTGATTGCTTACGCCACCGCTGACAGAAGGGTCAAATACCCTCTCTAGAGCTTCATCTTGAGCAGTGGTTCCCAACCTTTTGGGACCTGTGAACCACTGCCAAGCCAGAATGTTGTTTCTCGTTCCACCACGCAGTGTAAAAAATACACATGGTGTGTTGTGAAAAATATCGTTTGACATGTGTGCAGGGGCTCGATGGATTTCTGCATTGAAGTAAAGTGAGAGGGGGTGAATGCTTGGGGAGGCTTTCATCCAGCAGTGGACAAACGATGGCGACTAATAATGAGTGCTACAGATATATTTTAATCTTGATAATGTGAAGTTTAATATATGCATTAAAACATCATCATTGTCGTCCTTACTGCACTCCAGCATGTTGCTGGGTCGGTCGATGTACAAACATAATCCGCTCGCTCTTTGGTTCTTTCGGTAAAGTCACGTAGAGGAGCGTGGTCAGCCAGGTGGGGTGTTGGTTGTTGTGTTGTCCGGCTCTCTGTGTTGTGTTGCACTGTGTTTCTAAGTTTACGGTGTTGTTTTTTTTTTCTCATTCATTTTGACCTGATGACGGTTGCTTGTGTTGCAATCACAACTTCGTATTCTATTATTTGATTTTATTTTCTACGTGACTTTACCGAAAAACCAAAGAGTAATTCCTGCAAATATAATCCACATTATGTTTACTCTGCCATCTCACCCTTTTCTCAGCTACCCTCCATATTTATCTCTATCTTCCACGACATTGTGCATTGATATTTTCCTAGATCCTCTTTGTGGATGACCCTCCGGTCTCATCTATGTATTTCCCTATTTCCTTTTTCCCATAATTTTCTGAACTGACAGCTTTTCGCTTGCTTTAACACGTTTTACCAGGTCCCTTTTAGGTTTATTTCCCCATAACACTTCTGAAAGACCTGATTTCTGCCCCCTGCACTTCACTTTTATCACTTCTTCCACGAGTCTAAATGAGTGCAAAATATTAGTAATGCAACAAGCATTATATTGGCCACGCATATATCCCTTTAAAATACATTTTGCAATCGAGTAAGAACAAAAAAACGTCACACTTAATTTTAATTTTCACTTCCTTTTGTATTTTTCACCCTATGTTCCCTCATTTCCAAGATACGTGATGGTCTCTTAAATTACTCCTCTCTTAACTCTACATTCCCATTGTTAATATTTTACATTTTCACTCCCCGCTCGAATTAAAAAGGTAGTGATCTCTGTCTTGTACAACATACACATTTTCTGCATGCAAAACACAATTGGTTCAAGCAAGTGCCGCACATATAGTTACACACTACCCTCTGCTTATTTTATAACCACTACATTATAAAGAAATCACCCCTTAGAAAGATGTAAACAATGTTAAACTTACATTCATCGTTCTCAAAATTGCATGCCTTATTCCAACAGAGGATACAGTGCGCACACGGACATTGTATTGGCGCTCACATCAATGTGCTAGCCGAGATATAAGTTCAGCCAACACTTTTCACAGCTAAAACCCGGTCCGAATGTGAAATGTTCATTAAGTGTTACCTAAAATTATCCCAACAAGTATTTTGTTGCGTGAAGAAAGAATAACAGCACTGGAATAAAAAAAACAGATATTTAAATTATTTGAGTAATGGTTGCATTGTTCCATTCATGGCAGATTGTTTTATACCACTTGACTAAAACTGGGCTAGAATGTATCACCAATTATATTTCAACTGTGCCACAGCAGTAACAACTGGCAATAATGTAGGAAAACTTGAAAGTACAAACTCGACATCTGCTCTAATAAGTATATCCTAATAAACACCATATTGAACATGATTTGTTTTTATTTCAGTGGTTCACTACATGATAATCTAATTAACTTATAGGCATTATAGTGCTGATATTTGCTATGCTCATATTTATGTTGAGTCAAACGATGCAAACTTTTACTTTTAATGAGCTCTTCAATAACGTCCTGGCTTTCATATTCAACGGTTGTTACAATGACTGAGTCCAAAAAAAATCTGAGTTTTTTTTTCTTTATGTATTAAAACATTTATATTTTCCCTCATCAAATCTCTCCTCTTACTTTCTTCATACAATCTCAGTGTAACTGTTCCACTTTCGTAAATGTTTACTTTTTTTAGATCTACATATTTTAATTAAAGCCGAGGTTTGTGAGAGCTTCAATGACTATGTAATATTCAATAAAGTCAAACGGATGTTTATGCTCTGCAAAGGCGAGGCGGAATGGAATGTATTATTCATGAATCTTTTCAAGCAGATGCAAAACAAAAAGTCAAGTACAACAAGTCACCTCAACAAGTGGGAGGAATCAACTGGAAAAATATGAAATAATAAATAATACTTGCACATTTTTTACTTATGAACAGGAGAGGAGGAGTGCAGTGGTAATAGACGTGCCTAACAGCAAAAAGGGTCTCGGCGCAATACCAGACTTGGGCACCTTTATCTGTAGATTTGCATGTTCTCCTGTTGTGCAGAGTGTGAGCGTGTGTGCAAGTAAGAGTGAGTGCGTGAGAGAGAGTGTGTGTAGTGGAATGTTCGAACGCTCACTGCGGAGGAGAGGCTGCCACTCCTTTGTCGGGAGTTGGACCGGTACCGCCTGGATCTCTGTGGCATTCAGGAGGTCCGGTGGACCAGTTCTGGCTCCTGCCACCATGAGGGGTGGACAGTCCTCTACTCGGGGCAGGAGACTGCCAAACAACAGGGTGTGGCTCTTCTTATGAACAAAAGAATGAAGGGGGCATGGGAGCGTGGCGGTGAGGTGTGGGAAGCTGTAAGCCCCAGGATACTTTGGGCTCGCCTTCCCATCAACCGGAGGCGAGGAGTGGTGGTCGTGGTTACTTATGCCCCCACCGAAGACGAACATCCGTGGAGGCATGCAGGCAAAGCCGATGAGTCAGACGCTTTCTATGACCTCCTGTCACAGGTGCTGGCTAAAATGGCCACTCGGGACAGAGTCATCTTGTTGGGTGACTTCAATGCCCGAGTTGGTCATGATGCTGGCACCTGGTCTGGAGTGATTGGAAGGCATGGGCCAGATCAGCTCAATAACAACGGTAGGAGGTTGCTAGATTTTTGTGCAGCCCATGGGCTTGTAATTACCAACACGCTCTTCCGGCATCGGCGCATCCACACAACATCATGGATGCATGCCGGGTCCAAGCAAGAACATCTGCTGGACTACATAGTGACGGACCAGCGGATGCGAGCCCATGTCCTTGACACCAGGACCTACCGTGGATCTGATCTGCCCTCTGACCATCGACTAGTCATCTGTAAGATGCGCCTGCCATTCTTCCACTCCGGTGGTGGGTGTACACCCAGGATCCCATTCCAACCAAAAGTGGCCTGGTCTCAGTTAGCTGATGAAAGTTGCAAGCGAAAATTTCATCATCGCTTGCAGCTGGGGTTGGCATCGTCCCCCACTCCACCTGATGTCGAGGGTAAATGGGCGAGGTTTAAGACTGTGACTCATGCAGCTGCAATGGCTGCTTTGGGTACGCGGTCCAGACCTCCCCAGAAACCCTGGCTGACAGAGGAGGTGTTCAGGTTAATTGAGAAAAAGCGACAGGCCCACTCTCATCGGCTACAGCATCCCACGTCAGAGAATGATGAGGTTTACCGCAGCCTTCGCTCGGAGGTTCGGAGAGCCGTAAGGCGCTGCAAGGATGGGTGGTGGTCGCGGGTTGCTGAGGAGATGAAATCTGCCTCAGTGGCCCGCGATCACAAATCACTATTTAACTCCATCAAAAAAGTAACCTGCAACGCCACACCTATTACCATCATTAGGGGAAAAAACGGTGATCCAATCTCCGACCCCCAGGAACAGGTTTGCAGATTTGCTGAGCATTTCTGTGAGGTCCTGGGGGAGGGAAAATCTCTCAGCCAGGAAAACATCATGGCACAAAGTGGGGATAACCCTGCTGAGGCTGCGGTGCCTCAAATATTGGAGGAGGTCACCCCCTGTGAGTGGCTGGCTGAGGTGCCATCTGTTGAGGAAGTACTGAAGGCGATCCGGAGTCTGAGACCAGGAAAGGCACCGGGCAGAGATGATCTCCCAAGCGAAATGCTGAGGGAGGGTGGCGCTTGTGCACAGACTGCCCTATATGACATCATAACAACAGTCTGGACCGCTGGACGGGTACCGCAGGATTGGAAGGATGGCCTGGTGGTCCCCCTCTTTAAGAAGGGGGACCGCACAGACTGCAACAACTACAGGGGCATCTCACTCCTCATTGTGCCGGGAAAGGTCCTGGGAAGGATTATTCAACATCGCCTTGCTAGGCACGCTGAGGAGAGGCTTGCAGAACCCCAATGCGGTTTCAGGAAAGGGCGGTCCTGTACAGATGCCATATTTTCTGTCCGTCTGCTACAGCAGAGGTGTAGGGAATTCCAACAAGACCTACATCTCTGCTTTATTGACCTGGTCAAGGCCTATGATACCATCAGTAGGCCTGGGCTCTGGGTTGTTATTCGTGCTTTCGGAGTCCCTGCCCCTCTGCTCACGATCATTAAAGACCTTCATGATGGTGAGCGGGCCCGGGTAAAACTACGTGGCCGGGAGTCGGAGCCTTTCCCTGTACACCTTGGGGTGCGACAGGGATGTCCTCTGGCTCCCACATTATTTAACATCTACTTCGACTGCGTAGTTCGTGAAGCCCTCAATAGCTGTACCGGGCGAATTTCCATTTGGTACAGATATAATGGGAGGCTGATCGACGCCCGGGTGCGATCAAGGGATGGCTCCCTATTGGTCAACCACGTTATGTATGCCGATGATTTGGTAATAGCTGCTCATTCAGAAGAGGAGTTGGAGACGCTGCTGCTGAGACTGGAGCGTGCCACTAAGAGGTGGGGCCTTACCATCAGCCCCACCAAAACTAAGCACCTGCCTGGGTATGTTGTACCATCGGACACTCCACCCCCACAACTCCCAATCGGTGATGGGGCAGTTGTGGAGAGAGTGGAGAGTTTCCCATACCTGGGCAGTGTGCTTATGACCGGCTCCAGTTTATCAGCAGAGGTCTCACTCCGAATCAGTCGAGCGGCAATATCTTTTCATCGGTTGCGTAACGCTGTGTGGAAGCTACCTGGTCTGTCGCTCCGCACGAAGCTTCAGGTCTTCTCGGCCACGGTCATTCCCTCCCTTCTCTACGCTTGCGAAACGTGGACCCCCCTAATGGAGCATCTTCGTCGGTTGGAAACATTTAGGCTGGCCTACGATCCATCCTGGGTTTAACCAGGCTGGATTGTGTGAGGAGCTCACAAATCCTTGAAAGATCTGGGCAAAGTCCCATCGGTGAGCTCCTCCGGCAGGCAAGGCTGCGTTGGCTGGGTCATGTAGCCCGCATGCCGAGCTACCGCATGCCTAAACAGCTTTTGTTCGGCCGGATCGAGGGGGCTAAACGGGCGTGGCACGGGCTAGAGAAGACATGGAGTGATGTGGTACAGGAGGACGTGGAGCTGAGTGGACTTGCCGATGACTGGTACCAGCGGTGTCAAGATCGGCCTCAGTGGAGGAGACTCGTGAAGGACGCTACTGGGCAGTTGGAGGCAGTCGCCCTCCAACAACAACGGAGGGCGGAGGAGCGACGCTCACAACAACGAGCGCAGCGCCGGGTGTCTAAAGCACAGCGAGTTGGTACAGTAGGGGGCACAGGTGGTGCATCAGCCAGTCATCTCGGTCATCTCGGTCAGTCGACCCGTGGCACCTGCTGGGTCTGCCCAGTGACCTCCTGCCAGGGGGCGTTCGACACTTCACGTGGCCTCAAGGTGCACTTGGCCTGGCACAAGCGTCGTGGTGACGTCACCGCCACTTAGTGGTGAATGGCGGTTGTTGTTGTAGTGGGACCAGTGGCCGAGCAGTTAGGCAACCCAAGTTTGACTCTCGATCATAGCCAACACCGGTGACGATTATTTGAATCAGTCCTGGGCCTCCCATAGGTCGAAATAGCCTCAAATTCGAGCTTAGTGTGGTGTGTAAACATCGCCACTTGGGAGACAAAGGCGGTTGAGCATGGAGTTGGCCACCCACCCCCTCTTGTGCCGTGCCGGCCTACATATGTGCTTGCTAACAGCACTTGGCCCAACAGTCTATTAAGGCTATTTAGGAGATCTTTGTGAGGGAGTGCGAGCATGTGTGCGTGTGTATGGAGTTTTCATCTTCTTGGTTCTTTCGGTAAAGTCACGTCAAAGTCAAAGAACCAAGAAGATGAATCCCTGCAGTCACGAAAGCTTTAAATCGAAAAATGTATGGAGTTTCTATATTCTCTCCCTGTTCAGCATGGATTTCCTGTGGCTTTGTCCAGTTTCCCTCCATAACAAAAAAACAATGTCAATCTCAATTAACATGAATAAAGTAATAAATACTCAAAAATTCACGTAGGTATAAAATAAAATAAATCACTACGTTTCGGGCGCAACACAAGCGTCCGTCATCAGGTGGAAAGCTTTCCCACCTGACTTTACCGAAATAACCAAAGAGTATGGATTCCTGCAGTTACGAAAGCTTCAAATCAAGATTAAATACTCGCAAATTATACACTATGTAACACAATTTTTGTTCCTTGTTAGTAAGTGTTATTTCGTAATTGCTTATGCCTAAAAAGTATAGAACATGGCTATTATTCCCTACAAACTTTGCTTTTGTGACCAGGACAGTGATATTTTGATATTTACATATTTTCAATGAGAAAACTGGCAAATTAGTATTTTCGTTCACATAAAGTCAGAAAAAAAAATATTAATCAAAATTAGCATGTATTTATACTAAAGAAATGCAAAAATACTACAAAAAATTTAGAAGTGAGTAGTTTTTCGAGATTTACGATTATACTGTAAATCACTTTCACGAATCAGCCCCCAAATGTAGTTTTCCATCATGTACTCGTTATACTGTCCTTGGTAGCGGCGTTAACACATTCCTGCGTAGGGAGCTGGTAGGAACGTTGGGTTGCTCGGTCAATGGCCAGGGTCAACGGCGGCGTGGTGTATTCCATAAATATTCCCGACTGTGAGGGCGGGCACAAGCCGGCGTGAGTAGGTTAAACTTTGAGTTTTATAAGGGCACAACGGGGTGACCAGCCCTTCCCCACCCTGTTCTGCCCCTTCCACCCCCCACCCAGCCACACCCTCCCCACCCAGCCCCTCCCCACCCTCTCCACCCAGCCCCTCCCCACATTCTCCGCCCAGCCCCTCCCCACCCTCCCCACTCAGCCCCTCCCCTCGCCACCCAGCCCCTCTCTCCCCACCCAGCCCCTCCCTGCACGACGTACACAATAATCCCCTGTGGGCTGGTGTAACCAGGAGGTTCCTACCAGTTAAAGTCCAGTATATCCTGGTGGAAGCGCTCGCCTTGCTCCTCCGAGTACGTTCCAATGTTCTCCTTGAATTTATCAAGATGAGCATCAAGGAAATGGACTTTGAGGGACATCCTACAGCCCATTGTGCTGTAGTTTTTCACCAGAGTCTCAACCAGCTCCATATAATGTTCGGCCTTGTGATTGCCCAGGAAGCCACGAACCACTGCTACAAGGCTATTCCAAGCCAATTTCTTCTTACTAGTGAGCTTCTTGGGGAATTAATTGCACTCCAGGATCTTCTTTATCTGTGGTCTGACGAAGATACCGACTTTAAACCTTGCCTCAGACAGCTTAGGGAAGAAGTCTTGAAGGTACTTGAAGGCTGCCGACTCTTTATCTACAGCTCTGACAAATTGTTTCATAAGGCCTAATTTGATGTGCAGTGGTGGCATGAGCACCTTCCGGGGGTCCACCAGTGGCTCCCACTTGACGTTCATCACCACAGATAACTCAGTCTGCTGTGGCCAGTCCCGCCTGTGGCAGTGCGCCTTGGTGTCCCTGCTGTCCCAAACGCAAAGATAGCAGGGAAACTTGGTTAAACCGCCTTGGAGACCCATCAGGAATGCCACCATTTTGAAGTTTCCGATGACCTCCCAGCCGTACTCATCATACTTCAAGGCGTCCAACAAGGTCTTGATGCTGTTGCAATCCTCTTTGAGGTGCGCCGAGTGAGCCAGGGGAAGAGATGGGCACTTCTTACCATTATGGAGCAGCATGGCTTTGAAGCTCCTGGATGAGCTGTCAATGAAGAGGCGCCACTCATTCTGGTTACAGGCGATTCCGACTGTCTCGAACAGACTGGTCACATTGTGGCAGAAGCAGAGCCCATCTTGATGGGTGAAGAAGCTGCAAAAAGGTTGGTGACTCTTCCTCTGATCTGCGACTTGCATACTTTCACCCAACAAGTTCCACTGCTTGAGTCTAGACGTCAAAAGCTCGGCATTGGACTTGGTGAGACCAATATCTCTGATCAAGTCGTTGAGGTCTTTTTGGTTGGGGTAGTATGGGTTTCTCTCCTCAGCTCAACCTCTGAAATTGTCATCCGGATGTACAACGTCTTTCTCGCTCTCTGACTTGTTGCTCCTTTCTGAAGACAGCTGCTCTCTCTCTGGAGGAGTGGGTACGGGGAGCTCATGGCAGTGAGGCACTGGGGCGATGGATGAAGGAAGGTCCAGATACGCGATAGCAGGTGCATTTTTGCAAGAGATTATCACAAGAGTTTTCATTTGTGATATATTTTTTCAATAACATTGAAAATTGTAAAACATTTGAAAATTAAACTTTACAATTTTAACAATTGTAACAAAATTTATAACTAAAAATTATAACAAATGTTATAACGTTATATTCCGAGCAACAATTGCCCTCTTACCTTCCATAGTTGTTTTGCATTGCTCGCAGATGAAATGAGGTGTCCAGGGTTTGTCTTGATCCCTGACAGGCATGCCGAAATATGCCTTGTAGGCCTCACACATTTTAGCAGATGCTTGCAGAGAGTACTTTTTCACTCTTGTCTTGATAAATTGGTCGCAGACAAAGAAAATGCGTCTGCTGGATGCTTGCAGCCTCTTGATGCCATCTCAGAAAATCTAGATGTATCCACTTAGGCAGCTGGAACTAAACTGAACTGGCGGGGTTAAGGCCCGTCTATTTATACTACTATTTATATTACTGCAAAGTTATAGACGTTACTCCAAGCGTACTCAGCACTGAATCTATCTGGAATATTCTGGAAAACAGGTAAATTTCTAAATATCATTGTCCTGGTCACAAAAGCAAAGTTTGTGGGGAATAATAGCCATTTTCTGTACTTTTGAGGCATAAGCAATTAGGAAATAACACTTACTATCCAGGATAAAAAAAAAATGTTATACAGTCTTATCAGCATGGTTAGGTTTTTGCAGTATTGTTAGGGGTGCATTATCTTGTTGGTTCAGAATGATATTCGATGTGATTCTTGAAACAACAACAATAATTGGATAGTAGCATCGAATCAGCCTGGATTTGACAATTGGCTTGAACATTGTGATGCATGTAGATTCTATAGTGGCTCAAGGTTTTCCAAGGAGCAATTGCATTCAACATATGTGACGGAATATAATTGATTCTCAATAGCATGATTTTGTATATGTATCCTGAGCATAACCACAATATATTTCAATCAATTTGACGAACGATTACAGTGGTTGTGCATTCTGTACGCTGACATGTTTCTTACTCGATAAGTTAATAGTCTTGCACCTACCCTAAGCACGTCACTGGATCATCAGCTTCTCCAACAGCAGACATGCCTGGAATATATCACGTAAAGACTTTGCATGTATATGAACAAATCGGTCTGCTTATATTCTCATCTATACGCATTTCTTGGTCTCCAGGAATGTCTGAACAGCTTATTGAAGTCAATATATTTTTTCTAGTAAATTTCCTGTCATATCTGCATCACCAGTTACATGTCCAGCATTTAAAGTGACGTGTAATGCAACAGCAACGTTGCCATCAAATGTATGAGATGACCTCGACAGGAATTGTATGCCGGTGTTTGCCAGTGTGGAGCTTTTAAGAGTGCTGTTGCAATTATCATTACATCACACCACCAAGCAGCTGTGTTCGTGTGCCACGTGAATACATGCTTAGCATTTAAGTTGTATGCAGCGTACACTTCAATTACGCGTTATTGGTGGTCAGGCTCTCTTGTTTGAAAATATAAAGAAAACAATATGTACAATGTGGTGCCTTCCTGCCGTGTTTTATTGTAGTGTCAGAAGTCAAAGTGTCACGTCTAAACAAGTGTGAGGAGGTGCTTATTTGTTTTTTGTGGTTTCCATGAGCCAATGATAACTCCACATTCCTATGGCAGGGGCCAGATTTACCAGAGGGTGGTGACTGTTGACCCAGATTCATCAGCTCCAAAGGGAGTGATGGACTGATGCATTCCTCAACACCCTTATATATATTCATTTACAAATCAAGTTTGTATCACAGCACCACCCAGCCAGGTCATAAATTTGAGTCCTGACGAAATCTTTTTTTTCTCAATATGGCACAAACTGTAATTTTGGTCACAATGACAATAGCCTGCATAAAACCGGGTTCGTTACGGTTCCTAACGTTTACTATGTTGTGTGGCAGGAACATGTATCCATTGGCCATTTAGACGTATTTATGTCAACATATCAAAAGCATAGCTCTTCATAGCTTAATTATAGTGGACAGTAGCTTCCTTTTTATTTCCTTTAGATCACGGCACAATTTATTTTCTCCTCAATATAAGCATGTTCAGTGGCAGCATTTCTATTATGCTACTGAATATATACGTTCACAGTAAACTAAATTAAAGCATTTCTGTGCCTTTATTTTCAGGCTGTAGTCAAATTAACGGAAGCTGAAAATAAACAAAAATTGGGACCACTGCGATATATGTTTAAGCCCTCTAGGAGTCATTTTCACATGTACTCTACATTCATAAAAAAAAGTTGTAAATTAGTTTAATATAACAATGGTATAGTGGTGTGCCCGCTGCACTTCCAATGCCACTGGCCTCAAGGCACCATTGCAATTGCTTCCTCACTTCTGGCAAAGAAGTCCCTGCTCAAGGAAACTTTAGAGGGCACCTCTAGAGGCTATGCAGTCCGACTGTTCCATGCTGGTCAGACGTCTTGAAATAGGTGGGATTACCCAACCACCAACAAGGGGAGATTGAAAACGCTTGCACCATTATTTCGACCGCTGCACTGCGAGGCTGATCTTGCAACCTCTGGACTGCAAAGTGTGCTAACCATTACACGACGACAGTATCCAAGGCATTCTATTCCAAAACACATACCGAGGGGCGTGGGTGCCTGGGTTTAGCCTGGCGTGAAGTCAGAGAACATTCACTCATCCAGGAATCGTGGTTTGCAGCAGTGGTGCTGGATCACCCTTCTGAGAGTTCAAATTAGCCTTCAGAAACCACCACCGACCAGCTTAGCAAGTATGGTCAAATAACCGTCATGACCCACACAGTGTGAACAGTTCAAATTGTTTGACAATAAATGAATTCAACCTGTTGTCGCGGCGAATCCCTCTTGTTGCCATCTTACGCGATCAATACTGTGGTCATGTAAGTACATACCAGATGCAACAAACCTCAGGACATGCAAGCCAAATTGTTGTTGAATTGTTAAAGTCACAGAGTGACCGATGCATTTTTTTGTTTCATTGGAATTGATCCTGCCATAGTGCAGTCTCTTACCAGGGTTTTCAATCAAAGCACTTACACAGGCAGGTAGCATGCTAATAAATTGCCTGGTCCAGCAATTAATTGTTAACATATTTCCAATGCCTGCTGAATGAAATAGCAAGATTTGAGGTGTGGGTGGTGGCATAGCAGGGTTATCATTCATGACCGTTCAAATGATCAGGAGACACTGCTAATTCATTCCAGCACGACAACTAATGTTATGCAGACTGTTCAAACGTACACTGTTCACGTGAATATGTATATTTTGCGCCAGTCTTTTGTCATTGTAATAAAACTGGATTTTGATGATGGCCGCAGCTGTACACATTTGTGTGATGCAAATGCTGAGACAAAGCCAATCTGACAGGTTACGCTTGTGAAAAAAAAAAACCCTTGTCTTTTTTATTAATGTCCCCTAGATGTTCACGAGGCTGGATTAGTGCCAGTGCTGGGATTTATTGTTAAGGTTGCCATTGGAACGCCAACGTGCAAACACAGTTTTCCTCATGTCTGGTTTTGTGGAGCGGTGGCACGTGATGCTGTGCGAATCATCCGTTGAAATCCACAGGGCACTGACTTGTTTAGAACTGCTTACCGAGCAGATGCCTTTGGAAAATTGTCTATTATGGAGTGAAACAATTATATATGAATGAACTTACATTCATATTGTGCCCCATCATGTAATGGAACATCTTGGAACGCTGATGCCACTATTGGCAACTGTCCCTGTGCAGCACAAGGTGATCCAACGCCTGGTTTGGCGATGGGCATTAGTCTTCCAGTAAGGGGTGATAATAGCTACGTAAATAACACTGTGTAACATTTTTTTGTGAGTAGTAAGTGCTATTTCCTTATTGCGTATGCCTTAAAAGTACAAAAAATGGCTATTATTCTCCACAAACTTTGCTTTTGTGACCAGGACATTCATATTTTGAAATTTACGTATTTTCCAGAACATTACAGATAGATCCAGTGCTGAGTAAACTTGGAGTAACTTCTAGAACATTCTAGAATTTTCCAGTAATATAAATCGTAGTATAAATACAGGGGCCTTAAGTTCAGTTTAGTTCCAGCTGCCTAGATGGATACATATCTGAATTTTACTGAGATGGCATCAAGAGGCTGCAAGCATCTGGCAGACGCATTTTGCTATGTCTGCAGCCAATTTATCAAGATAAGAGCGAAAAAGTACTCTGTGGAAGCATCTGCTAAGATGTGTGAGGTCTACAAGGCATATTTCGGCATGCCTGTCGGGGATCAAGACAAACCCTGGGCACCTCATTTCACATGCGAGCAATGCAAAAAAAAACTCTGGAAGGTAAGATGGACAATTGTTGCTCGGAATTTTACACTTTTAAATTTGTTTAAAAACATTAAATTGTAAATGTTTTTAATTTCCAAATGTTTTTCAAGTTTCAATGATATTGAAAAAAGTATATCATATATGAAAAAAGTTGCGAGAGTCTCTTACACATTAGTCATGGGTGAAATACATTTATTTTGTAGGATGGTACAGAGAGAGCAGTGAAGTTCACATTTAATCAGCATTAAATTCACCAGAGCACTGGCGTATGTTCCCAATGTGATCATTAAATGTGTGAAAACTAATTCCCTGTTGCCAGATGTGGACAATCTGATTAATCGTTCACGCTACTATACCCAATAACACGCAAAAGGTGCTGTAATGGGTTCCTTTCTGAGTGTGTGTCTGAGGCTTTTGAAGCGATTGTTGCTGAAAAGTATCTCGCCCACTATCAATAGCACATTGAGCATCGACCAGGCTTGTTTCCACAATGGCCAAAGCACTTTGTGATAATGCCCTGGCGACAACAACATTTGTTGAAAGCGATTTCCGCCAAAATAAAAAAAAACAAGTCGAATGTTCCTGGACTTCACAGCAGCATGTAATACCTACCGTCTGACACAATCGACTTGTGCCAACATTGTCATGAGTCCTGCCACACCCAAAACTGTAAACCATCGAGCTTCTTCTACAAGATCGCTGCTTCCAAGCGCACATGAAAACAAGGTCAGCTACTTGCGGATGTAGAAGAACTCACAAACTCAGGGTCTGTTTTTGCCCCTGCCCTTTTGAACGACCTACCTTCTATAAAGTCACACTGATGTGAGTACCCAGATGACATCTGCCTCGCAACCCAAGCCTGGGACATTGGCAGCCTTTAAAGGTGCCTTTAACTGTAACCTGGCCATGGTAGCAGACTACCGATGGAAATGGTGATTTCACCAAGGACGGGCAAGACAGTGTTCTGTGTTTCAACTAGAGCTGCCTACGAGCTCAAAATATATCCGAATGACCAATTGGTAAAGAGTACCCCAGAGCTTGTCTGCCTCGTAATGACGTTGGACATGAGGCCAATCTACCATTGAAACCTTGAGGAGACAGCCAGCAAGTTGTGCTTGTGAGATATCTGTTGGCTCGGCCGGCCTGCTGTACGTGGGGTGCAAGCTCCTGGACAACCACGTATAGCGGGCCTATCTGTGTGTTACTCTGGAGCGGCACATTGTGCACCCGTGTATACTCGATCGTCTAACACCTGATTGGGGAACACTCGGCTAAATGTCACCACGATGACCATCTCCAGTGCATTGAGGACAACCCCACTAGTGTGGACACCAGTTTTATGCAACACCACCGCATCAGACATTTGCGCCAAGCTGCAGTAAACAAGATGCTGGGTGAGATGAATGCAGCACTGGAGCTACCCTTTCCACGTCAACATCCTCAAGCTCTGTCCGTGCATCAGAAGCTCTAACGCCCCATGTTGATATCACCCACAGACCCTCGACCTGAGTATGCTCCCCTCTTAATAAAAGAGTATGCTCCTCTTTTATTAACTCCATGTAATTCCTAGCATACAATCGTGCATCTTTCGATGCTTCTTTGCACATCATTAGACCTCCTTTGCCAGTACCAAAATATAATAATAGGGTTTTCCCCTTTTTTCTGGCAACAAAACTTAAACCTTTTTACAAGGATTCATGTCTGCATTAACCACAATACTTGTGTAGTGGTGGTATTGACGTGCGCCGACTGTGACAGTGATGGATCACGGGGCGGCACGGGGTGCGGGGTTGGGCACGCGTTGTGGGCGTGGTGTGGACGCGCGCGCCGGGAGTGACAGATGACGAGGCGGCGCGGAGTGAGTGGTGAGGCACGATGAGATGTGGGAAAAGAGGATCGTAGCCAGCACCCGGCGATTGGTCGAATAAGTGGGTGCTCGCAGCGACGTCCGCAGGTGGGGTATAAAGGGGGACGCGCGAGAGCACTCGGGGAGAGTTACCCAGTTGAAGACCCGAAGACGGAGCTGAAGACCTAGTGAAGCCGAGTAGCTCAGTGGCGTTAGTCGCCGAGTAGCTAAGTGGATGTTGGTCATCCGAGTAGCTCAGTGGCGTTAGTCGCCGAGTAGCTAAGTGGATGTTGGTCATCCAAGTAGCTCAGTGGGCGTTAGTCGCCAAGTAGCTAAGTGGGTGTTTGTCACCCGAGTACTCAGTGGATGTTGGTCATCCGAGTAGCTCAGTGGCGTTAGTCGCCAAGTAGCTAAGAGGATGTTGGTCATCCGAGTAGCTCAGTGGGCGTTAGTCGCCAAGTAGCTAAGTGGGTGTTTGTCACCCGAGTACTAAGTGGATGTTGGTCATCCGAGTAACTCAGTGGGCGTTAGTCGCCAAGTAGCTAAGTGGGTGTCTGTCACCCGAGTACTAAGTGGATGTTGGTCATCCGAGTAGCTCAGTGGGCGTTAGTCGCCAAGTAGCTAAGTGGGTGTTTGTCACCCGAGATACAAAGTAGGTGTTAGTCACCTGTAACCAAGTTTGATAAAATAAAGAGTGTGTTACCCGTGAAGTCGTCTCCCGTGGAGTTACTACATTACAACTGGCGTCAGAAGTAAACCTGTCTTCAAGAAGTATGGACACAAGGAAGACTACCCGTACCCACGAGCGAGGTCGGGATGACGACGGCGTACCGGGGACACCAACCTCGGGAGGAGAGGACGAGGAGTGGCCGCCGATGCAGCACCTCGCGGTGATGGCCGACGCTCTGCTTGCCTCCGACACCAGCCTCCAAGACGCACACTCCCGGTTGGCGGAGTTGCTGCTCGCCGCCGCTGCAATCTTGGCCGAGATCTCCGTTCCAGCGGGCGGGAAAACGGCTGCGGGGTTGGAGGAAGGAGCGAGGCTGGCGGGATCCCGCCAAACGGCGCTTCGCGCCGAAAGCCTGGAAGTTCCCGCCGTTTTTGAGGGGCCGCCATTGATTGGCGGGAAAGACGGACGCCACGTGGCCGGACACCTCCGCGCAGCGCAGCCCACGTCATCAGCGCGCGCCGGAGCCCTCCATTTTGCGCCTGACAACCGAGCCGACATTTTACACAACTCCAGCGGAGCGCGGGAAAATCTCTCCGACGTCGACGACGATCGGGTCCTCCAGCAAAGATTGCCCGCGCTGTCGGCGTTCAAGGCGGATGGGGGCGACTGGGGAGCCTTCCAACGAAGGTTCCTCGCTCATCAGGAGATGTTGGGGTGGTCCGACACCACTGCCCTGCGTGCGTTGCCAGCGATGCTTGACGACGACGCGCTTGCAGCCTTCACATCTGCTGCAAGGTCGTCCCGCTCTACGCTCCAGGCCGCACTACACCTGATGGCGAAGGTGTTCGGGCCGCCCTCCACGTGCCGCCACCAGTTCTACGATCGGCGGAAGGTGGCTGGGGAAACGACGCTAGCCTACCGCACGGCACTGCTCGCCTTGGCGGACGCGGCTTTTCCCCGCATGGATAAGGAGGGGAAGGACGCCATGGTGACGGAGCAGCTGCTGGTGTTGGCCCACGAGTTGGGGGTCCCCATCAACGTGGCAGACGAGATGGAGATCTGCTCCCTGGCGATCGCCACGAGCATTCACGCGTACGAGGTCCTCAAACGCAAGCCGGGGGTCGTCTGCAAATGGCCGGGGAATGTGGCACTGGCCGCCACGATCGCCGAACCTCAGCCAGCTGCGGTGCAGGAGCGGGGCTTCGCTGCATCGTGTCCGGGGGAGTGGAGAACGGGAGGTCGTTCGCCCACACGTTCGCCCCGCAAGCTGGAGCAACCGAAACCTACGACTTCCGTCGTCTGCTACAACTGCGGCCTTCGGGGTCACGTCGCAGCCGGGTGCCGGGCCCCGCGTCCGCGCGCCGCAGGACCACGTCGGGACGACGACCAGGGCCACAAGTCATCCCAACAAAACCCGGCAAGTCGCGGCACCTCACACGTTCGGTCCACAAACACGGCACATTCGGGTCGCCGCTTCGCGGTGGGGGGTACGCGGCTGGGTGCCGGGGGTTCAATTCGGCGAGGGGGGTCCGTACGCGGCCCGAAAGCAGTCGAGTGGTCCGAATTGGCCCACAGGATCGTGGCTGCGTCAGCCGGGTCGTCCGTGGTAACGGGGTTCATTGACGGGGTTGAGGTCCGGGTGCTTGTTGACACGGGTGCGTCGGCCACCATCATCTCGGACCTTATTTATAACATTCTTCCCGTCCAAAGTAGACCCCTTCTGCCGGTAGACGTGCCATTTTATGCGGCGAATGGGGGATCCCTGGGGATCATCGGCCAGATTCGGGCGACTATTTGCATTGGGGACATTAAATTAGCGGGCCCTATTTTTGTATCATCATCGCTGGCCGTTCCCTGTTTGCTAGGTACGGACTTTTTGTCAAAAATGCCCATCAAAATTCTTATTGATCAGGCCTGCATAGAGCTTCCGTCAGGTCGGCGGGTTGCCTTCTTGTCGAGCCCTATCAAAGTGCGCACGGTTTGTGCGACGGTGCAGGCGCTGGCGACTCACACTGTACGGGTACCCCCGGGATCGCAAATGTTAGTACCCCTTCGGTTCAGGAAGCCACTCGAGGTGGGTGCGGAGGCACAGGGGGTGCTGTTGGGGCCGTCAAACAGAGCCAGTAAGGGCCTCGACTTAGCGGTTGCTCAAACCGTGGTGAGAGGGGACAGTGAGCCGTTCGTAATGGTCCTGAATACGGGGTCGCGGCCGGCCGTAATTGCGCAGGGAACGGTGCTGGCTCACGCCGCGCCGCTGCCCGTTGAGGAACGGCTCGTGGCTCAAGCAGATTTTACTGTCGAGTCGCATCCTCAAAGTGATGAGGGGACTGAGTGGTTGGACTCGCTGTGTGCGGGTTCTGCTAACTTGTCCGGGGTGCAATTGGGAGCATTGAGGGGTTTGCTCATCGAGTTTGCTGACGTGTTCAGCAAACATAAGTACGATATCGGCTGCACTGACCTGTTGCGCCACCACATAGCTACAGGGGACGCGGCCCCTATTCGTCAGAATCCCTTCCGGCTCAGCCCGGCCGAGAAGGAACATGTGCAATCGGCGGTTAATGATATGTTGGCGGCCGATATCATTTCGCCCTCTTCTAGTCCGTGGGGTGCTCCTATTGTCCTAGTAAAGAAACAGGACGGGTCCTTGCGGTTTTGTGTCGATTTCCGCCGCTTAAACAAAATCTCGATGGCGGATGCGTATCCGCTCCCCAGGATGGATGAGTCGCTGGATGCCTTGGCGGGAGCGCAGTTTTTTTCCACACTCGATCTGCTTTCTGGATTTTGGCAATTGCCACTCGATAACGAGTCTAAACCTAAAACTGCTTTCCGGACACCTGGGGGCCTTTTTGAATTCAACCGTTTGCCCATGGGCTTACATTCCGCTCCCGCCACGTTCCAGAGACTCATGGAATTGGTTTTGTCGGGCCTCCAATGGGATACCTGTTTGATTTATCTTGACGATATTATCGTCTTTAGTCGGACTTTCGAGGAGCACCTCCAGCGACTGAGAGCGGTGTTCCTCAGGATGCGTTCCGCTAAGCTAAAATTTAAACCGGCTAAATGTTTTCTGCTTCGGGAATCGGTCAGGTATTTGGGCCATATCGTGAGTCGTTCAGGGATCTCGACGGACCCTGCTAAGACGCATTGCGTCAGCTCATGGCCAACGCCAACCTCGGTCACGGAGGTTCGTAGTTTCATTGGTTTTGCCTCCTATTACCGTCGTTTTGTCAAGCAATTTGCCACCATAGCCAAGCCCCTGCACGCTTTGACGGCTAAGGGTGTGAGGTTTCACTGGGGGGCAGAGGAGGAGGATGCGTTCTGCTCCCTCCGTGACGCTTTGGTGCAGGCTCCCCCCTTGTGTTACCCCGATTTCACACAACCGTTTTTGCTTGACACGGACGCCAGCAATACGGGTATCGGGGGGGTGCTCTCACAGTTGGTCGGGGGGGTTGAACGGGTGGTCGCCTACGGTAGTAGGGTTCTTTCCCCCGCAGAACAACGCTATTGCGTAACTCGTCGTGAATTGTTAGCCATTGTGTTTTTTACACAGCAATTCAGGCCGTATCTTTACGGCCGTCATTTTACGGTCCGGACGGACCATGCGGCTCTACAATACGCTATGCGCGTGGCGCAGCCATCGGGCCAATTGTCCCGATGGTTGGAGGTCCTTCAAGACTACCAATTCACGACGATTTACCGAAAAGGGTTGCGGCACTCAAACGCGGACGCCTTGTCGCGGTTGCCGCCGTGCACGGACTGCACATGTTTGTTGGGATCAGCGCGGTGAAAACCCCCGGTCGCCGGCGCCCCGGGAGTTGCGCTCGCCGCCACTGACACCCCGGGAGAGGACGCCCCCACGGGGAGGGATTCGCTGTTGTCGTTGCCCCTCATTGAGTGGGGCCGCCTCCAGATGTCCGACAGCTCCCTACTTACGCTGCGTCGGAAAGTTGGCGCTCCCGAACAAGGGGAGGCGCGGGTCGGTTTCTGGGTGTGCAGACAGGGCCTGTTGATGAGGTGGGACAACATGTCCCGGCGTCACGTGCTCGTGGTGCCTGTTGCTATGCGGGGTAGGATTGTTCTGGCAGCTCATGAACGGCTCATGCATCTGGGTTTTCACAAAACGCTCGCCCTAATCCAGCGAGACTATTATTGGCCGGGGATGGGTAACGACGTGGCGAATATTCTTAAGGGATGCGTAGAGTGCGCCAAAAGGAAACCGCCACCATTGGCGGCTAATCCACCGCTGCAATCCATTCAGGTTTCGCGTATAAACGAATTGGTAGCGTTGGACATCTTGGGGCCCTTTCCGGTTACACCAAGGGGAAATAGGTTCCTGCTGGTTGGCGTGGAATACTTCACCCGATGGCCTATGGCATGGCCGCTCGCCAACCAGTCGGCTGCGGCGGTGGCGGACGCCTTTGTCCAGGGTTATGTGTTGGACAAGGGCGCCCCCGAACGCTTGCTGACGGATCAAGGGAAGAATTTTTCGAGCGTTTTGTTGCGCGAGGTGTGCGACCTGTTGGGTACAAAGAAAGTGCGTACTTCCCCCTACCACCCGCAGACTGACGGGATGGTTGAGCGTCTGAACAGGACGATTACGTCTATGTTGTGCCAACAGGTCTGCGACGATCAGGTTGATTGGGACTTACAGGTGCCGGGGGTACTCGCGGCCTATCGAATGGCCCCTCATGCGGCGACGGGGTTTTCCCCATTTTTTCTTATGTATGGGCGGGAGGCCGATCCGGCCATGGACGTCCATCTGGGGATTTCCCAGCCACGTGCAAAATCTAAATTGGCAGACCACATCAAATTTAATATCGCCAAATTGACTGAAGCGCGGGAGGCGGCAAGGTTGAATTCGCGGTCGCGGCAAATTGCAAACGAGAAATTGCATGAGCGGAGGGTGCATACGCATGATTGGAAACCAGGCGATAAGGCCTGGCTGCATTGTCCACATGCACCGTTGGCTACGTCCCCCAAGTTGTTGAGACCTTGGAGGGGACCGGTGGAAATTGTGCGGGTTGCACGACCCCAGAGTATACAGATTAAATGGGGGAAACGCCGTTGGTATGTGCACCCCTCCCGACTGAAGCCCTATGCGGCACCGTGTGACCCCGTTCTGTGCCGTGACGACCGGGCGTGTGATGTGACCGTCGACTCGGGGAGGGAGGTGTCGCAGGCTGCTCCTCACGTGTCTCCACCTGACCCACCCCCAGGTGCCTCGGGCTTGACGGCTGCTGACCGTCGAGAGCCTGAACCCCGGGGCACGCACGAGTCCTCGATGCCTGGCCGATGTCTTCCTGAACCGCCGGCACCACCGGACGTTCAACCGCGTCTGGTGCCGTACGACGGACCGGCAAGGCGGACTCGGGCTAGGTCCCAACAATTTTCATGAGGACGGTTTTTTTGTGCTCTACACCGAGCTCGCCCGGTGTTCCCCTCTGCCGGGGTAATGTCCCGTTGTAGGGACGCTCGGAAGAAAAGGGGACACTGCACGAGTCGAGAAAAAAAAAAAAAAAAAATTTCCATTTATTTTTTTTGTATACACATTGCTATTGTCACTCGCCGGTTTGTATATATTGTTCTATTGTCGCGGTGGCATTGGTTGAGGGTTGCGGATGGTGGTGTTCGCGTCGTGTTGTGTTGTTAGCTTAGTTGTTCTTGTTGTTGTGTTGTGTTACGGGGCACACAGGGAGGGTTTGTATATTTTTGTAGCAGCCGGGGCGGCTGCGAGCTATGTGGTAGGGGGTGATGTAGTGGTGGTATTGACGTGCGCCGACTGTGACAGTGATGGATCACGGGGCGGCACGGGGTGCGGGGTTGGGCACGCGTTGTGGGCGTGGTGTGGACGCGCGCGCCGGGAGTGACAGATGACGAGGCGGCGCGGAGTGAGTGGTGAGGCACGATGAGATGTGGGAAAAGAGGATCGTAGCCAGCACCCGGCGATTGGTCGAATAAGTGGGTGCTCGCAGCGACGTCCGCAGGTGGGGTATAAAGGGGGACGCGCGAGAGCACTCGGGGAGAGTTACCCAGTTGAAGACCCGAAGACGGAGCTGAAGACCTAGTGAAGCCGAGTAGCTCAGTGGCGTTAGTCGCCGAGTAGCTAAGTGGATGTTGGTCATCCGAGTAGCTCAGTGGCGTTAGTCGCCGAGTAGCTAAGTGGATGTTGGTCATCCGAGTAGCTCAGTGGGCGTTAGTCGCCAAGTAGCTAAGTGGGTGTTTGTCACCCGAGTACTCAGTGGATGTTGGTCATCCGAGTAGCTCAGTGGCGTTAGTCGCCAAGTAGCTAAGAGGATGTTGGTCATCCGAGTAGCTCAGTGGGCGTTAGTCGCCAAGTAGCTAAGTGGGTGTTTGTCACCCGAGTACTAAGTGGATGTTGGTCATCCGAGTAACTCAGTGGGCGTTAGTCGCCAAGTAGCTAAGTGGGTGTCTGTCACCCGAGTACTAAGTGGATGTTGGTCATCCGAGTAGCTCAGTGGGCGTTAGTCGCCAAGTAGCTAAGTGGGTGTTTGTCACCCGAGATACAAAGTAGGTGTTAGTCACCTGTAACCAAGTTTGATAAAATAAAGAGTGTGTTACCCGTGAAGTCGTCTCCCGTGGAGTTACTACATTACACTTGCAATCAAAATGCAAACAAAAACACACTAAAGAAAGCCGTCCCTTGGTGTGGACCAATCAGTTTCAAGGACAATGCATATATTATAATAGTGTGTGGTTAATGCAGACATGAATCCTTGTAAAAAGGTTTCAGCTTTGTTGCCAGAAAAAAGGGGGAAAACGCTATTATTACTTCTTTGCACACTTTTCAGTTTTGGGTTCTATATTTTTAGTAGACCATATAAAAACAGATACAAATGCTATGGATATTTCCAACGTTTGTCAATAGCATTACTGCACCCAGGGCAAATGTTCTGGCCCTTGTTGCTACAGTTAAAATATTAATTAATTTTCACCCTCAGCTGTTATTTTAAAATGTATTAGGATGGCATTTTAACTGTCCATTTACGGGTAATTTTGATGTAAGGTACATTGCCGGTCACAGTGCATTACGGCATCACAGTAGAAAATTGCTTTTGAGAATATTGCTAACAGGGGGACCAATTATAACCTCGGGTGCACTTGAGCCAATCATGCAGCTCGCAGGGGGATTTCGAGGGCAATCAGTTTAGAGACCTTTGAAGGTGACTGACATTCTGCATGTTATTTCAAATACAATTTGTCCACTTAATTAAGAATACATAGCCGATCTACTGATATAATTCCTGTCTTTGAGAGCAAGGACTACAAAATGAGGCTTTCATCACCTTACACTGTCATGGGGCACCAAGAATCCAATGTCAATACCCATGGGAGGAATGTTAAATATGCTGATGTTCCTGCTTACTTTTAGGCATATTGTACATGGCATGTTTTGCTTAATCTGGCCCGGAAGCAGTGCCAAGAATGGTTGACTCACAATCTAAAGGTTGCAAATACAATAAATAAGAATTGGCTGTCAACTATGTCTGGCAAGGTCAAACCTTGAGTGATCAGTTGTATGCAACTACATTTCTTACGTGAAAATGCCTCTGCCACTAGTTGCGTGACTGATTGCTTAGAGTAGAGATGGATTCGAATTACAACCGATCTGTTGGTAAAGTGATTTGCCAACTTTGTTTTGTATAATCCTGAATATGCAGTGAAATTTCCTTCGTGGGTAATTCCTCACTCAGATGGGAACAAAACATAAGAGTTTTTTTTCATGACTCATTAATCCCCCGTCCCCACTTTGCGCAAGAGCGCAGAAGGGTGGTCACCACATCTATGCCTCTATATAAGGAACGAAACAGGTGGACTTCTCCATAAATCTGGCTGTCGCCTGATGAAGCTAGTTGTAATTACTGTCGAAACGTCGTACTCAGATTGTAAATGTTGTGGCTTGGCTCTCCAACACACCGGTGTGCTGTACTAGTGACAAATTGGCATGTTGTATTCACGTGACAACCCTTACTAGTTGGCAGTGTCGGGTGGTGGTGGGTTTTAACGACACATTGATATATTTACACGATCTAACCCCCCCCAAAAAACCTCTATTATGGATGATATTGGTCGCGAAAGCCTACGTGGGAACAGAAGAGTTACAGGCAATTGAAGTTGCATCAATTTTTAAGCAATTTGGTTGCCTAACAGATTGCTCAGGTGTGGAGCCGACATGACATATTCCTCCATTGCAAGAGTCAGTAATTAGTTTAATATAGGTCCGTGGTTGTAAAAATGTAGTCACCGGTATCACCAGTGGTCCGCGACGGTCCTCATGTAGACGGCGGGGGTGTGATGCAAATGCAAATTGATCCGGACAATAATGACAATGTGAATATAAAATTAAGTTAGGTAAACTACCCTGATTAAACTACTCTCACCCTGAGATGTAAATGCCCCCCTCCCCCTCCAAAAACAAAATAACCTTACAGCTGCGTTTAAAAAATAAAGTGTTTATGCTCCAGTCAT
This sequence comes from Lampetra planeri, assembly GCF_965212315.1. NCBI lineage: Eukaryota > Metazoa > Chordata > Hyperoartia > Petromyzontiformes > Petromyzontidae > Lampetra > Lampetra planeri. The sequence continues at coordinate 6,619,421 of NC_136120.1, forward strand.
ATGAATCATTTTGTATTACTGGTATTTAGAGAGATACGTCATTGCGTTTTGTCACCAGGGGTGGGAGGCTGTATGGTCCGTCAAAATATTTGCATTGACTGAGTGGTCCACGGGCGTAAACAGTTTAAGAAACACTGCTATAGATAAACCGCACGCTGCCATGGAAATATGAAACTACTTAAACTGTTATACTTTTTTAACCAGGTAAGGCCCTCTGAGCTATGTAGCTATTTTTTCAGAAGTGACATGGCCACAAATGATAGCTCAACCAAGTGGCTTATGGAATTTTATAGTAGCCAAATACCCTAAACGCATGTTTATACATGTGGATGGAAAAACCGGAGGACCCGGATGAAAAATCCATATGACCATGGGGAGAACATGCAAACTCCAAATATACAGGTGTCAGGGTTAGGATCGAACCCACAACTCCCTGGATACCAGCTGAGAAAGCTAACATCTCACCACCGTGGGCTCATATAATATATGGCTCAGAAAGACCAACAGATATAAGAATTGCCACATTATTTTTGAGCAAGGAGACACTTTGACATGACTATTCACAGCAGCAGACCACTGCATAATGTCACGGCTAAATGTTGGTCTGGGTCGGTAGTACGTGATTGTAAATAAGGGTTGGTGTATCACACATAGATCATCATGTGTATTAGACTCTCAACCTTCTGGATTATGAGGTCAGAAAAGGGTAGCACTGCATATTAAATGCATGACCTGTCTATGGATTACAAACGCAGTATGCAGTGTTGTGCAGTATTATCAGTAATAACAAATAGAGTAAAAGCGTATTTACTATGTAGCCATAAACAAATCAACTATATTTTAATCCATTGGCCTATAGACTTTCCAGACCAATGTTATCCAGTAGGATTGGCTTAAGCAAATTATTTGGTAATATATACTTGGTTGGCAGTGGTATCCAACCACACATAACAGAAAACTCAAATATTCGTCAATAACATTGCAGATCGGAGTTTATATGTGTGTTGTTATTCTCACCAGGCCCCATCGTATAACATAGAATCTCCAACCCTCATTAACCCGCCCTCTCTGGCCTCGCATTTGATGTGCTATGAAGAAGAACCATTGCCAAAAACGGCAACTACTTTTCCGTTTAAGGTAGTCTAATTAAAGAATTTGTTTATGCGGGTAAACTCTGCACTGGTTCTAATCCGCTGGGTCTCATTCGAAGAGTCAGGTTTGTTAAATAGATACTGCCTGATGTTATTGGCAAGAGCACTCCATCTAAACTACTTGGGCTTGTTCAATGCAAAAAAACCACAACTGTATCCAAACTAATCTTCACAAGAACAGACCACTGCATAATTCCATGGCTGATAGATCAATGGACTTAAAAAATATTGTATTTGTATGTGGAGACAGAACAGAGGTATGGTTATATATGTTTATGGATGGTCGGATCCTATCCACTCATCTTCGTGAGGTTTGTCATCACACTCCAGGTTATTCGAGCATAATTATCATGCAAATACCAAATATTGCAATGTAGAACCCTCCTGGAAAATGCTCATTCACTGAGGAGGCTCTTAACATAATTGCTATGATTATATTTCCAATGAACAAATACACATTTACACGTCCAATCAACTCAACAAATTAAATGGAAATAGTTTCAAATAAGCTGCAAAGAAATCAACGGAGCCATTCTACAATCAATTTTCTATAAATACCTGCATAGTTTTTTGTTAAACTGCAAAAGTATTGCTGATACTTTCGAAGGCTCTTTTACATTCCAATTGAAAAAACTATGAAACATGCACAATGAAACGGCAGGTAAGAGTTCCATAATTATTGTGAAAATTGAACAAGGTCCAAAAGCTTCACAGGATGTCGCCGTATTATTAAAGAAAATGTGCCTCAGCCTTAAAAGGTGCACATTTTTACGTAATATATCCAGTATAGTTGGCTCCAACTCAGTTTTGGAAAATAAAATGGTCTACTGTAGACTACAGTGGATAAGCGCTGAAATCAAAGACAGCCCAATGCAAGCAGAGATTGTATTCTCACTTGTGTAGTTCCAACATTATCCAGAAATTATACAAAAATCGATTGCACAAATGCCACGGGAGAGTTTTTAGTCTCGTTTGCCATGTGGAATTGGTGAACCCCAAATGGTAAAAAAACGCAGTCAATCAGTAGCTGAGGAAATGCTGATGGGAATTGCGGTTGTAGGTACTGACACTCGCCCCTCGGATGCACTGAACTGATCAGTCAGGCTTCATCGGTCTCACACACGAATGTGATAGTGTGTGTGACTTGCTCCACCCTCTGTTACGGTACAACACATGGCATTGCGTCACCTGTGGTTTAACACAACCAACAAACACATTCAAATCTCAAGTTTATTTCGTTTAACTCGGTGAGAGCAAGAAACCAGGATAGTTTCATTTGCAAGAGTGACCTGGGGCATGAGTCCGCCAGTAGGGGGCAACGATTGTTATGTAGTCCTAATTTGTAAATTTGGATCTTGATATCGTGGCATGATACTGTCAGTGGGATCTTTAATGTCCACTGTGAAGCAGAAGGCGCGTCGTAGTATCATGGTTATTACAACTGCAGTAATAATCAGGAGGCCGTTAGATTCAAACCGTGAACCTCTGCTTCAAGCGGCAAATTTGCGACTTCCAGGCTACGTCACCACCCACAATGCTAATGATTCTAGATTTAAAGCTTTCGTGACTGCAAGTATTCATTTTCTTAGGTTTTTTCGGTAAAGTCACGTAGGTAAAAATCTTAAATTAATAAAAGTAAAATAAAAATTTAAAATCACGACGTTTCGGAGGGAACACAAGCTTCCGTCTTCAGGTGGAACCGTCACAGCACAATAGCTGTATCAAGTAAGAGAAATTCCAAGAAAACAGTCCTTGTATATATACTGGTTGAGGGTGGGAGGAGTCAAGGCAGGCACCTGGATATTATTATTGTGAGGTTCGGTGCGGCTGAAGCACACTGCTAGGAATGAGCCTTTGTTGTGTAGACTGGTTGAACTGGGAGGTTCCAAGAGTCGTTAAGGTGCGGCTGATGTTTAGGTGCATGTAAATGGGAATGAGCCTTTGTTATGTAGAGGTTGTGCGGCTGAAACCGCTGCTAGGAACGAGTCTTTGTTGTGTAGACTGGTTGAACTGGGAGGTTCCAAGGGTTGTTAAGGTGCGGCTGATGTAAAGGTGCGGCTGCTGTGAATGGGACTGAGCCTTTGTTATGTAGATGAAACAGCAATTTGCTACATTGCTGGGATTAATTCTTCTTTTTTCACACACTGGTTTCCCTGCTTTAAGTTCTACCACACATATTTGGCAAATCTATAATTAATCCCAGCAACGTAGCAAAGTGCTGTTTCATCTACTGTACATAACAAAGGCTCAGTCCCATTTACAGCAGCCGCACCTTTACATCAGCCGCACCTTAACAACTCTTGGAACCTCCCAGTTCAACCAGTCTACACAACAAAGGCTCATTCCTAGCAGCGTGCTTCAGCCGCACCGAACCTCACAATAATAATATCCAGGTGCCTGCCTTGACTCCTCCCACCCTCAACCAGTATATATACAAGGACTGTTTTCTTGGAATTTCTCTTACTTGATACAGCTATTGTGCTGTGACGGTTCCACCTGAAGACGGAAGCTTGTGTTCCCTCCGAAACGTCGTGATTTTTTTTTTACTTTTATTAATTTAAATTTTTTACCTACGTGATTTTACCGAAAAAACCTAAGAAAATGCTAATGATAGTGATAATTAGGAGAACGATGCAAGCGGTTCTAATGATAACAAAGATCAAAATGTGAATTATCAATGATGAAGCTGTTGATGATGATAAATTAATATGATGATGATGCTGCTGCCTCTACTGATGATCCATGAAACTCCAATCTAGCCACAGCGATTACAATATAACTACAAGTAGTTAACACGCTTGACCAGCTGGTGATGACGCGCACATCAAGAATAAATATCAACAGGTGGCCAACGTTTGCTCTCTTCTTTAATATTGTTCAATCAGGAGCCATTTTGCAGCCTTGATTATCAAGTTAAGACATGAATGGAAATAGTCTGAAGGCAGCCGCTGGTGCCAAATCTCTCTATAGAGGCGTGGATACGTCCTGGCAATGCCAACACTACAGTCATCTGTCAGGTTGGTTATTCAGAGCTTGGGTGTTGTCCCCGCTCATCATTGCAGTGGAGCGACTGAGTGCTCCTCTGAATCCAAGGAGGCATCAAAGCCGCGGATTCTGTCCCCGGGATGCTGACAAGAAAGTGTCACATGTGTTGTGCTTCTCTTGCAGAAAGTCGGTGTTCTCCGAGCATAGTCTGCAGCAAGTGGCATCTGATTAATGTCTCAAGGAGGAACTTCTTTCGTACGACCAAATGAAGAGCCACTATTACATATTTACTACTCGGTGATTTACCCATTCAATTGCTTTGTCTGAGAGTTGGTAAATCGCTGATACACCTTCCATATTCACATTTCTATTTTGGCCAGCACGAACTTCAATAGTCCATGGTTTATTGTTCGTAGCCATGATTGCACACAGGAGAGAGAATTTTATATTCAACTTGTGCATACGGTATCTGCATCTTTCCTGTTTTGTGCGGATCTCATCAAGTGCTGCTCATTGCTTCTGTGGACCATTGAAGCTGGCAGTGTGGTTGTGTACTTGCTTATGATGTGTATTTTGGACAATTATCAATATGCAGTGCTAAATTGCATCTGGAATGGTCCAGGATGCTGTTCCAACAATTATTTTGGCACGTCACATCCATCTCGCCTTATTTTGCTCTTCTTATATAACTACAAACCTGTTCATAAAACATGTTTTTGGGTTAGATCGCGTAAATATAAATGTTTTGTTGAACCCATCACCACCCTTCAGAGCCAATTAATAAGGTTTGTCACGTAAACAGAACAAATCCACAACATTAACAATCCGAGTACGACTTTTCGCCAGTAATTACAACTGGCATCATCAGGCGACAGCCAGATTCATCACATTACAGGGTACAATGAAAAATAATTATTATATGTATAATGACAAAGTATTATTATGGATAGGCATCCCTTGTACTCTCATAGTAGTGCCTTACTGCAAGCCAGCTTAGCAGCGTACCAGAATACTGTATATACCGAATGAGAAATAAGCCATGCCTCTATGCATTATACTCAACAAAGTAGCTTGTTTATATGTGGTTCAGGAATTAATCAATAGTTTATTTTATAATATCATTTTCTGTTCCTGATTAGAATGCTATAGTTGATATGTTTCAAGAAAAGGAAGCATATCACTTCCACTCAAATTCACGCTGTGATGATTGTACTGTATATCTATTTATATCGCCCATTTTTTCAAAATAAAAAATATAAACTGTTAGTATTGTTATTCAAATCCGCATACTATTCCTGTTTTTAGTTACATATTACTTACACTTTTATTTGTGAACTACAAATTGTCATATGAAAAAAATAATAACATAACAATTAATTGTATCACGTATGTTGAACTTCTTTCGCACCGTACGTAGCCAACCATGCCAATCAGAGTTGCGGGATGGGTGTGCCAACACTTTTCATTCAATGTTACCTTATTATCCATTTGTTATAACGTATAAGGCCTGATATAATGACAGTTGTGTAAAATTGAATAATTGCACAAACTGCCAATAAACACGTTTGCTGCCCCAATTGTCGTGTCAATTGTGACATTCTTTGACTTTCACCGATTTTAAAGGCAGTGTTTGGTAAGGGTAATGAGCTAATACTTTACAGATAAGGGAGCGTCCATGGATGAGCGCTCTCTATTGGATTTATCTGCATCATTTTATGAGAGCATCTGGTAAAAGTCGTATGACCCTCTGTTAATGCTTCAATGCCGCAGGTTTCATCTTTACTCATAATTTTTTTTGACAAACTTGCGTGAAGCATTGCTGAAGCTCAAGGAGTTTCCATTCACCCCTAAAACCATCATCATCATCCTCAGCATGGCTATGTCTATGATCATTACACCATAGCCTACATGTATGCAGCAATAATTTTGCCTGCTGATAATGTCCAAAACAACTCCATGTTAATGCACATTTCAGTTAAAAAATAGATGTTTGGTCTTTTGCCTTAAATGCATAGAATGTGTTGTAATTATACCAAGCATAGAACTAGCCAAAGGAAAGTGCACTCGCATTAACTTTTATAAATATGGCCATATGCGGCCTTTGTGACGCATGTCCTTAAGTATCTGGTAATACTGTTTTATTTATATCCAATTAGATTTCCCATGAATATTATGTTTGTCTAATCTAGAAATGTGGAGGTCACCTTGGTTGATCACACAATGATGTGAGTCATGACGTGCTTGATGAGATAATGCCCACCTGCGGGCTATTGTGGTACATTCATAGAGGCAGTCTAGAGAGAAGGGTTCAAACCCATTAAAGATTACCCCAATCATGTGCCTATCCTTTCCCTGGCACTCGAGTTTCCTCATCCAAAAATACTCCAGTAGCCAGACTTTATTCATGAAGATGGTCTTAATAAAAAAACAAATAAACAATTAAACGTATATTTTTTTTATCCAGGTAAGGCCCACTGAGCTATAGAGCTCTTTTTCAGAAGTGACCTGGGCACAAATGATAGCTCAACGAAGTGGCTTATCACGTGGAAATGTACACCAGCCAATTACTCTAAAAGCATGTTTCTAAATGTGGAGGGAAAAGCCGGAGGAGCTGGAGAAAAATCCACGTGACCACGGGGAGAACATGAAAACTACAAATATACAGGCATCAGGGTTGGAATTTAACCCAAGACCTCCGGCATACCAGCCGAGGTAGTTAACATCTCGCCACGGTGGCTTCCCACTGTCTTATATATATGAACACTTTAGAAATGTTTTTCTTGGTAACAATTTACAACTATGCTTGACGAATACTTTTCCCTTCAAAAAGCAAACTTTTTTCATACGGAAATAAAATTATACATAATTCATTGGACACATGCCTTGTAAACCTTTCCATTTACACTGGTGTTTATCAGTGGTGTTTTGAATGAAAATCATCGCACTCAGTGGCATTCATTTAAAACGGCGTAATGAGCATGCATTCCCATACCGTCAGTGTTATGAAATGTGTTACGGTTCAACAAAAAGGGAAGCATTGTTAAACTCATAATTACTGTGCATTTGCATGTAACACTGTATTGAAATATTGTATAGTAAATGAGACATAAAGTAATGTTCCATAAATATATATTTTTCATCTTCTTGGTTCTTTCGGTAAAGTCACGTAGAATGGAAATAATAAAATAATAAAAATAAAACATCATAAAATAATTCTCACGACGTTTCGGCCACAACGTAAGCAGCCGTCCTCAGGTGAAGAATAGGTCTGTCGAGAAGACAGAGTCTGAATGAAACAACCCCAGGCTTGGAGCGTCTATTTAAGCTGGGTTGGAGGGGGAAGAGCGCCTTGACAAAATAATTTGCATATCAAGAGGAATTTAGCATATTTATGGGAAATGCAGATATGGGATTAGTATTACTTGTGAAATGCGTAGGAGGTGGGCGGGGGGTTTATAGTCATATTATGCCCGTGCATTATGCAGGATTAGCAGCATCAAAGGGAAGGGATAGGGGTAGCATTAATAAAGGGAAGGAATGTTAATAGTATGTAGCTGCAGTAACTAAACCACCACGTAAACAACTAAAGTATAAACTACATAGTATCATCAGTATACTAAATATACTCTCCAATAAGCTGAGCTACTAACAGTAAGTAATACATTACAATTCTATGTCGCAAAAAATATAATATGCTTCCAGCTAAACTTTATTCTCTTATATCACACGGGTCCACCCCGTACTATATACTGCCATAGACAAACCCAACATTAAATTACATACTGTATTACTATACACCACCTTATACATTGTAATATTACACTATGTATTATTCTACCCACCCTACTGTATATCACACTGCTGTATATGCACTATACAATTACGATACTGTATATTACTTCATAAATGGAATGGATTCTCTGCTCCGCTGCAAGTCTCCTATCACCACTCTCCCATTAACATATTTCGTTGCTTCCTCTTAGTATCTTTCACACGACGGTCCTCTTCATAACATTCACCACAAATCCAAGTTGGCCAGATATTACCGACAACCTTCGACCGGGCGAGTAGCCATCAGCTCGACCTGACTTGGTGGCACGTGTATTCAAAATCAAGTTGGACGCTCTGATCGACGATCTGACCAAACACAGCGTGCTTGGAAAATCAGAGGCGCACGTCTGCACCATCAAGTTCCAGCAGCGGGGCCTTCCGCACGCCCACATCTTGGTGACTCTGCGAGCTCAGGACAAGTTCACAACAGACGAACAGATCGACTAGTTTGTATGCGCCGAAATTCCAATGCGGGACCATTCACGACTGCATGAGATTGTCACGAGATGCATGATGCACGGTTCGTGCGGTGCTGCAAACCTACGCGCACCCTGCATGAATGATGTAAAGTGCAGAAAGGAGTTCCCAAAAGTTTTCAACAACACCACAATCCCCAATGTGAGCAGCTACCCACTCTACCGTCGTCAATACGCTGAGCAGGCAGAAGTCAAAGGCGTTTCGATGGACAATCGATACGTCGTGCCGTACAACCCCTACTTGACGCTCAAGTATGATGCGCACATCAACGTGGAAGTGTGCACTTCCCTTCAAGCCATCAACTACATCTATGAATACATCTTCAAGGGATTTGATTGTGCCAACATTGCTCTATCTTCGAATGGACAGCCAGAACTGCGCTACGATGAAATCACCAATTTCATCGATTGCCGGTACGTGAGCGCTCCAGAGGCAATGTGGCGGCTCCTCGAGTCAAAGATGCACGATCACTCGCACACGGTGATGAGACTGGCAGTCCATCTGCCAAACCAACAGACGATAATATACACTATGAGATCTCTTTCACCAGTGGCAAAATATAGTAGTAGGTTTTTACCCTTTTAAACTGGTACAAAACTGACACCTTTATTCAAGGCATCATGTTTGCAATAACCACAACACAAGTAGTCAAAAAAGCAAACAAAAAGAAGCAACTCTGATAATGATAATAATATGCAACTCCAAGGACAGTGCATATTATTATCATTATCAGAGTTGCTTCTTTTTGTTTGCTTTTTTGACTACTTGTGTTGTGGTTATTGCAAACATGATGCCTTGAATAAAGGTGTCAGTTTTGTACCAGTTTAAAAGGGTAAAAACCTACTACTACAACAGACGATAATGTTTCAAGCTGGACACGAGGAGGAAGCTCTGCTAGCAGCACAGACCAGTCGCACAATACTGGAATCGTGATTATTGCTGAACGGAAGCAATCAAGACGCACGTCAGTGACTCTACACAGACATCCCGCAGCACTACGTCTACATTCGAGGCAACTGGCAGAAGCGGCAGAGAGGAGCCCACAAGATTGTGTCCCGCATGTACACAGTCAGCGCCAAAGACGAACAACGTTTCTATCTTCGAATGCTGCTGTTGCATGTTCGAGGCGCGACCAGCTTTGAGTCGCTGCGGACCGTCGACGGGATGGTGTGCGAGAGCTTCAAGGCAGCAGCTTCAGCGCGAGGTCTTCTTGATTAAAACGATGAATGGGATCGCTGCTTGACAGATACCGGCACCTACATGATGCCAAAGCAGTTGCGCGAGATGTTGCTTTCATCTTCTTGGTTCTTTCGCTAAAGTCACGTAGAAGGGAAGAAATAAAATAATAAAAATAAAACATAATAAAACAATCTGACCTGAAACACGGTAGGACAAACACCTCAGCCGTGGCAGATCACTGTTACAATTCAGTGGGTTCACATGACATTGACTTCTCCAAGACAGAGGTTCTCTGCAAGCCATCTGGCTACCATGAGAGATTCGTTCATGAGGCGATCCACATATACAAACACAGAGACAATTTCAACCGAGAAGATGGATTCTGGCTCAGCAATCATTGGAAGGACGTAAAAAACCACTTCGGATCTTAACTGATTGTTGTTCACGTTTATGGTGACTTTCAGACCGCAGTCCACTCACTGGCATTAACTGTGTATCTTGTGTTCTCCACAGGGAATGCATTATTTGCTCCGCTACGGATCTCCTGCCACCGTTTTCCCATTCACATGTGTCATTGCTTCTACATACTATTAACATGCCCTCCCTTTGTTAATGCTACCCCCCCCCCCTCCCTTTGGTGCTGCTGATCCTGCATAATGCATGGGCATAATATGACTTTGAAAACCCCCCCGCCCACCTCCTACGCATTTCCCATGAATATGCTAAATTCCTCTTGATATGCACATTCTTTTGTTAAGGCTCTCTTCTTCTTCCACCTCCAACTCAGCTTATATATAAGCTCCTAGCTTGGCAGTGTCTCATTCTTCACCTGAAGACGGCTGCTTGCGTTGTAGCCGAAACGTCGTGAGAATTGTTTCATTATGTTTTATTTTTATTATTGTATTACTTCCCTTCTACGTGACTTTACCGAAAGAACCAAGAAGACGAATCCCTGCAGTCACGAAAGCTTTAAATCGAAAAAAATGTTTGCTTTCATCTGCTGTTTCTCTCAGCCTGCATCACCTCTCAAGCTGTGGGAGGACCACAAATTGGACTTAACTCTCGACTACATGCAAAGAGATGCCGACGACACCGCCATCAACAAAGCACTTCACGACATGAACAGCGTTCTGCTGCAGCACGGATTCTCTTGCAAAGCAATTGGATTGCCAACACCAAAGGAAGAAGATGTGTATGACCAAGTTGAGGAAGCAAACGAGGGTGCATGATGTCTCGGGATGCTCAACGAGAAGCAGCTCGACGCGTTCACCAAGATCATCATGGCTGTTGATGACGAGAATGTGACGAACCGATGCTTCTATCTTGTCGGTCTCAGAGGTTTGGGCAATACCTTCCTCGACACAACTCTCATGGAATACATCCGGGTCGAGGACAAATTGCACTGCCGTTTGCAATGACAGGCATCGCCGGCACAATGCTCAAAGGAGGACATACAGTTCACAGCGGATTAAAGCTTCCAGTTCCCTTGCTCGACACTGCAGTCTCTTCCAGGCGGCCTGCATCACCACAAGCCAAAGTTCTGTTCACAGCTTCGCTCATCATCATCGACGAAATTACTTTTCTGCCAAAGAACGCACTTTTCTGCATCGACAGGCTCTTGCACGAGGTGTTGGGCAACGATAAACCATTCGGCGGCAAAGTCTTTGTTGTAGGGGGCGACTTCCGATAGACTCTTCCCATTGTGCAGCGAGTAACGCAAACAGACATCGTTGAGTGCTCCATCAAGGCAAGCCGGTTGTGGAAGAACTTCACGCAGCTCATGCTTCCGACAAACATGCGCAGCGAGGGACAAAATGAGCACAACGAATGGCTGCTTAAAGTTGGAACAGGCACCTTGCCCCCAGTGCTGGGAATCTTCGAAGAGGGCACAATTCAAATCCCCGAGCAGATGGTGGCAACGGAGGATCTCATCAAATCCATCTTCGGCAGCATTGCAGATATGTCTATAGACGACCTTTCAAAGTGAGTCATTGTAGCACCGACCAATGCACAGACACTCGAAATGAACCGCAAGATCATCGGACAGATGCCTGGCGAGCCCGCCATCTACTACAGCACCGATTCTGTCTTGAGCGAAGATCTTAGTGACACAATACATTTCCCAGTAGAGTTTCTCAATGACCAGACGCCATCGGGAATGCCACCACACGTCCTGCTGCTCAAGAAGGGCGTCATCATCATGCTTCTGCGGAATCTCCACCCAAAGAAAGGACTTTGCAACGGCACGCGACCGATTGTCGAGGAGCTCGCGAGATCTTTCATGGAGGCGCGGATCATCTCCGAGTGTAACCCAGGTGATTCGGTGTTCATTCCCAGAATCGACTTGGCCCCCAACGACACGACTTTGCCATTTGTTTTGTGATGACGACAATTTCCCATTATACCCACATACGCTATCACAATCAACAAGTAGCAGGGACAGACTTTCGATTACATTGGAATCGATCTGCAGACGGCGGTCTTCTCGCAAGGCCAGCTCTAGGTCACCTTATCTCGATCCCGCAATCCCAAACAGGTCAAAGTCCGCATCGAATCGAACCCCCAGCAAGGACATCTACTTATCGACTAGAGAAAATTCACACGAAATGTCGTTTTCAATTAAGTCTTCCAGATGTAAAATGATACAAGCTTTTAATGAAGAAATACAATTTTCTACTTCAAAACATAATAACATTCAGAGATCTTTCATTTTAAAAAAAATTAAACGGAGCATCGGGTGCTTGCGAGAATGCGTCATTCGTGTACAAATTCTGTTACTTTCCTAGCCGGAGGCCGGAAATGCTTTTGTGAGGGAGCACTACAGGCGCCTCCGAACAAATAGTCAATAATAATGCTCTTTATTTATAGAGCACCTTTCATGCCAAAAGGTTCAAGAGTACTTTTCACAAGTTAGGGCGATTTTTTTTTAACAAATACACATATCGTAAAAAAATCCACTTGCAAAATAATAAAAAGACACATAGCAAAAGGAAATGAATAACACAGTAAAATAATAATAAGATACTGGAACACAATCATAAGGATATTTTACACATATACAGTAGAACCTCGGAGATCGAACGCACCAGAACTCGAACAAATCGGTGTTCGAACGATATTTCCGAACATTTTTTGCCCCGGAAACTGAACAAAATTCGGAGGTCGAACGGGGCAATCGCGACTTGAAAGAACCTGTACGGCTGAGACGCGTATGGCCAGCGTGCATTACGCTTGTCCAGACAAAGGATTTACCACCTCCTCCTCCTCACCACCTTCTACTCAAGCCATCAACTCTCCTTATTACAGGTAAAGTGAAGTTCAATGTTAATTTATCTCATTTATTCCATATATTTATTAATTTATTCCATGTATTTAGTGTGTTTATTGTTTTTTGTATAATTTTATGCATGTAATTACTGAAAACTTCGAGTAAAAATGCTTTATAATGAGATATTTCTTGTGTCTGGAACCAATTAATGTAATTTACATCAATTCTTATGGGGAAAATTAATTCGGTGTTTGAACAAATCAGTGTTCGAATGGCCTTCTGGAACGAATTAAGTTCGATCTCCGGGGTACCACTGTATGCCTTAATCATTAATTTAAAGTATGCACTATGGGCGAACCTTTCATATGACTGGGTAGGGAGCTCCAACACAGCAGATGTTAGGTGTAGTGGGGATTCGAACTCAGGTAAGGGTTTAGAATAGGAAGTGCACAAACTTCTATGGCACCACTCTATGCCAAGACAACATTTTGTATTAATGATGCAAACACTGTATGGCAATTTGTGTGAGCAATTAAATATTCTCCAGATATATATTTTTTAAGAATCATCAAACCTTCTAATGAGAGCACACGAACACATAATTAAATATGAATATAAACTTGTAACCCATAAATATTACATTTTAAAATCATCATCACGTTAAAGTTTACTTAAATCCAAGTCAGAGTTTCCGGCTCATCTGAGCTATGCTGCATAACCTTCGGATTGCGAGTGCTTTTAGAACCTGTGCAGTTTTTACTGTTGCATGTTTTAAGAACAGATGCACATTATAATGTTAATTCTAGATTTGAAGCTTTCGTGACTGCAAGGAATCATCTTCTTAGGTTTTTTCGGTAAAGTCACGTAGAAAGTAAAATAAAATAAAAACAAAAATCACGACGTTTCGGAGGCAACACAAGTCTCCGTCATCAGGTGGGACCGTCACAGCCAGATTAGCTGTATCAAGTGAGGCAATGATTCAAGATGTAATCCCTTAAAAGCGAGTTGAGGGGGGAGGGAGAGGGAGGGGGGAGCTCATCATTGGAAAGATGTTATCAACCACGCAAAAAAAAACTTAATCACAAATTTTTTGGACCATCTTATCTGACAGGCACTATTTTACTGTACTTTACCGAATGTTAACATCCCCAGTTATTTTAACAGTACTCTCTTCATTGTTCAGCCAGCATTGGTATAAACATGGGCATTTTTGTTCTTTTGTCTATCATGTGTATCAGACCCCCCCTCCCCCTCTCCCCCTCTCTCTCCATTGTGTTGGCGTGTGCAGTAATTGGCCGCTTGCGCACAAGCGATTCCACGTCCGTCGCCCACCCTTTTGGCCTCGCCCCCCCCCGCCCCCCCTCCCTCCCGATACGTTCCATTCATTGGCTACCATAGTCTGATGAGCTCCCCCTAAGTTTGTACCCATCATCATTTTCGTTCTTTTGTCTATCATGTGTATTAGACCTCCCCTCCTCCTCTCTGCCCATTGTGTTGGCGGGTGCAGTGGCTGGCCGCTTGCGCACAATCGCTCCATTGTGTTGGCGTGTGCAGTAATTGGCCGCTTGCGCACAAGCGCTTCCACGTCCATCGCCCACCCTTTTGGCCTCGCCCCCCCTCCCTCCCGATACGTTCCTTTCATTGGCTACCATAGTCTGATGAGCTCCCCCCTCCCTCTCCCTCCCCCCTCAACTCGCTTTTAAGGGATTACATCCTGAATCATTGCCTCACTTGATACAGCTAATCTGGCTGTGACGGTCCCACCTGATGACGGAGACTTGTGTTGCCTCCGAAACGTCGTGATTTTTGTTTTTATTTTATTTTACTTTCTACGTGACTTTACCGAAAAAACCTAAGAAGATTATAATGTTATACCACGCAACTGAACCATCATCTTATTTCATGCTATGCTGATCCCATTCTGCCCTCAAATGACTCGCCGTCATGTTCACACTGTAATGCAATACTGCACATTCTGTCCATCTGTAGCAGCAAAATGGTACGGTGGATTGATATACAGAATCCTCTGACATTTGGTGATTTTTCATTAAGAGGGTCACTTTTTACATCAGAAGCTGTAATGTAGTCATTCTGAGATGGATTGGGAATGGTGATTGCGATGCTCTCATGCAGCCGTCTGATGCTTTATTGGATTTTTTTGTTATTTTTTGTATACAGCATTATCAACAACAAAAACAGAAAAGCAGAGAACCAAGGGTATAGGGCATCCATCCACCAGCCTGGACATGTTTAAATTAATAAGGACCTTTAGTTATGATCTTCACTGAGCTGACAGGCATGTATGCATGCGTGTTACACAATAACACAGGAGACACAGATCCCTCATTCAGCCTTGTATAGACGATGCTGTTAGTCACCTTTCGCCTATTAGAAAGGCCACATGACACACAAATAGAAAGGCCACATGGCACACACATAGAAAGGCCACACGGCACGTGCATTTGTAGCATGGTGAGTGTGGCACTTAGCCACGTCTCCATATCCATTGCTCACGTTGAGCCGAGCACAGCAGTTAACCTGGTAAGGCCAAAAACTAGGTTCACTAACTAATAGCTCCTGGGATTGTCGCCAGACAGGATATAAGGCGACCCTCGAACGAGCCTCGACGCTGTCCGTTGGTGGAAGAATCCTGCTCGTCGTCTGGGTCTGCGAGCCCTCCTGTACCAGCGTGGACGGCACCCTCATGTTCACCTTCTGAAGTGCTCACTCGTCACAATGGCGTGCGCGATGACATCACAACCACGTGACTTTTTTTTGTATTGTGCGCGGTGCTTTCAGCGCCACAGCGCGTCTATTTGTAGCGTTATTTTCATTTGTTTGCTGGTGATTGTATTTCATATTGAAATCGCCTCCAGTGCAATTGCTGCTGGCGGAAATAAAAGTTGTTTAAAAGCCAAAAAAAAAGTCTTCGACATCGTCGGTCAACAGCACGAGGGCTGCTCTGACCAGATATATAGTTATCCTGTGCGGAGAGGATAGGTGTACGTAGCTCTGTCCGAAGTGAGTTAGGTGTTCTAGTCCCGTGTGTAATGGTGTAGCATTGTGTGAATAAAGGTTGTTGCCTCCTAACAGTGTGTCTGCAAATGGCAACACTACACATATACCGAGTGAGCATACGATTTGAAGCCAAACTTACTCATGCACGCAGCGAATTTGGGGTTATGTTTACTTTGAGTAGAAAAAAAAATACCCAACCATTATAGTCAATATTGCAGGTGTTGCCATGGTAGTTGGCCATCAATGCTAGAGACAATATGCCGGTCTTTGGCTGAAGTGCACATTAGTGCAGTCTGTACAGCAGATTGCAAGCAACAGTTGTTCTGTTGTTGCTTTAATGGAAATCCGATTGCCGTAAATGAAGCCTCTACATGAGCGATATATTGTCATGTTTATATAACTACATACGTCATACGGTGTATGTCAAGTATAAGGTTACTGTTATAGCATACATGTGTATGTAACTTGATTAATTGAAGCTTACTATCTTCTTCTTGGTTCTTTCGGTAAAGTCACGTAGAAGGGAAGTAATAAAATAATACAAATAAAACACAATAAAATAATTCTCACGACGTTTCGGCCACAACGCAAGCAGCCGTCCTCAGGTGAAAACCAGGTCCGTCGAGGCGACAGAGTCTGAATGAAACAGCACACGAGCTTGGAGCATATATATAAGCTGGGCGCCTTGACACAGGAATTAGCATATCAATATGAATTTAGCATATTTATGGGAAATGCAGGAATGTGATTAGTACTACATATGCATGTGCATTATGCAGAATTGACAGCATCAAAGGGAGCTGCAGTTGCTGCTGCTGCTGCTGCTGCAGTTGCTGCTGCTGCTGCAGTTGCTGCTGCTGCTGCAGTTGCTGCTGCTGCTGCAGTTGCTGCTGCTGCTGCAGTTGCTGCTGCTGCTGCAGTTGCTGCTGCTGTTGCAGTTGCTGCCTTATCCATTTTAATATAACACTATGTATTATTCTACCCACCCTAATGTGTATCACACTGCTATATATTTACTATACAATTACGACACCATACATTACTCTGCACACTGCACCAAGCATACAAATGCCACACTATCTGCCACTATACACTGTACCATTGACCGTCGTGTCAATGGGTGAGTGGTAAGAGGAAACTTGCAGTGGAGCAAAGAATCCATTCCCTGTGGAGAATACAATGCCAGTGAGTGGAACGCGGTCTGAAAGTCATCGTAAACGTGAACACAATCAGTTAAGATCCGAAATGGTTTATTACGTCCTTCCATTGATTGCTAAGCCAGAATCCATCTTCTCGGTTGAAATTGTCTCTGTGTTTATATATGTGGATCGCCTCATGAACGAATCTCTCATGATAGCCAGATGGCTTGCAGAGAACCTCTGTCTTGGAGAAGTCAATGTCATGTGAGCCCACTGAATTGTAACAGTGATCTGCCACGGCTGAGGTGTTTGTCCTACCGTGTTTCAGGTCTGCTTTATGTTCACGGATGCAGTCCGAGACATGTCGTTTGGTTTCTCCAATGTAACTGCTACCACAGAGCCAACTTAGTTTGTAGACGCCAGGGTACTGTATGTCTGGAACCACATCTTTTACAGACGGGACCAGATCACGGTTTTTATGTACTATGTTGAATCGGACCTGGATCTTGTGTTTAATCAGGATTTTGGAGATCTTTTTTGCGACCCCAGCAATGTAGGGTAAGGTGATGGTCTTGAAAGGCTCCTCAACAGGATCCTTCTTGATGGTTGGAGTGATGCCCTTGCGGATTGTGTAGTCGGAGTAACCATTAGCCTTAAGAGCTTGGCGTACATGTTTGAGTTCAGTGCCAATGTGTTCCTGGTCGGAAATGCATTGGGCTCTATGGTATAGAGTCTTGATGAGGGAATTCTTCTGGGATGGATGGTGGTGGGAATCCCGTTTTAGGTAAGCATCTGTAATAACAGCCATAGAGGGTTCACGTGGCGATTGGCTTGCCGGTCCCGCTTTGTAGCCAATAAGGGATGAGTCAGGGAGCATGGCCTCGGCGTGATCACGGCATGTTAGCAGGGGTGATTGGCCTGGCCAATCGGGGCCTCAGCTAATGGGGAGCCGGATCAGAGGCGTGGTCCCGGGATTGATAGGGAACCATCGGGAACGGTCAATGCTGTCTATGGAGGATTGGCTGGGGGGTACCACGTGACAGAGGGATTACGAGAGAGAGCAGTCGAGAGCAGACTTGGGAACGAGAAGAGCAGGAGTCACGCGCGTACGGGGCTCTGGATGCCACGTGCGCGGTGGGGACTTGGCGGGAAGTCTGCCCTCTCTCCGTTGTCTGTCAGCAACGGGGAGTGTGTGAAGTGTAACTGTGGAAGTTGAAAATAAAAAGGACTGATTCCGGAAGCCGTCTCAAGAAGGTGTATTACACATCCATATGGGTGGCTTTCCTGTAGACAGAGTGGCTCATTGAACCATCAAGTATCCTTTTAATTAGGATGGGATGGCACTCATTTCAGTTGGTGCACCCGAGACGGTAGTTAAGATTCCACATTCCTATGACAGCAACCAGTGTTTACTTGGCACGGCAACTGTTGACTTCCTACACAATATTAATTATTTTTGGACCATGGAGACATAATGCTGAGTTACTACTCAGCTGAGAGTTATACTCACAACCTGTCGATACTTCCATGCATGTGTAGTGGACTAATTCACATACACGAGTAGGAGGTACTCTGTCTTTTATTCCAGCCATCACAGCCTAAGGGGATAACTACATACCGGTGTAACAGGCCGTAGTATACCCACAGGGCGTAATATACCCGGGGTTAAAACGGCCTCGGCTAGATTATACCCGGGTATATTATGGCCTAGGCCAATTTATACTCTGGGGTATATTATGGCCTAGGCCAAAATTATGCCCCTCTAGGCCAAATCATACCCCCATGATAGTAAGTGTTGAGCGATATACACATGAATTACTAAATTTTTCCAACATTTTATTTAAAACTGTAAACACATAGACTTTGATTGCTTCAACCATTAAAACTTTAATTAAAAAAAATATGAAACTTCCACAAAGGTCAAATATTAGTACCATACTTCTCAGTAGTGTTTACACATTAAAATAAAAGCACATATCTAACACCCTATAATGCTGGCTCTAGTATAACTGTTCAAAGTTCAACACTGATAACAATATCAAAATGATCATTCTTGTTTTCAAGATAAAGTGCATGTTCTGTTGTTGAATGCAGATAAGTCAACCAATCCATGGAGTCACCGACATTTGGGTGGATGACGATGTCACAACTCAATAGATTCGCTGTGGCCATGATCTCGGCATCTGTTGCCCAGACTCTATCACGAGAGATGCCAGAGGTGTTTACATATTAACTGACTTATTGGTCCAAGTAGTCCTGTAGTTATTTTGCCAAGGCAGTTTTCATGTGGTAGATGACTTTATCTCTGAGAAGGGAGTGGTTATTTTCTGATCCTGTCAAGATGTAGCTGATGGCCCAGAAGTAGCAGTTCCCATCATCTTTGGTTTTATATATACGCCGTGGTTGTCCAAGGTCCCTTGTTCTTCCGAAGTAAGACCAACAGTGGTGCTATGATACTTTCTTCTTGAACTTGGAAGTGGGTTGAAAGTCTTGGTCTGCTTGTGTTTCACTGAGTTATAGATGTCAGCATTATCTGGTTTTTCAAGTGGTCTTTTGAGTGTCTTTTGCTTCGGGCATTCATCGGCAGAGTCACAGGGATAATCATCGCGGGACTGGGGTAGTGGAGAAACCTCTGCATACTGGTAAATCTTAAGGTTGCTAGCGTGGTAGGTGTTGCTCAGCATCTTGTCAGTCTTATTGTTCTTAAGTTTAACTCGTCCCTTGGTCAAGGATTCCACAACTGTGTAGGGTCCAATCCAGCGTGGTTCCATCTTTCAACCAATGCGATGAATACTGCGCGGATTCTTTATATAAACGGTGGAACCAGCAGTGATATCTTTGTTGCTGTTGTATCAGCGATCAAAGGCACGCTTCTGGTGTTCCTGGGCAGAGTGGATATTGATACTGACGGTTGAACGGAGCTTGTCATGGATGGTTGTCAACGTTACCAGAACATCAGGGTTGGCATCATCCAAAAGGAGCATGGGGTCCACAGTTTCATCTTCTGAGGGTTTGAGGTCTATGGGAAGCTTGGCCTTCCGTCCATACATGACCTCAAATGGAGTGCACTTGGTTGAGGCATGCAAAGATGTGTGATATGCAAACATTGACAAGCTTACTAAGAAATTATTTGAGTGTTCGATTGTCACGTTCCCGTTGGCCATTTGTTTGTGGGTGGTAGGCAGATGAAATCCGGTCATCTGTTTGTAAATGCTCCATCAGGTTTTTGATTATCGAGTTCACAAACTCTCGTCCCTGGTCACTGATCAAAGTGTCCATACAGCCATGGCGCCAAATAACGGAGCACAAAAAAAATGCTGCCGACTTGGCACTCTTGTCTGGAACAGCTGTTGCTTCAGTCTGTTGCTTCAGTCCACTTGGAGAACTGATCAGTGGCAGCAACTATATATTTGTTGCCACTTGAGGTTTCCTGAAGGGGACCAATCATATCAAACCCGACAAGGCTCCATACTTTTCCAGGCACTGGTATACTGTTGAGTGGTGGAGCCTCTTTCCTCATATTTGAATTTATGACGAAACGTTTTTTACAGTCTTTGACATGTTGGTGAACGTCGTTCTTCATTCCTTTCCAGTAATAACGGTCAGAGAATTTGGTCAACGTCTTATCTCGGCCAAAATGACCACCAGAAATTAAGTTGTCATGACAGGCCTTCAAGATAGTTGTCAGTCGGGTTTTTGTGAGAACTTCCTTCTCCCCATGGTAAAGAATCCCTCCTTCAAGCTCGATATGGCCTAGCTGTTTGTCTGAACTGAGACTTGGCATTCACACGTTTCTCTGGAGGTAGATCGTAAATACGCTGGGGGTACTTCTATTGTGTTGCAGTGTAGAATCTCACAAGCTGGTCATACAATTGGTCTTCCATGGTTGAGAACTAAATTTGAACAAATTTGAAAAATAATTTAATTAGTTAGTAATTTATACTTAACAGTTAATTTAATATACAAGCGGGTATAATCAGACGACCTCTTAACCCATTAATGCCCTTTTTTTAAAGTCTATATTGGGAAAAATGTGTGCATTTACCGACAATTAGTGGGTTTTTAGTGGACATTTCTCAAAAAATGTCATACAAGCACGTTATCGATCATCAAAATCTTGTTCCACTTGTGGCACATCAGGCACTAATGGGTTAAGATTTTCTCTTACGTTATACGTACATTGTTAAACTGCATAATTTGTTTAATGGACTCGTAGCTAAGTTAACCTCCATTAAAGGGAAGAGGAAACTTCCGTAAACTCTTAACTTACCTTTTATCAAACTGTGAACTTACTATTCCGTGACTTCTGACAACACTTCAATGGATTGCATGCGTATTCGACTTTACTGACTTCGCCCGCGCTCTAAAAATGCTTCAATTGATCAAATTGAGATTCTTACTTCCATTTATACGCTTTTTAGATATCGATTGAAGTTCGTTGTCAGCTGTTCTCTGTATGGATAATTGCCTTTGAACTTTCACATGGGGCATATTCTGGCCTTGAGAGGTATGGTCTGGCCCAGTCTAGTTTAAACCCCCGGGTAAAGTTTAGCCTAGGACACTTTATCCCCCTGGGTATACTCTGGTCGGAGCCAAACTATACCCGGGTTTAATCGGGGCAGGGGTTATTTTAGCCTGTTACACCGGGTCAGGCCAGCCAATATGCTGCCAGACCCACAGCTTGAAGAGGGCGCCGAACATGGCAAACCAACGAGTTCCATTCCAAATCGCAGCAGCCCCGACTGTGAGTCGACACTCGCCTTTTATTCTGCCCAGCATGGCCAGGCTCCGCCCTCGGCCGCGCACCCCTCTGGATCCCCCAGATGGCTCCGTGCCTTGCCCACAGGTGCAACTGGTAGAACGGGTTGTAACCCCTAATTCCATTGTCTACCAATTTTCCAGCGGCGCGCGTTACAGTGACTCATTCAATGTCACTACACATGTGCTCTATACCAATTCCGATTAGCCAGTTATGAATGAAATTATGAAAACTCTACGATTATATTCTTTTTATTCCAAATATATAATCCAGACATGGTTATTCATGTCGATAATCATTACATACACTGCAGCCTCATTCTCCAATTATTGTTGATTGGGAGCAATTGTTTTATCTGAAATGTGTGCGTTTTGTCTGTCCCATATTTTTACCTTAAAAAAATCACGTTCAAACAAATGAGCTCTACATTCATGTTGCTGAGTTAATGAGCAATTGTGTGGACACAAAGCCCCATTCATCATTGTCAGCAAATCCAGTTGGGACATCTCAACAAGTCATTGCAATTCAATAATTACTGACCACTGGCGAAGTGCAAAATATCTCATGCCTTTGAAACTAAATACGCATTTATCAATGCATGCTGTTGTGTGAGTGTCAGTGATTTGTGGGATGCATTTGCATAGTTGCTATGCACGTCTGTACGTCAAACTTCTTTCGCACCTTACATAGCCAATCGTGGCAATTGGAGGTCCGGGGAAAGGACAAACTAAGCACAAAAAGCAGTTCTTAACAAATGAGTTTCCAATTTAGATGTTAACGTGCGTAGCTTCAGTGGCTTCCTTATAAGCCACTGGAGCTGTTATGACAGGCGACACACAACACCATTGGCAGGCAGCGTCTAAAAATGTTCTTGCCCTCCCTCAAGCCAATTCCGGTTTTTGTCATTTACCAAACACTCTGTGGGAACATCATGACCAGAAAGACAAAAGTGGCTAAGAATGGTGGTGCCTGCATCACTGCTTCTTGCTTTAATATGTTAAAGCACAAACGGGTCATTGGTCAGTTGGTAATCATAATTGCTTTCCCACTGCCAGACTAACGCCCACTTGCGGACTACGTGCTCTGCCTACTTGTGCCTATAGAGATGGCTGCCACTGAGGGTTCCCTTTTAAATATTTGTAGATGAAAGATGTGCTGCAAAATGGTCTGAGAAAACCCGGCATATAGGACGGTGCTATTCTGTATCAAAATAATTCGTTATTTATAATTATTGCTAGCGGAAGTTGCCATCTGCGATCTTTGCATGACCATTGTCAGCATGTAAATTCACTTACAGCCATACTTTTTACGTATACGTTGCATACAACTGCACAGGTTTTCTGTTAATTTAGCCTTACGTTTACAGATTGCAAAAGCACCTTATTTGAAAAAAGAAAAGTGTGCCTTGCGAATTGGAGACGGGAGGTCATGAAACCAAATTAGCCACCGTGAAGAGTTTGAACTTTCCTCCAAGGCAAGACCTCTCAGGGTGACTGACCAAGCGTTGTTAACCTTCCCCTTCCCTGCATGACATCACTCAGCTTCCTACCCATGCTGCTGCCTGCAGGAGAGCATGTGGAGACACGAGTCTGTTTCACGCAGACAAATTACACTGCCGTGGAAATTGATGCTGTAGCACTGTCTGGTTCATGCGGCCACGTGTGTAGCTCACTGCATTTAATGGCAGCTCTAGTTTTTTTTCCACGTGAAATAAGGCTTTTATAATGATTTCAACTTGTAATGCACCGCACAGGATTCTCGCAGAGAGAATGAATCAAAGGAGCGGGGAACCATAGACAAGGAGAAAGGCAGCCAGGCACTAAGCCCATGAGACCAACACTTACCTAAGCTCTGCAGTCCTCTATATATTCAGGTATTTTCGGACAATGAATCAGTGTTTCCGTGTGTGGGAGAAAGCCAGGGCACCCAGAGAAACTCACATGTGTGAGGGGTAAACACTATACCACACAGAATTGATAGATTATATCAAGGCCGTAGCCATGGAGTCAACATTGGGGGGGACCAAATCTTCCAGGGGGTCTGGGTGTCCCCCCCCCCCACAAAAAAAAAAACATTTTGAAAACGAGTTTCCTGCCTAAAATATTAAAAAGTTCACTAACACATATAATGGACTTTTTATTTTATTTTTTACAATAATGTCTAATGGTGTATTGTATTACATTGCTCTGTTTTTTTTCTTTAATACCTTTTCTTGTTTCATTGTATGTAATGGCAGAGATGAAGGATTAATAAAGTACAACCATAACCACAATAATATAAACAGAAATCTATTTTATAGCAATATATTGGGGGGACATTTTGAGCATATTTTAATATGGGGGGGGGGTGTGTGTGTCCCCCACGATATCTATTACAATTACGGCTTTGGATTATATTAATCTGCACTTTGCTGTACCGCCTTCTCATGGCAAGCAACAATTGTGTGATCCACCAACCCGCATTGGCCCCACAGTGCTGAATTGCAAGCGTGTGCCACCATCACCCCGGCTCGGTGTGTTGAGTTTTCTTCGCGGTGTCAAGAGCGGAGCATTCGCTGGAGATGTGGTCGACAGATGCTGTACAAAACGACCCGGGGCTATGTGCACTTGCCTCTGGCTGGTACCAGCGGTGCCAAGCCTGACCCCTCTTTGGAGGAGGGC
The DNA here is from genome assembly GCF_965212315.1 of Lampetra planeri. Taxonomy (NCBI): domain Eukaryota; kingdom Metazoa; phylum Chordata; class Hyperoartia; order Petromyzontiformes; family Petromyzontidae; genus Lampetra; species Lampetra planeri. The sequence goes on from NC_136120.1 coordinate 6,643,888, forward strand.
TGTGCATAATGCTATTTGACAGATGGCTGTGGCCACACTCCAACAACAACAAGAGGTGAATGCGTGCTGTAAAAAAATTGCAAGAAGCTCATCTGTGGTGCATGAGGTCGATGTTAATCTCAGCTGTCCTAGACACTGATAGCCCCATCCTTTAGACCCAGAATATCTGATTAATTATTTTTTGTCAGATTGAATTACATTAATTAGATGTGACATGCAAGAATATAAAATGCTCAAAATGGCAATCCATTAATTTCTACGTCACTTTCTTAACACAAAAGCACACACTCCACAGCACAAATAGAAGCAAATAAAAGGTAAAAAAGCTTCCAGCTATTTTACACCTCGATATGTTACACCTGTGTGGTCATGGTTGAAATTAACATGTTGAAGCAGATAAAAACCACCATAGCCCTGCCATGTGGAACAGTCACAAAGAGAGGGGTAAATAAATAATACTATTCTATTAACCTGGGGAGAAAGTTATTTGCTTCTGGAGAGTGCCCCCAGGTGTGTTTGTGTTCATTTTGCCTCGATTGATCTCTGCAGATGTTCTAGAGCTGTTACGTGGTGGGTTTTTTTTTCATTCCAAACGTTAAACTTTAGTCAATTATGTTCCTTTCCTTCTCAGAGTATGGAAGTTTGACTGCAAAACAGCCAAATATAAACATACAATGTCTGGTATGTAGTCATCAGCACTGAGGGTGGAAGGCTAAGGGATACACACTTCTGGGGTAGGAATACATGATTCTGAAAAAGTGTTGTTGAAGTACCATATCAGGGTTATATATATATATATGTTGTGAACATCCAGGCATGATCAAAATATTTGGCTGTGTGTTTGCTAAACCAAGCAGAAGCATCAGTGACAAGCTGGATCCACTAGGTAAAGATACAGCCCACATTTGGGGCCAATGTAGGTGCTATATGCAATTGTGAAAGCCTCAACAGAGCTGATCTAATACCATAAAAAGAGGCTTTCCAGATGAGAGGCCAATTTTGTTCTTGGATTTCATCAGGTATGATTTTTATTCCCCATGAAGATATCTTTCAAGGTCTGTTTAGGGACCTCTGACCCAGGAGCAATAATACAATAATAGGATCTCAGTGTATCCGTGACATCCTGTTATTGGCTGCCAGTCCGTTCAACCATCTCGATAGATATTTTGGCAATAGTAATAATAAGAACAATGAGGACAATGTCACGCGGCTCATTTGTAAATATTTGAGTTAAAATGGTCTATTTATCTACCCAGCCCTCGAAAATTACATGAAAAAAATTGTAATCCTGGCATAAAAGGTCTCTGATTGTGTCCTTCAATAAGTGCCACGTGATTTTATGGTTTCTTATCATAAGGGGAGGATTTTCCCAATTGGAAAATGATACATTTGAAGAAAGGGCCAAACACCATTCGGTTTCAAGACCTCCCCACTCTCAACCCACAGGTTACAAGCGTGTGCTTTACTGTGGGAATGACAACCGGTGAGAGGGATATCCTGAGGCCTAGCTGACACCAGACCCTGAAGAGACCAAGGCCTAAGTATGTCTAACTTCTCAGCACGCCCACATGGCAAATGTGAGCGGGGTTTAGCGAAGTGAAGTTGGATCTCACTTCTGTCGTAAGTCATATAAATCTGGGTGAGTAAGATGCGCCATTGTGAAGCTTATGTTACTTGAAAAAGAATAAACTTTGGAGTCAACCAGCCTCATGGAAGTCCAGTATACAAGTAAGGACAATAGTAAAATATGCGACACTCATGGTAAAAATCACCAACTTTAAAAGCCTAGTCTGATTAATTAAGGTAGGTGGATGTGAGTAGCAGCTTTCGGTCCTTGTTAATGTATGTTGTTGTTCTAAACTTAACCAGGTATCTGACAGTGTGCTTAGACGACATGGCCTACAAGTGGAAGTTTGCAAGTTTAAATCTTCATTTGGGGTCGTTTCTGCCCATCAACCCTCAAGGTCGATTATGCATGTTCGACTTTTTTGAAAGTCAACAGTGATAGTCATCTGAATAAACTCGCCTGATGTGGAATTTCCACCACTGACTCAGGGTCATAATGGAGAAAAGAGAAAGTTTTATTTGACATCGCCAATGGGGGTGCTTCTACATTCACACAACGGTGCACATTGTGCATGGATCTTCTCTTGCATTGACTGCAGATTCCTTTTGACTTAGTGACTGCAAATTGTGCCTGCAATTTCAGTAACCCTTATTAATCTAGAATGATAATGCACTTTTAAAATGTGCTGCGACCTCATTCTTACGAGAAAATGTAAATTAAATACCTGTAAACAATATTGTGCCATTTTCGAAGCTACTTTTACTGGATTGTATATTTCATGTGCACGCCATCTGAGTGAAATTAATTTACCAATAACAGAAAACATTTCACTTGGATCCATGTGTGTCTCATGGGCTTGATCTTCAAAGTTCCAAACACATGAGGAAAATAGGTTGACGTTAACTTTAAGGGGAGCTATTGGAACGTCCCCTTCCTGTGGCTCGTGTCTCCACCACCTTCACAAGATTATAATTAAAGAATGATTATATTTTTTTCGTGATTGAAAAGGGTGATGATTATGTATTAATTCACAAATAATGATGCACACACCCCCTCCTCTCAGCAGTTCAATTAATTGTTGTGATTTGGGGTAATGATTCAAATAAATAATTTGTTGTTTATTTAACCTCATTTTTATCAACTAGTTTGTAGTGTTTAATTGTTCTTGTTTTTCCTGTCTATCGTACACAGTTTTGGTTGCTCCAGAAGGCGAAATGTAACATTGACATATTGTTTTCAAATAATGTATATACATTGCTCACAATTGGATCTTACAAGCGCAATGTAATGCATGCATAGTGGAATTTAATAATAAATATAATCGACAAATCAAGGCACCATTACACCCCTAATTGTATTAAGGGCTGGTGTATTTGGCAAAATAAATATAAAACTAAATATTAACAAAATAAATATTTCAAAAAGATTTTAAAAAAGTATCCTCTTCGCCATTACAGACTAGGTGAATTCAGTTAGTGGACACCTATTAAGGCCAGCGTGACTCCTAAGGGGTGATGAAGGCTACCATAGTGACTGGCCACCTTTTTCTCCCCTAATGCTCATGTTTAACACAACAATGCACTTTTTATTTTACGTTGATTCATCCGAAATGAGGCCCATACCATGTTAAAGTATTGATGTGCCACTGTTGTTGTTCACGCCACGAATAGAAGTTGGGTCCCTGGGATTATATTTTTTGCATGAAACCCACTATACGACCACTCCATATTCACAGACACATTTTATTGCAATATCGAAAGAGCTCCAGGGCAATGTGATTTTTTGTGGCTTGAATAAATCAAGTATCAATCATACAAGGCATGCAAAACAGCATGTGGGCATGCGGAATTTGCATTGTTCCCACGCTAAACACTTTATTTCTTGATAATATATGTTATTTATTGCCCATAAATGCAAGCTGAGAATGCAGAGGCTGCGAGAGAGGTGATTTTAATCAGCACTCTGTTGAGCCAAGAGTCACATTTCATTCGGCACAATGTCTCATCCCGATGGGCTTTTCTCATTTGATAAAGTCTTTGGGCCGGGCACTGTGTAATGCCTTTCTCACAGAGCCATAAAAAATATCCTAAAATCCCCAAGAGTGCCCTATTTTTCATAGATTCATTGGTCACTCTTTGGGGAAATGTAAACACGATTCATGTCTTTTGTTGATTAAAAAATGGGCCTTGGTAGGGGAGCATTACCTTCATTTGCCAATGCTGTCCACATCTTTGATCAGAGGTTGTAAAAGTGTAAGGGGTGCAAAATACATTTCCATTCAGCACCGCTGTGAAATAGCTGTTACAAATTCAAATTCTCGTCTGTTGTTGAAATGATCAAATGCTTTCCATTCACCTCTCATTAATTGAAATAATACATGCAAATCATAGCATATTATTTACTACGGGATATAAAAGTATACATTCTATGCAGTCTATTTATTATGGTTAAAATGGGGTGCCATGGTTGCGAGATGTTGACTATCTCGCCCGTTATACAGGAGGACCCTGACATCTCTAATTTGAAGTTTGAATGTTCTTCCCGCAACCGTGTGGATTTTTTTCCGGGTCCACTGGGGTTTTCTCCTCCATATTTATGAACATGCGTTTCTAGTATTTTGCTACTACAAATGTCCACGTGATAAGCCACTTCTTTGAGCTTTCATTTGTTGCCAGGTCACTTCTGAAAAAGAGCAATATAGCTCAGTGGCCCTTACCTGATTAAAATAATCTTGAAGAGAGTGAGTTTGCATCTTAATGAGGTGAATTCAACTCAAGATCCATTCCACATATCGTACTTGTCCTGCCACTACTATAAATATACTTTATTAAATAAATTAACAATGAGAACTTGCAACACACTTATGATGTGTGCATTAATGGTTCCACCCATTATGAATGTGCAGAAATAAAACTCGAACAGCTTTGTAATTAAATAAAAAATATTACACTGATATTAATGTTGATAACGATGAAGACAATCATGATGATGACCATGCTGATGATTGTAATGATAATGAATATGGTGAATAAGGATGATGGTTAACGATTAAGTTGATGATGAAAGTGAATATCGTGTTGACAATTATATTAAAATATAATTTTCAAGCAGGTTTGGAAAGAATGGAGCAGTACATCAGTTGCACAACAGACATAATCAGCTATTTTTAACCACTGCTAGATAAAGGTCTCTTTCTGTGGTCAACGTTCCACATGCTCTAACTATGCCACAATTTCACCTCTGCACATGAGGCGATCTCATCGCTTCATTTCCACATTTGTCATCCTCTTTAGCACGCTTCCTCCTATGACTACCATATTGTCACCAGTCTCGTTACTGTCTTCCATTATAGAGATACGTCCTGTCCAAACCCACTTACCTTTCTTGAAAGTCAATGTCTCTTATATGCAATTGTTCTGACCCACGTGTTTCTCTTTATCTCAGTACAATTCCCATTGTACACCTCTCCCCATGCTTCTTTGTGCACTTTTGTATGTATGTTGAACTTCTTTCACAGGTTTTGTTCCACGTTTCTTTGCCAGTGCCATTTATAATACAATTGTCATGTAAAATGCTATGTGCTGAATTAAAACGTTCTTTTAGCACATTGTTAATTTTTTTCCATTATAATATCAACATTTCAAAAAGCACTTCACCCTACTCTCGCTCGCAACTTTATTCTTTTTTTGACCATTGTATTATCCATTTCCAGTCCACACAATGGGATAAATGTCCCGCAATCACTTGTCTATGACCTTATAGCCCTCGCCATTATCCTACATAATTGTTACGCTACACTCGTCACTTGGCCCAAGAGCTGGTAACTTTGACCCATTCCGCAACATGTGGAAAGTGCTCCACTAAATGTGGGCCTGAATGAATTGTAAAAAAATATGGAACGATCGCAAATTAACAAAAATGGCCATCGTTCTGGGAAGAGGCGGTGAATCGATTGATAATTAAACCTCTCCGATAATGGGGCCCAACGTGCCTTACTGTTCAAGCAAGCATTGGGAATGAATTGCTCTCTGCTGTTGGCTCTGAGGCAGCAGTGGAAATGTCACATCACTATGGAGAGGCAAGCCTCTGCATAGGGTGACCATTGCCACTTGCAATCCCACAACTCTGAATTTACGAACCCAAAAACGCATATCGATCCAAGAGCACACCCGATTGTTGAGCTGAACGATTCTATGACCGAGTTCAATTTTCAGCCAAATTCCACCTAATGGGGTAAGAAAGAATAGTATACTATGGTACAGTCCCTTGCCAATCCACTGCTGGATGAAGCCCATCCGCAGGCCGTGGGGGTTATTTGACCATATTGGACAATGCTGGTCATTGCAAGTTTATTAAGACTGGGAGCATAGACAATGGATGTGGGTGCACCACCTGTAATATAGCCTCGCAGCATTGTATGCATCATGGGAATCCATCCAATCACTATCTAAGCTGAACTCGGCTTAGTTTATGAGGTCCTCGAAATGTAATATCGTCTACATATGTAATCATCAGGCAAAGTAAAAATAACAGGCTTTTACTTACTGCCAATGAGTATAGAAACATATTAAGAAAATTCAGTAATAATGATATTCTTAAAAATGAATAAGCTTCATCATGCAAACATAACATGTTAGTCCAAATTTTTGAAAACAATGAATGCAGCAGATACAGTTAAAAATTAAATATATATACAGACTGGTCCAAAATTCAGGGCACGTGGGGTTATTTAATTTATTCTGACACTCGCATTAAAGCATTTTAAATGCTTAGTGTTCGACACAATATTGTATCTAATGGTTTTTGATGTCTATTTTTCTTCTTCCTTTGGGGTCACCTCAAATCCGTCATTTACACAACTTGACCAAGAATCCTGTGAATTAATTGAGACAAAACTAAATTGATGAATGTTCATAGAATACATGCGTAATCTTAAAAAAAAAACTCTTAAATTCAATTCCAAAGATAATTCATGCATGTCTTAATGTAAATGGTAGTCAGTTTGAACATTTGTAAATATTAATGAAATAACCCTATGTGATTTGTTAAAATAAATGTAAAAACCCTATGTGTCTTGACTTTTGAGCCACTTTCTATGTACATATATATCCCATATTATGACATACCACTGACTAACCTAGCAATACTTTAAACAATGATGTATCACTTGAATAAAAATTTACTTCGTTCAATTTCCTTGTATTATTTCATGTAGGCATTGTAACAATTTACAACCATGCATTGTCGTTACATGTAAGCAGTCGGAATCTGTTTTTAAAAACAAATTAATTACCCTATGGGATACCTATTCATCCCACACGAAATTCCTAAGCCAACATGCCATTACATGTGGAATCTGTAAAGGTTTAAATGAGGATAGCAAACAAAAATCTGCTCATGTATAAAAATATCCTTTTCTGATCCGTATGGATGTGGCAGCCTGTCCCGAGCTTTAATATCACAGCAGATTAAAGCTAAGAACACTCTAATGTCATGCTTTCAAATCTTTCTATTGGGAAGCAACCAAGCATGCAAGTTTCACAATCCTATGGACCAATACTATATGGGCCAGAGATGTGGTTCCTGTTTGAATGCAAATGTATACGGATTCCAATCCATAAAAGGGCTTCAGGTGGAGCAAATTGAAAAGTATTTTTTTTTTTATCAATATGCCTTGCATGAAGTATATGCTACGCATATATATACCCAATTTCATTTTCCATACATTTCAGTTTGTTTGCCCATTTTGTGCACTCTTACGAAAACAAGTATTACAATGCAAAATTCATGAATCTCCGTTTGTGTGGAGCTCACCTCTGTTATTGTCAACAACACGGTTATTCTGCACTTTAATGCAAGCAGGTGAGGGTCAGCGCGATCCTAGACACTGTGCATCCAACAACACATACAAAACACAAATGAACAACTCATGCATATTCGCTTTAGAGTTAATATTGTAACGAGTTAAATCTAGATTCAAAACTGATTCATTTGAAACTGTTTTTTTTTGTGTTTAGCTTGTTGTCTTTCCCCCGCACCTTCGATTAGCGCGATTGACTACGTGCGATGCGAAAGAAGTTCAACATACATACATACGATTTGTAAAAATCCATAACACTGTATGAAATATATACATTTTCTAAATAATTAACTTTATTTATGGTAAAGGTGCAAGCCCTGTTTCCCTTCTCACTATACTGCCGATGGAAGAGCTTCCACTGGAGAGAGCTCTAGACAGCCTCTCTGGAGGCACATCGATTGCAAAGGCAAAACTATGGGGGATCCAGTAACAGATGAGCACTGGCTGTAGTCAATATGCATTTCATCCCTAATATCTGCATTGAAAATCATTTATCCACAACTATATATTCCATGATAATTGCATATTAAGGGATGAATTTGTCATGCTGTGGATTGCAGCGTAATGCAACACTCATGCTGTATCTATGGGCGATGGTGGTAACGCCATCAGCAACTTAATATGGAGGCAAACATGCCGATATTCTCAACATCACACATCATCACCTCTGTCGTCCATCATCTTCATATACTTTATAAAAAAAGACGAAGTAATAGTTTTGCAGCATTATGAATAATACAATATACAAACAAGAATGCTTACTCGTCTCTCTTCACATAAAACAAACACCATTTGTAGCCTTATCCACTGGTTGAGTAGCATTTGTGTAAACAAGCACATTCTGGACCAGTTTCAACCTTTTGGATCTCATCAGCAGAGTGAGGCATATTAAACTACTTGGTGGGCAGACGTTGGCAGGCAAAAGCACATTCTGTCTTCACAAAGAAGTCCAGTTCAGACCAAGACACAATATTGTATAAGTGATGTTATGAAGCATCATGGGTAATACATCCATTCATTTCTTAAAATAAATATATATTGCAGCCCATCAACTGATTGGCCTTCCATACACATGCGATTCAGCTAAATTTGCTTAAAGTTTTGGACCAGTTTTGATTTTGCAGATATCAACAGAAGAGCAAGGCTTGGTATTAAAATACCCATTGTCTTAATTTTCTCCATGACATATTAATCTATTGTCATCATCCCACAACTGATGTAATTGGCAACCAACTTTACTGAATTCCTCAGATCTTGGCCAAGTGATATGACATCTACCGCTTGTTGCAGAGTTTCACAGTTCAGGACCGGTGGCCACTTTGTTTAATACTGCAGGTGTATTAACCACATATATAATATATATATATCCGCCATCTGCTTTCAAAGTGGACAAGAAAGATCCTGTGTCATTCGCTAAAGAATATAAGTCAATGTCCAAATTTTCCAATTGAGAATATTACCCGCAATTTACTTAATAATGGTAAAACCATTGGAACCTCCTTTACCAGTAGCAAAATATGATAATTATTTTTTTACCCTTTTATCTGGCAACAAAACTGACACCTTTTTTACAAGGAGTCATGTTTACATTGACCACAATACCTGCGGTCGGAATGCAAAAAAAACAACTTTGATAATGTATGCATTGTCCTTGAAATTGATTGATCCACACCCGAGACAGCTTTTCTTACTGCCTAGTCTCACATGGTGTTGGACCAGATGACGCCAAAAGGTGCACAACTCAAAGACAATGCACAATCAGAGTATGAGAGCTCGGGTGCTTCACCCAAGCTCTCATACTCTGAAAAGCTGTCTCGGGTGTGGACCAATCAATTTCAAGGACAGTGCATACATTATCAGAGTTGGTTTTTTTTGGCATTCCGACCGCAGGTATTGTGGTAAATGCAAACATGACTCCTTGTAAAAAAAAGGTGTCAGTTTTGTGGCCATATAAAAGGGTAAAAAAACTATTATCAATAGTAAAACCACTTGGCTAACCACATTTGCCTTTTATGGCAGACTGTATCAGTGAGTGAAACTCAGTGCCCTCTTGATAGCCTTGTTCGACAAGTCTGACACGAATACCAAAATTATGATGAAAGAACAATATTAAATCCCAACATGGGGGTTGAGGTCCCTGTTCAACATCCGTGTGCTCCTTGACCTTTTTGTGTGCTTTTACAATGCCTGTCCCAGTAACTGATGATTGCGACGATTTAATGACATCGACTTCATCTCCGTTTAATAATCTCAGCAGTGGCTGCTGAAGTGGTGACAACAACAACAAGCATCTTCATCCGTCATTGCCATCACCGTCATCCTTCATTATTATCATCCAAATTAACTGTATAAAACTGTGTATGAGACGATGAATTTACTACCTCACAGTGGTCTCGATATGTTATGTTGATACTATCACGGATTGGCCATATCCAGGCTAAGACCTCAAAGATGGGTGAACAGTGAAGCCATGCAGGCCGCAAATCCAGAAGAAGCACCTAAAATGAAAGGCGGTGACATAACCCAGCGGTAGTGCAGTCCGAATCAGGCAAACCTCCCTGGTTATTACTGCAGGTGTATCAACCATAAACATGCAAGCTGTCTGCTTCATGGTGGACGTTATACATCCCCAGATGTCATTTGAAGCGGAAAGGCTATTGTCTGCCAGTGTCATGGTCCAAGTTTGCCAATTAGAAAATGTCTGCCAATTACGAAGATACAATTACTGTACACATAACAATTAGATTACAAATTTGACATTACCCATAAACGTATGCCCATTGTAGGTAAGTAATCAATCGAGTCACCTTATGCTACACAGGGGCAGCTATCACAGCTGACACTGGGGGTGCTAAACACTTGTTTAGTAACATGCATTCAGAGTATTTGGCTCCTGTAAATTGCCACATGATAAGCCACTTCGTTGAGCTATACAGTTCAGTGAGCCTTAACTGGTAAAAGGAAAAGTTTAGTTTAGTAAGTGTTTGAGATGAGATGTAAGTTGTTGATCAAACTAAAAGCATTCTGTATGTATGCTGAACTTTTTGCAACGTATAACAAAAAAAAAAAACTCAACACAAAATGCAGTCCTAAAGAAATGAGTTTTTAATCTACATTTGAAAGTGTATAGCTCCATATTCAAATTTCCAGTGGTTTCCTACTATCTCCAGTGGCATCCTACTGTAATGCGAGCATAAATGGGGTTCGCTTCTGGGCTCGAGGGAGCGCGTGCGGGGCGCGCGCGAGGAGACGCTGGTCCGCTGTCGGGACCAGCGGGGTGCGAGCAAAAAGCTAAATAAAGAGCAACGGAAACCAGCAGTGTGTGACGAAGTCCTTTATTACACTACTATTGGAAGGAAGAGTGTTCCAGATGGCCGCAGAAGTGCATCTGAAAGCATGCGATGCAGTGACCATTTTTTGTTCGATGGTTCGCTAAATACCACTGTGAGAATGACCGGAGTTGGCGTGATGGTTTATGCTCCTTCACGAGATCAGGAAGGTATTGTGGTTCATGTGTGGCCAGCACTTCGTGTGTATTGAGTGTGATGTTATAATGTATTCATTTGGCAACCGGAAATCAATGCAGCTCAGCGAGCACTGGACGGACATGGTCGGATTTTACAGTTCTGAGATGCCTTGGCGTGAAGGCGCCTCTATCAAACACAAACCATCATTTTGAGTACAGAGAACGTTACAGTGATTCCCCGATGTTACAAATGTCATTAAGCATGCATTTAATTGGTTACATGCACCCACCATCACATAATGGACAAACACCACAATAATCAACAGGATCATCACCAGAGGAATATTTTTAATGAGCTCTGGATGAATTGTTCAGAGAACCGTTCACGTTATATTACACCCACCCAACATCCCCACATATCCTACAAGATTGTCCCCAGAAAAAGTCAAAGTCACTCGGCCCAGTTGTATCACTACACCATTCGCGCACGTAACATGTAGTCTGGGAAAGTATTGCTTGCATGCACTCATTGAGGCCTTCTGAACAGTCGACAAACCTATACCTTGCCTAATTACTGGTGTGTGCATACTGCGCCTCAGGTATTCAATTTAGAGTGAGTTTCTGCTAATGGTGTTTGTGGCAAGGGATTTAATGCAGCAGAATAAAGCAATCTGGCAATCACCATTATAAAACATCTCCCCAAGATATGCGTAAACAAATACAAACACAGGAATGATGATGAGTGCCAGTTGGTGTTGCATCGCCAATCAATACTGCTGATGCTTGGAGCTTGACTTTTAAATGGCAGACAAATAATAATTCAACACTGCAAAACCTCGGGCAGATAACGTTTTAAGAAGCACGAGTGTTTATTTGCAGCTGAGCAAATACTAAAAACTAATTAATCAAGCGCAAACATGAAAAACTGTTGGTAATGAGCGAACAAAGAAATATTTGCAGCAGGGTTCTAATACTGAATGGGCCCAGGTACCGGTGGTGCAACTGCTCTACGGTCCAGGTGACAGGCCACAAAGACGGTGGACATTGTATGCATGCTGAACTTCTGTCGCACCGCACATATCCAACTGTGATAATCATATGTGGAGGACAGGAGGCCCCGTTTAATGACTGCCATCAGGGCCCGTTCCAACCACGCTATGCCACGGTAGCACCCCCTCCTTCACCTTCCCAGCCAACACTGTGACTGGGGGATACCTGAGCTTCTGGAAACTGGATGCTGTGGGTTAGGGCTAATGACCATTTGGGGGTGGGGGGGGGTTATTTAACGACACTTAAACACATTAATTAGGTGCGGATTGCTAAACATGACAAGCCAACTATAACAACACTGCAACGACAGTAAAAGTATTTTAGTTTGAGAAAAGCAACGGCGGAAATGTACTGAGCAATACACCCTTGAGCAATTAACGTAATACTTATCCTGCTTATAAAGTACCTCAATTACAATTCTACAACAATTAATTAATTAAAGTCGTAATATACCATTCGAAACACAACAAACAAAATAAGCTAACCATTTATTTCAAACGAAATACTTGCCTATGTAAAGTTCTGCCAAGATGTGCGATAATAAACACAGTGATTGAATGCGATGTAATGTTTTGGAAGGTCATGATGATTAATGTCCCACTATGAAGACGTTCTGAAAGGTTGAACATTATAAATTAATTCTCTAAACTTTCAAACTATTTTCTTTCATTGATCCACATAGTTTGTATTCCTTCACAATTATGTGTTTTGATCAAATTTCGTTTTTATGGAATTCAATTTAACCTATAGATAAATTACATGTAATCATAATCAGAAGACGTATAATTATTAGCCTATAATACACTTTACACTTTGAAAGAAATTGCAATATAGAATGGAATGTTATTTATGGAGACTGTACGATGACAGAATTAACTTAAAATTATAGGAATCCATTATGGTTTATGATAAAATCACCCAGAATGTGCCCAATCCCTTCTCTTCTCAGAAGCTGAGCAGTGTGCTTGGACGGGGGACCAACATGCGTGACAGGTATTATGGACTTTAGGGTTAGACCGTAGGCAGGGCAGTGCAAAACAATCTACTGTTGTGCTGTACTTTTAAGTCTAAGCTCCGCTCACCACAATTACCAACATAGCATGGATAAATTTGGTCAAGTAACCACCACGACACGCACAGTGCAGGAAAGCCTTCATCCAGAAGTGGATTGACAAAAGGCTGTATATGCAACAGCTCTAAATATATGTAAATCAGCTCACGCCCCCAGTAAATCACCTTACCTAAGTGTGGCCACCCATATTCTGCACCAGCCCCCTGACATCTTGGCCCGGTCATTCCTTCTCCTCCTCTTCTTCCTGCCCAGCGCTCGTTCTTTATCGCCGCTGCTCACCTTGAGCCGTGCCCTTTTTGTCCATCTAGGGGACTTCCACCTGGCATCCTTTACAGAATTTGTTTCCCATTTATCATGTCCTTGACTCTATTCCCCTTCCAGTAATGTGTCAGAAGTAACACGTTTCATGGATTATGCCTCACTTAGCCATTTGACTTTCAACTTTATTTGCACTTGCAGAGATACGATCAGCTGTGCAACATGTATCTCACAGGCGCACAAAAAAATCAGTCTACCTCCCCAAGGAGCTCCACAGGGGGGAGGATACTGCCCTGGATTTTCATCTCCAGTGGTGGCTCCAGGCATAAAATAAAATAAAAAAACGTGTTTTTTTATTTACTAGATAAGACCCACTGAGCTATATAGCTCTTTTTCAGAAGCGACCTGGCCACAAATTATAGCTCAACGAAGTGGCTTATCATGTGGAAATGTATATCAGTCAAATACTCTAAACGCATGTTTCTAAATGTGGAAGTAAAAAACCGGAGGACCAATAGAAAAATCCATGCAACCACGGGAAGAACATGCAAACTCCAAATATACAGGCGTCAGGTGAGGATCTCACCACCGTGGATAAACAATCCAAGCAATTGCTTTACAAAGTTGTTGAGCGCAGGGCCCAATTTCACAAACACCAAGCGACGAGCAACAAACAGCACTCCTAAAGTTGTCATGGATAAGAGGTAACACGTTTTTTGAACTGTGAAAAGTTTTAAGAGCTTAAGATTAGAGCAGTATTGGCGGTTGTCCAGTGTAGATGAGATGAAACATCTGGTAGACCGAGTCCTCAATGTGGATGGAGAAATAAACAAGTGAAGTTCATAGGGAGAGTAACCATGGTCGTGATGATAAGTCGTGTTTAGTGTTGAGAGGAGAGTTTAGAGCAACAATTAAATTAATGGACTCGGATTAATTAAAGGAGGAACGAAATAGTAGCATGATATATCAGCTCAATCTCAGATTCTTATAAAAAAAACTTCATTGAAATAAATGTATAATAATTACACTATTAACTAATTATTGCAGGCAACTGTTAAATAATTACCTTACTTGTTCATCAAATCACGTTTATAGTCAAGTGATGCAACCATCAATTATTTCTGCTCATGGTCCCCAATGGGCAAGCATGATCACGAGTCCTTCCACCTCAGCTTGACGCGCACACACCAGTGCAACCGCCTCCATTATTAGGTTTAATTGTGTTTAGTTGATGCAGTTTAACTAAGTAAGATACTGTGTTAATTTTGGTAACGAAATTTGTGAGAAAAAAACACTTGGCAGCCACAACATGTATTTGTTTACTTATTAAAATGCATTAGCGATGGCGGTGAGTGGGAAAAAAATAGAAATGAAGGTGAAGATGACTATGACTGCTACCAAACCCACCAAAGACCAAAGTTGGAGTATGAAGAGATGAAATCAAGTTGTCTGAATAAAAACACAAACACGTAATTGAGTCATTAATGTCTGCAATGCATGGAGGAAGACCAAATATTAAAGCGAACTCTAAATGCATCGAGAAAGATTTACCAAGTTCACTTATTGGCTGACTCAGACTATTGGAGGGGGGGGGGGTGCACAATCCTCACACCAACGTCTTACAATGAAGATTGGACTAAACGTTAGACTGCACTAGAATAAAAAAAAATACTAAATGTAAGCCACACACTAGAACTTGCATTTTTTTTGTCAACTAACTAACATGCCGACTAAATTTGCACTTATTTAATAGCGTGCTATTGCGTTTATCAGAGTCGTTTTTCGTAGGTTATTTAAGTTTGAGTACATGAGGGTTGATCAGTGGTAAGCAGCTATGAACTTGACCTGCTGAGTTCAACTCCTGGCCACGGCTAACATTCGTGGTGAGTAACATCTCCGTGACAGTGCTCGTTAGCAGCAGTAGCAGCATCAGCAGCAGCGGTCTCTCTACACCAGGGGTCGGCAACCAAAATAACAAGAAGAGCCATTTCTTTCCAATTCGGTACAAAATTCAGTATTTCAAGAGCCGCAATGCATCTGAGTACATACTGTACATACGTACATATTGTCAAGAAGCAGCCCGTAAAGAGCCGCATGCGGCTCCGGAGCCGTAGGTTGCCGACCCCTGCTCTACACCGACTTTTAAGAGACACTTACCATATCTTTCCGCTGCCTTTCGTGCGACTCCGAACTTGATTCCACGCGTCTCATGCATAGTTATTTATGGGTGCAAAGAAAATATAGTGGTTGCTTTAGCATTTCCTGAATTAAAGACTTGACTCATTATGAACCCTAACCCTTTTACGAATAACCCACTGCTTAAGCACAGTAGGCAACATTATTTAGCCATTGGTGCCACATTAGTGAATTATCTGTTGCACAACCATCGATTGAATTGCAAGTCATTATGGACTGCTAGGAAACACAGAGAGAATGTGCCCTTCGTAATGTCACGTTACTAAAAGCATCGTTTGAAACAAATATTTTTAAAAACCTGAAATAAAAAAAACGTAGATTTAGAAATACATTAATATAGCTACAGTGATCATGTCTGAGTGATTTACATTCAAATCCATAAAGATGAAAATATAAGTCCTGGTTTGCATTCAAGCAATCGTTGCTGATACTTTTAGCATACCTAAAAGCAATGCTAAAATGATTAAAATTAACATATGCTTGTAATACTTCTAAAATATGAAACCTTTGTGCATTGACATATGAATTGTATTATCATTCTGACACAACAAATTGCACGTGCTAGTTTTTTTTAAGTTGCCTCATTTTTTTTTTATCTTCGGATGGCATGCAAGCTCGAGGAAAAGCAATGGAAGGGAATATTTTTCACTCAAAGTGACATTCAGATATCAGGTTTTTTGAAAGGTGTTAATAGGCCGCAATGGGAGCACAGCAAAGGACATGTTCAGATGCTCGTCTTGTAAAATTATTGGTGGTGCAGCATCATTCATCTGAATTGCACCTTCGTCAAAAAGACCACTGTGACATTTTTAAAAATGACAACATGGTAATCACACATATGGGCGTTCCAATGAAGGGTGGCTTTACAAAAAGCATATGCAGCCGACACATTCCCTATAATGGCTAGGTAATGTAGCTTCAAGAAACATGTGTTTTATGCATTCAACAACCAAGCAAGAGTGGCGATAGTAAAGGTGCATTCATGCAATTTCCTTGCTCACGCTACTGCTGGCAGAACGACCTCCACTACAATGAGCTACAGAGATCACCTACACTTCTACGCTGGCCAGAAGTATTTAAGAGATCGACTAACTGTGGCGTGCCCAGGCATCTGTGAATCGCAGGTCCGCCACGGCAGCAACCGCACATTCAAGACATCACGTAGAGGTAAAAATCTACACAGACCTTGTTGTAGGGATGTGACTAACAATGGTGGAGTGCATGAGCACGTGACGAAATGTGAGGATGCAAACACAAACGCGTAGTCAGAGACCCGCGCTCCCGATTGAATAGGAGAGGACCTTCCGTGACTTTTTGCCTCACTGCCGCACTCTGCTGTCGAAGGAGCAGTCGCCAATTCCAGCCAAATCATGTTTCCAGATGACCACCCTGATGCTGTGCGACCATTGTGATGTCGTTATGTGCGCAGTGCTCAGAGTTGTTTACATTTCAGACACAAGGACACACCATACACATGCATTTATATCAATACACCTGAATATATCTTGACTTAAAGCTTTCGTGACTGCAGAAATTAATATTATTGGGTCTTTTGGTGAAGTCATTTAGATAGGTTCAAAGAAAATAACAAAAAAATGAAAAAAAAACACTACGTTTCAATCGCAACACAAGCAGTCGTCTTCAGGTAAAGGGGGGTTAGCTTCCAAGGCAAACTGTTTATAGGGATTTGAAATGGGCGTCGCCCAAATGTCAGCAGCCAATGATAATGTAAGTGGTGAACAGCCAACCCGACCCACCTGGCAGCCCTTTGATTGGTGGAAAACCAACCACCGTCGGGTTGGCTGCCCCCCACTTACATTATCATTGGCTGCTGACATTTGGGCGACGCCCATTTCAAACCCTTATAAACAGTTTGCCTTGGAAGCTAACCCCCCTTTTCCTGAAGACGACCGCTTCTGTTGCGATCGAAAGTTCGTAGTTTTTGGTTTGTTATTTTCTTTTCTTTTAACCTATCTACGTGACTTTACCAAAAAACCCAAGAATATGAAAACCTGGATATGTTATTTTGTTTTAATACATATAGCACCCTAACCAAGGCACTGAACAAAAATTATGAGACATTTGTACAGCAAAAGAGTGTGGTGAAATGAGTTGATGAGAAGGATGGTAGTACCTGACGAATATGATGATGGTGCGTGAAATAAACGATAATTAAAGTGACAATTAGTGTTTTTTTGTTGAGTGAGTGTGATGAATGGATAGGGAAGTTGAGAAGAGTAATGGTGTTAATGATGGGGAAAGGATGGGTAAGGGGAGTTTGTGTAACCAAGGTAAAATAAGTTAACTTTAAAGGAAGAATGAAAGATAGTCAGTGAGGCTGATTGTTTGACATTTATGGTCAGGTTGTTCCAGTGTAAGGAGGCCTGGAGCGACAAAACACAGAATCGTGATTGGGTACAAGGAGGGGGAACAGACAGAGAGCTGGGATTGTGAATGGAGAGGGCTAGACGGAGCATATAATGAATTGGGGGAAGCAAGATAGGTTGGGTCGAGACAATGGAGAGATTTATAAATTAGGGTGAGGAATTTGAAAAGGCAACGATAGTAGATGGAAGGCCAGTGTATAGCCAGTTTTGCCGGACGAGGAGAGGCGATGTGTGGGAGTGCTAGAGGAGATTGAAGATGATCCAGGCGTTTGTTGAAGTGGTTTAAATGCATACGAGGGAAGACCAAGGATGAGGGAGTTTCAGGAATCGAGTCGAATGAAGATGATTAAGTGAATTCGAATTGTTTTTCAGTCGTAGTTGAGATATGTTACACAAGGTGCAGTGGCCTCTTACTTGTGCAACATGTAATCCATCATGGTTTGAGCTTTCCTCACTTATATCAAAGGTGTGCGTGTTGCTCGTGATGAGGCAGTGGTTGGTACATATTGTTATAATCCCAATCAGCAAGTTTTGATTCCTCATTATCGAATGAGTACTGTGCATTTACACATGTGTTGTCGACAAAATATTCCCTCCACCACGTGTAATTTTTCACCGTCTCTCCACTATTGTTATTGTTCGATCCCATTGTGCCAAGCCTTTGTCTACGAGGTCTTCCTTTTTTCTCTTTTCCCCCTGTCGGTTTCCATTGTATCGAGTTCATTGTAACCTCTTTGTGGTATCCAGGGTTTCATTTCAAGTGGAGTTGTCTGTCTATTGCTAAACTCCAGAAAATATTAAATATTTCCCTATGTCTCTCCGCAGTCTCCCACTCACCCACACTGCCGAGGTGGAGTTTGGTGGGCCCCATAAAATTGCCATGCAAATTCAGTCCGAGCAGTATCCACCCTGAGTTAATGACTAAGCCACTGAAGCCTCTGCTTCTGACTGCGTATTGTCCCATCCTCTTAACCTGGAATTCGCAGGATCTGGATCCAGGCAACGCTGGCCTAGTGCGTCTCAGCGGCTTTGTGAGATTCAATTATTCACATGTGTATGTGCGCAGTAAAACTACCGGTGCCCTATATGATGTAATCTGATCTTAATGAACAGAGAGACCTCATGACCCCTACTCCATGACATCTCCGTATTGATTCCTTGCCATGCAGTGTCAGGTGGTGAGGGGTATCTGAATCATTCATAGACCTCCCATTGGTTGTCTCAACCCTAAATACCAAATGTGACTTTAACATCTGTAATGGAGAGACAAAAGGCAGCTCAGTGATGTGTTGGCTGCAATCACAACATTGCTTGCTGTGCCGGCCTTGATTTATTCTCGCTTAAAGCGCATGCCCCTACAGTCTGGCGATGCGGAGCTGCTTATTTGCACGTTGACATTGCAATGCGTATTCATCACCGTTATGTGTAGCTGTTTACATGTGTAGGACTCGTACTCGGGTTGTCTTTCTCGTTCCGTTTATTTGCTCCTTAAAGTCCACACCTTCTCCTCATCACCGCTCCGTGTCTCCCCATTCGCTCCGTCACGCTATCCGCCATCAACGGCGCTAT
Source organism: Lampetra planeri (assembly GCF_965212315.1). Taxonomy (NCBI): domain Eukaryota; kingdom Metazoa; phylum Chordata; class Hyperoartia; order Petromyzontiformes; family Petromyzontidae; genus Lampetra; species Lampetra planeri. Next base: position 6,663,313 of record NC_136120.1, read on the forward strand.
ATGTCTCTCCATTCTCTCTCCTGCTCTCCCAGAGTCCGTCACTCCGCTGCTACCCTACTCTGTATCTCTCCGATGCACTGCTACCACTCACTCTGTCTCCTCTATCCACTGCTACCGTACTTTGTCCTATCTCTCTCCACTGCTTCCCTTATCGTATCTTCTCTACTTACTCCTGCTCTTCGCTATTCCGGGCACCATCACTCCAACTCCTATCCAGACTCCAGCTCTAACCAAGACTACAGCTTCCCCCAAGACTCCCGTCTCTACGTTACGCTATCCTTTTTATATCCACCCCAATCAGTCCCCATTAATTATCTCACCCCCCCCCCCCCCCCGATTACCCTTCGCCCCCCAGGCCCCCAGCACTCACCCTCTTAACCAATCACTGGCCTGTATCCCCGGTTGCCCTTAACACCTGTTACACCACTTAACGGCGGCTTCCTCACGCCTCAGCAACAACAACATCGTCCTCAAATACCCCCTACTGTACACTGCTCGCTTGCATAGCAACAGACCCACAGAACGCGTGGCGCGGCACATTCCAAGTCCTACACATGCATTCAGCATACAGTAACGTCACACGACTGATGACAGGTGTGCGCATCCAAGTTAAAATAAAACAAATATATAGCGGGCATTTAAACACGCGGCATATCAAGAAAAGGCGGCTTTTGTTTTCATGAAGCTGATTAAAAAGTGAGCTTTTCAAATAGGAGCAGACTCACAATCCAACTAGTTATGCACCACATGGAAAGGAAAGCACTCTGGCAAAAAAATTAAGTGGATTTTTTTTACTATTTGTCAAGTCCTGCATTTCAAAACTGTTGAATTGGTTAGTTACCATAGCTGAGAGAGAAACAAATGGAACCCTGGGGTCTTTTGTTCTGCGTTCCAGCTCAGAGAGAAACAATTGAAACGCATTCTGCTCCGGTGAGCAGGAGTGCATTTGTATGGACTGCAGTTCTTGGCACACAACCATCCCGAAATTGTAGTATTGACATTTATTTGGCAACCCAGGCGAAATAATTTTCACCGGGCAATGGGATTGGAATTCAAGTGTTGGCTGGCAGACTGTAATGTTCTTTGGACGTTGTATTGTTTTGTTAGGAGACTAAGAAAGCAGTTCAAATGTAATACATTTATTCCTAGGGGTTTTTTGCACTTATGTGTATACACTTGAATAGTTTCGGCCATAAACCAACTCTCCTATTTCGACCCTAGTCAGTGTCACTGATTTTGGTTGTCCCTTGGATAGAATTAAACGTGGAATGAGCACATATTAACCAGCTCGGTGGCTCAATGGTAGGGCGAGCAGCTCGCAATCCGGAAGGTTTGCGAATTCAAATCCCGATTGACTCAGCCAAATCATCCATCTGGGGTACTTAAAATAAGGACTACTTTGTGTAAAGTCAACAGTAGTTTTGTGGTGAGAAGGTTGATCACAACATATGGATCGACTGTTTCTCTTGCCATGGGAATGTGAAATGTCTACGACTGGCTCAGCTGTAACCAGGGAATGAGCACCGCCTTCATGATAATATAATTTGATAAAGAAATCACTAAGATTAGATTGTTTTGCTACAGTTTGCCACTATAGACTGAGTACTACAACAATAGTATGTTTATTACAACATAGAATCTGCACGACATTTTTAATTTAAATTCAAAGTTATTTGCAGATGATAATGATGCTGGTGGTACCCGTAGTAGTGCGTATCTTGAATCAATGCAGTACGATGGCCACCTGCAAGGTGACAATATGCCTGTAAGAGGCGGTGGACGTGCGGATACATTTTCCCTAAATGGAAGATCAAGGAGTTACCAAACTGCAAATGCGGTGAGGCGCACACCACGTGTATTCTGGTGGAACAAACAAACTCTACCGAGCCACCCTGGATACGGTGGAATGGTTCATGGCATAAAAATACAATCGTAGCCTTACTGCTTTTTGCAAACACCATATGAAAGAAGCAGAAGAGTGTTGCTAACCTATCTGTGTGAAGTTTGAGTGTTGGTTCTGATATGCATGGGTTGTCTCCAGATGCTCTAATTTCTTACGAACATAAAAAAATACGAACAAAGGAGTTTTCAAAACATCCTAGAATGTCCAATTAAATGATTGCTGATAGCATTTGTTTTTACCACATTGCAAATAAGTCACCTAACCAGTGCTCAATTTCGAACTGAATATGGTATGGGTCGCTGGTAGACTGGGGTAGGGATGTGGCAATAGCCAAGACCATCCCGAAAGTTACGCCTGATATGGTATTCTGCATGCTAATTTTTTTTTTGGGAACCAACCTGGATGCACACAGAAACACACAGAGCCAAATGTGATTGTGGGAAATTAATAATTATTTTCCCATATGAGATATATATATCTGGAAGCAAAAATAAGCCATGCATTCATAGCAATCATGGTGTTTAAATTCCAAAAGAGAGATTCCATCTTTGCTCTGCAAGGAGATTGGACTGAAAACACTCAGCCGTGGGTAATTAACCTTGAGGGCCCATGTGCGGATTCTTTATTTAAAGACAGGGTCAAGTAGATAGCTGGTTGTGGGAAACCCAAATTGAGTTCTTTATAAATAACCAAGTGAGCAAACATTGTTTTTTTTCCTCACAAAAAGGGGGGAAATCTATATTTGCAAGGTTGTATAATAGCACAACTTGTGCCCATACCGTCGTATCTTCCATATCATTCACTCATATCCAAATGAAGCTATGGAAATAATTGTCTTACTTAAACATGCAAAATACGCCACTAAGATGCATTGTCTTAGGGTCACTGTAATTACATAGGGATGGGGTCATTATTTCTCCGTATTATACGATGCACTCTTTCCCCTGTATTTTAAAGCTGGGGTTGTGTTTTATTATCCGGCAAGCGTGTTTGTGTATGTGAGACAGGATTTGTATAACTTTATTGACACCAGGTACAAGTTTGTGGTGCGCATTACCTTTCGGAGTGTGGTCAAACCCGGAGGATATGGAATGATGATAATAGAGTTGTTATAATCATAAGCGATGTGAATTAGGATTTCAGTTGGATTGATGCAGCACATCTACCCGCTGGCATCAATATAATTATTATACTTTGTGGAAAGCCACCAATGGTTATCTTATGCCATGGAAATGTGTAAGTTATACCGCTGCCTCTGACATACTCCTGGTGACAAGCATTGATACATATGTGTTTGAGCAAGAAGGAAGGCGGAAGGATATCAATATGGAGACTGATTCTGGCATTTTCACTGAAACACCTGGTTAAGATGCAGCCCTGCAATGTCTTGCTCATGGTCTTCACTCAAGGTATCTTCAGAGGGCGTCTCTCCACAGTATATTAGCCTGCTTTACTGCACTGGCAATGACACCTGAGTTCGGGTGGGAGTACCCACACCTTACCCTACCACACTCGGCCTGCAAATCTGAATGTGATGTATTCATTTACACTGCTGGGTGGGCAAAGCGAGGGAATACAATAAACCTGCACAGTTATTTTGACTGCCACACAGGGAGATTGAACCTAACGGTGACCTCTGCGTGAAACGTCCAGTGTGATAACTATTACACCACGGTAGCATCCTAACACAGTTGACATTTAATTAGAATTGGAAAAATAGTAAACAAATAAGACGTATTCATATATGGGATAGGACTTTTTTAACAGTTCAAATAAATGTGAATCTATACAGAGCACATACGATAAAACATTATAGTCTTTAGTTTAGTCAACAGGACATTTTTTAAAAGCAGTGTTAATGATGGATTCCTGGCCAAAGCATTGACCATGTTGTAATATCCCCCCCCATGAACATATATTCCCCGCACGTATTGATTCACATCTTTAAATTGGGTTTTTATTTTCCTCATGAAAAATGATGTACTTTATGATCTCATATAAAATCGCGCAAACCAAGAAAATAAAGAGACACAAACCTGGTTTTTGCAAGGATAATCCTGACAGAATAAGCTTCTGTGGAGTCAATCAAGTGTGACACATCCTGACCAGGAAAGCAGATGGGATATGTGAAACACAGCATTGTATACGATTATTAAATAAGGGTAGGCAACAAGTATGATATGTGGTTGGGCAACATTCAGGCCTGTTCCTTTGCTACATTTTGCAATGTGTTTTCAAATGCATCTGTCGCATGGGTGCGTGGGTGATGCAGAGGTCAGAGCACCGAACTGGCACTGTTGAGGGACCTGGGTTTGAATCCAGGCAGCCGTTGAAAGTTAAACGGGAAACTATTTAAATTTTTGTTTTCATTTTACCAGGAAAGGCCCACTGAGCTACATAGCTCTTTTTTCAGAAGCTATCTGGCCACAAATGATAGCTCAACGAAGCAGCTATTCAAGTCAAATTTATAGCAGCCAAAGACTCTAAAGGCACGTGTCTATATGTGGACGGAAGAACCGGAGGACACAAAGAGAAATCCACACGAACACAGGATGGAGATGCGAACTCGAAATATACAGGCATCAGGGTCAGCATGAAACCCACGACCATGCGAGGTATTAAACATCTCACCGCCACGGCTTGTATTTACGTCGAACTTCTATTGCACTGTACGTATCCAAACATGCTAATTGGAAGTGTGGGGGGAGGACAACAAACTATACACAACATTCTGTTGGAAAGAAATACAATTTCAATAGAGATGTAACATTGAGTTTCCAGAAACTACAAAAAGGAACAGGATGTGCATTGGGGCAATGCAATACACTAATACTGCACACATTTCTGAGACCAACAATGCAAACTACTGTTTTATAGCCAAAGTGCCCCTTGAATGGTAAAAGCTTTCTCTAGGGGATGGAGGTGGAGCAGCATTCCCATAGAGTTCTGGAATCCCACGGGGACTATGAACCTAGAAACACGAGTTTGATTCCTAACCATGGTTAATATCGGCGGCGATTGATATCTAAACAAAGCCCGTGGTCCCTCCCACCCACCATCACCAAATCATAACAACCAGGGTGGTGAAGTATGGTCAGGCAATCCCTATGGCCGACAGCACAGAGAGGCCTTCATCTGGCAGTGAATTGATAATAAACGGTTGCAAATTACGATTAACATTGTTCGTTATACTTTATAAATGTATATTTTCTCAGTTAAAACAGCAATTTTCTTAAATAGCAGTGCACTAATATTAAATGCCACATTGCATAATAATAACTGTTTCACACCAGAAACATTTGCAGCCTTGTGCAACCCCGGCGAATGGACCCGGTGTAGATGGGCGCTGTCGCCTTGCTCGTCTGAGTCGGGAGACCCAGAACTTGACTTTTTTTCGCTGCATTAATCACTGGACTGCATGCATTCGGAAACAAAATATGGTGCAACATGTGATCATGTGCACCTTCAGGTACTTTAGAGATGAAATAAGATATTCCATATGCCGAAATGTTGTGTACTCCTTTTGGCACTTAATGCAATTATGGGACCAATGCAATGGGGCACAGGGATTGCGTGACGCGGAGTGACAAAATTGTGGAACATGATAATAGTGGGATGCAGGAGATCGTGTTTAGCAAAGTGAGTACCTCCAGGTCGAGTTTGTTTTGTTTCTGTTATGTTTCTCATGCACAAGCACACACATGTAGCCTTGTTGACCCACAGATACAAGTGCTGCTAAAACCCTTTACCACTGACACATCTGAGCCGAGCCAACGCCGGGCCCTCACTGGTGGTTTTCCACTGGCTACTTACCTCCCTGAGCTAAAACCAAACTGTGATGCACTGGCCTCGCAAGATACTGGCTCTGGGCCAGGCAAGGCCAGGGGTCGGGCTAATGATGCATTTAATTGCATGTGCAGTAGATTCAACTGAGTCGCAGACGTACTTCTTGGAGACAACACATTTATTTACACCAACACATTAACAAAAAGGGGTAACTGACTCTTTACCAGATAACAACCTAAGGTTGTGGACCACCAGGCTAAACTACACTAACCACACCGGGAGTAGCTACAACGGACCGGACCCCAGCCTGGGTTCAGGTCCACGCATTGGTAAATCTTCTCGGATGTAGAACGTATATCTTCAGATAACGACAGGAACGCTGAACCCCGGTCCCTGTGGGGACCCGGTTTATATGCTCCCTGGTCGTGGCTGGCTCCGCCCTTGGCAACGACCACTTTTGAGAAACCTCTTGTCGTTTCTCGACCTTTCCTGTAGGATCTCGCCCCGACACGTGACCACCCTTTAGCCCCCACTTGGGGGCCCTCTGTAGACTTTACCGGTCACGTGTCCTTCGGGGTCAACCAGAGTGCCATGGCCCACAGTAACCTCGTTCCTGCGACCCGCACTTTCACACCCTACCCTGTAGGGGTCAGCACTGTTCGCAGAGCGTGGTGCCACTCAGCGCTGTCACTCAGCGCTCACGGAGCCCCCTCTAGGGCTGGTACTACACCCACATATACGGGTATTCGCGATAGCAATACATCGCACGCCGTGCCTCACTAGAGCCGGCATTACCCAGTGACATCCACGATGTCACTACACATGTAACATCAATCATTATACTGTTAAGACACAGTGTCACCACGTCATCTACATATTCATTGCATGCAACATCAGTGGCATGGCTCAACTTCTACAGTGGAAAAATAATCTAGCATCTCTTGAGGCATGCTGGACTGGCTTAGCTCGGCTTCTGGCATGGCTCAATTGTTACAGCGGAAACATATATCAGTGAACAGCTGTTTAGGCCAGCGTGGCCCATAAGGGGAAGGCGTGGCTGGTAGGCTTTATTCTCAATACTGGTGTTCACACAATGCACCAGGTACTTATATAAGGCCTAGCTGACCTAGAAGAGTTCCAGGACAGCTTTAGCTACTGCATGCCACTCACAATACCTGTGATCCAGGATTGAACCTGGATCACCAATACTGCAGTTAGGTGTGCCAACAACTGTACATATGTGGATTACAATAATTAAAAATACGCACACACACTTGCAAAAACACACGTACACCTCCAAACAATGAAAGACTCAAAGGCAGATATTAGTTCAGTTAGGTCACTAGGCTTCAATTAATCTTTACAGGATGTCCAGAAAAAGTGTTGATTCATCAGCAATGTGGCATCAAGATAAATGCACCGTTTACAGTGGGAGACAGGAGCCATTACTCTGCCCTTAAGTTTCCTCTTTGTTCAGCAACGGGATCACTGAAACGTTCCTTCGATACGACTGGGAGAGAAGCTCATCGCGCAATCAACATACGCCGCGTGTCCTCGTACGTGTTATTTGAAACTATCCGCCGCTAGTCAGGGCGATTATTAAAACATCAACAAGAGCCACGCGGCCTTCCCATGAAGTTCTGTGAACGGTGTCATATGTCACTGCTCTATTACTGTTATTGCTTCGCCAAACACCATTCCAGTCCGTGTGTGCTCTGTTATTATAAGGATTGCAACAAAAAGAAACATGTTTTGAAGGGGGGGAAAGGACGTATTGATTTTGTATTTTGGAAGAATGCAATACAAAAGTACGAGACCACCACAACAAATTCCAACATCAGCTTTATTTACGCGATACATACTTTGTCTGATATACTGAATGTAGATAATACGTAGGTATTACTTTGAAATAAAAGACAAAATGTTTTTTTTTGTGTTGAAACATTTGAAAGTATGTAAAGGCAGATAAACGGTTTGTTAAGTGGAAAGCTAAAATATATTTTTTTATTGGCAGTTCACCCTTCCCAAGTGCCCACTAAACAAACGACTAAACGTGCACAAGACATTTTTTCTACAATTACCCATGAGGGGAAATACAGTTGTGTGAGCAACAGACACTTCTTCCTGTCATAGTATACTAGTCAATATTTTTTTAACCTAAAATGTATAAAAGTAACAATGTTAAATCTTTTTTCTTACTAATGAAATATTTTATATTTGTAATGTAAGAAAGTTATTAATTCTGCTGCCATATCAGTTAAATTTTTCCTATCCTAACTTTGGCAGTAACATACATATTAAACCATCCGAGAACTATATATCATGTAGAAATTACCCGAGGTAAACTATAATAATAATGAGTTTTAAAAGCTGAATTTACTGAAGGTTATTTCTGCGACTGCTTTATGAGCCAATGCCCCTACAAATCTTAGCTCAGAAAATACTAGGATGCCTTGAGGCAATAAAATATACGGGAAATATAAACAATATAAACAACTGCATTATTATAGCCAGTGCGTGTGTGGCGCAGAGGCGGTTCGAATGATCCTACCCTTTTCCTACCATTAACCCCAAGAAATGTGGACATTAATTACTTCTGTTTATTCACTTTGCTATATTTTAACATTGATAACGATCCACTGTTATCATTACTTACATATAGACAATGTTGCATAAAGATTAATGGTCTATTTTCTTTAAATGCTGCAACCTTAAAGTCTATTTTTAATTTCCATGAAAAAACCCTGTTGTGTTATATTGCACTGCATTGCTTGCATGCAAATTCTGTCTTAATCATAGTGGTTTTGTTCAATGATTCGCAAGAAAATAACATCTACAATGTCGAACATGTATTCTGTCTACTGAATGTAAATTGTTATCTATAATTTGGTATTCCTATTATTTACCTGTTTCATTATTTTTATTCTCATCTGTCCTCAATAATTGCCTTCGGTGTATATATATTGTCTATATATACTGTATTTTGTTTTGGGTTAGCTCACGTAAATATAAATGTCGTTTAACACGCCACCGCCCGACACATGCAATTAGTAAGGTTTGTTCCGGAAACAAAACGTGCCAATTAGTTACTACTTCAGCGCTCTGGTGTGTTGGAGAGTAAACCCACAATATTTCCATTCAGTAACTATTATTCACAGTGAATCAACATACAGTGGAATGCTTTTATGTTTCGTTTATTGTCTCGCCCCGCGCCTCCGGTTAGCACGTTCGGCCACACATCGCGCTACAGAATCTCAACATACATGCATACATTCAGTCACAGTTGATCAACAGATGGTAGGCATGCAATTGAACAGTGTATGACTTGATAATACTCTTCAAGCAACACTAAGCCTGTAGCTATCAGAGCGGTTACAATTTATATTCTATATCTCTCTATTTCAATAGATTAATTAATTAGTATTGGCCAGTAGTCATTAGTTTTACACAAAACATCAATACATTATCCAAATACATTGAATGTATATGTTGGTAGGTATGTTCTGCAACTGCCAAGTTTTGTTTGAGAGTATTTCAATTTATTTGTTGTTATTTTAGTCGTTTGCTGATCATTCGTCCCATCTGACCAAAATAGCATTGGTTACAAAATAAATTAATGCGGTACACACCCTCTGTCGATAGCTTCAGTAATTAATGTTTAGTGCCAGATATTTATTTGTATTTTATAATTTTCTGTTATATTTTTCAGTTGTGTCTCTGCAACATTTTTTTTGCTCAGGAAACGTATTACCAAATGTACTTTTGCAATATCTCTTGAACCCGACTTTGCAATCATTTCCCGTGCATAGTTCTTTATCTATTTTATTACATTCCACTCTATTGTTCGTGATTTACAAATTATAAATACATACTCTAATCATGTTTATGCTATCATTTGCAAGCCAGCTTTGAGAAAATATATTCTAACAATTGCGAATAGCCTTGAGAGAGCACTTCTCATTGTGTATTATAACTGCATGCAATCTACCTGTAGATGTCTTATCTTCATATTAGGTTTTGATAATGTATACGTACTTATGCAAGGGTTGTATTCGCAAAGGCTCGAATGAGTGCATCAGTTTCCACAGAATACATTTCATTAAAAAAAAATTGCTTTGGGGAAAATATTTTTTTTCATGACAATAACCATGTAAAAAGTTAATTTTATTGCAATATGGATGTGAAACATGCACTTTAACAAAGAATGCGTAGCGAATCCTGGGAAGCTTGCAAAGGATCAACGCATGCTGGGAATTAAACATAAGAAATTGAAACGAAACGTATGGTTCAATCAAACCTTATTTTACATGTCAATATCGTTTTCAATAAAGTGCACATTACAACAGAATTGGAGTGGTACAGGGCCATAAAGCAACATGAATGAACGAACACAAGTTATAGACAAAATATTGACAGTGAATTGAGCTTGAGAACAACACATCATGGCTAGAAGAGAAGGCCATGATGTGTTGTTGTGAAGAGTGAGATGGATGGCGGCATCACATGGCCGTGTGGAAATGGAAATAAAAAAGGGAAACATTCATCCAACAGTGAAATAGAACAATATTCATGATATTATCATGATGACTTGGTCTTTAAAGCTATAATCATTTAAATTTGCATACAAGAATTTATCTCATATGCAGCAACTTATAATGTGTCCATGTGGCTCTGTGTTTGAGCGCCAAGGGTAACGAGATGTTGACTACCTTCCCCTGGTATACAGGTGATCGTGGGTTCGACCCTGATACGTGTATATTTGGAGTCTGCATGTTCTCCCCGTGGTGGTGTGAATTTTTCGCCGGGTCCTCCGGTTTTTCCCTCCACATTTTAAATCAACACGCGTTTAGAGTATTTGGCTGCTGTAAATGTCCACCGTGATAAGCCACTTCGTTGAGCTATCATTTGTAGGCAGGTCGCTTCTGAAAAAGAGCTACATAGCTTAGTGGGCCTTGCCTGGTAAAATAAATAAAAATTGCTTACTTTTTTATTTTGTTTAGTTATTGGAAGCAGAAAGTAGCAAAGTATGATCCTCGTCACAGGCCAACTAAGCCAATGACCGCTTCAAGGTCCATAAAATAGTGAACATATGGTCAACACTATGGGAATGTGGAACAATAATCATAAGCCCAAGAGCACCAGTGGAATTAAACACTGAGCCATTTTATCAGCGTAACATTCACATATTTTATGATATATGTGCAATGACTGCAAATCCATAAATATTTTCTATACGGCTTTATGTCAATTCACCGTTGGGTCAAGGCCTGCTCCAATGCGTTTTGGTCATGAAAGTCGTTTGAACCACGCTTCACACTGGGGACAGGGGGCTTGGTGAAGTAGGGGAGCCCGGTGTGGGTAGAATGAGTTCAGTGATCACTCGTCTCGAATATTAGTCCTGGCCAGGAATTGAACTCAGGTCACCACAGCACGGTATGATACCCAATGAGTCACTCTGCCACTCCCATGTGTGAATTATTGCATCATTGCCAGATACAAGTCTGACTGTATCCACTGTCCTTATAAATACATGCTGATGGAGAACTTCCATTAATGGCAGGTTTACTTGTTGGAGGAGTTGAAGCAGTGTGATTTGTTTTCTGTTAGTAAATAACATGCAACAAAACAATCAGATGTGCCTCTAGCAATATGCCTCAAACTTGACTTTTCCAAAAAATCAAAAGGCTCACTTTACCAAATGGCTTACTCAGCGTTTCCAATCCGTGGGCGACAACAAATGGAGTACTGCTTACATTGACGGCCGAATGAAGCGTCGTCAGCATTATTGCAATGCTGCGAGTCCTATAACGGTTCCGTAGCTCCCCACAGTGTAGCTGCAAATAAACCGCCTGGCAGTCGCTCAACGCTTAGTATGTCGGTGCGCTCTCTGCATTCTCGACGGGGGACAACGATTGGCACAACCCAATCGGCTGGAGAATTCTTATTCTGTGGCGGATACGAGCGACACACACCTGCCAAGTGCAGCGCCGTGGCTTGCCGCGCACAATGAAGCACGAACGATTATTGATCTTGGCAGATGTGTGACAATGATCGGGCAGGCTCGCACATTTCACGAGACAATTAGGTGACTTCTGGTTTCAGGCGCGCAGGAATAACACGCACTCGCAATGCTCACCTGATTACGATTTGATTACGTCCCTGCAGGTTACACATCCCCGGCTCACCTCCTGCTGATAAAAAAGGAAATGGCAGAGTTGCGAAGGGAAAAAAATGCATTTGCACCTAAGAAGGCAATTCGTTAGACGATGATTTAGTGTTGTCCACATGTTGTGCACAAGCTCGTGTGGGCTAATAATGAGGCCATGCGTGTGCATAGCAAGGGATATCGTTTGAAGCGTCTGCCCAGTCAGGTAATATGCAAGCCAATGAGCCTCCCCGCCAACATATAAATGACTGCAGCGTGGAAATTACCATGACCTTTGTGCATGGCTATCTTTTTTTTTGTTCAATACTACACAATAGTTAGGTCTGTTTAAATGGAACTAAATACCGATTCAATCTTACACAGGCATGGCAAAGCTGCATATTTGGCAAAAAATATCACTGTTAGCTCATAACGTATGCAAACGGTGTTTTTTTTTCTCATTAAGCATATTCTGGCAAGCGTTAGATATATTTAGCAAACGAGGTATATGCAAATGTATCAAATAAAAATTCATTTTTTGAGGTAATGGTATTTGTTTCTTTGCAATAAAATCAGGGCCTAATGCTATTTCATATTTGAAGGTATGCATATACAGATAAAATGTTAGTTCATGAGAACAATTGCGCTTAGAGCAATGTGGAGAATGTTTGAATATCAGAGAGCAATGACATGCAGGGACCACGCAATAGGTCTTCAGTAAGGTTTGCTGATCGCATATTTGCACTTTTTCCAGTAAATAAAAAAAACACAAACCACTTCACCATCTGTGAAAGCGCTGTGTGTAAGGCGACACCTAAACAGGGACATGTACATTTGTAAAAACCAAAACATTCTTAGGTTAAAGACAAATCGTTAAGGTACAGCCCTGTACTCCACAATAGAGACCATCTACACTTCTATGCTCTCCAGGTATATTGGAAGAGGTAAGAGTACCTATACTTTACTCGAACATGAGCGACCTCATCGGCTGTGTTTTAATCTTCAGATTACTGTTGGGTGAACAGAAATGTTGGTGTGGAGATAAAAGTAAAAACCTGGCCCATCGCTTCAAACGCCACACTGAGAGATCGAACTGACAACCTTAGGATTGTAAGTCCAGTGTGCCGACCCTAACACTATGGCAGTATACCATATACTTGGATATGGTAAAGAAACACATTCAAAGCGAAGGCATTTGAAGTCGTGTATATATTTTTTTGTCAAACTGCACTGCGGTCAGTCAATGTTGTATTGTGCATTGCAATGTTTAGTGATAGCTATTATATCAGTTTAAAATGTTCATGAATGTAACCACCTAAACGTGTTATGGACACATATCTTGCGTAGACATAAGCAATAATACACGCAATCATATCAACACCGATTAGTTTCAGTCATATCTTATGACAATACAAATTGAAACATCGTAGTGTCACCCTACTCAAACAAACAATGGGACAGCATTCATCTCTGACACTGAGCCAGTGGTAAAAATGCTGTAAGTTCATGGAAAGGGCTAGTGAACTGTATAGCAGAGCTACAAAGAGTGCAATGATGCTCATAAATAGTCCATTTTGTTCACTCTGATGATATATTTAAAGGTCCGTGATATTTAAAAGTGGATAATGTGTACATCTTAGAACCAGGTCTACCCATCTGAGGATTTGTAGTCCACACCTTTGCCAATCAGCCTTCTTAACTCAACGGGATCAACATTAATATCACGATTACAACATAACCGGGTGGTGTTGTGTGCAGAACATTTGACTCACAATCGAAAGGCTGCACGTTCACATCGGAGTGTAGGAGACCTCCCAGCCCATAAAACCCTGAGGGTTGAAAACAAAAGTACCAGCTGTGAGAAATGAACAGCGAGCAATCTATAGTGAGACATTGAGCACAACGAACATAATATGGAATTTCCACCATTGGCACAGGGCCACTAATGGCGACGAGAGAATCCGCACACTCATTTTCACATGAGGATACTCTGTTGTTGATCTGGTATTGACAGCAAGGGAGGGGGCACACAGGATGCAGTACTACTCAACATCAACACGTGATTTAGACTGGATTGGTAATACGATGTTCAACTCTGCAAAACGTGGCAGACAAATGCTGCTATGAAGTGTGTAACTCTGGTGCCATGGTGGCGAGATGTTCGTTTCCCTCACCTGGTATGCAGGAGGTCATGGATTCAATCTCGACCCTGCGGCCTGTATATTTGGAGTTTGCTCATTCTCTGCGAATTCGCGTGGCTTTTCCTCTGGGTCCTCCGGTTTTTCCCTCCACATTTAGAAACATGCATTTGGAGTATTTGGCTGCTATAAATTTCTACACGATATGGCAATTCGTTGAGTGATCATTAGTGGCCAAGTCGCTTCCGGAAAAGAGCTGGATAGCTCAGTGAGCCTTACCTGGTAAAATAAAAACATAAACAAAACAAACTTTCTCATTGACGGTGCCGGCACCTAATCTAACAGGCGGCTGTCACCCGAGCCAAGCACAGGTTGACGATTGCACCTATAAGAAATGCAGTTTATATTGCCATTGCATCATGCATGTCTTACATCACTGATTGAGCCATTGGACTTTCCACGAATCAGCTCATACTGGAAAGCCTACTGAAGTTACTAATTCTCAGTTGTCTCAGCAAAGTCACGCTGATTTTATGGCTCTATGGATCTATACGTGTTTGATGGACATGTAAAATTGTTCAAGTTTTGTCTTTGGCATCCTAAACTTACTGTCAAACTGTCGAAATTTGCATTACATCTCCACAATTCTAGAATTGATCTAACAACTTGAGTAATGTCACTGGACGGGAACAAAAATTTCGAAATCTGTAGCTATTAACATCATTGTAGACTGAATTAGTGTGGTACATTTTGTAATTTTACTAATTAGATCTTCCGTATGTGCCACCTTTATCACGGAATAATATACCATCTGCAAAACTGTACCACAGGCTGTCAATGTCATTGTGGAAACAATTCCCGAATCAGGTCAAATTCTCGAAAGATTCTGGAACAATACTAACATTAGTAAACTTTAAAACAAGTAATGGTCGACACTTACTAGATATGTTTCAGAATGCAAAACAAAGTTCCTAAGTGTGTTCAATTTTCCAAGCAGTTTTCGCTTCATATGAATGTGACCGGCTGATTTTTCAGCTATAGGGCAAAATACAATGGAGCCCATAAGCGTTCAATATATTTTGGTCATCCTTTTGCAAGCATATTACTCAGTTTTTTTTACAGATCCTTTCATTGTAGGACCATGATTAAATATACAAAGTGGGACCGTTTTGCCAGTATCAAAGTATGAAAAAATAAGAATAGGTTTTCCATTTCCAGCAATAAAAGGTTTCTATTTAGTGTTTGAACATCTATTTCCAGAAAGGATAAAACATATTCTTATTTTTTCATACTTTTAATAAAGCTGCCAACAAAGCTGCCAAGCTAACATTCATACAAGTTTTCAAGCAGTATTCGATTTCCATTCATGCAAAAGGTTATAAGTGAAAAAAAGAATATAGGTCATGGAAAATCCACAAACCATAATTGCATACCTTCTCATTCAGAGTTATTTAAATAAAAGGGATTATTGTGGCTTCATCGAGGTTACGTGGACAATTATTCAACGAATAATTAAATTGAGCACTTCCACTGAAATGGAGATTATCGCAAGTTCCACTCTGCGAGGTGGTTTTTGGATAGTGCGCAGGTTAATCTCGGTCCTAATCGCGCTGGCTTCAGTAAATTATACAAAAATCACCAGCAGGGATGCAACAAGGATTGCCCAATAAAATATATATCTTCGAAGCCCTACTTAGAGATGGACTTAGAGATGCACATCCACCACACATCATGCCGTGTAAAGAATGCTATCGGGTCTTTAGAGTTATTCAATAAGCGCCAATAATTGCGTCCAGCAGGAGACTTATGTAAAATTGGAATGGTTATAGAAGCTCGCGTCATATTGATAAGCTAATGCCTCCTGGGAATATCGTGTTAATAAATATATAATACAGTCTACACTGGGTATAAGCACACCCCTTTGGAAGTAAGGCCAGATGTACTTTTATCCGAAGTTCCCCATTGCCTTTCCCCATGGGTGTAAGTACAGTGAGGGGAAAAAAAGTATTTGATCCCCTGCTGATTTTGTGTGTTTACCCACTGACAAAGAAATGATCAGTCTATAATTTAAATGGTAGGTTTATTTGAACAATGAGAGACAGAATAACAACAACAAAATCCAGAAAAACGCATGTCAAAAATGTTATAAATTGATTTGCATTTTAATGAAGGAAATAAGTATTTGACCCCTCTGCAAAACATGACTTAGTACTTGGTGGCAAAACCCTTGTTGGCAATCACAGAGGTCAGACGTTTCTTGTAGTTGGCCACCAGGTTTGCACACATCTCAGGAGGGATTTTGTCCCACTCCTCTTTGCAGATCTTCTCAAAGTCATTAAGGTTTCGAGGCTGACGTTTGGCAACTCGAACCTTCAGCTCCCTCCACAGATTTTCTATGGGATTAAGGTCTGGAGACTGGCTAGGCCACTCCAGGACCTTAATGTGCTTAATCTTGAGCCACTCCTTTGTTGCCTTGGCCGTGTGTTTTGGGTCATTGTCATGCTAGAATACCCATCCACGACCCATTTTCAATGCCCTGGCTGAGGGAAGGAGGTTCTCACCCAAGATTTGACGGTACATGGCCCCGTCCATCGTCCCTTTGATGCGGTGAAGTTGTTCTGTCCCCTTAGCAGAAAAACACCCCCAAAGCATAATGTTTCCACCTCCATGTTTGACGGTGGGGATGGTGTTCTTGGGGTTATAGGCAGCATTCCTCCTCCTCCAAACACGGCGAGTTGAGTTGATGCCAAAGAGCCCCATTTTGGTCTCATCTAACCACAACACTTTCACCCAGTTGTCCTCTGAATCATTCAGATGTTCATTGGCAAACTTCAGACGGGCATGTATATGTGCTTTCTTGAGCAGGGGGACCTTGCGGGCGCTGCAGGATTTCAGTCCTTCACGGCGTAGTGTGTTACCAACTGTTTTCTTGGTGACTATGGTCCCAGCTGCCTTGAGATCATTGACAAGATCCTCCCGTGTAGTTCTGGGCTGATTCCTCACCGTTCTCATGATCATTGCACTCCACGAGGTGAGATCTTGCATGGAACCCCATGCAAGACAGTTCTTTTGTGTTTCTTCCATTTGCGAATAATCGCACCAACTGTTGTCACCTTCTCACCAAGCTGCTTGGCGATGGTCTTGTATCCCATTCCAGCCTTGTGTAGGTCTACAATCTTGTCCCTGACATCCTTGGAGATCTCTTTGGTCTTGGCCATGGTGGAGAGTTTGGAATCTGATTGATTGATTTATTCTGTGAACAGGTGTCTTTTATACAAGTAACAAGCTGAGATTAGGAGCACTCCCTTTAAGAGTGTGCTCCTAATCTCAGCTCGTTACCTGTATAAAAGACACCTGGGAGCCATAAATCGTTCTGATTGAGAGGGGGTCAAATACTTATTTTCCTCATTAAAATGCAAATCAATTTATAACATTTTTGACATGCGTTTTTCTGGCTTTTCTTGTTGTTATTCTGTCTCTCACTGTTCAAATAAACCTACCATTAAAATTATAGACTGATCATTTATTTGTCAGTGGGCAAATGTACAAAATCATCAGGGGATCAAATACTTTTTTCTCTCACTGTAGCTCTTTTTCAGAAACGACCTGGCCACAAGTGAGAGCTCAACGAAGTGGCTTATCACGTGGGCATTTATAGCAGCCAAATTACTCTAAACGCATGTTTTTCATTGGCAGGCCTTAGTTTGTCCACTGTTGAGTAAAGGCCTCTTCACACTGTGTACGTTTTGGGGGTTGTTTGACCATCTTAACATAATAGCAACATGATACCACTTCACATATTAAGGAAAACCTAAGCCTCAGCAGCTGCTGTAATGCAATGGCCAGAGGTCCCTGGTATTATTCGATCTCCTGGCGAGGCAGTTAAAACAACGGTGCAAGCTTCTGAAATCCCTCTACCTCTGTCCACTCAGCAGTGCAAATGGGTCGAGCAGTTCATTGATCGGCAGGTTGCTTGTGGTGGGGTAAAGTGTGGGTAGGCCCACCTCTTCCAACATGTCTGGTCAATGTGGAAGAGTAGGAAAATACTCTCTAGAGTTCGCTCGAGTGGAAGCCGTTCTGCCAGCAGTGGCATACATAAGCAATTGCAGGGCTGCGATTTAACTTTTCTACAATGTCAGCCAAGTGCCATGAAACATTTGAGTTTCTAAAAAGAAAAAAAGAAAAATTATTATGCATACTTTTTCAACTTACTTGCGGACATTTAAAAATTAGAATTTCCATATTCTCCAGATTACATGATGCACTTTTGCTCCTGTATTTAAAGTAAACATTCGAGGTGCATCCTATGATCCAGTATGTGTGTTTGTGTATGTGAATGTGACAAATTGTTATCACTTTATTGACATCGGGCACAAGCTGAGTGTGCATAATAGTGTGCAGTGTCTTTTAATCCGGAGAATAAAGGATAACCTTCGGCTTGGCACTGAAAAATAAAATCGAGTGGGTATGGGTGTGAGGAGATAAGCTCATGTTTTGTATAAACACGATCCCATCAAAGCTACGATATTTGAGAATCATAAAATATTGAGCTGTCTTCCCTGCGCTTGCGCATTAATAATTTATTTCGAGCTTTATACGTGGGATATGAAGCAAAGTTTGTAGGAGAGAAGGGTTTACTTTTATACAGCAAGGGAATGATGCTCGGTCCTGAGCGGTCTTTTCACGTTATCAAACTTTTGAGTCTTAAGTCTCGATGCTCAATCTCACAGAAAGTCGGCAATTGCTGCCTGTCACGGGCACGGGGGAGTTAACGTGCAACATGCTTCCAAAAACGCAGTCAATACAATAACCCTTGCCGTGCGCCGCATGTGCTTAGTCAGTCGGTCTAGTCAATGCTGCTAAATCCAGGCATACAGTATGGATGCACATTTGAACCTCTTTCGCACCGTATGTAGACAACCGTGCTAATCGAACAACAAACTCAACGTAAAAAAGCAGTTCTATAAAAATGAGTTCGTCAATCTAGATGATGTATACGTGCATTAGCTCCAGTGGCTTATACACATCGGAAGGAAGAGCGTTCCAGACGGCCGCATAAGCGCATCTGAAAGCGTGCGATGCAGTCACCGTCTTTGTTCGATGGGCAGCCAAAAGACACTCCGGGGATGACCGAAGTTCGCGTGACGGTGTATGCTCCTTGACGAGATTAGCAAGGTATTGGTTCATTTTTGGCAAACACTTTGTGTAATCGAGAAAAAAATCCACAGGCTGCTTGCTTTGTGGGCAATGCTGCACTCTAAGGAATCGAGGCGGAACTGCAGTGCAATCACGTAAGGCGAACAGAACACTATGTTACACTACCAGTCAAAGTCAGAGTGCTTCTCTGCTCAAAGGGGTGTATGGGGTATAGTGCTCCTCTTCGATTGGCTACTCCGAGTTAGTCGTTGAAATTCAATTTTTAGCGTGGTGGCCATTCTGTATTAATGCTCTCCTATTGATAAACCAGGAAGTGGTACTCATTTTAATAATCCCTGACAGTTGAATGGTGCATTGATCACCAACTAGGAATCAGTATTCCGATTGTGAGTTGAGTGTGCCACAGACAGACAGCACTACCCACTGGATAATAAGTGAATAACCAATGCATCCAACTGCATTTTTAAAACAACGTCTGTAATATCGGCATTTGTTAAATGTCTGAAGGGGCCCTTTGAAAATATTAATTCAAGACAATGAGGCTGCTAGCTGCATCATAATGCCACAATAAAACTGAAAATAGTAATGACTGCAAGATACAAAGTAAAGGTGTGGACATTGAGAAATCCTGGTCATGCTATCGCAATATTTGCACCACTTCGAATTGATTACTGCCGTATTTCTTGACATGGGGGGGAGGGGGTGATACATCCGAGACCAATTTTTTTAAGGGGAGCGTTCGGAAGAAAAGTGAGTGAAGGTGATGTTTTAAATTCAAGTTATTAAAGAGCACGATAAAGCAACACAACAGAGCATAAACATTTTGCGAGGAGGATTGTAAATAACGACGACGGGCCAAAATAAAGCGGCAGCCCACCGCACACGGGCCATACATTGTATCATAAAAGTGCTTCATAAAAATTCTGAGAAAAAAACCCAACAGTGTGAAATTCATTACCCCCATCAAGTTAGAGTCAAAGTCAGTGAAATCTGCACCGTCTTGCTTCGGTCTATTTGAGTTTGATTTATTCCTACGTTGACGCTGTTGGGGGCAGGTTATTTATGCATATATATGTAACAACGCCCAACTTGACTTGCACGAATGCACACCGCGCACACGAAACTACGTTGACAAATAGACGATGCAGCGCTGTATGAGAACCACTGGTGCTTAAAAGTGATCAAACGGGACAGTGTGGGAGCGCTTATCTATGTTGATGGCCCTGAGACAGTCTCGGACATTCCACATTCCCAAAGGAGGGATGCCATCGTCAGCGTTGACATGGCCTATAAGTGGCAAGCGTGTTCACTGCCTGTCGCAAATAGTTAATTGTATGAATTCAGCTGTCACGCTGGTTGTTACTGCAGGTTTAAAACCCACAATACATGTTGTTTACTGCAAAGCCGACATTAAAGATCCCCTCACGTGAAATCGACTTTGTTTTCTTAGTTCTTGAATGACAAGAAAAAAAATATGTAAAAGACTCCCTGATGGCATTCACAAGAGTTGACAATTGTCTGCCAGCGTCAGGGTCCAAATTGGCAAAATTCGAAAATGACTCAATGGGGATTACACATCGTTCGCTACTGGCAGACAAATGCCCCAGGTGACTCTTGAAAATTTTACTCTCCTGGTCCAATAAATCTGAAACTTAAATCAGGCCATGCCATGACCAAACTTGACTCTCCACAAAATGGTACGCATGCTATTGATGCTCGAGGAATGATCGGCTAAGTTGATCCATGAGTGCGATTTCGACTGTGACTTAAAAAAGAAAACTGTAATCCCCAAAAATTGGATCTCGTTTGAGACCGAGCAATGCAATCAGTTAATGGGCAGGTGCTGTTGGTCATTACATCGCAGGAACGTGAGAGATAGCGACAGCTTGAGGAGGCCTTCATTCAGCAGTAAATTCACCAAAGGCTGCTGATGATGAATTCCACATGACACGTACCCCACATGCCACGTAAGTGATTAAATACATGATAAACAAACACAATAAATCCACATTTTCATCTTAGCCACGTTAATTTGTTGGGACATGTGCTGATATTAACCACGAATGAGGCTAGCGTGGCAAACAAGGGGGCCCTCCTCTCTATTTTGCCTTGGGGGAAGGCCAAAACAGGTCCAGGGTCCAGATACAAAGCGTCACCGACGTTATTGTCAGGAGTCAGACTCAGGTCACCGGGATCATAGCTCAGTGGACGAGCCACTACACTACACGTGGAGACACTTTTGTAAACACATACACACACGTGGGCAAACAGGTCAGCTGACGTTACATCTGTGTGGCAGGCTTCAGCAAGCATGGCAATGAAATGCCTCTGTGGAGGTGCTACCGTGGTAGCTCGGTGGGCAGGGCAGATTCGCTGGCATTTGGGTCAGATTGTCCCTCAGCACGTCCCACACCTGACATTTCACTCATCCCCAACCCGGAGGTGTGATGTGGCCGACAGCACCCACAGGAAAGCACCCGACATTTTGTTCACCTTAAGACTCTGGTCTCCCCAGGTAACCAGTTGTGATATTTTCCCTGTAACCTATCGCAAATTGCAAACAGATCCGTCAAAACTGGCGTGCACGTTCTGCACTCTCTCGAAGAGGCGGGTAGGTGGGAGGAACCGCCGCTGTTACCTGTGGCCTATATCATCACCTGTCCTTGCCGTCAGCTTGTTAGCGACGATGGGACAGAATAAACGTTCGCTGCAGTTCTATTTCTTTCACGGGGTTTGCTGCTTCGTTCACTCTCAGTTATCTATCTACCTTGATATTTCAAAACAGCATCTAATCACCTGGTTTTCTGTCGTTACGCAAGAAGATAATTCAAACTTTCTAAGTTTCCTCACTTAGATTCATGCAATTTACCTGAAAAAGGGGTAATATATTATTATACGCGAGTTGTTTTATTCCAGATTGTGCAACTACTCAACAAACACGATAATGCCTTTGTAACGTTCTCGAAGGAGACAGAGACTTCTTAGAGGCCACACGCTTTTATTCACTAGCAGTTAGACATCTTGACACACTGGGGAATGGCCCCTTTACCACAACCTAGGGAGGTACAGCCTCCGGGCTATTCTAACCACGCTCCCTACTTAAGGTTCCTCAGCCTAGGGAAGGCTAACCCACCACCAGCACCCCACTCAGCCCTGGCCTGTCGACGGGCATCGGCGGCTTGGGGTCCAGGGTCTTCGGGCGGCTTCTTGCTTCAGCTTGAAATGGACTGACTCCTGCTCTCCGGGAGCCGTCTTATATATCCCCTCTCTGAGGGGCGGGGGTTCTGGGGGCCCCAGCTCTCGCCAGACCCCTCTCCTCAGAGCGGTTCCAACCGCCTCTTGCCCGACCGGTTCGGACCGGTTCAGACCGGTACCTACCCCTCCCCTAGGTTGTGGTGCGTGTGTCAATCCTGACCACCACACCTTTATCCAACTGTGGATCGTCCACATTCCTATGGCAAGGACATGTTTTGTCTCTGAGGACAGATATTATTGAATTTTCACGTGGTTCCCCGTTTTATTCACCTCCAGAGGGATGGCAGGCTTGGTCAACACTGACTGGGATTTGAACTTCCAACCTTCCTCGCACCTCCCATTAGCACGGTTTTCTATGTACGGTGTGAAAGATGTTCAACTTATTACATACAGTGACAGGCGAGTATTTTGACACACTGACATATTGGGGTGAGGAGAAAACTACATGAAGACCCACAGCATTATCCTGCTGAAAAGTATTGAAACTCGTTGATGTTTTCATTGGTAAGCAATATAGATAGTTATAATAACTTTCCAAGTAATAATTTGTGGTTCAATTGATTATCATCTATCGAAGTCAAGGTGTATTCAACAAGTAATTCTTGTTTTAAAATACTGGAGTGGAGAAATAGCGTCTTTCGTGGCTTTCAGGGGTTTACTGATTTTCATTGAGTAAAATATTAAAAATGAAATATAATATTTTTTTGTTCCCGTATAGTAAGTGTTATTTCCTAATTGCTTATGCCTCGAAAGTACAGAAAATTGATATTATTCCCCACACACTTTACTTTTGTGACCAGGATATTGATATTTAGAAATGTACCTATTTTCCAGAACATTCCGGATAGATTCAGTGCTGAGTAAACTTGGAGTAACTTTGTGAACATTCTCGAACTTTCCAGCAATATTAATAGTAGCATAAATACAGGGCCCTTAAACCGACCAGTTCAGTTTAGTTCCAGCTGCCTAAGTGGATACATATCTGCATTTTTCTGAGATGGCATCCAGAGGCTGCAAGCATCCAGCAAAATGTCTGCGGTCAATTTATCAAGACAAGAGCAAAAACGTACTATGTAGAAGCATCTGCTAAGATGTGTGAGGCCTACAAGGCATATTTCGGCATGCCTGTCGGGGATCAAGACAAACCCTGGGAAGATTATTTCACCGGCGAATAATGCAAAAAACGTCTTGAAGGTAAGATGGACAATTGTTACTCGGAATTTAACGTTATAAAAAGTTTGTTACAAATTTTTCAATACTAAAAGTTTTACATTTTAAAATGTTTTACAATTTTCAATGTTACTGAATAAATATATCATATATGAAAAATGTTGCGATAATCTCTTACACGTTAGTCATGGGTGAAATAACTGTATTTTTGTAGGATGGTACAGAGAGGAAAAGAGAGCCATGAAGTTCGCTGTCTCAAGAATTTGGCGGGAACCCACTGACCACTCAAGCAACTGCTACTTCTGCATGGTGGACTCTTCCAAACGTCGGACTTGCAAGAATGCAGCTGCTATCACGTATCTGGACCTTCCTTCATCCATCGCTCCGGTGATACACTGCCATGAGCTCCCCGTACCCACTCCTCCAGAGAGAGAGCAGCCGTCTTTCGAAGAGAGCAGCAAGTCAGAGAACGAGGAAGACGTTGTAGATATAGATCACAATTTCAAAGGTGGAGCTGAAGAGAGAAACCATACTACCCCAACCAAAAATAACTCAACGACTTGATCAGAGACCTTGGTAAAAGAGATCTTGGTAAAAGAGATATTGGTCTCACCAAATCCAACGCTGAGCTTTTGATGTCTAGGCTCAAGCAGTGGAACTTGTTGGATGAAAGTGTGCAAGTCGCAGATCAGAGGAAGCGTCACCAACCTTTTTGCAGCATATTCGCCTGTCAAGATGGGCTCTGCTTATGCCACAATGTGACGAGTCTGTTGGAGGCAATCGGAATCACCTGTGACCAGAATGAGTGGTGCCTCTTCATTGACAGCTCATCCAGGAGCTTCAAAGCCGTGCTGCTCCATAATGGTAACAAGTATCCGACTCTTCCCCCCTGGCTCACTCGGTGCACCTCAAAGAGGATTACAACAGCACCAAGACCTTGCTGGACACCTTGAAGTATGATGAGTACGGCTGGGAGGTCATCGGAGACTTCAAAATGGTGGCATTTCTGATGGGTCTCCAAGGTGGTTTTACCAAGTTTCCCTGCTATCTTTGCCTTTGGGACAACAGGGACACCAAGGCGCACTACCACAAGCGGGACTGGCCACAGCGGACCGAGTTCTCTGTGGGGAAGACCAACGTCAAGTGGGAGCCACTGGTGGACCCCTAAAAGGTGCTGATGCCACGACTACACATCAAATTGGGCCTTATGAAACAATTTGTCAGAGCTGTAGATAAGGAGTCGACAGCCTTCAATTACCTTCAAGACTTCTTCCCTAAGCTGTCTAAGGCAAAGGTAAAAGCCGGTGTCTTCATCGGACAACAGATAAAGAAGATCCTGGAGTGCAATGAATTCCCCAATAAGCTCACTCGTAAGGAGAAAGCAGCTTGGAACAGCTTTGTCGCAGTGGTTCGTGGCTTCCTGGGCAATCACAAGGTCGAAAACTACGTGGAGCTGGTTGAGACTCTGGTAAAGAACTACGACATAATGGGCTGTAGGATGTCCCTCAAAGTCCATATCCTTGATGCTCATCTTGATAAATTAAAGGAGAACATGGGAGCGTACTCGGAGGAGCAAGGCGAGCGCTTTCACCAGGATATACTGGACTTTGAATGCAGCGACCAAGGAGAGTATAACGAGAGCACGATAGGATACTACATTTGGGGGCTGATTCGTGAAAGTGATTTATATTATAATCGTAAATCTCGAAAAACTACTCACTTCTAAATCTTTTGTCGTCATTTTTGCATTACTTTAGTATAAATACATGTTCATTTTGATTAATATGTAGTTTTTACTGACTTTATGCAATTCGGAAATAACACTTACTACCCAGTAACAAAAATCGTGGAACATATATTATAATCAATGTTCATATTCTCTGCATGCATTGTGAGCATTAAATTTCAATTGATACCTCGATGCACTGTTACATACTTAATAACAACAACCTCTGGGACAGGCATACCAGAAACCGAGTTGATATCGTGCTCTCTTTTGGCCACCCACAATTACATATTGCATGATACAAACTGGACAATATGACCAGGTATATATGTACACACTGTGTACACGTAAGACAGATAGATACGTGTGTAATTGTAAAATTTGGCCCGAAACGAACATTTCTCAACACTGTCACTAGTGACAGCGGAGACATGCCAGGAAATGGGGGTCAATGAAAGGTGGAAAAAATCTCACATTTTTGTGAAAGTGAGACACTTGCTATGCAAGACAATGTGCCAACTTTTGTGCGTATTTTTTTTTACAGCTGACAGTATCCACACCGCTCGTGCCTGCACAACTGCGCTTTGTTTGAAAGATGGGTCAATTGACGTGTGGAGTAAAGTGGATTAAGGTCAAAATTCAGCGGCAGTACAATTCAACATTGTTCTTTAAGGACCAGCATTTTAAGCGCGTTTGGAAAACATTACCGATGATGAATATACGTGTACGTGCATCCATTTGTTGTTTGCTAATGCGCCATTGCGAGGGCAAACGCATTGTGACGAGACTTACGTGGACTCTAATCTAGGAGGACATCGCATTACTTTGAACAGGGCAGCAGGCAATGTCACTTGGACAGCTCACACCAGGAAAAATGGCATCCCCATCCTAGTAGAGTAAATAAGCAAACAGACTAACCTCCGAATAATGTACTGCTGGTTGCTAATCCTACGCTGCACTTAATCAAGACAGTGCCCAAACATTAATTACAATAGAGAGTAGGAGGTTAAAATGAACTTACAAGAGCAAAGACTGATGGCGTCTACTCCAGTAGTTTCCAACCTTCTTTCTGTCACGTACCCTGTATCGACTGTCAATACACCCGTAACCCAGTGTTCAAAATGTGAGTGTAGAAGTCCTGTTATTAAACCTATTTGTCCTGCAGCCCACGTTCGCTTCTATTTCCGCTCTGCAGAAACACCATGGCGCAGGATTAGGATCCGCTATGAAAAGAGCTATACACGTGATTGGTGTTCGTCCTGTTAGTATAGTAATACATTTTAGGGGCCGTCCATAAATGACGTCACGCACCTAGGGGGGGGGGGGGTCAGACATTTGTGACAAAATGTGACGAGGGGGGGGGGGGGTTAGAAATGTGACATCACATCAAAATGCGCAACTTTAAATAGATATAGACAACACGTTCTACTTAATCAAATATACTTTTTAATAAATGTTTGCTCCTACAACATCAGAGTGCAGCACCACAGTAAATATGCACTACAATGACAATAGTTTTAAAACGATTTGAAGCATGTTTTTTTTTTGGGGGGGGGGGGCAGTGCTTTGTGACGTCATATTTGAGGGGGGTCTGACTTTCTGCGACGCCGTGTGACGAAGGGGGGAGGGGGTATAAAATCGTCCAAAATCGCGTGACGTCATTTATGGACGGCCCCTTACAACTGTATTCCTTATAGAGGAAACACATGCTAATTAACTGATTACTAATCTATTATAACATGACAATACCCACCCACCTCCGCCTCTGATCTCTGCACCTGATGGGTTCAGTGATGACGTCAAGCAGGTGGATTGCTTCACTATTCTGGCAAATCGCCCGTTAATGCTGGATTTAATTGCCAGCGAAACGTTGTATTAAAATTGTAAACGTTGTGGATTTACTGACCAACACACCGGTGGACTGAAGTAGTAACTAATTGGCGCGTTGTTTATGTGATCAACCTTACTGGCTGTGGCGGGTGGTGGAGGGTTACAATACATCTATACTTGCGCGATCTAACTCAAAAACCTTTATTATGTATAACTATGTAATATTTAGGCTGCATTAACAAATATATCAATACTGTATAGTTTAGGCCAAGCCATCACCATGAAGCAGAGGGGGTGGGTTGAAATTCCATAGATGAACTAAAATAAACTATTTAAATTTACCAGGTCAGCTCTTTTTCAGAAGCGACCTGGCAACAAACAATAGCTCAATGAAGTGGCTTATCATGTGTAAAGTTATAGCAGCCAAATACTCTTAACATGTGTTTCTAAAATATGGAGGGACAAACTGGAGGACCCGGAGATAAATCCACATGGCCACGGCGAGAACTTTCAAACTCCAGATATACTGATGTTGGGATCGGGATCGAAACCACTGGATGAGAATTTCTGAGGGGTTGAAGAATCTATTTTGTGCATTTGTAAATAAAACCTGGATAACAGAGACATCCAAGTCCACGGATTTACGTAATTCTATGCAACATATTGGTATATACAGCAATTATTAGAGCACATATGCAGATATCAGCACTGCACTGAGTAACCCCGCGTGACCGTACCTCACATACCCACCGCCATCAGGTGATTTGTCTCACGTATCAACGGGAGATGTCACGCGTAACCCCCAGGGGTAAACGGGTACCGCAGGTTGCGAACTGCTGATACACACCTTACTTCTGATTCACTCGTTCTGCACACGTAGTGCACACATACCACCGTGAAAGCCCTGCATGCTCAGCTATGGGGGTTGCTCACAAAAATAAAAAAAATGCATCGATGTGAGCAAGCTAGCTTAATTGGAATTGGCCGAATATAACATTTTCAGCACGTGTATAAGTCACGGACGTTAATTCACACTCTTTTTGCAGATGTGAGAATTTGTCTACCATTAAGCAGCATCTTTTTATTTTTCTAAATAATTTGGAGTAGCACAGGAGGGAGTATTCCAATACTCAATAAACATAATTCTGTCGTAGTTGACTTTCCTCAATTCTACACAAATCACTACTCTTCATGCTATTTGAAATGTTCATATTGAGATTCAGAAATGAGGATTGATTCCGTGCTGCATTTTATTTGTGCAAAATTTGCACGCGAAAAGACTACATAATTTGAATGCAGCAAAGGCAATATCACTGTTTTGTGATCATAATAATTTACATCTCTTTGTCAATTTAATTAAACTTTTTTTGTTACTTTACTAAGAAAAGCCCACTAAGGTATATGGCTCTATTTCAGAAGTGACCTGGTCACATATTATAGTTCAACAAAGTGGCTTATCATGTGGAAATGTACCACAGTCAAATAATCTAAATGCATGCTTCTAAATGTGGAGTGTAAAACTGGAGGACCTGGCATAAAATCCACGCTATCGCGGGGAGAACATGTAAA
Source organism: Lampetra planeri (assembly GCF_965212315.1). Lineage (NCBI taxonomy): Eukaryota > Metazoa > Chordata > Hyperoartia > Petromyzontiformes > Petromyzontidae > Lampetra > Lampetra planeri. The sequence goes on from NC_136120.1 coordinate 6,691,992, forward strand.
TTACAAATATACAGCAGGTGCCAGGGTCGGTATCGAGCCTATGCCCTGCAGCATCCCAGGCAAATGAGCTAACATCTCGCCAATTTGCTTTCAATCGTAAAAGCAAAGAGGAACGTACACTTAAAGGTGTGACGGGTCTGTAAGACTCTGTAGAGTACATCCTGTCTATTGCTGGCTGTACAGACCATCACAGAAAAGTCAAGTGGATTGATATAGAGAAGAGACGTCAAAACCATTTATGTATAAGTACTGCTAGAATTTTAGCTGTCTTGCTCGAGACAGCCTTGGCATCAACATTGGGATTGTTTTTTTTCCTCCCCCAAATGCCAGCTGAATTGTTTTGACAACCTCTGTGATTTTAGCATTTGGCAGATATGCACGAGACGTGTGTAATGCACCGAGGTTATATTACAAGACTGCAATCAAATGACCAAGACTAGCGTTATAAGAAATATACCAAAAGAATAAAGATTGCAAATTCAACATCCCTTGAGGGCTGAGACTTTTAAACAACACAATGCCACCATGAAAGGACATTCGACAGTTTGCCGCATAGCCCCAGTCTAATGTTACTGTAACTGAACATACCATTTATGCAATCTGTTATGTTCCCATTATTCATGTCCCCCTGAGCACCAGCTTTTGTTGTTTGTTTGTAAGCAACTAAAATTAATATGCAGAAAAGTATATATGGAGAAAAAACACTACGTTTATTTAATACAAATTTAGGTTGTAAATAAGATGTGTTGGTATCGTTATGATTATTTGTTGAAAAATCCACCCTCTACCAAAATACACTTGTCCTAATCCTAACCAACCTAATGTTCGCAGTGTACAAGTCACGACTGTTCGATCATGTCACCACCTCTTGGATGGAAGCCCAGGGGGCTCTGTGTAGGCTGTATGCTGGATGTTTCCCTCCAATTTCACCATTGCACGTGCAGTGCATGGACTTGCATTTTCGTGCTAAACCTCACTTAATTTTCTCAACAGTTCACACATTTTTTTGACAAGTCCCAGGCCTCAGCAGACTGAATGTGGTGGGTTATTCCACGACATATGGCTGTTGTGGAAAGGTAGACCAACATGTCCCAGCTTTCTTGAGCTCACTTTGGTGGTGTGAGCAAGACATTTCAGGGCTGCACCTATGCCACCTACACCATCTTAGGGATATGGCCGAATATTTACTGGTCATTTATTTGATTAACATCACTCAGCTGTTTTGCAATTGTGAGACCATAGTATCCCCCTTCCCATGGAGCGCTAACGTGGTGAGATATTAACTACCTCGCCTGGAATGCAGAACGTCGTGGGTTCGATCCTGACCCTGACGCATGTATATTTAGTATTTGCATGTTCTCCCCATGGTCGCGTGGATTTTTCTCCGGATCCTCCGGATTTTCCCTCCACATACAGAAACATGTGTTTAAAGTATTTGTCTGCTATAAATTTGCAAATGATAAGCCACTTCGTTGAGCTATCATCTGTGGCCAGGTCGGTTCTGAAAAAAGAGCTATATAGCTTAGTGCCCTTTACCTAGTAAAATAAAAAATAGTTAATAGTTTAGTGTTCATAGACTTGGCTGAACCAGGTGGTGCGCAAATGCTCGCCTGGTCTCCTCCATCCTGGTGGAATGCCACGGTCCAGGCTGATTTTGCTATCCAGCTTCAGCGGCGTGTGTGCCGGGTTGCAGGATCTCTTTCCACAAAATGTGGCCATACAGCGCACACCATCGCTGCTGAATCATCGTGACACAAGAACACCAGTCTGCCTGGCAAACCTCAGCATTCCTCATTATATAAAACCACATGATGGCTCCCATTTGCTGTTGGCAGCGCATATGGAATGATTGTAGGCAGTCAAGTATTTAAACTGCCAGTAATATATAGATTTTTTAACTGCAGGAAGTTGCTTTTGATGCATTGTGGTTTAGTACAGTACTGTGTACAGTATATGTATTTAATTACGTACATCGTTTCATCACAGCAACTCTCTAAAAAATAAGCAATGGCCTTGATGAACATTACATATAGACTATATTTTTATTGTAATGTATAAGTACATTTTAAATGAATACCACGAATGACAGACAAGGAAATAATAAATACCTTAAAATGTACAATTAAACAAATACATACAAATAAAATGTAAAATTAAATAAATACATAAAAATGTAATGAGTATAACATAAACAAGTATTACATAAAAAAAGAATGAAGAGAATTAGGAACGTAAGTATTCCAAACACAAATTGAAGCCGACCAACCACAGGAGCAAGTCGGATTTAGGGAATGAATTTCTACCACTGACTACATACTTATAGTCGGCAAGTAAAGACCAACGAATTCCAATTACCATTCTGTCTTACCTACATGCGGTGTGAAAAGCATTCAATGCAGTTGAAATCGATGCAGTTTTCCAAACTCTTAAACAAAAAAAAATCCTAAATAATGAAAACCATTTACAAATAGGAACTAGCACTTAGATTACGTGAAGAAAATACCAAAAGTAAATTACACGGAGTCGAAAATTGTGGAATGTATTTGGAAAAGTTATTCAGTAACAAAATATGTTCTGAAAATTGGGTGGAAAAACAAATGTTTAAGTATTAATGGAGCAAATATTAACGATCTCAGATAGGCTGACGAAAGAGTAAATAAAACATCAAATTAGAATAATCTCGAGGAAATATTTGAATAGCTAATTAATAAAACTGAACAGTTGGGCTCAGGATAAATTAGCAAAAAAAATCATCATGTAAAACAAAAGTCCACTCAACAATTGGAGATGTCGGTTGGAGAGACACAAGTGGGGCACACAGTCGAGGATGTGTACACGGGACAGCTATTGACAACGATCCAAATTACGATCATGGAATAAAGAGGCACATGAGAGCAACTAGGAGTGCTTTTGCAAACACTGAACTTGACAATGAAAATCATCACAAATCTGCCAAGGAGAACATCTTTAATCAACACGCACTTCCTGCTGTAGCATGCGGATTAGAATCAAGGACATGAATGAAGGAAAATAGAATAAAATTGAAAAGTGTGGAGAGAGGCGTGGAGAAGTGCATGCTTGGAAATTCCTTAAGAGAACACATGGATTAGAGAACACATGCAGATTAATGGCGTCACCCAAACTGTGCAACAAATTCGACTTGGACAGGACACGTGGCTCGACGGAATAAATGACTGACGATCAAGAATAACAACCCAAAATAACAACCGAGTGGTAGCTAAGGTGAGGTAACACAGGCCAAGAGATGTTCAACCTGGAGATGGAGTGATGAGAGCAGCTCGCAGGCATGTGTAAGGACAGTACGGTGTGATGTAAGGACAGTACAACTCCCCATGGCCGTGGTTACTAATTAACGTCATGGGAATTAGACAGGGTCACGTAAGGGTAATATGGGATCTAAGTGGTTGTTATTAATGATTGACGCGATGGGCACTGAAAGGGTCGCGTGAGGATAAGAACGGGACCTAAACAGTAATTGGGACAGAGACAGACAGTTCCAGGTGCGGTAAGAGAGTGTTCGGGAAAATGGGCGTGGCCGAATCGAGAGGGGGGATAAAAGCCGGAGTGGAATAGGGCTCTGGACTCCTGTTGTGGGGGAACCAAGGAACTGTCGTCGCCGTCGTCATCTTGGAGCGGGTCGTCTTCATCATCTTGGATCAGGCACCTTGTAGTCTTGGAAGGCTAGAGTTATATTGTCTCCATGACTGCTACGCATACGCTCCTGTGTAGCCAACCAACTGCATAGGGAGCGTAGCGTAGAGTCACATAAGTTACCCAAGTGTATATAGTCACTCGGGGTTACTCGTTAAGTTATCAGTGAGTCAGTGGACTTTATTCACAATAAATATACATATAACTTAACAAGACGGTGTCTCTGAGAGCTACATTACACATTCATACAAGCAGATTGGCAATCCACAAACCTTATGACACAGTGCTATAGTATATGTATTCTGAGGTTGCTCAGAAAAAAACACGCTTAAATAGTGTGCACTAACATGTAATTTTAACATTAAACTGTATGACAGCATGAGCAACAAGGCACAGAGTAGCATAATACAGCCAACAGATAAACGTGATTAAAGAGCATACACTGGCTTAACGAGTATGTCACATGCATGCCTTAATCCCATCAGATTAGTAAACAGGTGGGTTGAGAACGAATAGCAGCATTCAAACACAAGACATGTTAATCACTATTAAGCATCAATTACTGTAGACGATTTTTTGCTCCCAAACTTAAGGGGCGAAAATACCATATGCATCAAAGGTGGATGCATCAGTTTGGGTTAACTAAGGTGTAAGAATAACTTGTGCTTTACATATTCTTTGGGTCTTTCAGTAAAGCTGCGTAGATAGAAAAAACAATTAAAATATCACGATGTTTCGATCGCAACGCAAGAAATCGTCATCAGGTGAAAAAATAGCTAGAGAGATGCTGAGGCAGGATGTTATAAATGTTTGAGATGGGTGTAGCCCAAAGGTCATAAGCGAAGTGGGCGGGGCTAGTGAAGAAAATTGCATGTAAATGTAAGATTGAAGAGACCTAGGCAAACTCCACGACGACGAAGCTGCGGGGGTGGCCATTGTATTGTGTATAAGTGAAGTGGGTTGACTTAGCGATTAAATTTGCATGTAAATGTAAGATCGGAGAGAGCTGGGAAACCTCCACGACGACGAAGCTGCGGAGGTGGCCCTTGTATTGTGAGATATAGCATGTCAATGTTAGATCGTAGAGCCACTGCCACATCAAGGAAAACGAGCAACGGTGGCTGTGTTAGTGAGACATTTAACCTGTTAATGTAGAGGCATTTAACCTGTTAATGTAACACCAGAGAGTAAAAAATAACTACTAAACATCACAGCCAGTTATGACTTAACCTGGTTGATAATGTCGTTCCAATGATTGCTCAGTTTGTACCCATCTTCTTGGTTGAAATTGTGTCTGTGTTTATATACAGTATCTGGATGGCTTCAAAAACGAATCTTTTCTGATAGCCAGTGGGTGTGTAGAGTATCTTAATCTTGGAAAAATCTATTTCGTGCGTGCTAACAGCATAAAAACAATGGTCAGCTACGGCTGAGGGATTGGTCCTACCATGTTTAATATCTGCCTTATCTTCTTAGGTTTTTTCGGTAAAGTCACGTAGAAAGTAAAATAAAATAAAAACAAAAATCACGACGTTTCGGAGGCAACACAAGTCTCCGTCATCAGGTGGGACCGTCACAGCCAGATTAGCTGTATCAAGTGAGGCAATGATTCAAGATGTAATCCCTTAAAAGCGAGTTGAGGGGGGAGGGAGAGGGAGGGGGGAGCTCATCAGACTATGGTAGCCAATGAAAGGAACGTATCGGGAGGGAGGGGGGGCGAGGCCAAAAGGGTGGCCGATGGACGTGGAAGCGCTTGTGCGCAAGCGGCCAATTACTGCACACGCCAACACAATGGAGCGATTGTGCGCAAGCGGCCAGCCACTGCACCCGCCAACACAATGGGCAGAGAGGAGGAGGGGAGGTCTAATACACATGATAGACAAAAGAACGAAAATGATGATGGGTACAAACTTAGGGGGAGCTCATCAGACTATGGTAGCCAATGAATGGAACGTATCGGGAGGGAGGGGGGGGGCGGGGGGGGGGGCGAGGCCAAAAGGATGGGCGACGAACGTGGAAGCGCTTGTGCGCAAGCGGCCAATTACTGCACACGCCAACACAATGGAGAGAGAGGGGGAGGGGGGGTCTGATACACATGATAGACAAAAGAACGAAAATGCCCATGTTTATACCAATGCTGGCTGAACAATGAAGAGAGTACTGTTAAAATAACTGGGGATGTTAACACTCGGTAAAGTACAGTAAAATAGTGCCTGTCAGATAAGATAGTCCAAAAAAATTTTGTGATTAAGTCTTTTTTGCGTGGTTGATAACATCTTTCCAATGATTACTAAGTTTGTACCCATCATCACGGTTGAAATTATGTCTGTGTTTGTATATTTGTATGGCTTCGTGTACAAACCTTTGATGGTAGCCGGGAGGTTTGCAGAGAACCTTGGTCTCGGAAAAGACAATTTCATGAGAGCCCACCGAGTTGTAGCAATGATCGGCCACGGCAGAAGAATCAGTTCTGCCGTGTTTCAGATCTGACTTGTGCTCGCGGACACGATCAGAAACATGACGTTTCGTTTCTCCAATGTAGCAATCACCACAAATGCAACTCAATTTGTAGACTCCAGGATACTGTAAGTCAGGAACGACATCCTTCACAGATGGAATCAGATCACGGATTTTATGCACTGTACTGAATCGGACTTGGATCTTATGTTTGTTTAGAATTTTGAAGATCTTTTTGGTCACGCCAGCTATGTATGGTAACGTTATGGTTTTGGTCGGAGTTTCATGTGGCTGTTTCTGTGTGGTGGGAGAGACAGCTTGGCGGATAGTACGGTCAGAGTATCCGTTCATCCTGAGGGCCCGATGTACATGTCCTGACCGGTGAATTAAGACATGTACATCGGGCCCTCAGGATGAACGGATACTCTGACCGTACTATCCGCCAAGCTGTCTCTCCCACCACACAGAAACAGCCACATGAAACTCCGACCAAAACCATCACGTTACCATACATAGCTGGCGTGACCAAAAAGATCTCCAAAATTCTAAACAAACATAAGATCCAAGTCCGATTCAGTACAGTGCATAAAATCCGTGATCTGATTCCATCTGTGAAGGATGTCGTTCCTGACTTACAGTATCCTGGAGTCTACAAATTGAGTTGCATTTGTGGTGATTGCTACATTGGAGAAACGAAACGTCATGTTTCTGATCGTGTCCGCGAGCACAAGTCAGATCTGAAACACGGCAGAACTGATTCTTCTGCCGTGGCCGATCATTGCTACAACTCGGTGGGCTCTCATGAAATTGTCTTTTCCGAGACCAAGGTTCTCTGCAAACCTCCCGGCTACCATCAAAGGTTTTTTACACGAAGCCATACAAATATACAAACACAGACATAATTTCAACCGTGATGATGGGTACAAACTTAGTAATCATTGGAAAGATGTTATCAACCACGCAAAAAAGACTTAATCACAAATTTTTTTGGACCATCTTATCTGACAGGCACTATTTTACTGTACTTTACCGAGTGTTAACATCCCCAGTTATTTTAACAGTACTCTCTTCATTGTTCAGCCAGCATTGGTATAAACATGGTCATTTTCGTTCTTTTGTCTATCATGTGTATCAGACCCCCCCTCCCCCTCTCTCTCCATTGTGTTGGCGTGTGCAGTAATTGGCCGCTTGCGCACAAGCGCTTCCACGTTCGTCGCTCACCCTTTTGGCCTCGCCCCCCCCCCCCGCCCCCCCCCTCCCTCCCGATACGTTCCATTCATTGGCTACCATAGTCTGATGAGCTCCCCCTAAGTTTGTACCCATCATCATTTTCGTTCTTTTGTCTATCATGTGTATTAGACCTCCCCTCCTCCTCTCTGCCCATTGTGTTGGCGGGTGCAGTGGCTGGCCGCTTGCGCACAATCGCTCCATTGTGTTGGCGTGTGCAGTAATTGGCCGCATGCGCACAAGCGCTTCCACGTCCATCGGCTACCCTTTTGGCCTCGCCCCCCCTCCCTCCCGATACGTTCCTTTCATTGGCTACCATAGTCTGATGAGCTCCCCCCTCCCTCTCCCTCCCCCCTCAACTCGCTTTTAAGGGATTACATCTTGAATCATTGCCTCACTTGATACAGCTAATCTGGCTGTGACGGTCCCACCTGATGACAGAGACTTGTGTTGCCTCCGAAACGTCGTGATTTTTGTTTTTATTTTATTTTACTTTCTACGTGACTTTACCGAAAAAACCTAAGAAGATGATTCCTTGCAGTCACGAAAGCTTCAAATCTGCCTTATGTTTACGAACACGGTCCGAGACGTGTCGCTTAGTTTCCCCAATGTAACTACTGCCGCAGACACAGCTTAGTTCATAGATGCCGGGGTATTGCATGTCAGGGATCACATCCTTCACAGATGGGATCAGATCACGAATTTTATGTACTGTGTTGAATCGAACCTGGATCTTGTGTTTGCTCATGATCTTGGAAATATTTTTGGTGACCCCTGCTATGTATGGCAAGGTGATGGTTTTGATTGGTTTCTCAGATGGTTCTTTCCCAACGGTTGGGATGATAGCTTTACGGATAATGTAGTCTGAATATCCATTCATCTTGAGTGCTTGGTGTACGTGTTCCAGTTCACTGGCTAGGTGGTGATGGTCAGAAATGCATCGAGCTCTATGGCGTAGTTTTGATGAGGAAATTCTTCTGGGATGGATGGTGGTGGGAGTCAGGTTTTAGGTAGGCATCCGTATCGGTGGTTTTCTTGTAGACAGAGTGTCCGATTGAGCCATCTGGTCTCTTTTCGATTAAAACATCCAAGAATGGTAGCTTGCGATCCTTTTCCACTTCCGTGGTGAATTTTATAGCTGGGCGTATGGAATTGATGTGGTTGAGGAATTTGTTCAGAGCTGGTCGGCCATGTGGCCAGATGACGAACGTGTCATCTACGTACATCTTCCAAAAGGAAGGACGTAGGGTGGATGCCTGGATGGCATCTGTCTCAAAAAATGTCATTAAAATATTGGCTACAACCGTGCTTTACAGTTATAAAAAAAAATTGACTGGCATTCAAGCAAAGAGACAAACAAAATCTAAAATACAGCAGGTGCCAAACTATCCAATTAAAACTAAAGGTCAACAAGTTACGCTGGTAAGGTGTAAAACTTCGTGTGAATTTTTTGTTGTTGTGAGCAAAGATTTACGTGCATCACATATACATACAAAACACATCAATACATATTGCATATTCTATGCAAACGCAAAGGTTAAGTAAAAATGTATCTCTGTGGACACGTGGGATTGGTGGTGTTGTGTATATTGGGTGATCGTCAAAATGAAAATTATGAAATAATGTTATTTATTTTAAAAAGTATTATTATTAATGCAACTACATTAAATATGAATTGATAATTCTATGGTGTAGTAGTAAAATGTGTCAAGGGGCTAGTGTCATCGATATGAAATGTAGTACTTAATAATTAATTTCCAAATCAATTATTTTAATCACTTTTTTATTTTAATTACTTTCTTTATTATTGTTTTTTATTATAAATAATGTTTTGTTGATTATATGATTATGAATTAATTTTATTTATTTATTACTTTTCATTATTACGTTTTTACTTTTATTCATTTATAACTTTTAAAAGTGAATTGTGTAATGTCTTTGCTGTATTATTATGGCGCGATCATTGAGAATGATTACTGGTCAATTATTACACATGTAATCAAGGAAAACTATTATGCAAAAGATCAGGAGCAATTTCTTATCGATGATCATCAAGAACAGTTATTCCATCTCTATGAATTCAAGATCATTAAATGAATTCCATAAAGCAATGAATCAGTGGATTGTCACATCAATCCCAAGTTATAATTGGCTTTTACATTGTCTAGGGGTATGTTATTATCAATTGTGATAACATTAATTGTATCATGGCATTTTGCTTCTTTATCTCTACAATGTGTCTCCACTCTCACCTTCCCCACTAATTCAGCTTCATTTTCTTCCCGGCGTCTTCCTGTTTGCTCTCAGTCGGTGTCTTTATTTTATTATAATTATATTATTAAGTCTTGAGATGCTTTTGTATGAAGATGCGATACACATTGAAACTGTTGTTTATGCTTTTGGTCATCTCCACGTATTCTCATGCACTTTTCAGACAACAAGTGGGTTAATCGTTCGTGTCATTGTGAAGTGACGTTTCACTTGGAGAATAGTACACCAACCAATTCGGGGTGTGATTCAGACAGTAATTATGTACCCACCTTTCTTGATAAGCGAACAATCAATGCTCCATGGGACGGTGATTCTGGATTCAGTTTCATGTGTGTCAAAATCATTGACTTAATCCATAACTAAGATGTAATATGCATTTTATTAACTATAGATAATTACTTTTAAATTATCATTCCATAGGTATGATGAGAATTATTTTTTTTTTACAGAATTTCCTAATTTGTAGAAACTGCCCTGATATTTCTAATATATTGTTGCCCAGCATTCAGGATCTAGAACGTGCATCATTCCAAATGTGCTTCCAATAGTCTAACCGCAGTACGAGCTGACAGGAATATGTACACAAACGATCAATAAATTAATCAATGACCCCTATTTATAACTAGGCAAAACGTCCACTGAGATGAACCTTTTGTCAGGGTGACTTGCAGTTGTTATAAGGCTGTGAAGGTACAGTTATTTTAAAAGTACGACAGAAACATGCATCTTGTTTCGAACATCATGAACATTAGCTTTATGTTTCTGCTTAAAGCTAACAAAAGGAAGTACATATATTGTTTTAGGATATTTTGTAAAAAAAAATCCTGTTTGATAAATGTATGCATGATTTTTGCTCAGTACAGCAGTAGAATAAGTTAAGGGCTTCAAGTCACCCAGGCCATGCATGTATACCATCAATAATTTTTCTTTTTACATTTGTATTTGTATCGCGTGTTGAAGTGTTTACTAATTTATGTGTATGTTTGCACCATGCCGCCGCGCATTAATTTGTGCCTAAACACATAGTCATAGCTGACCCAATTGTTGTACAAGGGCAGGTACATATGGGTTATGCACATCAGTAATACATGCATCATACATAAAATACTTTAGAAAATTTTACAAAAACTGACACTCAAAAATAATGATTATTTCATAGTTTTCCAGTTCACAATTAGTGTGCCATCATAAGTTTTTTTTTTATAAAACATGAGTATGTAAATTCTTTCCACGTGTAAATATGCGAACACGTAACAGTTTTGTAATTTTAAATGGAATTGCATTTACAGTCAACAAAACAATTCAAGTAATTAGGTGTCTACAACACTTGGTATTTTATTATGCGACGAAACTTAATTGAATCTATGCACACCATCAACACATCATGTGAAAGGCATAATTATGTCCCTGGATAAGTTAAAATACACTTTTAAGGGAACATGAATTAAAGCAAATGATCAATTCTGGTTGTGCAATCAACCAGAATGGTATATGGCATTACATTTGTGAAATATACTATTTTTCTTTGGGTCTTTTGGTAAAATAAATGTATTTATTATTTTATATTATTATTTTTCTACCTACGTGGCTTTACTGAAAGACCCAAAGAATATGAATTCCTGCAGTCACGAAAGATTTAAGTCAAGAAATGTACCATTGTATATGTGGAATAATCTTAACGTCACATCAAAGTGATGGAAGTGTGAGTTTAATGGATGTGCTTTTAGGCAGGCATAGCTATAGGACATTTAACTACAATTATCATACTTGTTCAAACACAGAACATCTTACAAAGGTCCTTCTAATTTCAACAAAACTCACTATGCTTGTTTTACAGTACAACACCCCCTTGGCAATAATGTGCAGTCAAGCTGTAGTGGTCAAGATGCTGGACAAGGTTCGTGTGGCACTCCACCCGTGCATCTAGAGTCCCGACAGCCAGTGTGGGCAACGCCAGTGTGGGCATCACCAGTGTGGGAATCCCCAGTGTGGCATCACCACAGCCCAAAGACTCGAGTATGTGGGATGCACGCACTGCCTGGGGGGAGGAATGGAGAGTCGTGAATGTGCCTAACAAGGACCTCATCAGTGATCCGTCTATCCTGATACGTAGCTTCGACCTCCCAAGGCACCAGTGGGTTCGGTTGAACCGCTTCCGTTGTGACCAGGCGGTGTGTGTGCCACTTCCGAACATCGATGGGGCGCGCTACTGTGTGAATGCGGAGAGCAGGAGACCATGGCGTACATCGTCTCTGGCTGTGATGTCCGTCAGGGGGTGCCAAGCGGACTGGTTGCTCTGCACGTGCTGGAGGAGGAGGCTGTCACGTGGCCCTGTGGCTACGTGGGCTGTGTATCTGGTGATCTGTGTAAAAGTCACGTGTACAAAGCATTCGCTAAATAAGCACAATACATGGACTAACTTCTTCCAAGATGTCTGCCCACACCATCTAGCAGTGGTGTGAGCAAGCAATTGCAGGCCAATCATCTCCAAGACGTACGGGCAAGTGTAAACGTTGGGTTATTTGGAGTAGCAAAGATTATGTGTTGGATAAGTGCAATTCTGAGGCATGTACCATGTGGCATTGTTGGCTGAGTTGTCAAGGTCACAAATGAAGACACTTGACTCAATGTATCACTCGGCCTTAAGATTTGCATTGAACTGCTCATATAGGACCCACCAATGCGATCTCTACATTGAGTCAAACTTAACTTATCTTCGTGATCGATGGCTTGTGCATCAGATCTTATTTATTCACGATGCACTTACAAAAAAATCAGCAGACTACCTGCTGGATGTCCTCACTGTTTCGAAGAACAAATGTGACCTAAAGTTGTCGCTCATTTACCAGCTTCACATTCCTTATTGCCGTACAAATACTGGAGGAAGGGCCTTTTCTATTAATGCCCCCAGGGTCTGGAATGCTATCGCCAATAAACTGCAACTTGGATCACTACCTGTGAGATCTTCTCTCAAAACTGCTCTAGAGGAGTTGCACACCCCTAGCTGCCACTGCTATTCAGAATGGCCTGAAATCAAATGTCATTCCGGATGACCGCTGCAAAGTTTCATCTTGAGTTTTGATTATAGTGTGCTGATCTTTAGAGGTGTATTGAAAATGTTTTATACTGCTACTGATACCCCTGCTGTTAGGGAGTGATTCATGCAGCCAGCTATGGCTGCAACGTTTGGTCGTACATGTTATGTATATCGTTTTTTGTTAAATTTGAATCACAGTTCTTATGATCACTGTTACATTGTTTTTATAGCTTTATTTTGGCGATTTTTTTACATTTTGGTTTAGCCATGTTTGTTTGTTGTAGTACAGAGTTAGCCTGATAACTTTAATCTAAATTGTATTATGGTTGTTATTGTTTGACTTGCATCCCACTGGGATTTTTGTACATAGCGTTGAAATATTGTGTTTTTTTTCTGGAAGACTTTGCTGTTTTTTCCTGGATGTTTCTGTTGCGTGTAGTCAATTTAAGATGTTTCTTGTTCGTGTTTTTGTTTGTTGCGGTTGCACCCGAGTTAAGAGCCGCATGGCTCACAGGGTTATACCTAATAAATTAAATGAAACTGAAAAACTATTACTCCCTTTTTTTGCAAGTTGCTGGAACTGATGTGCAGCTAGAACAACCTTCAAGGTATCCTCATACATTAAACCCCTTTATGTTACAAATCACTAAATTGGGACTATACATGGCAATCGTTGCCAACTTCTGGCAGATTAGTGCCCTAGGTCACTTATAATGAGACTATCCTGGTTTCCTGAGTTGTCACCTGGTTAAACAAAATAACCTTACACTTGGAAACAATATTGCTTCAAGTCTCCTCCTTTGTCACCAACATCTGGATGCCACTGCTCTTTACATCATGGTAAGCTCCCTTCCTCGTAACCTCCATGGACCCATCAGCAGTTATTTTAGAGTATTGGCTGTATTATACATCTCAATCAATGCACATGTATCTGAATATACTGTACTTCACAGTACACTGTCTAATAATTACACTGTATAACAATTTTTTTTGTTCCTGGGTGGTAAGTGTTATTTCCTAATTGCTTATGCGTCAAAAGTACAGGAAATGGCTATTATTCCTCATAAACTTTGCTTTCGTGACCAGGTCATTGATCTACTTAAATTTACCTATTTTCCAGAACATTCCAGATAGATTAAGTGCTGAGTAAACTTGGAGTAACTTCTAGAACATTCTAGAACTTTCCAGTAATATAAATAGTAGGAAAATACAGGGGCCTGAAGCCCACCAGTCCAGTTTAGTTCCAGCTGCCGAAGTGGATACATATCTGCATTTTTCAGAGATGGCATCAAGAGGCTGCAAGTATCCGGCAGACACATTTTGCTATGTCTGCGGCCAATTTATCAAGACAAGAGCGAAAAAGTACTCTGTAGAAGCATCTGCTAAGATGTGTGAGGCCTACAAGGCATATTTTGGCATGCCTGTTTGGGATCAAGACAAACCCTGGGCACCTCATTTCACCTGCGAGCAATGCATACAAACTCTGGAAGGGAAGATGGACAATTGTTGCTCGATATTTTACGTTATAAAATTTGTAAAAAAATAAAATTGTAAAAGTTTTTAATTTTAAAATGTTTTACAATTTTCAATGTTATTGAAAAAATATATCACATATGACAAATGTTGCGAGAATCTCTTACACATTAGTCATGGGTGAAATAAATGTATTTTTGTAGGATGGGACAGAGGGGAAAAGAGAGCCATGAAGTTTGCAATCCCAAGCATTTGGCGGGAACCCACTGAACACTCACGCAACTGCTACTTCTGCATGATGAACCATTCCAAACGTCGGATTGGCAAGAATGCACCTGCTATCACGTATCCGGACCTTCCTTCATGATTCACCTCGGTGCCACACTGCCATGAGCTCCCCGTACCCACTCCTCCAGAGAGAGAGCAGCCGTCTTTAGAAGAGAGCAACAAGTCAGAGTGCGAGGAAGACGTTGTAGATCCAGATAACAATTTCAAAGGTGGAGCTGAGGAGAGAAACCATACAACCCCAACCAAAAAGACCTAAACGACTTGCTCAGAGATCTTTGTCTCAACAAGTCCAATGCCGAGCTTTTAAATGTCTAGGCTCAAGCAGTGGAACTTGTTGGATGAAACTATGCAAGTCGCAGATCAGAGGAAGCATCACCAACCGTTTTGCAGCTTCTTCACCCGTCAAGATGGGCTCTGCTTCTGCTACAATGTTACCAGTCTGTTCGAGGCAATCGGAATCGCCTGTAACCAGAATGAGTGGCACCTCTTCATTGACAGCTCATCCAGCAGCCTCAAAGCCGTGCTGCTCCATAATGGTAACAAGTACTCATCTTTCCCCTGGCTCACTCGGTGCACCTCAAAGAGGATAACACCAGCATCAAGACCTTCTGCTACAATATTACCAGTCTGTTCTAAGCAATCGGAATCTCCTGTAACCAGAATGAGCGGCACCTCTTCATTGACAGCTCATCCAGCAGCCTCAAAGCTGTGCTGCTCCATAATGGTAACAAGTACTCATCTCTTCCCCTGGCTCACTCGGTGCACCTCAAAGAGGATAACACCAGCATCAAGACCTTGCTGGACTCTAGATTTGAAGCTCACTTGATACAGCAAATCTGGCTGTGACGGTCCCGCCTGATGACGGAGACTTGTGTTGCCTCCGAAACGTCGTGATTTTTTTTTTTTAATTTTTATTTTTTTTTTTTTCATTTTTTACCTACGTGACTTTACCGAAAACATTAAGAGTATGAAACCTTGCTGGACGCCTTGAAATATGATGAGTATGGCTGGGAGGTCATCAGAGACTTCAAAATGGTGGCATTCTTGATGGAGGCGGTTTTACGAAGTTTCCCTGCTACCTTTGCCTTTGTGACAGCAGGGACACCAAGGCGCACTACCACAGGCAGGACTAGCCACAGCACACCTAGTTCTCTGAGGGGAGGAACAACATCATGTGGGAATTACTGATGGACCCCCAGAAAGTGCTGATGCCACCACTGCACATCAAATTGAGCCTTATGAAACAATTTGTCAAAGCTGTAGATAAGGAGTCGATAGCCTTCAATTACCTTCAAGCTGTCTGAGGCAAAGGTAAAAGCCGGTGTCTTCATCGGAGCACAGATAAAGAAGATCCTGGAGTGCAATGAATTCCCCAATAAGCTCACTCGTAAGGAGAAAGCAGCTTGGAACAGCTTTGTCGCAGTGGTTCGTGACTTCCTGGGCAATCAAATGGTCGAAAACTATGTGGAGCTGGTTGAGACTCTGGTGAAGAACTACAGCACAATGGGCTGTAGAATATCCCTCAAAGTCTATATGCTTGATGCTCATCTTGATAAATTCAAGGAGAACATGGGAGCGTACTGGAGGAGCAAGGCGAGTGCTTCCACCAGGATATACTGGACTTTGAATGCCACTACCAAGGACAGTATAACGAGAACATGATGGGAGACTACATTTGTGGACTGATTCATGAAAGTGGTTTATAGTATAATCGTAAATCTCGAAAAACTATTCACTTATAAATATTTTGTATTTATTTTTGTATAACTTTAGTATCAATACATGTTCATTTTGATTCATATGTTGTTTTTTTCTGACTTTACGTGAAAGTAAAGACACAAATTCGCCCGTTTTCTCATTGAAAATAAGTAAATTTAAAAAAATCACTGTCCTGTTCACAAAAGCAAAGTTTGTAGGGAATAATAGACATTTCCTATACTTTTTAGTCATAAGCAATTACGAAATAACACTTACTACCCAAGAACAAAAATTGTGTTACATCGTGTTATTAAACAAACATTTTTTTTATTATGCATGAAGGGACACAGAGAAACAGGAGAGTAAGTGTTTTTTTGGTACTTTTGATTCTACGATACACATCTTTGGGAATGCCTTTGAAAGCCCTCAAAAATGACATTCATATATATTTAATGGGATAAAGGATACAATGCCTCCTGCGTATGGAATTATTGAAGGAATGCCACCCATTCATTGTGAGCTTACATCATGTGCTCTGGAATTGAGCTCAGGGCCATCAGTTCAAAAAAATGGACATACTTTGATTCAGCAGTGTACAAAAATAGCCTCTGTATAGTCTATTGAAACTTGTGAACAGCAAGTGGTAAAAGCAACACATTAAGGCCTCCATAACGTGAACTCCGGCCATCTTAGCCATCGAACAAAGATGGTCACTGCATTGTGCACGTTCAGATGTGCTTCTGCGGCCGCCTGGAATGCTCTTCCTTTCTATATTAGGAAGCCACTGGAGCTTTGCACTTTAAAATCTAGATTGAGAACTCATTTCTTGAGAACTGTTTTTTTTGTTTCATTTGTTGTCCTTCCCCCGAACCTCCGACTAGCACAGTTGGCTACCTACCATACTAAAGAAGTTCAACATACATACATACATGCGTGCCACATGAGGGGCGGTATAGCCAGCACCACACGGGGCCGCCTTTGTCTCCCCAGTAAAATGTGTACGCTACCGCACCAGGTACTCATTCAAGGCTGTGTCAACCTAAAGGAGGCCCCCAGAACATTCAGATATCATGCAATACTGATGTTACCTGTGACCGGTTTCAGAGTGAAATTTTAAATTATTCTTATATCGCACCATACATATCTAACCGTGCCACTATTTCTTAGTATATATAGAGAGAGACGGAGATTCCTCATATAGCCTTCACCGACTTTTAAGGCGAGTGCTGTGAGCGAGCACCTATGAAGGCTGCCAGGGCACACGAGGGGGTGGGTGGCCACACCGCACCAGGTACTCATTTGAGGCTGAGTCGACCTAGGGGTGGCCCAGGGCCATTTCAGATAATCGTCACTGGTTTGGCTATGAACACGATGACACAAGTCGTCGGGTTCGTAGCACAGCTTGCTAACCGCTTCACGACTGCTCGCCACTTCTGCTTCCACATATGCCCACAGACATACACATGAAAATGGACCGACACACAAACACATTTACATGACTGCACACATCATCATCAACCATGATGATTGTTTTGCTTCCCCAGGGTATGATCATCTTTCATTGTCTTGCAATAGCGTGATCCATTTCGCTTCTGAACATGAGCTGATCTCAATGCTTTATATCCACAGTGATCATCCTTCTCACGCATGTTCCCTTCGGCTGAATTCTATCACCAGTCTCACGGATCAGCAGTAATGCCTTCTAGTGATTGATCCTGCCCAAGATCACGTGTATTACAAACTAAACCCACTTTATAATTAGGGTATTTTAGTTGTTTTCTCTTTTCTCTCATTCTAATTCCGAGCTCGCATGCATTTTTGTGCCTTTCCCATTTCGTTAAAATTTTCTTTGTAATTGTCCCATGCTTGTAACCCTTATGTCATTCCAGGTAGCCAGCACCGATTGATATCCTCCTTTTTATGCACATTACTATGCAACTAGATTTTCGATATTAAAGTAAATTCTCCGAAGTAATTCCAACATGTTCTAGCTCACCTCACTATTTCAATTGTTTTAATTACAGTCCATCTTGAACACCTGCCATAGGTATATACATGGTGTGTTTAACAGTTTAGTGTCCTTCCAATGAATATTGCATATTGTTCAGTGAGTTTGTTGGACCTGAATTTTGTTTTGCTCATATTTATGTTTAACATATCTGTTTAGTCTTGTTTGCTACATATACACGTATAAATAAGGAAAAAGTAGATGCTGTAAATTAGGTCGCATTGCTAAGGTGGTTGACGAAATATGTGAGACCAAATTAAAGTCGTATTTACCATGTAACTCCACAAATTTATTGTGCAGTAAGAACATCATATTATGATAAACTGGGGTAGTATGAAAAGTTTATATACCCAGTTCAATACATATAAAAAAAAATAACGTAAAACGAAGTAAATCTAGATATTTGATTATTGTTATCAACACAATGTTATAAACAGCACAACATAACGCACCAAGACACACACAAAAATACAAAGACACCTCATTCAGTCCTTAAAGACAATAAGTCTAATTGGTAATAAATAACCTGGGTTGTCACCAAATTTATGAAGGCAAAACTAATTAAATAGAGTATATCATATTTTTGGGGTCTTTTGGTAAAGTCACGTAGATAGAAAAATAATAAAAATATCACGACGTTTCGATCGCAACACAAGCAATCGTCATCAGGTGAAAAATATAGCGAGAGAGCTGCTGAAGCAGGATGTTATATAGGTTTGAAATGGGTTTAGCCTAAGGGTAAATGTAAGATCGGAGAGATAATGTTAATGTAAGCGAACCACCGCATCGGTGGCTGTGCTAGTGAGACATCCATCTCGTTAAAAAACGAGGGACACCGCCAACTCGAGGACAAGGAGCAACGGTGGCTGTGTTAGTGAGACATTTAGCGTGTATATAACTCAGAGAGTCGGAAATAACTGCTAACATCGGCATGTAGAATGGAAACATCACAGCCAGTTACGACTTAAACTGGTCAATGACGTCCTTCCAATGATTTCTCAGTTTGTACCCATCTTCTCGGTTGAAATTGTGTCTGAACGAAGTGCAACAGCAACTGTGTAACATGAGATATCGAAATGTAAAAGTATATAGGGTTACCACTGAACTAACATGTAAACAGACAATGTGTCAAATGCAATTGCAAGAGACGTTATTGCAAAGAATAGACGGCTCAGTATCAAGTTGCGATTTAGATTGGAGAGTCATCTATGACAGTTATTTTTTTAAGCAATGGAAGCATTTACCCACGACGCCAAGTAAATTATAAGGCTGAGTCAACCGAGGGGAAGGCACAGGACAAGCTGTGATACTCTGTGCTCCTGACATTGCAAATTAATTTAAGTTTTCAGGATTGTAGCACAGAGCGCTAAATCGTCATGCCACACACACACACACAACCGTCACTTTGCAAGTCAAACATTCCCTTGTTTCATGATGTGCCAGAAATGCATGCATCCTTTTGGTTATTTTTAAGTGATCACATACCTCATTAAAATGGATTATGCATCAGGCCTTCAATCTATGTCATGTTAAACCGTCGTCATTTTGATTTATATGTTTTTTGTATTGCATTATCATTCGCTGCCGGAGAAAAATATGTAGAAAGCAAACGATGATTTTATTTTACTCCCTCGTGTTCGTAAATGGCTAAATTAAATTGTGCCACATTGGAACCGTTCCCACAATCCAGTGAAGCGTGATGGTGTCGTGCCAATTAACTGTGCCAAATTCAAATGTGCCAAAATAAATGCCCCGAACATTTGGTACCGAAGCAGCATTGTTGGCACAACTGACACGCGAATATTTGGCATGGCACATTTTGAAGTCATGGTGGGGTCATGTAGGGTCATGTGGCTAGGGAGTTTCAGTGAAAGAAAGTGGGAAACCCATATTTCAATTAAATGAAGCAATAACACTTCCATACTGTTTACCAACTTCACGGGGTAAAATGTTGCTGTAAGAAATTGGCTTGCACATGAGGATACATGATCAAATTCGGCGCATCATCCTAGAAATTGCCAGAGGAACCCACATAAATGTAAAAAATTATGCCCATAATCTCATGGGCTCATAAGTTGAGTTTAAAGAAAATTTGCCACCGGGCAATGTACCCAGAAAATATATCCTTTGATCTGTCAAGAAAACTGTGGCGTTCCATCAACTGCTTCAGAACATTGACTCTGGTCGCTACACGTGCCTCTTCTACAATTGGAAAATTACAGGTGATGGAAAGGTGATCGCTCCGACCACAACCAATACAATGGATTACATCGTGAACATCTACATTCTACACCCGCTGTCCGGAGGACCGAACAGTGTTTAGTTGTTCTTCTCCCGAATCACATAGCTCACAAACCTAACCCTGGACGTATAATTTACACAAACTTCCTATACGCTAGAAGATGGAAACATGTCCGGAATCGATAGAAGCCTCTATGAATCGCATTTTTTTTGTCAAGACATTCGTCAATAATACTCCTTAAAATAGGAGAGGTTTTGGGCAATGGCCCTTCTTTATAGCACATACAGGCCAGAGAGGTGGAGTGAATACTCGTTGGAGACTGCACTATATGACATGGGGAGCTGCTGAAAATGTATATAAAGCATATTTCCAGAATAAGTCTTAATTTGGCATATGAACAGTTACCTATACACATATATAATAGCCCAGATCTGTCCTTCTGTGATTGTGATTAACGCCCCCGGATTGGTTGAAGTGCGTCACATGACAGCGAGCAAGCAGCCAACCAGAGGTGTGCCCCCCCAAAACATGTACGCCCCCGGATTTGTTAAAGTGCGTCACGTGACCGCGAGCGGGCCAATTCGTGTTGTTGTGGTGTGCCCCACACATCGGAGGCCCGAGAAGCAGCAACATTATGGCCACAGCGCTGGAGACGCAGCCACGGAAAGCTGACGGTCGATCCACTCACACACGGCTCACTCATACACACAGCTCACTCACACTCACTCACACACAATCGCATGCAGCTCAGAGGAGACGGGTGAGTCAGAGTGAGGCAGAGCCGTGCTCCGTCCACTGCTGCCCTGAGGGACCCCCGTGCTCCCCACTGCTGGCTTGAGGGAGAGCCGCGCTCGCTCCGCTGCTGCCCTGAGGGAGAGCCGTGCTCTGTCCACTGCTGCCCTGAGGGAGAGCCGTGCTCTGTCCATTACATTAGTACTCGAGTTTGTTTGGTGCTTAAATCCACTGCTGGATGAAGGCCCACCGCACGCTGTATGAGTGGATCATAAGGATTTACTTGACCAGTCTGTTGGGGGCTCCCACACGCTGTGGTTGTTGGGGGGTGCCGCAGCTTGTGGCTGTTCGGGGCCGCCACAGGCTGTGGTTGTGCGGGGGCGCCGCAGGCGCCATAGGCGCCCCCCAACAACCTAGTTCGTAGATAAGACAATCCCTGCAAACATGAAAACTATACGCGTAATTTCATTTGCATGATTAATGTTACAATAACTTTTTTTATATTGCGTCATTCATGCATATTGCTGATGAACCACAGGCAAGCTGTAAGGCAGCCTGGCGGGAGCCAATGCCAACAATTACCCGAGCTCTCCAGTCCTCCATATATATTACTGTTTTCAGCCAATGAATTTGTATTCAGAGCAATCAAAAATAGTTTTAGCAAGTTCCTAATTGGGATATTTGGCCAATTCCTCATTGACTATTTCAACCTGTTGGGAAACTAAATATACTCAACATATATGCAGATAGGTCAGGGACCTCATTTTTTCCTGTTAATGTGTGCCATTTGTATCAAGTGTACTCTAATTTAATGACTGAAAAACTATATATATGTTGAACTTCTTTCACACCATGCATAGCCAACCGTATTAATTGGAGGTGCTTTCATGTCAAGTGCTCAGGAGTGGTTATGTAGCAACAGGACAAGAGTGCAGTGTGATAAAATAATTGACCCATAAACCCACTTCCAAAGTGGTGATGTTCGCTACTGCTGTGTAATTTGTTTGCTACGGCATATTGTGTTTTTTTTATGTCTGAGCTTCGTAGATTGTGGGTAGAAAATATATCCACAAGGTAAGCAGACAATGATCTTTTCTGCTACAAAAAGAATAAAAAATCGTTCAGAAACATCAACTAATGGACTTTCTTTACCAGTGATTACCATTAGTGTGCATGTAAATAAGCAAATGCAAGGCCAGTTTAAATGTTCAGAGCCTGGTTCATATAGTCATACTGCATCGGTTGTTTTTCGTGCTGTATAACTCTGTAGCGAACAACACATGTTGCAACCCTAAAATATATTACAGAGCTGTTTAATGTGGTGTTAGCTTTCACGCATATTTGTTTTTTTAATGGAATATCTGGCATGAGCCAGATATTTGGCATGAGCCAGATATTCCACATCGGCCGTGCCACCAAATTAATTCACCGTGCACGATGGGTGGAGCTCCATTCCACAACGAAGCCTTGCGGCCAATCAGTATCTAGGGGACTGTCAAGGGGAAGCACGCCCGCCCTTGCTAATGACACTTAGCTTGCCCGGACGTAACGCCACACTCGATCAATAACCATATTCACGAGAACTTCAGTGCTCGCTTCTCTATAAATATGAGGGGGTGATCAAATATCAGTGGTCGAATGGTATAAAGCAACCAGTTTTCTCAATGACACTGTTATTTTTTTACGTAGAAAATACCTGGTCCAACAATGCTCTAAAGCGTTCGTTAATCCTGGGAATAATGATTAATCCTGCATTTATTGAACACCATTTTTTTTAATTAGTGCAACTCACTAGCAGCAAAAGTGTTTAAAAGTAAAAAATGTGGTTTTGTGATACAGCGTTGGTAGTGGTGCACACTAAGAACTATAAAAAAACGCACAACAGCATTTGCATTCATTCCCGGCATGTTCTGAAAATGGTCGTTTCCTGAAAATATCTGTCCATTGTTATTTAAGCTGTGATTTCCAATCCTATAGGCTGACATAAGCATCGAGGTAAAAGCCACATAAAGTAAAAATCAGTTAATTAAATATTATTTCGTAAATATTATATCCGTAATTGTTTTACAAGTGTCTTACTCTTAGTTCTTTCGGTGAAGTCACGTAGGTAAAAATGAAATTAAAATTAATAAAAATAAAACAATACAAATCACGACGTTTCGGAAGACGGAAGCTTGTGTTGCCTCCGAAACGTCGTGATTTTTATTGTTTTATTTTTATTAATTTTAATTTCATTTTTACCTACGTGACTTTACCGAAAGAACTAAGAGTATGAATCCTTGCAGTCACGAAAGCTTCAAATCTAGAATTTACAAGTGTCTCTTTTATTAAAAGCAGGGAATCCCAAATAAGTACCAGACCTTGCAGTCTGCGATGAAGAATGGTCACTGTAATGGAGCAACTAGTTATGTATACAGATATTTAAAGGCTGCATCTACGAAGCATTTAGTTAAATACCCCATTGTGTGTCATATAATGTCTTGAAAATTATCAACTGATACTTGTTGCAACAGCAAGACAATGCATTTTGTGATGTGAATGTGTTTGCAACGTTGGATATGTTTCCTCTGGCATAAATCCTTCTTTGCTAAAACATCGACCACCATGGCAATTTCTTAAAATCACAGTCAAATATGATTGATGGCAGCCAAAACTAATTAATAATTGCAATATCAGAATTTCAAGTGTCAATGTCATAACACCAAGTTTATTTAGTTTTTCTCTCATGAACTGTAGATGGTTGTGCTGCACTTACAAGCAAGCAGGTATTTAAAATAGGAACACAGAAATCAAATATCATATAAATACAAAACTGACAAGAATACGAACACCTGCTGCACATAATTAAAATTAGCTGCAATTTGTATAATTTCTCTAAAAGTACATGATGTTGTAAAATATAATAGAAATGCATGTCAAATTCGAACAATTTAAATAATTTATCATGACATTAAATGCAATTAAGTGGAAATAGCATTAAGGATTTAATTAAATTCACAATGATATAAAAACTAAAAAATACCAAAAAAAGATCTGACATTGTCCTTGACCATCTGAAATGCTTAAATCCTAACTCGTCGGGAGTAGGTAGTATTACAAACAAATGTACACATTTAAAATATTTAATATCATATATTTGAGTATTTTTATTTTAAATACATTCGTAATGTTAGGTTGCATTTTAAAATAAGAAAAATATAATGTACAGCAAATATTTATTTGAATGTTTTTTTCAGCTGCATGTTCCTCCAACATGTGGTGGCAACGGGTTTCACTTTTTTTCTTCATATATCATATTTCCAGACTTTTATACTCATTCAGATTTTACTTTGGTTTTCTTAATATAGGTTTGTTACATTGAGAGATTGCATGATTATTAACTAAATGTAGTCATCTCAAATATTGGTGTTTGATGTTTTTTTTTAGATAAAGGTCCATTAATAAAAACAAACATTAATAATTAAAGAATTGGTCAAGTCAAATATCGCCAAATTGGTGTCACTTTTGGCAGGAAAAGCACAGAGCACATGGACGTGATATCACTAAATGTAATTTCACATTCTTGGAATAATTCCAACATTTGTTTTCCTTTGATCTTCACATCCCTAACATTAGCATATATATATAATTGCATTATTTACATTCCCGAAGAATGCCAATTATCCAAAATGTTGAGATTATCTTTTATTTCAGTGACCAAAACTAAAAAAACCTGTTATGAGTTTCCATCTTGCCTATTTTATCGTGGTATTCTGTATACTGTATAGTAGTGTGTATGGTGTTTAGTTTCATTCTCTATAATATTTCGTACAGTATTTGTATGTATGTATGTTGAGCTTCTTTCATACTGTGACGATCAGAGGTGTGGGGGAAGGACAACAAACAAAACACAAAAAACTGTATTAATATACACAATACCACTATACACAATTCCACTATTTTATAGTTGTATTTTAGAGACACTACCACTATTTCATTTTGTATAGTGGTATTGTGTATATTATTACGCGTAGTATTGCAAAGTGTTATTGTGCATTGCATTGTTCTGTGGAATAACTGGGAGATTTTGAATAGTGTACACATGCCATATGTGTCATAGAGTAAAAGTAACGAGGTTTGTTACGAGCAGGCACATGCATAAGTTTGTTAAGAACAGTTTCTATTTAATTTTGCAATATATTTCCGAGCAAAAAATAAAGCTCGTGTACAACACGGTCGCTAAACAATTTGAGACGTTGGTGGAAGGGACGCAGCTGAAAAACACCAGAGAATGTGCATCTTGGAATCAAAATGATGAAATTAAGACGCACAAGGGAGGTGGTTGGAATGCTTTTGTAAAGCTGAACTTAATAATTAAATCATCATGATGATTATCCATGGGCAGATAGTCCGTAGGTGTCCACTGCACATTTCGTCATTTGTTTCCACTTTTCACTATGTCTTGTGCCAACATTCTCAAGTAGTGCCACATCTTTCTGGCACCAATCTCGTATTATGTCGTAGTCAAGCCATTCTCTGTTAGGGTTTCCTCTTTTTTCGACTCCTCCCATTTTCCCCAAACAACACTTCATTATAAACCATCAGCCATCATCCCTTCAAGTGATGGCTCCTTCCCAGTTACTTTTCCTTATTTTTTTTAACAATGTCGTTAACCTGTGTGTACTCTCATCCATGTGTTCTCTCAGTGAAATTCCAGACATGCTTCTCTCCATGCTTATTTGTATACTTTTCAGGGTTTTTGTTGTTCTTGTCAATTATTGTGTTATGGTACCATGTATGACTAACAGGGAGTGCACATTGATTAAGAACATTCTCTCTCGGCAGATTTGTATCTTGCATGTATGTGGCAATATTTGGACACATAGAAAGGATGGACAACAGCAGGGAAATTGAATGATGGAGTGGCAGCCAAGGAATGGAACTTATCCGTGAGAACGTCTCCCAGGAGATGGAGCGGATGCTAGGTGGATGTTTACATTGACACGAGTATTTGCAGGATCGTCAAGGTGTGCGGGGGCTTGGACGAGACCTTCATTCAGCAGTGGATTGACTAAGGTCGATTATGACGATGTATTTTGGACGTTATTTATTGAAAATACCGATTTAACTTTTTTTTACTGTTTTTAAAGTATGTTGTGCTTGACATTTAAAATACATGTGAAGAGTGTTTTGTCCACTAATGGAACAAAGGAAAAGTGTCATTGGCAAACTTTTACGGGAGCCGGCATGACACAATGAAATGGTGTGACCAATATCACATCCAGCTGCCTTTGTCTCCTCGTTGATTATACTGCAAATTAAATACGTTAATCCGATTGAGCGCCACAATAGGACAATGCAGGCGAAAGTGCAACACTCCGAGTGTGGCTAAGAGGTCACCTGAAGAGATCTCAGAATTTGTTTCTGTCAAATCACCTTCTTTGGAAAATTCTATAACGTGGGGTGATGCACTGTTCTGGAAGAGTTAGAAATTGACACTGTTTCGTGACGTAACAAACTACATAATTATAATATTGGGAGGAAGAGAGAAACATAACGACAAATAAAAAGCATTAAAAATAATAAATCTTCACACCTGGTGTGGTTACTCTCTTTGAGCCATGACAAGCTAAACCAAACCAAGAGGTAATCTGTATTAGCATTCAGCATAAGTGTTCAACATGCAAACAAAGTAAGGCAACCTTTTAAAACTCATAAATGATGGAAAGATACATTTCCTAAGGAATTTATGTTTATTTTGTTTTCCAAATGAGAATAAACGAGCTGTTCTGTTTATTTAGGTATTAATTGCAATGCCATTTTGAGTGTGTATTTGGCCAAATCATTGTGTAAAGATGTAACGTCCTGAGGCTGTTACGTTGTGATTTGTATGTTTTTATATATATATAAGTTTATTGAACTAAATCGTGCATAATAAGTCGAGATAACAACACTGTTGGACTGAGAACTATTTCCTGTTGCCATTTGCCTTGTATTTATTGAATGACACAAATTATCTAAACCTAAACATCTTTAATTAAAGGACTATCAGCAAACACAATCTATAATTCCAAACGGCTTGAATTTAAATGATATTGGTTATATATATGTATATAGTTTGTAGTTCATTCCTTAAGGAACTATTTAGTATCCCATGAATATTGCACACTAAAATTTACAGAATATTTCAAGTTCAAATATATGTCGGAGATGGAAACAGCCCATCATTTCTGTCTGGTTGATAACATAAATAGGAAAGTGTCGAATGTTAATAGTTCTAAGGTCAGAAAAATAGAGCTCATAGCCTTTTTAAGTCTTACATCTATACAGGCTTTCAAAACCATTTCAGTGCCATGTCTTAATAGGTCACACCGAATGTTCATCCCTCAGTGTAATTATCCTTAATATTTCAGAAATGCGAGGCCCATTAGTGTACGGGTTTGTTAAGCAAGGTGCCGATAACAAGGCAAATCACCTTCAAATGCAGTGCGTCACCGAAGCGCCGCCCGCCAGCGGTGGCAGTACACGAGCAGTCATTTTCCAGATGAGTCCGACTAATTAATCTTGCAATTGACACATCCTTAAGTGCAGGCAAAATCGAAATTACTCTAAATGACAGCGTGCATTAATGTCACTGGCCTTTGGAATTGACGGCATCAATCATTTTAATTAAAATAAGTCACGAATGGAAATGTTCAGACGGCCACTTCTAAACGCTTGGCATTTGTAACTCAAAATACTCGTTTAAATGTACAATGACAAGGATTTATAGCGTTGTGTTTAACTTGTTCACTCAGTTACGTTTATTCATTTAGAGTCATGACAATACCATCCATAATACGTATGGCAACCCAACACTCCACCAGGCAATGGCATTGACACATTTTGATGTATACGAACAAGTGGCATTTTCCAAATTGCGTATTATTGTTGTAGTTCTTATCGGACATGTCTGAGAAATGCAGCTTATATCTGCTGCTTATTACCAAGGAACAGTTCTAGGGCACGTTGCCATTGGAAGCTTACGTAAAACAAGGCTGTCAAATACTTGTGTATGTGTGATATATGAGAAATATTCATATTAACAAGTCATTGTCATAAAATCGCTATCACTACGCAGGTACACCCCGAGAAACGAAATCTGAATTTGCTTTCATGTCATAGAAACACCCTAAATCATTGATCAACATTGCAAACAAAAATAAAGAATACAAATGTTTTGAATCAAATACAGCGGCAAGCAAATGCCCAACACGAATTTTAGCACGCCAGCACTTCCTTTTAACACTTGGACCTGTACCTCCACACGTTGTCCACTAAATATCTCCTATACACATTGGGACATTGACAGCAAGATTAACCGACATTTTGAATAAAAATCAGTTTCTTTTCAATCTACGTGGAACACTGCAAACGTCGGTAAATGATTAAGTCATGTTTCTCCTTGCTCAAACGAGTACTTCACGGCGATCGATTCCTCACGTGTGTGGTGGAAAGTCCACATTTCTCTCGTGGAAACCTTGCAACATCATATGACAACTATCGGTAACTTTCCATAAAGGGGTGCACATGCATTATACTAATTTCAAACTAATAACCTGCAGTTTTCGCTCACTCTCGTAGAGAAACAAAATACTCACGAGCGCAATGAACCACAGACAAGCGGGAAGGAAGCTAGACAGTCAACTGGTGCCAACAATTACCCAAGCTCTGCACTTCTCTATATGTTCAGTTATTGGCCAATTCATGAGTGTTTACATGTTGGAGGAAATGGGAGCACCCGGACAAAAACTCACGCATGTCAGGGGGAACACTATCGCATACAGACAGAACAGGTTAGAGTCCATATTTTCTTGCTGTACTCCCTTCTCCTATCGAGCCAGGGTACGTCCCTTCTCCTCGACGCCCCCAGGAAATGAGTTTCACCCCATTTGTGCGACTCATTAACCCTCGCCTGGATTTGAGGCAAGCTCCACCACTTCCCGATTATCGGTATGGGAGGGACGAGGAGACCCCTGGCCAAGATTTCAAGACAGCTGCCCTTACCAATCACCACGGGACCCAGTTAGAGAAATGCTAACGACCGCTGGAACTGCAACGAGGAGGATGTGTGGTCTGGTAGAGCCCCTCCTCGTCTTAAAATTGCTCACGTGGACCGACTTCACCTCACAGAAAATTAACATGGCATGACTGACATTTGCCATAATCAGCTTTGAAGTAGTGCATTAAAAACGAGAAAAATAAACCAGTCGGCCTGAAGGGAAGGGGGGCACGCAGCAAGGGGTGTTGGGAGGTGGATAGTGAGGGAATGCTTCCAAAACCTCATGGATTTGGTTTGCATTTGAATTCCAAATTGCAATGTTTGTGTGTTTATACGAATGTGGTATACCACTCACAGTGCTATCCAGATGGGTGGAAATGTAGCCCAGTGCTCCGCCCGCATCTAGGGAATTGATGGACTAAGTTAACTCCAGGCAGGAGTTAACTTAGTCCATCGTTTCCCTAGATTTGTTTAAACGTTTACAGTACGTCACATATTGGACAGTCATAGAGCCACATCGACCACTCCAACGCTCACAGCCAGTGCAGTGATGTGCAGGGCGGGCACTGTCATTTTCTGTCGACGTTCACATGTCCAGCAATTTCACACAATGTAAGGTATGCTTGATCCTCTGCGCACATGTTTGCTTACAGAGCACAGTGGAGCCTTTACCTGTGATTAAAGCAGTCCGTGTTATCTTTGTGTCCACATTTAGAAACGTGATAATAGTTTTTTTTCCCCCTTTTCTCTAGCAACATAACAGGTGTTAAGATGTCAAAACACCAAACTGAAACCTTTTTCAAGGAACCATGTCTACATTAACCACAATGCTTGTGGTCAGAATGCAAACAAAAAACATACTCTGATACTATATGCGTAGTGACATCAGGGATGTCACTGTATGGTGCCGGCCCGGAATGGTCGTGCAATCCGATTCCTCACTCGGGTCTCCGACCACGTGGTTGCCTCGCAAGATGGAGAGCTTCAGCTTCCCACTTGTAGATGTTGAACTTCCAGCTTGGTAAACAAAGAAACTACATCGAATCTGACAAGACAATCACCATACATAGCAGGGGTCACCAAAAATATTTCCAAAATCATGTGCAAACACAAGGTCCAGGTCCGATTCAACACAGTACATACATTTGTGATCTGATCCCATCTGTGAAGGATGTGATCCCTGACATGCAATACCCCGGTGTCTACAAACTAAGCTGTGGCTGTGGCAGTAGTTACATTGGGGAAACTAAGCGACATGTCTCGGACCGTGTTTGTGAACACAAGGCGGATCTGAAACACGGTAGGACCAACATCTCTGCCGTGGCTGATCATTGTGTTAACACTGTGGGCACACATGAAATGTATTTCTCCAAGACGAAGGTACTATGCAAACCCACTGGCTATCAAGAAATATTTGTTCATGATGCCATACAGATATATAAACATACACAATTTCAACCGAGAAGATGGGTAAAAACTGAATAATCATTGGAAGGACGTTATGGCTGTGATGCTTCCATCCTACCTGCTTATGTTAGCAGTTATTTCCGACTCTCTGAGTTACATTACCTGTTAAATGCCTTTACATTAACAGGCTAAATGTCTCACTAACATAGCTGCTGCTCCCTTTTCCTCGATTCGGCGGTGGCGCTCGTTGTTTAATTGGCTGAATGTCTCTCATTAACACAGCCGCTGCTGCGGGAGCCATCTCACATTGACATGCTTTAATCTCGAGCAATACCTGCTAATCTCTAGCAACACAATAGCCGAGGCATACCGAGCTCTGAGATCTTACATGCTAATCTCTAGCAACACAATAGCTGAGGTATGCCTAGCTCTGCGATCTTACATTTACTTGCAAATTCCATCTCTAGCCCCGCCCACTTACCCTTGGGTTGTACCTATCTCAAACCTATGTAACATTTGGCTGCAATAGCTCTCTCGCTATATTTCTTCCTGCCTCAGAAGTCCACCTGCTGTATTTTTTCACCTGAAGACGATTGCTTATGTTGCGATCGAAACGTCATTTTATTTGATTTGATAATGTTGCTATCTACGTGACTTTACCGAAAGACACAAAGAGTAGGAAGCGGTTATCTCTGCATATAAGGAAGATTTGCCAATAACCCCAGACGCTGTAGAAGACGAGGAATTACACAATATATGATTTATTTAATCCATGTAAGGTAATAAAAAAGTATATACAGATTAATAAAAAAAAAGCATAAATAACGTAACGCTTCCATTTAAAATATCACAAGATGGCACACTTAGGCAGTGTAGTACCCAATATAATGTAAAAACAAGTTGCCGTTTCAATGCAGTGAGATTTAACTTTTCACTCACAGTTTGAGCTTTTTTACGATTGCGTTTCCTTTTTAAAAGATAATTACCAGCCATGATTCATCCACAGCTAGACGAAGGCCTGCCCAAGACGTCGCCATTCCCTCATAGTTGAATAACACAACAAGCTGCGTAGACACTCACACTGGCTGACCTCAGCTTTATCTCGACCGCAAAAAGTCTCTCAGCATGGGTTCTCCTTTGGCCGCCACTCTGCCATTAAACTCAAATACCAGCTATCAAGCCTTCGAGTGATGAGTCCTGCCCAAGCTAACTTTTATTTATCTTGGAGAAATCTCATGAGCTATGAAGTTCTTTTTTCCCACAGATGTCCATTAGGGGCGGGTCAAAAAGTAACAATAACTAACAATACAAAGAAGAAAGGAGTGCAAAGTATAGGAAAGGTAAGCACACTGAAAATGTATTTGTTAAATGTATTAAGGGTATTAGTTAAAATTGTATGAGTGCACCGATTCTCAAGCTTGGGCAAGGCATCAAAACGAGAGCAAAACCAGTCCCAGACCACAACAAGACAACACACAGTCCCTCAATACATGAGTTGTATTACCAGTGACGTCCATAACTCCAAAATTGCACATTTTCTCTGATCCATGTGTTCTCTGTCTCTCAGGATATCAGAACATCAAAAAGTGTCATAATGAGAGTGTTCGTATGTATGTATGCATGCTGAACTTCTGGGCTATTCGGTCCATTTCGCTCGATAGGGCAGGAAACCACAGACAAACTGGACGGCAGCCAGAAACCCACGCCAACAATTGCCAAAGCTCTGTGGTCTGCCAGTAAGGGTGGGGGGGATACTTGATATGTATATTCCAAAACTAGTAATGTGGGTTGTGTTTTCAGCAAGGCAAATTTGGACCAGGACACTTGCATAGAATGACCTACTCTTGCGACAGATGTCACATGATGTTTAAAATCGACTGGCAAAGCAGATGATGGGAAATTCCTACCATGCATCTCTCCATCATTTATTCTTTGTGTTTCTTTCACCGATTATTTTATATGAATTGTCATCGGTTATGTTTCTGATATGGCATAGCAGGTAACATACAATGATAAAACAACGTTATTTAGTGTATGTTGGACTTATTTTGCACCATACCATACGTAGCCAACCGTGGCTAATCGGGTATGTTTGATTTCCTAAAAACACTCCAACCTGCTGCATGTGCCTCTTTATTCACCACACTGATCCCAAGATTGCTTCTGTAACTGCCCTACACCTATACATTCTGATGGGTGTTCCAGTTGCATCCCCACAACAGAGATCTGCTATTGTTTTCGCCATATTATTTCACTTAGCTTTTATATTTGTCTCATTCGTCATGGAGTCCCACTTGTGCAGCTTTCTACACAAGGATCCTCAAAAATTTCCACGAATGATTAAATCATCAGCAAATGTGAGATTATGAATATTTGTTTCCATGCATTATTATCGCTTTATTTACCTCAGCGAATTTCACAAACTTCCATGAATAACAATAGGTTTAACCCATTATGGCAACAAAACAGGTGTTAAGATGTTCAACACCAAATAGGAATTTTTTTCAAGGAATCGTGTCTGCATTAACCACACGTACTTGTGGTGAACATGCAAACAAAACATCCTCTAATATATGCATTGTCCTGGAAATTGATTAGTCTACACCAGAAACAGCCTTCTTTAGGGCGTAGTCTCATCAGTGTCAGACCAGAGTACATCTTAACAACTGTTTTATTGCTAGAAAGGGTAAGACTCATTCTTATTTTTTTACACGTTGGTACTGCCAAAAAAGGTCACATCCAATAATGTTGCTGTGAATAACTTTCGTGAAAAGCAAGGCTTAAATAATCGTAAACTATCGTAATAACAAATATTAAAAAACAATGGAACATACCCACTGAAATTGCATTAAGAAACTGACAAATATATAGATCAAAAGAGGAATCTGACAAGAAGACACTATTTCAATGTCGACAAAAAAAGGTGATGATACAACGATAGCCACTTAATAAATACATACTGTCGTTCGTTGTTTTGTTAGAATTATTTTTAAGTGCACGGGTCCAATTCCTTCTTTCATTTCATATTCACATTAGAATTACATTCCGTCTCCTGCATACGTGTTACAGGAATGAAAAGGAAATGTTCTCAATCAGGTTTTGATTTATTCACCTTCTTTAAATGTATTATTGGTTTCTAAAATTGAAAAAAAACTATTATTTTACCATTTCAACTCAGGCAATTTTATTTCATATGGGTTTCGAGACAAACATACAAACGACAATAGTATAGCCTTCATTTTGCATGCTTTCAGTGTCTTGTATACCTAGCTTCATAATGATTTGTTTACAGAACACCTATTTCCATTAAGATTCAGCAAAAGATATCGCAGAGGGTGAAGTATTAGAAATTCCATTTGTAGATGGAGCTTGGCGCAATGCAGTAATGATGAACAATAGAAATGGTTTAATATTGCATGTTACTTGCTTGACCTTTGGTTATTACAGCTACCGGTTTCACAGTCCCCACTAGAACACCATTAGAGTGCATGCCTTTCGCTGGATTGCACTTTGACCAATGTGATGGCATTTACCAACTACGCATGTGAAGGCAAATAAAGACAGGAAGGTGGAATCCTTAAATATGAGTAAGTGACGATGAGTAATGGTTTATTGGTTCTACCATAACAACGTGGAATTTCCAACACTGGCTCAAGTGCTGTTAATATTAAACATTAGCACAACTTCAATGATCGTTTAAACAATGCAACACTGACCTGACTGTGAATCTAAATTCACACGGTATACATATAAATGTATCGCAAAGGCTGCTAAACTGATAACAGTGGCAAATGGCAGTGTTTACTACGCTGCATTTCCACACACGGAAATTTACATTTACTGACTCAATTAAGCATGACGAAACTTTACAATTAAAAACAAAAGCACACGCGTTTTTTTTTATACCCTCCACACCTGGTCTCAATGTGCCACAGATTGTTACACCACTGCGTACGTGCTTCGCAGTTGTGCTATACATCTTTCCGATGTATTTGCAGATTATCGGGTGCTGAGGTGACGAGATGTGAACTGCTTCATTTGGTATTCAGGAAATCGTTGGTTTAATTCTAACCATGACGCCTGTATATTTTGAGTTTCCGTGTTCTCTCCGTGGTGGTGTGGATATTTCTCCGGGTCCTCCGTTTTTTTCCTCCACGTTTAGAAACGTGCGTTTAGAGGTTTTTACTTCTATACATTTGCACGTGATAAGCCACTTCATCGAGCTATCATTTGTGGCCAGGTTGCTTCTGAAATGAAGCTATACAGCTCAGTGGGTCTTACCTGGTAAAATAAAAAATAATTTATAGTATTGGTTGCACCATGTATTTTTCAGCGCGATGTCTGACCTGCCACATGGGCTGGGAGCTACTTCTGGAACCAGGTTATTATCAAGCTTTAAAAACAAAAACCATCAAAGTGTATCCATGTGGAAATAAGTATCGGTCGTACCCATGTCCTTTGGTGGCCCTGAACCAATGCTGTAAATTTCACTCACAACGGGAGCCAGTATCTCCTGATGACAAACAATATTGACCTCCCACAATGCAGTGCTACTTTGATCTCATTGGAAAGGATGACGACTGAGTTGATCTTTGACCTTGTAGACTGTGCAACAGCATGTACAAGCAGAACTCCCTTCTGTCCTTTGATATATTAATTTATATATTATTATGTTTTATTCCATCATAAGATTAGCTTTCCAGAACAATATTATTAAGCACCATACGTTTTTAAGCAAATAAACTATATCTTGTGGGACTCATCAGCAGTCGGCTTGTCAAATAAATACTGCTGAGATGCCAGATGTTATTGGGAAGAGTAGTGTTTGTAGATTGAGTGTGAGGCATTATAGTCATAGTACCACGAGGTTAAAGAAAGTTAATACCCACTTAGCTCTCCCATCTGTTTTCGGCTTGTATCGCGTTTTGTTGGGCACGATGTGCGACGTTTCACTACACGTGCTGGAAGCTTTGTCAGGAATTGAATAAAATCCATCCCGAACACTATGTTGTACAACCTTAAAGCACCACGGAGAGCTGTATGGCATAACCGAAAGAAAAAAAAATCAATGCAGTGGTATGACATCCACTTGACGTAGACACCAATTTCAGGCAATGGTTTGAAGCAGCCATGAACGCACTTTGATATTAAAAGCACGGTTGTTTCTAACGTTGTCAGAATGAGCGGTTTAATCATCCTTGACAGTATTGTTGAAGTGGTGTTTAATTGTTATTTGTAGTAGCTCAAAAAATTTTAAAATGTGTAACCAAATGTCACAAAAATGCTTCCAGCAGTAATTGCTTAGGAGAAATTAAGCTCACCAGTGAACTGCTGGGTGTTGGCCAATGCATAATATCTGTAATATGTTTACAGCAAAAGGTCCCATGGTTCTTGTAATTGGTTGTCAACATGCAACGATGAGTGTTTGTGACAATTCATTTCAGTTCGTAATTAAAATGCTCCCCGTTTTGCGAAACTAATATACATCATGTCGGCTTGAGTAAAGATCATCCATCCTTTATAAAAAGTGCATACAAATTGTTACATTTTTTTATATGTATGTCCTGTATATGTTTTTATGAGGTGTCATTTCTTAGGAAGACTATCCAGTAAACTGTACAGCAGAACTATACCGTTACAAAAAAAAATCAATAAAATCGGATTGAGTAAAGGTTGCATAATATGAATACGGCAGCTTGTTAAAAATATATATTTGTTGACACATTTGTATTGAGATACATCAAAAATAAAGATCTTGGGAGGGAGGGAGTGGGAGAGGAGGGGCACTGAATTACAAAATGCTGGCCACCACATAGCTGCGTTTGTACCTGCTGACAGTTCAGCAGTCTAAATGAAACAACATGTCAACAGAACAAGAGCAGCTGCTGAACATTTGTGAATTGGAGAAACTGTCTCTTGATAGCAATGATAGCAATGAACAGGAACCATTGGAGTGACTGTGGAGTGACCGTGGAGCGACTGTGAGTCCGCAGTCACTTTGCAGTGAATGTGGAGTGACTATGACTGTCTATTGACTGCCCATTGATAGCAATGAAAAGTGGTCGTGTAGTGGTTTCACCCAAAGTGTGTCCCTGCCAAGATGAATATTTGGGTGGTGTCCATCCTCACTTGTGGCTCTGAGCCAGTGCAGGAAATTCCATATTCCACAGTCCTGCAACCAAAAACTAATCTAAACTTAACACGTAGGCTTTCGCGACCAATATCATCCATAATATAGGTGTTTTTTTGGTGTTATATCGCGTAAATATAAATGTGTTGTTAAACCCACCACCACCCGACACAGCCGATTAGTAAGGTTTGTCACATAAACAGAACATGTCAATTCGTTACGAGTACAGCACACCAGTGTGTTGCACAACAAATCCACAACATTTACAATCTAAGTACGACGTTTCGCCGGTAACTATAACTAGCATTATCAGGCGACAGTCAGATCTGCTCTCCAAATCACTGGTGTGCTGTACTAGTAACGAATTGGCATGTTCTGTTTACGTGACAAACCTTACTCATTGGCTGTGTCGGGTGGTGGCAGGTTTAACGCCACATTTATATTTACGCGATCTAACCCCGCCAAGTAAAACTAGATTGTGGGCTAATATAAACTTTACACAAAGTGCTGCTAATTGTATTAACACCAGAGAGATCATGAGTTGTAATGGGCTCTTGACTGAAATTTTTACTTTTTAACTTTCCCATTGTGCATGACCCAATGCCACAATCCTGTTTGATCTGTCTGAATATGAAAGGTTTAAATAACTCCCAGATATATTTTTCGGATGTGTCCAGTGGCAACACGTTTTTTATTTAATCCCCCTCACTTGTCAACCCAGCAGGCAACATATATGCACCACAGTTCGTTAATCAGCAAGTCGCATATGGTGGGAAAAACCTGAATATGCCCACCCCATACAAGACGTCTGGCCGTTGTGGTAGGGTAGGCCAAATGCCGTGTAAAGAGGTTATCTTGAGCTTCCTCTAGGCCCTTCCACCAGCAGTGACATGAGCAAACAATTGCAGGGGTTCATCAGTTAGTACATTTCATTTTTGCAATGTTTTCCAACTTCATGATCAGCACCATGCCTTCAGTAGATACATCAGTTGGTACATCAGTTGGTACATTTCGTTTTTGCAATGTTTTCCAACTTCATGATCAGCACCATGTCTTGAGTAGAATTTTTTATTCTATCTCTGATGTTTATCATATGGCCAACAGACACATGTTTGCGTGTTCCAAGAAGGTAAATCTCACCCAAGGAACGTGACAATATAATTTATGTAACATTTGTTTTGTTCAGACATAGGTGACCAGGCTGACGCCGAAAAACTTGCTACACTTGAGAGCTGCATTTAGTCAGGGGTAGCTGCCCCAATTGACCAGTGGCAATGAGACCCTGGGTTCAGATTCCATTTTAACGTGATAATTTTCCTTTATTTTTTATAAAAATAAATAAGCACAAAATACAGATTCTCCACCTAGATCTGCAGACCATAAGGGCAGGTGCTGTTCGTGATCACCTAATATGTCCAGAATGACACGCAATAAGTTGTTAGGTGTTGCTACCAATACAATTGGCAACCTCCATCTCCACAGCACTGATTCTTATACGATGGCACCATCTGCTCATTTAAGACCGTGTCATTGTAAGGGATACACATGCTTAATTTGGACAGCATTTAACCACTGGCTGGAAATCAAACCCAGGTTGTCGAAGATCAGAGACCAATAACCACTGCGCCACTGCTACCTAATTGAGCATCTACATACGTACAAATATCCCTGGTTTAATCCTAATATAGGAAATAGATAAAGGTGCAGTCCTGCGATTCCTTACTCATGCCACTGCTGGTGGAAATGATCCCCATTAAAGGGAGCTCGAAATGCCTCTAGGGGGGTATTTGTCTTACTCTCCATGATGGCCACACATTAAGGAAGATGTGGGAATACCCACACTTTACCCCACCAGATGCGACCTGCCGATCGACTAACTGTTGGCGTACCAACTTTTCGGGCGCCATGTTGGCAAGATGTTCACTCCTTCGCATGATATGCAGAAGGTCGTGGGTTCGATCGCGATCCTGACGCCTGTATATTTGCAGTTTGCATGTTTCTCTACCAGTGGTCGTGTGGCTTTTTCTCTGAGTCCTCTAGTTTTCCCTGCACATTTAGAAACGTGTGAGAGTATTTAGCTGCTATACATTTCCACATGATAAGCCACTTCGTTGAGCTATCGTTTGTGGCCAGGTCGCTTATGGGAAATAGCTACATAGCTCAGTGAGCTTTACCTAGTAGCATATAAAATAGTTTAGTTTTACGGCTGGGTGGGCAGCGGCGGGGGGATTTTAAGAAACTTACACCGTTGGTTCAACTGCCGTGCAAGATTGCGAGTCGAGTCTACTAACAATTACACCATGGCACCATCTCCAATCTCAATACATCTGTCTTATATTTGTTTCATTTCCAATATCATATTCGCCATCATGTAAATGTTATTAAAACATTTGGCATTTTGCTCAATGGCACAAACCATGTAATGTTTGCTTCGTCGTGGGTAAGTAATGAATGCAAAATATGCTGAATTTTAATATCCAGACACCACGGTAGAAGCTTTCCAAGGATGGCCTTGAGAATGAGGCCTTGGCCAAGACAAATGCCGTAACCTACAGAGCAAGCAGCAACATATATTCAATGTTAAGACAATCAACAGCCTTCATATTGGTCAACAAAGGTCAATATACATACAGTGCATATCATGTATATTATTATGGTAATTTATTGTTGGAGTGTGTTCAGTAAAGTGAACCAATTCTTCTATATATTAATATTGAGTATTAAGTTCACAATGTGTTTTGTAACACATGTATATGAATTATATGTATGGAATATATGATGATATCTCCACAGCCATGTGATATGCTACCATTCACCACAATGTTAAACAAAAATAGCTTCTTCAATGTATTTGCAATTCTGAATTGTGACAATGTATTGAATCGTTAAACACGAAAATGCACACTTACAATGGCAACTGTCCCGCAGAT
This sequence comes from Lampetra planeri, assembly GCF_965212315.1. Classification (NCBI taxonomy): domain Eukaryota; kingdom Metazoa; phylum Chordata; class Hyperoartia; order Petromyzontiformes; family Petromyzontidae; genus Lampetra; species Lampetra planeri. Next base: position 6,731,584 of record NC_136120.1, read on the forward strand.
TTTTGCCACTAAAGATCAAGATGCTGTTTCTTCACTCATTCTGCCTAGAGCCTACAGTCATATCACAAATGACACCAATCCTCCTAGGGCTGTTCTCACAATATCCAACCATGCGGCTTCAGGCATTTATTTTGGTTGCTAACCTCCAACCTATAGACACCCCACTCACACCCTGCACAATTGACCCCCTACTGGGGTAATGTCGCCCAGAAGAGGTGCAGTACTACCGTAGCCAGATGAGCCTTCAGTAGACTAATGGCATCCCCAGATGCTGGGAAAGGAGTAACTATTACTTTGTGTTCTGCCAGCCACACACAGCCACACAAAGCCAAGGCGTACATCGCCCCCGCTGGAGCAAAATAATAATGGCCCATTATACACCAACCCCATAAATGGATTTTGTTTATGTCAGAGATATAAAAAAAGCAGATCCAAAAAAAATGGCAAGCGTCATTTTAGTTTTCACTTAAAAGTTGGCCGCCTCCGAAGAAACCTGCAAGAGAAGCGCAGCTCATGTCGGATGCAATGAACCACTTCGATGATCGCCCTTTGACCCAGGGCAGGATCGTGCAACCCATTTGGCCATATCGCCCCGCAATGCATGAGTAGCCTTGTTTTTGTATGGCATTGCATTGTGCTCTCCCGGGGATTCTGCACACGGCGCCAACAAAACATCGAAGATTGCCTATAAATGAGATTCACTACAGGGAGTGGAGGCAGGGACCTCATACGTTCATAGCCAATCCGAGTCAAAGTGTCTCGACCGAGAAGAGCAATGGAATGGCACGCATTGGCACTCACAGTCTAGAGGTGGGAATTCCACATTACTATGGCAGCGGACAAGTATGTTCATAGGATGATCACTGTCAAAGCACATATCTCTGGTACGAGTTTATAAATCTCTATTTAAGTCCTCGTGCACCACTGCGACTGAAGCACCACCAAATACTCAATGCAAGTCCCTGCATCTCTGTCGTTGTTAACCAGATTCACACCAGTGACTCCCTATGCTCGAGCACCCGGTTTGATGACAACCCAATCAATGCAAGTATATCATTGTTATTGTATTTTTTTAGTGATAGGAAACATGGAGGGATAATGATGGCCTGAGTCTCACTAACTGCGAACTGACAAACTATTTTTTTTTATATTAACAGGTAAGGCCTATATAACTATTTATCAGATGCGAGCTGGCCACAAATGATCACTCAACGAAGTGGCTTATCACGTGGAAATTTATATCAGCCAAACACTCGAAACGCATGTTTCTTAATGTGGAGGGAAAACCCGGAAGACCCAAAGAAAAACCCACGTGATCACGTGGAGAACATACAAGCTCAAAATACACAGGCGTCATGGTCGGGATTGAACCCACGACATCCTGTATACCTTCTTTGGTTCTTTTCGGTTAAGTCACGTCTAAAAATAAAATAATAAATTAAAATAACATATTACGACGTTTCGATTGCAACACAAGCAATCATCATCAGGCATAAAAGAAATAGCAACAAAAATCTAACTAGAAAACTATAGACAGACATACAAGCAGACAGACATCACAACGGCACACAGAGAGAGGACACAAATCGGCACAAAGAGAGGGGTCGTTTCTGTGACGGTCCCTTAAATATAGAGAGGGGGGGCGGGGACGGAGAGAGGGAGGGGGCAGAGAGAATTAGCATATCAATGAGTGTACGGCAACGTACTGCTGTTGCAAGTAAGATGACAATGTGGAACGGGCACGCAAGCTTGAAAATTAGGAGACAGGCACACGAAAATTAAATAACCTAGCAAAATATCGAAATGTGATGTAACACAACACAGAGAGTCGGTTAACACACAATTAACGCATAGCCTGGTTGTCATCTTACTTGCAACAGCAGTACGTTGCCGTACACTCATTGATATGCTAATTCTCTCTGCCCCCTCCCTCTCTCCGTCCCCGCCCCCCCTCTCTATATTTAAGGGACCGTCACAGAAACGACCCCTCTCTTTGTGCCGATTTGTGTCCTCTCTCTTTGTGCCGTTGTGATGTCTGTCTGCTTGTATGTCTGTCTATAGTTTTCTAGTTAGATTTTTGTTGCTATTTCTTTTATGCCTGATGATGATTGCTTGTGTTGCAATCGAAACGTCGTAATATGTTATTTTAATTTATTATTTTATTTTTAGACGTGACTTAACCGAAAAGAACCAAAGAATAATTCCTGCAATCACGAAAGCTCCTAAATTAAGATCCTGTATACCCTGCGTGATATTTAACATCTCGCCACCGTGGCGAGATGTCGATCTCCAACAAGGTTTTGCGAGTTTAGTACTTTAACCACAGCGCTCATCACCATAGCAATAGAAGCACAGGGTGAAAGGAAATATGCGCAGCCGTCCTCACGCAAAAGAAAAGATGTATGGTTTAGACGAACTAGTCATACTACCTACTACATTGCAAATAGGTTTTCCCTTTTTTTCTGGCAACAAAACAGGTGTTAAGATGTTTAAACAACAAAATGAAACCTTTTACAAGGAATCATGTCTGCATTAACCACAATACTTGTGGTCAGAATGCAAAAAAAATACGTTGATAATATATGCATTGTCCTTGAAACTGATTGGTGCGCACCAGAGACAGCTTTCTTTTGAGCCGCGTCTCAAACGGTGTTAGACCAGAGGACGCCAAAAGGGAAAAACCTATTGTCATATTTTGGAACTGGCAATGGAGGTCCCATGATACACGCATGTGCATGAACACATGCACATGCGTGTATCATGGCATGCACGCACGTGCACATGAACACATGCGTGCATGTGTTCATGTTTCCCCTCATATTCCTACGTCTGTTTTGTTTTGTTGCCATTTGTTAACATCATTATACCATCACCGCCATGTATACGTGAATAAAGATTTGATTTGAATTTAAAGAATCTAAATAAACTCGCTGTGTATTTGAAACGCATTACTAAACAAAAATTAGAGACAATAATTTTATTTTAAATAATTATATGCAGAATCACATTCAGGGCTAAATCATATTTTGGAGTAATTATTAAACAAATTAAACCCTCAGAACATAGAACATTGAATAAACATATCAAAAATGGTATAAAAACTAAAGGTATAAACAAATAAAAGGTATCACAGCATTAGCAATTACTGTTTACAGACTGTTCCAATCTTTCACCGCGTATTATGAAAAGTATACTGACATATATACATATGCATCTTTTGCGGTGGTGCTGTGGAAAATCTCTTGCCACAAAATCGCTTGGGTGTAAGGTCGAATCCTGGTCAGGGAAGAACTTAATCCTTCTGGGGTAAAAAAACACCGAGGACAATACTGTATTTGTTATCCTACGAAATGAAGTGGCCCTCGCCAGCAGAATATGGAGTTCACTTATGTATGTTGAACTTCTTTCGCACCGTATGTATCCAACCGTGCTAATCAGAGGTGTGATCACTTGCTGAGGACCACCAACATAGATACGTAAGCGCACACAATTGTCATATGAGCAGAGCACTAAATGTTGCATTTGTTGATTAAAATCCATCAGCGCTCATTCCAGAACGTAATACGACACAGCATTTTGAGTTTTCTAGTCACGGACATTAGCGTCACCGCTCGAGTGCGCCGACACGAGTGCAATCCACACGTTATGGACCCCCATGAACACCCATTAACATCCCTGTGCGTGTTTATTGTTGTTATTGTTGTTAAGGAGCCGCTGTCATTGCTGACATTCCTCTCGGTGCTCCAGCACACGTGGGTACGCAGCGCCGGCTCGACTCCGAGTCGCTGACGGACAGCAGCCGCGGCCTCTAAGGAGCCGGCAGCAGATGTGCGCGCTTGACACATTCCAGCGGAACGCCGCACGGCTGTCACTGTCTTTCAAGTACATATTAACATCGTCAATTATACCCCAGCCTGCCGGTGGGAAGGATAACAAAAAAAACAGTCGATGCTTGAGGAGGAGAAATAATATATGTGGACATGCAAAATGGGGGGAAATTTGCCCCAGGCCTCACGAAAGAGGGTCCCACAAGAGGCCTGTGGTGGGTGGAATAAGGGGGCCCTCCTCCAAGTAGGATATTCGTTTGTCTCTATGTCTGTGAGAACATAAGGGGCAGAGGGGAGTTGCCTCGACTGCATATTTGAACGGGTGAGGAAGGCCATATCAATTATGTCCTCAATTAGCAGCCCTCATTGGCCCTCTTGGCTACTCAACGTCTATCCCCATGGCTCACTTGCTGCCCCAGTGTCAAAATAATATGCAAATCTGGCCTTGTGGATGTTTGAATGTTGTCCCCCCATATGTGTAGGTTTCCTCGTTGCACTCTGTATGGTAAGATAGGTAAAGGTGCAGCCCTGCAATTGCTTGTTCATGCCAAAGCTGGTGGAAGAGCCTCCACTATAGCGAGCTCTAGTGGATGAAGCTGGTTGTAATCACTAGTGAAACATCATGCTCGAATTGTAAATGTTGTGGGTTTACTCTCTAACACACCGGTGTGCTGAAAGTAGTAACTAATTGGCACTTTCTTTTACGTGACAAACCTTACTAATTGGCTCTGGGTGGCAGCGAGTTCAACGACATTTAAATTTACTAGACCTAACACAAAAAAACGTTACTATGTGTAAAGGGTAATTTATTGTCAATCACCCAGAATGAACTCACAAATTGTACCCGACAAAAATGAGCTCTTCTGAACAAAGTACGTGATACCGGTAAGCTATGACACTTGTGATTGCCCCATGACCTCCAGCCAGCGAGCTGTCATCAGTCAGTATTTTGTACCATACTTTGCACAAGCATTGTTATGTTTTCCCCATATAACGGTGAATGGTTACTTGTGTGTGCTTAGATGTGTGTGTAGAATCTGGACAGAGACCAGATGGGCTCCTGCGCAGATCATGTAGCTTGCATGTCCAGCCACCCACATTCTCAAGCAGCTCATTCTGCTTGAGGATGGTCAAACTACTGCTGGATGACAGCCTTCCCAAGCCACCATCTCTCAAAGCCTTGTGATGCAACAATCCATGTAGCACCTGGATTTTCTATCAGACTCCTTCCATTCCATGATGCTACTCATTGGCATGCTTCGCCCAAACCCACTTCACCAGATAGAAGGGGATAAATGGGATCAGCATGGGCTATGCAAAATATGGGCTGATACACATGTGGATTTGAGGTTGATTTGAATTTACTGACAGCTGGTACTCGTGGTATTTAAATCAGCTGCTTTGAAAGGTGCATATGGAAGTTGCGAAAGCATTGATTGTAGTGGCCGCTCTCCATAAATAATGAGCGGTAGTGCAGCAATGCTCATAACAAGCAGTGTCATGTGCATTAAGTGGGCCGAGTGATGGTACATATGCCAGTAACTCTGGCCACTTAAGTCAAAATGAATGGATCTGCTCTAATATCTCCTGCCAACAAGTTATAAGCACTTGAAGGTTTCCTCAAAGTGCACCTAACACTGGCACCAGGCCATGGTAACATAATTCCACTATGGGGGTTAATGGCGGCCATTGTTGTGTATAATGTGTGTGTGTTCAATTATGCGGTAGTTAGCGCACTGCAGTACAAACCTGACGACCCGAGTTCTATTGCCGCTCAGGGCCAATATCAGTGACAAATACCTGATTTGGTCCTGGGTCTCCAGAAGGTCGACTCTGCCTTAAATGTATACCAGATGCTGTGTGTAAACATTGATGCTGTGTGTAAACATTGGCACTGTGGAAGAGTGTGGTGCTGCCCACATCACCACTCATAATGCAATGTACCAGCTGAAATAGGTGCTTGCTAAACAGCTCTTGCCAATACAGTGTGTATGTGAGAATGATTTCGTGGCTGGGCTAGTCATTTGTGACCAATATGATAACTATCACATCGTTTCATCATCTCGTGTTAATGACTGAATCGAACTGAGGACCTCAAGGGTGCTGGTCCAGAACCGTAAAAAATTAACCCGTAAAAACAAAGTTTTTCACTAGAAATCCTTTATATGCGTGGCATCGGTTTTATTTTATTATTCATTTCTGTTTTTCTTGAGTAAGAGTTTCATTTTTATCACATTGGTATTTTAAATTAAATATGAAATTTCTTTTTTCCTAAAAAGTGTAAAATTTTGGAAAATATTTTTCACGAAAATAAATTGTCACGCACAACGAGTCTGTGTGCAAAATGTCAGCTCGATTGGATCACGGGAAGTGGGTTAAAAAACGACCGAAAGATTTGCACGGTCGTAAGCGCGCAAGCAAGCAAGTGAACTTAATATAAAGGATTTAAAAATAAGCGTGAGCCCAGAGAGCCGCACAGCCACCCTCGGCACACTTACCGCCAGGGGCTTTGCAAACCACGCTCTCTGCAAACATAGACTGTGGATTTTCTCTATCTCAATACCAGCTAATGTTTTCCTAAACTATATTTGTTTTAAAATAAACTACGTTGTTGAACTTAAAAAAAATATATATATATAAATAGCAAGATGATATACTGACCCGCCAATAAATGATTGCACGTTGGCTTTTACCAAAACGGCCTCAAGGTGAACATATATTCAGACCCTTGAATTATCTAAGCCATAACAATGCGTTTGACAGTTCACTTCATGGTGTTCATGGCAAGTAGTTTTCCAGAAAGTGTAAATATGTATGCCAAAAATGCATCGTGTTGACTTTAAAATTATATTTGCAGTGTATCAACACTTGCGGAATTAAGCTGTCTCATAATAAAACATCGTCTGCAGCATTCGAATGAAAAAATTATACACTATAACAATAAATGCAACTGTTTTTGTTTAATTGATACGACACTGATATGTGCATCATTCCCTTATATTCGGTATATTCGAAAGATTTGATGTAAATGCTGCAATTATCAACCAACATTGCTGCAATATACGATTGCCAACTAAAGATGGTTTTACAAATAAATGCAAAATAAATTCCGTCTCCTCAAATTTGTTCTTTTCAAATTAAAAATTCTATGAATTTTAATTCAATTTACTCCAAGTTTAGTCTGATTATGAATTGTATACGATACATTTACTCTAGGTAAGATTTGATTTCACCCACAAATGTATTAAATAAGCATGGGTGCATTTTTAAATTGTTGGCTCAGGCATTGAACAAGCTAATTACTTTATTGTCTAGACAATATGTCTGCTATATATTCAGACTTTGTGCAACGTCTAACAAGTGCAAAATTAACATAATTGCTCACTTTACAATCCTATTTAACCAAATCAGTTAATGGAATATAAACAAGCAAATGAAAGGCATTTAGGTCGAAAAAATGTAGCGTGTCTCCCTCTCAAACGAACTAGGCCTGATCTACATTTCCAACAGTCAGTGTTGGAAATTCTACATTTCCATGGCAGAGGCCAACCGTGCCAGAATACAAACACTGGCTATATTTGCCATTGAATATGTGCAAGATATCTGGTCTTCGGCTCATATAAATGCTACTTTTCCTGCCATTTCTGCGCATATATCTGTTTTCATTTAATTCGTAAATACCTATTGATTTGCATGAGGTTTCAAGCAGAAATATACAAACATATACGTAGGATGAGCATATTTCTGGGGATTGTGAAAAAAAATGCTGCACATTTTGTTACGTATCCAGATGCATTTAAAGGATAATTATAATGAAAACAGAGTGGCAAATTGACATTCCACAACATGGTATTAATTTGATCAACCTCAGAATCAACACAAGGGCTGATCAGACCCTGACAGGTATTCGTTTCAGAGTAGATGTCCATTTGTCTTATATATACCAATTTCGAAAAGTTCGTTCTGGTAAAGGTTGGCCAAAACTGTATTTGTAACTTAAATAAAATAAAGCAATGGTAATACTGTCACTCATGCCAATTAAGCCTGTTGTGGAGACATTTTTCCCTTATTAGTTTAGATGTCTTTGCCCCCAAGTATATTCCAATTGTGCTTCTATCAGGATAATTTAATTAACATTTCCATTCCAAACACACACACACACCGAGCGCTGTAGCATAACATTAAACCGGGGAACCTAGCTTCCAATAAGAATGCAGTTCTTGCACGCAGGCTTTAGCCCCCTGTGCTACATTGAGATTGGTCTCACCATGATCAAACATTGTCCGTGTATTTGTGTGCATGGAACAGTGGTACAGCCTAAATGTACTTGAAAATGTCAAGTTTAAGTAAAACAAAACTTTACACACAAGGTAGCCAGAATATACGAGAACAGCAAGTAAGTCGCCGACATTTTTGTTAAGATATTTAAGTGTATTAAAAATTTATACAAACACTCATAAACACATAGCCAAATATCGCATTATATGTGTTACATAGCTGAACGGTACTGCATTTGCTGCTTGTTTCAAAATATCATGGTTCGAGCCCGAAAGTCGTCCTGCTTAACAATGCAGGTGTATTAACCACAGACATTACGCATCTTTTGCTTTATAGTGGACATTCAAGATACCATGATGTCCTTCGAAAAAAAAGTAGGCCATGCGTGCTACCATCATGGTTCAAATTTAGCTAAATTTTCAACAACAAAAAACCTTCCAAATTACTCCATTGGCAAGCAAATAGCAACATCACCCACTACTGCAGAACATGAGACTCAGTGATGCTCTCCCCGCTAAAAAAATATGATTTATTATTTGAATGCAGCCTCTTGAAATACCTACATCAAGGTAATTATTAATATATGTTCAGCAGCAATGGGATTTCAAAATCAATTAAAATCAAATGGGTCTCTTCACAATTGATTTTGAGGTAGATAGCGTGAGTAAATTGTGTGCTGTACACCCTCCTCCACCCAACACAGCGACGTCATGTGAACAAACATGCTGATGTATTACTGCTTCAGCATTGCATGTGTGCAGAACTTATTTCGCTACTGTATATAGCCAACAGTGCAAATCGAAGCAATACAAAATCCACTCGTGTTGTGTTAAAGATCAATCCACAGTGTTTAACGATTGCTCTCCAACAGACCGGTGCGCTGAAGCAATCATAAATCAGCACGTTTATTCACATGACAACCTTATTAAATTGCTGTGTTGGATGGAGGAGGCGTACGACACAATGTGGTATTTTACTTACACGATCTGACCCAACAGTCACTTACGCATCAATTTTGGTCACGACAAGCCTACGCGTTAAACTGGGTCTTCTGTTGTCCCCACTACTATATAGTTGCTAACAGTAAACGCCCCGCCAGTCTATCCAGGCTCAATACAAGATATATGTCTCGGCACACACACATAAGCGTGCGCAAAATATATACACATCGTGAATGGACATGTATGCACCTGGTGCAGTGGTGCTGACCAAAGCACTCTTGTCACATCCCATGGCATCCTTAATATGTAATTGCGAACTGCACTTGCCTCCGTGGTCTACAATCAGGAATCGGGGCTTAAGTTTAGCCCTATCTGGGGCTCAGTTGTGGTGTACAGGGGGCGTGGGGGGTTATTGGGGGAGGTAGATGATCTGGGTGTCTGGGGGGTTGAGGGGGCCTCGGAAGATATTCCATGAGGAGTCAGGCCCTGTAGATAAGCAGCGGTGCAGTGTTTCGCGTACTGTGCAACAATCTCCACCTCTGATGAGCGCGGTTGGCGACATACGGTGCAAAATAAGTTGAACATACATGCAATCCTTGCTACATGGGTTCGATTTCTGGCCCATATGCAACGTAAGTGACAAACGGTATCTGAGCTCAATCCTGGTGCCCTATGTAAACATGAATGTGCAAACATCAGCACTTGGGAGGCATTAAGTGGCCTTGCCCGGTGCTCACTAACAGCACCTTGTAACGGTGAGCTGGACGCCTAAACGGAGGATCGTTGCCTTTGAAACAAGTGGGCTAAACACACCGCTTCAGCGGAAAATCCATTACAGTCTGCACCCTCTGCAAAGCCACAAAAGACCATCGTCCCGCCGCCCAACTCCCCCCATCCGGCCGCTGTGCACCCACACACTTAGCCAGCCGTGCAAATGATAAACTTATCATTGCAGCGCACCTGCAACTGCGCCGTGCGCGTGCCCATCGATTGGGGAAGCTGGCGGCGCTGCTTGCCAAGGAGAAGGTCAGACCACCGGGAGGGAACGTTGGCTTTTATCTGCCCGCCTACTAGCGGCCAGCGCACGTGCCGGTGCATCGTTAACAAAGGTTGGCGGCACGTGCGCACAGAAGAAGGCATTACCATACACATCTTTAATAAATGTTCATCCTCTCAGTGGTTAAATTGGCTCAATATGCCCAGGTAGCTAATGCCGGAAAAGGTCATCGATTGAAATGCTTCATTCTGTTCCTGTGTCAATCAGTTGTGCGTTTTAAACATAAATAGGCTTTGTTTATATGCAAGGCATTTTGGTTCTTAATTTAAACTTATTGAAATACTGTCCAGTTGGTGCATGTTTCAGCAAAATATATTTTGATAATGTTCAGAGCAGTAGTAAAAAGCCAGTGTTGTTAGTTCTTCTGAGCAGAGGATCGAGTTATCTTGTGAAAAGTCTCCATAGGAATCTGCAGGTATTGATTTAAAGTTTGACCTCAGATTGGGGTCCCATTTAAACACCACACTGTATGTGTCCAATTTCTCGCTTGACCACATCTTAGAAAGATCAAGCCTGACTGAAATAAAAATGCTATAATGCATCTGTAGTTATTATCAAACGCCTAAAAATCTTAGACTGTATAAACCAAGCAAAAATAATCAGGCATTTAGAAATATATATTTCATGCAAACAGTCTATGCATAGTTTGTTTATGTATTCTTGCCCAATTTAGTATTAACGTGTGCAAGTAATATGCTGGTTTAAGTGATGATGATTGATGTGGATAGTTACTGCCAGTATTTAAAGCGAGCTGAAATCCCATCTCTCAAAAGACGATACATATGACACCAGGAGAAAAATAACACAAGTGTAGTGTTACCATTTACAGACACACTATGTGGAGGCAACAACTTTTATTAACACAACGCTACACCGTTACACACAGGACTAAATCACCTATCTCACTCGGATGGCTATGTACACCTATCCTCTACGCACCTATATCTCTGGCTAGAGCAGCCACTTACTGTTGACCCACTTCGTACGGGATAACTATCTCTGGTCAGTGCAGCCCCCATGCTGTTGACCCAAGATGTCGAAGAGCGCGGACCCAGGTGATAAGCAGGATTCTACCAACCACCGAACAGCCTTGAACCTCGCTCGAGGCTTGCCTTATATCCGCTATCCACCGCTGCACCTGCTCCTCCCTCGGCCGCCCCTCCCCTCGGCCCATCCGGCCAATTCCAGTTCCCTTGCACCTGCTTACCCATCCTGTCACGTGCTTAACCCGAGCCGGGGTGTCTTGTCCTCACGTGCCCCTATACCTCACCCCAGCACATCACGTGCATGGTACTATACCCTGCTAGTTATCTCCATAACACGCACACAGCTCAAAGCGCCGTAGTGATCTGAATAACGTCACTACATCACCCCCCCCTCCCTTTTGTCAAACGCAGCCGTCCCGGCTGACCCCTTGCCTGCGCGTGGCCAGGCGGCGCTCCAATTACCCAACCAGACCCGACCTGACAATTAAAACAGCAACCGCACACGCTTCAACCAACAACTCAGCCTCCGTAACAATAATAATAATAACGCAACAACAACAAAACAACAACACAACACGAGAACCTCCTTTAGCAACGATAAACACACCACTCCCCCCCCCCGGAATATGTACACACGTGACACCAACCGGCCCGCCGCAGCCGACGAGCCCAGGAAGGACTCAGTTCCCCTGGCAACACAGCCTGGCTCGCGGCTGCAGCCTTCTTCCGGTGGTGTCAGAATAAATAAGCGTCCGGGCGATCATCAAAATTGCACAGTTTTAGATCGGGTTCTCGCCGACGGGACCTTGGGCGGGACTAGAATGACCATACGGGGGTCCCCAGGGACAACTGAAGGTCGCCCAACCGGGTGTAGTTCCTCCGAGACAGAAGATGGAGGGGGAGGAGAAGCGGACGCCGGACGCTCCTTCTCTGCCTGGCCTGTGGGCTCTCCGACGGCATAACGGGCAGCACCATGGTCGTCACGGGCCAGATCCCTATGGGTGGAGGAATAGACATCCGCTAAGGCAGCGATTGAGTGTCCACATTCCCAGGCTCGTCGGGCACATCAACTGTTCTATCCACAAGGTGGATAGAAAAGTTGGTGTCGCTCACAACAGGTTCTGGTACTATTCTTCACTGATATTAGGCATGGAAAGGAATCAAACTCATGTCACGAGGTTCACAGTACAGTGTGGAAACCGCCAGTACCACTACTAGTCACACATACATATGTAAGCAAAAAAGACAAAGATCCCCCGTATAGCAAAGTGCTGTTAGCGGTACACGTGGAGATGTTTTTTATACACTGCACCAGCTACTCATGTGAGGCTGAGTCGACCTAGGGGAAGCCCATGGCCGGTCCAGATAATCGATACTGGTATTGGCCGTGAGCGGGGAATCGAACTGGGAAACCACTGCCAGTGGTCACGCCGCCAATGGCAGCCTGTCTGAATCACAGCAATATCAACATTGCAAGTCATCGCAAGTTGGTGAGGGCAAGAGGTCAAAACTGATTCGGGTATTACTCCCCACCGATAGTAAGCGTGACCATGTCCCACACACAGATCACTGGCTTCATTGCACAGTTGCTGATCCCTGCCCCCACCAGACCATGACTTTGACAGGAGCCTATATGACTCTACAGGGAATCATTGTCTTTGTATGTCTATTGCATGTGTGCATATATGTGTGTGTGGATTAGTGTTGACCAACAAACTCGTACGCCGTGCGTGCTAACAGGCCTTAACTTTTAAAGGCTATACGGAGCAATGTTGTCTTTTTTTACGTACATATGGGGAGCGGTGGTTAGCCCACTGCGATGCAAACTTGTAAACTCGGAGTTTTAGTCTCGGACATGGCTAACATTCGTGGTGTGTGTTTTCAGAACCAATAATGGGACTCATCTAGGGAAACTCAGTCTTAAATGAGTTCCTGGTGTAGTGTGTAGTCATCAGCATTGACGAGACAAGGGTGATTGGGTGTGGTGCTCGCCACATCATCCCTCTGAGCGCGTTTGCTTTCACAGGTGCTTGCAAACAGCACTTGCACTGTGAGTCTATTAAGGCTCTATAGGATTTTTTTTTATCTTGGTAGGTGGGTATGTTTATGTAAATTTGCATGTGTATACTACAAATGTATGTTGGGATCTGTAGATTAGCGGTTAGCGCACCATGCTGTGCGAACCTGGCCACCCGAGTTCTATTCCCGCTCAGGGCCAACAACAGTGACGAATATCTGAATTTGCCCTCGTGTGCCGTGCCGGCCTGCATAGGTGCTGCTCGCTAACAGCACTTGCCCCAACAGTCTGTTTAGGCTACTCTTGGGATCTTTGTCTTTGTGTAGGGAGCAGTGGTAGTGGTTAGCGCACCGCGCTACAAACCCGGTGACCCGATAACAGGACTCTGCGGGGTGGGCTGGTAGAAATAATACTTAGTACCGGTACAGGGATATCGACCGGGTATAGAGGAGTTAAAGAAAAAATTACTGTATTCTAGTGTAACGTTAATTAAAAGTGTTTTTTTGACAAGAAACGCTGTGAGATTTAAAGACTCGTAGTCTTTCATTTCCAAACGATCACATCTGAGATTAATTGACCTTAGATGGGGAAACTCGAATGCATTTACTAGTATAACGGTGAAATAAAATAGAGGGAATAAACGGCACCTTGGTGCATTTTATGTCGTCTACATAGAGTTGAATAAACGGGCGTTTGGCATATTCATATAACAGTACTACATTGAGCAGTGTTTGTTTGGCACTTCGAGTTTTTATTCGCGCGCACGACATGGATACCGAAAACAACCACGACTTTGAAGACCCCAATGGTTGTCTGGACGCCCACGTTGAAAAGATGCTTGCTGAAACAGAGACCGCATTTGCTGCTGGAACCCTTTACAAACTCGCAGTGAAAAGCGTCGTTTCCATGGACCCAGAACCAACCGCAGTTGGTGCTGCTATAACGGTAGCATCGCCACCAAACATGCAGCCAGCAGCTAAATAATCAAAGATTGCAGCATAAGTAGAAATACTTGCGTGTGAATACGATGTAGTGAACACGACAGAGATGTGGTGAACACGGCAGAGATGTGGTGAACACGGCAGAGATGTGGTGAACACGGCAGAGATGTAGTGAACACGACAGAGATGTAGAGATAATAGTGAACACGACAGAAATATAGTGAACACGACAGAGATGTAGAGATGATAGTGAACACGGCAGAGATGTAGTGAACACAGCAGATGTAGTGAATACGGCAGAGATGTAGTGAACACGGCAGAGATGTGGTGAACACGACAGAGATGTGGTGAACACGGCAGAGATGTGGTGAACACGGCAGAGATGTAGTGAACACGACAGAGATGTAGAGATGATAGTGAACACGACAGAGATATAGTGAACACGACAGAGATGTAGAGATGATAGTGAACACGACAGAGATGTAGTGAACACGACAGAGATGTAGTGAACACGACAGAGATGTAGAGATGATAGTGAACACGACAGAGATGTAGAGATGATAGTGAACACGGCAGAGATGTAGTGAACACAGCAGATGTAGTGAACACGACAGATGTAGTGAACACGGTAGAACTATAAGCGAGTGAATAGCAGCAGCGACGAGGCCTCTCGCTGCCTCTGCTCTGCCGCTGCCGGGCTGCAGATTCAGCCGAGTCAGGTACCACTGCCAATATGCACAACAACAACAATAAACGTGCTGCGTTTCATCTCTGTGTTAATAAGCCTGCCGCACTAGGCCTCACGAAGCCTGCCGCACTAGGCCTCGTGCCGTGCTTTTCGTGCACAAATAAGGCGATTAAATGTATCTCGTCTCTGTGTTAATAAATGTTTCTTGTCTCTGTGTTATAAAAACGTACTGCGTTTCAGTAAAATAATTGTTTTTAAATAAACGTGCTGCGTTTCATCTCTGTGTTAATAAGCCTGCCGCACTAGGCCTCACGAAGCCTGCCGCACTAGGCCTCGTGCCGTGCTTTTCGTGCACAAATAAGGCGATTAAATGTATCTCGTCTCTGTGTTAATAAATGTTTCTTGTCTCTGTGTTATAAAAACGTGTTGCGTTTCAGTAAAATAATTGTTTTCAAATAAACGTGCTGCGTTTCATCTCTGTGTTAATAAGCCTGCCGCACTAGGCCTCACGAAGCCTGCCGCACTAGGCCTCGTGCCGTGCTTTTCGTGCACAAATAAGGCGATTAAATGTATCTCGTCTCTGTGTTAATAAATGTTTCTTGTCTCTGTGTTATAAAAACGTACTGCGTTTCAGTAAAATAATTGTTTTTAAATAAACGTGCTGCGTTTCATCTCTGTGTTAATAAGCCTGCCGCACTAGGCCTCACGAAGCCTGCCGCACTAGGCCTCGTGCCGTGCTTTTCGTGCACAAATAAGGCGATTAAATGTATCTCGTCTCTGTGTTAATAAATGTTTCTTGTCTCTGTGTTATAAAAACGTGTTGCGTTTCAGTAAAATAATTGTTTTCAAATAAACGTGCTGCGTTTCATCTCTGTGTTAATAAGCCTGCCGCACTAGGCCTCACGAAGCCTGCCGCACTAGGCCTCGTGCCGTGCTTTTCGTGCACAAATAAGGCGATTAAATGTATCTCGTCTCTGTGTTAATAAATGTTTCTTGTCTCTGTGTTATAAAAACGTGCTGCGTTTCAGTAAAATAATTGTTTTTAAATAAACGTGCTGCGTTTCATCTCTGAGTTAATAAGCCTGCCGCACTAGGCCTCACGAAGCCTGCCGCACTAGGCCTCGTGCCGTGCTTTTCGTGCACAAATAAGGCGATTAAATATATCTCGTCTCTGTGTTAATAAATGTTTCTTGTCTCTGTGTTAAAAAAGCGTGCAGCGTTTCAGTAACGTAATTTTTTAAATAAACGTGCTGCGTTTCAGTAAAGTAATTTTGAAGCGAAGTTTAAAGTTTTGCCGTGATGCGCCGGAAGCGACGGCCATCTTGTTTAATTCACATATCGCAGGGGGAGCGGGCGGCCATCTTGTCGGACAGGGTCATGCCAAGTGTTTGCAGTAGGGGGCGATGTTGATACACGGACGGACGGACGGACAAACGCGGACGGACGGACGGACAAACGCGGACGGACGGACGGACAAACGCGGACGGACGGACGGACACATTAATCTATTGGTGGTCTGGTCCACTTCGTTCCTACCAGTATAATCTCCTGCTCACGATCAACAACAGTGACAAATATGTGAGCCGGTTCTGGGCCTACCCGGTGTGTAAAACATCAGCACTGGGGAGACAAAGGTAGCCGGGTGTGGTGTTGGCCGCTCACCCACTTGTGTGTTATGCTGGCCTTCACTAAGAGGTGCTTGCTAACAGGCAGAACCGCCATTGTGGACTAGTCTCCATCTGATCCATCTATAAGGGGCCGTCCATAAATTACGTCACGCACCTAGGGGGGGGGGGAGGTCAGACATTTGTGACGATGTGTGACGATGGGGGGGGGGGTTGAGAAATGTGACGTCACATCAAAATGTGCAACTTTAAATAAATATAAACAACACGTTCTACTTAATTAAATATACGTTTTAATAAATGTTTTCTCCTACAACATGAGAGTGCAGCGCCACATTAAATACGCACTACAATGACAATAGTTTAAAGCGATTTGAAGCATGTTTAATATTTTTTGGGGGGGAGGGCAGAGATTTGTGACATCATATTTGAGGGGGGGTCTAACTTTTTGTGACGCCGTGTGACGAGGGGGGGGGGGGGTCAAAAATCGTCCAAAATCGCGTGACGTCATTTATGGACGGCCCCAAAGGCATAATGTTGCCTTCTCACATGTGCAGGATTTATCTGGGTGTTCCAGTATGTTCCCACGTACATCAACGCTTATTAATGGTGATAAAAAATCTTAACACATATGTCACCTCCGTGTGTTGTGGATTATGCAGCGCTTCAAGCTGCAGATTTCTTAAATAACGTTGGATATCAAATACTCATTATTGATTTCGTGCTTAAGGGTCCAGAAGTCCCTGTACAGGTTTGAAGTTCCAATTATGATGGACGATACGGTGTAGAGGATAAAACAACGTATCACGTCCCTTTTTAAGTACACCAAACCCTTGTCCGTCGCGGGGATTACTTATTTTAAATAGCCACAACCGGCAAATCCGTGATCCGCAAACTCAAAGGAAAATTGGAAATCTCTGGTTTTGTTTACGGTTTGTCGTACGACACCCGCCCCTAGTTTTGCTTTGTTACCCTACATCAACAAAAACATGAAACAGGAAGTATTTTTTTCTGTCAAATAGATTAATATTTTCTATAGTGTTAAATATGTTTTGCAGTAAATAATTTAATATTGTATACAGTGTTCATAATGCAGTCAATGTATATTTACTGCACAAATTATATTTAACACTGTAGAAAATATTAATCATGCATTTACATCGTATAATATTTTAAACATTACGAATTGATATTATGATTACTACTTGCTACAGTGTTAAACATAACTTGTACAGTAACTTAAAAGACTGGGAGATTTAAAAAAATGTATGAACAAAAAATTGTGGGCGGCTTAATCTCACTGCCTCCTCAGTGGACGCTGGGAGCAACACGGGACCCACGATGGGCTGCATGGGAGACAAGATGGAGAGACAAGGCGTTGTGTATATTCTGCAGCAGCAGCATCATCATCTCGACAGCATCATCATCTTCTCGAGCAGGGTGCAATGAGAGTAACCGTAACAGCACTTATTTACGATGCGTACTGTACAGGAATCTCGCGATCAATCAAAAATGGCTGAGCCACTAGGGGCTCGATCGGTGAACTGGACATCCATAAATTTGGCGTGATTGCTCAAATTTGCGATGGGAAAAGCCGCGTTGGGTGAGGTTTAAGTGTACAATGTGCTTTTCTGCAATGCCAGGGAGTTCATTCCACTCCCAGTATCATCCTGTGATAAATTTAAACTCTCCCCACTTTGATTCAATCACCAGTGCCCTGGGCTCCACTGGGTCTTTACAGGTCGAGGTGGACAATATTGGGAAAACCTGGGGTTTTTGTTCAGCAAGAGGTATTTTGCAGAGCAGCCTAGCACTCCACTCTTAATTGGGTATCATGTGTCTCATTACTCGCGTGAGCAATGGAGAAGTGCTCATCGTTTAAGCCACTGCCGTGAGGCAGCAGTGGAAACTCCATATTCTCATGGCAGGGGCCAATCCATCCATAATACAGGCATTTACTTTTAGAACCAGTGGTGTCCTTTATTTAACCAGGAAACGAAAAGACACTAATTGCTACATTAACCTGCAATGCTTTTTTTGCAACGGCGACTTGGGTTACATCGATTCATGTTGAATACATAATATTTAAACATCTTACATTCATCAAATCGGATTACATTCAAATGGAATTCGAATGAAAAAACTTTAATTGTGTGAGTCAAGTGCACTAACCGCAGTATCACCCAGTGAGATTTTACGGGATAATGAGAGTACATAAATGTGATTGTGCTCACGGGCAGCTGAATGTTTAAGGATTTCCTACTGTGCGGCAAAAAACTTGTAATAAAAACTAAGCGAGAGGAGGTTATGCTCAAAATAACAAACAGATGGGAGGGATACAAATGCGAGATTTTACTCTAACAATATTGTATAAAAGTGGCCTTCCAAAGCACAAATAACTTTAATCAGCGAAATATACGAAATTGAATTTACCAATTAAATAATTACCTGCCACTTATTGAGCACGTGTGGCCATGAGTGGTTCTAAGAATATTGAGATTACCACACAAAAAGGTAAAATTAAACAATATCCTTTCTTTACTGAATCTGAAAGATGGGAAGATTAATGGGCCAAAAATGTAATACTTTAATTCAAAAGTTGGTGACATTTCAGCTGAAAGGCCTTTGAATCTAGCAGCATCGTAAGTATGCATTTCCTTAAAGTACCAATTAAATAAATAAATACACCTATAACAATCACTGAAAGGCTTCATCATATATCTGCTTCTCGAGGTCAGCTACTTCATTGCCAAACGTTTACGTATTAATGTGCAATATAATAGCTCACATTTTGAAAGGGACTTGCTTGGACCAACAATATGATGTTTTATTTAGATGCTTGTTTAAGAGAGTGGAGTCGTCGCATTTTCAGGTAAGGCCTACTGAGCTATATAGCTCAGCGTTGTGGCTTATGACGCTGACATTTATAGCAGCCAGCACACATCTAGCTGACCTCGTGCAAGTGGAGAGATGAGTGACACGTTGGCCACGTTTCTAACACAGCGAGAGAGAGTTGGCCATTCATGTTGATTTTTCTGAGCATTACAACTCATCCCGATTGTTTAATAAACATCTTCTGGAGTAATTGACAGCATGGCGCTTTATATGACGTCATCGTTTTATGCCATCCGTATACATTACAAGCATTATACATTGTAAGATTAAATGATTAGATGACTTCTGGCAACCCAGTAATCATGCAAAGTTGGGCCAACGATGCCATGAGGTTGTAACTATTTGACAAACGTTGGCCTAATGTTCCATGATTATTGGCAAGCATGTGTTAAGTGAGCTGCAGTTTAATAACATCTAGGCAATCTTTAGCCAATGTACAAAGTGCAAAATAACGATGTAAATAACGTGAAACGCAATGACAAAGTTCAGACGAACAGATATCGCTATAATCGTCATTTCGTGAAATTTTAAGTCGTCTCATATTTTAAACAAAATTACATCTTGGCCTATCTACTAAATAATAAAGTATTTTTTTGGCACGAGTGTGTATTACATACTATGACATACGGATGTGAAACGTGGCCACTGCAGAATATGCAGCCGATGTCAGAATTCCACAAATGTGCGTCTACAAACTCTCCATGAATTGAGGCTCTGACGTCTCAAGCCTCCTTTGATGAAGGTTCTTCACTTGGGGAAATTTTAAAGAAAAAAAAAATCATCATCCTAAACCGAATAATTTACATATGCAAACAAAACTATGTCACCTGGAGAAGTCCCATGCAGATATAGTTTTAATTACCCACGGGATCCCAAGTTACTGTTAAAGATTACGTCACAACGGAAATGAAAGAGAAAGCGGGGCGTGAGAGAGAGAACGCCCAGGAGGAGAGAGAGAGAGAGATAATGGTGACGTCATCGGGCGAGGCGGGGCGATCGGGGGCGGCTTCCTGGTGGGATTTGGGAGTGGAGTCGTCGCAGGTGGCGCGAGCCTCGTGTAGAAAATAAAGAAGAGTTGTATCGTCTAAATCTTTTCCGTCTGGTGGACTCATTGCACATGTAATACGATGACGCTGTAAAAATGCGGACATTAAGGTCGGTAACTCACTTTCAGTAAGTACTGCTAGCGTATGTACCACCATACACGTGCCTAAAAACTGCAGGTGAGGCATCTACTGCACGTGGCAAAACCTTCATTGTCCACCAGACCCTCCTGAAAATCGGTGGCTTACAGGCTTGCACCACAATGCCCAAAACAAAGCAAAATAGACAGATATATCACCCAGTACTCGCAGAATAGAATATTATTCAATACGGTAAAATCGTGTTACAACCAACTGCACAGCGAAACATTAAATGACATGCCTGCATATGCCATTTGATTTTTTTTATTGAAATGTGTCCAGCCCTGCAAGATTCTGATTGAATATCGGTCTATTCAGCTAGCTCCATTCGGAAAATCTGACATTAATGAAGCGAGGCGGCATTAATTCCATTCAATATTAAAGCACACGTGTGCTGTCACAAAAAAACCCTTGCAATGAATCGCATTCCATTTAGAAATTATATCAAGCCGATGTTTAAATGGGTCTCCGTAAGTACTGTGAATAAGTATATTCTGCCATGTGCTTGGCAATCTGTAAGGGTTTTATTTCGTTAAGTCTGAATATATGCATGCATCTCACTTGCCTTGGTTACAGCGGCCAAGGTTGGCATATATGCATGCATCTCACAGCTCTACCAAAACCACAGGAGCCTGTTTAAGATTTAAAAGCGTCAAGAGGCTTGGGTGGCCCAAGGGGATAATACCAAGTCAGTCCACGGAGGCAGCACCAAATTTTCAAATCCAGGCAGCCACTCAAGATGAAATCAGATTCTAAAGCAAAGTCAGTTGATGGTCTCAAACTCGTCGCCAACGACTCCACTGGATTGACGTATTTATTTATTCCAGCTCCGAGTACTAAAACACACAGGTGAGATCAATGCATTGAACAATCACGGTAGGGCATGAGCCATTCAAGGGAATGGCCCGAGGAGACAGTTTTGAATGCGAATTCATTGTGACATGGAGATACGCACAATCGGAAATCGATAATGAAAAAAGAAAAAAAGACTATCATGAGTCTGCTGATCATTGCATGTCCACCAACTGCTCCCATAACATTGGAGCAGAGTGAATGAGCTTCATGGGGAATGACACCGGAAACCCAATGTGGCTTACAAAGAGTGTGAGGAGCGTAGCCCTCATTTGGGGTGCCGCATTGGCGAGATTGTTAACTACCTCGCCTGGTATGCAGAAAGTCGTGGGTTCGATCCCAACCCTGCATGTTCTCCCCGTGGTCGTATGGATTTTTTTCTCCGGGTCCTCTGGTTTTTGCCTCCACATTTGGAAAGATGTGTTTCGAGTATTTGGCTTCTATACATTTCCACGTGATAAGCCACTTCATTGAGATATCATATGTGGCCAGGTCGCTTCTGAAAAAAAGCTATATAACTCAATGGGCCTTACCTGGTAAAAATAGTTAAACCTCAACAGTCTTGTGGATGGGTAAATGTTCCAAATCACTAGTATGTATTTAAAATATGATATGAAAATAATCCAAACTGATTTTCATATCAAAATGTATTATCATGTATTATTTGATTTCCAAATTAGGTATACGACTGCAGCATCCATTGGCTCACCTCAGTCATCTCCTCATAAGCGTAGGCTATACTGTGGGTCAGAGGTGGGACAAAGTCATTGTTATGCAAGTCCAAGTCGAGTCGCAAGTCATCAAATTCATGACTCGAGTCTGACTCGAGTCCAAGTCACATGACTCGAGTCCACATCTCATAGGTGGGACAAAGTCATTGTTATGCAAGTCCAAGTCGAGTCGCAAGTCATCAAAATCATGACTCGAGTCTGACTCGAGTCCAAGTCACATGACTCGAGTCCACACCTCTGCTGTGGGTACTCTGGTATCCTCCGCGTGTCTTACATATGCAATCACTAGCTTTACTACCCGGCTTCACCCGGGACTTGGATTCTTGTCTAGGATTAATTTCATATTCCCTTATATTTCATTGAAAAGCCCAGAAAAAAATTGATGCTTGCAAGAAAGAAAAAGGCCGAAACAAATCAATTTAACAAAATCGGATGTTTTTCACTCAAGGAAATTCAACCTTAACCCACTTATACGCAAGGTCGATTTAGGCAACTCGGCAAGTGAATGACGTGGCGAGCTGAAAATTGTCGCGTTCCCTTAGAAATTCCAGACAGCGTCAGCTGTGCAAATTTCATGAAGTCAGAGGTCAGCCTTCAAGAGTTTTTGCCGCTTCACACAAACAGATGTATTTTCTGCTTTATATTTAAGAGCGAGCTGAAAATAGTCGCGTTGACTTAGAAAATCGAGACAGCTACGCCGCGCATTTGTGCGGGATACACGGCCTAGGCGGAGGGTTTGGGGGGTGGGATGCGTGACGTCAGCAGGCATATTGCGTAATGCTGCCATATGCGGGTGACATCACAGATGTGATGTCACAGATGTGACGTCACCGCTCACTTGCCGTGCAATATATTACATGCATTATTGCGCCCCCCCCCCCCCCCCCCCAAATACAAAAGTCTATTGTTATACTTTTTGCATTGTGTACAGTCTGGAAGCTATCCACATGGCAAATTTCAAGTTTGTTGCATGTTGGGAAGTATGCTAAACATTTCGAACAGACACATATTCACAAATTTCCGCAAGAACAAACTGTAAGAGATCTCAACATTCAATGAGATGCTCTTTGATAAAGGCACGGTTACGGTTTCTACAGCCGAGGTACGAGATGTCAAGAGAAGAAGAATATCTAATATATCAGAAAAGCAGAGAACTGCATACATTATTATGCTACTGACAAAACACGTGGACTTTTAACAAAAAGATGTATAGATTTTCCAGGACAGCTACTTCAATAAAAAAATATTATTCTGGGAAAAACTGGGCAAGTGGCAACTCTATGCACGGTGGTTGTTCCTGTCTGTGACGGAGATGCCGTGCATAGTTCTGTTCCAATGCATATAGCGTAGAGAGGTTATCTAGAGTTCCCACTAGTGGCGACCCTACCACCAGAAGCAATTACAGGGCTGCCCTTTACCTTTCTTACATATATTTTATTACCTCTCCTTTTTATTGCGCACTTGCCCTCCATTGCACACACCTGTCCATGTTGCCATTATGACGTGGGAACTATGGCAGAGCCTCCCGCTACTCTCTCTCTCGATGGAGGGGGGATTGTCCTGATGCCCGTCGCTGTTGCGTCATTGTGGCAAGGGTTGATCGTCGATGGAGATGGATGCTGGCGCTTTAGTCAGGTGACTGGACTTTGAACTGGGCCATTGTTTGGACTTCCCCAATGCTTGCGTTTTTGCCAGCTGTTGCAGTCTTTGTGCACAGATCGTCATTAGTCCTTGCATCTTTAATGTCCTTGATTCGTTTTGTTATTTTATGTGCTCTGCTATTTCTTTTCCCATTTTTGGCCCCAGGGGAAATTGGGTATTTCTGTCATGTTTAGTTTCTACCTTAAAGCACTTTAAAATTACGTGGCATTTAAGCACGATTAATGCTCATTCTTATCCGAATCCGTAAAGGGCTTATTCATTGCAATTAAGAAAGTGTGCTCCCGTAAATACCAAGGCACCTTTGAAATTCACACGTATAGACAGTGTGTATTGGTAATGAATTGCTGAAATCACCCAGTGACGATGGGATACTGATGGACAAATCTGTGCCAACTGGCTCTCTGGCAGGAGTTTTAACCTTTAGGCTACACAGCTTCTTAACTGCAGTTGCTTTAGAGGTCATTGCTGTATTCCAGATAATTTATGTTTTGCAAACCTAGGTATCCAATCTTGTGGCAGTTTGCTGAGAGATTTAACCAAAGTTTCCGGATTCATGTCTTGGTACATTAAACCAGGCCAAATATACTAATATATGGATGGACACATTTTTCATTGAGCGAGGGTAAGAGAGACACACACACACATACAAAGTCAATATTTTGGTTAACAATCCATTAGTCATACTATTTACGTGTCCATTTCAAGACCATCACGCAATAAAGTTGGCAGCAGACTGTTCAATGGGAGTTATGGAATTTGTTATCGTCAGTGTGGCAATACTTTTATGGTGCTAATATCCCAACAACAACCATAATTTGTGTAACAGCAGTAAATTCAGATAACTCAAGATGCTGTATGACCATTGGGAACATGCCGCAAACCTGCAGTGGTTATCCTATGGAAAAATGACTCGTGCAATAGCAATATGAATTTTCCACCACAAGCTCAGGACCACCAATGCACATGCGCACCCCCACATGCGTACTTGTGTATGGATACACCGTGTGATGATATAATAATATATCTCGATACTGACCCTCTACAGCAAAATCAGCTTTGACGACATCACCCTTTATATATGTTCAATCACAGTGGACCTAGTACGCCAAGAAGGGTTGAGTCGGCCAGGTGATTGAACGGTGACAACCAGTGCATACCATGTAATAATAATCTCAGTTTTCTAAGGCTCAATTCTCACAAGGCCTCAAAACACTTTACAGGAAGCTTAAGTTATGAAACAATCCTGTCGTAATAACGGGTGAGATTTAAGACGCGATTTATTAATTGTAACAGACTCAGATTCCCTAATGAACCGAGGAAGGGAATTACACAATTGTGAAGTCCCACATAACAAATGCAGGTCTTTGGAATGATTAATAGATCAGAATAAGCAGATCTAAGTTTACTTAGTGGAATATAAAACTTAAGGAGATCAGTGATACATTTTGGAGCCAACTCAATCAGAAGAAGAATGTTAAAGTCGATTACATACTTTACAGGGAATCAATGCAGGGAGGAAAGAATATGATTACATCCATGTGTGGTCGGCATTTGACTGAAATAGCTGAGAGGTTCCAGATGTCAGTACAGCAATGGTTGCATTCCACAGAGAAAGTTGGTCTACTCACTGGATTGCGTCTCTGTGGTTTGATTCTGCCTGTGTGGAACTTCCAGTGTTATCCTCTAAATTAGGGTTATGTGTGGGATTTTCTGTGGGTACAATAAAATTGGCCAAACAGGACTACCTGAAGATGACTCATACAACTCAGTGATGCTTCCCAGGCAAATTTTTTTGTTATTATTTATTATAATCATTTTAAAACATATTTTAAATGTGGCTTGTTAACATGCCATTATAATAACCATGAATACTCCTAATCATGTTAAATATTACATACCATAAGCATAAAATATTACAATTCGAGTTTACGTAACATAAATTACAAGGCTTCAAGTTAACAGCTGCCGGCCTAAACTCACATACCATCCACATTTAATCTCAGGACACACGGGACAATAACAAATACCTGTACACATCATCACATAACTGGCAAGCTTTCCATATCTGTCAGCATTTTCTTGCAGATGGTTTGAAGCTTGCCACACCATCCCGGCAGATGCTTTCAAATCTTACGTGATCCTACATCCCCCTGCACTTTGCCCATGCACGCATTATGAGCCAAAATAAAAATGCCTGCATTAGTTGTATGCAGTGTCATGCGGAGACCATGCGTGCACATGATATAAGCTTGTGTGTGTGTCGAATGCAGCATAGCAAGTTAATTGGTGAACGATCTGCATGTATTTTTTCTGGTATAAACTCAGGTTTTTTGTCTTTTTATTTTATTTTACAGAAATGTGCAGCCAGGCAATTCCTTGATTGGAACAATCCTCTGCACATTTCTTGCAATTGTGAGAATTGTTCCTTTTCTTGCTGGTGAGCTGAAACAATAATATTTGACCTGTTAAATGATTGTACACCACATAACAATTAATTTGTTTGGCTGTATTAGGTGGTGGAGGGTTTTAACGGCAAATATTTGGTCAGATCATTATGTGGCCTAACCCAATAATCAATAATCAATGACTCATACTATTAACTGCTAAAACCTATCTTGTTGAATTCTAAACTATCTTTTCCCGTTACATGACACATTTTAAATGAGCTGTAACAGTGAAGGTAGCAAAGTAATGGAACTTATATGACTGAACTTCTAACAATTTAATATTTTTCCATCCCGTGAATTTTGAATTGGAGAAATATACATATACATTGTATGTGTCAGATATTAAACTCCTGCCTACCATAACCAGACAGCTTGGAGAGATTATTTATTAACCACAATGCCAGGCATCATGTCCAAGGAGTAGGCAGGTGTGATCAACTTATTACAAAGAAAACCACAGGCACACATAGTGGAACTGATGGCAGCAGTGTAGGCACCGACAAAATCACTAGGCCTTCCTCAAGCATCGAACAGGGAATAATAGAAAATGATATATTTTACATATCCATAACGATTTACTATTGTAAGCCATAGAAGAGATTACTCAGGAGAATTTGCCTTTATTCCAGTCCGTTAATGTTATGATTTAAAATATTTGCATACATTCCTCGTATGGAATTGAAGGAGGACATAGTGCCATTGCAGTGCTGTCAGACTGGAAATGCATGATGACATTCATAGATTCCTTTTTAGATCAAGAAGGTGACCATTTTCACATGGATTCTTTGTAAGAATTCAAAACCTGCATTATTTAATACTCTTGATACTATTAATATCACTGTTGTACAAATTGAGTTTATATAAACATACACTTAATGTAAGAAGAGTGAAATATATGAACGTGGATTCTATTCAAATCAAATGCTCTACAATTTAAAGGTTTTCTATTGCAGCGTGTATTAAGATTACAAAATTTGTGCAGGAATGTTTGACATTGGACTTCTATGTTTAGTGTTGCTGAAGGTAATTTAATTATACATTTGGCCATTAAGTTAAACCAACGTTTAGGAACTGGTAGATATGTATAGATTTATGTTTATGATTGCAGTAGTTTGCTTATGAGCTGTACAATGTTTTAAAGGTTTTAAAACGATGCACTAAAACGTATTCCAGTATATTTTTTGTACATTTAAAAATGGATAGGCACATAATTATAAATGTATGTACTGTAAGCAAGTATTGTGTATAAAACACATCTTAATTAATTTCTTACACTATTTTATTCATTCCCACTGCAGCGTGTTTATGTAACAACGTATCTACTACTCTATGATTAAATGTAAAGGATGCAAATAATCACATTATCAACGAGCAATTAACATATTTGCACTCATTGAATAGTAACTCCAGGTTTCTGTAAATTGCATCAGCAGCTATCACAGTCTAGCAACCACTAACTTAGGTCAAGTGAAGAAACAAGTGCACAGACGACAAAAAAAACATCCCCCATTTCGGCTTTAACAGACTGTTGGGGCAAGCAGCTATAAAGGCCAGCATGGCACACAAGGGGGTGGGTGGCCAGCACTATGCCTAGTCGCCCATGTCTCCCCAGTGGCGATGTTTACACATCACACCAGGTACTGTACTTATTTAAGGCTGAGTCGACCTTGGGGGTGGGGGGGAGGCAGAACCGGTTCAAATATTCACTACTGTTATTGGTCGTGAATGGGAATCAAACTCGGTTCGCCGGTTCGTAGTGCAGCAGGCTAACCGCTACACTACCACTCGGACGACTTAACACTGCAGCACCTGTATATAATGCTGCACTGGAGCCATTACTCACCGTGGCATGTTAGTACCACATCAGCCAGGATGCTTTCGGTGGATTCTACATTAAGCGTGCAGCCATTTCACAGTACAGTTTGCCAATACACCCCCCTCTTGCTCAGCACACATGATAATACATATTTTACAACTGCAGGCGCTGCATCCATGAAGGCCAAATGGCTACAAAATCTGGCTATTTGTCCTGGTCAACCAATGGAGTTGATACAATAAAAAAAATACTTTTATCTTATCAGGTAAGGCCCGCTGAGATATATAGCTCTTTTTCAGAAGCGACCTGGCCACAATTGATAGCTGAACTAAGTGGCTTATCACATGGAAATGCAGCTGAATATTCTAAATGCATACTCTTAGTTTTTTCGGTAAAGTCACGTAGGTAAAAAATTGAAATACAAATAAATAAAAAAATAAATAATAATAAAATCACGACGTTTCGGAGGCATCACAAGTCTCCGTCATCAGGTGGGACAGTCACAGCCAGATTTGCTGTATCAAGTGAGGCAGGGATTCCAAGATGCAAGTTCTTAAATACTAGTTAAGGGGGGAGGGGGGGAGCTTATCAGAATGTGGTAGCCAATGAATGGAACGTATTGGGAGGGGGGGGGGCTAAAAGAGGTGTGCGTAGACGTCGACGTGGACGTGTTTGTGTGCAAGCCCCTGTTGGTGCACATGATAACGTATTGGAAGGGGGGGGGGCTAAAAGAGAGGACGAGGAATACGTGTACGTGGATCTGTTTGTGCACAAGCACCTGTTGGTGCACATGATAGAAGAGAACGAAAATGCTCATTTTGTAAAATAGTGCCTGTCAGATAAGATGGTCCAAAAAATGTGTAGTTAAATCTTTTTTGCATGGTTAATAACATCTTCCAATGATTACTAAGTTTGTACCCATCATCACGGTTGAAATTATGTCTGTGTTTGTATATTTGAATGGCTTTGTGTACAAACCTTTGATGGTAGCCAGAGGGTTTGCGGAGCACCTTGGTCTCGGAAAAAAACAATAGCATGAGAGCCCACCGCGTTGTAGCAATGATCGGCAACGGCGGAAGACTCAATTTTGCCGTGTTTCAAATCTGACTTGTGCTCGCGTACACGATTAGAGACATGACGTTTCGTTCCCCAATGTAACAATCACCACAGCTGCAACTCAGTTTATAGACTCCAGGGTATTGCAAGTCAGGGATGACATCCTTCACAGATGGAATTAGATCACGGATTTTATGTACTGTACTGAATCGGACTTGGATCTTATGTTTGTTTAGAATTTTGGAGATATTTTTGGTTACGCCTGCTCTGTATGGCAACGTGATAGTTTTGATCGGAGTTTCACGTGGCTGTTTCTGTATGGTGGGAGAAACAGCTTGGCGGATGGTGCGGTCAGAGTATCCGTTCATCCTGAGGGCCCGATGTACATGTCTTAATTCACTGGCCAGGTGGTGTTGGTCAAAAATGCCATGAGCTCTGTGGTATAGCGTTTTGATGAGATAATTATTTTGAGATGGGTGGTGGTGGGAATCCGATTTCAAGTAGGAATCTGTGTGGGTGGCTTTCCTGTAGACAGAATGTCCCAAGGATCCGTCAGGTCTCCTCTCAAACAGAATATCTAAGAATGGTAGTTTGCCATCTTTCTCCACTTCCATGGTGAATCTGATGGATGGGTGTTTGGAATTGATGTGGTCCAAGAAGTGGTTCAATGCTGGGAGGCCATGTGGCCAAATGACGAAAGTGTCATCCACATACCTCTTCCACAGGGAAGGACGCAGGGTGGATGTCCTTCCCCTCCTGTATTCCAGGCGAGGAAATTAACATCTTACCACCGTGGCTGCCAGAAGGATACCTTCAGGATTTGACTGCCGCCAGGTACAACACACGGACTCTCTATAGCAAATAAAACCTTGCTGAATCGGTGACCGAAATAGCAGAAATAAGTTGGGACATATCTTATGAACTATGGTCAAGAATCATGATAGAGTGGCAGCAAAGGAGTGCATCCAAGGATACTTCCACCAAGGAGATGGATCGATGAAATTAGTTATGGTGCAGGTGCTGGTTGGATTGTTGTATCGCAGGAACGTGGCAGATGGCATGGCTTGGGCAGGTCTTCATCCAGCAGTAGATTGACCATGGGGAATGTGTCATGTGCACTTCTGGCAATGGCACTGCACAGTTATTAATTTAACCATAAACACACTGACGATATTATTCTTTGGTTCTTTCGGTAAAGTCACGTATAAAGATAAAATAATAAATTAAATAATAGCATACGACGTTTCGATCGCAACACAAGCAATCATCATCAGGTATAATGAAATAGCGACATAAAATCTAACCAGAAAACTATAGACAGACATATAAGCAGACAGATATCACCAAGATACATAGAGCGAGCAACACAGGTACAGAGAGGGGTGATCGTCTCTGTGGGGTGGCCTTAAATAGACAGAGGGGGGCGGAGGCAGCGAGAGGGAGGGGTTAGAGACAAAATGTACATGTCAATGAGTACGAGGAGACGCGTAGAGAAGTACGCAGGCTTAGAGGGAGAAAGAAACACACTAAAATTAAATAACCTAGCAAAGTATCGAAATGTTATGTAAAACGACACAGAGAGTCGGTCAACACACAATTAACGCATAGCCTGGTCGATTACGTATTTCAAAGATTGTTAAGTTAGATTTTATGTCGCTATTTCATTATACCTGATGATGATTGCTTGTGTTGCGATCGAAACGTCGTATGCTATTATTTAATTTATTATTTTATCTTTATACGTGACTTTACCGAAAGAACCAAAGAATAATTCCTGCAGTCACGAAAGCTCCAAAATTAAGATTGAACCACTTCTACGGGGAAGTTCCAAGTTTACCTTTTTTCTCTCTCTCTGTGTTTTTTGTTCTCTCTCTCTGCCTTATATTTAGTGTAATTTTTTCTGTCTACACTCGTTTTTTGTCGGTCTTAGGTTCTGCTCTGTCTGTGTGTCTCCGTTCCTCTTGTTTTTATCTTTTGTCTTTCTTTGGAATTTTCACACTTAAATTCTAACTTAGCAATCTTTGAAATACGTAATCGACCAGGCTATGCGTTAATTGTGTGTTGACCGACTCTCTGTGTCGTTTTACATAACATTTCGATACTTTGCTAGGTTATTTAATTTTAGTGTGTTTCTTTCTCCCTCTAAGCCTGCGTACTTCTCTACGCGTCTCCTCGTACTCATTGACATGTACATTTTGTCTCTAACCCCTCCCTCTCGCTGCCTCCGCCCCCCTCTGTCTATTTAAGGCCACCCCACAGAGACGATCACCCCTCTCTGTACCTGTGTTGCTCGCTCTATGTATCTTGGTGATATCTGTCTGCTTATATGTCTGTCTATAGTTTTCTGGTTAGATTTTATGTCGCTATTTCATTATACCTGATGATGATTGCTTGTGTTGCGATCGAAACGTCGTATGCTATTATTTAATTTATTATTTTATCTTTATACGTGACTTTACCGAAAGAACCAAAGAATAATTCCTGCAGTCACGAAAGCTCCAAAATTAACACTGACGATAACCATGCAGTCCTCTTGAAGTGCATTTGTAACTATGAAAGTCATCAGCGACGATTGAAGCAAATTAGGTAAAACAACAAGGAATACAAATATTTAATATACCGCACATTACAACATGCAACAAAGATTAAACATCTGTTAGTGTAAAACTTAAACAAGTAACAAATTAACATGGGACCTTTCTTGCCAATATCAAAATATAAGAATAGGTTTAACCCTTTCTGGCAATAAAACACGTGTTAATATGTTAAAACACCAAACAAAAGTATTTTGCAAAGAATCATATCTGCATTAACCACACATACTTGTGGTTAACATGCAAACAAAAACATGCTCTGGTAATAAATGCATTATTTGAAACTGATTGGTCAACATCAGAGACAGCCTTCTTTAGAGCCTAGTCCCAAACTGTTAAACCAGAGAACGCTAAAATGCAAACGGCACAAAGAAAATGTGCACTATCAGGGAATTTGTGGCTCAGTTTGATGTTCATCTCATTATGTTTGGCAAAGGGTATAACTCATCTAATGCCGAGTGCTTAATTTATCCTTGCATCTACAAATATTCGAAGCACATTTTACAAAAAATTTGGACCATTCCAGAATCTTGGAACTGCAATGGACAGGTCCTTTCAGAGTTACTGTGCTGTTTAGGAGCAAATTCATGTGAGCAGTGTAAGTTGTACAGGACAATATCCAATTAAATCTTGCAAGTGGCCAGGTGCAAAAACATTTACTGATTTATACGTTATCAGAATAACTTGTATTGACATTTTAAATCAGATGGTAACCAGTTAAGCAGATGATTACGATTTTCATTATAATAAGTATAGTGGTGTGACATGCACCCTTTTGTTGTATTGTATATAAGTGAGGCTGCAGTGTTTCTTCTTCGTTGAAGTTTTATGCATGTGCTTCAGCAAGGAGAAGGAAATAACTATTATGAAATATAGTTTGGAGAATATAAGAGTTATATTCTATTTTACTTTAGATTTAACAAGCACCTTTCATCTGTATGCCTTTATCGAATTATGCATATATTTGGAAAGTCTATGGGTTTTTTTACTCATAGCAATCGGTCAGCAAATTTTGCGGACTGCATACATGCTGTTCGCATATTAAGCTTCAGAGAATTCGTTTTAGCCATTCTATACATATTTGAAAGTGCTATGGAGCACAAGCTGTGCCTGTTCATTACTAGAGGAGTGGGATATGCACAACTGATATCATCTGACATCATGAGCATAAGTTAGCTTATGAGTGCTGTGGTCAAGTTTGTTCGTGGTCCAAAACAGTGACAGCTTTGAAACAACACGGATTGTAACCATAAGCAATCGTCATATGGCAGTGTCCTGTAGAATTATACTACTGGAAAGCCGGCCACATTAACTAAATTCTTTACACCTTTGATAAGGGGGAAACTATCTGTTGCATGGACAACATTGCTGACATAGCTGCCTTTGTTGATGTTGAAGGCACTTAAACATACCGAACACAAACAGCCGTAGACAAAAGGCTCCATAAGTTAAAAAAACATTTTTAGTATGTTGTCATGTTTTGTATTTGAAGCTCGGTGAATAGAGCTTTGTTTCTGTTTTCAATTGGTATAAGTTATGGCAGCAGTTCTCTCCCAACAAACCAAATGCTTGGAATTTCTGCAAGCTCAACAAACACATTGTGGCATTTTACTGCAAAGTCGGATTGTTCAATCTAAACTGGATCCAAAGAGTGACCAACATAGAAGTAAGAAAAATGTTGCACATAGAAGAGAACCTGATGATGAAGGCGGTGATGAGAAGGAACCTGGCATTATTTAGACACATATGTAGAATGGAAACAACAGGGAAATTAAAAGTGTGTTGTTTGGAAAAATGGAAAGAAATGGAAAGAGAGGAAGACCTGATAGAGAATGGCTGGAGAACGTAAGAGATTGGTGCCAGACAGATGTGCACTGCTTAAGTATATTGGCACAAGTAAGAGGACAGTGGAAATACATGACAAAATGTGCAGTGGACACCATTCGGGCTATCTGCCCATGGATCGTGACGATGATGATGTTGATTTATTAAAGATCTTTAAATGCAATCAAACTATATTCCGATTACAGTGAGGTGACTTTTGTTATCGACACTGTATATCAATATATAATAACAAAGCTTAATTTTTAATTTGGCATGAAAAAATAGCAGATTAAAGCACATTTCAGCATGTACAGATGTGTTGGTTTTAATCCATTATTTTACATTTTTGAGAGCCTCAGCTTCATATCACTTAATAAATATCAAGCCTTAATAATGTTTACAGGGAATATATGCTATGTATGCCATTGTATATATTCTAGATCCCCATACACAGCTGTCAACTAATCATTAAAACTACTGCATAATAATTTACTTAATTTACTTGATGCTATAATTTTCAGTTCATTACTGAAATCAATTAAGCATAAACCACTTGGCTCTTTCCTCAGAAACATGTACGAACAATCTTTCCCTCCTGGACTGATGATTGGGCACTCCAGGCTTTAGTGATGTTCTGTGTTTCAAAGCGAAATACATTCAAAATCAAGTACTTATCATGAAATAGAATTCCAGGAATTCTGCCGCACACTGAGCATTTGTCTTGAAGACAAGTTGACAAATGTAGGAACCCACTAGTTAAATATGTAATTGTGAGCATACACACATTGCAAAGTTGACAACCCTCAGTATTTATTGTGAAATTATAAGCTTCTTTGTTATTTCTTTTATTTTAAACACCACATACAAATAATATTCCACCCAAGACGACTCATGCTACGGGGAATTTAATGTTACGTTGATTTATGTCTATTCAACATTTGTAATTATCATATGACACAGCAGTTTATGTTCTATTTCATATTTCGCTTCATTGATGTACTTAGTTTTGTTTTGCTTCTATCGTTTTGGTGACCCAGGTTATTATAAAAAAAAAAATTATCTTGCAAATGAGACTATAGTGGTCTCTGAGTACGAACCTTAATTAAACAAAATGCACTTAATTTCCTTGCAAGTGTTTCCAATTTTGTAAATTCAATATTCCTATGGCAGGAGTTAGTCTATACGTAAAATAATTACTATTTACTTCGTACACAAACTAAAACCGTAAATATGTCATAGATCTTTCAATCGTGATTTGCTGATTCAACCCCTGAGCAGAATTTGAATTGGTGACCTCCGACTTGCATAGAAAAGCCCAACCACAGACGACAACTCTCAATAAAAATACGTTTTGCCGTTGAAGCAGTGACAATATATAATAGCAAACAATAACTTGTATATATATCAATGGCAGTCCTGCATAAACATGCAATGAAACCGAATGACACGAATGCATGTTTTTTATGATAATGCAAAGTTTTTTGCAGTTCTGTATAATATACAAAGCGGTTCATAGCCCTTACATGAGAACCTGTGTTAGAGTGTGCAATATGATTTAAACACCTCTCCAATGTGTTTCCGGGGTGGTCAGTATGATGTCCGACATTGCACTCCACATGCCAGGAGCTTCTGCTGGAATTCAAGGCAAATGGAGCAAAACGTCAGACATTGTACTGAACAACACGCGGTACAACCCAAAAAAACATTGGAGGGCCATTTAACTGATATTTAACTGTTATTTCACACCACAACACAGGTTGTCACAGGCCTATGCAAATTTTGTACATTTTGTTCATTATACAAATGTGCCATAGTTGGATCAAAACTTCTCGTAAATCGGAGGCCATATTTTGAGTTGTTGTAATCCATAATAACTCACCACTGTAATCCTCTCTTCTTTTATGACCAAAACATATATATTTCTTTTTTTCCAAAATTACGTGTTACATTTCTACTTCTCAAAGACCTAGGAGAAGCAAAGAAACCAAATCTGCCAATTCAAAATCGAATTTAAAATAAATATATTTCACGTAATCTCTTTAACGCTGTGAAAGGGGAAATTTTCACCATTTACGGGATATATAAAATATATATATTTCACACATCAAAAGCCTAAGGTCAGAAGAGAATAGCATAACAGGTATGCTTTCGTGAATGGAAATATTGTACTTTGCTGACAGCTGCCTGAGCCAAAAAGCTGTCTTTGAAATGTATAGGAAGCCAAAGAGAAATGGATTTTTTTCTGCAGCCATTCCATTCAAGGTCAAAAGTGTACAGTTCACCGTGTTCTAGATGCAAGGTCAAGGGGATCGCTGCGGGAGACACCGAGTGCAAGGCCAAAAACTCTTTGGTTTTACCCTTGAATTGTCCTCCTGTCCTGGTCCGTGAGTACGCAAGTTTGGAAGGAAGCTTCATTCTCTTGCGGCTCAAGTAATGCATTGAATTCCAATACATTAAACATCTGTACGGAATACACACACACGGATGAATTTGGAAAAAGAGGATGGCGTTTGAATTCTGAATTCTTGATTATATTGGAGGCATAGCAATGGAATTCATGGTATATTCATGACACTACTGGAATTGGATAGGTATGTTGTTGAAACTGTCCAATTTGCAGCTGCTCTAAAAAAATCAATGCCCAGATACAGGGGAATAGCATTGTGCATGTATACTGCATATGTCATTCATATGCAATCAACAACAGTTAATTGAATTGTGAGTGTATGCACTGACTTTAACTGCCAATAGCACACCGAGTGGGGAATTTGTATTGAAGATCTGTGGTAAAAACGTCATCAAATGCAACTGTCACCATCGTCGTCTTCAGCCATGCTCAATCCACTGCTGGAAGAAGGCCTCCACAGGTCATCTCAATCGCTCAGTTCTGTGACGTTACAATCCACCTGGCACCTGTGCACGGGCTGACTTCATCGCTCCACGGGCTTCCTTGTGGACACGTTCCATTCCTTGGCTGCCACTCTGTTACAATTCTTGACCTTCATCCCTTTCAGCCATGACGTGTCCTGCCCATGGCCACTAACTTATCTCAACAGTTTTAATTATAACCTTCATCCTGCATATGTTATCCAATCCACGTGTTCTTCTTTTTGTCCCCCAATGCAATTCCAGGCACGAGCAAGTGTGTACATAAAACAAGATAGAACTGCAAACACGTTTGAGTGGTGTAGAATCTGGTCATTATTTCAAACATAACTAGAACAAAATCATAACTTGCTTCATAACATGGTAAAACATAATGGAAAAATGTGAAAGAGTATACAGGCTGGAATATGCTATAGGGTGGTGTTCGTCTGCATAGAAAAGCCCAAGGCAAGAAGTAGAAATTCTACATTTCCGTAAGGCCACCAATTAAGTGGCATGTAACGTGGTTACTCATTTTATTGACCTTTAAGAGAAGATGAGATGAGGTGAAAGGCAATGCCACTCTGGCTGGCATGTGAGCATGTAACTTTCTGAACTCTGAGATGGAGGGTTATAGACAGAAACAATACAATCTTGATTGAAGCTTTTGTGACTGCAGGGATCCATACTCTTTGTTTGTTTCGTTAAAGTCACGCAGGTAGAAAAATAATAATATATCACGACGTTTCGATCGCCACACAAGCAACCGTCTTCAGGTGGGAGTGAGAAACAGGCTGCTGAAACAAGTCCTTAAATATAGAGCCGGGAGGGGGAGGAGGGGGTTGCCGCATCAGGCAAGAGGGTGGGGGCTGGAGCTTGTGCTGAGGAGGTGGCCATTGTAATGTGCGAGATTAGCATATCAATGTGTCTTGATGGTATATCCGCCACTAGGGGGATAGAGTGCTGAGCAGGGTGATGGAAAAGCACGGAGATGATTGAGGGTCGAGTGTAATGACCGTATATCAGCCACTAGGGGGATAGAGCGCACAGCAGTAGACACAAAGAGACAAAGATCCCTCGTATAGCCTTAAGGCTGTAAGGGCAAGTGCTGTTAGCGAGCACCTATGAAGGCCGGAACGGTACACGAGGGGGTGAGTGGCCAGCACCACGCCCTACCGCCTTTGTCTCCCCAGTGGCGATGTTTACACACCGCACCAGGTACTCATTTCAGGCTGAATCGACCTAAGGGAGGCCCATGACCGGTTCAGTCGACACACAGACAGACACACACACAGAGCGACACAGAGAGAGACACACACAGATACACATAGAGAGAGACACACCTAGAGAGACACACAGAGAGAGAGAGAGACACACACACAAAGAGACACACACACAGAGGGACACACCCAGAGAGAGAGACACACACAGAAAGACACACCAACACACACAGAGAGATGTACACACAAAGTGACAACACAGAGAGAGAGGCACACACAACAACATCACAGCCAGTATTAGTCTGCTAAAAAACGAGAGCCACCACCACATCAAGGGAAAGGAGACAACGTTGGCTTTGGTAGTGAGACATTTATCCCGTCAAAGTAAAGACATTTAAATTGGTAATGTAACTCAGAGAGTCGTAAAAAAACTGCTGACAATGCCAGGTAGGATGGAAACATCAACCACCAGTTAAGGCTTTACCTGGTTAATAACGTCCTTCCAATGATTGCTAAATTTGTACCCATCTTCTCGGTTGAAGCTATGCCCTCTTGCCCGATGTGGCAATCCCCCTCTCCCAGCTCTCTATATATAAGGACTTGTTTCAGCAGCCTGTTTCTCACTCCCACCTGAAGACGGTTACTTGTGTGGCGATCGAAACGTCGTGATCTATTATTATTTTTCTATCTACGTGACTTTACCGAAATAACCAAAGAGTACAGAAACAATACAGTTGGGCAGAATACGGTATTGGTTGCTAGGCGTGTTTCCATGCCCTTTAGGCGAGCTCAATGGACGCAAGTACAAAATATTAAGTGTAATCGGGCTGCAAAAGCTGCCTTTGATGAGACATCAAGCCAAGGTCTCGTCCGCACACCCTTGACATCAAGTATTCTGTTTCGTTTGTCAATAAAGGGCATGCATTTTAGCCCTACTGTTTTGGCTGAAGTCCAACTATAGGTCAATAAAATATCTGGCATGAACGCATTTACCTGACTTGCACAATTCCTAAATAGCAACACTTTCCTTTGGGGATTCTCCATTACACGTCTGTGATAGGGACAATTGTTTCCCATGGTAACTCTTCTTAGCATATCATGTAAATAACAGTGAAGGTCAATATTGTCAGTTCGTGATATTAAATAATATTACAGCTTCAAGACCATTGTCTTCCATTGAAACCTGGGATTCTGAACTCACTAACACATTCCACTTTGTTGCAAACATTTAAAAGATTATAGGAACAATGGAACATTTTTGTTTAAATATTTCTGTCTCAGCTCCCGAAGGTGAATTTTCAGATATTCATCTGCAAACATCATTTAGGTAATTCAATTGACTGATGAATATTTAATTTAGGCAGGTAAAAAAATCACATTAACTCATTATTACAAAAAAAGCCATGGGTGCCCATGGGAACACTTATTACATTTTATGCGAAAATGTAATTGCAGGTAGATATCTACAACATCTAACCCCTTTCATCATCAACTCTGCCCTGCAGTAGAAACATACAATACTGTAAACGAATAATTCAGGCAATCGGTCTTCTCCAGAGCTGAAAGTAGCAGATTGCACTGTTATTCTCCCCCCCCCAAATACATTCTAATTGTGATATTGGTGGCATATCATGAGATGTTAATGTCAGCAGTGGAAATTCCACATTCGTATCTCTCCATTAAACAATCCCTGTTGCTTTTCCATTTTATTTACCCTGCCTGGGTCAACCTCCAATTGGTATATGAACTTGCAATCTTCAGATTGTGAGTTAAGCAATGGCTGCTTACAATACCACCCCAGCCAAACAATGATGATCACAATGGTCGTGCAGATCCTGTTGAAATGATTATCGAGGTCACATTTACAAAAATCGAATTAATTATTGTGTACTAATTCTAAGCGAGAATATACATGTACCTTATTACACTACTCCGGTGTGGGGCCTTAACACAAGGGCATTTGGACAATTAAGAACAAAAAAAACTTAAAATATGAACTCTAAATTCCCTTAGGAATCCAGTTCAGATGGTGGAAGTAAATCTTGACTTAAAGCTTTCGTGACTTGGGTCTTTTGGTAAAGTCACGTGGATAGGTTCAAAGAAAATCACAAAAAAATAACACAAAACTACGAGTTAAAAATGACTAAAAGTAATACTATAAATAAAATAATCAATCACGACGTTTCGGAGGCAACACAAGTCTCCGTCATCAGGTGGGACCATCACAGCTAGATTTTCTGTATCAAGTGAGGCAGAGATTCCAAGATACAAGTTCTTAAATACAAGTTAAGGGGGAGGGGGGGAGGGGCTTATCTGAATGTGGTAGCCAGGGAATGAAACGGTGGGGGGGCGGGGGTACAAGAGAACAATTGGTGCACCTCAACTCGGGGTTGCGGCCGGTATTGGCTGATAATCCAAAACAAAAAGCAGTACTGTTAAACGCTGGGGATGTCAACAATTGGTAAAGTAGAATAGTACCTGTCAAATAAAGTCACCTACGTGACTTTACCGAAAAACTTAAGAGTATGAATCCTTGCAGTCACGAAAGCTTCAAATCTAGAACAAACTACGACTTTCTGATCGCAACACAAGTGGTCATCTTCAGGAATAGCGGGGTTAGCCAAGGCACACTGTTTATAAGGGTTTGAAATGGGCGTAGCCCAAATATCAGCAGCCAATGATAATGTAAGTGGTGGGCAGCCAACCCGACGGTGGTTGGTTTTCCACCAATCAAAGGGCTGCCAGGTGAAAATTAGCATGTTAAAGAGAGATTAGGATCTTAATGGGAGATCGCAGAGCCATAACCAAAGGGTCGGCGCGCGAAGTGACTGTGCTAGTGTGAACCCTGTGAAAGTGCAAGTTTGAAATGGGCGTAAAGCACAACTAACATCGGAAGGTGGTAGGATCGGAACATCATAGCCAATTATGACCTAAAAAGGTTGATAACGTCCTTTCAAAGATTGCTCAGTTAGTACCCATCTTCTCGGTTGAAATTGTCTGTGTCTATACAGTGAGGGAAAAAGTATTTGATCCCCTGCTGATTTTGTACGTTTGCCCACTGACAAAGAAATGATCAGTCTATAATTTTAATGGTAGGTTTATTTGAACAGTGAGAGACAGAATAACAACAAAATCCAGAAAAATGCATGTTAAAAATGTTATAAATTGATTTGCATTTGAATGAGGGAACTAGGCATATGACCCCCTCTCAATCAGAAAGATTTCTGGCTTTCATACAGGTAACGAGCTGAGATTAGGAGCACACTCTTAAAGGGAGTGCTCCTAATCTCAGCTTGTTATCTGTATAAAAGACACCTGTTCACAGAAGCAATCAATCAATCAGATTCCAAACTCTTCACCACGGCCAAGACCAAAGAGCTCTCCAAGGATGTCAGGGACAAGATTGTAGACCTACACAAGGCTGGAATGGGCTACAAGACCATCGCCAAGCAGCTTGGTGAGAAGGTGACAACAGTTGGTGCGATTATTCGCAAATGGAAGAAACACAAAATAACTGTCAATCTCCCTCGGCCTGGGGCTCCATGCAAGATCTCACCTCGTGGAGTTGCAATGATCATGAGAACGGTGAGGAATCAGCCCAGAACTACACGGAAGGATCTTGTCAATGATCTCAAGGCAGCTGGGACCATAGTCACCAAGAAAACAGTTGGTAACACACTACGCCGTGAGGGACTGAAATCCTGCAGCGCCCGCAAGGTCCCCCTGCTCAAGAAAGCACATATACATGCCCGTCTGAAGTTTGCCACTGAACATCTGAATGATTCAGAGGACAATTGGGTGAAAGTGTTGTGGTCAGATGAGACCAAAATGGAGCTCTTTGGCATCAACTCAACTCGCCGTGTATGGAGGATGAGGAATGCTGCCTATGACCC
Organism: Lampetra planeri; assembly: GCF_965212315.1. NCBI lineage: Eukaryota > Metazoa > Chordata > Hyperoartia > Petromyzontiformes > Petromyzontidae > Lampetra > Lampetra planeri. The sequence goes on from NC_136120.1 coordinate 6,772,983, forward strand.
CAAGAACACCATCCCCACCGTCAAACATGGAGGTGGAAACATTATGCTTTGGGGGTGTTTTTCTGCTAAGGGGACAGGACAACTTCACCACATCAAAGGGACGATGGACAGGGCCATGTACCATCAAATCTTTGGTGCGAACCTACTTCCCTCAGCCAGGGCATTGAAAATGGGTCGTGGATGGGTATTCCAGCATGACAATGACCCAAAACACACGGCCAAGGCAACAAAGGAGTGGATCAAGAAGAAGCACATTTAGGTCCTGGAGTGGCCTAGCCAGTCTCCAGACCTTTATCCCATAGAAAATCTGTGAAGGGAGCTGAAGGTTCGAGTTGCCAAACGTCAGCCTCGAAACCTTAATGACTTGGAGAAGATCTGCAAAGAGGAGTGGGACAAAATCCCTCCTGAGATGTGTGCAAACCTGGTGGCCAACTACAAGAAACGTCTGACCTCTGTGATTGCCAACAAGGGTTTTGCCACCAAGTACTAAGTCATGTTTTGTAGAGGGGTCAAATACTTATTTTCCTAATTAAAATGCTAATCAATTTATAACATTTTTGACATGCGTTTTTCTGGATTTTGTTGTTGTTATTCTGTCTCTCACTGTTCAAATAAACCTACCATAAAATTATAGACTGATCATTTCTTTGTCAGTGGGCAAACGTACAAAATCAACAGGGGATTAAATACTTTTTTCACTCACTGTATATATGGATGGCTTCATGAACCTATCTTTGTTGATAGCCAGTGGGCTTGCAAAGTACCTTCATCTTCGAGAAATCAATTTCGTGTGAACCCACCGCATTAAAACAATGATCGCCATGGCCAAGGTATTGGTCCTACCATGTTTCAGATCGTCATTATGTTCACGAACACGGTCCAAGACATGTCGCTTAGTTTCCCCAATGTAACTACTGCTGGAGACACAGCTTAGTTTGTAGACACCGGGGTATTGCATGTCAGGGTTCACATCCTTCACAGATGGGATCAGATCACGAATTTTACATACTGTGTTAAATTGAACCTGGATCTTGTGTTTGCTCTTGATTTTGGAAATATTTTTAGTGACCCCTGCTATGTATGGCAAGGTGATGGTTTTGATTGGGTCCTCAGGTGGTTATTTCCCAACGGTTGGGGTGATAGCTTTACGGATTGTGTAGTCTGAATATCCATTCATCTTGAGAGCTTGGTATACGTGTTTCAGTTCACTGGCTAGGTAATGACGGCCGGAAATACATCGAGCTCTATGGTGTAGAGTTTTGATGAGGGAATTATTCTGGGATGGATGGTGGTTGGAGTCAGGTTTTAGGTAAACATCCATATGGGTGGCTTTCCTGTAAACAGTGTCCCATTGAGCCATCTGGTCTCTTTTCGATTAAAACATCCAAGAATGGTAACTTGCCATCCTTTTCCACCTCAATGGTGAATTTAATGGCTGGGTGTATGGAATTGATGTGGTTGAGGATTTGGTTCAGAGCTGGTCGGCCATGTGGCCAGATGACGAACATGTTATTTACGTACCTCTTCCACAAGGACAGAGGTAAGTGGATGCCTGGATGGCATCTGTCTCAAATTATTGCATTAAAACATTGGCTTCAACTGAAGATAAGGGAGAACCTATTGGTGTACCTTCAACTTGTTTGTAGAATGTTCAATTCCAGGTGAAGTAAGTGTTGGTGAGGCAGTATCTCACCAGGGCCGGTATATCAGCATTCAGTCCTTGTTGGACCAAATCTTCAATGATTGCAATGGTGTCAAGCACATGAACTTTGGTAAACAAAGAATCCACATCGAAACTAACGAGCAAATCACCTGGAGATATGTCCTTAATTAACGATACCAAGTGAGATGAGTTGAGTACAGCTGAGGTGGTTTTACCAGTGAATGGTTGTAAGGTCTCAGACAGAAATCGGGCTAGTTTGTAGGTGGGTGAGTCAATGGTGGAGACGATAGGACGAAGGGGTGTCTCTTCTTTATGTATTTTTGGTAAGCCATACAATCTGGGTAGTCTAGCAGCAGAGGGTTTTAAGGAAAACCGCTTGGTTGGTTCGATCAAAGATATCGAATCAGTGATGATATTGTTGGTTTTCGTAACAAGGCGGTTGGTGGGATCTCTTAATTTTGGTATAGCTACCATCATTAAGAAGGTCCTGAATTTTGTTATTGTATGTGGTTTTGTCCATGATAACTGTGGCATTGCCCATGTCGGCTGAGAGGATGACGACGTCATCTCTATTTTTTTAATTGAGACAGCTCAAAGCGATCATCTTTACTGATGTTGCTAATAGGTGCCTTAGCATTTTTGAGGATTACAGTGATTTCCGATCTTGCCACGTCTGCAGTAATGTGTCCCAAGTAGATTAACACCTCTTCAGAAGCCTCAATCCCATTCCCCAACCGTCTTCTCCATTAAAATATGAAATGCCCTGAAACATTTCCAGCATTGGCAATATTTTCTAATAGTTTGCTGGGTGCAGATGCAAGCAATAACTAAGGAACAATCCATATTTTGTAGGAGTTATTTAGTGGTGTGCCCTCTCTCGAGAGTTGCCAATAAGCCCTAAACATTGTGCAGGAGAAAAAAAATGAAGTCACGTTATTTGCTGGCTGGTCCTTGGCCATAAAATATTCCTTATAGATTCTGCTCATGCAAATCACATTGATTTATTAGCCTTAAAAAATCCAACAGCATAAAATATGTAAAGCAATTATAGGTACTGTACGTGCAAGTACTGTTAATGAAAGTAACAATGATGGTGCTGAATATATATATCTCGATGCGAAATATCCCCACGAACCCCCACCCCGTCATGAATCCTTACAGACTACTTTAACTTGTAGAGTGTTGTTAGCGAGCACCTATTGTTAAGGGACGCAAGAGTGTGGTGAGGTCAGCACCATATTCACGTGGCCTTCTATATGCTGATCATAAAACAACTGCGAAGTCTTAATTGACATACTTGAGGCATCAAGAGCCAATTGCTCATAATCAACGATTTTTGGGTTTAGATCGCGTTATTTATAAATGTGTCGTAACCCTCCACCACCCGACACGGCCAATCAGTAAAAAAGTGTCACGTTGACAAAAGACAAATAGTTCACTGCTTTAGCCCACCGGTGTGTTGAAGCGTGAAACCACAACATTTACAGTTTGAGTACGACGTTTCGCTGGTAATTGCATCCAGCATCATCGGGCAATTCGCCAGAAGCCAATTGCTGTTGATGTTATGCATGGCTCAGCAATTGAGTCTGAGCCACTGCGGTGTATGGACGACTGATAGCGTTTGCATAATAACAAAAAAAGTGTATCAGTGTTACAGGCACGCACACCCATTTCATGTAGGACCTTAGTGTACAGGAAAAAAACCGAATCATCCTTAAAAGAAAAACCTTAATTTTAACCATCATTTATGGACAATAGGTAATTTTAAAATAAACAATTACATGTTTAAGTCATTAAAAGTAGTTATGCCTCCTTTCCATGAAAACTAAATTAAATTTCACCGAGGATGATCCATCCCAAGTCGCAGTGTTTAATTCCTGTAATTAACAACGGCGGATTTGAGAGTCTGTGTCTATGCTGTGATCCAGTGCAGCCATCTGCTGGTCCAGTGGAATATGAACACAATTTTAAAGAGGGATTAAATATCAATATCATCGGTAATCTGCTGCGTACTTCCCCCACCACAAAAATTAAACATCTCCCATCCCTACCGCCCGCTCCTCATCACCTGGCCCATGCGCAAGAAACTCCCCCCCACCCCACCGTTGACGATAACCAAAACGAGCACGTGACGTTATTCATGCCAGCCAGTGGTTGATTAAATTGCATTGTATTCATCGGGGATGTTGCCGCGGTCTAACGATTAGTACACTGGAGGTCGCCGCTTCGTTTATAGATCTCCCCGGGCAGCAATTATAATTATAAGAGGAAGGAAAGAACAAGCAAAAATTAGAGACATCATCGCTTAGATTGTTATTAAAATCAAGTGGGCTTAGGGATGACACGTCACTCTGGACGATATGATGGCCCCAGTGGTCGAGATTGACGGTGGAATGGCAGCCAAAGGCAAGAAACGCCCCTGAGTAGATAACCACCGCAGATATGGAGCAATGGAGATGAGCTCATGTCCAGGAGCAAGATAGACTGTTGCATCGGAGTTCATGGGTGATGGTGATGTGGGGGATGCCTTCATCCAGTTAAAGATAAACATTATTTTTTGTACCAGATATGGCCCACAAAGCTATATAGCTCTTCTTCAGAAGCTACCTCGCCACAAATGATAGCTCAAGGCAGTGGCTATTCAAGTGGAAATTAAAAGCAGCCAAATACTCTAAATGCACTATTCTAAATGTGGAGGGAAAACCGGGGACCTGGAAAAAATCCGCCACGAGGAGAACATTCAAAATCCAAATATGCAGGCATCAGGATTGAGATTTAACCCACGACCTCCTGCATATCAGGCGAGGTAATTAACATCTCACCATTTGCCTAAATTCATAACAGATGAGGTTCACTAAATTTAACTAAATGTTCACCTCGCCATTACATGTGTGAAATTCACTCAGTACCCAGTTCCATTGCCATACCTTTTTTAAACATATGCTGTATGCTTTATATGATGCATCTGCCACAGAAAACTTAGCAGCCTCACTCTGATTGTGGTTTATCCCCGGGATATGAAATTAATCAGTGCCACCATATATTGGGTGAGATGGTTTAGCAGTAACGTGCGTTTTTTTTATTGACGTCAACACGTGGAATGACAAGATATGTGAAGCTCTCTACCACACATGAATGTTCCCTGTGGCAAAGTATTTGCATGGTCTGCATGGCGGAACTGCTCATGTTTTAACATCTCTCTATATATTTTCTCATTTTTATGACCGTTTTCAGAAGGAATAGAACCTTGACAGACCGTGTTTTTTTCTTCTGGTGACAACCATGGAGCCGACAAATGACAACCGCTGAATTGCAACACAAGTTTAACACACAAGTTTAACACACAAGTTTAACACGCAAGTTTACTACATATGTAGGGGTGTTACGGAGGGGCTGTATACATAGGATCACACGGGAAACAAACACAGTGGGCGGGGCTTCGTGAGTGCACGGGGAGGTGCTCTCAACGACGTCCGCACAGGGCAGCATGGGGGGGCTGGCCCCACCCCTCAGCGAGGGGTTTTGGTATAAAAGGGGATGAGCCGGAGAGCTCGGGGTAGAATGTTAAAGCTAAACCAGTGAAGACCGAAGATCGTCTAGCTAGAGCCCTGGACTTCCCTGGGTCGCCGCCCTTGTCAGGGCCACGCAGGACCGAGCCAGCGGCGTGGTCCCGAGAACCAGAGCTAGTGCTCTGGGACTACGGGTACCGTAGCCCGACTTACCAGTGTCGGGCCAGACAGCCTCCCCTAGCCCGTTAGTGGAGGACTAGGAGGTAGGTCAGAGATAGCTAGCAGTGTATTCCCAGCTAGCGGGTGAGGGGGCCGATACCCCCTCCAGTGTTGTATGTCCGCGGTTGTGACAACTGTTGCGGAATAAATACGTGTGCCTCAACCCCGGCGTCCAAGAGTCCTCAACGATATTACACATATACAATTTCAGAGAGAACTCGTAATTGTATAACCAATCATGCTCCAGCGCAGACTGAATCTAATGGACATTATGATTGCCACCTCTGGTGTTCAAACTATTTTTTTTTTGGAAATAAGAATATTCCACAATACAATAAACAGTATAAGAGACTGGCAAAGAGAGCTCTTAGCTTGCTTTAGCCCACCTTTCTACATGAGTTAATCTGAGTTGGAGATCTCTGGAAAGTCTCCACTCATTGAGTGTTGGGACCTCCGTTCACAAGTTCATCTTAATAAAGACCTACCAAGTCTATTCCCATGTGTGCTGAAACTTCTCTGCAAATAAAACACAATGTGAGTTCACTTACCAGCGCCGATTCTTACTAAAGAATGCCTGCAGCCGCTCTGGAGGTATAGTTCAGCGTGGGTGTCTGTGAGCTCCACGCCTACAGTATATGACCTCAAGGGCAGGGAATGTGACTTCTCCATCATCTTCTTTGGAACAACTTATTTCCCACGTAATCCCATTTTTTTTATTACATCCCCTTGTCAATCTACTACTTGACGAAGACCTCCCCACAACATATTGGTCATGACAGTTTATTTGACCATATTTAACCAATGTTGGTCAGTGCTACTAATGTTATCTGTAGCTGAGAATCAAACCCATTGCTAGTTTGTTGTGCAGTGCACGAACCACTCTGCCACTGTTTCCATATGTCTCCCCTGAATGTTTCCCACATGTACGGAAATACCTGTATTAAAGAAACATAGAAGAAAAGGAGAAACTCTTTCATGACATCCTATTTCACGGCATCATCACTTTCAAACTCATAATTGCGCCAAATGATTCCTTTGGGGACTCAAATGGATGGAAAACCATCGTCGCCGTTGCACGCATGAGTGCCGCAACTCAGTGACGCATCCGTGTGTCACCCCCTGCGGCAATGTCAATCACAAATCAACCTCTTACTCCTGTAGCATTTGAGGACGTCAGAAGTAATTGTTCGAATGTTGCATTGTCTGATCACACGTGTGTCTTTTAGGTTCCCATATCTGATTTTAACTTGAAGGGGGAAGCGAGTGTAAATTATTGATTGGGCACTTCCAACGTCGACCTGTCCTTTGTGCTGCAATGTCACGCACGCTTATAAGATAATTGCAAACAAAAAAATCGGCCGTTTCACACTTAATGTGTTAAGATATAGCAGTCAGCAGCTGTGTGCATACTGCATTTGTAATACATTCATGATCCTCCTGAAAGGGTTTGCTTTCTTGCTGAGTAACGGTTCTGTGTCATTCAGTTATTTCTAAGTCACTCCACTAATGTTCGATTCAACATACTTAATTTTTGCTTTCTCAAATAACAATAATCATCATTTTAACAACATATTTCTATAGCAACAGATACAAGAGATAATGTAATCGTGCATATACCCAGAATTCAAAGGGCTTCAATGTCACGTACGATTTTGCCAGCATGTCTCTGTGTATGTTGAAAGGTAAATCTGTAGCCCTGCAAAAAACCTGCTCAAGCCATTGCTGGCAGAAACGTCTCCACTACATGGAGCTCTGGAGAGTCTTGCTTGAGGGGATTTTGGCTCACCATTCAACTCTGGCCAAACGTTGTGGAAGAGGTGGGAGGACCCACACTTTAACAGAGAGTCAGGAGGATTCAAGAAACTCGGCCATTGTTTCAACTGCCGCGCCAAGCGATCAAATCGAATTGGCGACCATTGGTTTACATTTCAAGCGTGCTAACCATTGCACTATGGCAACATCGTCGTGTCTGTATTCGTGCCGTATTCTCCAGATTATAAAACACGCCTTTATATTTGGAGTTTGCATCTTGCCGTGGTCATGTGGATTTTTCTTCGGGTCCTCTGGTTTTTCCCTCCACATTCAGAACAGGCGTCCAGAGTATTTAGCACTTATATAATTCCACATGGTCAGCCACTTCGTTGAGTTATCATTTGTTACCAGGTCGCTTCTGAAAAAGGGCTATGTAGCCCAGTGCGCTTTACCTGGTAAAATAAAAAAAAATGATTATAGTATAGGTTGCACCATATATTGTTTTAAGTTTTAGTTTTTACTTTATTTGACACAGAGCACAAGTGTGGCAGTGCGTTTTACTTTCCGGAGTGCCTTATAACATGGAAAATACAGGAACATACAGCCTCTGCATTGTTGTAACATGCGCCTGTCTCAAACAAAATGTGCATAACGACCTTGAACAACTCCTATGCATCACTATGGTGATCCAAATCGCAGTCCTAACAGGCTAAATGCATTTAAGAGCAACGGTTTTAAGTGTTTTGAGGCCCAGATAAGTGCATGTTTACATTATTTTTCATTATTTTATTCAAGCGAGAATGTTTTGGTAATATATAAAAAATCAACATGTAGTTGTGACAAATTATAGAGCAGAAAGTGACAGAAAAAATATAGAATAGTGTGTTCTTGCAAATAACACAAGACATGTGACCTTTAGAGCTTTAGTTGTATCCACAAAAGTACGACTGTAATGTTTTCTCACGAAAGAGTTGTGACCACAGTTTTGTAACTTTTTGGGCACAGCAACCGACTTCCAGTCGCAAGGTTGCAAGTTCAAATCTTAGTCATTTATTATGAGCAAAGGCTTTAAGTGTTTTAGACTCAGATAAGTGCACACATATAAATAACAGAGTTATTGCTTGAGAAAGTTTGCAAGTTCAAATCCTGGTCATTCAAATCCCAGATGTGATAAAAAAAAATACTGTCGCATTATTGACAATTCAGCAGAGATTTTGTTCTACAGACAGACTGGGCCCTGAACAACGGGCATGGAATTTTCCACCGTTGATCTGGAGCCACCTATGTATGTGTACATCACCCCCATTGCTTGTTTGGGAAAGGAGATACATTTTACGTTGAAAAATAAGAATAAATTTTACCCTGTTTTATTGGCGAGAAAATATTTTTAAAAAATCTTATTTTAATACTTTGACACTGGCAAAAAGGGTCCCATGATATAGCTGCTCAACCGAGCTATAAATGCTGTGATACGTGCATTTTCTTTGTATTATTCGCCTTTTGGCGTTCTCTGGTCTGACACTGGTGAGACTAGTCCATAAAGAAGGCTGTCTCTGGTGTAGGCCAATCAGTTTCAAAGACAATGCATATATTATCAGAAAATGTGTTTTTGCATTTTCACCATAAGTACTTGTGGTTAATGGAGAGTTAATTCATTACAAAAAGTATATATTTGGTGTTGAATATCTTAACACCTGCTTTAATGCCATAAAGGGTAAAACTTATTATTTTCCATACTTTGATACTGGCAAATAAGGTCCCATGATACATGTTGTGTTCTTTACTGAACACACCTACAGTTCACCATTTGTCAATGACTACAAGAGAGTCCAATCGAATGCACAGTGTGTACATTTGTTAACAACGTGATATCAGTGTGGAATAAATACATTACTTAAGCATGCAACAAATCGAGTCGTCTGATAAAAACCACACAGTGCTACAATTTCTGTAAAGCTCTGTGCCACGAAAAATGCAGCCAGAAAATGGAATGGGCATGCGGTATTCAAATGTCATGCTTGGAATGGAAAGCAGCTGTTCCTTTCACTCCCTCCATCTCCCACCTGAAATAATTAGGATATGCAAATGAATTTTTTTTAGCATAGAGAAAGCAAATGAACCCATCCCTTATGCTATAAATATTGAATGAAAATTTCAGGATTCATATTAGACAGTTTGCAACTCTCAATGCGTGTTTTATATAAATAAATATATGACATGTACTTTTATTTTTACATAGTCTACGAAGTTAAATGGAAAGGGCAATTGTGCTGTTCCTCAAAATGTAAGTATGTGTCCTTGTTCATAATAGCCCTCATAAGAGAAAATTTTGAACTATCCAATAACAAGACATGATCACAGTCAATGGCAGTAAAATCACCACACTTGCTATTCCTTCCTTCCTTCTGCCATATCTTTCAAGTGTTGCACAGTTTAACACGTAGGCTATCACCACCAATATTATTTATAATTAAAGTGTTTGGGTTAGATCGCATAAATATAAATGTACCGTTTACCCACCACCACCCGATACAACCAATGAGCAAGGTTTGTCATATGAACAAAACGTGCTAATTAGTTACCACTTCAGCACACCGGTATGTTGGAAAGTTAACCCACAACATTAACAATTTGAGTACGGCGTTTTGCTGGTGATTACAAGCTGACAATTCTTACTAATTGGCTGTGTTGAGTGGTGGTGGGTTAACGCCACATTTATATTTACGCAATATGATTGTTTGTATTTAGTGTCTTGTCATTCCCCCCACCTCAGATTAGCACTGTTGGCTACATACATACATAACCCACAAACTTTTATTATGAATATGTGTTACACAGTCAGCATCCAACGTCTGAGGAGTGCTCTCAAAATAACGCAAGTGTGGCTTTAGGGCCTCCTATTGTTCATCAACCTCTGGGTGCCACTCTAACACCTGTCTCAGTAATCTGCGCTCCATCCTGCACATGTGTCCTACCCATCAAAACCTTATCCTCCGAATTACATCTAAAATGCTTTCCTTCCACGCTCTACTCTGACCTTCCAAGTTTCTTGCCCCAATCCTGAGATGAAATTCCACCATATCCCACGTGTGCCTGTGCTAAAAAGGCCATAAACGTGGTCTATAATTACTAGTGTACAGTACTTGTTCTATCTATAACTTTCTGCACATTAATGTCAATAAATACTGCACGTAAACAATACGCCCTTTGTCAATCCATTGCTCGATGAAGGCCTGCCAAAGATGTGTTGGTCAAGGACGTTTAACAACGATTCACCACGATGATCAGCCCGATTTGATGAAAGGTGAAGGCCCAGGATTGATTCAGATTTCACTCACCACTCATGCAAGCCATGGCCTTAAATCTAACTCAGGTCACCATGTTCATTGCGAAGTGTGCAAGCTGCTGTTATGCCACCACTGCAAACATCTGCGTATATATACACATACCACCGAATACATTTAACCATTAACAATTATGAATAATCGTAAAATACGTTTATTTTTGTACTTGTAACGAGGCTGGTTAAACTTTCTTGTGCGAATTCAGCTTGCGGAACTGCTGTAAATGCAATGTGCACGTGAATGTGACCAGATTCATGAACATCGTCCAAACGTGATGACATCCGGTGCACTGAACCATACAGTGATACTTAACGGACAAGCGTGAGTATGCAGAGACTCCATCCTTCACACAAACCCAATATGTTTTCAATAGTCAAGCGCTCCCCATGGCGTGCCTTACTAAATAGGTATCAAGCTGTTTAAAGAGCTAAATATTTGCTGACCTTTTATTTCTTCCATTGACTATTCTGATTGCATTGTCGAACCCTTAATAGCACACCACAGTCTGCATTCAACCTTGTGATTGTCCTCTGGATAAAGTAAGATTAATACTGTGTGTTAATACAAGCAATAATACAGACAAAAAACATGTTTTTTTTTGGACCAACTTCAAACAACCAGAGGAAGCATAATTTTACATGTTTAACCTTTCATGCTTGTAAAAAATAAATAATAGCTGGTTAATTAAGTTCGTGGTTGTTATCGCTTGCAAAGTAACACGACTTCTTGGTTCTTTCGGTAAAGTCACGTAGAAGGGAAGTAATAAAATAATAAAAATAAAACATAATAAAACAATTCTCACGACGTTTCGGCCACAACGCAAGCAGCCATCCTCAGGCGAAGAATTGATTCTTCGCCTGAGGATGGCTGCTTGCGTTGTGGCCGAAACGTCGTGAGAATTGTTTTATTATGTTTTATTTTTATTATTTTATTACTTCCCTTCTACGTGACTTTACCGAAAGAACCAAGAAGATGAATCCCTGCAGTCACGAAAGCTTTAAATCGAAATTTAAGTAACACGACTGTGATGTCAACAGATGCTCTGAATTCAACAGGTCTAGCCGACCCCAATCTGCCTTCTGCTCTCAGGAAATCAAATTTAACAGTGTTTGACACTGTGATCTTAGAGACGCTTGTACAGAGTCTCACCTTTTTTTAAGAAGTGACTTGATTTTCTTCACCTTGTCATGAGTAATGCTGTCCATAAAACTAAAGTGAGCGTCCATGGGAAATGGGCCTTCATAAATGTAGTGAACAGATCGCAATGTGTCGCCTTAATGCATTAAACGTGTTCATCGCTTTTTCCTCTTTTGTGCATTCGACAATAAATTCGCATCAGTCGGTGACGAGCATAGACTAATCTTGCCAGAAAAGTTTGCATTGGTCAGATGCCCAAATGATGTAGCACGTGCAATTGTGATCAGCATTTACTCTGCTTTTTAAGTCATCGTGTCTCCATGTTCAAATAAGTATGGCACGGTGCTCAGCTCCGTTTTAGTGGCTATGGTTATGTTTGTTTGTATTAGTACGGAGTTAGACTGATGGCCTTAATCTAAGCTGTTTTGTGGTTGTTGTTGTTTGACTTGCATCCCACTTGGATTTTTGCACACAGCGTTAGTGTACGGTGTTTTTTCTGGAATTTTTTGTTGTTGTTTTCATTTATTTGGCATAGCACATAGTCACTTTAAGATGTTTTCTTGTTCATGAATTGGTTTTTGTTTGTTGCGGTTGCACCCGATTCAAGAGCCGAATGGCTCACAAGGCTATGCCAAATAAATTGAATGAAAATGAAATATGGCCGTGTGATGGCATTTTTTAATGCAATCCGGTGCCAGCCTTGTAGCATTGCGCTCTATAGTGAGAGGTTCACCGGCTTCCCGTTGACTATTTCTGTCTTTTCAAATACCTTACACTAATCTTTAAATCTCTCCATGGCTTTGCCCACCCTTATCTTGCCTCTCTCATCTCTTTTTACGTCCCCTCTGGTCCCATGCATTCACAATCTTCTCTCTCCCTCTTTCTCTGTGTCATTCTTTCTCACTGTGCCAAACCTCGTTTGCAATCCTTCTCCATCCTTGCACTCCTCCACTGGAATAAACTTCCCCTGTACATTAAGCAGTCCCCCTCCTTAACCTCCTTCCATCCCTCTCTCAAAGCCTCACCTCTTCTCCAGTGCCCATTCCCATAATCTTCCCTCAACTCACCCCTCCACTCCTTCCCATCCATCCCCTCCCCTTTCGTGACCCATATGTGCCCTCTATTATGGTCACTAATTCCTCGGCCCTTGCACGCACCTGCCATCTGCATAACTCATATGTTTGCTACCACTTTTTAAACTATGCCAAGCGCCTTGAACTAAGGCGCTCTATAAATACAAAATAAGGCAGTCAAACCATACTCTTTGGTTTTTTCGGTAAAGTCACGTAGGTAAAAAATAAAAATAAATTAAATCACAACGTTTCGGAGGCAACACAAGCTTCCGTCTTCAGGTGGCACCGTCACTGCAAAATTACTGTATCAATACAGTAACACAAGCTTCCGTCTTCAGGTGGCACCGTCACAGCAAAATTACTATATTACTGTATTGATTATTACTGTATAAATTACTGTATTACTGTATTGATACAGTAATTTTGATGTGACGGTACCACCTGAAGACGGAAGCTTGTGTTGCCTCCGAAACGTCGTGATTTAATTAGTTTTTTTTTTCACCTACGTGACTTTACCTAAAACCCAAAAGAGTAAGGACCCTTGCAGTGACTAAAACTTCAAATCTAAAACAGTCAAACCATGTCCTGCACACCCAGTATCCCGAATCTCCAACTGCCCAGTTGTGTATTTTGTGATGGGGCACAACCCGTAAACACCATGTGATACACATACACATGGGAGATTGACATCCATGAACCCAGTACTGTACCAGTATAAGTGTGTGTGTGTGTTTGAAAGCACATACCGGCATAGGCGAGAGCACATGAACATAAGAATGAAAATGCATAAGCATTGGCTGGTGTCAAAACTAATGATGTACTATGAGATCATAACGCTTCAGTGCACAGACTTTACAGGGTGACTTCTTCTGTGAAGGTTGTCCAGAGATAATAGCGCTGGCGTTAACCAAACCAAACACGTGGCTCATTAATTGTTTTGCCGGCTCATTAGTCCTGCTAAACACAGTGATTTTTTTATTTGTCAATGTCTTTTGCTTATTCGCTGGTCCGCTACATTTGACAGAAACATAATGCTGCAGTTATTGTTGAGTTATTTAATAACGTTTAATAATACACACCGTGTAACTGTAAATGGGTGTGAGTTAATATCCCAGAAGGTGTTTAACTCAGCACGTTACTTTTTTTTCTGGGTATGATAAAATATGTACCACTTTGTGAAAAAAACAGTGGTTGTGCTTATCCTATGGTGAGTCTGGTCCCCACCTCAGCATTGTGGATTTCCACCATTGGCTGAGTGGATTCACTGAAAAGGAGCACTGCTCGCTTAAGCAGTGACACTTTGACTTTTCAGTTTTTTGTTAAATGCCACGTGTCCTTTAATTCATAAGAAGCCACTTGATGAATAATTGTCTGCACAAGACAGAGCAATGGCTTCAAAGTTAGATTCGTGTTCATAGGTTCACAACGATTGCCTTCGAAACGTCAAAAACAGTGAACAAAATATTTCCACTGTGCTTATTTATTTCCTCTGACAAAGAATGGTAAATCTTCCTGGAAAACCTTTAAATATTTGGTTGTCATCTGACTCATGTCGATTAACAGCTTCCCGTCCTAGAGTCTACAATCAGCCACGCAAACATACAATCTAGCATCCAGCTCTTGCTTTCTCCTTCACCGATGCTGATTGGCAGCTTGGCTTACGATTGCTTGCTTTGTGGGCAGAAAGGCTACATCTAGGTCAACTTATTATTGTTACAAAAGCCAACGGTCAGGTACTTTTAAGCAACATCAAAATGGAACATTAATGTGCTCCCTTTGCCTCAGTAAGTACATTGAGTAGACTGAAATCATAACTTGAGATTATTTCCGACCGATGTTGAATAAATACAAAATTATACATTACATAAAACATGTCTAAATATAAAACAGTAAACGGCATTTTATGTTACGTCTTAAATACGAAAATTGGAAGAAAAAGGGTGTTTGCACATCTGTATTTCAGCATTTCAGAAGCAAGGGTTGGTGGATTCACATGGGACAGGAGTTTGTGTGGGTTGGCATAATAAGGGTTGGAGGATCATCAGCTTGGCTTATTTCCTAAGTGCTTATGCCTCAAAGTACAGAAAATGGCTATTATTCCCCACAAACTTTGCTTTTGTGATCAGGACAGTGATATTTTGAAATTTACCTATTTTCCAGAATATTCCAGATAGATTCAGTGCTGAGTAAACTTGGAGAAACTTCTAGAACATTTTAGAACTTTCCAGTAATATAAATAGTAGTATAAATACAGGGGTCTAAAGCCCACCAGGTCAGTTTAGTTCCAGCTGCATACGTGGATATATATCTGCATTTTTCTTAGATGGCATCAAGAGGCTGCAAGTATCCGGCAGATGCATTTTTCTATGTATGTGGCCAATTGATCAAGATAAAGGCAAAACAGTCCTCTGTGGAAGCATCTGCTAAGATGTGAGAGGCCTACAATGCATTTTTCGACATGCCTGTCGGAGAACAAGATAGACCCTGGACACCTCATTTCACCTGCGAGCAAGATGGACAATTGTTGCTCAGAATTTTACGTTATGAAATTAGTTAACATTTTTTTAATTGTAAAGGTTTTTAATTTTTAAATGTTTTACAATTTATTGAAAAGATATATCATATATGAAAAATGTTGCAAGAATCTCTTACACATTAGTTATGGGTCAAACAAATTTATTTTTGTAGGATGGTATCATGGCTGGAACACAGAAGTCCGACCAGTGGAGGTGGGCTGCAGAGGTTTTGTGGCAACATCTATAACCAGACTGCTTCGAGACCTGGGAATTAAGGGCCAGAGCCAGCGTTCGGCAATCAGAGCCGTATCGGAGGCGGCAGAAGGCAGCAGTCAGTGGCTCTGGATGAAGAGGAAAGACCCCAGCTGGGCCCCAAAGTGAGAGGGCCAGGAGGTATGCAGTCAACAATGCTTGACTCAGGGAGGAGGACGCCCCTGCCATGCATAGTCCCATGGGATGTTGGCTATCAACAACAAGGCAACTCCTATGACTAATTGGGAATGGGACGCAAGCGTAGGATTGATCACCCTGTCGCTGGCCGCCTTTGGGGAGGGTGTATAGTATGAAAGGCCGAAACACCCTAGGAACCAAAGGGTCACTACTGACGATGCGCTCCCCAAATTTCACCAGGCTCACTGTTCATGAACTCTTGGAAGTGCTTGCACAAAGGATAGTAACATCTCATCCTGTGTTCTTTGGAATCAGAGGGGAAAAGAGAGCCATGAAGTTTGCTATCCGAATCATTTGCTGGGAACCCACTGACCACTCAAACAACTGCTACTTCTGCATGGTTGACCCTTACAAACGTCGGACTGGCAAGAATGCACCTGCATTCACGTATCTGGACCTTCCTTTATTCATCGCCCCGGTGCCACACTGCGATGAGCTCCCCGTACCCACTCCTCTATAGAGCTTACAACAGAAGAGAGCAGCAAGTCAGAGAGTGAGGAAGACATCGTAGATCCAGATGACAATTTCAGGGGTGGAGCTGAGGAGAGAAACCGATGCTACCCCAACCAAAAAATACCTCAACGACTTGATCAGAGATCTTGGTCTCATCAAGTCCAATGCCGAGCTTTTGGTGTCTAGGCTCAAGCAGTGGAACTTGTTGGATGAAAGTGTACAAGTCGCAGATCAGAGGAAGCAAAACCAACCTTTTTGCAGCTTCTTCACCCGTTAAGATAGGCTCTGCTTCTGCCACAATGTGACCAGTCTGTTCGAGGCAATCGGTATCGCATGTAACCAGAATGAGTGGCGCTCTCTTCATTGACAGCTCATCCAGGAGCCTCAAAGCCGTGCTACTCCATAATGGTAAGAATTCCCCATCTCTTTTTTTCCCTGGCTCACTCAATGCACCTCAATGAAGAATACAACAGCATCAAGACCTTGCTGAATGCCTTGAAGTATGATGAGTATGGCTGGGAGGTCATCGGAGACTTCAAAATGGTGGCATTCCTGATGGGTCTCCAAAGCGGTTTTACCAAGTTTACCTGCTATCTTTGCCTTTGTGACAGCAGGGACACCAATGTGCACTACCACAGGCTGTTTGAGGCAAAGGTCAAAGCCGGTGTCTTGGTCGGACCACAAATGAAGAAAATTCTGGAGTGCAATGAATTCCCCAATAAGCTCACTAGTAAGGAGAATACGGTTTGGAACAGCTTTGTCGCAGTCGTTCGTGGCCTCCTAGGCAATCACAAGGTCGAAAACTACTGGCAAAGGAGGTCTCATAATGTAAATGCTTACCCCGAGCTCTCAATACTCTGATAGTGCACAGTTTTTGAGTTGTACGCCTTTTGGCGTGATCTGGTCCAACACCAGTGGAGACTAGGCTCTAAGATAAAGCCGTCTCGGGTGTGGACCAATCCATTTCAAGGACAGTGCATATCATTATCAGAGTTGTCTCTTTTTGTTTGCATTTTGACTGCTTGTGTTGTGGTTATTGCAAACATGATCCCTTGTATAAAGGTGTCAGTTTTGGTGCCAGATAAAAGGTTAAAAACCTATTACTATGTGGAGAGGGTTGAGACTCTGGTGAAGAACTACGGCACAATGGGCTGTAGGATGTCCCTCAAAGTCCATATCCTTGGTGTTCATCTTGATAAATTCAAGAAGAACATGGGGGCGCACTCGGAGGAGGAAGGCGAGCACTTCCACCAGGATATACTGGACTTTGAACGCCGCTACCAAGGACAGTATAACGAGAATATGATGGGAGACTACATTTTGGGGTTGATTCGTGAAAGTGATTTACAGTATAATCGTAAATTTCGAAAACCACTCAATGCTAAAAAAAATTGTAGTCATTATTGTATTACTTCATATGGTTTTTTTCTGATTTTATGTGAACGAAAAGACACAAATTTGCCCGTTTTCTCATTGAAAATAGGAAAATTTATACACAAAAGAAAAGTATGTGAGGAATAATAGCCATTTTCTATACTTTTTAGGCATAAGCAATTACGAAATAACACTTACTACCCAGGAACAAAAATTGTGTTACATAGTGGAATCTATCGAAGTTGAAATGAATAAAAAATAATTTTAACAATTCGGATAGCTACTAGACTTAGTACTGCGTGAAAGAGAATTATCTGAACAGGACCCTGTTGGGTGGGCTGGTAGGAACGAACAATTGAATGGCTATAATAAAATGAAATGGCAAAAAAATCGCCGCCAATAAGTGGATGCCCGTGGCCCCGCCCTCCACCCGCGTAACCCCGCCCCGGCTACCCGTGGCCCCGCCCCATCTCGGTGTCCCCGGCCCCAGCTCGTTGCCCACCTCATGCCCACGCCCCCTTGCCGCCATTGCCCCGCCCAGCCCCGCGTAGCCCCGCCCCCTGCCGCTGTAGCCCCGCCCAATACACCCCTAGCGGGGGAGAGATTCCCAGGCCTGGCTCTAGGCTGGAAAGCCGCCGATGAGGAGGGGGTAGGGAGTTGTTTTTAATGTAAAAGCTTTAAATGTAAATGTTTCTATTAATAAAAAACATCAGGGAATGTAACATTGTTAAACATTAACTCCTTTTCACACACGCGGGGGTACGATACGAAGGGAGAGTTTGAGGCCTAGGTCTAGGCTTTAGGACTAGCTGGAGGCTGTAGGGCGCCGTGAGTTAATTTTTAATTTACCTGTTTTAATTATTTATGTAAAAGCTTTAAATTTAAATGTTTCTATTTAAAAGCATCAGGGAATGTAACATTGTTAAACATTAACTCCCTTGCACACACGCGGGGGAACGATACGAAGGGAGAGTTTGAGGCCTACGTCTAGGCTTTAGGCCTAGCTGTAGGCTTTAGGGCGCTGTGAGTTTTTTGTTATTTAATTTTAAAGTTTTAATTAAAAGCTATCTCAGGGAATTATAAGGGAATGTTACACGTGTTTAGTCAGGAAAGCCTCATTCATTTAAATGTTTTAATTAAAAGCTATCTGAGGGAATTATAAGGGAATGTTACACTTGTTTAGCCAGGAAAGCCTCACAAAGTCTAAAGGTTATTGTAGGGTCATGCCAAGTGTTTGCAGTAGGGGGCGATGTTGCTACACGGACGGACGGAAGGACGGACGGACAAACGGACAAACGGACGGACGATATAATCTGTTGTAGGCTGGTCCACTTCGTTCCTACCAGTATAAACATTCTTTAAATGCATGCCTATACAGGCCACCATATTTCAATAGGGATTACCATTGGTACGGCTATTTTAGTATACACAATGGACAGGAAGGACAAGATCAATGGGCTCGCATAATGCCCATAAATAATGTACGTTCACTCATTAACCCCTCTCCACTTTGCGCAAGAAGAGCGCACAAGTGTTGTCATCACTTTGTAAAGCTTTCGTGACTGAAGGGTTTCATCGTCTTGGTTCTTTCGGTAAAGTCACATAGAAGGGAAATAATAAATAATAAAAATAAAACATAATAAAATAATACAAATAAAACATAATAAAATAAAATTCTCACGACGTTTCCGCCAATTTTTTCGTTGCTCCGCTGCAAGTCTCCTGCACCACTCTCCCATTGACATATTTCGTTGCTTCCTCTTAGTTCCTTTCATGTGACGGTCAATTGTATAGTGTATAGCAGATTGTATAATAATAAATATAAAAAGTAATATAATGTATAAGGTAATATATAGTATCGTAATTAATTTTGGAGCTTTCGTGACTGCAGGAATTATTCTTTGGTTCTTTCGGTAAAATCAGGTATAAAGATAAAATAATGAATTAAATAATAGCATACAATTTTTGGAGCTTTCGTGACTGCAGGAATTTTAAGCTTATCTTTTTTCTCTCTCTCTGGTTTTTGTTTTCTCTCTCTGCCTGTGTCCTGTGGAATTTTCACACTTAAATTCTAACTTAGCAATCTTTGAAATACGTAATCAACCAGGCTATGCGTTAATTGTGTGTTGACCGACTCTCTGTGTTGCATTACATTACAATTCGATATTTTACTAGGTTATTTAATTTTAGTGTGTCTTTCTCCTAATTTTCAAGCTTGCGTACCGTACCACGTTGTTGTCCACTCATTGACATGCTAATTTTTTCTCTGCCCCTTCCCTCTCTCCGCCCCCGCCCCCTCTCTATATTTAAGGCCTCGTCACAGAGACGACCTCTCTCTTTGTGCCGATACGTGTTCTCTTTCTGTGTATCTTTGTGATATCTGTCTGCTTATATGTCTGTCTATAGTTTTCTGGTTAGATTTTTGTTGCTATTTCTTTTATACCTGATGATGATTGCTTGTGTTGCAATCGAAACGTCGTAGTATGCTATTATTTAATTTATTATTTTATATTTATACGTGACTTTACCGAAAGAACCAAAGAATAAAGTATCGTAATTGTATAGTGAATATGCAGCAGTGTGATATACATTAGGGTGTGCAGAATAATACATAGTGTAATATTACAATGTATAGTCTAAGGTATAGGGTGGTGTATAGTAACACAGTGTATAATTTAATGTTTGGTTTGTCTATGGCAGTGTGTAGTACGGGGTATATCCGTGTGATGTAAGAAAAAAGTTTAGCTGGAGGCATATTATATTTTTTGCGACATAGAAGTGTAATGTATGACTTACTGTTAGTAGCTCAGCTTATTGGAGAGTATATTGAGTATATTGATGATATTGGATGTAGTTTATATTTTAGTTTTTTACGTGGTGGTTTCGTTGCTTTAGCTCCTTCCTATTAAAATTTCCATCCCTTTATTAATGCTAAACCTACTTCCTCCCTTTATGACTGCTAATCCTACATAATACACGAGCATAATATGACTTTGAGACCCCCCCACCACCTACACATTCCACAAGTAGTGACTAATCCCATATCTGCATTTTCCAAAAATATGCTAAATTCCTCTGTTGATATGTACACTCCTTTGTCAAGGCGCTCTCCTCCTCGAACCCAGCTAAAATATATGCTGTCAAGCCTGGTGATGTTTCATTCAGACGCTGTCTTTCCGACAGCCCTGTTCTTCACCTGAGGACGGCTGCTTGTGTTGTGGCAGAAACGTCGTGAGAATTTTATTTTATTATGCTTTATTTGTATTCTTTTATTATTTCCCTTCTACGTGACTTTACCGAAAGAACCAAGAAGATGTTGGCATCACATTTACGCCTCTATAGAAGGAACGAAAGAGGTGGACTTCTCCACAAATCTGGCTGTTGCCTGATGAAGTTAATTGGCTCCCTGACACACCGGTGTGCTGTACTGGTGACCAATTGGCATGTTCTGTTTACGTGACAACCCTTCCTAGTTGGCTGTGTCGGGTGGTGGAGGGTTTAATGATACATTTATATATTCACGCAATCTAAGCCAAAACACCTCTATTATGGATTATATTGGTCGCGAAAGCCTACTTGTTGAACTTAAAATGGAACATATTGTCTACAAGTGTCTCTAGGTTGTCAATTGACACATAAATGGCAAGCAAACATGTATTGGCGCGTAAAAACAAACATGTTAAATGTCACACCTAGCCAAACGCAAACATAAATGTAGGAATCGTTAAATGTCGAACACTGCTGGCTCATGTAAAATGTACTATAGCTGTCAGGGATGCGGATGTTGTGTAAGTGTGTTTGAATTAAAGATTTAAACACGTTGAGAGTACCACCACTTTTAAGTGTTTCTGGGATGCCGTGTTATGTAGAAGCAGCTCTGTGTTTTGACGAGAGCATGCCTGATATTGTTTTTACTCATTGGCCAGTTAAGGTTTTTTGATATTGTGACTGGAGAGCAGCATTATCATTGGAGTAAGACGATAGTTGTTGAGTTCAATAAGAGGGGTAATTTGAGTAAAATTTAAGCCAGGTCTGTCCAGGTCAGCAACCCGCAATATATTTTTTCACGCATAGCAAACTACATCCAGCTTACTCCAATCTATCAATGACCTGTTCAAATCGAAAATAATCCTGTATTCATGTGAGCATAGCCCAAGGAGACTATGTTGGAAACTGGGGCAATGCCCTGGGCAGATATTAGTATTAGATTCAGTGATACTTGGTCAGTGAGTCATCTTCGGGGAATGTGCGAGATATGTTTAGGGAGTGCTGGGTGGCTCAGAGTTGAAGCGTGTGTTACCTCTCTTATGCTCAGGGACTTTACCTGTGGGTTATCTAACAAGGAGGCCTTTTCTGAACACGGCGTGAGCTGAATTATTTCACATGACTACACAAATGTGGCAATTTTCTTCATTCTCCATATAGAACCCAAGCCGATCACCAGTGAATCTATCTGTGAAATTCCAAGTATGTTGTTTTGACCACCGACGTCGCAAAAAAGTGATTGCATTGAGACCAAAAGCAAATGTACACATCCCATCAGCCGCACAGCCTTCTGTGAGTATATCTGATCAGGTGCATAGTTCAATACAATAACATGTTGGACCAGTATTGACATTCAGAGGAAAATCATCAGTCAGGAATGTTTGAATCAATGCTGGTGAACTGCCCTGTGTTCATAGACATGGACCTTTCTGTTATAAATGGGTCTTGGTTGAGCAAAAACCATTGTGGACAGACAAATATGACAAATATTGGAAGTAGGTATTATTTATTTCATGATGATTATGGTTTTGTCATCCCATATTAAAACATTCAGTGTGTCACGCATTAGTCTGTTAATAAGTCCACGCGACCAACCCCACATTTATGGGGTTGGTCAAGATGATGGCTCACAATAGTGTATTGTAGAGAACGATATTGCACAGGATTTACTGCACCATGACAACGACTGTTAATTGGAAGTCAGTGCAAAAACACACGTGTGAGTGCCATACAAAGCATGGCATTGATTGCCATATGCGTTGGTGACAGCACTTCCAGTTAAACGGTTCTGATGAAACAAAGGTCTGAAGTCACACTGACTTTGCAACTATCAACACATTGCGTCACAATAAAAGAAAGCAATTTCAATTTCATTCAGTACAAAGATCGGCAGAGTAACCAACCACACACGAATATGAAAGGCACGCTCAACTAGTGAGCAAGTGGTTGAATGTTTTAATGGATGACATGCTTGGTAACTGTTAGGGGTTGGTTTTGGATTATAAAAAAGGTAATTTGATCTTTTTTTAAATAATGGGTGTTTAAGGACAATTTAAGAACATTTTCAGAATGTTTTGCATTTGTGAAAAACTTGCATTAAGGTGCTAATAAATACATATCAACGTACTTACAAAAGTGATCTCAACCAATGCCACGTGACACATTTTGTTGGGAAAAGCTCGGGAGTGATATCACGAAAGTGACATCAACATAAAATAAAACATTAGATCATCCAATGTCACAACTATGCATAGATAGGTATGAATTCAAAGTAACTATCTTAAAAATAATTAACTTCAGGGGTTTGTTAGCAGATGCTGCTGACAGCAAACAACTGCCACAATGCTTGCATAACCTTTATGAGCCTTGGTCCTCAGGTGATTGCCGTGATTCCTTGCCACTTCAAATTGGCCCGTCAAGTCACTGCTAATTGGAGCTCCGTGTGTCAGCTGCCCTCTGGGGACCAAAGCGCAATGCTCTGGCTGTCCGGGGAAAAGGGAAAGGTTGCCAAGGCTGGCAGGGAAGTTACGCCTACAGTCATGCCAACCATCGCCAGCAATAGACCCAGGATGTGTTTCAACTTCTATAGTCAACCGCAGCTCAGCAAGGTCGTTTGTCTGGTAAAATCGACAAATAATAAGTCGTAATAACCACGTATTTTTGTATCCACGAAGAGCCTATTTGAGTATCAAGCAGAAACAAATTATTTAAAATAAAAAGGAAGCTTGCCACGGTGTAACGGTAATCCCATCGGATTTCCAATCCAGAGATTGCTGTATTATGATTTGATCCCCCTGGTGCGGCAGCTGAAACAACAGAGCAAGTTAAATGCCCCCACTTGTCTACCCAGTACACCACAGTTAGTCGGTCTGCAAAATGCATGTGGTGGGGTCATTTGTAGGTACTTCCACCTCGTCCAAGCATTGTGATGATTTCGACAACAAAATACTGTAATGCCTGTTGTAAACACATATTTTGGTAATTGTGTATTTAGCAACTATACAACACAGCGCCGAGTGGTATCGTAATTGCTGCTTCTCTCAGAGGTCCAGGGGTACAAGCCCAATTGCCGGCCTGGTTCAAACTAAGGGTGTATTAACCAAGGACCTTGGACGTTAAAGACCCAATGACGTTGTCTGAAAAATAGTCGATAATGTGTGGCGGTGTCATGGCCCATATTGTTGGAATTTAAAAAACTTACTCGCAATATACTCGTGCAAACCAATAGCAACATCATCCCCGACTGACAAACTGATATACATTTGCAGGCCCATAATGTGATCACCTAATGCTACACAGGGATAGCTGCCATCGGGGGCTCCTTACACTAAAACTACAGTATTAGAATGGTTACGTTGAGATGTAATGTAAGGCGCTTAGATTATCTGAGGCATCTATGTACTTTATAAATGCAAATATTATTATAATTACCGTGAATATGTTGTTTATTAAGCTGGAATATCGATTTAACAAGAACTTGGATCGACGGCCGCGGTGGAGGGTTTGTGGAGGGTGGGCCGCGGTGCAGGGTTTGTGGGGGGTGAGGCGTGACGTCAGCACGATGCACGTACCCGCCCGCCTCCCAGCCAGCAAAACTTTTTATAACAAGAGTAGTTTGAAATAGTATGATGATCCCCATCCTATACAAAAGTCCCCGTATGTATGCATCTCATTTATAATATGGAAAGCCCATGGCCGAGCAGTACATTTAGAATCTGTACACAGAATTTCGAAAGTCACAATATTTACTATTATAATCATTGCGATATTATCTGGTGCTCTCTTTTCTGCAGCATACGTCGTAAGTGCAAGCCTTTCTGCTTGCCAGCATGGCCATGTACTTATAATAGTGAACGCAGCTTAAACTAGCATTCAATATATTCGTGAGCAATTAAAGTTACGTAACTTCTAAATTTGGGCCACGGCATTGCAGTGCTGGAGAAAGCAGCTCTTTAGGCAGACAGCTACCACTTGTGCCACATAAAATGCCATCCTGCCTGACAAGTTAGCATTGAAAACCATTTTCTGGCTGATTATTTAGCAATTTGATTGCACACTGTCCTCACGGTGTATTGCTTTACAATGAGTGCAGAATACATTATAAATTGCATATCTTTTCGGAAGTGTATTGCCAATAACCAATCAAGGCAATTTTTTTTGTTTACGGGCCCAATTCATTAAGTGGTCGCTGTTGGATTTTTCTAAAATACTCCAAAGCTTTAAATTTAGCAGACAGAAAAAAAACATCTTGACTTAAAGCTTTTGTGACTGCAGGAATTCATATTCTTTGGGTCTTTCGGTAAAGTCACGTAGATAGGTTGAAAGAAAATAACAAAAAATAGCAAAAAAACTACGACTTTTCGATCACAACACAGGAGGTGCGGGTGTAGACAGGCTAGCAGTGGAGAGGCTAGCGGAATCTTTAGTCTGAGTGTGATAGACTAGCAGGGTGAGAAGCTAGCAGGGAGAGTCCGTGACAGGCTAGGAGAGCGGGAAGTAACAGGCTAGCGGAGCAAGAGAGAGTAAGTTCGAAGTTGCATCCTAGCAGTGGAAGAAATCGCGACAGGAGTGTGTGGTGTTGAACAAGAGAAGCATCCGTGTGGGATGCTGTGATTAAAGTGACACAGGAGAAAGGACGAAGTGTCCGCGTGAATAAACGCCACACTACACAACTAAGCAAAGAGCATTGCAGCTTTTCCTCATATACGCAAGGGGAGGGGGCGTGTGGGGGGGGGATCTAGAGCAGAATGCCCCACAGACAGAAGCAGATCGTAGTGTTTCTCAATCTGTTTATCATTTAACAATTGTTTTAAGTTTGTTCAACACTGTGCAATGCCCTCCCCCAACCCCCTCCCCCCCACTTTAGTTTGCGCCCCCCCCCCCCTCTCTTCAAACCTGGCCAAGCTACAGGGTTGCACTCATTGACAGTGGTGCGATTGGTGGCAATCATTTGTGGAGCAGCCGAGATTTATTAAACATCCTGCGGGTTTTGTGCTAATTACGTGACTGTAGACCAAGTGGGATAATGGACCCCCATATACCATGCCTCATGCAATATCCCAACTCTGACACAATGATGCAACAGTGTGATGGATATTACACAACCCAACAATAGTCGCGCGTAGACCGTTTCACTTAACATTACTTTTTTTCTTGTAAATATGTCAGTGCCATCAAAGATATAAAAAAAAAATAGGCTCGGGCAGTGTACGGAGTGCACACATGTTTGCATAATAATCGAGAGGTTCAAATTTTGCTTTGATGCATAACACAAGAATAACAGTGTTATAGTTCCAATACTTTCACAGTCAAACAATGGAATGTTTCAATTCCATTTTGAATCTGTCTCGTGCCATTTGCCACCACCATGAGCATTACTACTATAATGAGCCAAAAATGTCTGTTTGTGTATCCCGCGTGTGACGTCACTCGACATGCCGCACCCGCCCCCCCGTCATTAATATTCATGACATGAGCTGGTGGATTTTTACACTCACGCAGAAGGTCGAGTAGAAATAAAACACATTTTTCGCAAATTCGCTTTAAGTTTGACGTTTCTTTATTGAAAGTCAATCTAATAAATATTTCTACACAGCAACAAAGTGCATTTGGTGTCTTTATTTATTTATTCAGCACTTGAGTCAAAAGGCAAGTCTAATTTATACTTCTACATTATGGTAAAATAGGCATTTCTCGGTGATTTTCTAGATATTGTGTCGATTTCCAATTAATTTCAACCCCAGCGACCGAAAGCAGAAGAGAATGAACAAATTGAAGGTCAGTTATATACAGTGCTACAGTGACATGAAGTGAGGTGTTTTATGACGTCGTTTTGTGCAAGAATCACTGCCATTAATACAGTGCTACAGTGAGATGCAGTGAAGTGTTTGTTGACATACTTTCGTGCAAGATTCACTGCCATTAAATTTACACAAGATACAATTATACTCTGCTCAATCTTTTAGCAAATATTACAGCTTCCGTCCTAGGACGGGCAAACAAGCTAGCATATATATTTATGGAGTGGCCTCTCATCATGCCTTTTGTATTCCACACACAGACTCCACTTCATCATCAGGCTCAAAACTCATGGGAGAGCGATGGCTTCTTCAAGAGGAAGAGGAGACCAGATGCTGATATTGTTCTTTTGTTACGTTCGCAGCGTTAGGGCAAACTGCATTTTGGCATATGATGCTATGCACTGTCAGCCAAATGCAGGGAGAAGCCGGGACAGCTGGCGAATGAGGGCCACTGTGTGGGATACGACAATCATTCATGTCAGCTAAGTGCCAGGCTTGACAAGACAGGTAGAGAAACGGTCCCGTTGATTTACTTAAACAGCAAGCAATTATGTGTGTTGATGTAAAGTGTCTGAGCAACGAAAGCACAACAATTATTTGGTTGATGATTTTACAGAAAACAAAGAGATACCAAACATGACTAATTGTACTCGATCATGTTATGCCATCAAATGCTGCTAGTTTTATATTAAAGCATATACAAGAAAAGTATTTCGATTTAAAGCTTTCGTGACTGCAGGGATTCATCTTCTTGGTTCTTTTGGTAAAGTCACGTAGAAGGGAAATAATAAAATAATAAAAATTTAACAAAATAAAATAAAATTCTCACGACCTTTCGGCCACAAGGACGGATGCTTGTGTTGTGGCCGAAACGTCGTGATAATTTCATTTTATTATGTTTCATTTTTATTATTTTATTATTTCCCTTCTACGTGACTTTACCGAAAGAAACCAAAGAAGAATAAGTATGTTTTGTCTCCACACATTCAAACAACTATTCAACCCTCAAGGTTGAAAACCGGTCCAGAGTTATATTGCTTAAACAAATGCTGCTCAATAAAATTGCTTTGTAAATCCAATATTTGCCCTTACCCATCATACCACATGGCAACATCGTGAGTTTGTGTACAGTTCTACATTGGGGCACAAATGCACTACGGTATACGCTTAATTGTATACTGTCAATGTGGTGCAAGGGACAATGCTGAAAAATAGTGTTGACTGTATACAGTACGCAATGAAAACAATAACTCAATCGCCAAATCGCGCTGTCTTTTGGAACTTAGCAATGTACAAAACATGTAGCGGTAAGGGGCAAGTTATATTCCATTTCTAAAGAGTGATCGAGGGTTCTACCAGACATTGACATGCAGCGAATTCCTAACGTCCCATGAAACCTGAATTATTAATAGCCCTGCCGTGAATCGTCATTAGCACTGCAAGCCGGTCTGATATTGGGGAAATGTGCGTACAATTCTCACTCACTAATTATACGAATTGGGGAAAGAGTGAAAAGTGGCCCTTCTCTGAATTGGCCGGAAAACTGACCGGAGCACACGAGCTCTCGTGTCCCCTCAAGGGGCGTCATAAATTATGGTCATTCATGTTACCACGCTCAAAAGTCACCAATCCATTACTGTCCAAGTACCCTGCCGTCACTGACGCTTGGCCGCTCACAGGGTCATTGATCACACCTGAGCATCCCTATCAGCATTCCAGATTTCAGATATTTAGAAAAAATGGTGTTTGTGATCATACAATCAAAGCAGTCTTATTATTTAAAATATACAAAATTAGCGGCACTATTTCCCAATGATTAACTGAGCATTTACCAAACAAACATTATTTACATTGGCAGAACGAAGACAGTAAATTACAAATTATTATGGCAGTGCACTCTATCTCGACAGGAAAACCACTCTTGACTTCCCACCACTGATTATTAACAAGGATGCATCCATTTGATCAATGCTGAAGGGACAATGGGCTGCGAAAAAACCTTGACTGGGATTTGAACTCATTTAAAGCGACTTTGAGCAAGTTATTCAACAAAATAGACTGCATTGTATAGGTGTTATTTACGGTTTTGTAAAACCCCAAAAACTACACCTCCACCCACCCAGCAGTACAAAGAGGAAACCACAAAATAGACTGCATTGTATAGGTATTATTTAAGGTTTTGTAAATCCCCAAAAAACACACCTCCACCCACCCAGCAGTACAAAGAGGAAACCACAGTTAGATTGGTCAGCAGGTCACGTGTAGTAGGATAAAGTGTGGGCAGTCCCTTTAGAGTCTAAAGGGAGTCTAAAAGGACTCTCTCGACCATCTCAGAGCTCTGTCGAATGGAAGCCCTTGTTTCATCAGCGATGTCAGTAAGCAATCGGAGGGCTGCGACTTTAGATAGTATGCGGGGTGGCTTGGTTGTCAATGCACTGCATAACAAATCCAGTGATCTATTGTTGAGTTCTCAGCCATGGCTTAAATCCTGGGCCTCTCTCCTTCACCCACCAGCAATGACCAGCGTGGAGAGTGAAACAACCCCCATGATTAACACGGCATGGGGAACCCTTCATCCAGCTGTGGATTGACAAAGGATCGTACGTTATTGTTATATATTATTAACTTGGAGAAATAATCCATGGTGACGCAGTTGATGTGCTGCGAATTGCTGCCCTATCGCTGATCTACTCAGTCGCAGAATACTGCGATCCAGCTTAGGCTGAGAGCTCGTACACAAAACTGCTAGATGCACAACTAAATAATGCAATGCGCATCTAACAGAAACACTGACACTAACACCAATATCCTGGCTCCCTCACCAAATATCCGCAGAGACATTAAAACTGCCAGGGAGTTAACACATTTTTTTTGGCAACGACTACCTACCAATCAACCAAGACCTCAACAATTAACCTCACTGCTGAATCAAGTCCTGATCACCCTTCTTGTATCTCACTGTCACCATCCTAGAATCTCACCCGGATCCGGAAGAACGCTAACAAACAGAGTGAAACAACACGGACATCCAGAATAAACACCTCACTGAAGACTCAAACATCGCACCTCCTGGCTTTGCTATATAAACAATTAAATAATGTATAGGAAATACATCTACTTGAAATGTATGGAGAAAACATGTATTCTTATGTTTTTTCGGTAAGTCACGTAGAATATGAATCCTTGCAATCACGAAAGCTTCAAATCTAGAGAAAATATGTATTGCATAATAATTAAATTATGGAGAAGCTAGTGAGGTTATCATGGTGATTTAGAGGTGATGTGGTTAGAGTGCATGTTTCAATATCGACAGGTTCCAATTTCAAATCCTGGCCAGGCGTTGCACCTGATCATGATAGCAGGAGTCAGTAGAACTAACTAATAAGTCCATATGAGTGACGGATGCCTCCCTGCCATCGTGGGAATGTGGAACCTCTACCATAGATGAGCACTATGAATGTCACCTTGTCCACAATCCAAACCCGGACATGTTTCTCAGTCAGCCTCAATCTATCACAATTGTGATGTGTACTACAATAAAGTTCTACACAATATTACCACCATATTTTTGTACATATCAATATCTGCCACCCAAACGCAGATTCAAAATGTAGGATGAGTACCACCTCTTGGCTTGTATCATCAGGAAGTGGCTTTAAGCGAATTAAATAATAATGTATCTGCACCCAATGTCCAGCAATCACTTTTTGTTGTTTAGTGCATGTGCTATATCTCATTAGTATAGCCTCAAGTACATTTGTAAACAAAAGGTAGCTAAAACACATCACTGCCGTATAACAACATTGCATTCAGTAACGACATGTGCCCCGCTTTGTCGCTTTAAATCGCAAAATAAAATAAATAAATTATACCTTTATCTTGACAAAGGATGGTCGGGTGAGGCTTTGAAAGCCAGTGACATTGCAGGGCCTGCATATCTATCATGATGTCTTATTATATCTCTCCGTGTGCGTTTTTTGGCTTCTGGTGACAGACGTAGCGTAAAAGCGGGGCGTGCGTTAATAAACTGCCGCTCAAGTCTTTGGGGGGAAGGCATGCAAGGTAAGGGAGGACAGCGAGGTGGGGGGTAGAATCAAATAGACAAAGGTGTTTTAGAGTTCATGGCAAAACACAACAAAGAGATGGACCGTAGCTGTGTTTATTGGGGCGTCATGGTGGCGAGATGCGACAAACCTCGTCTGGTTATGCCAGAGGTTGTGGATTCAATCCCAACCCTGACGCCTCTATATTTGGAGATTGCATGTTTTCCCCGTGGTCGTGTGGATTTTTCTCCGGGTCCTTCGGTTAAAGCATTGCTATTTAAATACAAATACAATTTGATAGATATATTAATGAATAAACTCAACGCATCAACCAATAACACTGCGTTAAAGGAAATTAATCATATAATAGGTGACGTTTTGGGCCATATCCCTTCATCATAGCATACAAAATGCAAAAAATGCAGTTCATAAAATACATATAAATCATTTGTAATACTATGAAGAAGGGTCATTCCCCAAAACGTCACCTATTATATATGTTCCCTTTAGGCAGTGTTATTGACGAATGCGCTGAGTTTTATATATAATGGTGCTTGTGCACCACTGCCAACGCAGCAGCATCGCCAAATAATTTGTTCACACAGTGATATCACTTTTATAGAATACATATGATTGCTATCACGTATAGGGAATTAAAATGATGTGTAGTTGTAGTGGGCCTAACTGAGTCGCAGATGTACTTCTTCAAGGCAATACACAAAGGGGTAGCTGCCCCTTTACTAGATAACAGCCTAGGGTGGTGGACCACCCGACTAACTGCACTAACACACTGGGAGTTGGCTACAACGGACCGGACCCCGGCTCGGGTTCCGAACCACGTGTTGGAGACTCTTCTGGATGTAGAACGTAGATCTTCAGATGACGGTAGCAACAACGAACCCCGGTCCCTGCGGGGACCCGGCTCATATGTTCCCGGGTCGGTGCTGGCTCCGCCCTTGGCCCCTCCCACCTTCGAGAGAGCTCTGGCTCTCTCTCGACTCTTCTTGAGACAACTTTCCCCCCGACACATGACCACCCCATAGCCCCCACCTGGGGGCCCCCCTGTAGACTTTGCCGGTCACGTGCCTTCGGGGTCAACCAGAGTGTCATGGCCCAGGGTAATCCTGTCCCTGGGTTGACACTATCCCAGCGCTCACCAAGCCCTCACTACGGCTGGTACTACACCCACCTACGGGGTGTCCACGATGACGGTGCATCGCACGCCGTGCCTTGCTAGAGCCGGCATTACTCAGAGACATGCACAATGCTGCTACATACGTGATGTCCGCGATGTGAGTACATCGCACGCCCTACCCCTCTAGGACCGGCACCATACAGTGACATCCGCGATGTGATTAGAGCATTATGCATTTCACGCGATGATACTCATAGTTAGCGGTGAGCTGGCCACACACTAGCAAGCGCGTGTAGCACAAACACACAAACTAGTACTGAGCGATCGAGCAACTTACTCGTGATAATAAAAAATGCTGTCTATGACGTAAAATTAACAGCAATAATAATGCCCCTTATTTGCGAACGATGCAAAATCGACAAGACGTAATCTGATACGACTTAAACTGATCGTGTCGTGGTACACACAATACATGTGTAGTGCTCTTAAATGAAGACACACACTACGTGGTTGGAGGCAATCCGTTTAAAAACACTTCCTTTAATCAGGACCTTTACGGAGCTGGTTCTATAATTGGTGTAGACGTTCTTGTCACTACGTAACCCCCTATACACGAGGCTATTGCAGCTCCACGACTCGACGACGTGACCCGACCCACCGAACGTTACTCAATCGACCCTCGATCATCTCCGCGCTCCCCTTTTATCCTGGTTGCGCACTCTATCCCCCTAGTGGCTGATATACCGTCACTACACATGGTGTAATCAAAAAGACACCATTACACGTGTAACGCCACGAGGTGTCGTTAAACATGAGGACTACAACTCCACCCACGAGTCCCCATATGACTCAAGTCCGGAGCCTCCCAATAACTCCAGTCACCCCTCCCCCCCATTGAATCCCGTTCCACTCAAGAACCTCTGACCGTATCTGCTTCGAATGACAAGATGCAGGCTCCATAGAGCCCACCTGCCCCAGCTCCATCCAATTGCCACCCTCCTCCGCCCAGCCATTTCTTTCCCCACCCAAAAAGCGCCGACTGAAACGTGCTCCACCCAAAATGCTGATTATTGCACCACCTGTCATCATTTCTTGAGAATTGCTTTTCGCGTTGAGTTTGTTGTCCTTCCCCCCGCACCTCCGAAACATACGGTGCAAAAGAAGTGCAACATGCATACAAACATTGCTCATCCAACTTGTTTAGCACTCAAACACACCCGACTGCTTAAATTGTTTGAGAAAAGCGTTGGTGGCTTGAACCTTTGTACAAACGTATGACAAATGTGTGACTTCCAAACCTGCTGGGCTTAGTGATGTTCGTGTAACAACATGACTGAAAGTACATTTTTGAAATGTTCTTAAACATGCCTTTTTCATGGTATTTGTACTTATGTATATATATGTATATAATTTCAATAATCAATAGCCACTGTCAAAGAGGGCAACTCACCCACAACATATACTTGTGAACATGAAGGGATGGATGTACATAACACATTGGTATCCTCACCTGGTTTACTCATAAATGTGAGCCTTTAGTGCAAAATACATCTGCTATTGGCAACTGCAGGGCGTGGGAAGGTTTCACCTTTACATCAAATGACAATATGAGGGAGTGGGGCTGATATACATGACAAGGGTCACCTCCCTTTATACAATATGCTTTCAAAAACACTGCTGTTGAGGTATATTGCTGTTTCACTTAGTCACTGCTAGGTTCAATTCTTTACATTTAGATGTTATCTTCCTAGGAAGAAATGAACGCTTTAAAGTGAAGAGTAATTTGCATACAAAAGACAAAGCACCTGCCTGCTCAAATGATTAATGAGTGGCACGCCAGTGTTTCTTGGCCAGTGATGGAATTTCTCTATTCCTCTGATGAGATGAAATATCCCAATACAGGACCCTCTTGAACAAATATTCAGGCTGGATACATGCATTGTATTATAATGATCATTCTTGTTTGTATAGACTTACAAATATATAGAATGCATTAAATTGGTCGTGAAGACATGATAAACTTACCACAATAAATGCTAAATTCTATTTTATGGTGTTGCAGCGTGATTGTGAATGAAGCGCTCTGACAACAGGCAGGGTGCATATGTGTGAGTGATTGTCCTGGGAGTTATAGTATAGTGATGTGTACACTGCGCTAGAAACCCGAGGACCTGAGTGGATTATTGGCCATGACTATCATCAGTGGCAAGTGATATCTGAACTAGTTCTGGACCTCTTACTAGGTCGACTCAGCCTTAAATTAAGTAATTGGGCTGATGTGCGAACATCGGCACTGGATAAACAAAGGTGTCTAGGAGGGGTGCTAGTCACAATAATTTAAACTAGAAATAATCTTTATTATAAAGGTTTTTGGGTTAGATCGCATTATTATAAATGTGTCGCAACCCTCCACCACCAGACAACAAACTAAACACAAAAAGCAGTTTTAAAGAAATTAGTTCCAATCTAGACTTAAAAGTGCATAACCCCAGTGGCTTCCGAATATATATCAGGAGGAAGATCATTCCAGACTGCCACAGAAATGCATCTGAAAGCGTGCGATGATGTGACCATCTTTGTTCGATGACTAGCCAAAAGCCACTGCGAGGATGACCGGAGTTCGCGTGATGGTTAATGCTCCTTGATGCGAACAGCAAGGTGTTGTGGTTCATTTGTGGTAAGCACTTTGTGTGTAATGAGTGCGATCCCACAGTGTCGATGAAGCCACATGCATGCATGTGCATGCACGTTGCATATTTTAGATAATGAAGAAGAAACAGAAACATAAGGCATATCAGTGAGTATATAGGTATCCAACAGACATTTCCAAATATTATAGCAATAAAGTTGATGTACTGAATAAAACCCATTTAATTGAAGAACATTTTTTTTACTTTACCTGCAGCTATGTTGGAGGTTAATAAAGTAAATCCATTGCAGCGAGTCAACAGCGGTTGTCCTTTGGATATACTGTACTGGCTCCCGTATCGAATGTGGATTTTTTAAAATAATAAATCAAAGTCACCGGAATTTCGACGTTTGGCATACACACACATAGCGTAACTACACGGTATCTGTAGTGAACGCATTGCGGCGCTTGATAATCTCAATCACCATGATTACATATCAAGCCATGCACATCATTGCAAACTGGTATCTCAATATGGTGTGGGTCTCGCCTGAGTCAATGGAGCCTAAAATTATATTCTTGAACAATTCTTCTAAATGGCGGACATAATATGGGAGTACAGCAAGTAGATTGTAAACCTGTGTGATGACTGTTGTGTGTTAGCGTGGCTTTTCCTTTGTGCACTCCGGTTTTTTTCCCCATGACTGCAACAATACTCATGAAGTAACTGGGAAATCATCCCATTGCAGAAGTTTCCTTGAAAATGAAGTCTTGAGACTGGGACGAAAAAAAATCAACAAAATAATGTACGTTTCATTTTTGAAAATCAGCACGAGGAATTAAAAATCATATTGGTACTGTCTCGGCGCCACGAGTGCCGTTTTATCACGCCAGCCCTTTAATGTGCTGGCTAACAATACATCGAACACAAGACTAAATGGGCGATCTTTATCTTAGCACCAACACACAAATATAGTGAATGTACAGATATCTATCACTCCTGGATAGTGCAGGATTAAGCTAGTGCGGGGTCTGCATCATATGGTATAAAGGGGCCCTGAATTTTAAAAAAACGTAAATATTAAAACACAAATGTTTAACTTGCATAGTAAAGCAATTGAATTTTTTCATTTGCTATGCAGTCAGATAATACAACAAATTTCTAACCTTAAACAACTAGTCGTTCATAAAATTTGAAGGCAGTATAATACTATAGTAATAGAGCAAGTGCAGAATCACTGAACCGGAATTGATAGCTTGAAAACATTTAGCGCGGGGGCCTTGAAAGTGCGGGGCCCGTAGCATATGTAGCTACTTTCCTATTCGGAAAATCTGGCATTGCTCCTGGCGCTGAGACCATGAATTCAAAGGCTGCACATGAGCACACTTTCAGGCAGTGAAGAAAACAGTCGTATTTTACTTGTCCACCCTGGGGCCTCAAACTAAGGATCAGAGTTACTGGCTCATGTCCTTGTAAAGGACAAGGGTATTATATCCATTGCTTTGCACATTTAATATTACCAAAATAGCACGACATTAATTAACAACGTACAGTGTAATATTTTGCCTATTTGTGTCTTTTTTATTCTTGCTTGTGATTATAGTTTACATGTATTCTTGCAAGCAGATACCACACATGCTTCGAACAACACACATACAGGCGCATGTACACGCGCGCATGGCATGTGTACTGTCTCACACATTTCATCTTAAGCTCACACAATCACGTTGAAGTACATTTGTTGAAAATTTGAATGTTTGGTGCTATGTTGATTTCAGAACAGAAATACACTTAAATAAATAAACTCAGGTTGTGGAATGCGAATGCATTTTTTTATTGACGAAAATGTACTCACAAAATGTACTCACAAATTGCTACATTTGGATTGGAACATAGAAATGGCAGAACATGTTCGAAGTCAATCTAGATTTGAAGTTTTCGTGACTGCAGGGATCCAAACTCTTTGGTTCTTTCTGTAAAGTCACGTAGGTATAAAATAAAATAAATCACGACGTTTCGGGTGCAACACAAGCGTCCGTGACTTTACCGAAAGAACCAAAGAGTACAGGCAGAGGGAGCTTGTCTAAATTTTTTAAGACGAACCAACCCTTTAAAATCACCTCAGTTTTGCTATCAATTACTAATTAGACTCGACCCACACTATACACGAGCGTGACTTGCCTGACCAAAAATGTAATAGCGGTGGCAATAAAGGTGAACCTTGAAGTATTGTAGAACTAAAAGTTCCACATTTATTGGGGGCTCGTCCGGATTACTCCAGTATGGGGCAGTCTAACCCGAATACAGTGTCCCTGAGCTCTCTCAGTTGGGATAAATTTGGGGAAATCTCTTGGACCTGATGTGCGAAATACACTATTCCTGTGTCGGCCAAGGGCACAATTATTTTGTATTTTGGAGTGAGTTGGGAGAGTGCAGTCGAACCAAAAGTGCCACATTGTTGTTATCAGTCAACTTAATTTGATTGGTATCAAGCAATTTCATATTATTTGAAAAAAAAATGCTTATCCTGGTTACAATGCAAATTTAATTGTGCATATGTATGCAATGTCTAAATATGTTTTCCCCTTTTTTCTGGCAACAAAACAGGTGTTAAGATGTTAAAACACCAAAATGAAACCTTGTGGTGAAAATACAAACAAAAAACATGCACTGACAGTAAATGCATTGTCTTTGAAACCGATTGGTCCACACCAGGGACAGCAATGCCGGTTAAATTAAAATTTAGTTGCAAAAGCGAGGGAATTAAATAGCTAATTTTATTCACAGCATGACTATTACAATAAATGTTCACGCACGTCACCGAGTTGATTCCATTCTTCAGAAACAGTACAACACCACAGCAGCCCATGCCTCCGTGTTTGATGCCTGTGGGAGTTTTCAATGGCTGCACTAATTCGGTCTATTGTAACTCCTAAATTATGTGGATGTAATTGCATACTTTATGAATTTGTGCATACATCGTACTAAAAATAAAACATCATGCCTCCCTGCAGATATGCCTACAGGGCAGGAGTAATTACAAACGAATATGTTAATAGAAATATAACAACACTTGATATGGGGGAGTGTGGCGGAGGGGGTGCAAATGGCAGATCCTATTTTCCACACGTATTGACGAAAACAATTCCTAATTTGTGAGGTTATCTGTCCATCTTCTGTTCATAGCTCTCCAAAGATGTCTACCCAGCATGGAAAACTAGGTCAAAATACTACCTCGACATGCTGTCCAGAACTCCCTCCCATGAAAGGCCTTCTGCACGTAGAAGAGTGAGATACAAAAAAAAACATTTGGCATCACACCCGGGCTCCTCTTTATATCCGTGGATAAATGTGGAAAGCATATAATGAAACCATCTATGGACAATAATGTTTTTTGCAGATCAACTTGGGCCACAAGTAATACGAATTGCAGATAACAGTAGTACCATTGTACAAATATAAACTGGTCTAATTGTCGAAATATAAAAGTGTCTATAATCAAAAGAATGTTTGGTGGTGCTCTTCTCCTGTGGCTATCGGGTCGGTGACAGGGGCACAGCCACTGTGAGGAATCATGGGTGTCTGGACCCTCCAAAAATGTGTAAACATGGAAAAGAGACAACCACATCATTTTGGACAAAAAGCATGGTATTGATGAGTCAAATTTACCCTCTAATGTGATGACACAAATGCTGATGACGGAACTATTAAAGACACAGTATGAACACTCGTCTCAGTACGAGTACCCAGTAGTTGCTTTGATTTAATATCATCATAGTACACTGGAACATTTCTTATTGGTCACAAAGTAAGATGGGTAAACGTGGATCCTATCTGATATCCAAACGTTAACCAATGGGGACCATTCACTAGCAGGACATTCCCACTTCCAAAGTGTGGT
This sequence comes from Lampetra planeri, assembly GCF_965212315.1. Classification (NCBI taxonomy): domain Eukaryota; kingdom Metazoa; phylum Chordata; class Hyperoartia; order Petromyzontiformes; family Petromyzontidae; genus Lampetra; species Lampetra planeri. Next base: position 6,811,247 of record NC_136120.1, read on the forward strand.
TGTGCCCCTGGTCATTGGTGGGAATTCGACATTATTATGTCTGGGGTCCGTCTTTCCAGAAAACAACTGCCGTTTGTGTTATTTTATTAAACTTGGCATGTTTATGGGCCAAGCAAAAACCTGCCTGAGACTTGCTTGTGAGTCAGACACTCTGCGCCCATGCCACTTGGCAGTGCCACCTGTCACTGTGGCAAATGTAGAATGAAATATGCAGCATTTAGAGTCAACATGTAATTTAACATATTGTGATATGTGGAATAAAGATGTAAATGTAGATATATACGAATGTAGAGTTTTACATTATATAGGTAAGGTAAATATTTACATATGTATAACATCATTCATTTGTATCAAACAATGTGGTTTTTCAAAAGAACTTGGCTATCTTGAAAATAAATCATGATTGCAGTATGTTATATATATATAACCAAAAGCAAACAAAGTATAAATAAGGACAATGCAAGGAAGCTTGAAAATGCAATAATAAAAGTACAGCCCCTTGCTAATCCAGTGCTGGATGAAGGCTTCTCTACACTATATACATCCTGGAGGTTGTTTGATCGTACTTCATCGTGTTAGCCAGTGCAGGTTGGTGAAGAGGTGGAAGAGGGGACCCAGATATCACTCACTACTGATGTTAGCCGCGACCGGAAATCAAACCTATGTGGCGTGGCCTCGTAGCTCAGTTTTTGCCACCACGTCACAGCTTGAAAATGAATAAAGCATAACAATTTAAATTATAGCAACATACTTGTCAACCCTTCATTAGTGCCTACCTTATTTCAGACCAATTCAGACATTATTGGTCACCCCGTGCCCTTCTAAATATCAACGTTCATTCTACAAAGTACCATCACAAGGGAGAAACACAAACAAATAGACAAAAACATGTCATATTGAAACGGCTGTACACTGTATGGACCTGAAAACTCAATTTCCCAGTACAAGAATACGGGTAAACCGTATGAGTTGACAAGTATGATAGCAACCAACCTGGAATATATGGGTTTTGCCGTTTGAAACTCCTGGCATATAGATTAAAGCGAAAACAAGACCCCCAGTTTAGCCTTCCAGACATTTGGGTCAAGTGCCGTTCCAGAGTATCTATTCAGGCTGGCACAACACATGAGGAATTGCACCAACTTTGGGTTGAATGGTAATCTTTTGGAAATAAGCCATATCCGTCTTAGCTCGACATATTACACCTTGACAGAGAGCATAGGAAACGACGTATGGACATTAGCGCATATGGGTTTGTGTTTGAGACAAGTGGGGCCTGATTGGTTGGTTTTGTTTAGCCACTGATTGGCTTTTTTGCGGAATGGGGGCTCCAACAATTCCGCACGAGGAATGAGGCCAAAATATTGCTCTTTGAAAACAAACTAGCCAACTGCAGCAAAAGCTCCGTTAATAGGCACACACGGGGAATGGAGGGTGCGGGTTAATGAAATATGCCAGTTATCGGAGAGTTATATGTATGGTTCACCAAATGTTCCAAGTACATACAACTTTTCAAGAAATAACCTAAGCCTACATTTCAACTGTGACATATTCAATAATATACAGCGAGGGAAAAAAAGTATTTGATCCCCTGCTCATTTTGTACGTTTGCCCACTGACAAATAAATGATCAGTCTATAATTTTCATGGTAGGTTTATTTGAACAGTGAGAGACAGAATAACAACAACAAAATCCAGAAAAAGCATGTCAAAAATGTTATAAGTTGATTAGCATTTTATTGAGGGAAATAAGTATTCGACCCCTCTGCAAAACATGACTTAGTACTTGGTGGCAAAACCTTTGTTGGCAATCACAGAGGTCAGACGCTTCTTGAAGTTGGCCACCAGGTTTGCACACATCTTAGGAGGGATTTTGTCCCACTCCTCTTTGCAGATCTTCTCTAAGTCATTAAGGTTTTGAGGCTGACGTTTGGCAACTCGAACCTTCAGCTCCCCCCACAGATTTTCTATGGGATTAAGGTCTGGAGACTGGCTAGGCCACTCCAGGACCTTAATGTGCTTCTTCTTGAGCCACTCCTTTGTTGCCATGGCCGTGTGTTTTGGGTCATTGTCATGCTGGAATACCCATCCACGACCCATTTTAAATGCCCTGGCTCAGGGAAGGAGGTTCTCACCCAAGATTTGACGGTACATAGCCCCGTCCATCGTCCCTTTGATGCGGTGAAGTTGTCCTGTCCCCTTAGCAGAAAAACACCCCCAAAGCATAATGTTTCCACCTCCATGTTTGACGGTGGGAATGGTGTTCTTGGGGTCATAGGAAGCATTCCTCCTCCTCCAAACACGGCGAGTTGAGTTGATGCCAAAGAGCTCCATGTTGGTCTCATCTGACCACAACACTTTCACCCAGTTGTCCTCTGAATCATTCAGATGTTCATTGGAAAACTTTAGACGGGCATGTATATGTGCTTTCTTGAGCAGGGGGGCCTTGCGGGCGCTGCAGGATTTCAGTCCTTCACGGCGTAGTGTGTTACCAACTGTTTTCTTGGTGACTATGGTCCCAGCTGCCTTGAGATCATTGACAAGATCCTCCCGTGTAGTTCTGGGCTGATTCCTCACCGTTCTCATGATCATTGCAACTCCACGAGGTGAGATCTTGCATGGAGCCCCAGGTCGAGGGAGATTGACAGTTCATTTGTGTTTCTTCCATTTGCGAATAATCACACCAACTGTTGTCACCTTCTCACCACTTGGCGATAGTCTTGTAGCCCATTCCAGCCTTGTGTAGGTCTACAATCTTGTCCCTGACATCCTTGGAGAGCTCTTTGGTCTTGGCCATGGTGGAGAGTTTGGAATCTGATTGATTGATTGCTTCTGTGAACAGGTGTCTTTTATACAGGTAACAAGCTGAGATTAGGAGCACTCCCTTTAAGAGTGTGCTCCTAATCTCAGCTCGTTATCTATATAAAAGACACCTGGGAGCCAGAAATCTTTCTGATTGAGAGGGGGTCAAATGCTTATTTCCCTCATTAAAATGCAAATCAATTTATAACATTTTTGACATGCGTTTTTTCTGGATTTTTTTGTTGGTATTCTGTATCTCATTGTTGAAATAAACCTACCTCTAAAATTATAGACTGATCATTTCTTTGTCAGTGGGCAAACGTACAAAATCAGCAGGGGATCAAATACTTTTTCCCTCACTGTACTCTCTTACGGAGGTGCTCGCCGGTCAGTTGCAGTGCATTCTAAGTTGATTGTAGAGAAGAAGTGGGGCCGTTTAGAGCACAGTATACAAAGTCACGATATAGGATAAGCATACCGCTATCCTATTTGGTGGATGTTTACAATTGAGTTTGCCATTAGCGACACCACTGAGGCTCCTCGAAACAACTGATCTATGAGAACTGCATGGCAAGATATTGGATGACTTTCGCAATTTTTCCAGATACTTGAAGGAAGATTTGTATTGGTGTATTTAACAGATGCTGGTTAATAGAGCATTCCAGACAGTAAACTGCTAGATAACAGAGATTTTGCCTCTACATTAATCTAGTCAAATGTGTTGCATTGGATACAAGTTCATTCAGTGTGCTAACCATTGCAGCACTGCAGCACAGAACGTTATGAACCTAAAAAATAAAGTGACTCAGTTATATTCTTATCCATCAAATATCGAACGTTAAATACAAAATACAGTGTGTTATAAGCAATGTAGTAGTTTAATTCACACTTAAAAATGCAATCGAATGAATTGCTAACATCGTGAAGTATTTATATTCTGATGTACATATGTGTGTACATATCATTAATATATGTACAAACACCGCTGGGATCTGTTGCAATGGTGCGGAGATAAAAATAGGACACTGTGATGGATGTCTCAGCCCAAAATGTCACTGACTTTTCTCAGCCTTTATTCTTCTGGGCAAAATACCTTCGGTAATAAGGAGTTGTACATATTCCAGTGGATATTCTACGCATGTGAAGGTGAGCATTAGCAACGTCCATTTCGGAAGCATGATTTGGGACACAATCTTGACTTTCATCTAGCAGGGTAGCTATCTTTTTAACATAGCCACCACCGATTAGCATGGTTGGCTACGTACGATGCGCAAGAAGTTCAACAGGTGCTCGATCCCTCGAATCATAACGAATCTCTCCGGTGGAAAAACAAGTACCAGGAACTGAAGAAGCACCCAGCATGTGGAGCGAAATGTCAAACATAACTCCGAGCAGCACACGATGAAACCTAGACACACATTAGAGAGGTACACAGCAGCACGACTGTGAACACATGCGTGGTAAATAAGTACCACATTGTCACAAGTCGACATTCGATGTTCTGCGAGTTGATTGTGCTCAGGCAAAGTAATGTGGAATAAACACCACTGGCTCACGGCCTGCAAGAGAAATGAGTGCCACCCAATGTTTGAGCATAGCGTCACTGTGACTTTGACCTTTAGGATTAATGGATTTCTGTAAGATTCTACCCTCTTTAGTATATGTTTTTTTAAAAGTCAATAGCACCTGTGTTCATGTTTGATAGCACACATTCATTTACGGTTGTAAGAAATGCATATAAACTAGAATAATAATATAATTAGACAAGCTGGGAAGTGGAATATATTGTATGCATATGGGGTGACGCAATAGCTTCCCATTAGTTGGCAACATGTCCTTTTATCACATGCACCAAGTCTGTTTGTCACTTCATTACTGCATGAAATCCACAATTACTAATACATATTACAGCCCCTGGATAACTTAGAATTCGTAGGGTTTAGCGTTAATGCCGGATAATCAGAAAGCCAGTTTCTCGAGCGTAATGGTTCTGAGCGAGCAGCTAATGTATCATAAACATGAGATATGCGTGCTGTACCCGGTGATATGTGACCACTGACTGTGTTGGAGTTGTGCTTTTTTAGGATCTATTTCATCTTTATTGTGTGTCATGGCGTAATGTGATAAGTGCACAAAATAAATGCAGTAAATTAATGCATGCATAACTTACACACAGCTTCGTGCTGTGCTGCCTCACATCTATAACGTGCATGTTACATTTTCATGAGCTAAATAATTCGTTTTGTTTTTATTTAGAATGATTCTTCAGATGATCTAGGTTGAACGGTAGTGCATATGGGCCAGGCAAATTATTTTACGATCTGGAAAGAATTATGGCACATTTACATTTGAAAGTACACTGCCATATATGCAATGAAAATACAGTGCAACTTCACAATGCAATGGCTCACTGGGGATTGAGGTAGAGGCGGATATGTGAAAAGGTTACTCGTGTGAACATCTATAGAGCATGAGTTATATCATGCACAAATAGGTTACTGAACAAAAATAAAGCACAAACTGCTTTAAAAGTGCGTTGCTTTACTTAAAATGTTTGCAAATGCATGTGAGATCAACGAACTACATTGCCACGTATAAAACACATCAGATTTGTGAACAATGATAGACAATAATAGTTACACCATGCACAAATACCATACTGGCTATGAACAGTTATTTGGTCAGGATGGATATGCGACGATCGGATATGCGACGTTGTACTGTACTTCATAGCTCATCGGATTTTTCCAGTCTAAATATTTTTTTTTAATTCTGATCTTCCTGAGTGACAATGTGGTTACAGCACATGACTCAAAATCGTCTGACTTGCGAATTCAAATCCATAACCCCTTTTTCTGGAAATAAAATGTGTACCGCTTTGAGGGAATTCAGTGGTGGTTGTCTTATGGAGGGTAGCGGCCCCAACACTGGACTGGGGAATTTCCACCACTAGCTCACAGCTCTTCATAAAGATGTGCTCCACACCATACTTGTTTGAAATATAATAATTAAGCCACTCTGAATGTATATATGCAATAAAACTTTAAGACAACAATTTAATTATTCACGTAACTATTCTTTTAATAAATACATCACAATGAGAATGTATTCTGCATATTATGGAAGTGGATGTTAAAAACTGATTTTACTCGTTACTGACCCTAATAAATTAAAATAAACGTATACATTTTACATTTAGTGTGTTTGTTCATGTGCATGTTTAATTCTTCAGTCTGCCTGAAAAAAAAATACCACGTGAAGTAATCGCGTATACATAATAATGGTTTCCATGCAATAGTTTCAGACAGGTGGATTTGTAAGTGAAAAGATAGTTGGGAGAAGGGGACCAAAAATAATTAAGTTCTGCTTTGACCGGGGTTTGTGGGTAAATAAGACCAACAAAACAAATCGACTAAATCCTTAAACTCTCCAACGTGAAAAAAATGTCACCGCCTAAAATAACTGTAGTCATATTAAATTCCATTTGCCACAACCTTCCTGAACTATTTTACAAAAAAAAATGACTGATGTTTATGATAAACACATAGCCGAATATCCTCTATGTATGATAACATGTTTTTCCCTTTTTTATGGCAACAAATCAGGTATTAAGTTGTTAAAACACCAAACTGAAACCTTTTACAAGGAATCATGTCTGCATTAACCACAATGCTTGTGGCCAGAATGCAAACAAAAAACACACTCTGATAAAATATACATTGTCTTTGAAACTGATTGGTCCACACCAGAGACAGCTTTCTTTTGAGCCTCGTCTCAAACGGCGTCCTCTGGTCTAACACCTCGTCTCAAACACCGTTTGAGACGAGGTGTTAGACACCGTTTGAGACGTTTGAGACGAGGCTCAAAAGAAAGCTGTCTCTGGTGTGGACCAATCAGTTTCAAGGACAATGCATATATTATCAGAGTATGTTTTTTGTTTGCCTTCTGACCACAAGTTTTGTGGTTAATGCAGACATGATTCCTTGTAAAAGGTTTCAGTTTGGTGTTTTAACAACTTAACACCTGATTTGTTGCCAGAAAAAAAGGGGAAAAACCTGTTATCATATTTTGGTACTGGCAAAGGAGGTCCCATGATGTAGATCCTCTATCTAGATAACAGACTGTTGGAGCAAGTGGTGTTTGCCAGCACCTATGAATGCCAAAACGGCACGCGAGGGGTGGTGTGGCTAGCAGCATAGTGATGATGTTCTCATACTATAACTATTTTTTTTATTTTACCACGTAAGGCCCACTGAGCTATATAGCTCTTTTGCATAAGTGATCTGGCCATAAATGATAGCTCAACGAAGTGGCTTATTACATGCAAATTTATAGCAGACAAAAACTCTAAAACACTGTACCAGGCATTCATTTACGACGGAATAAAAATATCGGAGGTCCAAGGTGCGTTCATATTTTTGTCACTGATGTTGTTCATGAGCGGAAATCGAACTTAGCTGGGTTCGTGGCGCCATCAAAACACGAATGAACGCACATTGAATAGTCGGGCTTGCATTATCTATCAGGGTGGCCACAGCTCGTGTATCCTGTGCACTCGCATTTATGTATTGCAGTGTGAACTGAGGGTCCCCAATTCTCTCTCCAAATCAAAGAGCATTCTGGGACAGCTGCACGGAAAATAAATTGGCGATATCCATCCTGCAGAGAGAGAGAGTGCTTCCCCAAGATGCATAATCTCCAGCCGGGTGACACATTAATTATTAACACATCCCAGTGTCGCAGAGCCACGGTTTACTCACACATCAGCCTCCCTTGCACAGACGCCCGGCGTTTAATGGCTTTCCAGAGATTCTGTCCTTGCAGCTGTGAGAAGACTCCCGCCAAGTTGGGGACAAGGTCAACGCCTACCAACGTCTTTTTTCTAAAAGACACACAACGTGCGCTAATTAACCTCATGCAGATAAAGGAAATGGGGTGTTTAATATTTTACCGGTAAAAAAATTACAATTGGCTCCACTTATATTACATTTTCGAGAAATAGCAAAAAAACGAATGATCTCTGCGTGTGCGTGCTCACACACACACACACGCACGTGTGAGCAATCTATAATTTCGCGCACCTCCAATTAGCATGGTTGGCTACAGTGCGAAAGAAACTCAACATACACACATAATGTCACACAGGAGATATTTGTGTTTTTTTATATCACTTTTTTTGCGAGAATGTCACACAGGAGATATTTGTGTTTTTTTAAATCACTTTTTGCGAGAAAAACGTTTGGCAAAAGAACGGCAAGTTGGATCAGTTGAGAAATTCAGGTAGTGAAACTGCTCATCATGCTGGTCTGTAAACTCATACCATCTGGGTCTGCCCCCAAGCCTGTACCACTTGACGCGGAGCCTCGAATTCTGTTTCGACAACAAATTTCCACTGGGTTTAGCGGTACAGGAGTGACCGAAGTCTTGCATCGGCAGCATCACCAGCACTGCCCGGATTCGCATTCCCACTTGAGTGACGAGGGTTGTCACCTGTACCGGCTTTCTCAGGATGGTCCTCTTTTTTGAGGTAGCTTGTCCTGGGACATCTGCAAGTCTTCCTGGGTCATTAAAAGTCCTGGTTTTTGTCACTTGCATAAAAATACAGAACTCGGGAAAGCACATTCGCATGTATTTCACCCTTCTGATGGTATTGTGAGATATTCTTCTTTACAAGATATCAATCTAGATTTTTAAGATATGTCCTGGTTTTTGTACCTCAGAGTTGGAAACCCTACGTGTGTCTCGGTATGACCAGTGAATTCCGAGGTCCTCTATCCGAGTCCACTTGACTTAGAGTTACTAAAGAGAATGATGCACTGGGAAGGGAATATTGCGATGAATTTCCAAATGTGCGTGGAATCTCATGATCATTATCATAAATGATCTATTCAATTCCGGATTACCTAGTTAGCAACTGCACATAGGCTGATTTAATCACTCCATCTCGTCGGTAGATGTCCTTTCTTTTGCACACTTTTAAATGTGTGTTGCATTTTCTTTATTGATATACGCTTTTCTGAAGCGCATGTCCTAGCATATTGTAAGCTTGGATAAAATCCCTTCTTCTTTAGACACAGCGGTATGTTGCCTTTCGTTATAAATTTCAGCTATTCAAAATGCTTAAACTGACTTGTCCACCTCTTTATTTCTATTTTTATTCCTGTCCACTTTCAATAACTGTCGACGTACCCATGATCTGCATTCCAACATGTACAATTATTCTGTTGTGATGGATTTTTCTCATTATAAAAAAAAATGTGATTTTTTTTCCAGCATTAGCCAAGCTAGCATTAGCACCATAGTTTGGAAGTGGGGATTGCACATGTATGGTTTCCAGAGGCAGTCTTACACTGTGCTGATGAGTCCTAATGAGTATGAAATTAGTCCACAGTTGTCTATCACTGCATTACTGATGCTGACAATCGGTCACATTTTCTCAAATCTAATGTGATAGTGACCTTAAGACAAGAGTACCATAAAGCACTTTTTCAGGATATGCTGATGCTTTTGGTATAATGTACAAAGGCTGTGTGCTTTTTTATACATTCCAGGGTGTTGTTAAAAGATTACAGTCGTGTTCCTGTGTTCAGTAACCCCAATTGTTTAGTGAGCCTTCTTTTATCTGACTTTTGTTACATACTTTGGCAATGTATTCATATCATCTTAGTGTGGCTATTTTTTATTATAAAAGTTTGTTGCTTTTATTTATAAATATGATTAGTTTAAGCTTCGCTTTGTAGGAGCTTGGCTAACTAGACTTTTACTGATTTTAATGTTTTTCCATAGTCCAGAACCGGATTCAAGTACTGCAGGCTTTTGGGTTAGATCGTGTAAATATAAATGTCGGGTGGTAGCGGGTTTAATGACACATTTTCAAGTACGCGAACTAACCCAAAAACATCTGTTATGGATAATATTGGTCGCAAAAGCCTACGTGTTAAACTGTACGTATATAGTCCCTGGACGAGAAAACCTTGCCTGCTCCCACAATTGGTCGCAGTCTATAAGTTGTGTTATCCTGATTCCGATCAACTTCCTTAAACTAAAATGCATACCAGCGATACGAGGCCAGTTGGTGTGCAGTTCTTCACGTGAGGTTTCAAACTCTTTTTGGAGAGAAGATTGAGGCATTATTTATCTCACCTAACGTATATTTATGAAGCACATTAGTTGCTAGGCACTTTACAGCAATTGTAAAATCATATATAACATGAGAGTGGTTGAGATAAAGAGTGGGGTTTTTAAAGGCGGTGGTGTCATCATTCTACTTTGTGAACAAGTTGAACAATTGGTCCCGTTTCTTTGATGATGGCCTCAGTTATTCTATCTGGTCCAGGAGTGGTCCACTTCTTTGTGCTGTGAAGGGCGGAGTTGACTGCTCAAGTATGACATCTGAAACGTCCTGCTCTTCATCTGATAGTCAATGATTCCTGTGGGCAATGTGATTTCGTTTACTGATAAGATCGGAATAAAATACCTTCACTAAATGTAACATTTCTCTCTCTCTCTCTCTCTCGTGAGTTATGGTTCAATATTTAACCATAAGCGCTACCATTTATTAATTGCAAATATTCAACCTCACGTCAGCTGCGTTCTTGCTCCCATTGCTCTCTATTTTGTCCACAATTGTTGCTGCATTGTGTTCTCTCATTTATTTTCCTTATTGAGGTCTTTATAGCCAATGTGGAAATATATATGGGTATACATCGATATAATTAAATTGGCATTAAATCCACAAACATGCATGAATCGGAATAATAGTGGCAATTTCCTAAATAAACAATTCGATGCATTTAATTGTGAGAATAATATCGATATCTTTTTTATTGAGGGCAGAAATGAACATGTGTACTGGCACTTCTTTTGTTCATGGTCATAACGTTACATCTCCTTTGTAAAATGACTGCTGACACGTGTCTTTGAATTAAAAATGAGCACGACTTTAAACATGACCATATGGTCACTTACAGTGGTATTTAATAAATGTTTGTTTCTGGTGTGACATACACGCGCACTTTGTCCTTGAGCTATCTGAAAGGAGTGATTACATTTCATAACCCAACAGAGTCCACATCATTAGCAGACACATTGCATTTAATACTGCACAAAGATGCATCATCCATGAAAGGCAGCAACATATTCATGCAAAGGCACATTCAATCAGTGCATTCGAAAATAGCGTGATTAATTCCTAATTAGTTGGAATTCAAATTCGTAAGGCCACAGACATGGCGTGATTAGTTCTTGGAATGCCGATATGTGTAAGTGCATAGGAGTAAGCACACGAAGGCAACGGTACATTGCAGCTTTGAACGGACGACCTTCGTTTGAATGCCTCGGCTGCACCGATATATTTCTATGAACAACTTTTCAAGAACCTTGAATTTGTTGGGAAATTATAACATGTTTGAAGGCAATTATTTCCAGCAATGATGCTGCTCTCTACAGAAGCAACATTCGAGGTGTATTGAGTTTTAGTTTTCTTTACAGACCAGCAACAAAAAAGGGAAAATTGTAGACAGACGATTGTGACTCATCATTATCATTGACCACAATCAATCCACTGCTGGATCAAAATCTCCCCAAATCACCACCACACGTGGGCCAATTTCAAGGCACCATCTCAAAGTTACAAGGTGGTCAGCTTCTCAGGTGCTTTCCCTCCTTTGACTGCCACTCAGTAGGTATGGTTGCCCATTGGCCATCATCCCTTGTACAGACGCGTCTTGCTCACGCTCACTTACTTTTCTAATCAGTCAATATGATGTCTCTAAGCTGTGCACGTTTTCTTTTTTGCACTCCACAGCCCCTCCTGTGAAGGTTTCCTGGCTTGGTTGGGAAGTTGGGATTGAAGTCTGGGATGTGCTTTTTGGTTTGGTGCCATTTCTTAATTTGTTCATTCCCTTTTCATTTTGATTGGTCATCGAGTTTTCATTTGCTTGGTGTATATGTGTGTGAGTGTTGGGCTTCTTTCGTGCCTTGCGAAGTCAACCGCATATATGGGATTTAGTCCTTATATGTAATTAATCTATAGCGTTGTTGGACGCGTTTGGCATGAATTACACTATATAAAATGAAAGTATTATTACTGTTAATCCGTGAGTCCCTCTCTCTGTCTTAACTATTTTCCCAAGAACGCATCTCTCCATGCACCTACATCGCAGGATTAGGAGAGATAGAGGCAACTATGGAAATCCTAGATCCAGACTATTGACAATGGTTGATGATGATGATGTTGATGATTACACAACTGGATATGCAATTCTACACGATAATGTAAATTACAGCAATATTGTAGAAGGAGTTATACGCTGAAATTTCACGTAATTATAGTCGAATGTGCTTACAAACAGAAATATCTAAACGTCAATTAGGCCCTCAAAGGTTATGGCCTAGAGTTTAATTTGTTTCATCGGCCATAGTCAACCGAACATTCTAAATGTATTTACATCTCAAGTTAAACATTTGCAACTATACCATTCCCATCACCGGTGAACTGATTAAGTATCTTCCTGTGTAATGTGACATTGACAGCAATAGTTTAAATGGGAAAAGTATGCTGCCCGTACAGAAAAAAAACATTGCTAGTGTTACCATGTGTAACAGTGTTACCATGTGTAACAGTGGCAATGACCGTTTGGGAGGAGTCCGTTACAACTGGAGTGTTTCTACAGTGAGGTAGCAGTACACCATGCAGGTAAAGGCAAAGTCCTGCAATATTTTGCTGATGCAACTGTTTGCCCAAGAGCCTCCACTACAGGGTGCTCTAAAGATCCACCAAGCACATTTAGCCTACTCTTCCATGCTGGACAGACGTCTTTGAAGACGTGGGAGTGCCCAAAAAATTAACCCACCATACACACCCTGCCCATTGATTGTGGTGTCTATATTTAAAATTTCTGGATAGATAGTGGTCGTGAAAAATTAAGCAACTTTCCAATTGCATCTGCTATCAAGCTGGTTGGGAATGTCTTCTGCTATGAAGCAGAGCCATTATCTGAAACGCCGTCTATTACACATTTCATTTAGGGCAGTGTTATTGAAGAATGTGTGTGCTTGTGCACCACTGCCAATGCATGATGACATGTTTTTTTGTTAAAACAATCTGACTAGTTCTCAGGTGCCGTATGCAGTATGATATTACATTACATTCCAAAACATGGAGTAATGCAAAATCATATGGATTACTGTAATTTTCTAAAGTCATTCTCCCAGTAATGAGTGTACACATATTGTGCTATGTACACTTTGCACAAACATTTATGTATGTTAAGTAAATCCTGCCTAAGCACGATCCACAAACGAAGCTCAATAAGCCTAATAACTAAATGCTATATGTGGCACATTAGGAATGGATCACTCTTTTAATTATGTCCTTGTGCAGCAAGGGAGTAAAGTGTGGTTCTGTGAAAGTCCTGATGTGCTGTGCAGTGCATCAATGCATGTGTGTACAGCAGCATGTGATGACTGAGTCGGGCCTGTAGGTGGCTGGCAGGGTTAATGAATAACCGCACGTGTAAACCAGCCACATGGTTAATGGCGTCTCGGAAGAATTGCTGCGTGTAACACACGCTGTTGCATTTTACAGGTAAAGGACCCAAAGGTTGTTTTTGATCGTTATATAAATGTTCTAGACTTGTTCTAGACTTTAAGCTTGGCTTTGAATTGTTCGTTTGTGATATATGCAATTAGAGGCGTTTTAGCACTGTGCATTGTAAAGGGATGACGCACTGTAATTAGTTACTGTCATTGTAATTCTCTAACTCTAATACTGTTTAGTCTATAACCATGCCCATGTACCCAGAGTATGACTACTTGCAATGCTATTGAGAATAGAACACATGTAAAGTAGTAATTTGTACAATGGTGAGATACAGTACGTATACTGTACACATACAGTACATATAATGGGTGTAATATACCGATATAAGTGGATGGTATAGATAGACATAGAGCTTAGGATTAAAGTAATAGTCGAATAGTGATGTGCAAATGTGATTGTCAAAGACAAGGATGGTTTATAAGTAGTAGAATTGGGTTTAAGAGAAAGGGTTAATGAATAACCGCACGTGTAAACCAGCCACATGGTTAATGGCGTCTCGGAAGAATTGCTGCGTGTAACACGCGCTGTTTCATTTTACAGAGTGACGGTGCTGTTCTTCACAAGATTAATATTAACTACAATAAATAAATGTGCTTGCCCTCGATTTGGAGCACCTGCACACGTCCTTCATTTCGAGTGTGCAACATATATTTACAATTAACTAAGACAATCTCCATATAAATATGAAAAGAGATCTAAAATAACTAAAATATCACCAATCCTGCAGTGAAATGACAGCCTCTCAAAGGCGTAAGAAGACTTCATTCACTGCAGTGTGGGAGATATTTTATTTATGGATCAGTTCTGTTCTCACAACGAGACATAAATGAGTTTTGTACTCATGCCAAGCAAACGTTGCCTGGCTAACCATTGTTATAGAACACCCAGTGCCAATGCTATTTCTGTAATAATTCTGCCTAGATTTGGAGGAATAACATCATACATTTGTACTCTCATTTCACATTTCGCAATTCATGTGGGGGAAAAGTGCTCGTGTCGAACATAATCTAGACAAGTAAATGGCTTTCTGAATCGTCTGTACATGCAAGGATTGACACACTTGTCACCGATTCATGCTCACCATTTCATTCAATGCGTTTTTATGCATGCACAAGACAATGCTTAAACAGTATGGCTAATGTAAAACGAATTTCCTCATGCAAAAAAGATTCGTTACTGGGTTATTCTTTTTTTACAGTTTACAGATATTCTATCATAATGCTCTTCCAGTCGAGATAATATTTAGTGTGTGGATTGTATCTCTGCCAGTGGACGGGTGAAGGAGAAGAGAGCGCGCTGTAAGGCTAGTGCTTGAAACGGAAACACTCCTCCCAACAGTGGCCGCACTTGCGAGAAACTACAGAATCGCTGAACACTCATCCGTTAGCGAACGGGAGAATACAAGGGAAGGCAAGAGAGGCAGATGAACTGCGAGTCATTAAACCTGAGAGGTGATTGGATGGCGAGACTGCATGAGACCACAGTTAAACAGGCTTGCATATGCATCGCAGCCCCTGCGAGTCTTTACTGGGTACATATTTATGTTGGGCGTGTATTATGCATCCAATTACGCGCATAATTGTGCGTGCAAGAATATATTTGAACTTTAAACACATTTTAAAGAAGTAAAAGTGCAGAAAACATTGTAGTAAGAAAATTGCATCGAGTATAATTCAAAACAATGATAATAATAGGACTATACAGTGGTTAGGAAAGAGAAAACGCTGCTGGATGAAAGAAGGCCTCCCAACATTGTCTCACTGGGGGTTGTTTGCCCATACTTCACCATGCCGTTCAGTCCGGGTTGGTGAGTGCATCTCCATTTCTGGCCCCTCGATGATTTATGTACTTTTTACTTTACTTTCTTCATCCACCCTCACAGATGGCGTCACGACTTCATAAATTGCTGTAATTATTTCTGAATATGTATTATGACCACCTTGGTATATGTGATATTGAATGCATTTATTTCTATTTCATCAAATATCTTTCTATAATCCACGAAAGCCAAACATTGTGGTATTTGAAAGTAGTTTTTTTCATGGGATCTGATAAATGGCACACATGTTATGAAAAATAAGATTAGGTTTGAAGATGTTCAAACACCAAATAGATACCTTTTTCAATAAAATCAAGTCGATGTTTGAACATACAAACAAGCATGCTATGATAGAGGTTTTTTGGGGTGTTAGATCGCGTAAATATATAAATGTGTCATTAAAACCCGCCACAACCCGACACAGCCAACTAGTAAGGGTTGTCACGTAAACATAACATGCCAATTCGTCACTAGTACAGTACACCGGTGTGTTGGAGAGCCAAGCCACAACATGTACAATGTGAGTATATTTACGCGATCTGTTCTGCCCCACTTCAGATATGGGGGTGTGCTTACAGAGGAACTTCCTGATATGGTGTTGAGTTTGGTCACGTGACCAGGAAGTTACGATTTAAGGTTCTCTCAGCCACGAGGAAGAGGTGTCAGCCATTACACAGAGTACAAAATGGAGGCACAATTAGCGTCTCAGTGAAGACAGGTGCATCTGTTCATTGTGGGACTTTAAAAAGCATTGTCTGTAAGTTTTTTTTTATGTTCTTATAATACTGGGAATGCTGTTATAATGTTAGGATTGACATAATGCTGTAAATGCCTTTATGATGCTGTTAATTTGTTACGATGAATATGAGGCCTAGTTAATAACGAAGCCTGCCACTTGCATTATTGTTAATGTTAATTGTAGTTGGATAAGTCGAGCCAGACGTGTGCCCATGCCACTTTAATTTGTTCTTGAGAGCAAGAATGAAGAATTATCTCATCCACAGTTCAGTGTTATGTGCAGCACTGCAGTATGGTGATGGCAGAAAGTGACCTTATTTAACACGGTATATTATTCTCTTATTTTATCGCTATTCAGTGCTAATGTAGGTGCCTGGTCCATCCATGACCTATTGCTGAGTTTCATGTTATCTAAGACAATGATATGATGTTGCAGTGTTCATTACTTGTATTGATATTGCAAGTATTAACATATGCTGCATTTTGTGCTGTGTTGTTCCATCAGTTTTACCTCATTTTACTCATTAAATGCATTGGAGTCACCCTGGCTCTGAAAGTTTATTGAATGCGAGGATAACTACTCTGATAGTGGTGCAACACAGTGCACAGTGAGGGCGAGATTGTTAGAAGACATCCTTTTTGAGATCTAAACCAGCCAGCTCCTCAGGCTTAGAGCTCTCAAGCAGCCAGCTCAGCAGTGAGTCTACATTAATCTTGTGTTGCAAGCATCGCAGCATTGAATTCCACAGTTCAGCAGGGAGACATGCTGAAGCATGTGAATTAAGCAATCCAGGACTTCCCATCCTGCCTAAAGATGACCAAGGGATTTCAAGGCCCCAAAGAGAGGTCAGGCTGACACAACAGGCCTTGGAAAGCTATGACGCTGAGAAGCAAGATTTTGATGCCAGGATACAAAGGGCATGGGACCGGGTTGAAGCAGATATATCTGAAGCTCAAAACGCCGCAGACACAGTGGCCTCAATTCAGCGGGCCATACATCGAGTGAAGGTCAGCAGTTTAAGCTACAAGCTGCTGGCAAATAAATACATCTCCCTCATGAAGAAGGTGAAGACAGACGAGGGCATCAAGGGAGTGCACATTCAAGAGCACTTCCTTGAACTGCTCGATGAAAATGTGAAGGAAGTGATACAAGATGCAATGGATCACGTGGAGGGCTGAATAGAAACACGATCTCAGCACTCTGTCTCATCCAAGTCCAATACAAGATCTATAAGCTCAGCACACTCACAGTTATCATCTGCCAGTATGGCAGCGGCTCAGGCAAAGACAGCAGCAAAAGCAGCAAACGCTCGTATTTCCTACATGGCTGAAGAGGAAGCCATGCTAATTAAAAAGGCCCGCATACAAGAAAAAGCAAGCAAGGCAATTGCTGCCACACGGAAGAAAGCAGAACAAGAAGAGCAAGAGAGTCTATTAGTGGCTACTGCTACACTGAAGAAAATTGAGCTGGATGCTAAGTTAAGCACCCTACAGCTCAAAAAAGAAGCAGCTGCTGCAAAGGCCCAGGCAGAGGTGCTCGAAGCAGCATCCAATCTGGATAAGGAAGGGAATTGGAGTGAGTTTGGCACTCAGATGCCTGTCAAGGACCATGATCAACTTACGAGAAAAAATGTTTTGGACTGGTCTGAACAATGCACCAATACTCCTCAACCAACCGATACTGAACAAAAGGTGGATGTCAAGGCATCACCGCCTCCATACCGAGTAGACATGAATGCTGTCTACAGGAATGGTGCAAATGCATACCCTGCCCTGGCAGTTAATCACCGACTCAGCGTCGCACATGTGGGGTCAGACTAGGATGCATCAGGTCAGACCCACATTCCAGACAGTCACATAAAGGGATCAGTCCAATGTGATCGAAACTTTTTGGGCCCACAATCCAACGCCGTGAATGATGACATGCAAGGCAATACCAGGAAGCCACGAGGAAGGGGTGTAAGCCATTACACAGAGTACAAAATGGAGGCACAATTAGCGTCTCAGTGAAGACAGGTGCATCTGTTCATTGTGGGACTTTAAAAAGCATTGTCTGTAAGTTTTTTTTTATGTTCTTATAATACTGGGAATGCTGTTATAATGTTAGGATTGACATAATGCTGTAAATGCCTTTATGATGCTGTTAATTTGTTACGATGAATATGAGGCCTAGTTAATAACGAAGCCTGCCACTTGCATTATTGTTAATGTTATTTGTAGTTGGATAAGTCGAGCCAGACGTGTGCCTATGTAACTTGAATGTGTTCTTGAGAGCAAGGATGAAGAAGAATCTCATCCATAGTTCAGTGTTATGTGCAGCACTGCAGTATGGTGATGGCAGAAAGTAACCTTATTTAACACGGTATATTATTCTCTTATTTTATAGCTATTCAGTGCTAATGTAGGTGCCTGGTCCATCAATGACCTATTGCTGAGTTTCATGTTATCTAAGACAATGATATGATGCTGCAGTGTTCATTACTTGTATTGATATTGCAAGTATTAACATATGCTGCATTTTGTGCTGTGTTGTTCCATCAGTTTTACCTCATTTTACTCATTAAATGAATTGGAGTCACCCTGGCTCTGAAAGTTTATTGAATGCTAGGATAACTACTCAGATAGTGGTGCAACGCAGTGCACAGCGAGGCCGGGATAGTTAGAAGACATCCTTTTTGAGATCTAAACCAGCCAGCTCCTCAGGCTTAGAGCTCTCAAGCAGCCAGCTCTGCAGTGAGTCTACATTAACCTTGTGTTGCAAGCATCGCAGCATTGAATTCCACAGTTCAGCAGGGAGACATGCTGAAGCATGTGAATTAAGCAATCCAGGACCTCCCATCCTGCCTAAAGAGGACCAAGGGATTTCAAGGCCCCAAAGAGAGGGCAGGCTGACACAACAGGCCTTGGAAAGCTATGACGCTGAGAAGCAAGATTTTGATGCCAGGATATAAAGGGCATGGGACCGGGTTGAAGCAGATATATCTGAAGCTCAACACGCCGCAGACACAGTGGCCTCAATTCAGCGGGCCATACATCGAGTGAAGGTCAGCAGTTTAAGCTACAAGCTGCTGGCAAATAAATACATCTCCCTGATGAAGAAGGTGAAGACAGACGAGGGCATCAAGGGAGTGCACATTCAAGAGCACTTCCTTGAACTGCTCGATGAAAATGTGAAGGCAGTGATACAAGATGCAATGGATCACGTGGAGGGCTGAATAGAAACACGATCTCAGCACTCTGTCTCATCCAAGTCCACCACAAGATCTATAAGCTCAGCACACTCACAGTTATCATCTGCCAGTATGGCAGCGGTTCAGGCACAGACAGCAGCAAAAGCAGCAAACGCTCGTATTTCCTACATGGCTGAAGAGGAAGCCATGCTAATTAAAAAGGCCCGCATACAAGAAAAAGCAAGCAAGGCAATTGCTGCCACACGGAAGAAAGCAGAACAAGAAGAGCAAGAGAGTATATTAGTGTCTACTGCTACACTGAAGAAAATTGAGCTGGATGCTAAGTTAAGCACCCTACAGCTCAAAAAAGAAGCAGCTGCTGCAAAGGCCCAGGCAGAGGTGCTCGAAGCAGCATCCAATCTGGATAAGGAAGGGAATTGGAGTGAGTTTGGCACTCAGATGCCTGTCAAGGACCATGATCAACTTACGAGAAAAAATGTTTTGGACTGGTCTGAACAATGCACCAATACTCCTCAACCAACCGATACTGAACAAAAGGTGGATGTCAAGGCATCACCGCCTCCATACCGAGTGGACATGAATGCTGTCTACAGGAATGGTGCAAATGCATACCCTGCCCTGGCAGTTAATCACCGACTCAGCGTCGCACATGTGGGGTCAGACAAGGATGCATCAGGTCAGACCCACATTCCAGACAGTCACATACAGGGATCAGACCAATGTGATCGAACCTTTTTGGGCCCACAATCCAACGCCGTGAATGATGACATGCAAGGCAATACCAGGAAGCCACGAGGAAGCGGTGTCAGCCATTACACAAAGTACAAAATGGAGGTACAATTAGCATCTCAGTGAAGACAGGTGCATCTGTTCATTGTGGGACTTTTAAAAGCATTGTCTAAAACATTTTTATGTTCTTATAATACTGATAATGCTGTTACAATGTTAGGATTGACATAATGCTGTAAAGGTCTTTATGATGCTGTTAAATTGTTATGATGAATATGAGGCCTAGTTAATAATGAAGCCTGCCACTTGCATTATTGTTAATGCTAATTATAGTTGGTTAAGTCGAGCCAGACGTGTGCCCATGTAACTTTAATGTGTTCTTGAGAGCAAGGATGAAGAAGTATCTCATCCATAGTTCAGTGTTATGTGCAGCACTGTAGTATGGTGATGGCAGAAAGTGACCTTATTTAATAGAGTAGATTATTCTCTTATTGTATAGCTATTCAGTGCTAATGTAGGTGCCTGATCCATACAGGACCTATTGCTGAGTTTCATGTTATCTAAGACAATGTTATGATGCTGCAGTGTTCATTCATTGCATTGAATGAACACTGCTGTATTTTGTGCATTGTTTTTCCATCAAATATACCTCGTTCGATTTATTAAATACGTTGGAGTCAAATGTTCACCCTGGCTCTGAAGGTTTATTGAATGCGAGTTTAACTACTCGGATAGTGGTGCAATGCAGCGCACAGTGAGGCCGAGACAGGATCTAACCCAAAAAAAAACTCTTATGGATGATATTAGTCGGGAAAGCATACGTGTTAAACAAACAAGCTTTAATAACATATGCATTGTTTTTGAAAGTTATTGGCCTACACCAGAGAGAGACTTCTTCATGGCCTAGTCTCACCAGTGTCAGACCAGAATATGCCAGACGGCGAACAATACAAAGACAATGCACATACCAGAGCATCTATAGCTTTGAGTAAGCAGCTATAGCATGCATGTTGCCAATGGTAGAAAAAAACAGTGGCCTCTATGTTGTCCATTATTCAGTTCTCCTGAATCTCTGGTCTGTAATTCGAATAATTGTCTCCCTTGTGAATAAAAGAATGTCTGAAACATCATTTTACAATTGAGGTAATGCATGTATGTGTAAACGTATGGAAAATGTGTTATGATGTCCACAGTTATTCTATTTGGTTTAGGAGCTTTCCATCCAATCATATTTTTTAAGTGTGATATTAAAAACCACCTCATCATTATAAAACAAAAAACTTTTTCCCAAAGGTATGTATGCATTTTTGCTAAAGACATTTACATAAAAAAAGAATTCCACTCATTTCCTTACAATATGCGATAATGTCCCATATTTATCTCTAAAAGTCACGAATTTTAATTTACAATCATCAATTGCTTTTTTCTGCCTTCATGTTCCCATTGTTTTGAGACGTGATGGGCTGAGTTGACCAACAACCTGGCTTTGAACTCTCAACTTGTGAAATACCATTTGGATGAGGCAATTAATCTTCATTATGCAATACAAATGGGCTTACTATTTGAACGGGCTTGCTGTTTATATGAATGATTATTGGACACAATGGAATGCTGACCAATGTTTTCAAAACTATGTTTTTAAGCCACATAATTATCCCTTAATCTTCCTTACTGATACATAGTGTTCTGTATGTGGAGTTCATTATGGACGCAACATTTATCGTACATGTTACACATGCAAATGTTGTTTATTGAAATATGGTTTTAATTCACAACTTACGTCAATATGTGTAGGGAAACAAAATTGCTATTTCAAAATCGCATTTAATCTCAGCAGTGTGTACGTTAAAACAAATAAAGCTGTATCATTATCACATCATGGGGCCTCGTGATAGTTTCAGTCCTGTGGCAATCGTCTCTCCAAGGGGGCAACGTAAAGCAAGGGATCGGTGGAGAAGGGATCAGTGGAGTCTACTCAGCTCTGCATAGTCAAGTCCAACATTTCCCACGCTCAAATGAGTGTTGGGCAATAGCTCAATCCCATTAATATCAAGGAGATAACAGGGGGAAACTCCACAATCCTATGATGGGGAATGCTTTCACCATAGGAACCTCCATTGATAGCCTTGTATATTAGTGGTAGGATTTTTTTTTATTTTACCTACTAAGGCCCACTGAGCTCTATAGTTCTTTTTTTTTCAGAAGCAACCTGGCCATAAATGATAAGCTCAACGAAAATGGCCTATCATGTAGCAGCCGAATACTCTATAAACGTACTGATACAAACCCTGTTGCTTTAACTAAGGGCAGGGGTTGGGCGGGTTATGATACAGTCAATGTTAAACAAACTTTAAACGATATAATTAAGAGGGGGGCGGGGGGCGGGGGGCGGGGGCTGAGCCTTTATCAAGGTGGCTCAGCACCCTCGAGGACCCCGACTCTATAGAACTCACTGGTACTCATTTTATGAACCCTAAAGGGATGATGGGCTGAGTTGCCCCATGACCGATTTTTTTTTATTTTTTACTCTTGTTATTCCAATTGTAGTGGGTTAAATTCAGGCGCACACTGGACTTTGGAGGCAACACTATTTATTATCTAACAACAGGTAACATTTAACATAACGACTTAAGGTGGTAGCGACCGTTCCTAACCTAGCTAACCCACGGTGGTACTACATCACTGGACCAGGACAGCCCAACACGCTGCCTGGCCCACTAACGGAGACCGGAGAGCTTTATCCCAGAGATGACCCAGCAGCATAGCAGAACAGCATGGAACATCCCAGCTCTCCGTCCACGCCCCGCTTACAACCACTCCAGCGTGGCCGGCTCCGCCCCAGGCCACGCCCCCCTTCCCGATCCTTCGAGAAGGCCCGAACCCCAACCACGTGACCCCCCTGGGGCCCCTGGCCCCCCTTTATCCGGTCACGTGTCCTGTTGGGTTCACGCAGAGTGTCACGGCCCGACACGACCCCTGTGACACCTGCCTACAGCCCCCATACCGAGCCAATACAGTAGTGTCGTTCTACTACACTACACAATTGTGAGTCGAGTGTTCTCGACACTTAGCAGCACTGGGTGTCTGTGTAATGCTAAGTGCTTAGGTCTCCATTGAAGATGAAGTCAAAGAATCACAAAATTCATCTGTGTGGTGGTGTCATTGCTGCAAATGAAACATCGGCTGAAACAACTCTTTATTGAACAAAGGAACATGACCACAAAAATCTCCCAGTACATTTCTATGCCAGCAGATAAAGGATTGTTTTCGGAGTCACCTGTTAACTCGGCAGATAATGATACATCAACTCATCAATCTATATATATAAAATCGCAAATCTGTCTGTCTGTGTCTGTGTGTCGCCGGACCATACGCAGTTTCATTGGACGGCGGTTGCCCCTGGCAACGGGTAGCGACGCATTCGCTGCGGGGTGGACGCCATTTTTAATTCCCGTTAAAAATATGCGCACGCATTAACACGCGACTCTGAGGTAAATTCATCAAAGTTTCACGTCCTCTTCACTCCCCCCCCACCACAATGTGTGCAATTACTATTATAGGGTCGGTAGATAATAAAATTATAGCAATTAGACAGTATTATTGTAGCGCGGGGGGGGGGGGGGTACCGGACCCAGTACCCAGCCTCAGCTGGGTGGGCAATTTAGGCGAGGCCGGAGGCTCTGCACGGTACTAGGCCTCGACACCCACCACGCGATTCTGAGGTAAATTCATCAAGGTTTCACGTCCTCTTCACTCCCCCCCCCCATCCCAATGTGTGCAATTACTATTTTAGGGTCGGTAGAAAATAAAATTATAGTGATTAGACAGTATTATTGTAGCGCGGGGGGGGGGGGGGGGGGATGGCACCTGTATCCAGCCTCAGCCGGGTGGGCAATTTAGGCGAGGCCGGAGGCTCTGCACGGTACTAGGTCTCGACACCCCACCACACTATAGGCCGTACATATTACTGCACAGCGGCCGAGGAGATCGTGGCTGGGGGGGGGGGGGGTAGCAGCCCATCTGTGTATATATGTAAGGTTATTAAGAAATATATTTTTCACCCGGGCAACGCCGGGTACTTATGCTAGTTAAAATATATTGTTATGCTCGTGATACACGATTGAATCGTGCATGTGAAAAGTTATCATTTTTAATTAGTTTCATAAAAATCCACCATTAATCCGCTGCTGGGTGAAGGCCTAACCAAGTCGACACCAAAGTAAAAAACAATCTAAAACCTTCACCTAGACATACTCTGATGCACCTTCCCTCATTTGGATGCTATCCTGAGTTTTAATTGACACTTTATAGTCTTGACAACTGGCCACCATCCTTTCTAGCCATGAAATATCTTTCCCAAATATATTTACTTTTCCTTAACATTGAGAATGTTGTCTCCAAAGTATTTGTGTTCTCTAATACACGCGTTCCTCTTTTGTCTCTGAATGTAATTCCGAGCACTGGTGTAAACCTGTATCTCTAGGAATGGTGGTACTTTTATTTTCATTATAAAGTTCCTTATCATCCTTAAACCTGATTTCACTAATCTCTTTTAATCATTATTTTGATCTCAATATGCCTTAAACCACTGTCCTAGGAATATGTATGTATTCTCAAATAAGCAGTTGTATTTCCAGCAGTGGAGCAAAGTGCTTGTACAAGGATTTTGTTTTTTTCTCATAGGAAGTAAACATTAACCATATCAGATTTGCTGTCGATATAGTCATGATAACGTCCAATGGGAATGAGCTGCAGGAAATGTTAGAAGAACCTAATAGAAAAGGTTGCAAAGTCAGGCTCAAGATAAAGTGATTCGTATATGTTGCATGTAATTGGTTCACATGAACCCTGCAGCCACTAGCAGTGGTACATTGACCACAATGTTCAGAAAAAAAGCTATTGATTCCTAAATTGAATCGTAGCCCCAGATTGTGACAATTCATCAAATCATGAGGGAGGGCTAATCATTATATGTCTGCTAGTAAGATTGGAACAAGCACGTACATTGTTGATGGAGCCAGTATTACACCCAAGCCACCTTTGTCTCCCAGATCCTGATATTCACACATTGCTCCAGGCACCCATTTGAGACAATATTTACCTCAAGTGGGGCCAGAACAAATTCAAATAACGCTCACTTGTGCAGGATTATAGGTCAATGTGTTAACCACTACACCACCACTCCTCATACACTATATATATCCATACATACATCAGCAGCAGGCAAAAGGATCTCTGTTGATGGGCGTGAGCCAGTGGTGGAAATTCCACCTTCATATACCATAGTGAGAACAATTAAGGCTCTCAATAATATGGGATATTATTTACTTCCACAAAATAGCACTCAATTTATTTGCCCCTAATGGATGATGGGCTGCGTTGACAACCAGTTGAGTTCTAACCTCGTGACATTCAGCCTGAGAGTTGACTGCTTTCACCACAGTGAAACCCAGCTTATATAAAAAGTAGCTAATAGTATAGCTCAGGAGTTCTTACAATTCCCATCGTGAAATTAGAATTATTACTTCACGTGATATCGCATTTATAATGTTATTGCAATCGTGGAATCACGTTAGGCTGCATGGAGCCCAGCTTGACATGTATGCAAGACAAGAGGACATGTAGAGGCTGGATGGTCCAGTGGAGGCCTAGGCAATGCACAGAGCAACTAAGATAAATAAATGCATCTTAAACTAATAAAAACATATCTATACACGATTATTCGATCGAGGCGCGCCAGAAACAACAGACAATTCGAAAAGCAGCCATTACCAGCGCCAATACTTTCCCAAGCTCTGTGGCCCTATGTTGGGATTTTGGCCAACTCCATTATTGAGTGGTTATACATGTGGGAGGGAAGTGAAGTACTCAGAGCAAATCCACTTGTGCAAGGGGGGGTGGGCGGTGACAATGCCCTATCAACATGCGAATGGAAACAGATGGAGTTTCTTCCACTTACTATACTGCCTTCTGCTGGCCAGCAAGAGTATGGTGACCTCGACGCCCATGGAAAAGGAGTTTCATGACAAGTGTGTGATTCACCGACCATCACCTACACAGTGCTGGATTACATGGGACAGCCACGTGATGCTGTTTTCCTTTGTGTCCAAAGTTGATGCTGCTGGCAGTGTCGTGTCCCGTGGTGGCAACTGGCTGTGAAGACAATTCATTAGTGGCAGTCTTTCTCCCGCAGTGGTTGCACTTGCAGCCTGATGTTTGAATAAAGGTTGTCTGTTAAGACTTTTGTTGTATATGTATATTCTAGATCTTGGCTATACAATAAGCTGTTCCACAAAGCCAAGCCTCCCACTCAGCCCAGAAGTAGCTGCATAAGACCCCATAGCTGGCCTGGGATAACAATTTGGAGAACCGGGACCAACAGGGTAACTAATCACTTGGCTTACTGAGACCACCGGGACTACCACCAGGATCACCAAATGTACTACTTGGACCAATTCGGACTACTGGGGGACATTAGGTACATCACTGGGAGCACCAGAATAACCAACGGTATCACCATAATCACCGGGACTACCATTTGGATCACTGCTCACTCACTCATGTATGCATGCACATATATGCTCACCGATGAATAAGATGAAGGTGAGGCTTTCCCTTATTTTGCTCACACCACTGCTGATGAAAGCGCCTCCACTAAAGGAAGCTCTAGACAGTCCCTCTGGAGGGCATTTGGTCTACGCTTCCATGCCGGTCAAGACGCCTTGGAAAAGGTGGTAGAACCCACACTTTACCCCACCACATATGATTGACAGTGGTGTACCCATTTATATACTGCTTGGTGAATAGAGGCGGGTGTATTTTATAATGTTTCCCCCACTGTTTCAACTGCTGCAATGGGAGATTAAACCGCCAGCCCTCTGGATTGCAAGTCTACTGCGCTAACCGTTACACAACGGGGGCATGTACTCGTGTAAACTTGTGTATGTGTGTACGCATTTTAATGCGGGGATTAACAGACGAATCGCGAAACCTGCTTGAATGGTCCAGGGTTTAATTGTAGGAATCGAATAGAATCATTGCAGGAATTGGCCCATCTCGAATTAATTATATTTTATTTTATAAGATAAGGCCCACTGCGTTATTCAGGCTGTCATCGAATTCAGGCAGTCATTGAACCTGTTCAGATCCGGAGACCCGTTCGTAAGTCGAACGGTTCTTAAGTCGGAACACAATAATGTCCTATCCTCTATTTAAATGAACATAGGTCAGTGTTATGAAATGTGTTACGGTTCAACAAAAAAAGGGAAGCATTGTTAAACTCGTGAATAATGTGAAATATTGTACAAGTGTAAGTAATACTGTAATAATCACTGTGAAGTAAATAAAACATAAATTAAGTTACATAAATCGAAACAAAAATGTCAGTTTTTATTTTCACTGATCTTGAATCCCGATGCTTGCTTGCTAGTCAGAAGCGGCGCAATGAGTCCCCACAATTGCACACACACAGACACACAGATACACACAAAGACACACACCGAAACACACATACCCGTGTAGCCTTCACAGGTTGTCAGGGCAAGCTCTGTTAGCGATCAGCGCTTATGAAGGCTGGAATGGCACAAGACGGGGTGGGTGGCCAGTACCACGCACGGCCACCTTTGACTCCCCTTTGGGGATGTTTACACGCATAACCAGGTATTCATTGAGGCTGAGACGCCCAGGACCCATTTAAATAATTATCACTGGTGTTGGTCGTGAGTGGGAATCGAATTCAAGTCGCCGAGTTTGTATCGTAATGCGCTAACTATTGCACTACTGCTCCCGAACAAACACACACGGGGGGCACGCATAGACGTGTGCACGTTCATTTTAACACACGTACGCGCGTGCACACACACAAACACTCACTCCATGCACGAGGCTGACTCATTACATCTCGCGGAGGATCGCTCCGTTGAACAAAATAGTTCCACGATTCAGTTTGCATGCGAGAGTTTGCTTTTAATGTCGATGTGAACATTTTTTTTACGTCTTGGAAGTTGGTTCGTAAGTGCGGTGTTCATAAGTCTGCGGTTCGTACGTCGATGACTGTATATTTTTTCTGAAGCAACCCAGCTACAAATGATAACGAAGTGGCTGATCATGTGGAAATTTACAGCCGCCAAATATTATGAATGCATGTTTCTAAATGCGGAGGCAAAATCCGGAGGACCCAGAGAAAAATGCATGCGACCACGGGGAGAACGTGCACACTCCAAATATACAGCAGGCGTTAGGGTCGGGATCGAATGCACGACTTCCTGCACACCGGGTGACAGAGTTAACAGTTCGCCAACACGGCGCCCTATTATAGGCCTGCGATACGTACAACCTGGATAAGATGACGTTGTACTCAGTGCAGCAACATCTTTGCATGTCCCCGCACAACCAAGCCAGCCGCCAGTGTGGAGGTTAAAGCTGCTCACCGCTCCATTTCTCTGCACCCCCCTACCCAACTTCCCACCTAAGCTCATTGTGGCACCGCCATCCCGTCTGGACGTCCCCCCAATGGTCGCGGAGATTATTACGGGCGCCAGCGGCTATAAAGCACGAGCTGAATTATACTGAGGGTTGCACGCCCCTTGTCAGCCGCACAGGGTCGAACGGGGCCCCTGGGGTTTTGTAGTTTTTTTTGTACAAGGCTGTGCCCCTAATGAGACTCAAGGCCAGTATTCTGCTGGCATTACTGGCAGATGGTGTGAGACTGCTGCTGCTGCACGCTTTTTTTTGGCAGAACGTGTCTCATTATCTAGCAGTCTAAACCTAGGAAATGCAATTGTATTATTAATAGTATTGCCTTGCAAACTGTGGTGACCGCATCGATACTAATTCCAGCTTTAGCAATGCAAGCTATAAGAAGCTCAGTGAAGTCAACATTGGAATGCATTTTACATCTCACTTTCTCTGAGTGGGGTTTGTCTTTTTTAATGTTAAGCAGAAAAAGTCAAGGTATGCCCACGGTCATATGAGCTTTGGACAGCTGATCCATTGGAGACCCAGAATCAGTAATGGGATTGGTACATACATTCATATGGCAGGGGCCATGGTTGACTTCATACAAACTGGTACTGATGTTATTAAAAACCCAGAGGGATGATGACTTGACTCAGTCTCTGGTTGAGATTTAATTTTACAACCTTCCGCTTGTGAACCGAGTACCCTGTCACAACATTGCCCGGCTGGTCACTGTGTACTAGATCGCACGCGATCTATATCAGCCCAGTAAAAACAGGAACATTGCGATTTAAGTGAAGAAAAGATTAACGTTGCAGTCGGGATTAGGAGTTGAATAGCATGAGCTAATCACATTATTCTGGCTTATGTTTCATCCAGAAAGGGAACACTTTATATCCTGTAGTTTCAGTGCCAACTCACATCAGGCACATCAAAATGCACACGCACTCGCGAGTGAGAAAGCTTTGTCATGAGGTCATCTCATAAAAGGTGCCATATGGGACTTCCTGCAAAGGAAATATTATGTCTCAACATGAAAAGGTGAAGGTGATGAGGGAAGGAAATACCCCCCCCCCCCCCACATTCTATGGCTTTGTCGACGAGCTGATCCCTCTGCTGGCGACCGAGAATAGACAAGCGAAATCTCTGCGGCCATTTAACTTTTTTTTCCTTTAAAAAAAAACATGTTATTGTGCCCCCAAAATAAAAATAATAACTTTTGGAAATATTGCCTTTATAAATGAATACCGGTTTTCTATTTACACAGGAAGGTATAATTTCAAGAATCATGTTAACATTTGCGATACAACTAATTCATGAAATTTGTTGCTGGCAATAACGGTCTGCAGTATACTCTCAGGTCCTTTCGGTAAAGTCACGTAGGCAAAAACATCAAAATTAATGAAAGTAAAATAAAACAAAACAAAATAAAATTCACGACGTTTCGGAGGAAACACAAGTCTCCGTCATCAGGTGGGACCGTCACAGCCGAATTAGCTGCATCACTTGAAATGGAATTGGCTTGAAGACGACCTCTCTCTTTGTGCCGATACAGCTAATTCGGCTGTGACGGTCCCACCTGATGACGGAGACTTGTGTTGCCTCCGAAACGTCGTGAATTTTATTTTGTTTTGTTTTATTTTACTTTCATTAATTTTGATGTTTTTGCCTACGTGACTTTACCGAAAGGACCTGAGAGTATGAATCATTGCAGTCACGAAAGCTTCAAATCTAGAGGTCTGCAGTATTTTTGTATCATCATTAACCTCACCATCATCTGCCATGGTCAATCCACTGCTGGACAATGGCCAATTCAAGCCAATTCCATTTCTTGCGATCAGTGATGTAACAATTCAAACATAACCTGCACACTAAATTATTTCATTGCTCCATCGCCCTGTTTGGAATTCTCTCAAATGAATTCAATTCATTGGCTGCTACTAGTATTTATCATTGGCTGTGTTCCATGTCCTGTACAAGCACATTTACTTTTCTAAACTGTCTAAATTGGTCTTTGGTTCTTTCGGTAAAGTCACGTATAAAGATAAAATAATAAATTAAATAATAGCATACTACGACGTTTCGATTGCAACACAAGCAATCATCATCAGGTATAAAAGAAATAGCAACAAAAAATTTGGTGTTGACCGACTCTCTGTGTTGCATTACATTACATTTCGATATTTTACTAGGTTTTTTAATTTTAGTGTATCTTTCTCCTAATTTCCAAGCTTGCGTACTGTACCACGTTGTTGTCCACTCATTGACATGCTATTTTTTTCTCTGCCCCCTCCCTCTCTCCGCCCCCGCCCCCTCTCTATATTTAAGGCCCCGTCACAGAGACGACCTCTCTCTTTGTGCCGATACGTGTTCTCTCTCTGTGTATCTTTGTGATGTCTGTCTGCTTATATGTCTGTCTATAGTTTTCTGGTTAGATTTTTGTTGCTATTTATTTTATACCTGATGATGATTGCTTGTGTTGCAATCGAAATGTCGTAGTATGCTATTATTTAATTTATTATTTTATCTTTATACGTGACTTTACCGAAAGAACGAAAGAATAATTCCTGCAGTCACGAAAGCTCCAAAATTAAGATTGTCTAAATTGTCTTGCAATCTGCGTAAATTCTGTAATCCATGTCCCTCTATTGTTCCTCTCTATAATTCCAAACATGCATATTTCCATACTTCAAGGAAGTACTTTTAGGGATAAACCAGAACTTTCCAACAAATAGTTGCACGGCAAGGGACAACACTGAAATATCCAAGCAGTTAAGTTGCCTACCTACTAGTTTACTGACCTCCACAGGACTCCTAAAATGCCTTTGAGGATTCGTCTATTTGGTGTCCAATTTAGATCGTTGACAACCATAAGGCTCACATACGGTCAGTATTGGTACTTGCGCATGATACCAAGACGTCACTTGCTCCTCACCACAGAGGGAGTTCGTGTTCTAGGCCTGGCCGAGACGGGCTGTAAATTATTTTAATTTTTTTTTATTTAGGAATCTATATAATGACACTAAGTTTATTTGCCTTTCAATGAGAAATACACTTAGCAATCACATTTTTGTATTGTTCCGTCTTGTGAGAGTTTGATGGAAATGAATGAGTCAAGTATTTAGCTTTATTGAAGCTTTTTATGCTGAGGGTATTATTTTTAATGAAGCCTGAAAGAAAGTAATATTTGCCTGATGGCTTGGTAGCGTTTTCTCCATCAAAAGCAAGTGTTTTTTCCCATTTGATCTTAATTTTTTTATATAACAAATTGTTAAAAGGAAAGTGAAGTTCCACGTGAATTATTTATTTAACATGATAAAATGTCAATGAGTGAAAAACTCATTTAAAATGTATAACAAATTAGTGAGCTTCACAATCATGAATTATAAACGTTATATTAAACCCTACATCTTATTTTGGAAGCAAAGCGGACACATATTCTGCCGCTTCTAAATAATAATATTTTATGCACAGGTTGAATCTCAAAGATCGGGTTTGGAAATATGAAAAGTAAATTTTCCAAATGAACCCAGTCGGCTACAAAGGGCTTGCACTCACGCAAGTGTCGTGAATCGACAGTTCTGAGATGATTTTGGGACTTAATAATTCAACATAATTACGAGTTTATTGTGGAGAATATAACTAAATAAACAAGCAAGCAATTCGCCTCCTTCCCATATCAGTCCTTCCAAGTAATAAACTGTTGTTTTCATCATCCATCAGCCACATAGCACACTGGGAGTGCATCATTTTAAGCACCATTGGTTCAACGTAAGCAAACGCTGGACCCGTTTTGACATTCAGTGTCTCATCAGCAGTGAAGCTTGCTTGAATCACATCATCATCATGTGCATGCCCCTCGGGGCCTAGCAGTCCCCACGAGCTTATCCTGTGGTAGCCACCACGCTACTGAACCAAATTCTGATGTTTATAGGCAAGGACCTCCTCTGTGAGATATGGGGATGTATAAAAACACATCTATTGTTTTTGTAGAACAGGTTTTTGAAAGATGCGTATTATCTACATATTTAGACTTAAAGCTTTCGTGACGGCAGTAATTCATATTCTTTGGGTCTTTCGGTAAAGTCACGTAGATAGGTTCAGGTTTATTTTTTTTGTTATTTTCTTTGAACCCATCTACGTGACTTTACCGAAAGACCCAAAGAATATCTACATATTTATTTTTTTATACCATAATAACGATGGTTTGCAGCCCTTTGTCATTGTCTGCAAGAATAATAAGGTCTGGATGAAGAACCAATTTGCGACTAAAGAAAGTATTAACTTTGTGACAATAATATCGGAGAAAATCAGAGCAATGAATGTCATACTTGCTGGCAGAGGCCCAAGAAGCAAGTTTGTGCAAATGTGCACACATGAAACAAAGCAGGCAGGGAGGAATTCATGTAAATAGCTTTTTTGTATTGGTGGCGTTTCTTATTTTATTAATTAATTTGAGATTTTGTTTGGTAGTCGGGTTTCCATTTGCTTGATATGTGTGTGTTGGGCTTCTTTCGCGCCGTACGTAGCCAACTCCGTGTACGGGATCTGGTCCGTATATATAATTAACGTACAGCGTTGTGGGATGCTGTTGGCATGAATGACGCTATATAAAATTAAAGTATTGTTATTAAGTCTCAAGTTCATGAAGTTGTACTAATGTAACAATTCCGTTGGGTTCTTTAAAAAAAGACGCTTGGATTCACTTAAAACAAGCGACATTACCTCCAATGGATATTTTGTATTCCCTACAGCAGCTGTGGCTAATGCAGGTATTTAACGAGTGGCTGAGTTCCAAGGCAGTCACAACAGATGCTCGGGTGAAAATGCTGTGGGGAATTTTAAATAAATACCGCAGTACGAGTCAAGAATGCTACATTCGTTCATGTCAATAGTTATCAGCTGCTGTACCACTGGCCCAATTAATCTATAGCTTTTTTTAGTTCGTGTTTTTCTCTTTTGGATGGACGCCTGTATAGATATATTGCTTGTCATTGTACATGCATTGTTCTTCTACCAACTCTTCAGGAAATGTGGGCTGGAATGGTGGTGCTGTGGTTACCACCTCTCCCAGTGAACCAGAGTTAGATTCCTGGCGATGGTGAACATCGATGTCCAACGTTTCAGTCCACGTGAAGCGAAACGTCAGATGTCGTGCCGAGTAAAATGAGGTACAACCCGAAAAGACATCGGTGAGCTGTACAACGCAACCACGGACACCTGTGCAGTACCTTTTTGGACTTTTCAACCCGACAAGGATGATGGATTGAGTCCACCTGCAACTGTGATGTCAGCTCACGGACGTGTAACTGTGAATCAATGCTCTTGCCGTAATGCTACCCGACTGGACATTCAATGTGGGTGCCATGGTGGCGAGACGGTAACTACCTCACCTGGTATACAGGAGGTCGTGAGTTCAATCCTGACCCTGACGACTCCTGGAAATTAGAAGTTTGCATGTTCTTCCCATGGTTGCATGGATTTTTATCTGGGTCCTCCGGTTTTTCTCTCCGCATTTAAAAACATGCGTTTAGAGTATTTGGCTGCTATAACACATTCCTGCGGAGGGAGCTGGTAGGAACGTTGGGTTGCTCGGTCAATGGCCAGAGTCAACGGCGGCGTGGTTTATTCCGAAAATATACCCGACTGTGAGGGCGGGCACCTCCCCACCCAGCCCCTCCCCACCTTCCCCACCCAGCCCCTCCCTACCCTCCCCCCCCACCCAGCCCAACCCTCCCCACCCAGCCCCTCCCTGCACGACGGACGGACGCAATAATCCCCTGTGGGCTGGTGTAACCAGGAGGTTCCTACCAGTAACATTTCCACGTGATAAGCCACTTATTTGAGCAATCATTCTTTGACAAGTCGCTTCTGAAAATATATATATTGCTCAGTGGGGGCTTAACTGGTAAAAAAAAACAGGAAAGTACATGGAATTTTCAAGGACCATAACCACTATATTATCGTGGCAGGTCTTCGCCAAAGACAATAAAGCATAATCTCTAATTATTATTAAAGGCTTGAGAAAAAAATGGTGCTGTAGAATGATGCTTACATTATGTCAGCAAACAAACTCAATCAATTTAAGTGTAGGAAAATGTTTCCGCCTCATGCACACGTTCATTTTTCAAATTTCCATATAATTTTGTTTACATTATGCACGTGTTAAATAATGGCATTCGTTCGTTGTTTATGTCTGGCTTTCCCATGGCCGTCTCGCATCGCAAAGCCACATCAAGTTAGTTTACATCTACATGAGTAAAGTATTACAATAAATGGCCCCATGAGCAGTAATCATCCGATGACCATTATAAATCTTTGGCCATTTGTTGAATGTAATCACATTCCCGCAGGATATGTGTTTGGATCTGGTGCTATTCGATGCAAACTTATCATTCTGATTGCTAATTAAGGAGACATGAATGCGACTATTTGTAATGTTTTATTGTTAATACCTTGAACATGATGGATTTTGCACGATGATGTTATAAATGCTCACATTCCAACCATTATGAGCCACGCTCCTGCTTGTCTTGTCCGGTAACTTAACTGCCTCCCAACTCTGTGATGTATGTACAAATGTTAATAGGTTCGTTATTGTAAATATTTTCGTGCTGCTGATGTCTGGAATACTTGTTTTATCCATGGAATGATTTCCTTCTCATATAAAACATATGAAGAGTCAAACAAAATCGCATACAGCATCTGTACTTGAACAGCATTTAACACTTTATAGGTGTACATACAGCTGCGGGAAATTAAAGATATGGGTACGTTTCTTAAATCCCACCCACACCTCCTATTCACCCAGCGATGTAAATGAATAGGCCACAGTTAAATCAATCGCCAGGTGGTGTGTGGTGGAGAAGTGTAGGTAATCTAATACATCCCTAAACAACTGGTCAGTGTGGAAGAGCAGGCCAAAAAGATCCTCGAGCGTGGCTCTCTAGATCTCCCTGTCGTGGAGACGCTTCTAGCAGTAATAATGTGAGCAAGCAATTGCTGCACCTTTACGTTTCTTATGCCAGTCTGATCCCGGAAAGAGGCTCACTGTGGACGAAGAGAAACCAGGCAAGGGGATTACGCGACATTGCGTGTATGCTACGATGGTGTCAATCGACACAATGGACATCCTTGCAAACGAAATGTTCCACCTCTATGGATTTTTTCAGGTAAAATATTAGAATAAATACAAATATTTTTTTAAATGTGAGCGGCGAAAGCACAATCATTATACATACGTTTTATTATATAGATGTTTTTTTATCCAGATTGTGCTCTTGGTTTCATGTGATGAGACGAAAAAATGTGTTTACCAGGTAAGACCCACTGAGCTATACAGCTCTTATTCAGAAGCAAATACCTACAAATGATAGGTCAACGAAGTGGCTTAAAATGTGGACATGTATAGCAGCCAAAAACACTAAACGCATATTTCTAAATCTGGTGGGAAAAAAACCAGAGGGCCTGGATAAAAAGCCACGCTACCACAGGGAGAACATGCAAACTCCAAATATGCAGGTGTCAGGGTCGGGATCTAACCCACGGACTCCTGCATACCGGGGCGAGGTAGTTAACATCTTGCCACCGCGCAGCAAGGCATGCTGGAGAAAGGCCTAAGGAATCGGATTTCACAGTGCTACCTCGCACCGCTGTGAGACTTTCTTTAAGTGAACTCTTGTCAACACAGTAGGGAGCAGCACTTTACCAACTCGCTCTGCCACGTGAGAGTAATGTACATCATGTGACAGTCAAACTGATATTTTCAAATCTGAGAGCTAAAATTTAGACAAATGAAGTGCAGTAATACATGTAATGTAACATATTTTGTGTGTGTGTGGACGTGCTGTCATTGGTGACTAAGCTGAGCCCATCAAATAATTAAGCTGCACAATCACCTCAAGACGGTATCGATATCATGCCAACACTGTTCATTACTTTAAGTTCGGTTTGCGATTGAGTGTAACGAACAAGTAGGCTTTTAGGGAGTGAACCATGACATTTAATTACAATAATATCATGAATATACAAAATAGACAGCATCTTTCGTAAAATAAAAACTGCCTTTCCTACAAATGTGTAAAATAAGTTTCACTTTGGATCCAATTAACTTGTCAGCGAATATTTACGTACTAAAAAAAGAGAGAAAATGCGTCCATTTCTAAATAACCAAACATATGGAAAATTATCAAAACAATTAATTTTGGTAACCTCATCAGAGTATATATTTAGTGTATACACATTCAATGTAGTGTTAAAACATATTCCTCTTACTTAATGAAGCATTAGAAAGCGATCACTTCCATTCATGACCCTGAGCCACCGGTGGAAACTCCACATTTTTATGTTAGGAACCCATTTTTCCTGCTTTTTTCTCCCACAATTATATTATTTTATTATGTTATTTTACACCCTTTGTTAACTACTGCTCGATGAACGCCGGTCCATGCGGTGTCGGTCTCGAGAGTTGTTTTGACCGTGGTGTGAGTGCCCACATTTCTGCCCCGCCACAGGTGAACTGCCAATCGTTAAATAGACCACCACAGGGATGATGGACTGAGTCGACCCCAACCAGGAATTGACCTTACATCCTTCTGAGTTTTACTTTTCAGCCATTGCACCACCCAGATCAAATACAATCACCGTGCAATTACTAAGCCTACTGAATATGCAGTGTCCATTGGATACATTTAAATAATAATGCTAATGCTGAACTGTCTATGTGCATTAGAATTCAGGACGACTTGCTTTGTGTTGATCAAAATTGGCTTTTGGAGCTTAATTACGAGAGTGATAGATTTGTGGCATACATTTTTACCCAACAGAAGCTGGAGATGCAATGGCATTGTCCCTTCGTGAAATGTTAAGTGATTTCAAATGCAGTACGATGTGGAATATGCTGTAAGTGCACTGTGCATTATCTCCTCATTCAAACAACACACATTTGTCTTTCCCATTTACCAGCCCACAGGGTAAAAGGGGCTCTATTGTAGGATTCTATTGGGAGTGGAATGGTTTCAATGCATTACAGTGTAATAACAAGTTAAAAGTTAACATTTTACATTGAGTGATTAATCACTGTCACTATTTACAGTTTCTACTGAATGAAAATGTTTTTTTACAATTGGGCCATAATTAAAAATGTACTCTCTCTAAAAATTGAGTTTAATGATGTTTTACTCATATTAATCCATTTATGTGACTGTGGCTTGAACACTTCTATTTGCAGAGTGCAAAACATACTGGTAATGACCAATTATATGCAAAAAAATACGACATTGATATGCTCATTAAAACATAAAACATACTTTAAAAATGTTTAAGACGTAGGCTTTCGCGACCAATATTATTCATAATCAACGTTTTTGGGTTTAGATCGCGTTATTTATAAATGTGTCGTAACTCTCCACCACCCGACACGGCCAATCAGTAAAAAAAGTGTCAATGCTCAAATTAACAGAGCACTAAATGCCAAATCACGATCGCGAAGCAACACTGCTGAAAGCGATCAGATTATTAAAACAAAAAAAATACCATTTATCTCAGGAGTAACTGACAAATTAGCCCGTGTTTTGCAAAAGCAAAACATTACAGTAAGATTTGGTACAGTACACAAAATTCAACAACTAGTAACGTGCACTAAAGACGAATTACCTAAATTATCAACAGAAGGTGTATATCGGATTAATTGTATATGTGGCAGATGCTATATTGGACAGACAGGGCGTAACGTTAGTGTAAGACTAAAAGAACACCAGAGAAATATTAAACTATCGCAAACACAACTGTCGGCAGTGGCAGAACATGCATGGCAACAGGGACACTCAATTGATTTTGACAACGTTGAAGTGTTGTGTAAAACTAGTTACTACTAGCAAAGACTAATTAGAGAATCCATTGAAATTGAGAGAAACAGAAATAACTTTAATCGCTCAGACAGCTACAGGCTTAGTGCGGCCTGGAAGCGTATTATTAAATAAGATACATTACAATTCCTTATAAGGGAAACAAACACTAACTGATTACTAATGTTGCATAATCACAATAAAACACATTCCAAATGATTACTAATCTACAACTCGCATCGTAACAATAGTCTGATTACTAATCTAGTATATAATTACAATAACCCCCCCCCCCTCAAATCTTTGCACCTGATGAGTTAAT
This sequence comes from Lampetra planeri, assembly GCF_965212315.1. Lineage (NCBI taxonomy): Eukaryota > Metazoa > Chordata > Hyperoartia > Petromyzontiformes > Petromyzontidae > Lampetra > Lampetra planeri. Next base: position 6,849,753 of record NC_136120.1, read on the forward strand.
GAGTTAATGATGACGTCACCCTGCTGCTGCTGCTCTATATAAGAACGGGAGAAACAGCAGAGCCTGACCATTCTGGCGAATTGCCCGATGAGGAGGGCCGCGACCGCGGCTGGTTTGTATCTACCGTGTCTCTGCTGGTGTCGTGCCTAGTCTCGGCTCCCTGGCTGCCTGGCCAGTGGCAGCCTCGCAGGCCCTCGGGGCCATGGCGACCAAGCGATCTGGGGTGGTGAGCCAAGAGGCGGAGGATGGTGCGATGAGACGGCCTGGAGGAGGGAGACCCGCAGAGGAGAGGGACGAGGCGCGAGCGTCGACCTCGAGGCGAGCGGAGGAGGACGCCTGGTGGCAGCGGGCGAGGAAGGGAGAGGAGCCGACGAGGAGTAGGATGGTGTCGGCCAGCCCAGGAGAGGAGGCGGAGGAAGCACCGAGCTCGGCGGGCCTGCAGGCGCAAGGTGCCCAAAGCGACGCTGTCCAGGCAAGTCCTGGACCTGTGGGGGCAGGGCGGCCCCAGGAGCGCGCAGGGCGGTGGCGCGGAGGTTCGGCAGGGAACTTCACCCCGCTACACGCTAAGAGGCATAACTGCATGCGGGTGTCCTTTAAGGAGGACGTGCCAGAGGAGGTCACGATCGACAGACCGAGGTTCGTGCGGTCAGTGATGGTCGAAACTCTGAAGGTGGATCCGGCAGATCTGTTTTGCTTGATAGCCTTGGCAGGTGGCAGGGCTTTTGACGTGAGCTTTAAGACAAGTAACTTACTGCAGCGTTTTATGACTTTGTTCGAGGAGAAGGCGGGGGAACGGCCACTGTCACTGCTGAAGCTCCAACTGCTCTCTGAGCTCGATACAAAAGTGGTCACCATATTTCTGTACAACGAGGCTCTGCCAGACCACGACGTCGAGGTGTGGCTGAGGCAGCACTGCCTGGTGCTTTCAGACAGTAAGCGGGTCCAAGACTCTTTAGGGATCTGGACGGACGCCAGACAATGGCGAGTGAGGTTGAGAACGGCAGAAGGGGCCCTGCAACACATCCCGAGCGCCCTGAACATTGGTGGCAATAGGGGCTACGTGGTGTATGCGGGGCAGCCGAAGCTCTGCAGGCGATGTCGGGGGAGTGGCCATCTGGCGGCAGCGTGCGAGGCACGGATATGTTACCGATGCAAGGCACGGGACCACGTTGTGGCAGAATGCTGCGCCCCGGCATTGTGCAACCTATGCGGGAATAAAGACCACCTGTACAGGGACTGCACGCTGTCGTACGCAAATAAGGTCCGCGCACATAGGAGCAGGGTGGCGGATGGAGAAGGGGAGGTGGCCGAGGACGGGCTGAAGCCAACGCAGCCCGGCGGGAAGATGGAGGACGGGGGTGGAGAGGTGGGCAGGCAGGGTACGCCACTGCAGGACGAGAGGGAGGAGGGGGAGATGACGTCGGAGGAAGACGCGGATCCCACAGGCCGGCAGGTGGAGCACCCTGGGGACAAGGAAGAGGAGCCCGTGGGAAAACCCCCCGACCCAACGATGGTTGACTGGGCGGAGGCGGTGGAGGCGGGGGAAGACGGAGAGGAGCAGCAGAGGGAGAGCATCAGGAGGGAGAAATTCAAGAGGGTGGTGAAAAGGAAGCAGAAAGCGCCGCGTGGCCCAGCGAGGACGACCCGCAAACGGGACCTGGAGGCAACAGACTCCTCGATAGACGCGAGGTCGTCGGAAGATGGTGCCGTGGCGGCTAAGACCAACCAGGGAAGAAGGCTGCCCAAGGAGCCTAGGAGAGGGGAACAATTGCAGGGATTGGTTGACACAAACCTGTATGAACTATTGGGCGACGGGTCTGGGTAGGGAGAGACAATGCTGGGTATGGACCTTACCGTAGCATCAGTAAACGTGAGGGGAATGTGGGGCAGGGCGAGGAGGGGGGCCATTCTACATTATCTACGGTCCCTGAAAAAGGACGTTTACTTTTTACAGGAGTGCCACTTGCCATACTCCCTTGGTCGAGAGGATCTGGCTAGGGACTGGGAGGGACACTGCTTCTGGTCCGGAAGCAATGTTAATAGGTGCTCAGGAGTGGTTATCCTCCTAGGTAGAAAGAACATAGAGGTGCAGGAGGCCCGAGAAGTGGTCCCGGGACGACTCTACTATGTCGATGTTGCATATGGTGGGGCGGCGGTCCGGCTGATCAATGTGTACGCCCCCACAGGCTCTCCGGAACGTGTGGAGTTGCTAGAGAACGTGGCAGCCTTGCTGCTAACACGAAGACACATCGTCATGGGGGGTGATTTTAATTGCCCTCTAACCCTGGCGGACACGCGGCCAGTCGCCGGATGTCGAAAGTTGGACCCCTCCTCTAGGAGGCTGGGGGCTTTGGTTGGAGATTTTGATTTGATTGACGCTTACCGGTCGTTACACCCAAAGCGACCAGGGTTCACGTGGTCGAGTTGTTTGGGAACCGCACACTCGAGGATTGATTTCCTCTTTGTCTCTGCCAAGGTTAAGGTGGAGAGGGTGGAAAACGAACCTTTCTCTTTTTCTGACCATAAGATGATAGCAGGGGGGCTCAGAATCCCAGATGGGCTGAGGTTGGGAAGGGGAATCTGGCGCATGAACTCGGGACTGCTGGAGGACAAAAAGGTGGTGGAGGAATTTGTCAGGCAGTACAAGGAATGGAGGAGCCTGCGGTGCTGCTTTGGCACGATAGCTGAATGGTGGGGAATGGTGAAGGGGCGAATTAAGTCCTTTTTCCAGTCCCAGAGTAGAAGGAGGAGCGTAGGGGTTGTGTTGCGGGGATTGAATGAGAGATTGGAGGGAGCATATAAACTGATGGAACTGGGATTCCCCGTCATGGGAGAAATAAAGCAACTAAAAGATAGGATCTCTGCGGTGTGGGAGAAGCAGGCCGCGCAACTTGCATTCAGGGCTCGGGTGAAGGCGGTCGAGGAGGGTGAGCGTTGCACGCGTTTTTTCTTTAAGAAGTGCAGGAAAGCGGACAACACAATCCGAGAATTGGTATGTCCCAGGTTAGGTAGACTCAAGAACACAGAGGGGATAACGGAGGCTGCCAGGGGTTACTACAAGGAATTGTACAGGAGCAGGCCGTCAGACGAGGGGGCGCGGAGCACACTGCTAGGGGGGGTAGATAGGGTTATTGAGGCTCCAGAGGAGATAAACAAGCATATCCAGAGGGCAGAATTGGATGAGGTGGTGGGGGGATTACGTCGGCACAGTGCACCAGGTTTAGATGGGATACCGGCTGAATTCTATGTTACGTTTTGGAGTACCCTCAGGGACGACATGTGGCAGATGTATAAGGAAATTACGGAGGAAGGCCCTGTGCCAGATTCAATGACAAGAGGGGTCATAACCCTTATATACAAGGGGAAGGGGGAGCGCAGCGACCTCGGGAGCTGGCGCCCGATCACCCTGCTGAACACCGATTATAAAATCCTGGCCAAAGTTATCGCGGCGCGTCTGGGGAAGGTGGTGGGGGAGGTGGTGGGGTCGGACCAGAAGTGTGCGGTTCCGGGCAGGCGGATATCCGATAACCTCGTTCTGTTGAGGGAGGTGGTGGAAATCACTGTGGAGAGGGGTAATTCATTGGGTCTACTCAGTTTGGATCAGGAGAAGGCATTTGATAGCATCTCGCACGATTATTTGTTCGCGGTTTTGAGGCGAATGGGGGTGGGGAAACAGCTTATAGACTGGATAGGGAAGCTATATCATAAGCTCACAGGTAGCCTGCTAATAAATGGAGTCCTCTCGGAAGGGTTTCCAATTGGGTCCGGTGTGCGGCAGGGGTGCCCGATGTCGCCGGTGTTATTCATAATGTGCATGGAGCCTTTTGCCCAGGCTGTCAGGGGAAGTCGGCTGATTAGAGGAGTGAGCATGCCAGGGTGTGCGGAACCAGCAAAAATTGCAACGTATATGGACGATGTTGTCATTTTCTGTGGGAATGTTGCTTCGGTATGGGAGGCCCTAAGACTTGCGGATAGATTATTTTTGGCCTCAGGATTAAAGGTGAATGTAAGCAAAAGTGAGCTGCTGATATTCGGTGACCCCAGGTTATTTGAGGGCCGCCCGCCAGGTATAACGGTCCAGGGTGAGGGGATCAAAATCTTAGGAGTCACGTTCTATAGGGAGGACTCGGCGACTAAGAATTGGCGGGGAAAAGAGTGTATGGTGAGAGGCAGGCTGGCTGGTTGGGCAGACAGGCGCCTTTCAATGGAAGGTAGAATGTTGGTTTTGAGGGTGGAAATCCTCCCGGTACTTATCTACCTGGCCTACGTGTTCCCGCCAGGGGCGCACATGGCAAAAAGGTTGGAGCGCCTATTTTTCAAGTTCATCTGGGGGGGAGGGATGGACCGAGTGAAGAGAGAAACAATGTACAAACGTGCTGAGAACAGTGGGAGGGGGGCCCCGAATGTCGTGTGCATCCTTAACACGATTTTTGTCTGTAATACGCTGCGACTATATTTCTCCAATGGGCTCCAGGTGAAAGCCTCATATTATGTTCGGTACAGACTGGCGTGGCTCCTGAGACGGCTAAGCATGGCGTCGCTGCTGCGCAGCACCCCCCTGGCTTGGCCTCAGGGGTGGTTGTGCACCGCGGTAAATGAATACATCACGAAGTACGAGCCGGACCGGACACGGGGGTCGTGGGTTCCCAGGGGAGTCCTGGCGGAAATGTCGAAAAAGGAGGTCTGCACAGAGGTGCCAGGTGCTCGGGGTACCCGGGCACGACAAATTTGGGAAAACGTAGCATCGGCAGCCCTGACGAAAAGGCAGCGGGACTTATCCTGGCTGGCCGCATGGGACAGGCTGGAGTGCAGGCTATTTATGTGTTCCCGCAGATTGGCCCGCTCTCCTGATTGACCGAGAGGCTGCGGCCTGGGAGAGAGCGCTGCTCATGCCCTCGTACAGTGCCCATTTTACCAGGAGGTGTGGGAGTTAAGCCGACCCCTGCTGTCCCATTTTTGCCCCGTAAAGGCCACAGCGCCTAATATGATTTGGGGGATGTTCAGGCAGAGGGCGGGTGGGGTTTGGGCTCAGACATGGGCCGTCATAGGTGCCATAAAAGAGGCCCTGTGGACAGCGCGCCAGAAGCTGATTAAGGGCGTCTATATGTCGCCTCCCGAGGTATACCGACTAGCCAGGGGGCTGTTAGAGAGGGTGGTGGAGGTGGAGCGGGCGACAATGGGCAGAGCAGCCACAAACGCGAAGTGGCGATGGCCGCCACCCAAGTGCGGGATAGGTTGAATTCGAAACGCCCCCTTCCCCTTCGACGAGAATGGGTGGATGAATGTACCCCCCCCCCCTTCCTCCGTTGCGACGGTGACTTATCTTTTCTGAGTAAAGGGTGTGAAAGAGGGGAACTCGATCGCGGCGTACTCAGTGCATCGGCTGTAAAAAGGATCCCCTGTTCCCATTACGTTCATGTGATTATTCCGGTCTTTTGCTGTTATTTTGGCTGTACAAGGCAGAGGCCTACTCTTGCTTGAAAGGAAATAAAAACCTTAAATCACTGCCCTGGCTCGCCAGGGGAGACACCAGGAGCATCGAGGTGATCCTTCCAGCCCGTCCGGATCTCAAGTGAGACCTAGCCACCAGCCCCGAGGCCTGCGAGGGCCCTGACCGTGTGGCCAGGGATGACCACGCTGCCAAGAAGCGGGGACTGCTGGAGAATGGAGACGGAAATTGCAACAGACGAAGAGGGGAAACGGCGAGAGTCAAGGACCACGAGGGCCACCCGAGTTGCTGAAGGAGACCGGGATGACCGTGCCGCCCAGCTTATGCTCGCAGCAGATGAAAAGGAAGCAGGGAGAGCGCCAAGAGAAATGAATGCCACCTGCACTGCTGAGGGAGCCAGGGACGACAGAGTCGGCCAGACGGTGACTGCAGGAGACAAGAAGAAGACGTGGCGAAAGCAGAGGGCCACCGACACCACCTGTGCCGCCGGAGGGGACTGGGGCAACCAGACCGACCCGCTAGCAGCAGGGGGATGCGTGGAGGAGGCACGGAGACGGATGGAGGGGAACGTGGCGGAGGCACGGCAGAAGGAGAGGATGGAGGAACTGGATGGGAGGGTGGGAGCTGATGGAGTGGGTGAGGGAGGCCGAGGAGAAAAAGGTATGGCGTCCGGAAGCAGAGAGGCGGGTGCCCCCGAGCGGAGGGTGGGGAACGAAGCCAGGGAGACGCCAGCAACCCTGGGGCAGGGGGAGGCCCGGAGGGAGAACACGACAGTGGACGCTGGACCGGTGGGAGCTGGGAGGCCCCGGGAGCGAGACGGGAAATGGCGAGGCGGTGCAGGGGTGAGTCTGACACCACCTCACGTCAAACGACATAATTGCGTCAGAGTAATGATGAAGGACGAGGTAGCAGAAGTGACCATCGACCGAGCAACCTTTGTACGGTCAATAATGATGGGCTTGCTACAAATAGAGCCGACAGACTTGTACTGTTTGATAACTCTGCCGGGAGGGAGGGCGTTTGATGTAAGCTTCAACTCAAGCCCACTGCTACAAAGATTTATGACCCGCTTCGAGGAAAAGGCGGAGGAGAAGCCATTGATATCAATGAAGCTACAACTGTTATCAGAGCTAGCCACGAAGGTGGTGACTATTTTCCTATACAATGAAGCCCTACATGACCACGACGTGGAGGTCTGGCTAAGACAGCACTGCTCGGTACTGTCGGGCTGTAAAAAGGTGAGGGACTCAGTGGGGATATGGACAGGGCAAGACAATGGAGGGTGCGGCTGAAAACAGAGGGAGGGACCTTGAGACACATCCCGAGTGCCCTGAACATAGGAGGCAACCAGGGATATGTTGTGTATGCCGGACAACCTAAACTGTGTAGGAGGTGTGGGGGCAGCGGTCACCTGGCCGCAGTGTGCAAGACAAAAGTCTGCTATAGATGCAAGGCACTGGACCACGAGGTAGAAGAATGCAGTGTTCTGGCACAATGTAACCTCTGTGGTAGCCGAGAACATCTGTACAAGAATTGTCCGGAGTCGTACGCCAACAAGGTTAGGGCGTATAGGGTAGGAGGAGCGAGAGATGAGGAAGGGGGTGGGACCAAACTGGACCCGGATAAGGAACTGGTGAGGGAAGGACGTGGGGAGGCGGCTGAGCAGCAGCCACCAGCAACGGACGGAGGGGGAGAAGGGGAGAGGCATGCAAAAAGAGCAGAATCGACATCGAGCGAGCAGGAAGAGGGGCTGGCGGGGGAGGGGAGCGACGGCATGGGCAGCATCTCCGAGACGACCGTGGAAGACTGGGCGGAGGCGGTGGAGGAGGATGAAGGAAAAGGGGAACGACACCAGGAGGAAGGCGGTAGCGAGACATGGGAGGGACCAATTGGAAGGAAAAGGAGGATACGGAGAGCCCCAAAAAGAGGCGCCCCTTCAGGCAGCACAGAATCCTCGGACTCCTCGCCAGACGCAGAGGCCTCGAGGGAGGGGATGGAGGAAAGGGTGGAGAGCCGGCGCAGGGGGAAACCCTTGAGAACAAGGGGCAAAATGAAATTGCGGGAACTGGCGAATGAAGACGGTTATGGAGGGCGAGCGGAGAAGGCCACTTCGGACTGAGACACATCCCAACATGGAACTTTCCGTGGAATCCGTAAATGTGAGGAGCTTGAAGGGAAAGGGGAGGAGAGGAGCAATAATACAACTGCTACAGGCTACCAAGTGGGAGGTGGTCTTCCTCCAGGAATGCCACCTACCATACACCCTGGGCCGGGAGGAGCTGTTGGAGAGCTGGGATGGCTACTACTTTTGGTCCGGGAGTAATGAAAATCGATGCACGGGGGTGGTTACCCTCCTAGGCAGGAGGGGTATACAGATAGTCGGGTCCCAAGAGGTGATCCTGGGCCGCCTCCATTATGTGGACGTGTCTTATGGAGAGGCAGACCTGAGACTAATAAATGTGTACGCCCCCACGACGTGCACAGAAAGAGTGGACCTATGGAATAACGTAGCAACCCTACTCGTGACGAGACGGCAAGTCATAATGGGGGGTGATTTTTAACTGCCCATTGTGCCTGGCAGACCTATTATCGGTGGCTGGGAGGAGGAGGCTCGACCCTTCCTCTAGGAAGTTGAAGTAGCTGATAGAGGATTTTAAAATGACTGACACCTTCAGAAAGGTACACCCGGTGAGACCGGGATACACGTAGTCGGATAAGGGCGGTAGAAGGCAATCACGAATAGATTTCATCTTTGTGTCTGCCAATGTGAAGGTGGATTGAGCAGACCTGGAACCCTTCCCCTTGTCAGATCACAATTTGGTGAAGGCAAAGCTCGGTATTCCAGGTGGCCTGAAGATGGGGAAGGGAACCTGGAAAATGAATGTGAGCCTGTTGGAAGACAGAAGGGTTGTGGAAGACTTTGTAAGGAAGTACGAAGACTGGAAGACCCTGCAGGAATGCTTTGCCACGAGGGTGGAGTGGTGGAGCATGGTGAAGGGCCGGATAAAGGCCCTCTTCCAGACACATAGTAGAAGGAGGAGTGTAAACAGGGAACTGCAGCTGTGGAACGCTAGAATCGAGAAGAAGCACAGGTTACTTGAGCTGGGATTCCCGGTGGGTGAGGATATACGGAGATTGAAGGGAAGGTTATCCTCGGTATTGGAGAAAAGAGTCAAACAAATGGCATCCAGGGCAAGGGTCAGGGCAACGGAACAGGGAGAGAAATGTACGAGTCTCTTCTTTAAGAAATGCAAGGCAGGAGACAACACACTTAGGTAAGTGGTGAGTCCGGTCAGAGGCAGGCAGGCAACGACAGAGGGTATGATAGAGATAGCGGAGGAGTACTATGGGGAGTTGTATGGGAGGAAGGGAACGGATAAGGGAATAAGGGAGGCACTACTAGGGGAGCTAAGACATGAGGTTAAGAACCCAGAGGTACTGGGAGGGAGGATCCAGATGGAGGAAGTGGAGGAGGCAGTGAGGAGGCAGAATAAGAATAGGACGCCAGGACTGGATGGAATTCCAGCAGAATTCTATATTACATTCTGGGATTTAATGAAAGGGGACATGCTGCAGATGTATAGGGAAATGCTGGAGGGCGGACTGGTGCCAGAAAAAATGTGTGAGGGGCTCATCATACTGATGTATAAGAAGGGGGACCGGAGAGAGTTGGGAAACTGGCGTCCAGTTACGCTCCTGAACTCGGACTACAAGATTATAGCAAAAATAGCTGCGACGCGCCTGGGGAAGGTGGTGGAGGGAGTAGTCGAACCCGACCAGACGTGTGCGGTGCCAGGAAGAAGGATTTCGGACTCCCTGATTTTATTAAGGGAGGCAATAGAGGTAGAAGGAGAGAGGGGATGCCCCCTAGGGCTTCTTAGCCTGGATCTTGAGAAGGCTTTCGACTGCCTCTCGCACGAGTATATGTTCGCAGTGTTGGAAAAAATAGGAGTGAGGGGACCCTTGGTCGATTGGGTGAGGCGTCTTTACCAAGGGCTCAAGACCAGACTACTGATAAATGGGGAGCTCTCAGGGACAATTCCAGTAGAGTCAGGGGTGAGACAGGGGTGCCCGATGTCTGCGGTTCTATTTGTAATGTGTATGGAACCCCTTGCACAGGCAATGAGAAACAATGAGGAGATTAAGGGAGTGACTATCCCCGGGAATAAGGAACAGGGGAAGGTTGCGCTATATATGGATGACATAGTCGTGCTCTGTAGGGACGTGGCATCAGTGTGGGGGGCCGTGAAGGAGACAAACCGCTTCGGCCTGGCCTCCGGCTTGAAGGTGAACGCGAGGAAGAGCGAATTGATGGCCTTCGGGGACCCGAGACTATTTGAGGGCCGGCCGCCTGAGTTGGGGATAAAGACGGAGGAAGTCAAGGTCTTGGGAGTGTCCTTTTGCCGAGAGAGGTCGGCGGAACGAAACTGGGACGGGAGGATAAAGCAGGTAAAGGGACAGTTAGGCAAGTGGGCCGGGAGACGGCTCACGATGGAAGGGAGGATTCTGGTAGTGAGGGTGGTGGTTTTACCAACACTCAACTACCTCGCATATGTGTACCCGCCAGGTAGGAGGGAGGCAAGAATCCTGGAATCGCTGTTGTTTCAATTCATTTGGGGAGGCGGGATGGATAGAGTGAAGAGGGTGGTGATGTGTAAACGCGTCGAGAACGGGGGAAAGGGTGCCCCAAATATTGCACGTGTGCTGTCCTCAATTTTTGTGTGCAACACTTTGGGGTTATTCTTTTCCGAAGAGCCCCGGGGGAAGGCCGCTTGTTATCTAAGGTATCGCCTGATGTGGCTCCTGAGGGGCCTTGGGATGACCCAATTACCGGCGGGCACGCCCTTGGCATGGCCACAAGGATGGCTGAATGCAGCGGTGGGTGACTACATAAAAGAGTACAATTTGAGTCAGAGAGGGGGACCGTGGAACTCCAAGGAGGTATTGGCCAAAGTAAACGAAGGGGAGGCCTGCGAGGGGGTGATGGGCGCGAAGAGGACTATGTACCGTCAAGTGTGGAGGAACACTTCATCAACGGCGCTCACAAAAGAACAGAGAGATCTGTCCTGGTTGGCGTGTGGGATAGATTGGAGACGAGGGGCTTCATGTTTTCTCGCCGAATGGCACGTTCGCCCAAATGCCCGAGGGGCTGCAACACAGATGAGGACGCGGTGCACGTCATGGTGAGGTGTCCCTTCGCACAGGAGGTGTGGAGACTGAGCAGTCCGCTGTTGTCCTGGTTTTACCCGTCGCAGGTGATAAGTCGGGACATTATGTGGGGAGTCTTAAGGGAGGTGCGGGGAGATGACAGAGATCGAATGTGGGCCATAATAGGCGCGACAAAGGAGGCCTTGTGGGGAGCTCGCAGAAAAGAGTTGGATGGGTCCCCTATATCACCGTTGGAGGTGTGCTACTGGGCGAGGAGGTTGCTAGAAAGGGTGATGGAAGTAGACCGGGTTAGGCTGGGATACAAGGTCGCAGGTGTGAAGTGGAAGTGGCCCCTACCCGGGGTGGGGTAGCGAGGGGACCGGCGGGTATAGGGAAGGGATAGTGAAGGATGGCCACGCACATTTTAGCCGGCCTGCTAAGTCGTGTGGGCGAGGAATGTACGTGTTCGATCGGTGGAAGGCGATGTGATGGAGCAGCGCATGGGTGAATGGTGGTGATGAATGTGAATAAGGGGAACGGGGCGGTGTGCGTTATGGCGGCGAGCTTTTTTTGTTGCATTGTATGTGGGTGGAGTCCGCGGATGTGACGGAGACTCGAAGGGGCCAACCGGGGCGCCCGGGAAGGAGTGGTTTTCAGTACTCTCTTTGGTTTTCCTTGTACCCGCTGAGAAGTTAATAAAAACCTTTAAATCGCAATTACCAGCGAAACGTCGTACTCAAATTGTAAATTGTTGTGGTTTCACGCTTCAACACACCGGTGGGCTAAAGCAGTGAACTATTTGTCTTTTGTCAACGTGACACTTTTTTTACTGATTGGCCGTGTCGGGTGGTGGAGGGTTACGACACATTTATAAATAACGCGATCTAAACCCAAAAACGTTGATTATGAATACTTTAAAAATGTTGCTGATATTTGTTTTATATTGTGAGATGGTGTGATATATCCACATCACGACAGATTATAATCTGCATTTCATAATTGTGTAGTGGCATAGCACTGGCTGCTGGCAGAAAAGGGGATCTGCGGTAGTCCTGAAGTCAGCAGAGGGGGATCTAGGGGAAAGGTCACAAAAGGGGCAGATCAGAACCCGCTAGTAGGTTCCAGAAAGGGGGCGTGGCTGGGGCAGAGCGAGGCCATGCTGACAGTATAGGAGGGGCACCTGTGCGGGACCTCGGGGCTGTTGTTGGAGTGGGATCCCTGTCGTGCTGCTGAATTCCATCATCGCCATCATTCTCGTCATCTTCACCATTCTTCTCATTGTCTCCATCTCTACCAACTGTCCTGGCTGAGTAGCGTCGCCGATAATAGACTGACTAAATATTAAGTGTGTTAATCCCGATGGTGCTCGTTCATAAAGAAGTGCCTTCAAGTCTTATCGTCTCTGAGTTAGTCACTACGTTTGGCGTCAGAAGTGCTAAAGAAAAATAATTCGTCATGTCAAAAGAGAGGGGTGGCGCAGCTTTACCGGGCGCCTCGCATTTCTGCTCTCCGACGCAGCGCAGCTGGTTGTCCAGCTCGGGTCCGCGGCGCCTACCAGAGATGCTGCAGCAAGAGGGCAGCAGGTGGACGGCTCACCTTCCGCCACCACGCCAGCACAGGAAACGGCGGAGTTCCCCCAAGCGGCCGCCATTTAGCCCGCCGTGGGCATGGCTCAGCAAGTGGCCGCCACTTTGTTGTCCGAGCGGGAATTCTTCCCACCAAATTCGAGTTGCCATCGGCGGCTTCTGCGGGGGCACTGTCCTAATGGAAGCGCCTGCCTCCCGTCCACGAGTTCTTGGCCATGGTGAGCGACTGAATGGCCTTTCAATGCCACTTCAAAGCGGCTTGCACCCTGGTCGGGTGGTCCAACGCGGAGGCTCTGCGGGTTCTGCCCACGGCACTGGATGATGACTCCCTGGCGGCGTTTGAGGCCATCCCCGAGGCTGATTGGGCAACTTTACCTCGGGCATGCAATCAGATGGCCGCCATTTTTGACCCACCGTCCAACACGCGCCGAAGGTTCATGCTGCGGAGGCAAGGGGAGGCTGAGACGCCTCTCTCCTTCTGCAGCACACTACCGGCCTTGGGCAACGCGGCATGCCCGCTCATGAAGCAGACTGCGCTGAGCGTCTCTCTTCCCGTCACGGAGGAGGACTACCTATTGTCCCTAAAGGTGGCCCACTGGATCCAAGTGCACGTCATCTTGCAATGGTGGCCTGGGGTGGCTCCCTGCGCTAGGGTCCCGGAGGATGTGGAGGAGCCCACACCGCGGGAGCCAGAGCAGGCCTGCGCATCGTTCGCCCAAGGTCCACGTGGGAGGACAGTTGAGGGGCGATGACCTGAGCAGTAATGGCGGGAGAGGGGCCCCCTTCCAGCATGGAGGTCCACGATTGCCTACTTCAAGTGCGACTAGCTGGGCCACATCGCCAGGGGATGCCGGAACAGCACTGGATCGCCCTGCTCGCCTTCAACGTCCTCCACCCCGCCGACGTCCGTGGAAGTAAAGGGTAAGCAAAGTGATGGCAAGATGGCGAGATGGCGAGATAAATTCATTTGGTTCAAAGGCCACTTCTGGACAGGAGCAAATGGAAAGAGGAGGGAATGCATGCTCCCTACTTTGTCTGCCACTCCATCATTGACCTCAACCTTAAGCCAGTAGCCCTTCTTTCAATGGCTTTTCCCTAAGTCACTTGTTTTCTCAACAGTCAATATGATGCATGTAATCCGGTTAAGTTTTCTAATCCGTATTGTTCCTCTTTCTCTCTCAGCGTAATTCCCAAGATACAGTTCTCCATACATATATGCACAATTTTCATAATCTTTTTACGTGTCCATTGCCAGTGGCCAAGTTTATTATCTGCACACCATATCAGGTGGTATACACCCATTTGAAATATTTCACATTGGGTGCATTGGTATGCTGATTAAGTGCAGGCTTCTGAAAGCATCTGCATGTTGATTTCATCCTGACCCACCATCAACAACTGCTATAATCATGACACATCAACAGTAAAACACACTTCATGAAAGTTTGATTGATATATGAAGGCATAAACATAACTGTAGAAAACATTCAGCATCTCAGATATGATGAGAATAATAAATAATAATATCAACTTGCAACGCACACAGCATTTGCTCACTCTTTTGGGGTGGAAATGACTCAGGCGCGAGGAACGCAATAAGCCGATGCTAGCAGTTGTCCAAGCTCTGTGGTCTTCAACATTTTAAGGTGTTATCTGTCAATTCATCAGTGTTTACACTGATGAAACTATTTAGACTTCGAAGACGCTTGTCTGCAAGAGGGGAATATTCTATCTCATTCAGATAGAACAGGTAGAGTCCACATTTTTCTGTACTGCCTTCTCCTGGAAAGCCAAGGTTATACCTCCCTCCTTAATGCCCACAGGTAAGGAGTTCACACATTTCAGTGATGCATCAACCCTCTCCTCCACAGTGCTTGATTACAGGTGTGCATATCCACCACTGCCCAAGTCATTGTAACAAACAATATAGATGTGTTGAGTAGTTCCGACGGACGTACTCGTAGATGGAGGTAAGTTAAGGGCTTCCGCCAGGGTTTATTAAAGCTTATCAATATTACACAGGGTACACAACTCCCAGGGGCTAGGGGTCCTACTCTGAGTCTGGGTCCCTGCCGGCTAGCTTCGGTCCCTCTCTCTCTCTCGTGTCGGATCGTGGACTCTGCCGACTCCACCGACCGTAGAGAGAAGCACCTCTACGGCTACCACCGGCTTCTCCCCAGACTCTCTATTCGATCCCTCTCTCTACCCCTGGTTCCCTCTTCACCCTGTTTACTTTACCCATTCCCACAGTGACCCCGCTTACGTCACGGGGAATCCCTTAAGTACCCTCGGAGATGTGACGTCATCGCACTGAACGGCACACCTGACGTTACGTCCCTATTTTACTCCTCTACAGATGTATTACAGGAATCGTTTGAAGAAATCAATAAAGATGGTTGGCTAATGATGCTCAATGCAATTTATATTTAACGTCTGAGGTGGTAAGGTGGGAGGCATGTTGCTTTTCCTTACCAGAGCATGATGAACACAACCGACTCTTGTTAATAGGCTTCATTAGCCTATGCTAATTATTAGAATAAGATAAAGGTCAGCATGATACCATTACATTAAAATAATATAATCTTTTGTGTCCTGGCTAAAGTAACTTTTAAGGTGTTGTCTTTTGTCAGGGTTTTGGCCATACATTTAGAAAGTATGACGCGTTCTTTTAAAAGGACCTATTTGCACAAATAACTTAATATATTGATGAGCCACTGCATGTAGTTAACGGTCCATAGTTTGCTTGTTTTGAACCGACGCTGCTAAAATTATGCACTCGTATAAGTTAGTGTGGCTGATTGGATGTATAAACAAGGTGTACATATTTACGTGGAGGGAACGATACGTCAAATAGGAATTTTGTCTGCTTAATTATTTTGATACTTATATTCTCCGCGACGCTCGTGCATATTTTTTGCAAAATATAAACCTCTCAGTTTACAATGATGGAAGATGGAATTGGCTCTATTATGCACGTAAAAATACTGAATAAGCAATTGCCCAAACTTCCCAATGCAAAACCCTCATTAAAAAAGGTCGTTACATTCAGTCGGGTTTCCTGCATTAAATTATAGTGTATCCATGCTCAAGCGAGCATTCGCGAGAGCCCTTCCCAGATGGCAACCGTGAGCCTTTGATGGACATCCATAATTCTTGTGGTTGGGAACCGGTCTATCCAAAGTATTACCATTGTCGACTTCCCACAAAGTGGTACTCATTGCGTCAGCAATTTGAGAATTATGTGCTGATTCAGCCCCATACCATATTTTGAACTCAAGCAATCTTCAATCTAAATCGATCGCTCTACTTCAGTACCAAATGGTGAGATGTTTTCTGATGTATAGAACCCTTTATATAACGTCGGAGTTAGTAGTTACAATTAAATATATATTAACTTAGAAAGGTTAAACCGTAAAAAATAGTGCCATGCTGCAATGGTTAGCACACTGGATGTGTAATCCAGAAGTCACTGGTTCAGTCTTCCAGCATGGCGGCTGAAAATATGGCGCAAATGTCTTGAATCATTCTGCCTCTGTCCACCCAACAGTATGAATGGGTATGCCACAGCGAGTCAAGTGATTACAACAAGTAGTGTATCAACTACTCTGCTTCTCTATAAAATGTCACACAAATAAAAAAAAATGAAGTCAAGAGTAAACGAACGGATCTAAACGGTACCTCAATGCTCTCACCATAATGAGACCCCGCAGGATATATTTTTTAACCTGTAATAATGAGTCCTACATGTAATTATGTATTTAGGATTGAATTGCAGCATTGGATATTATGGACACAACGGTGTCTGCTAACATTGGAGTCGGGTACCACATGTAAGATTGATAGCAAGACAACTACTACGCTTCTCTCTCAAATCTCACACAAATGTCAGAAAATTGCATCAGAGTAAATTAAGAGATACAATAAAAAGACATGAACAAAAAGGAGAACAGTATTATCTCATACTCAGGGCTCTAGCCAGAGCTGTCCATTTTATCGACAATAGATCAGCAGGATAAAGTGTGGGTGCTCAAACCTCTATAAAGAGGTTTCGCCATGATGAAAGAAAGGGCCAAAATATCCTCTGGAGGGGTCTCTAGAGCTCTCTCTAGTGTAGGGCCTATTGCCAGCAGTGGAGTAAGCAGGAATGCACATTAACCTGTTATCCATTGAAGCTCGTAGACGGTGGGCGAAAAATGGTGCTGGATAGTACCCAACAAAACCAGGGCAGCACACAAGCAATATGAAGTGTGGCCAGCACGATTCCCAGCCACCTTTATCTCCCTTGACCGCAAGCATCACCCTTATTTTTGCAAGCATCAAACATGACGCATGATGGATCCTTCGAGGGCAATGTAAAAGAGAGAATACACTCCTTTCATCGGCCTGTGCACTGGAATTGAACTCGGCGCTGCAGAAAGGCATTGTATCATGCTCTAGAACGAGGGTTAAGTCTGCTAAGCTGGAAACCAGCTCCATTAGGGCGGTGACAATGACCGGCAGATGTTTTGAAGTGCGCTCCCAGTGGATCATCTCAACTCTGAGAAAGGAGGCTGAGTGAAAACAAGACATGAACAGCTCTTGCTTGCATAGGTCACTGAATGAGCCGACAATGATTGGTCAAGATGTATGTGCATAGGTTCTGGGTTTTTTTTCAGTTCATCGTCCCTTTTACCGTGGAATATACACTTTACGTAAAATATCCTTCAGAAGGAGTACAAGCAAAAGTGTTTTCACTTAATATTGAGCAATGGACAATACTCACCTGTATGACCTGGAGCTTCCACAATCCTATGTTGACGGACAGTTTTTCCAGTTCAGTTTCAAAATGTATTTTATTGACCCCCAGATGAATGGTTGTGAGTTAACCCACGGCCAAGATTTGAACATGAAACTTTCAGGAAGTGCAGAGGTTCGTGATTCGAGCCCATGTTCGATTTCTGCAGCTACCCTGTTTAATACTGGGGGTGGATTAATCATAAAATTCCCCTATCTGCATTACAGTGGACGTCAGAGATCGAATTATGGTAATCGAAAGAGCATAGGCCATTTGTGCTCGGGTCACAGTCCATAATTGCCAAAGTTGAAAACGACTCGCAAATTACCTAATTGAGTAAGCCCCCATTGCAACATCACCCCAGTTGTGAAATTACAATAGACTATATTTGTTTATAAAACATAGCGCCTGCGTAATGGCCTTGAACTATACGAATGGCGTGATTATCAAATGAACTATGGATTACCAATGTGAGTGGAGAGTCTCTAAATATAGTTTTCAACCACAGCATGCAAAATATATGAACTGGAAAGCAAATTAACTTATAACTGTCCAGACTAAGCAACACCTCGATTCAGAGTGAGTTGCACGTACATTTCTTATGCCACAATTAGGCGTGGACTGGCCATAGGGCAGCAGTCTGGGCAAATGTCTGGTAGGCCGGTCCATTCCGAGAGCCGATGGGCCGGTCTGTGTGGGAAAATTGATAATGTGGTCAGAATGTAAAGTTAAAATAGATTCCTCTAATGTGTACGTTTCATTGCTTATTTACGTTCTCAGTTGGCATTGAGTCCCATATTCGAGAGCCCCAAAGATTCTTCCTCACCGGCCACCCATTTGTTTTTTGGACGCAGCCCAAATTGGCCAATAAGATTGCACGGCAAAATTACGCTAATATGTCACATCGGAAATCACAGTTTGTCGCGCAACCCATACAAAAATGCCGCCCATTAGGGCAGCTGGCCTGCTCCCCATCTTTCTCCGCCCTGCTTTCCATAACCGGTTTAGCTCATGTTAACGGTTTGTGCACGCAGCACAACGTGCTGTAACGGGCCCGCGTATTGCCTCAATTAAAAAAGCCCATCGCCCGCACTTAGGCCACTGTGTTTACAAATGCCTGGGCCGATTTTTTGTTCTAGTCCATCGCTGGCCACAATCAAGAGGACTGCATGATGCCGGCAGAATATTCGATGTGTTTTTTTTACAGGATGTACCGCGTATTTTTCGCCAACAATGCCTGACGTTTCGTGCCACGTGCTGAGGATGCCCCAGCATGTGGAGCTAAATGTGAGACATCACTCCGAACAACACTCAGTAATAACCAGAAAGAACATTGGAGAGCTACACAGCAGAAGAGAGAAAGCCTGTGTAGCAGTTGATTCATTCATCACCCGGTGTCCATTTCCACAGTTAATAGATGCAATTCTACATAACTGTCAATGTCTACTTGCCTCGATGATAAAACCAGGTTTGGCTGAGTTTTTCACGAAAAATGTACAATAAAATATTATGTTGTACCACATTGTCAGCAAAGGCCAGTGCAGTAATATCTATTGTTGTACTGTATCATGCTCAAACGTCTTAGCTCCCCGAATTCACCATCCCACACTGGCCAGCATGGTGAAGTATGGTCAAATAACCCACACAATCTGCATGGAATGGGAAGACCCTTTTCCAATAGTTAATTGATGCACAAAAGGGCTGTACATGCGGATTTTTTATTAAAACATTTGAAGCAACTTTAAATTAGTTCAACATCAACTTTATTCGGTTGGGTGGTACTCTAATTGAGTGTAAAGCTTACAATTTAATAATGACTAGTTAATGCGCCAGTTAGGCACATTCCTAATGAGGTGGATAATATAGGTAATACTATTTTGGTAAGCTATTCTTCATAATATATCCAATTATGGATGAAGGCCTCCCTACTCCATCACCATTTCTCACGGTCCCCCTGTGCATGGACTGATCTCCTGGCCCATGTTGCTGATATATTCACGGAGGTTGTCCTCTGGGGTGCATGCTCTTCTTTCGTTGTAACTCCTTCACCAATCTTGTTTTATCAGCCATCATCTGTCTTGAATGATGTGCTCCTGCGACAAAAAAAACTCACTTCGTTCTCTTTGCAGTCAATATGATGCCTCTGCTTTGCATGTGTTCGCGTAATGCACATGTTCCAATGTCTGCCTCTCGAGCTAAATCTCAACATGCATCTCTTCATCATAATTTGAGCATTTTTCAGCTTTTGTTTCATATCTTCTTTTTTGTGTCTGTTATCCTGATTCATGCGACATAGCTGTAAATATACGCGTATTTGAAGGTTTAATATGAAAGCGACATTGTATTGATTTTAGTTTTCAAATTAACATTTCAAAAGCATTACATCCTGTTCTTCTCCATATCCTTATTTAATACATTGAGCCCTATTCGCTTTCAATAAATTCCCTATGCATGTATATTACTGTACATTTCCCCCAATATTTCTTTATTTTTTGTGAACAAACTAGTTGTAGAGTACTTGACTTTTGACACGGTGTGCGGTGACCACATGGCCCAGAGGTATTGCGTTTGCCGCTGCTGCAGAGGTTTTTGGTTCAAAACCAGCAACCGCCCTGATTAATACGTCACAATACACACTGTCTGATGTCATTCGCAAGAATATGCCAATGTTGTGCCAAAATTCAATTTAAAAAAGACCTGCAAATTACTTAAATAGGATTATACAGAGCAGCAATCATTGCCCCCTCCTGGCAGACAAATGCCCCAGGTCACTCTTGCAAATGAGACTACCCTGGTCCCTTGAGTTATCAGCTGGTTAAATAAAATCAAATGAGCTTTGTAGCCTTCTTATATATGTTGTTCAATGATTCCCTGTAAATTGTTTTCATTATTGTTTGCTATTCATATTCGTTTGGCCTTTCAGTAAAGTCATCATCTGATTGACGATCGCTTGTGTTGTGATAGAAACGTCGTGGTATTTTTGTCTATTTTATTTTTATTTATTTGAACCTATCTACGTGACTTTACCGAAAGACCCAAAGAATATTAATTCCTGCAGTCACGAAAGCTTTAAGTCAAGATTTGTTTGCTATTCATTTGCCATTTGTAGTACGGTACATTGGTAAATATGATACAACTGAGGACATCATAATGAATGAGACCACATCAGCAACATCATCATCAACATCATCATAATCTATCCACTCCTGGATGAAGGCTTGCTCAGTCCATCACCATCCGTCACGGTGCCAAATGCGACAACCATAGATGGCAAGAGACTGGCGAAGAGAGCGTGAGCACTGCACAATGCTCATTCTCACGTGGGGCCACCTTGACTTTGAGATAGGTCAGCACTTGTCTACATGACTGTGTGAGGTACTATCTGATGGCAAAGGTGCAGCCCAGCAACTGCTTGCTCACGCCACTGCCGCCGGGGGATCTAAGCTAGAAGGAGCTATCGGGAGCCCTGCTGGGGGGTATTTCGCCAGATGCATTGGAACTGGTGGGAGTACCCACGCTTGACCCCACCTCACGCTATTGCTGCTTGGCTAACTGTGGGTGTACTCCTATATACTGATAGGTTAACTGCTATGCTTGGAGCTATAACCAGTGACGACTGGATTTAAAATCCAGTGTGTTAACCGTTACACCATGGCATGCACGTGGAAACACAACAATTCTAGATATCTCTTATAACACACTTGATATTCTGTCAAGCATCTCTTAAACCACAATTTATACATTTCAAGCAATCCAAGATTAATCTTCACAATACGAATTCTACATAATTATATTTAAACAATTGCATTTTATTATTTTAAATGTTATCATTCTATGCTAAGCAACGTTCACGTTTTTTAATGCATTGATTTTTAAGTGTATATATCTATCAGTGAAGCACGATTTGTAGTTATACTTTGTGTTTGCACGAAAACTTTAATGGAAATTCTATCAATTGTAACTTTACAAGGAGACAACTGAAAACCGATAAAGAAAATAAAGTGAGTATGTGTCCTGAAGGACTGTCCATTCATAATTTATAACCCGTTAGCCCAATAGGTGGGGGACAAACCTGACCTTATCAAGCATGCAGCCCATGCATTAGAGTTAAAACAGGAGGGCAGCATTATCCTTACATAACAAATAGCCGCGTCTGAGTAAACATCAATACACACAACAACGCACTTCATGCTCCATCACAAATAATGATTGTTTGCAGGTGTCCTTTTTATTGCGAGCAACAATTCAGCTTTATTTTGACTCTTAACGCTCCACTAATTTGACATTAGATTCTAAACCTCGCTTTTCCATGCATCAATTTCTTAATTACAGATTAGAACCGGTCCAAGATTTATTTTGTGTGTGTGCGTGGATTTTGATCTTTCTCATGCATCAAGGATGTTTGAACTTGCATGCATTTTTTAAATCATGAAAATATGGACTCCTAATAGCATCACAAACAACACCGACAATTTAAGCAGAACAAGTAAATAACAACGTGCATTTGCACGTAAATTAAACATAAATAAATGCTGCCAAAATTGTGTGCAGATAATGCCAATGTGCGAACATGCACAGCCCAATAAATGTTCATGTGCCAGCGTTTCACCATGCTTGATCAAGAAAATCTTCATTTTTGGGTCGTAATATCTTCATCTGTTCCGTATCTTTTTTTCTCACTCACATTTTTTAAAATATAAAACCCATTTCCGATAAATAAAACAGACGGGGCAGAAATGTAACAAGATTTTAGCTCAACTGAGCATAGCGATCGGTACTACCAGGGATGTGTGCCAAGGCAATCATGAAAGCTATTGCAGAAGAAAAAAAAACTTCCAAAATTGAAAGGCACCAACAGTAAGCCGAGGCAATCCATCACTATCATGCAAACTATAAAAGTCACACGAACAATGGCTTCTGTGCAAAGGAAATATCCCAGTTGAACAAAAATGTAAATGTATAATTGCTTTTAAGGTTATTTGTTTTATTCATATACGTTTTGATTAGTTTCCACCCCCTGCATTTTCCAAAGGATACGCTGGTGAGAGACGAAATCGATTGGTGTTAAACTGTCTTGGAGTAGTCTGGATCTTGATTATGACAACAACGACTTAACTTACCATTATTATTGATACATATGAAATTACGAATAAAACATGGTTATAATATAAACTATGATTTATGCTGTTCAACAAAAATACATGACTGACATTTTTCGAGGAAGAGAGTTTGGTAAACAAATAACACTTCACACTGTAATCATATTCCACTGATAAAAAAAAATCAAGTTGTGGGGTAGGAATTCACTCATCCCATCATCCCTCTGGTGTCCATCCTGTCAAGTGACTGGTCCTACTACAGGGAGTGTAAAATTTCCACCACCGGCGCAATGCCACTGATGGGGATACGTAACACGTCATGCTCATTTTACAAACTATACACGAATTGGGCCCTTTGACTATCAAGGTTCGGCAAGTGCAACCCAAGGGTTTGCATCACCTTATAGGGCATTCAGTGCACGAATGAGAAGGTCCGGGGCGAATATATCGCAATAGCATTGCTGCCTGTGTGATCAAATACCCTATACATAATGAACAAAAACTAATAAAAGTGCTCCCCTTCTGAAGAGAGCAATTATGAGGTGACTCACTCCCATGAGCAACACTGAGCCAATGGTGGAAAGTCTACGTTCCTCTGGCTGGAGCCAGTCTCTCCATAGGTTGAACGCTGTTGAATTCTGACAAACGGTAATCATCTCCTTGGTTCTTTCGGTAAAGTCACGTAGAAGGGAAATAATGAAATAATAAAAATAAAACATAATAAAATACAATTCTCACGACGTTTCGGCCACAATGCAAGCAGCCGTCTTCAGGTGAAGAACAGGTCTGTCGGAAAGACAGCGTCTGAATGAGCACCACCAGGCTTGGCAGCGTATATTTAAGCTGGGTTGGAGGGGGAAGGGCGCCTTGACAAAGGAATTTGCATATCAACAGATTAATTTAGCATATTTATGGAAAATGGAAATATGGGATTAGTCACTAATTGTGGAATGCGTAGGAGGTCGGAGGGGGGGGTCTCAAAGTCACATTATGCCCGTGCATTATGTAGGATTAGCAGCAACAAAGGGAGGAAGTAGGGTTAGCAGTAATAAAGGGAAGGAATTTTAATAGTAAGAAGCTGCAGCAGCCAAACTACCACGTAAAAAAATCGAAATTTAAACGGTAATCACTTTAAATCGAAATTTAAACGGTAATCACTTTATTTACCGAGGCTCTCAACTAGCAACTCAACTAGCAACTTTCAAAATGTGAGTCAAGCACTCGAACAACAGTGCCACCCAGCCAATTAATAACACAAATAATTATCGTAAGCTGTAATTATGAAATATTATACTGGATATGTATGCATGTTATGCGGAACATGTATTCATGTCTTTCAAAGGAACCTCTCTACAACTACAAAATCCTATTTATGTTAGATTTGATCGATCAATTAAGTGCTGTAAGCGAAATAAAAATAGAAACTGAAAATAAAATAATGTCATTCCCACTCTCCACCCTTGCCATACAACAACAACGTGTTCCGGAAATTATAACCACAGGAGGCGATTTCTTACTTTGTTCAACAAAGATTCAGCACCTCAATACATAAATAAAGCTGCTTTAAGTAATTGAATGTTTCAAAAAGAGATTGTGCACAGTGGTAAGCGACACGCGGAGAGCGTTTCCATTAGCATGAGGGCGCCCGCGTGTGTACGGCAAAAAAAAAGTGGGAACTGCGTCGGCAGATGTCAAAATAAACCGCCTTGCTGTTGCGTCCTGGACGTGCTGAGGCATACTGCGGGGGCCGTGTGCTCCCCGCCAGCCAGCTCGCTTGTACACACGGCCCTGCCTCCGAGTGGCAATGTCTTCAGCACAATTGAGCGGATGGAAATGGTCAGGCTGGGATATTTTTTTTATTTCACCGCCCTTAGCGACGTAGATTTCGAAACTTTGATCACCAGCCAGTCGGAGCTTGAAGCGTGTCAGAGTTAAAAAAAGGTGATGAGGCAACTTTGTGTGGGTCAACAACAAAATGAAATAACCATCCTCCACCTGCCATCTGCACTGAAAGAAAGTTAATAACGACAATGCCCCTGGTCGTCTGTGTCATGTATTGAAACTACTCAACCTGTCCACAGCTCCTCAGAGGAATTTCTCCTGAGATTCTTGGCTGACTGATGACTGCCGAATCCATCGTGGGAGACAGAATACCATTCCATGTGCGGTGATTAGATTCAGCCTCCCTAGCATTCAAGCCCTTAGAAAATCATTCGAGCGTGCCAGAGGGGGGGGGGGGGGAACACTCGCAAAAACCTATCAAGGCCACAGGTAATGCTGATCCAAACAGTGAAAAGGCGCAAGAGATGACCTGCTATGCCGTTAGACATAAATACAGGCAATCGCCAATGGGGTATTTTGGTTAACCGCACAAAAAAGCTGCATTGCCCACCGGCGCGACACACCTATTTAAATGAAGTGCTCGAATCTTCCTCCCCTCCACCACCCCCCCCCCGGGGTTGACTGACCCCCCCCCCCCCCTTAAATAGATCGAACGCGTCGGGTGCATATGCCTCGCAGATGAATCCTGTTGCCCGGCTGATTTTGTCACCCAGCGCTTTGCTGTAGGCCTACGTTCATGTGCATAACAAAAACCTAAGAAAATTTATATTTTAAAAAGCTGCATTACCCACTAATGGCACACACCACACGACTGCAAATTAACCTCTAAATATATCGGTCGATAAGACTAATACGATTTATCTTTCACCAAATTGATTTTAGAAATGCCAAATTGGTGGCCAAAAGCTGCAAAGTGAATTTTAAACGGTGTTATTTGCAAATAGCGTTCTGTATTATAAAAACCGCATGTGCGCAGCAAATTTACTTTCATAAACGAATTAAAAAAATTATCGCTGCTTCAATAACAAAATGTTTCAAATACATACACCTCTCATCAATTTAGTCAAATAAAGTTAAGATGTTTTAAGCCAAATTTTCATGCCCCCCATATTTTGCGAGATGTTAAATTGCCCAAGCGCTAAATGTCTAATTTTGCATTGTTTCAAGTAATTACGGGTTGAATAGAACATGTCGCAAAGAAAGCACATCATCGGCAGTCAGCTTCCGCAGATATTGGCAGGTTGAGCGAAATCTATTTTCGCCGGACCTCCAAGTAAATGATGCCCGTTGCAAAACATACCGCGTGGGAGAGATTGACTCATTAGGGCTTCCTCCATGATTGCCACACTGCGGTGAGAATTATCTTAATAAATCCTGCACGGGACATCACAACTGGATTTGACCACGTTTCCGGTGCAGAAATTCGTGCCTGCGAACCTCGTGCCTGCGAATCTCTTGTCGACTCATCCCTGCGCTTGTGTATTTCCATCAGCGCCACACATTGCACACCGCAGGAGCCACTAAAAGTGTGTGTGGTGGGCGGGGGGATGCTCGCAGAATTCGATAACATGCATTCGGATATTTCAATGTATCATTTTGTATCATCTTAGCCCCATCCTGTGATGGACTGTGCCTTAAAGATGTGAATTTATACTCTGGAAGTGACAAACGTCACTTCTACGACACACACAGATAAGCGGGGAAAAATAGCTTGGTTGCTGGAGATACAGAATGTGATGGTTTGCTTTTTTTTAGATAATTTATTTTCTCCAGGTTAGAGGAATGTAAAAGAGATAATACAGATTATCTGAATACACGATTAGCTTCTGCCACCTGCTGGGTGAGTGCACCAGAAGCATTGCGGCAGAATGTTCCCATCGCAGTGCCCTTGAGCACTTGATGCTGATTCAAATGTCCCTAAACGGTCGAAAGTCAATTTTTTATATTGTGCCGGGATAAAGCTGCCTTGGAATGGTACCTCACTGCAGCCCAGCAATATTTCCAAAGCGCAATTCTAAACCGCCACTGCATGGGTTACTCAAATTATATTCCCATCTGGTGATCTACAAAATCGCGTGAATAATTTGATTGAGCACGGTGTTCTCTATGTGTCCCCGTGTTATCATCTATTTTTTTTTATCGAGGCCACCCCAATTTGCTATAATCAAGGTATAGTTCCATTTTTATGTTTTTCTAGCATCAGCAGCAGGCAAGTAGTGTGTGCAGCTGAAAACAACACGTCGAGCAACATGACGCGGCCATACGACCCTAAAAAACATAGTGACTGAATATGGCACACACATGCAATGGTTTCATCGGATTTTTTGCAAAAGAATCTGAAATCTAGGCAAATAACAATAGCCAATATACAAAGCTTCCGAATCAATGTCCACCAACTATTCAACAATATTGCTTCTATTGTAAAAAAAGAGGTGGTCTTTTGACCTGAGGTGGAATAACCGTCCTAAACAAATCCATGGGAAGGCCAAATGACAGTTAATGACATTAACATGCTCAAAACACAAACAGGAGAGGGAAATCAAAGGGAGAAGAAATTACATATTATTCATAAACGTGACACCCGATATACCGCAGTTAGTCGATTGGCAGAGGTTGTGGTGGGGCAAAGTGTGGGTACTCCCACCACTTGCATAAGGTCTTACCAGGCCAACACCAAATTTGTGTTGTTAAGACCCGCCACCACCCAATACAGACAAACAAGATAAACTGTCACGTGGTGTACAGGCATTTTAATCCATTTAAGGTCGTGATTGTTGTTGTTTCAGCTTTATGGTACGGCAACAATAATTTAAATGTATAAAGCACCCTGAACCAATCGTTTTCAGGCCGCTAACAATCGTTCTCATGGTGCTTCTCACGATCAAATTCAGTGCAACACCGGAGAGTGTTCCAGACAAGAACTAACTGATTCAAATAGAATATACAGTTAAATTATCCAATAACAGACATGTATGTTGAAAATCTGGGCATGGCCAGAAAGCACGTCCCATTGTTTGCAGAAAGTGGGAGCATGTGGAACGACCTGGTTCCAAAGCCGGAGTGAATTTGTCCCTATGCGCTTTCACGCACTATGCACCATGGACACATTTACCTTGTGAAAGACTCAATGAAGCTAATCTAATACAACAAATAAAAGAGGGTTTTTGGATGTAAGGCCATCATAGTTGCGTAAAAAATCAATAGCAAGTTTCATAATTCCACATTGCCAGTCAAGATCAATGCATACATGTTGCAGTCTAGTCTAAAAATAATCTATAATGACCTGTGTCATTATATGCTTAAGACAATTTTTTTTACTTCTAGCAAAGTAGTCGCCATATTATCAGACCAGAATGTGGAATTAATCAAGATTTGAAGTTTTCGTGACTGCAGGGATCCATACTCTTTGGTTATATCGGTAAAGTCACGTAGGTATAAAATAAAATAAATTTAATTATGACGTTTCGGGCACAACATAAGCTGCCGTCATCAGGTGGGACAACCACAGCAATTGTTTATTGCTGTGGTTGCCCCACCTGATGATGAATGCTTGTGTTGTGCCCGAAACGTCGTGATTTAATTTATTTTATTTTATACCTACGTGACTTTACCGAAAGAACCAAAAAGCATGAATGTGGAATTACGTCAGTCAAATGCTCTTAGCACATCACCACTTGCATAGAAGAGTGCGATGTGTTTAAATATTCTATACAATTATTAGTATCTACGACAAAACTTTAGTGATTTATCTTTTAAAGCATGAATAACTACCAAATCAAGTGGTGTTGCTGAGTATTTATATAATTCTTTAGA
Source organism: Lampetra planeri (assembly GCF_965212315.1). Classification (NCBI taxonomy): domain Eukaryota; kingdom Metazoa; phylum Chordata; class Hyperoartia; order Petromyzontiformes; family Petromyzontidae; genus Lampetra; species Lampetra planeri. The sequence continues at coordinate 6,877,464 of NC_136120.1, forward strand.
GTGATATTTTTTTCACAATTTGCACCAGTCAATGCATGTCAACGGTGTTGAGACATGAAAGTCTGTGTGTAGATTAACGCCTTATTTTTGAACCATCAAATATATATTTATCAAAATTACTACATTGATATTCTTCCAAAAGAAGGCCTTTAAACTAGATTCGAAGCTTTAGTGACTGCAGGAATTACTCTTTGTTTCTTTAGGTAAAGTCACATAGAAAATTAAATCAAATAATAATAGAATACGACGTTTCGGTTGCAACACAAGCAACCATCATCAGGTGGGTGGAGCTAGAGATGGTCCAACCACAGAGGCTGGGGCAGTGCCTTTGTATTGTGAGAGATTAGCCTGTCCTGAGATGGGTGTATCAAGGTAGGTGAGTGGAGCTAGAGATGGTCCAACCACAGAGGCTGGGGCAGTGGACACCCAGCCTGTCAGTACAAAGACATCCAACCTAGTAATGAAACTCAGAGAGTCAGTTAACATCGGTAGAAAGGATGGAAACATCATAGCAAGTTAAGACTTTACCTGGTTAATCATGTCCTTCCAATGATTGCTCAAGTTGTACCCATCTTCTCGGGTGAAGTTGTGTCTATGTTTATAATTCTGGATGGCTTCATGAACAAATCTTTGATGATAGCCAGTAGGTTTGCAGAGTACCTTCGTCTTAGAAAAATCAATATCGTGTGAGCCAGAGGTGTGGACTCGAGTCATGTGACTTGGACTCGAGTCAGACTCGAGTCATGAATTTGATGACTTGCGACTCGACTTGGACTTGCATAACAATGACTTTGTCCCACCTCTGGTGTGAGCCCACAGTGTTAAAACAATGATCAGCCACGGCCGTGTTTCAGATCCGCCTTTCATTCACGAACACAGTCCGAGACATGTCATTTAGTTTCCCCAATGTAACTACTGCCGCAGACACAACTAAGTTTGTAGATACCGGGGTATTGCATGTCAGGGATCACATCCTTCACAGATGGGATCAGATCACGAATTCGATGTACTGTGTTGAATCGAACCTGGATCTTGTTTCTGTTTATGATTTTGGAAATATGTTGGTGACCCCTGCTATGTATGGCAAGGTGATGGTTTTTATTGGGTCCTCAGATGTTTTTCCCCCCACGGTTGGGGTGACAGCTTTGCAGATTGTGCGGTCCGAATATCCATTCATCTTTAGGCACTGGCGTAGCCAGTGGGGAGGGGGGGGTGGCACATGCCCCACCAATGATTTGATCGAAATCCCTAATTTCGATCGGATCATTGGGTTTATTAGTAATAAATCAGCATTGTGCGACCCCCACTGCCACTGTGTAGCATATATTATGTGCCAGGGACTCTATGAGATGATAGGACAATAGTCGGAGTCCATAATTGCCAATAAGTAATCGAAAATCAGTTATAAGTGACTTACATAATTGTGTGCAGTTGCGTATACAGTACACGACTTCCCTGAAGGCATACCTTCAGCGAGCACGATGCCGATCACACACAGTTCGAATTCGACCCTCGATCGATGGCTACGCCATCGCCGCACCAGCATCTTGGTGTACGTGCTCCAGTTCACTGGCTAGGTGGTGCTGGTCCGAGAGGCCCTATGGTGTAGGGTTATGATGACGGAATTCTTCTGGGCTGGATGGTGGTGGGAGTCAGGTTTTAAATATGCATCCGTGTGGGTGGTTTTCTTGTAGACAGAGTGTTCCAATGAGCCATCTGATCTCTTTTCGATTAAAACATCCAAGAATGGCAACTTGCCATCCTTTTCCGCTTCCATGGTGAATTTGATGGCTAGGTGTATGGAGTTTATGTGGTTGAAGAATTGGTTCAGTGTTAGTGGGCCATGTGGCCAGATGATGAACGTGTCATCTACGTATCTCTCCCACATGGAAGGACGTAGGGTGGATGCCTGGATGGCATCTGTCTCAAATGTTCCATGAAAACATTAGCTACCACTGGCGATAAGGGAAAACCCATTGTCTCAGCAGCTTTCTCTCTCACCTGAAGACTATTGGTTGTGTTGCGATCGAAACGTCGTAATCTACTATTTATATGTACCTGACTTGATAGAAAGACCCAAAGAGTATTTATTCCTGCAGTCACAAAAGCTTTAAATCAAGATCTTAACACCTGTGTTGTTGCCAGAAAAAAGGGGAAACCTATTCTCATATTTTGGTACTGGCAAAGGAGGTCCCATGATGATTTTAAAACTCAATCCTTCCCACAAACAAACCTTTGTCACTTTAACCAGAATCAAACATCTTCAAAAGTATGAGCGTAAAGAAGATGTGAAATTTAAGTCACGTGCAAAACTTGGAAACGTAATGCTACTTCTAAAACTATTGCATTGCAGTGTGTAAATTAGATGTGGACATTACAAGTGGGCATTATGGGAAATCAACTGTATTCATTAGTGCTCTGCTATAACTTGCGTTTTTTTCTGTTTCCCATCCTATTATGTGGACCACTCTTTCACCAAAATCATTTACCCAATCTCCTATTTGACATTTTATTCTAGCGTCAGACACATTCAATCGAACTGAGCGCTGACAATGGTTGTCATATCCACGCAAATTAAAGGGCTGCCATGCTCGCAGGCGGTGCATGTGATATTGAAGATCATCATGTGTATTATTTTGTAAAGAGCAAAGTTCAGGATTGTGAGAAAATTTACCAGTTGTGATCTGTCGATTAACGTGTGTGGCAAAATACCTGTTGCCATGATGTTGCCAAGTGTGCAGCGCTGAACAGTTATGGAACGTTTCTTTGTCTCAACGCTAATACTCCTGTTTTTCTTGAATGTATATTATGGATCACCTTCAGCTAAGAGTATATATAAAAATGTAGTAATTTTAAGAGCCCCCTGCATAGAACTGAACCTGCAATTAACATATATTCCGAGGTGCAAGAGGGCATTGGAATTTCCCCATTCAAACTGGGTCCTCAAAAAAACGGTCTGCAAACAAGTCTCCACCCTGGACATCACGTACATGTAAGTAGAGCAATTCCATCATTGTGGAATACATTATCAAGTATCTCTCCATTCATATTACTATTTTGTGAGTCAGCAGAGGTCTTTGAAAAGTACTTACGAAGGGACAAATGAGAGAAACTGTCACAGTTATTCTCATAACGATATCTTATTTATTATGCGTGCAACGTTTGTGCAGCAAATTACCAACAAAAGTCACGTACTAAAAAGTACAGTGATCTCCCCACATCAAAATATTACAGACAGCAGGTACATTTTTTTTATTTTCTCTTTCAACATATGAGGCCACGTCAAAGTCAAATTGTCTTTCTGTACCGATGAGCAAGGAGCGATTCTCATCTATTCTGGTATCCCCTAACCAGTGGTAAAAATTCCACATTCCCATGGAATTAGCCAGTCTCATCACAGCACAATAAGCATTGATTTCCCGCAAAACGGTTCTCATTTCTTCAACTCTGGCTGATATTACAACATTTAAGTAGATAATCATTTTAACACGTAGGCTTTCGCGACCAATACCATCCATAATAAAGGTTTTTTTTTGGGTTAGATCGCGTAAATATATAAATGTGTCGTTAAAACCAGCCACCACCCGACACAACCAACTAGGAAGGGTTGTCACGTTAACAGAACATGCCAATTCGTCACTAGTACAACACACTGGTGTGTTGGAAATCCAAGCCACAAGATTTACAATCTGAGTACGACGTTTCACCAGTAATTACAACTAACTTCATCAGGTGACAGCCAGAAACAGCCTAACTGTTTCATTATCATTGTATCAATATATGTCTTGTAGTGTTTAATTTTCCATCAATTCATTTAAATATACTGTAATTAGTTCATGAAAGGTTGTCTGTAACTTCATCACCATTGCCATCATGCCTGCTAACCTTCAGATATCAAATCTATCTTCTACTGTTGAGGTAACATTCAGTATGACCCTATGAAGCAATGGTGAATGAAGACAATAAAATAAAAAAAACTCCAATGTATGGCATGTGAAGGCCAAGCTTTTACCATCTTTATAATCATACCATATATTTAAATTGTGTAAAATATATATTTTGAAATGTATAATTTGAGATTTTGGGCAAAATCAGGATATAAATAAAAGTGGAAAGCCCTTGATATTACCCAGAATGAGCAGCTGATATGATACAATCACAGCTCACTGCTGAGAAACAAGTTATACAGATTATTTGTCCGTTTCTCAATGGTTTAGGGTCAGTGCCCCAACGGCTTTGGTTTCATGGTCACAGCACAATTACCAATCTTGCCGTGAATTTTGGGAGATTGGGAATCAAGTCAGAATGGGCATTACTGGTGACTTTTGTCTCCATGAAATTCTCAATTGCTTTTTCAGGGGTGGTCTGTGATGTCAGCGTGGCATCAGATGTGCATAATTTATAACGCCTGCTGAGAATTCAGATGCATGCTGTGCCGGCCTCCAAGGACACCGCCATTTATTTACATGTTTCTGACATAAATATCCCTGGTGATGTGAATTCCCATGTTATGCCATGTTATACCTGGGAATGTGCACAGTTCCATTTCCAGTCAGCTTGCGTTGTTAATTCAAATCTTGCCCATGGAATTACCCTGAAAGTGTGCACACTAATGCTCAAAATAACCCACATGAGATGTTTCCAAATTGCAAAAAAGGACGTCAACAAAACGTAAATGTTCTTTAGGTCTTCCGGTAAAGTCACGTAGATGGTTCAAAGAAAATAACAAAAAAAAACTACGACGTTTCGATCACGACACAAGCGATTGTCATCAGGAGGAAAGAGGAGGAAAGCTGCTGAATGCAGACTGTTTTATAGGGTGTAGTCCTCGGGTCATAAACGAAGTGGGCGGGCCTAGTGATGTTAATGTGTGAACTTAGCACGTTAATGTAACATCGGAAAGCGGCGTCCGCGACGAGTGCGCGAGTGGCTGTGTTAATGTGAGAGATTAGCATGTTAATGTAAGATCGCAAAGCTACCGCAACGCAGAGGTCGGCATCCGTAGGTTGCCACGTTGGCGCAAGAAATTCAACCTGCTAATGTGAAATTTGAGAGCCGAAGCCACGGGGCAAAAAATAAAAATTTACATCGGAATGTGGCAGGTAGAGAACATCACAGCCAGTTATGACTTAACCTGGTTAATAATGTCCTTCCAATGATTGCTAAGTTTGTACCCATCTCCTCGGTTGAAATTGTGTCTGTGTCTATATATATGGATGGCTTCATGAACGAATCTTTGTTGATAGCCAGTGGGTTTGCAAAGTACCTTCGTCTTCGAGAAATAAATTTCGTGTGAGCCCACCACATTAAAACAACGATCAGCCACGGCCAAGGTATTGGTCCTACAGTGTTTCAGATCTGCCTTTTGTTCACAAACACAGTCCGAGACATGTCACTTAGTTTCCCCAATGTAACTACTGCCGCAGACACAGCTTAGTTTGTAGACGCCGGGGTATTGCATGTCAGGGATCACATCCTTCACAGATGGGATCAGATCACACATGTTTTGTACTGTGTTAAATCGAACCTAGATCTTGTGTTTGTTCATGATTTTGGAAATATTTTGGTGACCCCTGATATTTATGGCAAGGTTATGGTTTTTATTGGGTCCTCAGATGGTTTTTTCTCAACGGTTGGGGTGATAGCTTTACGGATTGTGTAGTCTGAATATCCATTCATCTTGAGAGCTTGGTGTACGTATTCCAGTTCACTGGCTAGGTGATGATGGTCGGAAATGCATCGAGCTCTATGGTGTAGAGTTTTGATGAGGGAATTATTTTGGGACGGATGGTGGTGGGAGTCACGTTTTAGGTAGGCGGTGGCTTTCCTGTTGACAGAGTGTCCCATTGAGCCATCTGGTTTCTTTTTGATTAATACATCCAAGAATGGTAGCTTGCCATCCTTTTCCACTTCCGTGGTGAATTTGATGGCTGGGTGTATGGAATTGATGTGGTTGAGGAATTGCTTCAGAGCTGGTCGGCCATGTGGCCAGATGACGAACGTGTCTTCTATGTTCCTCTTCCACAAGGGCGGGCGTAGAGTGGATGCCTGGATGGCATCTGTCTCAACATTTTCCATGAAAATATTGTGATTGCAATGGTGTCAGGCACAGGACCTTTGGTAAACAGAGACACCATGGAAACTAACCAGCATATCACCTGTAGATAGTGAGATGTCCTTAATTACCGATACTAAGTGAGCTGAGTTAAGTACAACTGAGGCGGTCTTACCAGTGACTGGTTGTAAGGTCTCAGACAGAAATCAGGACAATTTGTAGGTGGGTGAGTCAATGGTGGAGACGATTTTTGGTAAGCCATACAATTTGGGTGGTTTAGCAGCAGAGCGTTTTAAGGAACACCGCTTGATTGGTTCGATTAAAGATGTCAAAACGGTGATGATATTGTTTGTTTTCATAACGAGGCTGTTAGTGACATCTCTTTTAATTTTTGTATAGCTACCATCGTTAAGTAGGTCCTGAATTTTGATATTGTATGTGGTTTTGTCCATGACGACTGTGGCATTGCCCTTGTCGGCTGAGAGGATGATGATGTCATCTCCATTTTTTAATTGAGACAGCTCAAAGCGCTCATCCTTACTGATGTTGCTGATAGGTGTCTTAGCGTTTTTGACGATTGCAGCGATTTCCGATCTTGCCAGGTCTGCAGTAATGTGTCCCAAACCCTTAAGGGCTACATCGACCTGGGCAATGATATCATCCACTGGGATTTGTTTTGGTGTGACTGTGAAATTCAACCCTTTAGCTAGAACTGATTTTAGGCTGTCAGAAATTAGACTGTCAAGATAAAACGTAAATGCACCATGTGCACACGTACATATTAATACAGCATTGACTCACCTTGTTTGCAATGCCAATTCCAATTATTTTATTCCCGAAAATGTTCACTTGTTAATGATGTTTACTCTAAACCTGTGATGGGAAGTGCTTTTTACTTATCAAACAATTAAGAAAGGTCTTTCCCGAGGAAATTGGGCTTGCATCACAAAAAACTTAAAACACCATAACAAACAAAAACCTCACTTTAATTTAACGTTCAAGGCCATGTAGTGGGTGACAATTTGGCTGACACAATTATCAACGAAAACATTTCAGAGCACCCTGTCTTATAATTGCCTGCCAGGCTGATAAATGTAGCGAATGCAAATAGTAAAGTTAAATTCTTATAACTCAGTGGCACCCATGCATTTCCTCCGTGCAAAGAAATGTGCAACTTTAAAAGATAAAGGTGCAGCCCTGCAATTGCTTGTTCGCATTACTGCTGGTGAAAGAGTATCCACTAGAGCAAGATCTGGAGAGCCCGTGCAAAGGGTAATTTGGCTTACTCTTCCATGCTACCCAGACATCTTTGAAGAGGTGAGCAAATCTCACGAAGCTCCCACTTCTCCCACTTCTCCCACCACACGACCTGACAATTGATTGACTGTGCTGTGAACCCATTTCTAAACGATACATTGGAAACTATTTTAAATTTTTCCAGTTCAACCCCACTGAGCTATATAGCTCATTTTCAGAAGCGACCTGGCAACAAATTATAGCTCAACCGAAGTAGCTTATCATGTGGACATTTATAGCAGCCAAATACTCTAAACAGATGTTGATTCTAAATGTTGAGGGAAAAACTGGAGGATCTGGAGAAAAAGTATCACGACTATGGGTAGATTATGCAAACTCCAAATATACATGCGTCAGGGTTGATATTTAACCCACACCCTCTTGCATACCAGGCGAGGTAGTTTAGATCTCGCCAACACAGCCTCTGTGGGGTTTAAGAAACTTGGACCATTGCTTCAATTTCCATGCCGGGGGATCAAACAAGTGACCTCTGGATTGCAACTAAAGTGCGCTACCCATTGCATCATGGCATCATCCATTACATGTAGTCAGCATCATGATTGCATTGTTTCATTTCCAAAGCCTACATACTTGATATTTTAAAAGAAGTGCATAGAGGTGAACACACAATACTAATCAGATTACGTCCGTGTCTTACAAGTGTGCACAGCAACAAACTATGTGAAAATGACTACAATATTGGACGTCATTATAAAACAAGAAATGCGTTTTCTACACAGGTTTGGCTTCAGCATCACGCACCACGCATGCACATTACTTGGCTCACTGACAATTGTTATGTTTATCATGAGCTGACCCTGCCGTTTGAACTGACCTAGCCCGATGAGTAAAATAAATCAATCGCCAAGACATAATTTATGGGACCTTAAATTTCCACATTAATAAAATGGTATCACTATAAGCATAGACTTGACAACATTTGTTCCCAACGTCAGCTTTCCCACTCTTCTGGAACAGCATTATAATATACATCAGTCAGTCACTTAATGCTATCTAAAGTACAGTATATAATTTAAAACATTTATTCCAGACAGTTGGTGCAGTGGCAGCAGAGAGCCATTGTGTCACGTTCAGAAGGCTATGGTTAGGAGTAATCTGAGTGTTTTTGTCTGTGCAGGATCAGTATGATTACAGGAATGTGAAATTTGCACCGCTAAATCAGGACCATTCAATGATTTTTGCTGTTGGCTAGGAATATGTAAGAGCCTGCAATGGCCACTCTTTTTAGTTTACTTCGAGCAGAATCTAAAAAATTATGATTTTCACCCTTGTGACACGAGGCAAATTTTACCCTTGCCAACTCCCCGCCCCCAGACAAACTAAAGCAGCAGACACGTTTTAAACAGCATCATGTCTTCACGGCCTTATTTATTGGTCCCGGCTGCACACTTGTACCATGTTAAATGAGAAAACGGTGAGGCAAAGGGTTGACGCCCTTTGCACAGCTACAGGGAAACAGAATATTGACAGGTTTATGACCTGCACCCGTGCCATGACATTAAACCTCACAAATGCAATGCACATTTGTTGCACTCAATCGTACCGTTTGTGCTGGGGAAATGAACCATATCTTGTAAGGGCCACAAGGTTTAGTGGGTCAATTGGCTCAAACGCAAGGATTTAACAGTTCTAATGTTTTCATATCCATATATATATAATCCAAAATATATGACCCATAAAGGTGAGTACTGTAGATATATTTTCTTAATAATCCACTGATGACACTTACACGAGCGTCATAAATACACGTCTTGACAAGGTGTCACTGTGGATATTTTAAGACGGCACATTTATGAGCTTCAATCCACTCGGAGTCAAGTTCTTCGAAGTAAATCTTTGGTGCGATTGGTTACGGTGTTAAGGGAACATTTTAAACAAACACCGCACCTTATCACCGAAGCAACTGAGATGCTAACTCACTCGTGAAAGAACCAAAGCTAAGCTGTGAGATTACGGTAAATAAAAGGTAAGGGTGCAGCCCCCGCAATGACTTGCTTGGGGTACTGCTGGTGGAAGGACCTATGTCAGAGGGAGCCCAGGAGAGCCTCTCTAGAGTGTATTTGGCCTAATCTTCCACAGTGGTCAGACTTCTTGGAAGAAGTTGGGAGTAGCCACACTTTATCCTGCCACGTGGGGCCTGTTCATCTACAATTGATAAAATTGACATTTCTGGCTAAAATAAAGTGCTGAGAGTGACAACAAAATTGGCTCATTTTTTTGTTCCTCGTGTCTCTGGAATACACCTTTCAACGAAGAATTTCGATAAATGGCTTTATGGAACTTTAAAGTGTCCACTTTACCAGGAAGGGCACATTTTTTTGCTGATCTAAGAACAGGCTGGGGAAAATGATAACAGATCTTGAGAATGACAATGACAGAGACTGCTGATAGCATCGAATGGAAGATCAATATGGATTGAGACACATAAGGTACAGTCCAGACCGTTAATTTACTCTGATGCAATTTTCTGAAAATTGTGCAAGATTTGAGGGAGAAGCGTGGTAGTTGTTTGTTCATTCATTTCTCAATCCGCTTGTCCCGGGGAGGGTCGCGGCGGCAACATGTTGAGTCGGGCGGTCCACACCTCCCTTTCTCTGTTGACAGACTCCAGCACGACATTATTATACACTACTAAACATTACATTATACACTACCATACAGATGGAGTGTCTTAAAAAATACTCACAACGACACGTTGTAACAAGTCACCTGCTTACACTATATTACTACCATAACTATATGTATGGTCACAAATACTGAACTTCTCCCCGCTCTTATCTATTCTGCACCTCACTTATCCTGCACTGAGCAGCTCTGCTCTCAGCGACTCCGCACACAGCGTCTTCGCACTCAGCGACTCCGCACACAGCGTCTTCGCACTCAGCGACTCCGCACACAGCGTCTTCGCACTCAGCGACTCCGCACACAGCGTCTTCGCACTGAGTAACTCCACACACAGCAGCTCCGCGCTCAGCGACTCTGTACACAGCAGCTCCGCGCCTTCAGCGACTTTACACACAGCAACTTCGCATCTCCACCGCTGCACTCACCTGCGCTCCCTCAGACCCGCTTACCCGTCTGTCCCGGGCAGGGGGTTCAGCCAACATCCACCCGGTGACGGCGTGAGGGTTGAGGTCCCGTTGATGGCTGGAGTGGCAGCGGCGAAATGTCTTCACTCTTGGTTTCTCGGCAACAACTCCCCTCGCTTACACGCACTCCCACTTATATTCCCCTGCTCATCCTGAGTCCTCACGTGCTTTCACTTAAGCTGCTGCTAGGCCGGTGCCAGTTGTCCCATTAATCTCTTATCATCACGCTCCATCTCCTGTCTCCTAGGCGCAACTTCCGGTCACAATGTAGCACCTGTTCGACCTCAGTTGCACCTGCTTCTCCCCTTAACTACTGTCGGTTTGTTGGTGCAAACCTCATGTTGCAACGTGCACACCGCTTTGCCCTCCGTTGCACCCGCTTAACTGTGTGCACCGCGTATTTCTCTCTACACACAGACTCAAGCACTACATTACTATACACTACTATACATTACATTATACACTACTATACATTACATTACACACTACTATACATTACATTTTACACTACTATACATTACATTATACACTACTATGCATTACATGATACACTACATGATACACTACTATACACAGACTCTAGCTCTTCCTGGGGAATTCCCAGGTGTTCCCAGGCCAGCCGATCGACATCGTCCCGCCATCGTGTACTGGGCCGGCGCCGGGGTCTTCGCCCAGTGATAGTTGTATTGCCATCGATCTTACATAAGTGTATCACCCTACTCCAATGTTAGCGGGCACCTTTGTTTCCATTATATACAATGTTGTAATGCAATCCTAAATGCGCAATCACACATAGGACTCAATATTAGAGATACAATCCTGCGGGCTGCCATTATGGCGAGAGCAGTTTAATTACATGTATTTTCATCTCAATTGGATGAAATTTGTAAGAAGCCAACAATAATCATCGTACAGTTAATGGCTCATACATGCCAGTGGAGGAGTTTCGTATCATTGCCATCGGTTAGTGGAATTTCCACCACTGGCTCAGCGGCGTGAACTGCCTCTATACTCATCTGAGCAATCTTGAAATCACACTCTGTTCAGGCCTGCAAATAGAGATGAAGATCACACCACGCTCTTCCCGTAACGGAAACCTGATTCTTGTCGACTGGCAAAATAATACATATGTAGAATGCTCAAAAAATGCCGGACGAACAGCAAAGACCCGGCTACAACACAACACATAATTTACATTAACGGGATGCCACTCCTCGCGAGTCCCCTGTAAGCAACCGCATTCATTACACTGCTGTGGGCTTCTCATAACGTGTCAATTGTCACTCAAATCCCATGACGGCTTACATGCACGGAGCTAATGGCTTCTAGTGCTGGAGTCACACATGCATGCACGTGAGCAACACCACCGCTATTACGTAATGAGCTCACTCGTCCGCGTCTCGGCATTTGATGCTGTTGCACATTTGTCATCCCTAACATCACGTCCAAAGTGTTCATTCACAGGTGCGCAAATTGCACAGAAGATACACAGTCAGTGTCCGTGATTGCATTTGCTGAGAGTATGTTTACAATTTCAATGTAATTTATTTTAACATTCTTTCCCCGAATGATTGTATGGAGTGGTGTGTATTCTATCTTGTGCTCAGTTTGTGTATCCCTTTCCACATTTCCCCTCTTTCATGATTTACTGAAAGTTACACCATATATTTAATAAAGTTGCTTCTTTCTCGGAGGTTGATTCTCGGGAGTTGAAATGTTTGATTAAGGACCAGTGAGCATTTCCCTACCTTATGAACTACAGTTTTTTTATATTAACTGTCTTGGTTCTGCCTTTATTGAGTTGTGTACCCTTCCTCTTTTTAACGATTTTAACGTGTAACTTGCATTTGCTCCAGTCTGCAATAACTTACTAATAACTCTGTTTAGACTCCTCTATGCTCGTTGTGTAGCCTAATCTTTGAAAGCAAAAAAAATTCCATTGTATTGTCATGTGCCTGCTGGCTGCAAACTCGAATAAGGTGTTCTCCTTTTCCGTTCTTCACTACTTTGCCAATTGTACTGGTCATCCTCTTTTCTCTGCACCTGTCACCTACTTTTGACGTGAAATCATCCCGTCAGATGTTGTTGTCGCGTGTTTTGCGTCCATTAAAGAGCTCGTTAATTTGTCCACACATGTTGTCTCTTTGGTTTAACACGTAGGCTTTCGCGCACAATAGTCATATATTTCATATACGCGATCTAATTGTATATATGCGATATAACCCAAAAAACCTGTATTATGGATGTTGTCTCTTTTAACATCTTCATGGCTGATTTCTGCAGCATACATTGCATATGTAATTATTTTATTGAAGTTATAAAAAAAAACTAACTTAGATCGTGAAAGCAGAGAATCAAAAAGGGAGGTTGATGTTTGGTAATTTATAAATAAGAGTCCTTTGGGAGCAAGATGCAATTGTGATGCATGATAGAGAAAGAATCATACAACCATTGTGGGAATACGTTGTAGATTTACAGAAAGAAAGTCATAAACCGCAGGACGCAAATAATTGTTCATCGAATTAGGAGGGGATGTTCCAAGTGTTGCATTTGAATATGTAACCACTGGTCTTTGCTGTAAGAATAAGTGGGGAAACTGACAGACCAGATGGAAAAATGGTAGACATCACCAACCAAGTGGAACAAGGTGTTAGATCGAAATAACTGGACCTATTTTCTAAAAGTGTTCACAGAAGTGAAAGACCTGGACTGTGGTATAATGCATCCTTCATTATTTAACTTAAAAGGGAGAAAACGATTTTAAGAGTTACAGTCTCAGCATATTGCCACGCGATCATAGAGAACCGAATGATGAATGCAGGGGCCAACCAACCATATGAGCAAGGGGAGTTCTCATATATACTATTGATGATATTATATTTAAAAACATAGATGGATTATGGCATTGCAAGAGCATGAGGGTTGGTAAAGGTAGGCATTCATCCACCAGAAGATAGAACATGGTTGCTGATGATGAGCGTATGGAACAAATCAACAATTTCTGTGCATGCGTATACCAATTGATTGCAATTGCTGGCTGTGCTTGACAGATGAGTCCTCTCGACACTGATAAACATAATCCTTTTCTTTCAATGTCGTTGTCCATGGCTCAGAAACATCTTTGAGACAGATTTCTGTTCGGAAAATATGTAGCCAGAAATGTAGTATGCTTATATGTAAAAAATGTCCTCACTAAAAATGCCATCTCTTTATTTCTAAGACAGCTTTTGTATTGAATTAATGGATTTTGAATCGACAAAATATGAACATTTAAAATGTCACATTGACAAGCAAAGGTTTAATGGACCTGGCTATTTCTTCGTATCTCCCACTACAATATTTATCATCTCATTGGGGTTGATAAATTCAGTATAACTTTGCAAAAAGACAACGATGGGTTTCATATCGAAAGACTTCCCCCGATCATCACAACATTTTAGAATGTATTTGGCTCGATACCATATGTCTCAACGAGTTCAAATAAATCGGATAACAAAAAAAGCATCCAGATTAAATCACTTGGAGGAATGACTCAAACCCCATTGATGCTCGAGTAAACAATTTGTACTTTTTGAAGATGGTTGGGAGGTGGTTTTCCTTGACACGCATGCACATACACACGCAATACAATGTTTGCGCTCGGGGCCCATTTATAACTCCATCGGCCTTGCCAAATCTCTTGTCATCTGAGCGCACGTTATCTATGCAGCCACCATGTTGTGCTGCCATTGCAATGTAATCAAACCGATACGGCCTAGGAGTAGCCAGACTCAATACGCTAATTCGCAATAATCGACCACGTTGAGTGAACCTGCGCAATAAATGGCACGTTAAATGCAAAATAAGGATCGTGTTCTTTTCAGCCACTGAGAGGAAGGCAAGATATAGTTCAGCGGTGTTCAAAGCATAGGGGGGGAGCACCCCCCTGGGAGAGGCGGGGGTGAACGCCTTTCAGTGGAGGTAGATGCTGCGGCATGGATAACGTGCAGGAGGAATTTAGAATGTCTTCGCGGGGAGTACCAGCGGCCAACACACACTGATACACAGCATGACGTAAGCATTACTTCCATGAAACACACTGATACACAGCATGACGTAAGCCTTGCTAACACAAAACACACTGATACACAGCGTGGAAAAAAATCCCTCACACAAAACACACCCATACATAACATGAAACAAAAACCTTACTAACACAAAACACACCAAAATACAACACGAAACACAAGCGTTCCTAACACGAAACAAACTCAGATGTGAAACAAAAGCCGTTGGTTGGACCTTTAGTGGGGGGACACCATTCCAACATTTCTTGAGAACCACGGATATTGAGCATTACCCAAACAGCCTACTTCAGGAAATACAGCGGCTTATAGTGATAGTTGTGACTACACTGGAGATGATGGGTGAGGTTATGTTAATACTTTTATAAGGCACTCTTTCATAATAGAGTTTTTTTTCGGTTATATCGCGTAAATATATAAATATGTCGTTAAAACCCGCAACCGCCTGACACAGACAACTAGTAAGGGTTGTGACTTAAACAGAACATGCCAATTCGTCACTAGTACAGCACACCGGTGTGTTGGAGAGCAAATCCACAACATTTACAATCTGAGTACGACGTTTCGCAGTAATTACAACTAGCTTCATCGGGCGACAGCCAGATTTGTGGAGAAGTCTAACTGTTGTGTTCCTTATTTCTCTCTTGTTCGTCCATCATAGTTGATAATGACCATGGCACGTTTGTCATTTTGTTGGGTTTTGATGAGTGCGCAGATGGCTGAACAGGCCAATCCGAGCCCGGAATTCTCTGTGGCACACTGGACAGGTCAGGGAGGATGTAGAGCTCTGAGGTACAGCCACAAGTCCTTCCTTGGTGGATTTGCGCTGCTGCCTCTTCAAGATAGCACAGGAGCTTCTCCTGCTCTCACAGAGGACTACACCATCCTGTACTTTTCTTCTCAAGGCAGGTCGGTCCTGAGTTAGGGGTTCCCAGCTTTTCAGGTCGAATTCAAAGCTCTTCATGGAAGCTTTCAGGGTGTCATTGTAGCGCTTTTTGGGGCCACCTTGCACTCGCTTGCCATTTCTCAGCTCGCCAAAGAAGACTTGTTTTGGCAGTCTTGTGCAGGGCATTCTGGTCACGTGGTCAGTCCATCTAAGATGTTCCTTCGTAAGCAAGTTGTGGATGCTGGGGATATGGCCTTGCTGAGGACTTCCGTGTCTGGAATTTTGTCTTGCCACTTGATCCTCAGAAGTTTCCTCAGACAGCTCAAGTGGAGATGGCATGGCGCTGGTAGATTGTCCAGGCTTCGCACCCATACAGAAGAGTTGGTAAGACAACAGCCTGGTAGACCTTCAGTTTTCTCACCTGCTTGAAGCTAGTCCTTTCCCATACCGAGTCACGTCGAAAGGCTGCACTGGTCTTGACAATCCTGATGCTAACGTCATCATCTATGGGCACGGCGCCGGACAGAGTACTACCACGGTAAGTAAACTTGTCAACGGCTAAAAACTTTTGCCCATTCACAAAGATGGTGGGCTCAGTGTAGGGTTTCCCTGGAGCAGGTTGGTACTTCAGTCTTCTTTGTGTTGATTGTTAGGCCAAAGTTGTTACAAGCTGAGGAGAAGTGGTCCATACTGTCCTGTAGATCTTTATTTGAGCCAGCAGCCAGAGCAAAGTCATCAGCAAACAAAAGTGCTCGAACAGTGACTTCCTCCACTCTAGTTTCGGCTTGCATCCTCCGCAGATTGAATAGCCCACCGTCAAAATGGTAGATTAAGCTAATTCCAGTGTTGCTGTTCTGTAATGAGTCTTGCAGCATGGCAGAAAATACCATGCTGAAGAACGTTGGCGCGAGAACGCAGCCTTGCTTCACCCCATTTGTGATTGGGAACGGATCAGAGAGTTCTTGCTGGTCTCTGACGCTGGCCATCATGCCATCATGGAGTTTGTGCACGATGCCAATGAACTTGTCTGGACACCCATACTTGGCCATGATCTTCCATAGGCCCTCCCGGCTGACTGTGTTGAATTTTTTGTTAGATCAACGAAAGCCATAAAAAGATCAGCATTTTGTTATTTGCTTTTCTCCTGTAACTGCCGGGCAGTACCATGTCAGTGGTTCCGTGGTCTTTTCTGAAACCACACTGACTCTCAGGTAGCAGACCCTGGTCTAGGTGGACAATTAGGCAGTTCAGAAGGATTCTTGCCAAGATTTTGCCAGCGATTGATAGTATGGAGATGCCTCTATGGTTGTCACAGGCCTGTCGATTGCCTTTCCTCTTATAGAGATGGATTCTAGAGGCATCCTTAAACTCCTGGGGAACGGCCTCTAATTTCCACAGAGACAGGAAGTGGTCGGTCAGTTTCTCAACTAAGCGAGGCCCTCCAGCCTTGGAGATTTCCTCTGGAATGGTATCAGACCCTGGAGCTTTACCTGATGAGAGGAGGCTTATAGCTTTGCTGGTTTCCTCAATGGATGGTAGAACAGCAAGGGACTGGTTTATTTCAACTTGAGGCAGTTTCACAATTATGCATGATGGCTGGTTGAAGACTGCGCTGAAGTGTTCAGTCCACCTTGCAAGTATTTTGTCCTTCTCTGTGAGGAGTGTTGTTCCATCTGCATTCAGTAGAGGTGAAGTTCCTGAGTGTTGCGGACCATAGACCTGCTTAAGTGCATCATAGAGGCACTTGGTGTTGTTACTGTCAGCGTAGGACTGAATCTCCTCAGCTTTTGCGCACAGTCAGGTGTCTTGCATGACTCTGAGTCTCGGCTGGACAACCCTGCGGATGTTGAGGAAGGCAGTTTTCTTTAATCTTGAGCTGCTGTCATTCAGATATGCTTCATGCAGGCAATTTTTTTCGTCAAAGAGTGCTTGGATTTCTGCATCTTTCTCATCAAACCAATCTTGATGTGTACGTATGGGAACACCAAGTGATTCAAGGGCTGTAGAATGCAGCACGGTCTTGAGGGCAGTCCAGTCTGCCTCAGCGTCTGTATGCGCGAAGCTTAGAGACTCCAGGTGATGCTCTAGAGCCTCAACAAAGGTCAGTCTGGTGTGTTCCTGTTGTAGGCGAGTGATGTTAAGATGCTTGACACGTCTTTTTCCTTGTGAGCGTCTGGGAGGCTTAATCTGGATGTTAAGTTTGGAGATGATGAGACGATGGTCAGTCCAACATTCAGCACCACACATTGCCTTTGTCACCCTGACATTGTGCCGGTCACTCTTCACGATGACATAGTCAATCAAGTGCCAGTGGTGTGAACGTGGATGCATCCATGAAGTTTGCTTGCGCTTTGGTAGTTGGAATATCGTATTGGTAATGAACAGGTCAAATTCAGAGCAGAAGGCCGTCGCTGTTACATTTTCCAATGTCATGTGCACCTATGACTCCATTCCATGATTGATGGTCACTTCCAACTCTGGCATTGAAGTCACCAAGTATCAGGAGTTTGTCAGAGCTGGCTGTGGCAGCAATAATGACTTCCAGGTCATTATAAAACTTGGTTTTGATCTCGTCAGAGTTGGTCATGGTAGATGATGGTGGTCTCCTTTTTACCCAATAGGTGGAGCTTTAGCGTCATTAAACGGTCGTTTATACCCTTGGGTAGGCTTGCCAGTTGGTTGAGCAGGTGTTTTGTAACTGCAAAACCAACACCAGCATCACGTCTCTCCTCCTGGCCTCGTCCGCTCCAGAAGAATGTGTAACCTGCACCCACTTCAGTCACTTGTCCAGTATTGGCCAGTCGGGTCTCACTAAGGGCAGCAACATCCACATTGTATCTGGCTAGCTCTCTGCCCACGGGGGCGGTGCGTCTCTCAGGTATTTTTGATCTGGATGTATCCATCAAAGTGCACACATTCCAGGTGCCAATAGTGAGTGGTATCACTTTGGTCTTTTTCATTTTATTTGTTTTTCGACCGCAGGTATGGGATCCCGCTAGCTGCGGTAGGTTGGCCAGGATGTTTTGAAGCACACAATGTTCAGGGTACCTTTTCTAACCCTTTCCTCACTATGGAAGTGAGCAGTGTGATCCTGAATAGGGCTGCTCAGTCGCTTAGGGTGCTGCCGGACTTCACTGCTGCTTCAGTCCAGTGAGGGAACGACCGATATCCTGAGCCGCCTGCGTGCATGTTTGCGGCTACAGCTTCCAGCATATCCGTGCCTGCTGCTTCGTCGCTCACCTATAGCCACAGGACTTGGATAATGACGATGATAAAAAGTGCAATGACTTGCGCGGAGAACTTGGATTTAAGTGAGGGTGATTTGCGCAGAGTCAACCTCACTCTCTCGACCAGCCCCATCTGTACCCAGTGGCAAGACGTAGTCGAGACGACTGGAGATACTCCTGGTTGCAGTGGAAGGTCCAAAGACCCTTTTGGTGGAATTTCCTCCAACAGGAGTTCCACATGCCCAGGCTCAGACAACCTGATTTTTCCGGATTAGTTAACCGACGCCGGGGGTTCGGCGTTGGCAGCTGCTGACTGTACCGACTCACCAGGAATGTTGAGCCTGGTGTGCGCCTACGGTAGCAGCTAGAGGGCCGGCCCAGATGGAATAGGCCTGGTCAGACACAATATATAGAGGCGTAGATGTGGTGACCACTCTTCTGTGCTCTTGCGCAAAGTCGGGGGGGGGGGGGGGATTAGTGAGGCAACGTACATTATGCATGTGCATTATGCGAGCCCTTTGAACTTGTCCTTCCTGTCTATTGTGTGTACTAAAATAGCCATACCAACAGCAATCCCTATTGAAGTATGCTGGCCTTTGTCGGCATGCATTTAAATAATGTATTACTTGATTATTCGCTTCCACACAGCACTAAGGCAGTAACTATCCGAACGGTTAAAGTAATTTTTATTTCTTTCAATTTCAATAGAATATTTAATTAGTCTTGGCCAGTAGTAGCTAGTTAGTGCTTGTATTGATAATGTCCATGTACAATAGACAGGTGTAGTAGGTGTCGTGGGTAGTAGAGGGCAGTCCAGCAAATTTCACTCTCCAACATTCACCAATTCACACTGACCAGCATGGCGACAACCCTCACGAACCCTAATGGTCCAAAAGGTGTGAAGATGCCATTATCCAGCAGTAGATGAACAAAGAAAAAAAAACAGTCTGTACGTGTACTGTGTGGCCATCCTCTGGTGGAGTTTCCACCATTGGCTAATTTCCGGCAATGGAGATTTTCCAGCATCTCTGCACGTAATCGTAATGATTCAAATAAAAATGACAAAAATTGGATATAGCACCCTGCCATCGGGGCCATCTCGGAGCACTTTACATCTCATCTCAAACATGTAAAAGGACACCCCCCCCCCCACCACCAATTGCAGCTGCCCCTGTGGGCATAAAGTAACTCAGCACTTGGTCTGCATATGTACATTAGTCTGCCAGTAGGGGGCAATGATTGTTACGTATAATCCCAATTGAGTAATTTGCAGGTTTATTTACCGAAAGAACCAAGAAGAAGCAGAGAATGCCCTACCGTTTGGCCACATCACCTGCCCAGTCAAGGCTGTCACAAACACCTTTTTAACGGCAATGATAAGTCTCATTCTTAGGTAAGCATATTCACTTTATTAATGGAAATGCAAAAATGTACCTTTCCAGCAATATAATGCATTTTCACTATTTGGGCCCGGATTGAATTTGAGAAAGGATGATCTTTTTCTGTTTTCACCATCTGATTGTATGGATTCTGGTATTTTCTCATTCATTTATACAGTTTCGTTCATTCTTTTAGCTTCATTATTAATATTAGTACGCAATTTACATGTGGTTTGCATAAATAATAATGAGAAAGGCACAAATCATTCAAAGTCAATGTATTTAAAGGTACCTTTTTATTAAAGCAAGGCACCTGTACATTGCATAATCCCCTGTTAAATGTTAAAACTAAGCCATTACAATAGTAATTAAGTTGATCTGCAACTATACATTTGTAAAACTTACATTATTTCCGATGTATCTATTGTGAGATGTCTGCACCATGAGTGTACAGGTGTAGTGAGCGACTTCCGACACACATTTAGTAAAGGCTTTTTATTTGTTAAGAGCACACAGGGCGATACACTTCGTAACACGGCTACACCTAGGCTGTCCAAACACGCAGCCCATTTCCGTCTTGCACTGCGCTGGTTGACGAGCGCAGTGGCGACGACGGAGCTGGTCTTGCAGAAGAACAGCCACGTGGTCAAAGATGAAGAGATGATGTCGGCAGCGATGCAACTAGGACCCAGACCCCACAGTAACAGCCCCAAACCCAGGGTGCGTTGCTCTTTATATCTGCCTGGCGTGGCCAAGCTCCACCTCTGGCCACGCCCCCTTTTCAGAACCTTCGGGTTGGTTCCTGGAGCTTCTCGACTGACTCCACCCTTGACCTAAACCCAGATACGCCCCTTCATAACAAGGAATTATGGAATGCAGATATAACCGTAATTACCCCTACAGGCCGGCAGGTGCCACCCTGTCATTACACAGGTGTCATAAATACATAATGTCTCCCTGACAGACCTGGTCTTCACCTGAGGACGGCTGCTTGCGTTGTGGCCTAAACGTCGTGAGAATTATTATATGGCTTTTTGTTTTGATTACATGGTCAGGTAGGTAAGTAAAACGTGATTTGTCGCACAGCGTGAGCAATGTCATCACAGGAAAGAGTCCACCTCAATTAAAATCACAACTTAAACAGAACAGCAGATAAAACCTAAGCCTGTACAATTAAATCAGACAGAGTAATAAGAATTGAACACATGCATATTTTAATTCTTTTTGTACTTTTTGTACAAATTCATTCCATTTGTGTGACTGGCAGGATGACATATGGCGAATCCATTCAAAACTCTTGAAACCCAGGGAGATGATGGGCTGAGACGTTTTTTTCTCTGAGACATTCGTTATGTACAAGCATAATTGAAATACTCCTTGAGCCCACACAAAATATCTCACTTGTCGGTACCAGCTGAGATGGCATAACTTTAATTTTTCCAATTAATGCATGTGGCCAATAACAGTGAATCTTGCCATAACCACTTAAAATTAGTGATTTATCAAGTACATTTCTCTTATTTTTTGCATAAATAAATCGGCAGGGCTAAAGTTTATCCACCTACAGTGGTGCCAATATCTGCTCTGGTCAATGGAATAACATCCAAGCTGTTACAATTTTCGACTTGATACCCTGCCAGGATTTTAAGTCACACCCTTTTTATGATGGTTTGTCATGTAGGCTAATCCCAGCACAGCCCAATCCTATATATACAATTTGCATCTGTAAATAGCTTAGTTTTTTGTTTATGAAAGTCAAACTGATATATGATCAATTATGAAACTAGAATTGTATCCCTACGTGTTCACAGCCCTCATTTGTAAAAAGAAAGACATACACAAAAAACATGTCAATTTATGTCTGAATACTAGCCATAGCAATTGCTTTTGAAATAATGTGTTGATGGTATGTAATAAGCATCTGGATGCCTAACGCCGGAGTGTAAAACTCGATGTGGTAATGGCAATTCTTATTTAATAATGGCCTTGAAAGCATACAATCTTTGCAATTATCGAAAACGAAACCGTCTCTCCTTGACACTTTGAAAGCTTAACAGTCACACATTTTCAGTTGCCTAGAGCAGTAGTCCCTAACCCCTGAGCCGCGGACCGGTTACCGGTACTTGTCTCAGTCAGCTTTGGTAAGCGCACAAGCTAATAACCCAAGTAGCCAAAATGAGTAAAAAACAAACGTCGCTGGAGAGCTTCTTTGAAAAGGGGGAAAGACCCAATGATAACCCCCCCCCCCGTCCATGAAAAAATTGTCTTCCACGAAACCTGTCCCTGGTGCCAAAAAGGTTATGGACCGCTGTCGTAGAGTGTAGGTATTGGGATCGTTTTGAATCCACTTAAATACCCAGAAGCTTGCATCCAGAATGCTTTTCTGGAGAATACTTTTCTTTTACATTTATCTACCTTATCTACATATCCATAAATAAGTTTGCACTTTGCCTTTTAAACCAGAAACTATTTTACACACAAAGCTAAATGTGCATACATCGTTTCCTGGACGTGGGCATTAATATATGACACGTTATTTATGAAAGGCAACTGTTTGACTGATGTGTCAGCATTAATTATTTCTATTTAAATTGGAAATCATACAAAAACAAGTGCCAGGGGCTTGCCTTAGAGTGATGGCAAAACCTCAATCAATGCTGCATAATTGTTGCATTATAGAGATTCACAAACGTTGCCATTCACTTTAATAATAGAGGCAACTGTCTGCTTAAAAACTTTTTTTTACTTTTATGGCTTTGCTTGAAATGCATTTCATCATCGCTGTAATACAAAATCAGGCAAAACACAGCCATCACTGACCTCTGACAAGTAATGCAAAAGTGTAACAATAAGTATATACACACAAATAAAGAATGAAACGAAGTAATAATACGTCGATATAATAACGGTCAAAATAAAAATGCACTTTTTATATCACGAAAGACTATCCCATATAGTTGTGGTTTCTTCCTTGTGGGACAGTTACAGGTCATGTTTTTGGCAAGTAATGAAGTCCGAGGAGGGCTTCGGTGTACTTGTTTGCCTCTAAATTGAATTCCCCTGCCAGTGAAAGCATCTGAGAAAAAAAAATAACAGTGCAGAGAGGCCGACTTTGCATCAGTGAGTTTTGGGAATGGAGAAGCATAGGAGTCTGCATGTTTCTCAGCCAAATGTCACATCTGAGGACAGCTGTCAGGAGTTGTGAAGAGCAGAGCTGAGAGTCAAATGTGA
This sequence comes from Lampetra planeri, assembly GCF_965212315.1. Classification (NCBI taxonomy): domain Eukaryota; kingdom Metazoa; phylum Chordata; class Hyperoartia; order Petromyzontiformes; family Petromyzontidae; genus Lampetra; species Lampetra planeri. The sequence goes on from NC_136120.1 coordinate 6,900,712, forward strand.
AATGTGATAAGAATACAATTTTAAAAGGTCTTAAATAAAATAAATAAGGCCACCGCACTTTGAATAATAGACATCACTGTAGAATGAATGCCTTTGCAATGTAATGTGAAACAGCTGTGCCAGGAAAGGTTAGATTTGTGAAGGGCCTGATTCATGCCTGGTTAATAATTGTTTTTTTTGCATGAAGTGCTCTTAAGGGCAGCTCAAAAATTACCCTCCGCTCTTGGATGACGCATTAAAAATTGCAATAATACATCTCTTAGAAATTAAACAAACCAAAATAGCCTTACCCACCCATCAAATGTATCCCACCAATGCCACCCATCCATCTCTGCTTTACCCATTATAGGTTTTGCCACAAGCAGCAGCAGCACCACTATTCATCATTCAATTTAAAGCACAGCACCTATTCATGGCCCATCCAACACTTCCCCCCTTTTTGTAGCAGCCCGTAAGGGTCACGTGACCTCAGCAGATAGTTCAAGAAGGTTTCACTCTTCTCAACAGTTGAGGAATCGAGCGTCCATCGAGATTTCAACTTTCAGTTAAGTGGCCTTACCAACCCAACAGCAGCGTTCTCGACGCCAAAACCCCCCACCCACCTATGCCATCTGTCTCTTAGTTTTCTACGAAGCCTTCTCTCTGCTCACATTATTGGTAAAACGACGACAACATATCAGCCCTGAGCTCTCCACTGCTGGCTGAAGGACTCCTCCCCAAACTGGTGTCATGTCTCATGGTCTTGCGATCCAACAATCCAGCTCGCCCCTCCGCACGAGCTTATGTCAATTAAATAGAAACACCAATGCAATAATCTCAACGCACTAATCTGAAATCCGATAAAAACAAATTTGAGTGCGACTACGTGAGCTGTCAGATAATTAAACCAACAGCTGCATAAATGTACATTTTGTCCCATGTATGAAGTAATGCATCTTGGTATGGAGTTCCATCAGCCCATCGTTCCTTTAGTCACCAATATGAGCACTACCTCAATTAAGCAGTGGTTCACTTAAGAGTGAACTTGCCCCTGTCATAGAAACGTGGAGTTTTCACAACTGGTTTAGGAATTATAATTAAATGCGCACTAATTCATGTATATTCAATCATTTAGACGCTGTAAAACTTTTTAAATGATAAATTATTTGTATAAATTTTAATGCACAATGCACTTCATGTATGTAAATATTTAGGTCAAATGATAAGACGATGTTTCTAGCAGAGAGCCTTTCATGGGTATTAGGCAAACATCACTTACAGTAGAGAAATGTCATAAAGTATGTATCTTGAATTCCTAGGTCGACAATGGTTTGTTGGACTGCAATATTTAGTGAACCATCATCAGCAGCAGCCGTGATCTCTCCACTGCTAGACAAAGGTCTCCCTAAGCATTGTCTAATTGGTCATGGTCTCATGATGAAATGATTCATCCTGCACAAGAGTTGATTTCATTGCTCCATCTCTACAGTGGATGTACTCCCCAGCGTGTTTCCTCCTTTAGCTGCTACTCTGCCATTAGTTTCAACCATGGCTCATATCCCTTCCAACGACATGTCCTGCCCAAGCCCAATTACTTTTCTTAACAGTCAATATTTTGTCTCTATCTTGTGTGTGTTCTCTGATCCACGGCTTCCTCTTGCTGTCTCTCGGTGTGATTCTAAGCATACACCTATGCATGCTTCTTTGTAAATGTCCGACTTTCTGATCTGTATGTCATTGCAGGTAACATACAGTAATGGAAAACTTTCTTCTTTAGGTCAATTGATATATTGCTTCTAGATTAAATTCAGTTTTCAAAAATACTTCAATCCACCCTCCACCTCTTTAGTTATTCGTCGAAGTTCAGTACATATAATGTAAATAAATTAATACACTGCAGCAAGACAGAGTGCAAAACATTTACATTTTATAAATATTTGAAGGACGTATGATTTTCCTTTGGTACCCTTGGGAAAATGCATAAAATAAGAGTATGCAAAAAATGTGATTATTGATTGGCCTCAGGTCGCCGGGGTCATGATGCAAAAATAATAAATTTTAGGTTGAGTGATAGCTGAACAAATTTACATTTAAGTTGAACAAAATTTACTGGACTTCCACAATAAAAAAACGCACACAATCATCATTGTGAAAACATTAATGACAGTCGATCACCCCATGTCACCTTTATGGCTTCCTAATAACAATTTTATTATATATAAATAAAAACCTCTGCAGTAAGTGTTGTACGATTAATGATATATCTCGACATCCTTTGACCACAAATTCAAACCTTGGCAGCATATTATAGTTCCTCTTTTGAAGCGAAGCTTGTTCATTTGCACCCTGTTAGTCTAACAGCCACGAACCGTGAATGTGCAATACTGGCTCGCCAAGTAATCTTACACGAAGAGGCAGGGCTTCAAAACTTCCCCATGAAGCCCGTATGCGGGGTGATCTTGCGTTATGCGCGCTGTGAGCCCCAGTAGTGCAGTTGTATTGGCCCCTCATAACATTCAAAATTACCCGTGGCTTGCATTCAAAATTCCAAGGTCCTTTCTTCTCTCATGCCCAAGCGCTTATGCCTCTGCTCCAATTAATTCCCGATTGTCACCGCTCTCCTCGCACAGTGCTGGCCCAAGCTAGCTAGACGCACCCTCTCCTAATGCCTTTTCGCCCTTGGAATTCTCCCGTCGCCTCTCATTACCTTTGCCGCCCTCCTCCTCTTTCTCAGCAGCCTCTCACCCCTACTCTAACTAGGCTGAGACCTGAGTGGACAGTCATTTGTCATCGCTCCTTTCAATGTAACTGCACGGGGGCTGCATTCTTGAGCGCGTGCTCCTTCAACACCTCAGCTTGCTTCTGTACGTATTTATGTGTGCGCGTATATACGTGTGTGTGTGCCATAGTCAGTGTAGCCCATCGTTAAAACATTAGTCCCTACATTATCCTGCTACGAGGCTAGTGTATTCAGAAGTAGTTGTAATGAGAAATGCATATGATGTTAATAATTAGCCCAAGTAAATTAGAATAAAATAAGAATGAATTAATTTTGAATGGTTGAAATCTGGTCAACATTTTATGTGTTGCTCTTTTGATGTCATGGCACCTTTTTAGAAACAGGGTTAAGTGACAGTGTTGTTCACACTTCCGGGATCCATTTTTTCCTGAAGGGTGCTTGGCGTAGTTTCAAACGAAGTGTCATATATATCTAATTGATATATTTGGTTGACAGAATTGTTCTTCAAACCTACCTTTTGAGTGAGCTGAGACAAGAATAGTTTGTGTTGAACGCTTGTAATCTGTCTGGCTGTGTAAAGTGGAGGAGGTATCTTACCACAGAAATTGAACCAGGTCATTACTCGCGGCCCAACCCAAAATCAACAATTACGAATCATACTATTGGCTGCGAAAATGTATGTGTTAAGTTTAAACAAGATCTATTTTGTTGAGTCCTACCTCATTGTTCAACCTTACCCTCGTATATATAAATATAAACTCGCTTTTCTACCCGGCCTCGCCCGTGACTTGGATTCACCACGCCTGGCCGCCTTTGCCTCCCCAGTGGCGATGTTCACACACCATACCAGTTACTGTACTCGTTTGAGGCTGAGTTGACCTAGGGGAGGCCCAGGACCGGTTCAAATAATCGTCACCGGTGGTGGCCATGAGCGGGAATCGAACTCGGGTCGCCGTATATATGAATACCACAGTCAGTGTAAAGCACAATAGCACATTTTTTTTTCTATTTTTGAATCTTGGTTGCTGAGCACAGGCTCAATGGCCCCAAATGCATAGCAGTTTGAAACTATTAAGCTGGTAGTAGATTATAGTTAATACATTTCTTAAGCAAGGTTATAAGCATAACTAAATTGCCCCCCCTCTGGTTTCCAGAGCGACGAGTTGGGGCCCCCTTGACAACCACCATGAGATGTGTTTTAAACGACAGTGTAAAAGAATAAAAACTGATTTGCAAAGACGGAGCGCTCCTACAGCGTTAAATTTTCGAGACCGTGAGCATAATGATGTGAATAGGCAGCAAGAGCCACCGTATCCAGACTAGGTGCGACCATGCGAAACCCCCTGAGGTGATCATGTAGTCACTAAGCCACTGCTATAAGATTTTGGGATAAGAGACAATGGAAGGGATTTACAAAGTGGAGCAGCATGACCTGCAGGTTGAATAGAGTGTGGATGAAACAGTCAGGCAGGAATAGTAGCCATGTATATATGTTTAACTTGTTTCCACCATACGTAGCCAGCCGTGCTAATCAGAGGTGATAGGAGGGATGTAAGCATGTTAAGGAGATGACTGATCGCTCATGAGCGAGTGACTGCAGTGAATCCGTCTACTATTACAAACGTATTTACTGAACAATACAATTATTAAAAATATACATTGAGTCTTTGAGAAATATTGATTAAGAATGAGTAACAATAGTGATGTATTTACTCAGGAAAGCCTCACCAAGCCTTTTTTTTACGATAATGCTGTTCTGAGTATTTTTGGCTAAAGCGTTACATATTGCGTTACGAATGCTTATTTTGCTGAGTTCAGTAAAAAAAATAAATGAAAGTGTTAATCTAATTGACCTATTGATCACCAGTTCATGGAGCCAAATCCTTAATGGTGTGCATCCTTTACAGAATTTATAAATAAGCAGGATAATCAAAATTAATAACTCGCATGAGGCATCATGGGACCTCCCTTGCCAGTATCAAAATATAATAATAGGTTTTATCCTTTATGACAATAAAACAGTTGTCAAGATGTTAAAACATCTTAACATCTTAACACCTAAATTTCGATTTAAAGCTTTCGTGACTGCAGGGATTCATCTTCTTGGTTCTTTCGGTAAAGTCACGTAGAAGGGAAATAATAAAATAATAAAAATAAAACCTAATATTTTATGGTATTTTATTATGTTATATTTTTATTACTTTATTATTTCCCTTCTACGTGACTTTACCGAAAGAACCAAGAAGATCTTAACACCTGTTTTATTCCAAAGAAAGGTATAACCTATTCTTATATCTCAGGAGGTAAACTTGCATGCATGTGGTTCAGATGCACTAATTGTATTTGTTTTGAGGCTTATATGGCTATATTCTTAATCCTATATTTTTTTAAGCAATTTCACGCGTAAATATACTCCATAATAGAGGTTTTTGGGTGATATCGCGTAAATATATAAATGTGTTGTTAAAACCCGCAACCACCCGACACAGCCAATAAGGTGTTAAGATGTTAAGATTTACTCCCCCAAGTAGTTAACAATTTTGCTATCGGCAGCATGCAATGAGACCAATACATTTCCATTCAGGGCTCTGCGGCTAACAATGCATCACCCTGTGTCAGAGATATACCCTGAAAGATGGAATCACAGAACTACATCTGAAGACAATTCAATTGGCCTCTATATACTTTGGGCTCACATTTTAAGACCATTTTTGTTTGTCACATTTTAATCAAAGACAATTATTTAAGCCTCAGGCCTGGGATAAGCTAAATTACGCATTTTAAATATGTACATATTTTTTTAAAATAAATAATAAATATGTTTCTTTCAGTATTTTTTGAATAAATGGGCTTAAACCATGAACTTTCTATACTTGAGAACCATGTTTAATCACGGGTGGCTAAGACCCGGAGTCGAACCCAGGACTAAGTGGTGCACATTTTAGCAACATTAATTTACCCATGGACATACATGTACCATACGATGTGCAACCAAACATCAATACAATGTATAGATATTTGATGTATAGTACAAAGCATATATATTCAAAACATTTGTCAATAACACTGCCCTATAATAATATACGATATATATAACAGGAGACAGTATGGGCAACGGCAAATAGAAGGCTCATTGCCCATAATGTATTCTATTATATATGTGTATGTTGTGTCCATTTAGTGCAGTGTTGTTGATGAATGGATATTAGAGTGTTTGTTATTAGTGTCTTTGCACCACTGGCAACGGGGTATCACCATTCTTTTTGAAAATACATATTTACACATACTCGAATATATTCCACAAATAACAAGCTTACACGCAGTATACACTGTACACATTCATAAATTACAACCATTGCTAAAGGTTACTATTATTATTTCATGCATTATCCTTGTCTTAGTTATCGATGGCAGTGCCTGTAAAACCAAATTAGGCAAACTATTGCCGCCATACGTTTTGAGGATGCGTGGAGTCTTTTCTATTAACATTAAAACATTCAGCACAGCCTGTGGGAGATGTGGCAGTTGAAGTGGAAGAGGAATGCTGTTGATGGCATATCTCAATTGAAAAAGTGCATGTTACTCAGCGTGCATTTGTGATAAGGGCAGTCAATGAAACAATAAATGTGCGTAGTGGTGGCGTAGTGGTTAGCACACCGTGCAATAAACCCGGTGGGGCAGGGTCAAGTTCGATTTCTGGACAGGGTTAAAAATCAGTGGGTGATCATCTGAACAGGTCATTGGCCTCCCCGAAGATAGTCTCAACATCAAATGAACAGAGTTCAATGTGTAAATATTTAGTAATTGGGGGACAGAGGCGGCCAGGCGCGGTGCTTGCGACCACCAGCCCTTTGTGTGCCATGCTGAACTTCATGGGGGCTCGCGAACAACACTTACCTCAACAGTCTGTTAAAGGCTGAACATGGGATATTGTCTTTAATTTGTATAAAACAGTGCAACTGTTCTTGAGTATGATACACAGCAGAACTCCAAAAATCTGCTCTTCAATCTGCAAATCTCAAAAATTTGCAGATTACCGCAATCCACAGGACCGTTGATCCTGAAATCAGAGAAAAATCAGATTTCTAAACCTAGTGCCTTCCATAGTCTGCAGCACACCATGTCAGCAGTATCCCCAGATGATAAAAAAAACATATTTAAAATTATATTTTTTAATTGTAATTTTATTCGTTTTTTTTAAGTGCTGCAGCCTGCAAAGAGGCCCCGGGCTTCTTTTGCAATGTGAACTCTGTACAGTGTTTGAATAGGGGAGCTGCAAATAGAAGCTAAAAAAATCATTAAGCCCACTGGAGCTTTTTTTCACAGGCGACCTGGCCACACATGATAACTCATTGAAGTGGCTTGTCATCGTATGTGGAAATTTATAGTAGCAGCCAAATACTCTAAATGCATGTTTCTAAATGTGAAGGGCAAGGCCGGAGGACCCAGAGAAAAATCTGCACGGCCACGGGGAGAGATATCAGGCAAATTCCATATATACAACAGGCGTTTTTAGGGTCGGGATCGAACCCATGCCCTATTGCATAGCAAGGGAAGTAATATCTCCTCACCACCTCAGCGAGTTGTTGAGATGAAATGCATTTTTTTTTAGTTTGAAATCATCACAGACTCGCTATGCTAGTGTTTATTTGCATTTATTTTACTCGATATCCATGCCTAAACAATCCTTTAACACATACCCATGTGGCAGATTTGGTCCATTTGGGCTTTAAAAGAAATTTGACCTTATAATCAGTGTGTTTATTACAGATGAATGGAGCCGCTTGTCATGTGATGTGCTTCTGAATTGCACACCGCGTCAGGGTGCATTTAAATGTGTGGATTATGGCACCAACATCTGCAGTGTGCCACAAACTATTGGATTTCTGCAGTAATGCATTGCATACGGTGACATTATCCTTTGCACGTCATTTCAATTTTAGCACAAATGTAAAATGACTCAGTCGGGCCAAAGTGTTTGATGTGTAAAGGACCAATACTGCAGAACTCACCTCTGTTGGTGGCCCTAGGCCAGTGAGCGACTGAACCTTCACACCTCCATAAGACAACCATTGCTGACATCTCACAAAGGACTACTGAATTTATCAGGCTCAAGGAGATGATGGATGGGCTGACTTAACTCCTGACAGGGAAATTAACTCAGAGCTCTTCAATTGTGAATCAAGGGCTAAATCAGCACTGTCACCAAGATTACTATTACTACTACCACACCTGGTATTTGTTTATTATGACTACATTAGCGCATGTCTTTGCTTTATATCGTTGATTCTGTGGACACCATCTGAAAAAAAAATCTTAATTGTACGAGCTAAAAACTGTTGAAAAATATAGAAAAATGCAAATCTGAATAAATAACATTTATTTAAAACTTAGCCATGAGGGTTTACACAGACACACGAGCGTAATTTAGAGCTGGAGAGCTCGTTGAAGGCAAGGCAAAGAATGTACAATGACAAATTCTGCATTTATACTTAAACCCAAAACAATAAACGGAGCAAGTAAACATTTGCACAGATTATTTGTTTTTTAATACATATATAACACTTTATTTGTATGTATGAACCGTGTGTTGAAGTTCTTTTTGCACCGTACATAGCCAACCGTGCTAACAGGAGGTGTGCGACGTTTATGTATCACGAAAAGTGCCAAAGGATATGCACAGGGATCTGCGCTGAGTTGCACATTTCCCTTCAAGGTGAGGGATGCTCGCAATCCAGCGCGTCCTGATGTGTACCAAGCGTGGCGAGCGCACGTGTCATCGCCCTTGAGCCTTGTTTGCGCCGCACATCTTCAAGCGCGCCGTGTTTTTCAAAGCAAATCCGTGCGGCAAAGGGCCGTGATTCAAAATAAATAGCGCATCCTTCACGGCATGCACAAGCCTCTCGCTCCGGGGGAAAGCTCACCACGGAGAAATCCACGAGGCTTGTGCACAAAACACGCAAGTGCAGGTTTTGTTCATACTCTGTGCCTGGAATGTCAAGGAGGGTTCCTGGAACAGCTAAGGGCATGTTGTTGTTTTACTACAACCAACCAGAGGGCTCTTTGCATTAAGTGCAGCTGGATTTTTTGAAAAGCCAAAATGTTATTTCTGTCGAGCCGCACTTGATGTTATTTTTGCTGTGATTTGTTTTCGGTTATTCACATGTTTTAAGTAATTTTCCTTTATACACAGTGCATTTCAATTGCCTGCATGAGTGCCACAAACATCAATAGTTTATTATCACAGGCAATATGCCAGATGTCATCATCCCTCACTATATAGCTTCCTTCCATCTGCTTGATCTGGAAAATATTGCACAGTTGACCCTTGACCTTCGATGCTGCTCTTAAAGTATTGCTCCATTTAACTTTAGGTCTTCCCCTAGATTATCAAACGATATACCCACTCCAAACTGTGATATGTTTTCTATATAAACTTTTTGCTGATACATTTTTCCCGATAACTGTGATGGTGTTGACACTAGCGTCTAGCGCTGTGCACCACAGGGAAGACTGTACTATGGCGAGCGCCATATTTCGTATGGGGCACCACCCGCGTGCGTTCATGCTGTACATTTACCCACGAGGTATTTATGGGTACGGTGTAAATGTGTTTTTTTAATTACCCAAAAGTTTGGAACGCGTCATAATATCGGACGCATTGTTTAAACTGGAGAGTATGGTATACCCAACTGTGAAAGCAGACTTCGGACAGATAGCTGAAATGATTTCGTTCTCAGCTCTGGTGTGGATGGTGCAGCGGTGGATCTATAAACTTCGTAGTTGGGGGGCGTCGTCTGAATATTCCAAGCTTTTGAAATAGGGACCTACATCATTACTAATACAAAATATGTTCTCACTGGTAAATATCAATTAACTACTTTATACAGTTTTGGGTCTAAAGGGAGAGAAAATCCCCCCCACCCCCCTCTCCCAACCGGATCCACCACTGGGATGGCTTCTGTAAAAAAAAGTATACTCATATGCTTTTAGTATGAAGAGTATCATGGTTGAATTTCGATTTAAAGCTTTCATGACTGCAGGGATTCATCTTCTTGGTTCTTTCGGTAAAGTCGCGTAGAAGGGAAGTAATACAAATTTATATTATATTATGTTTTCTTTGTATTATTTTATTACTTCCCTTCTACGTGACTTTACCGAAAGAACCAAGAAGAAGAAGTTTCATGGTTGCTAAAAAAAGCGGAGTTAGTGGGATGGCTTCCATGCGCTTGCCCGGCTGCTGAAATTGTGGTCAGTTCTGATTATGGGACTCTCCAGAGCTCCGTCTAGTCGAGGAAACTTCTGCCAGCAGTAGCATGAGCGAGAAACTGCGGGGCTGCACTTCTACCGTGGACTGACAGGGAGCGTGATTGCAAAAGTCGTCTGCACGTTGTGCATGACGAAAAAGAACGACTTGAGAGACGTCTCTTGGACCACGGAAAGATGAGGCACCTCGGGACTCATCATTATTTGCAATAAATCTGTTCCAACAACATCTGAATCTGACCTGAAGTCTGCCACGTGAGAGCGTACCACTTCTTGAAATTACATAGCTCCAGTTGAACAAATATAAATTATCCGTGTGACTCACAGACATGAAATGCTTCTTTCATACATGAGTGGCTTGCTTGTCCACAAATGTAGCTTCGCTGTGATGCGGGTTCCCTTCTATGTGGCGATGCTTCAGTGTTAACGCTTTGACCTATTCCGAAGTGGAGCTGTGTCAGTTGTGCCGTCGTGACTTACGGTGGGGACTCTCAACCTCTTTGTTTGTGTCTCAGGATATTTTATCAGCGGTTTTTGTTTCCCAAAGTGTGACTTTTGCAGGACTGGTTGACACTGCACACACGAGTATTTTTTGGTTCGTCATTTCTAATTCTTAGAGTGCAGCCTCCACTGGAGGGAGCTCCAGAAACCCCCTCCTAAGGTATTTCACCCACGTGCTGGCCAGACATCTAGGAAGAGGTGGGAGAGTACCCGGACTTTATCCCATCACGCAGCCATACGACCTACTGTGCATTGCCATTTGACTGCTCATCCGTTCAACCACTGATGATGCACTTCGGCAAATCTGAAACAGGTGTGGTTTCCTGCACGTTTAACTCTGACTAAATTCTGATCCATTATCATCTCTCTCAAAATAAATAACACAATACAAACAAAACATAAACCAGTTCACAGAATTTCAAAATGATGCATATGAATAAAAAAATAATTCTGTCCAGTTATACAATTTAGGTTCATTGACTTACAAATTGAAAATATGTCAGCAAATTGAAGAACATTAACAAGGCAAAACTATGTTTTAAAGGATTCTGACATCTTTGATGTTTTTTTACTGCAAAAGACACCATAGGATACCAGTTTCAGCATCTCATGAGCAATGGTCACTGATAACATCTGGCTTTTGAGATCTTTTTTTTATGGTAGTATCCTAAGTCTGAAAACAAATGTGTTGATGTCTACCTACATTTGGGTGAATATACATGTGTTCTAAACAATCAGTGTGATTTCAACCATCAACTATATTTTACAGGTGTCTCTGGAAAGAACAGATATAGATTATATAACAAAGATCATCCGTTTAGTCTTATCAAACTGTCGGAGCAGTTTGCACACGAGAGGGTGGGTCGCCAATATCACGTCCGGCTGCCTATGTCTCCGAAGTGGTGATGTTTACACACCGCACCAAGTAGGCATTTGAGGCTGAGTCAACCTAAGGGAGGACCAGGACCGGTTCAGATATTCGTCACTAGTGTTGACCGTGAGTGGTAATCGAACCCAGGTCATCAAGCTCTTAGCGCAGCACGCTAACCGCGACACTACCGCTCCCCATATACAACAATTATTATTATTATTGTTTACCCATACAAGCCTCGCCGGGTCTCACGTCCTGACAAATTTCCGTGGTTGGGACTGATGTTGGTATGTGTAACCCCAATTGAGTAAATGCAGGTAATTTTGCAGCATTTGGAATTGTTTGGCCCATACCAGTTACATTGTGTGTGTTTTTAGCTATGGGATTCCTCCGGTGTTTGTCTTCTAGAAATCCATGCAAAACACGCATACTCTACACAAAAAGGCATTCAAGTCAGGAATCCGAACCCAGGCCCTTATTGCTGTGAGGCACACATGTTACCACCAGGCCACCCTGCTCTGGCACCATGGCAAGACATTGAGATGAGTACCAGCCCCCACTCATGATTGCAAAGCTTGTTTATAATATACAGAGTGTTTGATTGCTGAAAACACGGCAATATTATCAGAACAAAGTGGTACCTATGGATCAATGTATTATAGTAGTGGCTACTTCGAACATGTCAAAACGCTGGACGCGTTTTGACTTCCATCAGTTTTGTTAGCAGAGTAAACTGATTGGATGGGCAAAATCCATCCATAAACACAGATCTTCCTTCGGTTTACAGTTACTAATATTTATCCTGCAAATACATGCCAACTTATGGTACACATTTTAAGTTATGAAGCATCTAAATTTAAGTGTTATTGAATTTAAACTGGTTCTCAAAAGTGTTTCGGTGAAGGTACTGATTGACAATATTTGTACGAAACCAAGCCTTATCAACCCGCTCGGAAACCTGCAATTGCACTTAATTTCTAATGCTTCTCATTTAATAGTTTCAAATTTACGTGATTTATGCTTAACTACTTCCGTGCATATTGCCTTGCATATTTAAACTAATAAACATAATCAACTTTACCCAGCACTATTATGAAAGTATTATGTAAATTGGCGACATCCAGTTAATCACTTTCCTCCTCTAGGCATTTTAATCTATTAGTCTAAAATCAACTACCTGCTGACCTCAGTGTTTGATGTAAGGTTTGCCCTCTGTGGCTATGTTGAAGAGCAGCTCGCATCTCCTGAGCTTGTGATCACTTCCTGTGTTGATATTATTTGAGAACAGACGTCTCCTGCAATTTGGGGTATATGTTCGTTAGATTAAATGTGGGCTCCTCCACAACCGACGCCGAGTTTCCGTTTTTTAAACAAGGTGCGGTGTTCATGAATTGACGTCACTGCTGGCTGTTAACTCCAGTTGATGCTCGACGTCGCGTATTTCTCACTCCACACATCACAAAGTTCTCCTGTGTTTTTACCCTCAATGAGAAATTCATTGATTAATACATTTGGTCGATTTCATCACCATGGCTCGTTGTTGGAGTATATATTTGTATTATATTTAACTTGGAGTGGTTTTAGCTTCAACGTTTTATGGGCAATACGACCAGATGTCAGTTTAACGTGTAAACTTTCGCGACCAATATAATTCATAATAAAGGTTTTTGGGTTAGATTGCGTAAGTATAAATGTGTCATAACCCTCCACCACCCAACACAGCCAATTACTTTTGCAAATCTGGGGTTTCATTCCCAGAATTCCACTGCCCCATAATTAAACTCTCACGATGACGTAATCCCACTGGGGGCAACGATGTCTCATTTTATTTTGGGTCAATTCTTTTGTGTCTCCAGTGAGACGAGGCACGATTCTTCAGATATAATCGAAACATTTAATGCAGTATAGGAAGACCTTATAAAACTCAGGGGTTATGTTCCTGGGAAATGTCGGTTTGGCCAAAACTGCTTTTGACAAATAATATACAACTAGCCTTTTGCCCGTCCAAGGATGGATGCAAGCAGTAAATCTGAAATTTGCAAGTGAAAAGCAGACCACGACGTGATATTTATTGCATCCATTTGTGTGCAATTTGTAAGGCCTCAGTGACACACACTTATTTCATTTAAAGGTTATGATCCCTTGTTCATAATGACGTCCTTTTTACTTCTATGTCTCAGTAGCGTTATGGAGATCGCCTGACATGAGGATTTTGCTTTTGTAGTGAGAGTTGTAAGTTGACGCTGAGGAGGGGGGAGGAGGCGCCTCGCCCCCCCATGTGGAGTGACGTCACTCACTAATTATTATGAATGGGGGGGGGGTCCATGTGGATGACATAACCTGTTCATGCTTATTAATGAGGGGGGCTGGTCGACATGGACTGACATCATGCGTTTGGACACACAGACATTTTTGGCTCATTATAGTAGTTAATATGGGGAAGAAGGGTTGCGTTCCTGGGTCAGAAATTAATTCATTATACATGATTTCCACCCTTGCTATTTTCCTAAAGGATGCCGAGTCGCTCTCCATTTCTTGTGTGTGTGTACACTATTTTTCTATTTCATCTCAACACAAAACCCCCGTCTTCATTACTCTGCCAACTCGGCGGCACTCACGCCATCACTTGAACGTTAATGATTCATCATCTCGGTGTCCGCCTGAAGTCCTCAAAAGAGTGGACAGAATAAGATGTGTGCGGCTACATGTGGACGTGTGTTGTTGTTGGGGAGCGGTGGTGTAGCGGTTAGCGCACTGCGCTACGAACCCGGCGACCCGCGTTCCATTCCCACTCACGGCCAACACCAGTGACGATTATCTCAACCGGTCCTGAGCCCCTCCTATGTCGACTCAGCCTCAAATTAATATTTGGTGTGGTGTGTAAACATCGCCACAGGGGAGACAGAGGCGGCTGGGCGTGGTGCTGACCACCCACCCCCTCGTGTGTCGTGCCGGCCTTCATAGGTGCTCTCTAACAGCACTTGCCCCAACTGTCTGTTAAGGCTATACGAGGGATGAAATAAAGGTGTCCTGTCCATACCCGTTGATGCTTACAAACCTCCTGCCCCCTACCCTGCTGACATCATGCGTGAAGAAAACAGATATTTATAGGGGAATGAGGGTGGTGGTTCAGGCTGTGCTACTATTGCAGGAAAATGTGTGACCAAAATTTCACCATTGCTTGTGAATGCGAAATGATTATCCATCTAACACGGGGGAGCGTAGCACTCGCCACTCGAGTTATATCCAACCTCGGGGTTTACCAAAGTGCATGCTCACAAAGCTATAACAATGCTGCATAAGCCATTTTTTTATTCACTGAAGGACAGCTTTAATAATATTACATTCCAAAACGGCCATAACACGGACTCCGAGCCACATGTGGCTCCTGAGGAATCCAAGAGCACAATGCAACTTCATTTGAAACAGGAGAATTCCGCGGAAGCTTAAGCAGCACAGGAAACTGGGTTGATAGGGTCAGGGAGTTTGGCCACCTCTGTTATACAAAATTTTATAATATAAGTGTATTTAACTGTTATGTCACTATCATTATAGTACTATTGTGAAAACAAATGTTACCTTTAGCTGTAAGATAATATAACATATCGTTGAAATCATCAACATTGGTTAATAGAGCAGATTTAAATTAAGCTGTCTGTGTTCCACGTGACAGCGGCAATTGCTAAGCGCGTCACGTGGGATGGAGTGCTCTCTGTAAACCACCAAGCTTTCTCTCTTGTATGTATAATGAAGCCTTCAAAGACTCACTAAGCACCGCAGTGTCCAATTTGATCACTATGGCAACAAAAGCAGAGTTCCAAGGAAACCAGATGCGGAGTGTTGAGTGTGATTCATGCAAAGTTGATTCGGAGCTCCATCGCACGCCATACTAGTGTAGTAAGTATTCAGGAGGCTTTGACGACGGGGTCGGAGGCACACTTATTTATTAATACCAACTCGTGTACAGTAACGGGTACACACAACTCTTGAAGGGGTATCGTCCCCTTCACTCGTCTATCAGGGAGACACAACGTCTAACCCCGCTAACCTACGCCCGAGTCCTCCACTATGGAGCTAGGGGAGGCTACCTATCCCAGCCCTGGTCAAGCTGGGATCCCGGCACCCTGAGTCTCCAGACCGGCTCTTATAAGAACGTCAGTCTGGGCTCTCGGGGCCACGCCACCGGCTTGCCCTGGTCGGCCCTGACAAGGACAGCGAGCCAGGGGAGCTCCAGGGCCTATTCTAGCTGGTCTTCTCTCTTCGCTGGTTAAAGCTAACACCCGACCTCGAGCCCTCCGGCTCACCACCTTTTATAGCACTCGGCCCCCGGGAGGGGCCCGTGGGGGATGTAGGTGCGGACGTCGGTGCGAGCACCTCCTCCGTGTACAGCCCTAACCACGCCCCTTGTGTTTGTTTCCCATCCGTGCTAATGCATCTACACAATTACAGCTCTACACATCTACACAATTACACCTCTACACTAGTTTAGCCTTAATGTGATGGTAGCGCTCGGCTGTCTCCCAGACATGTACAGGAAAAATATATATTTGGTTGAATAATGACCAAGAGGTAATCATAGACAATGCCATTAATGTCACCGTGCCTCGCCATCGGTTCCTTACCTTTTGCTGGCAATTGCGCTATCAAAAAAGTAACCTTGAAAATCTCCCCTTGTAATTTCCTGCAAACTGGCTTTATATCGTTACAACAACATAAAGCAGATGAGAGGCTATGACAGACAAATATCATCCACAATGGGAAAGGAGTAGCTACGCCTCAGTGGCTTTCTTAGCAGCCACCAAACCACCACGTGGTGAAGATTAGTACGTAATAAAAGGGACTATATTTTAATGATGTGTTTGCGGTTTTAGGATTAATCAGAAAAATAAAAAATCGAGCCTAAATAAAACAATAATGGGACCTCCTTTGCCAGTACAAAAATACGAGAATAGGTTTTCTCCTTTTTTCTGGCAACAAAACAGGTGTTGAGATATTCTTTGCTATCTTCCCAATAAACTCGTTTACATTGACATGCCAATCTCTCCCTTTAACGCAGCTGCTGTGCGTGCATGCAGCAACGGGACTCCTTTCCTTCTCTGACCCCGCCTACTTACCCTTGGGTGACACCCACCTCAAACCTATATGTAACCTCTTGTTGCAGCAGCCCTTTCTTGTTCAGCAGTTCTACTGCTGTATCTTTCCACCTGATGACAATTGCTTGTGTTGCAATCGAAACGTTGTGATTTATTATTTATTTTTCTATCTACGTGACTTTACTAAAAAAAATCCAAAGTGTATGGATTCTTGCAGTCACGAAAACTTCAAATCAGGTGTTGAGATGTTAAAACACCAAACTGAAACCTTATACAAAGAATAATGTCTCCATTAACCACAATACTTGTGGTCAGAATGCAAACCAAAAAAAATACTCTGATAATATATGCACTGTTTTTTTAAACTGATTGGTCAATACCAGAGACAGCTTTCTTTTTAGCCTTTTCCCAAACGGTGTTAAACCAGAGGACGCCTTTTGGTGTCAATGCATATATTATCAGAGTATGCTTTTTGTTTGCATTCTGACCACAAGTATTGTGGTTAATGCAGACATGATTCCTTGTAAAAGGTTTCAGTTTGGTGTTTTAACATTTCAACACCTGTTTTGTTGCCAGGAAAAAAGGGGAAAACCTATTCTCGTAAATAAAATAAATTTCAGATGTTCCAAAAAAAACTAATGTTTTTGATAATGCCACATTACATCGCTTTCAAGAGTAGTGTCACCGTGGTATCATGATCATGTGATGCCACTGTTGTTAGCACGAATGCATTAATTTAACACAATTTAAATAATAATAAAAATACTTTAAATATATTTGATGTCCTTGAAAATGATGTCCTGGAAAGTTCAACGACATGTTTCATCACAGGCAGTTCTGTGCACACATGAAATCATAAAAACACGTGCTCGGTGAGAATATATTTTTTTATGGATGTGCCCTGTTGTGTTTCATACAACAGGTGTCCATCGACTGTACACACTTATGATGGACGGAGACTCATGGTGCATGCGGCTTTGATCGTGGGCACTTGGAGTGCATGATGGACAGGTGCAGGATTTGATTAATTGCCTAAGTAATTTAAAGGGAATTAAGTATCTTTATTTATGTTACCGTATTTTCCCGCATATAGCCTGCATACGCATATAACCCGCAAAAATAGCGTTGTGTGTAAAACAAATTTCAGATAGCCCGCACCTCCATATATCCCGCATGCATTCATATATTTAACGTCGTTACCACAGCTTAATTCCATCATATTAATACAAAGTTTATATTTGTAATACATTCCACTATCAATTGTTAATATTACAATCATAACGTGCACAAATAAACCAAACTAACCGGAAACGAGTGAACTTAAAACAGTAAATAAGTAACTAAAGTAAATATCCAATAATTAAGCAACACATAACTGGTAGATAACTACCGAAAGTAAGCGTACTGTTAGGCTTACCGGCATTCGACCTCATCATATTACAGCTACTGAACCGGTAGTTACCCCTGTACAGTTTTAGCACTGGTAGATTTCACACTGCGCAGACAATAGCGGCACTACGGTAACGCCATTGCCTCCTTGCACCAAAGCCAATGGAAGTTTGATGCAAAGCTCATGGTCGCGACTGTATAGTCCTCAGCTAATAGCAGCGGCCTAAGGCACTCAGAAATTATGATTCCGCGTCTGGTAGACACTTGTTAAGGCCCTTCCCATTGTGCAATCCATAGCCTCAGCTGGAACTTGCGCACCCCCCTACAGCCAATGAAAGTATTACGGTAAACAGTGCGGCCACTTCAAACATTGTCGTTTCATTGTACAAACAATTCGAATAATTTAAAACGTGATAACATGTGCAATTTTAGTGTGAGTGCTTTTTAAGCAGTGCTTTAGTCAAAGGTAAGTGTTGCATAGTGCATAGTCCTACCATGAAAACATTAAACTAGTTATGACATGTCACACGTGTAAAATATTTTTGGGATAGCCTGCACCTCCATTTACCCTGCAGGGTCTTGTTTTGTTTGTAAAAAGTACTATGCATACAGAATAGTACTGTATTGCCATGTAAAAAAATACTACTTTGAATACAATATGAGTTGTGAAAATTGTCAATCTTCTTGGTTCTTTCGGTAAAGTCACGTAGAAGGGAAGTAATAAAATATTAAAAATAAAACATAATAAAATAATATAATATACGTGACTTTACCGAAAGAACCAAGAAGATGAATCCCTGCAGCCACGAAAGCTTTAAATCGAAAAATTGTCAATGTGATACATGATTTTTTAAACGAGTATGAAATCGAATAGTTGATAGGAAAATAAACAGTGTTTGATTTTAGTTATATATTTCTACTAATTCTAGCAATGCTACTTATTTAAAAGCAAATCATTACTCTATATTTTTTGTATTTTTTTCATGTTACGAGACAATTTTGGCATCTTATATTTTGTATTTTAATGTATATTACGGGATGTTGTAAATTTGGCATCTGAACTGCATCACTCTGAGTATTTTCATTCTGCGAAACAGATATGCATCTCTTGGTTTCTAATAATAAATGAATATTTCATAAATAGTAATCTGTTTCATGAAAATAGCTCTCTATTTTGGTTCATAATAATACATTGAGCTATGAATGTAGAGACACGCTGTCAAGCATTTTCATGTTCATGAGACTTTGGCAAGCACACACCGTCCGAATTCCTGGAATATTTGAATTCGGTGATGTCATATTTAATGGTTGGGACTGCTTTATATATCGCACTAAGCAGATTCCAGAAGTAACAGCCAGATATTTGTGATGTCAACGAGAGTACAAAGGAATGCATAAATCCTTGAAGTTGTGCTTTGCAAATTTCAGAGGATAAAGTAGTGCAAATGTTTGATATTTTCACATGTGAACAGAATTTATATTATGGTATTTTCATTGAATAAAAGATGAATCAATAAATTCCATCAGTTATTTCTGAGAAAATTGAAACATGCTTATATTCAAAACAAAAAGCATTCGCATGAATTGTCTTGACATTTTAAACTAAAGGGTTCTTACAATAAAATGTGAAAAACTTATTTGCAATTAAAATAAATCAAAAGGAAAAAAAAATTAACCCGTAAAAACAAAGTTTTTCACTATAAATCCTTTATATGCGTGGCATCGGTTTTATTTTATTATTAATTTCTGTTTTTCTTGAGTAAGAGTTTCATTTTTATCACATTGGTATTTAAATTAAATATGAAAAAAAAATTCCCTAAAAAGTGGAAAATTTTGGAAAAAATTTTTCACGAAAATAAATTGTCACGCACAACGAGTCTGTGTGCAAAATGTCAGCTCGATTGCATCACGGGAAGTGGGTTAAAAAACGACCGAAAGATTTGCACGGTCGTAAGCGCGCAAGCAAGCAAGCAAGTGAACTTAATATAAAGGATTTAACAACAAGGGATGAGGAAGCTTTGCAAAACATTATATATTTTTAAATGGAGCTTTACAATTAGACTTCATAAGCTGTCTTCCAAAACCATAAATAACAGATGTTCATGCAGAATATCCAAAAACATTTGATTCTCAACTTTTATAAATGATGTGAAAAGTGAAAAAAATCACGCATGATTGAAGAGCAAATAAGAGCCTGATAAGATAGGAAAACATTTTAGATAAGGACTGCCAAGATGATATAAAGGGTATTATGTGTGAAAAGATAATTCAAAATGAATAACAACTAAGACGTACGTGAGCAGATGTTACCATTCAACATTATTTTTAATCCTGCAATGGAAAGAGAAAAAAAATAGTTCAATGCTGGGGTCAGGATTGTGTTTCATTGTGTAAAGATTTACAATAAAAAAAGTCCTTGCGACCGACGCCATTATTGATGTAATTTGATTTAACCAACTCAAACATCACGTGATGAGCAATACAAAAGCCTTGCACATTTCTGGCTCAAAATAAAAATAAGACTAAAGGTCGTTTCTGAACATTCAGGGGTATGCAAATGAGAGGCTTAACAGTTCCGTGCCGATATCTGATGTTGTGGCGACAGCAGCCACATACCTGTGTGCCCTACCGACTGTCAACATGTGAATCGCAATGTAAATTGTTTTGCAAAGGCTGGTCTTGCAAAATTTACCTTCATCAAATATGCACATCACTATAATATTTCTTTCACATTGCATGTGAGCTGCCTTGATGGGAGGTTGAGATTAGATTTATTTCAGTTAAGTGAGAATATATGTGTGAAAACCTTCTATATATTTATATGAATATTATTTTAAGGCAGTTTCAGGCCTACACATTTGGGTGTATTTAAAAAGACATCCTCTTTATAAGTTTCACATTGAACAAAGTAGAATAGCGTAGGTCGCAAGGACATTTTTAAGTCTGCAATGCACTGTGTAAAGAACATGTGAGCGAGTGTCTTCGTATTAGTGGGGTATTGGCATGCAATTTTTATAGATACATTGAGGGCGAGGTTTGGTGCATTACGCAGATTGGTGAAACTGCCAAACCTACCAAATTGTGAGGTGGTCAGGGGATAGCAGACAGCAAATGAATTTTGAATTAATCTGTGCATGACTTTCATAGTAATCACGTTTCTTTAAGTGCTATGCTCCAGATTACTCCCACTTGCAAAACTGCCATTCATTTATTTGGCCAAACATCCAAATGCATCGCTCTAAATGAATAAAAATACATGATCTCTATAATCAGGAAGTTTTGGTGGAAAAATAAAGTATATACACTTAAGAGGATTAATTTTGGCATAGCAGTTGATGCACCACAGTACGATAAAGGGAAGCCAGGTTTGGATCCTGGCCATGTGCAACATCAGTGGCACCTAAAATGTAGATATGGTTTGGACCTTCCATAGGCTGACTCTCTACACATTTTACTGCAGAGGGCAGATCTTGTGATTCCTCCAACTATCAGAAATTAATAATTAGCATCGTGACTAATATAAATAGCAAACTAGATACGCGGATAACATGTCTCCTTCCTATATCTGTATCTCCAAATAAAAAATAAAAGTATTTCTTACACAACCCATTGGCCCTCTGGGAGTAAACAATTTCACATAGTTCAAAATCTGGACCAGTTTCGACCTAAACTGTCTCATCAGCAAAGTCAGGCTTGCTTGAATCAGTAGGCAAAGACCCTCTCTTTAAGATAGGGGTGCCAGTTCATCCATAAGTGTCCCAGGAACAAACAAAACAGGCCATTTGGTATGCGGCACACCGTAACAACTGAAAGAATGGCAATTTAGAACAATTGAGGACAAGGTCTAATTCGTTATCCTCGTAATTAGCGTCACGGATGTGGCCTTAACAAGATGCGATTCGTGATTTTGCTAATGTTTCTTTTATACCCGAGTAAACATGGGACGTTTGGCCAACATTGTCCAAACGGTTCCAACCACATGCTTATGGGAGAATCTAGCCCATATATGCTCTCCTTCTTTAATCCGCATTTCTTTTTGCTAAACATGTGATGTTCAAAATAATATCAACAAAATATAGATATCCAAAGACATGGACATGATTTTCTTTAATAGACACAAACATTTAAAACTGTATGGTACCAGTTTGCGTCCTCTGATAGAACAGATTTAAAAAATTATCCTCTGTAGACACATACATGTTCTGTTTAGAAAATATATTTCCAAACACTTGTGATGGTTTTAAATGGATATGTAGTTAAAATATGAAATATTTTATTTCCTTGCAAAGGATTGTGGAGGTACAATAGTAATGATTTTATTTATTTTTTAAACACCCGCAATGTAATGAGGACACACACAGCCAGGATATCATCTCTGCACAATGCTACAACCGTGTTGATTAGAGACGAGCACATGTGATCTCCGTATTGCGGCCTTCGTAACTTTAGTTGTTTTTTTGTGGTTGAACAGGGGCAGGAGGTGGGGGCAGGCACAGGGACCAGTGGTGTTGATTGGGGGAGCCACCATACCAAAAAAGAGACAAGGGTGGCTCACCATGCAGCTTGCGTCTATAATCTCCATGACCCACACCGTCGCGTTTGACCTACCCAGCGAAATCTAGGTCATGCGTGCACAGTTTTAGACGAACACCTCAGCTGAGTGTATTTGGGAGACCACAGGCAATAGTGCGCGTCTACCCGACCCTGAATAAGGAAGGCTGTGTGGAAGCGAAGATACTAAACCCTGCAAACACCGATGTCTATGAGACGTTAACTGAACAAAGCTACACTAGTTTACATCGAGGAAATAAACCAAACTTTAATTGGCCTTCTGCATCAGAGGGGCAATTGTGATTGGCATAGATAAAATAACCAAAAAGGTTTTTTCCCCCAGTGTTTTCAAGGCAAACCATTATTAAATGCTGTCCCCCACCTATCTGAGTAAGAATATCAGGGCTGATATGTTAGCCACCTTGATGTTTATAAGTTTTACATCATTTGGACGTATTATTGCCTCCTCGCAAATTCTGGTGAGTGGAGTTTTTTACTGCCCAAATGAGACGAAGCCGACTGCTCCGACAGTGAGAGACAGCGCAGTGTGAACGCTCGCATCACACTTTAAGCAGCACTGCTTCAAGGTTGCCCTGGCAACTGTTGCAACTCGTGCTGACTTTGCAACAAAATGGAAGCTGCAGCCATTGAACAGCAAAAAAAACTGCAAGACGGAATCGTGTGGATATTGTTGACATGTGTTCGTCAATGTTCCCGGTCATGCAATCTTTTGCTGAAATACGTACATAAAAACGGTGGCAATGTATGATATAGTGATGCGATATATTGTTCACGGAAGCTGTGGCATAGATAAATGATGACAAACCATGCACTTTTTATTAAAAAAGGAACTGTTCCGAGCCGCTATTTTTCATGAGAAATGCAACATTTTGTACGCTGCACGTCATAAAACTTTTTTTTTTGTTCTCCAAAGTTAACAAAACACAAGCTGGGGTATGTGGACACGTGTATTTTTTTTATCCTCCGTGTCAAAAATGTACTGCCCACATTCAGCATCCTGTGCTGGAAAAAAACAGTGAACCAGCTATCTTGTCAAAATCTCTAGCAAACCCTGTATTCACCGACATGGGGTCAAAAGGTTACGATGAGAGGCTTCCCTCCCAGCTAGCCCGCATCATTCTTTATTTTATGCGCTTCGTGCATAGACGTACATATACATATATATGTTTGTATTTATGCAGCAGGCGAAATGGAAATGTAGACGTCTTAGTATGCAACCCTATTCGTCCTGCATCCCTTGTCAACTGCCTACTGTGATGTTTTCCCCTCCGCGGAAACCCAACAGTGGAGCAACGTGAACCATTAGGAGAAGTGCCGGCATACAGTTTTGGTGTTCTGAGAAATCTGGGCATGACACACTGTCGCACACTGGCACATTTCCACCACTTCGTGTATTGCAATGCATAGCACATGCCAAATCCGGATGTCCCTTCTCCAAAGATCCAAAATTTCCCCTCCTCCCCAGGACCATATCAATAATTGTATACATTTTCTATATATGAAAAGGCTCCAGGGACCAGGTCTGCTAAACATCTCAAAACTGTCATATATGTAGTGCTGAACTTTACACGGACAACTTCTTCCTTTTTTGTCGTCACTATATTTGATCAAACTCAGCACATTTTGCCAGCTTTCTCCAACGCGTTCTCCGCTCGCTCGCTGCGCTCCGCCGGCCTTGCTCGCTCCGATCCTCCCTCTCTCTCTCCGTCTCTCCCGACTCCCCTCTCGGCTTCTCTGTCCCACTCCAGCCGTCGCTCTCTCTCGGCTTCTCCGTCTCACTCAGACTGTCTCTCTCGTTCCCGTTCCACTGCTAGCCTATCCGTCCTCTCGTCACCTCTTCTTCCCCTGCTCCACCGCTACCCTATTTTACCTCTCATATCTTCCTCGTCTCCATTTCTACTGCTACCCTATACTTCTTCTACTCCACTGCTACCCTGTACTTCTTCTTCTACTCCACTGCTACTCTATACTTCTTCTTGTATCTTTTTCTTCTGCTCCGACCGTCTCCGTCCAGCTCCCAGCACAACTACCCGTCTCCCTCTGCCGCTCCCGTATTTATCCCCGTCCCTATTAATTTCCAATTAATTAACTGGCGCCCCCCTAACGCCCCGCACCCTGGCCCCCGCCGCCACCTGTCCCCATTCCCAGACTTAAAGGTGCCACCTTGTCCCTGACAACAACAACCGGCCAATCACTGCCCTGCATCCATAATTGCCTAACGGGCCGCCTCCGTCTCACCCGTTGTCCCCCAGCAACACCAGCATGTCCCGATACGACTCCACTGTTCCCAACCCGCACGTGTTTACAATTACCCCCCTTGGCGCGCGTTAAACCACTACATCTATATACCAAAAAAATGAAGTTCTCACAAAGAATAATGACGAAGTTTGCCCTCAATCTAGTAATAATCCAAATGCATTCATCTTAATACCATGCAGACAAAGATCTATACATCCATATCCTGTTTGGCTGTGATGGATGGGTATTAAAGGCGTCGTTGATTCAAATACAAGTCTGAAATTCATTTTGTACGTTCTGCACTCAAGCAGACTAGTTATTGGGTTCTATGAAGAAGTTATTATCAACTGATACAATTAATATTGCACCGAAAACGAATCTTTATTGCACACATCTATTAAGAAAGGGTTTAAGAGAGTGCAAAAAGAGTTGAAAGCCGTGCTTCTGAAAACGTAATTTGAAAAAGAAAAATGTATTTTCAACAAACTTATATATATACACATATTTAGTTGACAGCTCTTCAGAGGCGATAGCACACGCAAACAAAGACACTGGTTAGTCAAATACTTTTTTATATAAATAACACAATACAACCATTCCTCTTGATACTGTCATTCAATGACAGATGTCCAATATAAATTGGTGCAAATCCACAAATATTCAAAGTCGGCTTGCATTAATCACTTACATTGCGCATCCATTGTAAGACAATACATATTCATACACACAGGGAGACAGACGCGCGTGCGTGCGTGTGTGCATGTGCCACGTGCAATATTAATCAATGACAAAAAGTGATATAATGAAGACAATGACTACTTGCAGCTTGCCATAAATCATGCTGTTTTGAACGCGTTCTAAACTACATTCTGCTGTCCGCATTTCATTTGTCACTATTTACAAGACAAGGCGGTGGGTAATTTAATATGGATCGGCTGTTCTGTGATGACAAGGTGCCTCAAAGTCCGTTTTCCTCTCCGCGAGGGTCCCGTCTCTTGAATCACAAAACGTTCATAACAACAGCAAGAAAAAATAAAGCAAAGCCGCTGATGATGTGTAGCATACCCGGCGCCTTTTCCGATTCCGTAGCAACCATTTGTCACAGTGCTCTGTGTTGTAAACCCGGGGAGGAATATTCGCTAAACATGTACACAGCCAATTGAGCATTATTGCAATCCTTCGATTTACTCATTCACAATCAATGTTTCCACCTGGGTTGACCGATTTAAGACAGCTGTGCAGTTTCTTGGTGTGCCGAATGTACACCAACACTAGCACACTCGCAAATGTGATGCAATCACCAAGCCGCGATTACTCGCGAAACTCCCCAAGACGCTATTAAACCTAAACAGGATGTAATACCTTATTTTTCTATTTAAAGATTCATCTTCTTGGTTCTTTCGGTAAAGTCACGTAGAAGGGAAATAATAAAATAATAAAAAATATTTATTTGTATTTTATTATGTTTTATTTATTTATTTGTATTTTATTAAGTTACATTTTTTTTATTTCATTATTTACCTTCTACGTGACTTTACCGAAAGACCCAAGAAGATTAATACCTTATTTTTCAAGTCAAACATTCAAAGTGCAGCCAGCAGAACACAATGTCTTTCCTTCTCTTCGTTAGACCTCAACGTGTTTACTTCAAAGTAGACCCATTATGTAAGGTTGCATTGGATTGGATTATGTAAGGTTGCATTAAGATGGAGGCGAGTCCATTTTGACCAATACACATTTCCATGTTACACAACAATCTGAGAGCACTGCATTACCATACTAGTGCAGCATTACTGTCATCAGATTTCAGGCATGAAATATGAGGCCAACATTATTTCCAAAGAGGTTCTCTAGAGCTCCCTCCAGGGGAGGCCCTCCTGCCACCAATGGCGTCGGCAAGCCATTTTGCAGGGCCGCACCTTTACCCATGAACAAACACTGAGAACAGCCTATGGTTCCTCGCTAAAGGTCACACACACAGTACATTCGTGTCTTACCACACTCTGGGGAGCAAGTGGGAGTGCATAATTACGTGTGTGCGTTCATGCGTGTTCGTGATTGAGTATGTTTTCTCTATGCATAGGCCGAGCACCTGATCTTGTTTGCAGGGCAAATTCTGACTGACAGCAACGTTGGGGAAATCATTTGTTTGCGCTAATTCTCACGAACCTCATCAGAATGGCCTTTCCACACTTGGAGACATTTCGAAAAACACCATTCGGCTGTGCATGTCAAGTGCACTTTCTTAAACATCATTGACAATGTAAATATGATCATAACAAATATTTTTTTTCATTCTGGGTGTGTTTTTCTACGTAACATCTGCTTTTTATTTGACATGAACATTTTTCTAATGCATGTTAATGAAATCATGTTGCCATGCGTTACATTGTTGAGTGGAAATTACTTCTGGGAAATTCCAGCAGGAATCACATTTGATTTCGATGTTTCCAGCCTGGAAATATCGTTCTTTACTCTGTGCACGATTCCTATTTTAATTCGAGATGCACAGTCGGGTGCCACTCAATATGCGTATGGAAAAAATAAGTTTCAGTTTTCGTGGATCAAACCCTCCTCTGAATTTGCTACTTTTGGTGTAAAAGTCAAGGCCTGAAAATGTAATTGTACTGCGTTCATATTTAGAGGTTGCTCATAATCCCCCCGTCTGTGTCTATGCATCTGTAGTGGTGGTATTGACGTGCGCCGACTGTGACAGTGATGGATCACGGGGCGGCGCGGGGTGCGGGGTTGGGCACGCGTTGTGGGCGTGGTGTGGACGCGCGCGCCGGGAGTGACAGATGACGAGGCGGCGCGGAGTGAGTGGTGAGGCACGATGAGATGTGGGAAAAGAGGATCGTAGCCAGCACCCGGTGATTGGTCGAATAAGTGGGTGCTCGCAGCGACGTCCGCAGGTGGGGTATAAAGGGGGACGCGCGAGAGCACTCGGGGAGAGTTACCCAGTTGAAGACCGAAGACGGAGCTGAAGACCTAGTGAAGCCGAGTAGCTCAGTGGCGTTAGTCGCCGAGTAGCTAAGTGGATGTTGGTCATCCGAGTAGCTCAGTGGCGTTAGTCGCCGAGTAGCTAAGTGGATGTTGGTCATCCGAGTAGCTCAGTGGGCGTTAGTCGCCAAGTAGCTAAGTGGGTGGTTGTCACCCGAGTACTAAGTGGATGTTGGTCATCCGAGTAGCTCAGTGGCGTTAGTCGCCAAGTAGCTAAGAGGATGTTGGTCATCCGAGTAGCTCAGTGGGCGTTAGTCGCCAAGTAGCTAAGTGGGTGTTTGTCACCCGAGTACTAAGTGGATGTTGGTCATCCGAGTAACTCAGTGGGCGTTAGTCGCCAAGTAGCTAAGCGGGTGTTTGTCACCCGAGTACTAAGTGGATGTTGGTCATCCGAGTAACTCAGTGGGCGTTAGTCGCCAAGTAGCGAAGTGGGTGTTTGTCACCCGAGATACGAAGTAGGTGTTAGTCACCTGTAACCAAGTTTGATAAAATAAAGAGTGTGTTTCCGGTGAAGTCGTCTCCCGTGGAGTTACTACATTACACATCTAATAATCTGACTTGATTTGTATTGAGTGGCACCCTACTCCTCACGGACTCAATTACCTACTGACTCACCCAATAATTTACCTACTCACCGACTCACTCAGAAATATTATATAATACATGCATTTATATTGCGCTTATAACATAATTAAAATAAACGTCTTTGATCGTAGTTTTCAGCCTCGGGGAACCCCTAACGGCAACTGTCCCTGCATGGCACAAGGTTAAAACAGCACTGGCCCGCAGTTGGGCATTGTTCTGTCAGTGTGTGCATCCGTTTGTGAGTGAATGAGTGAGTGCGAATCCAGAATCAGATTTTTTATTTATCCTGGAGAAATCCGATGAGCTATGAAGCTCTTTTTCACAGATGTCCAGTGGGACGGGTCAGAAAGTTACAATAACAGACAGTAAAAGAAAATCGATAAGAGTGCAAAATGTAGGGAAGGTAAGCAAATCACGATAAGTCAAGCAAATAGAATTACTTGATAGTCCCGGTGATATGAGTAGCAGTCGCAGTGGCCCAGTTGGTAGTTCCGATGGCCACGCTTGTCCCTGTGGTGGTCCCAGCGGTGACCCCAGAGGTTCCAATTTGTAGTCTTGGCTGTTCCACCAGCAGTCTCGTTGGTTCCGATTGTAATTGCGGTGACCTCGCTAATCGTCGCTGCTGTCGTCCTCGTCGTCAATTTCAATACCAATTGGCCGTTACTGACCAGAATCACCACTGAAACGTAACACATAGGCATCCGCCACGCGATTCAATGGTAGGTTTAGCATAGCCAACATCAATGGGCCCTGCCACCCTTCTTATCCCCCAGCTCTGACCCACCCCAAATTAACAGTTCTGCCGATCTCGCGATCAAATCTAAAATCGTATTCAAGTCTACGAATGTCTTCAATTCGATGCGAATTTTAACTTTTTTTGTTATTTACCAGGTAAGGTCCACTGAGCTATATCGCTCTTTTCAGAAGCGACCTGGCCACACATGATAGCTCAACGAAGTTGATTGTCACGTGGGAATGTCTGGCAGCCAAATACTCTAAATGCACGTTTCTAAATGTGGAGGAAAAAACCGGGAAACCTGGCAAAAATTCCACGCGATGATGGGGAGACTACGCAAATTCAAAATATACAGACATAACAGTCGGGAACGAACTCACGACCTTCTGCATTCCAAGCGGCAGAGTTAACATCTTACCACCGTGGTGCCCCTGTAATAATATTAGCTTTCGAAAAAAAAACTAAAGCGAACTGTATCAGCATTCAACCTCACAGACAAAAATAGAAGGGAATATATAATTTAACCAATTTGCATAACATTATTAAAATACAATCTACAAATATTAAGCATGCAAACCTCAGGTTAAATGAACATATAAAATGTGCCACTTCCAGATGGTCAATTTCATAGATTATCCAATGGAAATTAGACAGTAACACTCCTGCAACCTGCTATTACATTGCACACTACTTCAGCAACAAACAAATTACCTCTGCTCTGTAATAATTATGATCATATTACAATTAGCATATGGGGGTGTGGAGGGGTCTCATATTGGATTTTTGAATTGTTTAAACAGATTATTTTTAAATAACAGAGTTAATACCTCACTGACATGCGCATTAACACCTTCGCTGGCAGCGATTAAACCAAATGCTAAAGCAGCTATATGGTTTTCTTATTTTAAACAAACTATTTTTTTAAACAGTGTATTAATCAGTCTTAAATTAAAGTTACTAGATTCATTGAGAAACACATAAATGTCCACGTAGTAAGCCACTTCGTTGAGCTATCATTTGTGGCCAGATAATTTCTGAAAAAGAAGCTAATAGCTCACAGAGCTTTGCCTTGTAAGATAAAAAATATATATATATATAGTTTTATATTTTTATATGTTTATTAAAGTGATTTGCTTACCTTTCCTATACTTTTCACTCCTATGGTGTGTTTGTATTGTTTCTTGTTGTAACGTTCTGACCTGCCCCTACTGGGCATCTGTGTTTACTTATACTCCAGTATTAATCAATATTATGATTCTAATTCTGATAGCATGATACACAATGATACCAGTAACTTGAATTCAATTCCCAGTCAGGACTAACATCCGTGTGATGAGTCAGGTCTAAACCAGTCGTGTTCCCATCTCATTTACCCCATAGCCAACCTAAACTAACCAGAGTGGTGAAGTATGATCAGACAACCAGTTGTGTCTCTTTAACAGACATATTTAACTGTTTAACAAACTTTTTTTTTAATTTATCTGAGCCCAACTTTGCACCCTTTTGCATTGAGTTTTTCTCACATTTTCTGCCGTTTATAGTCATTGGACGTTTTAATGACCATGTCGTCAGTAAATCTATTTTGGAATCTAATGTAATACTTTTGCTCATGTTAATGCAACAGTTAGTACCACACTTTCTTTGACGACATCCACAGTTACTTCATCTGTTCTGGGATCGTTCCCTTTGCCCCCACTCTTTTTTTTTATTTCACCACGTGAGTTTCATTTGCAAGATTGACCTGGGTTACTAAAGTGACCAAAGCAAAACAAATATAGTATAGTAATGAAGCAAACATAAATTAGTGCAAACACGTATGATAAATAAAAAATACTCCACAATTAAAAAATCTGTATTTAATAGTAAAATTTCTGTTGTGTAAGTCGGCTCGGGCAGGTACATTTTTAGACTGATCAGAGTACAATTAGATTACAGAAACATTAAACAGAAATAAAGTGACTATTATACTAACGTGTTAAAAGACGAGGATATGTGTCAAATGCATTTGGAAGTGGCGTTATGAATGTATCTTGCTACATGTACATTGCTGGAATTGCACGCAAAGTACGAACCGATAATGAAAATGCTTAAGGGGCAGCGGAGCCGCTGTTTAATAAGTTCTGTCAAAGGAGTGACCGCATGCCGTTTCAAAGGCTTTGCCACACGTTTGCGTTCCCCCACGAGTGGCACCACATATGTCCCCTGCTTCACACAAGAACGCCTTTCGAACAGAACAGGTGCCGCCTGCTTAATTACGCTTCAGCACTGGAGCCTTTGGTGACTCCAAACTCCCACCGAGAGTTGCCTGATTAATTAAAGTGTCCAGGGCCATCTGAGAAAAAAGAAAATAAAGATATTGCGGCAATGTGATGTAGGAAATTAAACTTGACGTACGTCTTTTTTTGTTGAAAGAGAGATAAAACAAAGTTCTGCTTGAAGTTACAACTGAATTTTTGGGCTCCAAAAAAAATTCATAGGAAGATGAATTGCGGTGATAGGTATCTAACACGTGGTGCCTGGAGATTCCAAGGCTGTAAAACAATCCCCGTGACTGCCACGGCATGTGGAGGCCTTACTCGAGCATTGGATTGATAAGGGATTGAGAAAGGGCTGAACATTATTATTTTATGTGAGAGGTCAAAGGTAGTAATCATACAAATATAAAATGTTCATGGCAGGTTATGGGCCACAGTCGGAAATAAGTGCCACCACATGCTTGTGCGGCGCTGAGGCACTTAAACTTGTAATTTTTGTAGTAGTAGTAGTAATAACAATATGACTCTCATACGTAAAATTCCAATTGGCTAATTTTCTAATGATTAACTATGTTGCACACGGGCTGGTTTCATTGCCCCCTCTTCTTGTGGAAGTCTTCTCAGACATTGTTCCATTCCTTGTCTGCTGTTCAAGTGACGTGTCCTCGCCAAGACCACTTACAGGTCTTACCAGTTTCAATGATGTGGTTAACCTGCATAATGTATCTTAATCCGTGTACAGTATTCTTCAATGCCTCTCTGGGTGGATTGTTGCATCATTGGATCACGGAACACAATGGCATCCAGCAGTGGACTAATAATGGCTGTTTATGATGATAATAATGATTAACTATTTTAGCATAATTGAAGTGTGAACGAACAACACACTTTAGTTAGTTTTATTCTGGCAACCGACTGTAATGTGATCATTTTAAGAGGTGTAATTACAATGCATTTGCAAACAGTTGTGTGTGCAAGCAATAAGACTCGAGGCTGCTATTGAAAGAAACTAAAATCCCATTACAATCGCTTAAATATCGAACACCAGAATCCGCTCAATGTTGTTTCAAATGTATTATTCGTCATCTGAATTTAAAGACCAATGTAAACACAGAAAAAGTGAACGGGACCACGAGGCACGGAGAGATGAGTGAAGGTGAATTGAATTGGTTGCAGCTTTTAAGTACACGAGTGTGAAGTCTGTGTCATGCCAAACTTTATTACCCATAATTACACAATGTTCTCAAGAGAATCAGCGTAAGGACACTTGCTCAAAGGACGTCTGCAGTTTAATCAAAGCATAATCCAGCCACACATGTGTTACGCTGTGCACTCAATTCACAAAAACGTCCTTGTCCATAATCTGTAAAAGCTTATACATGTTTTGATGGATAACTATCGTGATTACCGGGGTATTTATTACTGGGTTTTTTTGTACTACCGGTTATTAGATTCCAACTGTGCTATTTGAATTGTGTCAATAAATGAAATGTCATCGCAGAATCCTTCACAAATAGAGTATCATATGTAATGTAAGAGAATATATTGCTCCAACGTTACAGTACATAAACAAGGTAAAAAGTCAAAGTTATTTCCTGCTCAAATGAGCACTGGGGCAGTGCGTGCCTCCTTTTTATATTCCTGAGCCAGTGGTGAAAATGTCCCACTCCTATGGTATCAGTGAGTCTCTCCATAGGACAACGACTTCTGACTTACCGACAAATTGGTACTTATTGTATCGACCCAAGTAGGATGATGGGCTGAATCAACCCCTCAACTAGGATTAGAACTCGCTCTCTTCCAATTGTGAGCTACCAACTCTACCGCTGACCCACTTGACCGGTATCAAGAAATAAAGAATCCATTTGCTACAATCACAGAGAAGTGCATCACCGCATGTGTTAGAGAACAGGCTGTGGTAGGAGATATCACAGAACTACTTCTGAGATCCTGTCTATTGACATTTTTTATCCACACATGAGAGGTCAGTTTAACACGTGCCCTCATGCAGAGACATTTTCATCACATTGCAGTGAATACGATCTTTTTGTAATCATCAATGTTCAAATTTTAGCAGATTTAAATGACAAATCAAAGTTAATATGATTACTTTTTTTTTAATGATAAAAGTACAATTTTTTTGACAATTTTGTAAAATGTATTCACTTTTGGACATTCCTCCGGTTCACTGAAAAATCGAATCAATTGCCACGTTTGCCCACGTGACAACTTGATTTGATTGACTCTTGTCAGGTGGTGGACGGTGATATTAAAAAAGTGACATTATTCCTACACGATGATCTAAAACCCAAAAATGTTACTAATTATGAATAGTAATATTATTCGTAAAAGCATACGCATCAACAATTATATGTAGCGTTGAATGCTACTATTGATAGAACAAGCCTATTTATAAAAACAGCCATCACTTGTGAACATGTTACTTGATACGTCCTGGGTTTACCTCAATCTGTTTATCTGTAAAAGAGGAATGTGTAAAATCAAGGGTGGGATGTTGCTTTACGACTACAATCATTGACAAATGACATAACCCCCGAAACAATCGCTTGGCACACAGCTGGTTACACCCATATCGCACAACGGCTTGAAGTCGGAATTATTATATTTTTGCTGATGTCAACCGAATGATAGCAAGCGATTCATGAAAAAGTCTGTTCATTATGTCAACGATCCAAAATCGGAATGGCGTATTATATCCATTAAATTAAATACAAAATCCAACGCTGCCAAGATAAACTTCGGGTGTCAATTTCCGATGCCATTGTGGGGTTCATGTGATATTCATGCCACTCATAAATACGCATTGAGATGCATTACGGTCACGGCCCCCATTAGAGTCACCACAATTGCTTCCACGCCAACATAACCCACATAATTTTGACACAATCATTATCGTAAGTTAGGAGCACACGTGATGTAACAGTGGACTGGTGTGGTAAGGCTTCATGTCCAGACCTACCCTGTAATCCTATATGCAATTCTTCCTCCATGTGAGAGGAAGCAATCATGAGCCCTGACTCACAGGTGGCACTACAGGTAAAGAGCACTCAACTCGTAAGTCAGAGTGCAATTCAGCCCATCATTATCGTCATGATTTGCTTTATCCACTGCTGGAGAAAGTCATCCCCATCTATCACCATTGGCACAATCCATCTCGCTCGCTCACATGAGATGATCTTATCGTCCCGTCTCCACAATGGGCATCCTCTGAGGTATGTTCCCTGCCTTCGCTGTCATTCCATCACAAATATTGCCAGTGGCCATGTTTCTGATACATATGTAACAATAATTAATATGACGGTGCATTGAATGCGTATCACCGCATATCATTCGGCACAGGGTACAACATATTACTCCACATTTTGGGAGCTTCCAGCTCATGGAGTGAAACTTCGGACGTCATTACAACACACGAAACAACCCGAATATTCTAGAGAGCTATACAGCATGACTGTAAACAGATATGTAGTCGTATATTTGCGGAAAGTGAATGTGATGTGAAAAGTTGAATTTTTGGCATGAAAATGTGGCATTGTCAACACGAGAATAATGCAACGCTTTAAGTTCAGCACAGGGATCCTTGAATGTGACTTTTACTGCGACCTAGGGCATGAGAATCACGGTGAGATCGCACGTTTCCTTCAGATATCATCTTGGTCCATTGACACAATCATTCATGAGGAGAAGGTTGACTCCTGTTAGTAAGGACAGCATCCACCCGTCTCTCATGAAAACCACAAATTTCACAGCAGACAAAGCTTCGTGTTTACAACATAGAAGAATGCCAGCATTTCACTGAATCGCACATATAGCAATTGTGGATGACATATTTCCAGAGCCCAGTTCTTTAATAATAACCAGTTGTATGGCAAGGCTGAGCTAGGGCTTAGCATGGCATCAATCAGATATAGATAATATCTGACTGAAGCTATACTTTACACAGCTCAGGTTAACCTTCGGTTTTCTCTTGAGTGACATTTTCCAAAGAGTATACGCAATGCTCCCAAATAAACGTGTAGGCTATAGGACAAGTAAGTGTTATCTAACAAGGCAAGGCAAAGTATCTCTTTTGGTGGCCCAGAGCTTATGGCTGAAATTACACATTCCTATGACAGGGGTGTCTCTAAAGGACAATAACTTGAATTAAAATGTTGACTAATGTGGTTGATGCAATGAAATACAACAAAGCGCATGTGACAGATTGTTTCAAAGAGAGAGAAAATACAACAACATTTTTATCAGCCGATTTACTTTACCAACATATGAAGGCACTAGCATAGGCAAGGCCTCTGAGCCACCTGTCTTGCAGGATGATGGATGTGTGAGTAAGCTTCCTGGAGATGATCTTTGGCAGTTTCATTCATCACACTACAATCTGCTCTTTTTATGATAAATGCCTTATTAATGGCACCCATAACTCTGCAGTTATTTTCGGAGCACCCTTAACCCACTATTTTTTTGCCTTCTGACCTATTTTATACACGCTTTAATTATGTCATCATTTGCTGTCGCAAAACAAACTTTTACACGAGTTTTGTTTTTATATACTTTATTTTGAGCAAAATAAGTAATCCTGAATGGCATTAAAGCCTACCTACAAATATTCTTGGTTCTTTCGGTAAAGTCACGTAGATAATAATAATGATAACACATAAATAATTAAAAATACTCATAATAAATTGAAAATAATAAAATCAAAAACTCCACAACGTTTCTATCGCAACACAAGCGATCAAAACGTCGTGGAGTTTTTGCCTTTATTATTTTTAATTTACTATTTTTTTATTCAATTTTATTTTTTTATTTTCTATCTACGTGACTTTACCAAAATAACCAAGAATATGAATTCCTGCAGTCACGAAAGTTTTAAGTCAAAACCTACCGATCCACATATCCATGTACCTGCCCACCAACCCACTTACCCTTCCACATGCCTGAATGTCTGCCCACCTACCCGCTTATCTCCATAGTTACCCACTTACATCCCTACCTACCCACACCCCTCCCTAACTTCCCACTTACCTACCTACTCAACTGGCTTTATTCCAACTTACCTGTTTATCTACCCACTAAACTGCAACAATAACCACTTATCTGCCCACTTAGCCCCTTACCTACCCATTGGCCGATTTCCATGCCTACCTACCGAACAGCACATCCACATAGCTACCCATTTATCTGCCCACCTACCCATTTACCTGCCATGCTTTGTAAGAACACATCCACCTACCTACTCGGGATGTGTTTCCAATGTTTGGATGAATGTGAAATATCAGGCCTAGATATGGAATTGAAAGGTCTAAAATACGAAATTGTAAAAGTTAAAATCTGAAACTCACCCCTGCTACCTCCCTAACAATCTAACGACATGAATGCATATATGATTTACTGTACCTCTCTGCCCAGCAATCACAAGGAGCTACTCAAATATGCTTTTGGTTCTGAGCCAGTAGCTGATTTTCTCCATGGCAATTTATTTATTTTACACTTGTTACCAAGAAAAAGCCTCATTGAGTCTTAAGACTATATTTCAGGAGGGTCCTGTCAAGTCTCTGCAGTCGTGGTGGCATTGGTATGTGCAATCCCAATCGAGTAATTTGCAGGTAATATTTCAGCATTAGGATGTTTTGACCGATACCAGTTCCATTCTATGTTTTTTTTACTATGGAAGGAAACCAAAGAACCTGGAAAAACTCATGGAAGACAGGGGGAGAACATGCAAACTTCACACAGAAAGGTACCTGAGTCAGGATTTGAACCCAGCAGCTTCTTTCTGTGAGGCACAAGTGGTGGGGGCGAGGTTATGAAAAACACAACTGCTATTCACTTCCAACAAAGCAGTACTCATATCATTGACCTCAAAGGGATTAAGGGGTTAAGTCGACCCCAACTGAGATTTGAGCTCACAACCTCCCAACTGTGAGTTAAGCACTCTGCTGCGGCACTGTTCATAGAAATCAACACGTAGCAGGTAAGATATAGATTTATAAACTGCTTTCTTTTGTGTTATCACGTGCATAATCCACCCGTGTGAAGCTGTTGAATTATAAAGGACATATCGGCCTGTGTGCACACGTACTTCAGCTTGGACATGAAGAGCAAATGCATATACTATATCCACACACGTTCAATATCTACACATGGGATGTTTTCATTTCTCACCCGTAGTTAAAGTAAAAGTAATTTTCTGCTCACATAAGCATTGAGGATGTGCACAATTCCCATTTACAATCCTATGCCAGTGGTAGAATTTCCACATTCGTATGGCAAGGGTGGGTCTAACTGGCCTTACTTTAATTGACCCCGGATAGTTGATGAGCTGATGCAGACAATAGAATAGTGTGGTTGTCCAAATTCCCCCTGTCTTTTATTCCCATCCCATAGGATGGCACATAGACTCTGGTGTGCATGTGTAATGACCACTCACCCCAAGCAAATGTCCTGCCTAAAGACGGTTCAAATATAAACAAGGTCTCCTATTGGTAGAAAGAGGCCTCCACGGTGAATGGTTGGGAGGAAGACTTTGAGAATCTTGACTTAATGCTTTCGTGACTGCAGGAATTTATGGTCTTTGGGTCTTTCTGTCTGAGACCTTGCAATCATTCACTGGTAAGACCACCTCATCTGTACTTAACTAGGCTCACTTGGTATCCTTAATTAAGGAAATCTCACTAAGTCCAAGTGATTTGCTCGTTAGTGTCGATGTAGTTTCTTTGTTCACCAAAGTTCCTGTGCCTGACACCATTGCAATAATTGAGTATTTAGTCCAAAAAGGATTGAATGCTGATGTACCTGCCCTGGTTAGACACTGCCTCACCAATATATACTTCACCTGGAATGGAACATTTTGCAAACAAGTTGAAGACACCCCAATGGGTTCTCCCTTATCTCTGGTTGTAGTCAATGTTTTCTTGAAAATTATTGAGACAGACGCCATCCAGGCATCCACTCTACGTCCGTCCTTGTGGAAAAGGTACATAGATGACACGTTCGTCATCTGGCCACATGGCCGACCAGCTCTGAACCAATTCCTCAACCACATTAATTCCATACACCGAGCCATCAAATTCACCATGGAGGTGGAAAAGGATGACAAGCTACCATTTTTGGATGTTCTAATCGAAAAGAGACCAGATGGCTCAATCGGACATTGTCTACAGGAAAGCAACTCATACATATGCCTACCAAATTCTTACTCCCACCACCATCCATTCCAGAAGAATTCCCACATCAAAACTCTACACCATAGAGCTCGATGTATCTCCGACCATCATCACCTAGCCATCGAACTGAAACACATGCCCCAAGTTCTCAAGATGAATGGATATTCGGACCACAGAATCCGGAAAGCTATCACCCCAACCGTTGGGAAAAAACATCTGAGGACCAAATCAAAACCATCACCTTGTCATACATAGCAGGGGTCACCAAACAGATTTCCAAAATCTTGAGCAAACACAAGATCCAGGCTCGATTTAACACAAGACATACAATTTGTGATCTGATCCCATCTGTGAAGGATAGGATCCCCAATATGCAATATCCTGGTGTCTACAAACTAAGCTGTGTTTGCGGCAGTAGTTACGCTGGGAAAACTCGGTCCGTGTTTGTGAACATAAGGCAGATTTGAAACATAGTAGGACCAACATGGTAGGACCAACACGTCGGCCGTGGCTGATCATTATTTCAACAGAGATTCGTTCATGAAGCCATCCATATATACAGAAACAACACCATTTCAAACGAGAAGATGGGTACAAACTTAGCAATCATTGGAAGGACGCTATCAACC
The DNA here is from genome assembly GCF_965212315.1 of Lampetra planeri. Taxonomy (NCBI): domain Eukaryota; kingdom Metazoa; phylum Chordata; class Hyperoartia; order Petromyzontiformes; family Petromyzontidae; genus Lampetra; species Lampetra planeri. The sequence continues at coordinate 6,939,750 of NC_136120.1, forward strand.
AGTTTAAGTCATCACTGCCTGTGAGGTTCCCATCCTGTCACCTTCCGATGTTAGTTGTTATTTTCCCCGTGGCTTCGGCTCTCCGATTTTACATTAACAGGTGCATTTCTCACACCAACACAACCACCTCCGCGCACCGACCTCGAGGCGGCGGCGGCTCTGCGATCTTACATTAACATGCTAATCTCTCACATTAACATCACTAGCCTCACCCATGTCGTTTATGAACCCTGGGCTACACCCATTTTAAACCTTTAAAACAGTCTGCTTTTGGCAGCTTTCCCTCTCTGTTTTCCTCCTGATGACGATTTCTTGTGTTGTGATCGAAACGTCGTAGTTTTTTGTTGATTTTATTTTCATTAATTTGAACCTATTCACGTGACTTTACCAAAAGACCCAAAGAATATGGATTGGATAAATAAGATTTGAGCGAGATTAGGCAGGAAACAGAGAGGATCCCAGAGGCGATGGTTGGGATCCATTAGAGAGGAAGGACGGGATTGGTTCGGGTAAAAACAGTGACAGAAGGTTCCATAAAGGGGGGGGGGAGTATAAAAGGGGAAAGCACGAGGAGTGGGGACGTTCTAAGGAAGGTACAAGCTGAAGACAAGATCAAAGCCTAGGATCCCATATTGTGGCTGTGTTCCAATAAAGTGGCTCTTATTACATCGTCATCAGAGTCGTTACACATGCACCACTGCCAAATGAAATCACATTAATCAATGGGAACTACAGATCCCAACAGCTACCGGCAACTTATCCATTTGGTGTGCTAACAGAGCAGTACGTTGCCACATGTGTTTTTTAGAAAACAGACCGCGGAAGGAGCATTCATAGCATTGTGTCTGAGATTCCACACAGCATGGGGTGAAACATTCTCACATGCACCACTACAGAGAGATTTCTGTTGCAATGTTGTCAAACCAATATGTTTTATTCTCAGAGCTCGGATAAGCCAATTTAAGTGAAAACTAAAATGATTATTTTTGTTGCTTAGTTACTGCAGTCTGGCCTGAGGTTGAGTCATGGGCAATTGCCCAGATTTGTACCCAGTATCTCAGAGATGACAGCTTCTAGACCTCTAAACCACCAAGCCACGTTCTCCAATAGCAAACGTTGAAATCAAGTGCAGATGCAAACAGAGAGAGAGAGGAAGTAGTGCATTTCTGGCGCGACACTACTCGGTAAGAAGTGTCCAACAAAGAGAAAGAGAATCACGTGAGGATAGCTTCCATTGCTCCGACCACACCATCTCCAGCTGGCCTGCCAGCCCCACCACCTGCGTTTTACCTCTAGCCTTTGCGCGGTATCCCGGTGTCTGCACGATACTGGGCCCCAGGTGAAGCCTCGCAGATTTCATTTGTCAGAAGGCCTCGCGTTTGTTCACGGCAGATTCATCTTCCTGGCAGCAAGCCTCCTATGAAGACAAAACATGCAAGATTCTCACAGGGGCTCTGTGGTGGGTTGTATTATTATTATGCTCCTACAATACTCTCTTTGGGGGGGGTAGAGCATTGATTTTTTTGTTCAGCTGGAGGCTGCAACACAATTGATGTGGCACAAACACGAGTGAGGGATGCAGAACACCTGATGGGGAGTGCCTTCAGCCACCTGAGGACGACCGCTTGTGTGTCGATTGAAACGTCGTGATCTATTATAATTTTTCTACGTGACTTTACCGAAATAACCAAAGAACTTAATTATTACAAATAGCGATGTTGTTAGCGGTCATTCCGAATGTGATCCTTAAAAAAAATAAGAGTACAAAGAGTTGGTCTTGTGTCTCGTGCAATTGAGCAAGTATGTACTTTGCTGTGTCTACTCAGCAAAGTAATTGGATGCTTCTATAAAAAAAAACTTCATATTGTAAATACAGAATTGCAATGTCCAGTTAGAATGCTGAACTCACATTTGACTTAGCTGGTTGTCCCCCTTATATTGACGAATATTTTCCTCCCTTTGGCTTGATAAAACCAAATATCACGTTGAGAAAATTATCAGTGTTTTTTTTTTATTTCAATGGAGAGACTGGCCCCCACTATGTAAATGGTGGTATTTCCATGGAAAAGCTAGGGCTTGCAAAAGAGGCAGGAAACCACATAGTGCTCATTTGAGCTGGAAGGCACGTCGACTCAACAGTTGAAATGCCTTTGACAAATGCACCAAAGTTTATTTAGAATGCTGCGGGGGTAATCCACCTTTCTTGGAATAAAGACATCTCGGGACAGAACATTTTCCAGTGTAATGTGCACCTTCTCCACTCTGAAGAATACACTGGTGCACACTGTTCAACAGTCCCATTCAGCCAATGTTTAACACGATTAAAATCACATCTGCGATGCAGTTACCAGGAACAAGGCATCCAACCGTATGTATAATACAAACATGCAACATAGGTGGAGGTGCCTTTTTTCACTTGTGTTACAATTATTGCCAAAGCCTTGTTTTCTAGAAATTCGCCCCATTACTAGACATCAACGAAACCCAGTCTCCTGCAGGTGAGCCTAACGCAACTGCCTGAAACAGTGTGGTAATGTTCAACGTGGTAGACAGTGCACATTATCAGAGTTATGTCTTTTGTTTGTATTATGACTGCAGGTATTGCGGTCTATGCAAACATGACTCCTTGTAAAAAGGTGTCAGTTTTGTTGCCAGATAGAAGGGTAAAAAAACAATTATCATATTTTTACTGGCAAATGAGGTTCCCATAGAGCATATAGGGCTTTCTTTTTTGATTTATGCATAATACATTCTAAAATATTAGGCCATGCAAAAGCACGTGAATCACAGAGCAGCAGTCAATGATTTCTCCGCCCATGTGGAGCACGCTGTCCACAAACACGACGGCTCCATCTCACCCTCACTGTTCAAGCACCGCACTGCAGGACTTCTCTTCTTCTTATTCTGTCCTCACACTGCCTTACCTGGGAATGCTCCTCCCAAATTCTGACAACCAAGCTCGATTTAAGAAACGTATTCACTGTTATCGCTTACACCGTCAATTGTGCTGTTCGCAGCTGGACGCTTGGCGTGTTTTTGGCCTCTGGACCAGCAACTGAGTTTTCTCAACCGTATACGGTGTATGAATCAAAATGAACCCATTTCTCTTGCCTCAACATCACACCTGTCTTCTGCCCCAGGCATAGCCAGGGAACTCAATGTCACTCTGCCAAGCTCCCCATCCTTCCCTGCGATGGGGACAATTCCAACCCTCATTGATAGGTTAAAATGTGGTGTTATATTGTTATTAACCAGAGACAATATGTAGATTTATTTTTATTGTATGGACATATTTTAAAAGCTTGGAATTTTTGTAATGTTCCCTTCCTACCATCTCACCCCCCTTCCCCCGCCCCCCTCTGCTTTCCCGAGTCCATGTCGTTGAGCGGAATGTAGCACACATTGCCATTCAAGGCAAAATTAAATACGATTACAAGTAAATCAAATATCCGTCCAGTGAATATAAATTATTAATGACGTTCCATATTCTTAGGTTTTTTCGGTAAAGTCACGTAGGTAAAACATCAAAATTAATGAAAATAAAATAAAACAAAGATCACGACAACGAAACGTCGTGATTTTTGTTTTATTTTATTTTATTTTCATTAATTTTGATGTTTTACCTACGTGACTTTACCGAAAAACCATATTCTTAGGTTTTTTCGATAAAGTCACGTAGGTAAAACATCAAAATTAATGAAAATAAAATAAAACAAAGATCACGACAACGAAACGTCGTGATTTTTGTTTTATTTTATTTTCATTAATTTTGATGTTTTACCTACGTGACTTTACCGAAAAAACCTAAGAACATGAATCCTTGCAGTCACGAAAGCTTCAAATCTAGAATTAATGACGTTCCACTTTGTGAGAAGTGAGTCGTCTTTGAAATGTAGAACGATTGGCTCCTGCCATGTACATGTGGAGTTGGACCACCAAAAGAAGTGAGTATTATCTTATATTTGTTTGAGCAGAGAAACAGATGTGATGTTTAATTTTCGTGATACATTGTGAATGCTATTGCAGTTATTTGTTTTAAGAATTTTCCTCAGTATAATACATATATGTATTACACCTCTCTCTCAGATCAATGCTAAATGAATGTTTACCATTGCCAGGTCAGCCACAAGGTTTATTTGACAATACTTCACCACACAAGTAAATCGTTAAATTTTAACACTATAATATTACATATGTAGCGCTGTAAATTGGCTGCGTGCACTTACCTGCAGTAGCAGACACGGCCCATCAGGGGCAGTAACTTGCACCGGCATGTGGGTTGCTGCATTCCCCAGCCCCAAAGCAGCAGAGGGCTGTGGGGTGTTCTGGGATCCTCCGAGACCCCTCCCAATAAGATGGGGCTGCGGGGTGTCCTAGGATACCCTGAGACCCCCCTGGAACTCTCTGGAAGGGAGGCGTGGCCAGGGGCTGACACACCTGGGAGGTGTATAAAAGCCGGACCTCTGGAAGGGTCCAGGGCCAGTCCAAGACCGAAGCCAGAAGACCAGCTAGCTTAGAACCCTGGGACCCCTAGCCCTGCTGCCCTTGTAAGGGCCGGGACTCTGTGGGCCAGTGGTGAGACCCTGGAAATCCCCGGCCCGACGTCCTTGTAAGTGTTGGGTCCGAGTGGGCCAGTGGTCAGGACCCGTACCTTGGCTGGGTCGGGTCAGTGTATCCTCCCCTATGTCACTCTCAGCCGGAGGACTGAGAGCCCGTAGCCCCATGATAGGGCACACTAGTCCGGAGGCTGTACCTCCCCAGGCGGTAGCCAGAAAGGGCCCGTTGCCCTTTTGAAAGACTGTGCTGTACCGTTAACGTTATTGAATAAACGTGTTGCTTCTAAAGGATTCGTCTCCGCCTTCTGTAAGCCCACTACACATATTTATTGATGTAACGTGGCTCATACAAACATTTAAAACTCATTGTGTCGTATTGCAAAATGATAAAAAAAAACAGCACAATGAAATAATCAACCCTGACAATTTTTAAACTGAATTCCATGAAGTTAAATCACAATTGCCACCACTAATTCCAACTGATTCTGAGTAAAAGCTCTTGATTGTTTGTTATACAATGTAGGAAACAAACGTAATAGGTCATGGTATGTTTATATATTGTTTATATTACAAACAATTACATGACAACAATGGTAATCTATTTAGAATTCCAAGTAATGCTATTGTGGAAAATATATAAAGCACCCTTCAGAAACAATAGCATAAATTAGTGATGATTAATTAATTTTGTTCATTTTAATTACGTTTTATTCACGTTTGAGTTGAGTGACCTTGACGATCCGAGTAAATTCGTGACTTGACAACCAAATTGCAGCAGCCGTGGTGATGCACACAATTTAAATCCAGCGCTTTGAATATGAAGTTGGTGGCTCATGCAGAGGTCATCATGTGTGTGAGAGTCCAAATGAGTTGTGAGTGTGACCAGGAGATGGCAGAACGACAAGTGGGTTTGTGACCAATGTGTACGCATTGGTATTGCTGTCAAGGAAGAATGTTTCCACACAGCACTTGCAGTCCAGTGGTAGTGGTTGCCGGGTTGATCTCTCGGCGCAGGCGTTGGAACAATGGTGCAAGTTCCTTAAATCCCCCCACCTATGTCCACTCAGGAGTATGAGTATACTAGATTTAGTCGATCGGAAGATCATGTGTGGTGGAGTAAATTGTGGGTACTCCCACTTCTTCCAAAGAATCTAGCTTAAAAGGAAGAACAGGCCGAAACACACTGGAGTGGGACTCTCTCGAGCTCATACCAGCAGTGGCTTGAACAAAAGATTTCAGGGCTGCACCTTTACATTCAAGTAGGTTTGGGTGGAAAATTGGCGCAGTGGTTAGCACACTGTGCTATGAATCCGGCGACCTGAGTTTGAATCCTGACGAGGGTTAACATCATTGACTGGTGATATCTAAACCGGTTATGACCTCCAACTTCATCAATCTACACTGACGAGCATGGTGAATTTCCCACTATGTAACACAATTTTTGTTCCTGGGTAGTAAGTGTTATTTCCTAATTGCTTATGCCTCAAAAGTACAGAAAATGGCTATAATTCCCCACAAGCTTTGCTTTTATGACCAGGACAGTGATATTTCGAAACTTACCTATTTTGAATGAGAAAACAGGCGAATTTTTTGTGTCTTTTCGTTTACATAAAGTCAGAAACAAATATTAATCAAAATTAACACGGATTTATACTAAAGTAACGCAAAATTTAATACGAAAGATTTAGAAGTGAGTAGTTTTTCGAGATTTACGATTATACTGTAAATGACTTTCATGAATCAGCCCTGAAATGTAATCTCCCATCATGTTCTGGTTATACTGTCCTTGGTAGTGGTGTTCAAAGTCCAGTATATCCCGGTGGAAGCGCTCGCCTTGCTGCTCAGAGTACGCTCCCATGTTCTCCTTGAATTTATTAAGATGAGCATCAAGCATATGGACTTTGAGGGACATGCTACAGCCCGTTGTGCTGTAGTTTTTCACGAGAGTCTCAATCAGCTCCACATACGTTTTCGCCCAATTTGATGTGCAGTGGTGGCATCAGCACCTTCTGGGGGTCCACCAGTGGCTCCCACTTGAGGCTGTTCCTCCCCACAGAGAACTCAGTCCGCAGTGGCCAGTTCCGCCTGTGGTAGTGCGCCTTGGTGTCCCTGCTGTCCCAAAGGCAAATATAGCAGGGAAACTTGGTAAAACCGCCTTGGAGACCCATCAGGAATGCCACCATTTTGAAGTCCTCCCAGCCGTACTCATCATACTTCAAGGCATCCAGCAAGGTCTTGATGCTGTTGTAATCCTCTTTGAGGGGCACCGAGTGAGCCAGGGGAAGAGACAGATACTTGTTACCATTATGGAGCAACACGACTTTGAGGCTCTTGGATGAGCTGTCAATGAAGAGGTGCCACTCATTCTGGTTACAGGCGATTCCGATTGCCTCGAACAGACTGGTCACATTGTGGCAGGAGCAGAGCCCATCTTGACGGGTGAAGAAGCTGCAAAAAGGTTGGTGACACTTCCTCTGATCTGCGACTTGCACACTTTCATCCAACAAGTTCCACTGCTTAAGCTAGACGTCAAAAGCTCGACATTGGACTTGTTGAGACCATGATCTCTGATCAAGTCGTTGAGGTATTTTTGGTTGGGGTAATATGGGGTTCTTTCCTCAGCTCCACCTCTGAAAACGTCTTCCTCACTCTCTGACTAGCTGCTCTCTTCTAAAGATGGTTGCTCTCTCTCCCGAGGAGTAGGTACGGGGAGCTCATGGCAGTGTGGCACTGGGGCGATGAATGAAGGAAGGTCCGGATATGTGAATGCGAAGAAATGTGTGAATGCGAAGAAATTCCAAGATAATGTTTGCAAGTGTTCTAAAAGGCATGCAACTCTAGAGAGTGACAGAATCTACATGCACAATAGTTTGTGTTGACCTTCACAAATGGCAGATCATCTGCCTGCTTTTCACTATAAAAAAAATGCTAGATGCTTGGCCTAGAATCGACTATTTCCTTTCTTACGTGATATCACAAGCCACTAGTTCCTTCACTCGAATGGGAATTGGGATAATACTTATCTCCACTGGCAAACAGCCAAAGGTGATAATTCCACATTCCTATTAGAAGCTTTCTTTAACGTCGTCCTGCTTGGCCGCAAGGCAGATTCAGATATCTTGTGAGGCAAACAGCCGTACGATGAGAGATCCTCGCTGCCGTGGCTCAGAAATGTCAGTGGGAAAAAAGTGGTAAATGGATCAAGCAAGCACTGTGCCACAGTGGAACCTGGTCAAATGTTAAATATTCCCCATATATATGTTGATCTTATTTCCCATCGTACAGAGCCAACCGTGCTAATCAAAGACACCATTGCAAGTTTTATACATTGAGTTCAATGATTATAATAAAGTGCCCCTGTTTAATAATTAATTTTACAACTATTGTTTTACATTGTGAAAGAAACATGCAAGTAATGATAATAATGAGCGCTTTTCTTTCAACGGCGCATTAGCCGATCACAGCATCGCTGTTTAATTATTTTTCTTTACACCTGTCATCTTCGACAGGCACAGATTACTTTTCTTTGTCAGATACCGGAGGGCTGAATTAAATTCTGAGAGCATTTATTAATATATGCGGGGTGCCATCTCGCAAAGCACTAGGTGTGAGACAAGATGAGCGAGGGAAGGGAGCTGTTGGGGTAAAAAAAAACAGATTGTGTATAATGCGTAATGCATCCACACACAGATGAGAAGTGTCGCGCACCCACAATGTGGGCGATAAACCTGGTGGGCGGTTAACCTGCATCATTAATTTGACATCAGCGCCCAATGCAGATAGACGTAGCTTGCCTTGGGAAACGTCACGTTTGAGTAACGCAAAAAAAAGTGATTAAAGACGCATAGTGGATGCGTGTTCATAGTCTCAAAATAAGCACGATACATTACATTTCACATTCCTGATGTTGGAGTCGGTCTTTTTTCCAGGACAACTACCGGTGATTCGCCATGGCCTAGCAATAATTGTATATATGCCCTTAGAATGTTAATGGTGTTTTTGAGCAAAATCCACTGACCAGCATCTGAATTCACAACCTTTCGATGCAAGTTTGCGCCTTGGATATTTCCCAGGACAAGATCCACACTTTCAAACATGTCCATGAAACTCAAGGAGGGCACCTCAGAGTACAGGTCGTGAGATCTGGCACCAGGAAGCTCTAGCCTCGGTGGCACTTGCCGTGATGTCTTTAATTTTCAACTGTTTGCAAATAGTACAACAATTAAAGCGTACGCGACACCCCAATATAGTTGAATGTAGACAGCGCATATAATTTCATAATTACTTTGCACAACAGTACAACCCTGCAGCCCACGCTCACGAGCTAATGTTGGTATGGGCGCGCTCAAGCGCCGCTCTTGACACAATTACCGGTAAACACCATTGTCTAATTTGGCATTCATTGTGTTCATAGCATTGAATATCATTAGGCCCATAATGAATGTTCACAGGTGCTAAAACACATCCAAGGGAAGGTAATTAGGAGATAAAATTTCATTTTAATATAATTTGGTAACTTCATAATCAGTCACATGCCCCGCACAGATGTTTGGGTCCCTTTGGAGTTTCTGGACCGCGCGACTTTCTGACATTGATCACTGAATCGTAAACCTTAATAGCTGCAGCCATTCTGTCCTTTGGCCACATTGTTATTCTTTCAGCATTGCTGCTCCTTAATTAGCACACTTTTGGCGCACGTGCATACGAATGTACACGGCTGCGGGGCAATACAAATTAACTGCAGCAAGCAGAAAGCTAGCCATTCTCAAAAATTCAAATGGATTCATTGTAGACTACAGTACTACGGAATGGAATCCATATGCCAACTATTTTTTGAGCACTTAGCAGGTTACGAGCATAATTGTGGCCCTGGGTACATTGTGGTACCAAGCTCTCGTTGGCAATAAAGTTAATATTGTGACATCGTGTTCTCTCTTACTTTAATCGCCCCCATGCTTCGAGAATCACTTTGCATCTCCAGTTGACCTCTGCTATGCAACTACGTTCCAACAAATTGCTCAATGGGGATTACACGGAGCAATATTCGCTTCCCTACTGGCGGACTCATGCCTGTTCACAGGGCAATGCTGAGTCGCCTTATGTCCACAGAGACAGCTGCCACTGGGGGTGCCCTTTCAAATGTTTGGAAATGTGATGTAAAACGCCGCGATATGCTTCATAACAAAAGTGTTATCAGTAGGAATACACTGGGTAGTATTCAAAATGCACCATTCCCGACAAGCAAACATTCAACACAATGTCTACTCAACAATGCGAATGGAATGAATGGACTGTCTAGATATACAGATTGCCTTTATAAACAGTCTGAGTGATGGCGCAGTGGTTGGCGTACTGGAAACCTAAGTTTGATTCTTATCCCACAGCTAAAATGAGTGCCAAGTTAAATCTGAAATGATGCTGAGCCATAATCCCTTCAACAAACCGGCACTGCCCAGCATGGTGAAGTATGGCCAAGCACTCACTATTATTGACACAGCTTAGGGAGACTGTTTATCCAACAGTAGACTGTAAATTATTATTAAACGAATGTCAGATGATGCAGAATTTCTCTTCAAGAAATAATGTCTGCAAATTCACAATGTAAGGCATGCAGAATATCGGTCACCTACAAATACATAGTTTTTTTTTAATTATAAGAACAGTTTGAACGAGCATGTTGCGTAATTGTATTCTCAGTATGCTATTGAAGTGGTCAAAACTTGTTTGAATCATCTTTTGAATGCTCATTATTTTTTGTGTTCGGCAGCTGTAATTTGATTTGTGCAAAGATTTCAGAGACATTTAAAAGTTTGAGCTAAATTCAGCCCTTGTTCTTTCTTCTCATAGCCCAAACTTCATTTTCCTGCCAAGAAAGTTCACCGAGTTTATGAGTGAACCGAATGTTGTTAATGTCGTTTATTCTGGGTTTCGGTTTTTGTCTATAGGTTGCAGGGTGTTAATTATGTTTGAATATAGGCCTTTATATAGTGAGTGAGGAAGGTAATGTGCAAAGGTGCAGCCTTGGCATTTCTTGTTCATGCCACTGCCGGCAGAAAACCCTCGACGACATACCATGTGGCCTACTCTTCCATGCTAACCAGGTGTTTTGTAAGAAGTGGAAGTGTTCACACTTCAGTGAGTAATAGTGAGGAGGAACAGTGAGTAATGTCATGGGGTGTAATAAGTTGTCTATTGAGCGAGGAAAGTGTTACTGAATCTCGGGAATCGTTTTCATGGCGTTTCACTGATTGCTAAGTGAATGTTGATGAAGTGGGATCCAATCATGGAACCGAGAGACAATCAAAATATATAGAGTGGACTGATATAATGTTGAGCGAAATTTATTTGGAGGCAATATTTTCACAGTGTTATCTTGAAAAAAAATGTTTTTGAAAATAGTTGATATATAGTTTTCTATTCACATATTTGAATAATATATATATAAATACAAATTGAGGATATAAACCCATTAAATAGTGAAAATAGGGACTATGGGAGATCAGTAAGGTTAAGGTCAAGACATGACATCATCCTCTTTTTCGATTTAAAGCTTTCGTGACTGCAGGGATTCATCTTCTTGGTTTTTTCGGTAAAGTCACGTAGAAGGGAAGTAATAAAATAATAAAAATAAAACATAATAAAATAATTCTCACGACGTTTCGGCTACAACGTAAGCAGCCGTCTTCAGGTGAAGAATGAGACACTGCCAAGCTAGGAGCTTATATATAAGCTGAGTTGGAGGTGGAAGAAGAAGAGAGCCTTAACAAAAGAATATCAAGAGGAATTTAGCATATTCATGGGAAATGCGTAGGAGGTGGGCCGGGGGGGTTTCAAAGTCATATTATGCCCATGCATTATGCAGGATCAGCAGCACCAAAGGGAGGGGGGTAGCATTAACAAAGGGAGCGCATGTTAATAGTATGTAGAAGCAATGAAACATGTGAATGGGAGAACAGTGGCAGGAGACCCGCAGCGGAGCAAATAATGCATTCCCTGTGGAGAACACAAGATACACAGTTAATGCCAGTGAGTGGACTGCGGTCTGAAAGTCACCATAAACGTGAACAACAATCAGTTAAGATCCGAAGTGGTTTATTACGTCCTTCCAATGATTGCTGAGCCAGAATCCATCTTCTCGGTTGAAATTGTCTCTGTGTTTGTATATGTGGATCGCCTCATGAACGAATCTCTCATGGTAGCCAGATGGCTTGCAGAGAACCTCTGTCTTGGAGAAGTCATAGTCATGTGAGCCCACTGAATTGTAACAGTGATCTGCCACGGCTGAGGTGTTTGTCCTACCGTGTTTAAGGTCTGCTTTATGTTCACGGATGCGGTCCGAGACATGTCGTTTGGTTTCTCAAATGTAACTGCTACCACAGAGGCAACTTAGTTTGTAGACGCCAGGGTACTGTATGTCTGGAACCACGTCTTTTACAGACGGGACCAGATCATGGATTTTTTGTACTGTGTTGAATTGTACCTGAATCTTGTGTTTAATCAGGATTTTGGATATCTTTTTTGTGACCCCAGCAATGTAGGGTAAGGTGATGGTTTTGAAAGGCTCCTCAACAGGACCCTTCTTGATGGTTGGAGTGATGGCCTTGCGGATTGTGCAGTCGGAGTAACCATTAGCCTTAAGAGCTTGGCGTACGTGTTTGAGTTCACTGGCAATGTGTTCCTGGTCGGAGATGCATTGGGCTCTATGGTATAGAGTCTTGATGAGGGAGTTCTTCTGGGATGAATGGTGGTGGGAATCCGGTTTTAGGTAGGCATCCGTATGGGTGGCTTTCCTGTAGACAGAATGGCTCATTGAACCATCAGGTCTCCTTTTAATTAGGACATCCAAAAAGGGTAGCTTGCCATCTTTTTCGACTTCCATGGTGAATCTGATGGCTGGGTGTATGGAATTGATGTGGTCGAGAAATTGGTCTAGAGCAGGCCGGCCATGTGGCCAGATGACAAAAGTGTCATCTACGTACCTCTTCCATAAGGCCGGGTGTAGAGTGGCAGTCTGGATGGCGTCAGTCTCAAATTTCTCCATGAAAATGTTGGCTACAACCGGAGATAGGGGGGAGGCCATTGGGGTGCCCTCAGTTTGCTTGTAGAAGGTTCCATTCCAGGTGAAGTATGTATTGGTTAAGCAGTGTCTCACCAGGGGGGGTACCCCAGTATTCAGTCCTTGATGAACCAAGTCTTCAATGATTGCGATGGTGTCAGGCACAGGAACCTTGGTGAACAAGGAAACCACATCAAAACTGACAAGCAGGTCGTCTGGGGACAGGGAAATGCCCTTGATTGTCGATACCAGGTCAGTAGAGTTTAGTACCGCAGAGGTGGTTTTTCCAGTGAAAGGCCGTAGGATTTCAGACAAAAAAACGAGCCAGTTTGTAAGTGGGGGAGTTGATAGTAGAGACAATGGGACGAAGATGTGTATCTTCTTTATGTATCTTTGGCAAGCCGTACAATCTTGGTGGCCTGGCTGCAGAAGGTTTCAATGAGAACTGTTTGGTCTGATCAATTAATGCGGTTGAAGCAAAAATAATTTTGTTGGTTTTGGAGACGAGGCTGTTGGTGGGGTCTCTTTTTATTTTTGTGTAGCTGCCATCGTTGAGTAGTTCCTGAATCTTGTTGTTGTATTCCATTTTATCCATGATGACAGTGGCATTGCCATCTGGCTACCATGAGAGATTCGTTCATGAGGCGATCCACATATACAAACACAGAGACAATTTCGACCAAGAAGATGGATTCTGGCTCAGCAATCATTGGAAGGACGTAATAAACCGCTTCGGATCTTAACTGATTGTTGTTCACGTTTATGGTGACTTTCAGACCGCAGTGCACTCACTGGCATTAACTGTGTATCTTGTGTTCTCCACAAGGAATGCATTATTTGCTCCGCTGCGGGTCTCCTGCCACCGTTCTCCCATTCACATGTTTCATTGTTTCTACATACTATTAACATGCCCTCCCTTTGTTAATGCTACCCCCTCCCTTTGGTGCTGCTGATCCTGCATAATGCATGGGCATAATATGATTTTGATACCCCCCCGCCCACCTCCTACGCATTTCCCATGAATATGCTAAATTCCTCTTGATATGCACATTCTTTTGTTAAGGCTCGCTTCTTCTTCCACCTCCAACTCAGCTTATATATAAACTCCTAGCTTGACAGTGTCTCATTCTTCACCTGAAGATGGCTGCTTGCGTTGTAGCTGAAACGTCGTGAGAATTATTTTATTATGTTTTATTTTTATTATTTTATTACTTCCCTTCTACGTGACTTTACCGAAAAAACCAAGAAGATCATCCTCTTTGTTTATGCTGCCACCACCCCTCACTATCACTGCTTTCCTTCTGCAAGATCTTACAGCCATAGCAGAGCCAACACTTGGCCCTCAGGGCCTAGCATTATGCACCATGTGATACTAGATCTACACTTTAGCCACTGATACACACTTCTTGGTTGTTTTTTGGTGGGTTCTTGTGTGTCTTCTTCATATGACCAACAAATAGCTTTCAAGTAAAGATCAAAACGTCTTTTAAACCGAATTTTTTTTTACAACTCTGTATCAATCAACATAAGGATAAAAACCTCTCCACGCCATGTTAGTCACAGGGGATGTTTGACTATACTTCACCATGATGGTCAGTGTGGATATATAACTGATAGGGATGCTAGAATGGTGCAATTAGTCCTGGCCAGAAACCAGTGAACCCTGGTGGTTGGTTTCATCGTGGTAGGTTTAACCGCCACGCCACCACACTACTCTATGTAAAAAATAACCCAGGAGGCAAATGTTACAGTTTATATCGTATTTGTGTTCCAGCACACATTGCAATAACTAATATATACTCTTGGACATCTAGGAGTTCTGGCACAGGCATCACTAATGATTTATGGGAAGACTTGGCCTTTGTCTGCTGAGTTGACTGCTTTTTCATTGTATGTTTTCTGCTTGCCACTGTCTTCCTCTGCCCCTTCTTCTTGTAAGTAGCAATTCCCGTTTGTGCTCTTCGGCTAACACGTATAACGTGTACACTTGTTTTTTTTCCATGGGACTTAGCTACAGGTGCGTGTGTTTGTTTACATCTGCACTGTTGGCCACGCTACTGCCAAGAGCATTCGCATTAAAAGACCCCAGCATTTACAGGTACACTGGCTAACGTCCAACTTAAGTCGTCATTTGTTCGCCGATGCAATTACTCAATACCATTTCTTGCAATCAAAGTCCATCCTTTATTTATGGGTGTTTTTCTCCCTCACTGTCAACAATGATCAAATCTATTGCGGCTTCAAAGGGCTTTAAAACGGCCCGTATTGTAAATCTTTAAAAGTCTGCGCACCTGCACTTCAATCATTTTAATAAGCTTACATTGCACTGTTAACCGGCTGAGAAATCGATTGCATGGCCTCCAAATGTGGGCTGTGATTGATGCGGGGGGGGGGGGGTGTAGTAAGAAAGGCAGGAAATAGGTAAAAAAATGTGTGTGGCTTCAACTCCTTTGATGGTGGGGGGGGGGGCCTTCGCAAGAGCAAATGCGAGAAGGCATTTGGTTTCCACATTGACCCGGCTCAATGGAAGAGGTGGGTGTACCCACACTTTTGTAATCTGTTCCAATCCCCCCAAAATGCTATAGGAAAGAAGTGCCACACTTTTCCCCACCACCCGCTGATGCGACCTGCTGATCGTCTAACTGTGGTGCACCCACTTCGACTGCTGGGTGGACAGAGATGGTGGGTGGTGGGGGCTGATGATTTAAGAAAATGTCCCCATTGTTTTAATTTCCGCACCAGAAGATGGAATCGAAATAGTGACCTCTTGGATTGCAAGCTCAACGTGTGAACCATTACACAATCATGGCATCATCGTAGCACCTAAAAATAGCAGAGTTATCATAGAAAATACAAAAACGAGATTTGGTTTTACTTCTGCCGAAAAAACAAAGAACCAAGTAATAGATAGAAAAGTATCATATCAGCAGAGGCTAAAGGCAACACTTAATAGTGTAACATGTGACATGGAGCACAGCAAATGAAAATATGTAGCCCCTTTTGAGATGAGATATTTGACACGAAGCTCATATCTGAAATTCAACTTCAATATACAATTCCGAGACCATTCGGGGTTTCTGTTGGAGATGGGAGGCAATAAACAAAGAGCGAGATTATTTTTTCTAAAATTCATAACAAGTTTGGCATGACGAATGCGAGAAAGCCATTCGCTATGAGGCAAAGTGCCTCCGCTTTTAAAAGAAAATAGCGATTTCAATACAAAGGTGACATGAAGGTTGGTGGCATATTATCTTACTTATACATGAGGCAGCTTACTTAAAACATGTTTCATGAAATGAGTCACGCCCACAACATGCATCTACAGATACGCGTGCACGCCTGAAACGTACGGCGTAAGTAAGCTCATGTATGCATGCACACAGACACATGCTTCTTACTTTGGTTGCCATCGGTTATGGTTTTCCCAGGAACATATGCTTGTTGAGGAGGAGGTAGGTCTGCTGTCCTGAAAAAAATTTGTAAGTTTGTTTTCCCGGGATCATTAAAAGCACTGCTTTTTTGTCAGTGTCATCATACTAACAATACACCACTCAATGTAATGAGTTAAGGTGCAGCTCTCCCCCTCTTCTGTGCAAAAGAAGTCCATAACAACGAAAATAACAAACATGCACAGCTACACAATGACATAAATTATCTAAAAAAACATATCCTTATGCTCTTGGGTAAGTGTTATTACTGAGTACCTACGACATCAAAAGTATATGCCTGCAAACCACAAACTAAGAACGCATCATATACAGTGAGGGAAAAAAGTATTTGATCCCCTGCTGATTTTGTACGTTTGCCCACTGACAAAGAAATGATCAGTCTATAATTTTAATGGAAGGTTTATTTGAACAGTGAGAGACAGAATAACAACAACAAAATCCAGAAAAATGCATGGCAAAAATGTTATAAATTGATTGAAATTTTAATGAGGGAAATAAGTATTTGACCCCTTTGCAAAACATGACTTAGTACTTAGTGGCAAAACCCTTGTTGGCAATCACAGAGGTCAGACGTTTCTTGTAGTTGGCCACCAGGTTTGCACACATCTCAGGAGGGATTTTGTCCCACTCCTCTTTGCAGATCTTATACAAGTCATTAAGGTTTCGAGGCTGACATTGGCAACTCGAACCTTCAGCTCCCTCCACAGATTTTCTATGGGATTAAGGTCTGGAAACTGGTTAGGCCACTCCAGGACCTTAATGTGCTTCTTCTTGAGCCACTCCTTTGTTGCCTTGGCCGTGTGTTTTGGGTCATTGTCATGCTGGAATACCCATTCACGACCCATTTTCAATGCCCTGGCTGAGGGAAGGAGGTTCTCACCCAAGATTTGATGGTACATGGCCACGTCCATCGTCCCTTTGATGCGGTGAAGTTGTCCTGTCCCCTTAGCTGAAAAACACCCCCAAAGCATAATGTTTCCACCTCCATGTTTGACGGTGGGGATGGTGTTCTTGGGGTCATAGGCAGCATTCCTCCTCCTCCAAACACGGCGAGTTGAGTTGATGCCAAAGAGCTCCATTTTGGTCTCATCTGACCACAACACTTTCACACAGTTGTCCTCTGAATTATTCAGATGTTCATTGGCAAACTTCAGACGGGCATGTATATGTGCTGTCTTGAGCAGGGAGACCTTGCGGGCGCTGCAGGATTTCAATCCTTCACGGCATAGTGTGTTACCAACTGTTTTCTTGGTAACTATGGTCCCAGCTGCCTTGAGATCATTGACAAGATTCTCCCGTGTAGTTCTGGACTGATTCCTCACGTTCTCATGATCATTGCAACTCCACGAGGTGAGATCTTGCATGGAGTCCCAGGCTGAGGGAGGTTGACAGTTCTTTTGTGTTTGTTCCATTTGCGAATAATCGCACCAACTGTTGTCACCTTCTCACCAAGCTGCTTGGCGATGGTCTTGTAGCCCATGCCAGCCTTGTGTAGGTCTACAATCTTGTCCCTGACATCCTTGGAGAGCTCTTTGGTCTTGGCCATGGTGGAGAGTTTGGAATCTGATTGATTACTTCTGTGAACAGGTGTCTTTTATACAGGTAACAAGCTGAGACTAGGAGCACTCCCTTTAAGAGTGTGCTCCTAATCTCAGCTCGTTACCTGTATAAAAGACACCTGGGAGCCAGAAATCGTTTTGATTGAGAGGGGGTCAAATACTTATTTCCCTCATTAAAATGCAAATCAATTTATAAAATTTTTGACATGCGTTTTTCTGGATTTTTTTGTTGTTATTTTGTCTCTCACTGTTCAAATAAACCTAACATTAAAATTATAGACTGATAATTTCTTTGTCAGTGGGCAAACGTACAAAATCAGCAGGGGATCAAATATTGTTTTCCCTCACTGTAAGACATGCACACTCATACCAAAGTACACTTTAGAAGGGACACAAATGCAGCGTTCCACTGCTCTTCACATGCTACTGGCATTTTCCATGTATTTCTACAAGTTATAGGCTAAGCTCACTACCCAATCATAGCATCGATGATTGTACAATGGGCGTAGTCACTGAAATGACGGGTGAAACTCTATGGGCTGTGGTGCAGAACCAAAATGTGCAGCCCATCGCTCGATACAAGTGCAAGCGATGGGACTATAAACACGCATGACACAGCTTCGTTGAATAATTCATGTAAACCATTTATAGCTATGGAACCAAAAGTAAGGAAACAAAACGCTTATATAAAGTACTCTACAGGCTTTGAATAAATATGAATCGGCTACAAAACGTGGTGTGATGTTCCCATCACCACATGGCCAAGTCAACATTCAAACTGCCTTCCTGTTCAATAAAGCATGGGGTGGTGTTCACCTCTGTTGGTGGCTCTGGACCAGTGCAGAGAATTCCACATTGCTGTGGTAAGGGCCCATATCGCTACATGGGATCCCACAAAGTGGTACCAATTTCACCATCCACAGAGGATGATGGGGGTGAGACAACCTGAACAAGATTTCGACTCGCGACCTCCGTATTGTAAATCAAGTGCTCTGCCATAGCAGCATATATACAGGAAGCATACACTGCAAAGTGGAGCATGTGCAGCATTGCCCACGCCGCTGCATAATGTATGCAGTGTGCAGGCTCCTGTGCTTCTGGAGGTTAAATTGGAAGGTAAGCTTGGATCACAGATATGGTCAAAATCCCACGAGTGGACTTTTTAAGCAGACTGCCATTAATTTTACACCAACATTTGCACCCGCACAATAAATTACCTAATGTCCTGGTTAACCGTGATGTACGAGAAGTTCAACATAGTATAACCCTTGGGATTATTTTAGTCCTTTTTTTGCATGAAATTAAAACATTTTGCCTGTAAGCCATCCTTATGCATGATCTGTCTCCTAGGCTGCTGTGAAAATACGCCCAAGTGGAGCGATCCGCGGGAGATACTTTTGTAATGGATGCCGAGGGGCAAACCCTATTATGATATATATAAATATACACAAATAGTGTCTAACGGCTCGTGAGTTCGAATCACGCGCCCAACTCTCATTGGTGAGGAGCTGTCACAGGGGGAACCAATTAGCACAGTTGGCTACGTACAGTGCGAAAGAAGTTCAAACTTACAAAAGTGCGTACGTACATACGTGGGGCACACACTCGGATTTGAAGGTGATGAACATTCAAATCGGATTGGTCGTCAGGGAAAACGAAGTGGAAATGAGGGTGCGGTTCAGAGACCGTTGTACAATAAATGAAGGGGATTAGTGGAGAGTTATGGAAAGTTCCAGAAAGGATGGGTAAAAGAATACAGGGAGGGATAGAAGTGGGGTTCAGGGCAGCGCCGGAACGAAGTGATTCCCTGATGCGTGGAGATGCGCTGTGCGAAAAAACTTGATAAAGAAGGACTTCAGGACTCACCCGGCTGGAACTCCTTTACACTTTTATTTCCTCAGTATCTATTCTTTTTTCAGGTCCAGTCCATCTGTTCAGCAGCGACGATGTGTCTGAATGAAGTCAGTCTCATTGCTGTTTGTTGGCACCAATTCTCACAGCTTCATCATCGCCAATCCCCTATGTCCTGCATCGTCCTTCGCTTTATTGATACAAATCCAATGGCCAATACTGTCTCCCTGCTAACTTCACAGAAAGTGGTAGCTATTTTAGTGAGCCCAGAAACACGGGTAGAGTGTCTCTCTGCCCAGCGAACAAGATGAGGCACTCATATGTGCTGCTGGCTGGCCCAGAGCCAGTGGTGAAGATTTCGAGGTTATGCAATGGACAACTCCTCTTTACTTCCAACAAAGTGGTACTCATTTCATTGACCTTAAAATAATGATGGGGCCGAGTCGACCTCCAACTGGAATTTGAATCTCACAACTTTCCAATTGTGAGTTGAGTGTTCTAACCACAGTGCTATCTGACTGGACAGAGCCAACGAAGATGTGATAATTGGCCAGCACATGTGCATGAGACTGCTATTGGCACTTTCTCATTGGATTCACCTGCCAAGTGGGATTCGGAGAACTCCTGATAAATGGCCTTGTTTCCAGAAATAAGAGAGCCCAAACACAAGCCTTATCTTTATCATAATTTACCAGTATTATATATATATATAAAATATTCACTGTGTGACAAAACTGAATAGAGTAGGAATCAAAATTGTAAAATCAATTTTTACAGAAAAGCCACGAGAGGGCTTTGTGTGTTTGAGGGGAGCACCGCAATTGAGGCTCTCATCCTTCACAGTGCACGGCCAGCGATGCACAAAAGTGCTACGACAAAACAGCCACCTCAACTCCGCGGCGACCATTGACAGTGGTGTCCCCTGGCCGAGATGGAATTGACCCGTCCCTGCCCATTAGCGCTGCTTCTGTTGTCAGGAAGCACTTCTGCCCTCAAATAATTTCCCGGTGATGTTTTTTTTTTACCACCAGAAATAACGTTGCGAGAGAGCTTTTTGATTACAACAAAAACACGTTGCTTTTATTTTTTTAAAGCACTCTTTTTCACACCCACTCTCAGGGTTTTACAGGAAAACTTGTATTCAAGTGTAAAATCCACAACCGTGTGTCACATTTTACATTGTCTTTAGGAAATATCTGTCGCCAACAAATACATGTCTCTATTTTATATTAGTTAGGGCTGCTTCATCATTAAAATGAATTAGCAGTTTGTCATTGACCAATGGGCAGTTTGAATCAATGTATGACAGTGGCATATGTTCTATGAAGACGAAGTGTAAATTGGTGTCAATGTAATGCAATCAGGGTATAGCCAATTCAATTAATGTTCTTCGTTTGTCTGATGTTACAGGCGAGAGCCTTTATTATGAGCATCATGGGTTTAAAAATGTAACTGAGCAGAGTACATAAAAATTGAGAAAAACTGTTGTAAAATAAAAAAAAATCAGAAACGAAAATTGAAGTTAGATGATAACATCAACGTTAAACCAAACAATTGTTCAGGCCATATTGTATCAATTCGTTTTACTTATATACAAGGAATGGTGTCTTGACAACATTGGATGTCCCAATCTCAAAGTGAAGGACACAGCGAGGACCATTTCCCTTAGGTCACTTCCTATTTACACTCTCCTGCAAAGTGTCAATGTTTAGTCAATGGCACTGACGGAATCAACTCATGACATTATGAATTCACGTTGGTAATCCAAAATCCATCAATAATATGGCAATGCTGACTCTGGGCTCCCTTGCATCAATAATTCCAATACACACAGGTGTCAGGAATGCCAGAGGGAATTCCTTTTCAATGGGTTGACAGCATCAAGAATTCATAATTTTGCATCTGACGTGCACCAATGAATATCCCATTAAATCAGTAAGTCTTATTACTGTAGAATAATAACAGAATCGGTCGTGGTGTCGTTAGAGACATTGGCTCATACTCGAAATATTGTAAGATCAAATCCAAGTTGGGGGTGAATTTTGAAATGGGCTGGCTGCTGCCACAGGCATGGAATTTCCACCACTTGTTTTGGACCACCAACAATGACAAATGCATATTACGTATTACTGACCTATTTAGTATGATACGTGTTCATTGTTAGGCCATTTAACGTATATCATTACCACTCTGTCAATGTATATTTTTCAACGTACATTTGCATTTATAAAGCATACGACCTACATATTAAAATTGGCATGTCACACGAACACACTTAAACAATGGGGAAGCAGGTTAGTGACATCTGTTAATTTTCGATTGCAATCTACTTAAAAGCATTGGTTTCTCCATTATATCTTGTTCTCCCCGCTCTTGAAAAATACTTTTAAAAGAATAGGTTAAACATTCCCAATTGGAGTGATCCAGATCGAGGCCTAACACTAAAAAAGCCAATATATTTACATCATGCAGGTTACTCAATCCACGTCTGCCATTACATTCAAATAGGATTTTAAAGAGAACGTGAATCAACGGTTAATCAACAACGACAGCAAAAAAGTCACGGAACGAGATTACACCGCCTGTAAATTATTTAATGGAGGCTGAGAGTCCAAACAGCACGGCCCTTGAGAGCTCACAAGAACATTGCGAGCCATCAACATGTAATTTAGAACATCGTCGTCTGGGGAATAACTCAACAGGTGAAATAAGACCACGGTCCCTGAAAGCGTTCGCAAAGGCAGCATGATGGATGATGAGCCACAGCAGTGCCAGGGTGGTCCTGGGTTTGCAGTGGGTTTTGCTCCCAAGCATCGCTCCATTGGTTCATTTGCCGCAATAATGTTCCACAACAACGTTGTGAAATGAGCACGACATTGTGCACCCTGTTGACCACGGGGCACATGAGAGTGAGAGCACACAGCACTGGCCATGCATTGCTCAAGTAATTGTGGCTCACTTTGTGAGTAACTTTTCTCAAACTTCTCACACCTGCGCACGCTGCTCACAAAGTGTGCGCAGAGAAACGGAGGGGAGTTGTTGGTTGGAGTTGGTTGGAGTGAAGAGAAGAGTGAACACAAGAGAAGTCCAAGGCCCTGCTCGCCACACCTCCTCCTCTCCAGCGGTGATGGCTGATCCACCACTGGAGGCAAGGGCGAGGTTGGGGAGACGAGGGTAGAGAGGCTAGCAGTAGAGAGGCTAGCAGTAGAGAGGCTAGCGGAATCCTAAGTGTGAGTGCGCGAAGGCTAGCAGTAGAGAATCTAGCAGAATATAAAGTGAGAGGTTAGCAGTGTATAGTAATAGGCGAGCAGTGGAGAGGCTAGTAGAGTGTACGGTGGGAAGTTACCAGAGTGTGTAGTGATAGGCTAGCAGCGGAGAGGCTAGCAGAGTGAGAGAGAGTAGGCTAGCAGCGGAGAAGGATCAGGATAGCGAGCAAGCGGAGCGAGCAAAGCGTGGTAGGCGAGCAGAGCAAGTGGAAGAGTTGCGACGGAGTCACGTGGTGTTGAACGCGAGGAGTTCTGTTCGAATAAAAGTGACAGGAGAAAAAGAAGGTGCCGCGTGAAATAACACCACTACAGATGTAAGGCCAGCCCTCCAATGCGTTTTCGGAGCTGTGCCACTCGTTGCTCGATGTCACGTCCCAGGAACTTCAGAAGAACCCAGCACATGGAGCAAAGCATCAATTATGATGTCAAACAAGACCCGGTACAACTACGAAAAAAACAGTGCAACCACGGAAACCTACAGAGTAGATACAACGGCGGTGTATATATTGCTCTGATCTATCTGCCTGTGGAAGCTGACGGAACATTTTTTGTTCGTGGGAGAGTGGCAGATTTCTTGTCCTGGCTATGTCCAATTTCAACCTCTGCACCCTGCCCTCTGAATTGCTATATGCAAAGTGTCCCCCAGCTCAGGAAACGATGGGACGGCCCTTAGCCAAAGAGTGGACGTTCTACGTTTCTGTGGCAGACGACAGTCTTTCAAAGGGACAGCCACCGTTGGGATCCCGCAGGGTGGCGACTTATTTATTCGACCCTGGGAGGAAGATGGGCAACCTCCTTGCAATTACCATTTAGCCGCGTGTGCACAAGAAACAAAGTGCAACACTTCAATCATCATGAGATTACTAGCTGTGCAATAAATAAGCCACTTAGGTTAATTCATTGCTATATTTTTTAGCATTATTGATTGTCTTGTTATCTTCACGGTGGAGTCAAGAGGGTCGTGCAAAAGATGCAGTTAGCGCCCTCAAGACAATGTAGTCTTGGCAATGGGTAATGACCTCTCTGTGCGGTACAATAGTGATGTTGGTGTGCAAAGTCGGAGGTGAATATCCTAATACTGTCCATACAAATATCGCCTGTTTAGCCTTAACAGGCTCTTGTGGCAAGTGCTCGTAGCGAACACCAATGGAGGCCGAAACGGCACACGAGGGGTTGGGTGGTCAGCACCACGCCCGGCCCCCTTTGTCTTCCTCGTGGCAATGTTTACACACTGCACCAGGTACTCATTTGTTGAGGCTGAGTCGACCTAGGGGAGGCCAATGACTAGTTCAAATAATCACTGGTCCTCTGTGTGCCTATGTGTGTGTTTCCGTGTTATCTCTCTCTGCTTATATGTCTGCCTATATGTCTCCGGTTCTGTGTTTAATCTCTCTCTCAAATTTAGCATTCTCTGGAAGAACGTAATCAACCAGTTAGGGTGTTGACTGTTATGTTAGCCGACTCTCTGTTTTGTATTACATTATATTTTTAAGTATATTAGGTTTGTTTTCTATTTCATTTCTACCTGTTGATGATTGCTTGTGTTGCAATCGAAACGTCGTATGCTATTATTTAATTTATTATTTTCTCTTTATACGTGACTTTACTGAAAAAACCGAAGAGTATCATCACTGGTGTTGGCCATCAGCGCCCCCACACACAAACACATGCACACACACAAACAACAACAAAAACAACACCTGCCAATGCTGCTGTGCAACATGCACATTGAGGAATTCGTACCCACTTGTTTACGCAAAAAAAGACAGCGTTTCCCTATCTATCCTGCAAGTGCTGTTTAGCGAGCATCTATGCAGGTTCTCACAGCGCATAAGGGGTCGTGTGACAAGCACTCCGTCCAGGCCACCATTGTCTCCTCAGTGCTGGGGAGACAAAGGTGGCAAGCGCTACGCTACTGCTCCCCACAGTACAAATGAAAAACCCGTATGTCCCACTTACACTGTTGGGGCAAGTGCCATTAGCGACAACCAGTGTCCATAACTCAAAAAGTGCACATGCAAATGTCCACACGTGATCTCCCCTGTTTGTCCTTGTAGACCACAGAGGAAAATGTATGCTTTTTGCGAGTAACCCATCAAGACTTGCAGAGCGCACGAGGGGGGGAGAGGGGTCAGAGGGGTTAGCCAGCATCACGTTTGACCATCTTGGTCTCCCCAGTGCTGATGTTGACATACCTGTTCGTTAAGCAACAAACTCATTCAAGGCTGAGTCACCGTTGAAGAAGAAAAAAAACACGTAAGAATTCAACCAAGGTTCGATGTTCATACCCAATGGTGGTCCAGTGGATCCAATCACATGTCAACATTGGCCCAGCGTTTGCATGTTTTGCATTGTGATCATGCATTTTCCACTGCTCCCTTTTTACACAGTTTGTCAACAACAACCGCCATTCGCCACTACGTAGCGGATATATAACCACGGCGCTTATTCCAGGCTATGTGCACTTTGAGGCCACGTAAAATGTCGAAGGCTTACTGGCAGGAGGTCACGGGACAGACAGAGTTGCCATTGGTTGACTGATGAAATGCCAGATACGTCACCTGTGGCCCCTACTATGCCAACTTGCTGTGTGTTAGCCGCCCGGTGCTCTGCTAATTTCTGTGAGCATCGATCCTCTTACCCTCCGCTGTTGTTGGAGGGATACTGCCTGCAACTGCCAAGTACCGTCCTTTACGAGCCTTCTCCATAGAGGCCGATCTTGACACTGTTGGTGCCAGTCATTGACAAGTCCACTTAGCACATTTTCTTGTACCACATCAGTCTATCTCTTTTATAGCCCATGCTGCGCCCGTTTACCCCCCTCTATTTGTCAAAACAAAAGCTGTTTGGACATGCGGAGGCTGGGTATGCAGGCTTCATGACCCAGCAAACGCAACATTGCCTTCCAGAGCAACTCACTGATGGGGCTGTGTCCAGATATTTCGAGGATTTGTGAGTTCCTCACACAATCCAACCAGGTCAAACCCAAGATGCATCGTAGGCAGGCCAGCCTGAACGTTTCCATTCGGTTCAGATGTTCCATTAGGGGGGGGGGTCCACATTTCACAAGCATAAAGAAGGGAGGGCATGACTGTGGCCGAGAAGAACTGAAGCTTCGTGTGGAGTGAGAGACCAGATTGCTTCCACACAGTGTTACGCAGATCATGAAAAGATAATGCCGCCCGACTTATTCGGAGTGAGACCTGCTATCAAAGCAGAGCTGGTCAAACGCATACTGCCCATGTATTGAAACCTTTTCACTCTCTCTACAAGGGCCCCATCACCAATGGGGAGTTGAGTGTTTGATGATACAAACTACCCAGGCAGGCGCTTCGTTTTGGTGGGGCTGATGGTAAAGCCCCACCTCGTAGTAGCATGCTCCAGATTCAGCAGGAGTGCCTCCAACTCCTTATCAAAAGACAAAGATCCCCACATACATACACACAACAAAGATCCCCCGTACAGCCTTAACAGACTGTAGGGACAAGTGCTGTTAGCGAGCACCTATGAAGGCCGGAACGGTACACGAGGGGGTGGGTAGCCAGCACCACGCCCGACCGCCTTTGTCTCCCCATTAGCGATGTTTATTTGAGGCCGAGTCGACCTAGGCGAGGCCCAGTACCGGTTCAGAAAATCGTCACCGGCGTTGGCCGTGAGCGGCAATCGAGCCCGATTCCGCTGGCTTCGTAGCGCAGCGCGCTAACCGCTCCACCACCGCTCCCCACAACACACACGCGCTCGCACTCACACACTGGGATAACAGAGCGGCGAGGGGGTGGAGCGAGCAAACGAATCTCCCGCTCGAGGACGCGAGCGGAGATCCACTTAAGAGGGCGCGAGAGCGAGCGCACCACCGCCTTGCAGCGCTGCAGTGACAGAGGCTCCCGTAGGCACGTGCATGTTTGGGACTGAAATTGTGTTGCGCACTTCCCCCCCGCCCCTCCCCCCTCTCACCCTCCGACCTCACTTCAAGAGACTTTTTGTTTTCCCTTCAGTTGCCCTTCTCCCTCGCACCACTCGCCCAGTGAATGTGTTCGGTCGCCCCCCCCTCCCCCAGCGGGCAGGGTAAGGGCGAGCAATGAGAGCAACGCGTGCTGCCGAGAAAACGTTGCGGCTCACCCTCTACTCGCAGACCTCCGTGGTGGCTGGAGGACCCCCCCCCCCCCCGTTGAAGACTTATTATACCCAAGTCAAATGATGTCGGTGCAATGCTAGCGCCCGTGATGGGTATTCCCCTGTACGCGGGTAGCGAAGAGTGCTCGAGACGAATGCGTGATTAAGGTCGCGCTCGCAACACAAAGCGCGCCTGTCACAAATAAACCACGACACCTCCTCGCTCATCTCGTTACGGAGGCATGAACCATTGCGAGAACTCCGGTGGGGGGGGGGGGGCTTTTGGCTGACCATAGAACAAAGACGGTCAACGCTTGTCCGCTCTCAGATGCGCTTCTACGGCCGCCTGGAAGCCACTGGAGCTATGCACTTTCGTATCTACGAACAATCACTTCTTTCGAACTGCTCTTTTGCGCTCGATTTGTTGTCTATCCCCGCACCTCCGATTAGCGCGGTTGGCTACGTACGGTGCGAAAGAAGTTCAACATACATACTGGACATACATGATTAGATTAAAGCAGTGGCGGCTCCTGCAAAATCTCTCAGGGGGGGCAAATGTCTGGATGATTTATAAGGATAAGGTCCACCCATGCAAAGGATAAATTAACAGCTTAAGCATGTAAAGGCAACTTCACTTCTTTAATATTAATGAAAAATAAAGTGACTCTTACAATACATCTTGTTTGTTTCTATACTCACTATTAATACAATCCACTCAAGTTTATTTTATTAAAGATTCCACTAGGTGGCGACAAATAAAATTGTTGACTGAAACGTGCTTACGTATGATGACGTAAGCACGTTAGTGCGAGCCCTCCCGGAAGCCATAGAGAATGCATTGCAGCGCCCCCCGTTCGAAAAAAAACATTTTTGAATGTAAGTCTATGGGAACACTCTGGGCGATTCTCAGCCGGAGTGAAATCGCCCAAAAAGAGGCGGTACTCCACATAACGTGACATGACGCTGATTGGACTATATCCAGAGGCACAGTGACGGCTAGCGTGACTCTGTGGTTGAATGACATTGGTGGTGCGTCGCCCAATCGCCCTAATGAAGAAACCGCCCCTGGATTAAAGCAGATCGTATGTGTAACTTACTCTGTTTCACGTTTGACATTGGTTTAAAGTTTGTTTACCATTGACCGTATCCTGCTCTCCCCCCTGAGTTTGTGTATACCCCCCCCACTACACCCCGACTTGCCCCCCCATTGCAAAAAATAATGTACGGTGCTGAACCAGATCAGCGCTAAAATGCATAATGTCCCTTCATAGTATGAACAATAAGAAGATGTGTTTACCATAGCTGGTACTAAAACAGGTGTTAAGATGGTCAAACACCAAACGAATACCTTTTGCAAGGAATCACGTATGCATTAACCACACGTACTTGTGGCGAGCATGCAAACATGCTGTGATAATAAATGCATTGTCTTTGATACTGATTGCCCTGCACCAGAGGCGGCCTTCTTTATGGCCTAGTCTCACCAGTGTAAGACCAGAGAACGCCAAAAGACGAACGGTACAAAGGCAATGCACGTGTCAGAGCATTCATAGCTCGGAGTGAGCAGCTATATTGCCATTAAGGGTAAAACATTCTTATTTTGCATACTTTGATACTGGCAGAAAAAGGTCCCATGATATGGTCCTTCAGTTGAATATGCTGCCTCGTATATATATACACATTACAGGACAGAGTGACAGGCAAAGAACTACTGTGCATGTAAGCCACCAATATCTAGTCAAAGTGTCCGCAGACTTACGTGGACTTTCACCACAGGCTCCAGGCTGCCACCAGAATGCGGGCACTGCATGGTGCTCACTCGAGCAGTCGAAATCGAAGCAAGCATCGCTCGCTGCGCACGCAGGACATATGTTCGATAAACACTTGTCGCAGATTAAAAGTACGCGCGACGTGAGCAGAAATTGGAGTAATGTTCGGCCAGCTTTTTAAAATTATTATTTCAGTCTTAGTTTGCGGATTTCATATCGTCATGCACTCACTCGAGTCCACTCGTGCAGCCAAATATGTAGTCCACTGCAGGTTATTAAATGTGTCAGGTGCCGGCAGTTTTGCCTCCCCCTCCCCCATTATTTGTTTTTCCGAAGTCCACCACCGTCTCTAACAACATTACTCATTTCTTCTTCATGCGTTTTTTCTGCGGTTAACCGTTGTTCTTTAGTTCTTCATGTGAGCCCACCGCATTGAGGATGTGATCCCTGACATGCAATACCCCGGCGTCTACAAACTAAGCTGTGCCTGCGGCAGTAGTTACATTGGGGAAGCTAAGCGACATATCTCGGACCGTGTTCCTGAACACAAGGCAGAGCTGAAACATGGTAGGACCAATACCTCGGCCGTAGCTGATCATTGTTTTAACGCTGTGGACACACACGAAATTGATGTTTCCAAGACGAAGGTACTGTGCAACCCACTGGCTATGAACAAATATTCGTTTATGAAGCCATCCAGATATATAGACACAGACATGATTTCAACCGAGAAGATGGGTACAAACTGAGAAATCATTGGAAGGACGTTATTAACCAGTTTAAGTCATAACTGGCTGTGATGTTTCCATCCTACCTTCCGATGTTAGCAGTTATTTTCGACTCTCTGATTTTACATTAACAGGTTCACACTAACACAGCCGCCGTTTACATTGACATGCTAATCTCTTACATTCACATGCTAATCTTCTCACTTTAACATTACTAGCCCTGCCCACTTCGTTTTTGACCCTTGGGCTACACCTATTCCAAACCTTTAAAACAGCCTGCCTCACCAGCTTTCCCCCCTTTTTTTCTCCTGATGACGATTGCTTGCTTGTGTTGCGATCGAACCGTCGTGATGTTTTTATTATTTTGTATTCACTTTATTTTCATTTTTATTATTTTATTATTCTATCTACGTGACTTTACCGAAATACCCAAAGAATATTTCGATTTAAAGAAGATAAACCCAAAGAATATCTTGTATTATTACTATTGCAACACACTTTGTTGGTGACTATTGTCGTCGCTAACTTTGTTCAGAATGTCATCATCCGTAGAAATGAGCACACAAATTCGTGCGAGTTCTTCGTTGGAATTGTGTGACATGCCAGGGCTGCAAGAAATCTTGTTTTCACTTCAGTACGGTACTTTTATGTATATTGCGCCATTTTTTGTCATAGAGGAACACTTGACAAATGAGAAATTAAACAGCCTCAGAAAGAGATCACAAAAGGCATTATGGGTACAATTGATTTTCTGTCTGTGCCTATGAGACCCACAAGTGAAATGCGTGAGCACAACTCTGCCCACACAGTGTCCATGATTCTCTGCCGAGGTCTGTGACCTTGAGAGACCTTCTCTCCTCACCACAGATTGTAGAGAATACACAGCCGATATAAGTTCGCCCACGTGAAAAGCAACACAGCTAAAATAACACAATATACTAATGCAGAAAAGCAGCATATGTTGTGTTTAGAGTAATCATTTGCATCAAGGTAATGGTGAAAAGCAGCTAAAATTTTAAATACAGTTATTTTGTCTCCACAACGTTATCTCTTGTCAATAATAAAGACAATACACACACAGAATCCCCATAAATCAGCATAGACTAGCAGGGAATGTTATGTCAGTGAGCACCAATTAAGGCCGGCACATGAGGTTAAGCAAGCTCCAGAAGCACAATTGGCCACCTTTTTCTCCCCAGTGCCAATGTTCGTGTACAATAATTGACATTCTTTAAAATGTTAAGCAACCTAGGAGAGACCTGGAGAGGCTTAAATTAGAAGTCCCATTCATGTAGAGAGCACATACTAAGGAATTAAACCTAGGTCACCATAATGGTAGTGCAATGTACCAACCAGTCACAAATACACACAAACACACTTGCATGCTTATGCACGATGTACAAAGGCAGGGGAGGAATTCAGTCAATATAACGGTAATTAAGCCGTCGGTGTAGAAACAATGGAACAAGACAGCACTCTTGAGGAGACCTAAAGAACTGCACGAATCCTAGAGGACGTCCTTACAAATCGGGTTTTTGTATTAACGCACGGCCAACAAGTGGTTTTACTCAAAACAATGACGGTGACAGTCAAGCCCACGTTGTCCGCATACATTACAGTGCTCCGCAACGCGCTGCTGCCCATTATTGAAGCATCGGTCACGGTGACGAATGCCACAAACATGACTAACCACCGCAGCCTATGCGTATGAGCAATGCTGTTCGGCTTATATGAGTATTTTGGCATTCAGTAGGCTTACAGCACACATATGGCAGCACATATGTGTTTTCATGGTGTTTATTATTCTGGAGTTACAGCAGCAAATGTTTTGTTTGGTATATTTTGTATGTGCATACCATGAACATGAATACACCAGTCATATGGCATTGTCAGTGTAAACATGGAACTATAAATATTTTTTCCATCCACAATTTAGAAAATTACCAACAAATGACTCAAATTGGATTACACATAATATCAACAATAATCACCTCCTATTGGCAGACTAATGCCCACATGCAGGCCAGGTGCTGAGTCACTTTGTGACAACTGCTAATCAGAGTGCCCTTTCAAATATTTGAGATGAGCTTTCATGAAAATCACTCTGAGATGCCCCAGTAAACAGGAGGGTCCTCTATCAACAACAAATCATTATCATTTGTATGTATGATGAGTGATTGTTTTAGAGGCAGGGTCGGAGGATTGTTCACATTATCATGTGCATGAGACTCATAACCTGCAGGGATGAAGCCAGCAGATAAGATGTACAAGTCTTCGACTGGTACTCTGGTTTCCTCCGACATGAAAAATACTCTTAAAAGGAATTGGCCACATATGACAGTGCAGAACCCTATAAAAAAAGTGGTTATAATAATCAGTCAGACTTACTTCAATCAACAAAAGGCACTGTGATCTTTATATATATAAAAAAAATCAATTAATATTTCACCAATGTGACCCAATTGCTTTTAGATTCAGAGCACATGTATGGGTATTTTTTTCTCTTTTATATATTAACTGGTTATCTTCATTTACAATACGACAATGTTATATTCGTGTTATGTATATGTCAGTTAAGGATCCACTCCGTCTATTATGAAACGAGTAGCACATTCCAGTAACGTAAGTGAAGTTATCCACTTCATAAAAATGCTTCCACACTCTAACCTACGTACCCAACCAAAATTAAAATCGGTACCTCAAGACTTTGATCGTATTTGGTAGGTCATAAATTACTTCACAAAAAACGCCACCCTCTTAGATTTCTGAAATCAATTAGTTTGGCTAAATTCCAGCTCTGAGGATTAGAAAAAGAATCGCTTGATAACGTTTCCATGGAATAGTGAGCGTGCGAAAGGGCACTCCCTCGCGTGCGGATAACAAAGAATGTCACTTGAATGTAATGCAGAAGCAGTTCCGTGATAATCAACTTCTGTCGGACATTCTCAATCACATGGGGACATGCACTGCTCTGCGAGAGTTCTGAACGGCTTTTCGTCTTACAGCATTATACCATGAACACAACTGTAATGAAACGGCGGAAAACACGAACAAAATACCAAACGAGTTAGAGTCTTCGGCATGGGGTGGACCTCCCGTGGTCACACCTGGTCTATCCGCAAGATGAAGGAAATAATGGACAAGAAAGGAAACAATCTCACTGTTCGCAAGCTAGGACAGACAAACTCTCCGTGCCGTTCAGTGGCCGATGCACCCACCTCCATCCACATCTCACAACCCACCTCCTGCCCTCCTCTCTCCAATGGATGCAGTGCAGTACGGCAGACTGCCGTCGGCCCCCACCCCTCGGCCGCGCAGTTGGGAAAACAATGCGCTGCGACGATTGAGCGACTTTGAAAGTGCGCCGCGGAATCGGCAAGTTTGAGAAAGCATTCCACAAGTTGACCACAGTTGACTGTTCACTTCGCACAAAAATGGTGCAATCTTTTTTTTATCAACCCTTGAGAGAAGATATAACGATTTGACCAACGACAAGGGTAAATGGTCATGGATCAACTTGAAAGATTTAAATGTAGTAGATTTAACAACACACAAAGATGTGCATTTCATGTACAAAACCTCTCAGCCTTATCCAGACCACCAACTCACAATAATTGAATGTGTGGCCATTTTGTCGTTTAGAACCACCAACTCAAAGACTTGAGAAAATATGACCAACCAATAGGCAGTAGTGTCTTTAAACGGAGGCATTAGTTTGAACAAAATGCATGTGTAAATGTATCGTATAATCACTGGAACAACAATTTGCATAGAAATGTGTAAATTGTATTAAAGTATGATACGTACGTGTGTGTGTGTGTGTTTACAACTCGGCTTGCACAAGGTAAAGTTTGCACTGTGTCCTCTGCCACTGCAGATGATGATCTCATTTATTAATTAATTCAGCCACACAAATCCGAGATCAACCCTCGCTAAGATGAATAACCACGCGCGGCACACATCATACAATACGTACACTCTGCTCCGCTGTTGACTAGTCCTTTTTTTGTATCCCCATACTCGAATAGCACCAGGAATGAGATGGCGTAGCTTCAAAAAGAATATCATTGTGATTCTCCGCATCACATCCCTTTGGCCCTGTGACTGTGGTGATATTTTTGTGATAAGCTGCCGTAAATTGCAATGGAATCTGTCAATCATCTCCACCCACCTTCTAGCTTACAGCACCTCAGTATCAACATGCTTGCCATTCCATTTCACGGACATAAATGTGAACCTGAAATCATTGTAATAAAAAAATATGTATCCATATAATTTCTAGATCATTGTTATTATTACTAAATATATATAACAGAGGAACATTTGACAACCTGTTGTCAACCCTCTGCTAGATGATGGCCTCCCCATGCCATATCAGTAAATTAGGGGTTTTCTGACCATACTTCACCATATTGGGCAACACAGGTTAATGGAGGGGCAGTACAA
This sequence comes from Lampetra planeri, assembly GCF_965212315.1. Taxonomy (NCBI): domain Eukaryota; kingdom Metazoa; phylum Chordata; class Hyperoartia; order Petromyzontiformes; family Petromyzontidae; genus Lampetra; species Lampetra planeri. The sequence goes on from NC_136120.1 coordinate 6,973,543, forward strand.
GTGGGGGGGGGGGGGATGCCCATAATCAGTTTAGATGCCATTCGCCATGGCCGGGAATTAAACTCAGGTTGCAAGATTCATAGTGCAGTGAGCTAGCCACTGCACTTGCATACACCACTAATACACGAGGAACATTAATTATATCCCGTTGTGAACACAGAAATTCCTCAATTGAGTCTCGAAGCTCATTTTCAAGAGGGTCCTGCTTTGGATGTGGAGCCAATTGCTGTTTGAGTACGAATATTGGAGCACCCGTATAAATGTGCACATATCAATGTATGTTGGACTTATTTCGAGCCATACGTAGACAACCGTGCTAATCAGAGGTGCAGGAGACGGACAACAAAACTGAACACAACAAGCAGTTCTAAAGAAAGCAGTTTTCAATCTATATTTAAAAGTGCATAGCTCCAGTGGCTTCCTGATATCGGACGGAAGAGCATTCCAGACGGCCACAGAAGTGCATCTGAAAGTGCGAGATGCGGTAACCATCTTTGTTCGATGGCCAACCAAAATCCGCTGCGTGGGTGACCGGAATTTACGTAATGGTTTATGCTCCTTTACGAGATCAGCAAGGTATTGTTCATTTGTGGCAAGCACTTTGTGCGTAATGAGTGCGACCGTACCATGTATTAATTCAGCAACCAATGAACGGTACTGACAATCCACAGGACATCTCATCGCCCAACAAGTTGGTGTTGCACATAATGATCACTGCATGGTACACAATTCCCCACATTTGAAATGTTAGATTGGAGAGGAGCTTGAATTTTAATACCGGACTGTAAAAGATAATATGAATATGACTGGGTGGCAATGTGGTTAGATAGTCGATTAAAAATGAAAGGTTGTAGGGTCAAAGTTTGGTCGTGAGTTCATTCATCCCATCATCTCTCAGGGGTCGGTAAAAGCAGTCGTCCCTTGGTGAGCTCGTCCTACCATGGGAATGTTGAATTTCCACGACTGGTTTGGAGGTGGCATACAAATAGAGTGCTGCCTCATTGTTCGCCATTGTAACGTATAGAAAATAGTTTCGCCAAAGTGCTGAGAATATATACATTCTTAAAATACGTGTCGGTTTCATTTCAGACTGAAAAAAAGCAATCTTTCCCATTAACATGACTATATTCACAAAATAAATATGAACTTATGATTTCAAAATAAATTTTACAACCCGGTGTCAATTCACTGATGGGTGCAGGCCTCCATACTCTGCATTGGTCAAATGTCTGTTTTGAATATTCTTCGGATAGTTACGATCAAATCAGATTCCAATTACAAATTATGTTAATCACGCAATTTGCATTGCATGACTGCACCCGCCCCGCCAAGCTATGGCCAGGTCTACCCCAACCCCTACCACTACCCCAACCCCTATCACTACTCCAACCACTGCCACTACCCCTACCACTACCCCAACCCTACCACTACCCCAATCCCTATCACTACCCTAACCCCTATCACTACCCCAACCCCTATCACCACCCCAACCCCTACCACTACCCCAACCCCTACCACTACCCCAACCCCTATCACTACCCTAACCCCTATCACTACCACTACCCCAACCCCTATCACTACCCCAACCCCTATCACTACCCCAACCCCTTCCACTACCCCAACCCCTATCACTACCACAACCCCTATCACTACCCCAACCCCTACCACTACCCCAACCCCTACCACTACCCCAACCCCTATCACTACCCTAACCCCTATCACTACCACTACCCCAACCCCTATCACTACCCCAACCCCTATCACTACCCCAACCCCTTCCACTACCCCAACCCCTATCACTACCACAACCCCTATCACTACCCCAACCCCCACCACTACCCCAACCCTTATCACTACCCCAACCCCTAGCACTACCCCAACCACTATCACTACCCCAACCCCTACCACTACCCCAACTCCTATCACTACCCCAACCCCCTACACCAACCCCTATCACTACCCCAACCCCCACCACTATCCCAACCCCTACCACTACCCAAACCCTTATCACTACCCCAACTCCAACCACCACGCCAACCCCTATCACTACCCCAACCCCTATCACTACCCAACCCCTATCACTACCCCAAACCCTATAACTACTCCAACCCCTATTACTAATCCAACCCATATCGCTACCCCAACCCCTATCACTACCCCTATCACTACCCCTAACCCTATCACAACTCCAACCCCTATCACTACCCCAAACCCTATCATTGCCCCTATCACTACCCCAAACCCTATCACTACCCCAACCCATATCACTACCCCAACCCCTATCACTATCACTACCACTATCACTACCCCAAACCCTATCACTACTCAAACTCATATCACTACCCCAACCCCTATCACTACCCAACCATGTCACTACCCCTATCACTACCCCTATCACTACCCCAACCTCTATCACTATCCTTATCACTACCCCTATGACTACCCCAAATCTTATCACTACCCATATCCATATCACTACCCCAACCCCTGTCACTACCCCTATCACTACCCCTGTCCCTATCACTACCCCAAACACTATCACTACCCCACTACCCCTACCTATCACTACCCCTTCCCAAACCCCTCCTTAACCACTCCCACATTTCCTCTGAACTGTCACCATAACTACACCACCACTCTGAATAACCCCACTCTTTATTTTAACCACTCTGTCATCTTACGTATAATTGTATAATAATCTCAAAGCGCCTAGGACGAAGGCGCTATTTACATATATTTGAGATAAAGATAAGACAAAGGCTGAGTGATTGTATACACGTTTGTGCGTTGTTCGAAACTATATGGCTTTCCGACCTCTGCTATTATTATCATGTTTATAATTAGTATTTTCCATCATTTACAGACTTGATAAGTGCCCTAACTGTTGTATAATCTACTGTGCCATATGCTTGCCTCATTATAAATTCCCTCATTCCCCCTAAATTAGATTTTTACGTGTGTGTACTTATAATTATAAATATGTCAAAGTAGATTGTCCACAGCATTGGTTGTTTAATATTATTCATATTGGAATCAACGACATTACAATAACATACCACCTAAACTACCACATTATTGTTTTCTATGTTAAAACTTCACGACATTGCTTCTTTAAATGTTGAGACTTGGTGAGTCAAATGCTACGCTGGCATTTTACTTTCCAAGAAAAATTGCTCCAATGATGCAAAACAAATGTAATAATTTTGCGAACATTACTTTTCTTCTCATAAGAGTTCACTACAATATAAGCGCTTCAGCCATAGCAAGCATCTCCGAGCTGTGGTATGAGCCTTAAACATTTTATTATCATAAAAATTGTGGCATTTCGTAAGACAGGCAGACATTAAAATGTGAATAGAGGTTTTAAATCAAACATTCCATAATTAAATAATGCATATTGCACTTATTGCGCTGGTTGGCATTTTGTCCTTTGAAAAGTTAACTTTTGAAGACATCCTTACGTGTAAAATAAATGTCACGTCAAATTCGTAATGCAGACACTTCTACACTTACAAAATAGTTACGTGAAATAGCACGCATACATTATTCATTTGTTATTGTGTATCTCACAGTGCAATGCTAAATAATAATAAAAAAAAATCACAACAAAAACCCTGCTCAGGAATATAGACTGTGGGGTAAGTTCCATCAGCGAGCGTCTACATTTGGCTGGTCAAAAGACCATGTGGGCAGGAGTACACACATAGCTGCATTTGTCTGCCCAAGTGTTCATTTAGGGCTGAGTAAAATTAAGTGAAGGCCCAATACAGATGCAGATACCACTTGGCACTGTTGCTGCTCATAGCTGGGAAGAAAATTCAGGTCACTACGATTCTAGCACAGAGGACAAACCACCGCGCCACACCTCCGCCCTCACATGCACACACGGCGAGGTATAATTGTGACCCATATGAAAGCTGCATCACAACACAACTCTCCAGCCACAAGGCTGCACGGAGCAATAGGAATGATGAATGTGATAGTGGTGCACGGGCAAAAGCAAAGTGCCTGGAGCGAGCATGAGTGGTGGAGGTCACTTGCTGGGAGAAACGAAGTAACCTTCACTTCTGACCCAGGGGCAATTCACAGCATCCCTTCGTCTCTGCCTTTGCTCGTCTTGCTTCAAAGCTCAGCACAAGTTTTTTACGTGACTCGTTTTGTTTATCTAGTTTATATATTTATTTATGCATTTCTCCGCCTCAACAGTCGAATGGTGAGCTCGCACTTTTCGGTGACCGGCCCAAAACGATTTGATATAAATAAAACCGATGATAGACGACTAGTAAACGTTATCAACACCTTGAATGATGAGCTGATGTTTTCTAATCTCAAGAAGAGAAGTGGGATTTTAGCTTTTGTTAGCATTCGGATAAAAAAGTCTAAAATATCTCCCTGACACAGCGAGCATCGTGAGTGCTCATTTCTTACACTGGTACTGAGTCGGCGGCGGAGATTCCAGTGCAGATGGCAGTCTTGCTATATACCACAACCATTCTTCCAAAATAATGGCATTCAAATCATCAACCCCTAATTCATGAGGAGCTGAACTCGTGACTTTCCATTTCGTGAGGTGGGAGCTCTACCGCAGCAGCAGTGCTGTAAGCCTTCAGTGTGACCCAGCTTAAACGGGGGGGGGGGCTCACAAAACGTACGGGGGCAGCACAACACTCACACAGTTGTGTTTTCGTCATCTAAGCGGACACGTAGGGGTAATTTATTATTATTATGGGTATCGTTGACCGCGATACTGACACAATTTGAAGGAAAATCTCCACCGGTGTTGAATATTGTACGAACGTTGAGTGACTTTGCTCGAAGGATTTGGGAGGGCTGAGTTCTCAGCAGACAGAAAGGAGGGGGGGGGGGTCAGCCCCCTCTCGCCAACCCGATGCTATGCAGCCGAGCAGCTGACTGCAGCGCTTGAAGAGAGGATCATACATTCAAGATGCATTTATGTTTTCCTATTGCCATGGGAGTTCATTTTTAAAATGAGTGGGGAGTTCTTTTTTTGTTTTTCCCCTCTGTGGAATACAGAGGGAACAATGTCGTCCCCCGTTGTACCCGATGGGGCTGTGTCTTGGACCGTGCTACCTTGCACTTGAAATGTTAAATCAGGTTGCTGGCTCCTCCGTGAGCATGAAATTGCCTGGAGCAGCCTCCAATAAAGGATGAATGGAGTTGGCTACTCTCAGCATCCTGGCTAAAATTCCACTCTCGGTCACAATAAGGACGTGGACTAGCCAAAGCTATGCTCAGCCTTCGAGAAGCAGAGGGTATAGCAACCCCGTGATATCAGAGTTTTTTTTTTTTGGGGGGGGGGAGGTTGCTGGAGGGGACTGGGTAAAAACAAATAAAAGTCGTGCATTATTTAACAGTTGCGGTGATTTTTTTTCAAAGTTTGTCAGATCGACAAACACCAATAACTATAAAAAGTGTGCACATGCATGTCTACTTCAATAAATAAGTGGGCGTCATGCCCACACTGCACATCCCTTCTAAATGCGTATGGCCAAGTAAGACAAATGTCGGTGCGATATTAAACGTGTTGTAATTAATGCTTTCTGCACACTGGCGGATCTGCTACAGTCATCATCATCAGCAACCATGATCAACGAAGAGCTCCCCAAGCCCCCACGACCTCTCACAATCCAGCCACGCAATAATAACCCTCATATCCACATAGCCGTCTGCATACGAACTGGTGCACTTTCCATGATTTAATTTGTCAGCTTCTTTCGACCTACAAACTGTATGCAACAGTTGCAGAGGGAGAGACGAAAATGTTCAATTATTAAGCGATGGCGTTTATAAATGCACACGGGGGTTAAACGTAGAAGGGAAACCACGATAGACAGACACAATAATACGAGTGGCTGTGCTTTTGCACAGCTACTCCAATTATTTGCATGACCCCCTTTAAACAAAGTTCAAAGTTAAGCTCCGGGGTTGGAGTAGTATGGGGAAATGTATAAATTATAATTGGGGATTGGTGCTCACCTCTGAATGCTCCCTGAGCCGGTGGTGGACATTCCGCATTCCTCCTTTGATAGAAAGTTTCTCCCCAAGTGATCGCCCACACAGTGGTGCTCATTTCATTGGTCTCAGAGCAATGGTGAGCCGTATCATTCTCCAATGATATTTGGACTCGTAACCTTCCAATTGCCAGTTGGGCTTTTTAAACAAAATACTGTTACACGCGTGTAAAATATTTAATATGATCCAAATCATTTAAAAGTCATTAATATGCCCATTACAATCATTGTGAATTTAAGTTATCTGTTCTTTGAACTTAAGTGCAATGAGTATTCATCCAGGAAAGTGCTCTCTTTTGGATCAATTCATGGCTCATTTACAAGCGGAGAATTGGGGCATCAAAGCAATCAGCAAAACAATCAAGCATGAACCCAACACAAACTGTTGTATTAGCCACAAACTGTGAAACTGAGAAGTGACGAAAATGTCGGCACACAATTGGAGGGCAGTGAGTTCAACATTTGGTTGGGGGTTTGCTCAGTACATTATTCAAACAAAGTGGATTATAACAGCTACCATTCTGTGAGAAATCAACAGCGGTTGTTCTCTGATCAACGTTTCTCCTGCCATGTAATGTTTTCCATTGGCTAAGGGCCACCAACACGGGTAGATTATAAAATAATTAACACTGTTATAACATTTACATAATAACGCACGTGCCATACACATATTAAACATTACAATATGAAGTATTATGGCCGTTGGGTGAGAATAATAACGGAGTAGCTGCCAAGAAATGGAACGCATCTTAGATGATGTCCACTGAGGAGATGAAGCGATTAAATTAGTCCATTTGCAGGTACTTGGTGGATTGTTGCATCACGGGACCATGCAGTTGACAACAGCTTGGGAAGGCCTTCATCCAGCGGTAGATTGACCATGGCTGATTAAGTGTGGAATTACAGATACCACAAAACGTCTATATTACTATTCTGTGCTATGGAAAAAGTTCAGTTACTTAGTTATAGTGTTTCATCTTAAAGGTATTAGTCTCAGGCTCCCAAATAAGTATATGTTCAGGGACTTAGAGGCCTTCTCAGTGATGTCAGGGATGTCCCTGTGGAGTTCACCGGTGTTGTTGACTCGATCAACAATGTGTCTCATTAAATATCAAATAATGGAGCATAGGTGAGACAATAAGTCACCGTCTACAGTTCGTGAACAGTGTGTTACGGAATCTGGGTCACAAACCCCAACTCGCTGACTGTTGTGACCTGCTTGGCATTCATTGTATGTTCAGAGGATTTTACAGACATACAGATGAAGGTACATTGTTAAAGAAGCATGGACTTAAAACTTGATTTGAAGCTTCCGTGACAGCAGAAATTGGTTCTTTCGGTAAAGCCACGTGACTTTGCCGAAAGAACCAAAGAGTAAAGCATGGACTTATGACTGAAAAATAAGTATGTATATACAGTATATAAGACTAATATTACAGGTAGGAACAACAGTTCCACACTGCCCACCAGGGATTATTTGTCTGTCTGTCGTGCATAGCCACGCCCTCGATTTGTATTTCCTAGAGCGCTTCGGGCGGGCTCAGCACCGCGTGATGCGCAGCCCCACGCAGCTTGCGCCGCGTGACACGGATCGCACGAATGCGCTGTCCAACCAAGTTCCTACCTGCCCACTCCGAAGGAACGTGTTTCTAGAAGTGGCCCCTTCTCAGAACAAAATGTTACCCTGCTATGTTTTTTTAATAATGTCATCTGAATGATGGTGACATTCGGAATGTCCTATTTGTCTCAAATATTCTTTACTTCCTGGGAATATGAATAGTTTTGCTCTAAAGATCTCCGTAGATTTCCCCCATGAGTATTATGATTTTATCTTTTTCATGCATTCCAGTTCTCTCTTACTCTCAAAGGGTTACGATTTGTGATTTACCAGTAATCAGCTTCTGTTTGTCGATTGTACGCTCCCGTCACCTATTATAACATCTTCAATCATCGTTCGTGTTGCATTCACTCATTTCATCACTCATTCGAGGCGTAATGCTTGTACAGGTTTGTTTAGTCTGCTTTAGTTAATCCTTTCATCCGTTTTCATGTCTCTCCTTTTCGTCCACTTGCTGTGTGTGGTTTCAGATACAACTTGCCCTCTGTTTTTTGTCATTTACGTTGCCTGCCATTGCTGAAAGTGGTAACATTGAAAGTGGTAGCATTAATTTCATCATCTTGTTTCTCTATGGATATTTCGCAATGTTGGGTGCCACGGTGGCGAGATGTTAACTACCTCGCCTGGTATACAGGAGGGCATGGGTTCGATCCCGATCCCGACCCTGATGCCTGTATATTTGGAGTTTGCATGTTTGCTCCATGGCCGCATGGCATGTTCTCTATGTCCTCCGTTTTTGTGTCCACATTTAGAACCATCCGTTTAGAGTATTTGACTGCTATAAATGTCCCACGTGATGATAAGCTACTTCGTTGTGCTACCATTTGTGGCCAGGTCACTTCTGAAAATGAGCTATGAAGCTCAGTGGGCCTTATCTGGTAAAATAAATATATATATATATATTTTTTATAACCAGTCTAATTCCCTTTACCTGCAGACGTGAACTTGTTTGTTATTTCCTTTAATTAGCCTTCTCTTCTATTTAGCGGTGATCTCTTTCTGTACATTAAATTCCTTTTAAATGGGTTTTCCACGGAATTTGAGATACAAGCACCCATGAAAAATCTATAACCTCGTCACCTTTATTAATTAAAAAAGAACGGCTTATAATAGAACGATATAACATAGACCAATGTGTCAGGCAATTGCCCTTCTTCATTGTAAACGTTTAGCCTGGATAGAAACATCTCTGACAATCTGGGGTTTGTTTGTTCGAATGAAGTCAATTATTTTTTATATCTCTGGTTTGGCTCCTCCATGTCCATTTTTTACACTATTTTTTTGATAAATGTTACCCTCTGAATCATCACGTAATCTATCTGTCCGTCATCCCTGCATGTCACAGCTAAAGAGATCGTCACTGCCCTTCACAGGAATTTAAAACGGGAAAGCTCCCCGACCAGATGGAATAACGGTGACTATGATAATAGTTTTTTTACCCTTCTATCTGGCAACAATTATCATATTTTTACTGGCAAATGAGGTTCCCATAGTGTAACTGTGACTATCTTCTAAGAAGTAGAACAAGCTATTGGATCACAATGTATTGACCTATTTGCTAAATGTTTACACTTAATTTGAAGCTTACATTGTGGAATGGTGCCTTGATAATCATTATTTTCAAAAAGGGAGTCATAACTGATTTTAAGTTTTATAAAACCATATAGTGAGAATTACATTTGGAAGCCAACCAATAACTTGAGCAAGCCGATTTAGGAAAGGTCTATCAACCATAAAACACTTGCATAATATGTTTCACATTCTGGAAAACACAAATTTTCATCGAAACTATGAAACAGCATTTGATTCAGTGGAAACTGACACATTCATCCACGCTCTGACAAACCAAGGGCTTCGTATAATATATATATAAATTATAAAAACGTATTTCTAGAGGGACCACTTATACTGGCATTGAATGAAGAAATTAATAACATCTAAATCAGAACAGGAGTCAAACAAGGAGATTCAATCATCTCACAACGCTAACATTTTCAAAGATAAAATAATTGCAGCACTGCAGTCAGTGATGACGCTAGGCAGAAGCAAGCTAAGAAAAATGTCGGGCCCCAAGTAGTGCAATGGCCCCTTGCATTCATAAAACATTTGCACTGCATCAAATGTCAGCTGTAACTCATATAATTGAGAAATAAAATAACAAGTTAACTCCAATACCACGGCCAATATAATTGTAATTGCAGAAGTCGATTACTTTAGTAATTTTACACAACTGTGATTAAAATATCGTTACGTGACTTATCTCGTTCATACATTTTTTTGCAACATGACGCACTGAAAAAAGATTTCTGCTTAGGACCTCCGATTGGTTGTAGTCTGGAATGAACATCCATGGGTAACTTTGTTCCATTCTGGGTCAATGAGATTCAGCTTTCAGAAAAATATAAAAAGATCCACATTTTCCTTTTTCAATACAATAAATGCAGTACAATGCAATCAGTAAAATTAGCCAACCGTTTGCAGTGAGGTAAGGAATCACGATCTCATATCTTGTAAACTGGTCAATATATATTCAGGGTGACCTATGAGTCTGGAATCATAGGGAAAAATAATTCACTCATGTTTTGTTGTTTCTGCAGGCCCAAGATGTCTCGAGTAAGGAAGAACTAGTCCAGTTATTTCTACTCGTAGGAAATCGGAGTCAAAGGGAGGTCGCTGTTGAATTTAACAGACTGCATCCAGACTGCGAGCCAATAACACTGAGCTGTGTTTGTCCTATGATTCCAGACTTATGGGACACCCTGTATATATAAAACAGACATTAATGTTAACAGAGGGAGACCCCTGAATGCAGTGACTTAAGTACCTACATTCAGACCACTCTAATTTGCAAGTAGTGTGTGTACGTTATTCATTCAGCATGCAGCAATTATTTGACCATGCATACCACTTAAAGAGTTCCATCTGTTTCATGCTGTTTTACTTTATTTTCATGATTGTTGTCTGACTTGTTTTCTCACATACCATTTGAAACATATTCAGTTAACACTCTGCCAGTGGAAAGAAACTCTGGAGGGCTCCACTCGAGGATATTTTGGCCGATTCTGTCGTATTGGCAAGATGTTTTGCAAGAGGTGTGAATACTCACACTTTGCTCCACCACAACCCCGACATGATGTGTCGAACGATATGACTGTGGTGTATCCATCTATACCTCTGGGTAGTCAAGGACGAGGGGGGCGGTTAGATCTTCAGAAACACGTTTATTGTTTCAACTGCCACGCTGGGAGACGAGACAGCCATCTGTATGCCAACATCGTCTCTCCCAGCTCCCTATAATGTAGAGCAGGATTGCAACTATAAACCGCATGTAAATCTGCTCAGCGGCGAGCTCTGTGACTGCCACACTGCCCAGACGCCGACGCACCGTGCACCCAAAACGGCTTCTCGTCGCATCATGGATACATGCTTTGATTGATCAGCGGTTGCCAAGCAGAGGCACAGCGTAGGAAGCCATAGCCGGCCCGACCTTGGCTCCCTCTATTTTTTTTGTTACACGCTGCCTCCTACGGGCGCAACAGACGGTTTTGGCAGCGGCGGCTCCGACAGGGGCTGACACGGTGATTTGCCTCATTTGACGATAACCGAATACTCCACGTTAAAGGGGATCCAACCTCTTGGGGTGGCAGGCGCGCGCAAGAGGCGAGTCGAGACGCGCGCAGAGGAACGCGCCTGACGAGGCGTGAAGCACGTCCGGCAGGAGCTGCAATGAACGCGGTGCTCACATCAGCATTCACGGGGGGGGCGGAGATGCTCAGTGGTGATAACGCCCGCGCAGGAACTACTGAGCGAGCGCCGTCTTCAACAAAAACACCGAAAATCCCCCACCACAATCCCGGTTGCCACCAGGAATTGGGATTCGTGTTTGGTTGGCAGAAATAGATTGAATTTCGATTGAAAGCTTTCGTGACTGCAGGGATGCATATTCTTGGTTCTTTCGGTAAAGTCACGTAGAAGGGAAATAATAAAATAATAAAAACAGATAACATTATCACGACCTTTTGGCCACAACGCAAGCAGCCGTCCTTAGGTGAAGGACGGCTGCTTGCGTTGTGGCCAAAAGGTCGTGAGAATTTTATGTTATTATGTTTTATTTTTTATATTTTATTATTTACCTTCTACGTGACTTTACCGAAAGAACCAAGAATAGGAATAGATTGTTTTACCAAGACCGGCACGTGTTGTGTTGACATCTACATTGTCTGTGGAAAAGGTGGCAACCCTCTTTACATTGTGCTTTTAATCTCTCAATAGAATTGAGGTAGGGCAGCTCTAATGGATGCAACCGAGGTGCATCGGTTAGCGCACTGGATTCGAAATGCAGGGGGTTTCCCGGGTCTCCTTGTGCAGCAGTTGAAACAACGGTGCAAGTGGTCTTAAATCCCCCACCCCACCTCTGTCCAAGCAGTATGCATGGGTAACACCGAAGTTAGTCCATTGGCACCTCTTCCATGATATATGTCTATATCTTACGGTTGAAGGGACAATTGTCGTTATTCTGTGGACTTATTCCTCGTAGCCATTACCTAACACATTATGATTGTCTGCTGGCTTTAACAAACGCGATTGTTGTTTTTGTGTCTCCAGTAGGGCTTTATGTAAATAAGGGGTGACGAATAAATGCATTAATCAATTTAACTCAGAAATACTGAAACTATGGCATTTGTATTAATCCATGCTGGATATATCAATATTACGACTTTCACAATGACCACTTCCCAACAAACAAAAACGTTAAGTGGTATTCAACTCCTTCCATGAGATGTGGAAATTAGACATTCTCATGGCAGGCATCAGTGTCTCTTCGGGACAACAACTCTTCACTTTTCCCAAAGTGTTACTGATTTTATAAACCCCAGAATGATGATGGGAAAAGGAGACCCTCAACCGGAATTCGAACTCCAAAACCTTTCAATTGCAGAAGGAACAACTCAATACACGAGGCATACCTTTGCGTCTTGTGGCTCACAAAATAAACACAGAAAATGTATAAATACACCTCCCTCATCCCGTTTATTGAACTGTGGCTTTTTGCAGCCAGAGAGCATCAATGCTATATGTACAGGTGCTTCAATTGTTTTTACACTTACATAGAACTATCGTTTTTAATGAAAAAATATACTGCAACGTGATAACAAATGTATGTTAATAGCTTCAAAGAGTCTCCACTTGTTCACCATCATTGTCAACGCATACCTGGAATCTTCTCCAGGTGGTCTCCAGAGCCCGGAGACAAATTCCCCGTGGTACTGTTGCAAATTCTCAGAAGTGTTCGCATTGTTTTATTTGCGTGGGTTTCTTATCAGGTGATCTGACAGCTCCGAGGCCTAATGTTCTATATCAGTGCACAGTACGAGTCCAACCCGATGAATAATATCTGCATTTTACAACCGCAGGGAGACTGATGAAAGAACCGGCACCTTTGAGACAGGGAAGATATTAAGAGTACAACGAGTTTGTTCCCCCTGCCCAGATATTGCCATTGTCCTTTGGTGCACGTTATTGTTGGCATTTTACACATTTGCTGCCACTGCAATAAGTGGAAATACAGGACAGCCAAGGGGTAGTAATTTATCCAATCAGCGTAGAAAAATGCGTTATTATCTGGTTTTCAGCACGAGAACAGTGGGCACACTTAGTTATGGCTGGAACTTTTAATATTGGAGGCGATGTGTTTGTTGTTGGACCCTGCTCCTTCGCATTCGGAGATTACCTCGTTCGTGATATAATTAAATTGTACACTTGATGTGTTTTTTATATGCATTGTGTGTACTCCTACGTGCATTTGGGAGGCTGAAGTGTCTCCGCGTTCATATGAGAGCTAATTGAGGCTGCTCTTCCACATTGGCAGTCTTGAACTGAAGAGCTATTTTGATTCATCCCACTGCTGTTGGCTTCCACTAAGTTGCGCACCCTCCCCAGGTGGCGGTGCCGTGAAGATTGCAGCCTTGCGATGACCTGCTCACGGCGCTGTTAGCAAAAAGGGCCTCCACTAGCGGGAGCTCTAGAGGGTAATTTGGCCTACTCTTCCATGATGGCCAGGCGTATTGGAAGAGGTGTAACTATCTGATCAACTAACTCTGTTGTACCCATGACACTGCTGGGTGGACATGGATGTGGGTATGAAGGGTACTTGCACCACTATTTTTTACTTCTGCACTGGTAAATCCAAACAAAAAACTTCTGGTTTGCAAGCCCAGTGTGTTTACCATTGCATGGCGATGTTATTGATAGCTGTTGCTGTTTATGATGATGACGTCTGTGCGACTAAAACGATTCTGGATGGGATTTCAAGTCATGACTTGATTGGAATCCCTGCTGCTTCACCAAATAAGCTCTATCTTGGCCCACGCGCATTTAAGTGTGTTTCTTTACGTAATGCACTGCGTGCGGCATATAACAGACAGATGGGGGAAGCACACAGTCTGCGCACACGAATGCACCCAACCTCTCTTTCATCCGTAAAAGTGTTTGGGAATAACTTTTTAATTGAACACATGCTGCCAATGTGCATGACCCAACATTCTCAGACTGTCAATCCAAAACTTGTATATATATAAAAATAACTTTCCCTGTGGAAATAAAAACATAATGAGTTTAGCGGCTAACTCCCTGGGGCCTTTTACAAAATCCGGCTAATTGAATTGCAGATAGCGACAATAAAGGCTGATCAGAAAAAAAAATGTGCATGAGCACAACCCGTTAGCGATGCCAGCAAGTAATGTTTGCAAAATGTGGTTGCATTATGCATGACATATTAACCTCCATAAAATAATACCCGTGCACGTAAATATGTTCTCATTCTAGATACGATCTAATCAAGCAATTTATTATTTTTACGTTTTTTTTTATATAAACTATAAATTGTTTGCCCTTAATTACTATTCATTAATTGAATTTTGACAAGTTGCCTTTACACTTGTCCTTCTTGACTATATTCATCTGGAACACTTCTGAGCTTGGTGTCCCACGCTTGTAAGCCAACATTTTGTAGATGGAACAGACGGGGTTGGTGGATCACGTGTAGATCACTGCGTGCTCATAACCCGGTCCTGTCATTCAGGGCCATCCAGGGCCTCTTGGAAGCCTGGGCCTGGAAGCCCGGTGCAGAATGCCACCGTGGGGCCCTCTTATTGATCAGCAGGCCCATTGTGGGGCTTTCTTTTGTTTGAGGCCACCCCTTGCTTGATAAGTTTGATCAGCACGGGGTTGCAGCACCATCTGCCTTAATAGGTGCTTGCCATCAAACACTCTAACAGTCTATTAAAGGGTATAAGGGGATCTTTGTCTCTGATCATTGTGTGCTGTAACCTCTTTAGTAGTCAGGATATGGCAGTATGTAAAATGGGTTTGTGACATTTGTGTCCATATTATTCTCTGTAATGTGTGGGAATTCTACTGATGCTTTGTTTCATCACATGTGCAAACTCGCTAAACACCAAATTGACCAATATCTAAACGAATGACTCTCCTTAAAAATAAAAATATTCTTTAGATTTGTTGTGATATACTCCTGGATAAACATTACATTTCTTCTCATCCTTTTTCTACAGTAGATGTTTTATCGTCCATTTACGAGTACAGCTCATGTTCATTAAAATGTAAAAATGTGTTGTTCGGTAGATCGGCACAGACAAATAAAATGTAGCAAGTTTTATACCCCCTACTGTCAATGAAAAGTCTAAATGGAGCATTTTTCATTTTTCTGGTAGATGTCACTCGCTAAACCGTCGTCTCTTCTTCATCCAACACTAAACCAGGAATAATCTTATAAAGTACGTTCCACACTCCCAAGGTCACTTTGGACACAAATTTCCCGCATCTGGGTTGAACTTTACCTCTCTCCATCATGCATTTATCGTAACATAACTCTTTGTCGCTAAACGAATTTGATCAACTACAATAACATGGCCACACACTTTTGCGCGAGCATGTTCAACAAATGTTCACGCTCTTCAAACCGTGCGTGACCTTATGCCACCGGTGGAAATCCGTTATTGTAAGTTCCCATTGTGCATAGGGTAGCAATGCCACGTGCCATACACCTCATGATTTTTAATGCACAAAAAACAGTCAGCGTCTCCCTCCTCGAATGAGCCCTTGGTGATGCTCATCCCCAATTGGTAGTCCTGAGACAATGGTGCAAATTCTACATTCTCATGGCAGTGGCCAATCTTTCCATAGGACAGCTACTGTTGATAAAAAACATAGTTCTACATCCATGGGACCTCCTTTACCAGTACCAAAATATGATAATAGGTTTTTCCCCTTTTTTATGGCAACAAAACAGGTGTCTTTGGGCTGAACGCCTTTAAGTGTCCTCTGGTCTAACACCGTTTGAGACGAAGAAAGCTGTCTCTGGTGTGGACCATTCAGTTTCAAGAACAATGCATATATTATCAGAGTATGTTTTTTTTTGCATTCTGACCACAAGCATTGTGGTTCATGCAGACATGATCCCTTGTAAAAGGTTTCAGTTTGGTGTTTTAACATCTTAACAGCTGATTTGTTGCCAGAAATAAGGGGAAAACCCTATTATCACAAAACATCGTTGTCCTGACTTTATCGCCCCTGGAGGGATAGTGAGCTATCCACCAAACGGGATTTTAACTTCGGAACTTCCTGATTGAAAGTCATATCGCACCACAGCACCACCCAACCAAATTGCATATGCATGTTTTATATAAATCAGTCATGCATAACATCATAAATTAGAAAGGCACAATTTTAATTCGTGCTGCATGCATTACTAACACAGCATACATGCAAATGGATGATGTAGCCAAGACCCCTCCACACAAAGGCCTACTACTATCTATAAGTGTCCAAAAAACCTTATTTACTCAAATTGGCCAATGCAAAGGCGTGCAAGCTGAACACCCTATCTAACAAACTCACAGCTTAAGGACAACGCATACTATTTAAAGGCACGAGTCAAGGCACCACATTTAACCATGCCAAGAAAATACAATCTTAGGTGGTGATTAAACAAACTAACATGTTATTCCTAAAAGAGAGCAACACCAAGCCAGAGGTAAATTGAGTGCAGGAGTTCATCCACTGCCCTACAGAAAACTGGGTTGGATTCCAAGACATGTGCATAAATGGGACATTATTGTCAAAACTTTGTTTTATTAGTTTTTACCTGGCACTGTGTGCAAACATATGACACTGGGAGTGACAATGGTGGCCAAGTGTAATGCTGGCCATACCTACATCTCGGGTTGCCACCTCGGAAGGGCAAACATAATTGGACATGGCACGCATGGGAGGAAAACTATCTCACATTATGGGAAGAGGTGAGAAGTACAAGTCAATGCAATGTCTTAAGTGGTGTTTTATGACAAAACTTTCAAGAAACAGGAATTTTATTATCCCAGGAGAGCTACCATGAAAAAAAATCGTGATCCTGGGAAAATCAGGACAGGTTGCAACCGCACCTGTATGCAATCATGCGCCATGCCAGCCTGAAGCGGTGCTTGCAAATAGCACTTTGCTCCGATTGTCCATAACGTTAAATGAGGATATTTATCTTTGTGTGCGAATGTGAATCCCCAAGCAAACTACGCATACATTCAAACACACCCCAGCTTTTGGACAAATCAGTAGTTGATCACTTGGTGAAGACTTGTTAGTGTTAATCTTCTACATTTGGGGTTTTATTCTGGACACCTCCCATTAAGCAATTTATTCCCCCATACTTCCTCCCACAAACGAAATACTATTAAAAAACGTTCCAAACATCTAAATGTATGATCCTCCTGAAACAAAATCTTGAGACTTTATAACACTTTTATACTTTTATGTAAATAGGACCCTATTATTGGAAACGTCACATTGTAAAAGTACATTTAACATTTTAAAATAAGTAATAACAGAATATACCCGTGTATGACAAGGGTAGGCAATGTACGATAAAACAAATTAGTGAGTTTTAATTACAAGAATCATCAATGCCTAAACTTGGAAGCATACCATTGTCTAAAGCAATTGCATATTCATGATGGTGACCTAATGAGAAATGACAAATATCTATCTTAACGTTTTACAAAATACACTCTCTCAGCCCTTAATCATTATCATGAGAATGCATGCTTCAAGAGGCTCCCTTGTGTTTCTTGCAGTGACACCGGAGTATAAAATACCAGACTCTTTGGTTCTTTCGGTAAAGTCACGTAGGTATAAAATAAAATTAATTAAATCACGACATTTCGGGTACACACACAATCGTCTGTTATCAGGTGGGACAACCACAGCAAGAAACAATTTCTGATACCAGCTCAAGTCAAGACGTCGTCACACTCATACAACCAAGGGGTACTTCTCATCTCCATCGTCAGACATGAGCCAGTTAATGGATTGCCCACATTCCCGTGGAAATCGCATATGTACTGAATGCATTGACTTAAATCGTCGGGCTTTGATAGCCAATACAACGACTCACGTTTGTTGTTGTCTTCGGCCATGTGGGGTAGTTTTATGCCAACATTTTCTCGTCATTCACCCTCAACCACCTGAGTAGATTGTGACGATCACAACGACGTGGCAATGTATTGATCAAATTTGGACCACGATAATTATACTCGTTTCTACCACGCTGAGTTCATTGATTGAGCGCTCTCCCATGATAACCCCCATACAGATTAACTAGACAATAGACCCCCAAACTAAGTGAGTCCATACTAAGTCGAGTATGGGGACAGAGACAAGATTTTTAAAAATGCCGGTCAAGGTATTCAAAAATACAATGAAGAGGGGTGGAAATTAAAATATAACATAGGATGCACAAAACTTTGTAAAACCGTTACGAACAGAATGGGGAAAAACACTTACAGAAAAGAGCACAAAAATGATTGAAGATTGCAAATTGTATCCTTCAGAGAACAAGATGGAACCACGATGCATGATAGTAGTGGAGAAAATTAGATGCAGGTCTTTATATAAAAATGCAGTGACGAGGAAATGTATTCCATATGTCACACGGGCATAGTCACCACCGCCCTTGACATTATGAAAATATAAATAACTTCAGGACCAGATGGAATAACTGTGGAAATCATCATATACGCTGGATCAGCTTGTGTCATCAAAATTAGTCGGCCTCTCTATGCATTGTTTACGCAAACATTAATACCTCTAAAGGGGAGAGCATTTTTTTTCAATGATTAGAGACCTATTATCATACGAATATTACCTGTTCACGAACATCAAAGATAACTGGATAATTGTACATTTAAACCCTAAGCCACAACACGCACATGCTGTGATTTAGATTTCATAAAAAGAAAAATGAATTACAAATACTTTCACGTGCAGGTTTTGTAATGAAGACGAACTAGTTTAAGTACCCACGTGAGACGGTGTGTTGATGGATCACTAGAGAGGTGAGAACAAGAACAAGGGGCTGGATGGCTGAAATGGCGAGAGATGACCGGTGTGGTGTGTGATAAAAGGGTCCCAGTTTGGTTGAAGGGAAAAGTGTGTAGTGTATAGTACAAGACGGTGGTGAGGCTGGTCCTGTTGTATGGGGCCGAGTGCTGAGACGTAAGAAAGAGGGAGGACCAAGCTATGGCAGTCACAGAGATGAGGATGTTGCAGTGTGTTCTGTCTCACGGCAGAAGGTTTGCCGCACGGCAGATGGGGGGGGGGGCGTATGTACACAGGAATTCCCTGTTTTTTATGCTAATTTTGGTCACGTGACCAGGAAGTTACGATTTTAGATTTCCACTGAACCACGCGGGCGTCGGCCATTACACAGACAAGTCAAGATGGCGGCACACATCGCGTCTCAGTGAAGCCAGACACAGTTGTCCATCGTGGGACTTTGAGAAGCATTGTCTGTAAGTTTGTTTATATTCTTAAAATATTGGCAATGCTGCTCTAATGTTGGAATGACCGTTATAGTGATGTAAATGCCTTTATGGTGCCGTTAAGTTGTTGTGGTAAATGTGATTCCTAGTTAGCAACGAAGCCTGCAACTTTCCTTATTGTGGATGTTACTTGTGATTTAGTAGGTCGAGTCAGACTTGTGCCCAGGTGGCTATGTTGCGATCCTGAGAGCAAAGATGACGAAGTATCTCATCCACAGTTTAGTGTTATGTGTAATGCTGTACATTTGGGGTGCAGTGGGATGAAATACACGATGTGCCTTATTGCAACGCGCTTGTGTAGTTGTTCAGTTGTAATGTAGGGGCCTGGTCCGTCCAGGATCTATTGTTATCTAAGACAATGTTCTGATGCTGTGGTGTTCATTGTGTTGGTGTTTTCGGGTTATAACAGATGCTGTATCTGTGTTTTCTCACCAGTTTTACCTTCATAATCAACGGGTTGTTTTGGGTTTAGATCGCATTATTTATAAATGTGTCGTAACCCTCCACCACCCGACACGGCCAATCAGTAAAAAAAGTGTCACGTTGACAAAAGACAAATAGTTCACTGCTTTAGCCCACCGGTGTGTTGAAGCGTGAAACCTTGTTAAAAATCAATAAATGACGATTGGAGTCAGACGTTCATCCTGGCTCCGAGGGTTTATTGAACGCAAGGTTATCTACTCGACTAGCGGTGCAACGCAGCGCACAGCGAGGCCGATATACAGTGGATGGTGGGTTTGACAAGGAAGGACAGGGTGAGAAATTAAGAAGTGAGAGGAAGACTCAAATTAATGGAAAATGTTAACAAAGAAGGCTAAAAAATAGGGAAAATTTAAAATACGAGCAAAATAAAAGTTACGTACAAAAGGTTCGCTGAACAACACGTAAAACATATGCACAGACACAACTTAGTGTGTGTACCTAGGGCACTGAGATTACATTTATTAAACAAAGATAATGAGCAACATCAGGATTGGGGGATTTTTTTAAATCTTGACTTGATAATGAAAAACATCAATATGCATGAAGAAGAACGTTTAAATTAATGAGCAGTACATCTTATGACATGGGTCAGAAGCATGGACACTGATGACTACAATATAATAACATCTGACAAATTACTCGGAAAGGCGTGGAGAGATGCGTGCTTGGAATTACGCGAAGAGAACAAATGAAGGGAACATATTACTTAGAAAATGCATGTAAACCAAGCATCATCTTGGCTGTTCGGAAAGGTACGTGGCCTAGAGCGGAAGAACATCCTCCTAAGCAAATGATAGCAGATGAACGAGACTTGTGGTGTAATGGCAGCCAAAGGTGGGAATATGTCTAAGATGACGTAGTCATGAGATCACAGGAACGAGGTGGAATGTGCCATTGCAGGAATGTGAGAGATGGTGACGAAAAGGAGGGACGCCTTCACCCCGCAGTGGACAGAACATGGCTGATGTTGATGATGATGAATATATATTCATCATCATCAACATCATGATGATGAATATATATTCATCATCATCAATATGCTGTCACATCCGCCTCTATAAATGAGACATCTCATGTATTAGTCCATTGTGACCTGGAGTGGAAAAAAAAACATTGGTGCTTACCAGCCTGTTCATCCAAAACCTAAAATCCAATAAGCAGAACCATTCTGTTTTCAAGCATCAATACTGCGGGCTAAGCCAGCTGGGGGAACACATTAATTTTATAGCATTGCATTGCTGAAGAGGGAAAACACTCTTATCGGAGGTGTGCTGGAAAGTGCGACAGTGCGGACGGAGAACACTGCACGCACGAAGCAAAGTGCGTACGTACTAATGCATGATTTATAATGTCGCCCCCAAACCAAAATGCAGCGAAGACCAATGGCCAGTGCGAGTGCTGCTTGCTGATTATGACAAAATTCTGTCGAGGTCACCGCTGTTGCAATTGAGCAGCCACTGACCCAAAAGGACTTCTTCACATTGACAGGATTTTAAAATTATTCTGGAGTTTTCGTGTTGCTTGCAACAGCCAAAGCTGTGGAATCACAAATACCTCCCCATCGCTGTAGGGTCGGCGTCTGAGAATTAGTCGGATTTGTATGATTATATCATGTTTATTTATCCAAGAAAGCCTCACCGAGTTAGCGGACTCTCTTTCAAGAGGGTACTACCATGTTTTTTGGCAACAGGGGGGCGATGTTGCTGCTGTGTGTAACCCCAATTGAATAAGTTTGCGGCATTGTGATGTTTGGCAAACACCATTTTTATTTGTTATGTTGTTATATTTTCTTTATCTTTGGGAGGAACCCAGAGAATTGGGGGTAAACCCATGCAAAATGGAGGGGGGAGGGGGGGCGTACAAACTCAACTCACTTAAAAAAGACAAGGATAATGATCCCCCATATAGCCTTATTAGATTGTAGGAGCAAGCACTGTTAGCGAGCACCTGTGAAGGCCGACACGGCACAGGGTGGGTAGGGTGGACAGCCCTACGCCCGGCCGCTTTTGTCTTTTTAGCGACGATGTTTACACACTGCTCCAGTTACTCATTCGGAGGCTGAGTCGACCTATGGAAGCCCCAAGACAGGTTCAAAACAATCGCCACCGGTGTTGGCCTTGAGCAGAAATCGAACTCGTATCGGCAAAGTTTCGTAGCACAGCGCGCCAACCCCTGCACTCCCACACCTCATGCACTCACGCAAACACGCAATTCACACGCTTCACTCACGCCCTGCAGCGCGGAAAGACGCCCGTGGCAGGAATCAAATCCAGGCCATTTGTGCTGTAAGATACAAGTGCTAGCATTGCACCACCCTGCCGTCCACTGCTGCCATGCCATTTGCCTTTTTTACATTTCATGGTTGAAGTGAAGTTCACACCACACCTCTTAAGAGACGATAACCCCTAAATGCCACGATCACAAATTTATTGTTACATTTCTATATAATGCAACAACATGCGGACAGCGACTCAACGCCTTATTGTGACGTATGCCACGCATACCACCGATCCAAACGGATGCCTCTATATGTGTCCATGCTTCCTTAATAAGGGTTAAAACGTATGTATAAGTTTATCCAATAGTAGCTTCGCTCAGCCAACAGGCATTAAATACAGGCATGATGAAAACTAATACCAATTTAACATTATACATTTTATATCTCTACTACCATCGTTACTGATCTCATGCGTGTCACTCCTCAACCCACACTGAGTCCTCGGTCCACCAGACTGACTGTTTTGTCTCCACTTTAAAATTGCCTCCCATCGTTAATCTTCCCCAAGTTATGATAACCTTGATCAATGCAATATATATTCACGTTTATCGATTGCACCTTCCGTGGTGTTGTTTATTGCTGGGTGTTAGCATATTGGGTATTAATATTAATACCACACTTGGTGGGGTGCTCATCGTCACTGGAGGCTGAGCCAAAGGGGGCAATTTCACTTTTTTTCTTATGGCAAGGGGATAGACTCTACATAGAACAACCACTGCTGACTTCCCACCACGTGGCAGGCTTGAACTTTATTGACCCCTTGGTGAATGATGGGCTGACCTGGTCGCTGACTGGGATTTGAACAAGCAGCCTTCCAAATTGTAAGGTGAGTGCTTTGGCCGCATTGTCTCTTGAAACTCGGATGGATGCATTGCTACTAATGGTCGTAAAGGTGCAGCCCTGCAATCCATTGGTCATGCCACTGCTGATGGAAGGGGCTCCGCTTAGAGGAAGCTGCAGCCTAATCTTTCACAAGCCAGACGATGTGGAAGAGTTCGTACGACATTACCAACACTTCACCCCGCCACAGTCAACCTGCTGGTCGACTATCTATGGTGCGCCCATTTATACCGCTGAGTGGACAGAGGTTTGGCGGGGGGTTACGAAACAGACACCATCGTTTCAACTGCCACACCGAGAGATCGAACCAGCAACCCCTGGATTGCAAGTCCGGCTAGCTGATGACCACTGCAGTAGCATCCCAGTTGAAAAAAAGACATATCTGTGGAAGCCATGTCACATTTCTATGGAGGAATGCACCAGCCTCAGGGCTAGAAAGTATTTGGTCATAAAGCATCATAGAAAATCCCATTTTAGTTATCTTTAAACTTGGCGTTGTTGCAAAATAACTGCACCATACAAAAAAAAAAGAACAGCCCAGAGAAGATCCATGGTTCCTATTACAGAGCACCCACCCTTGTCAGGGTAACCCACGGGCACGCATTTCCCCCTTGTTCCTAATGGCATCAGCACAAACACTTTGTATCCCAGCGCTGGGAGGACTCTATCCGCAGATGACACTGCCCTCTCTCAGCCCAGTTTGTCCGCAGGTGACCTATGAGCATTTCAAGCCGACGCAAATTCGCTTTATGATTGGTTCATGCTCCACCTAGTTTCTGTAAATGCAACCAAAAAACCAATTTCGTGATACTATCCATTTTTTCTGTTAATGCTCCACCGCTTGCATCTTTCACAATCAGCAGCATGTCACGGAAAGTGTCCAGGGCCACGGCTCTGATCTCCAATTCCTCGGAGCCATATTCTGCTCAACTTTTTCAAGTCTGCCAATCAAGAGCCGGAGCAGAATGCCCAGTGACCGAGTTATATTGGAGTGGGTATTGTGGACAATGTTGAAACCACAAAACAAAACTGGACTTGCCTTCAGATTTTAGATATGAGAATTATTTATAACAAAAATGTGTACTTTGCGAATCATCTCAACATTGTAAAACATGTATTTTAAACACGAATGCAAAACATAAAAAGAACCAGCATACACATCCTCCAGATAACTTATCGTGATGCAGGAAAAGGGCAGGAAAGATTAGAAAGAGGGAGGAAACGTGTAAAAACAAAAGGAGAAAATTAAGAATGAAAAATTATGATGGGAAGGGATTGCGTAACGAGAGTCGGATCAGGAATTAATCAAGTTTACTCAAAAAAACTCTGGATACTTGCCATCCACACTGCATTAAAATTGTAAATGTATAATAACGTATATATAACCAGTGACACAACTTATCGTGATTTTTAGTCTTCACTTTTATTGTCTTCATCATCACTGCAAAGAGCTTGGAAGGACCCTACTGAACAAAAGTATTGAGACTCAGTAAAAATGTTCTGGTTAAACAATTGTAAATAAAACAATAAAATGCATGTAACCATCAATGGTGCAACATTTCAAATACCAAGGACTTGCTATAACGTTGTCGTCCAAACACATCCCAAATTTTACGGAATAGAGGCTCTAAACACACAGAATAGGCCACCACATCAAATTAGACTAAAGCACATACTGGACTTACAAAACAGAAAATAACCTTTGTAACTTAATGCTTTGTTCTGGTTAAAAAATACTTTAGAAAGAAGATATAGCAATGATTAATAATGTAACCACATCGAATATTTAATTCCCATGGCAGTTTGGTTTAATTACCATTGTTACATTCACTGTGCACCATTACCCCGTGTCCACAATGCGGCTAATGTCATCAACCAGGCCACCGTATCCCATTCATCAGTCTCCCTGTATGTGTAGTGACATCAGGGATATCATTGTATGGTGCCGGCCTGAGAGAGCCAGGGCAGGCGATGCGCTTTCTTCGCATATACCCTGTGGGCGGGTGTAGTACCGGCCCTAGTGGGGCTTGGAGAGCACTGGATAGCACGGACACCACGCATAGCATGTGGTGAGGGCTCCCACGACGGGGAGCGGGAGATTGTCAGCCCAAGGGCAGGGTTGCCCTGGGCCATGGCACTCTGGTTGACCCTGCAGACACGTGATTTAGAGTGTCCATAGCGAGGCCCCCAGGTGGGGGGACTAGGGGGTGATCAAGTGTATAGGGAGAGCTCTCGAGTGGGATCGAGAGGGAGCTGGAAGGCTCCAGAAGGCGGGCGGGGCCAAGGGTGGAGCAGCCCCGACCGTAGGGGGATATAAGGCGGGTCCCTGAGAGGGACCGTGGTCGCTGCATTCTACAAGCTGAAGCTCCACGTCCACCAGCTGAAGCTCTATACCTCAAACTGGAAGCTCTACGTCTTCGAGACAAACACGTGGTTGCGGACCCGAGTGAGGACCCGACCCTTCATAGCAGTAACTCCTCTGTATAGAGTAGTTAGCTGGGTGGTCACCACCCTAGGCTGTATCTGGTGTTTTACGTGTTACAAATAAATATGTTGCCTCTAAAAGGAACAACGTCTGTGACTAAGTTGGACTCACTACAACTGGTGTCGGAAGTGGCCAACATGCTAGTTATTCAGCTAGCTATAGACTATGTCTACGCGTCGCAGACCATGTACCTGGGAGTCAAACGGCGAAGACGAGGACCTCGTTGCAGCCTGCAGTTCTGGCGAATGCGGGGGAGACGCTGCCAGTGGAGTGGAGCACCATCCGGGCACTCAACGCTTCGCCGTCGGTGGTGGCGACCCGCCGGGAGGCACACGATTGCCTCGCGGAGCTCCTCCACGTGGCAACTTCGCTCCTTGCGAAGTTTAGCCTCGCGGTCTCGCCGGCGAAGGAGGGAGCGGCGACGTCGCTCATGGATGGCGACTCAGATGCCATTTCACGACGGGCGGGAAACTCGGTGGGGCAGCTCGCGCATTCAGTCGCCATTTTGTCTCTGGCGCAGAGCGCGCAGCCCGCCAAAATTGAAGATGCGCCGTCGGCGCCGAGGGACATGCCGGCTCTCTAATGTCAGCCACCCTTTGTTGAAGACTACATGGCTACCAGTGTCGACTGGGTGGCCTTCAAGCGGCGGTTCCTCATGAACGCCGGCTTGGCAGGGTGGTCGGAGACGGAGGCGCTACGGGCGCTGCCTGCCATCATTGACGACGATGCCCTTGCAGCGTTTCTCGCCATCCCGCCGTCGGAGAGATCCACCCTCATGCAGGCCTTCGACCGGTTGGCGTACATTTACGAGCCTCAGGCGGACACGCGCCACAAAGTCCCCAAGTGCGTCAAAGCCCAGCAACTTATGCATCGGGACAGGGCGCTGGTGACTTGTGCCGTGTCCCACATGGAGCCGGGGTCACCGGATGGTGCGGAGCCCCTTGCGGCATACACGTCGACTCGGGGTGGTGGCGACCGGGGTGACGGTGATGCGCAACGGATGGACAAGCGCCAGCGGCCAAGGTCGTCATCTCGTTCCAGAGGCGGCCGTTGTTACCTGCTACCAATGCGTGACATCGGGCTGCCACATCCCACGACGGCGCCTTCCGGCATCACCGCCATCCTATGCTTCTCTACACTCTAAGGCAAGTCGCGACGCACTCAACACTCGACCCCTGGCCTCACCTCACCCATCTAGGCATTTTGGTTCGTGGCCCGATCACGCGTCGGTAGTCCTACACGTGATCGTGCGGTGCGTCAGCTCCGACCGGATCAGTGGTTGGAGCTGGCCCATCGAGTGGTGGCTGCAACCGTGGGTTCATCTACTGTGCTTGGGTCCATTGAGGGTGTGGAACTAAGGATGCTAATCGACACAGGTGCATCACAACTATCATTTTGGTGCTAATTTTCAACAAGGTGACCGAGTGGCGCAGGTGTCAGAGAATCCCACTGAGATTTAGAGTATACACTACACCATTTTTATTTTACCAGGTAAAGCCAACTGAGCTAAATAGCCCTTTTTCAGAAGTGTCCTGGCCACAAATGATAGCGCAACAAAATAGCATATCATGTGGAAATGTATAGCAGCCAAGTAATCTGAACGCATGTTTCTAAATGTGAATGGAAAACCCGGAGGACCCAGAGAAAAATGCACACGACCACGGGGAGAACATGCAAACTCCAAATATACAGTCGTCAGGGTCGGGATCGAACCTACGATCTCATGTATACCAGGCGATGTCGTTAACATCTCAACACCGTCAGCACAAGCTAACTGTGCTGAAGTGATTTGTTTGGAGGAAATTATTTTGTTGCACTTTTTAGACTATACATTTTTTTTTCGTTGACCCATATTGTAGATTTGCACCATTTTGGTTTTACTAAAACGTGTAACCTCATAATCCGCGAATTTGTCGCGCTGCAGAATACAGGATATGTGGTATGGCCTCCTGATATCAACGCAGACTATCAGAGTTGTACTGCACCATATAGTGGGAGGTTGGCAGTGGTCGTCTTATAAGAGACACTGGCCCAACCACAGGAATGTGGAGTTTCCAGAAATGGTAGAGGGCCATCAACAGAGGTGTGCATAGCCCGTTACCAAATGTGAGTATGGGAGACACCTCGACTGTGAGCAACTCGTCGATAATTGCCACGATGCACACGGTAAAACACAGGCATTATAGTGGTGGATGAAAATCATTGTTCGTTTCAGATCTAGTCTTTAAAAGTCTACATGCATTTGCTCCGAATCCATCTTAATCAGCACAACTCTGCAGCTGGTGATTTGTGGCACACAACAGACTACAATCCGGAGATGTGGGTACCATCATCGGTCTTGGGGTATCTTAATGACACAGCACACTGTGCACTTTACTATCAGCCAGTCTTTGTTTAGCTGCTAAGTTCTCATAATGAAGATGGAATGAAGACCCCACACCACTCCCCAATGAATGTTGTTCAAGTAACAAATTGTTAGCAAGAAATTATCATTATTTTCATGGATGCACTGTACGGGCTTACTAACATTGGTTTTTTTATAGCGGCAATATACTTTGAATCTATTTCCTAAACAGATTTACAAAACAGCATTAGAGCACACATCGTTTTTTCTTTTCCCTGTTATTACCTGGCTTGTTTTATGGTGTGTAAGTGGATCTTTCTGCAAGCAATCTTGCTTGACAAGAAACGTAAAATAAAATAAATGACACGTTTTGTGAGAAGGCTGTGTTGGTAAGAACACATTTCACACGTTGCCTTATTTGTCCTTTTGATACGTGGCCTCATTGTACATTCAGTGGGCACATATAAGCACGTATATATTTTGGGCAGCCAGGTGACGCGGCGGTAGCACTTGAGTCTCACAGCAAGAAGGGACTGGGTTCGATTCCCAACTTGGGCAGCTTTTTGCGTGGAATTTGTACGATATACTGCCTATTTTTGCACGAGTTTCTGCTGGGTTCCAAATATGTGTGCATGCAGTGAGTACTGTAGTGTTGTAGCAAGAGAATAAGGAAGCCTGGCGAGTGGGTTTCCGGATCGTATGCTGGTGGCTCCTATGTTGTTGACCTACAGACCCCACATGAATTGGATGCAGCCACTGAGGCATTGAGTTACAAGTCACTCACATCATTACCAAAGATGAGCATTAACTGAAGTGGAAAACACCGCCTTGACTTAACATACACAACAATCAATCCAAGATTTGAAATGTGCCACTCAGTAAAACTCTGAGACGGAAGTGTGGATGGTGCATGCATGTTGCTACCAATGTGCCAGCAAGCGTTATGTTTATAAATTTTGTAAATCAGTATTCCATATATATAATGTATTTTTGGTCAGTGCTACATGTGGCATATTTCACAGACAGGTGTTGAACCTATGCTCGCATTGAGCAATAATTGGAAGGACGTTATTGACCAAGTAAAGTCTTAACTGACTGTGATGTTTACATCCTACCTGCCTATGTCAGCTGTTACTTCCGACTCTGAGTACATCACCAGGTTGAATGTCTCCCTGTGTATCTCTCTCTGTGTCTCTACGTGTGTGTGTCTCTGTGGTTCTCTGTGTGTGTGTGTCTCTGTGTGTGTGTCTCTCTGTTTGTGTGTCTCTGTGTGTATGTCTCTGTCTCGAACGCTCACTGCGGAGGAGAGGCTGCTGCTCCTCTATAGGGAGCTCCGCACAAAGCTTTGGGTCTTCTCGGCCACAGTCATTCCCTCCCTTCTCTATGCTTGCAAAACGTGGACCCCCCTAATGGAACATCTTTGCCGGTTAGAAACATTTAGGCTGGCCTGCCTACGATCAATCCTGGGTTCAACCAGGCTGGATTGTGTGAGGAGCTCACAAATCCTCGAAAGATCTGGACAAAGTCCCATCGGTGAGCTCCTCCGGCAGGCAAGGCAGCGTTGGCTGGGCCATTTAGCCCGCATGTCCAATCATCGCATGCCCAAACAGCTTTTGTTTGGCCGGATCGAGGGGGCTAAATGGGCGCGGCACGGGCTAGAGGAGAGATGGAGTGATGTGGTACAGGAGGATGTGGAGCTGAGTGGACTTGCCGATGACTGGTACTAGCGGTGTCAAGATCGGCCTCTGTGGAGGAGGCTCGTGAAGGACACTACTGGGCATTTAGAGACAGTCGCCCTCCAACAACAACGGAGGGCAGAGGAGTGACCCTCACAACAACGAGCAGAGCGCCGGGTGGCTAAAGCACAGCAGGTTGGCACAGTACATCAGCCAGTCATCTCAGTCAGTCGACCCATGGCACCTGGGTCTGCACCGTGACCTCCTGCCAGCGGGCGTTCGACACTTCACGTGGCCTCAAGGTGCACATAGCCTAGCACAAGCATCGTGGTGACGTCACCGCCACTTAGTGGCGAATGGCGGTTGTTGTTGTCTCTTTGTGTGTCTCTCTCTCTGCGTGTCTCTCTCTCTCTCTCTTTATGTGTATCTCTTGGTCTTGCGGGTTTTTTGTTGCTGTTGCCCGGCTCTCTGACATTAACATGCTAATATTCTCATTGGTACACCCCTGGTTGCTGGAGCCGTCTCACATTGGCATGCTAATCTCTTACATTTTAGTACAAATTTCTTCTCTAGCTCCGCCCACTTACCCTTGAGTTGGACCCACCAAAAGCTTATAGAACCTCTTGTTGCAGCAGCTCTTTCTCCTACGTCAGCAGTTCTCCTGCTGTGTTTGTTTCACCTGATGATGGTTGCTTGTATTGTGATCGAAACGTCGTGATCTATTAATTTCCTATCTATGTGACTTTACCGAAAGAACCAAAGAGTATGAATGCTAGCATGTTGTTGCATTGTGTGCTTGGCATTTAAGGCATATCGTCTCTTAAGATGTGTATTGTGAACATGGCAACAGTGGACGGCAGAGTGGTGCAATCGTATCACTTGTGCCTCATAGCAGGAAGGGGCCTGGGTTCGATTCCCAACTCGGTTGCCTTTCTGTGGGGAGTGTGCATGTTCTCCCCCTGTTCTGCATGGATTTCCTCCGGTTTCTCCAGTTTCCCCCTGGAGCCCAAATAAATTATCATGCAATGCAACTGGTGTTGGCCAAACATTCCATACAGTGCAAAGTTTGGCGACATGTTAACTAACTTACCACGTATATGGGAGGTTGTGTGCTTGATCCTGACCCGGATGCCTATAGATTTGGAGTTTGCATGTTCTCGCCGTGGTTGTGTGGATTTTTCTTCGGGTCCTCCGGTTTTTCCCGCCACATTTAGAATCATGAGTTTAGAGAATGTGGCTGCTATAGATGTCCACGTGATTAGCCACTTTGTTGAGCTATCATCTGTGGCGAAGTCGCTTCTGAAAAAGAGCTCTATAGCCCAGTGGGCCTTACCTGGTAAAATAAAAAATAGTTTTAAGTCAAAATAGTTTTAGTCATTGTTTCCGTACAAATAACTTAATTGGGAGTGAAAAATTTGCAGGACCAGCCTGAAAAAGAGTCTCGATACTCAATGAGGCTTTTCTCAATAAACAAGCATAATAAATAATGAATCGTATCAAGGCCTTGTTCTCAGAATTAGAATGCAATACATATGAGGTGGCTGGGTGGCTCAGTCAGATACAACACACGTCAGAGCCATACGCTGACATCACTGAGCATTTGAGTTCAATGAATGTGTAACGACGACTTAACACACTTCTCTTGAGATGGCACTTCATTGATGACATGTTCACTTGACATCAGGAGAATCCCACTGCCCCAAGTCCCCCGCGCATCTCCCTTATATACCAACACGAGGCCATGCCCCCCTTCTCGATCATTCTCGCTGACTCTGGACCCTCGCTCTACCAGCAGACTCTACCATCCTCTTCCGTCACCTAACCACGGTAGCTTCTCTAACATTCCCATAGCCACCAGTAGCTTTGCATTCACAACTGATACCACTGTCATTACCTCCCGTGCACACTCGTGCATTCATACTATAGACTGACTTCCCTGTCATTTGCCTCCCGTGGCCACTAGTCCCCTCACACCGCATGCAGGCTCTATTGTTATTACAAGTGAATAAAAACATTAAGCATATGACAATCTCAGCTAGTTCTACAATAACTACACAAACATCCATCATCTTTGAATTGGGTTTTAATTAGAGCTCAGGGGACAAACTGTTTGATAAAAATAGTTTGACATTTCAAATGGCTGGGTGGCGCTGTGGTTTAAACACAAGACTCAACAATTCGAGAGACGTGGAGTTCATATCGCACACTAGGATTGACAGGCAATACAAGTGAGACCGTACACACGAGACAAACACACCAGTCTTAAAAACGATTGTAGTTTCGAATCATTGCAATGCAATCGGCGGTGAGAGGAAGGACCGGGATTCTTTGTCCCATACCTCGCCATAGGTTTCCGCTCCGTGAACGCTGAATCTCTGCCACGAGATTGGCTTGAGGACACATGATGGCGTTAACATTATTATGAAAGTTATATTGCAAATCCAAGTATGTTCATCATACTCACACGAGCATTCTGCAGTTATCATCTCTACAGAGAGTCATTAGACATGGAAATCCCATGTTTCCATGTGAAGGCAAGTTTATATAACAACAAATACTGTTCAATATATTTACCCGAGAGGGAATGATGGGCTTCACTGGGATTTAGTTTCAAAACCTTCTCAATGCAAGTCTGGTGCTCTGCTATAAAGTTAAGAAAGACTTTCGCTGTGCTATGTATATATATACAGCGTCTATTGTATATGCATATACATATTCAACTGGGTAATGCTCTTGGTGAAAAACGACCAATCTACAATTTTGTAGATTGAGAAATTAAATGACCAATGGGGGTTCACTCAGTCCATCATTCTCACAGGGTGCATTAAATGAGCACAGCAGACCATCACACATCACCCTGACCGATCGACTCCCTGAACCCAGTGCTGTATTTGTGCTTGGCCAATCATCTATAAAGGTCGATACATAAGTACCACTTTGTGAGAAGTGAGCAATAGATGTTCTATAAATAAACCGATCGCCAAAATCATCATCAGCATCCATGATCTATCTATTGCTGGACGAATAATGTCTTACCACATCACCGTCGCCCCTCGTGGTTTTGCATTGCCATAAAAACCACGCCGCGTTTCCTGCCCGTGAGCTGATCTCATTGCTCTGTCTCTGCACTGAAGACCTCTTGGGCACAGTCTCCTCTGGCTGCCATGGTCCATCACCAGCCTTGACCATCTGCTATCTCCCCTGACAGCGATGTGTTCTGTCAAATCCTACTCATGTTTGCTTAGCACGATTGGCTTTGTCTGGTGCGAAAGAAGTTTAAAATACATACGGTTGTGTTTGTTCCCTGATGCACGTGTTCCTCTTTTTCTCTCTAAGTGTGATTCTGAATGTGCATCTCTCCATACCTCTCTGTATACTTTTTAGCTCTTGATTAATATTTGTTGTAAATGTCTATGTTTAAGAGCCATGTCCCGTAGGAGTAATATGCACTCATTGAAAATCTTCAATTTAGCTTTTTCAATTTGAAAAATCAGTTTTCCAAACGCACTCCACCCTCCTCATGTTCACCTCTTTATTTCTTCATGATTATGATCTCGATCCACTTTCAATAATTGCCCTAGGCATGCACACGCTGCATATTCCAGTTGTGTTCTTCCCAACAATCTATTTTTCCTCGAGAGGATCCGCATAAAAGTCTTCCACTAGTTTTATGAATCTGTCTATCATGTGTTATGGTTCCATCTTGCTCTCTTAAGCGCCACTATTAGTGATTTACTAATCACGAACCTCCACCGTGCTGCTTTAATGTTGCCATTTTCTTATTATGACATCTTCAATCAAATGTTTTTTTGCGTTTTCTAATTCCTTTTCTCATTCTGTTCCTAACGGGAGTTGTAGAAGTTCCACATATTACATATTTTGTCCGGCAGTTTCATCATTTTTAATACATTTTCTTTATCGTGAGTTTTGGTTTCAGTGTTTGCTCGCTGTTTTCTATTTATAAGTTTGCATCCCACTTACACCACACCGTCCATTGCAACGCTAGTTATTTCATTCTATATAGAGTGGTGATGCATATTTATTAATTTTGCTTCTCAAGGCATATAAATATATTGATAAGATTTAGTTGAAATTCTGCTACCTGCAAATCTATATTTGTCCGTGACCTGTTTTATTTTGTCTGTAATTAGATTTGACCTCGCTCTGGCTAAGATGAAATGTAACTTGCATTACATCGGCCTGTGTTTATTCTCTGTGTTAAATTTGCATAATATAGATGCATCGATGCAACTCCCGGCTCTGTGTCCATGAGTATCAAGTCAACCACGTTACTAATTCCCCCCATGTGCTCTCCTCCACATCCATTGCCTATACTTATTTTTTTTGTTAAACGATGTTCATTATCTTCATGCCTTCGCTGGATGAAAAAGTCTAAAGATGCTCTTCTTGTTTCTCCTACAATAACACATTTACCAATCATCTGTGCTCCTTTTACCAACCATTGTATTGAGGTCCCCCGTTATTATATTGAAGTGTGTTTTTCCCCTCCTTCAAATATTGGATAATTTCTTCATACATTTGGTAATTTTCTACATCTCTATGGATTGTTGTCAGGGCATATATTTTAATCACCTTAATATGCTATTGCTTGGAGTGCCTTCGTGTTAGCTCTCTGCAGAACTCTTGGTTCCCAGAGATACTTCTATTATCACTCCTCTGTAATTACTGTCCATGTGTTGACTGCTCTCCTTTTCTCCCCACCTCACCCAATCCAACTGTTACCTCAGTCACGTTTCCAAATTCAGTTTCCATTGCGAGGAGGCTTGATTCGTAAGCGTCTCGTGTGTTGTACACAGCAATGCTGAAAGCCACCATAGCTGGTGGATCCATAGCTGCTGGGCAATACTGCTTGTGAATTATGTGTAACAGTCACGTGGGGTTATTTGACAGGCACTAAAGTGGTTAGCGCTCTGCACTACCAACCCGGCCTCTCGAGTTCGATTTCCGTTCACGGCCAAAACCAGTGACGATTACCTGAACCGGTCCTGGGCCTCCCTAAGTCGACTCAGCCTCAAATAAGCATCTGAGCTGATGTGTAAACTTCGCCAATAGGGAGAAAAGGCACCCGGGCGTGGTGCTGGCCACCCACCCACTCTTGTGCCTTGCCAGCCTTCAGAGGTGCTCGCTAACAGCACTTGCCCCAACAGTGTGTTCAGGCTAAATGGGGGACCTTTGTCTTTGTTGTTTGATAAGACTTCACCACACTGGTGAGCGAAAGTATCACGGTATGAATGTGGAATTTCAACCTGCGCCCTCTAGAGTGCTGCTCGACTGCAGGTTTTGACATTGATACACCATGAGCTTACTGCAAATGAGGAGACAAGGCAAAAAAAAAATTCAAGACGACAGCAGTGCTTTGGTCATGTCAACTCCTGAGTCTGGATGTATGCGTGTTAGCAAGGAAGCTTTCACGCGCCTTGCGCTGCTCAAAGCAACTTGTTCGGCCCTGCGGGGCCACAGTGGGACGTGGCGCCTTTTTCGCATGCAACAGCCATTCCCGAAGCGCACCGTCTCTCGGCCGGTGATTGATTCTTTTCGTATCGCTTGCTAAGCACAGCAGCTTCATAGCAGATGCCTGCCGACAAGGCAGGGGGCTGCTGTTTCTTTGCAGCTTCAAAGTACGTATCCAATCTGGAAACCCCCAAATCTAGGTATGTATGTTGAACTTCTTACGCACTGTACGGAGCCAACCTTGCTAATCGGAGGTGTTCGTTTCCTTCATGAAGGTGTGCTAATATAAGACCAGCATGGTGAAGACGCATCGGTTCGCAAGTTGACATCTGAACCATATGAGGAGGAGGAGGACGTCTCGACTATGCGGCAGAGGAATTTAATAATATTAAACAGCTTACAAAGTGGCGGCGTGGTCCAGGAGGGCAAATGTCAGTGTCAGGTCACTAAGCTAACCATGTTGAGACGAGATTTTCAAGTGCAGTGAGTTAAATGTTTCAGGCCTCGTAACCAACGACTTGCATAAAACAAACGTCACTTAACATTAGATTTGGTTATACTGGTAGTAACCTCCTGGTTACACCAGCCCACAGGGGATTATTTTGTCCGTTCGTTGTGCAGGGAGGAGCTGGGTGGGGAGGGATTGGCTGGGTGCGGAGAGTGGGGCTTGGTGGGGAGGGGAGGGTGGGGAGGGGCTGGGTGGAGAGGGTGGGGCTGGGTGGGGGGTGGGAGGGGTGGGGCTGGGTGGGGAGGGGCTGCTCACCCCGTGGTGCCCTTATAAAACTCAACGTTTAACCTACTCACGCCGGCTTGTGCCCGCCCTCAGAGTCGGGATTTTTGCGGAATACACCACGCCGACGTTGACCCTGGCGATTGACCGAACAACCCAACGTTCCTACCAGCTCCCTCCGCAGAATGTGTTAATTCGAGGAGTAATTGTTTTTATTTAATAATTTTGTCGTCTTGCCACAAATCAATGTTTTTGTTACATTTCCTTGTGTGGATAGGTGGCTTCACAGGTGGTGGTGATGTCACCTTCCAGGGCAATTGTGCACCACATTTGCGGCGCACATTGTGGTGCACTGCTCACTGTGATACTTCCAAACTGAAATTTGAATGTTTCTTGATGTGAAACAAAAGTTTAAACGGATTTGTAATGAAAAATAACACTTTCTTTTAACCATGTGTATAAGAACAAGTAATGATAATCACATAATTTCTAAGGATGTGCAAAGGGCGTGCAGTAAAATGCACATTTGTTAACGTGTTCTTAATTATGTACCATTCACGATGTATTTTATTATGTATTAGTCATAGATGTGTTTCTGTGTTTAATTACTGAAAATGCTTTTTCTTATTGTTACTTGCGCTAAACGTGCACTACAGAGACGTGTTTCGGAGGTTGCATGTTGGCATCTGTGTTTGGTTTATGATTGTTTGATGGATGAAAACGATCACAAGACATGGTGGATGGATGCTGTCGGATAATGAATTGATGGTGATGATTAAAGATGATGACGAACGATGGAAGACGACGACGATGATGAGCCGATGGCAACTCCGGACAAAGAGTGACACAATTAACAATTGGCCTTACATCAAAGTTCTGCACCCAAAAACATTGATAGATCGACGTCTATTGTGTTTTGGGCTTGTAATGGCGTTCTTTATACTATTTTTTTGGTGAAATGCAGCGCTGTTTTCATGACACTTGTGTTCCGTGGGATGGAACCGTCTATTGCTTGCATTTCAAAGGGATCAGGATTAGTCGCTGTGAGGCAACAAGATAAAGGGAATACCCTGACAGTGTGCGACCGAGCACAAAGCAATCATTGCACACAGTAATGAAACCCTTTGTACCGGCGTCCCAGTGACGAGCACTACATTACCAGGAACAGAATCAGCCCCGCAATGGCGATGCGTGAACACAATAACTCTATAAAGGGCCGCGGCTGATAAAGAAAACGCGGGCGTCGTGTAACGTAATGAATGGGTATCCGCAGTTCGTGTGTACGTTTGTGTAATTACGATGATTAAATGCGCATCAATCCGTTTTAACCGGCATCAATTTGTCATTTAATTAGAGCAAGCGTACGAAAAGATTTTAATTAAAAATCATATATACAATTACAAGTGTCTTCCTGTGCCGCCCAAGCGAGCGCCCTTGCACATCCTCATTGAGCACGCAACTATTTTCATACGGCGAAAGCTCCTTGCAACAAAAAAGGTACTTTGTTTTATTTTAAAAAAGGAAGGCCGCTGGGCTCATCGACCCATTGACGGGGACATTAACTTGCCACGGCACCGCGCGTTATAGGATTAAGCAAAAAAACAGAAAGCGACATAAATACTCGCGGTGTAGAGCAGCACTGCCAGTGGGCACGAGGTGCTGCCGGATTGCCTCAAATGCAGAGATGTAATGATTCAGTCGAAAAAAACACCGACCTGTGGCAAACTTGTAAAGGACAAATAAGGATGACAGCTCCCGATTGCCTTCAATGTGCTTTTCTTTTTACGAAGATAAAGTAAAACGGCGCTTTGTTCATTTGATGAGCCGTCATTGTAATGTGTACCTATCCACACTCACGGGGACATTATTTTAAGTCCGGCACGAGAGCTTGCGCTTTTTTGTCGCGACCAATTCATCACCACTTGTTTTTGAAAACACAACGGCCGCACAGCGTGGCTAGAGACGTTTCTCCCAATTATATTAAATGAAATTACGTTGGTCCCCTCCGATGTATAACATATATATAATCTAGATTGTGCATTCAGCATTGGTACAAGCAAGCCTGACTGCTGACGAGACACTAAATGTCAAAACCGGTTTAAAATGTGCTTGCTTTGAACCAATGTGCTGAAATTATACAGCCCCAGAGGGCCGTGTGACTGACAGATTTGTTTTTGGTTTTGTTTTTAAGTGGAGGGAGAGATATGGGAATGATATTTTTCGTCTATATTTATTAAGTTATTTCAGGTTTTTTTTTCCAAAAAAGTAGTAATGTTTTTTTCAATCTAGAGTCCACCTTGCATCTATGGCTTCGCCCGGATTGGGTAGGTCATGGTGACCCAAGGATCAAACACACTGGTTTTAACAATATTCATTTCATTAAACAGACATGAGCGTGGCCACTCTTGTGGACACGCCCTAAAGAAGGGCACTTTGAGTGAAATCAATCCCCAAAAAACTGGCCTGGATTTTTGTTGTGAAAATATCTCTGAGCTGGCACTTCACTGCAGCTAGCAGCCTGTAGTTTTTCAAACAATATTTTATTTGTTATTCTTATTGTTGTAAAATTAAGTATGCACATTTCAGCGTTTGCAGTCTGTTCTACTAGGGCACGTTCATGATCTTAAACCATAAGGTGGCTGCACAGATTTGGTGCAAAGTGTTTTATGCAGATAATTTTAACACATTCCTGCGGAGGGAGCTGGTTTGAACGTTGGGTTGCTCGGTCAATGGCCAGGGTCGACGGCGGCGTGGTGTATTCCGCAAATATGCCTGACTGTGAGGGCTGGCACAAGCCGGCGTGAGTAGGTTAAACGTTGAGTTTTATAAGGGCACCACGGGGTGACCAGCCCCTCCCCACCCAGCCCCACCCCTCCCACCCCCCACCCAGCCCCACCCCTCCAACCCCCCACCCTCCCCACCCAGCCCCTCCCCACCCTCCCCACCCTCCCCTCCCCACCCACCCAGCCCCTCCCCACCCTCCCCTCCCCACCCAGTCCCTCCCTCCCCACCCGGCTCTTCCCTGCACGACGGACGGACACAATAATCCCCTGTGGGCTGGTGTAACCAGAGGTTCCTACCAGTAAAAGGCAATTGAATAAGAGCTGTCATTGCAATACGATTCCCTGTGAGACTTGAGTAGATGCTAGCTTACTAGAACTGTCGATAATTAATGTTCGAGTGACGTGTCATGCACTCACAAAGCGTCGTGAGATAATGAGAAAATAAATAGTGTACGTGTAAATATAACACGCGAGAAAAGAATTTGGGATTTGTAGAACTAATATCAATGTCCACAAATACACACCCCGGGTGAAATGCACCTGCACATATACGTAAATAAGATCTAACATTTTGATTTAAAGCTTTCGTGACTGCAGGGATTCATATTCTTGGTTCTTTCGGTAAAGTCACGTGGAAGGGAAATAATAAAATAATAAAAATATTAAAAACAAATTCTCACGACGTTTCGACTGCAACGCAAGCAATCATCATCAGGTGATGATTGCTGTGTTGCAGTCGAAACGTCGCGAGAATTTGTATTCGTTTTTATTATTATTTTATTATTTCCCTTCCACGTGACTTTACCGAAAGAACCAAGAATAAGATCGTAACAGTTGAGAAAACACTTTAAGATACGGAGGAGAAAGCATGATGCAAATAGCACTGCAAGACGCGTCTGCAATGGGAAACGCCAGCTGGAGGTGAGGAAAGATAGAAAAAGTTGCTCTACACGTTTTGGACAGGGGCCAAATACGAGGTTTTTCTGTCCTTCCTCGGGAGCTGGGATACCTCTGCGTTTTCCACGACAGAGGCGTCTTGCAGTGCTATTTTCATCATGATGAGAGTTGAAAAGGTGCAGGAACCCGCAAATAAGTAGTGAGAATTCCGAGGTGTTTTTTGGGTTTCACCACGCGTTGTTTCGCATTATAATGCCCGATATTTAACTCCACATGATGTGAGCTTCTTCAGGAACGGAAACCTACACAGTAGTAAGTACTGAGCACTCCAGGGTACAATCTGAAGGTGGCATGTTCAATTCCAGTACTAGGTTACTTAGTGCATCACAATTTAAGGATTAGATACATGTGTACAATTATGTAGGATTTAAAGAGTGGTTAATATATTGTGGGACTGGCCCCAAACAGAGCAATGTGAAATTTCCACCAATGCATCATTGCTTCGTTGAGTAGGGACACACTAACTTGATTTTTTTTCCATCAATCTGTACACAGTAGTTCGTTGAATTGCATAACTGTGCAATGGTCTCTAGCCCTCATTTTACTTATTTTTTGTTGAAACACAGCAGTACCAATATGTAATAAAGCAAATTGCAGGTACAGGAATGGCGAATAAATGCTCCTAATGCTGCAGCATTGCGCCCTATAACTCTTTCATAGCAATTCAAACCTGACAGGTGGAATGCTTCTCCCCCCTAAAGCAAATAAACCCTAAAACTAGTTTCTTTTGAGTGTTTTTGGACACTACATCTGGCAATTGCATCATAATTATTGTTCATGTGTTAATTTAATTTATTTCGGTTGACTAGTAGTAAAAAATATACAATGTAGTAAAGTGATTTACAAAACGAAGATGGTATTGTCTTTATTCAGTGATTAAATTAAGATATATATATCCATTTAGAACACAGGGGAAAGCTCATAAAGTATTTTGTTTAACCAGGTGAGAACGCGATAGACCAGGATGAGTCACATTCGCGAGAGGGCAATGCTCACTATGAGTAATTCCAATTTGGTAAACTTTGGACCTTGATGCCAGCGCACACAACGGCCTACTCTTGGCAATGATGTCAACGGCTCTTTTAACGTCCACTGTGAAGCAGACAGTGCGTTTCGTTGCACGCATACGTACGGTTGAACTTCATTCGCACCGTACGTAGCCAACCGTGCTAACCAGAGGTGCGGGGAAGGACAACAAAACTAAATGCAAACGAAAAAATTTAATCTTGACTTAAAGCTTTCGTGACTGCAGGAATTCATACGCGTTGGGTCTTTCGGTAAAGTCACGTAGATAGGTTCAAATAAAATAACAAAAAAATACAAATAACTACGACGTTACGAGTGCAACACAAGCGATCGTCATCAGGCAGGATGTTTTAAAGGTTTGAAATGGGTGTAGCCCAAGGGTCATAAGCGAAGTGGGCGGGGCTAGTGATGTTAAAGCAAGAAATTTGCATGTAAAAAAACTATCAGGGCAGCCGCTGATTCGAAAGCGTGAACCTTCTACAACAAGCGGTGAGCACGATGCCGCTGGGCCGCGTCGCCGCTCAAGCGCAATTGAGCGGACGTCTATTCAGGCCGGCATGGCCCATCTGCCTCTCTCTCCCCTGCGCTGATGTTATCTGTTAACGCAGCAGCTCTTGGGACTTATTTAACGTCGAGTCAGCCCAGGGAAGATACAGAAATTGGCGCCTCTAAATGTACCAGATGGTAGCTATGTACAATACATGACGCTTAGATCGTGCTTGCCACTGATGTTAACCATGGCAGGGAATCAAACCCAAATCGCCATGCATATGGTTAAAGTCGAAACCACTTTTATAAACCAAGGGGTTGGTTGGCCTCTAAATTGTCCTATGTTTCCTATGACCTCCATGCACGTTTTATGTAAGTGTGATAGGGGGCCTATGAGTGCATGCTTTTTCAAATCTGCTTTTTTTTTATCTAGAACAAAGATTTCGGTATGCATTTTTTGTGTAAACATTTCGTAAACAGGTACTCTGCTAGGCGAGTATTAAACATACACAATTTCCCAAATTTACGCACGTTAAATACATCCCCTAAAGATAAGAAAATTGCTCTCAACTGAGCACTCAGTGAACACTTTTTTTCAAACTTTAACTTTAGATGAACACTTTCACATTGATTTAGCAAATTGAGAAAAAAAAAACCCATAACGCTTCTTGGCACATTGGTGGCCACTCGCATGCGTACGTCAAGGCATTGTTTTCCACCGCAGTTGATGCTCATTTTGGGCAATGATGCGCGTGACTTGTAGCCCAATGCTTCAGTGGCTGCACTAGGTCAGCAGCCTAAGAGACACCAGCAGCACACGATCAAC
Organism: Lampetra planeri; assembly: GCF_965212315.1. Classification (NCBI taxonomy): domain Eukaryota; kingdom Metazoa; phylum Chordata; class Hyperoartia; order Petromyzontiformes; family Petromyzontidae; genus Lampetra; species Lampetra planeri. The sequence goes on from NC_136120.1 coordinate 7,015,470, forward strand.
AAACCCACCCGCCCAGGCTTCCCAATTCTCTTGCTAAAACACCACTCGCTGCATGCGGCTCTCACGCCTCAATCGATGCACACGCCAACCATTCCTATGACCTCCATGCACGTTTTATGTAAGTGTGATAGGGGGCCTATGAGTGCATGCTTTTTCAAATCTGCTTTTTTTTTATCTAGAACAAAGATTTCGGTATGCATTTTTTGTGTAAACATTTCGTAAACAGGTACTCTGCTAGGCGAGTATTAAACATACACAATTTCCCAAATTTACGCACGTTAAATACATCCCCTAAAGATAAGAAAATTGCTCTCAACTGAGCACTCAGTGAACACTTTTTTTCAAACTTTAACTTTAGATGAACACTTTCACATTGATTTAGCAAATTGAGAAAAAAAAAACCCATAACGCTTCTTGGCACATTGGTGGCCACTCGCATGCGTACGTCAAGGCATTGTTTTCCACCGCAGTTGATGCTCATTTTGGGCAATGATGCGCGTGACTTGTAGCCCAATGCTTCAGTGGCTGCACTAGGTCAGCAGCCTAAGAGACACCAGCAGCACACGATCAACAAACCCACCCGCCCAGGCTTCCCAATTCTCTTGCTAAAACACCACTCGCTGCATGCGGCTCTCACGCCTCAATCGATGCACACGCCAACCATTCGCAAATCTTACGAGCTACATTGTTTTGTTTTTATTTTTGGTAGAAATATAAAAAAATGTATAATCCCAAGTGGTATCAGCAGTTTTTGTTTGTGCAAATTAACAAAACAGACACCATATTAGTGTTTCTGTACAGCTTTAAGCAGTCACTGCCTGGATGTGTCCATGTTCCTGCGTGAATTTTAATGAGGGTTTCAATTGTTCGAGATCTATGTCTATTCACGGTGGCTATTGCCAGCACGAATAAGTGGGGCGTGTCTGTTTGCCCTTCACGCACACCCAACAGGAGAATGTGCATTATCAACATAAAGTGAATATTCATCACAGCCTTGGTTGAGCATACACCACACGGCCAGTACTGCATTACAAACTGTTGCAACAATCGCAGCTAGTAAATACACGTTGTATAACACATGAACATTGCATACACGAACAACACACATGCACATACAAGAACAAATACAATGATCACCCACATATCCTTTAACAGACTGCAGGGGCAGGTACTGTTTGAGAGCACTTAAGGCCAGTATGGTACATGAGGGGGTAGGTGGCCAAAATCATGCCTCGCGGCTTTTGTCTCCCCAGTACATACCACACCAGATACTAATTTAAGAATGAGGTGACCTCGGGGAGGCCGATGATCAGTTCAAATATTCACCACTGTTATTGGCCATGAGTGAGAATCGAACTCGGGTCGCTGAATTAGTAGCGCAGGGGACTAAACCACGACAATATTGCTCCCCACTACACCACACAGCAACCACCATTCGTCACTAAGTGCCAGTGATGTCACCATGGCGTTTGTGCCAGGTTACGTGCTGAAGGCCTGCTGGCAGGAGGTCATCTTTCAAAGATATGTGAGATCCTTACACCATAAACCATTCTCGTTAAACTACACACAAAGCAGCTTTAATAGACCCTTGGCACAAGTGCTGTAAGCAAACGCATAACGCTGGCACTAGCAAATGGATGGCCAGAACTAGGCCTGACTGCATGTGTCTCCCCAGTGGCGATGTTTACACACTGTACAAGGTACTCATTTGAGGCTGAGTTTATCTAAGGGAGCCTCAGGACTGATTGAGAATCATCACTGGTGCTGGCCGTGAGTGGGAATCGAACTCGGGTTTCTGGGTTCATAGCGCAGCACACTAACCACGACACCACCACTCACCCACGCACACGAAAACAATCATGAAGACAAAAATCTCCCGTATTCCCTTAATAGACTGTTGGGGAAACGAGCACCTATGAAGGACGGCACGGTTCAGCACCACACCCGAATGCATTTGGTTCCCCAGTGGTGATGTTACCATAACAGGTACTCATTTGAGGCTGAGTCGACCTATGGGAGGCCCAGGACCGGTTCAATAATTATTGTCACTTGTGCTGACCGTGAGCGGGAATCAAACTCGAGTAGCCAAGTTCATAGCCCAGCACACTAACCGCTACACGACTACTCCCCACACAGACACACTCGTGCACATATACCTGTGAATGTGCACCTTTCCGAATCAAGTAGTTGTGCATTTCCAAAACAACAATTATATTTTACAATAGCCGAAATAAATTGCCTGCCAAGTTAATTACGAAAGTATATTCTTATTGCTTCATTCAAATAGAATTGTGTTTCCAGAACGATTGAAGTGGTTTTGTATTACTCGTGCAGTTTACCTTTTGTAGTAAACCAAAATAAGTGGTCAATTTGCATGCAAAGGGTGTTTATTGTGTATTATCTTCTTAATGAGATCCAGCCATAGCTCTTGGAAATTAAATTAACACGGGATCGCTTTGCTCATTAGCCGTGCATTGGCTGCACTCATTTGGAGCCCTAATTTGAAAATTATCAGGCATCAGTGCTTATTACCACAGCGAAAAAACAGAGTGGCAGCGTCGCCTCTCCCAGGGAAAGCGGCAAACTGCTGGGCCACGAGGACTGTCCCCGTGCAATTTTAAGAATAAAGTGCCATTGACAGCTGTGGGTAAATGCTTTACTGAACCCCCATTTTGGTGCATACATTAAGTATTTATTTCATATATATAAAAAAATAAGAAACTCAATAACCAACACTTCACATCCATTCGAGAACATAGCTTTTTGGACAACATTTTCTCTCTTTGCAGTTGGAGTAGCAAAGAGGAAAGCTGACGTCTGCCAATTTGTCAATGTCGTAAGGAAATAGTGGGCTTCTACATCTGAAATATCGTAACAGAAATTGATAGGGGAGTGGCCGACCAGATTGGTCGCTGGAACAGCATTGCTTTTAGTGTACCCGATCAGAATGTCACTAATATCAGTCAGATGGCACTTTGGTTTGCGTGACGGACTTGGATGTTCAAATCTCAGGCAACGGTTACTTGGGCCCATCATTCATCCAGCAATTAATAAAATAAGTAACCACTCTAAAGGAATTAAACAGTAGTCACAGGAGAACCTCCCGATTTCAACTTACCATGTTAACAACGGTCTGCATTGAACCACATCAGCAATTCACACGACAGATGTGGCTATCACCCAAAACCAACGGGCAATGCAGGATAGCCCACAGTGTGACCGTGGTCACTGACCTCACACCATGAACCACACAGTATCATCACTCACTGCCCACTTCGATCATTTGCTGGCTGCATGTCAGATATTCACCACGCTACTCTGAAAGCCATCCCACTGGCTCACTCACCCACCCACCAAATTCGACATGGACGCATAAACATTGCCGATCAATTCCCCACCCATACTAAAGAAGAAGTGCCCATTGCACACTGGCTCCCACCTGGCTTAGGGCTACCAGGGGAGATCAGTGCTTGTTTGAGCATGGAGACACTTGGCCTTGATTACACACCGCATGAATGCAAGCTTGCAGGCTCACTGGCAGAACCCAAACTTGGTACTCGAGCATATGGGTAATCACTTTGAGAGAAGATAAAAGTCAATATCACTACATTAGGCATGGAGACGTAATGAATGCCCTGTCTGCCTTAAAAAAGAGAAATGATTTGGTAATAAATAATAAGGAAATTGGTTTAATTAGTGAAAATCCATTACTTTGTGTTGAACTTGCCTATGTGACCAACAGCAATCTAAACCCACGTTTTATATATATTATTGTGGTGGGTTGACTCAGCACATCATCCCCACCGTGTTGACAAATTGAGTGCCACTTTTTGGTGAAATAAACAGCGTTCATCCTACAGGAAGACTGGTCCCCTACAGCAGCGGTCCCCAACCTTTCTGGCACCAGGGACCGGTTTCGTGGAAGACAATTTTTTCACGGACTGGGGGGGGGGTTATTATTGGGTCTTTCCCCCTTTTCAAAGAAGCTCTCCGGCAACGTTTGTTTTTTACTCATTTTGGCTAAGGGTTATTAGCTTGTGGGCTTACCAAAACTGTGACTGAGACCAGTGCGCAGTGCGGGAAAGAGGCGCGGACGGAAGTGGTAAATAAATTAATGGGGGCTGGCCACGTGCGGACTCACCGCTCACCTCCTGCTGTGCGGCCCGGTTCCTAACAGGGGTTGGGGACCCCTCCTCTTCAGGAAGACTGGCCCCCTACAGGAAGATGGGTCCCCTACAGCAAGACTGGTCCCCTACAAGAAGACGGGTCCCTTACAGGAAGACTGTGCCCCGCCATGTGAGTGTGGAATGTGGACTGCTGGCTTACGGTTGTCAACAGAGATTAGCACTGCCACAATAATAATGCAGAACATTTATGTATTTGTGCCATCGTCAGAGTGCAAGGCTATTGCGGAAGCATTTTATTTTACAGACGAGTACGGTATGTCAGTCGGGGGAAATTATGCTATTTGCTTTCACCAATTAAGTAATTTGCACATCATTTTGTTTTCACTTGAACCATGTCAGTGGCTCATATGGCCTGCTTATTACCGTATAACGTGTGGATGGTTAATATGCTCGAAGCATTTACTCGGGTAGTTACTGCAATTACACCTTTGCAAAAAGGGAAAACATGCTACTGCTCAGCCATATCAATGCTCCAATGATTGTTCAAGCTGGGACTTCGTTTAGGCGGCATCTGCATTCCTCAGTCCAGTTCGCACTGGTTAGAGGGTTCAACTCAATTTCCAGGCATCGTCTGCTCAATCTATCATTCTTCTGGGGCAATTCATTTGGTAGAACAGTGGTCATAGTCTATATACATTGGACCCTGGCATGGAAATAGGGAATTTACACCACTCTAGCAGGGCCATTCATTGGGCTCAGCACCACCTCAATTATTGTCGGAGCGTGGAGACACTTTGACTTTTTACCTTTCTGAATCTTAAGCCAATTTCCAGAAGATGCGTCGATGTCTAGGGGAGCTTCTTCATCACTGCTCGCTCGGTGTGCAGTTAACCGCTGGCTTGCATGCCTGAGGCTGCTCCTACCACTGGCGAGGATTATTATTAATTGAAAACACAAGTCACCTTCTCGCATATAATCTAATATGACGCCACGCCTCTGCATTAAACGCGACCTAAATAGCTCAGCATGGTGCATTGCAATCGTGCCCAACACAACGACATGGAGAAATGGTAGCAATTATTCACGCGGTGGAATGTAACTGTGGTTTGATGGCTCACACTCGTGGCCTCCATCCATTGCACATATACGGTTGAAGTAAACTGCCTGCACTTGAATTTCTGCAATAAAATTATGCTAATGTCAATCAACGGGAGTCCTAACAGCATTCGCCGTTTATGAGAAAAGAAATACAATTACGTTGGATATACACAATGCTGAACTTGTGCGTGTGCGCAATGTGCTTCTGTGTGGATATTACACGTTAGACATGCAACCGTCCAAGGGCTCCTCTTGCTCCAGTGAGCGGTGACCCTCATCTCTGTTGGCTGCCCTGAACCAGTGAGAGAAATTCCACATTCCCACAGCAGGGATCAGTCCCGCCATGGGATGGCCACGAGTGACTTTGGGTGCCACGGTGGCGAGATGTTAACTACCTCGCGTGGTATGCAGGAGGTCATGTGATTGACCCCCACCCTGACGCTTGCTGCATATTTGGTGGTTGCATGTTCTCCTCGTGGCCACGTCAATTTTTCTCCTGGTCCTCCAGTTCCTCCAGTTTTTACCTCCACATATCAATATGCGTTTAGAATATTCGGCTGATATAAATTTGCACATGATGATACGCCACTTCGTTGAACTATCATTTGTGACCAGGTCCCTTCTGAAAAAGAGCTAGCTAGAAAATATGTTATAGATTACGGAGCACTCGGCTCACATCTGGAAGGTTGCAAGTTCAAATCCCAGTCGGAGTTCAATTAAAAAGAGCAAGCATCAGGGATGCGATTGAATCCACGACCTGTATACCAGGCAAGGTGGTTAACATCTCCTTGCTACCGTGGCGCCCTTATCTGCCGCAACACCCGGTTAGATCTGTGTAAGTAGAGTAAACATATGCATATGTAGAAAGAAGGAGAGCAGGGTGGTGTTGTTACCCTCACTGCATTGCTATCCCAGCTACCCTCTCTTGTGAGTGCATATTAAAATGGAATCGGCCACCTTATGGTAGAATAGATCTCAAATTATTTATTGGAGCAATGTGTCAGCACCAATAAAGGCAGCTTATTCTTGCTCCGCCATTTCTTCGTGCTCGCTAACAATACTCCCTTAACATGGATCTGTGTGTGTAATGTACATCACAAGGAATAACATATATTGCACATTCTATATGTCTGTATCCACGAATATCAAGCACATTATTCTTAATGCACAGTAGGGTTAAATGACAACTATTTCAACATAAATTAAATGACTGAAAATGCATTAAGGAAAATTAGGGTCATAATTATTTTGCATAAAAAGTAAAAAAAATTGGCCACTATGTGAGGGTGAACTGTGCAACAAGCGACCCAAGGACATGAAAGAATGAATTCCACAAACTAAAACACGCAAGACTCTTCAAATGCATAGCAATGCACTGGAACATAGTGTAGTCAATGTGGAATTCTTGGAATGACACACACATGAATGATGGAATTGTGATGCATGCAACAGAGAGCTAGAGACATGTGATAATCAACAGATCATTTGGAATGCAAGATAGTTGCGCATACTTAAATTAACTGCAATTATGGCTGCACATCTATGTGATGATAATCCAGTAGTGCCCGGTACATTGTAAATGATTGATAATTGATAACAACAGTGGTTAGTCAAAATTCGAAGATGTTTAAATGTTCCCCGGATAAAATAAACGTGGGCTTGTGTTCATCTTCCCTGGAAATTTAACACATTCCTGCGGAAGGAGCTGGTAGGAACGTTGGGTTGCTCGGTCAATGGCCAGGATCAACGGCGGCGTGGTGTATTCCGCAAATATGCTCGACTGTGAGGGCGGGCACAAGCCGGCGTGAGTAGGTTAAACGTTGAGTTTTATAAGGGCACCACGGGGTGACCAGCCCTTCCCCATCCAGCCCCACCCCTCCCTCCCACCCCCCACCCAGCCCAACCCTCCCCACCCAGCCCCTCCCCACCCTCCCCACCCAGCCCCTTCCCACCCAGCCCCTCCCCACCCTCCCCTCCCCACCCTCCCCTCCCCTCCCCACCCAGTCCCTCCCTCCCCACCCAGCCCTTCCCTGCACGACAGACGGACACAATCATCATCTGTGGGCTGGTGAAACCAGTGGGTTCCTACCAGTATGAACCAGTGATGGAAACTCAACATTCCTATGTTTTGGACGAGTCACTAGCCATAGAATGACCTCCATTGACATCCTGAAAAGTGTTGTTAATTGTATCAACCACAAACGGATGGTGGGCTGAATCAAACACTCACTCGGCTTTGTTTACTTGAGACTCAACCAGACACCCATCTGGATAACATTTGCATATAACCTTGGTATCTAAAATCTAAAAAATTATTAATCTTAATAAATTGACAGCCTGTTTGCAATCCACTGCTGGATGAAGGCCTCACCGTACCATGTTGGCTGCCTGGGTTATTTAATCGTATTTCAAAATGCTCGTTATTGTGGGTTAGTTAGATGGGGGGCTCAAGACTAATTTAGATATCACTCACCAATAACCTTAGCCATGGCCAGAAATTGAGTTTGCGTCATCGGGCCGATATTGCAGCGTGCTAAACACTGTGCCATGTCTCGCCATCAATAATCGAACATTCAATTAAAAAAAACCACGGTGGGCCAAATATTCATGCAATATAACATTCTTCGTGGCATACAACTTAGCTGCTTTATCAAGTTACATTGATTGTTAATTGTCATTTATTGCCGATTCATGTAGTTGTTATTTTCACCTTTTAAAATCTTACATTTGTATCTTAATAATCAAATTCACCCCATGAATGTCATTGCAGACCCACATTGAATCTATATTTGTACTCTTATTAAAAAAAACGCCATCACTCAAACTGCAATCCGTGATGATCAGATCAAGTCGATTTATATAGATATATATTGTAACTCTACTCACGACCAATGCTCCAACATTTAAAGTCCCAGTTCCATAATCTCTACGCTATTGCCCCCTGCTGATAATATCTCACGTCCAAATACAACTCGGTAACGAACCATTCGCGGAATGCTCAATGTCAAACGTGACACACTCCGCAGTCGTTCATTTTCATAAGGTCTTCCCGGTTCCATGCAAATGAGGGCATGAACTGCGCTTGATAGCCGTGCACGCTCACGATATCCGTGCACTTCCCAAATCTGATCATCATTATTCATCAGAAGTTGCATTTGCATTCAGTAATTTCTGCAACACGCGCACCATGGGCTCAAAACCGTTCTTTATAATTCTGGCACTTTCAGTGTGTGTCTGTGTTGACACAGTGGGGAGCAGAGGTGGTGCATCTGTCAGCCATCTCAGCCAGTCAACTCATAAAAGCCTGTGTCTGTCCCGTGATCTCCTTCCAGCAAGCCTTTTAACACTTCACGCGGACTTAAAGTGCACCTAACCTGGCACATGCACTGTGGTGACGTCATCACAATCATATGGTGAATGTCAGCTGCTTCTGTTTGTGTGCACAACAGATCGTGCTCATTACACACATGGCACTCGAATTGTAAATGTTGTGCATCAACTCTCCAAGACACTAGTGTGTTGAAAGAGTAACGAATTGTCATGTTTTGTTTACGTGAGTGTCGGGTGGTGGTGGGTGCAACAAAACATTTATATTTGCGTGATCTAACCCAAAAAAACTATTTTATGGACACACATGACGCTCCACATCCTTGAAACAAACATAGCATTTATCCAAAATGAATCTCTGTCCCGTCTAATTTAGCATTCTACAATATTCCAATCACAATACTATTATGAAGCAACTTATAACGCGCATGATATTTCATGGACATAACGACCATGACTCTAAGGCACAGAACGAAGCTCGTGTCACTCGAAAGCGATGCAAAAAAAAGTGGGGCCATTATGTATCTCTTAAAAGCAGGTGTAGATGACATACTGCGGATGTGCAGCAGGATGGCGTTCCAGACAGAGGGGGCTGCCACAGAGAAATGACGCCTGACACTGATGGCCCCGCTCCTCGGTGTAAAGGGGAGGTTGTGAGTCGCTCTGCTGCAGAGAGCTCTACCGGGAGCTGGAGTTCAAGGTGATAGGAGTGGAGAAATATACGGTGGACAACTGAAAGTAGAGGCATGGTGGCACAGGAAGGTAACCTTGTAGTCGACCCTCGTGGTGATGGAAAAGCTAGCGGAGGGAGCGCAGGGAGGTGAGGGAATCAAGTCGAATCTCGAAGACGTTGGCAAGATGTTTTTGCAACCGTCGAGGTTTCTTGAGGCTGCTTGCTGAAGCTCAAACAAGGACAGAGTTGCGGTAGTCGAGGCGAGACCCACCTATGCTGCAGGCGAGGGTGTTGGCAATTTATGTCGTGACCAATTGAAGTAAATGACGGAGGGCCTTGCGATGGTAGATTCAAGATTCGATGATGTGGCTGGTGTAGCTGTCGACGGACACGATCAAGTCAAGCGTGACACTGAGCAACTCTATGTGGAAGGAGAAATGGATAGTGGAGCCATCGATTAACATGTTAGAAGGCAGCATTGGGTCGCTTGGGATTTGGAAACATTCATGGAGATATCATGGGCCTAAAACCACTTTGTGTTTTCTTGTTAACCTCTACCGTCAGCAGTGTGGGTGTGTGGAGCGAGGTGCAATGATTGCCTGGCGGCCCTTTGATTGGTGTAGTTGCTTGTCTTTCTCCTACATTAACATTAGCTGCCCCGCCCATGCTGCTGACACACATGGGCTACGCCCATCTCCAAACCTTTATAAACAATTTGCCTTTAGAGGCTAACCCCTCTTTTCCTGATGACGACCGTTTATGTTGCGATCGAAACGTCATGGTTTTGTTTTTTTACTTTGTTTTTTATTACTGAAATAACCAGTAATACGTCTACATTATAGACTGCCAGTACACTCAGGTTATGAACCAGGCTACAGTCTACATTATAGACTGTCAGTACACTCACCGAGGTTAATAACCAGGCTACAGTCTACATTATAGTTTGCCAGTAAACTCACTCTTATTAAGAACCAGGCTACAGTGGGATGTTGGCTATCAACAACAAGGCAACTCCTATGACTAATTGGGAATGGGACGCAAGCGTAGGATTGATCACCCTGTCGCTGGCCGCCTTTGGGGAGGGTGTATAGTATGAAAGGCCGAAACACCCAAGGAACCAAAGGTTCACTACTGACGATGCGCTCCCCAAATTTCACCAGGCTCACTGTTCATGCACTCTTGGAAGTGCTTGCACAAAGGATAGTAACATCTCATCCTGTGTTCTTGGAATCTGAATATCTGGACTTGTCCAGTGACTGCTGAGAAAGATCAGCTGACAACAGGGGAAAGTCCTTGTGGCGGCACGGAGAGACGGCTGACAGGAGGGAATAGACCCCACTGGGACAGTCATGGGTTAGCTTCCCATTTCTGTAGTTTCCCATGCTTCGCAGTATGTTGGAAACACCCGCTTTAGCTACAGAAAGTCAACATACGAGAATACCCCTAGAGTCTGCGAGAGCGGGGGCGGAAGATGACTCATCGGCTGACAACATGGTAACGACTGGACCGGAAACGACTACGAGTAATGAGAGCACAGCACAAGAGAACACCACAGCAACTGTCACAAGTTCCGCTGCAACAGCGGGCCACAAACAGATGCAGGTATGTGTCTGTGGTTGGAGGAAAGTTACATCACACCATGGGTTGAGGATCCACCAGGGGAAGAAGGGTTGTTTGGGTAAAGAGAGACAGAGGCCTCGCATTGATTACTTTCTGCGAAAGCGATCAAATCAGTCGAATGAAGCACAGCAACTGGACTCAAACCATAGTTTGCAGTGCATCAGTACCACTGTCATGGAGGACATAAACTCAAGCACCGAAGTAACAACTGAGGTGGAACCAACAACAGGAGTGGAACTCACCCAGCCTCCCAGACCTGCAGTCGAGAGGAGACTACCAGGGCACAGACCGTATGTGAAGTGGCCTGGCGCCAGTGACAAGAAGTTGTGGAAAACAGTGAATACTGACCTTACCTTAACCCTCGAGAAACTTCGAGGCACAGTGGAGAAGAAGTTGGAGAGGATGGGGGACATCATCTATGAGTATGGGGCAGAAAGCTTTGGAGTGCAAGAGGCAAAAGGCGGGAGAAAGGTTCCAACCCCACCAGTTTCCAGGAGGCAACAATAAATCAAGCGCCTCGTTCAAGAAAGGAGACAGCTTAAGAAACAGTGGAAGAAAGCCTCGGAAGTGGAAAAAGAGGGCATAGAGGCACTTCAGGCTGACATCAAAACCCGGTTGGCATCCCTCCGTAGAGCAGAGAACCTACGGAAACGCAGAAGGAAGAAAGAACAAACTAGAACTCGATTCTATAAAGATCCCTTCAAGTTCCTTAAAAGTCTCTTCACGAAGGAAAATAGTGGAGTTCTAAAAACAACAAAGAAAAACCTAGAAGAGCACCTGAGAACAACAAACTTTGACTCAAAGCGACATGAACATCTGGCCATCCCATCAGATATCCCACCCATTGAACCCCCGGAACATCATATTGATACTAGCCCTCCGACATGGAAAGAGGTGGAAAACACAGTTCGAAGGGCAAGAACAGCATCAGCCCCAGGGCCAAATGGAGTCCCGTACAAAGTGTATAAGAATGCACCAGACGTCCTGAGGTTCCTCTGGAGGCTTATGAGAACAGCTTGGCAAAAGAAGATAATACCCAAAGTGTGGCGTAGGGCAGGCGGGGTCCTGATCCCTAAGGAGAAGGATGCAGTGAACATCAGCCAATTCCGCCCAATCTCCTTACTGAATGTCGAGGGTAAAATCTTCTTTAGGGTCATTGCCCAGAGGATGGCCGAGTACCTGCAAAGGAATGCGTACGTCGATACATCTGTACAGAAGGCAGGAATATCAGGGTTCTCTGGCTGCTTGGAACATTCCAGCATGATCTGGCACCAGATTCAAATGGCCAAGGTGGAGAAAAGGGACCTCCATGTAGTCTTCCTCGACCTCGCCAATGCATTTGGCTCTGTGCCCCATGAACTCCTGTGGTCTGCCTTCAGATTTTTCTACATACCGGACACCATCACAACCCTGGTGAAGTCGTACTTTCAGGATCTGCAGTTCTGCTGCACCACCTCATAGTTCACCACCTCATGGCAATGCCTGAATGTAGGTATAATGGCGGGATGTACTATTTCTCCATTGGCATTCATAATGGCAATGGAGGTTATCATCAGATCCTCAAAATGGGTTGCTGGTGGACAGCGAGTCGACTCTGGTTTTCGCTTCCCTCCACTCAGAGCCTACATGGACGACATTACAACATTGACCACCACTGTCCCATGCACCAGGAGACTGCTCAGAAAACTCGAGGAGAACACCAGCTGGGCCCGTATGAAGATTAAACCATCCAAGTCACGCAGCATCTCGATTGTGAAGGGAGTACTCTGTGACCTGAAATTCTTCATCGGAGATGACCAAATCCAACAGTGTCTGAGCAGCTGGTAAAAAGCCTTGGAAGGTGGTATGATGCAAGCCTGAAGGACAAAGACCAGGTGCAACAGCTGCGCAAAGATATCAGTAGTAGCCTACAGTCCATCGACAACACCCAGCTACCTGGAAAGTTAAAGGCCTGGTGTCTGCAGTTTGGTCTCCTACCCCGGGTGTTGTGGCCCCTAGCAGTGTATGAGGTTCCAATCTCAACAGTGGAGAAGATGGAAAGAGGAGTCACGAGTACTTAAAGAAGTGGCTCGGAGTTCCACGATGCCTTACCACCATAGGCCTCTATGGAGATGGTGTCCTCAAGCTGCCCCTCACCAGTCTAACCGAGGAATTCAAGTGTGCAAAAACCAGGCTCCAGATGACACTGAATGAATCTCGAGACCCAGTGGTGAGCAACAACGCGCCGACCTTGGCAACTGGGCGCAAATGGAGGCCAGGAAAAGCAGTCCAGGAGGCAACAGCAGCCCTCAGACATGCTGACATTGTGGGTCATGTTCAGCAAGGGAGAGGAGGCCTTGGGCTAACTAGCCGTGCTGCTCGGAGTAAGGCCACTGCACCAGAGCGGCGGAAGATGGTAGTGCAGGAAGTACGCCATCAGGAGGAGGCTGCAAGGTGGGCCAAGGCAGTCTCTCTTGACAAACAGGGACAGTGGACTCGATGGGACAGTGTGGAGAAGAGGAAGATCAGCTGGAAGGATCTGTGGGCCATGGAAGCGAGGCGGTTGAGCTTTTCCATCAGAGCAACATATGACGTCCTTCCAACACCAGTTAATCTTCACCAATGGTATGGTGAAGATCCAGACTGTGCCCTCTGTTCCATGCCAGCCAACCTCAGGCACATTCTCACAGGGTGTAAAACAAGCCTCACCCAAGGACGCTACACTTGGCGTCACAACCAAGTCCTTAAAAACCTTGCGTCCGCCCTGGAGGACAAGCGAGCTGCCACCAACTCCCTACCACCCCCAGCAGCATCACACCCCTTACGGACGACCTTTGTCCGCGAAGGGGCTAAACCACCGAAGAGCGGCTCTACACCATTAGAGCGAGACCAGCTGCGCTTGGCCCGCGACTGGAAAATGCTAGCTGACATTGGCCGGCAACTTGTGTTTCCTCCGGAGATCGCAACCACCACCCTAAGACCTGACATGGTGCTCTGGTCCCGTTCGCTCAAGAAGGTCTTCAGCCGTCTCGGCTGGGAAAAGGGTGACAAGCCGATTCCATAAAATTGTTTATTAGGGCGTCAAAGACGCATTAACCATGAAGGGGAGAAATGGGCGTCTATGCGCCGAACAAAATTAAAAATTTACCCATGAATAAACAGACATACATTAAGGCGCCCCTGCAGCGCGGTAACAACAGGGAAGGGACTGCAAGGCAATCAATGCTATCGAAACGGAAGAGATTTCGACCGCGTACGCGATGCGGGACCCTCTCCGCTTCCTGCGCACAGTCGCCTTGCCGCCGGATCAACAGGAGGTGGTTGGCATGAAGAAGAAGAAGGAGGATGTTCGGTTTCGGTCGTGTCCAGGGCAGATCCCGTTGGAGGAGGGACGGCGGGGGTTTCATCAGCTCTCAAAACCTGTTCATCTGCGGGTGGCACAACACAGTCCCGCTGGGGATCAACGGGCGAGGCAAGCAGCATATTCGGCACAGCAGACTCCAGCAGGTTAACAAGTGGAGATGAGGGGTCGGCACGCGGGTCAACGTAGGGTTTGAGTCGCGACGAATGGACGTACCACCGACGTTTTCCGTATTGGACGCGAACACTCTGTGGGTTCCGAATGTCCACCAACGTCACAGGCCCCCGCCAAGGCCTGTGCAGTTTAGGGGATGTGCCCACCGGCACCTGAGGGCAGTGGAGCCATGCCAGATCGCCCACCGACCAGGGCATGTGGGTACGCGGTCGACGCGCACACCTCTCGTTCCTTGCCTGCGTACGGGCCGTCGCACATCTGGTGGCCTCTCGCGCCTCTGTAACCCATTCAAGCGAGTCCCGTACGTGATCAGGCAAGGAAAGGGACGGCTGTTTCCTCGGCGTACCCAGTTGTACATCAATGGGGGGTACGTTCTCATGACCATACATTAAGAAAAATGGTGAATATCCCGTGGACGCGTGCGGAACCATGCGGTATGCCGCCAAGACGCCCGGTATGTGCAAGTCCCAATCGGTATGCTTTTCACTCACCGTGTGACAAAGCATAGCCGAAAGGGTGCAGTTAAATCGTTCCACCATGCCGTCCGTTTTCGGATGGTAAAGGGAAGTGCGGATTTTCTTTGTGCCCAGCGCATCACAAACATCCTTGAGCAATTTGGATGAGAAGTTACGTCCCTGATCCGTGAGCAGCCTCTCGGGTGCTCCTTTATCCATGACATAACCATTCACGAAAGCATCGGTGATGGACGCGGCCGTTTGGTCAGGCAGAGGCCAGGCCATAGGCCATCGAGAAAAATATTCTACCCCGACAAGAAGGTATTTGTTGCCCCTAGCCGATGGAGGGAATGGCCCGAGGATGTCCAGAGCAACTAATTCGTTTATACGGGATACCTCAATGGAACGTAATGGCGGCACATAATGTTTCCGAGGCGGTTTCCTCTTCACACAATCATGGCATGACCGGACAAAGTCGTTGACGTCTGCCGTCATGCCGGGCCAAAATAAATCTTTCTGCATTGCGGCCAAAGTCTTCTGCACGCCGAGGTGCATTAAGTTGTCAGCGTGCAGAGCGCGAAGCAGGTCATGGTGAAGGGATGTAGGCACGACCAGGCGTGGTCGGTCAGACAATCCATTGGTACACATTAATAGTCCCGCCTGGCCCCAGAACATCCGCCACTTCCATCCCGCCAAATGAGCTCTCGGTTTCCCGATCAATTTCCGCAGCGGAGCCAGAGAGGCATCGGCCTCCTGCTCGCGTAGCCAAACAGAGTGTGGCAGCCGCAGGGTATCATCAGTATCCACTGGCACATCCTGGCCGTCCTCGTTTGACATCGCCCCCATAACCGGACAGGGCGAGGTAAGCGGCGCCCTGCAGCGGTGCATACCCGTCAGACAAGTGCACGGGGGAATGGGTGGTAACCTGGAGAGCCCGTCCGCGTTGGCGTGGCGAGCACCCTTGCGGTACGTGATATCGAAGGAAAATTCCTGTCACGATTCCAACCACCGAGCCAATTGGCCTGATGGTTGGTCCAATTTCAACGAGTATTGCAAAGCCGCGTGATCAGTGCGAACGAGGAATTTCCTTCCATACAGGTACGGCCGGTACAGGCGAACAAAATGCACGAATGCCAAAAGTTCCCGCCTTGTCACGCAATATCGTGTTTCTGCCGGGGACAGAACCCTGCTGCAGTATGCAACCACTCGTTCAACTCCGTCTTTACGTTGCGATAAAACGGCACCGATGCCGATATCGCTAGCATCCGTGTCAAGGATGAACGGCTGGGAAAAGTCTGGGTAGTCGAGCGTAGGCGCCGTGGCGAGGTGATCCCGGAGTGAGTGAAAAGAGCATTCCTCCTCCGGACCCCACTTCCCAGAAGAACTTCTGACACCAATGTAATAACACGCTGGAGACGGCTTGTGGAATCGGTCCTTTTATTTCACTTCTTTGCAGTTCACAAACACTCCCCGTTGCTGGCAGGCAACGGGAAGCGGGCAGACAGCCACCAGAGACACACCGCCACGTGGCACCCGGAGCCCCACTCGCGTGTGGCCTCTATCTCTCTCTTCTTTCCGTGTCTGACCACGTGTCTCTCCTCTCTCCCCTTATTTAACGCCTGGGTCACGTGGTACACTCCAGCCAATCCTCAATAGCCTGCGCCGAATGTTCCAGATTCCCCATCAACTCCCGGGACCACGCCCCTGACTTGTCTTCCCATTGGCTGAGGCCAAGACCAGCAAAACCAATCACCTAGCTGACATCCCGTGATCACGCCGAGGCCATGCTCCCAGGCTCTCCCCCCATTGGCTGTAAAGCGGGACCGGCAAAGCCGATCACCACGTGAATCCGACATAGGCTCTTATTACACAGGTGCCACTCACGCCCTCCTGCAATACCAAGCGAGGTAGTTAACATCTCACCACTGCGGCGCCTATATATATATGTGTATTTACATGTCGTCTACTTCACAGTGGATGTTAAAGATCCAGTGATATTATCCAGAAGAGTAGGCCATTGTGTGAGTGTGTCACGGGCCAAATTTGCCACATTTGAAAAATGTACCCGCAAATTACTCAACTGGTATCCACATAGCAACAATTGCTACCTACTGTAAAACAAAACTTGGTAGGAGCCTCTTGAAAGAGACTCAGTCAAGCTTTCCCAAGTAAAAAACAAACATACACAAATAGGCAAAGGGAAAAAGAAAGGTCCTGAGCCTTGACCTGAACAGGGAAACACTAGCACGGGCGACTGGGGAAAGGGAGATCCATACTATGCTGGCAGCAGAGGAGAATGAGCGATCTCCCACTGAGTGAAGGTTGACGTGAAGTCTTGAATAGAAAGCCGTGGCTGCTAGTGCAGAGAGTGCGTAGGGGGGAGTAGAGTGAGATGAGAAGGGAGAAGTAGACAGAGGCAGATCCGTGGAAGATCTTGAACATTATGAGTTCGATCTTCTAGCTGATCTGGGATTGGGAGGCAGTAGAGGGATTGATGTCTAAGAATTGTAATTGCCTGCGAGTAGTGGAAGATTCACATGTTGTCTGTATTTATGTTGAACTTCTTTCACACCGTACGTAACCAATCGTGATAATTGTAGATGCAATATGCTTGTCATGTAGCCTCTACCAGCGTTCACTGTAAATATACAAATAATAAAATATACTATTCTTTAATGACATATACACATAATTAACACGTATTCCATTTAGGCAATACATTAACGATACACATTTACAATTTATTATTCATATTTGAATTTAAAAAAATCGTCACTGTACCATTATGGAAAGCCATGCACGAACCAGAGGGAAAGGCAGATATATGTTCACTGGATGTGGCATGTTGCAGAGATTTATTGTTGGACTTGAATAATGTATTTCGTGCATTTGTAAAATAATAGAAAAATAAATCTGACAAATTCGGGAGAGAACACCAATTGAGCAGACGGCCGTCCGTGGCATTTAAGCACCACGGGTTTTCTGAATTCTATACAAAAGGTGAGTAGGCATCTTAATAATTGCTCGTATGCACACGCAGAGCAGCACCGCTTAGTCACCCTGCGTGACTCACACAACCCCCTAGAGATGGCACGCGTACCCTCAGGGACACGGTTACCAGCTGTATACAAGTGTAATAAACCCACTCCGGACGATATCGTATTCTCTTGTCTTGTCTTTATTCGTTCTTCCTTTACACAGCTCTCTCACATCGCTGGGTTCCTTTTTCCCGTTACTCGAGCGTGGCGTTCGCTCGCTTTCCTCGCTCCCTCACACCGCTGGCTAACGGCGTTCGGGAGACAGCCTCCGGCCTGCCACGTGGCCATTGGCGTGCTGGAGGCACAGACGTGGTCTCTCCTCGAAGCTCTTCACACTGACCACGAACTGTCTCTCTCTACCCCTTATATCACCTGGCTCACGTGATGCCACGCAGCCAATCATAAGCCTTGGCTGGACGTCCCATTGGCTGCGGGCTGAGGCCGGCAGAGCCTATCACCATCGCCCAGTTACCCCCGGGTGCATCCTCATATTACACAAGGACCGAGTTAGACCACAAGACACCCACTGTTAATATCCCATATGTTTGTTCTCGTTTTATTTTTACAAGAGGGTTAATGGACTGCATCAACCTCCGTGTGTCACACACGCAAATGCAGAACCACCTTGTTTCTCAGCCAGCAGAAATTCACACACCAAGCACTTAAAATATCTGATCAATTACCTCGAGCCCTCCAGAGTGTTGCAATGTCTCGTGCTTGCAGCAAAGCTATATTGATTTGAAGCTTTCGTGACTGCGGGAATTACTCTTTGGTTCTTTTGGTGAAGTCACGTAGAAAGAAAATCAATTAAATAATAGAATACGACGTTTCGATTGCAACACAAGCAGCCGTCATCAGGTAGAACTAAACTTGAGAGAGAAACAAAACACAGACATGGAGACATAAAGACAGACACACAAACAGAGAGAGACAAGACAGATACACACAGGGAAGTGACACACAACATATACACTTTCTACATGACTTTACCGAAAGAATCAAAGAGTAAAGCTATATTGCTTGTTGTATACTCTCATTCCTTGCCTTACTCACTTTGTTGTACTCTCAAAGACAAGGATGATCAAATACAGTTGGCAAAAGCTGAGATTTGGGGTATTTATTTGTTGCACAATAATCACTGGAAGTGAAAGCCCTTCAAGGCTAAAATGAGTGATTCTCACGTTTTTTGCTGTTCACCTCCAGGCTATAAACCCATGAATCCAGCGAAAGTTGCTTGATTTTGCAGACAAAACCACTATCCTCCCTACGCTGGTCCACACGAGCAAAGCTATTCGGTGCACATTAAAATGTATCAGATCATGATTATTTAATGCTCAACATTGCTAAAATAGAGTGTGGAAATTCCATACTTATCAAAGTTCATTTTCTCCCTAAGCCAAAGGGCATTAGGGTAACATTTACCATTGTTGGAGGTGGTGTCAATTCCAACTTGCTATGGCTGCAGGTCAGTCTCTCAGAAACAACCACTGCTCACTTCCCCCACATTGGGACTCAAGATGAGTTCAGTCAAACCCTGAGTGGTATTTGATGGTAGAGCATTCCCATTGTGATTAAAGTTTTTTTTCACCACGGTGCCATCCATGCAAAAAACTATGATTGGCTCTGATAATATCATAGTAATAATAAAATAGCATGTCATATATATTGTTTTACTATTTATAATTTCAGCTTTCACTGCTCAAAATGTTTTTGTTTTAGCAGTTGTCTTACTCAGCCAAACTTTTTCATCCGGACATGTGTTAAAAAATATATTCCCCTGTCACCATAAACAATAACAAGGCAACTTGAAACGCCATTTGCATGTCTCCGTGGAAAATGTGGCACCTTTGCTCCCGATCACAGTAAGAGCCTGGTTTGTTCGGCTGAGATGAGCTGGTAAAAAGTTGAAAAGACTTGAACTCTTTTCAGCTCATCTGAAGGCAAATGCCACAATACATTCCGGAAGTACAACTTTGACATTCAGTGGTGTCTAAAAATGTGTTTATTAAAGCAGTCTCATGCAGAACGGTGCACAACTCGGAGCTGGAAGGTCACGAGATTAAATTTTGATGAGAGGTAGACTCAGCCCATCCGGCAATCTTGGGTAAACAAAATAAGCACCACTTTTGTGAAACTCCAGCAGTGCTTGTCCAATAGATAAATTATTTCCTCCCGCCATGTGAATGTCAAGATTTCACTACTGGCTCGGACTCAATAACAATGTTAACAACCACTCAGTCTTTATGAAATTGATGTGAAAGACTAAGGGCCAGATTTACAGTGTGGCAAAAACACATGAAATACATCGGCCTTGACAATTCACCCCCAATCTTAGTGTCGAAGGCACGGGCATTTTATTCGCAGCGATAAAAGTAAAAATGGGACATTCGCCAACATGACGGTGGGATTTTTGGCATATAATCAAAAGTAAAGGAGAAAAACTACTTTATTGACCTTATAAGCGAGAGGCAGCCAAACCACGGCTAACGAGCCAGCCACATGTGGCTCTTGCGTAGCTGAGTGCTGCTCCATACACATAGACTGCTCACTCGTTTGTAACTTTTCAAGACAATTTCATTCTGAACAGAACAATATCTGCGGAAGCTGGAGCAGCCTGGGGCACTCATCCCAGACAGTGGAGCCAGACCAGAGTACCGACAGGGGGGGGGGGCAGAAGGGGGGGCAGAGTGGGAGGGGCTCCCCCCTCCCACAGATTTCCAAAGCACAGCCAATCAGCGTGAGAACAAACCGCCAGCATGAACACCCCCACGTGGCGTAAACTCAACGTCTTCTGGGCCTCTGCCCGATAATTATGTTCGTATGTGGCTCATGGGGTCAGGTAGTTTGACCACCACTCCCTTAAACTATTGCACAATACTTCAGCACACTGAAGGTGAGAGGGCTTTCACTGCCGATGATGATGTGGCTGCCGCATGTTATCGCTACTTTCCTTCTGGCATATTCAACGGAGCTGAGCCGGCAAAGCTTGCATTGCTAGGATGTCATGATCTAGCTTCACGTATGCCTTCTAGGTCACCGTTCATGCAACTGGAAGGTTGGATACATTCACTGGTACTTTCCGCCATGCCTGATAATGACATGGTGCAGACTGACATAGCTATCAGTAGATGAGTAGATATCGTGCCTTTAAACAACCCACCACTGACATCTTAGACACAGACATCTGTGAGTACAGATTTGACACATATGGCTTACTCCCTGCACAGAGACCCACACACATACACGCATACACGCAACGATTCGAGCAGAGGCCAAGATCCACCCTTCCGAATTTTTGATTGTAGATGCAAGTGCTGTTTGTGAGCACATGATGGTGTGACCAAAACAGTCGCCTTTGCTTCTATTGTGATAAGGTTCACACTTAAAACCAAGCACTAAGGCCAGGTTCAAATACTGACATGAGGATCTACTTGTTACTGAAGTCATGCATGGCCAGAAATTAAACCCAGGTGACAGGGTTTGCAGTGCAGTATGCAAATACAAATAATGCTGGTATACAAATAATCAGAATCGTTATGTATCCTGGAGAAATCCGATGAGCTATGAAGCTCTTTTTCAAAGATCTCCAGTAGCGGCAGATCAGAAATTTTCAACAACAAACAAGACAAAAAACGATACATCACCCCATATAGCCCTTTTTTGCCGACTAATGGGAAAAGTGCTGATAGCGAGCACCTATTAAAGCTATTACGGTGCACAACCGGGATGGTGTGGCCAGCACCAAGCCCGGCGACCTTTATCTCCCCGGTACTGATATTTACAAACCGCACCAGATGCTCATTTCAGGCTGAGTTGACCCAGGGGGGAGGCCCAGGACTGGTTCAGTTATCTGCCACTGACGTTACCCATGACCAAGAGTTAGATCTCTGTTTCAGAGTGCAGTGTCCTGTGGCGCTACCGAACGAGTCGGTGAAACATGGAGGGATAATGCTTGTATGCAAACCTTTATGCCACTAATCCAGCCACATGCGCACACAGATAACAACAGGCAGACGTCCTACGTGAAGCAGGCCGGGCGTGGTGTTGGCCACCCACCCCCTCGTGTACCGTTCAGGCCTTCATAGACGCTCGCTAATAGCACTTGCCCCAACCGTCTGTGCAGGCTATACGGGGGATCTTTGTCTTTTGTCTAATGTGTATGAGTCACCATTACAAAAGGTACAGGGAATGTTCATGCTTGTGGGCGGTGCGCCTCCAAGCTAAGAATAAGCACTCCCATCACGGAACCCAGACATTACCGACGCCAGATTCTAATGCTGCTAAGAAAGTGGTTACGCTCATGACATTAGGAACGAGAAGAGGTGAGTGGGCGGTTATCTTCACTGCATGTCTCGATTTTTGAACCCACGCAAGTGAACACGGTTTTCAGTTAACACAGCTTCCAGCCCCGCTAAAATATACAAGGTGTGGTATTAATACGACAACATAATGTGCTGTAAAACAATGTGACTAAAGTTTAAAACACACATCTCACATATACTTTTTTTTCAGTCAGTCAAACTGAATCTTTTGCCAGGATAACCTGAAATAGTCCTCAGTTCTATTTGTGGCTATGGTTTCCATCTGTCCTTGTTTATTTTTTTTCAGGACCGTCCTCATGTTGAGGAATCTGTCCTAGTTAATTAGTAAGTCCTCTTGGGACATTATACAATGTGGGAAAAAAGTATTTGATCCCCTGCTGATTTTGTACGTTTACCCACTGACAAAGAAATGATCAGTCTATAATTTTAATGGTAGGTTTATTTGAACAGTGAGAGACAGAATAACAACAACAAAATCCAGAAAAACGCATGTCAAAATGTTATAAATTGATTTGCATTATAATGAGGGAAATAAGTATTTGACCCCCTCTCAATCAGAAAGATTTCTGGCTCCCAGGTGTCTTTTAAACAGGTAACGATCTGAGATTAGGAGCACACTCTTAAAGGGAGTGCTACTAATCTCAGCTTGTTACCTGTATAAAAGACACCTGTTCACAGAAGCAATCAATAAATAATCAGATTCCAAACTATCCACCATGGCCAAGACCAAAGAGCTCTCCAAGGATGTCAGGGACAAGATTGTAGACCTTCACAAGGCTGGAATGGGCTACAAGACCATCGCCAAGCAGCTTGGTGAGAAGGTGACAACAGTTGGTGCGATTATTCGCAAATGGAAGAAACACAAAAGAACTGTCAATCTCCCTCGGCCTGAGGCTCCATGCAAGATGTCACCTCGTGGAGTTGCAATGATCATGAGAACGGTGAGAAATCAGCCCAGAACTACACGGGAGGATCTTGTTAATGATCTCATGGCAGCTGGGACCATAGTCACCAAGAAAACAGTTGGTAACACACTACGCCGTGAAGGACTGAAATCCTGTAGCGCCCGCAAGGTCCCCCTGCTCAAGAAAGCACATATACATGCCCGTCTGAAGTTTGCCAATGAACATCTGAATGATTCAGAGGACAACTGGGTGAAAGTGTTGTGGTCAGATGAGACCAAAATGGAGCTCTTTGGCATCAACTCAACTCGCCGTGTTTGGAGGAGGAGGAATGCTGCCTATGACCCCAAGAACACCATCCCCACCGTCAAACATGGAGGTGGAAACATTATGCTTTTGGGGTGTTTTTCTGCTAAGGGGACAGGACAACTTCACCGCATCAAAGGGACGATGGAAGGGGCCATGTACCGTCAAATCTTGGGTGAGAACCGCCTTCCCTCAGCCAGGGCATTGAAAATGGGTCGTGGATGGATATCCCAGCATGACGATGACCCAAAACACACGGCCAAGGCAACAAAGGAGTGGCTCAAGAAGAAGCACATTAAGGTCCTGGAGTGGCCTAGCCAGTCTCCAGACCTTAATCCCATAGAAAATCTGTGGAGGGAGCTGAAGGTTCGAGTTGCGAAACGTCAGCCTCGAAACCTTAATGACTTGGAGAATATCTACAAAGAGGAGTGGAACAAAATCCCTCCTGAGGTGTGTGCAAACCTGGTGGCCAACTGCAAGAAACGTCTGACCTCTTTGATTGCCAACAAGGGTTTTGCCACCAAGTACTAAGTCATGTTTTGCAGAGGGGTCAAATACGTATTTCCTCATTAAAATGCAAATCAATTTATAACATTTTTGACATGCGTTTTTTGGATTTTGTTGTTGTTATTCTTTCTCTCACTGTCAAATAAACCTACCATTAAAATTATAAACTAATCATTTCTTTGTCAGTGGGCAAACGTACAAAATCAGCAGGGGATCAAATACTTTTTTCCCTCGCTGTAAGTGTGGATTTTTTGTCAGAGACAATGGATTCACGTGTAGTTCTCTCTTCTTGTGGCATTTTGAGATATTCAGAGTAACAAGTAGGCTTCTGCGACCAATATCATCCATAATAGAGGTTTTTGGGTTAGATCGCAGAAATATATACATTTGTCGTTAAAACCCGCCATCATCCGACACAGCCAACTAGTAAGGGTTGTTATGTAAACAGAACGTGGCCAAGCCACAACATTTACAATCTGAGTACGGCTGTGTCGGGTGGTGGTAAGTTTTACCGACACATTTATATATTTATGCAATCTAACCCCCAAAAAATACCTCAATTATAGATGAAATATTAATATTCACATTTTTTCAAGTAGTTTTTGTTTGCACCTTAAAGGTAGCGACCCAATTCGAGACTCCGAGCCAGTGATGGGAGTGCCACACGAATAGATTGAGGGTCAGTCTCTCCAGAAACAACTACTGTAATGTTGAATTCCAACAGTGATGCTACTCGTGTCGTGCCTCAAGAGATACAATGAGTTGAGTCAACCCAGGGTTTGTATTGTATTAATAATAATTCAAATTTATATGCACATCCATCGCTGATGTTACCTGTGGCTGGGAACCCGACACGGATCCCCGCATTGTTGTACGATACACTCACCACTATGCCACCACTTCACCCATTAACCCTCAACCACACACTCACAGACATTTCAAATAAAGATCCCCTGTGAGCACCTATAAAGGCTGGCACGGCGCACGTTGGGGTTAGTGTAGCCAGCACCATGCCTAGCTGACTTTGTATCTCCTGTGCTGATATTTACACACAGGACCGGTTTAGATATCGCTTGCTACTGATGTTGGCCTTAGCTGAGCATCAAACTCAGGTCACCGGATGTGTAGCGTGCTGCGCTAAGCGCTACAAAAGACAAAGATCCCCCCTATAATCTTGACAGAATGTTGGGTTAAGTGCTGTTTGCGAGTACCTAAGAAGGCTGGAACGGCATACAAGCGGATGGGTGGCCAGCACCACGACTGGCCGCCTTTATCTCCCTCGTGGTGATGTTTATACATCGCACCAGGTACTCATTTAAGGCTGAGTCGTTCTAGGGGATGCCCAGGACTGGTTGGCCATGAGCAGCAGTCGACCTGAGTTAGTCGTTTTCGTAGCGCAATGTGCTTACCGCGACACCAACATTCCCCCACAGACATGAACACGCACGCATGCAACATTTCAGTTGTGGCTCAAATGCTCCACCGCAGTGCGACCCAGACAGGTAATATACTATAAAACGTAAAAACATAGCCTCCAGTTATTTGCAGCAGATTTTCTGGGGTGCTGAGCACTGCAGCCGACAGCGTGTGTGGTTGGTTAATATTGTGCTCCTGAGGATTTAAAAACAAAACCCCACCTGCACTGCCGTCATGGTCACCACACGACAGCTGACAGGGAATCAAGAACCTTGAGGTGGATCAAAGTGGGTGTCATATTGTTGTAATTGCGATGCTAACCGCCACACTTTTGTGCCAGACGGTCAAGCGGCCATTTCAGAGAGAGCCAAATACTGTTAAAGTAAAGTTATAAGGTCCCTAACTTCACGTTTCCTTTCATCCTTTGAAAGCATTTTTAAAATAAAGTGCAGTGGGTATTTTAATTATATTTTTTGGGAGTAAAGTCTTGCTGCAATCACACAAGGAAGCAGGTAACTATGGCAATTTGAGATCATTAGACTATTTTGTGTGTTATTGTGTCGTTAGATTACCATTACTTTATTTGCATGCGATTGATTATGATTCATGATTACTTACATTTTTTGACAGGGTTGCCAATGTGACCAAGGAATTTGGTGAACAGTGAAGTGGTGGCATAACATCAACGCAATCCCTCCCCGAGCCATCCCCCAAAGAGTGACAACATCAGCAGGAGCAGACTGCCATATCATCTCCAAGCCGTCTCTGTCCATCAACACCTCAAGTTGCCACCGCTTGAAGTGCAAAAACCCTGGACATGCCATGTGAAGAAAAATATTTCACAATACGACCGCTGCATGTGAATGCGTTGTCTTCAGTGGTTTATTGTGCCCAAAAGATGTGTAATGCGAGCGTAAACGGGGTTCGCTGCTGGGCTCTGGCCCAATCAAACGGCCCGGGGTATTGGGGGGCGGAGCCCAGTATGGGGGCATATGGGAGGGCCCGCCGTTCACCTCGGGTCCAATCGGAAGCGAGGTGAATGGGGGTGGAGCCAGCAGGGCGCTATGGGAAGGCCGGATCTGACGGTCTGGAAAGGGAGGAGACAGGATCACGTGGTAAAGGGGATATAGGTGGGAGCCCGGAAGGGCTCCGGGTCAGTTGTTGGAGTGAAGAAGCTGGACCACGTTGGGTGGCCGGAGGGGATCCACGCCATCAGCCATGTGACTGGAGGAGCTTCGGCACACTGTCGGCCAGCGGTGTGCGGAGTGAGGGAGCGGAAGGACTGACGAGGGAGCGCGTGCGGGCGCGCGTGAGGAGACGCTGGTCCGCTGTCAGGACCAGCGGGGTGTGAGCAAAAAGCTAAATAAAGAGCAACGGAGACCAGCAGTGTGTGACGAAGTCCTTTATTACAGATGTATAGCAGAAAATCCCAGGACAGCTCCTTCAAAACGATGTTTTACGTCACCGGATAAAGCCCACTGAGCTATACAGCTCTTTTCAAAAGTGACCTTGCCACATATGATTGCTCAACAAAGTGGCTTATCATGTGGACATTTATAACAGCCAAATACTCGAAACGCATGTTGATTCTAAATGTGGAGGGAAAAACAGGACTTGGAGAAAAGTCCACGCGACCATGGAGGGAGAGAGACACGAAAACTCAAAATATACAGGCGTCACATTCGGGATCGAACCTACAGCCTCCTGCATATCAGGCGAGGTAGTTAACATCTCCTCACCGTGGAGGATCTTGGGAAAACCAGGACAGGTGGCAAGCCGAGCCAGGACAGGTGGCAAACCCAAGCCAGGACAAATGGGAAACTCCAGCCACACGGAGGTCGATTGTCCACCACCAGCTTAGCTTAAAGTCGCGGAAACCAAGTTGGCGTGCAGCGACGACCACGTAACCTGCAGTGCAACATGGGCGCCGGAGAGGTGGACGACGAGAGGCCCGTAGCTGAGGCCGGCGGTCGAACCCCTGGGGCTTCACGACCTCCTCAGCAACAATCTCATCTCATCTAATCATACACAGACTTATGTGGTGCCTCATTGCAAGGCACTTTAACACCAATTATACAATTGCACACGTAACATGATAGTGGTTGAGACAAAGAGCGAGGTTGTTAAAAGTGGTGGTGTAGTTATGGTGGCAGTTAGGAGGATAGGTGGAAGTGGTTAAAGGAGGATTGGGGTTGGGGTAGTGATATGGGTTGGATAGTGATTGAGGTTGGGGTAGGCTGGGGGATGGGGGGAAGGGAGTAGCAGTAGGATGTGCAAAGGAGAAGATATGGGGCTGTTTTAATGGCGGAATTGAATTAGGTTTATTAAGATTAGTGCTTTATGTGCGCATGACAAAAAGCTCATTCGGCGGTCACAAACAGCCACGTGAGAATGTCACACAGACGCCGCTGAGAGCTCATGTGCAACGGAGATTCCAGGGTACTCCATGGTGCAAATGTGGTGAACAGCTTCAAACAATGGAACGTCGAGTGAAGATGTTTCAACTTTGACTCGTTCCGTCTCTTCTGGGATTCGCCCCTTGACCCCGCATCTCCCGAAGCTCTTGACCGGATCTTAGGAGTCTGTTTCGTGCCGTAAAATGTTGTTATTCCCCCACGCAGCATTGTCCTCCCTTCAGTTTGTTTCATGGAATTATTCCATAACAAATGGAATCGAGGGAAATAATCACATAAGTAGCTTAGTATGTCGATGGCAAAAACGAATATAGGGCCTGCAATTATGTTATGGTAACGATGCAATTACAGGATGGTTATTACCAAGGTTAAATCATGTGATTTGACTGCATTACTGTACATTACTCTGAAAACACCAGATGCGGGATGACAATATGTTATTTCTAAAACCTAGTCATCAGCGATTATAGATTACCGTACATTTCAAAAGTTAACCTCCCAGCAATTATAATGCTCCATTAAAGCCGATGTCTTGTTTAGTGAGCAGCAATACTCAAGCAATCGTAGCCGTGCCCCCAAAGTAAATGTCGACTGCTCCTATTTTCGGGGGAGGGAATCCTGTCAAAAGCCACACTGAATGTAGAGCCCTGTCTGCCTCTCTTACCTCTCTTTCTCTCCGTGCCGCCTTGTTTGCTTGCTTCCCCTCATCTGCCACTGGCATAGTACTACTGTGTCTTCCGTTGCTCTTCTGATGTCTCTCCCACAATACTCCACCTGTCTCTGCAAAACGACTTGCATTGCTTGCCACTCGTTGGTATGTACGTACGTTGGACTTCTTTCTCACCATACATAGCCAACCTCACTAATCGGAGGTGCGGGCCAAGGACAATAAACTAAACACAATAAGCAGCCCTGAAGAAATGAGTGTTCATAGATCATTCACAAGTGCATAGCTCCCAGTGGCTTCATAATATCGGAAGGAAGAGCATTCCAGACAGCTGCAAATGCATACTTCTCCATGTCGCCATGCAAATGTTGTCGCCTTGCCATTCCAACTGCAAAAACCACATAGCAAGTATGTAATGCAGCAGTTATAATAATAATAGGGTTTTTCCACTTTTTTTGGCAACACAATTGAAAACTTTTTACAAGAATTCATGTCTGCATTAACCACAATACTGGCAGTCAAAATGCAAACAAAAAACACACTATGATAAGAAATGCATTGTCCTTGAAACTGATTGGTCCACATCAAGGGACAATGCATATATTATAGTGTTTTTTTTGCATTTTGACTGCAATTATTGTGGTTAATGCAGATATAAATCCTTGTAAATCCTTGTAAAAAGGTTTCAGTTGTGTTGCCAAAAAAAGGGGAAAAACCCTATTATTATATTTTGGTACTGGCAAAGGAGGTCTAATGAATGCAGCAGTTGTAAACCCTTTAGCTCACTGATATCAATCGCTTCCAGAACTGCATTGCACACAATGATCAGATTTACAATACTCTGGCTACCAATATCCTCTTCTCCGGGTCCTCAGGTTTTACCCTCCAAATTTAGAAACATTATTTTGGATTATTTGGCTGCTAATATCAATTCCCACGTGATGATGATGATGATGACGTAATCCACTTCGATGAGCCATCATGTGTGGCCAGGTCACCTCTGAAAAAGACCTAATAGCTCAGTGGGCTTAACATTGTTAATGAACTAATTAACCCAAACAAAAGCTCTTTCCGAGAACGTCCAATTCACAATTGGTCCACAGAACAACAAGAATCCAAATCAAATAATATCCACGCTCAATCAAATTTAATTCTTCACCTATACCCATCAGTGGTCCTGAGTCAGCTGTGGAAATTCCACATTGTTATGGTAGGTGTGTTTTATCCACATTTTCAACTACAGAGGGACGATGAGTATATGATGATGATGCTTATTATTTGTTACAATGAAAGGACCTGTTTATACTTGCACTTCCCATATACTATGTAGGTATTGAAACGGTTAAAGTGCAGCCCTGCAATGTCTTGCTCACACCACTACTGGTAGAAGGGCCTCCACTACTGGGAGCTCTCCAGAATCTCTTTCTGGGGTGTTTTGGCCTGCTCTTCCATTGTCCATCGACTAACTCTGCTGTACCCATTAATACTGCAATTCTGTAGCTTTATGTTATCATATTTTAAAACAAAACCGCCTTGTAATGGCTCAATTAAGCTATTCTGGTTTCAGAATTGAAGTAATTTTATGCTCAAGAAAATATGCAGCCACACTCACCAACTGCTTAAGGTCCTGGGCAAGTGGTGGAAGCTCAATATTTTTATGATGTGTGAAAGTCTACGTATAGGACAATCACTGCTGACTTCCCACACTGTAGCATATGAACTCGTGCTATCATCCACCTAGGAAAATACTCTAAATGTGCATATTTTCACCCCTATTTGTACAACATCTAGAAATGCGGTCAAATAAATCCATGTTGTTGATATTTTTGTTGTTGAAAATCTGAGTTGACCCCTGAAGGGGATTTGAACTTTCAACCTTTGATTGCGAGACGCATCATATTCACAATGGCTATGACAGCAACATCAATTGGTTGCACTTACCTATGATTGCTGCTCGTCATCTTAATTTAGACCGGTGCTGATTTTACAACACGGTGAAAGGGGAGTCAGGGCCATGCTTCTGGTTAGCACACTGGCCTTGCAGTTTTGGCAGGTGGCGTTTGGTTATGGTGGTTGGGGTAAAGTGTGGGTACTGCCACCTCTTCCAAAATGTTTGGCCAGCGTCAATAGTAGGGCGAAATATCCTTCTCGAATTAAAGGGGGTCTCTCTAGAGCTCCCTCTGGTGGTGGGTCTTACCGCCAGCAATGGCACGAGCGAGCAATTGCAGGGACGCAACTTTACCCAAACAGTGAACACCAAGGAGGCATCGCATAAAGTGTGGGTGGGGGCAAATTGAAACTCTCAATACAAAGTTCCATTCGTGGAAGGATAGAAGCGGATCTTGAAGATCAGGTGACAACTTTACAGCTGCCACGGGATCAAGCAGAAGGAAGGAAGGAATGAGCTTCTGTAGCCACGCTGATGGTAGACGCGTTGATCTCTTACCTCTCGGGATAGAAATTCCCCCATCGAATGTATTTTAATGTTACGCAAATTGTGGCATTGTCTGCCAAATTTCATAAAATCGGGGGTGTATGGTGAGGACGTCCCCCTCCACCCCCTCCATGTCCCCTCAAAGGGACTGCAGAACATTTTCGATGCGATATAATTTTGAATAGCATTATACTCGATCGTGATTTCAAAGTTCACAATCAGTCATTGCTCGTGAGTTTACCATCGACCTTTTTAAAGAGGGAACTTTTTTCACACAAGTGAGTATCCCCATGCATGAAACACGATTCCAAATTGCTCCCCCTACCCTGCTATTGACCTCCGTGGAATCCCCCCCCACCCCATGTGAACCTGCACTCAAGAGCCAGCGAAAGTTAAATGTTTAAATAAAAAAAGAGGGGCCAGACATTGAGATGTCAAAACACAATCATATCCAAAGCTCATACCGATGGATAAAGCATTGCCTTTATAACACCTGGACTCATTTAAGCATCGCTGATGACGTTATAGCAATCTCAGTATTCCCAAACTGTCACAGACAATTCTGGGAGCAGAATATATAATGTGAGCGATCAGCACTGCCTGTTGGGTTTACAGGGATAATAATATAATCTCTCTGGAGTCAAAATGTAATGCCAACAATTGCTGTCCTACTGATGGCTGCAAGGTAATAATGTTATACACCATACAATACTGGACTCTTAATCCCACGATGCTATGAAAACACCTTGTAAATTGTGCCTGACGTATTGCAATGCAGCCTCTACCTATTTGTGGGTCAATGAGGGGATGAGCTACCATCAAAGTGTGCCTCGTATATTTAATTTCTGCGAACTTTTGAGGGGTTGGTAAGGCAAAGGGTGCAAGGCAGGAGTTGTAAACACAGCGTGCCTTTTATTGTCTGTGGAATTCAACAGTATTGCGTATAATTGCATTTATTGCAAAAATACAACTTTTAATTAGATTTCACTGTTGATGTCCTCGCACGCCTTAAAATTAATAAGTATAATTTTACAAGGGCATTAAGCGGCCTCATTTTAACTTCTTAAAAGCACTCGGACAAAAAATAGTGACGTTCGAAAAAGCACCTCTTCGGAATGTTGTTTTCCGTCGATGAGTCTAGACTGTGGTTGCACGTAAAAAGTGACTATCCCATTACCTATTGCTAATGACGCGTACTGAAGTTATGGACAGCAATCAGGACAAGGATTGTGTGCAGTGCGGGATGGGGCCTGGACCTGCAATGGAGAAATCGGCTTCAATTAAAATTTGTTTCCATGGCCTCGCTGCAGTAGCGCTGCCGTAGTTTAAAGGCCAGCGCGCAACCGGACTCCTGGCTTTGCAGTGAAGTGTCTCTCGAAAACCCACACCTCTGCCCACCCGACAGTTTCAATGGGCAGGCATGCCACGTGTGTTGGGGAAAAGTGTGTGCGTGTGCCCACCTCTACCAAAAACGTCTTATCAACGTGAAATAGAAGACCGAATACCCAATAGAATGTATTTCACTGGAGGCCCTACTGCTAGCGATGGCGTGAGAAAGCAATTGCAGGGCTGCACCTTCACCTATCAATGCAGTATTCGTTTTGAGCAACATAAAATTGACAAGTAATCACTAATTTCACGAAATATATACACGAGGAAAGCAAACGCAGCATTGGCGTCGAGACTTTACATTTAAATTATCATATTAATTAATATCGGTTGCACCATTAACAAGTTATTGACTGTTAATTAAAAAAGTGGACTCGCGCAGGACGCGTCACTCGATAGGACGCTGGTCAGTGATGGCAACTATATAACACAGTGGCTGCCGCGGAAGTAACGACACCAGAGAGTACGTCCACGACAGAGATGGAACGATGAAATCCGCGCGTGTGTAAGTGCTAGATGGTTTGCTACATCACAGGACCGTGGGGCATGGCTGCTGATGACGATATATTTAATCGGCATATGAAATTGAAGAAACACTTTCCATGGGGTGAGAATGCAACAAAACTGCATGGAAACATATGATGAGCTATAACGAAGGCTTTTAATTTGTGATTAACGTCTACGGCCTTTTGTTGATACAACATCAGTAGACATGTACCATATAACATGTTTATATGATAATTGAGTATGATTTGGGTGTACATTTATATACAGGCAATATCATAGACAAATGAGAGCATTGAAACGTGTGTTTGTCCTGCTGTAATGACAATGCCAAGGGACATTGCACACTGAGTTGTGGTATTGCACTTTCATTCACTTATCTAACTAGATTAAATTCTTTTTAAAAAAAGATGACAGCCCGTTATCAATCCACTGCTTTAAAAAAAGGCCTCCCGTGCTATTTCGGTCATGATTTGAGTTGCATTTGGCTATACGACACCACGCTAGCCTGTGGATCGGTGAAGTGGAAGCCAGAACTGATTGAGATATCATTGGCGAGTAATATCAGTGATGGCCAGGAATTGAACTCAGGATGCCAAATGGCCAAGTTCATAGCACAGTACGCTAATCACTGTTCCACCGCTCCTTCACAACTGGATTTAAAGTACTTTGAGTGATTAACCGTTGGTCCGTTAACATTAAGCCACGTAACATTAAGCCATGTAGCATTTTGGAGAGCGTTCTTGCAAGACATGGACATGTGCAGTGTGGACGTGTACCCTGTGCAATGAAGCACCATCTCAGGATGAAAGTGCCCAGAATGCTGGCTCAATCACAAACCAATAATAAGAATAATGCTAAATTCCTCTTGATATGCAAATTCCTTTTGTCAAGGCGCCCAGCTTATATATATGTTCCAAGCTCGTGTGCTGTTTCATTCAGACTCTGTCGCCCCGACGGACCTGGTTTTCACCTGAGGACGGCTGCTTGCGTTGTGGCCGAAACGTCGTGAGAATAATTTTATTATGTTTTATTTTTATTATTTTATTACTTCCCTTCTAAGTGACTTTACCGAAAGAACCAAGAAGAAGAATAACGCTGCTAAATTCATGACAAATTGACTTCTATTGCACCTTTAAAAGTGCTGATTGTTGCTGGCCGCGTGACATTTTGGGAATTCTATTCAGAAAACGTGATTATAAAAAAATCATAATCAGAGCAGCCAGAGTTTTCTCATGAAATCGTTATATTCCATTTGTTTGCTTTTCATATTTATCTTAATTAAAATGTTACATATTTTTAGACCTGACTCGCATTATTCAGTAAAACGAACATTAATAAAGCACTAATGTTTCCTGCACCAGTTCGCCACCACGGTTCCGGGATGTGACACGATCACAACTGCTCACTCACACGTTGTGCCATGAGCAACGATGCAGATTTGATGAGCTATACTGCCTCCTCATCTCCCGGTTGGAAAAATCTAATTGCCCCAAGTCATTTCAGAACACCAGGCCCCTTCATACAGTGCGACCTGCATTTACTTGTGAGTGAATCCCACAGGACCAGGAGCTAGGCAGATGACATGCCCGCTCCGAATAGGCCATTAGTCATCGACCTGCTGCACGCTGACGCTCTGAGCTCTGAGCGTATACCCCGGTGAGCATTGACTCGGATCTGTGTGCACAAATGAGCGTGGGCTTTGATATTGAGTTGTCAACATCATTTCAGCCAAAGGTCACTTGCCAGAGTTGCGGGTTTATGATTTTAAATTAACATTTCGTAATAACGCGAAGTTCAACACTCGCCCTTTCACCCAATGGCACCGTTTGTTTTTTTTCTCGGCATCAGCTGCCTGTAAAATTATCCTGACCAATGTACAGGGTGCATATCGGGTGAGTGTGAAGGAGATTGCTGGTGGTGTAGGCATATGTCTAGAGTCCAGCTCTGTTGAGGCAGGGTTGGTGGCTCAAGTCAATGTGTTGACACGCAACCTGCAGAGCTTAAATTCAGTACAGCAAATAACTTGCCTACCTATTGGTATGTTTTTGTTCGTTTTATCCCTTTTCTGTGAAGGCGTTTCTCGGTGTCCTCTACAATCCTCCCATTCGCAAAATAAACGTTTCAATGATAAAATGGATACACATCTAACAAGAACCTTTATACGGAATCGTACGTACCTGGATAAAGGAATGTGTCGCAATGCTTAATGTATCAGTGTATTATTCAAACACCAGTAATGTGAAATAAAATGTGTAAATGAAGGAAGAGTCTCCCCTTTATGTTTTGTTCAACATGGTACAGAAAACCGTTGTTTTCTTATCTTCCACACTGAATGCTCTTTCCCTATCAACGTG
The DNA here is from genome assembly GCF_965212315.1 of Lampetra planeri. NCBI lineage: Eukaryota > Metazoa > Chordata > Hyperoartia > Petromyzontiformes > Petromyzontidae > Lampetra > Lampetra planeri. The sequence goes on from NC_136120.1 coordinate 7,050,540, forward strand.
CACTGCAGACCCCAAACCTTTACAATTACGTGCATAGAAGTGCTATTTCAGTGAGTAACACGTGCGTAAAAAATATCATAAAACCCTGGTGCCAGTCCACCCTGCAGACACTGGGGAGCAGAATGAGTTGCCGTGGTGTAACGGTGAGCAGCACGGGGTGCTCGCAATCCAAAGGCCCCTTCTTCGGTTTCCATCTCCCGGAGCGGTAGTTGAAACAATACAGCAAAGTTGATGAATGTCACCCGCTTTATGTCCATCAAACGGTATTAAAGATTACATCACAGTTAGTCGATCAGCAGGTCATGCGTTGTGGAGTAGAGTGGGCATTCCCGCACCTTCCCGTATGCCTGGCCCAGTGTGGAAGAGTCGGCTGAAATAACCTCTCGAAGGGCTCTATAGAGATCCCTCATGTGGAGGTCATTCTGCCAGAAGTGGAGTGGTCAAGCAATTTCGGGGCTAGACTTTTACTGTTGTTATTTTTGTTATTTTCAAGATACCACTGCACGTACGAACCATTCTCTAGTTAGGGGTAGAGTGAGTCGACTTTGTTTCAGAATCCAAACATCATGGGCACAATCTTTATCCACGTGTAGTGACGTAAATGGTGTCACTAGGGTGTTCGCGCCACCTACCATTACAGGAGTGCAACTGTGCGTCTGGAGCCCCTCTCCAGAGTAAGTGCGGAATGTCAGCCAGCCCTAGGGGGCATACTCCTCGTGATGGGCTGAGAGAGAGAGAGAGGGCAAGGGTGGACGTAGTAGCCTGAGTGGGGCGCTTGATGCTCATTCGAGATCCTTCGGACAAGGTCTCGAAGGGGGCGTGGCCGAGGGTGGAGCGAGGCCACGCCCAGGAGCATCAAGGGGCAGTCGCGAGAGTGTTCTTGGCTCGTCTGTGGAGTCAAGCCTGGGTCCCGCGTCTCGTCGTCTCCGGGTCTTCGTCTCGAGTTAACTCGCTACTCACATAGCCACATCACCTACTATAGAACCCGAGTTACGTTCAGTGTTACCCGCGAGGGAAGTCGTTCAATAAAAGTGTAGCTTCCCAGTCCAGAGTGTGTGCCTCCATGTTGGTGAACAACACTACACACGTACAGAGCTAACCAATCAGGCCCTGATCCATCTGACATGCAGATGTGTGGACTGGCTCCGCGCTTTTGCTGAATTCTTGTCGGCAACTTGTGGAGAACGTTTGATGAGCCTCACATGTAGTCCCATGTTTCGCTCCACGTGCTGGGAGCGTCTACCTCCAAGCCTGCAGTGTCATCCCAAAGAGTCAGCGGGGAATGCATTCTGCAGTCAATGCAAAGGCCCGTGCAAATATTGCAAATTGTACAACGAAGACACTGTCTTGCATTGTTGGCCAAATTGCACATGGCTTTCATTCTACCGAAAAAGGGTGCAATGATGGCCAATTGGGCAACATGAATTGGAGATCCTGATTGCTTACAATATTCACGATATTCCTACATTGTGAAAAGTCAACAGTGGAAACATAAATCTCCACCGCATCAATTTGGCATTTTCCACCACTGGCTCAGTGGCACTATTGAAGCTTGGCTTTGACCTAAACGCATTTGATCACGGAGAACACTTTCACTTTGACTCACATTGTACATGAGGCTGCTTTGACTGCACAGAGCCAAAATTCTCATACAATTTACTATCGAAGGCCAACCTACAGTACCTAACAGATGGACATGTATTGCTGGCAAGATAATTGAAAGATGCATTCATTCCAACGGTGGCACTGCACGAACGATGAGGAGTTCAAAGGCACACCAGGTATGGCCACCGCATCTCCCCATACGCATCTGTTTGATCCCCGACAATAAGAGCAGAGCAGATGTTCAGGACAGCTAATAAAGTCAGCGGGATGATGTAACCCTAACCAAGCCCCCTGCTGCTTGCCGATGAGTGTGTGAGGTGACTCACAATGAACAAAAAGGGGCTTGGAGAGGAAGGAAGAGGGGAAGCAATTTGCCCTGGAAAAAGAGTGCAGTGGGTAAAAGCGGTGCAGTGATGTGAGATGAGAGGATGACACAGAATCAATCAGAAGGCATGGGCAAAATGGTTCACCCATGACTCCAGTTTCCGTGAAACAACAGAGTGGGCAGAAGGCATGAACCAACACGGACATAGAGAGCGTTGCTCATTTATCTTAATGTTTGGCTTTACATCTAACAGTGTGCCCGCTTTTTGCAGTCATTCTTGCAAACCCACTCACACACAACAGAGAAATCGGGCTAAAGTGTCTCTTCACATTTCAATGCGACAGGATTCAGCTCTACTGGCGGATCTGAGCCAGTAAATGAAATTCCACGACTACGATAAAAAAATAACCCAATGACCATTAACTCTTCTGTTATCAGGAGCTAAGCAGCGTTGTGCATCGTTCGTACTTGGATGAGAGTCTTACAGGGGATGATTAGGTGCTGTAGCCTTGGGCTATGAAATGGCCGCGAGATGGTAGTTCAGCAATGGGCTAATTCCATCTGTGCAGAGCTGTGAGTTATCTTCGTGTATATGTTGGTTATATATGGGTCATCCAATAATCTACAGATTAAAAACTCAGACGCTACAAATGGCCAAGCATTCCACTGGAGGGCCCTCCTGAAGGCAATGCTGAAGGTTAAATAAGGCAATGGTGCAGCCCTGCAATTCCTTGCTCATACCACTGCTCTACAGAGCCCCTCCAGAGGGTATTTTGCCTACTCTTCCACACTGGCCAGACGTCGTGGAAGAATTGGTGGGAGGGAATTATCCACATTTCACCTGACCACATGCGACTTGCCTCCTGTGAATGTATAATGCTGCGTGGACAGTTAGCAGGGACTTAAGACACTTGCCCATTAGTGAAGCTGCTGCACCAGGAGACCTAAACAAACCGGCGACCTTTGGATTGCAGCTCCAAAGTTCTGTTACGCGATGCTATTTGTATTACTCTTATTTACATGATAGAGGCCATTCTCTAAATACGACAATAACTTTTACTGGTAGGAACCTGGTTACACCAGCCCACAGGGGATTATTGTGTCCGTCCGTCCGTCTGTCGTGCATCAAAAAATGGGAGGGGTGGGGCTGGGTGGAGAGGGGAGGGTGGCGGAGGGTGGGGAGGGGCTGTGTGGGGAGGGTGGGGCTGGGTGGGAGGTGGGAGGGGTGGGGCTGGGTGGGGTGGGGCTGGTCACCCCGTGGTGCCCTTATAAAACTCAACGTTTAACCTACTCACGTCGGCTTGTGCCTGCCCTCACAGTCGGGCATATTTGCGCAATACACCACGCCGCCGTTGACCCTGTCCATTGACCGAGCAACCCAACGTTCCTACCAGCTCCCTCCGTAGGAATGTGTTTCACTCCAAATTTTATTCCAATTGCGCATAACCCATTCGGATCTGTTGCAGAGCAGTGCATCCGCTATGTGTTAAAGAACAGCCGGAGGAAGCAGAGTTATTTTGAGATCCCTTCCAGTGAATGCATACATTCATTCTACTGGCAGCTCCGAGCTGAGGGGACTTCACACCAGGGAGATGTGGCGAGGAGCATGAGGGTGGCTGGCACACCGCACCATGGGCGACACGTGCCCCACGGACACATCCATCCTGCCGGATTATGCTTAGTAGCAAAAGTAGCTATACATGTAGCTACGGACCCCACACTTTCAAGGGCCCCACGCTAAATGTTTTCAAGCTATCAATTCTGGTTCAGTGATTCTGCACTTGCTCTATTACTATAGTTTTATACCACCTTCAACTTTTATGAACGAATGGGTGTTTAAGGTTAGCGATTTGTCGTATTATTTGGCTGTATAGCAAATGAAAAAAATACAATTGTTTTACTATGCAAGTGTAATGCGGGCGTAAACGGCCTCGCGGATATGACGTCACGGGGGGGAGGAGTTAGGTCACGTGAGAGAGAGAGGTGAGGTCTTAAGGGAGAGATACCGGAAGAGACGGGAGAGTTTCGATTTAAAGCTTTCGTGACTGCAGGGGTTCATCTTCTTGGTTCTTTCGGTAAAGTCACGTAGAAGGGAAGTAATAAAATAATAAAAATATAACATAAGAAAACAATTATCACGACCTTTCGGCTACAACGCAAGCACCCGTCATCAGATGAAGAATGAGACACTGCCAAGCTAGGAGCTTATAAATAAGCTGAGTTGGAGGTGGAAGAAGAAGAGAGCCTTAACAAAAGAATGTGCATATCAAGAGGAATTTAGCATATTCATGGGAAATGCGTAGGAGGTGGGCGGGGGGGTTTCAAAGTCATATTATGCCCATGCATTATGCAGGATCAGCAGCACCAAAGGGAGGGGGGGGGGTAGCATTAACAAAGGGAGGGCATGTTAATAGTATGTAGAAGCAATGAAACATGTGAATGGGAAAACGGTGGCAGGAGATCCGCAGCGGAGCAAATAATGCATTCCCTGTGGAGAACACAAGATACACAGTAAACGCCAGTGAGTGGACTGCGGTCTGAAAGTCACCATAAACGTGAACAACAATCAGTTAAGATCCAAAGTGGTTTATTACGTCCTTCCAATGATTGCTGAGCCAGAATCCATCTTCTCGGTTGAAATTGACTCTGTGTTTGTATATGTGGATCGCCTCATGAACGAATCTCTCATGGTAGCCAGATGGCTTGCAGAGAACCTCTGTCTTGGAGAAGTCAATGTCATGTGAACCCGCTGAATTGTAACAGTGATCTGCCACGGCTGAGGTGTTTGTCCTACCGTGTTTAAGGTCAGCTTTATGTTCACGGATGCGGTCCGAGACATGTCGTTTGGTTTCTCCAATGTAACTGCTACCACAGAGGCAACTTAGTTTGTAGACGCCAGGGTACTGTATGTCTGGAACCACGTCTTTTACAGACGGAACCAGATCACGGATTTTATGTACTGTGTTGAATCGTACCTGAATCTTGTGTTTAATCAGGATTTTGGAGATCTTTTTTGTGACCCCAGCAATTTAGGGTAAGGTGATGGTTTTGACAGGCTCCTCAGCAGGATCCTTCTTAACGGTTGGAGTGATGGCCTTGCGGATTGTGTAGTCGGAGTAACCATTAGCCTTAAGAGCTTGGCGTACGTGTTTGAGTTCACTGGCAATGTGTTCCTGGTCGGAGATGCATTGGGCTCTATGGTATAGAGTCTTGATGAGTGAGTTCTTCTGGGATGGATGGTGGTGCCTCTGTGGTAGCAGTTACATTGGAGAAACCAAACGACATGTCTCGGACCGCATCCGTGAACATAAAGCTGACCTTAAACACGGTAGGACAAACACCTCAGCCGTGGCAGATCACTGTTACAATTCAGCGGGTTCACATGACATTGACTTCTCCAAGACAGAGGTTCTCTGCAAGCCATCTGGCTACCATGAGAGATTCGTTCATGAGGCGATCCACATATACAAACACAGAGTCAATTTCAACCGAGAAGATGGATTCTGGCTCAGCAATCATTGGAAGGACGTAATAAACCACTTCGGATCTTAACTGATTGTTGTTCACGTTTATGGTGACTTTCAGACCGCAGTCCACTCACTGGCATTAACTGTGTATCTTGTGTTCTCCACAGGGAATGCATTATGTGCTCCGCTGCGGATCTCCTGCCACCGTTTTCCCATTCACATGTTTCATTGCTTCTACATACTATTAACATGCCTTCCCTTTGTTAATGCTACCCCCCCCCCCCCCTCTCTTTGGTGCTGCTGATCCTGCATAATGCATGGGCATAATATGACTTTGAAACCCCCCCGCCCACCTCCTACGCATTTTCCATGAATATGCTAAATTCCTCTTGATATGCACATTCTTTTGTTAAGGCTCTCTTCTTCTTCCACCTCCAACTCAGCTTACTTATAAGCTCCTAGCTTGGCAGTGTCTCATTCTTCACCTGAAGACGGCTGCTTGCGTTGTAGCCAAAACGTCGTGATAATTGTTTTATTATGTTATATTTTTTATTATTTTATTACTTACCTTCTACGTGACTTTACCGAAAGAACCAAGAAGACGGGAGAGTGTTGGAGATAGAGATAGAGTGAGGCCACGCAGGGCGGAGGTTGGAGAGTGGCGAGATCGCCACACACACAGTAAGACTCGGCACCGTCGGCCAGCGGTGACCGAGCACGGAGGAACGGGGAGTAGTGGTGGAGCTGCAATGAGAGCAGCCGGAGGACTGCACAGGGGACCTGCAGCGGAGCTGCAGGAGCGAGAAAGGCTACGGGAGCGAAGGTAGCTGTGGAGCTGCCAAGCGGGGAGGCTCTGAGCGAGGGCCGTGTGGGACAAGTGTAAAGAACCCAAATAAATGACAATGGAGACAGACCCAGTGAACGAGTCCTTTATTACACAAGTAAAAAAAATATGTTTTAATATTTGTCTCTTTTTTAAAATTTAGGCCCCCTTAATAACATATGCTATAGGCCCGCACGAGCGTAATCCGGCACTGGCAACAAGCCCAACTCCTACTCACCCTGCTCCCTCCGCAGTGGCGATATCAACTCCCACCGAGGAACTTTTTGGGCGCATCACATGACTGCAGACGTTGTATTCTGAACAGGCTACGTTACTTGATTTTTATCACGGTGTAAAACAAAAATCGATTTTAAGAAACTAACTACAATTTCTATTCTTTTTCAGCAGTGATATAAGAATGATGATTCTGTTCAACTTCAAACAAGGGTCTGATATTGGGCTAATGTTTGGTGCAGTTCTATTTTATATGTATGTATATATACATATGTTGCACTCTATGTAGGCAACCGTGCTAATCGGAGGTGCGGGGGGGAGGACATCAAACCAAACACAACAAACAGTTCGAACTAAGAAATTCGTGTTCAATCTAGATTTAAAAGTGCACAGCTCCAGTGGCTTCCTAAAATCGGAAGGAGGAGCGTTCCAGACGGCTGCAGAAGCGCATCTGAAAGCGCATGATGCAAGTAGGTCGTCTGTGTTCGATGCTTGGCCACAAGCGACATTACTTCTGCTAGGAGAACGATGACCGAAGGTGGTATATGAAGCCCGGGCCCCCGGAGCTGCAGGGGGGAGGGGGGCTCTAAGCCTTTGCCACCACTCTTCCTGCCCCCCTCCCTGCGCCTCCCCCCCGAGACCCCCCGACTCTATGTTGTTACGATCGTCTGCAAAGGTACAGCAGTCTGCCCCACAGCGCTTCACATGATGCCGCCACAGAGGGTGCAGGAAGCTGCACGCTTGGAGTGGCGCCGCATGGCGTGACTGCAGCCTCAAGCCCTACAGTGGCTGACCATGACATCGTCGCTTTGCCTGCTGCATATGTGGGGTCTTCCCCCAGCGTGTGATTGGTAGTCGGTTTATGCAAGGAAGTGTTGTTCACGTTCCCAGCTACTGTTGAATACGGACGGGAATCTGGTTATAAGAATACTTTTTACCCTTTCTGGCAATAAAACAGGTATTCATATTCTTGGGGTCTTTCGGTAAAGTCACGTAGATGGGTTCAAAGAAAATAACAAAAAACCACGACATTTCGATCGCAACACAAGCGGTCGTCATCAGGAAGAGGGGGTGAGAAGAGGGTTGTGTTGCGATCGAAACGTCGTAGTTGTTTGTTATTTTCTTTGAACCCATCTACGTGATTTCCCGAAAGACCCAAAGACTATGAATTCCTGCAGTCACGGAAGGTTTAAGTCAAGAATAAGACAGGTGTTAAGATGTTAAACCACCAAACATAAACCTTTTGCATGTTCACAACAAATACATGTGGTTAATGCAGACAGGATTCCCTGTACAAGGTTTCTGTTTGGTGTTTTAAAATATTAACACAGCTGTTTTATTGCCAAAAAGGGTAAAACCTATTCTTATATTTTTATACTGGCAAGGAAGGTCCCATATTGGGTATTTGGTTTTCTGCACTGGCTAGGAAGGACGAATGAAACCAAATCCTGCCTCTTGCAGGATTTCCAAACAGAATTGGAACTTTGGCCATATTGTTTCCATGCTCAAATAATGGCCAGCAATCTCCATTGGTGACCATGAGCCATCATCAGCCATGATTCATCCACTGTTGGATGATGGCCTCCACAAGCCGCCATCATCACCCATGACACTGCAAGGTAACACTCCACAAACTGATGTCATTGCTCTATCTCGTCGGTGGTTGGTGTCCTGGATCCGTTCCATTCCTTGGCTGCCACTCTATTGTTATTCTTGACCATCGGCTGTCATCTCTTCTTGCGACGTATTTTATGTTTTCCCCCGAGCCCCCTGTCTGTATCTTCACAACTTAAGCGATGTCAGAAACCTGCAGTATGTTCTCCAACCCGTGTACTTGTCTTTACGTCTAGCAATGTAAATTCGTGGCATACTGGCTCTGAGCCAGCGGTGGATATGCCACGAAGGCTGTTGGCTTCCCATAAAGTGGCACTCTTTTTATCAACTCCACAGGGAGGATGTGCTCAGATGACTGCCAATTTGGATTTTACCTCGAGACCTTTACAATTAAATCAAATGCCCAAACCACACTGCCTCCTAGCCATTAAACACCACATATCTTGTGGTGTTCATCTATCTATATATATGTAGAACTCGTACTGACGCGACAGCTTCTTTGTCTTTCCTTAGTTCTTTATTAACTTATATAGTTCCACATCTCCTCCGTCGACATCACTCAACGTTCCTCCGTACACTCCAACTCACAACTCCCCGTCAACATCACTCAATGTCCCTCCGCTCGCTCGCTGCGCTCCGCTGTCTTCGCTCGCTCTCCTTTGCTCCTCCAGCGATTCTCCTCTCCGCTCTCTCTCTCTCCAGCTCGGCCGCTCTTTGTTAACTCTGTCGTCCCACTCTGTCGTAACTCTCCGTCGTCTCTCTCTCCACTAAGGTCTGTTACTCCGCTGCTATCCTACGCTGTACTCGCTCCAACCACTGCTACTCTATACTGTATTCTCTATATCTACTGCTACCTTATACTGTACTCTCTCTCCACTGCTACCCTATACTATACTCACTATATTCGCTGCTCCGTCTCTCCATCCGTTCGTATCTCGTCCCAAGCACCAACTCTCTGTTTCACTCCACGCTCTCCACCTTTATCCCTGAACAAATTCCCCTTAATTTATTGGGTCATCCCCCGCGACGCCACTCGCCCCCAGCCCCCGGTGCCACGTGGCGTTGTTGTTGCAGACACGCCGGCGCCAATTCCAGACACCAATACCTCTCGTCAAATCACCGGCCTGCGTCCTCAATTACCCCCGGCCACCTGCAGCCCCCTTAATTATCACACCACCTTAATAAGTACAATAACAACAGTAAGTCGATTAGCGCCCTGTGTTTTCGTTTGCCTCGCTGTCCACCACGTGCACGCATACCGACCCAGCGCGTGACGCGTGTTTCTCAAGCCCTACATATATATAAAAAAGTCAAAAATTGTCTGTCTGCGGGTTTGAGTGTGGCTTTGTGTGTGTTCGCGCACTTGCGAAGGATTTGGCTTTCCAACAGTGGGGTTTACGTTAAATAAAAATAGCCAGGTACCACGCCGTAAGCCCCATCGTGAGCAAGCGCTATTCCTTTTTCACATCCGTCAACTTTAAATTAGTTTAATTAGCGATTTAGAGCGATTTTTGCGTGCTATGTCTTTATCTATTTATTTATGACGCGTGCACGACCATACCAACTCACGCACCTTTGGTGGGGGGGACAGCCCATGCCAAGTCGCACACCTTCGGTGGGAGTGTGGGGTCATTTTCTTTCTCGTTAAAAATGCTATTAAAATACACTAAACGCTGAGCTTAAATCTTCACTGTGTGATGTCCCCCCACCCCGATGCGTGCAGTTACTACTATATACAGTTGCTAGATGTTACCACTATAGGCCGTAGATATTACTGCAGAGCGGCCGGGGAGATCGTGGCTGGGGGGGTGGGGAGGTCAGGGGTAGCAGCCCAGCCCCAGCCTGCCAAGGTGCCACCTCGGCCGGCTGGACAATCTAGGCGAGGCCGGAGGCTCTGCACAGGACTAAGCCTCACCATGCCACTCTGTTAGGTGAGTACTTTGTGCTATTGAGTCGATAAATACTGCGATAGAGTCAGCATGTACTACTGTAGTGATAGCAGGTACCACCACAGTCGGTATGCACTGCTGCAATCATAGCAGGTACCACCACAGTCAGACTGCTGTTAGATTTTTAAGAGTAGTTTTGAAATCTTTTTTTGGCCCGGGCAACACCGGGTATATAAGCTAGTTAATAATAAAATGTCTTACCTTGTCGGTCTTTCATCTGAACAACCATTTTTAAACGTTAAGGTGGATATGGGTCACCACAGGTGGAACAAATAAATACACTTTGAATCACATGTGGCAACATAAAAAAATATATTTGTGAGCAAGGGTTCAGCGCAGTGTGCTCCGGAGGGACATGCAAAGAGATAGCAAATTTTCTCTGTAACATTGCACGCCCCATTCGAATTACGGATCATCTGTGCTGACATCTGGGAGTCTGGGTTAGCAGTGCCCTGCTGTGACATCGCGCCAGTAAGGTACCTTTGTGCCCCCTGGAGCAGTCACTGCCTCCACATGAGGTTTGGTTTGCAAGCACCAAAATATTAGGGTCATCAGTCTCAGTGACCTCAATGACGCAAGCAGTAATGCTGTGATCGTTCACACGATCTGAAGGAGAGTGTGTGTGTGTTGTGCACCAAATCGCACCTCCAATTATCACGGTTGGCAACGTTCCGTGCGAAAGAAGTTCAACTTACATACAAATCTTTTATACAAACCGCAATCCCCAAATAATAATACCAAATGAGTGCGTTTGAAATGAGTATATCCTTTTTGAGTGTGTGCCAAGTCATTGGAGAGCCAGGCAATGGTAATTTCTCACTTTGGTTGGTGCTGTTCCACAACAGTGCACATGCATGCATGAATGCACGCACACAAAAACACAAGAACATGCATGCATGACAATGACGAAGATCCCCTGTAGAGCCATGACACACCGGTGTGGCTGTACTAGTGACGAATTGGCATGTTCTGTTTACGTGACAACCCTTACTAATTGGCTGTGTCGGGTGGTGGCGGGTTTTACGCCACATTTATATATTTACGCGATCTAACCCAAAACATCTCTATAATGAATGATATTGGTCGCGAAAGGCTACGTGTTAAACATGACAGGCTGTTGAGGCAAGTGCTCTTTGTGAGCACCGATAAGGTCGACACGTCACATGAGGGGGTAGGTGGCCAGCACCACACCAGCCTGCATTTGTCTCCGCAGCGGCTATGCTTACACACCGCACCACTGTACAGTACTCATTTGAGGCTGAGTCGACCTAGGGGAGGCCCAGGACCGGCTCAGATAATCGTCATTGGTGTTGGCCGTGAGCAGGAAGTAACCTCGGATGGCCGGGTTGGTAGCGCAGCGTGCTAACCTCTACATTATGCACATGCAAACAAATACAAAGACACACGAGACGTTTAACAATTCACTCCCCTCCACAATTCCATGAATTATGCCATTCAGGGCTATGATTCAATTCAAGAATGGATTTCCTTTGTCTTGGGTTATTGCCGCTTTTTTCGGCCTCGTTTGTATTTCTGTTCACATCGTTAGTTTCAATGTAACAGCATTTCATTCCAGATGTTGTTGCATGAATTAAAATGCACAACATTCCATTCATGTATCATTCACCTTAAGTGTCGATCTTCATCAATAAAGAGCACGGTTGGCTTCGTACGGTGTGAAAGAAGCTCACCTGACATACATAGTACAACAAATGCATCATTCTACCGCAACACCCATCGAGGCTGAAAAGACAGCCTGTGTATAGCCTGCACAGGCTGCCTGTGCAAAGTGTTGTTCATGGACAACTATGCACATGGGTGGTGGTGTACGACTGGACCACACCTGGCCGCTTTTGTTTCCCCATTGCTTATGTTTACACACCGCACCAAGTACTCATACAGGGCTGAGTCTGCCGAGGGGAGGATAGTGAGTTTCGTACAGATGCTGCTGCAGCGAACCCGGTGAAAGGCTTACAAAGACAAAGGACAAATACTTCCTGTACAGCCTGCACAGCCTCTTGGGCCAAGTCCTGTTAGCGACAGGCTTACATGACATACACACACACATTGTGGACAAATACACAAATAGATACACAGGTCACACTGCTGAGTGATGATGATTATTTGCTGATGATAATGATGACAATGGTGATGATGTAGTCCACCTTATTTACATTCTCATACACGTCCCTGTCTTGGCTCACATCCAGTGGGGGATCCGAGGGGAGGGGCGCTGGGGTAATCCCCCCCCCAATCCCTTCCTGGAGATGCTGAATACCGGCATTGTATTGATATTTACCAGAGAAAATAAAGTTGTTTTTTTACATTAATGTCGGGCTCTTTAAATAGCTTGAACTTTAAGATCCACCCGCCCACCCTTGGACTTGTTTTATTTTGCTATGACTAGATTTATATGGTGTCACAAGGTCAACTTTGAAAATGAGCATGTATTGTCCAATGGATTTTACCTACGCCAAAATAGACCAAACCTAACATTTAAAAAAATCCAAGATCCACCTCTGGCTGACATTACATGTAGATGTTTTCACCCCACACTCGTGTTATTCTTTCTCGAAACACATATTCCCCAAGTCACTTTCTCCAACCATTTTTCTTCTTCTCATCAGCAAATTATTCTGAACATGGCTTACCTCTCCAACAATGTTTTTTTTCTATCTGTACAGCCATTTTAATGGCGTCCTTTGCACGAAACAGTGCTATAGAAATTAAGACTTGATTGATTGATTGACCGAGAGACATGATAATCATTATAATTGGCCACATTAACGATCCACAGGTGAATGTTGTCAATATGCATGCACTAAAGGTGACCATTTGAATATAATAGGCCTTGGCGCTCCAGAAGATAACTTTGTTGAGATAAAGTTAAAGTACTCGACTCACAACTTCTTATGCTATATATGCGTTGCTGGCGTTCTGTTGTAATGTGCAACGATGCCTATTTGATTGTGGGCGATATTAGCACGTAAATCAAGATCGATTGATTGCTTGTGAGATCAAAGTCGGTGGGAAATAATGTCGATGAAACGAGTACAAGTTATATTGGGTGTAACCATTGTCGTCAGACAACCTTCTGTAATCTGGCCAATTGATCATCGTCCAACAACTTCTGTAAAGCGTTACCAACGTGACCTGAATCAATTAGTTTCACTTAATCACTCGCAATTGTTCAGTTCCCATTTCCAGCTTCATCGCTGACTTCTTCGCCCCTGCCTCTCTTTCTTTCCGCCCCGTTTCTTATCAAGGCAACGAGCAAGGTGGGCGTTCTCCGACACTTCCGGTTATAGCAGGTGGATATTTACAAAGGGCGTTGAGCAAACAGCCATCGCCGTTTGAACAAGGTGCAAAGGAAGGGGTGGCTGTTTGCATTCCGCAAGCATAGTCCACACAACACCAAATTCTCCTCTATTCAAAAGCTGATTCTTTTTTCGCCCATCAAAGCCCCTTGGTAGTCGGTGTGTACTTTTCATCTACTACAGGATGCAACGGCAAGTGTTAGCCAGATCGGCGGCACGCTCTGGTCTGATGCATTTTGGATGAATGTGGCCCCAGGAAGAAAGCAGCCGATAAGATTGTCTCCATCCATCATAACTTTTTAGTTGTTTGTGCTTTTTTTGTTGTTGTTGTGCCATTTATTAATTAGTTTCTTCTTCTTGTTTCTTGATAGTCAGGTTTTTATTTTCTTGGTATGTATATGTGTGTTGGGTTTCTTTCGCGCCATGCATAGCCAATCACGTACATGGGATTTTGTCCTTATATGTCATTGATGTACATCAGGAGTCTCCAACCCCCGGGCCATGGACCGGTACCGGTCCATGGCCTGTTAGGAACCGAGCCGCACAGCAGGAGGTTAGCAGTGAGTCTGCGCACGGCCCGCCCATTATTTTATTTACCACTTCCATCCGCGCCTCTTTCCCGCACTGTGCACTTGTCTCAGTCACAGTTTTGGTAAGCCCACAAGCCAACCCTAGCCAAAATGAGTAAAAAACAAATGTCGCTGGAGAGCTTCTTTGAAAAGGGGGAAAGACCAAATGATGACCCCCCCCCCCTCCCCCAGTCCGTGAAAAAATTGTCTTCCACGAAACCGGTCTCTGGTGCCAAAAATATTGGGGACCGCTGAGATACATCATTGTGGGAAGCTGTTGGCATGAATCTTGCGATATAAAATTAAAGTAATAAATCTTTACTTAAAGCTTTCGTGACTGCAGGAATTCATATTCTTTGGGTCTTTTGGTAAAGCCACATAGATAGAAAATCCAAAAAGAAGGTACACAACGCTATCCTATCGTCTCCACCATTGACTCACCCACCTACAAACTGGCCCGATTTCTGTCTGAGACCTTACATCAATTCACTGGTAAGACCACCTCAGCTGTACTCCACTCAGCTCACTTGGTATCTCTAATTAAGGACATCTCACTATCTCCAGGTGATTTGCTTGTCAGTTTCGATGTAGTATCATTGTTTACCAAAGTTCATGTGCCTGACACCATTGCAATCATTGAAGATTTGGTCCAACAAGGACTGAATGCTGATGTACCGGCCCTAGTTAGACACTGCCTCACCAACCCTTACTTCACCTGGAATGGAACATTCTATAAACAAGTTGAAGGTACCCCAATGGGTTCTCCCTTATCTCCAGTTGTAGCCAATGTTTTCATGGAAAATTTTGAGACAGATGCCATCCAGGCATCCACCCTACGTCCTTCCTCGTGGAAGAGATACGTAGATGACACGTTCATCATCTGGCCACATGGCCTACCAGCGATGGGCCAATTCTTCAACCGCATCAATTCCATACACCCAGCCATCAAATTCACCATGGAGTTGAAAAAGGATATCAAGTTACCATTCTTGGATGTTTTAATCGAAAAGAAACCATGGCACACTCTGTCTACAGGAAAGCCACCCATACAGATGCCTACCGAAAACCTGACTCCCACCACCATCCAGCCCAGCAGAATGCGCTCATCAAAACTCTACACCATAAAGCTCGTTGTATTTCCGACCATCACCACCTAACCAGTGAACTGGAGCATGTACACCAAGCCCTCAAGATGAATGGATATGCGGACTACGCAATCCGTAAAGCTATCACCCCAACCATTCGGAAAGAACCATCTGAGGATCCAATCAAAACCATCACCTTGCCATACATAGCAAGGGTTACCAAAAAGATTTCCATAATCATGAGCCTACACAAGATCCAGGTTCGATTCAACACAGTACATATAATTCGTGATCTGATCCCATCTGTGAAGGATGTGATCCCTGACATGCAATACCCCGGTGTCTACAAACCAAGCTGTGTCTGCGGCAGTAGTTACATTGGGGAAACTAAGAGACATGTCTCGGACCGTGTTCGTGAACATAAGGCAGATCTGAAACATGGTAGGACCAATATCTCGGCCATTGCTGGTCATTGTTTTAACGCTGTGGGCACACACGAAATTTATTTTTCCAAGACGCAGGTACTCTGCAAACCCACTGGCTATCAACAAAGATTCATTCATGAAGCCATCCAGATATATAAACACAGACACAATTTCAACCGAGAAGATGGGTACAAACTGAGCAATCATTGGAAGGACGTTATTAACCAATTTAAGTGCTAACTGGCTGTGATGTTTCCATCCTACCTGCTGTTGTTAGCAGTTATTTTCGACTCTCTGAGTTACATTACCACGTTAAATGTCTTTACATTAACAGGTGAAATGTCTCCCTAACACAGCCACCGTTGCGGTGGTTCTCTTACATTGACATGCTAATCTCTCACAATACAATGGCCACCTCCACAGCTTTGTTTTCCTCGATGTGGCGGTGGCACCCGGTTTTCTTACATTGACATGCTAATCTCTCATAATACAATGGCCACCTCCACAGCTTTGTTTTCCTCGATGTGGCGGTGGCACCCGGTTTTCTTACATTGACATGCTAATCTCTCACAATACAATGGCCACCTGGACAGCTTCGCAGTCGTGGAGGTATATCAGCTCTCCGATCTTGCATTTACATGCAAATGCGATCTCTAGCCCTGCCCACTTACCCTTGGGCTACACCTATCTCAAAACTATAGAACATCCTGCCTCAGCAGCTCTCCCGCTATAATGTTTTCACCTGATGGCGATTGCTTGTGTTGCGATCGAAACGTCGTGATATTTTATTTTCTATCTACGTGGCTTTACTGAAAGACCAAAAAAAATAAAAAAATAAAGTATTCTCATATTATTGTCATAGAATGCCCCTTCTCTCAATGCCTCGTAGCTTCTACAGTGCCAGTTATTGTGCAACTCGAATGTCCCTAATGTATTGATCTGCCTCTTTCTTAACTTCATGTATTGACCACTGCCACATTTACCATACTGCCACAGGATAGGAAGTGTTTTTAACACTTTCGAAATAAGGTTGGAGATCATAATTGCATTCGCGCTGTATATCCGCCTGTATGTCTGTAACGGAGGGGGCATGATCAATCTCATGAAGATAAACCAATATGAACAAAACTTTGGTGTGAAGTTGTATTGCTATTAGTGACTTTGGCTCTCGAAAACTCTCCTAATTGATCCATGGATTTTCCAAAAGTGTGGTAAAGGTATCCTGAAATGCCTTGTTTACGCCGCTGCTGTAGGAAAGGCCTCCACCAGAGAAATCTCTAGAGAGCCCCTTTAGAAAGCGATTTCGGTCTACTCTTCCGCATTGTTCTGACGTCTTGGAATTAGGTAGGAGTGCCCACACTTTAACCCCACCACATTATTGACGACCTGCTTATTGACTGACTGTGGCATGCCCCCATTTTCTACTGGGTGCAGAGAGGCAGGGGATGGGGTTAAGAAACTCGTGCAATTGAAGAAAGCCATGCTGCACCAGGAATTTGAAATGAACCGGTGACCTCTGGATTGCAAGTCCGATGTCCAGCTATCCATTTACATCACAGTCCAGTTAGCATTTGTCCCGCAGCTACAGCATCGCCATGGCACTTGGTAAAAATCCTGAAACAAACTCAGATCACTGGGATCATAGCACAGCACAACACTAACTAGCTGAGTGTCTGTAAAATTAATTAAGTGCCTAGGTGTGCTCTATCCCCCGTACAATTAACAACATAATATATCCAAGTGTTGCATCTTCGTACGTAAACATTGTAGCCATATGTGTACCTTATTACCGCACCGTGTTTCATTACAGAAGTCAATGCAATCATTTAAATGTGCCATTCAAATAATAAAAACGTCGATACACACATTAACAATATTGAGTTTGTTGTCACCGGTTATAAAATACGCGAGCACACTTCCAATGTCGCATACAGCACGTAGACACACGAGGCAGATAAAAACAAAATTTACGTAATATTCTTGAATTATCACGTCAACATTATAGCTCTCAGCCATGTCTCTGAGTCATACAGGGTGTTGTTGGTAGGGATGTCCGACGTCTCGCTTAAAGGAGCTTCCACCATATGGAACAAAATAATTGGACACCATTGCTGAACAACACCGGGCACGACGCAAAATCACATCAGAGAGCGACGCAGCACAAGGGCGAAAACCAATGCAGTAGCATTTCTTCAACATCATTTTAGTACATAGGAATACCTCTCGAGGCCGGACTCGAGATGTTCGCAAGTCGGGGTAAGCCATCACATTACGTTTATATTTAGAGTTTGGCTGACATGTGCTAAACGTGTTTTGTAAGTCATACAAAGAGTGTGCCGTTCGTGTGGATACCGAGGTTGACTCTATGTGAGCTCAGCAGGAGTTGAGATGCATCATCTTCTCTGGGCCATTTCTCTGACACAGGGGTAATGCACTGCTCGCCGCAGAGTTCTACATGGGAGGTTTTTCTCACCTCATGGCATGATGCCAAGAGCTCAATCGCAATGCAATTGGGAGAAAAGGAAACACGAATAATAAAAAAAATGTCTCCCTGAACCAAACATTGGCGACCCCAATTGAGTGTTGAAGATTTGACATTATCGCACCGTGATCAAGTGTTTTGTAACACAACCAAAATTGGCTTCCCACAGAAATAGAGTTATTTATTTGATCCTGGAGTAGTTATTACAGGTTAAGTTGCTTCCCCGACTGAAGTGTTTAAGCCATCTCCTTCCGATCGTGAGCATGTCGTTGTGACTGCATCCCCAAACGGCCGAACTATTACCCGACATTTAAATTCCGACGTTGACTGCACTTTGCTTTCGGCAATTAACGCGCGCGTGTTTGTTCCAGCCCAGCGGAACAGCTTGCGCACGGCTCGTGTCGGGGAAATACGCTGGGTAATGAAGGCTGCTGGATTGGCGAGGCGGGATTGTTTTTGTGCCGAGCAGCTGCTGCATGCAATCTCGTCTGCGTGGCACCTCTGCACGGCCAGCTCTCCGCGGGACATCCGCTTCTTTTTTTTTGGGGGGGGGGGCGGGGGGGGTTATTGTTTTGCCAGCGACGGATAAAGAAGCATCCGAGGCTCAGAAAGTGTCGTATCGTGAGAAAAGATTCACATTCTAGATTTGAAGCTTTCGTGACTGCAATGATTCATACTTTTAGGTTTTTTTCGGTAAAGTCACGTAGGCAAAAAATTACATAATAATAATAATAAAATTAAATAATAATAAATGAAAATAACTCAATTAAATCACGACGTTTCGGAGGCAACACAAGTCTCCGTCTTGGCTGTGACGGTCCCACCTGAAGACGGAGACTTGTGTTGCCTCCGAAACGTCGTGATTTAATTGAGTTATTTTCCTTTATTATTATTTTTTCTATATTTTTTTACCTACGTGACTTTACCGAAAAAACCTAAGAGTACAAGATTCACAGGCAGCTCTCATTATGTGTGTTGCTTTGTTAGGAACACGATGCTCTGGCACCACATCGTCATCGTCATCTTCCTTTACATCTTCAACATCGTCATCACCACCATCATCATCTTCCTTTACATCGTTATCATCGTCATCATCATAATCTTTTATAAATGCAGAATTGACAGCACAGATCACCAAGATTAAACTCTGAAACACATGTGTATGTATATGCTCTGAACCAGTGAAGCTTAAAATATGAATGAGGTTTAAAACCACTTAAAGCTATTAAAATGCTATCCCTACTGAACTGAGCATAAAGTGACTTTCATCTCCACGAGAAACCCTGAGCAACGCAGTCCCATGGGCCAGTCTCTCAAGAGGACGACTACTGATGACTTTTCACAGAACAGGACTCGTTTAATTAATCGTGGTGGAGTTCTAGCGATTATAACTTGCGCAACAACCACTATAAATAGTAGAAACAAAATACGTATGCACATAACGAAACTTGGATAGTGTGAAGTAAATACATTGCAGTACAATAGAAATATCCACCGTAAGAACAATTACGTTGCAATTACAGTAAATGCAAAACACTCATTATGGATGAAAATTGCACCCCCCACTAAGTAAAGGATAAAATAAAGCAACTTGAGGGATTTGTTTGAATAAGTCCTCAGAAAAAAGTCTCTTCCGTAGGTCATTCCCTAACACGTGGATTTTGTGCTCTGAGATTTCCAAATGGATTCTTCATCTCGCGTCATGATGATGCTGACAGCAGAATTCAGAACTTCCGAGGAAGTGTCTCCTGATTCAGTGAGGCTTTCCTGGCCAAAATGCGTTCATGTTACAGCAACAAAAATACCAACATCTTAACAAAACGTACATTGTGCAATTGTGAGGTGTGCAATTAACAGTGATTATAGCCTATGGCTCTCATCTTGTTCAAGACCCCCCTGGTGGAGATGAGTGTTGATCCATTGTCGTTTGGCGCTCAAGGCACTTTGACTTTTGTGCCACACGAAAAGCCGGTATATTAGCATTTACAGGTGCTATTATTTGCACGAAGAAATAGAGATCACATTTGATACATCTTTAAAGGAACGGTGGAACCAACATACATCAGTACTAGACAAAGTCATGTCATTTTTAATTGCTGAGTGTCCTTACGATTTTTTTCTTCTAACTGTGCAGCAAAGCTAATTAAAATCTCCAGTTGAAAAAAAGGCCCGCATTGACACAAAAGGGGAGAGACACCATTTCGCTCATCAAACGCAAAAAAAAACTCTTCAGGACATCCATGTAGTTTAATTAGTGACCCTAATGATATTAATTATTCGTAGTGTCCACTTAAATGAGAGGAAGCTGCAATAATGATTCGAACAGCAAAACTGAGCGATCGCCTTTTGCCAAATTGCATCTGCAAACAATTAAATCGCTTTAATAAGCTTCACATGCATTATTTAAATGCTGCTTAGCTCCGCGTGCATCTTCGAGGGGTGGTCACTCGGTCGTGCATGGGGGCGTTATTATTTCACGTGTTGTTCGTCCGACAGTAGGATTGTGTTTTTTTATATAAATGTCACACCATGCGGTGCCCTGGGCATGCTTATTAAACCTCGCTTCACCATAAAATCATAATTTAAGCCAAAGGTTAAAGTCGTTTGGAGACAGTGGATGTTGCGAAATTTATGTCCCAGCGCAGATGCAAGGCAGGTGCATTGATTTTTCTGATAGATGAGTCCGGTATAAAAATATATGATAATCTCTGCATGTAGAATTAATTTGCCCCCAATCCGCACTCATGATAAATTTCATCCGTATATTTGGGGCAAGCAACGACCGCTGCGTTAAAACGTACATGTAAAAATATGTTATACCTACGTGACTTTACCGAAAGAACCAAAGAGTATGTAAATATATTTTAACCCCCCAAAAAATCGCCACAACTCTGGCGCATTGCATGCCATTCGTAGTCTGCAAGTCACTCAAAGATGCAGCTCATTTTACGTGAACGCGCAAGCAATGATGTACACACAATCCTAAAGGTCAAATTTAAGGTGATGGCTGTCAAGCCATCATTCAATTTACAATAACCCTGAAGCACGTGAGGATGTACACCGCGAGGTCATCAAACACTGCTCTCAAAGTGTTAGCTACATGATGAGATCACAGTAAACAAGCTGCAGCAAGCGCAGTGTTCAGACCGTGTGCATTTACAGTCTCGGGCTTCTATAAGAAATCAATCCGTGCATTATAACGCCGCGTGCTCATTTAGCAGTTCGTTCGCATTTTTAAAATAAATAAGCAGACGCGTTTCTTTCAAATATCCATATCTCCACGTAAAAATATATATTTCTAACACAAACCAGCAGCCACACAACCTTCTGTGAGTGTTGACTTTCTACGGGAATCTAACTTGGGTCACCGGGTTCGTAAGAGAAGGGCGCTAACACTACACCACAAACAACAACAACAGCCGTTCACCATTAAGTGGAAGTAACATCGCCAGTCCTTGTACCAGGCTAGGTGCACCTTGAGGACAAGTTAAGTGCCGAAGGCTCGCTGGCAGGAGGTCATGGGACAGATTCAGGTTCCATGGGTTGACTGATGGAGATGACTGGCAGATGCACCACCTGTGCTCCAAACTGCCAACTTGCAGCATTTCAGCCACCTGGTGCTCCGCTTATTGCTGAAAGCGTCGCTCCTCTGCCCTTCGTTGTTGTTGGAGGGTGACTGCCTTCAACTGCCCAGTTAGAGTCCTTAACGAGCCTCCTCCATCGAGGCCAAATCTTGACACCGCTGATACCACTCATCGGCAAGTCCAATCAGCTCCGCATCCTTCAGTACCACATCAGTCAATCTCTTTTCGAGCTCATGCTGCACTTAATTAGCCCCCTCTATCCAGCCAAACAGAAGCTGCTTGGGCATACGGAGTACATGACCCAGCCCATGCAGTCTCGTCTGCTGAATGAGTTCAATGAAGAAACTCTATGATGAAACTCTGTCCAAGGAGACCCGGAGCTTCATATGCAGCAATACGCTCGGTAGCTTCAACCCAGCATTATGCAGTTGTAGTGTTGTAAATAACAGATGAATAAACTCCGTTAAGGCACACACTGGTTTATTGTCTTTCTTTCGACACAGTCCCTACACACACGGAGGGATATACGGTTCCCTCACCCGTAGCCTAAGGAGGTACAGCCTCCGTACCTGGCGGGACCTATACACGGGTCTGGCTGCTAGCCTAGGGAGGTACAGCCTCTGAACTGGCGGGAGCTATTCTCAGTCTACCCGCTACCCTAGCATCCTCCGGCTGGGACCTAGGGGAGGCTAGCTTGACCCACCGCTGGCTCGGTGGGTCCCCTCACCACTGGTCGCGCAGAGCCTTAGCTCTTAGAAGAGCTGGAAGGCTGGGGAGCCAGGGTCCTGCCTGCCAAGACATATTCTCCCCTTGACCGCTGGAACACTGAGCTATAGCTCTTAGAAGAGCTGGAAGGCTTGGTCCAGGGTCCTAGCTTCTTCAGCCCGGGCTTCGGTCTTCGTGTGAGGAGAACTCCCGCGCACTCCCCACGCTCGCCCTTTTATACCCATTTGTAACTGTCTTTATCCAATCCCACCCTCCCTCGTGGGACCCTCTGATTGGTTCTTTACAATCCGTGGTTTCAATCCTCTTTTACCTCGTCTGACCCCTGGCCGTTGGTCTGGCGGGAATCTGTGTTTACGATCCGCTCTCACCTCTCCCTGAACCCAGCCGTTGGTCCCAGAGTGGTAACGCTCTGATACATAGTGGCCCCGCAGGTTACCGAATAGAGTGTCTAGCACCTCTACACAGTTAATGAAAATATAAAGCAGCTCGACTGATTTCGAGAAAAACTGTGGGGGCCGACGTCCGCCTCCCCGCTCCCTGTGAGCGGGCGGGGAGCGACGTCCACCCCCTCCACTCCCCGCTCCTCCTCGTCGGCCGCCTCTCGCCGGGCCCCCGCCGATGGGGTGATCGCCCCCCCTGCGCCAGCGCCCTCTCTGAGGGACATAGCTAATCGGCTGGCTCACCACCGCATGGGGTTATCTCGCAGACGCCCACGTACACCACCACACAAGTGAACGTGGTGGCGTGCATGCACGCGCCCCTGCAGGCGCTTATTTCGCACAAAGGCTAGCTCTAAAGAAAACGGCAGTATGAACATGCGCGTGTACCTCCGGGTGGGTAAACCCTAATCCGCTTGCACACAAAGGCTAGCGCTAAAGGGCTGCGCAAATTTGCGCGCGCGCCTCGCACACACACTCAAATTACCAACCCCCCCCACCGACGCTGCATCTCTTTCGTGCACACCGTCTCCCTGTGCAGTCGCACCACACACACGCCGAGGTTCAACCCACACACACACAGAAAATCGCACTACACCGATCCTCTGAGATAAAGTTTATTAACGGCGCAAATACACACTACCTGTGGGTGGAATACTTCGCAAGAAGGGCTTAGCCTGACTCTGCCTATGAACCGAGTCACTCAAACGTCCTACCACGTACCTCGTAGCTGTACTCACAGCATCGCACGGACCTATCACTGCCTCGTAGCAGCACTCGCTGGCATTACACGGATGCTGCGAGCGGCTTGAGGAGGCAGGACGGCATGGAGTGGGTCTTGACGGCCCGGAGGTTGAAGACAACTGACCAAAATCGTCCCGGGCTACTCCCTTGATATCCTCACTTCAAAGGCCCAGGGTGGTATCGTACCATGCGGCCAATCATGCGCTTACCAGCGCCGCCGTCCCTCTCCCTGTGACCGGCGGGCGGCGGCGGCCACCCATTGTCCCTTTGTCTTGCGCCCTTCTTGCTCAGGGTTCCGTCCTCCGTTCTCCCCCCCCCCCGAGTTGTATCTCATTGCGGTTGGCCCAGGGAACCTTTTCTTTCTGCGCCCATACAATTGTAAGCCAATTTAGGGGCACCGCAATGTAACCTGTCCTGTGAGGGTCGGCCAATCTCCTGGCACCGGGAAACCGTGGGACTTTCTCTCTAGGGGCCCTTCGGATTAAAACCCAATGTGCCAGGCAATCCCCCGCCAGGACACTATGTGGGTGCACTGCGTGCGGGTGTGTGTTTAGTGCGGGGGCCGGGAGGGAATCATGGCGCTTGCATAGTTACTCCGCGGTCGTGGCACCACAAAACCTCCGCTGCAAACTTGATTTGGTCAAAAGCACACTCCGCAGGTACGGAAAAGTCTCCACTCTCTACACACATGCCCCATCACTCATGGGAAGTGGGGTGGTGGGGGGGGAATTTAATGGCATAAAATAACCATGCATGTGCTTTGTTTTTGTGGGCATCTGAGTATCTCTCTCCTGCTTCGACAGCAGTGTCTCCAACTCCTCCTTAGAGTGAGCAGCAATTATAACATCATCAGAATACATTACATAGTTGGCCAAAAGGGAGTCATCACTTGACCTCACCGGGGCATTGATCAGTTTCTGTACCAGATGGAGATTCCATTGGTACAGCCATGGAAGGCCTCTCAAACTCCGTGGTCACAAAATGGCTCCCACTCCTGACCGCGCAGCTTTTACCTGGGCCTGCACACCATCATGAAGCTCCTTAACGATTGTGAGCAGAGGGTCAGGGACTACAAAAGTATGAGAAATAAACCAGAGCCATCGCCTACTGATGGTGTCATAGGCATCACCACTCCCCCTGATACATGTACACACATGCACGTGTGCGTGCGTACATGCAGGGTATAATATATTCATGAAGAGGTGGTTTGGTGAAAAAGTAGTGCCCTAACTTATCTCTAGTGACCTTCCCCAAGGGCCCAGGTTGTAAATGTACCAAGGTTTACCCCTCTGGGCTCCCTGTAATAAAAAAAACACTCACGTCCCTTTTGTGTGTCTCTGTTTCACAAACCCTAGGCGCAGTGATGTGCCTCCGCCCATTGTGGTATTGATAAAAATGTAACCAACGGCCCGAATAGCGATGTTTGTGAGATAATAAAAATAAAGCATTGGGAACAAGCTCTGGGAATGAAATGCATTCATACGTTCAAGGTTTACTTTACAAAACCTGAATGCAACTCTTGAAAATGACGGTATATGTATGCACACAACACAGCTCATCCTGCTATCCGAGAGGATTCCTCATGCACAACATCCCTATAAAAACATCGTTGTTTTGCAATACATTTTAAAAATAATTTGCCAATCAATCCAACTCAGGGATAAGCAAATGGAAACGAACATTCTTGTATTTTTTACATTGACTATTTGACTTTCCCTGCATTCCACATGTATACTAAAGGTATTAACATATATCTATATATTCCGCAAAGCTATTTTTTCAAGTACGTACAGTGGGAAATACATTAACAAGTAAATAAAAGGTTAACATATAATCTGTCCATAAAATATTAAATGTGTATTATTCCATCTCAGGATCATGAGCAGTGGCAAATGCTTAAGGAGGCCTCTATCCAGAAGTGGATTGGCAATGGCTGGTAACGATGGTGAAATAAATGGCTTTAAAAACAAAACAAAGCAATCTCACCTGCACGGCCAAATGATAATAAAGGTGGCGATGCATTGCTGGAATCCAACAGTTGTGGTTGGTAGTAAAGCGAGTAGAGATTTTCTCCTGGTGCTTTGAATTTCCTCCTGCAAGCGACCACGAACACACTCAATAATGAATGAGTCGCATCTTCCAAAGCAACGTTTTGATGGATGATCATCAATAGCGTTGCCCCCATATATTTCTAGCATAGAATGATCTTCAAGTTTATATGTATGCAAAATAATAACATTCGCAATACCATTCTTGTTATATTCTAAACTGCGTGCCACTGCGGTACAGTTCTTAAAGTCAACCAATTATAAATTGTGTACATATCATTTGGATTTGGCATTTATATAAGTATGGCACCTGCTATGCGGTCCTATATACCCCATGTGAAGTGCAGTATATAATACTGTACTGTACCTGTATGTATGGCACTTGACATGTATCTATGCATGTTGAACTTATTTCGCACCGCACGTAGCCCAACCGTGCTATAATCGGACATGCACTATTATATGCGTCACGCGAGGTGCAGTACAAGGAGAATGGGCGATATACAATAACACTGCATGTCAGGTGCTACACATAAGAAGAAGGTCTGCATAAACCACAAAGCCAAATTCGAACGATATGTAAAGAGTATTTATAATATGCGAACCCTAAGAACTTTACAACGTTTGCACAAGAAAGGTTATTTTCATGCTGCGCTTTTTCTTTAAAGGGACGCTCAGATCTGTTTTGAGTTCGAGCCGAGTGAGTTTGGCTTCAAGGAAAACATTGATTTTCCCCCCTCTAAAAACAAAAATCGCTGTGACAGGGGGTTGTTGATGTTGCCTGACTGCTATCTCAAAAACAGTCACATCATCATTATTATTCACTTACAAAATATGGAGCATTCGTGTGCGCGACGGCCATATTGAATTGTTGCCAAAGAGATATGCAGCAGCCATTTGCAAAGTGATAAAACTTTACATTTTAATTCGATGTATGTACAGTATGTTGAATTTCCTTCGCACCGTACGAAGCCAACAGTGCTAATCGGAGGTTCGAGGGAAGGACTAACAAACTAAACACACAAAAAAATGATCAGTGTTTGCACGCTCAAATTACCGACTCGCCAACTGGATACAGTTGGCTTATCCACGTTCCCATGACGGGACTCGTCCTATCAACGGGACAAGCACAGCTGTTACCTTCCCGCAAAGTAGAGGTGGCAGAGGTAAAGGTGCAGCCCTGCAACTGCTCTCTCGCGCCACTGCTGGTGGAATGGCATCCATAGACATGGGAGCTCTGGAGAGCCCCCTAAACTATGTTGCAACGAAATAAATTAAAACCTGTGGAGACGCACTCTTTGAATTTACATTGCGAGACAGAAAGAGCAACATATGGATTAGTGGACAGGTTAATGGCATCATTCACACTGTTGAAATATGCAAGTGAAAGCGGCAGGCAGTAAATGTAACATGTCCAAGAGCCCATAGCAAGGATCATGGAAGATAGTTATGGCTGGAGAGGTATTGGTCCAGCAGTGGATTGATCATGGCTGCCGGCAGTGATGATTGCATTTTACACCATTATGGGTTCTTGGATTTGTACCCTAGATAAATTAATGCATGTGAGTGACGGGGTGATGCATTGATAACACTTGTGCCTCACAGCAACAAAGGCCGAGGTTCCATTCTCAACTCTGGCACCTTTCTGTGTGGAGTTTTCATGATTTACCCCTGTACCACATGGGGTTTCCTCCCAATAATTAAAAGCAAACATACATACAATGTAACTTGTATTGGCCAAACATCTCCATGCTGAAACAAACTTACTCCACTGGGATTATACACAGGAGCAACATCAGCACCTACTGTGAAAACTTGGCAGGACCCTCCTGAAAAAGAGTCTTGAGGCTCAGTGGGGCTGACCTGAGTAAGAAAGCGTAATACAAATCATACTAAAGTGTTGGCCCAGACCATATATAGACATCAGTTTCCAATGGTGCACACACACAATATCTCACTCACATGAATAAGGTCTGAATCTATTATCCCCACACTAAGGTGGCTGCTGGGTTACCTCATGATTCCGGAAGGACAATTCCTTATCTGCCATTCGTCACCGCCCACCGCGGCTGTGTCAACATATTGCATTATTTTTTCACTCTGCAAAGTCTTTATACATCAGTCGAAACAATATGCCCCGACTGCTATTTCAATGGCACATATGGCTCACTGCCTGCGCTTATTAAGGACACGTCTATACATTGCTAATATGGGAAATTAAATCGTAGAGCCCATTCATCTCGTTCCACACATGTGCATCTTTGTCATGATTAACCTTTCTCCGTGGAATTAACTTACAAAGCCTTGGATAACAATGCTGAGCCACGTTTCAATTCATGAAACGCAACTCCTCATCGCATTGAGTTAAAGAGGCTCGGTGACTGGTGACTCCTTATGGTTTATGCAAAGATACATACACAGTGTCTCCAAAAAAACAGGTTAATCACCCTTAAAATGAATAAACGTAACTCCTACCTCTCATAGAATTAGCAACCTCGGTAGACACACTCTTAAAATTGGGCATCGTGAATTTGTTTGGCATTTTTCCAGATTGGCTTTGCCGGATCATTGGCTTTGTGTTGTAAATTCAGCATTGAACACGCGGTGTGCCTTCACTGAATTTCCATTTTTCTCAGTTGTGAGAGTTTGCACTAAAGGAAGTGCTCTCTGACACTGTGAAAGCCACGTCTAAGCTGTTACGTAGACTGAAATCCAGCTGGGCGGTGCTATGGTCGATGCTAGACTTGCTACGATTGTGTGTGCAAATGCCAGTGGGAGATTGACTCCGCTCATTATCTCTGTGGTTTCCAGAAAATGAGAACTACTACTGTGCAGGTTTTAGCCGTTGTACTGTACAGCTCTCCGACGTGTCTTCGAATTGCACCGCAACTCGAGAAGCTGCCCGTACATGGAGCGAAACGTCAGACATCATGCCGAACAACACACGGCGAAATACACTATATATACGTTGGAGAGTTAATACGATTGCACTTTGTGGGAAGCCAGTTACGATTGTTCTATGGGACTTGACCCAGCAATGGGAATGTGGAATATCCACCACAGTCGAAAATGATGATGAACAATGCCAAATGCTCATTTAAGCATCGACACTACCATTATGAGAGATAATACAACATCTAAACCAGCATTTTATTTCGTCAAAAATAGCACCTTCCATTTCACATCGTGTAAAAGACCATGATACGTGTATATATGCCTCTGCCATGTATACAGATACAAAGTGGGAATATAGCAGGAGAAATTATTTCCTGGTCCCAAGGCTGCCAATTGCTTGTTGCAGCAGTACGTAAAAATGCCACTGTCAAACTCATGTATTATTGAGTGATGAACGGATACCCACCGGGATTCCTGGGAGCCTGGACTCCCAGGGAGAGACCACCTTGGGGGCTTTGAATACACATCTATAATGAAAAAGTAATGGGTTTCTTTAACCCTTTCATCCGCAGGTACAGGATAGATTGTCAAAAAGTAGCTTGGCTAAGATATTCTAAGCCTGAACGGCCCTGCAAAGCCCAGTGTGTTGGAGTGTGTACTGTGCACATGTTAACGCCATGTGGCAGCCAACAGTCAGCAAGTCAAACCGTCTCCCTTGCCAAATTGGTCTGTGGCAATGGCCATCTCTACTGATGGCTCTGGACTTTCGGTAGAAATTTGATATTTCTTGGCAGGGGTCAATCTCTCCAGAGAATAACCACTGTTGAATTTCCACCAAGTTATGGTTATTTCAGCGGCCATGGAGGATTATTGGATGAAATCATCCATGCGTGTCATGCGAGTTGAGCACTCAAGTCAAGCTTATTGTTTAACCAGATGAGAGCTTTAAGATACCACGACGGAGTCTCATTTGTAAGAATGACCTGGGTCACCAAAAATTACAAAAGCAACACATGTAAACTAGAGTACAGCAGTGAGGCAAATAGAAATCAGAGCAGAAACAATTATGTCGCATGAGAAATCGAAAATATTGCACAAACAAGCAATGTTTAATAATACATTCTAACTAAATAATAAACTAATTAGAGGCCAACCAACCCTGGTACAAACCAGCAATTAGGAAATGTTTATCCACCGTTGACCACATATACGTCATATTAAACCGATGCTGAAAAAAAAAGGAATTGGTTTGTGCCACTCAGCTGGATTTTACTACAAAGAAGAGCTGGGACAATTAGTTGATTGACTTGCTTGCTCAACGAAACATTGTCGACAACTTTATTTATTAGTTGAGCACTCGGGCGCTCTCAAAAATGGTGTGATGTGGTCGGTGATGCCAATGACATCGTCAAGCCTCGTCCATCACCTCCCGTCCAGTGGCACACAGAGGTGAAACTTTTTTCCCCAACTATTTCCGTGTAATACGATTGGTCGAGGAGCCAAACTGATAATCGATAGAGTAATCTATAATTTAATTAATCGGATATCCCAGCTCTACTGAAAAGTGTAAAACGCACCGATCAATTGTATCAGATTGCATTACTCACCGATTATAAAACAAAGGATGTGCACATTTAGCTCTGCGTAGTATTACTCTTTGGGTAAGTTATAAAAGTGCTAACATAGCACATACTTTAAGTATTGCAACGCAGCAATTTCGCCAATGGTACCTATTCATTCTTGGCACAGAGGTGCATTTTTCTTGGCAGGTGTCTCCCGACATTCCTGTGGTTTGAATATGTGTGGACAGTTGCACCCAATAGGCCATGGTGCTCACGCAACTGCCCATGCATAAGACAACATGGGACCTTTTAGTTGTGTACAATTAGCAGCTGGCGCGGTTAATTATTAACGTTCCCAGAATGCTTTAGCAGACGGTGGAGGTTTGATTTAAGCTTGAGAGCCATGAACCAAAGGTAAAGACCCTAATTACCAGGACAGCCAGACAACACATGATAACAAATGGTGCACTGCCAAAGCAATGCCCTTAAACCCAAGCACAAGTTCAACATAATATCATAGGCAACAAAGTGTATTCATGCACTAAGTGATACATCATCGAATCGGGCTGGGTGGCACAGTAGTTAAGTGCCTGACTGACATTCGCACGGTTGTGAATCAAAATTTCGGTCATTTATTGATTCAGCTCATTGTCATAATTCTCGTGTGTATAAAATAGGTATCACTCTGTGGCAAATCAACAAGTAGTCATACTAGAGAGAGACTGGCCCCACAATGAGTGTGAAATTTGCATCATGGCTAGCACGCTGGACTTGTAAATCCAGAGGTCACGATTCGATCGCCTAAAACAATGGGGCAGATTTCTTAAAATCACCCTAGCACTGTTCAGTTAGTCCATCAGCAGGTCCAATGTGGTGGGGTAATGTGTGGGCACTCCGATCTGCTCCAAGACATCTGGCCAGCATGGAAGAGGAGGCCAAATCCCCTCCAGCAGTGCATTCTGGTGGAGGCTCTTCCACCAGCAGTGGCATGAGCGATAATTTGCGGGACTGCACCTCTTTACCTTACGACCATCAACAGAGACAAACACTGCCACATTGCTTCTTTAAACAGGGAGATACTCGCTCGACTCATTTATCCATCAAGAGTCTGGAATTCCCACGGGCAGTGAACGCTGAATAATTGTTGAACCGTGTCTCGCACGCATCTTATGTGATCGCATGGAAGTGACGTCAGCAGTGCGGCGTGATTCGTGTGCCTTAAACATTTGTTTGACAAACGAGAGAGAGAGAGAGAGCTCCCTTTCCAGAATAACTGCCATGCAAGGTAGCATGGCTATACTTCACACAGCAGCACCACAATTACTCAAGTGTGACATTTACTTGTTTGGCGTGGCAACGAAATGAATATGTTGGCATCGTGCTCTACTTAAAGAAAATCGTGAACATTAAAAACGCACTTCAGATGTCCAATTTCATTTTTAACTCAGCAACTTTTTGGCGGCTGCACCACTAATACCACTACCACCACTACAATCACCATAGGTCAGCAGCCATGGGGAAGATAGCGAGCCATGGAGTGGGATAGTTTAAGGGCAGATCTTAGAGGTCGTATGTCAATTTTTGCAAAAGCTGTGGGATCCGGCAGAAGAAGGAAGCAATGGCGACGTGTGGTGACATTCAACAAAACTGGCCATGAAGTCATATTGTTCTTGACCAAACAATTTTAACCACCTTCAGTAATGCGAGTTTATAAACTGCCCGATGGTATCAGCTGAGTAATTGAAGGAGCGGGGGGTGCTTAGAATCACCGGGTATGATTTGACTATCGCCGTTTACAGCACACAGACTGTCGCATGAATCAGTCGTGTGGCGTGATGGGCACACCTTGAATATGATGATGATTAAACTGCCACGATAACATAATTACCCGTAGAGTATTATTAATGTACCTGGGAAGCAAAAGCTGCACTATCGTGTTTAAGCGATTTCAAAACGCAGTCACGCGCCAGTACATTTCTGCTCAAAATCAGGGTTGGGTGGTCCTCATCTTCACCGGGGGCCCTCCGAGTCAGTGCTGGAAAACTCACAGCCACAGCATGAGCCACTCTCTCCATCGGATAACGGCTTGTGACTTCCCACAAAGTGGCTCTCTCTTTAGTGACCTCAGAGGGGTAATGGGCCGAGTAGACCGCCGACAGACATGTGAACTCACCACCACACAGTCACTTTGAATCATACCTATAAACGTCATTTTTTGTCTGTCCGTCTGTCTGTTTGTGGACGCAAAATGCGAAGGATTTGGCTCGCAAACCGAGAAGTTTATGTTTAAAAAAGTAGCCAGGTAACAGCGCTATTCCGTTTTCCCATAGTCAACTTTAAAGTAGTTAAAATAACAATTTTGTGCTATTTATTATTGAATTATTTTCTCGCGCCGCTCCGTGAGAGCTAAAGCTGCCCGGGGGTTGCCCCTAGCAACGCACATGTGTCATCGGTGGAGGGGAGGGATTTCTCATTCGCGTTGAAAATGCAAAAAAAAATACACACAATGTTGAGGTAAATTCATCAAAGTGTCATGTCCTCTTCTCCCCCCCCCCACCCCAATGTGTGCACTTACTACTATAGGGTCGGTAGATACTAATATTATAGTGCTTAGATAGTATTATTGTAGCGCAGGCGGGGGGATGGTGGGGGGGGGTGTAGCGACCCAGCCCCCAGCCTGCCAAGATGCCACCTCGGCTGGCTGGGAAATCTAGGCGAGGCCGGGGGCTCTGCACGGGACTAGGCCTCACCACAGCAATGTTAAGTTATATTTTCTTGCTTCTTTCGCTAAACTCATGTAGATAAACTAATATTTTAAAAAATCCGTTTGGAAATATTAAAATAGTAATGTTTGTGTGTAGACAACTAATATTTCCAAATTAAGCTGGTAAATATTAAAATAATGATCTGTGTGTCTAAGTCCTTGCGTGCGTATGTATGTGCGAGTCGATGTGTGTGGGTCTGTGAGTGTATGTGTGTAAGTCGATGTTTGTGTGTAAATCGATGTGTGTGCGTGGGTCCATGTGTGTGTCTTAGTCGATATGTGTGTGTAAGTTCATATGTGTGTGTGTCTAAAGTAGATGTCTGTGTGTGTGAGTCCATATGTGTGTGTAAGTCGATGTGCTTGTATGTGTGTGGGTCGATATCTGTGTGTGTGTAAGTCGATGTGTGTGTGTGTGTCTTTTTCGCCCGAGCAAAACCGGGCACTTCCTGCTAGTTATAGATATAGAATTATAATAATGAAGTAGCATGTGTCAGATCTTCGTCAATCCACTGCTGGATGAAGGCCTCCCTATGCCATCTCGGTCGTGGTGTTTGTTTGACGATATTTCTCCAAGCTGATCGATGGGCAGTTAGTGTAGGGCGTGTTACGTGGGCTCTAGAAATTGTCATTGTTATTATTTTACAGACCAGGAATGGTTTCGATAGCACTCACTGCTGATGTTAACCATGGCTGAGAATCAAACTCAGGTCACCAGGTTCAGAGTGTAGGATACTAACCACAAATACATCTCCTCTCCACCCATTCAGTGTATCCCGCCAAGGTGGCGAAATATTAACGTCCATCACCTGGCATACAGGAGGGTGTGAGTTCGATCCAGACTCTGACGGGGGTGTATATTTGAAGTTTTCATGTTATCCCCGTGGTCGTGTGGATTTTGGTCCGGCTCCTCCAGTTTTTCCCTACACATTTAGAAACGTTCGTGTGGAGTATTTGGCTGCTATACATGATAAGCCACTTCGTTGAGCTATCATTTGTGGCTAGGTCGCTTCTGAAAAAGATCTACATAGTCCACTGGGCCTTACCTGGTTCAAAAAGTGTTTTTTTTAATATATATAGTCTAACCATTACACTAAATCACAAACAATTACAGGCTGAATGTATTCAATCTTAGCTCTGAGTCAGTCTTTCACTTTGTCGTTCAGTATTGACAGCTCATTTTCTCGTCAACCTACACGTACTGTTGGTTTACTGGCTAGACACCTGCACAGTTTACACCGTCAAAATATTGCACGAATTAAGGCGGAGTGGTTGAAATGCAAAGCCCAGTGATTTGAGCAAGTGCACTTTTCTGAGCTTCAAATGCCGTAAAAGTTTGGAATTTAATCTTCTTTTCATTGGTCTCATTTCTCTTTCTCTCCCGTCACCTCGATTCTGTGAACAGGAAAGGATAAATATTCCCGCAACCTCCTTCACTCTGCTGTGAAATAAGTAATGGTCCTGTCATTGTAGATTTTAATGCAGCTCATGCTCATATGGAAGAACCATGTTTCTTAATCTAAATCACTGTCACGGCACTTTTACATGGTTTCTCATGCTTATAGCGCCGATATTTACAATCAAAATTACAACACAAATAATAATCAACCTCACGTGCATTATGTTTTACTCTGTGTGTACATGAAGCTACATGAACCACGTCTTTTCATGCTCCATCAAGCAATGAGTAGGTAACTTGAACAAAATGGAAATATTCCACATTCCCATGCCAATGACCTGTATCTCCATGAAGATATGCATAGGAAGAGGCATGCGACACTCTAGCAACAACAATCAATTGTGATGTTCGCAATGCGCCGATTTGTGTGCATATGCATTCAATATTCCTGATTCGTGCAAATGCTATATACATTTTTCTCCTTTGAAGACAACAGTTGGCATGCATGAGTTAATACATCAACAATACGAATTGGAGAGAACAAAACCGAAAGACAGTTTTAGAGGCATTACAAAGAAGAGGGAAGGTTATAGTATGGAGAGTACAGATGACATGCACAGCACAGATAAAACGTTGTTAAACCGTTATAGGTTGGAGAGGACAAATGACATGCACAGCACAGATGAGACGTTGTTAAATCTCCGCAAAACACCGAAATGTGGCAGCCTTCCCCCAATGCCACTCAGTAGCAACGTTTTAGCAGCAAAATCAAATATCCCACCGCTATCAAAACGGCGACAGAGCTCACTGCGTCTGCATGCTTAATTGAGCAAAGTGACAGTGCTCATCGTTTTGAGGGGGGATTGGGGGGGGGTCCTAGTGTCGTTGTAAAATTCCACATGCCTATAGTGGTGGGTGGGGGACAATCTTTCAATAGCATAACCACATTCCACGAACTCTAACTCATTTCATTTATTGGGAAGAAGAAAAAAAAGTCTCCGCTGAGCCTCAAGGCTTTCTCATTGCGAGCCACACTCACGACGTTTAGCCGACCGCTCATGAATGAGGCTTCACGCGTACAGCACGCTAATTTGAAGACACCACCCGCAACATCAGCTGCAGGTAAACACGTTTCCTCTGTTCGGGCTTTGGGTGATGGTGGTGGTGGTGGCAGTGGTGGCAGTGGTGGCTACAATGTCACGTCGACTTTTTGGTATTGCTGGATAAGGGGGGGGGGGGCGGCTGCCTCTGGCTGAAACAATAATCGCGCTCGCACACCTGCAGCCGAGCTTGCCTGCACACGGATCGATCAGACGAGTTCATAGCCTGACCAAAGGGAAGGTCAGACAACGGAAATACATGGACGGTGGGGGGGGGGGACGAAGCGGTGGGTGGATGGGGGGGCTGGTTTGAGGCAGTGTAATGGGGAGCGAGCGCGTTTATCTATCGCGCTGCAGCATTGCCGCGTGCCAGGCTTGGCAGAGATCCGCTGGCAATGTGTCGCGACCCTGATAGTAGCGGACGGGGCCCGAACGGCGGTGGGGAACGGGCTCGGCGAATTTCACCGGCGGGGGGGCCCCGTGATGAATCCGGGGCCTCCTCCGCCGTGTGATCCACAAAAACGGCGCCTAATCCCTCACGGTCCACGCTGCCCACACGTGCAGTCACGCTCCAACAAGCAGAGAGGCTCAAATCAGAAACGGCTCTAATCCAAGTCTTCATACGCCGGGGAATTTTTACTTTAACCTCTGAAGGGGTAAAGGTGCAGCCCTGCAATTGCTTGCTCGTACCACTGCTACTGGAAGGACCTCCGCAAGAGGCAGTTCAAGAGAACCCCCCCCCCCCCCCGAAGGACATTTGGCATAATCTTCCATTCCCAGGGTTGTTATATTTAATGGCATACAACGTACAATGTGTGCCATTGATCTTGTAAAACAGCCTGCAACGCAGCATTGTTGAAGTTAATATGGCATCGCGCTCGCTCGGCTCTTATCGTGATGTGTCCACACTGAACCGTCCACGCCAGCTCCCGTGAACTTAGATTGGGCTCATTCGCAAGGCGGACGTGAAGATAGGAAATTGTATTGCTGCAGTTGCCATCTCAACGTTAGCCTCCAGTCACAACGTCGTGCGATGCGTCTGTGACCCTCATCGCCCTCACAAAGACAAATGTCCCCCGTATAGCCTCGACATATTTTTTGGGGCAAGTGCTCTTCGCGAACATCTGTGAAGGCGAGAGCAGCACACGAGGGAGTGGGTATCCATAACCACACCCGGCCACGTTGTCTTCCCAGCGGCGATGTGTACCCAATCGCAGTAGGTACTCATTTGTGGCTGAGTCGACCTAGGTGAGGCCCAGGACCGATTCAGCTAATCGTCACTGGTGTTGGTCGTGAGCGGGAATCCAATTTGGGTCGCTGGGTTCGTAGCGCAGCGTGCTAACCGTTGCACTACCGCTCCGCGCACACACACACACACCGACACACAATGCACGTGTGTGCACATGCAGTCACTGTGGGAAGCAGCAGCTGACATTTTCAGAGGACAGTAAGGTGTAGAGTTAATGCCACTGTCTAAGCCCATTGTCATAATGACGTAAAATTGTTTTTGGTAATAATGATTACATGCCATGTCAAAAATATGAAGGCTAAAATAATATGACATGATATGGAAGGTGGCTTAATTGTCCAAATTCAGTATTTAATTTGCAACAAGTATTGTATGGCCAATCTTAAAATGACAATTTATTTGTTTTAAAACATTTACAAAACAATATCTCTAGCATAAGGTTACGCAGACTGCCGGGGTACGTTCTTTTAGTGAGCACATTTTGAGGCTGCCAAAGCACACAAAGTGTTGGTGTTGCGAGTACCACACCAAGCGGCCTTTGCCTCCCCAGTACTGATATATCACACAAGGTACTCATTTGACACCGAGTCGACCTAGGGAAGGCTCAGGACCGGTTCAGATAATCGTCACTCGTGTTGGCCGTGAGCGCCAATCAAACTCGGGTCACCGGGTTCGTAGCGCAGTACGCTAACCACTGTGCCAC
The DNA here is from genome assembly GCF_965212315.1 of Lampetra planeri. Classification (NCBI taxonomy): domain Eukaryota; kingdom Metazoa; phylum Chordata; class Hyperoartia; order Petromyzontiformes; family Petromyzontidae; genus Lampetra; species Lampetra planeri. The sequence goes on from NC_136120.1 coordinate 7,087,643, forward strand.
TGCTCCCCACACATGGCACACATACGCACGCACACACACAATAGTCTGGAAGAAAGCCAGTCTGCTAAAATGTCAAATCTTTCATTTCCATTTCGTGAAAAGAAGAAAAAAAAATTCGTTTCAATCTTCAAAAGCGTATGATTAATTCGGTCACATCATCAGCACACATCCTCACGCTGTTGTCAAGGATAGGGTACACTACCATATCTAACTTTTCACCAGAAAGAAACCTCAGAGTCTGTGATGAGAAGATTGAGCGTGCCAATTTCGATCCTATCTGGTTAAACAATGATTTATTCATATCCAGCCAGATCAGTCATCCGCACTGTGGTTTGAGTTTCTGCACACAATTCAAAGGTTGTGAGTTCAAATCCTGGCTGGGGGTGGTGGGTTATACAACCGATCATTACCCTTCGAAGAATTATTTTTTTTTTAAATCCACATACATAAATATGGATATGAACAAAGGTTGCGTAATGTATAACAATACACCTGCCATGAGAACAAGGAATTTCCACCGCTGGTTTCAGAACTTATCCATGCACCACCTCGTGCTTATTTGGGGCAAGGATCCATGCTGCTTACGACCAATCTACCCCTGAGTGTGCCTGATCACGACAGCTTCAGGAGCTAAGCAAATTGGAGCCTGCTTAGTATTTTGATGAAAAACTTCCTGGTTTGGCCAGAAATGGCAGCAATGGATTATTGAAACTACAGTAAAACCTTGGATTGCGAGTAACTTGGTCTGCGAGTGTTTTTCAAGACGAGCAAGGTATTGCAATACTAGTAGTATGTATACGCTTTGTCTGCCGAGCGTCACGTGATCACAACTGATATACGAGTGCATTGATATACGAGTGCTTTGGATTACAAACACGTTTCCGGAACGAATTATGCTCACAATCCAAGGTTTTACTGTATCTGTTTCGCACCTTTGAGTATTGCAACCTCTTGTGCATTGCTCTGGTTTAATCCCGGGAATCTGACACTGCGATTGGCCAAACATCCCAAAGCAGGACTCTCTTAAAGAAAGCATTGCATTCTATTGACACTCTTTTTGGTAAAGGGAATAATTATTAAAAGGCTTAATGGCACGAGGTGGTGATGTGGCCAGCAACAAGCCAAAGTTCAAGAACACGGTATCAGGTACTCGTGTTAAGGCTGAGTCAACCTAGGGGAGGCTCGTGTCGTGCTGGGTAGCGAGCAGCACGCTCAGCCACCTTTGTCTCACCAGTTATAATGTTTACATACTGCACCAGGCATTCATTTAAGGCAGAGTTGACCTAGGCTAGGTCCAGGACCGGTTCAAATATTTGCCACTATTATTGGTCCTCAGCGGGAATCGAACTCAGGGGCCGGGATTCGTTGCGCAGCGCACTAACCAGTACACTAACGCTCCCACATACCACACACACAAGTTATAATACGCAATGCACCTTCCAATTTACGACGCCGTACATTTCATGGGGAAATCAATACGGACACGTTGCCCAGACAGCTCAGTGGACGGCCACGTACTCCGTCCGCGTGTGTCCTGCTGCCTGAACGCGTCTTTGTGCAGCCACTGCCAGGTTTCAAATTGGATGGTATTGATAGCCTCAGCAGGGCCACCTGCTGAGTGGAATTGTAATTTATTCCACGCTAAGCTGTGCATCTGGACACCCCCGGGGGTAATCTAAAATGCAGCAACAATTGAGTGCACACGCCTAAAGTTTTCCCTCCTTAACCTGAAATGCCATTTACACCGTGCTCCTTGGGGCATCGCAAAAACTTACAGTGGGCGGTCTCGATCAGAGCGATTGCTATTTTGCCTCCGAAATTGTAATACGCCGTACGAAGGAAGCATTGTGGAAGCCTAACACTGTTGCCATCAGCCCGCAAATTAATTATACATGCAGGAGAGCGGCGCGACTGACAGCAGGTTAAATTCCCAAAAGCCCTCCCCGATAATGCTGACATTTCTCACCTATGGCGCGGGAGGCAAAAGGGGGCTTTGCAGAAGCGCATGCTGTTCTTCTGCTGCTGCTGCTCACTTCTGCGTTGCCCATTACCTGCAGCACTACCCACCAAACCCCTTCCCCACCACCACCCCAAGCCTGTTTATCGCACCACGAAAGTGCATTGCATTTGATTGGGATCTGCTTTATTTACCGGGCGATGCGTGGCCTCGATAGAAATTATGCTACACCTTTAGGCATCACGCCTCTCGTAATCCACGCCGAGACCGAGAGATTTTGATTGGCCGCCTCTGCTAATCCCGTTAAAATAATGACCGACCGTCAGCTACACCACAGAGCTGCAGAATTGAAACCTTTAGCACAGCCTTTATGCGCGGTGCAATTCAATGAACTCTCTCTCGTAAAAATGAATGCAGCTGAGTGTTTCCTTAAAATACCCACTGCCTGGGTCTCAATAAAAGTTCGAAAACAATGAATCATTTAAAAATACAAAATAATTATCAGCGTCAAAGTAGAGAATGGAAATAACAAAACGAACAATGTCTCCGTCATATACGTATCTGTCTCTCCACATAAAAAAGTTAAAGTATCTCTTACAGAGCCCATTGCCCTCACGGCCTTCTGGGAATGCATAATTCCTGCGGCATTGATTCAGTACAAGCCAAATCTGGACCGGTTTTGAAAGCACAGTGTCCCATTAAAGCAGTCAGGCTTGCTTGAGCCGATGCTGGTGAACCGCCAGATGTTATAGGCAAGGACCCTTCTTTTCAAGTTATGGATCCTGGTATGATATGGGTCCATTTAAAAAAAAAGCGTTGAATGCTCACGGGAGATTCCATTCGGTGACATCATCCCTACTGCATCGAGTGAACGCGAATGCCGACATGGCTTGGTCTGCTGCAAGGACGCACTGGTGTGAGCTCGACATTGGACCGGACCATTTTGTCGAGGTCAGAAGTTGTACATCAGTTCCCACTCCACCGTGCGTGCGGACAACGCGTGAGCTTCCAATGCAGCCCCAGAAAAAAAACCGAGGGTCTCTTTCGTGCTCCTTAAAGCAGAAATCATACAGCCAGCAACAAAATGAAACATTAATATGGCATCTATCGACGTCTTCAATTCTCATTATGTCCTGAAAGATACATGCTGTAGGCCATTGATTTTCTTTCCAGTTCTGGAGATTGAATTTGTCACCGACTGTACGTCTTCCGACACCGGCTGGGCATCATAAGCTCGCCTCTGTCATCCCGTCCCGTCCCTGCGAGCGAGGAGGGCTGATTCTGCACACCCGCGTGTTTTTTTTTCAATTCCGTGCATCGTCGAGGCGCTGATGCTATTAACACATCTCACCCCAAAGTGCACATTGCTTGTCCTCAAAACCCCCCTCATGTGTGCTGCCACAACACAGGTGTGTTCGGACTTTTGTTCGGCATCATGGAGTTAGCATATAATGGAGATGTAAAGCTTTCGTGACTGCAGGGAATCATATTCTTGGTTCTTTCTGTAAAGTCACGTAGAAGGGAGATAATAAAATAATATAAATATAAAACAATATTATATTTATATTATTTTATTATCTCCCTTCTACGTGCCTTTACCGAAAGAACCAAGAATATATAATGGGGACTCAACACATTTGTAAAATAACACTGCTACTAAACTTGAATTACTCTTTTGGTAAAGTCACATAGAAAGAAAATAAATTAAATAATAGAATACGACGTTTCGATTGCAACACAAGCAATCGTCATCAGGTCGAACTAACTTTGAGAAAGAGACAAAACACAGACACGGAGACACACAGACAGACACACAAGCAGAGAGAGACAACGCAACTTTGTTGTGTGTCTCTATCTGTGTTGTCTCTCTCTCTGCTTGTGTGTCTGTCTGTATGTCTCCCTGTCTGTGTTTTGTCTCTCTCTCATATTTAGTTCTACCTGATGACGATTGCTTGTGTTACAATCGAAACGTCGTATTCTATTATTTAATTTATTTTCTTTCTATGTGACTTTACCGAAAGAACCAAAGAGTAACACTGCTATTGGGAAGCGTCATTGCCCAAAACGTCACCTATTATATACTTTTTCCATTTTAGAGCAGTGTTATAGGCGAATGTCTTCATTTTGTGTTTTCTGTGTTTGTGCATCACTGCCAATAGCATATAACGCTCCTCCGATTAGCATAGTTGGCTACGTATGGTGCGAAAGAAGTTCAACATATATACATACATTTTGCTGTTGTTTTGTTTCCGTATCTGCGTATAACCAAAACTGTCCAGAGACAATGGGGGCCATTCTCCCTTAACATTGCAGTAAAATATACGGGGCGACTGCCGTAGACATCCTAAAAGTGGTCCTCATTTTATCCACTGTAGGATTTAAATTTACAACATTCCCATTGTGAGTGAAGCGCTCGAACCATAGCGTCACCTGCAATGATTTAATGTGAACATAACTTGTGACCTGGGTCATCGCAACTTATCGCCATGCCTAATATGCCGAGCAATAACCAAGCAATTGATGTTTAATTCACAGCACTTTTGACATTACAAGGCTGCAATCATGATACTTCCCGGCATCGCCAACCCTGGTATCATAGGCATTGGATAAAACGCTTACAGGTATTGCCCATCACAATCGCATGGTGAAGAAGTGACGGTGAAATGTGAAGATGAAGACTCCAGGACTCGACCTTCAGGCGGATGGAGGCAGCATGATGCAGGAGAAGCATTCTGACTGTGTCGGAGAGTGAGGCGACCCCCGGGAATTTGTGGATGTGGAGGTGTGAATGGAGCTTTCTACGGGGAGTGGCAGTGTGGCGGTTTGCGCACTGCGGTACGAACCTGGTGACCCCGGTTCGATGACCTCTCACGGTCAACACCGGTGATAATTATTTGAACTGGTCCTGGGCCTCGCCTAGGTCGACTCAGCCTCAAATGAGTACCGAGTGCAGTGTGTAAACATCGCCACTAGCGAGACAAAGGCAGTCTGGGGTGGTGTACGGTTCAGGCCTTCATAGATGCTCACTAACAGCACTTGCTCCAACAGTCAGTTTAAGGTTATATGGGGGATCTTTGGACTTTGGAGTTTTTTTGTGAGCATAGAGCTTCAATCTAGCCTGCCATTCCAAACCTCGTCCAGTCTCAATTATGTTCAGGATGTTAGCTCAATCGCAGACCAGAATGGTATTAAAGAGCTCTCCTGTGAAATTAATGATTAGATTTCTGCCAAATCATTCATTTGAATGTGACAAATCCCCATTTTACTGTCATATTTTTAACCGATATGACTCATTAAGGGTAAAATATTAAGCGTTTTTATCCAGCAACAGCAGATTTCTAATTTTATTACGTGTGCCTATGGACAAAATGTACCATAAAGGTTTATAAATATTAAAGTGTGCTACTATATGATTAATCACAATTGGACGTGATGCAGCGAATGTGTATTGTTAAAATGTGACATTTGATGCAGAGTCAGTGCCAGCTGCATGTTTGCAGAGGAGAAGTCAATAAAATACCACATAAAGCTGCAACAACACCAAAGCACATTCACCATTAATAATTTGGTAATATGGCAAAATAAACTGACATCGACCCAAATTCATAACCTGCTCTTCGGCAACACCCTCATTGTGCTCTGAGCCATTCTCAGCTTTCCGCTGGATTCAAGGCATTTTTGCGGCACCCCTCCGCTTTTGCGTTGCGTGGAGCTGTGATGCATCTGCCTGCAAGAAAATGTAATCAGTCCTCGTCATCCGCGGTACGCTGCCCCTCCGTTGGTTTAACCCGAATCGCGCATTCACGTCAACGCGCTTTGACGTAAAAACTGGCTAAAACCCCAAATTCGATATTGGCTTGCAATAGGCTAAAACACTCAAATTTAACACGTAGGCTTTCGCGAACAGTATTATTCATTATAAAGATTCTTGGGTGAGATCGCGAAACGACATATTTATATTCACACAATCTAACCCAAAAAGCCTTTATTATAAAACACTTCATGTGAGTCACTAATACCCGATCCAAAACATGCACCATGAATTTAAATAAACACAAACCAGAATGCGTACGAGGGCCGGAGGGTGACGCAATGCAGCACGATTTGCACTGCATGCAGTGGGAAAGTTAATTACAATTAAGTTAATACCTTTACAATTGTGCCACGTGCTGTTCGGCATGATGTCCCAAATTTAGCTCCACATGCTGGGAGCTTCATCGTCGAACCGCACGCGGCACGACCAGGAAAACACCCCCCAAGATCTTTACCACACGACCGCAACAACAACAACAACAACAACAAAACTACGCATTAGTATAATTTCATTGCTTGTTCCTGTTCTCTTTGCAAACCATTGATCTGGTTTGACACAAGTCCTCCTTGCGGCTTTGCATACAGCATTGCAGATGCTGTGTGTTTGTGAATAGGGAATGCGTGCGAGTGTGGAGTGGTGGTGTAGTGGTTCGAACGTTGTGCTCTGATCTTGGCGACTGATGTTTTATTTGCCATTGTATCAAAGCGTGCCCTGGTCCTTCTTGCACTGGTTTGGCCTCAGTGGCGGCTCCTACAAAATCTCTCAGGGGGGGCAAATGTTTGGATGATTGATAAGGATAAGGTCCACCCATGCAATGGATAAATTAACAGCTTAAGCATGTAAAGGCAACTTCACTACTTTAATAATAATGAAAAATAAAGTGACTCTTACAATACATCTCCTTGTTTGTTTCTATACTCACTATTATTACACTGCTTACATCACATTACTCGCTTAATACACTGCTTACTTATACTGAAATCTTGCTCTTCTCTCTTTCAAATTAGCAAAGTGATCAATTACTCTCTCATTTAAAGCAGGCATGTTCCTGACTAGTTCCCTCTCCATGGAAAGCATAGGCAGTGCATTCAGACGTTCCTGTCCCATTACATTTCTCAGGAATGTCTTGATTCTCTTTAAGGTTGAGAAACACCTCTCAGCTTCAGCAGTTGTCATGGGAGTGGTTATGAGGATGTTCAACAGAGCAACAGTCTCTGAAAAAGTATCCTGGAGGTTGTACTTCAGCAAAACCTGGTACAGCGCCAGTGCTCCACAGCAGCCCTTGAATTCTGGACTCTCATAAATGAGAGACAGTTCAGTCTTCAGCTTCGCCTTATTTAACATAGGGTATGCCCTGACAGTGATGTTCAGAGCCTCAACAGGGAATGTATGGCCATGCTGTTGAAACATCTCTCCTTGTAGCAGCATGGCACTTACAAGGTGGTCGGTAAAGGAGAACCTTTCTTTGGTGTGGACCAAGATTGTGTCGCAGACCTGACAAAATAAATACATTTATTTTAGTTATAAAATAAATTATTTATTATAATATAAATATGGAGATACGGTTTCCATCCCGACAGCAACAATGTATCAGGCAGAACCCATATTTTATATTTCCATATTTTTTCAAATATTAATGCTATTGGTCACCCTTTACATCTGTCAATGTGTTTTACAAATATTTAACCAATGAAAAGCATTAAAAGAGCTTGGAAATTATTTTGGGGAAAAAACAGGTTTTCTTTCGTTTCCTGAAAAGTAACAGTTTTGGACATACAAGGCTTCCGTCCAATAGCGATGATTGTTCCCACCAATCGCTGCACATGTTAAGGATACGTATGATGACGTAAGCACGTTAGTGCGAGCCCTCCCGGAACCCATAGAGAATGCATTGCAGTGCCTGCAGTTCGAAAAAAAACATCTTTGAATGTAAGTCTATGGGAACACTCTGGGCGATTCTCAGCCAGAGTGAAATCGCCCAAAAAGAGGCGGTACTCCACAGAACGTGACATGACGCTGATTGGACTATGTCCAGAGGCACAGTGACGGCTAGCGTAACTCTGTGGTAGAATGAGATTGTGAATGTGATTGAAAAAGTCCCTTTCACACTTTGGTGGTGCGTCGCCCAATCGCCCTAATGAAGAAACCGCCCGTGTTTGGCCTGAAATGAGTACCTGGTATGTGCTTTAACGTCAGCAATGGATGTTGTCCTGGTGAAAAAGCAACGCAATGTGCCATGCCAGACTTAAATAGGTGCCCACTGACCACACTTTCCATCTGTGTTTGTTTGTATGTTTGTGCGTGTGTATCAGTGTATGCTTTTTGTCAAAATGTCTGGATGTGTGTATCTGTATGTGTCTGTATCTATGTGCGTGTCTGGAGAGCGGGAGTGTAGCGGTTAGCGCTGCGCTGCGCAACGAACCTGGCGACCCGGGCTCGATTACCGCTCATGGCCCACATCAGTGACGATTATCTGAACCGGTCCTGGGCCTCCTTTAGGTCGACTCAGCCTCAAATGTGCCCCTGCAATCGCAGGGGCACGTGTTGCATAGCAGATAACTAGACGTCGCGTGTCAGCTGTGTGCATGAATCAATAGCATCACAGTGAGTCCAAATCAATAGACCTTGAAAGACGTGACGCAAGTTCACTCAATTAATTTAATTTAACTTGGGGGGAAAAATGTATGGTAAACTTTTACAGTATAACCTTCATATCGAGAACTTATTCTACTCTCTATATCTCTATGTGTGGCACATTAGGAATGGACCACTCTTTTAATTATTTCCTTGTGCAGCAAGGGAGTAAAGTGTGGTTCTGTGAAAGTCCTGATGTGCTGTGCTGTACATCGATGCATGTGTGTACAGCAGCATGCGATAACGGAGTTGGGCCTGTAGGGGGCTGGCAGGGTTATTGGTTAATCGCACTTGTACACCAGTCACATGGTTAATGGCGACTCGGTTGAAGAATTACTGTGTGTGATACACGTGCTGTTGCATCTTACAGATTAACCACAATAAATGTGTTTGCCCTCGATTTGGAGCACCTGCCCACGTCCTTCATTTCGAGTGTGCAACAAATGCGCAAGGGTAGAGGTGCAGTCCTGCGTTTTTACTATTTCGATTATTTTGCTGATATAAATGTCCAAATGATGAGACACTTTGTTGAGCTATCATTTGTGGCCACGTCGCTTTGGAAAAATAAATTAATACCTCAGCGGGTTTTGTCTGGTAGGGATGGGGATGGTTTAGTTTCATTTGTCTGTGTTTGGGTGATTTGTTTACCTTTCTTGTACTTTGCACTCCTATCATGTTTTCATATTGTTTGTTGTTGTAACGTTCTTACACGCCCCGACTGGACATCTGTGAAAAATACATTTATAGCTCATCGGATTCCTAAAGTATAAATACATATTCTTATGCTGATTCTGGCTTGGCCATGCAGAGCCTCCACTGGAGAGAGCCCATCGATAGGGTATTTAGTGTACTCTTCCCTGCGGGTTAGACACATTTGAAGAGATTGGAATACCCACACTTTGCCGCACCACACAACGGCCTATCAAACGACTGCCCGTGGTGTACCCGATTATAGTGCTGGGTGGACAGAGACATTGGCAATTCAAGACCCCATGCCAGGAGATCGAACCGGTGACCTCTGGCATGCAAGTCCCAGTGTGTCGAAGATTACACCACTCACTATATGTACAGTGACTGATATGTGAAGTTGTACAAAATGTTTAATGCACCATCGTGGCGGATTGTGGCTAATAAAGTGTTCGACCATGGTTTTATCGTGTAAATAATATATTAAAATAACAATTTGGTCACCAGGATTTTGGCTGTCTGGACCAACGATTTACCTGCATTATGTGTTGAAGCAAGACAAACTCTGGAACAGTGTTAACTTTCTGTTTCTCATTATTAGAATGTGGCCTGTTAAAACAGTTGCTGTGTTGCGTTGTTGTCATGGGGAGCAATCCTCCTAGAAAGACGAAAAGGGGAGCCCCTTCAGTGCAGAAAAATTAGCAAGTAGTACCCAAGACCACTGTGCAATCCTTGCATTTACTCACAACTCAAATGGTTCGATGAATTATCATATGCCCATCCAGTATGCAAATACCGTTGACTTATTCCATTGGTATTGATTCATTATTGATTCACAATAATCCAATGGATGTATTTGCAACTCTACACTACCAGCGTCGAAGATTAGGCCAAATACCGTCTACAAGGACTCTGTCGAGCTCTCTCTAGTGGAGACCCTTACACTGGTATTGGTGTGAGCAAGTAACTACAGGGCTGAACCGTTACCTTTTGCATTTTAAAACTGTACACAAATAAGGAAAGATTTGTATTTTACCAGGTGAGGCCCACTTAGCTTTTATATATGCATTAAATCTTAACTTAAAGCTTTCGTTACTGCAGAATTCATATTATTTGGGTCTTTTGGTAAAGCCATGTATATAGAAATAATTATAAAAATAATAACAATATCACAACGTTTCTATCGCAACACAAACAATCGTCATAAGGTGAAAAAAGAGGGGGAAAGCTGCTGAGGCAGGCTGTTTATGAAGGTTTAGAGATGGGCAGGGCAGCTAATGTTAATGTAGGAGAGGTCTCCATAACCAGCAGTAGGTCTATATCAATCAAAGAGCTTTCGATTTAAAGCTTTCGTGACTGCAGGGATTCATCTTCTTGGTTCTTTCGGTAAAGTCACGTAGAAGGGAAGTAATAAAATAATAAAATAAAACATAATAAAAAAATTCTCACGATGTTTCGGCCACAACGCAAGCAGCCGTCCTCAGGTGAAGACCAGGTCTGTCGGGGAGACGCTGGAGACGCTACCGAAAGAACCAAGAAGAAAAATCAAAGAGCTGTTTATAAAGGTTTAGAGATGGGTGGGGCAGCTAATGTTAATGTAGGAGAGGTCTCCGTACCCGGCAGTAGGTCTACCCCAATCAAAGAGCTGTTTACAAAGGTTTAGAGATGCTTGTAAATGTAAGCTCGGAGATAGCTAGGAAAGAGCCATGGCCACATGGAGGTGAAGGATGTGATCCCTGACATGCAATACCCCGGTGTCTACAAACTAAGCTGTGTCTGCGGTAGCAGTTACATTGGGGAAACTAAGCGACATGTCTCGGACCGGGTTCGTGAACATAAGGCAGATCTGAAACACGGTAGGACTAATACCTCAGCCGTGGCTGATCATTATTTTAACGCGGTGGGCACACACGAAATAGATTTTGCCAAGACGAAGAAGAGTAAAGACGAAGGTACTCTGCAAACCCACTAGCTATCAGCAAATATTCGTTCATGAAGCCATCCAGATATATAAACACATACACAATTTCAACCGAGAAGATGGGTACAAACTGAGCAATCATTGGAAGGACGTTATTAACCAGTTTAGGTCATAACTGGTTGTCATGTTCCCTTCCTACCTATCTATGTTAGCAGATATTTTCGACTCTCTGAGTTACATTCACTAATAGCCACCGTTAGCTGTGTTAGTATGTGGCGGCTTGCCATCCTTTTCCACCTCCATGTGGCGATGGCTCTTTCCGAGCTCTCTCCGAGCTTACATTTACAAGCATCGCTAAACCTTTATAAACAGCTATTTGATTGGTGTAGACCTACTGCAGGTTACGGAGACCTCTCCTACATTAACATTAGCTGGCCCGCCCATCTCTAAACCTTTATAAACAGCGTGCCTCAGCAGCTTTCCCTCTCTTTTTTCACCTGATGACGATTGCTTGTGTTACGATCGGAACGTTGTGATATTGTTATTATTTTTATTTTATTTTACAATTTCTATCTACGTGGCTTTACCGAAAGACCCAAATAATATATGGGCATTTTTCACAAGCGACCTGGCCACAAATGATAGCTCAACCAAGTGTCTTATCACATGGAAATTAATACCAGCCAAATACTGCACCATCACTTTCTACTTTAGATGCTCAGGGCACGCCGACACAACGGTCTCAATCAGCGTAGTCAATCTGCCTGTTTTAATCTACGTCTCAATGACTTTTTTTACAAAGTGCGTCGCTTCAGAGAATACCTCCCATTTGCGTGTGCATTCTGCACCAGGAATAGCCCATTGTACAGGAGATAACACAGCACATTAGAAAACTCTGCTTTTGCATGTGGTCACGCAATTTTGTCATCATTAATTCTCAATATGACCCGAGTGTGGACATATGCCATATGTCACAAATAGCTCTTGATTTAATTAGTAAACGGTTTCAAAGGGGGCCATCTGCTTACGGGCAGCTTTTCAAAGATAACTTTTTTTTCCCCAAAACGCAATTTTTCGTACCCCAAAACAAAGCCCACAAATGTGATACGCAGCCAAATCATCGAAGCCACAATGATAAATATTGTGGAACGTGTATAATCAGCGTTGGACTCTACCATAGTAATATGGAATTTCCACCACTGGCTCAAGATTTCCACACACTCCACACAAAGTGCTTGCCACAAATTAAACGCGATACCTTGCTGATCTTGTCAACGAGCATTAACTATCACGCGAACTCCAGCCATCCTCGCTGTGGCGTTGGGCTAACAAAAAAAGATGGTCACTGCATCGTGCGCTTTTAGATTCGCTTCTGCGGCCGTCCGGAACGCTCTTCCTTCGGATATTAGGAAGCCACTGGAGCTATGCACTTTTGAATCTAAATTGAAAACTAAATTCTTTAGAACCGCGTTTTATAATTTTGTTTCTTGTCATTCCCTCGCACCTCCAATTAGTATGGTGTGAAAGAAGTTCAACATACATGCACACTTTCAAACCTTATTTTGGACGTTGTTTTAGCATTAGTATTTATAAAACTAAGAGTGAGAATAAAAACTAGCGGCCAATCCCTTTGTATGCTGTGTGTCATGGTCAAAGACATGTCCGTTCCTGCTTCTATACGGATGCATTATAACGTGCCACAATCAATATGCACCACGACCCACTCTGCCTGCAACTTTGATTGTTCACTTTCATTCATTCTTTTGTAAGGATCTTTTTTTTCTGACAACCAAGCATCCACTTAATTAAAGCAAGTGCTCTTTTCGTATTTCAATTGCATCCCCCTCCCCATCCCCTCATTAATCTGCAAACATCTTCCTTTGAAGACCAATCAAACGAGCCAAACCTCACAAAGCGAGGCTTTTAGCCATAACAAGCCACGTGCGCATTATACAACTGCTGGCAATTCAACACAATGTGAAACAAAGCTCTAGCAAATCGCAGTCTGGTGGCTTGGGGACACTGTGAGGACCCTGAGCCAGAGGTATCCGAGAGCCATTGTAATAAACATCACGTTGTAATTTCATAGTCGATGTAATAAGCTCACTAAGAGGGCATTGATCAATGAGGTGGCTGGGTGGCCCAGAGGTCAGAGTGCCTGGCTAGCACTGCTGAGATCCTGGGTTTGAATTCAGATAAAGACCTGTGACTAATCCAGGTGTATCAAGCGTAGTGAGGCGGGTGGCCTTCTCTAAATACAAACAAACCGTGCAAAAATAGAATAGCAAAACTCGTTTAATTGAATTTGGCTAAGGCTAACAATGAGATAAAATCTCTTGATTATATTGAAGAATATTTCATAAGGACACTGGTGTATATTCTATAACGATGCTCATGATTATTTTGGTTATGTATTATAATGATTTTGCATCAAACTAGGGCCAATATTGTAAAGAGAGAGTCCTTGCCTGTAAGATTACCAGTTGACTCTGGTGATGAGATACTGCATGTTGAAACTGGTCCAGAGTTTGCTTGTCTTGAATCAATGCTGCTGAAAGTGTGCACTCCCACAATACATTTAATTTACGTGGAAATAAAAAAAATATATGGTCATATATTGTCCGCTTATTTATATTGCTATTTTTGTTTATAATATACACAATGACGTGAATGATTATTTTAATTACATCATATGCTTGATATGTGGGAAACCAGTTGATAGAGGAGTTGGCATGTAATGGTGGGTGTAATAGGCCTACTGTATATACTTGAGAGATATTACTGTGGACTAATATTGCATAGGCTGTCTCTTTCACAATGTGATGATCTTTCTGCTTTCAAGAATTACTTAAAATATATGACTAGAAAATCACAATTAGGCAATACATGTAAGTAACAAAATATTGAAATAAAATAAGTAAAATTAATTATGGTTGTTAAACAATCAACGATACACCAGTAAACGATTTCAAAATTGATTATCACATCAAACTGTTAGGAATCGGTGAGGAATTCCAGTGTAGTTTAGTAATGAACGCACTTATTGGCATACGTGAACATACAAACCGAATGGCGACAGGCATGAGTCAGCAAGTGGTACATTTGCTCTTGTTTATCGGTTAAAGGATCAAGACGCAGCCCTGCAATTGCTTGCTCACACCACTTCTCGCTGAAGGGCCTCCACTAGAGGGACCGCTAGAGGGCATTTGCTCTCCTCTTTTACGCTGACCAGAGGTTGGCGTACCCACAATTTACCCCACCACATGCCACCGGCAAATCGACTAACTGTGGTTGTACACATTTCTCCAGCAGGGTGGACAGATGGGGGGGGGGGGGGGGGGGGTATTGTATAAACTTGCACCGTTGTTTCAATTACAAACTATAAAACTAAACAGTCTTTTTTATATATATACCAGGTAAGGCCCACTGAGACATGCAGCTCTTTTTCAAAAACAACCTGGTCACAAATAATATTTCAACGAAGTGGCACGTTTCTAAATGTGGAGGGAAAAACTGAAGGACCCGGAGAAACAACCATGTGACCACAGGGAGAACATGCAAACTCCAAATATACAGGCATCAAGGTCGGGATCGAACCCACGACCTTCTTTATACCAGGTGAGGTAGTGAACATATTGCCACTGTGGCGCCCCTGCCGTTCCGGGAGGTCGAATGGAACTGGCGACCTCTCTATGGAAGGCAAGTCCAGTGTATGAACCATTAACCCAGTGTTCTTCACTCATTTGCAGAGGGGGGGGGGCACATACGCCGCAAAGACATCAGTGCGAGTGCCACCTCACATTTGAAACCATTTGGTTTGACGTCATGATGGGGTGTTTTTACATTTGTGTATTATCGAGGGCCACACTAAAGGGCACCAGGGGCCGTTAGTGACCCGCTGGCCTTGCAATGAAGAGCAGTGCATTAAACCATCGAAGCAAAACTCTGGTCCTCCTCGCAGCAGTGGCTTTTGGCTAACCATCGAACAAAGAGGGTCAATGCATCACGCGCTTTCGGATGCAATTCTGCAGCCGTCTGGAATGCTCTGGTCAGCACGTTTGGCTGAATACGGTGCGTAATAAGTCCTGCAATGCATTACATCATGGCAGCTCCCCATTTTTCAATTGAAAAGGCAAGTATTTTACATTTATGACTCGCCATTTCAATATGTGGAAGCAACGTGGTCAACAAATCCCTAGCCTCTTTTTTTTATCATGCAATTACTGGCGGTGCAAAACAAATATTTTAAACATCCCTAAAATGAATGCTCTATAGAAATGTAGAAAATCGATCATTTGGAAAGGAGACATTTCAGAGCACAAAAGTGTGATTGTATTCTTTTACATTATGAAGCAAGTTTCATCTACGTGTATCATGGCTTCATTTTGATCATTATCGATTGCCAGAACCAATGCTGCTAGTGAGCAACCTGACTGTCTAATCATCAGCAGCAACAGCCAGATTCAATCCACTGCTGGATGAAAACTTCCCCGTGTCAGTCATGAAGGTTGTTTGACCATACTTCACCACATTGGCTCCAGTGTGGGTTGGTGAAGGTTGGTGAGATGTCGAGGACCAATTAAGATATCAAGTGCCACTAACGCTAGCCGTTGCAGGGAATCGAACTCGCCGAGTTCATAGCGCAGTGCACTAACCACTGCGCCACCACTCCTCCCCATGTCTCTCCAATCCTCGAGTTGACCACACTGTACCAAGTCAACCTAGGAGAGTCATGGTACCGGTTCAGATCTCAATATCCACTTTAGTGTTGAGCATGACTCAGGAATTAAACCGGAGTCACTGGCATCATAAGTTGGTACATAAACCACTAACACTGCCACCCTTCCGTTTTTTATATAAAAAAAAAACACCCACTGGCATTCTGCATTCATTTACATGGCTACACAAACAGGACTTGCAGTCATAAGTGTCTCGCATTTATTCCAGCAATAGTCCTATACATAATGGCTTTATTCTCAAAACATGGCCAATAAGCCTGGGGGGAATGCAAACATAATTCAACGGCAACAAAACCTCCCCAAACAGGGATATCTCAAACAACCACCCAGCTCAATTAGAAACATCCGAGAGGCTGCACATTGTCCCGCATCCCTTGTGACTTTCAAAAGGCGGGGGGGGGGGCAACACAAAGCTATTAACAGCGTGCTTTGGCGGTGAATAGAGCATCTTGTCAATTCCCAGAAACGTACATTGTGACGTCCCTTCCCAATGACTGCGGCACGCTACCAATCCGCCACGGGATGCGGACACTGCACTGCCGAACAAAGAAGCCATCTGCAGTTTAGTGGCGCGAATTTCCAGGTGCTGCAGTTGCAACCGACGCTTGCTCACACTTTGTGCACATTGCCGCAGCTTTAAAAAAAAGAAGAAGAAAATGTCGTCAACTCGAACTCTCCGTGCCTTGCCGCTGTGGAACGGATGAAAGCCAGAGAGGTGTCACGAGCGTTGCCACTCGGAGATCAGATGAGTTATTACAGTATTTAAATTAATGTCCCTTTTTAGTTTGAATGTGTCGTGCATGTGCTAATGCCAGGTTTGGATTAATTTTCACAACAGGGAGAGAGCGGCCACTCAGGCCCAAAGGAGATTGCACAGAGATGGGCTTCCGAATGGTTTCAACTGTGGGAAAGGTCTGAGAGGGGGTCTGCAAACTCCCAGAGCAATCAAATTGAGCTTGTTTGCAATCTACTTGGAATTTGAAGAGAATTATCCAGGGTCAAATGTGGAAGCCAATAAAGTAGGAAAACGACGCTTGCCGCCTATCTGCATGTCCCATATTGCCTGGCGTGTGATACATGCATATGTTATATTATTAATTTAAAATGACAGCTGCTAACGCATTATTATTATTTTGCATTAAGCACGGTGCGATTTATTTATTTTTGTTATTTCTTTTTTTAATATAAAAGTACCTATAAATACTATATTCCACCGGAAGCCTCCCAAAAGCCATGGCAGACACCAATCAATTATTTGTGGGGATTCCATCAGGCTGTGAGATGATACCAATCTAAACTAGCAACACGGTGCACATGTTTGTAAACGTTGTGTCCCTCTGCAGACAAGCAATAGGAGGCACTCGAGCAAGTGGTGTAAATTACATAATCCCAAGGCAGGGACCAGCCTCTATATGACACAGCCACAAGTTTCTCCCTCCAAAGCGATTATTGTATCATCGACTTCGGCACGGCACATTACCAAGCGAGATTTAAACTCGCCAAACAAAAAATACATCGCACGAGCGTTCCAATCGCACGTCACCTGGCCCTAAGTAAATAGCTTCCAGGGAATTGCCTCCATCAGAACACCAACCGTGGCTTATAATGATGCTAAATCGGTGGCCATGCGTTGATAAATGGCAATTCTGACCATGGACAATGGAAACTGCAGTATGCCTAAAGCGTGTTTCTCTATTAATTCCTACAGTGTAAACACACCGCTATTTGTGTGTGAAAAAAGCAAATTACCGAAATGGAATGATGGAGATAGGTCATTTTACACACCAAAAAGCCCAAAATGTAAGAGCGTTCAAGCACTCAGAGGTGTTAGCACAAATTAGCGCCATATACATCCAATTATTATTCGTATTCAACACACCTTACATGCCCCAGTGGTAGCGCATTTGCCACTTGCTGCAGATATTTACAGTTAGAATCCATTGGACTGTCCTGGTAAATAAACTCTGGGTGTAATGACAACAGCAGAAAACACGCTGTCTGCTTCGCAGTGGACATTAAAGATCCCGTAGTGTCATTCGAATCGATGAGCCCATTACGTGCCAGAACATGCAGATATGCTCCCCACACCGTTGTTGGCTATAGCTAGGAATCGAACTCAGGGAGTACGTTCAGGGCACAGTGCTATACCACTTCTCCAAGCATGCATTCCAAAAATATAACTTTTTAAAAGTGATTACGCTTGTTTACCAAGAAAAGCCTCGCTGACTCTTTTCAGGAGGGTCCTGCCAAGTTTTAAGAGTAGGGGATGGAAAATTGCTGCATGGATTTCAATTGAGTGAATTTTGAGAAATTTTGCAAATGTCATCATGGAACCATTGACATCCACCGTCAGTATAGTGCACAGTTCGGATTTGTTGTTACAATTTATACACCGGGAGGATTAATAAGGGCAGCCACTAGTTTCAAACCGTGAACCTGGGCCATCTACGCTATTAAACTAAATTATGTTATTTTACCAGGTAAGGCCCACTTAGCTATATAGCTCTTTTTTCAGAAGCGACTTGGCCACACATTATATCTCATCAAAGTGTCCCGTCGTGTGGACATGTAAGCATGTTTCTAATTGCGAAGGGAAAAACCGGAAGACCCGTTTTAAAATCCACGCGACCACGGGGAGAACATGCAACTCCAAACATATAGGTGTCAAGGTCGGGATCAAACCCACGACCCCCTGTATACCAGACGAGGAAGTTAATCTCTCCATCGTGGCAGCCACATGCCACTGCCACGTAAACACAGTCAAATACTTAAGAGCATCAAGTTTTGCTTTAAAGCGATGCCTTCTACGTTACTGTGAAGCACAAGAACAATGGATTAAGAACGAGAACAATTGATGTAGCAATGAACAATGGATGTAACAATAGATGTAATGGTGACAATTAAGACAAAATTCACGATCTCTTGCCGTTGCCACGATGCCTCCCGACAGCAAGCTGCGGCGCTCCTTTGCGATCGTCATTCTGTTGCTGGATTTACCTGCAAAAAAAAACAAGAGGCAATTGCTGTTAATTTCCCACCTCCCGTAGGATTACTACTCGCAATTTGGGCTGTTTGTCGGAGAAATTAGCAATGTGGGTGCATAAATTATGTGACCGTACTCAAAGATAAACACTGGGGGATAAAATTTGTAGAAGTGTCTCCGCATATACTGGTTTAAAAACTACTACGGAGTTGGTGCGTTTTGTGCGACATACCTGATAGACGCTCTGGTGATGGCCCTTTAATGTCCTATAAAGAAGGGTCCTTGCCTGAAACGTCACCTACTAATACAGGGTGGCCCAAAACGAAAGACATTATAGGGCTATATCATTGATTTTAAAACTGGCATTGAAACATTCGAATCAATTACATTTGTATACGCACAAATCTTATAACCTAGCTTATCACGATTGTGCAGTATTCATACATTGTAAGCTCTCTTAAACAGTTTTGTGTTGCATGGTCTACTGAACTGGTTCTTTAGTATGTAAGTAAATAATGTATCTATTATCATTATTAATATAGATATGTTTCTTCTTCCTGTGGGGTCACCTCAACCCCGTTGTTGACAAAACTAGACCAAGAACCCTGATTGAACTGAAAATAAAAACAAATGAATGTTTTTTTAAAGATTACACATGTAACATTAAACACATCCTTAATTAATTTCAAAGATCATGCGTCCATTAATGTTGACGGATGTCACTTTGAATATTTGTTCAAATAAATATAATCATGCTATGTGTCTTGACGTTTGGGGCCACCCTGTACATAGACAGTGCTGTTGATGTGTGTTTTTTATTCATGATTCACCAATTTAGGCTGTGAAAGAAACCAAGTGTCTGTTTTCCATGCAGGAAACTTGTCTCAATGCCTGTAAAGGGGCAAGCGGTGTTGAGATGTTAAATACCTCGTCTGATATACAGGAGGTCGTGGGTTCGATCCCAACCATGTCGCCTGTTGTATATTTGGAGTTTGCATGTTTTTCCCTGTGATCACATTGATTTTTTGCACGGTGCTCCGGTTTTTCCCTCGACATTTAGAAACATGCGTTTAGAGTATTTGGCTGCGATCAATTTCCATATGATATGCCACTTCATTGAGCTATTATCTATGGACAGTTCGCTTTTTAAAAAGAACTAAATACCTGATAAAATAAAATGTTTTATGTTGAATGGTGTTCCAAATATTTTTAATTGTAAAAAAAAAATCAGGGAATTCAAGGTCCGCTCTTACAGGATCCCACCATACAGTGTCTAATCTTAAATTCGATGTGCTAATCTAATTAAGAAAATTAACAGACAAGTATTATTATTACTATGCTTGTTTACCCAGGAAAGCCTCACTGAGTCTCAAGACAATTTTTGAGAAGGGTTATTGTTGCACACTCGAAATGAAGGACGTGAGCAGGTGCTCCAAATCGAGGGCAAACACATTTATTGTGGTTAATTTGTAAGATACAACAGCACGTTTGTCACACACAGCAATTCTTAAACCGAGTCGCCATTAACCACGTGACTGGTGTACACGTCCGATTAATCAATAACCCTGCCAGGCACCCACAGGCCCAACTCAGTCATCACATGCTGGCGTACACACGTGCATTGGTGTACTGCACAGCACATAAGGACTTATTAAAAGAGTGGTCCATTCCTAATGTGCCACATTATGCCAAATGTTTGTAGTAGCGAGCGATGTTGCTGCTGTGTGTTATCCCAATGGAGAAACTTGAAGGTCTTTTTTAAGCATTGTGCGATTTGAGCAAATACCAGTCACATTGTATGCTTTGTTTTAGCTACGGGAGGAAACCAAAGACCCCAGAGGACACCCGTGCAGAACAGGGGGAGAACATCCAAACTCCGCACATGAAGGCGCCAGTCAGGAATTGAGCTCAGGCACTTGTTGCTGTGAGACACATTGTTACCACACGTGTGGGCCAAGGCCGTAATTATAATATATATTGGGGGACACACATCCCCCCCAATATTCAAATATGCTCAAAATGTCTCCCCCATTGTAGTGCTATTAAAAATATCATTGCTATGCTATGTAAATAAAAATAACAATTTGCTAAAGCTTGGCCACAATATCTGGAATTGTCTTCATATAAATCAATGCATAGATTTCTGTCCATATGATTGTGGTTATGCCATTACATACAATGAAACAAAAAATGGTAAAAAAGTTAAAACAGAGCAATGTAATACAATACACTATTAGACATTATTGTAAACAAATACAAATAAAAGTCTAACCCATGTGTTCGTGAACGTTTTAATATTTTAGGCAGAAAAATTAGTTTTCAAATTTAGATATTTTCTGGGTTGGGACCCCCAGACCCCCTGGAAGATTTGGTCCCCCCAATGTTGACTCCATGGCTACGGCCTTGGTGTGGACTACTTGTAAGTGCCATGGAACGAAACATATTTAATTATAACACTACGTCATATCACGACTGGTTACATTCTATAAATATCCACCGACATTGAAGGGTCTGTTTAATTCCTGAAGCTTTACGCTAATGTGCACAGACTCTTTAATTGGCGATAGCTTATTTAAGTCCGTTAGACAAATCGTCCATGACCACCGCATCTCACTTTAAATTATTTGTGTGTGTGTGTGTGAGGTCAAAAAGTCCGCAGGTCGTGCGACGATGAGAGACGGAGGAATCTTTTTTTTAAGATCCCTTGTCGACGTCCTTCGCCTTGTCCGCGTTATGAATCATCTCAGCGACGCTAACATCACCTCCGTGCATAATTAGGCTCGACAGAACATCGGCATTCATCGCCTTTCACGTGCTAAAGGTCGACGGAATATAACAGCCGTCTCAAGAGCTGCCAGAGGTGTGGGCTCATTGCGTTAAAGACGGACATTTCATTAGTGGGCCATTAATCCCCCCTCCCCCCAAAAAAACAATGTCATTAGCCCGGCGATTACGCTCGTTATTTTAAGTTGAGCTTTTTAAATATGCCCCTCCGATTAGCACGGTTGGCTAGGTACGCTGCGAAAGAAGTTCAACATGCGTACAGACAACATGTATCGAGTGCAGAAGCTTAGCGGTGTGATAGTTTTCGTTTTTACGTTGATGTTTGCATGCATTTTATCGTAGCCAAAGCACTTTATAAAAAAATACTGAATCTACTTACTCAATGACCGAATGGAAAACAGGCAAACACATCGATGAATAGTGAGAATGCCCTACCGCTCCCCGCTGCACTAAAGAAAGACAAAGACAGCCACGCACGTGCGCATATACGCACACATACACTACACGCACATATGAGCAATCTGCTGGGAAGAGCTACCTTCTCGCGACGCCAGCTGTGTCCAAGGAAGCCAAGTGAAGGAAGGACAACAGCCATTGTCCTCTGATGGATGGTCACTGTGAACAACAATGGGCTCAGCTTCTCCACTTCAATTATCGCAACCAACTGCACCTGGCGATGGGAATTGGTGAACACTCCGCAGCCCCGTGCTGTGCTCCTCCAACCCAATGCAGCTTGGCGCCGTGCAACGTCTTGAGCCGCCTTCATTTCGTGTCTGTGGAACGCAATGCGCGTCACCTGCTGTTGAATAGAAAACGTTCACACATTGCGCGCGTTGTTCCATTGCACAATTTGACAAATTAACGCAAATGCAAGTCCACGATATGTGTAGGTGACATTCATTACATTATCCTCCTCCTCATCCATGATCAATCCACTGCTGGATGAAGGTCTCTCCAAGCCGCCGCCACCCTCTCTCAATCCTGATGTCATCGCTCCATCTCCTCGGTTGACGTCCTTCTAGGACACATTCCATTCTTCAACTGACCATGGCCCATTACCACTTCCAGCCGGGACGCATCCCGGCCTGGCCCCACTGTTATTTTCTTAACAGTTTCAGTGACTCTTTGGTTCTGTCGGTAAAGTCACGTAGAAAGGAAAAAATGCATTAAATACTAGCATACGACGTTCCGATTGCAACACAAACAATCATCATCAGGTACGAATGAAATAGAAAACAAACCTAGTAAACTCAGAAATACAATGCAATACAGTACAGAGAGTCGGCTAACATAAGTCAACACCCTACCTGGTTGATTACGTTCTTACAAAGATTGCTAAATTTGAGAGAGAGAGAGACAAAACACAGACACGGAGACACACAGACAGACAAATAATTACGTCTTTAACCCGCGTATTGCGCTCTCTAATCCATACATTCCCCTTTCTCTCTCTCGTGTTACGGGTGGGAAACTCAAGCGAAGACAATTTTGGATCCCAGGTCTGCCATGCGCACTGCGAACAAATCAGAATGTGGATCGTTTTGCTCGCGTGGTATTTCAAATGCTTCGAAGTGCGCATGCATGTTTGTTGATTCAATCAACGTCCGCATGACATTTGTGGTGTTAATTCCCAGTGGTGTGATACAACCAAGAGAAAGTCCTTCCAGCTCAAAGCAGCGGATGGAAATGTCACATTCCTTTTACAGAAAACCAGTTTATCTATCCTAGCAAAGTTAAAATTGCGGGTGAAAATGTAATATCATTCACTTTGCGTGGTTATATGGCATAGCAGCTGGCCAATGGACAAAGGTTGCATGGTGAGGCTCATGACATTGGCACAGACAAAGTAGCTGTATTCCAGCATTTATATGCCTAATTGATAATCCATCTTTTTTTTTGAATTAATGACCATGTGGGACATAATCTGCGCCTGGTTACAACATTTCCTGTGAAATTAATCGACCCTTTAGAGCTACCTGCCAAACTTGTTTTTGTTTGTTTGTCCCCTTTTCAGCCTTGAAACTTTCCTCATTTTTATTTTCGTAAAAAAAAAAACACAGCTCAAAGATTCATCAAAGCCCTACCACCCCAACCCCCACCCCCTACTGAGTCAGTCGTGAAAATTCCACATTTCTCTCATAGGGACTATTCTCTTCATAGATAAACGTCTCTTGACGTCCCACAACGTGGTTGGTCATGTTCTTATCAACTTCGTGGGATTATGGAATGAGCCAACTCCCGTCCAGGATTTGAACTTGCATAGTTGCCCTTATGAGGTCACGATTCTGCCACCCACAGCAAAAATCGGCCGAGTGAACCGCGCACGCTGCTGCTCCGTGTGCACGCAAGTCCAAGTCTATAAGCTATACTAGGAACTATTTATATTTTGCCAGGTAAGGCCCACTGAGATATATCACAACTTTTTGTCAGAAGCGACTTGGCCTTCAAATAATAGCTCAACTAATGTAAACGCACGTTGATTCTAAATATGGAGGGTAAAAAACCGAAGGACCAGGAGAAAAAGCCACTCGACCACGGGGAGAACATGCAAATTCAAAATATACAACAGGCGTCAGTGTGGGTATCGAACCCACATCCATCCTGTATACCAGGCGAGGTAGTCAACATCTCCTAGCCACCGTGATGATAATGAGAGAGAGACACGTAAACCCCAAATATATAACAGGCGGCAGGGTGGAGATTGAACCCACGTCCTCCTGTATACCAGGCGAGGTAGTTAACATCTCCTAGCCACTGTGATGATAATGAGAGAGAGAGACACGCAAACCCCAACTATACAACAGGCGGCAGGG
This sequence comes from Lampetra planeri, assembly GCF_965212315.1. Classification (NCBI taxonomy): domain Eukaryota; kingdom Metazoa; phylum Chordata; class Hyperoartia; order Petromyzontiformes; family Petromyzontidae; genus Lampetra; species Lampetra planeri. The sequence continues at coordinate 7,111,975 of NC_136120.1, forward strand.
ATGAGGATCGAACCCACGTCCTCCTGTATACCAGGCGAGGTAGTTAACATCTCCTGTATACCAGGCGAGGTAGTCAACATCTCCTGTATACCAGGAGAGCTAGTTAACATCTCATGTATACCAGGCGAGGTAGTCAACATCTCCTGTATACCAGGAGAGCTAGTTAACATCTCCTGTATACCAGGCGAGGTAGTTAACATCTCCTGTATACTAGGCGAGGTAGTTAACATCTCCTGCATACCAGGCGAGGTAGTTAACATCTCCTGCATACCAGGCGAGGTAGTTAACATCTCCTGTATACTAGGCGCGGTAGTTAACATCTCCTGTATACCAGGCGAGGTAGTTAACATCTCCTGCATACCAGGCGAGGTAGTTAACATCTCCTGTATACTAGGCGCGGTAGTTAACATCTCCTGTATACCAGGCGAGGTAGTTAACATTTCGCCACGTAGCAGACGCCGCACACAGCGTGCAGGCAAACCCAGCCTGTGGACTTTCACAAAAAAATCCAAAGACCCTGAACATAAATCAAAGCTGACAAGCCACTCACTTTAACTGAAATTAATATATTGATTAAAATAAAATGAACCCCAATGCCTGAATATTTTACTTAGCTTAAATTGTAAGTGATGTTGTTAGACTGGGGCGTACGCGCGCTGTTCATTTGCCACCCAATATTAGCCGCGTCTTGAGAACTCCCCGCGCCCAGCAGCGCGTGGGGCGATGAGCTGTCTGGTGAGGTGCGGACAATCAATCAGGGTGATTAATTACCTCAACTTTGTCAATCAGGTGGTGGCCACGTGGGGCGCACGGAGTACGAGAAGCAAATCGGCCGAGCAACGGCGAGACTTGGAAGAGCCCAGGGCATCGCCGTGGCTGCGGGCAGACGTGAGGTGTGCCCGGGGGAATGAAATCGCTCGTCGCACAGCCCTGGACGTTGGATCGATAACAAAAAACTAAACTAACTATTTTTGTTTACCAGGTAAGGCCCACTGAGCTCAATAGTTACACTTCAGAAGCGACCTGGCCACAAATGATAGCTCGAGGAAGTGGCTTAAGCACCATGTGGAAATTTACAGCAGTAAAATACTCTGAACACGTGATGTTGATTTTAAATGTGGAGGGAAAAACCCGGAGGACCCGGAGAAAAATCCACACGACCACGGGGGAGAGAGGCATGCAAACTCCAAATATACAGCCGGCGTCAGGGTTGGGATCGAACCCACGACCTCCTGTATACCTGGCGAGGTAGTTAACATCGCGCCACCGTGGCACCCTACTAATCGCGAAGCGGGAGATGGGCTCCTGGAAAGCGAGCGGCAATCCCCCACACCCTCGAAGTTCTGGAGCGCAGAGTTCGGGACTTCCGTCCGCGGAGTTTCTGTACCTCGCCCCTCACCTCCGATGTCGCGGTTCATCCTCCGTAACGGGCTGCCCCTGAAATATAATACAAACATGTAAAAAAACGCGAACAATTGCGCAATCACTCTCTTCAAAGTATCTTGTCTGCCCCTCTGGCAGCTTGACATATGTGTGTGGGCGTTGAATTACACGGTGGCCACTTTGCCAGAGAGCTTATTTTCTCGACTGCGTCGACTGAAGTCAAAAAAATCATTTGCATCTCTGGGTCAATCTGCTGCCGTATGAAGGCCTCCCCCAAGCAATGTCGGCGCAAGGGGAGCTGTTTGACCGAAGTTTCCCACGCTGGTCAGTTTGGGTTGGTGAAGAGGAGGGGACCAATGACGGCTGAGATATCACTTTCGACCCATGCCTCTCGCTAGCTATGATTAACTCGCAATGACTAGCAAGTCACATGATGAGCTCGTCATAGAGCTCGCAGCATGAGTCCCTGGGTTCGTAGCACAGTGAGGATAACCACTGCACCCGTCGCAACCTACACCACGATTTCATTAACTCAGCAACTCCCCCATAAACTCCTGAGAATGTGGCATTCCTTCAGCCCATGAGGTTAAGATTACTTTTCTCCTTCCATTCAAGTTAATGTGTATACGTATACATCTTTTTAAAAATGTACAACAAATACAAAGACACCCCCCCCCCTATAGCTTTACTAGGTTGTTGGGGTAAGTGCTGTTGGCCAGCATCTATGAAGGCTGGCACAGTACATGAGGGGGTGGGTGGCCAGAACCATGCCCGGCCATTTTTATCTCCCCAGTAGCAACGTTTACACACTGCACCATGTACTCATATGAAGCTCAGTCTACCTAGGGGAGGCCCATGACCGGTGCAAATAATCGTCACTGATGTTGGCCTTGAGCAGGAATTGAACCCAGGTCGCCGGGTTCATAGCACAGCACGCTAACCGCTGCACTACCGCTCCCCACTATATACACATATATATACTTCCATACTTTAGACAAAGAATTAGAGGTGCTCGTCCGTGCTGGTTGTTTCACGTGACAGGCACCGTTCTAATAAAGCACGGCCTCTGTGGGTCTCCCGAAAATATGTGGGCACGTTGATTGTTCCCCCGGAAGGATGATGTGTGGAGTCAACCCTCACCAGGATTCAAACTCATGCGTCTGTGATTGTGAACAGAGCTCTCCTTGTCAGTGCCACTGTATGCTAATGAAGTGTTAGATTGATTAAGAAATAAACAGTGTGCCTTGGCTACAAAAGGGTGGAAAATGCCAGACATTCCTTCAATCGATACCTCCACCTTAATGACCAATCAGGTAGAGTATGGATTTGTTCATTTTGAATGAACTTGCTTTAGAGTCCATTCCATATTGAAAATGAGAGAGGCGCTCCCTAATGTGACAGCGACAGGACAGCGTGGTTTTGCGTTTGTCACGATGAGCCGTAATTTACTTTAAATTAACCTGGCCAGGTGACAACTGTCTCAAGAGCACTCGGCTCACAAAAAGGACACGCGTTTAAATTTCTGTTATGGGGTTGAATCAGCCCGCCATCCTTCCAGGATCGATAAAATGGTTCTACTTTTTGGGACGTTAACGAGTGGGTTGTCATGAAGATACTCTGGGCCCCCTCCAAAGAAATGAAGAATCTCCATCATTGGCTTAGAGATACCAACAGAGATGAGTGCATAGCTCCTTAATTAATTAAGATTCAAGCCACTTCTGATTTGAAATTGTAATCTTGATTGGCCCGGTAGTTCAATTTTTACACATTAAACATGACACGTTTGGTTAGTCTTTGCTCAGAGCAAATGGGCAGTAAGCGCAAGCACGTGCATGCAAATATGCATGCACAGTGGGATCGATCAATGACAACAGCAGAGACGGCAGCAAAATATCGTGCGAGGCGAAGAGAGTGTGCACCAACAGGACGTGTGGAAATGCACAGTGTTACTCGGCTGTGACACTGCTACAATGCTACCATGAGGCACAGACAGAGAGCCTGCATCAGCTTCTATTTAAATCGAATGACCTCCATGAAAGTACACCTGCGGAATGCAACGTGTCGGAAGCGAAAACTTGTTTGCTTGTCAGGCTTTCATCGTCTCCTTCTGCTAATGATGATTCAAGAGATCAGAACATTTCTATCGATTCGCACCGATATTTATTCACCGAGCTCCGCTCCATGAAAAAGGACCGGGTTAGCACAAAACGCGCATTATCTGCGCGCCGAAACAGCACGGTGGTAGCGCGTTCAACGCTTGTAGCAGAGGGTTGCGGTTTGATTCTGGCAGGCCGCCCTGGTGTATCGGTAACTGTGTGCCACCTGCTTCAAAATAGATCCCAAAGACTCCGTGATACGTCCTCAAAACGAGTAGAGCATTTTGCGGTCCAAATTTGCCAATAAAAAATAAAAATAAACTTTCACTTCCCGTAAATTACTCAGTTGGGATTACATATAGCGACGTCGCCCCAACAGGTAGACTACGCAGCATAGCCGCCTTTGTGGTAGCCCCTGCGTTTGCAGAATGGCGCAGATGCCAAATGTACTAAATTGCCATTCGTTATTATCCACCGTGCAGACATTTAAAGTACAGGGGCCGTCATGCAGCTGTATCTCAACAGACGCCGCAGGCATTGGATGCGACGAGCACCAAAATGCCGATGTGATTGCTCTGTCTAGCCCCACACTAAACGCATCTCTTACGATGTCATAGGAATGAAACTGTGACTGCCGATGAGCCACAGAATGATGATACGAGTCCACGAAAGTTTGTTGTTGTTTGCCTCAAGAGTGATTTCGTGATTCCAGGTTTATTTACGACCACTGCCCACGTGCAATGCTCTGTTTCATTTCTGCTTCTTAATTTCGCCCGCGCTCCGGGACGTGTTCTACCGGCGTGTAAGGAGGCGCGATGTCAGCACACGGTGACGATGAGCTTGGGGCTTGTGTGTTTGGACAGATGCTGCTGGTTAACATGAGATGGGATGGCTAAAAGGTCACCGAACAAAAATACGTTTTTGTGATTTTTTTTATGGAGATATGGAATGAAAATAGACTTATTGAATTCATTACCAAGCATGCTGCGCTCGAGTGTGGTGAGATTGTATACGAGATTGTTTTTATTCGCGTTTACGGACCACGGTGTGGGGAGGGGGCCACCACCATATAGTGAACCAGAATGATTCATTTAGCATGCCCGACTCAGCTGATGAGATCCAACATGGGTGAAAGCGGTCCGGAGTCGTGTGCATGCTACGAGAGACGTGAGCTCGGTTGGCTACGTACGGTGCGAAATAAGTTCAACATACGTACATCAGGACGGCTGACGGAAATGTATGATTCTAGATTTGAAGCTTTCGTGACTGCAAGGAATCATATTCTTATGTTTTTTCGGTAAAGTCACGTAGGTAAAATTTAATTTTGATGTTTTACCTACGTGACTTTACCGAAAAAACCTAAGAATAGGAAATGTATGTTTAGTTTGATGTGGCTATAGGCAACAGAATGAGATGAACATATCGGAATGAACCCTTTACTATCGACAAGCAAGGGCTCACGAATACAGAACAACAGACGCTTGCTATCGTCACACCCATTGAGAACAAGGCCACTTGTGCTGATATCAGAAGTTTCCATTTGCCTTCCCCCATCATTGGAATTCCAGCATATTGCTTATATTAGAACTGTGCTTATATTTGAACTGTGCTAATATATTAGGAGTGCATATTTCCAGCTTCTACTGTATTCCTCTTTTTCAAGACACACTTTGGGAATATATTAATTTAAGGGCCAACAGTGAACACATTTGGAGGAGAGGGCTACTCCCCATGAGCAGAATCAAGGGTTGTATACTGCCGGCTCGCTATTTATTACTTGGCTGCGAGAAGCGTTTAAAGGTGTCACGTTAACATTGATCAATGCAAAAGCCCTCTGCAGCTCAACAAATGCATTGCCTGCACAACGCACAGTGCAGTCCAAAGGCAAGAGTTCCTGCAGCGTATGCCTCTTTCTAACAATGCATGCTTATCTCCGGAGGTGGGCAGTATTTTATTCAAGTAAAAGGTTAACTGTAAAGGTTCAGCCCAGCAGTAACTTTCTGACAACACTGCTGGTGGTGTGTTTGTATGTTAAACTATTTCACACCGTACATAACCAATCGTGCTAATCGGAGTTCCGGAGGAAGGACAACACACTCAACACAAAAGGCAGTTATCAAGAAATTAGTTTTCAACCTAGATGATTTAAAAGTGTACGGCTCCAGTGGCTTCCTAATATCGGAGGGAAGAGCGCTTCAAATGGCCGCGGAAGTGCATCTGAAAGCGCGCGATGCAGTGACCGGCTTTGTTCGATGGCCAGCCAAAAGCCAACGCGAGGACTACCGGAGTTTGCGTGGTGGTTTATGTTCCTTGACGAGATCAACAAGGTATTGTGATTCATTTGTGGCAAGCTCTCTGCTCGTAATGAGTGCGACCTTATAATGCAGGGGATCCTCTGTGAGCGGGAGCTCGAGAATGCTCCTCAAGGAGGACATTTGGCCAACTCCTTCAAGCTGTGCCAGACGTCTTGGAAGTGGTAGGAGTACCCACACTTTACCCCACCACACGCGACCAGCTGGCCGACTTTGGATGGACAGATGCGGTGGCTGAACCGCCGACCTCTGGAATGCGAGTCCAGTGTGCTGACCGTGACACCGCGGCAGCTTGTTGTTACGTAACACAGATGATTTACAAAACAGAAGAGAGAGAGAGAAAGAGTGTAAATTGGGACACCTCAAAATAGTTGAAGCCGGATCGATAATTCAAACAACCATCGTCAATTTTAACATCTACCCGTATTGTTCATGATCAACGATTTTTGGGTTTAGATCGCGTTATTTATAAATGTGTCGTAACCCTCCACCACCCGACACGGCCAATCAGTAAAAAAGTGTCACGTTGACAAAAGACAAATAGTTCACTGCTTTAGCCCACGGGTGTGTTGAAGCGTGAAACCACAACATTTACAGTTTGAGTACGACGTTTCGCTGGTAATTGCATCCAGCATCATCGGGCAATTCGCCAGAATGGTTTGGCGGAATGGTTTGGCGAATTGCCCGATGATACTGGATGCAATTACCAGCGAAACGTCGTACTCAAACTGTAAATGTTGTGGTTTCACGCTTCAACACACCGGTGGGCTAAAGCAGTGAACTATTTGTCTTTTGTCAACGTGACACTTTTTTACTGATTGGCCGTGTCGGGTGGTGGAGGGTTACGACACATTTATAAATAACGCGATCTAAACCCAAAAATCGTTGATTATGAACAATATTGGTCGCGAAAGCCTACGTGTTAAATCTACCCGTATAACGCCCGTTAGCTTCGACAACGCTGAGAGTGTGACTTTTATATTTGAAATGCTTTTTTGCAGTATTCTGTGATGACTGAATAAGGGGATCTGCAAACAATGACGGTGGCATTGGATCCGATCAAGTGTGCGTGTTGATATTCCACAAAAGGGTTAACACGGCGGAGAATTGGGAGTGTTCAAAATTAATGTCAATGAGTGGGTTTGACATTAAAAGGGGTTAAACCAACACACTTACCCATCTCCGCTTCATCCCATCCTAATGTGGGCTTTTAGTCAGTCATTAAATTCGAGGAGACAATCTGCCTTGGGAGCAGGAGAACAATAGCGGTGACCATGGAAATGTATCCGAGGCACATGAGAAATTAGCAAAAAGTAGGGCCTCAAGTGTCTTCCCAGCCAGGTTCGGAACACCAGAATGTCAACAATCAATAGGGTGCACTCAATCCATTCAAGATAATGCATTGAAGACAATGCCCCATTCCCGGATTTAAATCAGGCATCTGGAAATTACCTCTCTCTTAGCAAATAGGAAAGGCTACGGTAAGTGTAATAAGAGACGAAAAGTCAAGGCAAATAATCTCTAGGCTGGAATGAGCAATGGGATAGCACTCATTTCCAGTGGCAACCAGAAGCCGCTGGTGGAAATTCCACATTCCTGTGGCAGGAGCCAGTCTCACCATCGAACAACCAGAAATACATTTTAGACTATCACTGAGATACCACACCAGCACTGCAGTTTCTAGCTCTCGAGAGCATTCGGTCTACTCTAAAAGTATTACAACAGGCGAGAGCACCCACAGTTTACCTCACCACACACAAACTGCCAAATCGACTGTGGTGTCCCGATTTATAACAAATGGGTGGACATGGTTGAGGGGATTCAATAAACCTGATTATTGCTTCAAATACCGCGCCGAGAAATGGAATCAGCAATCTCTGAATTGCGAGGCAAGTGCGCTGACCATGAAACACCACCGCGGCATGCGACCATTCAGCACAGATCATCTATAAAACAAGTGATAAAATGTCATCTGGGAAACATCAACGCTGTCGAAAACAATGATTAAAATAATCAAGGTGTGACTTTTATTTTCAAATGCATTGCTCTGCTCTCTGATGGCCGTGCAATGGCTTTGCCAAATTTAGCATCCGGATAATTTATTGCTAAAATTAAACATCGTCTTTTTCACAACTTCTTGCTAAAATATTACAATGCATTGACAGTAAATGATATATAAATGAGAGACAATCGACTTAATTTCCAGTGGGAGTGCTGCAAGCATTTAAATTCGCCTTAGATTAAATGTGACATTATTTTTTGAAGGGTGTAACTTCACATTATTTGTTGCACTGTCTGTTGAGTACCACACTTCCATTTTACCACTCCACTATCTGCCGAGCGAAGACACGCAAGCCTACAGCAGGTGTGCTCTCTCCACTGCTGGATAAAGCCTTTCCCAAGTCGGCGCCATCTTCCGTTGCTTCGTGACGCGTCAACCCTGGGATAGGCTTCTCAGCTGTGCATCGACGAGATAAGGGAATTTGTACTGTTATAGCGTTTTTTTGGTTACATACATTAGTCTATAACAATATGTGTGTCCCTTTCTGGCAATAAAACATGTGTTAAGATGTTAAAACACCAGACAGAATCCTGTTTCAAGGGATCCTGTCTGCATTAACCACACGTACTTGTGGTGAAGACGCAGACAAAACACATGCTCTGATAATTTAATATATGCATTGCCTATGAAACTGATTTGTTACAACACCAAACAGAATGGATTCTGTTTGGTGTTGTAACATCTTAACACCTAAATTTCGATTTAAAGCTTTCGTGACTGCAGGGATTCATATTCTTGGTTCTTTCGGTAAAGTCACGTAGAAGGGAAATAACAAAATAATATTTCCCTTCTATGTGACTTTACCGAAAGAACCAAGAATATATCTTAACACCTGTTTTATTGCCAGAAAGGGTGAAACACATTGCTTTATTTTGATACTGTCAAGAAATGTCCCATTATGAATAAGTCTTTTACGCTAAACACCCATTCAGCATGTGCGTACTCTTTTTTTTCCACATTATTTCATTGGATTCTATTTACATGTTTTGTATCGGAACGGGTGATTTGCTAATTTGGCCTGGGGTTCACCGTGATCAGAATCGTTATTTCGACTGGAGGAATCCGATGAGCTATGAAGCTCTTTTCCACGGATGGCCAATAGGGAATTATTATTATTATTATTGTTGTTGTTGTAATTCTGACCACAAGTATTTTGGTGAATGCAGACATAATTAGCCGAGGTATTCCTAGCTCTGCGATCTTACATTTATTTGCAAAATTCTATCTCTAGCCCCGCCTACTTCAAACATATATAACCTTTCAATCTTGATTTGAAGCTTTCGTGACTGCAGGAATCCATACCCTTTGGTTCTTTCGGTAAAGTTACGTAGGTAGAAAAATAAAACAAAATAAAAAATAACAAATCACGACGTTTCGATCACAACACAAGCGGTCGTCCTCAGGCAGAAAAATAATCCAGCAGTTGAACTGCTGAACCAGCGAGAGAGCTGTTTCAACAAGAGGTTATTATTTACGTGGCGATGGGCAAGCAAGCGGGGTTTGAGCTGGCTCAGCAGTTCCACTGCTGGATTGTTTTTTCTGCCTGAGGACGACCGCTTGTGTTGCGATCGAAACGTCGTGATGTTATTTTTATTTTGATAATTTTTTCTACCTACATGACTTTACCGAAAGAACCAAAAAGTATATGTAACTTTTGGCTGCAGTAGCTCTTACTTTGGTTGCAGTAGCTCTCTTGCTATATTTCTTCCTGCCTCAGCAGTCCGCCTGCTGTAATGTTTCCCCTAAAGACGATGTTTTAATCATTTTACCATTTTTCTATCTACGTGACTTTACCGAAAGACACAAAAAATATTGTAAAAGAATACAACCTTTATTTATAATCAGGAGACTGAAACTCCCTTTAACGAGGGAGGCTTGTAGCGATTGTAAATCACATGGTGAACAGAGCGGCCCTGTACACCTGTCTCTCGACAAAAATTGTGCACACACAGAGAAGAATCCCGCGTATGAATGAGTAAGCAACACGTGTGCCATGCCCGCGTGTACACACACGTTGCTTAGCGATGCGCCCTTGAAGCACCGTGGCCCGAGTCAGTGAAGAGCGTGAGTGCAGGCACATAATTAGTGTGGGCGAAACAATTACGAATAATGCGCACGGGATAGCGTAAAGTACCTTTAGAATTCTGAAGTTACGTTTTTTTTACGCCGGAGACTTGTATAACCAGAATACGGTTACCCTTAGCAACTCGTATGGTTTTATTTCCATTTCCAGAGCTTCGTTGGCTCAAGGCACCTTTCAGGTACTCGACTTTTGATTTCCCCACAAAGTGTCCCTGCTTTTGTATCGGTCCCCAGAGGGCAATGATTGCTTGTTGGGCGCTCTGCTGCAGTGCTACCCCGGCTGGATATGCTCAAGGTGTTATCGTGAAGGGGTGAAAGTCTGTCTTTTTTAGTAAACAAGCAACGTGGCAGCTCTCATCTCCCTGATGATTGTTGCCAGAAAGTTTAAAAACGGCTATGGGCAGAGTTTTCGGGAGGGGGCGGGGGGTGCAACGCCCCGGGAAAACAGGGCACATTTATTAATTTATTTTCAGTAGTTTTCCCCCCACAAATATACAAGTCGAACTCCGCCTGTTATAAAACATATTCTTAGTATTCATCATTTTGGATTCTGGGGGGAAAAAGAATGTATCCCATAGATCAAGACCGTAATTTTAATATATATTGGGGGGACACATCCCCCCTAATATTCAAATATGCTCAAAATGTCACCCCCAATATATTGCTATACAATAGATTTATGTTTATGTGGTTATGGTTGTACTTTATGAATCCCTAATCTCTGCCATTACATACAATGAAACAAGAAAAGGGTAAAAAAAAAATCAGAGCAATGTAATACAATACACTATTCGACATTATCGTAAAAAATAAAATTAAAAAGTCCATCCTACGTGTTAGTGATTTTTTTTATATTTTAGGCAGGAAATGGCAGGAAATTCGTTTTCAAAATTAAGATTTTTTTTTTTTCTTTCTGGGGGGGTACCCCCAGACCCCCTGGAAGATTTGGTCCCCCCCCCCCCCCCAATGTTGACTCCATGGCTACGGCCTTGCCATAGATATAACAGCGCGACCCGAGCGATGAGTATTCTGATACTCGCATTGTCTTTGTACTCTTCGCCTTTGGGCGTTCTCTGGTCTGACATTGGTGAGACGAGGCCATGATAAAGGCCGCCTCTGGTGTAGGCCAATCAGTTTCAGAGACAATGCCTTTATTAGTAGGGAGTTTTTGTTCGCATGTTAATGCAGAGTTGATGCCTTGAAAAAGATGTTTGAATATCTTATAACACCTGTTTTATTGACAGGAAGGGTAAAACTTATTGATATTTTCCATCATTTTGGATACTGGCAAAAGGTCCCCATAGATACTCATCTCCCCGAGCTTCCCTAAGTCAGAGGTGGAAATTCCACATCCACATAGGGTAGGCCAGAACAGGGTATTCGGAAACATGACATCTGAAAATAAAATTCTAAGACGGTGTGTTCATCCGTATAACACCACCATATTGGCGAGATGTTAACTCACCCGCCTGGTATACAAGAGGTCGTGGGTTCGATCCCGACCCTGACACCTGCTGTATATTTGGAGTTTGCATGTCTCTCTCCCCGTGGTCGCCTGGATTTTCTCTCCAGGTCCTTCGGTGTTTCCCTTCACATTGAGAAACATGCGTTTTAGAGTATTTGGCTGATATAAATTTCCACGTGATAATCCACTTAGTTGAGCTTTCATTTGTGGCCAGGTGGCTACTGAAAAAGAGCTGTATAGTTCAGTGGGCCTTACCTAGTCAAAAAATGGTAAAATAGACCGCACTTCATAAAACCGAGTCGTTACCTCTCGGTGGTGGACTTGTGGCAAAGAGAATGCATGCTCTGAATATTTATATGATGCAATTATTGGGCAGAAATGAGACACGGGATAAGAAGAGGGAAAGGTGAATGCAATGCAACTTGTTGTCCCATCCTTTCTGAAAATGATTTTCCGAATAGAACAAACAAAACGATCAATTCAGCCACGGCTAGATTAGAGAATTTATGTTTTCATTTATATTTTGGAAATGAGAGGCATGCCTTGCCGTGGTGGAATTATCACGGCCCAGTGGCATTGCTTGCAACAAAGCACTCGCGATATAGCTACTGTTTAACCCGATCGTCAACAGCAAACCTTTCTCGCGCAATGCTTCGGGCCCCATTCACGTGATGGCGAATGTTGCTTTTGTAACATTTTCTGGGACAACCTCGTGCCCGTGTCGCCTCTTACCAATACGAGCTCGCATTGCCTACGAGATGCGTTGCAGCTGCTCCACCTGGTTGTGACCTTGGGCCCAAACTTGTGCTTTTGGTCGATACCAACGTCTCTCCCTGTGGTCATCATAGTAGGCAGGGTTGGAGGATCAAGCGGGGATGGAGTAATTTCTAAGTGTATTAATTACTCGCACGCAAAGCTATGAGGTGATTGTAGAAAGCGGCACTGAAAGTAGGGTTTGAGTGTTATCTGTAATGAGTGTAAACACACGAAACGCGTTACACTCTTTCCTATGACAACTTGGATAATGCTGCGCGTTGATAACCGCCTGATGTTTTCGAGCCCTTGGCCTCATTCCTCATCAACCGTGTAAACCAAATAGGAACTGCACAAGATGCCTCTAGTTTCCTCCCACAAGCAAAATACTCAAGACGGGGACTTGCGAATCATTCCGACGCGCTCTTTAAGATGAGTGATCAAAAATAACTTTACATACATTCGGTATGTTCTAAGGTTTTCTGCTGTCGGGCAATGGGCAGCAGACTGGACTTGACTTCGAGAGCTCTCCTGCTCGATCATCCAGCACAGCAGTTGAAACGATGATCATGCCTATTAATAATTATTAACCCCTCCACCTCTATCCACCCAGCAGTATAAATGAGTTCACCACAGTCGACCAGTTCACGCTTTGCGGGGTAAAGTGTGGGTACTCCCACGTCTTAAAAAACAATCGGCCAGCATGGAAGAGTTTTGCCCCAACACCCTCTAAGAGAGCTGTCTAGAACTTCATCTCTAGAGCTCTGCAAGAATTGCACGGCTGCAGATTTACCTTTAACTTTGATATGGTATCTTAGTGATCGGCTTTCATATCGTCTCTTAATATTTATTTCTGGTTGTTCTATGGTTAAACTGGCTCCTGCCACAGGAATGTGGAATTTCCACCAGCGGCTTCTGGTTGCCACTGGAAATTAGTGCAATCCCATTGCTCATTCCAGCCTAGAGACATTTTGACTTGACTTTTCGTCTCTTATTACAGTTACCGTAGCCTTTCCTATTTGCTAAGGGAGGGGTAATTTCCAGATGCCTGATGTAAATCCAGGAAGGTGGCATTGGCTTCAATGCATTATCTTGAATGGATTGAGTGCACCCTATTGATTGTCGACATTCTGGTGTTCTGAACTTGGCAGGGAAGACATTTGAGGCCGGACTGTCTGCTAATTTCCCATGTGCCTCGGATACATTTCCATGGTCACTGCTATTGTTCTGTTGCTCCCAAGGTGGATTGTCTCCTTGAATTAATGACTGACTAAAAGCCCGCATTAGGATGGGATGAAGCGAGATGGGTAAATGTGTTGGTTTAACCCCTTTAGATGTCAAACCCACTCATTAACAATAATTTTGAGCACTCCCAATTATCTGCTATGTTAACCATGTTTACGGAACACCGACAGTTCACAGGACATTCTCAATGTTATCAATGTCATCGGGGCTCTGATTCATGTCAAATTTGTCCAAAAAAAATTGTGCTACTATGTTTGGCAGTGTTGCATACGTGCCCCCTCCCTTCCCCACATGGCATAGAGCAACCCAAACACAAACTTCGAGTGAGACGTCCTGCGGAAGAAGTCTGCAGAGGACGGCGGCAAATAGGCTCTAGCGCACGATGTGTTGTCACACCCTGCCAAGTTACTGCCCCGCACGAGGCACGCACCCAACGTGCGATTGACACGATTTCTGCTCGATGCTGGAAGGATTCAGCAATTTGGTGGCGAAATATTCGTTATCGTTGGCTCGAGCAACCCGCGCCGCGGTTCCTCTCCGGGGGCATTTTGGCTGCGCATGCAATGAGCAGCAGTGCAATGGGTGTTTGTTGTTTTATTCTTCCGTTGGAGTTGGCCCTAAATGAACAGTGAAATACAGAACAATAAAACAAAGTAAAATTGATTTCCTGCTTAAATGAGCATTAAAGCTGTGCTTATCTCTTATTTACAGTCCAGAGCCACAGTGCTGACAATTCCACACGCTCATTCTGTCAAAGACTGGCAAAACAGCGGCAATATAACCACGCGAATCAGGCGTGTCTTTTCCCAATCAGGTGTGGAGCAATGCTGGTCTCTGCTGGCAGCCTTGAGCTAATGATGGAGACTACACATTGCCATGGCAAGGCTTACTTAATCTCAGTTGATGTCCCGCATCCACAGTGTGTTCAACCGCCACGCCACATCGCGGGGCCAAAACACTTTCCTCTTTCCACGTCTCTCTGCGCACTGCTCCAACTTGGATTATCCTCCCATCGTAGCCTCTTTTTCCCCACAAGTTTCCCCGAACCGTGCTGGACTCAAATAATCGCGATCCGCGTTGTTCGCTGCAAGCCGCTTGGTATTTCGGGTCATTTGAGCCTGTGGCCCAGCAACCGTGTTTCAGAAAAAAAAGGGCTGAACAAATTGCTTGTCGACACCAGATAAACGGTGTCCTGAGTCGACCCGTGCGAGGGTTTTTTTTGCTTTCACCGTTCCGCTGTGATTCGCAGTGCTCACTGCGCAGCTGGTGGGCTCTGTGGTGGCTAGGAGATGTTAACTTCTTCGCCTGGTATGCGGGAGGTCGTGGGTTCGATCCCAACCCTGACGCCTGCTGTGCATATTTGGAGTTTGCGTGTCTCTCTCTCTCTCACCCCGTGGTCGCGTGGATTTTTCTCCGGGTCTTCCGGTTGCTTCCTCTCTGCATTTAGAATCAACGTCACGCGTTTAGAGTATTTGGCTGCTGTACATTTCCACGTGGTGATAAGCAACTTCGTTGAGCTATCATTTATGGCCAGGTCGCTTCTGAAAAAAGACCTATATAGCTCAGTGGGCCTTATTTGGTAAAAATAAGAAGTTGAGTTTATTTCGTTAACAACGTGTGTGTATTCGCGCACCCACAGCTGTGGCAGAGATTGATCTAGAAACGTTCCAAGGGGAGGGAGAGGTGGTGAAACTTTAAGCTTTTTAAATAGGACCATAAATGAATGCAAACAACGATCAGTGCATATGAACAAAATGTACATTTTCGTTACCTCAAAAGAGGTGGGTGGGGGGGTGGATGAACTGCCCACATTGCCCCTCCCCCCTCCACCCCGCCCCTTGGACTCACCACATCATTGAAAATCCCTACCCGTTGTGCCTGAGAGACAGACCATTGGAGACGTCGTCAGGATAGTTTACACAGAGGGCCAACAATGTACCCATTGCCAAAGATGAATCTGACGTCGCAAGTAAGCATGGTTAAAAATACATGCGGCGCGGGGTGGCGCGCAGGGAATAGGACAGCCGTTTAATTGATGCTGAGCAGACGACTCCAAAACAGGCCTCACTTTGTATGCAGCACAATACTGACAACGCGTTTGCATCTCTCTCCTTGAAAATCGCCTCCACGCTCAACCGGGGCGCACCCTTCTTCACGTGTGCGTTACACTATGTAACACAATTTTTTGTTCCTGGGTACTAAGTGTTATTTTTGTATTGCTTATGCCTAAAAAGTATAGAAAATGGCTATTGATAATTGTTTTTTTACCCTTTTTAACTGGCAACAAAACTGAAAAAGGCGTCAGTTTAGTTGCCAGATAAAAGGGTAAAAAAACAATTATCATATTTTGCTACTGGCAAAGGAGGTTCCAATGGTGTAAATGCTTACCCCGAGCTCTCATACTCTGATGGTGCATTGTCTTTAAGTTGTGCGCCTTTTGGCGTCATCTGGTCCAACACCATGTGAGACTAGGCTCTAAGAAAAGCTGTCTCGCGTGTGGACCAATCAATTTCAAGGACAGTGCATACATGATCAGAGTTGTGTTTTTTGTTTGCATTCCGACTGCAGGTATTGTGGTCAATGCAAGCATGACTCCTTGTAAAAAAGGTGTCAGTTTTGTTGCCAGATAAAAGGGTAAAAAAACAATGATCATATTTTGCTACTGGCAAAGGAGGTTCCAATTGTGTTAATTGGCTATTATTCCCCAAAAACTTTGCTTTTGCGACCAGGACTTTACGCGAAGGAATGACAAAAATGCACACGTTTTCCGATGGAAAATAGGTAAATTTCTAAATATCAATGTCCTGGTCACGAAAACTAAGTTTTTGGGAAATAATAGCCATTTTCTGTACTTTTGAGGCATAAGCAATTAGGAAATAAGACTTACTACCCAGGAACAAAAATATGTTTTGTTACACAGCGTTATCAATGAGATACCGTACCAGGCATGAGGCATGTGGCCTCTCTGATGTAACCAACCTAATTCTCAACTAAGTTTGTTATAAGCAGCAGGCATAACCTTGGATTGTCATTGAATGTGGAAGAAACCTCACGGTGAGGAAAAAAAAGTGCCTGTCTTCTGAGAGAGAAGAAGAAAAAAAAAACCTTAAGCTGCCTGTCCTGTGCACTTGCCAATGTCAAAGACCCCACGACCTCATGGATTTCGTAGGAATGCCTCGTGAAATGACTACCTTGGGTGGAGAGCGAGCACACCGAGTCTGGCGAGGGGAGGTTTTCTGCGTGCTGGATGCAATGGCTAAATCAAATTGCATTACCTCATACGGGTCCATTTTCAACATACGGTGCTTATGCAAATTCTATTATTTAAATATTCAAGGCTACTAATGCCCTTACCGTCGGTATACAAATAAAATTAGAGCTGTTTAGTGTTTTTTTTACAGCTCTTTGTAAAATGCACCACTGGATTTCTAGATGAAGGTCTTCCCACACCAGGTCCCTGCTTCGCCATGCTGGAACTGTTGGGCCCACTTCGGGCCAACATTGGCCCACCACTGGCCCAATGTTTAATACTCACTGGGCAGCATTCTGCCACGACGTGGCAGCCCAGATCCGGTTCAGACATCACCCGCCACTGATATTCTCCGTGGCCAGAAATGAAACTCAGCCGACCGGGTTCTTGGTAGTGCAGTGGTCGACTGGCCCCCTCCCGTGCCCCCCCCCCTTCCTCACCTCGCCCCAACCCCCTCTTAACTCTTCAGTCTCTCGCCTATAAAGCTGCATGCGGAATAAGTTGGCTTTCCTTGTGCTATGTGTAGGAGCGTGTGCGAGCTTGTCTGAATACGCAAGCGTATGTGTACGTCTCTCTGAGTATGTAACTGTGATGATTGCGTGTGTGTGTAATGTGGTTCGCACAAAAAAAACAAGCCGTGGTCTTGGCCACCCACCGTGTGCCCGTGCCGGCCTTTATAGGTGCTCACTAAGAGCACTTGCCCTAACAACCTGCTAAAGGCTATCTGGGGGAAGTTTCTCTTTGTAATGTGTATTGCACACGCTCCTATGGACCCGGCGACTTAAGCCTGAATACCAGCCACAGCACACATCAGTGGTGCGTGGTATCGGCCTTTAATGTACAAATCATGTACCAATCAGCGTTTATGTACGAATCAGTAGTAAACATACCAACGTTGGTATGTGGTTGGAATCATTGGACCAACTTCGAGCCAACATCGGCCCAATGTTTAACGTTTACTGGCCATCATTCTGTCACAACCTGGTATCGCAATACTCAAATGAGTCCTAGATCATTATCAATCTTCAGCCAGTGGGGGATATCCACATTCCTCTGGCAAGAACCAGTCCTTTGGATAGAATAGCCACTGTTGACGTCCCACAAAGTGGTACCTTTTTTATTGACCCTGAAATTAACTGTCCAATTGCATGTCAAGCCTAGTGCCGCAGAGCTATCCGGACAAATAAAACTTCAATAAAAACAATTATACTGGTGTCCGTCCGTTGTGCAGGGAGGGGCTGGGTGGGGAGGGAGGGAGGGGCTGGGTGGGGTGGGGCTGGGTGGGGAGGGGCTGGTCACCCCATGGTACTCTTATAAAACCCAACGTTTAACCTACTCACGCCGGCTTGTGCCCGCCCTCACAGTCGGGCATATTTGCGGAATACACCACGCCGCCGTTGACCCTGGCCATTGACCGAGCAACCCAACGTTCCTACCAGCTCCCTCGACAGGAATGTGTTTTTAAGTTACTGATCATTTTCACGGTTTCGTGTGAACGATATGAGAGCGGCAATGACTCGTCTTGTTTATTACACGCTTTTATTTAACTCACTCTCTGTCTGTTGTCGTATCCTCAAATCTTGTAACTCAATTTTAACCCACTTCCCAATGTCCTATCGATTGCAAACTTGGTATGCGTATGCCATACTGATGACAATACCATATTCTATCATTAAAAATAAAAATAAAATATTTAAACAATCTTTTTAATATGTTATGTTTCGCCTTGGGTCTAATTGTCCACGCTCAACTCACGTTGGCTGTAAATCACCACGGTCTCTTACGTTATGGCAAGCTTCGGGGCCACTTCCTGGAGTCGTGGAGTTCTGCCATTACTCGTAGGGTACATTTCATTAAAGCGTGTTTTAAAAAAAAGTATTTTTAAATATTACTTATTTTTCTTTTACCTCCTGCCCAGGCCATTGGAGCACTGGGCTAACCGCAAATTGATCCAGTGCTGTATCGGGGTGCCTCCATAGCCCTACGTCCGTACCGCTGCCGGGCCCCTGCATCACAAAGTATGTTAATAAATAAATAACACTGCAAGCCATGTCCCAATCAGTTAAGAGCGAGGTAGGGATTTCGCCAGGATTCCCAAACTAAATCCACAAAGATTACATTTTGGCAAGGTGAGGTTAAAAAAAATAAAATCCAATAAAAAAAGGTTTTCTCTCGGTGCTCTGCCATTTATTTGCACACGTCACCTTCACGAGGAGGCTTAAACACTCTTCAACCTTCCAAAAAAAATCAGAATGCCCTTGAAATGAAGAAGAGTTATGAGCATGTCCGTTTTTTCTCTCTCTCTCTCTCTCTACACAACGCAGATGTATTATCAATCTTTATCTCCAGATTATCATCCTTATATGTCTTCATTCCATTTGCATGTTGCACGTGCGGGCGCGCGCAGAGACACGTGGAGTTTATATGGCAAACGTTTGATAGTTTGTGCACGTAAACGTACACGGTCTTTCTGTTCATGCGCAGTGTGTATGTGTAATGTAGTAACTCCACGGGAGACGACTTCACGGGTAACACACTCTTTATTTTATCAAACTTGGTTACAGGTGACTAACACCTACTTTGTATCTCGGGTGACAAACACCCACTTCGCTACTTGGCGACTAACGCCCACTGAGTTACTCGGATGACCAACATCCACTTAGTACTCGGGTGACAAACACCCACTTAGCTACTTGGCGACTAACGCCCACTGAGTTACTCGGATGACCAACATCCACTTAGTACTCGGGTGACAAACACCCACTTAGCTACTTGGCGACTAACGCCCACTGAGCTACTCGGATGACCAACATCCTCTTAGCTACTTGGCGACTAACGCCACTGAGCTACTCGGATGACCAACATCCACTTAGTACTCGGGTGACAAACACCCACTTAGCTACTTGGCGACTAACGCCCACTGAGCTACTCGGATGACCAACATCCACTTAGCTACTCGGCGACTAACGCCACTGAGCTACTCGGCTTCACTAGGTCTTCAGCTCCGTCTTCGGGTCTTCAACTGGGTAACTCTCCCCGAGTGCTCTCGCGCGTCCCCCTTTATACCCCACCTGCGGACGTCGCTGCGAGCACCCACTTATTCGACCAATCGCCGGGTGCTGGCTACGATCCTCTTTTCCCACATCTCATCGTGCCTCACCACTCACTCCGCGCCGCCTCGTCATCTGTCACTCCCGGCGCGCGCGTCCACACCACGCCCACAACGCGTGCCCAACCCCGCACCCCGCGCCGCCCCGTGATCCATCACTGTCACAGTCGGCGCACGTCAATACCACCACTACATCACCCCCTACCACATAGCTCGCAGCCGCCCCGGCTGCTACAAAAATTACAAACCCTCCCTGTGTGCCCCGTAACACAACACAACAACAAGAACAACAACTAAGCTAACAACACAACACGACGCGAACACCACCATCCGCAACCCTCAACCAATGCCACCGCGACAACAGAACAATATATACAAACCGGCGAGTGACAATAGCAATGTGTATACAAAAAAAAATAAATGGAAAATTTTTTTTTTTTTCTTTCGACTCGTGCAGTGTCCCCTTTTCTTCCGAGCGTCCCTACAACGGGACATTATCCCGGCAGAGGGGAACACCGGGCGAGCTCGGTGTAGAGCACAAAAAAAAAAACCCGTCCTCATGAAAATTGTTGAGACCTAGCCCGAGTCCGCCTTGCCGGTCCGTCGTACGGCACCAGACGCGGTTGAACGTCCGGTGGTGCCGGCGGTTCAGGAAGACATCGGCCAGGCATCGAGGACTCGTGCGTGCCCCGGGGTTCAGGCTCTCGATGGTCAGCAGCCGTCAAGCCCGAGGCACCTGGGGGTGGGTCAGGTGGAGACACGTGAGGATCAGCCTGCGACACCTCCCTCCCCGAGTCGACGGTCACATCACACGCCCGGTCGTCACGGCACAGAACGGGGTCACACGGTGCCGCATAGGGCTTCAGTCGGGAGGGGTGCACATACCAACGGCGTTTCCCCCATTTAATCTGTATACTCTGGGGCCGTGCAACCCGCACAATTTCCACCGGTCCCCTCCAAGGTCTCAACAACTTGGGGGACGTAGCCAACGGTGCATGTGGACAATGCAGCCAGGCCTTATCGCCTGGTTTTCAATCATGCGTATGCACCCTCCGCTCATGCAATTTCTCGTTTGCAATTTGCCGCGACCGCGAATTCAACCTTGCCGCCTCCCGCGCTTCAGTCAATTTGGCGATATTAAATTTGATGTGGTCTGCCAATTTAGATTTTGCACGTGGCTGGGAAATCCCCAGTTGGACGTCCATGGCCGGATCGGCCTCCCGCCCATACATAAGAAAAAATGGGGAAAACCCCGTCGCCGCATGAGGGGCCATTCGATAGGCCGCGAGTACCCCCGGCACCTGTAAGTCCCAATCAACCTGATCGTCGCAGACCTGTTGGCACAACATAGACGTAATCGTCCTGTTCAGACGCTCAACCATCCCGTCAGTCTGCGGGTGGTAGGGGGAAGTACGCACTTTCTTTGTACCCAACAGGTCGCACACCTCGCGCAACAAAACGCTCGAAAAATTCTTCCCTTGATCTGTCAGCAAGCGTTCGGGGGCGCCCTTGTCCAACACATAACCCTGGACAAAGGCGTCCGCCACCGCCGCAGCCGACTGGTTGGCGAGCGGCCATGCCATAGGCCATCGGGTGAAGTATTCCACGCCAACCAGCAGGAACCTATTTCCCCTTGGTGTAACCGGAAAGGGCCCCAAGATGTCCAACGCTACCAATTCGTTTATACGCGAAACCTGAATGGATTGCAGCGGTGGATTAGCCGCCAATGGTGGCGGTTTCCTTTTGGCGCACTCTACGCATCCCTTAAGAATATTCGCCACGTCGTTACCCATCCCCGGCCAATAATAGTCTCGCTGGATTAGGGCGAGCGTTTTGTGAAAACCCAGATGCATGAGCCGTTCATGAGCTGCCAGAACAATCCTACCCCGCATAGCAACAGGCACCACGAGCACGTGACGCCGGGACATGTTGTCCCACCTCATCAACAGGCCCTGTCTGCACACCCAGGAACCGACCCGCGCCTCCCCTTGTTCGGGAGCGCCAACTTTCCGACGCAGCGTAAGTAGGGAGCTGTCGGACATCTGGAGGCGGCCCCACTCAATGAGGGGCAACGACAACAGCGAATCCCTCCCCGTGGGGGCGTCCTCTCCCGGGGTGTCAGTGGCGGCGAGCGCAACTCCCGGGGCGCCGGCGACCGGGGGTTTGCACCGCGCTGATCCCAACAAACATGTGCAGTCCGTGCACGGCGGCAACCGCGACAAGGCGTCCGCGTTTGAGTGCCGCAACCCTTTTCGGTAAATCGTCGTGAATTGGTAGTCTTGAAGGACCTCCAACCATCGGGACAATTGGCCCGATGGCTGCGCCACGCGCATAGCGTATTGTAGAGCCGCATGGTCCGTCCGGACCGTAAAATGACGGCCGTAAAGATACGGCCTGAATTGCTGTGTAAAAAACACAATGGCTAACAATTCACGACGAGTTACGCAATAGCGTTGTTCTGCGGGGGAAAGAACCCTACTACCGTAGGCGACCACCCGTTCAACCCCCCCGACCAACTGTGAGAGCACCCCCCCGATACCCGTATTGCTGGCGTCCGTGTCAAGCAAAAACGGTTGTGTGAAATCGGGGTAACACAAGGGGGGAGCCTGCACCAAAGCGTCACGGAGGGAGCAGAACGCATCCTCCTCCTCTGCCCCCCAGTGAAACCTCACACCCTTAGCCGTCAAAGCGTGCAGGGGCTTGGCTATGGTGGCAAATTGCTTGACAAAACGACGGTAATAGGAGGCAAAACCAATGAAACTACGAACCTCCGTGACCGAGGTTGGCGTTGGCCATGAGCTGACGCAATGCGTCTTAGCAGGGTCCGTCGAGATCCCTGAACGACTCACGATATGGCCC
Source organism: Lampetra planeri (assembly GCF_965212315.1). NCBI lineage: Eukaryota > Metazoa > Chordata > Hyperoartia > Petromyzontiformes > Petromyzontidae > Lampetra > Lampetra planeri. The sequence continues at coordinate 7,134,591 of NC_136120.1, forward strand.
AAATACCTGACAGATTCCCGAAGCAGAAAACATTTAGCCGGTTTAAATTTTAGCTTAGCGGAACGCATCCTGAGGAACACCGCTCTCAGTCGCTGGAGGTGCTCCTCGAAAGTCCGACTAAAGACGATAATATCGTCAAGATAAATCAAACAGGTATCCCATTGGAGGCCTGACAAAACCAATTCCATGAGTCTCTGGAACGTGGCGGGGGCGGAATGTAAGCCCATGGGCAAACGGTTGAATTCAAAAAGGCCCCCAGGTGTGCGGAAAGCAGTTTTAGGTTTAGACTCGTTATCGAGTGGCAATTGCCAAAATCCAGAAAGCAGATCGAGTGTGGAAAAAAACTGCGCTCCCGCCAAGGCATCCAGCGACTCATCCATCCTGGGGAGCGGATACGCATCCGCCATCGAGATTTTGTTTAAGCGGCGGAAATCGACACAAAACCGCAAGGACCCGTCCTGTTTCTTTACTAGGACAATAGGAGCACCCCACGGACTAGAAGAGGGCGAAATGATATCGGCCGCCAACATATCATTAACCGCCGATTGCACATGTTCCTTCTCGGCCGGGCTGAGCCGGAAAGGATTCTGACGAATAGGGGCCGCGTCCCCTGTAGCTATGTGGTGGCGCAACAGGTCAGTGCAGCCGATATCGTACTTATGTTTGCTGAACACGTCAGCAAACTCAATGAGCAAACCCCTCAATGCTCCCAATTGCACCCCGGACAAGTTAGCAGAACCCGCACACAGCGAGTCCAACCACTCAGTCCCCTCATCACTTTGAGGATGCGACTCGACAGTAAAATCTGCTTGAGCCACGAGCCGTTCCTCAACGGGCAGCGGCGCGGCGTGAGCCAGCACCGTTCCCTGCGCAATTACGGCCGGCCGCGACCCCGTATTCAGGACCATTACGAACGGCTCACTGTCCCCTCTCACCATGGTTTGAGCAACCGCTAAGTCGAGGCCCTTACTGGCTCTGTTTGACGGCCCCAACAGCACCCCCTGTGCCTCCGCACCCACCTCGAGTGGCTTCCTGAACCGAAGGGGTACTAACATTTGCGATCCCGGGGGTACCCGTACAGTGTGAGTCGCCAGCGCCTGCACCGTCGCACAAACCGTGCGCACTTTGACAGGGCTCGACAAGAAGGCAACCCGCCGACCTGACGGAAGCTCTATGCAGGCCTGATCAATAAGAATTTTGATGGGCATTTTTGACAAAAAGTCCGTACCTAGCAAACAGGGAACGGCCAGCGATGATGATACAAAAATAGGGCCCGCTAATTTAATGTCCCCAATGCAAATAGTCGCCCGAATCTGGCCGATGATCCCCAGGGATCCCCCATTCGCCGCATAAAATGGCACGTCTACCGGCAGAAGGGGTCTACTTTGGACGGGAAGGATGTTATAAATAAGGTCCGAGATGATGGTGGCCGACGCACCCGTGTCAACAAGCACCCGGACCTCAACCCCGTCAATGAACCCCGTTACCACGGACGACCCGGCTGACGCAGCCACGATCCTGTGGGCCAATTCGGACCACTCGACTGCTTGCGGGCCGCGTACGGACCCCCCCCGCCGAATTGAACCCCCGGCACCCAGCCGCGAACCCCCCACCGCGAAGCGGCGACCCGAATGTGCCGTGTTTGTGGACCGAACGTGTGAGGTGCCGCGACTTGCCGGGTTTTGTTGGGATGACTTGTGGCCCTGGTCGTCGTCCCGACGTGGTCCTGCGGTGCGCGGACGCGGGGCCCGGCACCCGGCTGCGACGTGACCCCGAAGGCCGCAGTTGTAGCAGACGACGGACGTCGTAGGTTTCGGTTGCTCCAGCTTGCGGGGCGAACGTGTGGGCGAACGACCTCCCGTTCTCCACTCCCCCGGACACGGTGCAGCGAAGGCCCGCTCCTGCACCGCAGCTGGCTGAGGTTCGGCGATCGTGGCGGCCAGTGCCGCATTCCCCGGCCATTTGCAGACGACCCCCGGCTTGCGTTTGAGGACCTCGTACGCGTGAATGCTCGTGGCGATCGCCAGGGAGCAGATCTCCATCTCGTCTGCCACGTTGATGGGGACCCCCAACTCGTGGGCCAACACCAGCAGCTGCTCCGTCACCATGGCGTCCTTCCCCTCCTTATCCATGCGGGGAAAAGCCGCGTCCGCCAAGGCGAGCAGTGCCGTGCGGTAGGCTAGCGTCGTTTCCCCAACCACCTTCCGCCGATCGTAGAACTGGTGGCGGCACGTGGAGGGCGGCCCGAACACCTTCGCCATCAGGTGTAGTGCGGCCTGGAGCGTAGAGCGGGACGACCTTGCAGCAGATGTGAAGGCTGCAAGCGCGTCGTCGTCAAGCATCGCTGGCAACGCACGCAGGGCAGTGGTGTCGGACCACCCCGACATCTCCTGATGAGCGAGGAACCTTCGTTGGAAGGCTCCCCAGTCGCCCCCATCCGCCTTGAACGCCGACAGCGCGGGCAATCTTTGCTGGAGGACCCGATCGTCGTCGACGTCGGAGAGATTTTCCCGCGCTCCGCTGGAGTTGTGTAAAATGTCGGCTCGGTTGTCAGGCGCAAAATGGAGGGCTCCGGCGCGCGCCGATGACGTGGGCTGCGCTGCGCGGAGGTGTCCGGCCACGTGGCGTCCGTCTTTCCCGCCAATCGGTGGCGGCCCCCCAAAAACGGCGGCAACTTCCAGGCTTTTGGCGCGAAGCGCCCTTTGGCGGGAATCCTCCACCGTCGCTTCCTCCACGACCCCCGCAGCCGTTTTTCCGCTCGCCGGAACGGAGATGTCGGCCAAGACAGCGGCGGCGGCGAGTAGCAACTCCGCCAAGCGGGCGTGCGCGTCCTGGAGGCCGGTGTCGGAGGCAAGCGGAGCGTCGGCCATCACCGCGAAGTGCTGCATCGGCGGCAACTCCTCGTCCTCTACTCCCGAGGTCGGTGTCCCCGGTACGCAGTCGTCATCCCGACCTCGCTCGTGGGTACGGGTAGTCTTCCTTGTGTCCATACTTCTTGAAGACAGGTTTACTTCTGACGCCAGTTGTAATGTAGTAACTCCACGGGAGACGACTTCACGGGTAACACACTCTTTATTTTATCAAACTTGGTTACAGGTGACTAACACCTACTTTGTATCTCGGGTGACAAACACCCACTTCGCTACTTGGCGACTAACGCCCACTGAGTTACTCGGATGACCAACATCCACTTAGTACTCGGGTGACAAACACCCACTTAGCTACTTGGCGACTAACGCCCACTGAGTTACTCGGATGACCAACATCCACTTAGTACTCGGGTGACAAACACCCACTTAGCTACTTGGCGACTAACGCCCACTGAGCTACTCGGATGACCAACATCCTCTTAGCTACTTGGCGACTAACGCCACTGAGCTACTCGGATGACCAACATCCACTTAGTACTCGGGTGACAAACACCCACTTAGCTACTTGGCGACTAACGCCCACTGAGCTACTCGGATGACCAACATCCACTTAGCTACTCGGCGACTAACGCCACTGAGCTACTCGGCTTCACTAGGTCTTCAGCTCCGTCTTCGGGTCTTCAACTGGGTAACTCTCCCCGAGTGCTCTCGCGCGTCCCCCTTTATACCCCACCTGCGGACGTCGCTGCGAGCACCCACTTATTCGACCAATCGCCGGGTGCTGGCTACGATCCTCTTTTCCCACATCTCATCGTGCCTCACCACTCACTCCGCGCCGCCTCGTCATCTGTCACTCCCGGCGCGCGCGTCCACACCACGCCCACAACGCATGCCCAACCCCGCACCCCGCGCCGCCCCGTGATCCATCACTGTCACAGTCGGCGCACGTCAATACCACCACTACATATGCATGAGTAAATATTGACACATCTGAAGTCTGGACCTGTAACAAATATAATGGTGTTTCATGCATAGTACGTAAGATATAAAATACATGGAACAAGAACTTTAGCCATTTGTAAGTCCACTGCTGGATGAAGGCCTCAACCTCATGTTGTGTCAGTCGTGGGGGTTGTTTTACCATACTTCACCACACTGGGGGTCAGCGTGAGTTGTCAACAGGGTGTCCAAGACCAGCTCAGATATCACTCGCCACATAAATGATCTGCGGCTGGGAATCAAATGCAGGTCATTGTGTTTATGGCGCACTGTGCCACTGCTGCACGCCAGTATATTCAATGTATGTAGAAAAATCCAGCTAGGTGGCACTTTTCTTAGAATACCCACCACACAATGTGTGTACATGTACAGCTCTTTTGAGAATGACGTGTCAATCCTTTGCTGTGGAAGTCATAGGGGTTTCAATTACCATACCCCAACATGCTAGTGAGTGCTGCAGAAGGCAGGGATCATAGACCTGGGAATACAGAAGTACAGAGCAACCATGGCTTTGGCTGTGCTCCCTTCTGATGCCTACAAGAGCAGCCCCACATGCTCTGTGGATACTTTTTTGTGTGCTTGGCGGTCACACAACACTATCCAGCCTCAACCCAGCTTAGCTTCAAGGATTTTAACCGAAGCATTCCAGTTGAGTTATCAACTCATTATAGGAAAGCGCAATTTCTGGTCAGGGGTTTACCCAGTAAATCAAGCTTCCATTGCTAATACATTTTCCATTGGGTCAGTCTACTACAGTTTGGTAAGTCATGTGGCCCTCCTATGGAGAGATTGCCATGGAAATATGGAATTTCCATTAGTGGCTGAGGGCTGACAGCAGAGATGGGCACCACCTCATTGCTTACTTGATCAATGAGATACTTTGACTTACGAATTGACAGACTTATGACATTATAACCTGAAAATAGGAACCCATTTCAACACGTAATATATATGTGTGTGCGATGCTCTTGTGTGCATTTACACAACCCGGGGCATTTGATTTACAGGTATAGCCTTATTTGAGCATTAACGGTGACCATTTACGCAGTCAAGCACAGGGCACTGTGAGCAGCGCGTTGAGCACGGCGAGATGATTAATGAGCCACGTGTCCATTATTCAGGCGCTCAAGGTACGAATTCATTTGACTTTTAAAAATACACATGATTGTGATTTTCGTTTTACCTCAAGCCAGCCAATACGTTTTGTTTTCCGTTTCTGTGAGATACGATGATCTGCACCATGCAACAAACTCAACTTAAATCTGTTCATGCGATGTATCTCACAACGAATTAGCTGGCTGATTAATTTGCACACTTGATCAATTTGCAGGTGCTACGAAATTACAATGGTCTAATTACATAGAAAAGCAAAGCTAGGAATGTTAGCCTAATTTAAAAACATAATTGTTTGTTAATGTTATGTCAAGGTAATCATTATATGCTACTATATAACAATAATATTAAAATGGTTTTGTTTTATACATAGCGTCGCCAATCATCACGATCAACAATTTAATTATAACTGCTTTTGTTTTTAGTTTGTTGTCTTTACCCCGCACCTTTCCATTAGCACGGTTGGCTACGTACAGTGCCACAATTGTATAACTGTATATAATTTTGTTACTCAACGTATTTGTAGTACCTTGCATTATTGTTCCAAAACAGTCCAAATGCTTTACCATTTAATTGAGTGGCAGGGGATAGTTTAGAGTACTGAGTCAGTGTGGAAATTCCACATTAATGTGGCAGAAGCAAGCCTTGGCACAGGGCAACTACGCAAACAAAACCCTCAAGGGTGTGTTCACAATAAGCAGGAGGGCACGGCTCCCATCATGCCCTGCGTGCATGCCATGTGACTACCACATTGCATGTACACTGCCTTGTCTAAACCACCACCTCAAAAGAACTGAAAGCGTGGTCCTTATTGTTGTATAGACTGCACACGGTTCCTGTTTTGATGGATGTTCTCATCGCATACAAAAAGCGATAGATTTGAGGAAGCCACTGCGATCCTACTGCCGTTGGCTTTATTAACACATTCCTGCGGAGGGAGCTGGTAGGAACGTTGGGTTGCTCGGTCAATGGCCAGGGTCAACGGCAGCGTGGTGTATTCCGCAAATATGGCTGACTGTGAGGGCGGGCACAAGCCGGCGTGAGTAGGTTAAACGTTGAGTTTTATAAGGGCACCACGGGGTGACCAGCCCCTCCCCACCCAGCCCCACCCCTCCCACCCCCCACCCAGTCCCACCCTTCCCATCCAGCCCCTCCCCACCCTCTCCTCCCCACCCAGCCCCTCCCCACCCTCCCCTCTCCACCCAGCCCCACCCCTCCCATTTTTGGATGCACGACGGACGGACGGACACAATAATCCCCTGTGGGCTGGTGTAACCAGGAGGTTCCTACCAGTATAAGTTAATGCTACTTTTTGTAGCATTAACCTTTTGTAGCATTAACTTTTTGTAGCATTAACAGATTAAATGCGGTATAAATTTTGACACAAAATACACTATAACGTTGGCAAAGGCCAATAATAATCCCACTGCAGAAACATGTGGCAGTGCTCGCATGTTTTTTTTGGCAACTTTCAGCAGCAGTGGCCTGTTATGCACATTCAGATGGCTGGGGCAAGTCCATTCATATGAACACCACTGTTGGAAATGTAAACATGAGCATTGCAGATATGAAGATGGGCATTCAGGGACAAAAGGCATTGCACGTGTATTATTGTATTGAGATCACGATTCAGACTGTACCAACTGTGCACCTCTCCTCCACAAAGATTCGACAGGGGCTGCATTTATTTTTGAGAATGTGGACTTAAAAACAAACATTGCATAATGAAATGATCGCAGTTTTTTGGAGCAAGGCAGATGGTAATATACACCTGAGGCACAGAATTAATGTTCCACACAACACCAATTACTCGCGGTTTAAACAAACATTTTAAATTAAACACTTTCATTTTTTGACGCTAAAAAAATGCATTTGTTACCAGCAAACAAATACATTCAAATTAAATGACAATGTGTGGCAGGGCACCACTATATTTTATTAATATATCTTTTTTATAACGTCCGCATAACCATCTGTTTACATGAATTATATAAAAGCCGTTATTGAATAATAATAATCTTCACACTGAGATTTCCCAGCACATTGTTAAGTGTGAGCTGCATCTCTCTGTAATGTGCAGAATTATTCAATTTCACTTAAGCCACAAACTATTTTAATAATATTTTTTAAAAATTCAACAATGTCAATAATAATGTTTTAATAATAATTTAATTCAATAACAATGTAATAATTGAATAATAATTTCATCAAATACACTATTATATAAAATATATATATAATTATTACGTATTAAATGATTAATTTAATTTAATAAATGTATTACAACAATTTATTTGGTAATAATTTAGTCATAATAATTTCATAATAATGTAATGATAAAAACATAATAAATATTATTAATATTTAATTATTATAACGTCAATAATACTAATTTAAATAATAATTTCACTTAAGCCACACACTATGTTAATAATAATAATCTTCACAATGGGATTTTCCAGCACATTATTGAGTGTGAGCCACATCTCTCTGTAATGTGCAGAATTATTCAATTTCACTTAAGCCACAAACTATTTTAATCCCAATATCGCAATTATGTGGCTGAACCGTTCAACTGCTTAATTTGCTTAAATGTCAGTGTTCTCAGCCAAATGCACATTACAATTTCATTCTCATTTGCATTAAATAATCCGTTTCTCTTCAACGTGTGTGCAACCACCATCTGAACTAGGCCGTGTGTTGCTTGCAATTAGTTCAGCATTTAAATTACGATAGATAATAACGAGCAAATGAAATTAACACGTAACTACATTTAAATAAACAGTGCTGTGATTGTACGCAACATTGCAAAAATGTATACGTAGTAATTGGCAGGAACTACATTACCGTCCTTAGCTTGCTCTTTGCAACTGAGAGGCCACAGAGGTGAAATCACCACATCTGTTATTTAGTGGACGTTAAATACCTTATAACATATTTCTCTTTAGATAGCATATTTACAATATGTTTATGCTCTAGCAAGTTTCCCAGTGCAGTGGGGTCATACGACGTATTTTTTTACGGTAAAGGTGCACCCAGACAATGTCTTGTTAAAGTCACCGCTGGCAGATGGCCTCCCACCACAGGGACCTCTAGAGAGCGTGTTTGGAAGCTACTTTGGCCAATTCTTCTACGCCAGCTATAACATCTTGGAATAGGTGGAAGGTGCCCACGGTTGAACCCACTACACGCGACCTGCGTGGTGGGAGGAGGATTTAAGAAACTTCTGTGCCGGCAGATGGAACGGGCGACCGACCTCTGGACTGCACGTGGTGTGTTAACCGCATAACCCTAACGGCATCATCAAATCATTTATATTTCATTACAAATGTTTGCTTTGGAGAAAGGGTCATATTGAAATGGTCGTTTCGAGATACAAATTTAAGGACAGTCAAGGTGTTTCCGTTCTCAAACAACTGTTTACTTTCTTGATTTGCTTTGTGCTCATGCCAATTGACAGCTCTAAATCCCTAATTTAAACTAAAAACTATTTTAATTTTACCAGGTAAGGCCCACTGAGATATATAGCTCTTTTTCAGAAGCGACCTGGCCACAAATGATAGACCAATGAAGTAGCTTATCACGTGAAAATGTTTGCAGCCAAAAACTAAAAACGCACGTTGATTCTAAATGTGGAGAGGAAAAAAACCGAAGGACCTGGAGAAAAATCCACGTGACCGCGGGTGAGAGAGAACATGCAAACTCCAAATATACACAGCAGGCGTCAGGGTCGGGATTGAAGCCACAACCTCCTGCATATTGGGCGAGGGAGATAACATCTCGCTAACGTGGCGACCATTTTCCATGGCCTGGGCCATTCTCTCCAAAGGACAACCACCAATTTACTTTCTACAAAGTGGTACTTAGTTTATCAGCTCCATGAAAATGATGGACATTCGACCGCAACACCACCTGGCCAGTTAAAGTTCACACAATTATGGTTCATTTACCAAAGCACATCAACTTAGAATAAAAAAAACGCAAAACAGAGTTGTGCAAATATATGCTCACATATATATTTTTATATTTTTTCCCTACCAATGTTTGACAATCTGTGGTAAACAATGCCTCACATATTATACACATATAGCATACGTATGCTGCCAAGCCTGGCAAAGGATACCTCACAATGCATTGTGTAAAAGGGTCACAGTTCACAACAATAATACCTGCACTGTACTAGTACTTTATGTATGTACATGTAAGCAGAATGGTTCCATCTTGCCCTCTAAGAGCTACTGTTTGTGATTTACCGAGCATCAACTTCCCTTTTGCCGCTCTCATCTTCCCACTGCAGTGAAAGCGTTGCGTTCCCCAATTGTCTCAGTCTCATCCTTTTCCCAGAATGGTTCTGCAAGAAAAGTTTTCAATCGATGTAATATTAGCCGCTCCGACATGAGAATGGAAAAACGTGGACACTGACGAAGAGAATGGAAAGCTCAAAAGTACGCAAAGAAACACGGATAGCTGCATCGTGGGAATTACATTGGGAGATAGAGAGAGGGAATACATGGATCATAGAACAAACACAAACCCGTAGACATTAAGGCGACTGTTAAGACAGCTAAGTGGGCTTGGCGGGGGGGGGGTAAGGACGCATTGCAGGAAGGGTTGATGACCGGTAGTCGACCGGAGCAGTGACGGAACGGTGGCCACGGCAGTCGTCACGGCCGAGAGGACGGAGACTTGGAGACAGAGCAATGAGAATCACTCGTGCGCGAGAACGAGATTTAGTATGGCATCGTCGGTTGTTGACCAGTTGTGGCAATGCTGGGGAGGCCATCCAGCGGTGGACAGAACTGATGCCATTGCTGATGAAGTAGATTGAAATTGCACGCAATTGTTTTCATGTCAAAAGAATTTCACGGAGCTGCTCCAAAGTTTTGGAATCGCCCAGTCTCTTGGCATCTCCATTCTGCCAGCTCTGCCCGCATGTAAACTGACTCGATTAAAATCACTGGAGTTTAAATATGAATGTAAGTTTACAACAGAGTTGCTATTAAATCTTCATTTGAAGCTTTCGTGACTGCAGGAATCCATACTCTTTGGTTCTTTCGGTAAAGTCACGTGACTTTACCGAAAGAACCAAAGAGTATAGTTGCTAGTAGGTTTTTACCCTTTTAACTGGTACAAAACTGACACCTTTATTCAAGGCATCATGTTTGCAATGACCACAACACAAGTAGTCAAAAAAGCAAACAAAAATAAGCAACTCTGATAAGGATGATAATATGCACTGTCCTTGAAGTTGATTGGCCCACACCCGAGACGGCTTTCTTTAGAGCCTAGTCCCCATTGGTGTAGGGCCAGATGACACCAGAAGGCGTACAACTCAAACACAGTGCAATATCAGAGTATTGAGAGCTCGGGGTAAGCATTTACACTATGAGATCTCTTTTACCAGTGACAAAATATGATAGTAGGTTTTTACCCTTTTAACTGGTACAAAACTGACACCTTTATTCAAGGCATCATGTTTGCAATGACCACAACACAAGTAGTCAAAAAAGCAAACAAAAATAAGCAACTCTGATAAGGATGATAATATGCACTGTCCTTGAAGTTGATTGGCCCACACCCGAGACGGCTTTCTTTAGAGCCTAGTCCCCATTGGTGTAGGGCCAGATGACACCAGAAGGCGTACAACTCAAACACAGTGCAATATCAGAGTATTGAGAGCTCGGGGTAAGCATTTACACTATGAGATCTCTTTTACCAGTGGCAAAATATGATAAAAGGGTAAAAACCTACTATATTTTGCCACTGGTAAAAGAGATCTCATAGTGTAAATGCTTACCCCGAGCTCTCAATACTCTGATATTGCACTGTGTTTGAGTTGTACGCCTTCTGGTGTCATCTGGCCCTACACCAATGGGGACTAGGCTCTAAAGAAAGCCGTCTCGGGTGTGGGCCAATCAACTTCAAGGACAGTGCATATTATCATCCTTATCAGAGTTGCTTATTTTTGTTTGCTTTTTTGACTACTTGTGTTGTGGTCATTGCAAACATGATGCCTTGAATAAAGGTGTCAGTTTTGTACCAGTTAAAAGGGTAAAAACCTACTATCATATTTTGCCACTGGTAAAAGAGATCTCATAGAGTATAGTTGCTATTAGTTTTTTTTTCATCTGTAATTGTGGAATGGTTTGATGTTGTCTGCCGGCTGAGTTGTCCTTGAGAAAATAAGCTTATCTGAGGAAATAAACGACTGATTCTGATTCCGAACACCTACCACTCACTGGCTATCATTACTCAAAACCATTGTGGTGTAAATACACCATTGTGCAAGATGTATATTGGCCCTAGGTAAGTTGTACGCGGCAAAGTATTGCAAAAAAAAAAGGTTAACGTGTCGATCCAGGAAACACACACACTCTACAACTGCTCCGGAAAAATCTATGATGGCATTTCAGCCATAAATTGCTCGGATGTGTTCAGCAGTGAAAGGTCCTGGAGAATTACAGTCTCGAGCGGTGTGAGGCATCAATTATTTACATCCCCATCACGCACCTCACGGCCGGCGTGCGTTTAGTCACACTCGAGCAATGGCCCTTCACTCACCCAGCCGCGACGCCCACCACCATCACCCGCCACCACCCACCACCACCACCGCCACCACCACCCACCACCACCACCCATCACCACCCACCACCGCCACCACCACTACCCAACACCCACCAGCTCCCACCACCACCCACCATCCACCACCACCCACCACCACCCACCATCCACCACCACCACTCAGTGCTGTTCCTCGGATACGTCAACCGCACTAACACGTGGGGGGGGGGCACCTTTGTCTGCGCCCAGGCTGTTCCCACGTGGCCCGTTTCTCATCACCAAGGTGCCCTCAAAGCGAGGCGCGTCGCCTTCTACTCAGTCACGCAGGCCCCAGGTAACGGTAACCTGCTCTCCGCACTGTGCAATCAGATTCGTTGCGCCATTTGATTGAGTTTTTTTATCTGTACTTCTTTCGCGAAGTATATAGATATATTTTTTAAATGTACCTACAATTACTTTGCGAAAAGAAAATGATAGTGTCAGCAGCTTGGGTAAATATGATAACAACAGGTAATGCAGATTGAACGCACCACAAAGCATACAATATAGTATAGCTTTGCGTTGTTAGTCCTGAGCCGAGATCGTCCTAAAATATGTCGATTTAAAGAAAACTATGAATAAATAATAGATAAATAGACGCATAAATAGCCACCAATGGAGGCAGGGAGACATTTTACTGCAAATGTTATCACGGTTGTGCTGCATATACTTAACAGTAATAATAATAATGTTGTACGTTTGGTATTGGCGCCATTCTAATAGAACAATAATATCATGGCCAGTGGCGCCGTATTTCACAGACGCTGTCCGCAGTGGTGGGGGGGCGGCGATGTCGCTGCCGTGTTCGAGTCGACACTCGCGGCAAATTTGGGCCGTGACGCCACCACACAAGGGCCGACGCTTTCGAAAAGACGTCACAGGATCTCTAGCTTACGCGGTGAAGATCGCAGCTCATCGCACGCGAAGAGCTTGCCGCAAGTCAACCACGCGACCGTGCCGATCTCGTCAAGGAACACAAACCACCGTCAACGCAAACTCCAGCGATCCTCGCAGAGGCTTTAGGCTCGCCACCGAGCAAAGGCGGTCACCGCATCGCGCGCATTCCGATGCGCTCCTGCGGCCGTCTGGAACGCTCTTCCGTCCGGTATTCGAAAGCCACTGGAGCTATGCGCTTTTAAATCTAGATTTTTAAACTGTTCTTCTTCTTTTAAAACTGCTGCTTGTGTTTAGTTTGTTCTCCTTCCCCCACACCTCCAATTAGCACGGTTGGCTACGTACGGTGCGAAACAAGTTCAACATACATACATAATACAAGAAGACGGCGCATATATCGGTTTATACGCCTGCAGTGATAACCAGGGCGGCCTGCCCAATAGCTCTCCGGCGTGCGTTCTGGTTGCCCTTCGTGTTGTTCGGCATTGTGAGCCGAATGGAGTTCGTGAAGAAGCTGGCAGCACATGGAGCAAAACATTGGCTCTCAGGGCGGAACAACACCCAGTGAAACCCGCGAACACTCTGGAGAGCTATGGAGACATTTTGATTTTGGATTTGTCATGGGCTTATGAAACAGCGATATGGTGTGCTGTATTAAGCACAGTTGCAAATCTATGTTTTGTTGCGTGCCAGTATAATGAAAGCACTTGCTGTAGAATGGACACGCGTGGGTGCAAGCTCGCGTACTTAACGGAAGGAAGGTTCCATTTCGTCGACTGCATTGCCTGCTTGTTAAAAAACTGCATTGCCAGGGCCAGCTTTCACCCCAGCATCCACCGAAATATACAATTTACTTAACACAGCATCGTTCTCAGCAGGTATCCTGCACGTTTTTCCTTTGTTTCAAAGGAGTGGTTTAAGCTTCTCATGACCAATTCCCGTGCATCACTGCTTTCACATAAAACAACTCTTTGCAGTGCATTCATCACTTAAAAGTGGAAGTCTGACTAAATGCTGGGACGGAAGATGGCACCGTGTGCTCAACTTGGCGATTCATCTTCTTACCCAGTGGCTTCCCAGGGGTTCGGCAAAAAGCTAATGTTTTGTTGGGGAAATGCGATTTTGCTCATTAGCAAATGCGTACGACTTAATAAAGCAAATGCAGTCATTAGTTATCGTGTATTTATAGCAAGCAAATCTTGCATTGAGAGTTGCATACTGTATATTCTGTGCCCAGAGGAGTTATAAAAGGTCGTGTTTTTTTTGCGAAATATCTTTCATATTGCACGCACATACTTTGGAATTGTCTATGCCAGGTGTGGCGGTGCACATCTGTAACCCATCAACATAGAGTTGTGATCGGTTGATCACGAGATAAATGCGTGAGACGCACAGATTTGAGGAAATTAGTATTTACAGGAGGCAGTGCAGAAAGCAGGTTTATTAAGTTAATTTGAAGGGTACTCCATTAGTTTGGATAATAATTGGATCCGAATATATATTCGTGAAAAATTGGAATCTAATCAGAAGAGATTGACCAATCGTGAATAAAAATGTTACACCATCAGGATCGAATTCTGATATGATAACCGAATAGGATTTAATGCGCTGAGCTTATGATATTTTTTATTTATTTTTCACATATATGTTCTATACCTTTCTCCTAAAATGTCTCTCATTTGTGCTATCGGCATTATGTCATGAGACAAAGCATCAATTTGAAACGCTAACAGAGCAGTGTAGGATGCGATGTTGGGTCATGGTCCACAGAAGCAGATATCACAGAACTTATGACATTTCTTCAAATGACCTCTTATATGGGGGGGGGGCAGTGCTTTCCCACACACCCGACTGCAAAGTCGTGTGTGTTGCACGATAACGAAACTGATATTTTGTCGTTCTCAGAGCTGGAATTTAGCCAAATTAAGTGAAGAACATCCACGTGAAGGTTATTGTTTGTAAAATCATCGGTGACTTGGCTGAGACCATCAACACACTGCACTGGAGATGGAAATTCAATCACTTTTTTAGTCTATTATAAGCAATGAAACATTAGAATGTTGGGAGGCCTTCGTTCATTCATTTGACAGCAGATTGACATCATCATCAGCCATAACTTCTCCACTGCTAGACGAATGGCCCTCCATGCTGACACCATTCATCGTGATGTTGCGATACTATGATCCATCTCGTTCCTGTGCGTGAGCTAACCTCATCACTCCATCTCCGCGATGGGTCAGCCCCTAAAAGGGTGTTCTCTCCTTTGGCTGTCATTTCGTTATCATTCTTGCCCATTTCCCATCATCCCTTACAGCTAAGTGCCCTACCCAAGTGCAACTTGTTTTTCTCAGCAGTCAATGTGATTTACTCTCATTTGGGGGTTTTCTCTGATCTATCTACTCATCTTTCTGCCAATGAGCACAATTCCCAGCATGCATCCCATTATGATATTCAGATCACGAAACATTGTTAAGGAATAATTTTCTTTTTAAAGTTTATTTTTACAAAAAGCACTCACATTTTGCATGCCCTAGTTAGAAACACATATTGTACTGCTGTGTTTTCCCAGTTGCATTTCCCCAACAAATATGTTTTTTTTTTCTATTAAACTCGTGGTACATGACATGTGTTTGGCTCGTACTAAACTTGAGCCCAAATCTGCAATGTTTTTTGGTGAGTTCTTGAATCAGTTCCTGGAGTTCGTTTCCATTGGGTCACATCACTGCCCGTTAGAATATCTGAGATGGATAACACATTGTCTCCGTGTATTTTTCATTTCTCAATCCAATTTTGCGTAATATTTTTGCAAAAAGCTGCGGTGAATAGCCTTGTGAGAGCATGTCTCCTTGCGCCACTCCTCTGCCTTTAAATATTGTGTTGCTTTCTTCGTGTACTTATTTTCTTGAAACCTTGTCGGAGCCAGTTCCATCATTATTTACAGCAACAATTTTTGGCTGTTTATACCTCGGCGTGCTAGATAACTGCATCAGGTTTCCACTGAAGCAAATTCCTTCTTATTCCATTTAAGCCAGGCATGATGGCAGTTTAATTCGTTGCCCTTTTTAAAATCTGCTTCATCGTATGCATGTGATCAATGGTAAAGTATTCATATGTTCAGCTTCTCCTGTGGTTGGTTGTCTTCTAAAATATCGATTCTTTAGTTCCATAGTTTTTGTTGTGAACAACATAGTATGAGTTTAAAAGGTCTCCAATGATATACATAAGTTTTGCATCCCAGGCACTGTTTTTTCTGCCACAAACAAAAATGCTCATTCAGGAATTTCCCAGACATTTTGAGTGGTACCTTGCTGAGACAAAGCGAGGCCCTCTTGGATAGATAGATATATATTGCACATCTAATCTACAATTCAATTCATACAACTGTAGTAAATATGTTTCATTTTTATTTATTAACATGTTATCTCACTTGTTACCTGGGAAAGCCTGACTGAGATTCACGACTCTATAAGGGGGGTCCTGACAAATGTTCACACAACCATGAATAATCTCAATTGAGTACTTTGTGGGTCATTTTTCAAACTTAGCTCAATTCTAACCACAACGCCGACAAATAGTGGCCTACTCTTGAGAACGACATGGACGCATCGTCAATGTCCACCGCGAAGCAGATGGCCCGTCTTGTTCACGGCGAACGCACCCTGCTGAAATAACTAGGGGGGCGGCCGCTCGATCCGAACCACGAACCTCTGCGACAGGCGGAGGAACAAGCTTCAGCCGGGCCGCGTCACCACCGCCCGAACGTGGGAACCACAACAACACCTCACTGAGCCCGTCGAGGAGCATCAACCATCACACAAACTCCGGTCATCCTCGCAGCAGCAGCAGCGGCTTTTGGCTAGGCATCGAACAAAGACGGTCACCGCATCGCACACTTTCGGTTGCGCTTCTGCGGTCGTCTGGAACGCTCTTCCTTCCGATATTAGGAAGCCACTGGAGCGATGCACTTTTAAATCTAAATTTTAATCTAAATTTAAAAGTTATTTATTTAAAACTGCTTTTTGTGTTTAGTTTGTTGTCCTTCCCTCGCACCTCCGATTAGCACGGTTGGCTACGTACGGTGTGAAAGAAGTTCAACATACATGCAGGTGGCGTCCCATGCGGTAGACTTGCGCAGCACTCTCACATCGAGCTCCTTCACAAGCGTCTAACTTTTTTATCTTTTGCTTTTGTCGAGTTGCGTTCAGATCCCATGCCTCATTTTTGAATCTCCCAAACATTGACGCGTTCCTCGAGGGCACCCTGGCAGAGTGCACAACATTCATTGTAATTCGGCATCACTGTGGTGTGGTTTAAAGGTCATTGGTATGAAATCAGAGACCGTGCCCAGCAGACGTGGGTGCACGGTCAATGCCACTTGAGGGTTGCCAAAGGTTTTGCCAATTTCACTGTTTGCGTGCACGTTCAGTGGATGTGTATTGTATAGTGAGAGGATTGCTTCGTACCTTTATAAATTATAAACAATGATCGAATTTATACCACATGAATAATGCATCCATGGTTTAAGCCACTTGAACTGAATATACATTCCAGGGTATTCGCATTATGAAAAGAACACAATTCACCTGCCCCAATGCAATACAATGAAACACATCACATTGGGAATATTTAGAATATGTATGAATATAAATTCTGAATATTGGATCAATTTTGTATGCTCTCAAAATGGGAAATTATACAAAAGAGTCAAACGTACAAAAACATATAAAATAGTTTCTTGTAAACCACATCACAATTAACAAGGAACGGCACACACCTCAGAACAGGACCACCATGGAGATGGAGCAATTACATTCAACATCGCAGGATCGTGAGAGATGGCGGGTAGCTTGTGGATCCCTTCATCCAGCAGTGGATTGATCAAGGCTTGTAAGGATGATGATGATGAATTAAGAACACACAAGTAGCCATTATGCTTACACTTTGTAAATCACTTCATGTATAAAACTTTATGCTACTGTTTCAAAAAGTGAATTGACATGTGTTTACTTCAAATGGCATGTGGCAATATTCGGCCTGATCGGCACGTAACGGTCTTCCTCCGAAATAAATGTTCAGTTTGCACCACTGGCTCAAGACTGCCAGTGGAAATAAGCACTGCACGATGTTTTTTTTAGCATGGAGACACTTTGACTTTTGGCTTTGACATTCCTTTCACACAATAGATCGAAAGGCAGCCGCGAATGACTCATTTAAGGGCAAAGAGCGATCTTAGTAACGCCCAGCACCAGTTCGGATACACTATCACTTGCCACGCGTGGTCGTCACGGTTGGTAATCGAAATCAGATCGCTGAGCTCGTACTGACGAGCTTCATCTCTGGCTTGTGATTGCAGCTTGGGGAGGCCTTGATCCAGCAGTGCATTGGACATCGCCGAAGATGGTGATGACGCCTTATACAAGCCACGTGTGCAGTAAAAATTAGATGTATGCACGTATAAAACAAAAGTAAACCATATGGAGTATGTTTTTTTATGAGCTGGAGTGATTTTAACCATGAAGAATCGACTTAATTCCTTCATTGGAAGCTAAGATGCCACGTGAATAGTGATAACTACGTCGGTTTCAATGTTAATGATGGAAAGTAAAACAACAAACGCGACCGAACTGAACGAAAACGCAGTGAGCCATCATTGCCGACACCCCGAGTTCGAATCTGGGCAGCTAACACAGATTAACCAAAGTACAGCCGTATTGACACTCTGGCAAGGCCGCTTGGGGTGACCTTTTGTAGCTACGAAGGCTCGTTTGACAAATGAGCGCCTAACGAACCACTCGCTCGCGCACACAGACAGCTAAGGAGCACATGCTGGGGTGCTGTGCTAACTGGTAACGAAGCCTTGAAGGATGTCAGGCAAAAGTCCGTAATATTGCGTCAAGGTCAGTAACGAGCGCGTGTTGACGCTGGTCGAGCAGCACCGTGCTGACAGTGCTCATCCCAGGCTCAAATCCAAGTGGGTAAAATGAGGACCAGTTTGTGGGAAGCCAGCTGTGACTGCACAATGGAGGGAACGGTACCAATATGGAATTTCCACCACAAGTTGAGGGTGGGACACGGATAACAACACTACCCAAACTCGTTTGGGCAGGATATACAACTCTGATTTAGATGATTGTGTTTTTATCATTGAGATACCCTGGAAGGAACCTTCATCACTGGATGCTGAAAGTACAATTAGAATATAAATGTGAATATACATATCTCCTAAAATGTTAATAAGCCCAAGAAGTGTCAGGGCTCCGAACAGCCACCAAATGATTTCTAATGGTATATACGGTAAGATACACCAACATGAATGGCTACGAAGCGTCTTGCAAATGCTGCACCTGGGATTGCATCTGTTCATTCCATTATTTCTTATCATTCCTCTTTGCAGTGGGAGTGAAGCCTTCAATGCATCAAATTTAGCATTTTCCTCAGAGGCTGTGCGAATCACCAATGTGTATAATGCGTACAAAATACCTAATAATAGATGTTTGTTTTAATGAAGTACATATTAAATGTCCTGTAAAAGAAATTAATTTGGTAATAGACATCTGGAGTCTTGTTATTGTGGTTTCCCAGGTCAGCTATAAAATACTTTATCAAGCAGTTCCATACATTAAACAGCAGGTACTTTAAATGTTACAGAAGCTTAGTAGTGTGCCATGCTAATTTTCTGAAATCACACTATCATACAGACTCTCCATTTTATACTGTGTTGCCCTAACACAAGATTCCACTATTACGGACCTTACATATTGTGAGGTTTGGTTTCCTCATGTTGTTTGTTATTATTTATTTTTATCTAGTGAATTTAGATTCAGTCTGCATGATGCACCCCAGTGAATCAGGTGGTATAACAAAATTGTGGTCATCTGGCATTTTAATGAAATATGGCTTTTGCTGCTCACTTGCTAATGCACAGATGGCAGGAAGCAGATGGTGAACCACACACTGGGTGACAGGACAAAATGCTACGGTTGAATGTAAATGGTGTTAAAACACATTTAATTAAACCACTGATGGAAATTGCCTTTAAAGAGAGACAATTTTTCAACTATTAGGGCAATAAAAGTTCAGACACTACTTTCTCCTAAACAGCAAGCAATGACACGTGGATTGACATATTTTATTTTCCTATTTCATGCCACGTAAAAAGCAGTTCAATATTGCTATAGTCATATTTTATGTTTTTTTATGTT
Source organism: Lampetra planeri (assembly GCF_965212315.1). Taxonomy (NCBI): domain Eukaryota; kingdom Metazoa; phylum Chordata; class Hyperoartia; order Petromyzontiformes; family Petromyzontidae; genus Lampetra; species Lampetra planeri. Next base: position 7,154,269 of record NC_136120.1, read on the forward strand.
ACTATTTATTTCAGAATTGCCTATATTCATTATAATTGCACTTATATCTCGGCCATTGTAATTTACTGGGAATTTTACAATGGAAATTCATAATTTTCTCACGTGCCTTTTTAAAATCTCTTACCTGCAATTACATTTGGGCTTCGTTTAACATAGGTCATCCTTGTATGAATTAACCAACACCATTAAACTTTTACATATATATGGCAAGGCAAATCTTACTGTTCAAATTAAAATCAGAACTCTACCTCGAAAATGGCTTTTAGGCATTGCTACAAGAATCAGGGCAAGATTCCATATATCAGAACAAGCCCGAAAGCTACATGTGACATGGATTTTTCTGGCGCATCGAGATGTAAACCTGAAATGTTCATCGCTGGGTTTACAATAAATATATAATTACAATGTTATTATCAGGGGTGCTTAAGATACAGCACGTAGACTGCTCTAATAGAACTATGGCTTTTCGTGGAGCTTTAAAACAATATTGTCCATAACATTCAAATATTAAATGTAAAAACGCACTACGGTGGTAGAATTTATTTGAAGCTTTCGTGACTGCAAAAATAAAATAAAATTAAAAAATAATGTTTTTATTCAATTTTTCTACCTACGTGAAGAACCAAAGAGTATGGTGATAGAATTGTGCCTTATCTAAAACATGTTAAAAACACACTTTGTTATTCCATTGACAAACGTCAAGACACAATGTTCTGAATTTCCAACATGCCCAAGACACAACTTTTAAAGCTCACAGTTTATTGACTCCATCGAGTAAATGTGCAACGGTCGTTGATGCATATGTTGAATTAACCTAAGCCATGTTACATGAATGCAAAGCTGTTTGGCATACTAGTATTTAGTCACATATGGTATTATACATCGTGAAGGGCTGTCATCGTTATTGTAGTCAGTTAATTTTACCACAAGTGGCACTCTGCTTCTTTGAAAAGCCATAAGATGTGTGCAATGTTCAACATTACAAGAATAAGAAAATTGTGGAGAGAATAAATCTACTTTCATCCAGTGTCTCAATGTGTCTAACAAAAGCCCTCTTTTACTAAATATCATTGCAACTTTGCACCTGAATGGTATTAACAATCGACCATTGCAATAAACTGAAAACACACACCTTATAAGAAATTGACCTGCTTATAAACAACTGCAGCCATGCCAGTGGAGAATTTCCAATTATAAAATAAAATTCCTATTAAAGGGAAACACAAAGGATGCATCAGTAAGGAGCCTGTGGGGCCGAGCACATCATTTGTGAAAAGAGTATCAGAGCTGAATGAAATGAGGCCACTGCATCAAGGTTTTAATAACTTTGGATGAAACAAAAAAATATTTTTTGAAAGGCAACTGACCGCACAGAGCTCTTCCAAATTATGTTCTGAGACGTCTCCTCTTCTAGTGGTGAATATTGAAATAATTTAAACTGGCTACGCCAACTTGGACACGCGACAATAAAACAAGAGAAATTGATGGGGTGGGGGGGTGGGTTAATTATGCACAATGGTGAGCCATCAGTCATTTTAAATATATATTTTGGATGCTGCCTTCGCGAGAACGATGAATATAATTGCTCATCATTACATTCGAACGCAAAAAAATACAAACACTGATCAAATACACTTTCATGAAAAGCATTGATATCAAAATATCTATTTTTTTAGTAAAAGTTAAAATCATGCTGCTTTTACATGTATAAAGCAGAACAATTGTAAAGGGCATGAAGCAAGATCAATAAGATTCCCATCCATACATCCTTCACCCTTTCACATGCGGCAGACAGCCCATTATTTTCGGAAGAAATGGGAAACTCGCAGTTCTGCGATGCAACATTACCACCACGTGGTCGGTTACAATATTGCTCCATTGTACACGGATACATCAACAATTGATCTGATGGATGTTTCTGAACCGACATACTCAAAAAGAGTGATGATTCAACATTATGTATCTACTGCTGGATGAAGGACTTCACCATCCCTCGCAAAAATCCATTTCACTCCAACAGGGCAGCCGATCTCAAACCTCCTCCTCCACAGGAGAACGTTTCCCTCCTTTACCTGCCATTCTGTCATTAATCTCGACCACCAGGGATCATGAGATGGCCATTTACATTATTGGATGCAATTTATTCCGGTAAAAAAAATAGGAATGTCCTCAAAATTACACGAATTTTTTAGTTATTCTAATACAAACAAATGAAAATCAGGAGGCTAATGACACACAACTACAACACACTTATGGGACACAAACTCACCGTAGAAGTCATGAAGTAGTCACATTAAAAACCCTCGCTGTGGAGGTTTTCTTTAGGCAGTCATTGGTGACGGGATGTGACAATTTGTAGCACACATCATGTGGGCCGCATCTACATCTGTTCCATCACTATAGTAAAAAAAAACAATCATATGATGTGTCCTTCTGGACATATTTGAAAAATAGCGTTTTGCTTAGAGGACTCCTCCAGTATAAATGCATACTGTATTCGAATTATTATATTCTGAATACCATACAGGGCTTGCCCGCATAATCCGTTAATGCCACTGCACCTATCATCGGGATGACCAATTCATCCCATCCATCCCTCGTATGAAAACAAAACCATGAGTGTGGTCAAGGTGGTAAAGCTAATGTTGGGCCAAATCTCCATCCGTTCCATCTCTACAGAATAATATGTGGCTCCCTCGCATACATCGGTTTTCGAGCCGGGTGCTCGAGCTCGCTCCCACAAAATGTCGTCAAGTACTGGGCTGTACGTGTACATCCCCAACATCGCCGTCTTAAAAGCAATAAAGTATAATTTGCGTAATTCCATTATTCTGGCATATTTGTGAAATCCCATTCTTCTATCATGGCACAACTAGGCAATGCCGTATACCTTGATAATGCAGGCTTTGGTCACATTTCATTTCTTCAATAATATTTAAGGGCGCTTTATGAATTTCAATTATTATTCATAATTGCTATCTATGGGATAATCAACTAATTCTACAAAAATTACATTGTGCACGCAGCAGAGTTCGTGTACCACCTTCCGAATTGAACTATTTTTGAGTGGCACAACTTTAGTTGCTATGCTAAGCCTACATCAATTCGTTTTTTTAACCTTGAAACGAAGGAAAATGCAGCAGTCGATCCTTCAGAACTGCAACATTCCTTTACAAATATAACTTATGCTTAACAACGTCAAAGGTTTGATAATGCATCCATCGCTGTAGCCACTTTGGTGGCGAACACTGACAAGAGCAGACATTCAACAAAACTTGAATGTCTGCCCTTGTCATGAAGTGGAAATTGGGGGGGGGTGTGCCACAGTGGCGAGATGTTAACTACCTCGCCTGGTATACAGGAGGTCGTGGGTTCGATCCCAACCCTGACGCCTGCTGTATATTTGGAGTTTGCATGTCTCTCTCTCTCTCCCCATGGTCGTGTGGATTTTCTTTCTGAGTCCTCCGGTATTTCCCTTCACATTGAACAACATGCGTTTTAGAGTATTTGGCTGCTATACATTTCCACGTGATAAGCTACTTCGCTGAGCTATTATTTGTGGCCAGGTCGCTACTGAAATAGAGCTACTTTTTAAGTGGACCTTACCTGGTAAAATAAAAAGTTGAGTTTATAGTGTTTCTTAACAGCTCACGGATGCATTTAAATCCCGCTTTGCACGCAATTTACAAGCCAGAATATTAAACCACGACAGACAAAACCCGTGGGGTTCCATTATCTGCGAGCACAACGTTTTCACTGCATTCTATGTAACGCCACTTTTCTCTGACTTACAACAAATGAGCTCCACGGGTTTAATTAGATAAAGTAGCATTGGGAATATTACCTCCTGTAAAATCACCCAGAAATGTCTGTCCGTCCCGCGCGTGACGTCACTCCACATGAGGCCCACCCCCCTTCGTTAATATTTATGCCCGCGTGGAAATTTACGCTAACGCACAAGAAGGTCGCGCACTTCACATGCCGCACCCCTCCCCTCAGTAATAATCATGAGCGGGTGACGTCACTCCAATGCCGCACCCCTCCACAATAACCATTAGCGGGTGACGTCACTCCACATGGGGCAACCCCCCCCCCTCATTAAAAATCATGAGCTGAACTATTTTTCGATTGAATATTTCAGAGTTACTGCACTGAACACCCGTCCTTTGACGTGCAAAAAACCTCGTGAATGAATAAACATTTCAAGTACAGTAAGCTATCAATTGAAGTCTAGTAAGGGTGCACGCCGCTAGTCACTGATAGACGCGTGCAACATAGACGACTCACGTTTTGCTGAGATGTTTAATTATCGCACCTTCCTTCACACAGCTCAAACGTTCGCAAACTGCATTAACTCGCGCTCCGCTTGAGTTCACCTTTTCACGTCAATAGGTATGTGCCACATTCAAATTAAGTCGCAAAAACAAGGCACACCTGACGACTGGTTAAATTCATATTCTTGGTTCTTTCGGTAAAGTCACGTAGAAGGGAAGTAATAAAATAATAAAAATAAAAAGAATAAAATAAAATAATTATTATATAATATTATTATATTATTTTATTATGTTTTTTTTTAATTATTTTATTACTTCCCTTCTACGTGACTTTACCGAAAGAACCAAGAAGATGAATCCCTGCAGTCACGAAAGCTTTAAATCGAAATTTGACTGGTTAAATTGTAATCGAGCCCAAGCCGAGGCAACTCAATAATACGGGGGGAGACGTGGGCTCTTTAAAAAAACTGGCAGCTCATGCCACTCGGTATCAATTAGACACAATGCTGAGCGAATGCTTTCCAATTGCAATTAGGCCGCCATAAACATCGCGTTATTACGCAATATTTTAAACACGAAACGTGCCTTCTGTAATACATTTTCAACCTAATTATAGAGCCGAACGGACCAACAACTATAACCAAACGGTAATCGCTTGTGCACGTACACTCTAAAAAATGTAAAGGTGCAGCCCTGCAATTGCCTACCAAAGGCCTCTGGAAGGGCCTCCACCAAGAGGGGGTTCTCGAGGGTATATTTGGTGCATTCTTCCACGCTGGTCCAGATGTGGTGGAACAGGTGGGGTAGCACCCAGACTTTACCACCAACATCTGCAACCTGCCAAAAGAATGTGGTGTGTACCCATTTATACTGTTGGGTGATATAGCAGCGGGAGGGGTGGTATATGAATCGTGGCCATCGATTGAGCCGGGAGAGATCGAATCGCACCGGCGACTTTTGGATAGCCCAGTGTGCCAACTATTATACCATCGCGGCACTCACAACACATTCCTGCGGAGGGAGCTGGTAGGAACGTTGGGTTGCTCGGTCAATGGCCAGGGTCAACGGCGGCGTGGTGTATTCCGCAAATATGCCCGACTGAGGGCGGGCACAAGCCGGCGTGAGTAGGTTAAACGTTGTTTTATAAGGGCACCATGGGGTGACCAGCCCCTCCCCACCCAGCCCCCACCCTCAGCCAGCCCCTCCCCACCCAGCCCCTCCCTGCAGGACGGACGGACACACTAATCCCCTGTAGGCTGGTGTAACCAGGTTCCTACCAGTATTAACTATGACATGCAGTACCATGGATATTGCTGTTGGACATGAGCGATTTGGAAAGGTTGTACATGGACTGGATACAGTTGACTGAAAGGAATTGGACATATGGAGCAGTGACTTTTAATGATCTTACTTCACTTGACTTTAAAATTGCTGCATTGGCTTCGGCTATTTCCAAAGGACTCAGAATGGCTACTTGGAAAGCACTTACGTCAAACACAATTTATTCACCTGCGAAATACAAACTAAATCACAGGTAGTTTAAAAGGCAATTAATTATACCGCTAAATCTAACACTGAGTGACTAGAGTTATTGTGTTTTTTCTTCCGTGAAAGTCAACTTGTCCCCACCAGAGGCTCATGAAATGCAAACTTGTTCAGCATTCAAAAATGATGCCGATGTTCTTTACAAAACTGTCTCGTTTACAATGGTTAAATCGGTGGTCTATATAATGGGACCACCTTTGCCAGTACCAAAATATGATAATAGGGTTTCCCCCTTTTATTCTGGCAACAAAACAGGTGTTAAGATGTTAAAACACCAAACTGAAACCTTTTACAAGGAATCATGTCTGCATCAACCACAATGCTTGTGGTCAGAATGCAAACAAAAACACATACTCTGATAATATATGCAAAAAAAGCTGTCTCTGGTGTTGACCAATCAGTTTCAAGGACAATGCATATATTATCAGAGTATGTTTTTTTTTGCATTCTGACCACAAATATTGTGCTTATTGCAGACATGATTCCTTGTAAAAGATTTCAGTTTGGTGTTTTAACATTTTAACACCTGTTTTGATTCCAGAAAAAAGGGGAAACCCCTATTATCATATATTGGTGGTGTTATATAGCATTACAAGGGCGGCTTCTGGGCTCCAAATGTTAATATTGGAAACAAGCAGTTACTTGAGTGAAACTTTGAGGTAATTTAAAACAATACTAGGCAATGTTCATATTCCCTGAAAGCCAGCCCAGCCAAAACGTAACAATTCTTTTTTCTTAAATATTAAATAATTGTCTAAATTAACATGCCAGTTAGTGAAAAGTTGGTTTCGTTTTGTTGATTCTGTATTGCACTAGTTTATCATCATCATCATCACCACCACCACATATTTATACCAAGCCTCCAATTCAAAACATTGAGACGCCCAGTGGCAAGTGACCCCTGGGGGTGGCTGCTGTTTCTGTCCGGCGCATGGTGAACACAGAACCGGCTTTAACACAGAACCGGCCTGTAAGTCGGCTTCAGTTCTATCATGAGCGGGGTACATGTTGCCGTGGTTTCCCAATTAGGTGACTTGCGAGTGATCTTTGAACAAAAATTTGGACCATGACGTCTACACACGTGGCCAGAAATAAAATAAAATGAAAACCGTAAAGACATTTTACGCCAACGATGAAGTGATAGTTTTGAGTCGGCAGCTGTGGAAGAGATTTTTCACGGAACTTATTGAAATATTTTCGTGGCCTTTTTCACCTTTACAGAATAGGGGTCGTATTTACCCCATTAACTTTATGAGATTGTTGTGCACCGTATTCTTCATTATTATCTGGAGTTTGCCAAATTAAGTGCAAAACCAAATTTAACATTGCTTGTTATGTACAGTCACTGGTAATTGGGCTTGAAACGAGCGATTTCCTACGCTTAACCCGGTTTCATCACGACCATGACGTCTGCACACGTGGCCAGAAAATAAAATAAAAAAGCCAAATGACATTTTACGTCCACGATGAAGTGATAGTTTTGTGTCGGCAGCTGTAAAATAGATTTTTCACATAACTAGGATTAATACATCCGCTATATTATTAACCCGTTATTATTTTTCTCAAATTGCGTGCCTCTTGAAACAAGTAGCAAAGCGAGAAACGCACACCCATGCCGGCGCTCCACCTAAGTTTGCCTATAATAGCCAATACTGATAATAGCCAATACTGATACATTTAAATCACTGATGAGGATACAGCATTAAAAGCTTTTCTTGAACCCATCCTCTCACCACACCTTGTGAATGAAATCAGAAGAGCTCATGACAAAGCGGCAATTAATTTCGGCTAATTGCAGCCTCCCCCTGTGTTCATCAGTGCTGTGGAAAATGTAAGCTCCTTTTTAAAATAAGGCAATGTTGAGCAATTATACGCAAAATTAAGTGGGCATTGCTCTTTATACGAGCGCATAACAATTTATGCCTTTTCATAATCATATATATGTCAATAGGATTCTGATTTAAGAAATTACGTTGTAGAGGTGGCCGGAGAGGTCAGAAGTCCTTGGGTTAGGATTCGTCCAGGTACCCGTGATGAAACCGGGTTAAGCGGAGGAAATCGCTCGTTTCAGCCCAATCACCAGTGACTGCACACACCAAAATCTTGTTAAATTTGGTTCGGCACTTAATTTTTGCAAACTCCAGGTAATAATGAAGAATACGGTGCGCAACAATCTCGTAACAAAGTGTATGGGGAAAAATGCGACCCCTATTATGGAAAGGTAAAAAAGGCCAGATATTTCAATAAGTTCCGTGAAAAATATCTTCCACAGCTGCCGAGATAAAACTATCATACTGCTCTGCAACATTTCCCAATTATAATTCTAATATAATTGCAATGAACTTGGGAGTTTTTTTAATATCCAAAACAGTGATTAATGCGGACAGGATCTTGGTATTCACATGAACATTTTTGTAGCTTCCGCTTCGAGATTGGCAGACTTTTCACATCATCAAAAAATATTCTTGCACAACTGCACATTAGAAGAGCAGCCATGTGGAAATTTTCCTAACCTTGTAATGCAAATGAAATATAAATATATAAAGCTGCATTATGGTGACAAGAGTACGAATCATTGCACTATTTACATATGGTGGATCAGCTTCATTCAGGAAGTGAGCATATTCTTTATGAAGAGACGTGGTAGGCCAGTTCATGCTTTACCTTCAACGTTCGGAGTTCGTGGTGAGCTTTTGACTTTCTTATACAGCCCGGATTCTTGACAAAGGGACGGTGGGACACCAAAGACAATGCTCACCCACACACTGCACGTGCACAAATATAATTGTTGGGAAAGCTTGGATGCAATTATCCGAAAGATCTAGCATATAGCCCACACATAGCCGCTTAGGAGTGACATTTATTGACACCTGAAAGAAGATCGACAGAGAGTGGTTTGAAAGTGACGAGGTTGTAAAAGCAGTGGTGCAGTAATGGCTCAAAGACAAACCAGAATTTTTACAGCATATGCTTCTGGAATTATGAAGGTTAGTGGGCCGTTGGGACAAGTGTATATTCGTAGAGTATGATGATGGGGACCGTCTTTCGATATAAAGTGTTATTTGAAGAAAAAAAATGTTTGTCTCTACACTTGCTGAAGATCCCCCGGATGTACAATGAAATCAAAAGGCTCTCAGTTATGCAATCTTAATGTGCCATTGCCAAACGTGGCAGCCATTTCAAGTGTAAAGAGCCATGACCCCGTACTAATCAAGACTCTGCAAGTGAAAGTCGTACCGATATTCAAAGTTTCAATGTCGAATTCAAGTTGTTTTCCTCACCGTTGCAGCCAATGTTACATTTTAGCAATACGAATCTTAACATTGTTGTGAAAGTGATAACACAGTACATAAAAATGGCAAAACTTTAACGTATACCTTATAACCTGAAGTCATCTAAATTAAGCTATTATTAATACAAATAATCTCTCTTATATGCTATAGGTTGGCTTAATATTTTTGTTCAATCATTGCCAACAGTTTTAAAGCTGAACTTTAACAACAGTGATACGACTTGAATTTACATGTGATGCGTGGATGATTCCTAGATGAGTAGGGAGAACACAAAAACAACTCTAATTTTAAAATTCTAATTATATATATTTAAAAAATCACATTCAATTTGTCACAAGCAATTCAGAATTAAGAAAATACAGAAACATGTTTTTTTAATAAACATATTTTACAAACAAAACATCAGTTAACATGTGTGTGACATGGTTCTTCAACATCCAATAAGTTTGAATTTCACAAAACAACCTGCAAAAGCAATAACAAAGATAATGTATTGAATTACCGATGTTTATAACAAAACTTTTTGAGGCCGGCAAACTCCTGATGAAAAATTGGTAATAGATTTGCTTATCAAAAGTGTCAACGAACACCATAAAATAATTGTACAGCTCAGAACACGTGAAAGATCATACTGAATTGTATGTACAACAAATACAGCCTGTGGTGCGAGTCATCAAAAACATTTCAAGTCCAACTATATTCTCATCAAATAACGCATTTCTTGATAGCCTGCTGCGACCGATGCCCGCTCGACTTGAGATGCATCAGTCAGCATAACAGCAAGACTTCAAAACAGTGTCCTGGTCTCAAGTGAGTTTTTTCTCCCCCCCCCCCATTGGGTCAGCGCACAGGTTATCGGTCGGTCACTTCAGTGTCTGGACCTATCCCTGTCTCGACTCCTCCCCGCGTCTCGGCTGTCGTAGTCCCTGCCCCGGTTCCACGACCGTTCTCGGTTACTCCGGCTTCTCTCACTGGAGCTTCTTTCCCAGTCTCTGTCTCTGTCACGCTCCCTCTCTCGGCCCCAGTCTTTGTCGCTGCCGCTGCTACCGTCCCACCCCCGGCGCCGGTCTCGCTCATCGCTCCAGCCGCGCTGGCGCTCGCGATCACGGTCCCAGCGCTGCTCCGTGTGCCCCCCCTTGGCCCGAGCGTTCTTTTGCTCGTGCCGATCACGGTCTTCGACGCCCATGTCGCCGCTGTTGACGCTTGACCGCCGGTGGCTCCCTTGCTGTGACCGCGACTCGCTTGAATCGCGGCGTGACCGGTGCTCTCTTTCCTTGGACGAGTTCCTGTGGGAGTTTCCCGAACCGGAGGGCTCTGAAGGTTTGTCAGCACCAGACCGCTTCTCACTCTGGCTCAAGTTCGACGGTTGTTTCGAGTCTCTCCAATCCCTTTTTGGATCCGCGTCATGTCTACTAGCCAAGAGGTGCGAGCTTTGCAGACTCGGTGCCACACCTTTGCCCTTGACTTCAGTTGGAACTTCGTTTGCAGGCTCATATCGCTGGTCTGAGACAGCGTCACTCGAGCTGTGAGAAGCCACGGCACTTGGCTCGGCTTTGTTCAGCAGCTGCGGTTGCTTAGCGAGCCCCGACTGCCGTGGGTCCCTGCTTTTATTCACCTGGACGGACAAACTCTCCACATTCTCCGCAGCGTTAGGCGGGAGAGGCAGTGGCGGCATTTGTCGAAGACTCGCCTCCTGTTCCTCGAGCTTCCGCTTCTCCTCAGCAATCTGTCTCTTGAGGTTATCCAGAATTGTCTGTTGTTCCGAGAGACTGACATTCGCCGGTGGAACAATGGTATCAAGAAAGGTGTCCATGGACATGTCAGGAGGCTTGTCTCGTACTGACAGCATGCCTGAGCTTTGGCCAAAACGCCGGGTGTTGTCTGTAAAAAGTGTTTCATCTTCAGGGTCATAAGCTTCATCATCATCGGTGTTATGCTCTTCTTCGACAGTTTCACCCAAATTTGCAAAATTCTGGACAATTGGGTCAACATTATTTTCTGGAACATACGGTGGTGGAGACGGAGGCAGTGGTAGAGAATTTGTAGTGTAATCGCTTGTCCCATAGAATCCTGTCGTCGTTGCAGAATACATCGATATCAGTGGTGATATGCCATCTTCAACAAATGAGGAGTTGCTTGGTTCTTCTGAATACTTAGTTGATCTTCCGATGCTATCATTCTCTGGAATGGAGTGGTGGTATTCATTTTCAAAAGAGCTCACTTGCTTCTGCTTATCATCGGGACTGTTCAGAATCGTGTGCTCTTTGTCATAAAGAATTGGTGCGTCAAAGGGATGCTCGCCTGGCAGCCTCCGTTTTGATCTCTGCCGCACCACCAGCCCAAGAAGCATGTTCGGTCGCGTCTGCTCCAATCCTGAAGACGAACGAATTTCAGAAGATACGTATGTTAGGAAAACAACGATTCCTTGTTAATGCACGAAAACCTCATTGATTCAAGACTTTTTTTTTTTTACAGAATAGTCTTTTTTTGTGTGTGAGAGGTTAAGTTAAGAACTTGGACAACACCTATGCAGGTGCAATTATACTAATAAAAATCCACATGTGACAAAACCCATTTGACATACTTTCATCTCTTGACCATCTATTAATCCAATAACCTGGCAGTCCCATAGCACTTGACAATTAATCTTTGTATGATCCACCAACCCCATCTCCAAGGTGCTGGATTCTACGCAGGTGATATTACGTCTGGTCCATCTAAAACTCGATTACAGATATATACATACATTGCATTGACAATCAATGATCGAAAGCTTCACCTATCTTTCATAATAGTGTGCATTATAATTGTAACAGATATCCTTAATATGATGGGACATTCCATTAAAGAATCAATGACAATGAACTGATTGCTTTTACATTGTCAAACTAATATATGGTGGAGTGGATCGGTGACACAGTTATTAGTAAACTGCGCTTAAACTGAGTTGCCCTGAGTTCAATTCCAAACCATGGCTAACGTCAGCGGTGATATCTAAACCGGTTTTGGGCCACCAACCCACACTTACCAGTGTGAAGAATGTTAAAACCAAAATGTGCCACAAAAAGGGCTTGGCAAGGCCTTTCCCCAGCAGTGGACTCACAAAGGGGCTGTCAATGTAAATTTCATATGGTTGACTTCATAACCAATGTTCTACAAAAAAATATAATCAAGCAATTGCTACCACTGCCAATTCTGTATCTACACTAAAGTAGACCACGGTTAGGTACGTAACAAATTATGGGTCTTTTTGAGTGACATTGTCAGGTTTATGTCCGTAGTTTAAATGCAAACTGTACGTACGTTATTAATCATCATATTAACTACATTGGCCACACCTGCGAGTCATGCTGGTATTTTACAATGCTGACCAATGCAAATAAAAATGCACACTGCCAGGTATGACATATGGATCAATAAAATTGTCACTTTACAAAACACAATAGATCACAGCCTGAAAGCCATGCAGACGAGGATGACAAGATGCATCAAATAAAATCGTTTGACAGACGGGTTTTGAATTCATATCTAAGAGTATACATATATAAAAAGACATTAGGAAAAATATGCTTGATAAAGACACTTTGCTGTGAGAGGCAATGTCCTTTGAAAAAGGATACTGATGGTGTGGCACAGTGGGAGGATGCTCAAAAGTATAACCCAGGGGTCGGCAACCCGTGGCTCCAAGGCTGCATGTGGCTCTAAGGACGGACTGCTTCGTGACTTCATTTAAGGACCGTCTTGCATTCACATGCATTGTTGCCCTTGACAAGAGTTTTTTACCGATTAAAAAAAATTCTGTTATTGTTGTTGCCGACCCCTGGTATCACCAAAAGGAGAGATATAAGGCAGGGTCACATATCGACATCAAATCAACTGCATCTGCACAAGAATACTATGGAGAAGAAAAGTTTGATGATGATGATTATAGACGTATGAAAATGGTCAATACAGGCAGTAATTTTAAATGCTAGAAGTAATATGATAAGTAATAAATGGTAATCCAAATCATACAGATAATTCCATTTCTCCCCAAAAAAAAGAATTATGAAAAAAAATTCAAGAGGGTCTTGAATGTAGGACTCCATGAAAATGTCTGGGTATTTTAAATGGAAATACTCCAGGACAATGCTTATTCTATCTCCATGAAAAGGTATCCACCCCCTTTCTCTGCTGCCACCAAGTGGACATATCACATCTACCGCATATTTCACACTGCATAATGAAACTTGCACGATCTACTAACCCCACCTGCACGGAGCTGGATTGCAAGCATGCGTCGTCACATTAACACATCGAACATTGACCGTCATCTCACCTGGGCCGTCCAAAGGCAGCAGGTTCTCTGGCACATCGTCATATGCTCCCAAAGGGATGAGGTACATGTCCTTCACATACTGGCAGTTGTTGGCGACAACGCCAAAGCGGTTGCGGCTGCTGAAGTAGGAGAAGAGTGACACGTAGCCCACTTTCTCCTCCTCCGTGGCTGGGTAAAAGCGAAGCAAGCAGATCTCCTGGCAAAAACAAAGAACGGACAAAATTGAAACTAACTCCTAAATATTCTTGGTTCTTTCGGTAAAGTCATGTAAATTTTATTTGTTTTATTTTATTATTTCCCTTCTACGTGACTTTAATGAAAGAACCAAGAATATGAATCCCTGCAGTCACGAAAGCTTTAAATCAAAATCTAACTCCTAAATGTTTGACAATATACGTGACAGGATTAAGTGCTGAATTCCCAGAATTCTGCTGCACTATTAAGACACAATACAACCTTGCAAATGACTAATGAGAAGTTTAATATTCTGCATGTGTAATACACAATGATTCTAATTTTGGCATAAAGAATGTGTAGTCGAAGTTACAATTACAAAAAGCTACATATTGATTGCAGACAGGAATAAAAAAAATGTAATCTAATAGTTTGAAGTTGTAATGTATTACATTTGGTATTATACACCCACTTAAAAGGAATGAGAGCGAAACACATTTTGGCATCAAGCAGGTCAAGTGAACTTGGGCGGGTCATTCACCCATCAGTGGACATACAAAAGGGCTGAAAAACCGGCTATGCACAGAAAAACCAGAAGATAAATATCCAACTATATATTCCAACAATGTGAGACAATGGATATGTGATGTACAATGAATATACGAGATGAAATGTATTTGACAAAGGGTCTCGCAATGTGAAAAGACACTTCCTCAAGAAATAAAATAAGTTGACTATAACTACATTATGTTGTGCCAAGCAAGGAATATTTTGATCAATCCGATACTAAATATTGATTCTGAAGGCAGATTACATCAATGCCAATGCTGACAAGGCTAAATGTATGCATGCTTCAGATTCTGAAAGCCAATGACATTTAGGTCAAAGCTAAGAAGGCTACATATTCATGCATGCATGTGACAAGCATGATATATTAACACTTTTGTTCTGTAAACACGTTCCTTCGGAGTGGGCAGGTAGGAACTTGGTTGGACAGCGCATTCGTGCACGACAGACAAATATGCAAGAGACAGACAAATAATCCCTGGTGGGCAGTGTGGAACCTGTTGTTCCTACCTGTATAAAAGATAACTTGACTTGAGGTAGCCAGGCAGCCAGCCAGGTAGCCAGCCCCCTTAACAATTGACCCCTCCCCCTTGATTAGGCCCCTCCCCTTACCCCCCCTCCTTTAGGCCCCTCCTCTGACCCCCCCTCCCTCAGGCCTCTCCCGTGACTCCCCCCCCATATCCTTAGGCCCCTCCCCTGACCCTCCTCCCTTCGGCACCTCCCCTCTCCATACCCGACAGTAGGTCTCCACCAATCAAAGAGCTGTTTATAGTATATATATTTATGCAGGACAGACAATCAGACAGACAAAAAATCTCCGGTGGGCAGTGTGGAACATTGTTCCTACCTGTAAAACACCCATTTATATCAGTATGCTCTTACATGGCCTCAACAATTAAATAATTTACTCTTTGACACGTGACAGGCAGTGTATTATCATTCAAGAAAAATGTGTCCAAAAGATTGAAGTAAAATAAACCCCACTTAATGAGAGAAAATACCACGCTGAAACTTTCACCACATGAAAAAATAGGTCTGGTAGTTCTGCAACCAGGAAACTGCCTGCCAAGGCATATTTTTACTCTTCATGATTGTGGTGGGTTGCCCCCCCCCTAGCCCACGGAATTTGGTGGGAGGGCTTATTCGCATGTTGCTTGACAATCCAATTTTAGGAGTGGAGTGATGGAAAGGTGCCATTGCTGCTTCATTTTATCAAGACACAAGCCCCACCCATACCCATGGGCCAACCATCAGGCTAAGATTGATGAAACACACACCTGTGTAGGTATGTGCATGTACCTGTGCACATGTGGTGCTCATCTAAATAGGTGGTCGTGAATCAGCAGTAGAAATTATACATTCTC
The DNA here is from genome assembly GCF_965212315.1 of Lampetra planeri. NCBI lineage: Eukaryota > Metazoa > Chordata > Hyperoartia > Petromyzontiformes > Petromyzontidae > Lampetra > Lampetra planeri. The sequence continues at coordinate 7,169,804 of NC_136120.1, forward strand.
ATGGCAGGGGCCAGTCTCCCCACGAGACCCACCACTGCTGTTGATGTGGTTTTTTGCTGCTGCTGCTGGTAATGAGGCTGTTAATGTTGCTGCTGTGTGTGTGCACTTGCGTGAAAATGCATGTTGGTCTTTGCGAGTGTATGGGGAGCTGTGCACTGCAAAAAAACCTTGTGACCCGAATTGTTAGTGGTGAGTGATATCCTTAATGGTCCTGGCACTCCCTTAGGATGACTCAGCCTTAAATTAATATTTGGTGCATTTGTAAACATTAGGATTGGGGATTAAAATGGATTTGGCCATGGTGCTCGCCAGACCACCACCTTGTGTGCCATTTCACTCTTCACATCTCTTCGCTCTCCTTAAACCTGACCAGAGAGGCGCCATGTTCTACAGAGAATGTCCCAAGATTTGCTGATCGTCCTCAGAACCAGGATTGTCTTGGCCAAGTGGTGTTTGTTCATGGCTGCTCCTATCATCTGGAGCTTTCTCCACATGCGAATCATTCAAACTCCCCCTACCTTCAGAATTGGGCTGAAAGGCGCCACACTTGTTCAGACCGTCATACAAATAATAAATAAGTTATGCTCTGGGCCGCCAAGTCTGCGCTCAAACAATGTCCGTTTCGTGAAATTTGTGCACGTAACAAACCGTTACATTTTCATTATGTGCTCGCAAAAAGCTGCTACCCCAAACAGTCTATGCAGGCTATGTATGTGTGTACGTCTGTGTATGCATGTATTGAGTGTATGGAATAAACACACTAGAGATAGGCAGACCAGAGATAGGGACAATTTCAGTTTATATCCTGCCCAGAATCTCAATCCACCGTCCCACGAGTGTGATGGCAAAATTGTTGCGTTTCCCTCTACACAGGATATGTGTATAGCATACATTAATTGCACCAGATGCGCCGCAATAACCACTCTTCTGCCACTGTTGTGGGGGGGGGGCATCTACGGCTGTTGCATGACCATGTGCACTCCACTTGTTGCCAGAGGGGGTGTGGGATGTAGCTCGGTAGAGGTAATAATTAGAGCTCATAAACAGAAAATGGTGGAATGAGGCTATACTATAATGCAAACCTGAGTCTGCGGAGCGAAGGTCTAGTAAGGTTCATATGAATGTTGCCCGATATTTCATCAGTAATAGAAATCATGTTTTAAAAAATAAAAGCTGTATTGGAAGCACAACATTTCTGATGTAGTATCGTAATGTACTATATTTACTCAGGAGTCTCAAATCTAAATATTCGTTCTCAGAGGAGTCTTGAAATGGGTAGGGATTTAAGGAATGTTTTTACTTGTCAGAAAATGAAGCACCGAGAGATAATCCATGCAAGGGGAGATAATAACCAAAAGTCCCCCATATCCTGGTAACTTTACAGCCCAGGGGTTTTTGGCACCAAACACAAATCTGTGATCGATAAACCCTTACCATGAAAACAGTATATTACAGGAATGTTCCTACTATGGAAATATTTTCTATTATGACGACCAATTAATCTGGCATCTCTCTTGTAAGACTAAATGTTTTCATGGTTTCAACTTTAGCCACGTCTTTACTTCATTGAAAGTTTGCCTTATTTTGGGCATTTAATAATTTATTGCATTTGGTATTCCCACCATTCTTGAAACACAAGACAGACGGGCACAGTCTGCCAGGAGGGGTGATGTTGCACGTGTGGCTTCATCCATTAGTAATTTGCAAGTATTTTTTTATGGTATACACTTGTTCGAATAACTTATTGGGATCTTTAACATCCACGGTGAAGCAGACGGCGTCTATTTAACGGTTAAAACACCCGCAGTGTTTCCATGTACATATGAAGCATGAGAAGCACTCTGCGGCAGTGTTTCTCTTGCAATTGAATTAGCCCATCATTCCTCTGGGTAAAAAAGGAAACATATCGGTGGGAAGTCAACAGTCGGCATGCTATGGAGAAATCAAGCCGTCATGGAAATTTGGGATTTTGGTCACACAAGGAAATTATCACTGCCCCATTTATTGTTTTTTATAAGCATTGTGAAATACTTTGCCTTTTGACTTGAAAAATAAATCATGAAAATGGATTACCTTAGTCACTGTAGCCTTTACTTTTTCAAGGTAATCCCAGACGACCTTTGGGGCTATCCTGCCACCAACTTCAATTGTGTCCGGAAGGTCCTAAAAATATATATTATGTAATAAGAATCCTTACCAGAATAAAAATGACTTCATTGCTGTAACAATATTTGATATGATATAGACAAAAGCAAATGCATTCCACATATTGTATTTTAATGGTTTTTGTCTCCATACATGAGCCGACAGTTACCTCTGCCATGTGGTCACAAGATCCGGACACTGCAAACACCTTTGTGGCAAACTTGGCCACATTCTGCATGTTGACAAAGCCCTTCCAGATGTCATCCAAGAAGGAATAGGCCCTGCAATCACCTGCTGACTGCTCTGCCGACCTATCAAATGTACACATTTTTAAACGCAAATATAATCCAGTGGCTCTGCAACGGCTCTTAATTTATTTACAATGAGCATATGTAGTGTGTTTTTCAGGTACATATACGCCTGTTGTAATCGTGCTCCCATGCAATGTACCTGACAGCTAGAACAGACACTGGGGACTTGGTTTGCTGTTCCTCCAGGTTGGCATTCACGCTTGATGAAGCAGACACACTAACTGCTGACTTGGCGGTTCCAGCATCTGCTTTAGATGGACCAGGTGCAGTCACAGCGGCTGATTCAAACTCTGCGGCAGCTTTCTTAGTTGCCAGTATAACAGATGTGGCGACTTTCACTTTTTTGGCTGACGGTTCCTCAACAGGCGGTGCTACTTTACCTGTAGAAGGGAAGGAAAGACATTCCAATTCATGTACTTATGCTTTACTTTTCTTTAAATTTACTTCGTACAAGATGTATGTACTTCCAACTTTAATGTTTACTGCTTTCAGACACATCTCAGGTTAAAATCTGTTCAGTTGTATTATATCCCGTTTTACTTCACCAACCCTCCTTAAGAATATCACTGTAGATTTAGCTGACTGTTCGTGTGAAAATGCTACGTAAACAAAGCTGTGAATTTGTATTTATTATTAAGTGCTGCGTGCTGATGGTCTCAAACTGGGCATCAGTGACAGCACACTAAAAAAGGCCATCATTATAAAATTGTCTTTTAGATTAACTTAATAACTTAGAAACAAACAGCCACTGAAGGGCCTAAGCATACACCATATTTGGTGTGCGAAACCATACCGAGTGGCCTAACTTAAATAAGAAAATGTAATGCTACAGTGTTTCTATAACCCTGTACTTACATTTTTATAAATGATTCAAATATATATTTACACAAAATGTGATCACTGTCACGCACCAACATACTTAAATTGTATCTTAACATACAATTTAAATGTACATTCACTATGGGAACCTCATGTGAGACTAGGCTCTAAGGAAAGCTGTCTCGGGTGTGGACCAATCAACTTCAAGGACAGTGCACATTATCAGTTATGTTCTTTTGTTTGTATTATGACTGCAGGTATTGCGGTCTATGCAAACATGACTCCTTGTAAAAAGGTGTCAGTTTTGTTGCCAGATAGAAGGGTAAAAAACCAATTATCATAAATGTACATTATACAAATATACATTGTGACTATTAATCATGGTTTCATGAGGTGGCCGGGTGGCTCAAAGGCCAGGGTGCTGAGCTGGCATCGTTGAGACCCTGGGTTCAAATCTAGGCAGGCGTTTGTGATTAAAATTGATTTAGTATAGAGAGCTGAAATTCTTAGTGCGGTCATCTAAGACTGCACAAAAAACCCATCACATTAACATTGGTTCCGCCCTTAATTTGCCTAAATTCCAGGACTGATAATAAAAAAAAATGATTGGAATGTCACGCAACAGACATCATTCATCTGCTGAGCAAGTGAGAAATCCTGCCCTCTATGTGTGGACCAAAGGTAACTAGACAGTATCTCAGAAGTAGCTCTGTGATATCCACTTCAATGGTCTGTTCTTTGACACAAAGGGTTGCATTGCTCTGCAGATATCCAATTTGATTTTACATCTTATGATATGATGCCGATAGCACAATCTCGATACGTTTGAGGGTAAAAAAATATATAGAAATTAAACATTTTTGGAGGTCACATGTAAACCACAAATACACTGAGAACTTACCTGTGCATATTTTACAATTAAGGTCAAAAAGGTGAAGTTTATGCTGCTCAGTGGTATCAACATGCACTTTTGTTTCAGTTTCTTCAGTCAGTGTGGATTCGCTGTCAGTAGACTCCTGTAAAATAAAGTCAATGTATAAGCCACTTTGTTTTGCTTTTATTCCATCGGCACATTTTTAAGGGGCATTTAAATGTGTTCAATCGCCACCATAGCTAAATGTACATAATCAATTATATGCCGTATGAAGGCTACCTTTACTCTGAATTAAAACAGTAACATAGCGCTATACTTATTTAAATAAGGAATTCATTTAAATGCAAATCCTCAGTTTACACAAATTACACCTATGCTTGTGGGATATTGAGAATGACCTCAACAGCAGTTTGCAGAGTAGATTCCTCTATTTCAATTTCTCCCTTGTGAGTTATCTTGGTAATTGGTCTTCTCTCGATTTCTCTTTGCTCCTTTTCAATCATTTCTAGTGTCTGCATACACACAACAAGAAAAAACATAATTCATGTAAAAATAATGCTTACCACTAAGCTTCCAGTTCCAAATCCTTTGCAAATTTCCAATGGTTACATTAGCAACAACTGTACTGTTGATGTAGTCACACTTCTACTTTTGCAATAAAAATTGCATGTATTGCATTACCCAAATTACCTTTTGAATTGGAAAAGACAATACCACCCCTGCTGAAGGCTTACAGCTAGTTGGGACAATTAATGCTGGTGACTGCCCAAAATCGTCAGGGCACAAAACAGAAGTGTGACCAACACCACAGCCCATTTTCCTCGATTCCCTCGGAGGAGCAGTCAAAAATCACCCTCGGTACTAATTTAGAGCTCTGTCAAACTATGCAAGGCCCAGGACAGGTCTAGAGAAAATTTGCTTCCCATGTGTATCTTTAGGAACATAACGCAATGTCACCGATTGCTGAGCAGCATGCAAACCACTGTGACGCTCTTCACACAAACACACAAGCCTCCATCACCATCGGCTAAAACTTGCCTGAGATATTATTTTGGAAAAAAGTATGTATGTTTCTGACGATTATTCCTCAGTTTGATGTAGTTGCCCACATAGATCGAGGTGAAATCGATTCAAGTAAAGAACTATGACTAAGTTTATCCCTCATGCAACTCCGTGGGATATTTTAAATCAAGGGATTATTTCACTAATTGTAAACAGAGCAATGTCACTCGGCTACATAGCATCGTTTTTTTTAAAGAGCTTGTGTTACGTTTCAGCTAGGAGTGTTTATCCATCACAGTCCAAAGGGTGGTTGTTTTGTCTACGAGAGTAGCCTTTTCCTTGTGAAATGTAATGCATGGATGTACACTACCCCCAAGCAAGCAAACACAACTGCATGATTCATGTATACTGTAAAGGACGGCATGATTTTCGATTATTTGCCTGCAACAAAACACTGCTGGAGGGTTCAAACCAGCAAATGTTGCACTGCAAAAGATGGGCACACTACTCTAAAGCTACCGAGTCACCTCTACTGTGTTTGGAATGGATATCGTGTGCACAAAGAGCAGCTGTCTCTTTCAACATGAAGCCAAAAGACCAAAAGTCACAAAGAAGACTACAGCCCATCAAAAAACACCCTCGAGATAACCTTCTATAAGCAATGTTTCACATTTCGTTAATGTGTCCTCAGCTTAACACAAGGTATACAAAATCATTAATAGATTTCCAGCCTTCACTTTCATAAGGAACCATTAACACCAGCTCATGTATGGAATAACTTTTTCAATGTTATTGTTATGCAAGAATGGGTTCTGTCACTTTATCAACGAAAATAAGAAAGTCTGTTTATGATCGGGTGTGTAATATCACAATCTATTATGTAGCAATGTAGTAAGGTTTAACATTATCAATCCTCATTGACTTCACATATTAGTCCCGATAAATGTGTTACCTATTTTGCGTGGTTTGTTTAGAAGACACAACTCACAATCGTAAGGTTATAAGTTGAAATCCCAACTCAGAGGGCCAACTTAACCCTTGGAATTTTTTCATAAACAATCTTAATATTCCTAATTTACCTTCTCTAACATGTGCTTTAAGGCCATACTACTGAATTACCTCTGCCAACATTCAAAATGCTAATATGCTACAGTATGTCTGATGCTCCATATATGGATTATTTGCATGCGTGTGATATGATTTTTTTACTTAATATTTTATTTGTATTTAAACATGAATTATTTATCGTATGTTGATGAATATTTAAGTTTTTCTCTTGTATATTCCCTCACTGCAATGTCCTGTAAATGACACGACTGCTGACGGTCTTGGGCTGTGGATGTACTTGAAAAAGCGCTGCTTATCTAAATATGCATTTTTTGTCCGTGAAAAAATACAAATATGAAGCTTAGTATTAAGTCCTCTTCATATTTAATATGTATCCCAAGCATACCTTTATTATAACACTGTTTAATAGCAAACATCCCAATAGTATACCAGATTAATTGATTGGTGTGATGACGGTGGTTTGTGCACTGTTCCATTCCTAACCACTACTAACATCGGTAGTGAATGTCTTGGACTCCCTTCACCGACCAACAATGAGCAATATGAAGTTTGGTCAATCAAACCCCACAATCAAGATCGAGTAGGGGAGGTCTTGATCCATCAAATTATCAAATGACTGAAAATTACATTACGACTTAAACTGGGGACACAATGTTAGATTATTTGCCCTATGTCATCGCGGAGAAAGAAATAGAAGCAGCATACCAAAACTCTCCTGATGGCCAAATATCAAGTTTCAAGTTCAAGCAAATATGTCCCAACAAAGTAAATTACATACACCTATTTAACATGAGTTTTCACGGCAAACAGTTGAAGTCGCTCAATTAAACTTGAGATTAGTACACTTCGATGAATGCCTATTGCTTTCAAAGTGGCTTCAGCAATGTAGCCGTCAACGTGAAAGTTCACAAAAGAGCATTTTGAAGGTTGATCATGGAATAGACTTACATGTTTGTTCTCTCTTTCACGCCACTCAGCCAATTCCTTGGAAGCGAGCTCCTCAGGGCTCATTCTAACCAGCTTGTGTGGTGGGATCTCACGTCTTAAAACCCGACGGAACAAGCCCTACAAAAAAAAAACACAATATTAACATTATGCACACAATTTCCATCAAATAATTAATCTCCAATATTTATTCTGAACTCAAATTACTATCTGTAAATATTATAACTTTAAACTAACCCTTGAGGAAATCAAAACCTCAGGACAAATAAGTCTTCAAGACAATAAAACATTATTCTGTGCACATCAACATGCTGTTTCCATGTAAAGACTCCTGCTGAATTGTGACTCACAATCACAAGGATGCGAGTACAAATCCAACTGGGTGTTCGGTCAGCCGTTCAGAACCCCTATGATTAATAGCATGAGTGCAACTTTATGAAATGTTATCCTAGAAAGATCTGTTCCAACCCTTAGAATTATAAACGTCCACCACAGACTTGGAATCACTAATACGGTTGAGTACTGCCCAAGTCTCAATTAAGCAGCATAATGACAATTATCAGAGTTCACGCAATGTTTGTTTTGTAATCAGTAGGGTGGGATCGAGGCAGGCAGGGGGAGGAGTAGGGCTGAACGATTTGGGGAAAATATCTAATCGCGATTTTTCTGGCAGACATTGCAATTGCGATTTGATTTGCGATAAAAAAAATTAAGTCACGCTTCAGTTCAATATTCACTGTGTAATAGATTTAAAACATGTGATGGAGCATTACCACATGATACCATCAAAATATGAACTGCTCTATACATTATAATGCAAGGATGAAAACTTAAAAGATATAAATTGCTTCCAACATGTATTTATTACAACTTTTAATTGAAAAAAGCAATTGTAAAGTTAAATAAATAAAGTTATAATAATACTAAATTAAACAATTCCAATAGGAAAGTAATAGGACTTTTCAAATCGCAATAAATCGCAGCCTTTGCGATTTGCTAATCGCATTGTTTCAAATTGCGATTTCGATTTGAAATCGATTAATCGTTCAGCCCGAGGGAGGAGGCGTCAAAGGTGAAAGCTGATGAGACTCAGTAGATACTTTTTGTGGGAGTTAAGTTGTTCGGAAGAGGTTACTCTTCAACTTTGCCTTTGCATAATTTCACTTACAGTGTCCATTCTCATGGCAAGCAATTCAATGAATTTGTGTAAGTGTGAATGCAGGCGCATCAGCTCATCTGACACCGCTCCTAGGTTATATCATTACTAAAACAAAGCCTTGTCAATATGTATCGATTAATACAAATGTTTTAACACAAAGCTGATGGCACATTAACATATTGTGGGCTCTGCAAAAATAGACAGGCAACAGTGTTCATGATGATGCATGCGTAAACATACGTGATTTCGTGCGTCCTTCAGGTTAAACATGAGACTCCGATACTTGTTCTTATATTTACTGTCTGTATCTTGAAACTGGGCATAAAGCTCTTTCTCAATTTCATCCGCCACTTTTAATGCTTCATCTTCTGAAATTTTCAGACTCTTTGTGTCTTTCATCCTAGTCAAAAAAAGCAGAGGTGATAATACTGACTAGCCCAGATGGTGCTGTGGTTAGTGAGAAAAACTCACAATCATTCGAGGCTCACTCGGAGGCAGTTTAGTCCAGCACCCCTTCAGGGTTCATGAACAATTAATTAATACTCAATCTTAGAGATAAGGGATTGATCACTCCCCAAAGACACTAGGATGCAAGGTGGCCAGGAGATGGTATTATGGCTAAAAGGATTAATGAACCCATTTGTGTGGACCTTTCAGTGTTACCATGTTACATACATGGGCTTTTTTTCTTGGTGCTCGGGATTCCTCTGAAATGCGAAACAATGTTTCAAAGGAACTGGCCAAACATACCAATGCACGACTCTCTCGAAAATGAAATGGTACGATCGGTAAACCCTTTCATGGACACACAAGTGACATTACAGCAGGGCAACAAATATCTGAAGTGTTTAAAAACCAACACAGGCACTGGCTGTGTGCTACTGAAGCTGGAATAAATTTTCCTAGAATGGCAAATGTCAATAGCAGAAGGAGACAGTAGGAGGTGAAGTGCAGTGAGGGTCAGTGAGGAAGGTGAGACAAAGGTGGTGTCATGCTGCACACCACAATCGATCAGAAGGAGGGGGTGGGCTAGTGGCTGTTAAGACATCTGTGCTGTGCTTGAGTTTTGGTAAATATTTGGCAGATAATAAATACAAGAAATAACAAACAATTTGGACACTAATTAACTCAAGAATCAATAAATTCTGGCAAGCTTTTTTTACTTATTTGCATTGTTTCTCTTGTGGCTATATAATTTGTACCATGTACTTACCCCATGAGACAAAAGTATAACATTGGCTTATAATGTGCATGAATCGTACATTTATTCTCAAATTATTGATTCAATGCGTGTATGTTGAGCACGGGAATTTATTTTAATTAATGAGTCGAAGCATTGCTACATGCCTTGTAAATAGTAAATATGTAATTTTGACTTAAAACTTTCGTGACTGCAGGAATTCATATTCTTGGTTCTTTCGGTAAAGTCACGTAGATTTTTTTTTTTTAAATGCTTTTTTTTTTCTATCTACGTGACTTTACCGAAAGAACCAAGAATATAAATATGTAATGTTGGACACACATTCAGGACACATTAAGTGGTTTACACAACATTTACTGCTGTACTAACACCAGGCCCTCATTTTGTACTGTTTAAAGTCCATGCTCAAAAATACAAATGTATGCACAAATTCAAACTGTCTGCAGATCTCAATAGGTGCAGACTCGTCACTATCTAACATGTTGAGATATTGATAATATGAATTTACAATCCCCTACCATAGAAATGTGGAGTTTCCACTACTGGCTCTGAACCTCACCCCATGATCATATGAATGGGAAAACTTTTTGATGTTATTTTTTAAAGGAAAGCCTCAATGAATCCCAAAACTATTTTAGAAAGATCATGTTTGAGATATTTGGTCAACTTCCACTATAAATAGTTTTACTTTTACATCTGTGCAAAAAAAAGTATCAGGATGAAACCCAAAATATAGGACACTGAAATTAAGACAAATGTCATTGACCTACTTAATTGACTGCCATCTAGTGGCCACCTCATATCCATGAAGGCTTTGGGTTATCACAGTTCAGGATGTGCAGCACACATCCCCAAAGCAATGGATTAGGAGAATGTGCCATCGTGATGGTCCCATATAAATTGTGATGAATATAGCGCCCATAAGAACCCTACACAAAATCAAACGATTGTTCTTGTTTTACCTTTTTGCAAAGATGTCTCCGAGTGAACGGCGCACGTTGCTCCGGATGAGCTTGTCATTGGGAGCAGGTGTGGGTGTTTCTGATTTTCTCTTTAACTCTGGCTTCTTATCTTTGGTCACCGTGTCTTTTTTGTTGTTCATGGTGGAATCTGTTTTTTGCTTATTGGCTGAAAAACAAATAAAAGATTGCATTAAGAGCAGTGCTATAAACAACAATATTTACTGATGAGGCTTCCCTAAAATTTTAAGATAAAAATTCATACAGATATATCCTCATTATTATTTTCAGGGGAGCCTCACTGAGACTCAAACGTTTTTGAGGAAGAACCCACATTTAAATCTTTGGCTCGTGATTATTTCGAAGTGCTTTACATGCTGGAGGAAACCGATTGTACTGAGAGAAAACAAAGCCTAGAAAGGAGATAGCGCATAAAACTCTGCACAGACCACACAAACACATTTACTCTACGAGCATGACTTAGCCACCTTGCAGCCCAGAGGGACTGTGTTTCTCATAACACATGATAATATCTAAGTGTTTCACCAACACTTTCCCATAACCATTCGTTTCCAGGACTGACAAATCACATCCTTACTCGAAAATACAACAATTTAAATAGCTTATGGAGTAGGAAAGGTTGCAATTATGCATTTAAAAGGATAATCTTGTTCAAAAATCCTATCGCCATGCTTCATAAAAAAAACCTAAATGCTGTAAAAATGTGTAGGTAGCTGCTGTGAGAGAAGGGGATCGAAAGTTTGAATCAGTTATTCTATCTCACAAGAAGCCTACAAGATATTACCAACTAGTTACAAGTCCAACAAAATATGACCCATGGGCTGAACACAGTTTGCCTTACAGTGTTGTATCACTGCACCAGACCATGACAGAACACATCTGTCTCTTGCTAGAAATATAAAATGTCTGGTGCTTGCATGTCTTGTAATCAGTTTAACGACCGCTATTCTAAGCTCACGTTCTGTTAATAGCACTGTATATAACCTGATTGTTGTTGAAAACAACAGGAAGTGGCTTGGTGAGGGTATATTTTAAGATTCCTAATTCAGCATAACATTTGACTTAGTTTCACCACCAAACTAAACAGCCTGAACCAACAAAACCAAGTATTTGGAAATGACAGGGATTTGCAATCATGAGACAGCCCCAGTTAACTATGGTTCTAAGCCTGGTTGCATGCTAAATGGTACTAGGGCAGTTTATGCTATCTCTGCTCAGAAGGCTAACATATATCAGTCTGACAGCAAGAGGCAACTTCTTGTTTTGGAACAACAATGCATTCCAAATAATTTAAAAAGAGAAACTAATTGGAGATGTGTGTTATATTACTCCAAGATCAGTAAAATTGGTACCAATTGGTAAGTGCCATTTGTTGAAAAATCAACAGTGATTGTGCTGTACACTGGTCCCTATTCAAGCAATGTGAAATCTTCAGCACTGGCTCAGGGATACTACTTCAATGGCTCCTGCCAAATGTTCAGAATTGTATACAAATTATTTTAGTTGGTCTTGAAACTAATAGGGTTTTTCCTCTTTTCTGTGGCAACAAAATTGACACCTTTTGCAAGGAAATATGTTAACATTAACCACAATACTTGCAGTCAAATGCAAATAAAAAACAATACTCTGATAATTTATGCATTTTCCTTGAAATTGATTGGTCCACACCCGAGACAGCTTTTCTTAGAGCCTCGTCTCATATGGTGTTCGACCAGATGACGCCAAAAGGCGCACAGTTCAAAGACAATGCACTATCAGAGCAATGAGAGCTCGGGGTAAGCATCTACATCATGAGGCCTCCTTTGCCAATACCAAAATATACTAATAGTTGGTCTTGTTAAAAATGCAATGAGCTTGTCCTTTACAGCTAATCAGGCCACCTCTACAAAAAAACCTTTACAAACACCTGCCTGTTCATGCTAGTGTGTAGACGTTACCTGTATTGTAAAATGTTGATGAGGGAATGTTGGCTTTTGATCCCAGCTGAGCGTTGGTTGCAGGCTGTGGCTGCTTCACAAGGCTTCCAAGCTTAGGCACATGGATCACATTGGCTTTGATAAGCACCACCCTATTGCTGCGCTCAAACACCACCACAGGCTTATCGCCTGAGTTCCTTCGCAAAGCAGGGTTGGCATCGAGCCTTGTGCCAGGAGCCTGCTGTTACGCACAACACAAATTAGGACCCAATTCAACTACAGTACAACAACTCATGGCGATGATAAAGTGCATTGTCCAAGACTTAGGCATGTGTTAAATGTTACTGCCACATGCAATAAATAGGAATTTCTGAGCTTTCCACTCATTTTGAGGAAAGTCCAGCATAGCCATGTTCAGCCATATTCACTTCAAAAAGTGTTTTGCATGTGGAAGGAATTCCCGAAGAAAGCCCACACGTATGAGAAGACAACACTCAAACGTTTACATATATGGATTTAAAGAAGCCATTTCCTTTCATACCATTTTATGGCCACCTCAAAATGCAGTAGGTATTAGAGTTTCACAAATCAGAAAAATCCACAAACCCTCGTCTTTAAACCTGTTTGATTACTGGTATGCCTCAGTCACCATGCCCAGTAGTGGCCATAGAGGAAGGTGATGAACACCTAAAAAAACAGAGGCTGTGACCTTGAGACGTGTTGCTACAACTGGACTGGCAATCGGAGGGTGTTGCAGTGGGTCCTACACCACCAAATATCCAAAACAAATAATTTGCCACCTAGGTTCACTTTCCTTCACAGTCTAATGACTGGTATGGTGGCCCACTTTACAGCTCCACTGGCCACCCCATCCAGAGGGGAGGTGGAGCCAGACGTGCACCACAAGATAATTTTGGTAAAAATTAGTATGGGAGAGACTTCACGCCAAACAAGCAAAGGCTGCAGATGATCTGCCTCCTGCCTGCGGTTGTTTGATGCTTATACTTATAGCGCTGTGGAAGCGAGGGATGGTGGACCAGGTAAATGTTGAGCAACTTCCTTCCCATGGGCATCCAGGGGCAATACCCTCGCTTGCCAGTAGAACGCAGTAGAGCAAAGTGTGGCGTGATATCTTGTTCTTTCTGTATGGGACAAGATGTTGCTCCCTCACATGTGGGCTTTCTCCGGGTGCTCTGGTTTCCTCCCACGTGTATAAACAACCACGCTGCAGAGTAATTGTTCATGGCAGCTCACCACGCCTGGCAGCCTTTCAGCTGTTCTGTGGCTCCTCAGCGATTGTGAGATGCAATGTGCATGAACAATGCTATACAAAACAAATACTTTGCTTAATTTTAGACTAGAACTGTGGATGGTAGAATTTGGCATGAATACGAAATATTTTCACCGTGTATATCAGGGGTAACTGTCAGCTTCATGAAAAAAAAAACAGTTTCTATTAAAATACCAATGAAGTTATTTTATCAAGATCTTTCAACATTTGCATTTGTCTTTATATATAATAATTATTTATAAAACAATAACATTAAAAACAGAAGATGAAATGTAGATTATTAATCTATGCTTGCACATCCTTTTCTATGTCAAAACCTAAAAACTAAATTGCATCTTCCGCAGTTTACAACCATTCAAATTTTAAAATTTTAAAAGTATACTGACCACAGATAAGCTGGAATCTCCTGTGATGCTGGGTAGAGGTGCAGGTTTGGCTTGAACTTTCTGGAGGGTCTGCATGGTGTGAGCTGCATGTCGCAGGATGCAGTCATTGCTGCAGTACACAGAGCCTGGAGCTGCCATATTTGTACACCCTGTACCAGCACACTGCACAAGACAAATATCCTCAATTAGCCTTCAAGGTTGTAGGGGTAACTGCTGTTAGTAAACACCTTTGAACACAAGCAAAAACACCACACCCAGCCACCTTTGTCTCCCCACAACTAACATGTTTCCGTTACCTTGCAATGCATCCTGTATTTTCAGCCCAAACTTAAGTGACTGCCGAATTTAATGATCAAAAGTAATTTCCACAAAGTTAAAATGTATCTATGCTCAATCAATCAACTGGGCAGCAATGATCTCTTTTGGCAGCCCTGCGCCAGGGGTGGAACACTCATTCTCAGTGTGAACCAGTCTCTCCACAGGGTAACACCACTGCTGCCTTCTCAAATAAATTGTACTCAGTTAATTAACCCTCAAGTGATGATGGGCCGAGTCAATCCCCGACCAGGATAATGACTTGTAGCCTTCCGTTTGCAGGTCACATGCTCTTACCACGGCACCATATGGTCTGACGACTGTGCAATTACCCTGTTTAATATCCTCTTCTTCTTCTTTGTGATGTCAGACACAATCTTCGCTTTCTCAATCTTGCCCTTGATGTTGCCTTGCTGTGTGTTTGTTGGCATGGGTCCGTCGCTCATGCCATGCAAGGCCGCTTGGGCAGGCGTCCCTTTCCCTGGCATGGCCCCGGCATCCGCCTCGGACAAGGTAGTGCTGCTCTCGGCTTTCGCTCCAAGTTGCACGTCCTGATCAGCCCCGCCGGCTGAGAACAAAGTGCCGCAGAGACAATAACCTCGTGCCACATTGTTTCCAGTTATTAACTGACTGCTGCTATTTTTATAAGAAACTACATGTCATCTTACGATGCACAATCAATTAACTGGAAACAATAATAGGCACGAGTTCAGAATGACTAACTTACTGCGACCGTAATCTTACAGTTACCCAGTGAAGCCTCATTGAGTCTTCAAGACTCTGTTTCAGCACGGTCCTACTTGGGAGGGTAGAACCATTCCTTTCTGAATGTTTTATCTTGTAGTCATACAATAGGCAGCCCAAAGAAACCAAAGGCATGAGTGGTGAACGATGAAATCCCCAAAAGAAGTATCTAAAAGCCGCTTGCCATACTGGCTCCTACAGCCACCTCACTTACCCGCAGGTGGGAGTCTCACGCAAATCATGGCTCATCCACGTATGATCCATCAACCCAACCTCCAAGTCACATTATTACAGGTGTGCAACACCAAACCCGGCACTTATACCAGTTTTTTTTTTACTATATTAATCACTAAATAATTTTGCACTTAAAGCTTCTTTTGCTTTTGTAGTCACATGTGTGACCTGGTAGTTTAGCAAATTCCTGCATCACTGAATGATGCTATACTTATGAACGCACTTTTGTTACATTTCACGTTTCATTATAATTTATCATGTGCGCTTTACGAAAACTTTGTGACTCAGTTTATTTCCATTATTTATAATTGGGTGAGACGCCACTGGGACAATATGTCGTTTTTGCAAGGGAGACCTGGAGGAAATACAAGCAAACAGGGGACAAATTTGGTGTATAAAAAATAATTAACATAAACACAAAATATAGTTTAAAAATAGGGTAGCTATGTTTTTGCAGACGTAAACTAAAACTGAAAAATTCGAAAATCAGGCTAAATGAAATATATTACATTGTAATAAACACTAACATTTAAATATTTTTTTTAAAATCATATAAACTGTGCTAAAAATGTATAACCACGTAAATGTGAATGATTATTAAACGAAACAAAATAATCGTATGGACTTGTTTTCTTTCACATTGTAAAAGCGAAATGAACATACACGCCTCTAATTAAGTGCTTTTAAGTAGGTTGAGTGGATCACAGACCACCGAGTGCTGTGAGGTAGCACGAATACAGAAGGGCAGCAGGGGGATAATACTCAATGCCTAACATTGAGTCTACTACGCGTGGATGTTAATCACATACTGTGTTTTCATGCCACTCGAACCATACTTATTGATCGCCCAAATATCCCAATGCAGGACCTCCCTAGGAGTGCTTAAGAATAAGTGAGCCTTCCTTGGTTAAGGATTTTTTTGTTCTTAACGCATTAAAAAGCAGAGTGGTAAGTTCATTATTTAGTACGGAGAGCTGAACATGCGAAGGACATTATGGAAAGTACAACATTTGTTACCAGTCAAGGAACACATGTGATTGAGGTGTTCCTGGATACCAGACTATAATATATTATTGCTCGACTCACAGTTGGAAGGTGAATTAACATTTGTGCTGGGTTCACTCAACATCACAATTGAGCTGACACAATGAGTACCATTTTGTGGAAGGTCAATACTGGTCATCCTCTAAAGTCTGGCTTCTGCAATAGCAATATGGAATTTACACCACAAGGCTGCCAAAGGGAATGATTACTGACCCACGTGATTTCCTCTGGCAGACACTTTGACATCAGGCATTTGCCTATGATCCATGCAACCAAGAGGAATTACCTTGTTTGGATTCATCTTCTTTGGAGCTGCAGTTTGGACAAATGTAATCTTCGCCATTGCGTTCCATCTGCCGCCCACGGGAAACTGTGATTCCAACGCAATCACCATGAAACCAGTCCTCACATCGGTCGCAACAAATCATAAACCTGTCGGAAACAAGTACCATTCCACCATAAAACAAGTGCCTGCACTCAGAAATAATTCCCAAAATAGTTTTCTTTTGTACTCAGTCTTTCAATGTCATAAAGCATTGCAAGTGCCACACATCTGCCTGCCCGCCGTACCTTTCTTCATTACTGACAACTTGCAGCTCAGCACAAGGCAGATGCCTGCGCAGCGAGACTCACGACCTCCTCTTGATACCAAGATCCAGAAAGGTCATGTCTATGCGCCGCTTCTGGGTGGTAGTCCCAACAGTCTGGAACGCTATCCCTCTGTACATTTGCAGCATCACCTCAATCGTCTCCTTCAAGAGACACTTAAAAACTCACCTCTATAACCACGCTTTCGAGCGACTCTGAGCTTGTCTCCGCGCCTCTAAGTTGTGGCCGTTACATCCGCAAATTTGCGCGCTTTATAACTTGCATTATTATTATTCAAATAAATGTCGACCTTGAAAGTTTTGAAGTTGGGGAATTAAAGAAAGTGGCACA
Organism: Lampetra planeri; assembly: GCF_965212315.1. NCBI lineage: Eukaryota > Metazoa > Chordata > Hyperoartia > Petromyzontiformes > Petromyzontidae > Lampetra > Lampetra planeri. The sequence continues at coordinate 7,187,177 of NC_136120.1, forward strand.
CCAAACACACCACACAAACGGACGTGGTGCCACATGCCTATAACTATTACTTTGGAGGCGATGTTGGTGAATCACACCAATATAATCACAGACTGTTAAAACTCAATTTGTTGGAGTGTGAGGATGCAAGAATATGGCAGCACAGTAAGTGGAATTTTCACTCTTCGGTCCAGATTTGTATCCCCTTTGATGTGCTGGAATTCTCCAAATACTAATATTTCCTCCAAAAAGAACACAAATTCCAGATTAAAATTATTTGCTACATGTGTGTCAATCGGTACCCTGGACACCCTTGCAAACAATGTTGTATCGCAAGGGATTTTCCCGATGAATATTTTTAACAAATAACAAAAATATTTCAATAAAAAGAAATTCACCGAACAACCAAATTCTGAAAAAGTCTTAACTTAGTTGAAGCTTTTCTAGATAGGGACCTATGCTTATTATTCAGGATATGCCACTTTCTATAAAAACATATTTTCCTTCTTAGATTGCATTCCAGATTGGTTAATCACAATTAATGACTTATTAATGAAGTATCCAAATAACCACGTGACACATTTGTACATTGTTCCCAACTTCCATTTCTTATTACATCCTTCCTCCATTTAACAGTAGCTAACACTTTGGAGATAAATACTCAACTGTCCTCTTTATCATCTCGCTCGGTGTTCTACTCAGCCCATCAACTCTCCGTGGTTGATAAAAAATAAGTGCCACTTTCCGGGAGCTCAACAGTGGTTGTTTTACGGAGAGACTTGCATCCATCGTGATAATTTGTAATTTCAACCACTGGCTCAGGGCAGCCTGCAGAGATTAATACCTCTCCTTTGCTTATTTGAGCATGGATCCACTAACTTTATTAATGACTGCAATAAAATAGAATTAGAGAAAATAACGCCGAATTACTGTAAGTTTCAATAAGCAGTAGAGCATGCACATTTACGTGCAGTGTAATTGGGATAGGGAGGGAAACATTCCAGTCTCATATCTTCCAAACATGTGATATAGAAACCAATCAATGTCAAGAGGGGCTGGGTCTGTGAAGTAAATCAACTGCAAATGTGTTTAGCATTCACCTGTTATTATATGGCTGTCGACAGATGCACCAAAGTTTGTTGGGGTCATTCTCACTGTCACTCTCATCAGAAAGGGCTGATGACATTGTTTCAGTCAGGTCCGTGCTGCTCTCTTCTTCGAACTTCTGTGATCTTATCCTGCCCGCTTTAGCATTTCCAGACTTGGCATTATGATCTTTCGGACCATCTTTCTTGACTGCGGGAAGCAGGTTGTCTGGTACAAACAGGGGTGGCTCCTCAATGCTCATTGTTTTGCGCTTTGCAACCAACTTGCTCTTTGCTGATTCAGCTTCAGACTGTTTCAGGAATGAACTTTTCCCCGCAGACTTTTGCTCACCATCCTGCGATGAGCCTGAACGCACCTGCCTGGTTTTAGGAGTTGCATGCTCTGGGTATTCCTCTCCATCATCATTGTGTGACGAATGACTTTTTGACACATCATTGCCCTTCCCACCCGAGGGTTTTGCGTTGGTGCAGGCACTGGCACAAGAGTCTGATTTTGAAGCATACTTGGTGGAGGCACCTTGCTCTGTCAACTGCTGCTGTTTTCGGGTTTGTCTTGGTTTACGTCGCAAACTTTCCTGTTCACTCTCTCCAGGTGGCTGCTCTGCACTATTGGTCACTGTTTTAGGCCTCTTTTCTTCAGCTCCACCTCCACTTGCTCCTGTGTTGGAAACACATTCAAGAATCAAGAAAATGGCATCTCAGTCAAAACATTTTCATTTATTCTTAGATATGTATATACTGTGGAGACAAAGTCGTTTCCTGCTCATGGGAAACATAGGAGAGACTCACCTCCTACTTGTCAACTTGAGCCAGTGGTGAAAATTACACAATCATATGGCGAGGGCCACTCTCTCAAACAACTACTGCTGACTTCTCAGAAAGTGACAATGATCCCAGAGCGAGTGGCAAGTTGATTGACCAGATTTGAACTAGTCACCTTTCACTTTAAAGATGAAACCTATAAACACCCAACCTATATACAGTACACTATATGCTGAGACTAGCTCGCAGCAATGTGAAATTTCCACCACTGGTTCAGGGCCATCAACGGAGATGAATACCACCCAACACTCGTTTATACATGGAAGGACTTTTGGCTATGATATACACACACAAGCAACACATTTCAAATGAATACAAACCTGTTTTTTGTCTTTCTGCATTTGAAAGGTTAGTGAATTCAGATCCCATTACATCCTCTATAATCGGTAAGCTTCCATCCTTTAAAAGGCTCTCTACCATGGCATCATCCAGTCCCAGCCCTGTAAAAACACACATTTTCAATCAAAAAATACTGAATACCTTGAATTGCTATTGCGCTAATATGGTTGGTTTTTAATACCAGATTATATTTTCACTTGACAATGCATGTGAAAAAGGGTCAAAATAATATTAAGTGGATAAAGCAGCTGCTTTATATTCTGCACATGTTAATATACCCTTAGGAAACCTACGTACTGGTTGAATAAATTGTGCTGCTAGTTATTTAATTAAAATATTTTAAAATATATGTTGCTATGCACGGTGCGAAAGTAAAAAAGTACATAAATTTCACATAAACAATTCATCATGAGCCATTTTAAAATGGTGATGTCAAACAACAAATGAAATTGACACCAATATTAAAAAATGACTGCAGAGTAATAATTTATGGTATTTGTAAGTAATCATAGTGTAATTACCTTGGTTTAAGAGTTACAGCTGATTTTATAGAACTGCTTTATAGTTACACGTCATTCTTGAAGTGATAGTTACAATTATTAATATTTTTGTGGTGTATTGTTAGTATATGTTGGCGTGTTTCTGAGTATGAGAGTTCTTGTTCTGTTGGTCTTACAGTTTTTATACGATAAGTGCTTTGAGATTCTTGTTTGAAAAATTGTTCACTTGTGCAAAATATATGGTAATTGAATGCTAATTTCTATTTCAGTAATCAACACCGGAATCAAGATTCAATAGTCAATGGTTGCAGCCCTAATTGTTATTAAAAGAAAAATATGTAAACCATGCATTTACATAATCGCCAACATTTAGGGCAATTAAGAAAAACTTCAACTATTTTTGTTGAAGACACTTGATGTTACTTTTAAGTACTGATATACAATCCAGGTACAGTAATGCAATACATTCGATTAAGCCTACTAGTTTCCATCATGTGCCAGAAAGGTTGAACAACAGAGCATTATCAAAATAACCAATACATTTCTCATTACCAATGAATGAAACATACCAAACTGAATAACACAATGTCACTGAAAACCAAAAAATATTTCTAAAGAAAAATCAAAACAGCACTCCAAAATTACAAGCCAAGTTTAATTATTTGTATTTCTGCAGAATATTCCAAGCCACAACGCTTCTATTTGAGATAAATTATCCAGGGTCAGACAAATCTTTGGCTTCATTAAGAAGATTATTTCACTCGCATCCATTGTGAAAGTAAACCTCAAAACAATAGAACAATTGATCCGGGTGGAAAGGAAACTCAATTCATTGCAAACTTTGGCCTTCAACTGACCTTCTCCCTCGGCGGAAGCCAGCGAGAAGCTGTCGCGCAGGTTCTCGTGATACTTGAGATGGTACGGAGTGCTTGCCGCCGTGAACATGGGGTCCTTGTCGCTCAGCATTTTGGTGTATGTTTCAATAGACTCGAAGGAGTCCCCCGGCGGCTGAGAGAACGTCCCACAGCCTTCCTCCACCGGCACGAGCTCGATGGCTACGGGCGGCTCCTCCTCCTCCTCCTCCGCGGGAACGAGCTGGATCTCCACGGGCACCAGCTCCACATCCAGTGGCACCAGCTCCACCTCCATCTGATCGCAGCTCAGCAATGGGTCCATCTGCGTGCCTTCTTTGCCTTGCTCCCCCTGCAATTGGATTTGTTTGAATGTAAGTTGTAATTAAATCAGGAGATAATCTCAATGGAAGCTGACAATGACAAAAAGCCATCTTGAAATCTGTAGTGGAAAAAATATATTCATATATAGCTTCGAAATATAACTGTATCAAAAGACATATTTGAGAATTTTAAAACAGGTTTTCACAGAGATAAAGCATCAAATACACTTTGGTTTTTAAATTAGCATGAGTGGTCCCAAGCCAATGATATGTCATATACCTATGGTGGTCTCATGAGAGGATACACCACTGTTCGACTTTCCAACACAATGGTCATAATTTCGACCTAAAAAAAAGTATGCATTTACTTGATCCCTGTAAAAAATTTGAACTTGAAAATCTCTGATTGAGAGTCAAATGATCTGACTGCCAAACAACTGAAAATAAATGACATACTTTCAAACCAACCGACTCACCTTTTACAATTTTAAGTTAGTCTACTCTTACCAATCATGATGGTACATTTTCCATGTGATTTTTAACAGAATTCACCAGCTCAAGTCCACTGTATACAGTAGAATTTGTATACTATTTTAGTATTAAAAAATCTCTGAAAAATACCCAATTTAAAAGTGTGCAGATTTTCGGTAAATTCCTGGGAGCAAACTAGAATTCTGGTGAAAAGCCACACAAATAAATGAATAATACTAAATACATATATGAACCTTATGACGGTACCCCGGGGTACCATTGTACCCCGGCTCTCGCATAATAGCCGTGATGCAGTAATTTTTAGTCTGTTGATGGTCGGTGATGTGGGAATCCGACTCATCTTGACGAGCTGTACACAATGCACTATTCAAAGTAGAATTTTTCATGCTAATGTTTGGCGTTTCGACATCGCGGGGTAGCACTAATTTCGGATTGATTGGTACCCCCAATCGCGGAGTTAAGTACACCCCTGGAAAAAATAGTGTCCCAGAAATAAAATATTAAATTGCCTTGGCCATTTTGTATTATTTGGTACCCCGGGGTACAGCCATAAGGATCATATGGGCAACAAAGTTTGATAGCATTCACAAGAATGGGTCATTGTGTGCCAGCGTCACAGTCCAAATTTTTAAATATACCTGCAAATTATTCAATTGGAATCTACTTCGCAATCATCGCCCCTTAATGTGAAAACTTGGCAGAAAACCTCTTGAAAAAGAGCCATTGGACTCGGTGAGGTTATCATGGGAAAGAAACTAGCTTACATGTATTATGTATTTCAGGCATTGCTTACTTAAAAACTCTAAAGAAACATTTCTCCATTTCAAGATACAGCACAATAAGAATATAATTTGGAGCAGAACATTTTTTTTAAAAATCCATTACTCTGTCATTACACTTTTTAAAATGCAGTGACAAAGCAATGACAAACATTCAGTTATGTACAGTAATGCATCAGAACAAATAACTTTCCTGGTTGTCAGAACGGTTGATAGAGTTGAGAGGTACCAGCTCCCATGTCAAGCCATCAGTGCCATGAGACATCTGCTGTGATGTGGAGGAGCCATCAAGGATGCTCGCTGATGAAGGCTCAGAGATTTGAGCATCCGAGACGTCAGCACCACTGGACATCCCAGGGCATCTTGTGAAAGTTTGTGAAAACAGAGCACAATGAACGGCAACCATTCTTTTCAACATTGTAATTCGTAAGTGCTTTGTTAAGTCATAACTGCATGCAAATGTTAAATTGGAGCAATGCTCACATTAAATAAGAAAAAATGAACTAGATAAAAACAATAAATGAACGCATAGCCTGCACGCTTACGTCCATTTTGGCATGTACGTGATGGGAAATGTAAAGAAAAATAAATACCTTATAAATTAATTACAAAGCACCATAATACCTTTCCACATCCATCACCAATATTACAGTTTAAGTTAAATAAAAAAAAAGTGTTTACAATTTACCTGTCAAAGACTGTGACTTTATATAAAACACTCAGGTCCATCTTCTCAGTCATAATCCCCTTGCCTGCCTTGCTCACTTTACCAGTACCTTTCTGCTAGCATCCTTTGCAAGAGCATCCTGCCAAAACTGTCAAGCATATCATTGATCATTAACTTATTTTACATTCACTATAACAATCTGCAAAAGCAATTGTTAGATTTGCATAAAGTCAAAAGCTGTTAAATGTATATTTAGTATCCCCATGAATCCGTTACAACATCAACAACCACAATGTGCATAATAGTATAGGTACATTGACCGTCACAGCATAGTTGTATTTTAACACAAATGTGTGTGATGTACTTTGCAGTTTGTATTATAGTACAATAGAAATCCTCTTACTAGTAATGGCCTTAAAAAGAGATTCAGATTAAAGAGAAATCACGGATAACACACTTTAACAAAAAGATGGTGGTTATCCACAAAATAAGGTATTTAATCCATAAATTTGTCTTATATTGGATTGGCCTTGCCAGATTAAAGGAACCACAAGATGGCTCTTTTGAAGATAAGAGGAGGTCTAGTGTACATGTATTCTTAGCAATGCATTTACCTACTTTACGCCGCTTCAGCGATAGTACAGACTGATCAAGCAAAAAATTAACATTGTTTGTCTCAAATAGCAAGGAAAACCCTTGACATTTTAGCCAGCTGCTCTGCTGCATGTACAGTGTATATGTATGCAATATCGCAAACAGTAAGTTAGTGTGACCCACACAAACGTGGAGATGCCTTCATACAGCAGTGGATTGACCAAGATGTGAACATGCAAATGTATACAACTTAAAAAAAAATATATACATTAGTATTACATTTAGAATTAAAATGCACACATGCAGTATACAGACCTAACACAGTCCAATAAGTATATTACCTATGCATGTAAAGCCCGTTTGTCAATCCACTGATGGATGAGGCCCTCATCAGGCAGCGAGGGCTTATGGCCATACTTCACCACGCTGGTCAGTGAGGGTTGGTGAAAGTGCGGAAAATATAGAAGAGTAATGGATTGTGTTATCTGGTCGCACATTTAAGCACAGTACAATCTCTACCCAACATACTGTCCTTAGCTTGAGGTCCGACAGGATCTGGCACATTCCAAGTGATTTGATCATTGAGTACTGTGTACTCGTACACATTTGACATCGTTCATATCATATAGACTGCATAATTCAGTGCTATTTCACCATACTTCACTCAGTTCACGTTTGGTGGTCAGCATTTACATATACTTTTGCCATTGCGGTGGGGAAAATAATTGTATCCTTGAAGTTGTCATTGACAGCCCTTTGGCAAATTCACTGCTGGATGATGAAGGCCTCCCCCATGCCGCCGAAACGGATCGTCATGGATGTCTGTTCACACTTCAGCACAATCAGGGATGTCTGTTCACACTTCAGAAAAATTGTGGTGGTGTGTGGGGTTCAGGAGGCGTTCCAGGACCAGTTCAGTGATCCCCTCGCCACGGTCGGGAATCGAACTCTGGTTACTGGGTGCATAGGCGCAGCGCTAACCAATGCGCCACGGCCATATCGTCCCTTACACAGTTCATGATTGTATTATCCATGCTCAACACGACTGATAAAAACATTTTAGGTGAGAATATCGCTCGAATAATACGTCCATCTACTGCGTTAAAGTTAAACAGACGCTGTAAAGAGCTGCAGAGAGAGGGAAGAAAGTGCATGCGACTTTCTGCAACAAAATGTGCACGTGTTTGCTTGAGTTTCAACACCGGCATTACAATATTAACGTCGCCGTGAATTATATTATCTGGAACAGCAAAGAATCAATCGCAATACAGTACGAAAGGTCGAGTGTTTACATTGCAACATAAGGCAGCCCAAGCTAGGCCACAGGCAATGCTAGCGAACGTCTCGTCACGCGCCTGCTTTAATAATAGCAACGCCATTAAAGCGTCAACTCCACGCTCAACGCCAAGTAATCAACAGCAACAACGTATTTTAACTCTGATGAAAGAAACAGCAATACGAATCATTGTGTTGTTTTTTTAACATAACAACACAAGCATAGCATCTGGGCCCTGGTACTAGACAAGTCTGGGACTAGGCCCAAACCCTGGACGGCGTTGGTAAAGCAAAACAACCATAACAGCGGCGCGCTCACCTTAGCTAACATTCGTGCGTCCTCGTTAAAGTTGCGTTCGCTAAAGCCATTCGCATTGGTTTTTTTGTATTATTGTTGTTGTGTCCGTTCGTTGCGAAGCCGTCAGTTGAAGCCCTCGCGAGAAGGCAACGCGGCCATTGCCAGCCGCCTCGGTGCAGGGCCCACGTGACCCCGTTCTTTAATGGAGCATTGGGAGAGGTGGAGCAGGAGGGGGCTGGTAAAGCTGACATTTGGCAATTGTCAAAATCAGGGCAATCCTGGTTTGTTTTGTTTTGATGACCAGAAGGAACCGTGAATTGTCCTCCAAATTCCACTAATAATTGTGCCGTGTGGTTTACGGACGGGTGGGCGAGCTGGGGGCAATGTCGAACCGTGGCGAATTCGGATTAAAGTTTCGTGAGCTGCTTGACACAAAGGCATGACAAGGTGGCACACATGTTTGGCCCAAAATTATTGCAGAGCAGCAAAATATAATTTGGCAAAAAACATTGCAAAGAAAAACAAATGCGTTAATTAAAATGAGGAAAACATTTACTATCTCGGATTTTCTGACAAAATAGTCTTCATAATGTCGAATATAAATTGTCTGCAAGGAATGTTATGTACAGTACTATACTTGCAATGCAGATTAATGCTGCCAAGTTGGTCTCGTCAAAACCAAATGATATGTACAACAAAGTTTGCTAAACAAGTGAAGATGTGAAGATATCTGTTGGAGAGACAACTGGTAAACACAGCAGATTGTGTGTGTGTAAATATGCAGACAAGAGATAGCATGTTGAAGTGCTATTGGAAGCTGAACTTGATCATGAAAAACAACGTATCGATGTACCCAAAGAATAACATTGTAATGAATGCACTATTACCTGCTCTCATATATGGTTCAGAAACATTGTCATAAAAAATAATGAAACAAAAACTGAAGCCCCCAAAATGGGGATATGCACGATTGTAATTACATTTATAGAGACCGAAAGAGGAACACGTGGATTAAAGAACATGTACAGGTTTGTGACATTCAAACATTAAAAAGTAAGTAGGCTTGGGAAAAAACACATCATGAAAAAGAATGATGGGCAGATGGTCAAGAATAATAAGGGAGTAATAGCCAAGGAGTTGAATGGATCCGAGTGGATTTTCACGCAAGAGATAGAGTGATTAAATCAGTTCATGTACATTTGTTCAGTGAACTGTTACAATGCAGCATCCTCAGAGATGGCATAATCTTGGAGAAGCCTTCATCTAGCAGCAGATTGACAAAGACTGGTGATTTCCTGCTCACAAATCGTAGTACTCTGCTCTAGTACAAAATGTGCATAGTACGATATTTTGTAAATGTGAATATCAAATAAAAAAATTTCCATGCTCAAACGAGCTGTGTGCTGTGTTCATTTCCAATGATTTACCTGAGCTGATTGTTGATAGTGCATGCTCCTAAAGCACGGGCCAGTTTAGTAGATACCCAAAGTTGACTTCCCACCAAACTCTGAAGCTTTCCTAGGAGGTACTAATTGAACCCACCACAGAGAATCTATGATCATGACTGGAATTGACTGTAGGGTTGCCAACGCTGAGGTACAAAAAACGAATATTGAATCTCACAATACCAGAAAATGGTGATGATGATGACCACATGGGTAGAACTACATGTAGATGCATTGCCTTTTGCAAGCGATGTATTTGTATGCAACTGATAAAGACTGGGACACTTAATATCCTGGGGAAAATGACAGATTTCCGAGGACAACTACCTCCTGGCAAAACTAAGACATGTGACAACGACACCTGGGATTTTAACTCTTGAATCAAATCATTGATGTGCTCACTGGTCTGATGTGAATTTTGAAGTAAGTAGCATCCTTGGAGCGGAATGTTGCATATCACTTTTGTGGAATTTTAACCAATGCCTGCAAGCTATTGTGGATGTTTTATGGTATATTTTATACTGTTGCCTTGTGAATAAGCTACTCTATATTGTCCTCTTAAGAGCTGATGTGTGTTATAATTATAGATAAGAGCCGTCAGCTGTGTATTATTGAATTTCATGCGCATACCAACTCTGGTTTATTGATATAATGACTGTCAATGGAATGGACAGGGGCCAGTGTAGATTTCTTCTTCCATCAAGTAATGTGAGATTAAATGCTAATTAGAGGTTACAATAGTGGGTCATGTACTTCATCCAGTGCAAATCTAAGAGCGGAATGATAAAACGGGTTTCTTCTGTTAGTGTTTCATTAGTAGCTGATCTGTAAGCAGCGTCAAAGTAGTAAAAATTTGATAGAATGATAGCTTCAACAACTTGCAGGTGAAATCGAATGGGAAAATAATGTTTCTGTATAAAAGCCATTTTTGCATATTATTTTCTCTGAGATGCTATCAATATGGGGTTGGAATATAAGTTATGAAGTTATGAATCAATATGTAAACCCAAGTATTTGAAGCAGTGGCGGCTCGTCAATAGAGGGCGCAGGGGCGCCGCCCCCATCAAGATTCAAGAATATACATATACAAAAATTATATAAAAATACATAAATAAAATATTTTTTTCATACGATGTGCCGGCTGGTAGTAAGAAAAGCATCAGCATTTAATATAAACTGGCTTTAATCGGTCAACTATTTTCTATGTTTTTCAATGTGTTTCATGCGGGGCGCCGGACAAATGGATGTCTATGTGAGACTTTAAAATTTCGGACAGCATGTGACCTGAAGCTGGTCTCTAATTGGTTTCTTAAAGATTCTCCTCGGGGCGCAAGTCGTTGCGTCCCTGGCCAATCAGAATTGGATACATGTTATTTTATCCAATCTGATTGGTTCTCGTCACCTGTCATTCAAATTTACGCTCTGGGCCACTACTGCGAGTGCGCAGGCGACACCACTTCGACACTTGCTAGGCTGATCAAATTTTTTGTGTAAACAATGGCAGCAGTTCATCCAAATTCTGTAATTTATTTACAAAAAAACCCTTTCACAAGGCTTTCGCTGGAAGAAATAAAAAAGATAAAGGAGCTCGGACCGGACCAACCCGATTTACAAATCCAGCAGCAGGCCAGTGACAGAGGACGAAGCTACACACGAAGCTTCACCCGCGCTTGTTATGAGAAACGGAGGTGGCTGGCTGGATGTGATGTTAGCAATTCTCTTTTTTGTTTTCCCTGTCTTTTATTTCAAAGTGTCGGCACTGAAGTTTTGTGGACAACGACGGGGGTAAGAGACCTCAAACATCTCTCTGACAAATGCAAACGTCATGAAAGTAGCCGCAGCCATATTGATAATAGCATGAAACTAACGTTTTTATGTTCAAGTAGGAAACATGCTTTTTGGTACTTTGGTCTGAAATGTATATAAAAGAGAAACATTTATGTTCAAGTAGGAAACATGCTTAATTTAGGAGCTTTCGTGACTGCAGGAATTATTCTTTGGTTCTTTTCGGTTAAGTCACGTCTAAAAATAAAATAATAAATTAAAATAACATATTACGACGTTTCGATTGCAACACAAGCAATCATCATCAGGTATAAAAGAAATAGCAACAAAAATCTAACTAGAAAACTATAGACAGACATACAAGCAGACAGACATCTGTCTGCTTGTATGTCGTTGCTATTTCTTTTATACCTGATGATGATTGCTTGTGTTGCAATCGAAACGTCGTAATATGTTATTTTAATTTATTATTTTATTTTTAGACGTGACTTAACCGAAAAGAACCAAAGAATAGGAAACATGCTTTTTGGTACTTTGGTCTGAAATGTATATAAAAGAGAAACATTTATGTTCAAGTAGGAAACATGCTTTTTGGTACTTCTTTTGGTCTGAAATGTAAATAAAGATCATCAAAATTTATATTCAAGTAGTCAAAATGGTTTTTGGTACTGCTTTATATTTATTTGCCCCCCTCAATAAAATAAAAAAAATGCGCCCCCACAAAAATAAATATCACCAGCCGCCACTGATTTGAAGCACTCCATTTGTTCAATGATCTTATTTCTTGACATCGTTAATCGAACCAACCAAGCGGTTTTCCTTAAAACCCTCTGCTGCTCGACCACCCAGATTGTATGGCTTACCAAAAATCCATAAAGAAGGTACACCACTTTGTCCTATCATCTCCACCATTGAATCACCCACCTATAAACTGGCCCGATTTCTGTCTGAGACCTTACAACCATTCACTGGTAAGACTTCCTCAGCTGTACTTAACTCAGCTCACTTGGTATCGTTAATTAAGGACATTTCACTATCTCCAGGTGATTTGCTCGTTAGTTTCGATGTAGTATCTTTGTTTACCAAAGTTCCTGTGCCTGACACCATTGCAATCATTGAAGATTGGGTCCAACAAGGACTGAATGCTGATGTACCGGCCCTGGTTAGACACTGCTTTACCAACACTTACTTCACCTGGAATGGAACATTCTACAAACAAGTTGAAGGTACCCAATGGATTCTTCCTTATCAGTTATTTTCGACTCTCTGATTTTACATGAACAGGTTAAATGTCTCACACTAACACAGCCACCATCGCTCGTGTCTTCAATGTGGCGGCGGCTCTGCGATCTTACATTGATATGCTAATCTCTCACAATAGAATGGCCACCTCCGCGCCCTCGTCGTGGAGGTAGCTCTCCTATCTTACATCGCCTAAATTGCCCACCCGGCTGAGGCTGGGTACAGGGGCCGTTACCCCCCCCCCGCCCCCCGCGCTACAATAATACTGTCTAATCGCTATAATTTTATTATCTACCGACCCTATAATAGTAATTGCACACATTGTGGTGGGGGGGGAGTGAAGAGGACGTGAAACTTTGATGAATTTACCTCAGAGTCGCGTGTTAATGCGTGCGCATATTTTTAACGGGAATTAAAAATGGCGTCCACCCAGCAGCGAATGCGTCGCTACCCGTTGCCAGGGGCAACCACCGTGTTCCGCGCCGGTCGTCCAATGAAACTGCGTATGGTCCGGCGACACACAGACACACACACAGACAGACAGATTTGCGATTTTATATATATAGATGCAAATTTCTCACTTTAACATCACTAGTCCCGCCCACTTCGTTTATGACCCTTGGGCTACACCCATTTTAAACCTTTAAAACAGCCTTCCTCAGCAGCTTTCCCCCTCTTTGTTTTTCTCCTGATGACGATTGCCTGTGTTGCGATCGAAACGTCGTAGTTCTTTGTAAAAAAAAATGTTCTAAGTGACTTTACCGAAAGACCCAAAGAATATGATCTTATTTCTGATATACGTGATAGGTGAAGGGGGTGAAAGTGGATATTTGTTCGAATTTAGGGACAATATTAGTGATGACAATTGCTTGTGAATTTTGTCAACATTATGTTGGAGATTCTGTTTGACTTCGTTTGGAGATTTACCCAATACTAGCATGACATTGTCTATCATTATTTTATTCTGAGTGACAGTCCTGGAATTGGCATCTGTGTTTGGGTGGGCAGGAATTTATTGAATGTATTTGTACCGAGATCTGGTGGTACTGTGTTAAACTCTATCGCAGGTTTTATAGACCTCGGCTGACTGGAAATGCAGTATGTATGGGTTTGGTCCATTCACAAGGTTAGCAATCATATCCTCACCCCTGCCGGAAGCAAGTGACGTGTAATATTAATAACAATACATCAATTAGTTAAGTTCACAATACATGCACGTACTGTAATAAAAAGAAATGAATTGTGTATGTGAAACTAAATCGTGTTCACATATAGCAGGCTGACTTCGCTTAACGCGACCCTGTAGAACGCTGATTCGTTATAGTATTACTTGTCCTGGAGTATTTTTTTACTACAAAAAAGGGAAAAAATAAAAAAAGCTTGAAAAGCGCTTACGAGTGAGATCGTGATATCCAGCAGCCATTTTGTTTACATTCGTTCAGCCAAATGAGAGCGATGACCATCACGATTCGTGGTCACCATTACATAAAAAATCGATGTTATCACAATATTTGTTATTCAATGTTATTTCAGTTTTTTTAACATGTGTTTACTCCGCCTTGGTCTTTCTACCTTGTTTTCGCGTCTTCTTGTGAGCATTTTAGACTCATAATGTTTAGAAAAGGCCTGCGAGTGTGACTAAAGTGTCAAGGGAAAGCAGCCGTTTGGATGTTAAAATGCAAGTGATACGGCGGGTCTAGGCAGGTAAGCGTCAGGTGGATGCACGAGTGAGTGCGGTACATAATGCTGATGTTATCATTAAAAAAATATATTTACTTATAAAATAACGTTTGCCATCTGTATTGTTAACGCTGTTACCTAGACCAAATATAAAGCCCGCGTATATTGCTCATACGCAAGAAATAACACTGTCGAGAATGCATCCTTACATATATACAAAATACAATGGTAAAATAATCCCTTTTAGCGCTGTAAAATTGTCACTCACTTCTCCACCTTCAGTGCAAAGCGATATATAAGTGTATTGGATTAATATTGGATGTGTAATGGATTAATTTTACTCCCTCCAGCCATTAGAGGCCGGTACAGTCATAATAAAAAAAAACATCGATTATATTATTTAAGCCTTACATGTCTATTCGCGTATTCTCCAGATGAGAAGACGAACTTCCTAGAAAACATTGAACTTTGGGCCGACATTTAGCCAACTCTGGCCCAACGTTGCATGTTTACTGGGTTTGTCTTTTTTTCCCCAGAAGCTGGGGATGCGACTTATAACCCCGTGTGTGTGTGACCAGATTTGTATCACTTTATTGGCACTGGGCACTTTTTGATTCGCGTATTTCTTGACGACCGTGAGACGCATCTCGTTTGTTGTGCAAATTTCCTTAAGGACTCTGAAATCGTTGCTCAGCAATGCTCATGTTTGCGTCTTTGTCGTTGCTGCTCCTGCAAGCATCACATATCTCCCGTGTAAAATAGCCGGGCAACTGGCTAAACGGGATCATCATCCATGTAATAAAAAAATGCACTCAGCATTCAAAACAAGTCTTGGGTGCGTCTTGTTTCCCGATGAAATACTTCAAGCCTGCATGCGGTTTTTTCAGCCACTAGATGGCGGGCGTGCAACAGTTTAGATGTTCACGATGCGATCATGAAAACCCTGAGGTATGGGGCCATCCATTAATGACGTCACGCGCCTAGGAGGGGGGGGGGGGTCGGACATTTGTGACGATGTATGACGGGGGGGGGTTGAGAAATGTGACGTCACATCAAAGTGCGCAACTTTAAATAAATATAGACAACACGTTCCACTTAATTGAATAGACTTTTTGATAAATGTTTTCTCCTACAACATCAGAGTGCAGCGCCACATTAAATACGCACTACAATGACAATAGTTTAAAGCGATTTGAAGCATGTTTTTTGGGGGGGGGGGCAGAGCTTTGTGACGTCATATTTGAGGGGGGTCTGACTTTTTGTGACGCCGTGTGACGAAGGGGGGGGGGGAAGTCAAAAATCGTCGAAAATCGCGTGACGTCATTAATGGACGTCCCCTATACACCCATAGCAGTGTCATAATTATGACATTCAATTTCCCGGCGTGGCAGTTCAAACAATGCATGCATTTATTAACCCCCCTCCCCCCCCCGCTGCCTCTATCCACCCAGCAGCAGGCCGCGTATGCCGGGGTAAAGTGTGGGGTACGAATCCACCTCCAAGCCGCCTGCTTGGTCTCAGTGGAAGAGGACCAAAATATCCTTTGGAGGCACGGACACCAGCAGTGGCCCGAGCCAGCGACTCCAGGGCTGCGCCTTTAACTTCTCGCCACTTCTTAGGTCGTAGGGCTGATGTCGATGCAGAGCGACAACTGCAGTTTCACACTCAGGAGGTCAAGCCGGCGGAGTGTATATCGCTGTGATGTCTCATTGGTATCTGTGGGTCGGGCATTGCGTCGTTATGCGTTGGGTGGTCTGTTCTGGATGACCACATTTGTGCATCAGGTATCCGTATCTGCCATTGGTTGGAATAGTTATTGTACGACAACTTTATTTGAATCTAAAATCCCATCTATTATCATCCATATCGTTTTACTCGTTTCTGCCGCAGTTTTAACTACATATTTATTTTACAAGAATTATAGTATTGGACATGCTGTATACTGTAGGGTTACACACCAGAAATGTTTTAAATTAACATGACATCTGGATGTGGGAATAGAGTTGTGGTATGTGACACCTCTGCTGGGCTAAAAAGAGTTGCAGATATAATTTATAGCGGCATAAATTAACAATCCAGAGGTTGCGTTAAATGTTTCACGGGGAAACTTGCATTGGATTCTCATTAACTATTTCTTGCAAACACCACCTGTGGCCTTAGACTGCCAAGTGCCAACCAAACACCAACTCGAGCGTTTATCATGTCTGTATCAATGTCTTTTATCCAGGAAAAACCTCTGTCAGTCGATATTCTTTTCCCGAGTCTGCTCTGTTGTGCGTGCTGAGGTCACGTTGTAAGGTGGCACTCATTACACACAAAGTGCTTTCCATAAATGAAGCACAAATACTTAGCTGATGTCGTAAAATATCATAAACCATCACACGAACTCCGGTCATCCTCGCAGCGGCTTTTGGATAAGCATCAAGCAAAGACGGTCACTGCATCGCATGCTTTCAGATGCGCTTCTACATCTGTCTGGAATTATTTTCCTTCAGACATTGGGAAGCCACTGGAACTGTGCACGTTTAAATGTAGGTTAAAAACTAACTTCTTTAGAACTGATTTTTTGCGTTCAGTTTGTTGTCCTTCCTCACACCGGTACGATTCGCACGATTGACTGCGTACGGTGCGAAGGAAGTTCTCTCTACGACGATAGGTGACCGGGGCCTTTTCTCGCGTGGCCCCCAGGCTCTGGAATTCACGTCCATTCGACGTTCGCTCTGCTGTCTCCCACCTCGTTCTCTTCAAATCGCGTCTCGAGGCGGACGCCATTTTTTAAGGGCTTGTTCTATGCATTGATACATTTGTTATGGGGTAGGATGTTATCACTGTGAGCCTGCGTGCTTGCGTGTGTGTTTTGTTTTGTGTGTGGCAGTGAGCGGAGGTGTAGCGGTACGATCCCGGCAATCAGAGTTATAATCTAGACCAGGGGTCCTCAAACTACGGCCCGCGGGCCACATGCGGCCCGCCGAGGACATTTATCCGGCCCATGGTCACTAATTGGGCTGCGCTTGTGAGCACTAATTGGGCTGCGCCGGTGAGCACTAATTGGGCTGCGCTGGTGAGCACTCATTGGGCTGCGGTGGTGGGCACTGATTGGGCTGCGGTGGCGAGCACTGATTTGGCTGCGCTGGTGAGCACTGATTGAGCTGCGGCGGTGGGCACTGATTGAGCTGCGGCGGTGGGCACTCATTGGGCTGCGCTGGTGAATGGTTCAATGGGCCAATTGACTGGACTTGCCCCCCATGCCTAAGGCTGCCAGCCCTCCCCTGGCTGCGCTTGACTGGCTCTCCCTCCCTCAGCTCCCTCACTTGCCCCTCGGCTCCACTCCCAGTGATATTCCTGTGTGCTGGGGATGTACTGCGATCTGTGAACAAAACTGCAGGTGTAATTAACTTTTTAATGGCACCCGCACCAGTGTGAGCCTGGGGTAAAAGCGGAGTTCCCCCAATCAGACTGCATTGATGGGCAGTGCAGTCTGTATGTCTCTGTGTGGGCAAAGTTATTGCTGGTATATTGTTTTTGTAGCGCTGTATATATATTGGTATTTTACTAATATCAATTTTGACTCCCTAGGAAACAATGATGTCAAGAAAGAGAAAATTGACTCGGAGTGTAGGATATTCAAAGAACAGTGGACTTATGATTACTTTTCATGCAGTACAAGGAAAGAGGTGTGTGTCTGATACGCCAGAATATAGTGTCTGTGTTCAAAGAATACAATTTACTTCGACACTATGAAACTCAACATAAAGATAAATATGATTGTTTGGTCGGAGAAGTGAGAAAAGATCAAATATTAAAACTGAAAAATACATTAACAACACAGCAAAATACTTTTGTGAAGCAGAAGCAGCTAAATATTTCATCACTGCGAGCAAGTTTTCAAGTTGCCAAGCTAATAGCGTGCACTGGCAGACCATTCGTGGAGGGAGAATTTGTTAAAGAATGCCTTCTTTCTGTTGCCAAAGAGATGTGTCCAGAGAAGGCCGATTTATTTAGTACAGTGAGTCTTTCAGGACCTACAATTACACGGAAGATTGAAGAAATGGGAGACAATTTGCATCAGCATTTGCAAAACTCCACAAAAAAACTTTCCTATTTTTCCTTGGCACTCGACGAAAGCAATGATGTTCGTGATTCTGCACAACTTCTAATTTGTATTCGTGGGACGAATGACTATTTCGAAGTCACAGAAGAGCTTGCTGCACTGCAAAGCATCAAAGGAACAACTACAGGAGAGGATATCTATGAAAAGTTTGCCAAACTGTGAATGGTTTGGAGCTGAACTGGGCTAAACTAGCCAGTGTGACAACTGATGGTGCTCCTAGCATGGTGGGGTCTAAGAAAGGAGTAATTGCTCGCATTAACCAAGAGATGGACAAACATAAACATTCTCATCCAATAGCCATACACTGCCTCATCCACCAACAAGCGTTGTGTAGTAAATCACTGAAGTGGGACTCTGTTATGAAAATTGTGGTATCTTGTGTTAACTTCATTAGAGCTCATGCACTAAACCACAGACAATTTCAGGAATTTCTGTCTGAACTAAATGTTGACTATGAAGATGTTCTGTACCACACAGAAGTCCGTTGGCTGAGTCGAGGGAGAGTTTTGAAACGTTTCTATGACTTACTTCCACAGATTACAGCTTTTCTGCTTTCAAAAAACAAAGAAGTACCAGAGCTCAATGATGCAGAATGGAAATGGCACCTTGCCTTTCTGACAGATGTAACAGAGCTACTCAACAGTTTCAATGTGCAACTTCAAGGAAAGGGGAAGCTCATCTGTGATATGCAATCACATGTCAAAGCATTTGAAGTAAAATTAGGCCTCCTCATCAAACAAGTTAAGGAGGAAAACTTCTTGCATCTCCCCACAACTCAAAATCTGTTAGCGGAAAAACCATTGGTTGCAATTCCCAAACAAAACATGTGTGGATTCACTGGAAAAATTGCAAAAGGAGTTCCAATTTAGATTTAAAGAGCTTCATCTCCATGAACAGGACATACAGCTTTTCCGTAACCCATTTTCTATTGACATTGAAAATGTGGATACAATTTACCAAATGGAACTGGCTGAACTGCAGAATTGTGACTCTCTGAAAGACGCATTCAAGTCAAGCAGCCTTCATAATTTCTATGCATCTCTCCCCTCTGAGACATATCCTCATCTCAGGAACCATGCACTAAAAATGGCAACCATCTTTGGCAGCACTTATGTCTGTGA
Source organism: Lampetra planeri (assembly GCF_965212315.1). NCBI lineage: Eukaryota > Metazoa > Chordata > Hyperoartia > Petromyzontiformes > Petromyzontidae > Lampetra > Lampetra planeri. The sequence continues at coordinate 7,206,586 of NC_136120.1, forward strand.
ACAGACTTTTTCCAGAATGAAACATTTGAAATCTCCAACCAGATCTAGACTAACGGATGCACACTTGCATCACTTGTTACGACTAGCAGTGACAAATATGGAACCGGACATTGACCATCTCATTAGCCAAAAGCAGGCCCATAGTTCCCATTGAAATACTGGCAAGTTTGTCGATTTAACTTTACTTGTTCTTCATTTTAAATATTGTATTTGTTCCCGTTTTGTTTCTTCACTTCAAAATAAGATATATGCAGTGTGCATAGGAATTTGTTCATAGTTTTTTTAACTATAGTCCGGCCCTCCAACGGTCTGAGGGACAGTGAACTGGCCCCCTGTTTAAAAAGTTTGAGGACCCCTGATCTAGACCAAGATCGGTAACGAATATATGAGCCGGTCCTGGGCCTCTCCTAGATCGACTCTGCCTCAAATGAGTACCTGTTGCGGTGTGTCACAATTGCTATTAGAGAGACAAATGCGGCCGGGCGTGGTGCTGGCCAACCCAGCCCCTCGTGTGCCACACCGGTCTTCATAGGTGCTCGCTAACGGCACTTGCCCCGACAGTCTGTTGAGGCTAGACGCGGGGGGGTGGTCTTTGTCATTGTTTTGGACAGCGCCTTGTTACTTCCGGGTGAAATGCGCGTTACATTGGTACCTCGGTATACGACCGCTTTGGAATACAGTACGTGTAAATTATTATTTTAACGTTATGACGGGACCCCGGGGTCCCGAATAAACGGAAGTCAACATCGTAATGAGTTAGTTTATTTTTGGCGAATTCGTCCCACCGCGCACATCAACGCCGCGACCCACCAGAAATCAATCCTCTCGTTCTTCACCAAGCACCCGTCGTTGCCAAAATTGCCGTAGTCACAAAACTTTGAAACTTTAATTAGCGCATAGTGTAGAGCTCGTCGAGAGGAATAGATTGCCGTATCGTTCGCCTTCAACAGACATAACATGACGTCGCAACGCAATTTATGCGAGAGCCAGGGGCTTAGGGGCCATCCATTGTGTAGGTACGCAAAAACCTGTCAAAACTTGACCACTCCACCCCTCCCTGTACGCACGCGGACTTTTTACACCCCCCTCCCCCCGAATCCTACAGAACGGCCGATATTTAATCCACGTAGAAATGATCAATGATTAATAATATTAACGTGTTTACGCAAACAGATAGTCCACCGCCGGACTATCTAACTCATTTGAAGGCCAATGTAGACAAATAATTATCGAGGCTTCACCCCCCCCCGTTTCCTATGCGTACGTACATTGCCAGTAGACCCCCCATACGCAAGCGCACGCATTTGGGTTAACCCCCCCTACCCCCCCTCCATGCGTACGTACTAAATGGATGGCCCCTTATGGGACCCCGGGGTCCCGCCATAAGGTTCATTCATCGATTGTTGTAAGAAACCAATCTACCTGAGCAGTGCTTCAAGAGGGGATTGCTCGTGCACAGCGCTTTTCAAATGTCAAATGCTGCTACTGTACTCGTAATTAGACCAGCAAAGTCAATGAACACTGCTCGATGCACACATGAGAATCGCTTTACCGCTTATCGGATTCCTCCAGTGTAAATATTCTGATTTTTAGCAGGGAGACATTGCCATTTTACTTTAACCGGAAGCTGATGTGACATCGAATTGTAAAACCCCACTCAATAAACTCACTCAAATAAATCCGTCACAGATGTTGGCGTGCTCAACACGTCGGATTTTCACAGCCAATATTATTCTGACTTGCTGGATTTTTTTTGCTGACTTTCTGGATCTTGTCCTGGGGGCCGTCCATAAATGACGTCACGCGCCTAGGGGGGGGGGGGTCAGACATTTGTGACGATGGGGAGGGGGTTTGTGGATTGCGACGTCACATCAAAATGCGCAACTTCAAATAAATATAAACACGTTCGACTTAATGAAATAGACTTTTTAATAAATGTTTTCTCCGACATCAGAGTGCAGCGCCACATTAAATACGCACTATAATGACAACAGTTTAAAGCGATTTGAAGCATGTTTTATTTTTTTTGAGGGGGGGGCAGAGCTTTGTGACGTCATATTTGAAGGGGGGGTCTGACTTTGTGACTCCGTGTAACTGGGAGACGGGTCAAACATCGTCCAAAATGACGCTTGACGGAGCTCGAGTTGAATTTTCGCATATCCAATCGCTGAATGTAGTTGTGATAATTGCTTTTATCCAACATACCGGTGCGGTGAAACACAATCATAGTTGGCGCATTCAACGCTTGTACGCGTGACGATTTCGCTCGGTTGGCTCTGTTGGGTGTTGGGGAAGAGTCGCCGCCTGGAGTCCACCATGGTGGAGACGAGGATTGTGAAACTCCCTTCCCGTGGACGTTGAGATGCCAATGCTCTGGCTTGCCTGGATAACGTGGTATTTTGCAAATGCGGAATCCCATCTATTCCATCTGTGTGGGTTTTCTCTGGGTGCACTATCGTCCTCTCGTGTGTATAAACACGTATTAATCGGTTGACAACACGTTTTTAATTCACCAGGTAAGGTCCACTGAGCTATCTCGCTATTTTCAGAAGCGACCTGGCCACAAATGAGAGCTCAACGAAGTGGCTTATCACGTGGAAATGTAAACAGCCAAATTCTCAAAATGCACCTCTCGACACGTAAATACCAGGCGAGATAGTTAACATCTCGTCACCTAAAAAGAGGATCGCAGAGCTTGGGGTGGGGGAATTTGGCACTGGCTCACCGCCTACTTGCCTTTCCCGACTAATCAGTAGTTCCTCGCAGCTTTGAGTCGTTCTCTCTTCAAGAATGAGCATGTATTGTGGTGCGTTCCAAGTTGCAATTATTATCGACACATATTTGGTTAGGTAATTACGTGGCTTTCATCCAAAAATCTATAATTATTGTGGTGTCCTTTTCAGTTGTAACGTCAATCCAGCTCACATGCGCACACTTCAAAGGTTGATGTAGCTGCAGCTACAAGTAAACCCGTAAAAACAAAGTTTTTCACTATAAATCCTTTATATGCGTGGCGGCTAGAGTCCTCTCGTCCTCTGGCTTGAGATGGCTGCCACCTATGGGTCAGATGATTGTCTGCCACCATTAAGCAATTGGTAATTAAAATATTTAATTTGTTTTCCCTAAACAGTGTAAAATTTTGGAAAAAAAATTTCACGAACATTAATTGTCACACACAACGAGTCTGTGTGGAAAATGTCAGCTCGATTGGATCACGGGAAGTGGGTTAAAAAACGAGCGAAAGATTTGCACGGTCCTAAGCAAGCAAGCTTAACTTAATATAAAAGATTTAAAAATATATTCGCCTGTGGAGGACGCGGGGATCGATCCCGCGACCTTTGGCATGGGAAGCGAGGGCGCTGCCAACTGCGCTACTCCGCCACGGCCTGTGGAGGGGTTACGCTCTGGGCTCTTACACTGTGACGTTTAGCCAAAGCCATGAATGAGTTCTATTTGAATATATGTAAAATATTTTTTTTTTGCCTAAAAAGTGTAAAATTTTGGGAATTTTTTTTCACGAACATTAATTGTCTCGCACAACGAGTCTGTGTGGAAAATGTCAGCTCGATTGGATCACGGGAAGTGGATTAAAAAACGACCGAAAGATTTGCACAGTCGTAAGCAAGCAAGCAAGCACGCAAGCAAGCAAGCAAGCGAACTTAATATAAAGGATTTAAAAAATCATGTTGAGGAAAAAATGGCATATCACTATACGACACAATAAATGTATACAGATACAGTAGTCACGTGTGAATTGTTTGGACGTATTTAACATAATTGGTTTCACTTAGTAAATAGCATTTCAATGGACAACCCATATACTGTACATTATAAATAACGCATTTTTTCAGTCCTGTTAATCCATTGCTCGAGGAAGCATCGCCATGCTGTGTTGGTTGTGGATGTTCGACCATTCATCACCACGCTGGGCAGCTTGGTACGATGACGTCACTGATTCTGATGTCGACCGCCACTGAACTAAATCGTGACCGGGAATAAAACTCAAGTCGCGAGATATATTTTACTGGACCGTATTTTGAGCCACCTATACACTAAAAATAAAATAGAGTTACAGCCACAAAGTCACGTTGTTTTGGGCTGCGGACTCCAAACAATACTAAATATGGAACATCAAATATGTAGCCCCCACGTATAACCGCTAAACCAATGTGTCTGTTGTGCAGCTGAATTGTGCACATGGAACACGGCACCTACCCTCTTGGGTACCCAATATCCTACCATATGTCTAAAGCCAAAAAGTTGTTTCCAGAACCCCAATGGAATCCAGCAATATCACACAAGTTACCGCCTGTCTTGACGTAAGGCACATGGAAACACGACTCTGAATCAACCATCTGGACAATGGACGTCTGCTTGTCCACTTTGTACGATAAGCCAAGATCGTTTGCCCTGGCTGGCAGGCACTTCAATGCCCGCCTGAAGTTACATTGCTGGCTAAACAACAAGAGCTTACACCACGCTCAAAACACCACTAATGGCAACCATCGAATTAAAGCAGTTGGCTGAAGTCATCACCAAATTACTCATAAACACGTGGTCTGCAAATCCGATGTAAACAACCTTTAAATGGTCGCGCACCTGCCCCCCAATGCAGCCTCGTGTTAACTATATCGGTAATATTATTTAACCCCCGTGTCATGTGTTGAAATGTACAGATGACAGCAACCTAAGTATAGTAACGGCTGGTCACTTAAATTGCTCGTGGCTATTTTTGTAACTCCCGAATAAGTTTGTAGAGTTAAAATGTTGTATTAAGATATTGCACAATGTCCAATGCAACCCTGATGTGGCATGTACTTTCATCTTTTAAGAATACAGTGGATGCAAAAAGACATCCAATGCGACAAGAATCATAACAGCATTTAGCTTGTGATGTGGAACCTCTGTTCTATTACTTGACCTGGGGAATAAAGCAATCCCAATAAGCCAACATCATAAAAATATATGGCTGCAGGAATGCGCATTTCTTTAGAACTGCTTTTTTTACTTTGTTGTCCTTCCCCTGCACCTCCGATTAGCACGGTTGGCTACGTACGGTGCGAAAGAAGTTAAACATACATACAATATAGTTCAAGTGCTGATAAAATAAAATATATTTCTCCAATGACCCCAACAGCAATTTAATCATGTTCTCAAAATTAGCTTTTCACCATAACAGGAACACGTCAAAACATCCAAGCAAAAAGCGTAAAATGTTTCCATTGTTTATTTTCCAGATGCAATATTTGCTTTACAAATTCTTCCACGATTCTGTTACAGGACATCATATCAATTTTAATTGAGTTATTTAAAGATTGGCTTAAATGTGTAAATCTTTCCTAAAATTACAGTACGTCACAATTTATTTAGTATGCACTAATTAAAAGTTTTGGTTTTGAACTAAATAGATACACAAATAATTATTTGTAATTGTTGTGGCAAGCAAACGCATACTTCCTTAAAAAAAGACCAAAATACCCACCACTTGTGGCAGTTGAACGTTTTCTTGTAATTTACAAATTGGTCAGAAATGAAACGAAAGATCTATTATTAATGCATGTGGATCCCAGGGAAAAATGATACCCGGTTGAAAAAATAAAAAAATTCTACGTGAACGGGCATGTTGACATGGTGTATATTCACACACCATACTAAATATGCAGAACCACAAAATAAATGTATATTTTCCATATTTCCTGACATGAGCAGAACAAGTGGAACATTATATTCTTGGTTCTTTCGGTAAAGTCACGTAGAAGGGAGACAATAAAATAATATAAATATAAAGCAATACAAATTCTCACGACGTTTCGACTGCAACACAAGCAATCATCATCACACCTGATCACATCTGATGATGATTGCTTGTGTTGCAGTCGAAACGTCGTGAGAATTTTTATTGTTTTATATTATTTTATTATCTCCCTTCTACGTGACTTTACCGAAATAACCAATAATATGAATCCCTGCAGTCACAAAAGCTTTAAATCAAAAGTGGAAAATTGCTGACAGTATCGTATGACCACATTCTTTCAGTGGCATTAACCCCAGAATGTGATTTAAAACAAAGCAAGCATAGTAGCTATTGGATGCAATGCAAGTCAGTGGCTCTGAACAACCAAACCCGCATGCATCCACTCTGGGATAGACTGGACACTAAAAGAATGTGGCAGCATAGTTCAGGTAGCACATGCTAACATGACCCTGGCATGCCTGTGCTAAAACTGCACTCTTCTGACCTTTCGCTCAACAAAAATGTACTATCCACTTGCATACATGCAAAGTGCCAACATTAAACGTGAATTCCATTGGTAGACTATGAGGAAAGGACAATGAAGATGACAGCAGATCAGCAACTTGGACTAATAACATAACACCATACGTTACCACAACAAAAACTAGTTGAGATGTATATTGATATAATTCCTTGAAAGTTTTTAAGCACATGCACATCTTTGTGAATTGATATTTAAAACATTTATTGTATTTCACAGGCTTGTTGACCTGTTACAGATGAATTCTGACACTTATTCAGTTAGCGCAGTTGCCACTCACATTGTTCTTAAAATGGGAAAAGCCGACAACTTTAAGGACACAGACCAGAGTTGCACTCAACAATGTCGTTCGAATGTAGACAGAACTGGAAGTATGTGCCGCTCAAAACCATTCCCAGTTCATTTTCACTCAAAAACATTTTGGTTTCTAAACAGTGTAAGGCTGCAGGTCCGTCGGCAAAAAAAGTTTGGCTGATTATAAAAGCACTGCCTTAAAGTTATTAAGTTCTTGTACAAAATATTTTTTTTTTACCTGCAATGACAAAGAAGGTACACTTGTATTATTTACTTATTACCAAAAATACGTAATAAAATACAGAAACACTGTTGCATCAAAACGTCAAAGTAATAGTCTAGTTACAAAACAATTTGTTATAAAGCAGGCATACACTAAGTTACTTTAAACCACGATCCCCTTATTAAATTCAGGTGCACAACCATTTCAGACATTAAACAACCCTTTTTGCTTAGGAATACACAATGACGAAAAAACTGAACCACACCTACCCACTGTATTACTGCTACGGTACTCAAAACGCTACCTCACAGCGCAGTAACATTAATTAATAAGGCTTTGCCACCTCAAGACGATTGTCTGTGGGGGTTGCTCAAATTGGTCTGCAGTACCATATCGAGGTTTCAACTTGCACAAGAGTGCTCACGGCATCGTGATCACAGCAACTGTTATGAATTAAAAATGGGGGCAAGTACCTCGTGTGTTCAGCGATAGACATTTCTTAAACACATGCTAAGTGGCCACAAACAAAAGCACAATCTGTTGACAGCCAGTGTTGAAGGGTCACTCACAAGTTAATGTTACTGTACTTAGATTAATAAAAGGCGTCGGGTTCGTGTTAACCCTAACCCAAGCGGGTAATCCCCTATCACTCAATTTTCATCGGTGCAAATAATTCGCTCAACATGCACCCATGGATTATTTACTCTTGATTGCTTTCATTGTAAAGCATTTGAAAAAGGGCTTAAAATGCAATATCGGGGAAATGATTGTGTCAGCAGCTTGGTTTTAAGCAACGACTGACATCAAATGTAAACATACCATACAACAAAGCCGAGGACTTGGTGACTTTTCTTCCTTAGTCAAATAGATCTAATTAGGTGAATACGTTGCATTAGGTATTTAAGCAATCAAATGTTTAATTATACCAAACAAGGGGTTACCTGCACACGACCCGTGACAATGAGTAATCCGTATACAGAAATACATTTTTGTTTGACTGTGACACTTCCAACGCTGTTGACAACAAGAAAAAAGTTAAAAAAACAAATTCTGAATACAGAACCGGGTACAGCCCCAAACGGCTGGCTTCACCGCATAGTTACATTAAAGCTGTACGCTTGCTGATAACCGGTTCGTACTCTTACATGGGTTGAGACGGCAGACAAGAGGAAGCAGCATATTTGCATCCGTTTCCCGCATCAACATACAAAAAGGCTAAAACTGAACTTAAGCGGCCTAGATTTATCATGCTGGTGTCTTAAATAAAAACATTACTTATAATCCAAAATAAGTTATTTGGTGGCGGGAAAAAGTTTGAACATCTTCAGTGTTTGAACTGCCAGAGATGTAGTTTTTGCCCAAAAATAGACTTCAGCATCACAACACTACAACACATTCATCAATAACACTGTTTCGGGAGGAATATATGTATAACATAGGTCACATTTCAGGCAATGGCCCTTCAGAGTATATGAGAAGACCCATTGCCCGAAACGTTGCCTGCTATATATTTTCCCCTTAAAGGCAGTGTTATGGACGAAAGTGTTGTCTTTTTGTTGTTTGTTATTGATGTTTCGCATCATTTTGTAAATTTAAAAAAATCGGTTAAAAAAAATGAATCCCATTGTGTAGGACATATCAAATGTAATTCTCTCCGATATTGTTCGTATTTAAATATGATCTTCTGCACTTAGTTTCATAGCTGTTCAGTACTCATATGCCCCATGCGCAAAATTAAATCGAACATTCCCGCTTCATACGCACTGCTATGAAACCAGTTTCTACACTTGGCTGAAGTAACAGAGGCCATATTTGTAGTTTATAGTTATAATTGTAGAGATTGTAGTGGCCAAGGTTTTGCTTAGTATCTAAGGCCGTTTGTTTCATGTCCAAAATCATTACTGCAAAAATAATTGACACAACCATACCAAGACGAAACAATGGCACTATGAACTACGACCAAAAGAAAACCTTTCTTTCAGCAGACACACAGAAATGCACCATTCCCTCGGTGCGTGTGACGTGTGCATTTCCTATCTCTGCCAGTCACATGGTCTTATGCAACGCAAGCAATAGACAAAGACCCACGCGTGACATTTTAAACCGTGAATCAAACCATAATGGACTCTCAGCACACACTTGCATGCCATAAAGAGAAGCTTTAAGCCACAATGGCAGAAACCACTGTATTATCAAAGCTAGATGGCGTAAGCTACATATAGCCTAAAATCAACTAAAAGTGTTCGCTTTGATGCACATTTAAAAGCCAATATATATAACCACTCTGATTAATTAAGGTAACGTTAAATAAATTAATGCAAGTAAATGGTTAGCATAGCTTTAAATGTGCATTTTTGAATCACAGACCCCCATGCCTCAGCCATGGGGAGTTCTATTTCGTTCCCCACATCTGCTTATGTTATTCACAGGCGAAGAGCAAAAGAGGTTAAGGCAATAAAAATTTACTGAAACAATGTGCTTTCAAGTCTACAGCTTTGATTTCGTTTGCAATAAACTGTGGAAATGAAAACTCCCCTTGGATTTCCCAGCTGAAAATACTCTGGAACATTTTGGAGCGGGGCTATAGAATCCCCATAACTAGCCATCAGTGTCTGCGGCATGCCGATAATTTAGAGCGTAAATTGCTATTGGCCACAATCCCAGATGGGCCAAGCACACTGCTATGGAGACTGAAAAACGCATTCATTGGTGATATCTAAACGAATACAATTATGGCGACGAAATCAATATTAATCACAGGATTTCTTCAGCTGGACAGTCTACGTGTAAAACAAATCAGTTCAATTGCACTCAAGGGACAGGTTAACAGCAAGGGCTTCATTTGCTGTGGAATATGAGGTATCGAAATCTGAATGTCAAGTTAATTATGTAGGTATTTAATCAAACACAATTATGTGGGCTATACCAAGCAATTGGCTTAAATCGCATTCGGAGGACTGTTTGGTATTCAGTTAAAATGTAATTATCAACTTGCAAACCCACAAGTAAAACGGACCACCGACATCGATTGGGGGGTGGAGGAAAAAAGAAAAGGCCATTTGACGGTGAACTTAAGCCACCACTAACAACCCCCGAGCGAAGACACTGGGAGAACGAGATGGAAAATTACTCCTTCCCATTCTCAGCCTCCATAACAACCAGAGTGTGTGTTGGAAACTTCGGCATTGAGCGTGGGGGGCTCATGGTGCCAGCGGTGGAATAGGTGGTCCTAAGCAGTCCAAGTTAACCTGTCCCCGAGTAAAGATGCGCGGAATTGGTTTCTCTTCATCCAAAACAGGTCCCTCGGCCAAGAGGCTTCGTTTTACTGGATGCAGCAGTTGTTCTTGTGGCCATTTGTTTCCTTGAAGCGCAGTTTCATCTTGGGCCGGTACTTCTCCAGATAGATCAGCTGCTTGCTGTTAATGGCTCCGCGGCGTTTCCTAGGAGACAGAGGTGCACAAGGACATCGCATTGTTAGTTGCCCACCAAGCTGTGATCCCCGTTGGGCAGGTGATCTCTCTCATGGATGCTAATCTTCAGGCACCGATTTCATTTAATTTCCAAATATCCCAAAACAGGAACCCTCCTTAAAAAAGCAGTAAGACTCGGTGAGCCTTTCTCCTTAGTTAACAGATATTAACGGTGAAATGAATCACTATAAAATAGATTGATTCTGATTTCAGAGACTCAATTAATTGCAAGAAACAATTCACTTTAAAATTGTGTCAAATGGTAGCAACTCCAGTTGCCGCAATGGATTATGTACAACTATATGTGCAATGCACATATTGTTAGCTTAAAACGATATTAATATTAATTGACAATTATACAAACAGTAGAGGACAGAGTTATGCATGACAGTTAGATTCACTATCAGAAGGTACTAAGAATGTCTTCACAGGTGATAAAAAAACGAATCTGTGGGAAGTCACCAATGGTTGCGTCCTGTAGATAATTAGATCTGCACCATAGAAATATTGAGTTTCTACAACTCACGCAAGACCACCAAAAGAGGTGCCCCTTGACTAAATTTTAAGGCATTGTTGCTAAAAGAAACCCATCTTCATCAAGTGTGAAGAGCTACAGTTGTGCGTAGCTAATGCTGACATGTTGAATATTTGAAGGCAGGCACACAATGCTGTCCCCTGCGCTGCCACTCAAGCAGTTGGGTTACAGGCTAAGCATGCTTTATTGCCAACATTAGCTGCTGTTAAGGCAGAGCAGTTCATTGTTTATGCAACTTGATTTTCAATTAAACCGTGTTAGTCAGGCTTGGCTGAAAATAAAAAAAGCCTAAGTCGCATACATCGACTCGCTGACCTTGATCCACCAACTGCAAACTGCTCACCAATAGAGAAACTCAAGAGCGATTAGACTATCTTACGATAACCACAACAGCCCCATTAATGTTTTATTTAAGTTCACTGGAATCGGTTGCTATACTTTACTTTGGTACAGCTAAAGTATTGTTGCAAAAATGGATGACACATTCAGGCTGCGTAGCCATAATATTAACAGCACAATAAGGTGCTGTACGTATGGGAAATATCCTTTACCTACACTTAATTGTGCAGTACACAGCAGTTTTTTTTATGACATTTCCAAATTTTGCAATTAAAAACAGGTACGACTGCTACTGCAACCGCCAGCAGCTAAAAGGTTGTCACGTAAATGGCAAAGATAGGGGAGGAAGTTATAATTTAGAAGCTACAAGGTAGAATTGTATTAAAACGCACACTGAGCATTTGTCTCACCCCTAAGGGGAAACTACTAACTTTGGGTCTGGCTATAAAAAGACACTGGCTACATACACGTACATTTATGTTTCCCATCGGCAACCACAGCCCTACCCCCAAAATTATAGTTTGAAATTCAAGTGAAGGCAAAAAAGCAACCATCCAGTTGAGAGCCCCTAAGCAGTTAATGTGTAAATAAGCAATTAAATAATTGACATCAAGTTGCACATGCCATGTCTGGTAACCCCTTCCAACCCCTCGCAAAAGGCATTCACCCTGAATCAGCCAAACTAAAGCAACTCATCCAAGACCCCAAGAGAGATGTCCCAAGCCTTCCTGCAGCCGCCTTGTTATATAGTGTCTCCTTGTCAAAACCAGTACATGTAGGGTGGTAGTGCTCATCTCCATTGGTGGCCTTGAGCCCCAGCGATGGATATTCCACATTCCTATAGCAGGGGTAAATGCTCTCATGTACTGGTCCCTTCCCATATAATGGTATATATTTTATCGACCCTAAATTAATCATAGCCCTCGACCCCAACTAGGATTTCAACTTATATCCTTTCAACTGCAAAATGTTTCACCATTGCGCCACACGAGATACACGATGCATTCACGCTACTCTTACACTGACAAAAGTCCATAAACAACAATTGCCACGAGCATGTATAACGAGCTACTCGAGCAGGTTAAAACAATTATCTATTATTTAACACATCTAGTAAAAGGCGTACTGCTGTGGGGAAAAATGATATGTTATACTTCCTGTGTACCTTCATACAAACTAGACAACGCAACGCCACAGGTGGTGGTTAAAGCATTTTACAGCAATGAATCTTGTTTCACATGGGTGTGGAGTAACCAAAAGCACATTATGTGCCCCTGAGAAAATTACACCAACATGAATGAGTTCAATGAACATCAATACAGCCCTTATTCAATTGCAACGAGACCGGATCCTTTGTGTGATTTCGATGGCATATCTATTCAGGTACTTCTTGTTCTAGTGCATCTACAAAAAAACCTTCAATTCCTACACAAATCCTCTCATTTGACTTCAACTCATACAAAATGTACTCATGTGCACCTCTCGTTTTAAGATTATTTTTACAAGTCTAAAGACCGATAGTTCATCGGCTTCTAGGTTTAACAGAAAAGTAAAATGATGATTAATTAATTACGTGTACCAGCCACATCACAAATAATCATTTAATGTGATCAACACGGTGATTAATTACAACTGTACATACAAAAGATAAGGGTTCAAACCAGCCGGCTTTACTTGCTGACAAATAGCACTTAATCTTTTGGCTCATCGCCATGAATAACAGCATTAAAAGGCACAAACCTACACATATATATAATTTATCTTGTAGAAACATATCCAGGCTCTATGTCCAGGTTTTAACTTTCGGCCGGGCTCACAATAATACCACGGGTGACGTTACGGCAGTGTCACTCCGACGCTTCGTTTCAACATCTACACCATGATGCGACTGCAGCGCTAGAACCGAGCATCACATAAGGTGGGAGTGACGCAAGGCACAATGTGGAATCAAGAGATCAGTCCATTCAGAATCGTCATCATAACGACAGATACAACCAACATACATAACAGAGCACCGTACTGTGATTAAAAAACTTTTTCTGCTTCAAACAGCCTGGAACACCACAGTCTAATGATTTACCTAAAATAACTATTTGGTTATTTTGAGTTGTATCTTTCAGCATTGCATAGAACAGGAGACTGAATAAAGCGTTACACATTGCTTGTGCATAAACAATCGATGCTATAATCCTAAAACAAAAAGTCAAAGTCTCTCCATGCTCATTCATAAGAGCGTTGGGTGGTGTTCATATCCAATGGCAGCCGAGGCAGGCGTGCAAACCCCTCATTACCATGATGGGCCCACAGTCTTCACGACTGGATGACCACTGTTGACTTCCCACAGCATGGTACCTCATTTACCGACCCCAGAGGCGGGATGGACTGAATCAACCCTGACCGGAATTTGAACTCGTGGGCATTCCAATTGTGAATCGAGTCCTTTGTTTGTCACAGCGTCACCCGCCCAGGATAATGAGAAAATAATTAATAGGAACATCGATATGGGGAGTAAGCGGGGTTTCGTTGGGAAGGATACTCACTGTCTGATGAACTGCACTGCATCCTCATACTTCATCCCACTCTCGATGAGGGCAAGGGCCACGAGCACAGGAGCCCTGAACAACCAACGACATTGAAAGTGTCAAAACACAATTCAGAAAAAAGGTCTGTGCACAGGGTTATCACAAGGGCAAGATCTTCACAGCCAATGCCACTGAACACTACCTATCACCATTTTTTTTATTTCTTTCTATCTATCAAACGACGAGGTTCATTCCCTCAGGACATCTCATGGTAAGAAAGCGATAGTTTTACCAAGACACTAAATAACATGCACACACCGCAGGCCAGTTTCATATCTCGCCGGAGCTTCTGGATATAAAAACTGCTAACTCAATTTAAACTGGTTAATGAAATGGAGTGTTGATGAGTATTTGTGCATTGTAAGGACTGAGCGGTGATCAAGTTGGGGCGAGTTGGAGCAAAACTTTCCCAGCTGGGGAGATGGGGAATGCAGTTTTTATGCTGGTATACAGCAATTGGCCTCAAGCCAGCGAAAAGCAAGTGCATGCACATTCACAGGAACTTACATTCACAGAAATGTATTTCTTGATAAAACAAATAATATGTAATGCTTCGATTGAACTTCATTTAAAAAATACTTCACAACCTTCACCACTTTCATTTGGTTCATGCTTGTGTACAACTGTCTAAGTGTTTTGCTATGTTAAACATAATAAAGTTACATTTTAAAAATGCTGCTATTGAAACAACACTTGTGGGAATCCAATGTGTAAAAAAATAAAAATGCATTACATGTGGATTAATACAGATTAGGAAGACCACAAATTTGTATCTTAACCTCTTTTTGCCCCCGAAATATAAAACCATGACCTTTAAAGCTAAGACATTGTGCTCTTGTGCCCATATGCAGGTTAAACTAAGTTTCACACAATCACATGGGGTACATTTGAATCTATCACAAGCCAGTCAAAAGCTAAGTAAGTAGCCTTTTCTTATCAAGACAGGAGACGATCCAGGTGTACATCAAAACAGTCTGAGCGCATATTTGATGTCAGAAGAATTGCCTCAAACCATTTCCCACAGTCCAAGGGGACAAGGCTTGTTAAAACATCAAGACGAGGCTTGTTAGCAGATGCAATCTCAAAATAATAATAAAGTGTTATAAATACAAGCAATGCCTGATGCATGTTTGGACAAATTTTCAATCTGACGCTTTTAAAAAGGTATGCACCACAGAATACAAATCAACATGGATGATTCGTGAGGGTTCTTTGTGGGATATTAATTAGTGATATTAGTTCAAACCTATTGGGTTCACCTGGTATAAATATGAAGGGCTCACTTTCAAATGATGAGGCATCAAAGCAAGTGTTTATGCATAAATAAACATGGAATGTCTCTAAGTGGGTAATAGTATAGCAGGGAAGATATTTGTTTCATTGCAAAAATATGTCATCGATTAAGTACTTAAATTCAATGACCAATGAGTCTTCTGAACCAAAGTTTTACAGTAGCATTTCTTTAGACAAAGCAAAACCTGGATTGGTTTGATACCCGAGTCATCAGCAGGGTGGCAGTATATTTATATCAAATGGAGAAATAGCAAATGAGTCACTTTAAGCCCCATTTTCATTGCAACATTCCCAAAAATTGGACCAGGTGATGCCGTGATTGTACCGCTCAACTTACAAATCAGAAAGGTGTAAAACATCAAGTCGTGGTAAGCAGCAGACGCCTGGGATCATCCCTCCGGGGTTAATCATATTATTACCACTTCATGGAAAGTCAACAATGGTTGTCCAACGGGGTGACTGGCCCCTGGCTATGATAATGTTGAATTTCCATTACTGGCTCAAGACCACCGACAAAAGTGAGTGCCACTCCAAATTAATTTATGCAGGGCGACATGCTGACTTGACATTATGAAGTTGAAATGACAGGCGAAAATGCATTTTAAGCGACTGCAATTCTTTTAATTGCCAAAAATAAATTAATCAAGATGCTTGGAAAGGAATGTTCAAATGTAAAAATGTTGCCAAATTCAGTTACCATCATATATGCTACATTATAAAAACACGTATGTGCAGTATGTTGCCCTTTAGACATGTGAAGAGCAGTGGATATTTTAAAACTACATGTACTATTCTTGTAATCATACTAACTACCAAGCTAAACGTAGACTCACAGTTCATGAATAATCACATTACAAGTTGGCAGTCACAAACTCCCTTTGTCAATTTTCAGGGTCAAATTAAATGGGATCCCTGTGCATTCCAACGAGTGCCATGACACTGCGTTGCTAGGCTTTTATCAGGGTGCTTTGTGCAGTCACATAGGGTGTGGGGTGATCTGCTTGTAATTTAATTGGTACGCTGGCATGTTTGTCCATCAGAAGCGTAAATGTCATCATTTGGTGGATGGCAGTGTGTGTAAAAAAAACATTGATAGATATCATGAAGGATCTCCAAAATAATGCCTAATTTTCTCTCTTTTATTAAACGGACACCATATTTAGGTATATTTGGAAAGTCAAACATTTTCCTATTTCTTAATATAATCCCCATGCATGTTTAAGCAATAGTATCGACTTTGAAGCAGGGCTACAATTAAATCCCAGTAAAACGATTCATTGGTACCACATAAATATATTAACAGCATCTTGTAAAGCACTCGGTTGAAAACGTTTCTCATGCAAGACATTCTTCCATGGGCTGAAGAGATTAAAATCTTAAGATCAGTGCTGGTAGTAGTAGGAACAGTCACCCAATATGTTCCAGGGCCTGTTGGAATTGTCGTGTTTGCTGAGAAATTATGTGATCTCATACAAGCCCATGAGATTGAATGTTATCTATGCGAATAAGGTGTGAAAGATGTGGCATTATGATAACAATCAAGAAAAAGCAGGATGCATTACTTTTGGGGTATCCCTCAAAATAGCAGGTGTACTTTGCCATGTGGCAGTATTTATGGAGGTCCCTGAACGTTTCAAAGTCATATAAAGCATGCAACAGTATTCATTTCCATTGCCAGCTGCAGAAACTCAAAATTGTAAAAATTTCCAGAGGAAAACTCATAACTCTAAGAAAGTGTAATATATTTTAACAAAAATATTTTACCAACGTATGCATGGTCTAGTACCTGTTTGTATATACACTGGCAAAGAGTGTACAAAACCTTAGATTTGTTAGTGATCCAGAGCTCTCATTCTTTTCCCACATTGAAACTCTGCAAGACCTCGTATGCCATTTTCCTTACCCCAGCTTCCGATGATACGCAAACAATCCCAACTAGACTCTTGCAAATCTCTCCTACAGCCTGCCACAATCCCTCGCCTCCAAACTTCAGATGATGCAAATGCAGCAGCCAGACTGCTTACCTTAACCCGTTAATAAGAAAAACATAACCCCAATCCTCCAATGGCTCTCAATCCAACCTCAGATCCATTTCAAGATCGCACTCAATTATCAAATCCTCCATGGACTTGCCCTCTGCCTATCTCTCGTTAATTTCACTCCATGCGCTCTACACGCTCCAGAAAATAAGATTTCTGTCAAACTAGTCAATCTTAGCTCAGTCGGAGTTCATTCTTTCCCCTCTGCTGCCCATATCATCTGGAACTCCCTTCCCTCCACAGTTTCCCATGCCTATGGCTCCCTGCCTCGATTCAAGTCCAGGCCTGAACGACTTACTTTTTTTCTTCTGCCAATGACAAGACTGCCACTTTGAAACAAATATGCCCAATTTCTTGAGATGCAAGTTGTATTGTATGATTACAGTAAAGCAGGGCACATTTATCAAAGTCCAGCAGTAGGCAATTGTATACACAAGGTAACCATTAGACGATATAAATGTGTTACGTGGCTATTACAAGTGCAACATACAAGTTCAGGAGGAGCCTCTGTGGTACTTTCTGGGAAAAAGCTTTTTCAGGTCAACGTGACCATAACGGGAAAACACAATGACCTATGCATGCTAAGCATTGTGGTCTCAAAGGAACTTGCAAAACAAATGCGTCCATTATACACTATTTATCACCCATTACAGTGAACAATGCACAGTTTGATTATATGTATGCCTTATGAGACTAGCAGGGGACATAGTTTAAAGACAATTGGCAGTGAATACTGAAAGAGTGTGTCATTTAAGTCCAACGCTCTGACACATGACCCGTTAAATGGGAACTTAACAAATGATTTTCCATTTCCAAGGTAGTCGATCGTTATTTCCATTACTCATCTCTGATCAGTGCGGGAAGTATTATTCTACGGTCAATAAGAATGTGAGGAAGAATACATGTTCTTCGAGGGAAGCATTATTAATTTTTAGATAAAGCAGTTGCGCAAGAGATTAAAATCCTGATTAACTAGTTCAGATTTCCCCTCCTCTTTGCAAAACACTACAAATACGCGTACGCATCTCTCAAACAAGCCCAGGTGGCAAATATTGACTGTTACAAATAATTTACACCTATTTTTAAAGTATAGTAATTTCTGAAACCAAAATAATTTTTAAAAAACGTGGTACTCACAATGCATCTTAATAATTTAGAGTTCTTTAGATAGAGGTTGTCTGACTATAGTTCAACAGGATTGGTTTAGATATTACTCTACGCTGATGCTAGCCATTATAGCACGCGAATAACAGTTTGGCGACCACTCCACACAAGGATTCTGAATATGAAGAACTGCCATTCAAAGCAAGGATTATGGAAGAATTAAAATGTTAAGTCTCCCAACATATCCACATAGAACTGAAGAGGGTGGGGTTAAAACCACGAGTCTTTCTCCACTTGCGGTGAACACCGGTCAAGTTTAGCCACTCAAGAATTGCAGCTGTTATGTGGTTTCTAATTTCGCAGCTCTCTGCTCGGCTCTCATATACAACACCTCTCAAAGCAAGATGCTTGTGTTTTCAGGCAGTCTGCTTATCAGACAAAGCACACAACCTATCATCCACAGGAATCGCTGCATGCCCTAGAAGTTGGCTTTAAAGTTGTCACATGTAAATTTTAAGCTGGTTAATGTGTTTGTGTACGTCTGTCATCTTCATCAAGGGTTTGGGCCAACACGGTTTTTTGTTGGGTTGATGAGTGCTCGCTCCAATAGCAATCACATTTCTTGCCTGTGAAGGGTTTGTTGACGATCATGTCTCACTGAAGTGAGCAGCCGTCATTGAGAGGTGATACACATTTAATCGCGTGCCTTGATTATAAGTGTTCAAAGCACGATGGATGCTATTGATATGCCGTGATTCGAATGCAGAAATACCACCCTCACCATCTTAGGAAGCAAAACATGGTCAGCCATTAGCTATTGGGCCTGCATGGCCCACAAGCTAGTGATGGGGACACAGCTGGTATACACACAGTCAGTACTCACTTTATCATTGTTTTCTACACCTTGCCCATTTTAAACAAAAAACCCAACTGGCAATGATGTGAATGGCTAATAATTAAAACTGGGTCCCTGTAAAGAACACATTTACTATCATCTGAATGCCCATACTGTAAGCAAAACATTGCACACACACAACAGCCCATGCTGTGCATCAAACAATAATAATGTGTACACTTACCATCCCAAAAAGCAAATAGTACCTGTGGCACTTAGATCCAGAGAAAACATTCAGGAAACAATTTAGCACCAGGCAATTGGCAAATGTAACCTTTATGCCTTCAGTGTGCTTTTGACACTGTTGCCAAACTGCACAACAGGAAGCCAATGTTGATATCAGCACAAGCCACTATGTAGCCTGGTTACTATATTGACTTTATTTACAAACTAGCCATGAACAATGCGAAAGGCCCTTACCTCCCAAGGCCAGCAACGCAGTGAACACCAATGCAACAGTCAGGCTCGTCACGGAACTTGGTCTTGCACAGGTTCAGCCAATCATCAACAATCTTGTTCGATGGCGGTGCCCCATCATCAAAAGACCAGTCCTAAAAAGGAAACAAAATTATTATCGTGAACACAATGCAGAATATTTTTCTACCATTGTGTGCCATTAAACTCTCAAGAATGCATTATGTGCAAAATATAATTAAATTAAATCAAGTTTATATTTTAATAAACATATATATTTAAGCTTCAGAGCGTAGCCCCCCCTCTGCCTAAACGCATGTGAAAAGAGAAAAGCGACCATAACAGCAGAGGTCACATGGTAGGATGCCTCCATTGATCAATATTTTTTAATCCAGATTGAAAATTCACTGCTTAAGAACCGCTTTGTGTTGAGTTATTTGTCCTTCCCCCGCACCTCTGATAAGCACGGTTGGCTATGTATGGTGCGAAAGAAGTTCAATATGCGTACATACACTGGCACCCCGCCACCGTTTTAGGTTTCATAAAAATTAAATCCAAAAATGGTTCCTGGGTGCTCATTTATAATATCAAGTAATGGGCTACATTACTGTGCTGTTAACAAAAAGCTTTTTTAAAATATAAAGGTGTCGTTTGGAGCAATGGCGCTTCTTCACAGCATATAAAAGTATGCCACTCCCAAACAAGGCATCACAAAAAAAATACGTGTGCTCTGATAACATTACATTGGAAACTTGGAACAAGTAAATGGAAAGAAAAATATAGCTGAACCTCAAAAAACAAAGTGATATTATTTTACAGGTACAAGATCAGCAAGTGAGGTTATACTGAAAATACAAGTTATGTGAATTATGACTAAGTTATCCGTGTATATAAACACTCACAAAGACACTGATGCCTTGCTGTTCCACAGGGCTCTTGTCATAGGTCACTTCACAAACTCTCACCACAGTGGTCACATTATATGTCTTAAGTTCCTGTGACATAAAATAAATAAGAAAAACATTAGTTAAATGTGG
This sequence comes from Lampetra planeri, assembly GCF_965212315.1. Taxonomy (NCBI): domain Eukaryota; kingdom Metazoa; phylum Chordata; class Hyperoartia; order Petromyzontiformes; family Petromyzontidae; genus Lampetra; species Lampetra planeri. Next base: position 7,227,086 of record NC_136120.1, read on the forward strand.
CTGGGTCATTCCAAAGCACATCATATTATGGACTTTAGCCCCAAGTCAACCCTCTTAAAATAAAATGTTATTTGTTTTATTTTATTTCTAACTACGTGACTTTACCGAAAGAACCAAAGAGTATGGATTCCTGCAGTCACGAAAGCTTCAAATCAAGATTTTAAAGGAATGTTAATGAATCAATCAATAATAGGCTAATATTGTGATCAGAGGTGCTATACCTTGTTATGCGATCAAGGGTTAAACCCAGTGTGCCATCCAAATCAACTAAAAAACTCTTTGGGAATTTGTTAACATTTTAGCAACATGATAGCAACTGCAACGTTTATTTCTCCATTAAAAGGCCAGTGTCCCTATTAAAATCACCATTAACTTTACACAGAACGCTACTTATTTACAAAACCCACAGACGTATCACTGTTGCTCAGATCGGGCAAACGTGCAACATTGTACGGCGAGCGCGGCATTTCTCCCAAGATTCTCTATTTGTGCCACGATTACGTTGGGAGTGCGGGGATTAAAGTCTCAAGCAAGTCCATGTAATGCACGGCAGCCTAAGGTACTTACTTCGATGAACTTGTTGAGGGTGACATTGGTCGGATTATGGGTGATGAGGAAGCGCATGTGCTTGTAGGTAACTTCCACGGCCGCTGGACGATTCATTCGTGCCATTTCTTCCAGCGGATTCACTTGAGGCAACTTGAAGTTACAATTAGCAGCAATGACGATTATCAGGTTGCTATTTGCACTTGTGCTCTGTAATTATTACTTTTAATTATTATTATTAATATATTTTATATTATTCAACCTTTTAAGTTTAATTTTCTCCAAAAGTTGTGCAAATGTTGAGAATTCACTCAACTGTCCACACGATTTCCCACTCGTCAACTTCCGCTTGGACGTAAAAACGGAGGAGAAAAAAAATACCTTAAAATAAATATATTTATAAATAATAATAATTATTATTTGTGTTATGCGATGACAATGATAACAATAATAAATGATTATTAAAAAAACACAATCAATGCTCTCTACTGGAGGGAATGACTGTAGAGTCCACAACACAGTTTACCCCATCTGGATTTATAGAGGGGGTGATGCAGAGGGTCTTCTCTTGCACACGCTGGTACACGGAGAAGTTGCAAAACAATTCGGAAGAGCGGAGATTCGCGTGTACACTCCTGGGGGGCTATGGGGGTTTGGTGATAGAATAGTACAGTTTCTCCACCACACAAGTTCACTTGTCAGCAAGGAGTCCGTGCTGCGCCTGGCAGTAGTCGCCACGTGCCTTCACAAACTCCATAAATGTGACACCAAGAACGCCACAGAACTGTGGGGAGGGGGGGGGCAGGACAAGAGGAGCGTCGTCAGCAACCGAGAACATCGAGGGGGGGAACCACCCATCGAGCCAGAATAAAACAAAATAGGTTCATTTATAACAATTATTGCATGGGTTCCTTTTACCGTCAATTGGAGCAAGGAGTATCTCAAATTTGCAGCTAGTTGGGCTACGGAGAATATTATGGCTTAAATACAGTACATTAAATATGCTAGAATAAAAAATGGGATTGGCATGAGTGCTGTTTGGTAGATCTCTAAATGTAAGTACAATCTTAAAAGGCACATCAGACAAAAGGAGAAAGCACACTCTCATTGCACAGGCAAATGATCCCTTTAGATGCATCTATGTCTGAAAGGAAAACTAGACCCTACGTTTTTAAGATACTGAATCAAATCAAGATTGCTAAGCATATACTGCAAACAGCCTGGTTTACACAAAAACAATGCAAGTAAATATGTTAGGAGTTGTGTACAAGCGCAGTTGTAAACAGCTCGCCCACCAATGTTGTGAACACTGCTTTTTATTAAACAGAAATTAGAGCAAGGTGGTACTTCAGGTGAGTACATGTGTTTAATATAGCAATACAAAAAATCCACCGCTAGATTAATTATTACCCATGTCGGTCGTGGTATTTGAAAGACAATTGCACACCACCGTGGTAAATGTGAGTTGGTGAAGTCGTTTCGTGGGGGGGGGGTGTATCGCTAAGCATCGATGTTATATACGACCTGGATCAGATTTGGGTCAGCAGGTTCATAGCGCAGTGCGCTAACCACCAACATACGCTCCACTCTCTGGCAAAGTATTCGACTCACAATCATGGTAGTCAAACATGGTAGTCAAGAGTTCTTCAGCCTTATAGATTGGTCAAGTTTTTACCACTTTTTTAGAATTGCAGAACTGACCCTTGCTCAATGGTCAAATAATGCATAATGATTTTTTTACTTTAACAGAAAACATAGAAAACAGAGTAGGCTGAAATTGAGCAATAGCTGTTGACAGAAAGTCTGCCCAACTATATTTGCTACGAATATTTTTTTTACCTAAACGAGTAGATAAAGCATTCAAACTGCACACACTTTTAATAACCACTACGAAATATAAAACCAAACACAAAAACCCACTAAAATGTGCTATTGATTGTAAATGAACCAGCCACTGAAACAATAGCAAGTGAACAAAAACACAACTTGTTACACACAGGGCGTTTCAAAAAGATAAACCCGATTGAAATCCTATATCTCTGCAACCACGAACCGCCCATGAATGAAACTCTTACCACTTGAAAGGGCGGGGTATAGAGTTGCAAATGATGACCGCTAGATGCCTCTCCCAGCACACAAACAGCCCCTAAGCCTCAGTCATTCGCAAGACGCGCTGCCTCAACGTTGGATAGGTCGCACGGGACCCCAAGACTTGGCGCTACACTCTTGGCCCCCAAGATCCCCAGACATCAAACCCTGCAACTTTTTCTTGTGGGGATACGTCAAAGACCGTGTTTTTGTGCCACCATTAGCGACTAATCTGGGTGACCTTAAAAACAGAATCACGGCAGCGGTGACTTCAGTGGAAGAAGACACTCAGAGGCGTTTGGGAAGAATTCAACTATCGTCTCGATGTTGTCCGTACAGTAGGTGGAGGGCACAGAGCATTTATAAAATGGTTAGTAAAACTTGATAACTCGTTAAACCGTTGCTAACTTTTTGTGTAATTGTATCATGTTGCCATCGTGAAATATACTGCTTCTAAATTGGGTCCATCTTTTTGAAACACCCTGTATTTTTCCCAATGGCAACACTGAAAGGCAGTATTTTTTCCACCGATATTCATCTCCAAAGACGCCAAAATCTATTTATGGCACTTCCATTTATACCTCGGATCGAAGAAATCCAATTGATAAATGGCAACAGGCACATTAAATACATGGCAATACAAATAGTTACCTAATCATATAAAAGTGGCCTCAAATGATGCTCAAACAAAGGTAGAATTTTCCAGCATGATATGTAAAGTAGTTTTGCGGTTAAGGTAGCTTAAGTAGTTCCAATAGCATTTCAACCGCATCAAGTTACTGCTTGCATACGTTTAAGTCTCACCGCTGCATGGTTTCAAGCATTACGGGATTACCGTGTCATGCATTAAAATAGGTTAGTATACACATTAAACCGTGCGGAAACCTTTCTACTCATAACATGTACAATTTAAGTCAACATTTGGAGTCACGACTTAATAAAAAAACCCCTGTCTTGGTTGCACTTCTCAATTGTACCATTTGTCTAATTCTCATCTGCACCGTCTGCTGTTTGCAGTCTTGTTTCTTACTCTGCATTAGTGCACTCATCCACAGCTTTCGTTCCCCAGCGTGCTCGCATCCCCAGATGCAGGACTGTCTCGGCTGGATGGCGTTACTCTGTGGCCACACCTGTCATCTGGAACGTTATCCCCACTGCACAGACGCAGAATCCAAGCGCCTTCCACTTGAGAAGCAGCTGAAAACAAGCATATTATGGAGAACCCCGAGCCTACCTTGGCATCGAACATGAGTTTGTTCACAGAGAGAGTGTACAAGTTACAAATGGGCTATATTATTACTGGAATGCCTGTTGCATTTGTACAGGTCTCGTTCTGCCCGTTTTATTTATTGTCTCATGTACTCTATCTTCTTACCTATAAAAGGCATTCTTTGTCCGTGTCTGTCCATCTGTGGACGCAACTTGCGAAAGATTTGACTCGCAACCCGTCGGGTTTACGTTTTAAAAAAGTAGCCAGGTATCACGCCGTAAGCCCCGTGGTGAGCCAGCGCTATTCCGTTTTCCCATCCGTAAACTTTATAGTAGTTAAATTAACAATTTTGTGCAATTTTTTTCTTCATTTCATCGCGCTGCTACGCGAGCGCTAAAGCTGCCTGGGGGTTGCCCCTAGCAACGCACACGCGTCATCGGTGGAGGGGGATTTCTCATTCAGGTTCAAAATGCAAAAAAACACACAACGCTGAGGTAAATTCATCAGTGTCATGCCCCCCCCCACCCCAATGTGTGCACTTACTACTATAGGGTAGGTAGAGACTAATATTATAGCGCTTAGATAGTATTATTGTAGCACGGACGGGAGGAGAGTGGGGAGGGTAGCGGCCCAGCCCCCAGCCTGCCAAGGTGCCACCTCGGCCGGCTGGGCAAACTAGTCAGAATATACCACTACGGTCAGTAAATACTGCTAGTCAGTAGATATTACTACACCGTCAGTAGATACTACTACAGTCAGTAGCTACTACTACAGTCAGTAGATACTACTACAGTCAGTAGATACTACTATAGAGTCAGCAGATACTACTATACAGTTAGTAGTTACTACTATAGAGTCGGTAGATACTACTGTAGGGCCAGTAGATACTACTACGGTTAGTAGTTACTACAATCAGTAAATAATACTCCACAGTCAGTAGCTACTACTGGCTCAGTAGATACTACTGTACAGTCAGTAGATACAACTACAGAGTCAATAGATAATACTTCCTCTGTTGTATGGAGGGTGTGTAGGTATATATACCTACGCGGGGGTAAAGATATATTTTTGAGGGGGGGGGTCGACAATTTTCGTTAACCTTTTAGATCAACTATTTACCCCCCACTTTATATTACTTTGTGGACTTCTGCAAGCCTCTTATAATTTTGTTGGTGGAGAAATGGACAAATGACCCACCGGGCTTTCACAATAGCTAAGTATCTGTAAGGTTTTTAAGAGAAGTTTTGAAATATTAGTTTCACCAGGGCAACGTCGGGTACTTCCCGCTGGTGTATTATAAGTCTAATTTGTATTATATAATTTGCTCGAAGTTGTCCATTGTCTGTTTGTATGGTATGTCTTATTTGCTGCGTCTATCGTCCATCTTATATGGACATCTATCATTTGAATTGCATTATTTTCGCTGCTCTGTCTTGTTTGTACTGTCTTATGCATTCCAACGATTAGAGATGTTTTTTTACAAAATGTGCATGAATCCAAAATGATCAACCCTCATGCTATTTTATGAATACATGTCAACTAATGCACACACAATGTAAGCAGTACATCATGAATGTATTACCAAGCATTTGTTACGTTATTAGCTTGATCTCATAATAATTTGGGAAATATCACAGAGGACATCCTCCTAAGCTATTATGAGAAGGAACAGATTATAATTTTGGAGAGTTCCTGGGTGCAATCCAAAAACAGTCACATGACTGTTTTACATACGGGAAATTTGGCAGTATGCCCAATCACGCCTATTTGCCTACAGAATACAAATCTCTCTATCGAAGGCTGCTTAAACCACAGCATCTGTGCAGATCACATGCAAATAACAAAAACGTTGCAGTCTAACATAGGGTACCATACAATAAGCATTTCCCACTTGCATGACACAAGGATCACACTTACACTTGTGGGCTCCGTTTTGAAAAACCCGCTGGGTACAGCGACATGTCCTTCCTCTCTCCACGTTCTCAGTTTAATTCAGGCTCAGTGGGGATTTACTGCAACTCATTCCAATGCGGTGACTTCTAAAGATCTCCGAAAACAGCAAAAATTACAGCCGCTGCAGTGGCAGATGCATTTTCATTTCACAATGCAAAATGCACTCCAGAGCCCTACTTTCTTGTGACACTTAGGCAGCTGGGCAGAGGAAGGAATCTTTGTGACCGCAGTCACACGCTAAGCTACGGACCCCCGTTCACGTCATCATGCAGGCCTTCCAATCAGTTAAGCGGTTGACCTTTTTTTTGCAATGGGTTCAGCGGCGTCAACGCCCCTCTGCAGACTTCAAGGAGCGAGCTATCTCACACGCCCGTATTGTGTGAATTCACTCCCGACGCCCTCGCCATAGACACAGCTGAAATGCAATATCACGTTTTTTTTTATGTGGTCTCACGGCTAAGTCTTAAAAGGGGAGTTCTTTGGAGTTCACACCAATGCTCGAGAAAGAGCTGCTAGACTTCAAATGTGGAATGTTAGCGTGGCACGCGCCAGGCTATTGCACCAGTGCCGGCCGCTCAGAATAGCATCATCCAAAGGTGGTTGCTGTTTTTAACTTGCAAACGTACTGTTTTTAACCCTCGCAGAGATTATTACAAGGGGACACTCCATAAAACTGTCACTTTAACAACATGCTAATGCCTCCAGTCTTTCCATCCAGAGTTCTGGGAAGTAGCATTTGTAGAACACGTTACTGTGTCCACTAAGAAGTCACAAAGTAAATGAATGTATAAAAGTTATCACTTAATGTTTATTTCCGGTGCAAGTGGATGATTTTCGGAAAACATGTGCAAGACACCATCAGTGTTATTCACGACGCTGGTTAAGAATGTTATCTCGTGAACAAAAATAACTCAAGATAATATGGTGGATTTCCCTGTATGAGTCACACCAGAGGCCATTTTGCACATGAAGCTGTGCTGGTACCGGCACAAGTATCGAGGTCTCAGAGGGACGTTGACAGCAAGTTTTCCGACTTAAGTGTAAGATGGCAAGCACAGTTCGTGCACTTTTAAGCTTGTGTACGTTCATGGTTCACCAAGTGGATTTAATTCTGATATTTAATTAAACACTATGTAACAAATGATTTGGGTATTTCGGTAAAGGCACGTAGATAGATCGCTTGTGTTGTGATATAAACATCGTAGTTTTTTGGTTTATTTTATATTCATTATTTTTAATTAATTTGCACCTTCGTGACTTTACCTAAAGACCCAAAGAATATGAATTCCTGCAGTCACGAAAGCTTTAAGTCAATATTTACTAAGTAACACATTCACATGCTTAGCAAAAGAACACTAAATGTTGCAAACAACAGGAGGTGACTTTTTTTTATTGAAGGGCTCAACTGAAATTGCATGCACATAAAAATCTATTTCAGTATTTATTCAAATAAAATCTACACTTGGGAATTTAGCCCAACTCCGATTAACACGGTTGGCTCGGTACGTTACAAAAGTTCAACATATACTAAATACAGCAAGTAGCAAAAAAAATGATTGCGGGAAAACATTTCCATATCTTGTAAATGTCATCATTATCGAGAAAAGGAACAATAGGAGATATGAAAACTACAGTTTGAAGTCAACGAAAACCAAGATAGGTGGCTAAGCGTGAGTGCTACTTGTAAAATCATATAAATTAATACTAATCATGGCATGACTGCGTAAGCGTGTATGTAGCTTTTGTAAAGCACGTTGTAACAGCATTCGTGGCAGTGAGCACGACTTCAAACAACCAAGTTAAGTGTTTTATTGTCAATGAGTAATAAAGTGCCCTTTGATTAGCAGGTATTCACATGCAGGACAATGTTTTAAGCGATACTGCACTGTTAAACAATTATAATGTGACACCGAAACACAATGCTTGCAATGCAACAATTTTACACAGAACGTGCAACATGTTTCACTTCTGCCTTTCAAGTTAAAGATTGAGCAGTTACATTAATGACCCGGCTTGCGTTTCCTTTAAAGGTTTAAGGAAGTGTTTACAACTGTCAGAGGTGGTCGTCTGCCGCAGGAGCTTATAAACATTACTATTTGTTTTGCCAATTTACAAGCACTTTACTGAGGTCCAATCAACAAGCATATATTACACCCCGAACTGGGTTACTGTGCAGGTGCTCCAGACTGAACAAGCAATCTCGCCTTATGAACTAGTCTAAATTATATAATTACAAACTCATTATGCAAACATTACACTTGATTAAATATCCGACAAAAGGGGGACTGAATAATACTATTGACTTCGACACAGTGTCGAGTCAAAGTGCCCACCTGCTCAAATAAGCAATTGGGTAATGTCCACCAGACTTGAGCAGAAGTTGGAAATCCACATTGCCGTGGCAAGGACCTTAACTCACCATAGAATACCTACCCAATATTTTATTCACACAGAGATCTACGAATTTAATCAGCTCAAAAAAGAAAGTCCAAATTCATCCTGACCAGTATTTGAATTCTCACCATTCTGCCCAGTGCCTCCCACATGCTTGACTGTAAATTTGACAAGTACACAATATACTGTTGTTTTTATTCGAATTGTGCCCGTACATGATTGCTGAAACAGCACAGATTACCCAAGAGTCAAAACGCAGGCGTATCCTAACATGGGCACCAGCCTCCAGAGAGACACCAGGCCCCATTACTTAAAACTGAGAACCTTAACAGTGCTGGCAAAGTGCCCTGTCAAGTCATCAGCCTCCCAAGACACTCAGCCCTGAGGGCTTCAACACGGGACCTAAAGTTCTGGTTAAGTACAAACTGGATAGAATTTTGCATTCAAATTTAAAAACGAAATTTCCCCACAGCTCTTTACCATTGTTCGACAAATCGTTCCACCTCATTCCAATCTTGCCCCTCTCCAAATCGGTCTCACACCGTGGCATTTCCATGTACTTTTACGGTGGCTGATCACGTTTCGGCGAGTGTTTTGGTGTGTGAATCAGTGTTGAAATGCCAAAGCATGGTGCAGTATATTACATTTATCACATTTTAAACACTGAAATCAACAGCACACATACTCTATCAATCCAGATGTTCATTCAGCACAGGCAGTAAAAAAACGTATTACTAAATACTACACACTAAATTCACGTGCAACTCGAAACTCTGCCTGTTAAACAAAAGGGGGGAAGGGGGCATTTTCAGCATCGGAGGATTACACGGACCTCATTCTCTTCATACCAAACGGACAAGATCTTCCAACACTAAAGCCTGGCCTCTCTCCCCAGCTGCGCTCCAAAGCTTAACAGCAGTGCCAGCCACACGAGAGAACAGCCAACGCTACTTGTGTTGTCCTATTCACCATTTTAACAAAAAACACCATCAACAGATGTCCCACCATGAATACGGCTAACAATGAGGTGACAGAGTGAAATGTAAACAGCAGTCGTTTTTTCATATGAAAATTCAACAATATGGAAAGGAAATGTTTTACAGATGTTACCCGATCCAAACGCTGGTTATTAGCGCATTAGCTCCCCAGCTCGGCCAAAAGACCATCTATCTTTAGCCACAAAAAGCGACCACCCCATGGAGACCTGAAGCTCCTGTGTTTTCCAGATACACTTGGATACTGGATAACTAGGTGCTGTTTAAAGGTTGTTTACACAGAATGGAGAAGGTCACTCTGGAAAGGGTTCATTTACCAGTCTGGCAGCCAGTGCCACTCCACATACTTTAATGAGCCGTTTACTGTTGAGTAACCGGTTACAGTGTTACCTCGATTAAATTACCATGTCACTTTTGCCTGCTTCGGGAGAAGCACTCTGGTGTTTGAATTCGTGGTTACTATTGCCATGTACGTGAAAGCATGTGTGACTAATGGAAATATTACTGTAAGCCAAGCCGTTCCCTTTCTTTCTCCTGTGTGTCCCATGATTTTAATAAAATGTGACCAACCACTCAGAGAACAAATACTCTCGCAATTCTAAAAATGCGAATAAGGCATTGTGCAAATGTTACGGAATGCAGAAAGCCTCCTTTTCAAGTGCCATGATCTTCGACTTGTGTCGTAACGTGTAACCACAAAACACAGGTTAAGTACATCATAACACAACTTCCTCTGGGTTTTTTTATTGCAATAATGGATCGACTTGTTCGTTCACTCTTAAAGGCCAATATGCCTACAGCTAAAATACAGCTGAAGGCAATGTAAATGACAAAGATCAACCACAAAGCAAACCTGTGTCCCCAAACTCGCAAAAAATTAACAGTGAGTCATGTTTGCATATATTATGCTTTTGCAGTCTGAGCGAGATTCGTTCAACAAAGCTACACGTTGGACTTGACAAATTATGCTGGACTGTGATGTCCTCACAATTCTCAGCTGTCCAGTTGGGTTCAGTTTATTTTGTTTAACCAGGTGAAAACTGTAAACTGTGGACAAGGATCGTCTCGTTTGCAAGTGGACTGGGGCATTAGTCTGCTAGTAGGGGACGATCAACTAAATAACAAGCTACCTCTCACCGAGCCCTTATTATGAGCCTCATCTAGCTGCAGATAAAACACATGTTGTGATGAAAATGATGTTCTACTATAAGTGATACAATAAATGTATAGAAATAGCGAGTTATTTGCGCACGCATTAAGACTTATCTTGAACGTGAAAATTGCCTTTCCACAAAAAAATAACCATCACGGTTAGCATCTTGATGCTTAAACCATATACAGTACAAGCTAATAATACATTATTTTTTAGTCACTTGTCAATCCACCGATTAATCAAAGCCTCCCCACGCTGTATCAGTCAGCATGGGGGTTGGTTAATCATACTTCACCACTTGGTGAGTGCTGGTTATCGAATGGGGCAACCCAGTGACGGTCAAATTTTTTGTATTAACTTTATTTAATCAAGAAAGTCTTATTGGGTATCATGCCTCTTACAGGAGGGGTCCGACACGCTTTTGGCAGTTGGGTGCAGTGATTGCTGTGTATATACCAAAATAGTCTTTTGCAAGTTTTGGCAATAACACTGGCACACAAATATGTACTTTTGTCCGCTGTGAAGCAAACGGTGTGCGTCTTTACAGTTAATACACCTGCAGTAATAATCGGGGTGGCCACCGAAATAAACCATGAACCTCGGCAACAAGCTTGCAAACGCACTATCGCCCGGCCATGTCGGCACCCCAAATACAACTTGCCACATCAAGCAGTCGAGTAATTTCTTAAGGTCTTTCTTGAACGACTCAGTAGAATTTGTCTGCAAATTAAACCTCCGATTTACAAATTGTATATTTGTTTGGTGGTCAGGTGTTAGATATGCAACAAATGCTATCAAACTAACAGAAGGAAATAAATGGCTCGGTGCATCAACTGCAATGGCCATGACAACCTCTTACTTAAATTACGTAGGTCTTAGTTCATTTACCCATAAAGCCCTGCCAACATTAAAAGCCAAAACTGTATCGAGCCTTATAAAACCATTTCCTTCACTCCACAGTTGAACCTTATGGTGGGACCCCGGGGTCCCATAGCCCCCAGCTCTCGCGTAAACATTCTATTATAATGGACACAAAAACTTTGCTCTTTTTCACCAATGGGTTTGAAGGATGGTGGCAAGTGTTGTCTTGTTAAACTATGCCTTCGAAACTAAAAACTACTTCCCTGCAGTACCTCTATTTAAATACACTATCGAAAAAAAATGTACACCCCTCTGTCAATCATCGTATTTCTCAGTGTGGATTTGTGAACACACAAATCTGTAAACAGTAGATAAAATAGTACACGTTTTCAATGCGCTGTTCATATTGTAACAAGCGTTTATACTAATGTTATTCTACAGAGTAGTGGGTCGCCACTCCTCTTATCCGCATTGATACGAGCGGTATGTGGGGAGTATGGCTTAACTGCAAAAAAAATCTGCACAGATGAATACAGACAAGAGAAGTATTAAACTGTGTAACAAAAAACATTTTTTGTTCCTGGGTAGTAAGTGTTATTTCCTAATTGCTTATGCCTCAAAAGTACAGAAAATGGCTATTAGTCCCCACAAACTTTGCTTTTGTGACCAGGCCAGTGATATTTTGAAATGTACCTATTTTCAATGAGAAAACGTGGTGTGCATTTGTGTTTTTCGTTCACATAAAGTCCTGGTCACAAAAGCAAAGTTTGTGGGGAAAAGCCATTTTCTGTACGTTTGAGGCATAAGCAATTAGGAAATAACACTTAGTACCCAGGAACAAAAATTGTGTTACATAGTGTTATCAAACAGGAGGAATTAACGGTGCAACGCATCTCATCTGTTAAATATCTGCAGGTAATAGGATTGTCATAGATTCATCCTGGCTGCAGACATTGGTAGGTCACAAATAATAATGAAGATAAGAGAGCAGTTTCACTGTATTATGTATACCGTTGTGACAAATAGAGGACTTAAGTCGCGTAGGCAGTTTGAGCAGCTTTGGATAAGACTTATGATCCTGCCCATACCCGAGCCTGGAGTGCATTTGCTTGTTCAGCTCTTCTGCACGCATTCATCCTCGCTGCTGCGCTTGGACGACATGACAACAGAATGATCCGCGCCAGGTGGGTCGCAGCGTTTATGTGCGCGGTGGGACAGAGTCGCCAAAAGAAATCAATTACGATTTTGACTTCCATTTATTAGGGACCCCGGGGTCCCACCATAAGGTTCAGTTAGCATTTCACTCTTACAACAATGCCAATCTTTTTGTCACGTCTCCTAATCAGTTAACGGGACTTACATCATAGTTTAAAGGGCTTTTCCTGGTTTAGGAAATACAAATCGACAATTTTTATCACATCATTGAGACCAAGAGGGATCCAATTTCATCTAAGCCAGGGGTCCCCAACCCCAGGGCTGCACAGCAGGTGAGCGGTGAGTGCGCGCATGGCCTGCCCATTATTTTGTTTAACACTTCCGCCCGTGCCTCTTTCCCGCACTGCGCACTTGTCTCAGTCAGTTTTGGTAAGCCCACAAGCTAACTAACCCTAGCCAGAAAAAAAAACGTCGCTGGAGGGCTTCTTTGAAAAGGAGGAAAGACCCAATGATGACCCCCCCCGTCCGTGAAAAAAATTGTCTTTCACAAAACTGGTCCCTGGTGCCAAAAAGCTTGAGGACCGCTGATCTAAGCCACCCAAGCTTCTCAATTACAATAAGAACTAATCATGGTTTCCATGAAATTTCTGTAAAGTGTAATAGATGCCATAATAAAGACGTGGAGCAAAATCATGATTCCTACCCCATGAGTGTTATTTCAAATGCATTATTGAATAGTGACTTACGGAGTATGGTGGCCAAGTGGACATGATGCATGATAAGTTTGCTACCTATTATTGCAGAGAAGTGCCTTCAGAGGCAAGCACAGAAACCAGGTTTCTGATCGATATGGGGTCAGTAGACTTGAGCACACTGAAACGGGTGGGTTTCCCAGGGAACTCCAGGTCCCTCTCATGAAAAATAAATGACGCAACGATTAATTGGCTCATCTAAATCGTTATTGACCAAATTGTGTTTATTTTAATTAACAAATAAGGCTCTAAACACACATGTGGTCCGTGCTCATCTCAGTGTGCAACAATTGCATGGGTGACCAATAGGAATTAATAAACAAATTGTCTTTTGCCATGACAGATTTGAAAATTGAGTGGCATCCAAAGTAGTTACAACATTAAAATAATCCACATTCAAAAAGTAGTATTGTGGCAACAACAAAATAAACACACAACATAATATATATCATATACCATTTATGCTAACTGTACATCTAAAAAAACACAACCCACCGGTACAATTAATTGGCTTAAACATGTCGTGGGTCACTAGCTGTGGGTTTATTATGCTAACTGGGGCACAGGGACACCAGAGCAATTTATTATGTCCACGTGCAGCGCTCGCTCCCACAGCAACACCCAGTGCCACAAGCAGCCACCGCAACCAGTCAAAGCCGGCCTACAAGCCCCCCTCTCTCCCCTGTGTGTGTGCCCAATGCCAGAGCCTCTTGCGAAATAGCAGCAACGTGATTAACCCTGCGTATCACAACTCATCTCGGCACGTTTTACATATTGTACAATAGTAAGTGGTGTGTTCATTCCCAATTACGGTCATTTTGCCTTTTTAAATGTCACCTTTCAAAGACCTGGCAGGACCTTGAATAAATAAATGGCCTTATCTGTTAATGTTTGCCAGTTTTCACTACTGAAACACGACTACGCACACACTAAATGGCGCTGTGTCCGAAACATATTTAACTTGTATCTATACATGAACCATGCAGTATATATTACACGTTATACTGTTTCTGACATTCTTATCATCAGCAGCCATGGCCAATCCACCTGCTTGAAGGCATCCCCCCCCAATCCACCATCTCGCACGATCCAGCGATGGAGCAATCCACCTAGCAACTACACACGAACTTCATCGCCCCATCTCCTGGGTGAATATCCTCAGACGCGTTCTATTCATCATTATCATTTATTTCAGAATATTTATACTGGAGGAATCCAATGAGCCAAAGCTCTTTTTTTTCACAGATGTCCAGTAGACACTCCACCATTATTCTTAGCCATCAGCCCTTCAAATGAAGCATTCTGCCCAAACCCAATCACGCTCTTAACAGCTTGAATGTCATTAATATGAGATGTTTCCAAGAAAAAGTACGACTATATGCTCTGATCAAGTTGTTTGTTCAGTAAAACTATACGTACAATAGCAGGTTAGATTCACGTTTATAACACAACAATAATGTGTGGCCCTTTGTTAATAATCCAGTTGGATTCAGGATTCCCCACGCCTGCATTCACTGGATTTGTCTGACCATACTTCACGTTGGGAAATGCAAATACTGTGATCTACTCCACACGTGTTTAAAGTAGTCTATATCTGATGCATTCATAATATCAATGACATCGTCACAGCCATATATAGGGGTCTACACGGGGGAAGTGTTCAGCTTTGTTTCAGTTTTTAACCTGATATGGGTGACAAACAAGGTCACTTACAAAACAAGAACACAAACGAAAAGTGTACAAAGAAGAATGGGGGGGGGGGGGGCTGTATGTTCGTAATTACACGTGAGACGGAAACAGGTAAACATAACGAAAACAACAAATGCAGATCATACCAGTTTGTAAGCAAATTGTTGGCAACTGCAGGTTGAACAATTGTGTTGATTTAAATATTCAAATCGTAAAAATGTCCTTATTTTTTTGTTTAAATGTAATCATACATTTTTACATATTCAAACACTGCACCTTTTACAAATTATAAACAATATTAACAGTATTGTATATTGAATAAGATACGTTTTGACACCACACTTAGACACGTAATTTATTATCATCTACAGCTGGATAAATGCCCAAACGGCGGCTTGTTTGATCATCATTCACCACACCTCTTACTCTTTGTTGGCCGAAGCGAGATAATCACTCACCAAGTATATTAAACCGTGGCTGGGGATTGAACTTAGCTTGACCGGCCGGGAGCGAACGGTCTGCTGCAGCCCCTTCGCCACGCTATTTTCACACCACAGATTTACATCACTAACGTGTGTGTATCTATACGTATGCATATTAAACCGTGTACGCTAATTAGACTGAACAGTTATCCGTCTTAATCTCTGGGCAAAGGCGCTGGCTATTGTCCTTAACAACTTAAAGGATGGCCTCGGCTTCCATTCTGTGATACGAGGCCACCCACCCAAGGTAATGATGGTGGTGGTGGCATCTCATAATCATCCCAACATTCTCACGCTCTCCACAAAATTCCTCCTCCAACTCCCTCACGGGGCCATCGACGGCAAATTTAGAGCCACAGGTGTCGCGGCGCCACTGTGGCTGATGGGGGGGGGGGGGCATTGCGTTGATGAGAAGAAAAAATCAGGTACCGAATTAACACCGACAAAAGCGTGGGGGTTTGTCGGATAGGGGAGTGGGTGACGGTGTGGAGGGGGGGTGACTCCATCCTCGCACGCACGGAGAAACCGCGAGATGCGCACGCTTTGCCCCGTGTCCCAGTGCCCACGGTCCGCAGCCAGAGCCGCCACCACCACCACAGCCGCCGCCGCCGCCACTACGGCCCCGGCCCCCACACCACGCACCGGCATCCAAACTGAAGCCTCCCCCTCAAGAAACCCATCCGCCCCAAGCCCCCTTTCTTGCCACCGCCGCCGCATTTAGCCGCGAAGCTAACCGAGAGCCGCGCGGGAGGGTGAAGGCGATCAGGAAGAGGGCCACTCACTGCGATATGTCCGTTCATTGAAGAGCGGCGAACAGGCGAGGAGATTCGGCGGAGAAGAAGTGTCGAGTGCCGGGTAGACGCGGCCACATTCGAGCGGGACTGAGACACAAAAGCGGTTTAAGCCAGCGCGACGGGAGCGGCGTGCCCCTCTGACGTCACCACGCACGGCTCCCCCTCCCCTCCGTACGTCAGCGCGCACGGTCGTAAACATCGCCACGCACGCGACGTGACGTCACCGCGCAACGCGATGACGCCCGAAGGAGGCGCGCCCCCACTCGCTCTCGTGCGTCTGCCGTGTCGCGAGCGCCGGTGACGTCATCGCGCAGCCGGTATTTCCGGAGGTGGGGGGAGGGGCGGTATGGGGGGGGGGTCCGTGACGTCGGTGAGCGCGCGCACGGACACGGGGGGTGGGGGGAGGGCGACGCCCACGTGCGCGTGACGCTGACGTCACCGCGCGGGGCTCTGGCGTGAGGGGCACGCGGGGTCACGCGCGGAGCGAAACAGCGCCACGTGGTGAGCGTGCTCGGACACGTGGGGAGATGGTCTATGAGAGAAGAAATTAAACCCGAGATTAACACGTCGTAGTCGTAAGGCTTTCGCGACCAATATTATTCATAATAAACGTTTTATGGGTTGGATCGCGTAAATGTAACACATTTATATTTACGCGATCTAATCAGGAAAACCTCCGGTTTTTCCCTCCACATTTAGAAAAATCTATTATTATTTAAATTATTTAGCTGCTATACATTCCCACGTGATAAGCCACTTCGTTGAGCTTTCATTTGTGGCCAGGTCGTTTCTGAAAAATAAGCTAATAGCTCAGTGGGTTTTGCCAGGTCAGATAGAAAAAAATGGTTTCGTTTTATTTGTGTGTACATGTTTTAATGATGTGTTTACCTATCCTATACTTTTCACTCCCATTGTGTTTTTGTATTGCAACGTTCTGACTTGCCCCGACTGGACAAATGTGAAAAAAATCTTAATAGCTCAACTGATTCTTCCAGTATAATATATATTCAGATTTATTATGAAACTAAACCAAAACTAATTTTTAATTACCAGGTAAAGGCCACTTAACTATTAGCTATTTTTCAGAAGCGACCTGGCCACGAATGATAGCTCAACGAAGTGGAAATTTTTCGGAGCCAAATACACTAAACGCATGTTTCTTAATGTGGAGGGGAAAACCAATAGACCCAGGGGAAAATACACGCAACCACGGGGAGAACATGCAAAATCCAAATTTACAGGCGTGGGGTCGGGATCGAACCTACGCCCTCCATACCAAGCAAGGGTGAAACATCTCACCACCACATTGCACTCTTGCTGGTTCAATATTGTCAATTACAAGTCAATACATGTCCCCCTGCTAACATAATAATGGGGCAATATGCATTATTGTTGGTGGCCCTGAGCCAGTGGTAAACATTCCACATTCCTATGGCAAGAATCAGTCCATCCGTCTGCCCAAATTAGCTCAAGCGTCCTGTAAATTGCATACCTTCTGTGTGGCCACCCACTCTTGAATCCCTTTCTCTCCCTGCCCCCTGTGAAAACAAACGCTGCTTCGTGCAGCCGTTTTTTTAGTTCCTTTTCCATCCTTTTCCTCTTATAGTATTTCCCATGTTATTCTCTCCGTTCACATGTTTTTATTTGCCACGTATTATATATTTGACTCTATTTATCTTTCCATGGTGTGCTACAGGTAAATAGTTGTTTGTAGGACAATATGACTCACCATATATACTGTGGCTTGAGTACCACCACCTTAGCCATAGAAAAAATGCAATGCTCTTTTTATTGTTATACTAGCTTTATTACCCGGCTTCGCCCGGGACTTGGATTCAGCACGCCCGGCCGCCTTTGTCCCCCCAATGGCGATGTTCACACACCACACCAGTTACTCGTTTGAGGCTGAATCGACCTAGGGGAGGCCCAGGACCGGTTCAAATAATCGTCACCGGTGGTGGCCGTGAGCGGGAATCGAACTCGGGTCGCCGGGTTCAGTAGCGCAGCGCGCTAACCACTACACTACCACTACACTACCACTACACTACCACTACACTACCACTACACTACCACTACACTACCACTACACTACCACTACACTACCACTACACTACCACTACACTACCACTACACTACCACTACACTACCACTACACTACCACTACACTACCACTACACTACCACTACACTACCACTACACTACCACTACACTACCACTACACTACCACTACACTACCACTACACTACCACTACACTACCACTACACTACCACTACACTACCACTACACTACCACTACACTACCACTACACTACCACTACACTACCACTACACTACCACTACACTACCACTACACTACCACTACACTACCACTACACTACCACTACACACGCGTGCGCGTCCATGGGTACACATACACGCGCTTGCTGCAGAAACACGCAACTTTCAGGGTGTGTATGGCAGTAAACGACTCAAATAATAAATCAATGCTACGCGAAGAACGCCTTAGACCTGCAACACATTTGTATTTCACTTTACCCGCGGAGGGTTGGGGGGGGGGATGACATCAACAGGCACACTCCGTTACGCTTCCACATGCGGGTCACATGACAGATGTGACGTCACAGCTCACTTGCCGTGAAAAATATATGCATTATTGCGCCCGCCCCATTAAAAAACAAAAGTCTATTTTTATAATTTTTGCATGGTGTACAGTCTGGAAAGTACCCACATGGCAAATTTCAAGTTTGTTGCATGTCGGGAAGTACGCTAAACATTTGGAGCAGACACACATTCACAAATGTCCCTTTTATATATATAGATGTTGAGATGAGATGTATACAATGAAATAAATGGATGTTACTAAGTGTCAACATGTTTTTTTTGTGTTAAGTGTTCACTGATTGGGTGTATCACATTACAGTACAATCAGCGTCATGAAAACACAGTTTAAATGAAAATTTTACTACAAATAAATTAGCATTTTACCTATTTGCAATAGCTAACGAGAACTCCCCTGAGCAATGCATGTGAAAAATACAATACAATGACTAAATTGCCATCATTTGGAGTACATTTTAGAATGAAAAAACTAACCAAACTCCTCTCGTATATTATGCCATCTTGATACACTATCAGCTAAAGCATTGGTACAATGCACTACAGTATATGCAGAACACAATATTAAAATGGAACTTAAGAACCACAACGCACCGAAAGCATTTGTGGTGTTTGTGGGGCAAAGATAATAATGAAGGGTGGCTCTCTTTGCAAACTCGACTATTTGCATTGAATAGATTAGCATCAGTCATCTTGTTGTTGATGACGTTATGTTATTCCCCATCAGCCATGGTCTTTGCACTATTGGTGAAATGTCCCCATGTTGTTGCCACTGCCCGCGGTACTTGATGCCACAATCCTGCACATGGGCTAATATCATCTCTTAATCTCTCCCATGGCTGCCGCTATGTCACCAGCCATGTTCTTCACCTGAGGATGGCTGCTTGCGTTGTGGCCGAAACGTCGTGAGAATTTTATTTTATTATGCTTTATTTTCATTATTTCCCTTCTACGTGACTTTACCGAAAGAACCAAGAAGATATGTCACCAGTCTCGTCCATTGACCAACATTTTGTCCAGTGCAAGCACAGTCTCCTTAACAGTCACTACCTGCAATGCCCGATCCACAAATACGAAGGAGACATCACAGCAATACACTCCACTGCTTCTAGTGCGGTTATCTGGCTTGACTACTTGAACGTGAAATTGTAGTAATTGCTCTGCATCTACATCAGCCATACGAAAGAAGAAGATATCCGTGTTTCGAATGACTGAGTGGTAGTGGTGCACTACCACTCAGTGGCAGATCCCACAAATATTGTCAAACTCCCTTCCTGTCGGCATCGTGCTACCTACCATAGCCTGGCTTTCCAAAGGGCGATACAACAAATGTGGAGCTCATCTGTTTCATCTGTATGGGATAGCATTACACATTCACACTCCTGGATTTTCTCTGGATGCTTCAGTTTCCTCTAAACACAGACACTACCTGGCTGACGTTCCCATTTGTGGTCCCTCCTCGCGCCCCTACGTTGTTCTCTCTCTCTCTTGGAGAGCGAACAAATAAATGTGTGCTTTACAAGTTGAAATTACTATCAGTACTGTATGCGATATAATTCCCAATTCGTATCTCACAGTGGGTGATATGCACCACTTGAAAAGCTTCCTATTTAGGCTCATTGCTATGCTGCTTTTTGTGATCAAATACATTTTCCAAAAAGACACAGACTTGCTCTGTGACCCTCTATTTCATCGTTTTGATTCTGGTTCACCTTTAGTGACTTCCCCAGTTAAACCATATTCTGCTGTTTTCAGTAGTACCCTCCAAGAAAGACATTCTTTTGATTATCAAACTTGTTGCAAGTGACTTGTTAGAGTCATATTGAACTTTATCCCAACTTTTTAAGCTTTTTTGTTCAATTATTTGGTAATTTCCTGCAGTTAATTTGCGTTGGTTGTGAAAATGACTATCAATAAATGTAACAGATTTAATTAATTTCTGAATTTACATTCATACTTTGTATTCACCAATCCTATTTTTGCAAACTATGGTCTATTACTAAATAGACTTGATTAGAACATTTGTCCTCATTTAACTCCTCTGATTTGTGTTGTGTTCATCGCTGCGATCACAATGTACTTGTCCCATGTTTATAGATGGGTTTGATACTTTATATAAAGTATTTTTTTTTAATTAAGGCCTTAGTTTGTCAGAGCTTGGACGACTGCATCAGTTGCAGCTTAGATAAAACCCCTTTCTCATCCCACCTTGCTCATGTCTTTTTTTGTGCCCTAAATAATAATTTAATTGGTTCTCTGTGACTGACCTTGAACAATGTATACGGGAGTGAGATAACAGGCTAATTGATTTGTGATTCCTCAAATCAGTGTTGTTTCTCGAGAAGAATAACAGGAATCGTTTTCGAGTTATTTCATTTCTGTTTCAAACTTTAATACTGTATTTAGGTATGCTAATTTGGATCGAACAGCTGATCCCACTGTTTTGTTAATAATTTACATAGTTTTGCTATCTGTTTTTTAAACATTGCCAAGGACTGCAGTTAATTATTCAGGTGTAACACATGTGACATCCTGAACTGAAACATTATTTCTTTGCTGGAGTATATTTGCCTTGAATATCTCTACGAGTTTTACAATTCTGTCTTTGTGATGCCCTGTGGTTCCATCTTGCACTCTAAGAGCTTGCTATTTGTTATTTACCATTCATCAACTTACAATGTGCTACTCTAATGGTCCCATTGATTATTGTGATATCATATTTTTAGTTTTGTGTTTTCTATCTTGTTTCATTCTATTCCAAATTGTTTTGCAAAGTGTAACCCTGTGTGTTATGAGAGAAGAGCGGTCTGTAGAAGGATATTTCATACAACTGCCTATTGCATATTTTTTTCTTGTTATTGTTTAAAATCCACGTGTATATATATTTATTTTCTTCAACACACTCTTGTTGTTTTCATTGGTTTCAGACGACATGTTCGATAAGCCTCCATTTTCAGTGCGATGTCCATTGCAATATTATTTATTTCGATATATTAATGTGCTGACATCCATTTCATTATTCTGCTTCTCTCGCGATTTTACTCTTGCTTCGAGTTGGTCAACATACTTCTGTCCCCTGAAGTACATTTGTAATCTTAACTTTCGTGTTTTTTTTGCTTGCAAGTAGTTTCGCCTTCTCTTTGGAAATGTTTAAGTGGAACTTGCATCGCCCCTGCCTGCGACCACTTCCTTTGTAGAATTATCTGAGCACAGATACATCTCTGGCAGTCTGGGGTTAAATAAGTAACATTTAAAAATACTTTTTTTTAAACACGCTATCATGAAATGTACCGTACGAGTAATGGCAGAACTCCACGACTCCAGGAAGTAGCCCCGAAGCTTGGCGTGGTGATTTACAGCCAACGTGAGTTCAGCGTGGACAATTAGACCCAAGGCGAAACATAGCAAAAAAAAGATTGTTTAAAAATAAATATTTTTTTTATTTTTAATGATAGAATATAGTATTGTCATCAGTATGACATACGTATACCAAGTTTGTAGTCGATACGACATTGGGAAGTGAGTTAAAATTGAGTTACAAGATTTGAGGATACGACAACAGACAGTGAGTTTATAAAAAGCGTATAAAATAATGTTTTGAAATATTTTATTCTTATTTTTTATGATAGAATATAGTATTGTCATCAGTATGGCATAAGTATACCAAGTTTGCAGTCGATAGCACATTGGGAAGTGTGTAAAAATTGAGTTACAAGATTTGAGGAAACGACAACAGACATAGTGAGTTAAATAAAAGCGTGTAATAATAATAAAAGCGTGTAAAAAGGTGTTCGTTATCAGTATAAACGAGGGACAAATACTTTCCAACATCGTAACGCCAGACTTTAACACACATGTAGATAACAGGATCAGAGTATGAAATGATTAGAATTCGTAAACAAATGATTGAGTGACGATCTGTTGGCAGTAGTGCACGAGCACAAATAGCAAAAAAAAACTGGACACGTTCGCCAATGACACTGTCTTAAAATAAAATTGAAGGTGACGTTTCAGGCAATGGTCCTTATCCATAGCTGTAATCGTTTCGGGAAATCGCATGCCTTCGTAGCATTAATTGCGCTATTTAGACGGGTCGTTGCCCGAAGATATCACCTATTATGCATTTTCTCTTTTAAAGCTACAGTGTTTTTGAGAAATTTGGTTTTATAGTTATTATTATATAGCATTACTCTATGCACGGTGCTCTTCAGCATCCCCAGTTTGTCACGAGTCTATCCTCCTGGGTAAATGTTTACTATTAGATGAACGCGTGGACGCCCAATGACTTGCCTCTGCTTGAGAGTACACTGCAGGCCAGGGAATTCGAGAGGCACCGCAAACACGAGACAAAAGTGAACAATGGCGTGCAGTCATTGGAATAACAGCATACGAAGGGAATTGGAATGGATTGGAAAGTCATATATACAAACACAGATAGATAACACATACAATAGCAGAATTATTCTAGGAGCCAAGGGACCAAACTCTGGTGCCAGTGAGTAAAAGACCAGAGTAAAAACAATCGAGATTATGGTTCGGGACAGGATGGGGGAGGGAGAAGGAATGGATCTCCTCAGGGGGTTTTAATTCCGTTATAGGAAAGGCTTGGAATGAGCTGGAGTTTCGGATGGAGATGAGATGCTGAAATGAAGTGATAAGCGCGAGGCTGGAGAACAGAGCCGGACTGCCCGTGCCCTTTATTGTGGAAGTGGTACGACACGCAACGCCTTTGATCACCACAGCAAGACCGCCTACTGTGTTGTCGACCATTTCAAAACACTGCGAGTTTGTGATGACTGCTGGATGCATGGGGGCCCGGTTATTCCTGGAACGAAATAAAAAGTGCGCTGGTGGAAAATATTCTCACCTGGTGGAAAATATTCATGTTTTTTATTGAACTATTTCACCTCAAAAGTCCCTTGATAAGCAAAAACAATCACATTTTCAAGGGTGCCCTGGGTCAGTTGACACATACCTTGCACACAAATAATGACACGTGTACACACATTTAAAATGTATGACTTACACAGGCGTATGCATTTAAACAATGAATATCAGACCCAGTGAAGGACGTAAATAAATAATCCCATCAACAAAAATATAAATGATTGTGCAAACCGACGGTTTGTATAGATGTACTCTCGCTGAAACAGTTGCAAATGTTGTGCAGGTGTGTTTGAATAAAAGATAGGTTCAAATTACTGACCAACCAGGATCCCTCATCGTGGGCATGATATTCAGGCCGCATCTGCTCTGTAAATTTCGAAATAAAGAAGAAAAAAAAAACTGCAGACTCCACCCTTAATTCTAGATTTGAAGTTTTCGTGACTGCAAGGATTCATACTCTTTGTTTTTTTCGGTAAAGTCACGTAGGTGAAAAATTAAATGAAAAAACAACTAAATTAAATCACGACGTTTCGGAGGCAACACAAGCTTCCGTCTTCAGGTGGAACCGTCACAGCAAAATTACTGTACCCTTACTCCGGTCATTTATATTGTGACTGACGAACGTATTGACAATTTTGTTCCTCAGGCTGAGTCACTCAGAGCCCCAACGTGTCTAATCTCTGAGCTAGAGATACAATGGAATAAAAAAGTACTAAGGTCATTGAAGTCACAGACCTGACAGAGTTTATTGGTCTTGTGTAGCTATTAAGAGACTAGCGGGCGAGGGTAAGACTTTATGACATTATACTCTTTTTGGTTCTTTC
Source organism: Lampetra planeri (assembly GCF_965212315.1). NCBI lineage: Eukaryota > Metazoa > Chordata > Hyperoartia > Petromyzontiformes > Petromyzontidae > Lampetra > Lampetra planeri. Next base: position 7,251,485 of record NC_136120.1, read on the forward strand.
GGTAAAGTCATGTAGGTATAAAATAAAATACAAATGTATGACATTAACCGTTTTCATAACAAAAAAAGTCATCGGAGGGCATCCATTAAATGATCTCATTATGATTGAGTAAATAACAGCGGTCGACTGTCTGAAGCAAATTAATTAACCATTGGTATACAAGAGGAGATTGAGGTGGAGTGGTGGTGCAGTGACTAACACTCGGCACTAAACATGGTGACCTGAGTTCGATTACGGGCCACGGTTAACAGCAGTGGCGAATGATATCTGAAGTGGCCCTGGCTATCCGTGTCATGAGATTAAGAATCTGTTCTGAACGCTCTCAGGATACCAATAGTATTAAAAATGGACCTACAGAAGCAGATACTGCCGAACTACTTCTGAGATTCCTTTAAGTGACTTCTGGTCCACACAGTAGAAGTCAACACTTTCTCAGCCGCTCTACCACTGGCAGTAATGTTTGTCACTTGATTGTAAAACTAATGTTTTAATCCCCAGATAATCGAGGATAATTGCACACCGAACCAAATAACATTTCATGATGGGTGTGGGGGAGGGGGGCTGTTTTTGCAGTTATTGATGAGCAGGTTGAAACCAACTCACTACACTTGAGAAACCGATTTAATGACAGGCGGCTAACACCTGGAAATGTACTCGGGATCTCAACAGTGCCAGCTACGCACTCTGACCTCTGAGTGACCCGGTCACAAAGTTATTCATGTAATTTCACAATTCATGAACTGCAAAATGCTCGTGCACGGTTAAATTGCCTCTTTTTACTGCTTCTCTGTATTCTATGAGCCGTGTAACGCCGCCAGAACGCAAACACATCATATGCATCTCCTGATCGAATGTACCCAGTTGATTATTTATTCACAATTTTTATACACAGTCCATAATTCCGTTTCTGCAAGGGTGTGTTGAATGGGCCAGGGCACGCTGCTGTGGTGCTACGAGGTAGAAGTTCGCTCTTATTGACGCTTTTGTGTTAGGTTGGCGCTTTTGAAATGACAAAAACATACATTTAACATAGGATCCTAAACGAGAAGTCCAAATACTGTACAAAACACTCACTCCCCGTGTGTAGGTTTTATGAAACGTAGCAAAGAATGTTGTTTGTGCTTAGATGGACTTAGTTTCGACAACATGAAATACAAACGATAATATATGTAGACACAAAAACAGGGTTCACTATCCACATATGTGCTGTCTGAAAGAAAAAAAACAATTGAACAATAGCAAAACAAAAACAGCTGCATTGGTGTCACTTGTCCATCAACCGAAGCGATTTGACTCGTCCACCTAATGACGCCCAGCACGGCAGCTCCTCACGGACTTCTCTGTTTGCGCATAGACATGTTATTTATTTGTTGCGGTTGCGCCCGATTCAAGAGCCGAATGGCTCACAGGGCTATACCAGATAAATTAAACAGAAAAACTGAGATCCCGCCGACACGCGCCCTCGGCTCACGGGACGTTCAATAGAAACGCGCTCTGCAACGCTCTGGACCAGTGTGGTTCTCAACTTTTATTTTTTTGTGGCTACTTGTGCGCCTTGTTGAATTTTGTTTCAAATGAGTACTCCCCCCCCCCCTTGCCTAACCCAACATGATTCTGAGAAACAAGTGTATGAACAATGAACGTAGATATTTTTTTTACCAATTGCCCATTTTGTGAGGTATCCTAACGAACTCGTAACTGCAAGCAAATAAAAAACAAATTCAAAGGAATCTCTGCATGCGTGACGTCATTTGTTCGTTTACGATACATGAGCTTAGAAAGATATTTAACGTCGTTCTATGCTACCGTGTGGATTTTAATTGTATCGTAGTTTTTTCGTTTTGGCAATTCCATGCGTGATTATTAATCAATGACTCTCACGTACGATATAATTCCACACATTTATAAATCAGCTCACGTACCCCCTGGGACATTGCCACGTACCCCCGGTTGAGAACCACTGCTCGAGAGAGTTCTGTTCATTGAACTCAACCCTGCTAGTCTGCTTTTCACAATCCGTATCCTTGTTTACCATATGCCAGTGCACTGTAACGATCTCCAATTGTAGAGACAGACACCCTTAGTTTTTACTGTTGGAACAACTTAATTGATTTGGTCCGGGAATCCCCCTAGTATCACCTGAATAGCCATGGCCCCTCACCACCAGAACCTCAACTAGCTTCTTACCTGTGCACTCCTTCCCTGTACAGCCCCATGCTAAGTCAGGGTTTTGTTGTTGTTTGGAGTCGCACCTGCATGGCTGAGACGCTAGTGCCAGCAGGTGGCCCGAAAGCAAAGACAAAGATCCCCCCGATAGCTTGAACATAATGTTGGGGCAAGTGCTGTTAGCGAGTACCTATGAAGGCCGGTACGGCACACAAGGGAGTTGGGTGGCCAGCACCATGCCCGGCCGCCTTTGTCTCCCGAGTGTCGATGTTTTTACACACAGCACCAGGTACTCATTTGAGGCTGAGTCGACCTAGGGGAGGCACCAGGAACATTTCAGATAATCGTCACTGGTGCTGTATGTGAGCGGAAATCGAACTGGGATCTCCCCAGGTTCATAGCGCAGCGCACTAACCGCTACACTCTCTCTCGCTCTTGTTCGTCCATCAAGTTGATGATGACCATGGCACGTTTGTCATTTTGTTGGGTTTTGATGAGTGCGCAGATGGCTAAACAGGCCAATCCGAGCCCGGAATTCTCCGTAGCACACTGGACAGGTCAGGGAGGATGTAGAGCTCTGAGGTGCAGCCACAAGTCATTCCTTGGTATATTTGCGCTGCTGCCTCTTCGAGATAGCACAGGAGCTTCTCCTGCTCTCACAGAGGACTGCACCGTCCTGTACTTTTCTTCTCCAGGCAGGTCGGTCCTGAGTTAGGGGTTCCCAGCTTTTCAGGTCGAATCCAAAGCTCTCCAAGGAAGCTACACTAGTGCCCCAACAACAGCACGTGTGCCTACAGTCGGGGCTTCATCACAGCCGGGTCTGTCAGGGTCGGCGTCCCAGGAAATATTTCCACATAGGGCACACCACATCACGTGTATCGCTCGACGTGGCTGCAGTTAGTAGTTTGCGCGCCTGCTCCAGTCTGCCAGCGAGACCTGGATGACATTCAGTGAGAGATTCAAAACCTCTCCTTGTTCTGTATTTGCTTTGGCGATCTTAATCGCGTTGCTATGTGAAACCCACATTGTTCGGGTTTATTATTCGTTTGGCACAATTAGTGCATTATTTTGTTGCACCAAATGTATTGTGGTGACTGTAATGTGTTGTTCATACTTTACTCCGCAATGCTACCTCAGCATATGTATGTCTTCGTTGCTTGTGTATTTGGACGCCACTATTAGACTATCTTATTTAAATTCAAATTGAACATTGCTTTTTACTGAAGGTGGCAGAGAATAGATAAAACTAAGCTCATCGTTTCACTGGGCTCAATAAAATGAGTAACAAAGGTAGTGATTTGTAACCTTCATCTTGACACGTGTATCTATACTTACATTTTAATGTGCAATTTTATTGAGGCACTGGGTGTTGTCTTGGTGTGGTCTGGGACGGTTTTGTCGTTGTTTTGCTGCCAATTCAGATATCACTCGCCACTGCTGTCAGCAGTTGACAGGAGTCGAACTCAGGACGCCGGGGTTTGTAACGCAAAGTGCTACCCACCGCCCCAACCGCTCCGACCACCCTTAACGACAAAGAATTTGGGAACGTGGGAAAAATATCATCAAAGGGAGAAGTGTGAATGGGTCCCGGGTGAATCGAGCTCCCTGGCACTGGCCCACGCACAGAGCACACCAGACGAGGCTCAGACAACAAAGGAGGCTCAACAACAACAGTGTCTCAGTCGAGGTCAAAAGGTCGCCCTGCAGCTGAAATCGGACGTGCATGGCGGCGTGCATTCTGCGCGTTCGAGGCAGGGTTGGTGGATCTCGCAGAGATTTCTGCGCGAGATACCGAGCTTCAAGGCTACACTGCGGAGTGGCCCGAAGAAGACAGTACAGCAAGTGCTGTAGAAATGATGAAAAACTAAAAAAATATGTTTGGCTTATTGGTGATCCAGATAAATATTACAAAGCAACATTGGTTATGGAAGCACACTCTGGACTGGTTTTGACATGGTGGGTCTCATCAGTCAGGACTGTCAAAAAAAAATAGGCTGATGAAATAAATAAAAATCTATGTTTACACAGAGACACATACAGTGCATGTTTTTGCCCATAATGCTCCACATAAACGCTCAGTGAGTGTGTGTACAATGCATAGATGGCTGCATTGCCTGTGTGGATTGTTGAATGCTATCTTATTTTGCACATGGATTAGTTTGTTCCACTCTCGTTTCCATTCAGATGTCAGAAAATACACAAAAATATAATGAAATTGGTCACACATCACAAGCAGGCACTTCCTGAACAAGTATTGAGACTCGGCTGAGGCTTTTCTGAGAAGACCAATGCGTTCTTAAAATATTAATATCGCTTGACCGACTGTTACTTGTAGCTACTTGTCGCAACTGCAAGCCATCACACGTCGTCGTCCACCACACGTGTTTATGGTAGCACAGCACTGTATGCCTTATGCCATATGGATGAATCTGTCAATGATAGCCTATCACTATACACAATTTGTCTCGAGTATATTGGTTGTTTGTCCTGTTTTCTGTCGGAGATTCTGCCGTGGTGAAATGGTTACCACGATGGACTTGCAATCCAGAGGTTGCTGGTCGTGGCAGTTGACACAATGGTGCAAGTTTCTTAAAGCATCCTGTTCTGTCCACCCCGGAGTATGAATGGGTGCACCACAATGATTCGATCGGAGCAGGTCGCGTCTGGTGGGTGTGAAGTGTGAGGACACCTGCCTTGTTTTTGATAATTACAATTGTTGACATGCATAATCCCTTGAGACGGAACATCTCGTACGGAAATATATCCAATACGTCTGGCCATCATGGAAGAGTGGGCCAGACACCCGAAAGAGGGGTTCTCTAGCACTCCTTCTACTGGGAGTCCCTTCTGCCAGCATCGGTTTGAACAAGTAATTGCAGGGCTGCACCTTAACATCTCACATTGATGCTGCTTCAGGAAGAGTTCCGTTTCAAAAATGTGGTTGAATTCGCATTCTTGCGCAAAAAAAAGAGAAACGCGAGCTTTTATTTTGCGGGAAAGCGAAAAAAAGAACAACAACTTTCGCCAACACACTTTGAGGAAGGTCATTACGGGCAAACCGGCAGTCTGAGAAACAGGGACGCGTTCCGTCTACATATGGTCTCGTCAGTGAGCCGAAGCTGGGCTGCTGCCGTCAACGGCGAGGCGATGAGTAATTGCCCCAACAGTTCCAGTCCGCGCCTTCCACACCCCTGCACACAGGGGCGCAACTATATGGGGTTGTGGTTGGGGGTGGTGGTTGGGGGTGGTGGTGGGGTATGATGCAGCGGCGGCGTTATGTGACGCATTGGGGCCCAGTCGGCCACAAGGGGGCCCCGAATCGACAGATGCACAAGTGAAACATTTTAAGGAAAAAGTATTCAAAACAAAATTGTGTTGATTCAAAAATTACCTGCGGTCTACCATGGGCCAAGCCCGATGAAGGCATCTGGCTGTCATATCAATAGAGCAGCATGGAGTTGCACGATCCACCCCCTTTGAAGAAATCCCAGACTGATGGGCAAGACGCGAGACAAGTTAATTGTGGGTATTGTACCTTTAAATATGTTTTATTATTATTATGACCGTCACTGTGAGACTGTCTTCTCCGAACCCAATAATACACAGTGCAACTAAAACAATATATATATGCAGTAATTATAGCCTACACATTGTTGTATACGGGTTAAAAACACCCGTAGCTATTTCAGCAAAAGCGATTGGGGAGAAAGTAGGGGGGCCCACAGTCTCGTATCTTGCAAATCCCCCTTTGAAATCGGTCGTTGCAACCCTGCCTGCACACCTACGATGACGACAAATGGCAGTCATTGTTTTTTTTAAAACATGCACCGAAAATGGAAAGTTTCACTTTAGTGGAAAAAAAACAAGTCTTACTATCTCCTGGATCAAACAGGTATTGGGGGTGTGTTCTCACGTCTCGGCAACGGCTCTGAGACAGTGGCACGAATTCCACGTCTCTACAGTGTGGCCCTTCCTCTCTTCAACAGTTGGATCCCATCCATTCTCAACCCATGGGCCACTGCCAGCAGTCAACGAATATCCACGTAGGAGAAGATATGGGCCGTCCATAAATGACGTCACGCACCTGGGGGGGGGGGTCAGACATTTGTGACGATGTGTGACGATGGGGGGGGGGGGTTGAGAAATGTGACGTCACATCAAAATGCGCAACTTTAAATAAATACTAGCAGAAGTACCCGGCGTTGCCCGGGTGAAAAATATATTTATTAATAACCTTACATATATATACAGATGGGCTGCTACCCCCCCCCCAGCCACGATCTCCTCGGCCGCTGTGCAGTAATATGTACGGCCTATAGTGTGGTGGGGTGTCGAGGCCTAGTACCGTGCAGAGCCTCCGGCCTCGCCTAAATTGCCCACCCGGCTGAGGCTGGGTATGGGGCCGTTACCCCCCCCCCCCCGCGCTACAATAATACTGTCTAATCGCTATAATTTAATTATCTACCGACCCTATAATAGTAATTGCACACATTGGGGTGGGGGGGAGTGAAGAGGACGTGAAACTTTGATGAATTTACCTCAGAGTCGCGTGTTAATGCGTGCGCATATTTTTAACGGGAATTAAAAATGGCGTCCACCCCGCAGCGAATGCGTCGCTACCCGTTGCTAGGGGCAACCGCCGTGGAAAACCAAACGGACCAATCGTGTCTCGCAAATCCCTCACATTTCGTCCAATGAAACTGCGTATGGTCCGGCGACACACAGACAGACAGACAGACACACACACAGACAGACAGACAGACAGATTTGCGATTTTATATATATAGATAGACAACACGTTCTACTTCATTAAATATACTTTTTATAAATGTTTTCTGCTACAACATCAGAGTGCAGCGCCACATTAAAATACGCACTACAATAACAATAGTTTAAAGCGATTTGAAGCATAAAATCGCGTTACGTCATTTATGGACGGCCCCTTATCGTATCTGCAACAGTTCCTCTGACAACTTCCCACGGGCTGCGGGACAACCAGAGGCGACCACTGCTCCAGACGAAGACCCCCCGAGCTGATGAAAGGAAAAGTCTTGCGTTTAAAATCAGCCCTTACAAACGCAACTCGTGGGGCGATCACACTCTTGCGAAAGGAAGGCTCCATTGTGACCGCGTATCTCTATCGCTGCGATTGGAGCCCTTGCTGCCAGGTGACCGTGAAGTCAACTTTGCGCAAAATCATTGCTCCAAATCGGCTGCTCCCCATGAGCAAACACAATTTGACCCAATTCTACCCAGAGTCAAGGTTTGTATTTAAATTTTCCGCCGCTGTCTATTTTTTTAAATCCCATAACCATGCAACAAACTCCACCTCCACCCCCCAAAGTTACATTTGATACTTTAACAGCTGCATACATTAACGTGCATTATACATGAGGATTTAGAGCAGATCTGTATGTATTAGCAATTGCATTATGACAATTACGTTTCAATTGGAATATACTGTGCATAGCAATCAATCAACGGCCTCATTGCAAAAAAAAACTTGGCAGGACCCTCCTGAAAAAGAGCTGTGAGACTCAGTGAGGCTTTCCTGGGTCTCAAGCGTCACAATAATACATTATACAAGCAACAGTGCACAAGGCATGGGATGATTCACCCATCATGGAATTTGAATTACTGGAGGTCGCACTTGAATTAAATGATTTTTATTTTAAGATTTCGATGAACGTAGCGCCTCTAGTGGCAGCGGGGATCACGTTAACTCGTTCCGTTCGAATCGTATGCCGTACTGCCGAGTCGATTCTTACACACACCATTCGATGTGCTGCGGTAGCATGCGGATTATGTGTTTAAACAAACGCTAACCCTAAAAATGTTCACGTTCTAGATTTGAAGCTTTCGTGACTGCAAGGATGCATACTCTTTGGTTTTTTCGGCAACGTCACGTCGGTAAAAAAATAATTTAAATAAATGAAAACAACTAAATTAAATCACGACGTTTCGGGCGCAACACAAGCGTCCTTCTTCAGGTGGGGACAACGTAGCGAAAGCACAACCGACAGACACACTTAAGCGTTTGTGCTTTCTCTACGTTGTCCCCACCTGAAGAAGGACGCTTGTGTTGCGCCCGAAACGTCGTGATTTAATTAAGTTGTTTTCATTTATTGTATTTTTTACCTACGTGACTTTACCGAAAAAACCAAGAGTATAACGTTCACGTTCTTAACGGCACTTACATGTTTAAATTCAAGACTACAGTTAAAAGGAATGTGTGCATTGTGGCGGTGGGTATCTGTCTGTAACAGCAGATGAGGGGCACAGTAACTCTCGTAGAGACGATCCAATTTGAACAAAAGTCAACGATAACGTTTCGTTACGATTAGCGACTTTGCCGATCCAGTATAAAACTGGACCAACACGATCAACCCAGGTCGCCGGATTATTTTCACAATGCGCTAACCACTGCACCACCGCTCCACCCCATACCATACACATTTACATGAACTTTTTAAAATAAATATCATTGCACTTATTAAAAATGCATTCTTTCTCGTTTAGGTAATTGATTATATGTAAAAATGTACTTCATTGTACGACACCGCCATATTCCCCGTTGTCTGCCGAGACAGTGAGGCTTCGCCCCGAACGTTAAGTCCAATGTCGTGTTCCCAGGGGACCCACTTCTTAAGCTTCGCTATTTTCCAACACCGACGAGACGTGGGATCCACCTCGCCGACATGGATTTCGACATTTGCTTCGATTGCCGTTCACACGCAGGTAGGAATCCACTTTCACTCTGACAAGTCATTGTCTGCATTCAAAGTCTTGTTGACTTCTTGTGTAGTGGCACAGTCTCAATTATATTGGCCCGAAAGGGATGATAAGCCGAGTTGATCCCTGACCTCGAAATGAACTTGCGACCTCTTATCAGTTTGGGACCTCGAATACCAGCCGCCATTCGCCACTTCGGTGACGGCGACGTCACCACGGCGCCTGTGCCAGGCCAGGTGCACTTTTGAGGCCACGTCAAGTGTTGAAGGTTCGCAGACACGAGGTCTCGGGACAGACCCAGGTGACCATGGCGTCGCTGACTGAGATGACTGGTAGATGCACCACTACCGGCTGTAACCCCTTACAGTGCCAACCACGGTGGAAGCACCAAAATAAGTTCGTGGAACCTCTAATCACAGTGCCACTTGACAATTTATACAAAGAGGGATAGAATAAATGTCAAGCTTAGAAAGTAGATCAATATGGTACTGAAATAAGTGTACAGTGTATGCAGCAAATTTTAATGCCATATTTTAGCCAAAAATTGTGTTTTATCATTAATCGAAAAGGCAGTGGCATGTATAATTGGTTCACTAATTATATTCACCCAGATAACTTATTTAAAATAGTAATCTCATGCTCTTAGTTTCTCACTTTATTCTGAGTTTATTTAATGTATATAAAACAGTAATTGCATGTAAAACTTCAAACTTCCTCAATAACCTCCAATGGATTTGGAGAATGCGCCATGGATATAAAACACACAACACACGGGGGACGGTCAAGGCAATGTAACCTGCCCCTTGAAACCTACACATCCGTTATAAATCTCTTCTCACATTTCAAATTGGCATAGCAATAGTTTAATAACTTATTTTGTTTAACATCAACAGTCATTCTAATGCATGATTGTGGGGTGACTGATGGTATTTCCAGATATACCAAGACAAATATAAATTATTTTGAAAGGAATGAAATAACTTACAATGAAATATACACAGTTTTAAATGTGTTGCAAAATGTTGTACTGTATGTATTTTCAACGTATTTCACAACGTACATAGCCAACCGTGCTAATCGGAGGTGCGGGGTAAGGACAACAAACTAACACAAAAAGGAGTTCAAAAGAAATTAGTTTTCAATTAGAGTTTTCATGTTTTAAACCTCATTACTGTCGTGAGGGTGAGGGATTAAAGTTCAAATCTCCAATGGTGGTGAATTGTGGGATGTTAGCAGAGGTCTTCCTAGAGATCAATTAAACTAAATATATATTTTATTTGACCAGGTAAGGCCCACTTGAGCAATGTAGCTATTTTTCAGAAGCCACATGGCCATAAACGATAGCTCAACGAAGTGACTCACCATGTGAAAATTTAAAGCAGCCAAATACTCTAAACGCATGTTTCTGAATGCGGTGGGAAAAACCAGAGGACCCAGAGCAAAAATCCAATCGACCACGGAAACTCCAAATATACAATAGGCGTCAGGGTCGGGATCGAACCCACGACCTCCTGCATACCAGGCGAGGTCGTTAACATCTTTCCACCACGGTGCCCTGGGACGTCTTCAGAAAACCAGGGACGGGTGATATCGTCCTCATTGTCTTCATCTTCTTGGTTCTTTCGGTAAAGTCACGTAGAAGGAAAGTAATAAAATAATAAAAATAAAACATAATAAAATAATTCTCACGACGTTTCGGCTACAACGCAAGCAGCCGTCTTCAGGTGAAGAATGAGACACTACCAAGCTAGGAGCTTATATATAAGCTGGGTTGGAGGTGGAAGAGCGCCTTAACAAAAAGAATGTGCATATGAAGAGGAATTTAGCATATTCATGGGAAATGCGTAGGAGGTGGGCGGGGGGGTTTAAAAGTCATATTATGCCCATGCATTATGCAGGATCAGCAGCACCAAGGGGGGGGGGGGGTGCAGGGAGTAGCATTAACAAAGGAAAGGAATGTTAATGATATGTAGCTGCAGTTACTAAACAACCACGTAGAAAACTAAAGTATAAACTACATAAAAAACTAAAGTATAAACTGCATAACACCATCAGTATACCGACTATACTCTACAATAAGCTGAGTTACTAACAGCAAGTAATACATTACAATTCTACGTCGTAAAAATTATATAATATGCTTCCATCTAAACTATATTCTCTTCCATCACACGAGCATATACCGTACTATATACTGCCATAGATAAACCCAACATTAAATTATAAAAATTCGTCCTCATTGTGTTTGAACCGGGTTCTCAAGTGTTGTGATGGTCTCGGTATGGACACCGATGCCTGAAACAAACATCCTCAAAAAATGTGTTTTTTTGCTTTTAAAATGTTCTACATTCCTGCAGTGGGAGTACAAATGATTGGTTTGACTGCTATGCAACAATCTGATTGCAGAGCTTATGTGAACGTGCATAATTTATGGGAACGTGCTTATGGGAACCCGCAGAGCTTATGGGAACGTGCTTATGGGAACGTGCAGAGCTCATCAGAACGTGATTATGGGAACCCGCAGAGCTTATGGGAACGTGCTTATGGGAACGTGCAGAGCTCATCAGAACGTGATTATGGGAACCCGCAGAGCTTATGGGAACGTGCTTATGGGAACGTGCAGAGCTTATAGGAACGTGCTCCCCCTACTGTGTAAAGACAAAAATCCACCGTCAGGAAGTTTCAACGTTCTCTGAAAAATGGCTTTCAGAGGCCATTCTCCTTTACACGTGGCGCACTGTTTTGCACGGTATCAGAAAATAATAGAACTGATTACTCTTCTTATGACATGATGCCGATAGGATACCATTTTGGTAAAAACCCCTGCACAATTCAAATAAGCGCGGAAGAAAATCACTCCCATGACCAAGACCGAGATCATCGTGAAAACTTATTCAGTATTGCCATTGCCACCACGAATACCACCCACACAACTGTTACCAATCAATAAATACAAACACCACTTACACCACCATTGTCACCACAATTGCCATACACTCACTATCATCATCATCATCCCCGCTACCATGACCTAGGGTACGGCAAATCGGCGCGACTGCCCTGGGCCCCGCGCTTGGGGGGGGGGGCGCTTTTACGTCACGGTTTCAGATGTTAATACTCCCGGTTTAGTTTGAAGGTGTTGGGGGGGGCACACGGTAGATTTGCCCCGGGCCCCGCACCCCCCTGTGGACCATGAAAAAGACAAAGATCCCCCGTATAGCCTCAACAGACTTTATGGGCAAGTGCTGTTAACGAGCACCTACGAGGGCTGGAACGGTACACGAGGGGGTGGGTGGCCAGCACCACGCCCGACCGCCTTTGTCTCCTCATTAGCGACGTTTACACACCGCACCAGGGACTCATTTGAGGCTGAGTCGACCTAGGGGAGGCCCAGAACCGGTTCAGATAATCGTCGCCGATGTTGGCCATGAGCGGGAATCGAACTCGAGTCGCCAGGTCCCTAGCGCAGTGCGCTAACCGCTGGACAACCGCTCCCCACATCATCGCCACTACCAACAACCCCAGTCACGATCCAAGCCATGTGATCGGGTCCAACGCGACGCAGCTGTGCACGCTGAGTCTCCCCCCACCCACCCCCCATAGGCTCAGTACCACTGCAATGCAACAATAAAAAAAAGGTATTACAATAATTAACACATCTATGTAAAGCCTAATCTGTAATAATTGCAAGAAGTAAGGAATAGTTTTTTTCCTGCTCAAATAAATAAATTTCAGCATAAGTCAGGGGTTGGTGACATGCGGATCCGCAGCAGCATGCGCCTCTTTAAGGACTGCTTCTTGACGTTATTTATTAAGGCTCTCGAAATATCGAGTTGTTTACCGAATTCGGAAGAAAAAAAAGTATATTCTTGTTATTTTAGTTGCCGATTCCTGGAATAAGCGATATCCACAGCTGGGTTCAGCCCTGAGATGAAATGTTCTTCCACAGGGGGCGCCTTGCTCTCCACGCTACGATACTCCTGACAACTAGGGACTGTTTGTAACTCATATTCTTAGGTTTTTTTCGGTAAAGTGACGTAGGTAAAAAATAAAAAATAAAATTAATAAAAGTAAAATAAAATAAAAAATAAAATGAAAATCACGACGTTTCGGAGGCAACACAAGCTTCCGTCTTCAGGTGGAACCGTCACAGCTGTGACGGTTTCACAGCTGTGACGGTTTCACAGCTGTGACGGTTTCACAGCTGTGACGGTTTCACAGCTGTGACGGTTTCACAGCTGTGACGGTTTCACAGCTGTGACGGTTTCACAGCTGTGACGGTTTCACAGCTGTGACGGTTTCACCTGAAGACGGAAGCTTGTGTTGCCTCCGAAACGTCGTGATTTTATTTTATATTTTACTTTTATTAATTTTAATTTTAATTTTTTACCTACGTGACTTTACCGAAAAAACCTAAGAATATGAATCCTTGCAGTCACGAAAGCTTCAAATCTAGAATGTTTGTAACTCATTCACTGGTCAATAGTATTCACTTTGTTTAGTGTATGATGGATTACATTCTTAACAGTAAACATATGCTTGAATTGATGGGAAAATTGATTAAAATGCTTCCAATCAGATCGGTTGATCGGGCGGTGGTGTCATCAGCCCATCATGATGTGACACGATTCAAGAGCAATCCGATTATATGCATCTAATTATTTTTTTAAATCACATGCGATACGATTCTAATCCTATCCATTTTTGTTCCCGTATACAAAAAAAATCTATGTGTCAGCCTGTAGCTTGAATGCAATACCAACAAATACAATTATGTTTTTTAAACTAATTGGCATTCAAAGAGTTTTAAGTCCCAGTTATAATGAAATAAATTAACAGGTACATAATGTGCGGCGTCTGTGTTTATAGGTCTTTAGAGTTTCATTGTTGCTGCTGTTCCCAAGATAATTTAATAAGTACCGTACTATACAATAACATATTTTTTTTTATAATTCAAGATTTGACATTTTTTTTCTGGTGAGATTCAATTTACACATCAATGTATTCTCTCTCTATAGTTAGAAACAGTCATTTTTTATGACACGCATACATGCATTGACAAAGATCCCCCATATAGCCTGTAGCAGACTTGGGGCAAGTGCTGTTAGTGAGCACCTATGAAGACCTGAACGGCACATGAGGGGGTGGATGGCCAGCACCACGCCCAGCCGCCTTTGTCTCCCTAGTGGCAATGTTTACACATAACGCTAGGTACTCATTTGATGCTGAGTGGACCTAGGAGAGGCCCAGGACTAGTTCAGATAATTGTCACTAGTGTTAGCCGTGAGCGGGAATCGATCTCGATACGCCACGTCCATAGCGCAGCGCGCTAACCGCTACACTACCCCTCCACACACATGCTTTAACGCACACATATTCTCACACACACTTGCAATAAAGATGTCCTATTTTTTCATCATCCACTGGTGAGACACGCGTTGTCAGCAAGCGCTTATTAAAGATGTCAAAAAACATACCCTGTCACAAGTGAACCCTGCCATGTTATCGATGGTTACAATTTGTAGTGCAGTGTAATCGGGGGACTGTATTGTCTTGGTGTGGTCTTGGATTGTTGTTGTTGTTTTTTCTGTCTTGCCAGAGCTTGCATTTGGTCTTGGTGGGTCTGCCGGAGTTTGTGTACGAGTGCAATTTGTACTTCCATGCTGTATTTACATATATTTTGTATAGTGACTTGCCTACCTTACTTGCTGACCTGCTCCTACTGTAAACAATTGCTTAATCAGATTCCTCCTCTAGGACAAATAAAGATTCTGATTCTGAAGTGGATATGTAAGCCTACTGATGCTCACACGCATCTCCAAGTGCTCAATTATGTTATGGTTAAGTCGACATAGGAGTTGCCCAGGTCAGGGCCAAATGCCATGCGTCATTACTTTGACTCCCTGACTCGAGATTAAACTCAGGTTGCTGGAATCTGAGCATCTCGAACGGACCACTGCACTTCTGCTCGTCACACACCCACACGCAAAATATATATATACAGTAAAGGCAATATGACCAAAGGCTTTCACTCGAGTAAGTAATTTTAAACAAGCACCACTTGCCAGCAGTTGGAATAATGCAGTTGGCCAGGCGGGCCAAGTTAAAGCCCTCTTTAGAGAGCGGCACGGGTCGTCCTTAAGGGCCACGGTGAGGGCAGCGTGACGCTGGAATGGGAGGTGGGAGGAGGGGAGGCCTCCTGCCTCGTTCTCAAATGCCTCTCACCTCAATCCCACACTACCCCCCCCCCCCCATTGCTGTAGTCGGGCGCTGAGCAACGGAACGAGACCGGTGCGAGGCAGGCGAGCGTGCGGCGGCCACTAGAAAGGCGCACCGCGTTTCGTACGCGAGCTGACCCCGTCGTAAAATCGCAACAAAAGTTAACGGAGGTTTACGTCGGGAACCCCTCCCGTGCGCTTCACCCGCTAAATGTTTCCCAAAATAAACGGCCGCATTGCAAGTCCTCCTGGCTGCGACGACATGCCGAGCGTTCAGTCACGAGCGGCGAGGAGGAGCCGTTGTTGAGGTCGGCCCCGTAGTTAGACGACACGTTGTTGACTGCGCGCGTGGGCTGCTTGGCCACGACCCTTCTGCTGCTGCTGCTGCCGCTGGCGACGACGATGTCTCTTCGAAGTGCGACCGTGGGTCGCTGATCCGGAGCCCAGAGTCTACAACCTCCCGCGGGCCCTCGACGCCGTTCCCGCGCCTCGCCGAGATGTCCGACGCTCTGTCCGCCAGTTCCGCGTCGACGGTCCAGTCGAGTGGGAACAGGGTCCTGCACTTGGCGAGCCGGGGAGAATGGTCGGCCGTGGAGCAAGCCCTGAGGGGCATGGACCGCGGGGCCACCGAGCTGGGCCACGTGGACGAGGTACGCGCTTGTGCGGTGGGTGGCACTGTGGCTGTCGTGAGGTGTTTGGTAGCCCTCAACACATTTAGACATGGCTAAGAGAAACGCACAACATTTTAGACAAAAAAATTATATTGGTGAATATATGTCTGCGTGTGTTTTGAGTCTTGCTCTTGAACAAGATGACAGAGCCTTCAAATAGCAAAGGAGAGCACAAACAGTAGGCTCAATTCTGAGTCAATAATAATAAACTCGGTTTTCTGAAGCACAATTTGCACAAGGTCTCAAAGCAGCCAGTGGTTGTCGTGGAGTCGACAGTCGTAGTGCAGCGGATCTCCTTTCATCGGCGCCGAGCTGTGGGTGAACTCCACGGATCCCTCTCTGTAATCTCACCAGAAACCATCAGGAACCATTCACCAGTGGGACCCCTGCAAGTTCTACAGTGCCTGGTGGGTGGCGCCAGCCAGCGGCACGGCCACTGCGGGGTGGGCACAGGGAACTATAAAGTATTAACAAAATTCTATCACTATGAACTTTTTTTTTTCATGAGGGAAAGGTTCACTAAGTTATATAGCTCTTTTTCAGACGCGAACTGGTCACGAATGATAGCTCAATGAAGTGGCTTATCAAGTGGAAATGTATAACGGCCAAATACTCTCAACGCATGTTTCTAAATGTGGAGGGTAAAACTGGAGGGCCCGGTGAAAAATCCACACGACCATGGGGTGAACACGCAAACTCCAAATATACAGGCGTCGGGTCGGAATTGAACCCACGACCTCCTGTATACCAGGTGAGGTCGTTAACATCTCACCGTTGTGGCGCCCACACACTTCAACGACGTCTCTCAGGCGCGTCCGCCCGTCCCGTTGCACCGCGGACATCGTAGCGCACGCGAATAACAGGCCCCGGCTCAAGACGGTCATTCCTTTCTCGAGTGGTGGTTGCTAACTCTGGAGGTTTGGTAACCTGAATAAAGCATTGTGGGAAGGCGATACTGAATTGGTCATCCAATGGGTATAGTGGCCCCCACCATGGGAACGTGGAATTTATGCCACTAGCACAGCCACCAATTGACATGATCACCGCCGAACACTGATTTAAGCAGACACATTGGGATTTGACAATCTGGCCAAGTTTGGTGCAGGTAGACACATTGCAGTTGTGTCAAGTGAGGGACATTAACAATAGCAAGTGGGGATGGCATAAATGCGTCAAGTATCCTGAACCAGTGTTGGAAATTCCACATTGTCATGGTAGGTACCAGTTTACCAAAGCCAGAGCTGGCTTCTTAGTTCCTAGCAAGTGATGATGGCGAGGAATTTGGACTCATGTTTGAGATGCCAAAGCTGCTCCTACAAACGTGAGCGATAATTTACACCTAAATATACAGAGCATTATTATTATTATCTCTGGCTTATAGCGACACCGTACATATATCCACGGAAGTAAACTGATGATTTGAACAATGGCACTTGTTCACAGCAGTGAGAGAGAGCCTTGTAGCCTCGCATATTCAGTTTATTTCAGTCCTGAAGTGAGGTTTTCTTACCGCGAGCATTTGTGTGCAAATACCAACCGAAACTCCCACCTGAATATATTTAATGCATAATAGTTGATCACTTTGACATATTATATATGCACACACTGCAGTAATACAAGTGCCGTATAAGATAGTTGTACGTAGTGCATACAAACTCAGGGTGACTACATAATCACTTGTGAGCTCAAAGCCTCCTGATTGTTTAACAGTCGTTGTCCTGTACAGAGACTCGCTCCCGCCACAGGAATGTAGAATTTCCACCACTGGCTCAGGGCCACCACGATGGACGAGCTGAATCGTGGCGAACTTTTCCTTTCCTATTTCTGTTTTGTTGAACACGGGGCCTGGCAACACACGGCACGATTAAACTTGTCAAGGACGAGACTCGATGCGCGTCGCTTTGATGTAACGATGCCATCAGAGCTTGGAGAAAAAGAAAAGTGACGAATGGATGGAATTGTTAATTGCGGCTGCAGCGGGAGGGGAATGAGCAAGCGAGTGACGCGAGGTGGCCTGCAGGGTTGGTGGTGGTGGAGTCCAGCCCTGCATGGACGGATTTGGGAGTCTAAGAGAGCAAGCAGAGGGATCAATGAGTGAAGTTCACTGGAACAGTAACCATGGTAGGAGCGATAGTAGGGTGATAAGGACGTGATATAAGTGGTCAGTCGCCTCCTTGTGAGTACACGCACAACCCGTGCGGTGTGCGCGTGTGTGAACTCGCTGCACGGAGAATCTATTCGGAATTCAATCACCCAGCAGCGGTAGCCGTGCGTCCCGCACTTATTAACGTGCGGCCAAAGTGTCCCCTTGCCTGGCACCAGCTGTGCCACCCAGCACGCAGGCACACACAAGACAAAGATCCCCCGTATAGCCTTTAACGGACTATGGGGGGGGGGTGGCAAGTGCTGTTTTTGGGCATGGCTGGCGACGGGGTACGTGGCCCAGCAACACCGGCGGCTCAGGGTTTGCTCATCTTGTGGGCGAGGACCGGTTCGGGTAAAGCACGCGGGCGCACACTGACTCGCTCACACACACACCACACACACATACACACACACACCACACACACAACACCACACACACACAATCACACACCACACACACCACACACCACACACACCACACACGCACACCCACACAAACACAACACACACCACGCACACACCACACACACACCAAACACACACAACACGCACACAACACGCACACACACAACACACACGCAGACACACACACAACACGCACACACACAACTCCCTCACTCTCCCAAGCGCCGCGCGTTTACCCCCCTGTAGCGCTAAGAAATCAAAACTGTCGCTCCGCGTGTTGAGAAGAAGCTTTGCCCGCAGCAACCCCCCCCCACCACCACAGCGTTGAGCAGCCATGCGTTACACACAGCTTGTTGGGAAGTGCCACCATCTCCACACAGAGCCAGCGGTGCCTCTGTGTGCGCGCACACACACGCACACACACGCACGCACGCACACACACGCGCACACGCACGCACACACACACGCCCACACACGCACACACACACGCGCGCACACGCACGCACACACACACGCCCACACACGCACACACACACGCGCGCACACGCACGCACACACACACGCACATACGCGCACGCACACACGCGCGTGTATGTGCGTGTGTGTGTGCGCGTGTGGAGGAAGCGAAATTTACAATCGAGACGAATCCGCGTCTCGTCGAGGCGGCGTATTGTTCAACGGCCAGGGGGGGGGGCTCGGCAAGCGGAAGAACGGGCAGCGAACATTTTCTTCGAATTCGCTCGAAGCGCAACAACAACAACAATAAAAACGACAACACGCCGACGGCGACATTTTTCGAGAGTCGCAAGGCGGTCCTGGTTGAATAACGTCAAACAGTACTTTTCGGCGCACGCACGATGATGTGCAATGCCGCGTTACAAATCATCGTCGGGCTGGTTCGACGTTCACCGCTAATTATCGAAACGAATTCGGAGTTTTTTTTGTTCACAACTTGGCAACGGTTATTATGAGTGTCGGGGAGCCACGAAGCGGTCCTGAAAGAGCCTTCTTCATTCAGCTCCGGAGCTGCAGGTTGCCGCCGGCCCCCGTTCATGACAATCGCAGTGCGCTCACCAAAACGGGCAGTGAGAAATATACAAGCGACGAATGTGTGATACAATTGTTTTCTATATATAAAATCATACACGGCACCGCTGCATATACAATAAAAGAAAGTGGTGATACTCCAAGTGCATCTCTGATGAAATGAGCACGCGGTTTGATTAATCTCCGTCGGAAAAACAAATCCAGTGCTGAAAATCCCACGTTCCTGTGACAAGGGCTAGTTTGTCCATTAGATAACCACTTTTCAGACAATGGTACTACCCATGCAATGAAGTCTGAAGGCATGATCACCCAACACGATTCCCAAAACAGAATAAAAATATTTAAACTACACCAGTGCAATGCTAATGTTATCTGATTGTACATATTCTTCTGAAATGCTCGTGTATAACTGTAAAAAGCTTCAAATACCTTGCACTTAGCACCAAATCTAACCGTCCGGCAATGCAAAGTTAATAGGAGTTCGCAGGAATTTTTGCAGTTGTTGCGGACTATGAGAGTCGCGGATAAGAGGATTGCGGATTACTCTTTGGTTCTGTCGGTAAAGTCACGTATAAAGATAAAATAAAAAAAATAAAAATAATAGCATTATTTTATCTTTCTACGTGACTTTACCGAAAGAACCAAAGAGTAATTCCTGCAGTCACGAAAGCTCCAAATTTAAGAAGGATTGCGGATTATGGGAGTCACGGCGAATAGGATTGCGGATAAGATGAATTCTGTATTATGTCCTAGACCCACCACTACTGCTACTTGTGAATACTCAACACACCTGGAAATAGTGGTGATTGTTTTTAGTATGGCCTGGTATATAACCTGGAAGTTATTCCGTGAATGTAGCGATTCTCACTATAATTGCAGGCAGTGCTTTTGTGAACATTAGGAAGATACTCGTTTGCTTACGTTAATGCAGTAGTACAATGTTCATTGTGTCGTATTTAAACACACATGACGACTCAATGTGTGCATATGAAAGACATGGTGCCTTTATTTTCTTACATTGTTACCAAAAAATGCAATTCAAAATAGTTTGCCTTTTTATATTTCACGTTTTATAACTGTCCTATTTCTATGCAAATAACACACACTATCAGAGACTAGTTGTATTCACAAATGCAGTATTGTGATTGACGCACGTATATGATATCATATGTATTGAGCTTGAGATTAGTCTGTATTGATAAATAAAAATGACAAACTGGACATGTTTTCGGTTTCTCAGCTAGCTATACCTATATACAGTTTATAATAGATACAAATATCAATATATTGTGAAGATTAAATGCTGTTTATAAAAGCCCCTTCATGCATCCATTATACGCAGGCCACATGTACTTTGATGTGTATCGGTAAGCCACTGACAATCAGAGATCACTCCTCCTCTGCTGTGACCACATTCAGGAACTCCCTCCTCCAGCCACCTGTGCTGTACACTCCCTGCCCCTGTTCCAGTTCAAGCTCAAGGCTCTCCTCTTCTGCCTACGATTATATATCTTCTCATACAAATACATATACCACACGCACACTGTTTTTGTACACCACGGTGAAGATGCAGTTCCATTTAGACACCTAAATAAATCTACGTTGTGACGCACGGTATCATCTTCGGCTTCAATTATGATCGATGGTGTCTTCGACATGCCCTGCCAAGTTGTGGTCGGACTCAG
Source organism: Lampetra planeri (assembly GCF_965212315.1). NCBI lineage: Eukaryota > Metazoa > Chordata > Hyperoartia > Petromyzontiformes > Petromyzontidae > Lampetra > Lampetra planeri. Next base: position 7,272,554 of record NC_136120.1, read on the forward strand.
GCCACATGAATTGTCAACTCGTCTGAATTATGACGCTTTGGCACGCATTCAACCGTGCGCCTAAATCTTAAGCGCAGCGGGGGCTTCCGTTGAAGTGGCTGACATGTGACAAACTGAACCGTTGTGGGGCCCCTTACATCTTTCATATTTCTCGCATGTGCGCGCTTGTGCCATGTGTGCCTCGTAGAACCCGGCAGTTTCGACGGACCCTGCAGAACTGTGAGTGCTCAATAGATGCCATTGAGTTCAGTCGCTACGTACACAGTCCGTGTATCTCTTTGTTGGTCAATCCACAGCTGGACAGAGGGCCTCCCCACGCAGTCGCGGGTCGTGGGGGTTATTTCACCATATTTCACCACGCTGGTCGGTGCGGATTGGTTTAGACAGGAATCTTAAACGTGGGAGCATAGTACAGTACAACAATAAATTTGGATACAATCCCCACAAGATAGCCCATAACACCTGTCTTTGCGTGTTGGTCACCCAGCTTTCCAGGTTCAACCCTGTCAAGTTCCCGAGATCTGACGAGACCAGGCAAATTCCGGGTGATTTTGTCATCGGCCCAGTGCTGGAGTCATTACAGAACTCACATTCCATATTCCTATGTTGAGGGGGGGGGGGGTCAATCTTTCTGGAGAACAACCACTGTTCACTTCTCATGAAGTGGTACTTTCTTTATTAACTCTGGAGGGATTATGGGCTCAGTTGGCTCCTGACTGTGGTTTGCTTAACGCACATGTTGTACAGAGTTATAGACAATCTAGATTTGAAGGTTTCGTGACTGCAGGAATCCATACTCTTTTGTTCTTTCGGTAAAGTCACGTAATCGTCATCAGGTAGGACAACCACAGCAGGAAAAAAACTGCTTCTTGCTGTGGTTGTCCCACCTGACGACGATTGCTTGTGTTGCGATCGAAACGCCGTGATCTATTATTTTTCTACCTACGTGACTTTACCGAAAGAACCAAAGAGTATGAGTTATAGACATTTGAGGTGTGCCTTGGTATCATTTTTCATGATGCAATAACCGTTTTGACGACGTGACAATTCGAATGGCATCAGCCCAGTAAACATGCAGCGTTGCTCCAATGTCCAGGTCCAACGTTCATCGACATTGGCCCAACGTTTTCATGTTTACAGGAAGATCCCCCCATATTGTCCTAATTGCATCATGCATTTTTTTTAATAGGCAACACTGCAGATGGTCTTTGCTGGGCTTCCAGTACGGACAGAGAGATTGACTTAGACATCCTCCTGCAGTAATGAATTCAGCATAATCCCACATTGAGTCGTCTAAGCATTGTGACGTTACAATCTACAATGCTTACAATGCATATTCTGGTAGCTACACAAGAGGGAAATGAAGAAAACATTTCTGCGAGTAGTCTCGGTTAACTTGAATTTGTGATGCAGGAAAAAAACTAACGTTTAATGAGTCGTATAGCTTTTTATATAGAGCTTTCGTTATTGTGTTTATCATTTCACAACTAATCCATCGGATAATAATGTTTTCTTAAATCGCAATTATTGAGAGATATTTTGCAGAAACAAATGATATGATTAAAGTGGACCTTATATCGAATAGTATACCATAATATAGTAAGGCCATTTCATGGCAACCACGCACTCGCAAGACGCTGTAAAACCGGCAGCAGTACGACGTTCGCATTATTGGTTTCAGTTTTTAATTTAAGAAGAGCACACGTTGTGCTGATCTAAAATTGTTTGCTGCACGCATATATTGACACCGAAGCGAGAATTAATGGTCGAATCTATTTAATTCATGACCACCCTATCACTCACACGATATCGTCACTATGGTGGGAGATTTGTGAAATGTTTCAGGCTGCACTGTTAATTCATAAGATTTATTTATTTATTTTTCGACGATAAAAAAAAGACAACAAAGGCAGAGTGAGCCTCGTGGTGGCTTTATGAGCCCTGTGCGACATGAGCCTCAACGGGACGCAGCTCCCACAGCAGGACAGAGGAGAAGCGGGGACATCGTGGAACCCACTGTGATGTCATCAAGAAAATACGCAATGTTACGTGTGTATGTACGTTGAACTTCTTTCGCACCGTACGTAGCCAGGCGTGCTAATAGGAGGTGCGGGGGAAGGACAACAAACTAAACACAAAAAGGAGTTCTAAAGAAATTCGTTTTCATTCTCGGTTTAAAATTGCATAACTCAGCGCATCTGTAGCGCACGATGCAGTGGCCGTATTTGATGGTAAACCAAAAACAGCTGCTATGACCAGAGTTCGTGTGATGGTGCAGTTTATGCTCCTTGACGAGATCAGCAAGGTAGTGTGGTTCATATCTGGCAAGCACGTTGTTTCGTGTAATGAGTGCGAACACAACATACCAGAGTATTTTTTTTCAAGGCATTGAAAATGTTGTAGATTCTTTATTCTGGCAAAGCGCCTGATGAAGCTGGTTGTAATCACGAGCGAAACGTCGTACTCAAATTGTAAATGTTGAGGGTTTACTTTCCAGCACACCGGTGTGCTGAAGTAGCAATTAATTGGCACGTTTGTTCACGTGACACACCTTACCAATTGGCGGTTTTTGGTGGTGGTGGGTTAATTAAACATTTATATTTATGCGATATAACCCAAAAACCTTTATTTTTTATTATTATCAAAGATTCAATAGTATTCACTCAACCATGGATAAAGAGGAGTTACCAATTTACACGTGTCTTCTTAGATCTGTTTTTGTTTTGTTTGTTTTTACATTTAGATTGTATTTATTTCAGCAGGGCCCACTGAGATGCCATGCTCTATTTCATTGGTGACCTGCAACGGTACAGATTGTATTATACAATTAGATAAATGGTCAGAAATGTATATCCTTACTTTGTAAATGTGAAAACACTGACTCGGGTTCATGAATGCAAATGAATGTAACTCCTTTACCACCTTCTTCGTTCGAGGAGGCGAGACACTGTGACCTGAACAGCTAAGGTGCAGCCCTGCATTTGCTGGCCCATGTTTGGCCTACTCTTCCACGCTGGCCAGATTTCTTAAAAGAGATGGGAGTACCCACGCTTTACCCCAGCACACACGACCTGCCAAGGGTGGTATACCCTAACCCTTTGTACGATGAAACTTTGCCATTGTTTCAACTTCTGCGCCGGCAGATAGAACCGGCGACTTCTTGATTGCAAATCCAACGTGCTGACCTTTACACCATGGCAAAAGCCTTATCATGAACAACGTGTTTACGTTAACTTCAGGTGTCTATTATATATTTGTAATAATTACGTGGAACTAACAATAATATCACGCACTTATATATATCCAGCCAAGTTAAACGATGGTTAAAGTGCTCAACACGTAACTCACAGGAGTCAATACGAGGAATAACACTTTGTGATGAGCCAAAAGTGATTGTTCGAGGGCGATAATTGCCCCCTGCCATAGGAATGTGTAATTTCCACCGTGGATTCCGGGCCTTCAATGGCATTGACCAACAATACATGCATGGAACAGGTACACACTTTTTTGACTACGTGAAATAGAGATATTACCACAACTGGCACGAATGTTATTCCCAGCACCGCATTGCTAACCGTCATAATGATAACAATGCGTATTACATGAACGTGTCTTCTGCAGGATTCAGGACTAACCCCCTTCATGATCGCGGTGAAGGATAACAAGATCACTGTGGTTGATCGCCTCCTTGATCTGGGAGTCAACCTCGGTGACCGCTCAAAGGTAAGGGCAGTTGAACAGCAGAATATCCCTAACACGTAGTAACACCCATGACGTCACTGAAATATCTGAATATATATAGAGGACCACAGAGCTTGGGCAATTGATGATGCCGGCTCACTGCCGAGCTGACGTCCACCTGCCTGTCACTACTTGTGCCTCCGAGTCATGCTCCGTTTGAAGGAGTGAGCAAATATTGTGCATGTTAGAAGTTTGAATGATTGTTGTTGTTGTTGTTGTTGAAAGTTTATGGTGATTAAAACAAACTGAAAACTCAGTTTATGTTTTTAAATGTTATCTGATATGGTTCATAGACATGGCCATTAAAACAATGGACACAAACTAAGAATTAAGCAAAGAATCATGGAGAGATGCATGCTTGGAATTACATTCAATGAAAGTAAGAGGGATACATGGATTATATAACATACACAGGTTAAAGGCATGATTACAACTGTTAAAAAAAATTATGTGGGCTTGGGCAGGACACGTCAATAAAGGGGATGGTGGCCAATGGACAAGAGTAGTTACAGAGTAGCAGATAAGTAATGGATTTCATCTGAGAGGCCGTCCACCTAAGAGATGGAGCAGTGAAATCAGTTAATGTGCAGGTGCTGGTCGGATTGATATATTGCGAGGTCGTGGAAGATGGTGATGGCTTGGGGAGGCCTTCATTCAGCAGTGGATTGACCATGGCTGATGATGATAATTTAAAAAACCTCACTGTTCATAACAAGCATTTTTTCATATTTTGTTGCGTTTAAACTTTAACATATGGAACAACGTTTCTTAAGTCTCTAAAGATTTAAACATTAGGAAATCATGAATCATGAATGAGTCATTTCAAAACTAACGTTTGTTGTGGGGTTGTTTGATAATACTTTACCTTTTTGTAGGGACTGACTCAGAGACACTAAAAGTAGGAGGCACTCTGTTTATTAACACGACCTGACAGTAACATTTAGTAACTACGGCTCCCAGTCAGAACAGCTGGTAGACTGCCTGACTGACGACGCCGAAACGATGAAGACTCCGGCAGCAGCACGACGGGAATCCCCCCACTCCACACGACAGCCCCGAGGTCCCCTCCCGGGGCCCCTTTTATACTGTCACCGTGGCCTGGCTCCGCCCCTGGCCACGCCCCCCTTCTGGAACCTACCAGCGGGTTCTCAATGTGCCCCTTCCGTAACCTTTCCCCAAGATCCTTCCCTGATATATCACGTGACCTGCTGTCAGCCAGGGCTGCTGTAAGCTGCAGATCCCCTTCCCTGCCAGCAGCCAGCGCTATGCTGCTACATGACCGATTCTATGTCACTACATATTCTTAGGTTTTTTCGGTAAAGTCACGTAGGTAAAACATTAATTGTAATGTTTTACCTACGTGACTTTACCGAAAAAACCTAAGAATATGAATCCTTGCAGTCACGAAAGCGTCAAATCTAGAATTATGTCACTACATTTGTGCAGGCTGGTGTGGATACCTAAATTATGATTTTAGTGCAGTTCTGCTGGAAGTAGTGGTGGTGGTGAATGTGGTAGTGTGCCTGCTAGTGTGGTGGTGATTGTGGTGGTATGGTTGCTGGTGATTGAGGTGGTTTTTGTTGGTGGTTAGCACGGTTGGCTACGTACGGTGCGAAAGAAGTTCAACATATATCTATGGTTGTGGTTGTTGGTGATGGAATGTTTGTAGTGGCAGTGGCGTCGTCGTAGTTATGGGTGGTAGTGTTGGTGGGTTTAAAGAAATACACTTCAAAGAGGGTCACAGTCAATTGGCTGGTTCGGTGTGCTGGGTGTAGGTACACCCATATCTGGGCGAACATGGAAAAGTAGGACAAATACTCTCTAGATTCTAGAGAGGCTCTTCCTCTATCGGAGGCCTTCCCATCTGCAGTGGCATGAAATGCATTTCTTTAGAACCGCCGTTTGTGTTTAGTTTGTTGTCCTTCCCCCGCACCTCCGATTAGCATGGTTGTCTATGTACGGTGCGAAAGAAGTTCACCATACATATATACACACGAGCAATAGCAGGGCTGCACCCTTACCGTTTACCTTCATGTGTCGAGTGCAAAGATGGTAAATGTCAAAAGGAGGTTTTTTTTGTTGTTGCAAAGGCAATCGAGATGAAGAGAGGCACTCTCTCGTCTTGGGCGCGGCGTTTACGCGTCAAATGGAGGGTTGCCGAGGGCCCGCGTGAAGCCGCCACTTGTGCGCAATAAATAAGCCGTGCGTGCCTCAGCATCCCGAGCCTCGAGTGTAGCCCACCTCAGCGCAAAGAGAGAGGGGCCCACTTCACGGCTTGCTCCGGTGACGTGGGCAAAAATTGTTTTCATTTTATTCAGCCCCCTCCTCCCCCTCTCTCTCTCGAACATCTTTTAGACGAAGCAAACACAGTAACAGTGTACGATTTAATCCCCAAACCCGCAATAATCTTGGATTAGAAGGACACAGAACTCGCGTTGGTGTTATTGTTCGCGCAGTGGACTTAGCGATCCGGACGTCACCGGTTCGATGGCGTCTCCCAGTGTGCGGCATTTGAAACGATGGGCCACGCTTTTCTTTTTAAACTCCCCCTCCCCCGCCCAGTTGGTGTCCACCCAGCTATATACATTGAATGGATTCACCACGGTTAGTCGATTGGCAAAAGTCACGTGTGGTCGGGTAAGTTGTGGGTTAATACCTCACCTCTTCCAAGATTGTCTGCGCAGCATGGAAGAGTAGACCGAATACGCTCCTGAGGTCATTCCAATGGAGGCTCTTCCTCCAGCGGTAGCGTGAGAAATAAATTCCAGGGCCTCTTCCTACGAGATAGATATTCGTGGTTGTGCTGTAGAACTCTCCAAATGAAAATGCATTCTTGACAACATAAGTTATGGACAAATGTATTGAGTTTATTTTTTTAACACACACTGAGAGATCAAAAATTAAACACCAACATTGCCATATGGTTAGAGTGCCTGACCCACAATTGGAAAGATACAAGTTGAGATCCTCGGCACAATACCTTTGAGGTGAGAAAAATGGGCATCAGTTTGTGGGAAATCATCGGCGTTTTTTTTCCAATGGAGATCTATATTTCCTTCCATGGGCATGTGTAGTTGCCACCCACACGTTCAGGACCACTTGCACAAACTACCACTCCTCCATTCCTCATTCCACGCAGAAACACTCTGGCACAACTTCATGTTTGTGTTTGGTCTGCAGATTCACTGGATAAATAATATTACACCTTATATGAACACAACTCAGTATATAACATCGCCGAGGCCACTGAAATATAAACTACAGTAAAACCTTGGATTGCGAGCATAATTCGTTCCGGAAACGTGCTTGTAATCCAAAGCACTCGTATATCAGTTGTGATCACGTGACGCTCGGCAGACAAAGCGTATTGCAAGACCTCGCTCGTTTATCAAATTAATATTTATTTAAAAATTTTGCTCGTCTTGAAAACACTCGCAGACCAAGTTACTCGCAATCCAAGGTTTTACTGTAACAGCTAATTTGGCCCTTCCTGCTGAAAGATATACAATCTTAATCTTTATCCCGTGGGAGATGGTCTGGGACTACTAACGTCTTTGTCAGCAGGTGCTCTTAGGCAGCACAGCTGAGATCCTGGGTTTGAACCAGGGCAGCCACTCGTGACCACATTCGCTTCTCAAATGCGGTGAGATTGATGGTCTCAGCCCAGCCACTAATAAGCGCACAAACAAAACCATCACGTGCAGTGTTTCTCGTCAACTTTGCTCAACGCTGAGCTCTGACGTTCATAAACGCAGGTATATCTCACGCTAATTGATGTTGGGCATGAAGGAGTGGTATCTAATGCTGGGCAGGCGAGGTTTTTGGACGTGAGTTCAGCAATAGTTGCGTCACATCATCTTCCTGCAGGGCCACTCCCCGACATGGCGCGCTGTTGTTTTTCTTCGAGAGATAAAATTCGAACAAATGTTTTTTTGTTTTGTTGTTGCCTCAAGGCACGCATCTGTGAGCTGCACATTGGTGAACAGATACATATATTCGGCGTGCGCGTGTGTGTCCTAACGAATGAGTAATTTCACAATGATCAAGCGATGTAATGTGACACTCGTGTTTGTGTTTCTTTAGGACGGCCGCACGGCCCTTCATATTGCCGCTTTTCACTCCAAGGAAGAATTGGTGAAACTTCTTCTCACGAGAAAAGCTGACCCAAACATTCCCGGAGGGGTGAGAATATTTCTATTTAAATTATAATCACGTTTTCCCTCACGACCTCAATGTTTTCCTTTCGCAGTCGCACACAAACTCATTATGCAGCCGTCGAGGGGCATTGTTGGTGAGAACGCAGATAACCAGAGCGCCGTTTTGTCTCCACGTATCAACAAAAACATACTTTGATTTGCAGACCAATATTATTTGTTTTAGCATATGAAAACAAATAAACTCTCGATTCGTTTGGACCTTCTGGGCCTCATTAGCAGTTGGGTTTGAATTAACAAAACCAATGAAATGGGTCCAGAGTTTGCTTACTTAAACGCATGTTGTGGGATAACATTGGTCTGGAAAAGCAAGATGCTGACGGGTCATCGTTGATTAGTTTATTTATGTATGTGTGGAAACAAAACGGAGGTCACTGATGCTGTCAAACCCATGATTGGCTCACGAGTGATGACACCACATTTACCCCCTCCATTGAAGACCGAAACAGGAGGAGGGTTTCTCCACAATTCTGGCTGTCGCCTGATGATGTTGGTTGTAATTACCGGCGAAACATCATACTAAAATTGTAAATGTTGTGGGTTTAATGTCCAACACACCGGTGCGCTGATCTAGTAACTAATTGGCATGTTTTATTTACGCGACAAACCTTACTAGTTGGCTGTGTCGGGTGGTGGAAGATTTAACAACACATTTATATTGACGCGATCTAACCCAACAAAAAAAACTCTATTATGGACAATATTGGTCGCCAAAGCCTAAGTGTTAAAAAAAAAACAGTGCGGTTGGTAGGCCCACCGTATAGTATTAATTCCTGGCAATTTCCACATCAGATCAGCTCTTAATTGATAAATAAATTATTCATCGGAGAGACAGAGAGGTACATTACATTGAACAATTTAATTGCACACTGGACACTTTCCCCACACAGCCAATTGGTGCACCTACTAATCTGTAATGAGGGAGTCACAATAAATTAGATTATGGAAGCATAAAGTACACACTGTATGTGTATGTCCAGTATTGCTTGTGAAGAGCAACTAGAACAGATGTTCTGGAACATGATAAATGTATAGTATGTATGTATTTGAAATGCTTTCATTATAGAAGTCAAGTAATGCACTTTGATGCTGATATACAGACAGTGATACTGCTAATACTGTGTATTTACTGCATTTCCAATCCTTGCTCAGAAGCTCAGCTGGCAGCTGAAGGTATTCTGAGGGCAGCCTCACCACTCACGAGATCACAACAGAAAGATGGAGACAGAAACAGAGAGACAAAGACTCGGAGAGACAGATGTACAATAGAAATGCAGAGACAAAGAGAATGAAAGAGCAACAGAGAGACAGAAGAGAGAGAGAGAGGAAGGCGGAGACACACAGACGCAGTAAACATGGAAGGTTACTTGGGAGAGACAGGGAGACAGAAACAAAGAGACAGTGGGGGGGGGGGGGAGAAAGAGACAAAGTCAGAAAGGGAAAGAATGACAGGGAATTGGGGAGACAGGGGGAGACAAGCAGAGGGAGACAGACGGAGATAGAGCAATACATGTGCCAGTTTATTGAAATAGATATTTCATTCCTACTCAGCTTCCAATTCAGATTTGCAGAAGACCTGGATAAGGTGTTTTGGCCAAATATTACAAAGTGCTTCGTCGTGCACGACCAAGCTTCGGTGCCTAATCATATTACCATCACCTCACTTTTTCGAGTTTAAACAATTGTTATTTTTTTCCTTTGCTATCTATCTCCAGCCCAATTTAAGGCCACGCAGGCTGTTTATTACACGCCCATGATGTGTAGCAGTGGAGCTAACGTGAATGGGCCATGCAAAGGACGTGGAAGCCCTTCGTCAGGAAGCGGCGGGGGTGGTTAGATGGGGCAGCGCAGCAAGTAGGTGGCTGGCTTAACGGTGCCACTTTCTTCGAGTGTTATTCACTCGCGTTTTCGGGTTTTCTCTGGGTAATGCAAGCCTCGACTTACCCCCCCCTCCCATTCGAATTGCTCGATAACAAAATTGACCATACATCCCAATAATTAAATGTGCTTCTAATCATAATTTAGTCTTGACTTAAAGCTTTCGTGACTGCAGGAATTCATACTCTTTGGGTCTTTCGGTGAAGTCACGTAGGTAGAAAAAGAATAATATAAAATCACGACGTTTCGATCGCAACACAAGCAGTCGTCTTCAATTTTTCAATTCAGACGCTGTCGCCTCGACAGACCTGGTTTTCACCTGAGGACGGCTGCTTGTGTTGTGGCCGAAACGTCGTGAGAATTGTTTTATTATGTTTTATTTTTTATTATTTTATTAATTCCCTTCTACGTGACTTTACCGAAATAACCAAGAAGACAGTCGTCTTCAGGTGAAAAGGTACAGCAGGCGGACTGCTGAGGCAGGAAAACATGAATTGTACCCATCTCAAACGAATATAACCTTTGGCTGCAGTAGCTCTCTCGCTGCATTTCTTCATGCCTCAGCAGTCCACCTGTTGTATTTTTTCACCTGAAGACGATTGCTTGTGTTGCGATCGAAACGTCGTGATTTTATTTTATTATTTGTCTATCTACGTGACATTACCGAAAGACCCAAAGAGCATGATTTAGTCGTTCTCTGGTCAATCTTTGTACGGACATTTGTTTCGTGAATGCATATTAATACGTGCACATCCCACACCGCTTATTTTATCAACGGACATTTTATTTGTGCAAGACTGTATACGTCTACAAGAGATTCACTGACTTTTTCCCCCCACCACTTAAACCTCACTACGTTTTACCATTCAGTGTCTTCACTCAATGACATCGTCATGTTTTTAAGCGTTTTCTTACTTACCATGATCAAATCGAATGCGACTTTAAAACGTTTTATTTTTTTAGATGTGTGCGTATATTACGACACATCGCCTCGGTACCCACCCCTACCTCCCAGTGCGAATCTTATTATTATTATAATAATAACCGTGTCTGCGTGAAATGTAGCACCGTGCTGCAGATTTCCACCGTCGTTCATTACATTAGTGGTGAATAATACAACTATTCATCTGCTGCTGAGGAAGCATCCAAAGCATTTCAGAAATCCAGCCCGTGTTCAATGAGCGTGCGAGCTCCTATCGATTTACGCCGCTGTCTTACGACGCTGTGAGTCAAGTGGCTCGCAATACACCACCGCTTTGCTGCAATGTGCATGTCGAGCGGTCGTACATGCGGCCGGAGAAACGTCTTTGGAGAGACCTTGACAGAGTGGAAACCGCGAGTGTGCACGGGTCCGTCACAGCGAAGTGGAAGCCTCTCTCCCCTCTCCTCTCTCTCCCCTCTCTCTCTCTCCGGCTTGTCCTGCCGTGACACCGGCACGGCGGGCATCTCGCCGCGCTGCGTTCCAAAGGGCGTTTATTTTGATGATGGTGATGATACGTTTATTATGGTGATGGTGGTGATGATGGTGATGATACGTTTATTATGGTGATGATACGTTTATTTTGGTGATGGTGATGATACGTTTATTATGGTGATGGTGACGATACGTTTATTTTGGTCATGGTGATGATACGTTAATTTTGGTGATGATGATACGTTTATTTTGGTGGTGATGATGATACGTTTAGTTTGGTGATGATGATACGTTTATTTTGGTGATGGTGATGATACGTATATAATGGTGATGATGGTGATGATACGTTTATTTTGGTGATGATACGTTTGTTATGGTGGTGATGATGGTGATGATGATACGTGTATTTTGGTGATGTTGATGGTGATAATACGCACCTCGTGAATTCGCAGCTGTGATTATATTCAAATCAATAGCGCCAGCGGTTGGGGAGAATTTCTGCTGCTCGCGCTGCGGGCTCGCGATGGAAACTAAACGCATCCGTCAACAACACGGCCCTGAAAGGAAACAGAGTATCTGATAGGCGACGTTTCGGGCAAAAGCCGTTGTCTATTGTTGAAGGAACACTTTTTCATAACAGAGAGAGAGAGCATCTACGTGTTGTGAAGCGAGAGCATCTCTCTACCAATGGCCCAAAACGTCGCCTGTTAAATGTTATGACGAATATCATTGTTTTCCATTTGGGGCAGTGTCGTTGATGAGTGTGGCTTGTGGCACTATTGTCAATGCGGTATCACAACAACGGTTTACTCCAACGATGACGATAAATCGATAAAAAATAGAGCGTTAGAATCTACTTGTTTATGTAAGTGGTAGTGGCCAATCTCCTTTGACGGCGCTTAACCATCTTTAGCAACAATAATAATAATAATGCAATGTAATATTCCTGCTTGGAATTACGCTGACAGAGAGGGAAAAGGACGCGTGGATTGCGTGACTTATGCGAGTTAAAGGCCCCACACGGAATGTTGAGAGAAGCGAGTGGGCTTTGGTAGTACACGTCGCTAGAAGGGACGACTTTGGATGGTCGAGGCGAAGGGGCGCCACTGTGTACCGTGCAGGAAGTCGTGTGTTTGATCCCGACCTTGACGCCTGCTGTATATTTGGAGTTTGCTTGTTCTCCCAGTGGTCGCGTGGATTTTGCCCCAAGTCCACCGATTTGTCCCTCGACATTTAGAAACGCGCGTTGAGAGTGTTTGGCTGCTATGAATGTCCACGTGATAAGCCACTTGATTGAGCGATCATTTGTGGCCAGGTCGCTTCTGCAAAAGAGCTGTCTTGCCCAGTGGGTCGTACCTGCTAAATTAAAACGTTTCGTAACTAGTTTAGTTTAATTATGGAGTTGTAGCCAAAGCGCACGTCCACTCTGTAGATGGAGCGATAACATTGCATTATGTCCAAAAGCCGGATGGATTGTTGCATCTCAGAACTGTGACAGATGGTCACAGCGTTGGGGGAGGCCTTAATACAACAGTGGACGATGGATGACGTGTCAGGTGTTTGACGAAAAATATTTGATCGAATATTCAAATAATTTCACATCTTCCTGAGCTGCACAACCTGTGAATGCAATTGTCTCCATCCTGTCGCATGATTTTAATAGGTGTTATATTGAGATGTATGCTCTCTTAGTGAGAGAGAGTGGAATATCATTAGGATAGAAAAAAAAACGTGAAAAAGGTCCAATTGTGAGAAAATCACTCTAACTCCAGAGATGCAAGATTGAATTAACCAATTTTCACGTGCTATTATCGTATCAACAGTTAATCTATTATATTGGATGCAGCCCTTTTGAGTTCATTTAATGACACTTCATTTAACCAAATTAAGAGAAAACAGTTGAAACTCATTATGTTGTTTTGTAAGAACAAATGGGAAACTATATACGCTACTTAGGGGCAGTTAATATATCTTTCAATCACAATTTGGTTTCCTGTAATTTGTACGTTTGAGATGTTTGGCGAGGTATCTTCCTTGGAACTAACACAGGGTCGTGACCGTTGGCTTTGTTGAGAAGCACCTCACTGAGTCTCAAGACTCTTGCGGGAGAGTCCTGCACGAACACATTTGGCCATTTCCCTCACGAATAATTTGCATTTGGACGGAACCAAACGGCTCAGAGAAAGTGCATCCAGGGGCTGGGGGATACCACTCGACAAACAATGGAGATCTTCAACAACCTACTTGCTGTTACTGTGGTATACTGTCCACCCTCTTGTCTACCTGCAGTTTGTCTCAACGCGTGATGAAATCTGCTTCATCCACCAATTATGCCTGTAAAGTGCCTGGATTATTAATGTTGCTAAACAACAGCCACATGAAACTCCAACCAAAACTATCACGTTGCCATACATAGCAGGTGTGACCAAAAAGATCTCCAAAAATCTAAACAAACATAAGATCCAAGTCCGATTTAGTACAGTGCATAAAATCCGTGATTTGATTCCATCTGTGAAGGATGTCGTTCCTGACTTACAGTAGCCTGGAGTCTACAAATTGAGTTGCATTTGTGGTGATTGCTACATTGGAGAAACGAAACGTCATGTTTCTGATCGTGTCCGCGAGCACAAGTCAGATCTGAAACACGGCAGAACTGATTCTTCGGCCGTTGCCGATCATTGCTACAACTCGGTGGGCTCTCATGAAATTGTATTTTCCGAGACCAAGGTTCTCTGCAAACCTCCTGGCTACCATCAAAGGTTTGTACACGAAGCCATACAAATATTCAAACACAGACATAATTTCAACCGTGATGACGGTTACAAACTGAGTAATCATTGGAAAGATGTGATTAACCATGCAAAAAAGATTTGACTACACTTATTTGCCAATCTTATTTGACAGACAACTATTACAGTTTTACCATGTTAAGTGGTGGTATCCCTGCCACAGGTTGAGTCACAAACCGCACCTCTCCACAACAAAGGCTCAGCCTTTGTTATGCAGTCTATTCTTAGTCTTAAGCCTCACCTTACCATATTAATAATAAGTATGCGCCCCTTGCACCACGATCTTCTCCAACCATTATATAAACGGAGTGGTAGCTACTGCAATCTCTCATTTACTTGATACAGCTGTCGTGGCTGTGACGGTACCACCTGAAGACGGAAGCTTGTGTTGCCTCCGAAACGTCATGATTTTTTATTTTTATTTTTTATTTTATTTTACTTTCTAATGTTTTTTTACCTACGTGACTTTACCGAAAAAACCTTAGAATATTTGCTAAACATTTGTTGTCATCTAAAATACTGCAGTGAAACGTCTCTTATCCGTAGCGATGTGGGCGGTAGGGGGGGAGTGGTATTAATGGGTCATAGTATTTGCGTATATCCTTGTAAATTAATCCTGTTTTCTGCACGATTGTCTGTGGTATAAGATGTGGATAAAACAATGTGGGGAGCGGTTAGCGCGCTGCGCTACGAACCTGGAGACACGAGTTCAATTCCCGCTCGCGGCTGACATCCGTGATGTTTATTTAAATTGGTCCTGGGCCTCCCTCCCCGAGGTCGACTCAGTCTCAATTCAGTACCTTGTGCAATGTGTAAACATTGTCACTGGGGAGACAAAGGCGGCCGGGCGTGGGGCTACCCACTCACTCCCTAGTGTGTCGTGCCGGCCTTTTTAGGTGCTCACTAACAGCACTTGGCCCAACAGTCTGTGAAGGCTATGAGGGGGACCTTTGTCATTGAATAATAGGATGGATGTTCCATGAGCTCCGGGCCAATCCTCTTATCCGTGTCAAGCTGCGGGAATAAAAACACATTCCTGCGGAGGGAGCTGGTAGGAACATTGGGTTGCTCGGTCAATGGCCAGGGTCAACGGCGGCGTGGTGTATTCCGCAAATATGGCCGACTGTGAGGGCGGGACAAGCCGGCGTGAGTAGGTTAAACGTTGAGTTTTATAAGGGCACCACGGGGTGACCAGCCCCTCCCCACCCAGCTCCACCCCTCCCGCCCCCCACCCTCTCCACCCAGCCCCACCCCTCTCATTTTTGGATGCACGACAGACGGACGGACACAATAATCCCCTGTGGGCTGGTGGAACCAGGTGGTTCCTACCAGTAATAGGGCCATATAAAGGAGGATAGTCGCCGTACAGTTATACCTCAATGCAATAAACAAGACCCTGTGTTAACTGACCCACTAATGTTCATGGCTTTGCACACTTTCACTTTGGTCCATTTTAGTTTTGTTCCATCACACTCTTTTAATCTACAATGAGTGTGCGGTCTCCACGGCAACCGCAAAGGATAAAAAAGATTGCGGTCACGTGACCCTCGGAGTGAGTTTCATGCATCCTCCATCCAGCCTCTCTCCACGTCGTTCGCTGGCGCAAACGAATCTCCCATTGTGATCGCGTGTGCGTGGGTGTCTTCAGTGTGTGCATGTGTAAGGTTCGTAATGCGATGCTGCATAGCACACGCGTGCATACCTGCTACCGACGTCCATGATACAACAAACTTAAAACAAAAAAGTAGTTGGAAAGGAATGATATTTCAATGTAGATGACCTAAAAGTGATCAGCTCCAGTCGCTTCCTAATATCGGAAGGAAGAGCGCGTGCTTAACTCTTAACACGCATGATGCGTGCATAGCAAGTTCAAGTTTATTTATTAGGAATAGTCATGTGAGTCATTCGGCTCTTGAATCGGGTGCAACAGCAACACACAAAAACATGAACAAGAAAGTATCTTAAAGTGAATATGTGACTAAGTGCAAACAGAAAATCCAAGAAAAGACAGCAAAATATTGCAGAAAAAACACCGTACACCAACGCTGTGCAAAAATCCCAGTGGGATGCAAGTCAAACAACAACAATCACAAGACAACTTAGATTAAGGCCATCAGTCTTACTCCGTACTACAACAAACAAACATGGCCAAACCAGTAAACTTTTCGAAATCACCAAAATAAAGCAATGAAACAGTGATCATAACACAAACCAGCGCCACGTGTACGTGGATAGGGACTACACAACGCAGACCGCCCAACATTACTTTGAAGGCCGATTAGGAATACAAACCATGGGTAAGACAAGTTTGACTTGGTGGACAGAAACGCGCCCTATGAAGTGCGAGACTTAACGCCGGTGAGTTATGCCGGTTACGTTTCGCGCGCGTATCACTCAGCCGATGTTGCCGAAATATTTCATGTTATACAGCGCCTCGAATAAGGCGCTGAACAAAATAATTAACTGTTTGTACAGCAGAAGAGTGTGAAGAGATGAGTTGATGAGAAGGATGGCAGCGCATGGCTATAGATGACGACGCGTGAAATAAACGGTGATGAAAGTGACGATAATGATTAGTTAAAGTGACAGTGAGTAGTTAAAGTGATAGTGAGTTGTTAAAGTGACAGTGAGTGGTTAAAGTGACAATGAGTGGTTAAAGTGACAATGAGTGGTTAAAGTGACAATGAGTGGTTAAAGTGACAGTGAGTGGTTAAAGTGACAGTGAGTGGTTAAAGTGACAGTGAGTGGTTAAAGTGACAATGAGTGGTTAAAGTGACAGTGAGTGGTTAAAGTGACAGTGAGTGGTTAAAGTGACAATGAGTGGTTAAAGTGACAGTGAGTGGTTAAAGTGACAGTGAGTGGTTAAAGTGACAGTGAGTGGTTAAAGTGACAATGAGTCGTTAAAGTGACAGTGAGCGATTAAAGTGACAGTGAGTGGTTAAAGTGACAGTGAGTGGTTAAAGTGACAGTGAGCGATTAAAGTGACAATGAGTGGTTAAAGTGACAGTGAGTGGTTAAAGTGACAGTGAGTGGTTAAAGTGACAGTGAGTGGTTAAATTGACAGTGAGTGGTTAAAGTGACAGTGAGTGGTTAAAGTGACAGTGAGTGGTTAAAGTGACAGTGAGTTGTTAAAGTGACAGTGAGTGGTTAAAGTGACAGTGAGTGGTTAAAGTGACAGTGAGTGGTTAAAGTGACAATGAGTGGTTAAAGTGACAGTGAGTGGTTAAAGTGACAGTGAGTGGTTAAAGTGACAATGAGTGGTTAAAGTGACAGTGAGTGGTTAAAGTGACAATGAGTGGTTAAAGTGACAGTGAGTGGTTAAAGTGACAATGAGTGGTTAAAGTGACAGTGAGTGGTTAAAGTGACAATGCGCGGAGTTTCTGTATACCCCCCCCCCCCCCGAATCATATGTCGCGGTTTGTGCTCTGTACTGGGGCTCCTACTGAAAAATAATGAAAACGGAACAAAAATTCCTGAATTCATTTGAAAAGAGAATTCACTCGTGCATTAATGTTAATGGGAGTCAGTTTGAGCATTTGTAAAAATAAATTAAATTACCCTGTGTGATTCATTAAAGTAAATATAATAACCCTATGTACCCTGACTTTTGGGCCACCATGTGTATTTAAAAACTAGTCATCAGAATTGTTTTTATATGAATTTCTCACCAGGCCCCATGTTGTTGAGTGTAGCCTCCGACTCAAATGACCAACTCTGTCTCTCTGACCTCAATCTGGAAACATTAACAGTTATATTTGTTTGTTTCTTTCAGGATCGCAGTGTTATTGACAGATGTTGAATTTTAATTGTATGCACAATATGTACTGTATAGATGTTTCCCCTGCTTATATGATTCAGCATATTTAAATACGTTTGCTCATAAAGTATAATTCGGTGAAATCTCTAATCATAATTTGGTGGTGCTCATTGCAATGGGTGGCTACATGCCAGTGATGAAATTCCATTTTTCTCTTGTCGGTTGAATACTTACATACGTATAATAAATTCAGCCTATATAGTGACGTAATAATACAGTAATAATATCAACAATATTACATCTATAAAGGCTTAAGAATAAAAAAACATGAGATTCTTGAAATCTACTCTAAAGTAAACTCGGGGGGTGGGCGTGAGGGTTGGAGCGGGGGGGAGGAAACAGACTCCGGTAACGGTGCCTACTAAATGCATAATGTGTTATATTATGATTCTGATGGTGATAGGCATGTGCTCATGAATGTGGCCTCTTCTCTGCGTGCTTCTTCTACTGCCTCAGCCGAAGGAGCAGCTGCCACTGCACGTAGCAGCCGCACGTCCGACCGGTGCCTTGAGCACGGTGCTGCTTCTGCTGAAAGCGTCCGGCAAGGATGCCCGCTTCGTTCCAGACAAGGTACAAAGAAACTTAACACAGCGTGTAGATGTCATCATCGTCATCATAATTCTCAGCCAGGATAAATTCACTGCTGGATGAAGGCATCCTCAAACTGCTGCCATCTCTCACGATCCTGCAATGAAATAGTGCACCTTGCACCTACACACGAGATTATTTCATCACTCCATCTCCTCCTCGGAGGTTGTCCTCTCAGATGAGTTGCGTTCCATCACTTCATGGCGGTATTGGGGAGCAGTAGTGCTATGATTCGTGCACTGCGCTATGAACCCAGCACCCCGAAGTTGATTCCCGCTCATAACTGATGTCATTGGGCCTCTCGTAAGTGGAGAGACAAAGGTGACCGGGCGTGGTGTTGGCTACCGACCTCCTCGTGTGCCTTGCCGGTCTTCATAGGTGCTGTGTACAAAGCGTCTGCTTCTAAACTAAACCGACACCAATTATTTTACCAGGTAAGGCCCACTGAGCTATATAGCTCTTTTCAGAAGCCACCTGGCCACAAATGAAAGCTCAATGAAGTAGTTTATCAAATGTAAATGTTGCAGCCAAATACTCCGAATGCATGTTGCTAAATATAGAGGCAAAAACCTGAGGACCCGGAAAAAAAAACCCACTCGACGACGGGAAGTGAGACCCGCACACTCCAAATATACAACACGCGTCAGGGTCGAGATCAAACCCAATGACCTCCTGCACACCAGGCAAGGTAGTTAACATCTCACCACATCGGTGCTTTGATTCCTAGCTCGGCGCGTATGGATACGGCGGCAACGACGGCAGACGGCACGCTCGTCACGAGGCACCCCATGTGTGTGTTTCCGCAGGAAGGCTCGATCGCGCTGTTTCCCGCGATCGAGGCCGGCAACGTGGCCGTGTGCAGGGAGCTCCTCTCGACGGGGGCCGAGCAGCAGCTCCACGCTCACAGGACGGTAATTGCCGCCCCCGCACCCCTGAAGAACGGAGGCGCCACGATGGCCTGGTATCCTGGTATACAGGAAGTCGTGGGTTCGATCTCGACCCTGATGATGCATGTTTATTTTTGGAGTTTGAGTATTCTCCCCGTGGTCGCGTGGATTTTTCTTCGGGTCCTCCGGTTTTTCCTGCAACGTTTAGAATCAACATGCGTTTCGATTATTTGGCTGCAATACATTTCCACATGATAAGGCACTTCGTTGGGTTATCGTTTGTGGCCAGGTCGCTTCTAAAAAAGAGCTAAAGATCCTTATAGCAGTACCCCGGGGTACCAAATAATACAAAATGGCCGAGGCAATTAAATATTGTATTTCTGGGACACTTTTTCCCAGGGGTGTACTTCACTCCGCGACTAGAGTACCAATCAATCCGACATCAGTGCTATTCCACGATGTCGAAACGCCAAACATCAGCATAAAAAAATCTGTTATCGAAAATTTCAACTTTGAATAGTGCATCGTGTACAGCTCGTCGAGACGAGTCGATTGCCGTATCGCCGACTCATCAACAGACAAAAAATGGCTGCATCACGGGCATTATAGCGAGAGCCAGGGCACTATGGTACCCCGGGCTCCCGCCATAAGGTTCATATAGCTCAGTGGGCCTTACCTGGTAAAATTAAAAACATGTTTTAAAGTATTTTTTATATACAAAATGTAATTCACCACAGTTAACATGGGCAGGTCGTCTATGGTGGCCTGCTGATAAATTTGCAGGGTTGCACCTTTACCGTTAAATATTTGTTTGTTTCTTTCGTTTCTCTGTCCGCTTGTCCTGGTGAGGGCCGCGGCTTATATATATTCGTGTGTCGAGGTATTGTTAAGTATTTACATCAGTGCTTGTATCTTCTTTTCTTTGTTGGCAGGACAATGGGGACACTGCTTTGCATTTGGCTTCCAAGAAAAAGGATCTGGAACTGGCAAGACTCCTCATAGAATCTGGAGCCAACATAGATGTTCAGAATGTAGGTCATTGGCACATAATTTATATTACATAATGGTTAGGGTTTCCTCCCCAACTCACAGTTATGATACACAGCAATATATATTTAAAAAAATATTCAAACAAAGATAAGAACAGCCCCATGGTCAAATGATTGTGAACCAGGTGTGGAAATATTAATTATTGTGGCTGGAACGAGTCTCTACATCGAGCGATGGGCCTTCTTCATAAGACATCAGACAGCCACAGTCATGAGCTGCTGCTTGACACATTTGAGGACATATGCCCCTCCATGTGCTAAAATCTTGTCGACTAAAGATGTGCAAAAGTGCGCGCTCTTGTTAAGATGCCGTCGTCATTGTCATCAGCCATGATCGATCCACTGCTGAATGAATGTCTTCCCAATCCGTCACCGTTCCTCACGGTGCCGCGATGCAGCATTCCAAGGAGCATCACCACACGGGCTCATTTCATCACTCCGCCTCTCGGGTGGACGTCCGCTCACTCCACCGTCGATACGCAGTGGCGATCCAATTACAGATACCCCACGCAATTAAAAATGATAAATTATAGGGGAGGCAACACTGCATCGCAAGGCCTCTACAAGTCTCCCACCAATCTCAGTGAATGTATTTCAGCCAGTAATACTCCGCCGAGGCACTGTGTCCATCAGTCAGTATGATTCTCTTATAAGGTTAAATTATGCACGAGCCAAGGTTGTTACAAATCAGCGACGTCTCCGCATATTTATTTCTCGCTTTACTTTCCATGCCATTTCCACAACTACGCGAGTTTTGGAAATAAACACGTTCAATTTTCGGCACGAAAAACATTGGGGTTGTTGCCATGGTGCAGCAGTCAGCACCTGCAATCCAAAGGCCGCCGGTTTGATCTCCCGGAGTGGCAGTTTACACACTGGGAACTTTTCTTAAATTCCCCCACCTCTACTCACTTAGCAGTGTAAATAGGTTCGCCGCAGTTTGTCGACCAGTAGGTCGCTTTTGGTGAGGTAAAGTGTGGGCACTCCTCCCTCTTCCAGCGTGGAAGAGGAAGCCAAAATATCCTGGAGGGGCTCTCCGGAGCTCCCGCTAGTGGAGATTCGTCCATCAGCAGTGGTGCAAGCAAGGCATTGCAGGGCTGCACCTTTACCTTGTAAATATATTCTACTGAGCATATGTGCAAAAAGAGCTTAATGGCTGATCGTATTCTTCCAGTCTAAATAAAAATTCTGATATTCAACCTCGTTTATTGTAACGTGCGGTCTGTAGGGTGAAGGCCAGACTCCTTTGCACATAGCCGCCGGGGAAGGCGATGAGGTCTTGCTCAAGTTCTTCCACCAAGTTAAAGCCAACCCCAACATTGTGGACAAGGTAATCCATCTACACTTCATCGGAGTTTGCCAGCACAAAACATTGGCCCACATAAAACGTATAGTTTGAACTACAACTTTCACCAACTTTGGACAAATGCCATTTTCTAATTTTTTCAATGTGTTTTCTACAAAACTGAGTTATATAGCTCTTTTTCATAAGCGAACTGGCCACAAATGATAGCTCAATGAAGTAGCTTATCATGTTTACATTTATGGCAGCCAAATACTCTAAACACACCTTTCTAAATGTGGAGGTGAAAACTGGAGGACCTGGAGAAAAATCGACGTGACCACAGGGAGAGAGACATACAAAACTCGAAATATACAGGCTTCATGGTCGGGATCAAACCCATGCCCTCCTATATACCAGGCGAGGTAGTTAACATCTCGCTACCGCGGCACCCCACGAACAAAAAATATGGACATTTCAGTCAATATTGTTTTTTGAGGATTGATTAATAACCTCTTGATTATATATGAAAGTAAAAAAAAGCATGTATGTCCATTCTGAAATGCGTGGCACCTGCTGCCGTGGTGTCATGGTCAGCAGACTGGATTTGTGATCCAGAGGTTACAATAAAGTTCCATCTCCCCCGGCGTGACAGTTGAAAGATTGGTGCGAGTTTCTTACACCCCACCGCCTGCCCGCCCAGCAGTGTAATTGGGTGCATCACAGTCAATGCCAGGCCACGTGTGTGGTGGAGACAAGTGTGGGGCACTCACACCTCTTCCAAGACGTCTGGCCAGTGTGGAAGAGTAGGCCAAAGTACTCTCCAAGAGAGGCTCTATAGAACTCCCTCTAGTAGAGGTCCTTCCACCGACAGTGGCGTTGGCAAATTATTTCATGGCTGCATCTTTATCTAACATGCGCATGTTTAAGCTATTGTATAGAGTTTGGCTTATTGCATGCTCATTGCACGGGATATTATTCCACTTCACCGTGTGTTCTCAGTGAGAGCATCCCATTGGTCCACTTAGCCACGAAGAGGCCACTCTGAGGGCCCCCTCTGGGTGACGTTAGTCTAAAATTAGCACAGAATTTCCCAATTGTCGTTCATTAGGTTTAAATTCAAACGCAATAATTCATCGCTTTATCGTCATGCAGTATACAACAGACCTCCCCGCCCCAATTAACACTTATAGATCATTAGGGCGTGTATTGTTAGCGAGCACCTATTTTGCAAGACGCCAAAGGTTACAATACTCACACGCTGTGCTCTCACTGGTTTTGGGCTGAGCCAATCTAGACGAGACTCAGGGCATATTCACATTACAAATTGTTGCCAATATGCACGGTCCAGCGACCTGTATTTCTGTCATTAAATACAAAATGCGTTCAATGTTCTTTACGCGAAGTCAACAAAAGTCAGAGTACCTTTCTCTCTCAAACAAGTGAGCGGCAGGACTAATCCCTGTCCGGTCATGGATTTCACATTCCCTTGGCAAAAGTCTGTAAGGTCAACTACGTTTGGCTCTCGACAAATTGGCACGAATGCTGAAACACCAAAATGGACGATTTGTCGAGTTTATCCTCGGCAATGTTACCACCTCGCGGCTCACGTTCAGTTCAGATAATCGCCGTTGATGTTATCTGTGCGCGGGAATCCAACTCAGGTCTCCAGGTTCGTAGCACGCTGTGTTACCACTCTCCGCTATTTTTCTGCAAAGACAAATCTCGCCCACGTAGCCTTTGACCAGACTGTTGAGGCAAGTGCTGTCAGGCCTGTACGGCGCCCCAGGGTATGGGGTGGCTAACACGACACCTGGCCACCTTTGTCTCCCCACCGCTGATGTTTACACATCGCACCAGATACCCATTTATGGCTGAGTCGACCTAGGGGGAGGCCCAGGACTAGTCAAAATATAGGCCACTGCTTTCGATTATGAGCAGGAATCCAATTCGCCGGGTTCGCGGCGCGATGCGCCAACCACTGCGCGAGCGCTCCCCAACAACAACAACGACATCACGACGGCGCTTGTGCCAGGCTAGGTGCACGTCGAGGCCACGTGAAGTGTCGAACGCCCGCCGGCATGGAGGTCACGGGTCGGCTGACTGAGATGCCTGGCCGATGCGCCACCTGTGGGCCCTACTTGTGCCACTGGCACGCACACTCGCGCACGCACGCAGGGGGGGGAGGGGGGGGACCAGAGCAGTACAGTATCTCGGTCCAAACACCAGACGTGAGTTGTTTTTCAAAAATAAAATAACAACACAAACTGTGCGCTTGGTCGGATGCCCGGGGATTAAACGTGCGTGCAAAGCAGCGTGACAGCAAGGGGGGAACGGGAGAGCGGTGGTGTGGAGGAGGCGGACGGGGAGAGTGGGAGCCGGGGTTGTAGAGGAGTCGGGGTAGGTGGTGAGGTGAGGGTGAGGGGTGGCAGTGGTGAGGACAGAGAACGTCTCCGCAGAAGGTTTTGGATTCGACACGGGCGCAGGGGCTTTCGTGACCCAATGTGATTCGCGGTTGATTTTTTGGTTCAGATCGCGTGAGTAAAACGCGCGTCGTAAGCCCTCCTCCACCCAACGCAGACGATGAATGAAGTTGTCCCGTGAACAAACGTGACTAATGTATTACTGCTTCAGCGCACCGGTGATTTGGAGAGTAATCCACAGCACTGAACATTCGGTGTCGACGTTTTGCTGGCAGTTACAACCAGTATCTTTGGGTAGTTGTCAGAATTGTAGGGCTTTTAGTTTAACAATAAAATCATAGTTGTGACCATATTAAAACAATTTGTCTAAACAATTATTAACCGCTTTCAATAAAAGGCTACAAACATTCGGAATTTGGAATTAATGTGCAGGGCTTTACTCATACGGGCGATGGGGTCGCTGTTCATTTCATTGGCAGTACTGAACCAGCATTGGAAATTCCACATTCCTATGACAGAGTGCAATCCGTTCTAAGGATGATTACGACTCCTGAAAGCGTGGTACCGTATTCCCCATTTCATAACACGCTCCACAAAGTAAGACGTACCCCAAAACGTTTGCCCGCTAGTCAACAACATTACAACAACCACCCAAACAACAACCGCCATTCACCACTAAGTAGCGGTGACATCACCACGACGCTTGTGCCAGGCCATGTGCACCTTGAGGCCACGTGAAGTGTCGAACGCCCGCTGGCAGGAGGCCACCGGTCGACTGACTGAGATGACAACCACCCCCACACACGCACTCGACGACTAGATAATAAGACGCACCCCCGACTCTTGTTTTTGACAGGTTAAAAAAAACGAAGTCTTGTCGCAGAAGGGATACGTGGGCTAAGTTAACCGGTGTGCTGACATTGTAGGTCACGACCTCTTCCGATCGTGAGTCGAGCACTCTGCCAACGCTGGTGCCCAGCTGTAGCGCTGCGAGTGTGTGGGCTGATGTGGTGTAGCGGTGGTGTAGCGCTATGAAGCCGGCGATCCGGGTTCGATTCCCGCTCACGGCCCACACCGATGACAATTATCTGAACCGGTCCTGGGCCTCCCCGAGGTCGACTCAGTCTCAAATGAGTACCTGGTGCGGTGAGACAAAGGCGGCCGGGCGTGGACCTGGCCACCCACCCCCTCGTGTACCGTGCCGGCCTTCATAGGTGCTCGCTAACGGCACTCGCCCTAACAGTTTGTTAAGGCTACACGGGGGATCTTTGTCTTTGTGGACTGCTGCAATCCTCATTGGGTGTGGGTGGCTATGGAGTCAGGGCGGACGCATGACGGTCACACATGTGACATTGGACTGTACTCGTAGTGTGTGTTTAGCTTGTGAAGGTAACGGTTCCTGCAAAGGTAGTTGGCATTCGTTCAGGTTCCCTTCTGACTGGGTGCACCCACGCACAGCAGGCCCCAGACAAGGATGCCCTGTTTGCCGCCCATGTGCACCTTAGGGGCAAGCAGTGTTAGCAAGCTCCTATTACGGCTGGCTAGTCACACCGCACCCAGCCACTCCTGTCTCCCCGGGGTTGATATTTACATGCTGCACGAACCATTTGAGGCTGAGTTGACCTCGCGAAGGTAGGCTACCCTTGTTTTTCATGGAAGGGAATCAAACCCGTGCCACGGGGTTGTAGCAATAGACAGACAGACATACCTTATTTCAGCTGGCAAGGCCCACTGAGCTCAGAAGCATTTTTTTTAATTCGGTTTTGGACCACAGCAAGCAGACCATTGCTTCATGGCTTCACCACAAAGACACATAGAAAGATCCCCTGTATAGCCTTAACGGACTGTTGGGGCAAGTGCTGTTAGCGAGCACCTCTGAAGGCCGGCACGCACACGAGGGGGTGGGTAGCCAGCACCACGCCCGACCGCCTTTGTCTCCCCAGTGGCAATGTTTTTACACACCACACCAGGTACTCATTTGAGGCTGAGTCGACCTAGGACTGGTTCAGGACTGGTTCAGATTATCGTCACTGGTGTTGGTCGTGAGCAGGAATCGTACTCGGGTCGCCGAGTTCGTAGCGACGCGTGCTAAACGCTACACGACCGCTCTCCACTCACACACATGCACGTGCATGCATTCTCAAATGAGAAGTCTGTTTTTAACGCTTTCCCAAATTCCCAATGAGGTGGAACGTGTCCACGCATTTGCTCTGTCCGTGAATGCAGTGGGGTGACGATGATCCAATATGAGCAAAACTTTAGTCTTAAGTCGTGTTGCTATTAGGGAATTTGATTCAATCCTTGTTGGAAACCGGCCAAAGGGTTTTCCAAATCTTGAAGACCCAAACCAGAGAAAATGGGACTATTTACAAACATGCTCATGCATTTTGCTTAACAACTACATGTCGGTTTCCGTACTGCTAAATGCATTCGTTAGAGGAGAGGCACATGTTGGAGAGTGTGATTCAATCCACGCCAAGACGTGATTTGTCTTCCCGTTCTCCCAGTGCGACAGGTCTCCGCTGCACATCGCGGCAGAGCGAGGCCACACGGCAGTTGTGGACATTCTCATCGAAAAGTTTAAATCGAACGTGTTCGCAAGAACCAAGGTGCGCGCACGAATACAGCGCAACTTGCATTTGCCTCCACACTGCAAGTGGGAATTCCACATTAACTATCACAGGGGCCAGTCTGTCAATAAATAAACCATAGCTGCAATGTGACAATTGTTTTATTGGCCTGAAGAGACGATCTTCCGAGTGAACTCCAAACGACGATTTGAAATCCACACCTTAATGTCCACATGCGAGTTACAACTTGGCAGTTTGGTAGAAGCGGCGCATTGCATTGTGGTCCCTTCGGCTACCTCACCAAAAAAAACGACTTCGGGGCAACAGAAGAGATTGTGAAGTTTCTTATAATGAATCTGTTTCTGTGGATCGTGACCGTTCGGTAAAGAGAGAGGAGCGGCTTTTTTTTTGTCTTCTTGTTGTTTGTTTCAAATGCTCGCATGGCGACCCCTTGGGACAACGGTGACCAGGGCTGAGGAATTTTTTGCGCCCCCTTAATTTCTAGTGGGACAAGAATGATCCAAAAACGGAGTTGATGTGCTCACATACCGTGTCAACCCATACGCTTTACAACGTATTCTTGTACAGGGAAATTGAGTCTTTCAGGTCCATACGGCATACAGCCCTTTTCAGTACGGGCAAAACAAATTGTTTTGTCTATTTGTTTGTGTTTCTCCCTTGTGATGGGACTTTGCTGGATGAACGTTGCGATTTATAAGGGCCACGGGGTGACCAATAAGGTCTGAATTGGTCTGTAATAAGGTAGGCACTGATAAGGGGTTGACAGGTATGTGCTCATCACAGGGACTCGCGGGGGGGGGGGGGGGAGATCTCTCCTTGCTGAGTGTTCCTCCCCAGCAGTGACTTTCCACATGCTGCGATGTTCGTAGGCATTGCATCATTTCTGGCAGCTTCTGTAAACCCACCACTGTTAACGGACTTGCGCAGAACAAAGCACAGTGGACAATTTGTACTCTCGCTTTCCAGACGCTGGCTGAATTTGGGAATATAAAAAAAACACACAAAACAAAAGATGCTAATTGCACACACACATACAACGTATGTAAGCAGTCAAATTAATGCATGTGTATTGCACAAGGATGTGTAATACATATGCACATGTTTGGAGTATATCAGTCGCAGCCATAATTCATTACCAGCCATGGTCAATCCACTGCTGGATGAAGGGCTTTACAAGCCACTGCCATCTCTCACGAACCTGCGATGATAACAAAGACAAAGATCCCCCGTATAGCCTTAATATGCCGTTGGAGCAGGTGCTATTAGCGAGCACCTATAAAGGCCGAAACGGCACACGAGGGGCTGAGTGGCCACCATCATGCCCGACCGCCTTTGTCTCCCCAGTGGCGATGTTTACACACTGCACCAGGTACTCATTTGAGGCCGAGTCGACATAGTTGAGGCCCAGGACTGGTTCAGATATTTGTCACTGGTGTTGGCCGTGAGCGGGAATTGAACTCTGGTCGCCGGGTTCGTAGCGCTACGCCTCGCATCTACACACGACCAGAGTGCAGCAGCGCTCCATCTCTGCAGCAGACGGACTCCCGGATGCGTTCCAATCCTTGGCTGCCACTCCGTCATTATTCTTGACCATCGGCCATCGGCCCTTCTAGGCGTGACGTGTCCTGTCCATGCCCATTGATGTCGTTTACCTGCATTATGTCCTCCAATCAACATGTGCAATCAGGAGTGACTTAAACTCCTGGTTGTAGATTCTCCATTGGGAGTTGTTGAAAACTGTTAACGTCGTTATTGTTACGTAGTGGCAAGCTAAGAGTAGTTGCCATAAAGAGACTGGTCTCTACTGTAGGAATGTGGCATTTCCACCAACGAATGTGAGCACTACACCACACCCTTTTGAGCAGGTACAAATTTTCAGGCACAAGTCGGTCCAAAGTAACAATTTACATTGAAGCCAATTTAATTCGACATGGCATTAAGGCAGCACGATTTCACGTATTTACTTTAGCTTCCTATGCACTCGGTGTGTGTGTATATATATTAGTATAATAGTGTAATCCTGGCCTTCTCCCAGTCGGTGAGAAACCACCCATTCAACAGCAAAGCAACTGACATCCAAGGGTGCACCTTGGTTGTCAGGTGGTGTCTTCGACTACCTGGAGACAGAGTGTGGCAAAGCGATGCCGGTGAATCTCGTTGTACAACAGCAAACAGCAAGCTGCAGCGGCAACTGCAGGGTGATTAATACGAGTCCACTCAGAGGCTGTTTCCTCTGGCGCTTTCACATCGAGTGGCATCAGGGCAAGCCCACCTTTTCCTCAAGCATGACAGAAGAAAACACTTTAAGCGTTAACCATATCAATGATAATTAATTGCTGAACCCGTTTGGTTGGCGAGATGTTAACTACCTTGTCTGGTATGCAGGAGGTCGTGGGTTCGATCCCGACCCTAACGCCTGTATATTTGGAGTTTCCGTGTCTCTCTCTCCCCGTGGTTGCGTGGATTTTTCTCCGGGTCCTCCGGTTTTCCCCTCAACATTTAGAAACGTGTATTTAGAGTATTTGGCTGCAATACATTTACACGTGATAAGCCACTTTGTTGAGCTATCATTTGTGGTCAGGTCGCTTCTAAAAAAAGAGCTGCATAGCTCAAGTGCGCCTGACCTGGTAAAATAAAAAAAATAGTTTAATAGTTTAAGCCTTCGACTCCTGGAGACAGAGAGTGGAAAAGTGAGGCCGATTAAGCTCATTGTGCAGGAGCAGCAGCAGCAAACAGCAGCAACGGCAGGGTGATTACTATCAACACACTCAGAGGTTGTTTCCTCTGGCGCTTTCACATCGAGTAGCATCAGGGCAAGCCCACCTTTTCCTCGAGCATGACAGAGGAAAACACTTTAAGCTCCAAGTTGACCTTATCAATAATAATTGCTGAACCCATTGGTCGCTTTCTACAGCAGTTAATTGCAAGGGGCCTGTATAGTGCGCTGTTGGATAGATCGTGTAAGGGAATAACAATATTAAGAATAATATGTACCAGGGTGCACACAGCAAGGTACTGTATGTACCAGAGGTGGATTTAAAACAAAATTCCCAGGGTAGGAGGGTAGGCCACGGTCCTTTCAAGCTTTTCAAACGGGGAGCTACATTAATCATGATAATAAAAATGAAATGTATTTACTCTGCAAAATATCAATAAAATAACAGCTTCTTCAGGGTCTCAAGGGCTTGGGGGTGGAGGGGAATTGCCCCGATCACCCCATTTAATCCGACACTGGTACGGCACATGCATCCTGCACATAAATAACCACAACAATCCACACTCATGCAGTACACATGTATGGTGGCCCAGTGGTAACACTTGTTCCTCACAGCATGATGACCCTCAGTTCGGGGAGGGTGGGGAGGGGCTGGGTGGGGAGGGGAGGGTGGGGAGGGTGGGGAGTGTGGGAGGGGTGGGGCTGGGTGGGGAGGGGTGGGGCTGGGTGGGGAGTGGCTGGTCACCCCGTGGTGCCCTTATAAAACTCAACGTTTAACCTACTCACGCCGGCTTGTACCCGCCCTCAAAGTCGGGCATATTTGCAGACTACACCACGCCACCGTTGACTCTGGCAATTGACCGAGCAACCCAACGTTCCTACCAGCTTCCTCTGCAGGAATGTGTTATACAACATAACTACTTTTGCAATATCGTGTCTGTTTTTCCATTGAGTAAGTTTCCTGTTATCTAATTTAACAACCAGTAATATGATATACCTTACAAATCCTATACTAATATTTGGAAACCAAAACTAGACAGTTCTAGAATGTTTAAGTGTGTAGCTAGAGGACTGTTCTTACCAGAACTGTGAAACAAACTTGTCGATGTACAAGTTTAATATTGTTAACTGCTGTGTCGGATACAACTCAGTGAATAGAATGTTAACCAAAACATAACGAATTAAATCAAAGGAATCCACGAAAAAAAACCCACGATGGTTTAGGCAAATAATGATACCAAATCTTGCCAAATGAAACATTCCACAAAAGCAGCCAACTTGCCACCACTTTGTCAACATTGCTGACATTTTGACTTAAAGCTTTCGTGACTGCAGGAATTAATATTCATAAATAACAAAAAATAACAAAAAAAACTACGACGTTTCGATCACAACACAAGCGATCGAAACGTCGGAGTTTTTTGTAATTTTTTTGTTATTTTATTTGCACCTATCTACGTGACTTTACCGAAAGACCCAACGAATAGTACTAACATTCTCACTCTTCATGGCCCTGTTTTGCACCTTGTTGATTTTTTACACTGTGAAAAGCTTTATAATGCAGTAGTTTAGACCCAGCACAAGCCCGTATTACATAACCAAGGCGTTTCTGGAAAGGCAGCTTTGTAAATGTGAAATACTGACAGTCTTAAAGCTGCGTGCTTCTTGTGTTTGATCTGCTGTTTGTGTGTTTCCGCGCAGCATGGAATGTAAAATTCTCTCCTGTCGCAGGACGGAAACACGCTGATACACATTGCCGCCATGTGCGGTCATCCTGACACTGCCTTGATGTTCCTGAAGAAGGGAGTCCCTCTGCTCATGCCAAACAAGGTAGAGTTTAACGTAACACAGGTTTTGTTTCCCACAGTCGATGTTACCAGCCAATGTAATTCCAAGTATCCTTGTCTCCATGGTTATCTGCGCACTTATCACCGTAAAAACTCGGCCAGATTACGATGTCGCACTAATCCAATGATCAATAATCAAACAATCAAAACTTGCATTCTTTGAAGGCGCCTTTCTTGAACCAAGGCACATGTACCTCAGTTATTCAAATAATAATAAGGTGTATAATCTTTGGTTCTTTCGGTAAAGTCACTTAGGTATAAGATAAAATAAATTTAATCATAAATTAAAATAAAATTGTGATCAAATGTATGTTATTTTCAACCTACGTGACTTTACCGAAAGAACCTGCAGTCACGAAAACTTCAAATCTAAATCAGGTGTATCTCAACAGTGTTTTCCTATTGTACCCTTGTGAATTATATAGGAAGAAAAATACAACGAAGTTTTTTAATTAGTAATGTAGTTCCAAGTCATTAAAAAGAGCAAAGGAACAACAACTGAAACGTGCACAGAGAACCACGGAGAGACAGAATGAGGAACACGGAGATTCAGTTTGTTATTGAAACTGTGACTAAAAGTAAGTGGGCGTGTGCAGGACACATTGCTAGAATGCTTGATGGCAGTTTAACAACAATAATATACTTGTGGTATGGCAGGCAAGGAATGAAACGGGGATTCGAGAGAACGTGCCAGCAGAGATAGAGCGAGGGGATCAGCCAGTGTGCAAGGGGTGAGGTGCATTATCACATCACAGGATTGTGAGAAATGGTGGCGACTTGGGGAGGCGTTCATTCAGCAGTGGATTCACCAAAGCTGATGATAATGGAAGTGCTATTGTGTATGTGTGGGAATTGAAGGTAGCCACGAGAGAGAGAGTAATGGGAGTTGGTTGGGTGGTTCAAAGTTGGAGTGCTGAGCTGACACCGCTGGGATCCTGGGTTCAAATCCAGGGGGCCGCATGTTGTTGAGTAATAACTGCGCCAGCAAACAAAACACATCACGTTAACACACTCTCTGGCTCTTTCGGTAAAGTCACGTAGGTAGAAAAAATAATATAAAGAACACGACATTTCGGTTGCAACACAAGCGGCCGTCATCAGGTGAGAAAGAATGATCTGCTGTTGTGGCTTTAAATAGGCACGGGGGAGGGGAGAGGGGGAAGGGGAGGGGTTGGGGTTTTGTAGAGTTGTGCTTTTTTCTACCTACGTGACATTACCGAAAGAACCAGATAGTATGGATTCCTGCAGTCACGAAAGCTTCAAATCAACATCACGTTAAATTTGTTTCTGCCCTTAAGTTGGCTAAATTACAGCTCTGTGAATAAGAAATGTATGTTGTCCTATCGAACATTACTCTGATATTGCAGAGCGGGTGAGAAAGTGCTGCCATCTGCTGTGTGGATCAGGTCACTTGAAGTGGTTTCAGAGGTAGCTCATTGATATCCGCTTCTGTGGGCTGTTCTCTAACACAAAGGGTTGCACTTGCTCTGAGAGAGATCTGAATGGGTGTTTTGTCTCAGGACATGACGTCAATAACGCAATCGGGATATTTATTTTTACCAAGATATTTAGGTTATATGTCACAGGTACTCTGAAAAGAGATTGAAGCTTTGTTAATAGGGGAACAAATAATTGAAAGGCTTAGCCTTGAGATTTTAAGTGCACCGCCACAGTTTCCACTTGTGATGTCAAAGCTACGCAGGAGCTATTTCTACCCTATTCAGATTGTGGCAGCCCAATTACCGTGACATTGTAATGATGCACAGTGCCTTGCGGCATCTGCTCCATTTTAAGCTGTTATCATTGGTCTCCAGCCTGCACACACCTTTCAGTCTGATGAAATCAAATAATTAGTACACTTGTTATTTGCACCAATCTTAAAGTGCAAGGCTATATTGAAGGTGCTATGTTTCACAGACGATTATAGTCTGCACGAGTTTTATAGAATGGGGCAATGCTGCTCTGTGGCTTTACCCCATTCAGGCTATGTGCAAGAACTGTCATCGGTCTAAATTGGCAAAGTTGGACCATGATGCTGGCACACGTGGCCAAAACTTTTGACCAATAGCATCACGGGATCTGCGACATCCATTGCGAAGCGGACGACATCTATTTTCTGATCAATACACCCGCAGAGTATTAACCAGGGCGGCCATTGGACTCGTACCATGAACTTTTCCTGCAACAAACGACATTCGCAGAAATAATCGGAATTGGTTTTCTGCTCTACGTTGGCCCACGGAACCCAAGTGCATGGAGAGGACTTTAAAAGTTGACAGCACAGCATCCTGGAATTGGGAGCTAGTCTTTGAGACAGAAGTAGATTTGAACGCAGCACTGCCATGGGCTCGTGTTGCCACATGTTCTGCTTTCCCCAGGACATCCTCTTGTTGAGTCATAGCTGTCCTGGGAAATCTGTCAGTCTTCCAGGGATATTAAACATCGTGTTTGTTTTTATCAGCTGCACTATAGTATGTATGTATATATGTTGAAATTATTTCGCACCGTTTTTAGCCACCTACGCTAATTGGAGATGTGGGGGCAGGACAACAAACTAAACGCAAAAATCTGTTCTAAAGAAAATATTTTTCAATCCAGATTTAGTCATAGTAAAACATCACTCAAAGCAATGCATTTGCATCGAATTATCCAGTTTTTCTAATTATTGCGGGATAATTTTCATATTCTCATTGCGTGCCTTGGGTATTTTTGTATTGTTATGTATCTCAGAGGTGACAACCCTCGCAAAGGATGGGCGCGGGGGTGGCGAGATGTTAACTACATCGCCTGATATACGGGAGGTTGTGGGTTCGATCCTGAACCTGATGTTTGTATATTTGGAGTTTGTATGTCTCTCTCCCCGTGGTCGTGTGGATTTTTCTCCGGGTCCTCCGGTTTTCCCCTCCACATTTAGAATCATGCATTTAGAATATTTGGCTGCTAAAGAATTTCCACGTGTTAAGCCACTTCGCTGAACTGTCATTTGTGGCCAGATCGCTTCTGAAAAATAACGCTATAGCTCAGTGGGCCTTACCTGGTTTAAAAAAAAAAGATACCCGGTAAAATTAAGAATAGTTTAGAGTTTAAAATAGGACACATTTCTAATTTTGACCGCGTCGCGACACGGTACGTACCGCCCGTCGCAGGCTGGCGCGGTGTGCCTGCATGCCGCCGCGGCCAGGGGCCACGTGACCGTGGTGAAGGCGCTGCTGCTCAAGGGGGCTCTGGTGGACGCGCTCACGAGGGACAAGCGAACGGCGCTGCACATCGCCGTGCAGAACTGCAAGCCGCCCGTCGTGCAGATGCTGCTCGGCTTCGGGGCGCAGGTTCATCTCAAGGGCGGCAAGGTGCGAATTTTCCTTGCGGTGGGGAAAGTTAAAAAAATAAATTTGGTTTGCCCCTGGTCGGCAATTATCGGTGTTTTGGAAGTCACGGTTGAGAGGTTGCCGGCAATAGCTTTCATGCCACCCGTACATTGTCATCGCATTCCTTTTTTCCTGCTATGTCCTGCAGCTGTTGCACAGGCATCCATATGACTTCTCAAAGATCTGCACGTTCAGCATCTCACCGTCTGGCTTGAGGGCTTCCCCTTGGTCACCCACCTCTGGGTGCCGCCCCAATGCCGGCCTCAGCCACATTGCCTCCCCCTTCATGCACACGCGCCCACCCCTATCGCACCCTCCTTCCTCAATATGTCTACATTGCCCTGTCAGTTTCCATTGCAAGTTCGTGAATTGCCTATCCCAGGGGTTGTCAACTAATATAACAATAAGAGCCATTTATTTTTATAATTCGAAAATTTCAAGAGCCGCAATGCATGTGAATTCGAGACGGCGGTCGTTAATAAATGACGTGACGAAGCAAGCGAGCAGCAGGTTTGCCAACCCCTGGCCTACCCAAACCTATCCTGCCAAGAGGTTTTGAGCATTCTGTGCATCTAAATTCATACGTGATCCACCATACCATGCTTCCAAAGTGATGTGCTACACACACACCACATCCAGCACCCAGTTAATCATTGGGGAGACAAAGGCGGCCAGACATGGGGTGCTGGCCACCCCCTCACGTGCCACGCTGGCCTCTATAGGTGCTTTACAACAGCACTTGCCCCAACAGTATGTTGAAAGCTATACGGTGATCTTTGTCTTTGTACTGTGCTGTTATCTTGGGTGCAGCTGGTTACAAATTAACTGATAATTTGTGAATTATCCTTAAGATGTTTCTCCTGTTTAATTATTAATTCGCATAATTTCCATTAAGTAAGATTAGAGTGTGATAATTATTCATCCACCTTGACTCCTGATTAGGCTTTTTGAACGAGTCATTAGTTTCTCAGCAGCTGGACAATTGGACCACGTGTTATAAAGGGCACTTCACATGCGATGTACGTCGCGGCCATCGTGAAGTGGTCAGTGCAGTGGACTGGGCGATCCAGAGGTCACCAGTTCGATGTCCCGGCGCGGCAGTTGAAGCAACGGGGCAGGTTTCTTAAATCCCCGCGCCGTTGTCCACGCAGCAAGTATAAATGGGTAACACTGCCGCAGTTGGTCGATCGGCAGTCCCCGTGCGGGGGGGTAAATCGTGGGTACTTCCACCTCTTCCTTGATATTTGGCGTGCGTTGAATGTATAGCGAGCGGCAGCGGCGTAACATTATCAGCTCAGGGGGTGAGGCGATCGGTCAGTTGGGGCCCCGATATTAGATTTGCGCAAATTGCGAAAGCCAAAATTTACCGCCAGAATTCAATTGAAATTAAACGCGGAACGTACATGAATGCATTTTCATGAAAAAAAATCGAAACTGCGTATTAAATCAGTGTTTGGTCTTTTACACTGTTTTCATATTATTAGGTTTTTTTCGGTAAAGTCACGTAGGTAAACAAATTTTAATTAATAAAGTAAAATAAAAATAAAATAAAAATCACGACGTTTCGGAGGCAACACAAGCTTCCGTCTTCAGGTGGAACCGTCACAGCACGATTGCTGTATCAAGATTTTATTAATTTTAATTTAATTTTTTTACCTACGTGACTTTACCGAAAAAACCTAAGAATATGAATCCTTGCAGTCACGAAAGCTTCAAATCTAGAACTTTTACACTGTTGTTGAAAACACATCTAATGTTGGTTGTCAAGGGGGCCCCAACTCGTCGCTTTTGTCACCGTGGGGGGGGGGGGGGGTGCTAAGCACCCCTGCCTGCCCGACACGAGTCACGCTGCTATCGATTACAACATTGCAGGGCTGCACCTTTACTTGTTACATGCCTTGTGAATGGTTCTTTCCACTCAACCTACATGGGCGCATGTGCGCATCACATTCCCCTGGGATCCAGCAAGAATGAACTGTCAACGGACTGACATCCACCTCTCACCCACTCCAGAGGCGTTATATGAGAACAGACTGAAAAGCACCTGATGGCTCTATAAAAAAAAAATATATATATAATGCCTGGTTTGCATGTTGGTGAAAAAATATTTCCCCCCCCCCACTGAATTTATCAAGACAATCAATTTGTCAGAAAGTTTTGGAAATTCGGCTACCTGTTGTGCCAAGCATTGTAAAAACGCTGCATTTCCACTATTGCATTACTTATGTACACGTGGTCACTCAGTGTTTCAGAGCAGGTGAGAAACTGCAAGCAACCATTGACTGGCACGGTAGGGGGACGTGGGTGGCTGGGCTGCATTGTGGGTGCAGCGCCAAACTCGCACTCAGTTGCATTATCAGTCCCTTATTTGCCCAGGGTCAATACCACGAGTACCCCTTTGTGAGAAGTCAACAGTGGGCAATGTTTAGGGGCACCGAGAATGTGAGATTTTCACCTGGCCGGGCCTCGGAAAGGTGAAGAGAGCAGGGAAACACACCTGGGTTTTTGGGTTCCGCTGGAGGATTTAGAGACGGTTTATAAAATGGGATTGCTGTTAAAGACGGTGACAAGTGATTGTGTTTCCATTTCTAGTTGGCATTTTCCTGCGAAAAAATCACGAATATTTACGTTCCAAAAAAATCCCCATGGACATGCAGTTATATTATTATTATATATGTTTATTGAGGCTTCTAGTGTAATGAATACGAACGGAATTCAATTGGTAACACCTACCCAATAAACATGCAACAGTAGCGCCAACATTGGCATGTGGTTGCAACCGTTCCACCAACGTTGGTGCAACTCTGCGTGTTTACCGGGTACTGGTATCAGTGACGTTTAAACTGGCTCTGTGGGTGGGGTTAAGCTGACATGAAATTTGTATCAATAACAACAAAAAATCAATAATCCTACATGAGAATGATATATATATAATACATCTTAATTCCTTTTAAGGAATTTTTTTTAAAATGTTTCCTTTTAAGGCAGTGTCATTGACGAATGTGTTGAGCGTTTTGTTGACAGTTACCGAGAGGCATTAACAATGATGGTGACAGGGGTGCATTCCACCCTTTCGAAAGAACGCGAGGCCACGACGAACCGTGGATGGCACAGTGAGCGTTCCACGCACTGCATCGACTCATTCTTCCCTCTGCGTTCTTTCTTTCGTTCTCCGCCAGGCCCAGGAGACGCCTCTGCACATCGCCGCGCAGGTCAAGGAGGGCGAGAAGGTTGCCGACATGCTGCTGAAGAGCGGCGCCGACGTGAATGCGGAGCAGGAGGTGACACGCACCCACCACGATGCCTTTTAAAAAAATGTTTTATTTCAACTCAACGATCACAGAACAAGAAGTGTGGGGGGTGGTGGTGGGGAGGGGACATTACACCCCGCAAGCAGAAGCCCGAGATCGGCGTGGCAGGGCTTGGTGACGAGAGGCGGGTTGGGATCTCCACAGTACCCGTGTCCTGGAGCCTCTAGCACAGAAGTGAAAGAAGTTTATCATGGGGCAGTGGGTGGAGGTGGTAAGGGAGAAGATAACTCACGTGAAAGGGAAGGAAGGGGGAGGGTAAAGAGATGACGAGGGGAGGAGGGGAGGGAAACAAGGGAAAATGCATTTAATAAAACGCCACAAGTAAAATAACTTACGCGCGACGCGTGAGATTGTGAACTTACGCCCCTCAGTATGATCTGCTCCTGCCAGTTCTCAGCACCGCCTGTCTCGAAACAAAACTCACTGTGACGTGGCGAGGCGATAACACCCGTGCATCACGACAAGGAGGACCCGGGTTCGATGCCCGCCTCGGGTGCCTCTCCCGTGTGACGTTTGTGTGTTCTCTCCCCTCGTTCGCAATGGGTTTCTTTCAGGTTTCCTTCAGGTTTGTCCGTTGTTTTTCCTCTCGCAGGTAAAATGAAAATCATACGGTGTAACTGGTGTTGGCTAAAACATTCCGATGCTGAAAGATTACCTGCGAAACACTCAATTGGGATTACACGTGGTAACATTAACCCCATAGGGGTCTCATAGGGACAACATTAGTCCTCTGAGCCAGTAACAGCCAAGGTGGCGAGATGTTAACTACCTCTCCTGATATACAGGAGGTCGTGGTTTCGATCCCGACTCTGACGCCTGTATATTTGGAGTTTGCGTGTTTTCCCCGTGGTCGCGCTGATTTTTCTCTGGGTCCTCCGGGTTTCCCTCCACATTTATAAAGACGCATTTAGAGTACATGTCAGCTGTAACATTTGCACACGATAAGCCACTTCGTTGAGCTATCAATTGTGGCGAGGTCACATCTGAAAAAAGTATTCTATGTTAAATGTAATATCGCCTCCACTCAAGCGGGTATCAGAACATTGTACACCAAAATAAAATGCAAAGGCAATGAAATGACGTCGAAGTAAAAGCCATGAGAAAATCGTGAGTCTTGCGCTCACTCCTAAACACCCCGAGGCTCGTGGCGTTCCAGATCACTGCCGGCAAAACATTCCAGATTGAATGTATAAACTGTCAAAATAACTATGTATCTCAGTGGGACTTACCTCATAACAAATATATAGTTTAGCTTAACTCGGATATATTGGGATGAAGCTGGCCAGAATATCTTGATTAAACAAGCTTTATGCGATGGTCTCCGCCTGGACACTAATGACTTCACACACTTTGATTAAAAGCTGGCCCTCAGCAGCATTGAGCCGAAGATGTTAGCTGAGTCACCGCTAATGCACGGAGAGCATCACGCAACGATGGCGTTAACTTAATTGGACCTCGCTCGTCTCAGGGCCAGTGTTATTATGAACACCGGATATCAAATTATTGGAATTCTGCCATCTGCTGCTTCGAAAAAAAACGTTGTATAAAAAAAAGACTTAACACATTCATCAACAAGGTAAAAAATGAAATTAATAAAAATAAAACAATAAAAATCACGACGTTTCGGAGGCAACACAAGTCTCCGTCATCAGGTGGGACCGTCACAGCCAGATTTGCAGCTTTATGCAGCTTTACCGAAAGAACTAAGAGTATGAATCATTGCAGTCACGAAAGCTTCAAATCTAGAATTCATCAACAATACCACGGCCTTAAAATAAAATAATACGTGAGATTTTGGGCAATGGCGCTTCTTGAAGAAAATCGACGTGCTGCTGTGTTCGTGTTGGGTGAAAGTTGGGACTCCTGAAGTAACTCGAGAATCAAGCGCGAGCTTGATGTGTCCTTTTCCAGGCCAGTTCCCTGGCAACGTGATCTCCTCCTGACTGCAGGGAGCTATGGAATGACATTCCTTTGCTTCATGACACGACTGTTTGCACAGTTGAAATATTGCAATCAATATACGTTGAACTCACATTTCCTGCGTGTGGATTAGTTGCGGATTAAGCACGCTTACGAAAAATGTAATTACATACTGTAACGTGATATTACATGCGTATGTGTGTTGGTTCTTTTGTCAGTTGCTTTTTCATACTTTTATCTCTTATTTCCCATTCTTTCTCTTCCCTTTTCTGTGCCTTTTCCCTTAATATTTTATCATTAACTCTGCTCCCCTTACCGTGGTGTGTGCCACGGGTACAACGTTGCTAGTTACAGCCCGATTCGCTCAAGTTGTGGACTGTACGTGTTTTAGCTTTGTCTCGTCAATCCCTCCCACTTTAGCCCAGATCATTGAAACTTTTCCATGATATAAATTATCCGCAGCGTGCTCGATGCGCTACTTGGCAAAAGGTGACATTAGATTGTCTTAAAAATGAAAAAAAGCACTGGCCGTTAATGAAAGCACTGGTTGACTGTACGCAGCCTCAACTGTAGCCATCACGACTCTCAAATGCGCTCCACAAGCCGGCAACCCGAGCATTGTGGTTGTATGCGCCACCTCGTACAGCTGTGGGCAGCAATTATCGCGTGTTATGAGCAGTCAATTAGCTCCTGTAATGACCGGGGATGTGACGAGGATTATTGTTGGATGCAAACGAGGTGGAGCGAGCACCTGTTCCTTTTTTTAAGCGCAGCGCATTTGGCGTGTCAAAACACAACGCAGACATTACAAAACGACACTTGTCGATTTGGATTCCCATCAGAGGTTTCTTTGGTATGGGTTAGATTGCGTAAATATAAATGAGTCGGTAAACCCGCCAACACCCGACACAGCCAATTAGTAAGGTTTGTCACGTACACAGAACGTGCCAATTCCTTACTAGTTCAGCACACCGGTGTGTTGGAGAGTAAACCCACAACATTTACAATCTGAGTACGACGTTTCGCCGGTAATGACAACCAGCTTCATCATCATTGGCATGTTTTGTTTACGTGACTAACTTTACGAATTGGCTGTGTCCGTTGGCGGCGGGTTTATCAACATGTTTATATTCATGTGATCTACCTCCCCCCCAAAAAAAAACCTCTTATTGATTATATTGGTCGCTAAAGCCTACATCTTAAACACATTTGAATTGATTTTCTATTTCTCCCCCCCCCAGAACGGCGAGACTCCGATGCACATCGCCGCAAGACACGGGCACCTGAAGGTGATGCAGCTCCTCATCAGGGAGGGAGGAGATCTTCTGTGGAGATCCAAGGTAAAACTAAACATCGCTGTCTTGTACCACACCCCTGCACACTAAGAAGAAACACACCAGAGTTTTAGTTTGTGCATTCATCCACTGTCAATTCTGGAATCTATATCTGTCGGTCAGATAAGTCTAATGCAGAATTTATGTATCACCAAATTGTTAACCTGTTCAAACCAAAACTCACGTGGTGGTCCTAAGCCATTTGTGGAATTTGGGCGGGGTCAGTCCCTGCTTCGCACGACCACGGCTGAGTATCCATAACGAGACAGATTATACATCATTAGACCACCTTTGCCAGTACCAAAATATAATAATAGGGTTGTTCCCCTTTTTTCTGGCAACAAAACTGAAACCTTTCTACAAGGATTCATGTCTGCATTAACCACAATACTTGCAGTCAAAATGCAAAAAAAAACACTCGGATAATATATGAATTGTCCTTGAAAATGATTAGTCCACACCAGAAACAGCTTTCTTTAGATCCTCGTCTCAATTGTTGCTAGACCAGATGACACCAAAAGGCGTACAGCTCAAATACAGTGCACTATCAAAGTAATGAGGGCTGGGGGTAAGCATCTACATCATTAGACCTCTTTTGCCAGTACCAAAATATAATAAAAGGGGAACAACCCTATTATGAGACAGATTATGTTGTGATGCTGCATTGGCAGTGGTGGAGTTGGTACGTCATGCAGAAACCAAGGTGCGGGAAGCACCACCTACGAGGATGTGAGCAAGGGTGGAATGTACAAGGCAGTGCAGCAAGTAGGTGCTTATTTGCACGTGTTATCTCCGTTTGTGCGCGCGGTGTTCTCTCGGAGCGCTCCGTGGTGCCCGAGGAGGACATCGCTCACAAATATGTACGGGTGGTTTTCGAAACCCACTTTGCTGCACTGCTATGTGCGACGCCAACGATGCCGTCTTGGCATCAGATGGTTTGACTTGGTCAGAAATGTCACCGTTGCATCAGCGACCGGTCTCCTGGCGATTGAGAGCTCAGTCCGAGGGAGGAGACGG
This sequence comes from Lampetra planeri, assembly GCF_965212315.1. NCBI lineage: Eukaryota > Metazoa > Chordata > Hyperoartia > Petromyzontiformes > Petromyzontidae > Lampetra > Lampetra planeri. The sequence continues at coordinate 7,314,737 of NC_136120.1, forward strand.
CTGTCGCCCTGTGGACGCGTCGCCCCGTCTTGACGCGCAAATGTCCAGCAGCAAAACTGCGCCCTCCGGTTGGCGGGTGACGTTCGAAGCGAGGACTGCGACCGCCCTCGAAGTAATTGCGCCGCCCGTCCGTGATCTGTGGGTCAAACGAATCGCTCGAGACGCCGGTCTAGGGCAGCGGGAGCAGTTTACGCGAACGCTGTCGCAAGACGTCACACGTTTGTCGCAAACGGTCCTTCACTGGCTATGTGGTGATGGATGAGTGAATGTGCGCGGCGGGAACTCGCCGCCCTCGGAGCGTACGGAACGCGACCGCGGTCCCTTTTTGCGCGGCGTCTGCAGGAAGGCAACAATGCACTGCACATCGCCGTGCGGAACTGCCACCTGCACGTGGTGACCAAGATCCTGAACCACCTCGCCAACGAGAAGAGCCACGCGGAGGCCGTCGCCTGCGTCCACCAGGAAAATGAGGTGACGACGCCGCGGGGGGCCGGGGGGGGGTGAGGGGGGGGTGAGGGGGGTGGTCGGTAGGCTCCTCCATCTTCAGCCGAGGGGAACCCCGCGGCTACCGTGGTGCAAATGGTAGCAGACCAGGCCGTTGCGGAGGGGGCTTGTGAAGGACGCCGCTACTGGGCAATTGGAGGCAGTCGCCCTCCGACAACAACGGAGAGTGGAGGAGTGATGCTCGCGAGAACGAGCGGAGCGCCGGGTGTCTAAAATACAGCGAGTTGGCACAGCAGGGGGCATAGCTGGTGCATGTGCAGTCGTCTCATTCAGTTAACCTGGGTCTGTCCCGTGACCTTCTGTCAGCGAGCCTTCGACACGACACGTGGCCTCAAAGTGCACCTGGCCTGGCGCAGGCACCGTGGTGACGTCACCATCAGTGAGTGCGTCACTTAGTGGCGGATGTCAGGTATTGATATTGCTAGTGTTATCGTATTTTCCGGATTATAAGATGCTGCAGAAAGCAAGATGCACACACGCGCACAGCTTTGGGCTCCTTTACAAAACGTTCATGCATTTTGTTATCGGGAGAATTACGGTGCCTTGGAGACTCCACGGAGACTCCTCGGAGACTTCAAGGAGACTCCGAGGAGGCACCGAGAAGATGAAACTGTGTGAACGCGCCGCATCTTAAATGGGGAGAGATCAGAATCTTTATTTATCCTGGAGAAATCCGATGAGCTATGTGTTGCACACTCGAAATGAAGGACGTGGGCAGGTGCTCCAAATCGAGGGCAGACACATTTATTGTGGTTAATAGCAATTTTGGGAAGAACAGCACCGTCACTCTGTAAAATGCACCAGCACATGTGTCACAAACAGCATTTATTTCGAGTCGCCATTAACCATGTGACTGGTGTCCATGTCCGGTTAATCATTAACCCTGCCAGCCACCTACAGGCCCAACTCAGTCATCACATGCTGCTGTACACACATGCATTGATGCACTGCACAGCACATCAGGACTTTCACAGAACCACACTTTACTCCCTTGCTGCACAAGGATATACTTAAAAGAGTGGTCCCTTCCTAATGTGCCACATATGCAAGCATCTTTTTCACAGATTCCCAATGGGGGTGGGTCAAAAGGTTGCAACCACAAATAGTGGATATGGAGACGTCTCCTGGGAGATGATTCGGAATGGCCGGGGGTGTCTCCTGTCCTCTGGCTAGTCATCTAAATGCTCGAGAAAACACAGCGAGGATGACAAAAAGTTTGTGCCAGATACCTGATAAAGTTTGACTATGACTCTGACTTTTAAAATAACGGAATGGGGCTGTTTTCCTTGGTGGAGGTTTCATCACGAAAAATGAGTTTTTCCGGAGCACTGTTTGTACACCTCGACACGCCTGCGCACTTTGTGCCATCAATTGTGTCGTCGGTGCTCCCACATTATTCATTCTATCCCCCCACATACAAACTGAGTGTGTGTGAGTGTTTCACAAAAAAAAACCACGGGCACTCGGTCGTTTGTGTTGCAGTTCGGGGAGACCCCGATGCACCTTGCTACCGAGATCACCAAAGACGAGATACACAGCGACGGCGAGGACATCAAAATAATCCAGCTGCTGATGGAGTACGACTCTGACATCGCCGCATCTACCAAGACCGTGAGTGCATTACTTTATTCTCATGCATGTCCTTCGCCACCGCCCGGCCTACCTATTGACCTACCGACCTACGCACAGCCACCTCTTGCCCAGGAGGGATTGGCAGACGTGGAACCATTTACTGTGTCGAAATGCACGCGCTTGCACGCATGATCCTCCCTGAAGTGACTTTTCATCGCACCTCTCTACCAACACTTAATCGTATTTTTGTCAAGATCATGAGGTCATCACGACTAAATGCTGTTGACACCACAACTTGTGGTATCTGCGTTGTCGATCACGCAATTGTTCAGCCAACATGTGACCTCCCAGGCCTGCTCTTGCAAGTGTCCCACCATCTGGCCTTAGTTCTTTGCAAGCAGAATCAGAATCTTTATTCAGACTGAAAGAACCCGATGAGCTATAAAGCTCTTGTTCACAGATGTCAGAAAGTTACAACAAAAACAATATAAAACCGATAGCAGTGCAAAGTATATGAAAGCTAAACACGTTACACCCCGTTTCCACGTTTTTTTCCATGTGCCCCACCCATCGCAGCTTCGTCTTCCTCATTCTCTCTCGTCTAAGTTGCTGAAGCTGCCTCGCCACTGTGAGATACCAGCATGCACCACTTGCAGCGATACTGAAAGTCCTGGGGCTTCAGTTTAGCCGTCTCTTTGTTAACTTTAATCACCTGCACTCTGCAATCAAATGCAAATGTGCTCTCATTCAAATTCAGGGTTTTTGTTGAATTGGTTGTGAGGTATGTTCACACCACTCACAGTCTCTCTTTGATTTGCTTCCCACTTCCACCAATGCCCCCTGTTCTTCACAGCCAGCATGATTTCTGTGTAATGATGTTCAATTAGTTGCACACAATTGCTTTTCCACGCAAGGGTCAACCCCAGTTAGTGCAGCTAATCAATGATGTGCTTTATTTAGATTGTAACATTACCAAGGCTGTTTAACGTGTAGAAGGCTTTCGCGACCAACATTATCCATAATAGAGGTTTTTGGGTTAGATTGTGTAGTATTACGTGTTCTAACCCAAAAACCGCTTATGGATTCTCAAGGCCACACTACCATAGTATGAAGAAATGTGAGGGCAATTCGTTTACCCTGACTCCTTGGTCAATCGTGAATCATATTTGCTCAACACAGTGGCTTGCATACCTTAGCAAACAACACAGAGAAGCGGCTGATGAGCACGCAGTGAGGCCAATGGAAGTTCACGCACTGCACCAATAACGTAATGCGTTTGGTGTTCGAAGCCATTGTCACAGCGCAAGGCTTTCACGAAGGCGCTATGATTCAGGGACACAGGCTGCAGTAGTTTCACAGCCAGGGTCCATGACCTCCAGGAGGAGGTCACCTTTGTAACGGCCGGGTCGTGACTGAAGAAGAGCTTGTTTTGGCTCAATGGGCCTCGCTTGAAACAAACTGACTGGAATTCAGGAAATATTTTTAGTTGAGAAAATTTGGACCATGACACCGGCGGCGCACAATCTTCTTCTTCCGCACGTTTGTCCCACTCATGTGGGGTCTGCTGTCCTTGCCAAACTTCTCCACGCTGCCCTCTCCTGCGCCACCTTTCTTTCCGCTCCTCGGTGCCACCGTGCCCGGTCGCACCACATTGCCCCCCTCCCACCTCCTCCTCTGCCTTCCTCTTGATCTCTTTCCTTCCACTTGCATCACTTGCACCTCCTGACCCACATGATTTTCCCATTGTCTCTCCACATGACCGAACCAACGGTGCACAATTGCTCATGGGAGCCTCATCTCTAAATGGAACAACACTGTTGGCCTTTCACAGAGCGGTACCTGTCTTCGAGACTTGCGAGACACGATGGCCCGAGTTGAGTTTGACGGCAAGTTGAACCTGCAGCCCCGTTGAACAGGAGGCAAAGCCGTCACCTCTGCATCACCCGGCCCATGAAAGCTTCACTCATATAAAAATAATATTGATATATCAGTATGTCATTCAATCAATTTTTTTATTTACTTTCAAGAAAATGGTAATGCAACCTAACGTTGTTGTTGTTGTTGTAAAACAAAGCGGCATTGTTAACATGAATGGAGATGAAAAATTTAATTCCCGTAGACTATCATCCTAGATTTGTGGACCTATTATAGTTTGTTTATTCCAGGCACATAAACGTCGCATTGCACACAATGCCCGTGTAAATATGGAATTATCGGAGGACACAGCTCGTTATCGGTACACATTATTTCACTTACAGGTCATGAATTATAATTTAACCCCAGCCCTTTCCTCTTCAGGCAGAGTGCGACACATAGGCCCCGCCAAAGCGAAATGGAACAAAAGCTGAAACGCGTGAAATAAATATTGAGAGATGCATGCCTGGATTAGCATTGCGAATCAGAAAGAATAACTACGCATGGGTCAGGAAAACGAATGCAACTTAGAGACGCCATATTGACCGTTGACAAAATTGAGTTGACATGGCTGGGACATGTTGTTGGGGGGGGGGGGGGGGGGAGAAGATGAATGGGGGGGGGGCACAACTGGGGATGGAATAGCACACGAGGGGGGGGGGGACGAGCCCGAGAGGAAACACGGCATCGAGATGGAGCAATGAGATCAGCTCATATGCAAAGAGCGCGATCAGAATCAGAATCTTAATTTAGACTACAGGAGGAATCCGATGAGCTATGAAGCTCTTTGTTTACACAGATGTTCTGTATGGGCGGGTCACTGAGTTACAACAGCAAACAATGCAAACAAAGAAAGATAGGAGTGCAAAGTAGAGGAAATGGTAAGCAAGATAAGTAAGTGATAGATAAATTAACGATGTAAGTCCGATTAATCAGGATTTGGCAGGGCAGCAACAGCAGAAACCGTCTCAGTCCACAGCAAGACAACACCACACAGCAGTCCCGCAATACAATGGCAATTTAACATTGCACTATCGACACGCAGGTTATAACGATCAAAGACACCGATTGCGTTTGCAAACGTGGCTGTATCCAGCGCTAATCTTCTGCTTTGAGGGTATGTTGTGGCGTCACGGGATTGTTAGTGGTGGCAGCGTCACGGGGAGACTTTTGGTTAAGCAGTGGCATTGCAACAAGAGGTGCCGGAAGACTGGGAATACAGCGAATTAAGTACGTCAGAAAGTTTAACACTTGGATGCGGTTGGGAGCATCCGACGCAAAGTTAAAAAAAAAAAATATGGACGAAGGCCATGATCGTCGACGTCTTTGAGAAAGGACATGGCACTGAGATAACAACTGTGTAACTATTATACCAACAGTTAGTCAACGTATTCTTGGTTCTTTCGGTAAAGTCACGTAGAAGGGAAATAATAAAATAAAATAAATATAAAACAAATTGTTTTATGTTAAAAAAAAATATCAACCAAATTGTTTATTATTTTATCATTTCCCTTCTACGTGACTTTACCGAAAGAACCAAGAATATGAATCCCTGTAGTCACGAAAGCTTTAAATCGAAAGTTAGTCAACGGTTTGATCTCCCACGAAGCTTATTGTCCACCACAAGCCATGGCAGATGCGCGTACCTGACGCACAAAGGCAAAATTAAAAACTCTCCAGTCGTGTGCAGACCAGACAATATACAACGACACAATGCCCGATTCACAAATACGACGTAGACATTACAGCAATACACTTCTGCTGTCTGCTGACGCGGTTATCTGAGCTTGACCATCTGAAAATGAAATTGTAGTTGTAGCTCTGCGTCGACATCAGCCACGCGAAAGAAGAAGATGAAGAAGGGGAGGTCGCGTTCGCGGGGTAAACTATGGGCACACCCACCCACCTATTCCGAGACATCGGACCAGCAAGAAAGTGTCGTCTCTCAAGAGCAGTGGTTTTTAACCTGGGGTGCACGCTCCACCTGGTGGTGCGAGATGCCCTTTCTGGGGTGTGAGAGACGTGGGCAGATTTTTTTAATAAGGTAAATCATTCTAGATTTGAAGTTTTTGTGACTGCAAGGATCCATACTCTTTTGTTCTTTCGGTAAAGTCACGTAGATGAAAAATAAAAATAAATAAAAAATTTGTATTAAACCAAAGAGTAAGGTAAATCATCACACGAATCAAGCACGGGCACGTAAGTACAACTGCTTTGTTTAATCAAACGTATGTCTTTATTAATATTTTACACTTTGTAATGATTGAGAACCAAAGGGGTGCAAGGCTGCAGTAAAGGTGAAGAACCACTGCTCTAGAGCTCCCTCGAGGGTAGGCTCTTCTACGAGCAGTGGAATTAGACAAGTAATTGCAGGGCTGTACCTCTAACATTGTGCTTCTCCGATACCATCTGTTCACGTTGTGAATTGCGCTCCAGCTCACGTCACAATCGTATGCTGTGTTGTCGTCGCGACGCCGTGTGCAGACGTGCGAGTCTCCCCTTCACTACTGCGCACGATCGGGCAATGCCGAGATTTTGACAGAAATGCTGAAGCACATCGGCGCAAACCAGATGCAACACGTGCTGAACAGAGCCGACCAGGTAATTCCTTAATCCGCTGCGCGTGCACACACACGGAGCTCTCGGCAATGGGTCGACGCCAACGCAGACGCGCCCACCCAGCCGTGGAAATGAAAAAGTACAAAGTTACCGGGTCACGGGTGCAGTTTTAAGCCAGGTTTATGAAGGGTTATGCCAATGCAATGGGAGTGGTTGTAGGGCTCCACGGTGGCGAGATGTTAACTACCTCGCCTGGTGTACAGGAGGTCGTGGGTTCGATCCCGACCCTGACGCCCGTTGTATATTTGGAGTTTGCGTGTTTTCCGTGGTCCTGTGGATTTTTCTCCGGGTCCTCCGGTTTATCCCTCCACATTTAGAATCAACATCTCGCGTTCAGAGTATTTGGCTGCTTTCAAGTTCCACAGATATCATCTGTGGCCAGGTTGCTTCTGAAAAAGCGCTTACATAGCGGAGTGGGCCTTACTTGGTGGAAAAATTTTTAGTTTTAGCTTTAAATCTTGACTTAAAGCTTTCGTGACTGCGGGAATTCATATTCTTTGGGTCTTTCGGGTAAAGTCACGTAGATAGAAATAAAAATAGGCATCCGTATGGGTGGCTTTCCTGTAGACAGAGTGTCCCAATCGAAAAGAGACCTGATGGCTCCTCAATGGGACACTGTCTACAGGAAAGCCACCCATACGGATGGCTATTTTCATTTCTATCTACGTGACTTTACCGAAAGACCCAAATAATGTTTTAGTTTTCTTTTAAACATCAAAGTCTATTTAAGGATAAAATGAGCATGGAGCCGAGCTCATGGTGGCGATTCCATATTCGTATGGTGGGTGCCAGTTTATCACTGGCAATCACTGTTGACTTCCCACAAAGTCGTAAGGGCTCAGCTGACCCTGGACCGAGATGTGAATACGAGAGCTCTGACACAACGCCGCCCAGCTGTTTACATCCAGACAGCTACAATGAAAATCTGGTTGCATTCAAATACACGTGTCCTTGTGCGTGTACAGCTTTGTAATCAATCCACTGCTGCATGCAAACCTCCCAAGGCTTGTGGTTGGACGTTGGAGTTGTTTTAGCCCATATCTCGCCACGCTGGTCAGTGCTAATTGGTGATAGCATTACATCTACGGTCAGAATTTTTTATTTAAAAGGTTTGCGTATATACGGGTAACGTCATGAATGATCAATTAAATAACACGGGCAAAAAAAAACTGCACACGAAGGCTGGGTGGATTGACCGGGAGCGGTCGCTGATGCTGCATGTGTAGCCAAGATCGGTGCGCGAGTCAATCCGCGGCGTTTGCTCTGGTTCACAGAACGGGTGGTCGCCTCTGCTGATGGCTGCGGAGAAGGGGCACGTCGAGGTGGTCAGGATCCTCCTGAAAAACAACGCAAGGGTCGACGTGTTTGATGAGGTGAGGTGGCGCGCGCACATCGGCTGCATCGAACATCGATTTCCACTCGTGAAGCCCACACGCTTTTGCTCATTGAGAACTCGGTACGGCAATTGACGGCAATGCCAGAGGGGTTTTCATTCGGGTGCTGCTGCTGCTGCACGCTTGTAAACTAAACTGTAATACAGGTAGGAACAACAGTTCCACACTGCCCACCAGGGATTATTTGTCTGTCTGTCGTGCACGAATGCGCTGTCCAACCAAGTTCCTACCTGCCCACTCCGAAGGAACGTGTTTTTTTTTTACCAGGTAAGGCCCACTAAGCTATGTAGCTCTTTTTCATAAGCGACCTGGCCATAAATGATAGCTCAACGAAGTGGCTTATCACGTGTAAATTCATAGCAGCCAAATACTCCAAGCGCATGTTTCTAAATGTGGAGGGGGAAAAAACTATCCAACCAAGGGGAGAGAGACATGCAAACTTTAAATATACAGGCATCGGGGCCCCGATCGGGACCGACCCCATGACCATCCTGTATAACAGGCGAGGTAGTTACCACCACGCCACCGTGGTGCCCAGCACTGTTGAGGCAGCAGCAAGGTTTTGTAGATCACGCCCTCACTCATGAAGCTCCCAAACCCCGCTGGGCTGTGAGGTCGCCATCTTCTGACTTGCCCGGGTATGGCAGTACAGCAAGTGGAACACATTCCTGCGGAGGGAGCTGGTAGGAACGTTGGGTTGCTCGGTCAATGGCCAGGGTCAACGGCGGCGTGGTGTATTCCGCAAATATGGCCGACTGTGAGGGCGGGCACAAGCCGGCGTGAGTAGGTTAAACGTTGTATTTTATAAGGGCACCACGGGGTGACCAGCCCCTCCCCACCCAGCCCCACCCCTCCCACCCAGCCCCACCCTCCCCACCCAGCCCCTGCCCACCCTCCCCACCCAGCCCCTCCCCACCCTCCCCACCCAGCTTCCCTCCCCACCCTTCCCACCCAGCCCCTCCCTCCCCACCCAGCCCCTCCCTGCACGACGGACGGACGGACACAATAATCCTCTGTGGGCATGGTGGAAACCAGTGGGTTCCTACCAGTATTAGAAATGTGTTTGCTTTTGTGATACATTTTATTTTAAACTGGTAGCTACAACTCTATTTGTATAGATACTAATACTATGTATTCACATCGCGTTGCAGTACTTGCAATGATGCAGTCCTCTCTATATATTAAAATATTGAGGACTGCAAACCCAGGCATGCGAGGGGGAAACACTCTATCCCATCAGATGGAAGAGGTTGGAGTCTCCATGTTTACTTCACCACCTTCTCCTGGCGAGCCAGGGTTATGTGCCCTCCACGTTGGCCACTGGAAGGGAATTTCGCAACATTTGCGTGGTGATCCACCAACCCTGGCTGCTGCCACCACAAGGCTGGATTGCAGGCCACGCCACGTGCAGCCTAGCCACCATCATGTACAGGCTGCCCTAAAAGTCAGGACATGTTGGATTGTTTCGTTTATTTAACACTGGCATTACAACCTTTTAATTGCTTAGTTTTCGAGGCAATATTTTATCTATTGTCATTAGTAACGTCTATTTTTCTTCTTCCTGTGGGGTCATCTCAAAAAAAGTCCAAAATTCATTTCAAAAGAGAATTCATGCATGCTTTAATGTTAATGGGATTGAGTTTGAACATTTGTTAAAATAAATGAAATAATCCAACGTCATTTGCTCATATAAATAAAATAACTCTGTGTCTTGACATTTGGAGCACCCCCTTGTGACTTTGCGTCGACTTTCACGTGCTCCCGCACGCGCCCACGTGCCCCACGTGCCCTTACGCATGCGTCCACCTGCTCACACACGCCCGTGCCGCCTCAGCTCGGCAAGGCGGCGCTGCACCTGGCGGCCGAGAACGGCCACGAGGGCATAGCCGACATCCTGCTGTGGCACAAGGCCTTCGTCAACGCCAAGACCAAGCTGGGCCTCACGCCGCTGCACCTGGGGGCCGAGCGCGGCTACAACCGGCTGGTGCGGCTGCTGTGCGAGACGCACCACGCCACCATCGATGCCCTCTCGCTGGTCAGTGCAGGGCTTCAGCTGCTGCCGCTGCTGCTGGCTGGCGAGCTGGTTGGGGCGTTTGTTCGGCTTTTTCACCTCCACCTCGAATCCCACACGCTTCCTCACCGCAGTAGTTTTCGTCGTCAGGAGTACCCAAATCCTTGAGACCCCGGGTGGCCAATTCGCTCACTGGCAGTCAGTTCCCCGCATGTATCACTCTTCTATCACGACTGCCATGGTTACTGTTGCCACGAACTTCAATCGTTGATTCCGCCACCCATGTTGAGGACTTGGTCCCTTTGCTGCCATCACCGCAGGCCATCGTCTCCTTCCTTCTGTCTAGATTCGCCAGTTGTTGGAGGGAAAGCTTGCGACCTCTGTGCTTTCCACGATACAGCAAGGTCTTCTTCATAAAACTTGGCCTCCAAGTTGCTTATGTTATGCTTCCATGAAATTCCTTCCATACATATGCAGCTGTACTCAAAATCCAGGAGCTTAATTTCGGGACCCACAATGCTGAGAGCAAAAAAAAACCCACCGAACTTCCATTACAATAAGTATTGAAAATATGATGAAAACAATTGATTTCCCGTTCAAAATGTATTGATTTCCTTTCCTTAAGATGGTAGAAGGCCATTTATCTCCATTGTTAGAAAGAGCTGAGAGGTCTGATTTACACAAGGATGATTATTGATCTCATAATGATAGGAAAACTTTACATTTGGGTGTTGGGACATGACAGGGTGTCCAAATCCAGGCATTCAACAGGAAACAAAAAAGGGTTGTGGAGGGTAATTGGATATTTTAACAAAAGGATATAAAAAAACAAAGACAAAGATTCTCCTGTAGCCTTCACAGACTGTTGGGGCAAGTGCTGTTCGCAAGCACAAGCCTTGTGGGCTATCAGGGATTGCCGGCCATACTTCCCCACGCTGGTCAGTGCGGCTTTCTGAAGGTGGGCAGAGTGCAGCACAACAGTGGATTTTGCTGCACTGCAAAATCCACTGTTTGGGTTTTGCATTACCAGTCTGTGTTGCTCTTTGTGGTGCGTCTGTGCGTCTGTTGATATGCAGATCAAAAGGACGCCCTTGCACCTGGCAGCTTTGAATGGACAGCTGAATGTGTGCAACAGCCTCCTGCGCATGAACGCAGACATCAACGCCACTGACATTGTGGGTATAGCGTGTTGTCCGAGAGCCCGCCACTCACTCACATAGCGTTCCGTTCTGAACCGCAGGGCTACCCCTACTCAATGTCAGAACGTTGATTAGATTTCTGGTTAGCTCTCTGATGTGGTTGTTCGTATAGTACCGTGTGGTCAGCATGATGTCCCGAGTTTTGCTCCCAGCTGCTGGCAGCTTCTGTAGAAACGAAATTCTTCACTTGCAAGTTTCCCACTTTATCCTGCTGTGAGATACATGAGAGCCTCCATTTGCACCTGCATTCAAAAAACCAGATGTTTAAATTCTGCACACACGGCTGAAGAATGAATTCCCTGATAAAGCTCCCAGCACGTGGGAGTTAAACGTCCGACCTTGTGCCGGGCACGATCCCAACGCACGTTGGAGAGCCACAGAGCAGAACCGTGACAGCCTACGCAGTGGTATTGATTCGATATATTTCGTTTTACATGGACTGGAAAACCTGAGACAAAGCTGGATTTGATTTTACAGCATTCAACGTTGTAAACAAAAAATTGCTCTCAGGTTTTGTTATGTCGTATCAATTTTAACAAAGGGCGAAATCGTTTCAGTGAAAAATGGTGCCGAGTTTCAGTGTAAGGGCAAAGGCACACTTTGAATTGATCATTATACCTTTCTTGATGTATGTACGTTGAACTTCTTTTGCACCATATGTAGCCAATCATGCTCATCGGAGGTGCGGGGGGAGGACATCAAACTAAACATAAAAAGCAGTTTTAAATAAATGAGTTTTCAAACTAAATTTAAAAGTGCCTAGCTCCAGTGGCTTCCAATATCAGATGGTCGCAGAAGCACATCTGAAAGCGTGCAATTACTAAATATGTTGACTTAAAGCTTTCGCGACTGCAGGAATTCATATTCTTTGGGTCTTTCGGTAAAGTCGCGTAGATAGAATCAATAATACAAAATAATATTTGTTATTTTTATAATTTTTTCTATCTACGTGACGTTACCGAAAGACCAAAAGAATACTAAATATGTATCATGCTAGAAGATGTTTTTGTCCCCCTAGAATTCTGTCTCGCTTCATTAGCCTGCACATGGGATAGTTTCAACGCCACCTGTGCCCTATGGGTGATCTCTCCAGATTCAGGTGCCTCGGAAAGAGGAGAGGGCGGAGCAGGACGATACATTTCGGCCAATTCGTAAATCTCGCGGGCCCAACTCACGCCCTCGACTCGAGTACAGTGAAAGCACCGACGACAGACCGACCCTGGCATCTCGTGTCCGTTGCTTTAGCGCAGAGCCCCCTTGCGGTTCCTCGGTCGAGATGTGTTATTTTGGGAGGGTGCTCCTTCCAGTGTTTGTCTTCCAGGTTGTGGAATGACCTCCCAATTGACATCAGAGAAGGTGGTCGTTTATTCACGTTTCAAAGGGCTGCTGAAGACCCATGTCTTTGAAAGCTAGTTCCATGGGTTTCTGCATGGAACGAGCTTTTGTGCTCGGAGTGGGTTCATAATCCCGGTTTGTGGGTTTTCATTCTGCATTTGTAGTCTCTTGGTCCAGGTTTATCGGGTTGCTAATTCAGGATGTGGGTTTCGTAGTCCAGGTTTATGAGCTATATAGCCTAGGTTTGTGGGTTCATAGTTCGAGGATCAGGATTCCCAGTCCGGTTTCTGCGAGTACGATGTTCATGGTGCAGCGTTTATGGTGTTCGTGGTGCAGTGTGTAGGGTGTTCATGGTGCAACATGTAGGGTGTTCATGGTGCAGCGTTTATGGTGTTCGTGGTGCAGCGTGCCGGTCGACGTTGTGGTGAAGTGGAGTGCACCATGAACGGCGTCTGATAAGGAAGGTGTTGCAGTTTTAAAAATCGGGCTGAAGATGCATTTCATAATCTCTTTAATATATTTTAAACCGCGTAGACTTTTCATTGTGCATCTCAAACCGTACCGACGCAACCTGTACGTTTCGCACACGAAAGCGCTCTCTGTGCGGAAATTTTCATCGCGGCGGACAAAGTTCGCCCTGACCGATCTCTCCGCGTGGCGTGTGCGGTGCGGCGGGGGGGGGGCAGCACGGGCAGACACCGCTGCACCTGGCGGCGGAGAACGACCACTCCGAGGTGGTGAAGCTCTTCCTGAAGCAGCGGCCCGAGCTGGTGACGTCGGCCAACGCGTCGGGCTCCACGTGCGCTCACATCGCCGCCGGCAAGGGCAGCGTCGCCGTCGTCAAGGAGCTGCTCAAGTTCAACCGTGGAGGCGTCACGTCCGCGCGCAACAAGGTTGGTGTACGGTTGTTGCGCGTGTGCGTGGTCGTGGTGGTGGTGTACGTTGTGTGTGCGTGGTCGTGGTGCTGGTGGTGGTGTACGTTGTGTGTGCGTGGTCGTGGTGGTAGTGTATGTTGTGTGTGCGTGGTGGTGGTGTACGTTGTGTGCGTGGTCGTGGTGGTGGTGTACATTGTGTGAGCGTGGTCGTGGTGGTGGTGTACGTTGTGTGTTTGTGATGGTGTACGTTGTGTGAGCGCGCATCGTGCGCGGTGTGTGTGTGGTGTCGCGGTTCGCACGCTGCGTTACGAATCCGGCGACCCCGGTTCGATTCCCGCTCACAGCCAACATCGGTGATGAATATACGAAGCTTTTCTTGGCCTCCCCTAGGATGACTCAGCCTCAAATAAGTACCTGATGTGTGTAAATATCACCACTGGGGAGACAAAGGCGGCCGGGCGTCGTGCTGGCCACCCACCCCCTCGTGTGCCGTGACGGCCTTCATAGGTGCTCGCTAACAGCACTTGCCCCGACAAGTCTGTTCAGGCTCTACGGGGGATCTTTTTGTGTGGCCTCGTGTGTGGCACCTCCTGATGAGCTCGGTTGGCTACATACGGCGCGAAAGAAGTTCAACGAGCGCTTGGTGGTTTCGCTCGTGGAGCCGGCGGCTAAGGTGCCCACGTGCCCCCCACCCCCCCGGTGTTTGCCCAGAAGAGCCTCGCTTGAATGGCGAGGCTCCCGCTACGTGGGCATTGTTTGACGGCTCTCCTGTGAGTTTTTCTCAGGGTGAAGTTTGCCGCGCGTCGGGGAAGTTTTTGACAATTCAAGAGTTGTTATCTCTGTCAGCAAGTGGCTGCGGGTCGAAGTAAAGTCATCGAGCGCGACGGTGACTCCTCACCTTCCTAAGGGGCCGTCCATAAATGACGTCACGCACCTGGGGGGGGGGGAGCGGTCAGACATTTGTGATGTGTGATGAGGAGGAGGGGGAGGGGGTTTGAGAAATGTGACGTCACATCAAAATGCGCAACTTTAAATAAATATAGACAACACGTTGTACTTAATTAAATATACTTTTTAATCAATGTTTTCTCCTACAACATCAGAGTGCAGCGCCACATTAAATACGCACTACAATGACAATAGTTGAAAGCGATTTGAAGCATGTTTTATTTTGGGGGGAGGGGGCAGAGCTTTGTGACGTCATATTTGAGGGGGGGGCGGTCTGACTTTTTGTGACGCCGTGTGACGACGAGGAGGGGGGGGGTCAAAAATCGTTCAAAATCGCGTGACGTCATTTATGGACGGCCCCTAACACGGAGCCGCCAAGTGCCTTTGGCAGCAACTCAAAACTAGCAGCCAGAACCCGGCATCGGATCCCGGGTGAACCGCTCGCGAATTGCTTCCCTGTGCCCCAGACAAACGACTCCACGCCGTTGCATCTGGCCGCGGCTGGGGGCTACGCGGAGGTGGTCAAGGTGCTGCTGGCAGCTGGAGCTGCTGCGTCCGAAGAAAACTCCGTACGTGTGTCTCACTCAGGCCGCGCTGGCTCTCCCATTGCAAGCATGGTTGGCTACGTACGCTGCGAAAGAAGTTCAACATACATACATTGCATTGTGGGAAATTGGTGCCGCCGATTCAAACGGACGGTCTCAATTAATCACTCGATGACCTCCAAGCACCTTACTCATAAGAGATATAAAAAAATACTTAAAAAAAAAACACGCTGTAATGAAATGTACCGTACGAGTAATGGCAGAACTCCACGACTCCAGGAAGTGGCCCCGAAGCTGGCCATAACGTATGGGGCCGTGGTGATTTACAGCCAACGTGAGTTGAGCGTGGACAATTAGACCCAAGCCGAAACATAAGATATACAAAAGATTGCTTAAAAATATCTAGTTTCGTATTTTTAATGATAGAATATAGTATTGTCATCAGCATGGCATACGTATACCAAGTTTGCAGTCGATACGACATTGGGAAGTGGGTTAAACTTGAGTTACAAGATTTGAGGATACGACAACAGACCGAGTTGAGGATACAACAGACAGAGTGAGTTAAATAAAAGCGTGTAAATTTAAAAAGCTTTTTTTTCATGTTCGCATTGTGACCGCTCTCTAAACACGACAGAGCGGTGCATTGGCTCAGCTGCCGTTGGGTCGCATGCAGACCTTGCGTTTTGTAAACATCCGCTCATGGAAACGCATGAGCGCTAAAAAGCTATTTTTTTACTGAGAGTGTTAAAGGGCCATGCTGCTCATGGCTCGGTGGTGGACAATGCTGAGATCTCGGATTTAAATTTGGACAGCCACTTGGGAAATAGGTGATTGCTGCGAGTTGAAAGACTTAACTCAGACATCAGCAACAACTGCATGGAAAACATTATTTACACTTGAATACGATTAAGCAGTGGTGTACGAGAACTAACTCGTTTACCCTCATCATTAACATTGATTTGTAACCGAAAACATGCTCCGGGTTAATGGTTTGAGCGATATCTTGTGCTAACAAAAAATGTGCTTCATTTCATTGAATCTAGCCCTGCTCTAATAGTTTAATTGTTTATAATCATTGCTGCAACATGTGTACTGTTTGTAGAGACTACTGCAGCAGTGACAGAATCAGAATATGTATTTACACTGGAGGAATCCGATGAGCTATAAAGCTCGTTTTCATTGATGTCCAATTCCTACAACGACTTCACCCACAATTGTATTTGACGCATGTCCATGCCTGTTCACAGTACGAGTGCCGAAATCGCCCACCACCCATTGTGATGTTTCCGTAATTTTATTTTATTGTGAGCGGTTTTTAAAAGTAAATTGATAATGAGCACGACTTTGGTAGCATTTTTTTGATTTAATATCGACTAATGCTTGTGAACTGCTTTTCGATTTATTCCGTGACGCTTCATTGTTTTTCAACTTGCCTGTGTTTTTTGAACATTATTTTCTATTTTTTTTTTACCCAGGGTCACTCTCGCACAATGTGCACTCCCCTTCTCCCTCGAGTTCTTGCCCGATTCAATCGAAATAAACTTCTTGGTGAAATGCACCAATTTAAGTGACGCCAAAAGCAATTCTGCCAGAATCATCATCATTATCTCTTTCTAGATTTGAAGCTTTTGGGACTGCAAGGATTCATACTCTTAGGTTTTTTCGGTAAAGTCACGTAGGTACAAAATACAAAACCTAAGAGTATCATCATTATCTTGTGGGGCCATTCCTTGACTCGATGAATCAGTTCCTGGAGTACGAACATTCGGCTCATGACAGTCGCGATAGTGCACATTTAACGTGCAGCAATGGGCGATATGAGACCATGTTTTTACCACAACAACCTTTCGGCATTCAGCGGTCTGCCTGCAATGCACAGCGTTGGCAAGTGTTGCCAATTGTTAAACCGTGGTTATGCTTCAATGTAATAGTGGCTCTGCTCGCAATTGCAGGAAGGCATGGCCACATTGCATCTAGCAGCGAAAAACGGACACGTCAACGTGCTGGAAGCCGTCAAAGACAACGTTTCTTTCAAAGCTACGAGTACCAAGGTGAGGTTCACCGGCAACATCGATGCACCCACTGCTCAGGCTCTCGGCAAAAATATCCACGTCGTTGCATTCGGCATAATTATCTGCTTAAATCGGATTTGCGTTTGCGGTGGTGCCGCGGTTAGAGCGCTGCGCTCCGTACCCGGCGACCTTAGTTTGGGTGCCTTTCACAGCCAATGCCAGTGGCCACTAGACCAGTGATGGGCCACCCCTAGATTAATCTAGCTTTAAGTACCTGCAACCGTGTTTAAACATCAGCCTCGGGGAGACAAAGGTGGCCGTGCCGGCCTTTGTAGGTGCTCGCTAACAGCACTTGTCCCAACAGCCTATGTAGACTGCATGAGGGATGTCTTATTGTGCACGCATGCTGGTGAGTAACCAAGTGTGCATTGTGTGCGTTGTGTATGGAGAGAGGAGATTTAGTGGTTTGCACATTGAACTACGATTCGAGCACCTCAGATGCAGTTGGATTCCTAGCCTGGCTTGCACACTAGTGGCAGATGGTATTTCAACATTGCCGGGAGGGACATAACGTAGGTTGGCTGAGTATGAAATGGGTGCCCATTACGATGTGATTAAGATTCGTATGTTTATTGCCCCAGCAGTTTAAAACTCTAAGCATTGGCCTATTTATTTTGGTCATTTATCATGCTTTTAGCTAACTTAGTATTCCTGAAATCATGTCGTGCTATACGTAATATGTTGTGCGTTGCGTACATTATCACCATAAGACCATATCGAAAATGTATTTTTACTTACATTATATTAGATGCAGTCGTAGGTGATGTGACGTACAATTAGACAATTGTGAGGTCATACCTGTTAACAGGGGAAGACTCAGCCCATCATCTCTTCAGAGTGAATTAAATGAGCACCATTTTCTTTTTGCTGAAGATAACAGTGGTTGTTTTATGAGTATATATTGGGCCCCCTGCCACAGGACTAGGGACTTCACTCTACTGGCTCAGGACTGCCAGTGGAGTTGAGCGTTGCATCAAGTAACACTTTTGACTTTTTCACCTCCTTATCGCTGGCACATGGGAGCTGAGCCAGCGCCTGTGCCCACTGGCTGTTTGCCGTGCCGAGCTGGACCCAAATCCGCGATCAGCTGGCCTCACAAGACGAAATATGAATCTCGCTTGGGGCTTAGGAGGAGGGGGTGGGGTGTCAAGGGGTAGGGATAATGACGCCATTCATTGTCTGGCACGCCACGTCAGTACGGACGCAAACACACAGTCGTCACCGTGCCACCCGCGCGCTTTTCGACGCGTTCACTTCGCATGTCATCGGCGGCACGGCTCGGGAGTTCCAAAGGGAAGGAACAAACGCGCGGCCCCGACACGGCTTGGTTGCAAGTCGGGTAAAGGGGATTCCGAGTGATGACGTTAACGTTGTTTCTTAAACGCGGCCCATTAGGGGCCGTCGATAAATGACGTCACGCGATTTTGGACGATTGTTGCCCCCCCCCCCCTTCGTCACACGGCGACACAAAAAGTCAGACCCCCCCCCCCCTCAAATATGACGTCACAAAGCTTTGCCCCTCCCCCCTCAAAAATAAACATGCTTCAAATGGCTTTAAACTATTGTCATTGTATTGCGTAGTTAATGTGGCACTGCACTCTGATGTTGTAGGAGAAAACATTTACTAAAAAGTCTATTTAATTAAGTAGAACGTGTTGTCTATATTTATTTAAAGTTGCGCATTTTTACGTGACGTCACATTTCTCAACCCCCCCCCCCCCTCGTCAAACATCGTCACAAATGTCTGACCCCCACCCCAGGTGCGTGACGTCATTTATGGACGGCCCCTTAACAGATCCCCGTGTTATCCTACCCTCCGCGTGTCGCGCCGCACAGACCGGGATGACAGCGTTGCACGTGGCCGCTCACTTTGGACAAATAGACATTGTGCGGGAGATGCTGACCAAGGTGCCGGCAACCGTACAGAGCCAGCCGCCAAAGGTGTCTCTGGACGCGTCGTCGTCGTCGTCATCCAAGGAGCACTTGCACGAGGTAGGGCGGCGATTATTGCCCAAAGATAATCATGACGAGCATATCACGTACCCGCATGGGAACATGCACGAACATGCATACGAGAACACCCACGCACACAAAGTAACAACCGGCACGCACAACTCATAATTACACACACACATACAGAAATGTGCTCACACACAACAACAACCGCCATTCGCCACTAAGTGGCGGTGACGTCACCACGACGCTTGTGCCAGGCCATGTGCACCTTGAGGCCACGTGAAGTGTCGAACGCCCGCTGGCAGTAGGTCAGGGGGCAGACCCAGGTGCCATGGGTTGACTGACTGGCACGCACAACTCATAATTACACACACATACAGAAACGTGCTCACACACGCATACAGTTACACATACATACACAAACAGCAACATGCACCGTTGTCAATACAGATCTACTACTGTTCTCCTTAACAATGGCTTTGCACCACCAAGGGAGACAGAAACCAATGGCTGATGAGAAAATCGAATCTCCTCGCAGCCTGGTGGGCACCCGGAGGGTAGACTACTCATCGACGATGCCTGTGGATGCTGCCAAAGCGTTATCGGAAGGCTGAGTGCTAAATTCCTCTCCCCCCCCTTCCCCCCCATTCTCTGTCCTCTATCTGTGCCTGTCGCAGTCAGGATTCACTCCACTGCACCTGGCAGCGGAGTCGGGGCACGAGGGCCTGGTGCGCCTGCTGCTCAACTACCCGGGCGTGCTGGCCGACGCGCAGACAAACCTGCAGGTGAGGGGCCCCCATCGTCGCAGCAGCTCAACGTGTGCCCAGGGGGCGGCCGCCGCCACGGAGACGGAGCGATGGGATCGGAGCGTGCGGCCGGAGCGAGGTGGAAAGCAGAAGGATTGGGCCTGGAGGAAGCCTAAACTCCGGCAGTCGATAGACAATGGCTGATGACGATGATGAACCTTCGAAACCACTTATACAAGCCTTTTGTAGGCCTGGGTTTATAAAATAAAAAGTTCTAAATATTTTACCCTTAATTTAGCCCGAGGTATGAAATTATTTTATTTAAAAAAAATTCGGTCTTTTTTTAGTGAGATGTACAGGTGGGTTCTGGTTTACGACGGTCCACATTTACGACGTTTATATGCCACCTTAGATCGATTTACGACACATCTTCCGACACGACTGAACACACTTGAACAGAGCCAGCCTGGCTTGCGATGTGACTTGGTGTGTTTTGTGTGGATTTTTACCTTTTAAACCCTGTTCAATATGGCTGATAAACGGAAAAATACATCGGCAAGAGATGTTTCTGCCGTTTCTACTGTCTATGGAAAAAAAATGAGATCATATTTACGACGTCGTTTTCAGGAACGCATTGTAACGTCGTAAAAGGGGGGACAGCCTGTTATAGGCTCTAACAGTAGATATGTGACATATTTGACCTATTTATCTATTGTAGAACGCCGTTAGCACGAGCATCATTCACTCACGCGTGTCACGCTCAGCTATATCTATTCGGTGCACAATTCACAAACGGGAGGGATTCACAGCTATTCATGCAATAAGAGGAAACTCACCAAGAGCCAATACTCTAAAAGTAGGTCACAGAAAGAGCGCAAGAGCATTACCGTATGCAGTGCGCAGAAGGAGAAAACCCATTCAAACACGTGTGTTGCATTTGTCACGGAATCAGCAGGAGTTATTCTTTATTGTCATAAAACTTCACGAATGCTTTTGCAGTCCTAGTTTTAAAGGCGACCAGGGGAGTCGGATTTTCTGAGGTCTCAGGGCAGGGCGTTCCACATTAACGAGCGTATAGACCAGGGGTCGGCAACCAAAATAACAAGAAGAGCCATTTCTTTACAATTCGGTACAAAATTCAGTATTTCAAGAGCCGCAATGCATCTGAGTACATACTGTACTCACGTACATATCGTCAAGAAGCAGCCCGTAAAGAGCCGCATGCGGCTCCGGAGCCGTAGGTTGCCGACCCCTGGTATAGACCAACGGCAAAAAAATGCACGGCCTTCGCTTCGCAGCGGACATTAAAAAGCTCCCGATTGGTAAAAGTGTAGGCCGTCTGTGTGTTTGTGCCATCTTCGCGGTCCATATTTTGAAAACCGCTCGCAAAGTATCTCGCTGGGTAAAGCCACGCAGCCACGCCGCCGCCTGCGAGGCTACCTCAACGGCCTTCATGATAGCCTTGCGCTGTGCAATTACCAACTGCACTCATGTGCTGAAGATTCGATAATGATGACTACGATGATGATAAAGATTTTGATTGCCACTCTCGGAAGCCACACGCCTGACGATGACGACCATGACGACTGTGCTGCTCGTTCACACCCGACGACGGTAACGGTGACGACGGCAACGATGACGACGGTAACGATGACGACGACGACGATGATTCTTCCCCCGTAGGGAGCCACCCCGTTGCACCTGGCGGCGCAGAGCGGCCACACAGCGGTGGTGGGGCTCCTGCTCAGCAAGTCGGCGTCCCAGCTGCACGTGCGCGACAAGAGCGGTCGCACCTGCCTCCACCTGGCGGCCTCGGGGGGCCACTGCGAGATGGTGCGGGTGCTGCTGGGCCAGGGAGCCGAGATCAACGGCATCGACAAGGTAGCGGAGCGGACTGTCCGCGGCAGGCACGAGAAGAGCGACGCTAAGGAGTCGGGAAGAGCCCCCCCCCCCCATCCCCCCCACCCCCGACTAAAATGAACGTGGGGTGGCGTGCTCATCTCGTCCACGTGCTCCATCATCACAGAGTGATATACTCTTGATTACCCCCCCCCCCCCGCCCACACTGACGCCTGTATATTTGGTATGTGCATGTTTCTCTCTCCCCTTGGTCGCATGGATTTTTCTCCGGGATCCTCCTCCGGTTTTCCCTCCGCATTTAGAATCAACAACGTGCGTTTCCAGTATTTGGCTGCTGTACATTTCCACAAGCCACTTTGTCGAGCCATCGTTAGTGGCCAGATCGCTTCTGATAAAGAGCTAAAATGAAGGTTTTGTTTTTACCGTGATGACTCTCGCCATGTGCACTCTGTCGGGGCGACTCCCTGTGCCCCACCAGTGCCATGGACGATCGATCGACCTCTCATCAGTCGAAAAAAATCTCAACTTAGACGTCAACAACATTGCCCTATCGAGAAAACATCACATAATATCATTACATCATCGCAGATACGTATCTTTGCTACGAATAAATTTCGATTTAAAGCTGTCGTGACTGCAGGGATTCATCTTCTTGGTTCTTTCGGTAAAGTCACGTAGAAGGGAAATAATAAAATAATAAAAATAAAACATGATAAAATAATTCTCACGACGTTTCGGCCACAACGCAAGCAGCCGTCCTCAGGTAAAGAACAGGTCTGTCGGAAAGACAGCGTCTGAATGCTACGAATATTTTATTCTATTTTAGACGAATGTGTTTTTATTTGTTATTATTGGTGCTTCTCCACCACTGCCAATGCAGTACCAATTCTGTTGTTGTTGTTGTTGTTGTTTATTTTCCCACCGCTCCGGAATAGATAGGCCAGGAACCCGTCAATGGTGGGTCAAAAAAGGTTACGCAAAGCACCCACGAATCACGTCCTTGATGTCGCAACACGCCCTAAACTGCGCACACATTAAGGGAATCTTTCCAGCAGTGTTTTATTTTTTAATTGACGCAGGTATCCCGACAATTAAACATGCACGCTGCGTCTCCAGATGAAGATCGAGATGTCATCGTGGCCAAAGCCATCGATGTCAACACGTCTCTTGTCAGTGTGATGCCTGGGTGGCTGCAGCAAGACACCAACTTGTAGCCACACCTTCTTCATTGCCATCCGCCTACTTAAGGCTGATTTGTCTCCAGCAGTAAACATATACAAAACAAGTGTCCGCCTCTGTATATCTACCTGTTGTTCTGTCTGCCTCTCTGCCTGATTGTCCCTTGATCTTTCCCATCCTCTGTCTGTCTACCTCTTCTGTCTGCTGCGCTGCCTGTCGCCCATCCCTCGGGCCCCGTCGTTCCCCCAGCTCGGCTGGACAGCGCTCATCTTCGCAGCCAAGGCTGGCTTCTTGCCCGTGGTGCAGCTGCTCATTGAGAGCGGGGCCTCCCCGGCCGCCGAGTGCAAAGACGGCAAGACGGCCATCCAGTACGCCGCCTCCAGCAACCACCAGGACGTGGTGAGCTTCCTCCTGCACCGGGGCCACAACACGCTCCGGCTGCTCGAGGACCGAGAGGTACGGGAGGGGATTCCCTGGTTCCAAACGTTTCTCGCTCGAAGTTGTGTTAAGTTGTGTTTGCAGTGAACAAAAATGGCTCGTACAATAGCCTCGTGTGTAATGCTTCGATACCACTGTGCAACCGAGCCGTGCCGGGGCCGTTCTGGACCAGCTTAGAGCACCTGAGGAGGTGCCAGATTATATCTTTTTTTCCACTGCAGAAACCGAGCCGTGCCGCTGACGTCACGCACAGCGAAGTAAATGAGAGACCCCTGTAGATGACGCGGTGACCTCGTGTCCACACTACGTGCTGACCGATGTCGCACGCAATGAATGGGTCATAAGTCGCACCCCAGGCCTTGTTTGGCCTCGAGCCAAAGTCAGGTGTCTCGTGAGACGAGCGAATCAAGTAGCCAGTGGAAAGCCCCCTTGCCATTCCAGCCCTGTGCAGGAGTGGCTCGGATGTGCCAGTGGAAAAGGGGTATACTGGTCCCCGCTCTCAATTGAGTGTAGGGGTGGCACTCATTTCTGAATGGCCCTTAACTCGTGGTGGCAACTCCACATTTGCATGACAGAGGCCATAATATCTATTGAATATCCACTGTTAATGTCCCACAAAGTGGTGCTCGTTTCATTGACACCGGAGGTTATTTTTGAGCCGATATGGCCCCCGACCAGAATTTGCAGTCGCAGCCTTCTTGATTGTGGCATGCTATTAATCAGGCCAGTTAGTGCTATGGTTAAAGAAATCCATTTACAATCAAAAGGTTGCAAATTCAAATCCTGGTTTGATGGTCAACTCAACTCAATGCCCCATCGGGATTGATAGATTGACGGCGGTTGTCTGAATAGTCAACAGTGGTCATTCAATGGATAAGCCGGTCCCCATCATTGCAATGTTGAATTGCCATCAGCCACTTGGAGTTGCCAATGAGGGCAATCGCCTTCCCATTGATCATTTGAACAGAGAGACTGACACGGCCGAGCCGTAGCGCAGCGGCCGCTTGTTGCAGGGGTTCGTGGTTCAAGCCCAGTGGCGGACCTGCATAATATTGCACGTAAATTAACTTCAGATTACATAATTTGGAAAAGCCACGAAGCAATATTTCCCTCCCCCCTACTGGCAGATTAGTTCCCGTTGATCGTCTGGTGCTCCGCTGACATTGCGCCACACAGGGGCAGCTGCCACTGTCGGGGGTCCCCTTGCCCTAGACTGCAATAGAGCAAAGGAACGGTTCAGACGAGATGCCACGTCCGGCGCATCGAGCCGCCGAGCCATTTGAGCCCCTATCAACGAAAATGCAAATCCACAAAGTCCTCGCTCACGCGGTTCCCCGCATGCCCCGCTCTCGCCCGCGCAGTTCATCTTCGACCTCATGGTGTGCGGCAAGCAGCAGAGCAGCACGCGGCTCATGGAGGAGCTGGTTCTGCGCTCAGCCGCGCCGCTGGAGACGGCCGTCAAGCTGTCGCGTGCCTTCGGCCTCACGGCGCTGCGCTACAAGGAGCGCTCGGTGGACCTGCAGCGCGCCGCCAAGTTCTGCGAGGGCCTCGCCGTCGAGCTGCTCGCCATGGCCTCGGGCGACCACAGCGCCGGCGTGCTGCTGCGCGCCGTCGACCACCGCGCCACCAGCCTGCTGGACGTGCTCATCGAGTGCGAGCAGAAGGAGGTGGTGGCCCACCCGGCCGTGCAGCGCTACCTCACCGACGTGTGGTACGGCGACCTGGGCTGGGCCGACTGGAAGCTGTCGCTGCTGTTCCTCGCCTTCCTGGTTTGCCCGCCGGTGTGGCTCGCCTTCTCGCTGCCGCTGCGCAGCCGCTTCAACAAGATCCCCATCATCAAGTTCATGAGCCACCTGGCGTCGCACATTTTCCTCATCCTGCTGTTCATGCTCACGGTCGCGTGGCCCCCGCTCAGCCCCGTGTTCCTCGGCCGCCTGCTGCCCTCGTGGAACGAGTGGCTGCTGCTGTCGTGGCTCACGGGCATGCTCGTGTCCGAGCTCACGGATCCCGGCGAGCGGGCGGGCCTCGCCTGGATCCGCGTCATCATCCTGGTCATCGCGGCCATCAGCTTCGTGTCCCACCTGCTCGCGTTTGCCTACCCGGTCGGCACGGACGGGCGGCTCGAGACCCTCTACGCGCGGAACATGTTCCTGGCGGTGGCGATGACGCTGTGCTTCATCCAGTTCCTCGAGTTCCTCACGTTCCACCACCTCTTCGGCCCCTGGGCCATCATCATCCGCGACCTGATGAAGGACCTCGCCCGGTTCGGCATCATCCTGGCGCTCTTCCACACGGCCTTCACGCTCCACCTCACCGCCGTCTACCAGCCAGTCTACCCGGCGCCGAAGAACAAGACGGCCGAGAACGTGACCGCGAGCGGCGACGCGGACGAGGCGACGCGCGTGCAGAGCCCCCTCGACATCGTCGTGCTGCTCTTCTTCGCCCTGTTCGGACTCGTGGAGCCCGAAAACCTGCCGAGCATCAGCCGGTCGCCCCCTTTCACCATCGTCATCGTCCAAATAGTCTTCGGCGTGTACCTCATCGTGACCTCCATCGTTTTGATAAACCTTCTGATCGCGATGATGAGCGACACGTACCAGCGCATCCAGGCGCAGTCCGACACCGAGTGGAAGTTCGGCAGAGCCATGCTCATCCGGGACATGAAGCGCAAGTCGTCCGCCGCGTCGCCCCTCAACCTCTTCACCAACGTCTTCCAATACGTCGCCGTTTGCTGCCGGCGCAGGGGTAACGCGTGTGCCCGTTTCGCTTCGAGCTCTCGGCGTTGCGGCTCCCCGCGTCACCCGTGTTCGCAGCCCCCCCCCCGCCCCCCCCCGCCCCCCCCCCAGCCCACCCCCCCCACCCCCCCCCCCCCAGCCCGCCCGCACTACCTCGGAGCCACCGGCCCCACCGCCACCGCCGCTCGCCTTTGGCACAGCCGCCCCCACTCCGTCCCTTGCCGGGGCACCGCACAACTTAACCCTTTCCCGTTCCGATGACGTACGCATACAGCAACGTACGTTTACGTACATCGACGGAACGAAATCGGAAGTAAAAGGCCACGCGGGAGGGCGCGTGGCACAGTTTGCCTTCGGCTATCGTCGAGTGTGGTCGTGTCACGACGGCTCTCCACGGTGAATACAGTGCCTTTAAAAACAGCGGCGATACGCCTCTCTAAAATTAACGCCGAACCGCTTGCACGTTCCGAGATTCGGCGGTGAACGGGACCCACCCTAATGGAAAAATAATAATAATAGGCTTGAGCCTTTCTGGCAATACAGCGGTGTCAAGATGTTCAAACAACAAACAGATACCTTTTTTGTAAGGCACCAAGTCCGCATTAAGCACACGTACTTGTGGCAGAACATGCAAACCCTGCAACTTGCAGGTTTCTCGGAACGGGGCGTAAGGGTTAACGACGCAGCGCTTTGCCCCGTGGACGCAGGCAAACTGTGCCGAGCGGAGCCGTCGAGCGACGTCGCGCAGTTCGACGGCGTCTCCGACACGTGCTGCATGGACCTGCAGCTCCACCCGGGCACGTGGGCAGAGTCGCTGACGCGGCGCAGCGCGAGAGTCACGCCCGACGGTAAGGCCGCCCCCCCCCCCCTCCTCGTTTTTACCGCCGTCACTTTATCCATCGCAGCGGCTGTAGCGGTAGACAAATGCCTTTCGTTTGCCATTTCCGGCCACCGGCCACGTGGTCGGTAATGATTGTCGCGATTGGCTACGTATGGCGCGAAAAAAGTTTGAGATGCATACGTACATTATATCCGAACCGGAGTCGGTTCGGATATTTTGGCCGTCGTCCCCACCAAAATGTTGTAACGACAGCTGCTTTCGCGGGCTGGCTTGCACGGCCCCGGCACGGTTCGTTGCACAGTGGAAAAGAGGTGAATGAGATGCCCTGAACATGTTCTGGCAAAGATCAGTGGCTCCTGCTCCGAACTTTCCCACAATCAAATTCAGCCCTAATGGGGATGCCTGGTGCAGTGTGCGCATTCGCGCCAATGTATTGCACACCTGTCGTGATCATTGGCACCAACGTGATCATTTGTGATGACGATGAGGAAGTTGCTCTAGATTTTGTACGATGGTAATTCGGTTGCACCGAGTGTGCCAGAAACTTTAAAAAAATGTTCCTGGAAACTTTCCTGAAATTGAACAAAGTTGTTGCTTAATGTTGGACTATGTACGATAAAATGTGTGTTCTATCACCAACGGTCCTTAAATTCCAGTTCGCGTTAAACTCAACCCATCGTCCCTGTTCGCTCAGCAATATGATCTTCACCACGTGAGCATTCAACAGTGGATATCCCATCTGTACAGTGACCCAGGCCACCCTTGCAAATGACTCATCCTGGTCTCTTGAGTTCTCACCACCACCTGGTTCAACAAATAAAACGTTTCACCACTGGCTCAGGACTGCCGATCGAGTTGACCCCTTCCTCTCCCCCAATGCTCGTTCCATTGCGTGCTGCCACACGTACTAAATGTTTTTGCCTCACCTCCCCACAACCTGCAGGGTCAGTGAAGCGTTGCCCTCTTCCTCGTCACACCTTTAGTCAATACAAATCCAACAGAAGCTTTGCATGCTCTTTGGTTCTAGATTTGAAGCTTTCGTGACTGCAAGGATTCATACTTTTTGGTTTTTTGGGTAAAGTCACGTAGGTAAAACAATACAATAAAATAAATGAAAACAACTAAGTTAAATCACGACGTTTCGGAGGCAACACAAGCTTCCTTCATCAGGTGTAAAAAAAAGGCACAGCAAAATAACAGTTATTTTGCTGTGCCTTTTTTTACACCTGAAGATGGTCGCTTGTGTTGCGATCGAAACGTCGTGATCTATTATTATTTTTTACCCACGTAACTTCACCGAAAGAACCAAAGAGTATGGATTCCTGCAGTCACGAAAGCTTCAAAGCAAGATTTCATCTTTGCAATGTATCATGTCCCCTTGCCTACTTGCAAGCCCCTCTGCCTTGCTCATGAAATTGCGTCTTGCCACTAAAAATACCTCTGCCTTATACAAGGCCCTATGCTCTCTGAAATTTCCTCTTGTCACTCACTAAAAATACCTTCTGGACACTAATAGGGCCATTTATAAGGCTCACTTTTAACCTTGCTCAATTTTTTTACATTTGTGTTACGTAATAAAAGGCGATGAGGAAAATTATTATTTTAAACAAGTCAAATTGTGTCCGTGGACTCAAACAAGTTTGAATAATTATGGCTGGACATTGACATTGAGAACATTGACATTGAGAACATTGACATTGTGCCCCGTCTACTTGAGTCTGTGTAAATAGGTGTCATAGTTTGTTTTAGGGTTGGCTACGTACGGTGCGAAAGACGTTCAACATACATACATTGAATACAGTGCAATGCAATTCGGATTTATATAGCGTCTGAGCGGAACTGCATCTCAAAATGCTCAACAAAACACTTTGACATGTGCGTCATGCTGACGGTAGGATATATATATA
This sequence comes from Lampetra planeri, assembly GCF_965212315.1. NCBI lineage: Eukaryota > Metazoa > Chordata > Hyperoartia > Petromyzontiformes > Petromyzontidae > Lampetra > Lampetra planeri. The sequence continues at coordinate 7,343,390 of NC_136120.1, forward strand.
GTCTATGCATTCTAGTGAGGAGATAGTCAATCGTTGGCAGAAGAGAAAGAGTGAGCCTGGACTTGAAGGAGGAGGGACAGGTTGAATGGAAGAGAGAATCGTCGGCACCTGCAGTGGCTTGAACAATGCGTCCTTACCTCGCCTCTACATGGCACTGCAACCCACAGCGTGTAATCTGTGTGTGTCAGCACGGCAGCACTTGAGCATGCCGTCTGCATTCCAGCACCAATCCCAGATTAAGGATCTCCGCACGGTCAGGTGGATTTCAAAGTGCTGCTTGCATTGGAGGGGTTACACACAAAGACAAAGATCCCCCGTATAGCCTTAACAGACTGTGGGGGCAAGTGCTGTTAGCGAGCACCTATGATGGCCGGAACGGTACACGAGGGGGTGGGTGGGCAAGCACCACGCCCGACCGCCTTTGTCTCCCCAGTGGCGATGTTTACACACCGCACCAAGTACTCACTTGAGGCTGAGTCGACCTAGGGGAGGCCCAGGACCGGTTCAGATAATCGTCACAGGTGTTGGCCGTGAGCGGGAATCGAACCCGGGTCGCCGGGTTCGTAGCGCAGCGCGCGAATCGCTACCACTACCGTCGTGACGCACACGCACACGTGCACGCGCACACACACGAGATTCTGCTACGCTTGCTGGACGCACAAGCGCTGAACTTGGGGTGCTTGTCAAAGGCAGGGCAGTGTGTTCCAGGAATGAATACAGGCTAAGCTGATTTCGTTAATACGGTAATATACCACTGATCCCCTCGTGTCCTGCTGGGCTACTCAAGGGGTTCGCGATTGCATTAGATGCATGCCCTCTGCGCGTGGCGTCTTGGGCAGTGAAGACAGAGGGCTTTGCTGTCCTCTTGCCGGGTTATTGAGAGAGTGGGTTTTAGCCGATCATCCCCTTTGGAGGCTAATAAACAAAGCCCCACTTGGTGGGGATCTAACAGTGGCCGCCCTTATAGAGAGCAGCTTCTGCCATGGGAATGTGGAATCTCGTGCCACTGGCTGCGAGCAGCCAACGCAGAGACCAGCATTGCCCTTCACGGAGATTCTGTCCGTACCGACATGTCGCACGTTGCAGGCGCTCAACAAAGATCCCTTCATGTGAAGCTTTCGTGACCGCAGGAATCCGTGCTCTTTGGTTCTTTCGGTAAAGTCACGTAGGTGAAAAAAATAAAATCAAAGCTCACGACGTTTCGGGCGCAACAAGAAATCTGTAGTGAAACAAGACGCTATATAATATATATATAAAATATAGCGTCTTGTCTTGTTTCACTGGAGATTTCTTGCCCAGTTCGGTAAAGTCACGTTTCACTGCAGATTTCTTGCCCAGTTCGGTAAAGTCACGCGGGTATCAACAAATAAATAAATATAGCACGACGCTTCGATCGCAACATGGGCGGTCGTCCTCAGCAGTTCCACTGCTGGATTATTTTTTGCGCCTGAGGACGACCGCTTGTGTTGCGATCGAAACGTCGTGATAGATTATTTTTTATTTGAATTTTTCTACCTACTTGATTTTACCGAAAGAACCAAAGAGTAAAGATCCCTTATTTAGCCATATAGAGCATAGGGGGCAGCGCTGTTAGTGAGCACCTATTAAAGGCAGCTTGGCATAGTCAGCACCACGCTTCGCTGCCTTTGCTTCCAAGAAGCTGATGTGTATACACTGTCAGACACACATTTAAGGCTGAGTCAACCTTAGGGAGACCAGTGCTTGAATTACTGCACTGCTGCTCGCATTCAGCTGGATTGGCAGCAGGGGTAAGTGCTGTTAGCAGGTGCCCAGCATCAGAACGTGTAGTTGAACCTATGTTGAACCAACCCAAGACCAAACTGAGCCATAAATGAGTTGCAGGCATTGTGTGTAAACTTCAGCACTGGGAATACAAAGGTAATGGAGCGTGGTGTCAGCCGCGTATGTATGTTGAACTTATTTCACATCGTATGTAGCAAACCATGCTAATCAGAGGTGCGGGGAATGGACAACAAACTAAACACGGAAAGCAGTTAAAAAGAAATTAGTTTTCAATCGAACATTGTGCTATTGCCAGCCTGAGTAGGTGCTCGCTAACAGTACTTGTACCACTAGCCTGTATGTTTGATGACGGATCGTAGTCTTTTGTACATCCACGTCATGTGATGGGATAGTGTTTACCTGTCGCACACATGGTTTTTATCCAGGTGCTCCAGTTTCCTCCCACAAGTAAACTTCTAAACTGGCAGAAAACACCTTAATATATAGAGCACAGAAGAGCCTGGGCAATTGCTAGCATCAGCTTACCATGTGGCTGCTTTCCCGCGTGTCTGTGGTTCCTCGTGGCTCCGGTTCATTCTCGCTCTTCAACAGCGAGTGCGCGATACAAGTTGAATATTATTATTCAAAGTGGTTAGCCCACTGCACTATGATGCAGGTTCAACCCTTCTCCTTGCACTTTCTAGATTAGTGGCACACAGTCACGTGTCTGCCTTTGGCAATCTGCCCACCAGTGGCACACGCGCGAGTGTACGCACGTGTGCGCGTGTAAATGTGTGCACGCGTAAGTGTGCGCGCGCATGAGTACGCGCATGTGCGTGTACGTTGCGATTGTACGCACGTGTGCGTGTGTGCGCGTGCCACCCTCGCAGGCGTTCACCGGGGCAGGGGCCAGCACGGACCGACGCGGATCGAGGACGCCATGGACTGGCAGGACGTCGCGGCGCGGTACCGCGCCATGAAGGGCCGAGGCGCCGTGGGGCCGCAGCAGCCGGAGACGCCGTTCCCCCTGGGCAATAGGAGCACCCGCAGGAGGGCGCCCTTCCTCGTCGCCTCGAACGCGCTCAACGGGGTCAAGGCATAGGTGCCGTGCGCGGTGGGGATGCACGCAAGCGGAGCGGCCGGCGGCGAGGGGCACGGTGACCCTCACCGGACTCGCGACTTAAGGCTACGTTATTGGCGCCGGTAATGATTGTCGGTAGAAAATTCGCGGGTGGCGGGGAAATAGCAAAGAAGGAAAGGGTACATTCGTCGATTGGCCACGGGATAAGTTGGGAGGAGGGCCCCGCCTAAAACCGGTGTCAATATTTGTAATAACAAAAATAAATGAACAAAAATTCCGTGAATGAGCTGTTAAAATGACCGTTTGCATGTTTAATTAAAGTCACCCCCGCCTCCCAATGTCCCCGACGTACGGCCTTGTTGAAATGGAATGAAGGAAGTTCCGAATCTAGCGTGCATCTCAAGCCACTTCTAAAAGTTAATTCAGATTCACGATCTCCGTGCCAAAATCGTAGCCTTGTGTAGACCGTCCACCAAACGCTCACCTGACCTTCAGGAGACTCTCTTCTGAGACTCTGCGCTCACAATCATCAGACATCACTCACTCGAGTCGTTATAAAATGTCATTCGATCACTTCAGGACTGCTGCCTCTCTACAAATAAACTCAGATGACAGGATCAATTTGCCACTTGACTCTTCTAATATGAATCGAGTGCGGTGTTACCTACCGTCATCATCTTCAACTCCAACATCATCATCTTAATCACCATCATCAATCCATCAACATCATCTCACAGGATTCTGCGGATAAACACTGATATTAGGATATACGCCCCATGAATTATCCTATAAATAACCACGGATAGCAGGAGTCACCGGTGGCAACATATTTTATCCGCGAAATAGCTCCGGATAATGAGGAGCAATCTATCCTGCGAGTTCGATGAACTTATGCGGACAGACTTTGGCCAAGTAACAGGAGTGCAGGACATCTCCTACGCTGTAACACACGGGCTGCTGGTCGGTCAAGTTTCAGTTGAGATCATATCAACAAAGTGTCGTCATCGCAATCGTCGTCGTCGTCATCGCTTGCTATCATCATTGTCGTCATCATCATCATCGTGATCATCGGCAACCTTCCTGGACTTTCTAAAATAAGTGGTGGGATCAATCTTGTATCTTTACAGCCTCGGAATTAACCACCAATCCGCCTGCTGTGAATCAAACTGCCCGGCTGTATTTGTGTCTTTCAAATTTGAACTCAAATGGCTCGATGACTGCAAACGATGCAGAGATGTAACCAGGTGGAAATTTAAACCAAAGTTGCTGAGGTTCTCAAGGCCAACAGCGTGGAATTAACACCGATAAGTTACTGAAGTGCATTGACAATGGTGTCATGTGCTAACCGAATGTTACAATGAACGTAGCTGACTGAATGTTTAGTTTTACTTGTACAATGAACGTATACGCGTTGGGTAATCCAAATGTTTCATTTTACAGTTTCAAAAAAATGAAAACTACATTATAGCATGAAGCGCTAAAGTTTGGCTGAATTGCTGAGATATTTCTCAGTGTTTTTGATGCTGAACATAGCCTGGTTAGATTCTAGATTTATTAAGCTAATTATTGCCTGTGCTGTGATCAAATTTTGCAATCAAATGTAATTCTCCATAATCAACGTTTTTGGGTGTAGATCGCGTTATTTATGTGTTGGTGCGTATGGCAAATGTAATTCTAACAACCATGACAGCTCTATTGTAATAAATACGCAATAGGGCATGCTTAACTTAATTGACAAACGGTCGACATTTCGTCAACTTGATATAAGCTTTAATATGAAATGTGTTGGTGCGTATGGAATGCAGTATACCCTACGTAAGTGATCTTCGCTGTTGAAACAATCTCGCAGTAATTACGCAATGTATTATACAGTGAACACGTTTTTCAGTTTTGGCTGGAACCTAAATTAATAACATTAGTACCACTTACGCAAGTGATCATGACATTTTCTTCACAATAATTTGGACGCTGCCTTTTTTTTGTATTCATCTGGTAGAATGCGAGAGACCGTTCATATTTAAGCACTCATTCGTTGGCTGATGATAAGAATAATTTACATTTATCTGTACGGCGCCGTCCACAAATGCCTCAAGGATAACACCTTAATAGGCCGAGGACGGCAGAGCTTTGCGCAAACATAATCAACGTTTTTGGGATTAGATCGCGTTATTTATAAATGTGTAATAACACGCTGGAGACGGCTTGTAGAATCGGTCCTTTTATTTCACTTCCTTTGCAGTTCACAAACACTCCCCGTTGCTGGCAGGAAACGGGAAGCGGGCAGACAGCCACCAGAGACACACCACCACGTGGCAACCGGAGCCCCACTCGCGCGTGGCCTCTCTCTCTCTTAGTTCCGTGTCTGACCCCGTGTCTCTCCTCTCTCCCCTTATTTAATGCCTGGGTCACGTGGTACACTCCAGCCAATCCTCAATAGCCTGCGCCGAATGTTCCAGATCCCCCATCAACTCCCGGGACCACGCCCCCGACTTGTCTTCCCATTGGCTGAGGCCAAGACCAACGAAACCAATCACCTAGCTGACATCCCGTGATCACGCCGGGGCCATGCTCCCAGGCTCTCCCCCCATTGGCTGTAAAGCGGGACCGGCAAAGCCGATCACCACGTGAATCTGACATAGGCTTTTATTACAAATGTGTTGTAACTCTCCACCACCCGACACGGCCAATCAGTAAAAAAGTGTCACGTTGACAAAAGACATGCAATTACCAGCGAAACGTCATAGTACTCAAACATTGTAAATGTTGTGGTTTCACACTTCAACACACCGGTGGGCTAAAGCAGTGAACTATTTGTCTTTTGTCAACGTGACACTTTTTTACTGATTGGCCGTGTTGGGTGGTGGAGGGTTACGACACATTTATAAATAACGCGATCTAAACCCAAAAACGTTGATTATGAATAATATTGGTCGCGAAAGCCTACGTGTTAAACTTTGGGCAATCGTTGGGACCGGCTCCTCACCACGTGGTTGCTGCCCTCCCGCTCGGCAGTCGTTTACTCCTCGCTCCTCCGAGTCGCTGCTCGCTCAGTCCTGGAGAGCGAGCGGATTCTGTGCGGTGGCGGTGCGCTGCGAGTTGAAATCATGAATAATTATTTCCATGACAGGTCACCGATGCTGCCTTAGAAAACATCTTCTATTCCCGTGGAAGGCCAGTGTGTATGTTGATGACAATTTGCCTTTATGACTGAATTTTAACAGTTGACCGTACGATTGTAATTCAGTTGTCTTTCAGTATTTCGATTTGTATTCTTGTGATGATATGTGCAACTTTATGTATTAATACTACTACTACTACATGAAGTGGTGTATAAAACTACAGTATTTATTTCCATAACATGATACGTTTATTCATTAAAAAAAGAAATAAATATGGTCACAATAACGTTTGTTGTGTGTGTTGCATGTGTATGTTGCCTAGCAACATTAATAACAAAACAACTCTTACACGGAAATGTGGGGAATAAACAGCGCGGATCATATGATCCATGGGGTTATCTGTGAATCTATTCCATGTATCCACGGGAGAAAGAATGCCGGTGACTGCATACAGGATGAATTTGCCAACGAACTCTGATCAGGAAGCACCATTGTAGATATAATTGTTCAAGCAATTTCCCACAATCAGGTTATATTCCGAGAAAACGTGCCATTGGTCGCAACGAAGAGTTGAGACCGATTTTCCCAGAGATATGAAACTTTTTTTTTAATAGATATGAATACAAATAGCACATTTAATAAACTACCAATCAAATATAAAGTACAATAATTGTGTTTGGAAAGGTCTTATCTCGATTCTTTATAATGCCCGGCTTATTTGAACTGAACATTTGCAGTTAAAGAGGGAGAATTACTGCAAGACATGTGAAGGTAAATGAACATCAGTGTCATCTCTGGAGCGCTGCCCATTTCCTTTCATCAGCCATATTTAAAGGATGAAATACATTTAAAACAGGCTGATGCATCAGTTACGAATGCACAGAGGTTTAGCACCGGAGCGCGGAGTTGGCAGGCCCACTGACTGGGCCACTTCCCTCCCACGCACATCCGATTAGCACGGCTGGCCACGTTTTAGTCACATTTATTAGGTATATAACCCTGTGAGCCATGCGGCTCTTGACTCGGGTGCAACCGCAACAAAACAAAAACGCGAACAAGAAACATCTTAAAGTGACTACACGCAACAGAAAAATCCAGGAAAAAACAGCAAAGTCTTCCAGAAAAAACACCGTATTTCAACGCTGTGTGCAAAAACCCCAGTGGGATGCAAGTCAAACAATAACAACCATAAGACGTACGGTGCAGAATAAGTTCAATACACACGTACGTACGTCAGTTCGTGAGCAGAACCGGCGCCTGAGTCGTTGCCGTAAGTGCGGCTCCGACCGTCGAGAGTAACAACGCGGTTGTGGCGATTGGCGACCTGCCGTGAGTGCGAATCGACGTAAGTCGAAATGACGTAAGCCGAGGAATCGACGTAAGTCGAGGAACCGACGTAAGTCGAGGAACCGCCTCTATACAGCATTGGGAAATCTCAGTAGTTTTGAGTTACGTTATGTACACTTAACGAGGCGTTCAATGACAGCCACAATGGGTTTCAATGCCGCTTGTAAATGTGCGGTAGATCTGATTCTCGACCGCGGTGAACATCATTGTCGACTGATATCCGAACCGGTCTTGCCCCCCCCACTCCCCCACCCCCTTCTTGACGACCGACACTCACCAGCGCAAATTGAGTATGATCAGACAACCCCAATGACTGATACTGCGTGAGGAGGGTCGTCATACAGCAGTGGATTGACCAAGAGGTGCTGTGCAGTGAATTATTCTGCGTGGCCCAACATCGGCAGAGAATGATTGTCCTATGGAGAAACTGGTAACCATCGTGGGTATGTGGAATTTCATCTACTGGCTTTAAAACCATGAACGAAGATGAGCACCTGCCCATCTAATGCTCATTTTGGCCAGGAGACACTGAATTTTTGTAAACACATTCCTGCGGAGGGAGCTGGTAGGAACGTTGGGTTGCTCGGTCAATGGCCAGGGTCAATGGCCAGGGTGTATTCCGCAAATATGGCCGACTGGGAGGGCGGGCACAAGCCGGCGTGAGTAGGTTAAACGCTGAGTTTTATAAGGGCACCACGGAGTGACCAACCCCTCCCCACCCAGCCCCACCCCTCCCACCCCCCACCCAGGCCCTCCCCACCCAGCCCCTCCCCACCAGCCCCTCCCCACCCTCCCCTCCCCACCCAACCCCTCCCCACCCAGCCCCTCCCCACCCTCCCCTCTCCACCCAGTCCCACCCTTCCAATTTTTGGATGCACGACGGACGGACGGACAAAATAATCCCCTGTGGGCTGGTGTAACCAGGATGTTTCTACCAGTATAGTGTGTCTTTTAGACATTACAACACTGACCTCCGTTTAGCAATAGAGCTGTAAAATGTCAACATTCTCATGTCAGATTCTCCCCCTGCTCAAAAGTACGGTGATGTTCATCCCTGCTTGAATCTCTGAGCCATTGATGGAATTCGACATCGATATATTTACGATTACATGGCATGGAATGGCACGGAACCAGTGTCGGAACACACAAACTAACTACAGCCACACACTGGCCATCTATTTACAGAGCACTATAAAAGCAAACGCTACTTGTGAATGTTGCAAAACGTCAGGAAGGAAAAACAAGTCTCTGAATGCCTCCCAGTCCATGGGAACACTATGGGTCCTCCATTCACGCGTACGCCTGTGAACCTCTGTGGCCATGAATAAATACAACCTTCTTACGGCTGCCGACTGAAATATAAGAAAAGTCAAGGTGCAGCCATGATATTTCTGGAATGGCTCTGGTGGAGGCCCTAATGGCAGCAATAGCATTCGGGCCTCTGAATCGAGGGAATGTTTGGCCTACTCTTCCATCGTTCTAGATTTGAAGTTTTTGTGACTGCAAGAATCCATACTCTTTGGTTATTTCGGTAAAGTCACGTAGGTGAAATAAAATAAAATAAAAACTCACGACGTTTCGGGCGCAACAAGAAATCTGCAGTGAAACAAGATGCTATCTATATATATAAAATCGCAAATCTGTCTGTCTGTGTGTGTGTCTGTGTGTCGCCGGACCATACGCAGTTTCATTGGACGGCGGTTGCCCCTGGCAACGGGTAGCGACGCATTCGCTGTGGGGTGGACGCCATTTTGAATTCCCGTTAAAAATATGCGCACACATTAACACGCGACTCTGAGGTAAATTCATCAAAGTTTCACATGCTCTTCACTCCCCTCCCACCCCAATGTGTGCAATTACTATTATAGGGTCGGTAGATAATACAATTATAGCGATTACACAGTATTATTGTAGCGCGGGGGGGGGGGGGGAATGGCACCCGTACCCAGCCTCAGCCGGGTGGGCAATTTAGGCAAGGCCGGAGGCTCTGCACGGTACTAGGCCTCGACACCCACCACGCGACTCTGAGGTAAATTCATCAAAGTTTCACGTCCTCTTCACTCCCCCCCCCCACCACAATGTGTGCAATTACTATTATAGGGTCGCTAGATAATAAAATTATAGCGATTACACAGTATTATTGTAGCGCGGGGGGGGGGGGGGTAACGGCCCCGGTACCCAGCCTCAGCCGGGTGGGCAATCTAGGCGAGGCCGGAGGCTCTGCACGGTACTAGGCCTCGACACCCCACCCGTGTCAAGCGACGACTTTGTGGTATAAACTCGATATACCCAGCGTTGCCCGGAGGGAAAATACATTTAAAATCTTATGAAAACTTTCAAACATTACATACCAGTGAAAAAACAACTGTGTAATTACTTTTAAACCCGACGCGCCAAGAATCGATTCTCTGAATCGCGCAAAGGAATCGAAGGTTGTAGATTCCTTTAGATTCGGACGATTCCCGTTTACTATAAGTTGGTTAAAGTCGATATAAACTGCTACGAACGGGAAATATCCGACGTTGACCGGGCCAAAAATTTAATTAAAAACTCCTGAAAAAATTCAAAAATAAAATAACAATGAAAATGAAACTCTATCATTCAAAATGTAAACCCCCAACATGCCACGAATCGATTCTTTGAATCGCACAAAGGACTAATCGAAGGTTGTAAATTACTTTAGGATCGCGCTTCCTGTTTAATATAAGTTGGTTATAGAGTTGATATCAACTGCTACGAATAGGAAATATCCGGCGTTGACTGGGGCAAAAATATAATGGTGAGGGCGGTTGTGAGTGGCGATTGTGAGTGGTGATTAGTGAGTGGTGAGGGTGAGTGGTGAGGGTGAGTGTTGAGGGTGAGTGGTGAGTGGTGATTGGTGAGGGTGTGATTGGTGAGGATGAGTCGTGAGGGAGAGTGGTGAGGGAGAGTGGTGAGGGTGAATGGTGAGGGTGAGTGGTGAGTGGTGAGGGTGAGTGTTGAGGGTGAGTGGTGAGTGGTGATTGGTGAGGGTGTGATTGGTGAGGATGAGTGGTGAGGGAGAGTGGTGAGGGTGAATGGTGAGGGTGAGTGGTGAGTGGTGAGGGTGTGTATATATGTAAGGTTATTAAGAAATATATTTTTCACCCGGGCAACGCCGGGTACTACTGCTAGTATAATATATGATATAGCGTCTTGTCTTGTTTCACTGCAGATTTTTTGCCCAGTTCAGCAGTTGTTTCTAACGGTTGTGTCCCACCTGATGATGGGCGCTTGTGTTGCGCCCGAAACGTTGTGAGTTTATTTTTTAATTATTTAATTTTCTTTCACCTACGGGACTTTACCGAAAGAACCAAAGAGTACTACTCTTCCATCGTCAAACATTTTCACCCCACCGCACGTGACTTGCCAACTACCTGTGGTGCATCCCCTTATAGAGGTGGGGGGATTAATGCAAATTGCAGGAAAGCCGGTGTGATAACCATAACATCACGGCAGCGTGTTTAAAACATCCCCAAATCCATCCTCCTGTCCTAGCTGGACATCGTGAGTGATCTGTTCAAAGGGGTCAGGTCTGCATCTCTGAGCCAGTGATGGAAATTCCTCATTCGATATAGTCACATTTACAAGAGACTGAGCACAGACACCCCTCCCCCGCCAGAGACAAGAGTTATGCGGGTACAGAGAGAGAGACATGGATAGAGACACAGACAAAACTAACGCACGTGTCGCAATTGGCGAGATGTGTACGGAAAACATCGCAGCTTCTCTGTGAATTGGGGCACTGTGCACATTTGGGCTGCCACCTGTCTGGGTTAGTCCCAGATAGTCCAAAAAATGGCGTCCGTGTTCACGTGGCAGTGAATTGATGGATACCAAGATCTGCTGTTATTGTGTTGAACTGCATTACAGTATACTGCACACTTTTGAAAGCACTGTGTAATCACTTTTTTTTATTCCTGGGTAGTAAGTGTTATTTCCTAATTGCTTATGCCTACAAAGTATGTAAAATGGCTATTATTCCCCACAAACTTTGCTTTTCGTGACCATGACAGTGATATATATATATATATAATGTACCTATTTTCCAGAACATTCCAGATAGATTCAGTAAATTTGGAGTAACTTCTAGAACACTCTAGAACTTTCCAGCAATATAAATAGTAGTATAAATACAGGGGCCTTAAGCCCACTAGTTCAGTTTAGTTCCAGCTGCCTAAGTGGATATATATCTGTATTTTTCTGAGATGGCATCAAGAGGCTGCAAGCATGCGGCAGACGCATTTTGCTATGTCTGCGGCCAATTTATCAAGACTAGAGAGAAAAAGTACTCTGTGGAAGCATCTGCTAAGATGTGTGAGGCCTACAAGGCATATTTCGGCATGCCTGTCAGGGATCAAAACAAACCCCGGGCACCTCATTTCACCTGCGAGCAATGCAAAACAACTCTGGAAGGTAAGATGGACAATTGTTGCTCAGAATTTTACATTATAAAATTTCTAAAATTGTAAAAGTTTTGAATTTGAAAATGTTTTACAATTTTCAATGTTATTGAAAAAATATATATCAAATATGAAAAATGTTGGGAGAATCTCTTACACATTAGTCATGCGTGAAATAAATGTATTTCTGTAGGATGGTACGGAGGGGAAAAGAGAGCCATGAAGTTCGCTATCCCAAGAATTTGGCGGAAACACACTGAACAATCACGCAACTGCTACTTCTGTATGGTGGATCCTTCCAAACGTCAGACTGGCAAGAATGCACCTGCTATCACGCATACGGACCTTCTTTCATCCATCGCCCTGGTGCCACACTGCCATGAGCTCCCCGTACCCACTCCACCGGAAAGAGAGCAGCCGTCTTTAGAAGAGAGCAGGAAGTCAGAGAGCGAAGAATACTATGTAGATCCAGATGACAATTTCAGAGGTGGAGCTGAGGAGAGAAACCCATACTACCCCAACCAAAAAGGCCTCAACGACTTGATCAGAGATCTTGGTCTCACCAAGTCTAATGCCGAGCTTTTGACGTCTAGGCTCAAGCAGTGTAACTTGTTGGATGAAAGTGTGCAAGTTGCAGATCAGAGGAAGCGTCACCAACCTTTTTGCAGCTTCTTCACTCGTCAAGATGGGCTCTGCTTCTGCCACAATGTGACCAGTCTGTTCGAGGCAATCGGAATCGCCTGTAACCAGAATGAGTGGCGCCTCTTCATTGACAGCTCATCCAGGAGTCTCAAAGCCCTGCTGCTCCATAATGGTAACAAGTACCCGTCTCTTCCCCTGGCTCACTCGGTGCACCTCAAAGAGGATTACTACAGCATCAAGACCTTGCTGGCCGCCTTGAAGTATGATGAGTATGGCTGGGAGGTCATCGGGAACTTCAAAATTGTGGCATTCCTGATGGGTCTCCAATGCGGTTTTACCAAGTTTCCCTGCTATCTTTGCCTTTGGGACAGCAGGGACACCAAGGCGCACTACCACAGGCGGGACTGGCCACAGCGGACCGAGTTCTCTGTGGGGAGGAACAACGTCAAGTGGGAGCCACTGGTGGACCTCTGGAAGGTGCTGATGCCACCACTGCACATCAAATTGGGCCTAATGAAACAATTTGTCAGAGCTGTAGATAAGGAGTCGGCAGCCTTCAATTACTTTCAAGACTTCTTCTCTAAGCTGTCTGAGGCAAAGGTCAAAGCCGGTGTCTTCGTCGGACCACAGATAAAGAAGATCCTGGAGTGCAATTAATTCCCCAAGAAGCTCACTAGTAAGGAGAAAGTGGCTTGGAACAGCCTTGTCGCAGTGGTTCATGGCTTCCTGGGCAATCACAAGGTCGAAAACTACGTGGAGCTGGTTGAGACTGGTAAAGAACTACGGCACAATGGGCTGTAGGATGTCCCTCAAAGTCCATATCCTTGATGCTCATCTTGATAAATTCAAGGAGAACATGGGAGCGTACTCGGAGGAGCAAGGCGAGCACTTCCACCAGGATATACTTGAATGCCGATACCAAGGATAGCATGAAGAGAACATGATTTAGAGTATAATCGTAAATCTCGAAAAACTACTCACTTCTAAATATTTGTAGTAATTTTTGTATTACTTTAGTAAAAATACATGTTACTTTTGATTCATATGTTGTTTTCTTCTGACTTCATATGAACAAAAAGACACAAATTCGCCCGTTTTCTCATAAAAAATAAGTACATTTCTAAATATGACTGCCCTGGTCACAAAAGCAAAGTTTGTGGGGTATAATAGCCATTTTCCATACTTTTTAGGCATAAGCAATTACGAAATAACACCTACTACCCAGGAAGAAAAATTGCGTTACATAGTGTCGTCAGAATGAGAATATGTATTTATACTGGGTGAATTTGATGAGCTATAAAGTTATTTTTATCACAAATATCCAGTAGGGGTGGGTCAGAATGTTACAACAACAAATAATACCAAACAGGATCGGAGTGCAACGTCTAGGAAAGGTGAACAAATCACTTAAAATATTCAAATAAAAAAACGGTGTATTTTATCTTACCAGGTAAAGCCCATTGAGCTATTAACGTATTTTTCAGAAGCGAACCTGGCCATAAATAACACATTCCTGCGGAGGGAGCTGGTAGTAACGTTGGGTTGCTCGGTCAATGGCCAGGGTCAACGGCGGCGTGGTGTATTCCGCAAATATGCCCGACTGTGAGGGCGGGCACAAGCCGGCGTGAGTAGGTTAAACGTTGAGTTTTAAAAGGGCACCACGAGGTGACCAGCCCCTCCCCACCCTCCCCACCCAGCCCCTCCCCACCCTCCCCTCCCCACCCAGCCCCACCGTCCCCACCCAGCCCCTCCCCACCCTCTCCTTCCCACCCAGCCCCACCCCACCCCTCCCCACCCAGCCCCTCCCTGCACGACGGACGGACGAACAGAATAATCCCCTGTGGGCTGGTGTAACCAGGAGGTTCCTACCAGTAATAGCTCAACAAAGTGGCTTACCATGTGGAAATGTGTAACTTAAAGCAGGCTGACTGAGACTGGGGTGTTTCGGTGGTGATATGTTAACTGTCTCGCCATGCATACAGGAGGTGGTGGGTTCAATGCTGACCCGGTATATGTGAAGTGTGCATGTCTCTCTCCTCGTACTTATTGGTTCTCTCTCCCCGTGTTCAGATGGATTTTTTCCCAAGTCCTCTAATTGCTCCCTCCGCATTTAGAAACACGTGTTTCGAGTATTTGGCAGCTGTACATATTCACGTGAAAAGCTACTTAGTTGAGCTGTCAATTGTGGCCAGGTTGCTTCTGAAAAAGAGCTGTCTAGCTCAGTGGGCCTTGCCTTGTAAAATACAAATAATTTATCGTTTCGTTTTGAGAGAAATATGTTCTGGGTTTGCTCTCCTGTGGATAAATACGGCAAACCCCCGTGCAGACACATGTGCTGCGTGAGAGTGGACGACACTGTCCCCAGTGCAGTATAATTACTGGAGGCAGACGAACCCCGAGAGGCCAATAACGTCCAATAACATTGACAGAGGAGACGCTCGGCCAACAACCACTCTACCCACACGGCATGCGATCCCATACACATTCCCCATGCCAGCTCAGACGATGCCTGCGTTAGCAAAGTCCTTCCAGTCCTACCTAAATCCAGATCGTGGACACTATGAGATCAGACCTTGTAGGTCGGCTGTGGACTAGCGTGGTGGCATCACTGCCAATTTCCATGACCTCTTCACCTTCATCTATTTCTCGAGCCATGCTGACCATTGTTGCTTTAATGTCTGAACAGGCATCTAAACATTGTAATGCTGCATTGCCTTCTACGGCCAAATCACACTGAATGCATCAGTACTCAACAGACGGTGCTTGAATTGCCTACACAAACACGACTGTAGGAGGCGTTTCAGGCCTTCACTGACCAGCACGGCGAAGTATAGTCAAATATCCCTCACGGTGCACAAGCTGAGAGGACTCCATCATCCAGCAATGGATGTACCGACATGATGTAGATTACTATCGTACTGTATTGATAATTAAAGTGTTTGTTTGACTTATGTGGAAATACATCTCATTAATGCCGGGTCCAAACCACGTGACTTGATTTGAATACAATCCCGAAGAGCTATATCGGTAGGCAATGCCTTCGTCATGCGATCTCTCCCCATGTACAGATTCAAAGTAGTTTTACACATCCCATCAGCCCCACCGCCTTCAGGGAACACATCATTTAAGCAGGCATTGATCAAATATCAGCAAACTCTGTCCTTCGACAACCATATCTACGTAAGGAGACGTATTGTCCGCTTATCTATGTTGTTATTTATAGTCTCCACAACGACGCGAATTGTCTTGTATTTTGCTCGAAGGCAAGATAATATTTCTGGACACAAGCATTCAAAAACAACACACAGCAGTGAAATACTGCCACACTGTGGTCAGCACACGTGCCACACACTGAGCCTGAGTGTGACGCGATCACATTGCCGCTGATGCCTTCCAACAACACTTCACCAGCTGTTCGTCCCCAGGAAACATGGAACTGTGTCTCAACGTCCAAGCAACGTTGGGGCACCAACCACATCGTTGCATCTTCTTCCTGATTACACAAGAAATATGAAACTATTTTATTTGACCAGGTAAGGCCCACTGAGCTGCATAGCTGTTTTCCAGAAGCGACCTGGTCACAAATGATAGCTCAGCGAAGTGGCTTATCTTGTCGAAATGTACTGCAGCCAAATGCTCTCTAAACGCGTGTTTCTAGATGTGCAGGGGGAAAAAACCAGGAGGACCCGGAGAAAAATCCACGCGACCACGGGGAGAGAAAAACATGCACGCTCCAAATACACAGCAGGCGTGAGGGTCGGGATGGAGCTCTTTGACCTCCTGTATACCAGGCGAGGCAGTTAACATCTCCTGTATACCAGGCGAGGTAGTCAACATCTCCTGTATACCAGGCGAGGTAGTTAACATCTCCTGTAGACCAGGCGAGGTAGTTAACATCTCCTGTGTTACCAGGCGAGGTAGTCAACATCTCCTGTATACCAGACGAGGTAGTTAACATCTTCTGTATACCAGGCGAGGTAGTTAACATCTCCTGTATACCAGGCGAGGTAGTTATCATCTCCTGTGTACCAGGCGAGGTAGTTAACATCTCCTGTATACCTGGCGAGGTAGTAAACATCTCGCCACGTGGCTCCCAATCGACTAATATCCGCAACCACATTCGGTCCGCAGAAACTCCAATTAGCGTACATGCGCTGAATAGCCCCGATTATAAACCACGTACATTTCACTGGCAACAGGATTTACTTCAAAGTAGAGGCAAGCTCGTCCCATCTCCCGCGCTCATTGATCTCACTAAAATCAACACTTCAGTTTTCGGTTCGTGAAATGTATGGTACTCCCGGTAGCCTGCAATCCAGCGCTGTGTGTGTGTGTGGGGGGGGGGGTCACCGGTACAGATGCTGCGGACCCGTTGAGGAGGAGCCGTAACCCATGCTCGCCAAGAGATGGGAGTACAGCAAACACGTGGACGACCGTTCGGTTTGCATGACAGTGTTTTTCACTTCGCACGAGTCGGTTTTCTCTGGGTTATTCGGTCTCCTCATGAATGCAAACACCCATTGATTGGCCAATAACATCTCCATATGCAGGAGCCCGCAGAGCTTGGCCAATTGGTGTCATCGCGTGGCTGCCGAGAGTGAGCGGATACTTTGCGCGTTACAAGTTTGAAATTATTTCGTACATAATTGTTATCTTTTTTTTTAGCAACAATGAAACGCAACACAGCAATAGGTGTTGAGAGAAGTGGCTTTGGGCAGGACACACCGCTGGAAGGAATGACGACGATGATGATGTTGATGGCTGTGCCCGCTGGGTGATGGCATGACATCGGCTCCTGTGCGGGAGCTTTCAGGAATTGAGCATCGCAGGACGGCGATTCATGGACGATGTATTGGGGTTTCCGTCACCCAGCAGTGGATTGATCTTGGCTGGTTATGATGGCTTGTTGTGGGTTGCAGTAAGCGCGCTTATCTCACTGCACGGTGAACCCTACGACCCTCTGAGTTTGATTGCTGGTCACAAGCAGTGGCGGCTCCTGCAAAATCTCTCAGGGGGGGCAAATGTCTGGATGATTGATAAGGATAAGGTCCACCCATGCAATGGATAAATTAACAGCTTAAGCATGTAAAGGCAACTTCACTTCTTTAATATTAATGAAAAATAAAGTGATTCTTACAATACATCTTGTTTGTTTCTATCTCACTATTATTACAATCCACTCAGTTTATTTTATTAAAGATTCCACTAGGTGGCGACAAATAATATTGTTGACTGAAACGTGCTTACGTATGATGACGTAAGCACGTTAGTGCGAGCCCTCCCGGAAGCCATAGAGAATGCATTGCAGCGCCCGCCGTTCGAAAAAAAACATCTTTGAATGTAAGTCTATGGGAACACTCGGGGCGATTCTCAGCCGGAGTGAAATCGCCCAAAAAGAGGCGGTACTCCACAGAACGTGACATGACGCTGATTGGACTATATCCAGAGGCACAGTAACGGCTGAGATTGGTGGTGCGTCGCCCAATCGCCCTAATGAAGAAACCGCCCCTGGTCACAAGCTCACGTCAGCGGTGGGGGAAATCATAAACGTTTCCGCCAATCTGGTGAAGTATGGTCAAACATTTTTGATCTAAAGCTTTCGTGACTGCAGGGATTCATTACCGAAAGAACCAAGAATATGGTCACACATCACTTACGACTGACATAGTGTGGGGCAAGAATACTTTATAACAATTGAAAAAAATATACAATGTCAGGAATCAGAATCTTCACTTCGACTGGAGGAATCAGATGGGCTATGAAGCTGTTTTTTTCACAGATGATGTTTAATCTCAGTGACTCATGTTAATTTAAATGACACGACATAGTTTGAGCGTCATTATTGAGAGCATAAGTAACGAAATAAATAAACGGAGAATTACAAGTTCATGTATATATAAAAAAATATATTAAAGTATTTCTTACACAAATACAAGGCCTTCTGGGATAGCTTAATTGTAATCATATTAATTCAAGCATAATTCATAGGATTGTACAGCTATTTTGTATTTACGGTGGAGTAACTTATCCGGAAAGTTGACGTGAAGTTGATGCGTAAAACGATGAAGCAATGGTCAGTTGTAACCACCAGATGGCAGGATAAATCCAACTTAAAAATTAGATGGCTGAGATTGTTTCTCTTACTGCACGTAACATTTTAACATTGTACATTGAATCGCATACCCTTTGTGGTGGTTCATGTAGGTCTGGACTCAACGTAACCCATTTCTATACTATGTAATTCTAAATATATTAGACAGTTAAATGTTCTATTTATTGTTTACTTTACATTAAATCAGGGTTTCCCAAACTCCAGATCGCGCGGCCCACCACGCTACTTCTATCCGTGTTTACCAATTTACTCCCCATCCAAATACGAATTATCTCGTTCCACGCTGCACGCGCCTGATGATCGTAAAACACGTACCTGGAATGTTCATATTTAGGGCTCCAGGACACATTCGACCACTGCTGAGTCGCGACACAGGCAACACGACGGCGTGTGGCAATAGTAGTCTATCGACGAGGCTCCATTATTGCAACTCACTACTCTACGGGACGTCTGGCAAAATTTGTTTTTTCCAAGCTTCAGCGTGTACAACATCCTCTAGCACGTGTCGTGACGGGTACTGCAAGATCAGTGCTCCCTGAGCTGCATTGGCTTTCGGTTCCGAACGAATCCATGATAACGTCGCACACTCTACACACGAGGTTCTTGCTACAAATGAACAATATCTTGCTGATATTGTCGAGCAGCATACACCATCGCGCGAACTCCGGTCATCCTCGCAGCGGCGTTTGGTTGGCTATCGAACAAAGACGGTCACTGCATCGCGCGCTTTCATATGCGTTTCTGAGGCCGTCTGGAACGTTCTTCCTTTTGATGTTAGGAAGCCACTGGAGCTATGCGTGTTTAAATCGAGACGGAAAACTCATTTTTTTAGAACTCCTTGTGTTTAGTTTGGTGTCCTTTCCCCGCACCTCCGAAAAGCACGGTCGGCTACGTACGGTGTGAAATGAGTTCAACATACACGCATTCAGCAAGACAGATCATAAAAAAACCTACTTTCCGCACTGGCTCCCACAGGCACAATGACACGTCAAAAAAAATCAACACACAAAAACATGACACTAGAAGACAACACGCTTCAAAAACAACAGCCTGAACAAGACACTAGCAGTCAGTGCACTCACCGTACACTCAGCACAACTCAAAGTCAACATGGGGACAAAACAACACTCGTCTCTAACTCCCTCCATGGACTTGCCCCACCACAACTCGCTTCTCGACTGCTCCTCTCTGTGCCTCTCTCGCTCTGCACCCAGTCTCGCTCTCGTCCCTTCTCCCTTATTGCTCCCTTCACTGGAACCAACTCCCACTGCATATAAAACAAGCATCTTCACGATGGCAACCTGCTTCCGTTCCTCCCACAAACAAACCCTTATATATTTTCTCTCACTTATCCTACTGCTACTCCTGGCCACCCATATACGACCAGGCATACCCTAACCCTATCACTACCCCTATCACTACCCCTATCACTACCCCTATCACTACCCCAACCCCTACCACTACCCCTATCACTACTCAACCCCTATCCCTATCCCAACCCCTATCACTACTCCTATCACTACCCCAACCCCTATCCCTACGCCAACCCCTATCACTACCCCTATCACTACCCCTATCGCTACCCCTATCACTACCCCAACCCCTATCACTACCCCAACCCCTATCACTACCCCAACCCCTATCACTACCCTATCACTACCCCAACCCCTATCACTACCCCTATCACTACCCAACCCCTATCACTACCCAACCCCTATCACTACCCAACCCCTATCACTACCCCAACCCCTATCACTACCCCAACCCCTATCACTACCCCAAACCCTATCACTACCGCAACCCCTATCACTACCCAACCCCTATCACTACCCAACCCCTATCACTACCCAACCCCTATCACTACATCAACCCCTATCACTACCACAACCCCTATCACTACCCCAACCCCTATCACTAATCCAACCCCTATCACTACCCAACCCCTATCACTACCCCAACCCCTATCACTACTCCTATCACTACCCCAACCCCTATCCCTACGCCAACCCCTATCACTACCCCTATCACTACCCAACCCCTATCACTACCCAACCTCTATCACTACCCAACCCCTATCACTACCCCAACCCCTATCACTACCCCAACCCCTATCACTACTCCAAACCCTATCACTACCGCAACCCCTATCACTACCCAACCCCTATCACTACCCAACCCCTATCACTACCCAACCCCTATCACTACCCAAACCCTATCACTACCACAACCCCTATCACTACCCCAACCCCTATCACTACCCCAAACCCTATCACTACCTAACCCCTATCACTACCCCAACCCCTATCACTACCCCAACCCCGATCACTACCCCAAACCCTATCACTACCGCAACCCCTATCACTACCCAACCCCTATCACTACCCAACCCCTATCACTACCCAACCCCTATCACTACCTCAACCCCTATCACTACCACAACCCCTATCACTACCCCAACCCCTATCACTACTCCTATCACTACCCCAACCCCTATCACTACCCCAACCCCTATCACTACTCCTATCACTACCCCAACCCCTATCCCTACGCCAACCCCTATCACTACCCCTATCACTACCCCTATCGCTACCCCTATCACTACCCCAATACCTATCACTACCCCAACCCCTATCACTACCCTATCACTACCCCAACCCCTATCACTACCCCTATCACTACCCAACCCCTATCACTACCCAACCTTTATCACTACCCAACCCCTATCACTACCCCAACCCCTATCACTACCCCAACCCCTATCACTACCCCAAACCCTATCACTACCGCAGCCCCTATCACTACCCAACCCCTATCACTACCCAACCCCTATCACTACCCAACCCCTATCACTACCTCAACCCCTATCACTACCACAACCCTTATCACTACCCCAACCCCTATCACTACCCCTACCACTACCCCTATCACTACCCAACCCCTATCACTACCCCAACCCCTATCACTACCCCAACCCCTATCACTACCACTACACCCTACCACTACCCCTATCACTACCCAACCCCTATCACTACCCCAACCCCTATCACTACCCCAACCCCTATCACTACCACTACCCCCTACCACTACCCCTATCACTACCCCAACCCCTATCACAACCCCTCCTTAACCACTCCCACCTATCCTCGTAACTGTCACCATAGCTAACACCACCATTTTTAATAACCCCACTCTTAATGTCAACCACTGTCATCTTACGCCCAAATGTCACGTTTGCTGCAAAGCGCCTCGGACCGACACAAGAACATCCAAAGGAGGCACAACGCAAGGTAGAAGGCGTTGGGCGAGGTGTGGTGGCATAGAGGGCTCCTGCCAGGGTGGCAACTTGAGCACGAGTCCACACGTAACCTTCCACCCCCCCCCCCCCCCAGATACTAGGGTGTCCGGCCACAACGCGATCCACTTTGAAATTCCGCCCGCGAGTCGCACCGAATGTTAGGGCCTCGGTGCTGGCACACAAGAAGAGCTCTTCTCACAGCGAAGCGACGCATCGAGGGCCACATGCGATGATGAGAAAAAAGGCGTCACGCACCCGTGACACTAAAAATTGCCTGTGCAGCGGCAATCGCAGCAGCGATCGCAACCGGAGGGTCAAGGGTGGGGCGGGGGGGGAGTCTCCAGTGTGCAGTAAGCGTGGTGGTGGTGGCACACTCAGATAAGCACGGGGGAAGGGGTGACAAAGGGTGGTGGGAGCAGGCGAGGCAATTACGTGCCATCGTGGGCAAAGTCTATCCGGTGTGCAGTCATGTGCACAGCCCGGCAGATAAGGCAGCGGAACAACATAAGCACGGCTCCCTGGACATTCTTCGGCTTAAGGGCCAGCCGCGTACATGGCTGACCAACAGTGGCGGCTCCTGCAAAATCTCTCAGGGGGGGGGCAAATGTCTAGATGATTGATAAGGATAAGGTCCACCCATGCAATGGATAAATTAACAGCTTAAGCATGTAAAGGCAACTTCACTTCTTTAATATTAATGAAAAATAAAGTGACTCTTACAATACATCTTGTTTGTTTCTATACTCACTATTAATACAATCCACTTAAGTTTATTTGATTAAAGATTCCACTAGGTGGCGACAAATTATATTGTTGGATGAAACGTGCTTACGTATGATGACGTAATCACGTTAGTGCGAGCCCTCCCGGAAGCCATAGAGAATGCATTGCAGCGCCCGCCCTTCGAAAAAAAACATCTTTGAATGTAAGTCTATGGGACCACTCGGGGCGATTCTCAGCCGGAGTGAAATCGCCCAAAAAGAGGCGGTACTCCACAGAACGTGACATGACGCTGATTGGACTATATCCAGAGGCACAGTGACGGCTCGCGTGACTCTGTGGTTGAATGACACTGGTGGTGCGTCGCCCAATCGCCCTAATGAAGAAACCGCCCCTGCTGACCAACGATAGGGGAGAATACATAGTGGTTGGCTGGTAGTGGGTTTTAAACTCATAGAAGGTGGATGGAAGCAATTTTGTAAGAAAGTTACGCACAGAACCAGCACATGCATATGTCACGTCAAAGTGTCCTGCTCAAACGGGAACTGGAATGGTGTAAATCTTTGGGAATTCCACAGTCTATTCACAGGACAGAGCCACTGTTGACCTTCCACAAGGTGGTGCCTATTGCATTGACCCCAGAAGGATGGTGGGTTGAAAGCTGCCTAAACCACCCAGCCTGATTGTGCATGCATATTAGAGGTCGACCTTGGTTTGTGACAGCTTGGATGTTTCCATCGATTTAAATGTCTTTCCATCGTCCATAAAAGCTATTTACAATGGCATTTTATATCTATTTAATTGTTGCCAATGATGCAGTGCCCTACGATCGTTGCGAACAAATGATATACATGCGGCAGGGGGATCATGAGTATGCAATTCTTAAACTCAGTGTCATCTCCCTCTGATAATGGAGGGTTGAGGCGAGC
The DNA here is from genome assembly GCF_965212315.1 of Lampetra planeri. NCBI lineage: Eukaryota > Metazoa > Chordata > Hyperoartia > Petromyzontiformes > Petromyzontidae > Lampetra > Lampetra planeri. Next base: position 7,366,799 of record NC_136120.1, read on the forward strand.
CTTAGTGAACGGGTGATGTTTTTTGGCATCACCAGACCATAAGGGATGGAGGCATGGCTGATGATGATGTGGGCAGACCATGGATGATGATGGGAGCTGGATACAACTTAGAATGCGAAACAGATAAAGGTATTCTAGATTTGAAGCTTTCGTGACTGCAAGGATTCATACTCTTAGGTTATTTCGGTAAAGTCACGTAGGTAAAATAATAATAATAATACAAAAATAAATGAAAATAACTAAATTAAATCACGACGTTTCGGAAGCAACACAAACCTCAGTCATCAGGTGTAACTGCTCCAGTAATTTTACACCTGATGACGGATGCTTGTGTTGCTTCCGAAACGTCGTGATTTAACTGAGTTATTTTCATTTATTATTATTATTATTTTATTATTATTTTATTTTTACCTACGTGACTTACTACCCAAAAATAAACTAAGAGTACAGATAAAGGTATCCCTCGATTCACAAACGTTCGGTGTCACGTTCTCACAATTGACAATTTGGGGGCACTTTTCGATTCACGATATCGAATTTCCGCGTGAACGAAATTCCACGCGGCACACGCCACGAGACCATTAAACAAGAAGTCACACAAGGGAGGCTGCTTCGTCATCCACCCGTGTGACAGTGTTACTGTGTCCTTGCAGTGCAGCAGTAGCAACCCCTCCACAGCGCCTCTCCAGCCATTCCGACCATGCAGCAGGATCGTTTGGTGAGTTCGATGAAAAGGTTAATTATGTTTTTGCTCAATCCATTTAATGTGTATGTTCTTTATTATTATTTTTGTATTGTGAAAAGTACTATAGGCTTATATATATAGGTTACAAGTAGAGTTGCAATGGCTGTCCAAAACACATCCCTATTTTTGTATTAAGTCAATGGGAAAAGCCATTCTGACTCACGAAATTTCGTTTTCCGCTTTTTTTTTTTTTAAGAACGCATCCCTTTCGTAAATCGAGGGATACCTGTACAAGGAAGGACAGGGTGAGACATTAAGAAGTGAGAGGAAGACTCAAGGTGGTAGACATCACAGAGAGAAAAGGCTCTGGTGTGGTTCGGTCATGTGGAGAGACAACAGGACAATGATGTGGGTCAGAAGGTGGCAAGGGATGCAAGTGGAAGGAAAGAGCTCAAGAGGAAGACAGAAGAAGAGGGGGGCGATGTGGTGCGACCGGACACGGTGGCCCGAGGAACGGAGTGAGAGATGTCGCAGGACAGGGCAGCGTGGAGAAGGTTGGCAAGGACAAGGGGACACCCCCACGTGAGTGGGGCAAACGCGTGGAAGAAGCAGAAGAAGAGATACCTGTGCTACTTTAAATTGTATTGTGATGATTTTCAATACTTTGCTTTGTAATATCAGTTGTAGTGTATTGTCCTGAATGTCCTCCACGCCACCCCCACCCAACTCACAATCGGAAAACCTGGCTCAAATCTCCTAAGCCCATCACCTCTCTGGGAGGGGGGGTCAATATAAAATTGACACCACGTTGTGAGCAGCAAACCCTGGTCAACCTATGCACAGAATGACGTCCAATAAGTGAGCGTGGAGCTTCCGGCTCTCAACGCGAGCAAAGCAGATGAGTGCCCACCCCCATTGCTCACTAGGATCACGATTCAGAACGTTTCGTACGCAACGACGTATTTGTAGACTAAGCACCGAGGCTGTGCTGTTGTACTCCGCAAATTGGGATCCTTTGCAACTGTGCAGCAATGCGGTACTAGTTAGTACCACGGTGGCTAGATGTGCCTGGTATATACCGTGGTCGTGTGGATTTTTCTCTGGGTCCTCCGGGTTTTCCCTCCACATTTTAAGCATGCGTTTCGAGCATCTGGCTGCCGTAAACTTCCACGCGATAAGCCACTTCGTGAAGCGATCATTCGTGGCCAGGTCGTTTCTGAAAAAATAGCTTTTTTAGCTCAGTGGTCCGTTACCTGGTAAAATAAAAAAAATAGAAATAGTTTTAGTTTATATTACTTTGGGTGCTGGTGACGTCACGTGTATTTGTCTTTTTTGTTGAACATTTTAATGGCTTCTGTGGAATAAAACACGGCCCTAGTAACGCAATGCTGGATACTTAATTGAAGACGTGTTTGTCTCCCGCCGGGAGAAAGCTTTAGTTCAATACTTATTATCCTCACAGTGCGTAATACCCTGCTACGCTCTTGTTGAAAAAGCCGATTGGACAACATTGGTCCCCAGAGAACAGCCACTGCGCTGTTAAGTAGGACAGTTCGTTTGGTTGAAATTAAATTATTTGCCGGATTAATCTAATAACCTGGGGCAAGCACCTCATTTCGGTGCAAGCTGCCAACAATAGAGCTCATTGCAGCTTTGTACAATGCAGCATAATCTAAACAAAGAACCAATCTGGTTTTATTCACAATCAAATTATGTATTTTGTAAAACCGTTTGCATCCCAAACCGTAACAAGTAAACCCGTAAAAACAAAGTTTTTCACTATAAATCCTTTATATGCGTAGCATCGGGGCGGCTAGAGTCCTCTCGTCCTCTGGCAGCATTAAACAATTGGTAATTAAATATTTTAAAAAAATTCCCTAAAAAGTGTACAATTTTGGAAAAAAATTTTCACGAAAATGCATTGTCACGCACAACGAGTCTGTGTGCAAAATGTCAGCTCGATTGGATCACGGGAAGTGGGTTAAAAAACGACCTAAAGATTTGCACGGTCCTAAGCAAGCAAGCGAACTTAATATAAAGGATTTAAAAAGTGGCTGAACATGAAAATTTTGAAAATTATTGTTGGGTCCCAAAGCACTTGTGAACACCCAAAATCAAGAGATCATCACTACATACATCGCCATCACTTATTTCCTTCTACCAGGTCTAGCAAGTGTTTAAAAATCGATATTCAAGCCCCAAGGTCCACTCGATCAGTACCCCAACGTCTCCCCCCTCGATCTCTGACCTGTTGGTACTACTCCGCCGCCTCTCTCTGTAATGTGTCCTCCACCCTGCACACACGTCCCACCAATTCAAACCTCTTCTTGATCGCATCGATACTTTCTTCGCAGATTCCATTCTCAACTTCCAAGGTGTCGTACCCTACCATCATCAGCCAGTGTCAATACACTGCGGGATGAAGGCCTTGCCAAGTCGCCGCCACCACCTCTCGCAATCATGCGATGTAATAGTCGACCCAGCACTTTGCGCATGAGCCGTACGTATGCTGAACTTATTTCGCACCGTACGTAGCTAAGCGAGGCAATCGGAGGTGAGGGTCGGGACGACAAACTAAACGCAAAAAGTAGTTAGAAAGAAATGAGTTTTTAATTTTGATTTAAAAGTGCACAGCTCCAGTGACTCCCTGATATCGGCAGTAAGATCGTTCCAGAGGGCCGCAGAAGCACATCTGAAAGCGCGCGATGCAGTGACCGTCTGCTCTGATCGCTCCATCTCTTTGGCAGACGTCCCATATCAGGCGCGTTCAATTCCCTGGCTGTCACTCTCTCATTAATCTTGACCATGGGGCCGTCACCTCACCGCGGATTCGAGAGCAGACGCAGATCAAAGACATCGTTTAAACTGTTACGAAAAGGAAGTGGGCTTAGATGGGACATTAGACCAGACACCAGCGACGGGATTCCTGGCATGCTGTTGCCGTGAATAATTGCGGAGCCACCACACACCGGCACCACGAGCTAAAAGGCAAACCAGCACCGCAACGAAAAACAAAACAACTCACACGTCGACCTAATGGCCTTGAATGCAACCGAGTATGATGAGGTGCATCAGCCGAGGGAATACACGCGTGGAAGCAAAATAACACAAGTACATTTGCACAGCAGAGGGTTGTTGTGTCGTGCAGCGAGCAGCCGGAGCATTGGACAACACGCTGCGCACTCGGGCGGGTGGGGGCGGGGGGTTATACAAACTGCACAGGATTCAGCGAAACAAAAATCTGTTTCCATTAAGGGGCCGGTAAATGGAAGTGAATAGCGTCCCGTTGCTCGGCCAGAGCTTGCTCATGTTTGAAATGAAACTAATTGGGTGCTATCAGGAAGGACCATTGTCCCAAACGTCGTCAATTTCATATATATATGAAACATATATATATTGTAAGGCCACAGTGTTATTGACGAGCGTGTTGAGTGTTCTCATCTTTTGAAAGCACGTTTTGGGGGCAGCACCGTATAAATGAGGTGAAGGACACATTCAGTGGCAATCAGCGATGTTGATTTGTAACGCGCAGCGCAAGTAGTGCGGGCAGTCGCTCTCCAAGGGAGAGAAGGGCCCAGAGGCACAAGGACCCGCAGACTAGTGGGAAGGCTGTCCTGCTGTCTGTTCTCATATCCAGAGTGTGTATTAGGGAACACATTTTTTTTTGTAACGAGGATGCGAATTGGATACAACGCGATTGAGTGAACGGAACTTCTACTTTGCGCGAGTAGGAATAAGTGGTTGTACGGCTGCCTCGGCGTAGCATCGCACGAGGCATTGGGATGCTGCTGGATGCTTCTCGACGCTACCCACGCGTCTCAGTCTTTGTTCAGCCTGCGTACGCATCTCAAGTGTTATCGCGGACCGTGGTTTACCCCGATATTATATGACATTTATTATAACGCCATTTTTCAATAACCTCGGTGTTCTTCAACTACCGCGTTATAAGAGAACAGACTGTACCAACGATTTCCCGAGTTCTGCGGTCCTCAATATATTAAGATGTTTCGAGCCATTTAATGAGCGCCCCGGGAAAAAAAAAACACGTTTGTGAGGGAGCAACGCTCTATCCCATGCAGGTGAAACATATGGAGTCCAAATTTTGGTGTACCGCCTTCTCCTGGCAAGGCAGGTTATGAGACCTCACGTGCCGTGTCAGCCTTCATACGTTGCTCGCGAAGAGCACTTGTCCCGGCAGTCCGTCAAGGCTATATGGGGATCTGTGTATTTATCTGTGCGTTCGAGTGTCTATGACAGTGTGGTCTGTGAGTGTGTATCCTGTGTAATGAGTGTGCGTGTCCGTGCGTGTGGTCTGTGATTTCCACATTCTGCAGGAGTTTTGGGGGGAGAAAAGCATAATTAGCAGGGAACTTCAAACGTGGCATTTCACGGGTAGTTTCTTGTTCATTTATGTAGCAGGACGTTCCTAAAACGTGTACGTACACGTGCAAGTTTGTATCCCCATGAAAATAACCAAGTTTTGATATATGCGGTGTCATCAGAACAATAGTGTTACGAGTTTTAGAGCGATTACATTGATTGATTGCCCCGAATATCATCGTAGTGCTTGAATGCATGAAGTTAACAACATCACATACAACCTACTGGAGACATTCATGAGCTAAACGCACCATTGACAAATGGACTTAGAAATGTAGTTTAGTGTAAGGATTAACATTTAAAAAAATGAACACGACTGGGTTAGTAGCAAGTTTGCCACCCGAATGGAAATAAAGTGCTGTATTTAAAACAACTATTTTGTCTCTATGCTCAAGTGAGCTTTGCACAGTCCTTATGTCTATTGACAACATCAAGCCAGTCGTGAACATTCCACATTTCTATGGCAGGGACAAGTGTTTCCTAAGGACTACACGCTCGCTTCCTTTAATGATGCAGGAATATAAAATAATAACCGAGAGCCCCTCATAAATCCACTGCTGGACGAAGGTTTATTTTCCACTCCGTGTGACTCGTGGGGGCTGTTTGGCCACGCTCTGCCATGCCGGTCAGTGGGGGTTGGGGGGAGAGTTGGAAGAGCAGGAGGGGGGGTACCGGTGAAGATGTTACTCGCTATGGTGCTCCATGTGGCCGGGAATCAGCTGACGGGGTTCGTGGCACGGCCTGCACTCACCACCGTATAACCGCTTGTGACCTCTTCGTTAAGGCGATGCTCAATATATCGACCCAGTGTGGAAGATCAGCTGTAAGATAAATATTTTAAATTTAACTAATTGTATTGTACAAGGTAAGGCCCACCTGAGCTCTACAGCTCTTTTTCAGAAGCGACCTGGCCACAAATGATAGCTCAACAAAGTGGCTTATCGAGTGGAAATGAATTACAGACAGAATCTCCAAACGCACGTTGATTCTGAATGTGGAGGGAAAACCCGGAGGACCCGGAGAAAATTCCACGGGATTACGGGGAAGGAGCACATGCAAACTCCAAATATACAGACTTCAGAGTCGGGATCGAATCTAATACCTCCTGCATACAAGGCGAGGAAGTTAACATCTTGACACCTCGGGGAGGCGCGGCGGCGAGAGAGGCTGCATCAACCTCTGACTTAGATTTAAACCAGCAAACCTTCCAATTGTGAGTCGAGATTTCGATCGCAGCGCAACTCGGTCAGATTAGTGGCAATCAGCATTTGTTTTTGCGCCGTGGCTGTCTCTGTTGGTGGCTCTAAACACGTGATGGGGAGAAAAAATACGAACTTAGGGATAACGGTTCAGCATCACCGACATGCTTCCACCAAATATTCCAAGGCTGGCGTTGTCTTTTCACAGCCGGGCTGAATAAAGGGTGGCTCTGGCACTCGATGTGATCGGCCAGGCGTCTCCTCCTTCACTCCGCTCGACTGCCGTGAGCGTAGTGCCATTGGCAGACGTCATCGATGACCCTTCTGCTACCCTCCACGGGCAGACCAAGGGCAAACTCGCCTAATCTCCAGGTCTCTTTCTTGAATGAGTCATGGCTCATGTGTTCCACCCCCTCCTCCTCCTCCCTCCATTCATGCCCGTGCCTGGCTGCATAATCGCACGCTCGCAACCCACCGACTTAATGCAGGGGTGGTGGATCACACAGGGATGGGACCATCAATTGAGAGAAGCTACCACGGGACAGTGATGTGAATGCAGAAAGCAGTACAGCAAGTAGATTGACGACATAGTTGCGCCGAGCTGGGTGGTTGTCTTTCCAGCGAGCGTGTTTTTTTGTATTTCTACAAACTGATTTGCTGTCACGTGAAACATACTCAATCGCTTCGACGTGCAAAACGATGACATTTATGTTTTTAGCGAGTGAACTGAAAAGTCAACCATGAAAATTAGTTCGTTCGTTGGCAATAGAAGGACTTGAGATTAAACAAAATGGCAATAAAAAATCCTTAAGGGGTTGACCAAACGCAATTAGGAAATGTCTAAAACAACGATGGAATGCGCAATAAACTGACTCCTGTATATAACTGGCGGGGTGGAGCTCATCTTTGGGAGATTGTGAGTCCATAACGCGGTCTCAGAGCGACCTATCCCATCATCTCTTCAGGGGCCGAAAAATAGGTACCAGTTTGCGAAGAGTTAACAGTGGTTATCCCCCTCCATATCAATGTGGAATTTCCATCAGTGGCACATATCTACTAAATGGGTTGATCAACCATACTATAATTATATTCAATAAAACCTTTGGATTGCGAGTAACTTGGTCTGCGAGTGTTTTGCAAGACGAGCAAATTATTTAAATAAATATTCATTTGATAAACGAGCGAGGTCTTGCAATACGAGTAGTACGTGTATACGCTTTGTCTGCCGAGCGTCACGTGATCACAACTGATATACGAGTGCTTTGATATACGAGTGCTTTGGATTACAAACACGTTTCCGGAACGCATTATGCTCGCAATCCAAGGTTTTACTGTATGTAAACACTGTATATATACAGCAACAAATGAGTGTATATACAACTATTATCCATTTATACAAACACACATGCTATGCGTTGTTCTTGCGGGTTATTACGCAATGTGCAGCATTTTCACTGACAGATAGATGCATGCTGCGAGGTTTGCGGCACATGCTGTGTACACACACAGTCCATCGCACACCACCTCCCATGCACTCATTGACAAGCGCTTCTCGCTTTCACACGTCGACATCACTCTCACTCGAGCCTGCGTCTGATTCTCTACGGAGGAGTTTGCCCTCGATAACGACTTTGTCAGTGTTATTCTATCGGAGCGCCTAAAGGGATCCCACACATAAAAATAAGAGTCGTACCGCGAAAGTTCATTCACACGAGAGCGGCCAACATCGCCCTGCGTTTCTCTAATGTCCACCATCTGTTTACTGGCCCTGCTGCTGTTTCACAATTGCAATAATTCTCCATGAAGACATTCAAATAATAGGGAGAGAGGGCTGTCAATGTCACATCGTTCTGCGCAAGGTAGTCCAAGTAAAAAAAAAATCCAGAATAATATATCAGCGTTCTATACTGTCTTCTTACTGTGGTGTAATGGTTAGGGCACCCACTTGCAATTCAGAGGTAGCTGGTTCGATCTAGCGGCGTGGCAGTTGAAACAATGTAAATGTTTCTTAACCACATGGCAGTGGAATGGGTACAGCAGGGTTAATACAGATGCAGGTGGCATGAGTTGGGGTAAAGTGTGTGGGGGTCGTCCCACCTCTTCCGAGACGCGACACCCAGGCGAAGCAAAACAAATTTTGATTTAAAGCTTTCGTGACTGCAGGGATTCATATTCTTGGTTTTTCGGTAAAGTCACGTGGGGAGACAAAGGTGGCCGGGGGTGGTGGTGTTGCCCATGCAAGTGTTCCGTGGTGTTGGCTAACAGCAACCGACTGTTCAGGTCTAAATGGGGGATCTTTGTCTCGTCTAATCCATTGCAACTGATGTCGTGCTACCCCTTGCTAAAACATGATTTAGTTTCAATCGGGGCTCACCTGGTTAAAACAAAGGTTACCGTTGAATGGTCCTGTAAGGGGTGCTGGGAAACGAATATATTGATCTAGCGTTTGGTGGCGGGGCGGAGCGATGTTTAGTTAGTGGTGTATTATTAATAGATCAGTCATCACCTCTTCCACGTCCTACTTAACCCTCTTCAACCCACGTCACTCACTTAGCTTCGCAGGGGAAGAGGTCTTTGCCAATACCGCGCCAGGCGTCTCTGCGCTCCCGATCGCTGCCGTGATAGCAAATGAGAGCGATATGTGAACGGCAAAAACGAGTGCGTGTGTGTGTGTTGTGTGTGTGTTTTTTCGGTACGTCAGAGGGAGCGGTGGTGCAGTGGGTAAGCACACGGCGCTTTGAACCAAGCGTGCCTGGGTTTGATTCATGGTCACGGCTAACATCGATGGTGCACAACCTCAACTGGCGAACTCGTCATGCGCCTCTCCCCTGGCTCGATTTGGAATTAATCGAGTGTCCGGTTCGGTGAGTGAACAAAGGTGTCCCTTGTGTACACAGCGGTAGAGCCAGCGATTTTGATGCGAAGGCATTTCGAGTGCCTGCTCGCAGCACTTGCCACAGTCTCCCTGCATGGCTGTCGAGGGGATGTGTTTTTCAGTGCATGCAGCCAGCATTTTAAAAAATGTATTAATTATATGGAGCCCATTCTCTCCACCGTTCTCTCGCCTCCTCTGTACGGTTTGTCGCAATGCACCTCGTTGTCCCGCTCTGTCTCTATCGCTTTCTCTATGCGTCTGTGTCCCCTCTCCTCCCTCCACTGTATCTCACCCGAATGCCTCTCCCCCTATCTCTCTCCCTGTCTCTCTCTATCTCACCCCTCGCTCTATTTTTTTACGATCAGAGGAAACAAGAAGATGCTCGGCGTAGTCGGCACTTTGCTTCATTCATCATTTAGTTTTTTTATTGCTTTGCTTTATGTAAACCCCCCACCCCGCTCTCCTTATTCTCACCGCTCCCTTTCCCATCTCAATATTTCTTGACTCCCCCTAACCCCCCCACCACCACCCCACTGCTTATTCCTTTCCCTCGCTCTCCTCCTTCCGTTTTTCGCTCTCTTTCCTCACCCTATCACAACCCTTTCACTCTCCCCACCCATGCTCTCCGTTACACTCTGTCTCTTCCTCCCTCCATCTCCCTCGTTCACCTCCCTCCTCTATCGCCCTCTCCCCTATCGCATTTGCGCGTGATACAACACGTGGGCGCCGTGCAGGGTTGAGGGTGGGTGGCGGAGACGGAACGCATGGACCCGGCTCCACGCTGTGGAATGCGAGTGACGTCATCACGCAGGTATGCCCGTACCTGCGCGCCAGCCAGGAATCCAGGCAGACAGCCATGAATCCAGCCAGCTAAACTTTTTTTTCTAATTCCGTTTTTTTTTACGTTGAGTATGTAATTATTAGTATATGCGTGGGTGGGCGGAGTGGTTAGCACAATGTGTTATGGACCCAAATATTTGAGATTGTGTTTGTTATTCCTCGACACGGCTCGTGTTTGCCACGGCTAACTTCAGCAGCGAAAGATATCTGAGATGGTCCCCTCCCCCATCACCAATTGACCCACACAGACCGGTACAATTAAGTACGAGCAAACATATCCCACGATCGGCGTGCCTTATGGCGAGCCCTTCATTCAGTGGGTGGATGGACAACCAAGGATCGACACTATTATTATTTCGATTGGGTAGGGTGTGGTAAGAAAGAGGCCTACATGGGGTTAAAGGCCTTTTGGTCCCGGGGCTCACATGTGGCTGATGAGCTCCACTATCCAGCAGCAGGTGGCCTCGAGAGGAGGGCACCAAGATCTGTTCCTCAACCTGATCATGGCCGAGCGTTAAACACCAGCACAAGGAATGCCTTTCACTCCACGTGAGGCTCTTACACCACCCTGCCCTACGCGCGTAGCTCTGTACGAAATGCGTTAAATTGTTCACGGTGAAATAAAAACATTCCAAAGCGTATGCGCAAATGAGCGTAGGTCATTGCAATTTCTACAATGGCAGCACTGAGCCACAAATGGAAATGACACATTCCGATGATGAAAGCAAGCATTTCCATCGGATAATTTAACGGAGAAAAATTAGAACTGGGATATGCGATTATTTAAGGAAGCGATTACGAATTTTCAGTGTGATTACCCGACTAATGTGATAATATGAAAACAGTTCGGCGATAGAGTCTGACCTCTGTTCCCACGAGTGCCGGTGGATGGGAGCTGATGGGCGAGGCTTGTAGATGTCATCGGCATTGTGAGACACGTCATGGTGGGTGTGGCTCCTCGGGGGTTTCCCACCTTCGCGAGCGCAGGGTGTGCATGCGGCTGCCATTTTCGAAGGGTCTCCAAGCAATTATCATCACCATCTGGCTCCAGGTCTTCCCCATGATTGCCAGTCCAACGCAGGTCCCAGCAACCTGACCCGTCTCCACCATCCTAGGACGAGATGTTAATTTCCTCGCCTGGTATACAGGGGGTTCGATCCCGACCCTGACGCCTGTATATTTGGAGTTTGTGTGTCTTTCTTCTTCCCGTGGTCGTGTGGATTTTTCTTCGGGCCCTCCGTTTTGTCTCTTCCTTATAGAATCCACGTGCGTTTAGAGTATTTGGTTGCTATACATTTCCACACGATAAGCCACTTCGTGGCCACTTCTGAAAAAAGAGCTATGTAGCTCAGTGGGCCTTACCTGCTAAAATAAAAATAAAGTTTAGTTTTAGTTTAGTTTATCATTCACCCATAGGTATAACACATGGATGTTAACTTATGTGTGCAGGCTTGCAGTTTTGCACATTTTAGTTGAGTGGAAGCTGAGCCTCGACAAGGTGTTGGGACTTTGATCGTATTCTCCGGATTATATAATACGCACTTTTTTTCGTGTACAGTATTTTAAAGCAAAAGTTGTGGATGTATCTTATCACGTGGTGGGTGTTTTGTGCGTGACCATATTTGTATAACATGATTGACACAAGACAGACGTACAGCACAACACTGGACATCTTAAGAACATGCGTGATCAGTGCAGCCACAACTCCCCACGCTAATTCACACTGCAGCCCACACATCTCAAACCATCCATTCCCAGCTCTCCCAAGGGGGGAATGTCTCTAATTTAAAAGCCACTAATTTAAAGCCCCTTTCAAAGCAGCTCTTGCCAACCCGTTAAAAGAGCTCACATTAAGTGCTAATTTCTGTGCCTCTTGCTCTGAACGCCACTTCGTGATTGATCACGCGCGGGGCCTCGTTGAAGGCGCCGCCTAAGCGGATGCTTTCAATTGTTAAGTAACGTAATTCTTCTTGGTTCTTTCGGTAAAGTCACGTAGAAGGAAAATAATAAAATAATAAAAATAAAACATAATAAAATAATTCTCACGACGTTTCGGCCACAACGCAAGCAGCCGTCTTCTGGTGGAGAACAGGTCTGTTTTATTTTTATTATTTTATTATTTTCCTTCTACGTGACTTTACCGAAAGAACCAAGAAGATGAATCCCTGCAGTCACGAAAGCTTTAAATCGAAATTTAAGTAACGTAATTGTTTCACAAAGGAAGCCGGGTGCGTTCATGGAAGAACCACGGCCGTCCAAAACTCCCAAACGCGTGCCGCGTGGTCCCCGTATGCGATCACAGTCGAGGCGCAGTCGAATCGTCACGCTGCTTTCGAGGAGCGGTGGGAGAAGCGCTCATCTCTGTTAGTGGGGGGGGGGGGAATTCCACGGTAGCATGGCGGAGAGAGTTTTCCCGTCGGACAACCAACGTTGACAACTTCAAGCGTGCTGCTAATCGCATTGTCCCTCGAGTGATGATGGGCTGAGTGCAAATCCCGGGGTCGGAAATTGAAGCTCGCAACCTTCTGACTGGAGGCGCCAGAATAAAGTGGGACACGCGTCACGTGGTGTCTCAGCGCGTGAACACAAGACACGTGTTGCCCAATCATGCACGAGGCAGCTCAACGTATCTCGTATTTTTTTGTAGGCTTGCAATATGGTTTATTTAAACGCATCATCGAATGGTAAAAAAATAAAACTGGACTTGGCCGCAAAAAACAAAACCTCTAGCTTATGTGTATACAACGACAGCATGTGGTCACCAGATATAACATGAGGCAGGCTAAAGCTGTCCAGACTGCTTGTATATATGCAGTCGCGACTGACGGCATGATGTGCATTCATATATACTGCGGTAACACCACCCGGCAATGCAAAATGTGTAACGTATAGCGATGACCAATGCGAGAGAGGGACTGCGCACGTGTGAGTCTATCGCACTTTGCCAGACGCCACACCCAGAGTTGTTGCACTGCCAGGATCGTTAGGGTCCCATCAACATTCCTCAACAACGACGGTCACCTCGTGGACTTTGTGAGATCTAATGCAGTTTGTTGTCGTGTAACGTGTGTCGTCCTATGTGATCGTATTCTCTGGATTATAAGACGCGTGAGCACCACACACACTCCACTATCCTGTACCATAAAGGAAACGTTTTGTGTGCGTCTTATAATAAGGTGTCTCTGTGTGTGTGTGTGTGCCACCAGATTTGTGTAGCTTTATTGACATGGGTGACACGTTTTGGGTGCGTCTTTCTTTCCAAAACGTCTTAAAAATCCGGCGAACACGATCATTGTTATGAAGGTTAGTAAGACGATGTCTATTTGCAGGTGTGTGTGGTTCTTGCTTACTCATCAGTGGCTTTGTTGTTGTTGCTGCTAAACACTTTCAGTGCATTTTTTTTATTTACCTAAAAAAACTTATAATCGCCAGTTAAGATGAGCTCATTAATTACACGAGTCATTCTCGGAGTTGGCCGGATGAGATGGTTTGAGATGCACGCTTTTTTTTATTATTACACGTGTTTATTTAACTCACTCTGTCTGTTGTTGTTGTCGTATCCTCAAATCTTGTAACTAATTTTTAACCCACTTTCCAATGTGGTATCGACTGCAAACTTGGTATACTTATGTCATACTGATGACAATACAATATTCTATATATATAAAAAAAAGTATTTTTAAACATTCATTTTCATATGTTATGTTTCGGCTTGGGTCTAATTGTCCACGCTCAACTGACGTTGGCTGTAATTTGCCACGGCCCCCCTTACGTTATGGCAAGCTTCGGGGCCACTTCCTGGAGTCGTGGAGTTCTGTCATTACGAGTAGGGTACATTTCATTAAAGCGTGTTTAAAAACAATCTTCGTAAAATATTACTTTTAATTGTATTTGCATCCGTGGCGCAGCACCTACGGGAAGCGGAGCAGAGTCAGTGGCGACACAATATCAGGCAGCGAAAGATGCGCGGGGAGGGATGCAGGGTAAGGAAGTCCGCAAGAGGGGGGCCAAAAGGCCACGGCTCGAGACGAGGGAGCCAGGAAGAACGAGGGAGGGAGCGCCGAGCAAAACGGGGAGGAAGAGGAGAAGGAATCAATCGGGCCATGATGTCCGGCTTGAGAGGGAGACGATGAGAGGAGGAAGGGAGAGAGACGAAAGAGGGAAGCAGGCAGGAGTGAGCTGCATGGGGCAGCGTGTCCAGAGCCGGGGGGTGGCCACACGTGGTTCACGGTGTCTACGGGAGGCTTGAGCTGATGTGGATCGACACAGAAGAGATGTTCAGACGGGACCGGTCGCTGTTTAAAACACACGGCCGGCGTGACGAATTGAGCGTTTACCAAGCACACGATCCACTTGTTGACGACGCTACTCCTGTTTAAAATATTCGCCAGTTTAACCCGCTAGCAAGTGGAAGGGCTGCGGCGATGACGCGGGGATTCGCGCACTGGTCCAAGAAGCCAGCCACCTGAGTTTGAGTCTCAAGCACGGCGAGGCATCGGTGGCGCGAGGCATCGGAATCGGCCGATGGCATCACCACCGCTTCAAATCGCTTCACCGCGCCACGCTGAACATCCAGCAGTGGATTGACAGGTGGAAAAATCGAAACGAAAAATTGGATGTAAAATTGTATTCAAGCAATGCTTATTTTGGGTTACTTTTTAATGCTTAAGCTCTGGTTTTTACGGATGTATTTTTTCGTATCGCATGATGATGTTGAGTACCGATACGAGATCATCACCGGGATGCACTTCTGCAGCAACGGACCTAACCCTGCGTGAAGAAAGACCACGGGTCTCTTTATCGGAATGCACACAGTAAACTCCGAAACAAACTTTGAAAAGCGCATCGTTGGATTAAGTTATTCGTGGACTCATCATCATTGAACTCTCGGATAAAACAAGTACCACTTTCTTTTTTCGATTTAAAGCTTTCGTGACTGCATGGATTCATATTCTTGGTTCTTACGTGACTTTACCGAAAGAACCAAGAATATGAATAAGTATCACTTTGCAGAAAGTCAACAGTGAGTGGTCGACCTCTTTATGTTCTTTTGTGAACCGGGGTCCCCTGCCATGAGAATGTGTAATTTCCACCACTTGGCTGCCAAAAAGATACGTAGCCGCTCCAGCGCACGTGTAAGATTACACACTCTGACTTGGCAGTTAAATTTGTCTGTTTCAGGCCCTGCTCGAATCTTATCAACACGAAGTGTTTGTCCTTCGCGCAATTGCGCGGCCTCAATTTAAATGTATTAAACTGGCGTGCGTGCGCTGCGTGCGTGCGTTCGGGGTGTAGGTAACTGCATTAGTAAACATGACATTTTTATTTTTAAAAAAAGTAACATATAGTGCATGCTTTCTGTATGCAGTCAACATATGCATGCTCAACAACATTTGGTCCAGATACCATTACAAGGGAAACTTTTCGGAGCATCCTGTTTGGCGAGGCGCACACACCCAGCGTGCGTGGTTCCATGCGACCCGTGTTAGACCCCAACCCCCCAAACCCCAACACATTGTTAGCGTCGGGGTTGTTAAAACTCTACTAAGACGATATCAACCTTCGCAATCGTTTCTCGCATCGTACGATAAAATACGACACCACACACGTACACCTGCATGACGATATATAATACACACGGAGTATGACATCGTACAGACAAAACGTTAGCACGAGATGCAAGGATATACCACTGCATGTTCACCGCACGATTTTTTTTGTATGCACATTAATGCTCGATTGTTAATTGACGTTCGCTTTGTACATGACATGAGATTGGTATCGGAAGCTGCTCTCTATATGAACACACGGACTTCTACACACACACACCTATACACGGCCACAACACACACACACACGCGAACACACGCACACGCACACACACACACTCCCCTTGCAGTAAGTGTATAAAGCAAGTGTCAGCTAACGAACTGTAAGTGCAAACCCATCTTAGTTTAAACGATTCACTTAAAAAAAAACTCCTTCTGTTGTCGAAATCACGTTAACACTGTTATCATTTCAAGCGCACGACCCATATATGTGTTATTCAGCGTGTATGCGTGCGTGTATGTAAACTATGTGGGTGCCCGTGTAGGGAAAGCATGATGAGATGACCACATTCCAAAGCTAAGAGCGAGGATGGGAACAGAGCCACGAGGGCCACACCCAGGCCCCCCATCCCCTCCTCCCGAATCCCGTGTCTCCTTCTCGTCCTCACTGCTGCACGAGCCGGCGTCGAGCGTACGCGCTGAATCTCTTGTCTGCGGGTCCTTCGCTGTCCTCCGAGCGGATGGAGACCCCGAAGAAGCGGCGCATGAACCCCCCGTAGCGCTTCTGGTTGGCCCACGACGCTTTGTGCGGCCGTCCCACCCTCCGCATGAAGCCCCCGTATCGTTTCTGCACGGTCTTCCCGTCCGCCCGCCCCTCGGCGCGCTCCACTGCCACCTCCCCGTCCTCCCCCTGACCACCGTCCTCATCACCCTCGTCATCGTCGCCCGCCGCCTCCGCCGCTGACTCGTCTCCGTTTCCCTCCCTCTCTTCCTCGTCTTCTTCTTCCTCTTCCTCCTCCTCCTCCTCTTCCGCTTCCTCGGCGCGTTCCCGTTCGGACCGTAGGTCGCCCCCGTCGTCGCGGCCATCGGGACCCCTCTTGGTTCGAAAGCGGCCTCTTCCGAAGCCCCCGTAGCGTTTGTCCGCCGCGCCGGATGGTAGGACGATGCCGTTCAATTGCTGCTGCTGCTGCTGCTGCAAGGCCGTGGAGCCGTCCAGAGTCTGCAGGTAGTTTCGGATTTCGTCCAGCACACTCGCCAGGGAAGGAGTGGAGCTGCCCGCCTGCGGCGCCGTCAGAGGGGCCCTAGGAGCCGAGGGGGCCCGGGGAATCAGGGAGCGCACGCGGCGAAAGAAGCCCCCGTACTTCTTGTCGAGCTGCTGCGGCGAAGCGGGGCCCGGGCCGCTCTCGTCTCCTGGCGGGTCCGGATCGGCCACCCCGGACGCCGACCTCGACTGCACCCACGCGGGTCCCACGTCGTGGCCCAAGTAGAGTTGGCACGCCCGCCAGTACTGCGCCACCGTGAGGCCTGACCTGCACTCCAGCGTGCAGATCTGAATGGTTGGCAGATATGTGGGTTGATTTGTGGATGGTTTGATTGATTGAGTGGTGGATGAGTGGATGAATGCATCAATAAGTGGGCCACTAGGTGGGTGGGTGGATAGGTGAGATGGTGGGCGGGTGGATTAATGTACGCACAAACATTGAATGGATGGACGTGTGGATAGGTGGGTTGATTGGTGGATGGATAAATGGGTGTTTAAATAAATGGGTGGGTGGGTGGATAGGTGGTGGGTAGATGAGTGGGTGGATAAACGTTTATGTTGATGAATTGATGGATGTTGGGATGGGTATATTGATGTAGAGGTGAATGGAAGAATTGATATATGAGAGGGTGGATGTAAGTATGTGTATTGGATGGAATAACAGCCAATTGGGTGCATTAATTGGATTATTGGGCATGTGGATGGATGGAATGTTGTCATGAATGTACGTATGAATTGTGAAAATTTAGATAAATTGATTGATATATTAATGGATAGGTGGAAAGAGGGATGGGTGAATTCATGCAGGAATATGAAGGTGACAGCATACGCAGGGACGAACACACGTGTCGCTCATTACCAACGAGAGCATGCATCACAACAGTCTCCTGACAAGCAACACAACGCAGTTTAAAACACGCCGGTGTCCAACGCGCGCCATCGTTCCTCCGCGTGCGCTCGGTAACCCTGATCTTCCCATAACTTTACGCGAGTCAGTCGGTTGTCGTCCTCTGCAACCGCTGAGGCTGCCGTAGCAATGTGGAGAAATGTCCACCGCTAGCTGACGATTGCTCAGCAAGTCGTGTAAACGAGCCGGGGTAGAGTTTGTTCTTGTGTATCACAGGAGGTGGCCATCCACCTGTATCGCTGCGAGGTTGGTCAGT
Source organism: Lampetra planeri (assembly GCF_965212315.1). Taxonomy (NCBI): domain Eukaryota; kingdom Metazoa; phylum Chordata; class Hyperoartia; order Petromyzontiformes; family Petromyzontidae; genus Lampetra; species Lampetra planeri. Next base: position 7,384,751 of record NC_136120.1, read on the forward strand.
GGCCAGAAGTGCAGCATGTATGTTGCCAACCCACCTTTACGGTTCAGTGTCATCCACTCGTACGTGTTGTAGAGATACAGCTGACGGCATTTGGACGACCGCGTACATACATAAGCGTCATCAGTGGCTTACTTTCACAAGGCAAGAACCCACTGAGAGGTCTCGTCTCTTCTAGAAGTGTGTGGGGGGGGGCTCGCTCTGTCAACAAGTAGCAGAAGCACAGCGTGACGCAGGGCTAACGCATACAGCTGACGCAGTTGGACGGAAAATAATGAGAAGGTGAAGCTATTATTTTCGTACATGTTTGCAATTTCGTATTTTTCATACTCTCGCCTAAGTTATTTGCTCAAGGGGTCTTAAAGACAAAATCGCATCCGTGCGGGACACATTATAAATGCAGTTTGTCGTTGAAATAGCAAAACGCATGAGAAAATGCGTCATAAAAAATTGCAATCAATGCTCAGGTGCTTGTAAAGTCACGATTACATTGTAGCAAATAAATTGTCCTTTATAAAAAAACTAATCTTGAATGCGCACACACAACAAAGATCACCCATATAGCCTTTAACAGACTGTAGGGGCAAGTGCTGTTAGCGAGCATCTATAAAGGCCGGCACGGCACACGAGGGGGTGGGTGGCCAACACCACGCCCGGCCGCCTTTGTCTCCATAGCGGCGATGTTTACACATCGCACCAGGTACTCATTTGAGGCTGAGTCGACCTAGGGGAGGCCCAAGACCGGTTCAGATAATCGTCACTGGTGTTTGCCGTGAGTGGGAATAGAACCCGGGTCGCCAGGTTTGTTGTGCAGCGCGCTAACTGCTACACTACCGCTCCCCATACACACATATACACACACATACAACAACAACCGCCATTCGCCACTAAGTGGCGGTGACATCACCACGACGCTTGTGCCAGGCTATGTGCACCTTGAGGCCACGTGAAGTGTCGAACGCCCGCTGGCAGGAGGTCACGGGGCAGACCCAGCAGGTGCCACGGGTCGACTGACTGAGATGACCGAGATGACTGGCTGATGCACCACCTGTGCCCCCTACTGTGCCAACTTGCTGTGTTTTATTCACCCGGCGCTCCGCTCGTTGTTGTGAGCATCTCTCGTCCGCCCTCCGTTGTTGTTGGAGGGCGACTGCCCCCTACAACCCCCTACCTCCTCGTGGTGCCGGACGGGCAACGTTGTCGTGGACAGTGCCGTGGGGGGAGGGCCAATTCCGATTGGCCTCTCCCCTCATGGCGTCTGTGACCACCACAGCGGCTAAATGGGGGCTCTGGACGGGTGCGAGGGGCTGGTAACCCCTCCACCTTCAATTAACTACCACTAAACTACGACCGAAAAAAACACATACACGCACACACACACATAACATCATTAAAGCTTTCCCTCCGCTCAAGCGCTAAGCCAGTGATGAAAATGTCACATTCACATGGCGCTGGATCAGCCTCGGATGGACACAGCGCTGAGAATTTGTAACGGCCAACCTTCTGATTACATGAGTCAATAGGCATATTCTACTCTTTGGTTCTTTCGGTAAAGTCACGTATAGCATGACAATAAAGTAAATAATAGAATACGACGTTTCGATTGCAACACAAGAAACCGTCATCAGGTGTGAATGAATGCTGGCTCGGAGAGAGACACATCTACAAAGAGAGAGAGACAGACACCGAGAGAGACACATACAGAGAGAGACACACACACACAGATACACACACGCACACAGAGAGACACATGGGGGAGAGACACATGGAGAGACACACACACAGAGACACACACACACACACAGAGACACACACACACACAGAGAGAGACACACACACACAGATACACACACACAGAGACACACACAGAGAAAGAGACACATGGGGGAGAGACACACGCAGAGAGAGACACACAGAGAGAGACACATGGGGGACAGACACAGAGAGACGCACACAGATAGAGAGAGAGACACACACACAGAGAGAGACACACACACAGAGACACAGAGAGAGAGACACATGGAGAGACACACAGAGAGAGAGAGAGACACACGGAGACATTCACTGACAAAGACCGCCGATGTAACATTCTGGACCGGATTGAGAAATTTATATTCGTGAGCAGCTGCTCAGGCCGACTTAGCAGGGTCTACCTTTGTTTCCCCCAGTACATTTGTGGCCGAGTCGATCTAGGAGAGACCCGCCACCGAAAAATCCATTAACCACCTCCTACTGATGACGTCTTTGACGGGCAGTCGAAACCTGTTCACCCGTTGTCACAGTCCTACCTTACCACAGAACAATTCAGAGCTTATTGGTCACCCCCGTGGCCCTTATACATCTCAACGTTCATCCTGCAAAGTCCCATCACAAGGGTAGACACACAAACGGACGAAAAACAAATGTGCCCGCGTTGAAACGCCCGTACGCCCCGCATGGACCCGCAAACTCAATCTGCCTGTACAAAACAACGTGCTAAACGGTGTGGTTAGAGCGGTGTGGCTGGGTCACGGCTCCCCACTCAGTGTGTGTGCACGCTGGCGTCGTTGGCGTCGCAGCGCGGAGCGCATCAGTGACAGATGCAGTGGCCAGCGGAGCCACGTGGATGACGCTGATAACGCCTGTTGCAATAAAGTGTCTCATTATCATAAGCGCTCAAGGAAGGCTGCTCGCAAAAGTGCAGAGGTTTAAGAGCAGCCCCCACCCACCCCCCGGTACAACGATATAGCCGTGAGCAGCGCGCGTGTATATTTATGTGTGTGTGTATGTGTTGATGACACACACACAATTGTGTCGCGCAAATCTCACTCAACAGGTCAACTCAAGCCGCGCGTCTTCCGTGCGTGTTTTGCCACGGGCGAAATGAATATGGAAATTATCCGGCCCCAACCCCGCCCCCTTACGTACCCGCACTGGACCAGCATAGGGAAGTATGGTCAAACAATCAACCAGGACCATCGACACGGCGAGAGGGAAGCATTTAGACAAACGCAGATTTTTTTTGTTTGTTTGTTTAAAGTCTGCACGTACACGCACACAGAATACACACGCACTGGGTCTGAATGGGTGTGCTGAGTACGCGTTCGCGAATTAGAGATAACGCAGCGACTTTGACGCAGCGTCGTTTATCCATTGACGCGTCTATTTCTGAAACCCCCCACATTAATTATTCCCGTCCAATTGATTTGTGGCAGGCTATAAAACACCGAACGCTATGAACGGATACCCGTTGCGACGACGATTGTGCATACGTGCAGGCGGCTGGGTGTCGGTAATTGATACAATCAGCGCTGAACTTCTCGCTCGATGTGTTCGCGGAACGTTGCAAGGCTGCCGTGGAGGCGTGGGACGATCGCCGGGGGAAGGCACGGACTACCACGACAGGACACGGCACGACTTTCCATTATGACCCAACAGTATGTATATTCAAGGAAATATATAGCAGTTTGATAATCCTATGAACAGGTTCACACCACAGTATACGCAGAGCAAGGCGAGATGGATGTGGCGTCACACAAAAAAATTGCCCCAGAACAGCGTTTGTCCGAAATGCAAAAAAAAATATTTTTTATTTGACCAGGTAAGGCCCCACTGAGCTATGTAGTAACTCTTTTTTCAGCGTCGACCTGCATGGCTATCACAAATAATAGCTCAACGAAGTGGAAATGTTTTATTTTTTATAGCAGTTAAGTACTGTTTAAACGCATGTTTCCAAATGTGCAGGGAAAAAACCTGGAGGAGCTGAATAAAAAATTTCACGCGACCACGGGGGCAGAGACACGCAAACTCGAAATAAACAGGCGTCGGGGTCGAACCCACAACCTTCTCCATACCAGGCGAGGTAGTTCACATCTCGCCAACGACACGCCCCGATTGTTTCAGCTGCAATTAAGTACTGGGTGCAATGATGGCAGGAGTCATTATTGCAATGGACATGGAATGATGGACGATGATTAGTTTCATGATTTAGCGTGGCAATGAAAGAAAATTACTGTATAATGCATTGTAATTTGTGAAGGCGAGGCACGATTTGGTATAACAATCATCAACGCCAATGAAGCGCCATGAAGATGAAGCGTGATGTTTGAAGAACAAAAAACGCTGCTGCGACTGCTCATTGTGACGACGACACTCGATACCAGACACCGGAGCCGACGATGATGACGAATTAACATCAAGCGCGCTTCTGCAGATGACAAGGCCGCTGATGATAAATTAGTGTGTTGTCACAAGACGATTATTACCACTGCCGCTGCTGCTGGTGATGACGATGACACATTATGCAACATGAAATGCCCTGCTGATGATGATGAGGACACTGATAATGACGATTCATGAGATTTGCATTTCGCAATACTACTGCTGCCTGTACTGCTCCAGCTGGTGGTTATGATGTTTGTGGGGAGCGGTGGTGTAGTGGTTAGCGCGCTGCGACCCGAGTTCGATTCCCGCTCATAGCCAACACCCAGTGACGATCATTTGAACCGGTCCTGGGCCTCCCCTAGGTCTACTCAGCCTCGAATGAGTACATGTTGTGGTGTGTAAACATCGCCACTGGGGAGACAAAGGCGGCCGGGAGTGGTGTTGGCAACCCACTCCCTCGTTTGCCGTACCGTCCCTTCATAGGTGCTACTCGCTAACAGCACTTGCCCCAACAGTCTGTTCAGGCTACACGGTGGATCTTTGCCTTTGATGATGATGATGATGACGGTGACACGATGATTATCAGGGACAGCTCCACGGCGCACGGGGTCTGTCCGTGTGTCGCCTCTGATTCCATATCCCATTTCGCAAACTAAATCGGGGTTGCCCCTACACGATGGCGTTTTAGGTGGTCAACCAACACTCATCACCGTTGTTATAGGCTTGCGGAGTTCCATTAGCAGGCATCAGCTGGCAGTGCAGATAAATATGTTGTTATGCTGCACCTCTATGCTCCCACGTAATGTGTATGCCCCACGCCTTCACCAATTGGAACTGATCAGCGTGGTGAAGTATGGTCGGACCCCCACGACCTGGCGAGGCTTTCACCCAGTATACATGTGTGTGAATATACTGCGTGTATATATATACAGTCCACACACGTGTATTAGTGTACCGTTTATATCCATGAGTGTATACTGCACGTGTATGTTAGTATTTGTGTATTTGTATATATGTGTGCGTGTTAGTATATATGTGTATGTCTTTGTCTTTGTGTTCCTATAGAGTAGGGTGATGGAGCAGTCATTTGCGCAGTGCGCGATACAAAACCCGGCTAACCTGAGTTCGACTCCCGGCCATGGCTCACATCTGTGGCGAATATCTGAACCGGTCCAGGGCCTCCCGTTGGAATAATAACAATATACCTGAGTTGGGTCGACTTAGCCTCAAACGAGTATCTGTTGCGGTGCGCAAATCGCAGCACTGGAGAGACAAAGGCGGCCAGGCTTGCTGTTTGCCAGACCACCTTTCCCCGACAAGTCTAATCGGCATATGTCTTCGTCTTAACTTCTGCATACACGTGTTAGTAAGTGCGCGCGCGTTCGGCTGTATACCTTGTACGTGTGTGTTCACTATGCGTTAGTGTGGGTACACGGTGTGTGTTAGCCGGCAGTATATGTGCACTGTATGATGTGCAATCAGCTCGTGTGGCATTCATTGCATCGCAGAATCGCGAAGGGTGGCAACGGATTGAGGAGGCTTTCATCCAGCAGTGGATTGACCACGGCTGCTGCTGCTGCTGATGCAGCGCTTCGTAGTGTGCAGTGCAGAAACATGCATCGTTGTGCTGTACTTCTATGCGTCCGTGTCTCTGCTCCCGGCCTTACACCAATTTGGCACTGACCAGCGCGGGGAAGTATGGTCAAATGTCCTCCGAGAGCCGCGTGGCACGGGGAGGCCCTGGAACAGCACCCGAGTCGGGAATCGAACCTAGGGGGTCCCTTCACGCTAAGGCACAAGCGCCACCCTACCGCCCGATTAACGGATATAAAACTTTGTATTTTTGGTTCTTTCGGTAAAGTCACGTAGAAGGGAAACAATACAATAATACAAATATAAAACAATAACATTCTCACGACGTTTCGACTGCAACACAAGCAATCATCATCATCATCAGGGGTGAAATCTACAGCAAGAAATTGTGGATTTCACACCTGATGATGATTGCTTGTGTTGCAGTCGAAACGTCGTGATAATTTTATTGTTCTATATTTTTATTATTTTATTATTTCCCTTCTACGTGACTTTACCTAAAGAACCAAGAATATGAATCCCTCAAGTCACGAAAGCTTTAAATCAAAATTTATATAACCATTGTTGTCCTTTTGAGATAATTCACGAATGTGTAGTTTCCTACATACGGTACGCACATACCGTATTGCAAATACAAAGATCACCCGTATAGCCTCAAAGCACTTTTGGGGCGAGTGATGCGCGAGTTAGCAGCAATGCACAGAACGGGGGTCGGGGTGGCCTGAACCGAGCCCACACCGCCTGCGTCTCCCTTCGTGGCGGCGACGATGACCCGCGACACGCCGCAGCGCAGGTGCGGTGCTCAGTCGAGGCTGAGTCGACCTAGGAGACGACTCCCCAAGACTCGTCACTGGGGTTTGGTGGTGGCCGTGAGCGGCAGTCGAACTGGGGGGGGTCACCGGGTTCCGTAGCGCGATCCGCACCCACCCCACACCCCACGATGAGCACTGAGTGCGGAGGTTGTCAGCATCGTAATATAAATTCATCCCAGAGGAATCCGATGAGCTATAAAGCTCTTTTTGTTCACACATGTCCAGTAAGTTCGCAGTAACTAATTGTCACGTTGTGTTTACGCGGGCAAAACCAATTCGGCTGCGTCGGGTGGTGGCGAGTTTAACGACACATTGCAAACTCACTGGTTCTTTCGGCAAAGTCCCGTAGATAGAAAAAAACATAATAAACACGACGTTTCGATGGCAACACAAGCGTCCGCCCGAAGCGTCGTGTTTCTTTCATTATTATTTCTACTTACGTGACTTTACCCAAAGAACCAGAGAGTATGTATTCCTGCCAGTCACGAACGCTTCAAATCAAGACACGCTGCATATTTACGCGATGATCGAACCCACCCAAAAAAAAACTACAAAAAAAACTCAAAGAAACAAACATCGATCGCGGCTAATATTGGTCCCGTGGCGGCGTTATCATGCGCGCGTGTCCCCCCCCCCCCTCTCTCACCGTGGCGCGCAGCGCGTCCCCTGGACGAGTGTCGTCTCCGCACTGCGCGCACCGAGTGCGGCAATCGGTGCCGACCCGCGCCGCAGCCGCCGTCGTCGTGGCCACCACCAGCGGCATCAGCAGCAGCTGCAGCAGCAGCAGCGACGACGCTGCAGCCATCGCCCCCTGCGGCTGTTTCGCTCGCCCCGCTCCCCCTGCTCCTGCTTCCTTCCCCTCCACCCCTGCGCTCAATCAAGCGGCACGCACGGCGGGGGTGAAGCGGCAGAGTCAACAACAACAACAATAAACATAAATCTGTTGTGTACGGTTGAACTTCTTTCGCACCGTACGTGGCCGACCGCGCTAAGCGGAGGTGCGGAGGAAGGACAATAAACTCAACACAAACATCAGTTCTAAATTGATGAGTTTTAAATGTAGATAAAAAATTTGCACATGCTCCAGTGGCTTCCCGATATCGGAAGGAGGAGCGTTCCTGACGGCCGCAGAAGCGCATCTGAAAGCGCTACGATGCAGTCACCCTCGGATATAAACACACACTGAACATAGCAATCGTACACACGCGATTGCAAACTGATATTAACCCAAACATCAAAGTTATCTGCAACTTACTCAAATGAAATTACTCGTCGTAATATAATTTCACTCCCCCCGCCCACAGGCTGTGAAATGCTTGGCAGGACGCTCCATAAAAAATAGTCTTCAGATTCACCGGGAGAATGTTTCTGGATGAACGAGTGCAATCGGTTTTCTCACCCGCAAGCATTCTCCCGTTGTGATCGGTTTTGTCACCATTGCGCACGCAAGTGTTGGGTCTGGTTCAGCCTGGGCTGAATTCCAGGCTTGGTGAAGCTTAAGGCTACCACCCAGTTGGAGGCAATCCGATTAACAATAAAAAATGCACCTGGAATATATATATGATGGTATTGAAGCTCATGGATTAATTCATCATATAGTACAGTGCGGTATAGGTGTGTTAAGGGAGAGTGGGGACTGCAGAAATATTAATTTTCTTCTGATGATGACACGTCTTTTCCCAAGAAAGCTCTAGTTAACAATGCTGCATAGGAATTCGTGTTGAAATTAATTTTGTTCCAAAATGTTTAAATAATTTGTTGTGTTTGTTTTCTGCGAAGGGTTTCGCCGTTGTGCGGTGAAGCTCCCCGGTGTAATTCTGAGTTGTTCGTCGTGATGTCCGAAGTTTCGCTCCTTGGGCCAAACAAGGGGATTGTTCCGTGTGGGAGGAAACCGGAACACTCGGGGACAAAGACAAAGATCCCCCGTATAGCCTTAACGGACTGTTGGGGCAAGTGCTGTTAGTGAGCACCTATGCAGTGCGGCACGGCACACGATATGGTGGGTGGCCAGCGCCACGCCCGGCCGCCTTTGTCTCCCTGGTGGTGATGTTTACACATGGTATTCGGTACTCATTTGAGACTGAGTCGACCTAGGGGGGTGCAGGACCGGTTCAAATAATCGTCACCGGCGTTGGCCGTGAGCGTGAATGGAACTCGGGTCGCCGGGTTCATAGCGCAGCGCACTAACCGCTACGCCACCGCTCCCCATGGAAATTCGCACAGACGGGATCACGAGCCTACTTCTTGCACTGCCATCTCCTGGCCAGCTCGCGAGAAACGTAATATATATTTTTTTAAAGTTACACAGATTATGGGTGACTACCCAAAGAGCTGAATCACACGGCCGGCTCAGGTCAGGATATCAGAACGACATTTCTCTTCGATGCCATCACGCTCACCAATAGCTGCCTTTATTCCACAGTCGCCGACAAACCTCACAGGTGTATGTTTTTACAAACGCAGGTCCAGGTGCCGGGTAGCTACGAGGTCGGGGGCGACTGAGCCGTCACCCGTGATCAAAAGCGAGTGCCGGCGTGTTGACGTCAATGTCTGCACAAGAAACGCCCACTCTGCCCATCGTAGATTGGCAGCGTGCAGCGGCGTGGCGGGCAAGCGCGCCCCCATACTGTGTAAAGGATCACAAGCCCCGTCATCTGTGACACGCGGTGCCGCACTGGTGTCTCGTAGTGGATTCTCTGTCTCGCGAAACGATTCCGAGAGCGCGATTTGGAGCAATGCGTGCGGAGGATGGACCAACGACGAAAAAAGACAATCGCAGCAGCGGCAGCAAGACGCCTCTTGAAATTCAAAATCACGTCTTCATCATCATCCAGCGTGCTGTGTGGTCAGAGCGCGTGAGATTACATCAGAATCTGGTCGTCGCAGGCTTGACAGGCTATTATATCGCCGTAGAAATAAATGAAAGGGCTCGGCGTATGGGGACGACATCGCTCGTCATCGGAATGTGGAATTTCCAAACACTGGCTCAGAACCGCCAAAATAGCTTCGCTTTATTGTTTATTTCAAATTATATATATTTTTTCATGATGAGTCGAGGAAAACCCGGAGTACTCAGAGAAACGCCACTACATGGGAACAACTCGCGCTCACAAGATCCGCACGATACGGGGCCAACATAACCTTACGTGTGGACACGGCCGCAGCATAAACTTCGTTTAAATATTTTAACCCCGTGAAGGGTAAAAGAAAAACATCGTTGCGTCGTTCATTTTGCCGGAGGGTAATGGCTCTAAGCCTTTCAAATCAATCAACTCGTGTCGATGTGAACGGCCAAACTCGACAACAGGATACACTGAGCCTTAACTCCAGCCATTACACGTTGAACGGATGGGGTTTTGAAAAGAAAAAAATAGACTGACACCCACGGTTTACCCCACCCCTCAATTTACTGCTGCGCAGAACGGAGAAGTGCTGGGTTGATTAATTTCGAAGCCAATGGGTGAAGGAAATGATCCAAGGTTTAGGGCTAATGTAAAACCCAGGTGCCTACTGGTTGACGGCCCAGCGAAGCGCAAAATTAAGGTGGTACATTTGCAATATATTTTACACATGCATCTCCTGTTAATTGTATGTCATATGTGTATTTACACGTCCCATTGTAAACATGTATGTCCTTCAAGTGACAACGATGAGTATTAAATGCAAACTGCATTGCCCCATGTTGTTGTCGGTGCTTTCGCTGTGCATCTGCTGTGCGCGTGACCCATTTTTGCATACGGGATATCGCCGATGACATTGGACAAAGCGTTGGCAATTTATAAAATGCAGCCATGCAAAGTAGATTTACATTACGTGGTTAAGAATGTTCGTATAGGGCTACTCTTTGATGCGTTCAATAAAAGGTCCCACATCTATCTTTAGGGGGGCATTTGCTCCACCATGCGGAATTTACGATTTTCCCCCCATTGCCCCCGCTAATGATACTGAATGAATCCATTACAATAGGGCTTGGGCTCATGCCCTTTGACCGTGTATCTCAATGACCTGTCTCCTCCAATTTGAGCTTTTTTGTGTGACCAATCGCATTGCGTGTTCACGAACGATAATTAGTTCACTGACGCACACGCGCGCGCGCTCACACGCGCACTCAGCTCTGTGGATTCAGCGCAGACTCACGCGTATGTAATCATCAATTAATTTCTGGTCCATTATCGTATATTCTGTATCGTAATGGTGTAAAAGTGATTTCGTTAAGTTCGTTGTCAATGTTTTAATTTGCGTGATATTTAATACGAAATAAAATGTCAAGCAGCAGATTCACATTTTGCTCTTTGAGCAAACAGCGTGGTTCCCAAAAACCCCCTCCACGCGCACCTGCAAAGAGGCACTTTTGAATACAACGCACATCACCCGACACCGTTTTGTTTTTGACGCAACGTTATATAATTAGGCAAATCCTATAATCAAAACCGGCGGCGCTTTGCCCAAAACACGTTTTAAATTTCGGTCGATTAACGCTGCCGGTGCTTTTGGGGAAAAAATAAAAAAGCGTGTTATGGAAAGACGTACACACCACCACCAACGTCACCAGCAGCAGGATCACCCGCCTCTGCGCCCTGTTCGAGAATGATTATAGAAACACACAACACGCAACACGAGCCTCTCCCCTTCATTTGCCGCGTGCTACAACGAAGTGGACGATTTCCAGCGAGACGCGCCAAACCCGCGTGAATTACGCAATTAACAAATTAAGATAAACGCCGCGGGAGTGCATCACGACCGTCACGATCACCATCACAAATTCGTACCTTGCAGACGCACACACGGAGAGACAGCGAGAGAGAGAGAGGCAGTAGGAGACAGAAGTTGGTGGAGGGACAACAGCAGGCGCAGAGGTTGGTTGCTCGGCTGCGTGGAACAAGAAGGCTCTTCTTACTTTGCAGTGCGTCCGGCGGCAGTAGCCACCCTCGCTGAAGCCACCGTCGTATTTATAGAGGCAGTCGCGTGCCGCGCCGTGCCGTGTCAGCAGCCTCCAGCTCACCTCGCGTCCTCTCGCCGTCTCACGGGGAGAGAGCGCAGTCTTATTTAAGCTGTTGGTCCACACTCCGGCACGCGCGTTACAAAAAAAAAATAAACGACACGGCCAGTCACCGTGTCGTCTTCCACCACCCTCCCCGCCCCCCTGGTGTGTGTTCTGACTCCTCGCCCTCCCCTCCCCTCCTATCGCTCCTCTTTGCCGTGTGCCTCCTTCCTCAGCCCCTGTGTGTGTGTGCGCTTGTGTGTGGGGAGCGGTAGTGTAGCAGGTAGCGCGCTGCGCTACGAACCCGGCAACCCGAGTTCGATTCCCGCTCATGGCCGACAACGGGTGACGATTATCTGAGCCGGTCCTGAGCCTCCCTCCTAGGTCGACTCAGCCTCAAATTATTACCTGGTGCGGTGCTTTAAAAAAAACATCGCCACCCGGGAGACAAAGGCGACCGGGCGTGGTCCTAACCACCCACCCCTTGTGTGCGGTGCCGGACTTCATATGTGCTCGCCAACAGGACTTGTCCCAATAGTCTGTTAATGCTATACGGGGGGTCTTTGTCTTTGTCTTTGTTCAGTCATAGGTGCTGCTACTCGCTAACAGCACTTGTCCCAACAGTCTGTTAAGGCTATACGGGGGATCTTTGTCTTTGTGTTCTGATCCCTCGCCCTTTCCCTCCCACCCTACCCTCAATCCCCAACCGCGTGTGTGTGCGTGTTTTACCACCTACCATCCCATAACATTTGGAGAGTATGATTCCAAAATCACTCATGACACACACACACACGCGGGCTTTTTTGTTCTGCGCGCGCATTTGCTTACGACTTGCGCGTCATTAACAATGTGTTTCTTTGTGTGTGTGTGTGCCAATGTGTCATCTGGATATCTGAACCGGTCCAAAGGCTCCACCTAGGTTGACTCAACCTTAAACGTGTGTACACATCAACACCTTGGAGACAAAGGCGTGGCTTTTTACCATACGCGTAATGTGCCGTTCTGGCCTTAATAGGCGCTACCTAACGGCACTCGTCCCAACAGTCTGTATGGGCGATATGGGGGATCTTTGTGTTTGGTTCTGTAGATGCTCGCTTGTTAGTCATCATTACACACGCCTTTGTCCAGCTTTCGGTTCAGCAATCGTGAAACCCATCAAAGGGGTGAAAGGCGTGCGGGAATAATGAATGTCTTTAACCCGCCATTCAAGTGGCGGGTTAAGGCCGGCAGTAAAATCATCTGGTTTCCTTTTTTTTCTTTCTCAAAAGCAGACGGAGACGCAGTCGCGTGGGCTTGGAGGTGCCCTGAGAGAATGGTTTGACAGACCACGTTTTAGATGGCAGCAACGAATCATTAGCTTCGTCGTGGAGAATACAAACATCAACATAAATAAGCTGACAAAATGCCTCGTTCGCAAATGTCATTCTACATTTAAACAAAAAAAGCACTCATCCCATCGGTCGCACGGTCCTATGTCAATGCATCATTCCCGCAGTATTGGTTCAACACTACCAATCTATTGGTCCGGTTTTGACATGTAGTGCCTCATCAGCAGGGCCAGGCTTACTTTGAACTTTGAACTTTGCTTGAACCAATGCACGTGAACTGCCAGAGGACCGGTAACTAAACAGACAGGGTCCCTTTGCCCACGAGCCACTGATTGGAGAGAACGCACGCTGGTAAGAGACACAACTGTAACTGTGAAGAAACGCAGGTGAACTTGAGCAGTAAACGTGCCTGGAAGAGAAAACGACTGACGGTCACCAATCATGACAGAGTGGCAGCCAAGGGATGGAACGCATCCGAGAGAGAGAGAGACGGAGGGAGAATGCCCACGAAGGAGATGGAGCAATTACATTGTATGCAAGGGGCTCGGTGGATTGTGTGCATCCGAGGATCGTGAGGGATGGCGACATTTTGGGGAGGCCTTCTGTCCAGCAGTAGATTGAACGTAACTGACGACGGCGATGATGATGATGATGACGACAAATGTGAACATTTATTTAAAACTAATGACGTTGAAAATGGAGGCCTATTAGCAGCAGTTGCGTTGATGTGAAGACAGAAGCAGCCTTTGCTTGCAGATCAGCAATCAACCAGGCCTGCAAGCATGGCATAGTACAGCATTGTCCAAGCGTAGTAAACGTTAATATTAGTAACCAGTAGCAGGCTTCGCACACTTTCTATTGGCTTGAGCGTCACACTCAAACGGAGACATTGGCTTTAGTGCTGATGACGCGTGTAAGTTTTAGCTTGAGACCTGAAGCAATATGCAGGAGTTGAGGATGAGCCTGCCTGCACTTTGAGCACGACCCTGACCTATGATTAGGAGCCTGACCAACGAGTTAAACCAATAAACATTCGACTCTAATTGTGCCAAAATTCAGAAATTTGGGCAAAAATCAGATCTGGAACAAAACTCGACCGTACGCTCAACCTGGTGCTCAGAGATTACACTTGATGCAGGCAGGGAGCCTCGTCAGGAAGCCTGGCTATGGGGGATTGATCGCAACACTCGGAGGAACAATCAAAATGGCAGCCCATTGGTGGCTTCGCAACTACGAACAAAGACAAATAGCCTAAACGCCACAATCATTCCCCACTTCTTGTTGATGGGGAGGCGAGCCCACAGCACCCTGGGACTTATAGTCATCCTACGCACAACTACTACGTACACATATATACACACATATATATATACAATTTACGGACTTTTGTAAATCCAATGCTGGATGAAGGCCTTCCCCCATGCTGGTTGTTTGACCATATTTCACCACATTGGTCAGTGTGGGTTGGTGCAGGTGGCTGCCCTGTAGTTGTCCAGATGTCACTCGCCACTGATGCTAGCCGTGGCTGAGAATTAAACGTTGTCCACCAGGCTTCACAATGAAATGTATTCATCACTGCACCACTGATTCAGCCCCAAGTAGTTTGTATAAATAATTGCATAAAAAAAAACTTTCCATGCAGCTTGATAAATGGTTTTCCTAGGGCAAAACAGTAGCTTAATTAAACCACAAATGCACCACATCTCAGTGTTGCTTCACCCCCCCCCCGCCCAAAAAAAAAAATATATTAATAACAAAAATATTTATCTTATGGAATGCTGCCCTGGTGTAGTGGTTAGCAGACTGGGCTTGCAACACAGAAGCCGCCAGTTCAATTGTGGTAGTTGAAACACTGGGGCACATTTCGTAAATCCCATTGCTGTTGTCCGCCCAGCAGTACAACTGGATACACCAGCCATTACATCTGCAGGTGGCATACGGTAGGGTAAAGTGTGGGCACTCCCACCTCTTCCATGTTTTGTGGCTAGCATAGCAGAGGTCAAACACCACCTCGAGGGAGTCTTTAGAGCTCCCTCTAGTGGAGGCCCTTTGACAAGCAGTGGCACGAGTCAGCAGTTGCAGGGCCGTGCCTCATACCTGCGCCATTTTCTTCCTAGCAAAGCCTCATTGAGTCTCGACCGCCCTTCACGAGGGCCATGCTTTGGATATTTGCCACTCATTGAGTTTTTTTTTTACTACTTAAAATTAGATAGCTTAGAGAAGTCCGTTTTTACGTGAGAGATTAACTCTCAAGATTGGCACAGACATGTGCGGCACCAACCAACTTCATCATGTTGCCAGAAGAAAAGGGGAAAAACCTATTATCGAATTTTGGTACTGACAAAGGAGGTCACATGATGTAGATGCTAAACCCCGAGCTATCATTACTCTGATAGGGCATTGTCTTTGGGCTGTATGCCTTTTGGCATCCTCTGGTCTAACACCGTTTGAGACGAGGCTCAAAAGAAAGCTGTCTCTGGCGTGGACCAATCAGTTTCAAGGACAATGCATATATTATCAGAGTACGTTTTTTGTTTGCATTTTGACCACAAGTATTGTGGTTGATGCAGACATGATTCCTTGTGAAAGGTTTCAGTTTGATGTTTTAACATCTTAACACCTGTTTTGTTGCCAGAAGTAAAGGGGAAAAACCTATTATCACCAACCAACTTGATGTAGTGCCACATCACAGCCAAGCAGATTGGAAGTCCCACAACTCACGAATGCATGTCTGTGCATGATCCAGCAAATCCACCTCCAAAGTGTTATTGCATCGCTGTGCCTGTGTGAATTGGCAACACCGTGTGGGAGTGATGGCACACCAAGCTTCGCAGACATAATCCAATATTTATTTTAGAGATAATTTACAGACAACTTTAAACCCTTTAATCAATTAACTGTTGAATGTCTCCCTACGCTGTGTTCGTCGTGGGGATTATTTGACCATACTCCATCACGCTGGTCAGTGCAGGTTGGTAAAGAAGTGGACTGACGTATTGGTTCAGATACAACACCCACCACTGATATTAGCTGTGGCAGGGAATCAAACTTTGGTGGCCGGGTTCGTACCGCAGTGCGATAACCACTGCACTACCACTCCACCCCGACTGCATGGTAAACCGCACTAAATGAATCAGCCAACAATGCATTGAATTCATTACACCTTTGCTGCTGTCATTCAGTGTTATCTTATATTAGAATCCTCTGTGAAGTCGACAAAGAAGCTCGGGCTGGAACCATCTTCAGTCTGGCCACGTGAAAACAATTCATTGCACAGAGCAATTGGATTAAACGTCGCTTTCAAGTGAACGAGTAACCTACTTTCTTTGTGCTCTTATTGTAGCGATATAATTTATTTTCCCCCTGAGATTCCATACAAAATGGACCCTATCTCTAAAACGCATCCCCCCCCCCCGCACGTTGCAATGTAAAGTACCTTTGCAAACAGAGATATCTCCTCATTCACCGGGACTGACACTGAATAATCTAGGAGCTGGCCCTGCATTCATGAATATAGCCCCGACTACTTATATCTCTCACTCTCTCGTAATGAGCCCTTTTATACGGAACCTATTTGGAAAGCATCTGGCATCAAAGCTGGGTAGCAGCAGTCATGATCATGGCCACAGTGGTAAACAAACATACACTCTGGCTTCAGACAGATGCACACACACAAGCACAAAATGCACAGATCCTCTCTCGCGTTTGTATAACATGTAAGGGGCAAGTGTTATTAGCGAGTTATTACTAAGGCTATCATGGTGCACTATTCCGTTCTCCCTGGCCCCTTTATCTCCCCAGCGTTGTTTGCACCGTGCATTTAAGGCTGAGCTGACCTAGCGTGTATGTCCAGGAAGCATGTGCAACCAATGGCCTCACAGTGCAGTGTGCTACTAATCACACGTAACATGCATACAATATACCTGGATTCAGCGTGTGCGGATAGGATGGTAATGTGAATATGTAAAACTATTTTCATCTAAGAATACCTACATTAATATAAGACAACATATGCACACATGCATGCACACACAATTACACAATTATATATGAATTTGGACGCTCACACATCCATATGCTCCAATGAATTAATTTAGCTTAAAATATAAACGTGTTGACTTCATGGATGTTACTAGACATTCCCTTTGAATAAGTGAATTCAGCAAGTGCAGATCTTGGAAAATAGCTTACGACAATAACCTTGCTCCATGACGACTTTAATTCATTCGTGGCAAACTACATGAGCTCGATGACACGAAAACACCAGGTCTCTGTACACGACGGGAAAACCCTGATCACGACGGAAACATATCGGAAGCCAGAAAACATTTGCGTGTTATCTGAAACTTCGTCTAGTACAGCTCAAGATATCCTCACGGGCAAGGCGGTTGAGGCCACCGCACATCGCCCCACCAACGCTCGCTACCCCCTGCAACTGCTGTGCCGAGAGAGTGAACTTGGTGACCTCCAGGGTTGCAGGCCCAGTGTGCTAGCCATTACACTCAGGCATCATCCGTCATCGTGAAGCGAGTTAGAATTCTCGTTTTGCAGATGACGCGGTCCCTCATCCCTCCGGAGTGAATGACATTGCGGGCGGCATTTGGGATATCGCCAGCAGCCGTCGTATCGCACCACAGGAATGCGACAATTCCACCACTGACGAAGGGGCCACCGATGGAGATGATCAATGCCTGGCCCAGACCAGTTTGAGCAAGAAAACAATGTATCTGATCACCATAACCCTTCGATTTCTGAGCTCGACATTTAATTCCCCCCCCCCCACCCCCCCAAAAAAAAATCTAATTGCATCGTTTCTCAAAAGGCATGACGTATGTTTAATTATTATTCGTTCGAAATCAAAACGGGCATTTACCATGAAAGGAAATGATGCAGTGAACAGGTGGACTCAGGATGAATAAGATTGGATTATGAAGTGAATGCGTGTATGTAGATCCCAAAATTAACGCTATTTTCTGCAATAACATGGCATCGTGCAAGCCTTTGATGGGACGAAAATTATCCACCTTTGACAAATGTGGTCTCATTGGAAACAAATTGACCACCGGAAGGTTGAAAAATAATGAATACAACCTGTTGTGTTGTGGCGAGGCCTGGCGAGGTATAACCATGTTTCATCGAGAACACATGAACTTAAGGCGGTTACACGGCCCAGTGGAAGCGCGTTAACCACTTATTGCAGAGGTTTGCAGTTCAAATCTGTTGGGCCAATCTGGTTAATACTGCTGGTGTATTACTCTAAAGTGTGCGATGTCTGCTTAATAGTGGATGTTAAAGATCGCATGACGTTATTCTTGCACCATTTAGTGCCAGGTTCAGGGTCCAAATTTGCCAAACTTGAAAACGACTCGCTGATTACCCAATTGGGATTACACATAGCAACATCGTTGCCACCTAACTGTGAAATAGACTATGTGAAACATAGCACGTTCGCGATGGTCTTGCGCTCTGAGAATAGCGCGAATACCAAATATGCAACATTAGTGCTTTCATCTCACCCAACAACAATCACAACTTAACGTTAATTCCAATACAATTGCAAGGTCAAAAGTTCAAAATCCAGCTGGGGGAGGGGGTTAGTCAGCGCATCATCCCTCCACGCAGAGCCGTCCCTCGGGTATGGCGATTTGGGGGTGACCGCCCTGAGTCCGCACATTGGTGAGGCCCACGCCTCAATGCCACGATGTGAGACGTTATACTTCCGGTTTAGTTTAAAGGCATAGGGGGGACCCACAAGGTGGGATTTGACCCTGTCTCCACGGTTAATAAAATCAGTACATACCACTTTTAGGATAGTCAACAGTGCTCATCCCGTGGTTACAAAAAAGGGCCCTATGATAAGAATGCGGAAATTTCCACCATCGACTGAGGACTCGCCACCAAAGATGGGCCACTGTCCTTTCGCTTATTTGAGCAATGAGAGTTAATCTTGATGGAGTGTGCGTAATTTGCCGCAAACCACAGAAGTCCTCGCGAGAAGAGCGGTGTGCATTTTGAGTGAGTGCTTTCCCATGCAATGCTATTTATTTTCTTTCTTTCAAATTGCTGCCAATTGTTCTGCTTGTGATGTCTCCAGAGTGCCCACAATGTAATGCCCTGTTACTTGGTTGCCATGGCAAAGTCTATTGCGCTACTCACCATGAAAATATAAGATGAAAAAAATGCATTGTACTGTATGCAGCTCTGTAGGTTGATGGTGTCAGGTTCTCACTTGAGAATGTTGTGGTAGTACTGGTTCCGAACCAGTGGTCAAAATTCAACATCCCTTGGGCAAAACAACCTGTTTTTCAATAGGACTCGTTTATCAACAGGACATGTGTTTACTTCCCACAATGTGGTGCTCCTATTGTCAAGACATGCTGGACTGAGTCAACCGAGAATTAAACTTTAAAACGTTTTAGATCGTGAGACAGGTGTGGTATTGCCGCACACCCGTCTGGCCAGATATGACAAAAAAATATGACAAGAATCTTAATTTTCAACGATGCAAATGCATAGGATGACTTACGTGTAGCGTTTCAAAGTAGATGTTTCATAGCAAGGATAATGTAAACTATTTGTGATAGCAATGTTACATTCCAGCACTTCTACACAATGATAGGTTAAGCAATAAAATATGCAATTAAAAGCTAATTTTACTGCCGCTACGAGATAAAGCAGTGCTATTGGCAAACCGATTTGAAAGAGACTAACTTTGTATAAATTCATCAACATCTTGCAAACACACTTGGCCTTGCCATGAGAATGTTATAAATCCACCACGAGCTCAAGGCCAAACAAGACATTTAAAACAAGGAAGCTTTTCGAGAGAGAGAGAAAAAAAAATCTCCCTTCATTACATAACATGTGACAGCTACAATGATCATGCATGTTTGAGCGTTACACGCATTCCAACTGCTTTAAACACACGCACCATGCCGACAACGATGTGCCACCAATATTCGTGTTTGTAAGCTTGCTGTGAGCAAGTGGGGGGCATGTCGTGACGCCATGGAACGATGTGGCAGGTTTGACGAACGTTTGTGTGGTGACGACTTATCTTGCCGGAAAGCCGCTCGACACATCTGGAAAAAAAGGGAAGGGGAGAAAAAAAAGTGCATTCGATTTTCAAAACGCATTGCGCTGCCCACGTGAAACATTACGTACCCATTGGGCAGGTTGACTGATGCAGTTATGGGTCATGGGCAATTTCCTGAAAAACCCCCACCTGCTTCATTTGTTCACGAGACAAACACAGCGACGTGACAAACAAAAAAATGTGGCCATTAACGTTTGTTACCTTATTTTTTGGAACGCATTACATCATTGCATGTTAACTAATGGGCTTGAGGTTTTAGGGTGATGAATTTGTTCGGTTTGCAGACGAAATGCTATGGGGTGCATGTTTTATTTACTCCACACCTAAGCGTGGCTGTTGAGAAACAAAGAAAACGCTGTTCTGTAATATTATCCAAAAAAGCCAAAGTGTCTGTCCATGGGGTGGTGCTCGTCTCTGTTTGCAAGCCCTCAGCCAGTTGTGGGAAATTCACAATTCACGTGGCAGTGGCCCAATCTCTCCACAGGACGAAGACGCTCACCGCGCGTCATTCTAATACATTTCAAAAAAGCGACGTGTACACATTCAGTCAGGCTCAAGGCAACGAGCCACTTTGCAATGTTTGGCCATCGTGCCATCAAACAAGTTGCACGTGACCGAGATGCGTGACACTGAAATGACGCGACAGTTAATGACACCTGCTGGCTAATCACGTCTGCTAACCTTTCACATTTTTTCTTTCACTTTCGCCCACAACACAAGCATGTGTTAAATGGACTGGGCGATTTGTGTTGCATATGAAACTTAAAGAGACGAGGCCCTCTTGACTTGGTCAATGAGGCTGATTACCAGTTCTTCCGGAAAGATTAGTAGCTTTTTAAAATATATTTTGTGAACGTATTTTTTTTTTACAGTTGACCTACTTTTTGTCGAAGTGTACTAGACTTTAACTCGGCGATATATCGCATTTTCTTTGTTACTTATGTCATCCATACATCACAGACAGGAAGCTGTTTCAAATTTGTGGGGAATTTATTCTCCTCCAGCACGAATCCTCCTTTGAATGTATCGCTTTTCCCTTTAAGAACACAGCACGAGAGGCAATGCTCTATACCTATAAATGATGGCTATGGCCATGCTATACGTTATGAAATCGTGACAGCGTGCGTTTGTCATCCACACGGCCTCGCGTGCGGTAGACTCCCAGGATGCAGAGAGGGAACGCGTAGGAGCGCATGCAACGATGATAGGAGGATATTTGTGGCCGATGCATTTCAGTAGGACGTCTTTAATAAGTTGACCTCTACGTCTAAATGTAAAAGGGAATTATATTGTTGTTGGCAGTGTGTGGTGCACATGCTCATCGCAATACATGTCCACGAAACATTGCTGGCTGGAAGGTGGCCATGATTGTTTTTGTTCATTTATTTCACTCCCAAAAAGTATTGAGTTATAACCATAGCATTAGAAAGCAAGTAGGGCGATTGAGTTACATGTGTAGTGTTTTTATTTCACGCGGACAACTTTCTTTTTTTACTCTCCTGTGTCACTTTCAAACAATCGAAAAGTCGTGAGAATTTTATTGTTTTATTTTTATCATTGTATTATTTCCCTTCTACGTGACTTTACCGAAAGAACCAAGAATAAGAAGAACTCCTCGCGTTCAACGCCACGCGACTCCGTCGCAACTCTCCCGCTTGCGTCGCTCCGCTCTCTCAGTCTCTCCACTGCTAGCCTGGTCTCTCTCTCACTCTCCTAGCCTCTCCACTGCTAGCCTGCTCTCTCTCTCACTCTCCTAGCCTCTCCACTGCTAGCCTGTTCTCTCGTTCACTCTCCTAGCCTCTCCACTGCTAGCCTGGTCTCTCGTTCACTCTCCTAGCCTCTCCACTGCTAGCCTGGTCTCTCGTTCACTCTCCTAGCATCTCCACTGCTAGCCTGGTCTCTCTCTCACTCTCCTAGCCTCTCCACTGCTAGCCTGCTCTCTCTCTCACTCTCCTAGCCTCTCCACTGCTAGCCTGTTCTCTCGTTCACTCTCCTAGCCTCTCCACTGCTAGCCTGGTCTCTCGTTCACTCTCCTAGCCTCTCCACTACTAGCCTGGTCTCTCGTTCACTCTCCTAGCCTCTCCACTGCCAGCCTGTTCTCTCGTTCACTCTCAAAGCCTCTCCACTGCTAGCCTGGTCTCTCTCTCACTCTCCTAGCCTCTCCACTGCTAGCCTGTCACTACGCACTCTGGTAGCTTCTCACCGTACCCTCTGATAGCTTCTCCACTGCTAGCCTCTCACTATATACTCTGCCAGCTTCTCCACTGCTAGTATTCGCGCACTCACACTCAGGACTCCGCTAGCCTCTCTACTGCTAGCTTGTCTGCCCACGAGGTGTGGAGAGCGGGCCCGGGACTTCTCTTGTGTCTACTCTTCTCTTCACTCGGACCAACTCAACTCACAACTCCCCCCCCCCGCGTGTCCCCGCACATCGCCCTACATCCCCTCACTCATCAAGAGTCCTCAGGTGGCCCTCATTAAGCCGCCACTCACGCGGGGTCTCGGCCACATCGCCTCCATCTGCAGACTCCCAGGCGCCTCCACCGTGTCTGCATTTGCAGCCAGCCAATCACTGCCATACATCTCAATTGCGAAAACGTTTTGGGTTAGCCAGATTTGTTTGTTGCAGTACAGAGTTCGACCGATAACTTTAATCGAAATTCTCTTAAGGTTGTTATTGTTTGACTTGCATCCCACTGGGATTTTTGCACACGGCGTTGATGCACGGTGCTTTTTCTGGAAGACTTTGCTGTTTTTTTACACTAGTTTTCTGTTGCGCGTAGGGGGCCGTCCATAAATGACCTCACGCACCTAGGGGGGGGGCGGTCAGACATTTGTGACGATGTGTGACGAGGGGGGCGGGGGGTTCAGAAACGTGACGTCACATCAAAATGCGCAATTTTAAATAAATATAGACAACACGTTCTACTTAATTAAATATACTTTTTAATAAATGTTTTCTCCTACAACATCAGAGCGCAGCGGCACATAAAATACGCACTACAATGACAATAGTTTAAAGCAATTTGAAGCATGTTTTATTATTTTGGGGGGGGGGGGGCAGAGCTTTGTGACGTCTTATTTCAGGGGGGGTCTGACTTTTTGTGACGTCGTGTGACGAAGGGGGGGGGGGGAATCGTCAAAAGTAGCGTGACGTCATTTATGGACGGCCCCTAGTCACTTTAAGAGCCGCATGGCTCACAGGGCTATACCTAATAAATGCGACTAAAAAACTCACAACTAATTGGTCGTCTATCTCTGGATTGCTCTCTCACGGCACCTGTGTGCCCTGACCTGACCTCGCTTCTCCACCGCTCACACGTGCGTGCAAACTGTTTGCAAAACACCACGTGCTCTACTCCACTACATACTATGTGTAAGACTTATCGGATACCCTATAAAATACACAAACAACAGATACTCTGACTATTCCGTGATGCCAGCAAATTGGGATTTAATTCAGAATAATTAAAATTATTTAAATTCGCAACACACTGTTGCACACTCGCTCTTGTAGAGAATGAACGACTCAGAGGTGCAAGGAACTACAAACAGGAGGGCAGCCATGCGATGAGCCAGTGCCAAAAACTGCGCAAGTTCTGCAGTCCTCTACATATGAAGGTGTTATAGGCCAATTAGTGAGTGTTTATATGTGGGAGGGCCTGGTGAAAACCCACGTGTGCGAGGGGGAAACACTCGATCCCATACAGACGGAAGAGGTGGAGTCCACATTTTTACTGTCCAGCCATTCCCTGGTGATAAGGGATTCGGCTCCTCCTTGATGCCCACGGGAAGGGAGTTTTGCAATGTCTGTGCGACGATCCACCAACCATCGCTGCTTCCACAGCGCTGAATTACAGGCCATGTGCATAGCCACCACCGCCCGGCTCATTATATCAGAACGAATTGTTTGTTAGAAATTGTAAATAATAATCCTGCTCTTTTTAATCAAGTACATGGCATTTGCCCCTCCATCATAATCTATGTTACTGGTGTAAAACATTTAAAAGCGCAATTCTTGTTACAGTAAAACCTTGGATTGTGAGTAACTTGGTCTGCGAGTGTTTTGCAAGACGAGCACATTTTTTAACTAAATATTAATTTGATAAACGAGCGAGGTCTTGCAATACGAGTAGTACGTGTATACGCTTTGTCTACCGAGCGTCACGTGATCACAACTGATATACGAGTGCTTTGGATTACAAGCACGTTTCCGGAACGAATTATGCTCGCAATCCAAGGTTTTACTGTATTTGTCTTTTGGATAAACGGATCCTAGATATTATTCTTGAGCACTATGTCTCTGGGGAAAATTGTGACGAGCCTTTTGAGTATCGTGATATTTACTCTCGATCTGGGGCTTTAGATGCTGTGCACTACATCCATTGGTATCTTGTTCTATGAGGAGGCCAGTGCCACCATTACGAAAGGGCCCTTTGTCGCTTCTATCGGATTATTGTGCATTTTTATCTTCGCTACTTCAGATTCTATCTCGTACAAGGGGGGACCTAGCAGAGTGGATACAATGGCAGCATTGCAGTAGGGTAATGGCATATATCTGTTTGCAGTCATTCCCGTGTGGAGAAATGCACTTTGGGTGGAAGTGGTTACTTAATGCACTGCAACTGGTCTGGAGTTTACGTTCCATGCATTGAGCTTAAGAGGAGCAGTGCCACATATAAACAAACTGAGATCTATCTCAGGGGCCGTCCATAAATGACGTCACGTACCTAGGGAGGAGGGGGGGGGGGGTCAGACATTTGTGACGATGTGTGACGAGGGGGGGGGGGGGTGAGAAATGTGACGTCACATCAAAATGCGCAACTTTCAATAAATATAGACAACACGTTCTACCTAATTAAATATACTTTTTAGTAAATGTTTTCTCCTATACCATCAGAGTGCAGCGCCACATTAAATACGCACTACGATGACAATAGTTTAAAGCAATTTGAAGCATGTTTTATATATTTTTTTGGGGGGGGGAGCTTTGTGACGTCAAATTTGAGGGGGGGTCTGACTTTTTGTGACGCCGTGTGACAAAGGGGGGGGGGGGGTCAAAAATTGTCCAAAATCGCGTGACGTCAATTATGGACGCCCCCTCAGTACAGGGACTCAATTGAAGCTGAGTCGACATAGAGGAGGCTCTGGACAGGTTCAGATAATCGTCACCGGTGTCGACAGTGAGCGGGAATGAAACTCGGGTGGCTGGGTTCGCGCTAACGACTCCAGCTCACTGCACACACCGCGGGAAGGGTCACGCATAGCACCGTTCTTGGAAGGTCCTCACAGGATTATTACATTTATTATCAGGCTTGTTTACCCAGGAAAGCCTCAATGAGTGTCATGGCTCTCATACAAGAGGGTCCTGCCAAGTTTTCGCAGTCGGAAGGGGGGGGGCGATGATGAATATGTATATTCCAATGAAGTAATTTGTGGGTAATTATTTTTCTTGCTGTCAGATTTGGACCATGACACCGACACGACAATGGCCTCCTCTCCTGAATGGCGCAACGGGATCTTTAACGTCCACTGCGACACAGGCAGCGTGTACTGTCACGGTTTCATATTCTGTACTCACAGTGCCTGATCAGGGCAGGCCCTGGGACTCGAGCCGCGACCATTTGCAACAATCAGCCAAGCGTGATCTCGCAAAAGGCCACGCCAACGGCCCGTGGACTCGCAGAGTAAATGCCCTCGTGTTCACAATCATTAATGGAAATTAAATATGCACTTGCTTTAAAGTAAATGGTGGCACTGGTAGCTAACCCAAAGGTTGTGTTCACAGTTGAGAACCTAGAGTAAACACACACCAACATATATATATATGAGAACACAAGGGTAGGATAACAGAAGGAACATTCATTGAAGACAACGAGATAGGACCTGGGAAAAGCTTTCCTATAGCAAACGTCTACAAGATCCACGTATGATCACCTCTCAATGCATTGGCATGTTAGTGAATGTGAACTGACCACCGTATTGATAGCCGATGGTCAAGAATAATGACAGAGTGGCAGCCAAGGATGGAACGCATCAGCAGGACATTCACCAAGGCGATAGAGCGAGGAAATCAGCTTATGTACAGGTGCTCAGTGGATTATTACATCGAAGGACGTGAAAGATGGTGGTCACTTGAGAAGGCTTTCATCCAGCAGTTGATTTTTCAAGGCTGATGATGATGAAATACACCCATATGTAAATGCAGCTATATTAGTGAATTACCAGTGACATGTATTACCTCTGAACACAATGTCTTTTCGAAGAACATTTCACTGATAATCTGGGTTTGCTTGAGTGAGAGCCTGACAGGTAATGAAGAATCGGGTTTAGACTTAAATCCCACACAGAAAGTGTGTGAGGGAGGCTGGCGGTATATTCTGAAAAGGACAGCCCAGTGAGAGAAGATGTTGCGAGGCAGATCAACAGGTAAGGGATGGAGAAAAGAGAGCTTCACATGACGTGTGAGAGAGAAGATTGCAGCTGCGCCGATCTGTTGATGTTGGTTTGAGCACTGAGAGGTCTTCACCTATAGCCCACGATCCGAAACAGAAACCAGTACCACCTGCAGTAGCAAACCAGTACCAAGGTTCACCATTGTGTTGCCTGCTCTTACCACGTGTTGTTCGACATGAGGTCATATTTTTCGCTCCACGTGTGGGAAGATTTTTCAGGGAAATGAATGTTCAGCTGCAGGCAAAATGGAGAGCTATTACAGCGCAATCACAAAAACCGGCGCAGCAGGAGTTAGAAAGTTTATGGTGTATTCATTCATTTTTATCAGCCATATCGAGAAATTGGTACCACTAAAGTTTAGTATTTTCAAGTGGCACTGGCAAGTGAATTGGCTGGTCTGCTCGTACTGACAGCAGAGAATAGAGATTGGCTATTCGTGGCGATCAAGATGATACACTTATGATTTTAATGTGAAGTGCTATTAACATGGGGTGTTCCAATTCAGCAGCAGATAGCGATAGAACGGTGCAAATGTGAAAATTAAGGAGTCGGTATAATGAGCTTACCCGTGTGTTCCATCAGCTTGTTCATTTTGTCATACACAGTACGTATGTCCAGAACAGAAAATAGCAATGGTTGAAAATAAATTCCAGCCATTACGTGTGTGTTGACCGACTCTCTGTGTTGCATTACATTACATTTCGATATTTTACTAGGTTATTTAATTTTAGTGTGTCTTTCTCCTGATTTCGCAAGCTTCCGTGCCGTGCCGCGTCGTCATCTTAATTGCAGCAGCATCACGTTGCCGTCCACTCATTGATATGCTAATTTTTTCTCTGCCCCCTCCCTCTCTCCGCCCCCGCCCCCCTCTCTATTTTTAAGGCACCGTCACAGAAACGACCTCTCTCTTTGTGCCGATATGTGTCCTCTCTCTGTGTGTCCTTGTGATGTCTGTCTGCTTCTATGTCTGTCTATAGTTTTTTCATGTTAGATTTTTGTTGCTATTTCTTTTATGCCTGATGATGATTGCTTGTGTTGCAATCGAAACGTCGTAATATGCTATTATTTAATTTATTATTTTACCTTTAGACGTGACTTAACCGAAAGAACCAAAGAATAATTCCTGCAGTCATGAAAGCTCCAAAATTAAGATTGAATGAAAGCCTCCCTACTCTACACTATGTCAGTTCTGGGATTTTTAAAAATCATACTTCACCACACTGGTCAGTGTGGATTGGTGAAAGGGGGATTGGACGAATGGAACTTGGGTGCCTGGTTCATACGTCGTCGAGCTAACCACTCTGCCACCGCTCCACCCCCAGAATAGATGTGGTGATGTAAACGTTGTTCACTAAAAACAAAACAATTATTTATTCTACCGGGTAAGGCCCACTGAGCTGCATAGCTCTTTTTCAGAAGCGACCTGGCCACAAATGAAAGCTCAACAAAGTGGCTTATCACGTGGAAATTTATATCAGACAAATACTCTGAACGCATTTTTACAAATGAAGAGGGAAAAACTGGAGGACCCGGAGAGATATCCACGTGACCACAGGGAGAACACGCAGGCGACACGGTCGGGCATGAACCGACGATCCCCTTCATACCAGGCGCGTTAGTGAGTACCCACACTCGTGACCCCTTCACAACTCCTTACACATACTCTATCTACCAAAGACACATCCCCGAGCACCGAGTTTCTATCTCACATATTCAGGGTCTGAATTGCTTCCACAAGATTTGCCGCTGCCATTGACCAAGCACAATCAAGGCACACGTTTTTTGGCAATTGCACGTGAGAAGGTGAGCATCTTTTGTGCCGCTGGAATGAGTTTGAATGGTGCACTCTGAATTATAGACGTTTCCCTGGCAGCTTAAATGTGCTCAATTGCATGCGAGATGTCCCGGCAGTTCACCTGACAGGCTGCATATAATTTGGCGAAATCCACGAGAGGAAAGTGCGTGATCGGACCCGGCGTTTACATCTCCAATGCCACGCTGTTATTCCGCACTGCCGAAGAGCCGATGTACATGGCATGGGAGGACAACCTCCACCGTGCAGGCTCCTATTTGTGAGGTGAGGACAACTGCTGCGACTCGCCGGTGTTGGAGGGGCGGAGTGCACTGCTCTAGCCGGACAAAATATATTCAGCAAGTTCAATAACCCCCCAGCACCCCCCCCCCCCCCGTCCTTTGCAGATAAGATCGAGTCTTTGAGTTTAATTAAAGGAGGTGCCAAACTCGCATTTGCTTTGACCTGTGTACAAACTGATTTAAAATATGACAGCACACAGAACATACAATCAGCTGGCACATTGAATTTAGAGAGATTAGATTACTCAAATACTAGATTGGGGTCAACTCAACTCGTCATCCTTCCTCGATCAGTTATATGGGGGAAGTAAATGGGAGTTGTCCTCTACGTGTACTAACCTCTGCCAGAGCAATGTAGGACGTGAACTACTTAGTTTAGGGCCTCAAACAAATTGGTGGGGAGGAGTGATGCAGTTGTTAGTGCACTGAACTGTAGTACTTAGCAGGCAACCTGAGTTGGATTCTCAGCCACAGTTAGCATCAGTGGAAAGTGATTTCTGAACAGTTCCTGGGCCCTGCCTTGGCAAAATTCACAACAACTGGTATGGCGAAGTATGGTCAAACAACCCCTATTACCCATAAGTCATGGTGAGAACTTTATCCGACAATGGGAAGGCAAAGAGCTAGTACACGATTATTGTTAGAATTATTTCATTATCACCAAGATGAGTGTCACCCTGAAACGGATGAAGGAATGCGATATTAAGCGAGTTTGTGTTGACTTGTGCAGCTTCGGGGAGGCGCATTGCGTATACATCCTTGTACATTTTGAACCAATGACTTGCTTTGAGGTTTTCACTGAGACATTAATTCAAGCCTGCCGAGGAAATACATCTCTTATCTGCGCGGTTTGGAAATCTAAATAGGTGCTTGTGAGAGTTGTATCAACCGTTTTGATCAAATTTCATTTCAGATTGTATCAATCACTGGCAAACATGTGGATAATTGATTTTAAGGATTATATCCAGGCAACAGCAAAATGAAAGTTCTCCTAGATACGATATTGAATTTCAATTCTTTAGGCCTGCCCTAGTTATATTTGTGCAACTTTTTTTTTACTGCACATCTGTGAAAAATATCTATTTAGCTCATCGGATTCCTCTAGTATAAATAAATATATATTCTGATTCAGATTTAATTCTTTATGCTTAAAGAATTAGAGTGATGAACATACAAGTGCCTCGATGCAGTGCCCATTGCTGTTGACAGTTCCTGATCCAGTGATGGGATTTCCATATTCCTGGTGGTGGAGTTGAACGTAGAGAGATATAGGGGGGGGTGCAGAGTTTGTCAGCAGAATTCTGCCGCACAGGAATCTAGCCACATCAACGGAAACGCTGGTGGAAGGAAACAGAGGCAGAGGATAACTGGGAAAAAGATGGACTGATGGAGCAGAGGGGGAACTATAATGGAGAGAAAAGACATGAACATGTCAGCAACAGATGGAGTATGATGATGATGACGATGACCGGCAAGCATGAAGAACCTCTGATGGTAGTTCGTGGACTCAGCGGTCTCCGTAAAGGGGCAGGATGGGGGGGGGGTCAGAGCACAAAACCAGTAACTCGGAGATCCTGAGTTTGCATCTGGTCAGTCACGTGTGGTCCTGGATTCTCAAGTGGAGTGAGTTCTTAGCCCGATCACCATGATCACACGCAAAAAACCATGATATCAGGTTTTCCTTTACATTTGGCAACTACATTTTTGGTTGATTTCAACGCAATGGGCATTTCTGTAGCGGGATGAATGGGGGAGTTCAGTGTCACTCGTGTGGATTTTCAGTATTTTGCTGCTATAAGCTTCCACGTGATAAGCCACTTCCTTGAGCTATCATTTGTGGCCAGATCGCTTTTGAAAAAATAGCTATATAGCTCAGTGGGCCTTACCTGATCAAATAACAAATTAATTCATAAGAGCAACGCATTACTCTGCCAATCTACCGAAACACATTCCTGCGGAGGGAGCTGGTAGGAACGTTGGGTTGCTCGGTCAATGGCCAGGGTCAACGGCGGCGTGGTGTATTCCGCAAATATGCCCAACTGTGAGGGCGGGCACAAGCCGGCGTGAGTAGGTTAACCGTTGAGTTTTATAAGGGCACCACGGGGTGACCAGCCCCTCCCCACCCAGCCCCACTCCTCCCACCCCCCACCCAGCTCCACCCTCCCCACCCAGCCCCTCCCCACCCCACCCTCCCCACCCAGCCCCACGCTCCCCACCCTTTCCACCCAGCCCCTTCCCTTCCTCCCTTCTCCACCCAGCCCCTACCTCCCCACCCAGCCCCTCCCTGCACGACGGACTGACGGACACAATAATCCCCTGTGGGCTGGTGGAACCAGGTGGTTCCCACTAGTATAAACAGCTCGTCAAATGACATGGTGCCGATAACTCAGTGGAACTTTTGGGAAGATGAATTCTCTACTCTGGTTTTAAGCTTAACTGCCAAGCAGCGGTTTCTTCCGAAGAGCCTACACGAGTCGGAGTTGCCGTCGGTATCTCTCATCTCGTGCCGAATGCAAGGCTCCAAGGAACAAGCGCAACTGCGTTATCAAGCAACAAACAAGAAACATTTCAAATGGGAAAATCTGGTGGCAGGGCATCCTGTCCAGTTGGCTCTCATGCATCCTGCTCATTTATCCTAAATTGTTTCGAACATTTCGATTTAAAGCTTTCGTGACTGCAGGGATTCATCTTCTTGGTTCTTTCGGTAAAGTCACGTAGAAGGGAAGTAATAAAATAATAAAATAAATAAAAATAAAACATAAAATTATAATATAATAAAGTAATATAATAACATAATATAATTATTTTATTATGTTTTATTTTTTATTATTTTATTACTTCCCTTCTACGTGACTTTACCGAAAGAACCAAGAAGATGTTTCGAACATGTTCGACAAAACGTTACATTTACCAATATGGGATGAGTCCAACTCCGTAATTCTGGACACCCAAAGCCAAAGGACAATCTCCTTTCGGCTGATATTTTGCATCGACTTTGACTCCTGCTGAACAAAATTAAACATCACCTACAGCGATTCCTTCTAAAGGTCAGGTCAAACAACTGAGATTCACAGTGCAAGGTGCCTACACGTGGCAGATAATTCCACATGCGCACTGCGTTCATCAGCCACGCTGCAGGTGGACACATTCTATTTCTGCTTCCTCCGTCACACTGATCGACTTCGGTTTTTTTTTTCCATCGAGTTTTTAGAACATTCGTTTTGTTGTCCTTCCCCCGCACCTCCGATGAGCACAGTTGGCTACGTACGGTGCGAAAGAAGTTCAACATACATACAACTCAAGTGACATTCTAACTCTTATTTACGACTCCTTCAAGAGTGCCGTTTGTCTCTGGCTGCTTGTCGTTTTGTGCGCGTGCTCAGCTGCTGTGAAAAAAAAACTGGGTCAAGAATCGATGTTCACTGCTCTATCAACGCATCTCTCTGCCCCCAGTTCCCATCCAGATTAAGGATAGGAGATCAATACGCATCAAATAAGTGTCTCCTTTTATATGTTTGCCGTTCTAAAAACCTTTTTTTTTTTGCTGTGTTGGAAGGAAATTAAAATCAGCATCGGTTCATTCGATTGATTTAGCTTTTCGCCGCCAGCATCCGCATATGATTGCGCCACCCGGTGGGAAAAGTCCCTGGTGCTGTTCCTTGAACGATTGCGGAGTCATCGCGTGCGTTCAGTGGCGCATGCACCACACTTAAAGCCAACAGCACACGCACGATTTTCACACACGCACGCAACAACTTCAAAGTCGCCGCCACTCTTTCAGGCTCTTTTGAGCCACTGTTTTGGAATTGCTGCCGCTGCTGCTTCAGCAAGGGTTTTACACTTTTCAACCAATTTAAAAAAAATTACACGCTAAGTTACGGCCAATTTTGAGCAGCGAATTTGCACGGGCATTTCGGGAAGAGATGAAAGCTGCCTTATCAGCGTTTCTTTTTTACATTAAAACTTCTAATGAAAAAAAAAACATTTTACTTAACTCATCACATATCCATATAAATGATAAAATGTTAGTGTGTATGTATGTATGTTGAACTTCTTTCGCGCCGTACATAACCAACATTGTTCTTCAGAGATGCGGGGGAAGGACACCAATTCATATGGAAAAACACAACTGCGCTATTTACTTTCATCAGGCATCGGTTTGACGGTGCACAGTTTAATCAGAACTCTCTTGTTTGTTGTAACCACTGAAGAGACCTTCACAAAATTAAAACATCGTTTTAGTTTCGGAATGATTTACAATGCTGCAATTGCGCCACGTATATATATATGTTTATTTACCCACAAATTCAACGGAGAGAATGCATCAGCACGCAATGAATCCGTAGTCCCTTCAAGCTCAAACGAGCATCACGTTGCGCACCATTTACCTCCACGCGAGCTGGTGGCTCTGAGCGCATGGGAGAGATACCACACTCCCATGGGGGGTGTCCGTGGAGGTAAAAGTGCAGCCCTGCAAGTGTTGGCTCACGACACTGCTGGCAGACGAGGGGACTCGCAAAAGAGTCCCCCCTCCCTCCCCTCTCCTAGAGGGTATGTGGCCTGATGGCTTGGAAGAGGTGGAAGTACCCACAACTTCACCCCACCACAACTAAACTGCCGATCGTGTAACCATTTATAAACTGCTGTACCCCTATGGGACTTCCTCATAAAACACACACAACCATTGTTGACTTTCCGAAGGCTGCATCTTTGTGTTTGTTGTTGCGTGTGCTATCCACAGACTCACCAATTGTATGAAATAATAACTAAATACATGGTCCGCCCTATATTATTGACATGTATTTGGTCATGTCTCTTGTTTAAAAAAAAAAAAACATATCCTGGCTTATTCCTGCATTTGCATGCTTATAACATTACAAGTCCAAGTGTGCCCACGCGTGATCAAGTTGAATATTCTGGCATGACCAGAGTCACGGCTTAATCGCAGTGTGAGGGTTAAAGGACTACTCATGAGTGGGAAGCCCGGCAGGAGGTGACACACGGTCAATGCCTAACCACCGCTTCTTTCCTTCCGCTAGATGCCCCAAC
Source organism: Lampetra planeri (assembly GCF_965212315.1). NCBI lineage: Eukaryota > Metazoa > Chordata > Hyperoartia > Petromyzontiformes > Petromyzontidae > Lampetra > Lampetra planeri. The sequence goes on from NC_136120.1 coordinate 7,418,300, forward strand.
CATTGCACAGTAAAAAAAAACACTGACCTTCAAGGTATGGTTTTACGATATCCCATGCTTCTGGTCTATGGCATTGTTCGCGTTCACCAGCCTCTGCGTGCCACTGAAATGTCGGTCTCTGTCCTACCCATCGCAAACCTCCTCTTCCTCAATCCATCTACACCGCTTCATTGCCAACTATGTCTTTTTCGAAAAGTAAATAAAGACAATGTGAAGTAATTGAACCCAGTAGATAATGACGACCGGCACTCACCTACATTGAGTTCGTATCACAAATTAAATCGTCAACTTGACCGGTTGGGTGGGATTGTCGCAAGGCTGCAATTTAGAAACGCGTCGGTGGGGATGGTGGATCGTATAGCGATGGGGACCGTAATATGCGTGATACACCCCCCTGCTGGGGCTCTCTTGTGCAGTTAGTTGTGGTTTGTTGTTTCACTCTCCTCTCATAAGTGCAGATCCTGGCCACTCCAGTTTCCTCCTACTTGCAGGAATTGGCCAAACGTCCTCAAGCAAGGCCATCCCTACAAAGTCTTGAGACTCGATGTGCTTTTCTCGGCAAACAAACACACGGTTCACAATATAAATTATATTCACAATCGCGCGCTATGATGGAAGGCGCCGGAAGCCAAGTTTTTTTAATGTCTTGCAACTGCTGGGAGAGTGAGTAATATTATTACGCAGGGCATTATCCAAATGTCTAATTTGCGAAGCCTGTAATTTTTTTACCGTTTAATTGAGCACAAACTCTACAACTGCACACGGAATCTACCGAGGCTTCTCTCTAGTGATGATACGCTTCAACAATCACTTCCTATTGCACATTTATGTCAAGACAAGGATGGAATTTAATGGCAATAATAGCACTGCAAATGACTAGCTGAATGGATAAGAAGGTGTGGGATTAAACTACTTGCGGGAAAATTGAAATGTTTCAATCCGAGGGAATGTCAAAATGTGTGACATTCCGTCTCAGGAATACCGAGCGGGCTGTCGACATGCTGGGCTAATGGCCCTGAAATGTCTGCACGGTCACATGCAGAGATGAACGCGAAGGATAATGCAGCTCATTTATGAAAAAAAAAAAAATCACTTTTTGTCAAGCTTTGATTTACAGCACTTCAGAGGCAAAGCAAAGGATTTTTTAAGATGCGCACAGGAAAAGACGGAACAAAGCGGTTGACAAAGCAGAGAGGGACAGCATTTTGACGGTGGAAAGGGTTTTGGAACCGTGCACCGTGTGTGGTGGTGCACACCTCTCAGACGGTGCTGTGTGGGTCCGGCTGGTGGATCAGATAAATATCGGTGTGTCCTGTGAAACGTTTAACCTTATCGGTTGTATGCTGGCACAGGGAATTCAGTACCGTCGTGAGGTCATTTGTAAGATGTGAAAAATAAATCCAGAACAGAATTGGCAAATGTTTGCAAATGCAGTGATCCTTAAAATACTTCACGAAATAAAATCTGCGTATATCGCCCAAAAAAAAATGCGCACTTTTACCAATTTTAGTCAATCGTTATGAACTAAGTAACAATCTACAGGTTTTCCAAAGATCTATGGAAATGAGTGCGTAATTAATAAGTTTAAGCGATAGGTTAAGGAATTGAGAAATAAGGAATATGACAAGGCCCACCAATTCTGCTCTTAAAGCACCGGGTCCCGAACGTAAATGGGCAGCGCGCATCGTGGAGATAGAACCTCGAAGAGACGAAACTAACGGCGGAGTGGAGGCCGAGAGGAGGCTACGGAGGCAGAGGAAGAGACGGCGGAAGAGACGGCAGAGGCGAGGCGACATCGCAGAGCTCGGAGGCCACGCTGGACAGCGAGCAACGACGGTAAAGGAAGCAACGGGAGAACACCGCTGGGGGAGGGAGGCCTTTGCCACGCAGTGAAAAGTTTGCTGACTGACAACGATGACAAGTTGGGGGGTGGGGGGGGGGGTCCCATGCTCTTCTTTTTGGGGTTTTTGCGAGACGTTCCCCTTCCACCTGTGGATTTTCTCTCGGTAACTTCTTTAGTTCTCACGTGGTAGCCAAAAGTTCGTCGATTAAAAAAAAAAACCGGGGCGCCGGGTAATTTTTTTCCTGTGGGAGGGAGGGGGGTGGGGGGTGGTGGTTTCAGCGTCTAAAGAAATGTGCCCTCCAACGAAAGAAATAAAATGGTATTTTCGATCTGCAAGGTGCCGCGTGGTATCCACTCGCTCCCGAAGAGGAGGTCGCGACGAGGAACGGCGGCGGACGAGTGGGAAGGGAGGCAGCAGCCACGCGGTGAGGAGCCGGCACCAACATCGATTGCCCAAAGCACGCGGGGTCACGGTGCTCATCTCATCTCCTTTTTAGTGTTTTTAACATCGACCTGAGCCATTGACGGAAACTTCGTGTTTCTGTAGGGGAGGCAAGCCTATCCGTAAGGCTGAATAATGCACATGTTAAATTTCGATTTAAAGCTTTCGTGACTGCAGGGATTCATCTTCTTGGTTCTTTCGGTAAAGTCACGTATAAGGGAAGTAATAAAATAATAAAAATAAAACATAATAAAATAAAATAATTCTCACGACGTTTCGGCTACAACGCAAGCAGCCGTCTTAAGGTGAAGAATGAGACACTATATAAGCTCCTAGCTTGGCAGTGTCTCATTCTTCACCTGAAGACGGCTGCTTGCGTTGTAGCCGAAACGTCGTGAGAATTATTTTATTTTATTATGTTTTATTTTTATTATTTTATTACTTCCCTTCTACGTGACTTTACCGAAAGAACCAAGAAAATGCACATGTTATAATAAAATGGGTTACAGAATACAGATTTAGGGGCATTTTTGGACAAATGTGCTCGTAATGATGCATCGTAGCTTCACCCGGCCATTAGAATGCAGGGAGTAGTGTTGTGTAATGCACAGGTAATTGCTCAAATGCGAAGGCAAATAGCTGAATATAACCCTGAGGTTACCCATATAGAGGTGAAAACAAAACAATTTGCGCTCTTACGCAGGCAATTTCCATCTGCTGAGTGATGTTTAATACATTGTCAATGCAATCATTGAATGGATAATCACTTCCATAATGTGTTAAGCTAGTTTGGTCGTATTTTTTTTTCAAATTCCTTTATTGTTTCAAATGATTATTCAACACGTATGAATATCAATGTAAAAAAAAACACACGCACAATGTTAATTCACACGATCGATCCACCGTTGGCTGAAGGCCTCCCCATGCCGTCGGCTGTCCCCTCATGGTCTCGCAATGCAACAACTCAGCCAGCACCTCGACACGGACCTGATCTAACGGCTCCATCCCCGCCGCAGACTCCACTGGGGCCGTCCCCTTCCTTTGGCTGTCACGAAAGATGTGTTCTGGCCAAAACTGCACCTACCGTACGTTTCTTAACAGCCAACATCATGTTTTTAGTATAACCCGTTGGCTTTCGCGACCAATATCATCCAGAGTAGAGGGCTTTTTTTGGGGGGGGAGGGGTTAGTTAGTGAAGGTTGACCAAGTTTAATATGATGTAATTCTTCACAGTTAATGATGCAAATATGACCATGCTAAGGAAAGCAAAGTAATGAATTGCCTTTCAATAGTGGCCCTAAGCCAGTGTACAGGTGCAGGATATGGCACTGCCCCGTGAAAAGAGTTAAATCTGTCCACAGGATCGTGATTGTTAACGTCCTACGGAGTGATCGACGTTCTATCTACCACAGTGGGACGTTTGGCCGAGTTGACCTCCCATTGAAAACTGAACTTGCAAACCTTCCAGTCGTGAGATGACCTCTCTGACTGCAGCAGAGCCCAGATGGAATGTGAACAGGTGACTCGCCTGGGTGTCAGGGCTCTTTTTATTGGAAGAGTCCCGCCTGATATGTTTGGCATTCGGAGAAAACCCACGCATCCTGAGAGGAAACCCATGCACTGAAAGATAACGGAGATTCATTATTGGACCGTGATGATGTCTCCCATAGCATTACGTTACTTGTTAGCGTGTGTTTTAGGAGCCATAGCTTACCATAGACAGACGGGCATCGGGATTATGTTGTTTTAACAACGGGTACTGGGATATATTAGTCTGGAAGTCCCATTGGTTGAAAGGTGAACATACTTGATGTTGGTGGTTAACCATTGTCGACAAGACAGCTTGGCTATGCTGTATGTCCTAGGTTATCCAACAAGAGTTTGACATTTCCTGAGTGAGAACAAGCAAATTGCTTTAATGTTTACACCCCAGGCATGCCATGATAGTGCGTTAGCCATGTGACTGGCTTCAATCTCTGTGGCTGGGATGTTGCAGCGATGTCACTGGAGTGCTCCAATGGTGCACCCGATTCTAACCTTCATGTGCTGTCACATTAACGACACTTCAGCCCATATCTACAACATAATAGCTCTTTATATTCTTGGTTCTTTCGGTGAAGTCACGTAGAAGGGAAATAATGAAATAATAAAAATATAAAACAATACAATTTTCACGACGTTTCCACTGAAACACAAGCAATCATCATCAGGTGTGAAATCCACAGCAAGAACATTTGAAAAAAGTGGCGGTTTTTTCAAAATGTATTGCTGTGGATTTCACACCTGATGATGATTTCTTGTGCCGCAGTCTAAACGTCGTGAGAATATTATTGTTTTATATTTTTGGTATTTTATTATTTCCCTTCTGCGTGACTTTACCGAAAGAACCAATAATATGAATCCCTGCAGTCACGAAAGCTTTAAATCAAAATATAATAGCTCTTTGATTTGAGGATTTCTTCTTCCTTTTTTGTAATTTATTTTGTCAATAATATTTTCTCAAAATGTTTTACAATCACAATAATCAACAAAGGCAATATGCACTTGTACGCTACGAATACTCTGGAGTTATCATTCATAATGAATAACCTTTTACCTTTCAGTGTAAGGCATTGTGCCTCTGCAAGCCTCAATGCTAATTTCAGCCCATTATCCCTGAAGAAGAAAAGCAGGTACGTGGAATTGCAGATGTTCTAGACGAGGACAACACTTTGCAGAATCTCTATTGTGTCAGTTTGAACATAAAACCCATAGTAGGTGGTAATATGCTGTCAGGACATTGTTACTCACATGCAGTGTCTTCTAAAGAGATCGGGACATTATATCTGGAAGGGCGGCGTTGGCAAAGGAATGGATGTTAGGTTTCTTTTGCTTCATGAAAGAAGAGCATCGCAATTCTGTATGAAAAATTGCTTCAATTTTGAAATATGACCATAATGATATTAATAATATTATTTTATTACATTTGGAACTTGTGCCATTCTTATTGCGCAGGGCTATTACGGAGGCGCAATGTTTCACACATGGATATAGCCCTGCCAGGAGCGGGTGATGTTGCTTGGTGTAATCCCAATTGGGTGATTTTCAAGTAACTTTTCAAATTTGGCAAGTTTCAAATGAGGTCAGTGTGAAATAGGCGGCATGCATGTATGCTGAAGTTTTTTCACGCCGGACGAAGCCGACTGTGCTAATCGGAGGTGCTGTGGAAGGACAAGAAACTAAACACAAACATCAGTTCGAAAGGAGTTTTCAATTTAGATCCAAAAGCGCACAGCTCCCAGTGGCTTTCTAATATTGGAAGGAAGAGTGTTCCAGACGGCCGCAGAATCGCAATTAAAAGAGTGCGCTGCAGTGGCCGTCTTTGTGCACTCGCATGGCTAATACAAATGGTTAACACGCATGGCTAATACACGTGGTTAACACACATAGTTAACACACGTGGTTAATACACATGGCTAATACACGTAGTTAACACACATGGCTAATACACGTGGTTAACACACATGGTTAACACACATGGTTAATACACGTGGTTAACACACATGGTTAACACACTTGGTTAACACAAATGGTTAATACACATGGCTAATACACGTGGTTAACACACGTGGTTAACACGCATGGATAATACACATCTCTAATATGCATGGTTAACACACATGGTTAACACGCATGGTTAACACGCATGGTTAACACGCATGGCTAATACACATGGTTAACACACATGGATAACACACACGGTTAACACGTATGGCTAATACGCATGGCTAATACACACCCGTGGCAATAACCAGGAGCGACCCGCCGAGTTTGAACCACGGACCTCTGCAACAGGTGGCGGACGTGCCAAGCAAGCCATGGCCCCCCAAGACGGCGCGCACTCTGTGCCGATGAACTGTGAAGGGGCTCGGTGCCGTGATCCAGTGTAATGGTGATGGATGGACGATGTGAACGTGCTCTATACGTGGCCACACAGCGTTGTCAGCCCCAATATGTGAAAAGGATTGATCACGACAACGCACTGATTGAAATATACATGAAGCAAGATGCAAGCGTAATATGGGCAATTTATAAGGTTGTCTTTAACACTGCAGAACTATTATTCATTTTAATAAGGTAATAAATATTCACGTTGATACAATATGTGTGTTAATGTATGTTAACAGGTATTGGAATTAGGAATTTCAGTTGCACATTAATCTCGGTAAGTGGATGTTATTATCGTTAATAATAATAATGAATCATTCGCAGCGGATTGTCAATCTGTTGCTGCCCATCGTAGGGGTTGCTCGACTTCCACTCGGGTCACTGAGGTTCAAAGCGCAGTGTGCTAACCACCATGGTATCACTACCCATTTTACAAAAAAGACACACACATACGCACGCATGCAGGCTGTTACAATCAAGGTGTATCCCTATACACACGTGCAATAGAGCAATGATCATCTCCATTGGTGACCGTGAGCCGGATGTGGAAATTCCACATTCCCATGGTCGGGGCCAATCCTCAGGATTAAAATGTTCCGCAAAACTGTCCGGTTTTCATTGAGTTTAAATAAATAGCAAGCTGAATTGACCCCCTGACCAGAATTTGAAATCGCAGCGATATAGCGAGACGTTGAGTGCTCTGAACTGCAGCACCACCTAACTTGCTCTTGATGGATTAGCTAAGCAAGCACTGCAGTCGCTTGCGCACACAAATTCTGGTTGCTGAGCCAGTACACAAGGTGCTTGCCACAGATGAACCACAAAACGTCACTGATTTCGTCAAGGAGCATAACCCATCCTCGCAGCGACTTTTGGCTAACCATGGAACAAAGGCAGTGCCCGCATTGTGCGCTTTCAGATGCGCCGCTGCGGCCGTCTGGAACGTTCTTCCTTCTGATATCATGAAGCTACGGGGAGCTGTGCACTTTTACATCTAAATGTAAAGTCTAATTTCTTTAGAACTGATTTTGTCCCTCGTGTTTAGTTTGTTATCCTTTCCCCGTACCTTCGCTTAGCGTGGTTGGATACATACTGTGCGAAAGAAGTTCAACAAATGCACATCTGCGCCACTGCTTGTGGAAGGACGTCCACGAGAGGGAGCGCTTGAGACCCCTTCCAAGAGGGTGCCTCCTCTTCATGCTATTCAGCCACCTCTTCACCTTGGAAGAGGTGGAAGTGCCCACTCTGGATCCCACCACACGCAGCCAATGTACATTGCTTTTGGTGGACAGAGGCAGGATGACGGAAGAAACTTGCACCATCGCTTCAACTACCACGCCACGAGATTGAGTGGAAACGGTGACCTCTGTATTTGCAAGTCCAGTGTGATTCTTTTCAGTTTCAGTTTCATTTATTTGTTCAAAATAAACGTTTTTGGTATAACCCTGTGAGCCATTCGGCTCTTGAATCGGGTGCAACTGCAACAAGCAAAAAACAAAGACATGAACAAGAAAACATTTTAAAGTGACTATGCACAAACAGAAAAATCCAGGAAAAAACTGCAAAGTCTTCCAGAAAAAAGCACCGTACACCAACGCTGTGCAAAAATCCCAGTGGGATGCAAGTCAAACAACAATAACAACCACAAAACAACTTAGATTAAAGCCATAATTCTAACTCCGTACGACAACAAACAAACATGGCCAAACCAAAAAACTTTTTGAAATCACCAAAATAAAGCCATAAGCAATGTAACAGTGATCATAAGAACTGTGACCGAAATTTAACAGTCATGCTGACCGTTACACAAAGGTAGCATTCCCCGAAAACAAGCAACGGCACACGCAGGCACATATATAAAATATTTAAGTGTGGTGATGTGATTAATAACAGTCTCACGCGTTTACAATTGACCACAACATATTGCGATTGTGAATAAAAAAACTGACCGGCTTCAGCGATTATCAAACAGTTGGTGAAGCATATGCTGCTTGTAAAAGAGTTGGGCAAATACTGTTTGCTATAGAGCACAGGGCAGATTTATCCCAACTATAATCAAGATTCTCATTAATCTCGCCTGAAAAATAAATAATTGCTTTCCAAACAAAAACTGGGGGCACGGTTACTGGTAATTACTTGGAACATCTGTCATCCACAAATAGAGCCAATTTCAGTGAAATTGGCACAATCAAAGATCAATTCAAAGCTGAATTTACAACTCATTTCCTCTGCAACTAATTTTCTCTATGTAAAAAAAATCCTGTTTTTATTTATAGCAAATAAAAGTAATTTTGCTGTTTAATATAAGCGTGTTTATCTTGTAGTTATACTTTGCGATTGTTGAAGGGTTCTGTATATGTCAATTTAAAACGTGGTCATCGGAAACATTTTTTAAAAATGTAATTCTCATCAGGCCCATGATGTTACGGACAGTCTCCAACCATTATTATTATTATCCACTCTATCTTTCTGGTCTTTATGTGCTATGAAGAAGGGTCATTGCTCGAAACGTCGATGATTATATATTTTGTTTTTGAAGGTCACAGTGTTATTTATGAATGTGTTGAGTTTTTTTTATTTGCCGATCGCACCACGCCCAACGTAGCAGTATCACCAAATGACGCGTTTGCCTGATGCGCTGTAACAGGATCAAATGAATCTGCTACAGAATGAATGATAAATTATTTTAATGTTTTAGGCCCATATATGGAGTCATCGGGCGTGACTTTGCCAGTATAAGGAATATTGGAACGGGAATCGACGGCTTGTTAACGATCCAACGCTCGAATCAAACGGGAATCGACCATTTTTCGATTTAAAGCTTTCGTGACTGCAGGGATTCATATTCTTGGTACTTTCGATAAAGTCACGTAGAAGGGAAATAATAAAATAATAAAAATAAAACATAATAAAATGAAATTATCACGACGTTTCGGCCACAACGCAAGCAGCGTCTTAAGACGCTGTCTTTCCGGCAGCTCTGTTTCTTCGCCCTTCTACGTGACTTTACCGAAAGAACCAAGAATATGGGAATCGACCAATTGCTCAGGATACAAAGCTTGATCCATGCTTGATACATGCTCGAACACATAGCTGTGATATTTATAATACATTTTTTTAAATCGTTAAAGTGATTCCTGTCACATTGTTCCTGGATCTAAAAAAGACGATTTGTTAATCGAAAATGCCAAGTTCCACCGCCCCTTGACGCTGATTGCATTCCTTTGCCAATTAACATAATTCAGCATGAATTCTGTCGCGGATTCATCGTATCCTCTTCCATTTCGCCGTCGTCTCCTGGTGAAGACACCGCGTGTCTGGACGTGTGAACGAGCACAATGTGCATCATCAAGCCGACAGCCCGGCTCGATCACGGGCACGTGCTGGACCACAGCAAATGAACGCGCGCAGCAATAACAGAATTTCAATCGACGCATTATACCCCTTTGCGAAACGGTGTGAGTGTTTTCAAGAACGAAAGAAATAATCACGCGAATTATGCGAAAGTAAATTAGCCCGAAGCTAATTTACTAAGCACTGACTGCAGGTTTCAGGATTCATTTAGTTGTATTACAACAATTGAATTAATCTTCTTGGTTCTTTCGGTAAAGTCACGTAGAAGGGAAGTAATAAAATAATAAAAATAAAACATAATAAAATAATGATATTATATTATTTTATTATGTTTTATTTTTATTTTTATTATTTTATTACTTCCCTTCTACGTAACTTTACCGAAAGAACCAAGAAGATGAATCCCTGCAGTCACGAAAGCTTTAAAACGAAACAATTGTATTCTGATTTAAATTACTTCCCCCCCCCCCCCCACGGCCAAAAACACATGTCACCATGCCTTGTTGGATTAAATCCTTCCGTCGCGTAATGGGAAAGGCAGCGTTAGTCACCGCGCCAGATTCAGTTTCGAGGCGCTGCATAGAATTGTTTGGCAATGCCCCTGAAGGTCTCCGAGTACACGGCGTGGGTCAGGTTCCGTGTGCACCCACGTAAGCACGAATTCGCGTAAGTTGGGGTTCGCCTATACGAGTGTAGATATGAAAATGTATATATATATACACACTACTATCTACTACTATATTATTATATACTACTATGCACTAGTATATGCTATTATATTACTACATACTACTATACACTACTTTATTACTATATACTACTATGCACTACTATATACTAGTGTAATAAACCTTCTCGAAACGGCTTCCGGAATCAGTCCTTTTTATTTTCCAACTTCCACAGTTACACTCACACGCTCCCCGTTGCTGACAGACAACGGGAAGCGGGCAGACTCCCAGCTAAGTCCCCACCGCGCACGTGGCACCCAGAGCCTCGTACACGCGTGACTCCTGCTCTTTTCGTTCCCAGGTCTGCTCCCGACTTCTCTCTCTCTCCTCCTCTTAATCCCTTGGTCACGTGGTACCCCTAAGCCAATCCTCCGTAGTCAGCGTTGACTGTTCCAGATGGTTCCCTGTCAATCCCGGGACCACGCCTCTGATCCGGCTTCCCATTAGCTGAGGCCCCGATTGGCCAGGCCAATCACCCCTGCTAACATGCCGTGATCACGCCGAGGCCATGCTCCCTGGCTCACCCCTTATTGGCTACAAAGCGGGACTGGCAAGCCAATCACCACGTGAGCTCTCTATGGCTGTTATTACATCACCCCCCCCCCCCCCCCGGTGAAAAAAATCAGCCGTCTCGGCTGGGAAAAGGGTGATCAACCAATTCCGTAAAACATCTTATTAGGGCACCAAGGTGCATTTAACAATAGAGGGTGAAACGGCGTCCCCGCGCCGAACAACACTTAAAAACAAAGTCACCCATGAAAAACCCAACATACATTAGGGCGCCCCTGCAGCGCGGTAACGACAGGGAAGGGACAGCTAGACGATCAAACGTTAACGAAACGGGAGAGATTTCGATCGCGTACGTGACGCGGGATCCTCTCCGCTTCCAGCGCATGGTCGCTTCGCCGCCAGATCGACAGGAAGTGGTAGGCTTGAATCAGAAGGTTGTTGGTTCTCGGTCATGTCCAGGGCAGGCTCCGTCGGAAGGGGGGCAGCGGGGTGCTTCCTCCGCCCTCAGAACCTGTTCATCTGTAGGAGGCACAACACAGTCCCCCTTGGGATCAACGGGCGTGGCGATCGGCGTAATCAGCACAGCAGATTCCGGCAGGTCAGCTAGTGGGGATGAGGAAACGCCACGCGTACAAACATAGGGTTTAAGTCGCGACGAATGAACGTACCAACGACGTTTCCCGTACTGGACGCGGACACTCTGTGAGTTTCGAATGTCCACTAGCGTCACGGGCCCCCGCCACGGCCTGTGCAATTTAGGGGATGTGCCCACCGGCACCTGGGGGCAGTGGAGCCATGCCAGGTCTCCCACTGACCAGGGCATGTGAGTACGCGATCGACGCACATACCGCTCGTTCCTTGCCTGCGCACGGGCCGTCGCACACCTGGCAGCCTCTCGCGCCTCCGTAACTCATTCAAGCGAGTCCCGCACGTGATCAGGCAAGGAGCGGGATGGTTGTTTACTCAGCGTACCCAGTTGCACATCAATGGGTGGGACATTCTCACGGCCATACATCAAAAAAAATGGTGAGTATCCCGTGGATGCATGTGGAACCATGAGGTATGCCGCTAAGACGCCCGGTATGTGCAAGTCCCAATCGGTTTGCTTTTCACTCACCGTGTGACAAAGCATAGCCAAGAGGGTACGGTTGAATCGTTCCACCATACCATCCATTTGCGGATGGTATGGGGAAGTGCGGATCTTTTTTGTGCCCAGCGCTTCACAAACCTCCTTGAGTAATTTTGAGGAGAAGTTCCGCCCTTGATCTGTGAGCAGTCTCTCAGGTGCCACCTTATCCATGACATACCCGTTCAAGAAAGCGTCGGTGATGGACGCAGCCATCTGGTCGGGCAGAGGCCAGACCATCGGCCATCGAGAAAAATATTCCACCCCAACTAGAAGGTATTTATTGCCCCTAGCCGACGGGGGGAACGGGCCCAGAATGTCCAGAGCAACTAATTCGTTGATGCGGGACACCTCAATGGAACGTAACGGCGGTACATACTGGTTCCGAGGCGGTTTCCTCTTGGCACAATCATGGCATGAGCGGACAAAGTCATTGACGTCTGCCGTCATGCCGGCCCAGATAAAATATTTTTGCATCGCGGCCAAAGTTTTCTGCACGCCGAGGTGCATCAACTTATCAGCGTGCAGAGCGCGAAGCAGGTCGTAGCGAAGGGAAGTAGGCACGACCAAACGTGGTCGGTCAGACAATCCGTCGGTGCACATTAATAGTCCCGACTTGCCTCGGAACATCCGCCACTTCCATCCCGCCAATTGAGCTCTTTGTTTCCCTATCAATTTCCACAGCAGAGCCAGCGAGGTATCAGCCTCCTGCTCGCGTAACCAGACCGCGTGCGGCAGCCGTAGGGTATCATCGGTGTCCACTGACACCTTCTAGTCATCCTCGTTTGCTATCGCCCCCATAACTGGGCAGGGCGAGGTGAGCGGTGCCGCGCAGCGGTGCGTGCCCATCAGGCAAGTGCACGGAGGAACGGGTGGCAGCCTTGAGAGCGCGTCAGCGTTCGCGTGACGAGCCCCCTTTCGATACGTAATATGGAAGGAAAATTCCTGTAACAATTCCAACCACCGAGCCAATTGGCCTGACGGTTGGTCCAATTTCAAGGAATATTGTAAAGCTGCATGATCAGTGCGAACGAGGAATTTCCTTCCATACAGGTACGGCCGGTACAGTTGAACAAAATGCACAATCGCCAAAAGTTCCTGCCTCGTCACGCAATATCGCGTTTCCGCAGGTGACAGAACCCTGCTGCCGTACGCCACCACTCGCTCAACCCCGTCCTTACGTTGCAACAAAACGGCCCCGATGCCGATATCACTAGCATCCGTATCAAGGATGAACGTCCAAATATATGAGGCACGTTTCCCACTGCAGTCCAGCCAACACCAATTCCATGAGCCGTTGAAACGTCGCCGGAGCCGCATTCAAGCCCATAGGCAACCGATTAAATTCAAAGAAACCTTGCGGCGTGCGGAATGCCGTCTTGGCTTTTGACTCGTCATCGAGTTGAAGCTGCTAAAAGCCCGAGGACAGATCGAGGGTGGAAAATAATTTAGCACCCAATAAAGCATCCAATGAGTCATCCATCCTCGGTAAAGGGTACGCGTCCGCCACCGAAATTTTGTTTAACCGGCGGAGATCAACGCAAAATCTTGTCCCACCATCTTTTTTCTTAACCAGAACGACGGGCGCGCCCCAAGGGCTGTTGGACGGCGAAATAATATCCGCCGCCAGCAAATCATCTACTGCGCCGCGCACCTGTTCTCTTTCCACTGGGCTCAAGCGATGTGGGTGCATACAGATGGGAGGTGTCGCACCGGTTTCAATATGGTGCGACAAAAGCGACGTGCGGCCGAGGTCCAAGTCATTTTTGCTGAAAACATCAGCGTACCGCAGCAATAATGAATGCAGAGCATTTCTCTGCTCGTTTGACAAAGAAGAATTTTCCCCGCACAAATCTGCGATCCAGCGTTCCTGCGAACGATCGCGTGGAAGCCCACCCGTGGGCATCCGGGCGCTTGGTTTTTCGTCAAAAGAGGCGAAATCGGTAGTGGCGTGAGCCAACACCGATCCCTCTGGAACATTCAACACCTGTATGAAAGGTGCCTGACCTGGCCGCACGATCGTTTGTGCCGCCGCCAGGGAAAAAGACTTAGCTACCGAATTTGACGGAGATAATAGCACGCCCCTCGCACCTTTCTCAACTTGAAGGGGTTTTCGGTAACGCAGCGGAATGAGCATTTGCGCGCCCGATGGGACCTCCACCGTAGCGGCGACCACGGCAGTAACTGCTTTATCTGGAGGCGCACTGGCCAGAAGGGAAGGCAGGAACGACATCCTACGGCCCCCTGGCATTTCCAAACAATCTTGGTCGACCCGTATTTTCAGCGGCATCCGGCGCAAGAAATCAGTACCCAGCAAGCATGGGACAGCTAGCGAGCGAGAGATCAACACGGGTCCTGCAGCGTTAATATTCCCGATAGCGATACTCACATCGACCGGACCACAGATACCCATGCTACCCCCATTTGCGGCTATACACGCATCATTAACCCGGCGTATCTGCGACGTGGGAATGGACAACAGATGAAAAATAACATCCGAAATGATGGTGGCAGATCCGCCAGTGTCTACTAAAATGCGGACGTCAACGCCCTCGATGGTACCCCGTACCGTCGACGAGCCCGACGCCGCAGCCACAACCCTACGAGCCAATTTCTTCGATTGTGTAGCAGAGCGTGGAAATGATGCAGAAGAAGGAAAATTATCCTTAGGAGTGTAAGAATGAGTGCGAGTGGATGAATGATGTGACACGACCTGCCGGGTGTCCGAATTGTGCCGACTCGCCCGAGGTTGTTGCAGTTCCGCGCCAGGTGGAGGAGATGGAGGTCCCCTCAGCGGAAGAGGCGAAAGCAGAGGTTGGCAGCGGCAATCGCGGGCGAAATGGCCACATCGGCCGCACTTGAAACACGCGGCCGTCGTCGGCTGGCGGTCGGTTGACCCGACCCTCGCACGTGGACGGTCCGCGTAGTCCCCACGCTGGTCACGCAGCCGCCGTCCCGGAATCCCGTGCGGAACAGCAGCAGCCAGCACCTCGTCGTCGCCAGAGTCGTCGGAGCAGTGGACAACCCGTCGTGGAGACCACCCCAAGGGCGGCCCGTCGATTTCGGGTTTCCCCGTCCATGCCGCCATCTGGTCCCAGCGTTTGATGTTAAACTTAGCGTCCAGGCAGCGCGCCACCCATCGCGATGTAAGCGGTTCGTGGCCGCACACCGGTAGCGAAATGTTGAGCTCCTGAGACAACTCCAGCATACGGGAAAGGATGAGAGGATCCAAATGATCGGCCGTCGCCTCGGGATAAGCAGCCATGGCCAGCGCCATCAACGCCCCCCGATAAGCCAAAGGCGACTCCTCCGATCCTCGGCGACGCGACATAAATTTTCTGGTGGCTGACGTCGGCGGGTCGTAGAATTCCGCCATCTCTGCGAACGCATCTCGCAGCGTCTTCTTCTTGGACGCAGGGATGGAGCGGAAGACCCCCAGAGAAACATCATCAAGCACTCCCAGCGCCTCTTCCTCCGTCCAATGCATGGATCTAAAGGCCGACTCGAAGCGCCATGTAAAAGCACTCCAATCGCCCCCGGCGACAAATTCTTTAATCTGTGGAAGGCGATGTCCGCGGTGGCAGGCACGCGCCGCGGGCGTCTCCGACTTCGGATCGCGCGCTCCACCCATCGCAGGCAAAATGGCGTCCGGCGGCCGCGTGGCGGCAGGCGCGCCCAAAATGGCGGCCAACGGCTCCGGTGCTACCGCCCCGCCCAAAACGTCGGCCTCTTCCCGCGTGGCAGGAGCAATGGCGGACGCCGATTCGTTTGTAGGACCTCTTCCCACGGCGTCAAGCTGATCCGATATCTGGCGACCCACGGCTGGTGAGAACGCTACCGCGGTCACCAGACTCAGCAGAATGGTGCGTAACGACTCGATCTGCTCCGCCATCAGCCGCCATCCGTCTTTCATCCCTGAGGTGGTCGTATCCTCTCCCAGTCGACGCTGAGAGGCGTCGAGGAGAGCAGTAGCAGCAGGCGGCAGAGGAGCTGTAGCCCCCAACAGATCATCTTCGTCCGTCTCGGCCTCTTCCTCCGATGGAGGCTCGGGCGGGTTCTTCTGTCTGAGGTGCTTGGACATCTTGACGATCGTCCAAACGGTCGCAGAAGAACTTCTGACACCAATGTAATAAACCTTCTCGAGACGGCTTCCGGAATCAGTCCTTTTTATTTTCCAACTTCCACAGTTACACTCACACGCTCCCCGTTGCTGACAGACAACGGGAAGCGGGCAGACTCCCAGCTAAGTCCCCACCGCGCACGTGGCACCCAGAGCCTCGTACACGCGTGACTCCTGCTCTTTTCGTTCCCAGGTCTGCTCCCGACTTCTCTCTCTCTCCTCCTCTTAATCCCTTGGTCACGTGGAACCCCTAAGCCAATCCTCCGTAGTCAGCGTTGACTGTTCCAGATGGTTCCCTGTCAATCCCGGGACCACGCCTCTGATCCGGCTTCCCATTAGCTGAGGCCCCGATTGGCCAGGCCAATCACCCCTGCTAACATGCCGTGATCACGCCGAGGCCATGCTCCCTGGCTCACCCCTTATTGGCTACAAAGCGGGACCGGCAAGCCAATCACCACGTGAGCCCTCTATGGCTGTTATTACACTAGTATACACTACACTATGCACTACACTATATACTACTATACACTACTTTATTACTATATACTACTATACACTAGTATATACTCCTATACAATACACTATATACTACTATACACAACTATATTACTATATGAGTGTAATATGTAAAATTGTATAGAAATGTTTTAATAAAGTAATAAAGTACTGTACATGTGTATAGTAAATGATGCATTAATCATCAGTAGCATCCATGTCAGATAGAACACTGTAGTAGTATTATTATTAATTCTTGATTTGAAGTTTTTGTGACTGCAAGGATCCATACTTTTTGGGGTTTTCGGTAAAGTCACGTAGGTAAAAAACTAAATAAATTAAAATGAAAACAACTAAATTAAATTACGACGTTTCGGAAGCAACACAAGCCTCCGTCTTCAGGTGGAACCGTATATTATAGACACTATTTTAGGTACACTATATTTTTTTTTTTTGGGGGGGGGCTCGTTTCTTGCGCAGGCAATAGTTACACGCCCTCAAATCCACGTGCGCGTGATGGCGTGGGTGGTGGGAGGGTTGATTTGACTCCTGGCTTCTCGATCCGTGCGTGTGGTGAAAGCACGAGTCACACAAAGAATACGAGTGTGAATCGGGGTGGGTCGCGTATGAGCGGGGTCCGCGTACTCAGAGCCCGCGTGCTCCGAGACCTTCCATTATTGTCTGGCTGGTGCCACCATGGTCATGTACATTGACACGCGTTAAAAAGGTTGTGATTCAAATTCCTGGTTTAAAGGAGTCTCGCCAACCCATCATCACTCTGGGGCAGATACAATAGGTACTGCTTTGTGGTACGTCAACAGAATGTTGTCCCGTGGAGAGACTAATATCTCTAATGGGACTGTGGAATTATCGGCGCCTACTCAGGACTGCTCATTTCAGCACCAAGACAGTGTTCGTTTTACCCTTAGTTAAAGAGGAAACATGTGCATTGATTTTACATCATATATCCCTTACAAATGCAAGCAATTGCTACTACAATGAAAACATAGAGTTGTTTAAAGGCAAACCGGACGTGCCTGAAATGTGGAACTTTAGAGATTTGCTGTTGACGCAGAGGGCGCCACGGTGGCGAGATGTTAACGACCTCACCGGGTATACAGGAGGTCGTGGCTTCGATCCCGACCCTGAAGCCTGTATATTCGGAGTTTGCGTGTCTGCTCGTGGTCGCGTGGATTTTTATCCCAATCCTCCGGTCTTCCCTCCATATTGAGAAACATCCGTTTAGACTATTTGGCATGTTATACATATCCGCATAAGCCACTTCATTGAGCTATCATTTGTGGCCAGGTTGCTTTTGAAAAAAAATCTATGTGGGCCTTACCTGGTAAAATAACTAGTTGAGTTTTTAGTTTAGATTGTGCGTTCAGGACACAACACGGTAGGCTACGAGATGGCACGGGATGGCAGTTGGACACGTGGATTTTTTCTCCTCTTCAAATCTCTTCCAGTAAACGATGAGAAATCCCACGACCGCAAAACAGGAACATGTGTGCAGGCTCCAAACAAAAATACATATAACCACGCGCAAAGGTGTGCTCGCAATCAGCATCAATAAACCAACTGCGTCATGCCACACTTGTGTGCCATGATAAGGCTGAGATAATTGTACATTCCATGTAGTGGTCACATGACGTGCATGTAAGGCATGATGGGGTGGCGCTTTCCTGCTGTTTTGCGAGCACACCTTTGCGTATTGCTAATACTTTAGAGTTGGTGGTCTAGACAAGGCTGAGAGAATTGTACATGCAATGTGGTGGTCACATGACGTGCATGTAAGGCATGATAGAAGTGGTGATTCCTGCTGTTGGTGAGCACACCTTTGCGTGCTGTCAAATCTTTGTAATTGGTGGTCTAGACATTGTACACACTCCAACTATCAAACAACAACTCACAATGCCTATATCTGCACTACGCGTTGGCTTCACCCACGACTCACGTCACATCTCAAATCATTGTATCCTAGTATCCTATTATTTTACTAAATTCGTATCTTCACGTCAACATCGCTCGCTGTGATCACCACCTTGTTCACGAAAGGGGCTCCTGGCTCTGTCCTTCACCGTGCCACGTGGGCACGCGTACATTTACAAAGCCTCATGGCAGCGCTATCTCCAGCTGTCTCTCTCTCGCTGTCTGCTTTCCGGCTTCTTTTGACTCCTCACGACAACTTCGGACTCCCAGATCCAGAGCCCCGATCGTGTCACAACAGACGCTTACAATCGCCCCGACTCCCAGCGTGTGCCACAACCCAATTGATTCAACCTCATCGACGGGATGTGCATTTCTCGAAGGTTCTCCGGCTTGGTACTTGGCGATCGGACCGCTGCGAAACCTAAGACCCCTCAAGATTGGAGGGCTCTCTCCTCATCGTCTCCCTGTTCACGTAATCCACATGCGATGGCCGTTTCTCTGTCGCTCGTCGGCTGTGGCGGGCTCTCCCTGGCCACCTCCGAGCTCTCAGGAGCAAGCGCCCCTAACTGTAACAGTCAGCCCCCAAAATAACTTCCCCTGACAACAACATCCGCCAGCTCTTTCGGTAAAGTGACGTAGATAGAAAAAACAATAAACACGACGTTTCGGTCACAACACAAGCGTCTGTCATCAGGTAAAAGAAACGCCGTGTTTCTTTTATTATTTTTTCTACCTACGTGACTTTACCGAAAGAACCAGAGAATATGGTTTCCTGCAGTCACGAAAGCTTCAATCAAGGCTCAACATCCTCCAGCATCAATGCGCACAAGCAGGGCCAGACGCACAATTAATCAACGCAATGCACATCGTAAGCCAGAACACTGAAACAGACACCAATCCCCTTGTTTTCGCGAACATTCTGCCACCGAATAGGCAAACACCGCAAGGGAGTTTACACGTTCTCTTGCCGACGACAACCACCTACCCATCGTCAACACGTTCCTTCGGAGTGGGCAGGTAGGAACTTGGTTGGACAGCGCATTCGTGCGATCCGTGTAGGATACCGTAGTCGTGTTGGACGTGTTGGAGGTGGTGGCCAGACGTCGCCGATGGTTGCGAACATCCCCACTATCTCCACACCGCCGATGGTTGCACTGAACGTCGGCGATCGCGACAGAAAACTTTTGCAGTCAAGCAAACTGCAATATGCCAAGACAGTCACAGTCACTGAACTGCGCAGAGTGCACGACAGACAAATATGCAAGACAGACAGACAAATAATCCCTGGTGGGCAGTGTGAAACCTGTTGTTCCTACCTTTAAAAAAGTACCCAACTTCAAGTTCCGATTTCCCCCCCGCGCCACCCTTCTGGAATCGCGCTGCCAACCTCCTGGCTTTGACATTGCTCACAGACACTGGCATAACTTCGCCACGCATCAGGACATCGACAGGTTGACGTGCACACACACCTCTCTTTCCTGAATGGGAATTTAAATGCAAGCCACGGTGCAATTATTGTCACGCAACACAAACTGCGGACCACACAGTGCACGAATCTTGAGTCTTCGCTCTTTGAATAGAGGAATAACAACACGAAATGAACTTTCTCCTGAAGCCCTCTTGCGGCGAGCGGACCTTGACATTGGCATTTAGGCCCTGAATATCTCGCCATGTGCAGGGATGTAATGACATACAGGTTATGAAGAGAGGTTGCCCGGCCACGTGGCCATGATTTGATTGGTTTGAATGGCCACCTTCTACGCATTTCACACGTATTGACTAATCCCATATCTGCATTTCCCATAAATATGCTAAATTCCTCTTGATATGCAAATTATTTTGTCAAGGCGCTTCCAACCCAGCTTAAATATACGTTCCAAGCGTGGTGGTGTTTCATTCAGACGCTGTATTCCAGACAGACCTGTTCTTCACCTGAGGACGGCTGCTTGCGTTGTGGCCGAAACGTCGTGAAAATTATTTTATTATGTTTTATTTTTATTATTTTATTATTTCCCTTCTACGTGACTTTACCGAAAGAACCAAGAAGATGAATCCCTGCAGTCACGAAAGCTTTAAATCGAAATTTGGCCTAGAATCATTACGCTCCTGTAAATAAGATTGTTGCAGCAAAGCGTTCGGTTGAATGAATGCGCCGACGCATGTCCGGCCGTGTGTGAGCCTACACCAAGTCTCACATAAATGTCGAGGCTTTCAGAATATAGAAATACTATTAACAAAAAGAAATGACTTCTATTACGCAATGTAATCATACATTTGCAACCGTGTGATGGAAATGTTGCCTTACGTGCCGCTCGTGGTTCTTTTTTTCTACTAATGTCCTGTATTCGGTACGTGTGCAGTGCTCGCCGTGGATTATCTCACCAGGCTCTCCGTGCTTCTTGCATTGGAAGTGTTGGGTCGCTAATGATAGCGCGTCAATGGCGCAAGAGCACACATTCGTGTCGCGTTTGAAGCTACACATGGTTGTCCTGTAACCTTGAACCCACAAAGTTTCGAACAAAATAACTCTCTTCCTCGGTTGTCGTTTTTTTTGTAACAACAGAAGTGCATTTTAACGTCGTTGCAGTGCTATTTAAATATATTCTTGGTTCTATCGGTAACGTCACATAGAAGGGAAATAATAAAATAATAAAAATAAAACATAATAAGATAACATTCTCACGACGTTTCGGCCGAAACGTCTTATTATGTTTTATTTATATTATTTTATTATTTCCCTTCTACATGACTTTACCGAAAGAACCAAGAATATGAATCCATGCAGTCACGAAAGCTTTAAATCGCTATTTAAATATGTTTTGTTCACGTCAATAATAATTCCTAAAACAATTTTCATTACGGAAAGATATATAAAAAATATAAAATGTTGAAATGAGCTCAATGGAGAGGGCTGAATGTCGTGAGGCACGTGCGTTCAGAATCTCGCCGCACAGAACCCCATCTGGCGAGTGCTATCAAGAAATTGTGAGCAATGGGGACGTTATGAAAGCCATCAAACGCGAGGTTACTCGGGGTTGACAGCACGACTGCTGCACTTATCACGGGATGGCTGATGGAGAAACCCGGTGTTTATATATGTTTTTTTTGTATACACATTCAGATTTGTAATTTGAATATAAACCAATCATCTTAAGGCCATAGAGCGCCCGAGGTTAGTTTACCTTTTGTGTGAGAGAAGCGAATTGCATCACTGCTCCGGTGGAGAAGAACTGCCATTATATCCGAGCTGCAGAGCACAGTTCCCCGATCCAACCCCGGCCTCCTCTTCACATTGTTATTCACTTATCCACTGCGTTGCATAAAAGCACACTTTGTAAGTGCTGTGCGTGTAAGTGCTATGCGTACAGGTATTTATGCATGCGTGCGATTTGTGTGCACGTATGTATTATTAAACAGTATCTGTTTGTGTTGTGTATGTACGCGTGTGCGTATGTGCTGTGTGCGTGAGCGGTGTTACAGTGGTCAACGCACTGCACTACGAAGCTCGCGACCCGAGCCCGACTTCTGCTTGCGACCAACATCGGTGACGAACACAACTGAACAGGTCCAGCTTCTCCCCTAGGTCGACTCAGCCTTAAAAGTGTACACCTGATGCGGCGTGTAAACATCGGCAATGGGGACACACAAAGGCAGAGCCATGCGTGGTTGCTGGACACCCACCACTCCTTCGTGTGCTGTGTCAGCTTGCATAGACACTTGCTAACCATTGTCTATTAAAGGCTATACGGGTGATCGTTGTCTGTGTGTTGGACATGTATGTGGTACTTATACGTTTATGGCTTATGCGTCATGTGTATATTTGCTATGCGTGTCGGGACATTAAACATCAAGATTCGAGTTTTTTTTTCAGTTACTAAAAGAGTTCTCCCTTCTTATTTGTGTAACGTCCCCGTGTTGGTCTCTCAGTTGCAGTGGTGGGACGATGGGGGTTGATCGGCAAGCCACTCCTCGAGACCTCGAAAATTGGTCCTATTATTTACATTCTGTGGCTGTTCTCCATTAACACGGGGCCCTGTTTTAAATAAAGCTTGACATTTCAGATCTGCCCCCCCCCCAAAGCGGGGAGTTTCTACGAGGAGGCACCCATGGAGATGAGATGTTTTGTGTCTCTTTGTGCCACTGTTCTACATTGCAAGGCCCCGTGGGCCACTGGTGGCCCCTTGTGGCCTTTAGTCCGGCCCCTGACAAGCGGCCCCTGACACAATACACAAACAGTGAACACCCCCCCCCCCCTCCATCGTCATTCTGCTGTCAAACCCAATGGTTCCAAATGTGTGGTGGCCCTCACACTGATGATACCTTATCGGGGAAAGTGGCCCCCTCCCTCTAAAAATGAGTGAAGAACACAGGTTTCTGCCATCGCTGGCCATGCAGTTCGATAATATTTAGTTTCACAGCTAATCTGAATTGGAATAGATCAAAGCCAAAAGGTCACCATGGCCAATACCACTGATACCATCATCGCGTGTCATCCCATCCTCCCACCAAGATCCCTTCTGCTGGAATTTCCATAAAACAAAAGTGCCCCCTATTGGCATGAGGTTGAGCTACACATTGGGCCCTCCAGAGCCTCAACAATCACACCGGCCAAACCCAATGACTCACTAAGCCATCTAAATTCCATTTATCACTACGAGTAGAAAACCTGGTGTTGTCCTTAAGGAGGAAAACAAGAGACAGCTGTCATTCTCATAACTCTTCTCGCAGTCCTGTGGTTAAAAAGCTTGCTCATTGTGTCAACTTCCATGCCGGGAGATTGAACCGGCAACCCGGAATGCATGTCCCGTGCGCTTCACCATTGTAACCATCACACCGCGGCATACACGCACGTTTAATACAAAGTGTCCGTTCATATCTCGACAGCGCTGTGAACTTAACATGCGATGCCAATGAAATATCTGTCACTTATTTCACGGGGACCTCATTGTTTTTACGGAGAACATTCACTATTCGTGGGAAGAGGGTGCCTCTCTCCCACGAATGGCTAATTCTAAAGGATGTTTCTCTCTCTCTCTTTTTAGAGTTCACCGGCAGCAGCAGCAGCCGGCAACTCTACGGAGTTGAGGGAGACCGTGAGCTGCTGGATTCAAATCCTGAAGAAGCTCCCAACACTTGAAGTGAAACGTCGGACATCGTGACTAACAACACGCGGTACAAGCTGAAAATACGGAGCTACACGCCGTTTCAGATTAAATAATTAAGACAACGGTAACTTCAATTACTTTATTCAGCTGGCAAATTATACACAGTCCATTTTGATTTCCCCATATTTCTGTAATAAAAATATATATAAATACCGCTTTTCGGAAAAGTGTATTAATTCGAACTACTCCGCGCACATTCAGTACATGGCATGAGTATGTGAGAATCATTTACGCAAACAGCTAGTCACGTAACAAAGTGTAATCCAATAATTATCCATTATGGCCAGGTTGCACTGCATTAACAAAACAACCTTGTTTATTAATACCTTCAATCAGCTTGTGCAGCTAATTTCCGTTGGTTGTTATAATGACTGTCATCGGTAAATATGAAATGGTTAATATATTTTCGCAAATTAGGTCAACGCTATTATTTATCCAATCCAATTTCAGAAAATATTTTCCACGGTTGCCGTGAAGAGTCCTTGTGAGTGCACGTCTGACTCGCACACGTCATTCAATCGCGGAGTAGCCATTCCAAATTCGTCAACTATCTTCATTATCTCGACTTATCTCGAATCGCAAACGGTGTGTTGAGGAAGAGGAGAGCTTTTACAAACGGATGGAGGTGCTTAACTAAATGTTGAGTAGATTGAACTCTGCTAGAAACGATTTTAAAAAGAATGCAAAGGAAATGAGAAACGGCAACGTGAAGATTATTGTAGACGTCATTGCGTTCGGGAGCACGACAGCAGCAAGAAGGAGGTTGGCGATTGGAAATTCACAAATGGACGCCCTATGGGAAAAACCACAACTCATGACAGAGATGGACTCTTAAAAATACTGGAGGAATAGTATTCAGATTTATATATATATCTACAAATCGTAATTCCCAGGAATCAAACATGTTCAGATGGAGAGGTAGAAGTTTCGGATTTCACACTTGAAGAGCTCAAGCTCAAACTTTACCTTTCACACCATGAGAGCAAGGGAACCCTCAGGACCAGACGGTATAACTGTGGACATCGTTACGGGAAGTGGGGCGAGTTATTTCAACAACAGTAGCTGACGTTTTCGAAATCTTGACCCAGAAATGAAACATTTCAAAAACGGAACGAAGTCTCTGTCATTTCTCTTTAAAAAAAGAAACGGTGATGAAGTTGACTTTACTCCAGATATATGTGCCTCCTATTCCACATTTATAGATTGCACATTAAATATCATTTGGAATATACAAAAGCGGAAAATGTAGGGGCCAACCAATCGCTTGAGCAAGCCGGATTTAATGAACTTTCTCTATCATTGACCACGCAACGTCTATCACATGTTGAAATAGACAAATAAGCAACAGATTACATTATCGACTTGCTTCAGTGGAAATGTATGTAGTCATCCAAGCCGCGTAGGCCAGTGTAACATCCATTGTTTGCTTTAAGCCGGTGCTGGAAATTCCACTTTTTTTGAAGGACCCAGGCTTCGATAGCAGGGCCCACTTTTCATTTGTATTGACCTTGGACAATGGGCTGAGTCAACTTCGAACACAACCACTCCGCGAATATTGCTAACATCGCCACATGGCCAATTTCAGGTAAGTCCTCATTAACCAATTTCCTGCAATTAGTGTAAATACAATCGTAACTGTGTCACAATAACCCACTGTTCTTGGTGTATTTCCGTTGTCGTCAGATCAAGCTACGGTGGGTCCACTTTTTTACCTTCACGTTGACAAGATGCAGTTTATCTTTACATTGTGTCGCACGTGAGCGTCACCTGAAATCCTCTTGTCCTGTCACACAGGAGAGACTCCAGACAGATTCTCCTCCTGCCAATGTGTGAAATGTGATAACAGTGAAACGTTATGGCCAGACAATATATCCTTCCTGGAAGTTAATTGACCTGCCTGTCCTGCAAAGTCACTCACTCAATCATCTTTATGTAGCGTTTGCTGCTAAACACAATTTTTAGTGCAAAAAATCAAACGTCGCGGACGTAATCAGTTTCAAAGGTTGCGATTGGTGAGCCTGGTTCGTGTGGGATGGAGCGGGCAGGTTTCAGAGATAGACACGGGCCTCACACCCCAGAGGTTAGTGACGAACGGGACGACCGACAGCCTCGTGATGCGGTGCTGCGAGAGCCAGCAGACTATGGTAGTCAGGTGTGGGTCCCAACGGTTTCAGAATCTGTCAGAAGGTAGGAAGAGATGGCAAGATGTAGTGGTACCATTGGCACATGGTGAGCTCTCGAACTCAGCATTGACCTCAACATAACACTCGGCCCGAAGTGACTTTGTTTACATCCACGCTGAACACGGGACTCTTAGTGCTAATCCTATGCCTTAGCCCCGACCCAGTAGTCCAACATTCTTATTTAAAACCGGATGGAAATCCATGCACTTAACTAAAAATTACGGATTATTCCATGAAATGGAAAAACCTGAGCCTCAATGCAAATTATAGCAAATGTACAGGTAAGCACAAGACACTATTAAAATGATTAGGAAACCGAATGGCTCGCCCATTAGAGTGCACTCTCTTGAGTTGTGTTTGGCATTTTTTGACAGGAGAGCAAGAACATTTGTTTAAATGTTGCCATTCAGTTTATCTGCATTAAGGCTCCCAGTGCAGCTTGTTTATCTGGACAACGCAGTCTACGTCATCCGTTTGCTTTGGCCATGAATAAAATCAGTACACAATGGACCATGCCTTATGAATAACTCTATTCGACGCGTAATCTCTGCAATCAGCGCGCATTAAATGTTAAGATCCTCTCCGGATTTTTCTTTACTATTACTTTTTTTTGTAAACACCACTTTTTAAAATCACATTCTAGTACCACGTAATACTCTGGCTTTTTTTGTTGCGCATCGCAAATACGTAACCACCTCTCAGCATTGTTATTTTGGCCAGGTGAAGGGAATTTTGTCCAGGCCAGAAAGCCCATTGACCTGTAATAGGATTTTATGGAGGGTTAACACCCTCGCATTTATTGATGAATGGCGCACAGCATCAAGTGTGCTGATTTGTATTGAACGAGAGAGACCGTGACTCAGAGTCAAGTAAGCGCCACCAAACGCCGCTGAGCGTGCGCTGTCGACAAGGGTTGAGAGTTCAAGTCCGGGTAAGGTGGGTTGAGACAGCTCCTCATTATTTCTCTGGAATCCGCAAAACGCATGCCACTTTGTGGATGGGATCACAGGACCGATCCAGATTTGGATCGATGGCAATATGGATCAGATAGGATGGGTTCATGCTTGTGTAGAATAGGACTTCTTGTCACCGAGGTGGATTGTAGAATCAGACGGATACAAGGATTCTGACTTAGGGCTGCTTGCCATTAATTCACTCTCGCACTCCGCTCACTTTACATTCTCTCTCCCCTCGACTCTTCCACCCGCGGCGGATGCACGCTAATATCCGTCCTCCTTCCCACGGACGTCCCACCCCTGACACACCGCCCTGCTACGGCTACCTCTACGTCTCCCCACTCGTCTTCTCCGGGCGGGGGGTCAGCCAACACCGCCGACGGCCCGGGACCTCTACGGTCACCATTTTCAAACCACGGACAACAGTAACCCAACTGCCCACTTTAATAATTCGCCGTCAGCTTTCCAGATCTTGTCCATGATGGAACTCCCGAACCCATCCACTGGCTCGCTCACCAAAAGCCACGTGGACGTAAAAAAAAAACATTGGTGATCAACTCTCCACCGTGCGAAACAAGATGTGGTTGTACCTATAGAGTCAGCTGTGATAGCACGAGTCTCTAATCCAGCACTTTTGAGGAAAGAGTAGAGTGGATCACGCGGGTTTGTGAAACTCAAACACCTACTGGGCTGCAAGGCAGCGAGGAGTTGGCAGGACAGGAGTTGCATTTCTTGAATACATCTGTGTAAAGCTTTGAATGTCGTCCAGCTGTACAAATAGAATTTCTTAGGGAAAGCCAATATCTTGGACTCGGAAAGGATTACGTGGATGCGTAAAGGTCATTCTCTTAAATTGTTAAGTTTACCGTATTAGACTTGTTTCTGCCACATAAACATGCAATTTTCACCTTTTGCTACATCGGCTACCAAATGGAGACGACCATTTGGCTTTGTTTAAATTGTTCCCATGGAAACAGAAGTCACAAGGTATCGCTGATAATAAACTGCATCGAGTGAGTCAAAGCAGGCAATGGATGAGTAACCCCAGCACAGAAGGGTAATTAACTGGTCCATAATCCTCTGCACATCATCCTCTCACGGGAGAAAGGGGAAGCAGTGGTGCAGTGATTTGTGCACTGCGTCATGAACCCGGCGACCTTGGTTAGATTCCCATCCATGGGGCCCACCCCTTCACGAGCTCACACTGACCAGCGTGGTGAAGTATGGAAAACAATCCCCATGACGAACACGGCATGGGGAGGCCTTCATCCAACAGTGGATGAACAAAAGACAAAAAAAGATAATGATTACTATGACTGGTTGTACCTTTTCAATTCCCATTAGATGCTGTAGAGCACTGGTCACATTACCTAAAATGTGGGTTTAAATAAAAAAAAATGTATACATTTTCTTCTTCTTTTTGGCTTGGGCCACACGGTGGTTATAGATTATATTCCCAAGTTTCGCACTTCCTATTTGTGTAAACGTCCTCGTATGTTATTAAATTCAGTCGTGAAGAGTCAAAAGTCACCGGTGAGCTTGAGATCTTTCCGTGGGAATGTGATCTGCGCATCGGCGCACAGAAACAACGTCGGTGTACTCGTGGCTGTCTTTTCGGGTGGTTGGTGCCAGGGTACTGACAAAAATGTTGACATAATACTACCACGTGGCCCAAACCAAAAACAAATGCGGATCACTAGTCACATGTGTGGGCTTAGGGGAAGGTAGTGGAGTACATATCGAGTTCATTTCACAAGACTGACATTCACTGCGTTTTATTGAGTGCAACTATTAAACTGAAAGTGCACTGGCACGGGACCAAGCAAGCAGAAGCACTGAAAAGGTTGAAAAGAAAACAAAAGCCCAGCCGTGGCATTTTAACCCACAGCAAAAAAAAACAAGTGGGTTTGTTAACAGCACCGGAGGTTGCGATGCAATGAAGGCAGAAAGGCCATACGTAGGCCTGCTCCCACGAACACTGCCAGGATGGAGGCCATTCAATTTATTTCTTGACGGCCAAAAAGGCACAACAATTGGCATTTTAACCCGAAGCAACATCGCGGCTTTTTTTTTGTTCACAGCAATGCAGCTGTCCACAAAATAAACAAACAATAACTAAAATGCGATTAACTAAACAAACGTGCTCATGTTTACGCTTACGAATGTATAATCTTTAGTATCACGTGCGGTGAGAGGTTACGGTGATGGCAATGCGCTGCTGTTACTATTATTACGACTATTACAAAAAGGGGACGAGAGGAAAGAAAATCGTTCAGTTGATCAATTCCCCTGTGGGAATTTGCCCAAATTACTTGTGTTACACGTGAAATTGAATGTTATCGAGACAGAGTGACAGCCAGGAATTTGTCCAGGTTTTAGGTCGTACAGCAACACGAATAGTGCGTAAGGAAACATGCTTTATGTAGATCTAGAGTACACGTTTAAGGTTTGCATTCTCAATGATAAAAAAAATAAACCCCTTCTCGCACACTGCTGTTTTAGCTTAGATTGTGATTCCACGCGCATGTTTTTTTTATTCACAAAAATAATAAATAAATCAAGTTACGTCTATTAATTGTAACTCTCGTTGTCATTAGAGAACAAGGCCACAACATAAATTTAAATCTATCTGTCCACCCACTCAGCCCTTTAAGAAGTGTCCACACAGCACAACGTGGAAGCCCTATAACTAATGTTAATTATCTGTCATTCATGAGGATTGTACTAATTTCCTTAACTGCACAGACTGGCCGTTAGGTCAGCAACGACAAAGATCCCCCACATAGCCTTTTACAGATTGTTGGGGCAAGTGCTGTTAGCGAGTAGCACCTATGAAGGCCGGCACGGATCACAATGGGGTGGGTGGCCAGCGCCATACCCAGCCACCTTTGTCTCCCTAGTGATGATGTATCAAGTGCTTATTTGAGGCTGAGACAACCTAGGGGAGTCCCAGGACCTGTTCAGATTTTCCTTACCGATGTTGGCCGTAAGCAGGAGCCGCAGCACGCTAACCACTGCGCCACCGCTCCACACACGCGCACACACACGCGCGCACACACATGTTGGTGCGTCCGTGACGCATTGACAACTGTCAGATTCTGTGACGAAGTGGCCTGGCATCTTCAACGCAGCCTTTAAAGTCGCAGGTCGGCACACGAATGCAATTTTTTTGGTAACAAAAATGAAAACAACGAGAAGCTGATTCTCTTGGCTGAGTGACCTGAAGACCGCATCGAGCAGAGATATTCGTGACACAGCGTGCGGGATGTTGCCGTGGTAACGGTCAGCACACCGGACTTGCCAACCAGAGGTCGACAATTCCATCTCCCACGGAAGCAGTTGAAACAATGGGGCAAGTTTCTTTATCACCCCCCCCCGCCTCTCTGCTATCCTCCCAGCGGTGTCAAATGTGGCGCACACCACAATTTAGTCGACGGACAGGTCGCGTGTGGGCACTCCCACCTCCTGCAAGATATCTGGCCAATGTGTACAGGGAGGGGCTCTTTAGTGCTCCCTCTAGCGGGACGCCCTTCCACTAACGGGGCTGTGAGACAGCAATTGCAGGGCTGCACCTTTACCCCCTCGCGCAATGACCGCTGTGCGAGAGGTCTTCCGCTGCCGTAAACATCTGTCCGTGGAAGGGGACGTGTAATGGAAGTTAATGATGGATACGTGAATTGTCGATTTGTGGTGATTAGTAAGGGAAGAGACGCATCTCTTAGGACAAGCAGCGGTGCAGGGCCAGGAATCCAACCCTTTGTAGGGCGAGGGTCGGTGGATCACATGGCTCCGTGAAACTCCTGAGCCGATTGGGCTACAAGGTGGCCAAGGTGACGGCAATACAGCAAGTGGATTGAATACATATATTTGGAGATTTCAATGGTGTCCTCCAGAGGTGGGACAAAGTCATTGTTATGCAAGTCCAAGTCGAGTCGCAAGTCATCAAATTCATGACTCGAGTCTGACTCGAGTCCAAGTCACATGACTCGAGTCCACATCTCATAGGTGGGACAAAGTCATTGTTATGCAAGTCCAAGTCGAGTCGCAAGTCATCAAATTCATGACTCGAGTCTGACTCGAGTCCAAGTCACATGACTCGAGTCCACACCTCTGGTGTCCTCTCATTTCACGTGTTGTTGTTTTTTTCTCTCTCTGCGCAATCCGGGTTCTTCTCACGAAGCAAATTCTCACGAATGGCAAACAACCCGATGCAGGATCCTACTGAACAAGATATACATCGTGCTCTGATTTGCGTGGATTTTTCCCGGGTACATCATTTTCTAACCCAGCATCGATTTAAAGCTTTCGTGACTGCAGGGATTCATATTCTTGGTGCTTTCGGTAAAGTCACGTAGAAGAGAAATAATAAAATAATAAAAATAAAACATAATAAAAATTCTCACGACGTTTAGATTGCAGCACGAGCAATCATCATCAGGTGTGAAAACCAGATATCTGCTAAGTCCTGAGAATAAATTGCGATTTTACGAGGACATGATTGCGCGTAATTATAATATGACAATTATTAGAATGAGCTTTAACTTGCACTGGTTTCAAGAGCCGTGATTATTTGTGGGCAACTCTATCCAGTGCATGACTTTATAATGATTGTCATTATAAAGTGTCTCCCTGTCCGAATGAGATAATCGGGCAGACCCTGCGTCTTATTATATTCTAAATTCCACAGCGCCATGACAAGAGCAAGTCTGTCTCCAAGAATATCACTGTCGACTTCCCACAAAGCGGTACTCACTTCATCATCTTCGATGGGGGGGGGGGGGGGGGGGGGGTGATCGTCTCAGTCAAACCCCAACCGGGATTGAACGCTCAGCCTTAAGTCGACAGCAGTAACCGCATCAACATCCAGCTGTGGCACGAGTCGCTGCGCCTGGCTGGTGGTGTACAGCGAACAAATCTCAGATTTGTTTACAGCAATGGCAACACGTGTATGAATGACGGGTTTTTTTCCCCCGAATATTATTACGTGAATGAAAAAAATATATATGACCTCACGCATGCAATTAGTACACACAGTAGTTTTGAAAAATGCCAGTTCGGGGGTCAACAAAGCAGCGCATCATCGTCTCTCCACGGTCGATGGATTTAGAACAATTCTTTTGGCGATTCAAAAGGTTCGGGAGAACCTATGGAGATACTGGTCTCCAGCATAGAAATGTGGATTGTCCACCACCGTCTAAGGACGCACCGAGACAAATGAACGGCTGTGTAAGTTCGAGGGCACGTGTTGTTGGCTTTAAAAAAAGTAATTATTGAACGTGCCGCTGGGAGGGTGCACAATGTTTCCCTGCGCTACAACCCTTCACTGGCCATGATTGGGTTGTCAACTTTTCATTCAAACACTCAAAGGCCAGCCACCTCTGCAGAGAATCGAGCTGTCATTCCGGCTTTCTGCAGGTGCATTCCCCCCCCCCTCTCAACCGCCAGGATTGAGAGTTAATTTCACGAGCGGTGGTAGATAACACACAAAAAAACACAACACTTTTAATGGAATGGGGAATTTGGAAAAAGTGAAGGTATATTGCCTTGATATGCAGTCCCATATTCTTTCATCACCACCACCACCACTGCCAATCTGGACACATTAGGATCTGAAGTGGTGAGCGATCGGGCCACATAAGATGCTGTCATCTCAAGCCTTGCACGTTGACAATATTGAATGTGAAAACTTTAACACCATCTCGTTAGAGATTTAAGAATTCTAAATAAAGCTTTTAAGTTATTTATCTTCTTAAAAAAATATATAAAAATGAATAAGTTCTGCATCGTTGCTTCCTTTATATATTTAATTAAGTAATCACAGCCAATGCTGTTCCACGTCTCCATCACTTATTTCCTTTTGCTAGGGGCGCCGCGGTGGCGAGATGTTAACTCGCTCGCCTGGTATACACGAGGTCGTGACTTCGATCCCGACTCTGACGCCTGGTGTATATTTGGAGTTTGCGTGTCTCTCTCCCCGTGGTCGCGTGGACTTTTCTCCTTGTCCTCAGGGTTTTCCCCTCCACGTTTAGAATCAACATCACGCGTTTGGAGATATTGGCTGCTCTACATTTCCACTTGATAAGCCACTTTGTTGAGCTGTCATCTGTGGCCAAGTCGCTTTAAAAAAAGAGCTACATAGCTCGGTGGGCCTTACCTGGAAAAAAAAATCAGCATTGCATTCGTAAAAAAATAAAATCTAATTAAAAACTAGTTATGAGTTCAATACTCGTGCATTCAATTCGTGGCAATGAACTATGACATTCAAATACCAAGGGTACTAATTATTGTTTTCAATATATATATATTTTTTAATATTTATTGATATTCAACAAAGGCGTTCCCACTCGACAACCCCACACTGGATTAATACGCATATAATAACTGCCGTTCGCCACTCAGTGGCAGTGATGTCACCGCGGCACTTGTACCAGGCTAGGTGGACATTAACATGAAGAGGTAGCACACACATTGCACATACACAGGGCTACTTTTAATGGTGTTCTGTTAAAAAGAAGAAGAATATCAAACAAACAAACATCACTTTCGTTCAGTGGATCTCGTGTGGACAGCTGCTCTGGTGCAATAACGCAAGAGGAAAGTGCTCCAATCGGGTATATCGCTGGCTATCTTGCATGAAAGCTGTGCCTGCTCTGTGCGTAAAGGCATCGATGCGTCGTCTCACCCACCACCGGAGAAAGCCGCCATGGCCTAATGGTCGGCGCGCTTGGACTCGCTATCCAGAGGTCATCGGTTATGCACCTCCGATCCGCACGCTTGGCTGCGTGCGGTGTGCGAGAGAGCTCGACGCACGTGCGTTCCCATCTCCCGGCGCGTCTGTTTCACCCGGCGGTGTAAGAGGGTGCATCCACAGCTGGTGTTGGAACTTCCCACCGCGTGAAAGAGTAGACCAAGTTACCCTTAGAGAGACCCTTCCATACGGAGTGGCGTGAGCAAGTAATTGCAGGGCTGAACCTTTACCTCCTGCAACCACTCTGAGACTCATGGTGATGCCAGGCAGTGGACAGAGTGAATCTTGTCCCCATGGCAGACAGCTGTGGTAGAGGGTCGTCGTACCCACTGCTGTCTATCGTGAAGACAGCTGTGGCATAGCGGTGCTCTCTATCAGTGAACACAGCATCCCCGTAGGCTTACTCGGCAATGAGCACTGCCCTCTTCCCCCCCCCCCCGGCCGATCGCGCAACCGGCGATGATGTGACACAGTGAACGGGACGAGACACTCGCTTCATGACATCATTAACCCCGCTCACCCCCTTGGCTCTGTTTCGTAGTCAAGGCGGATAGTGCCTTGCTCAACTTCGCCCAAGATGTTCCTCCATGCTGGCAGGAGGTCTCCCACACCGTCGTTTGATAAATGTTTTCCATGACTGAACCAGCACTGACGCTTTTCCGGTGGATCGCTGATCGATGATGCAATTGATGATGATGATTGATGGATGATGATGATGGTTGATGAGTAAAGATGATGATCAATGATGGTTGATGCTGATGATGATGATCGAGGGAGCATGATCGCGATGAATATAATCATCGCTGTAAATAATTATTGAAGAATTTAGGCTATAGTCACAAGCACCGTCCCTGGATTCGTATTTTTTATTTATTGGGCAGACTGTTTGGAAACCATGGCCTGCGTGTCGCATGAAAAGCTGTGCTTGCCAAACATAAGACGTAAGTCGAGGCTGACAGATGATTGGATATAACCTAGGCAGTGATAAAAAATATATAGAAATTATGGTCATGATTATGATTAATGGTTAATAATAATTACGCTGATTTATGGATGGAAAATTGATTGCTGAAGATGACGATTAGGACAATGATGATGATTATGATGATTAGGCGGCGTGGGTGGTAGCGGGTGGGATGTGCAGCACAGGCGGTGGCGAGACTTGGGTCAGAAGACGGGCAGGAAGCTGCAACGATGCATGGAGACACTGCCCGGGCCTGTCTCGGCTCAGTCTCGGTACGGGTTGAGTACCGATTCCCGTGTCTCACTTAAATCAACGCGGCCCAAGTGGCACAGAGGGCCCACGTGTTTATTCGAGACGGCTTTAAATGAATCATCACCCTAATTTGTGGACGGTCGCATGAAAGCCCCCAGCGTTGGCTTGGCAAGCTCCACATTCCACGGTGGGCTGCCTCTTCTTATTTGGGTGGACAGATGGCAGAGACCACGGTGTTGCATCCCCGTTGGGTCAGCAACGTGCCAGTGTGTGCACACCTTTAGCCATGCAATGCACGTGTGATAGGCTCTTCATTTCCATCATCGTGGTCATTAGCCAAGCAATTTCCATAATCAGTTTTGCATTTATTTTCATAAGCGCGCGTGTCTGTGGCAGAGATGGTCAAAACATTCAAAAAGAAGATGCTAAAGAGTAAATTGAGAGCGAATTTTGAAGGCACTGATCTATTGCATACTAATCGTATGCCAGATTAAGTACGTATCATTATAGAGTGTTTGCCATCTATAACAACGTTTTTTTGTAGTGAAAATAACTAATATAAATCACTAAAGTATGTTTGTATTTCAATTACGGTAATTGTTTTGAAAGCATTTACTGCTCTTGATATGTATATGTTTAAATATATAAATGACTCACGGGAAGTACCCGGCGTTGCCTGGGTGAAAAAGACAGACATACACATCGACTTACACACACTTACAGGCATTACCGTTTGAGAGCCAAATATTTGCAAGTGTGCAAACACACACACACACATGCAGACAGACAGATATACAAAAATGAAATTTATAGGTAAAAAAAAGAAAAATATAATTTGGTGATACTGCATTGGCAGTGGTGTACAACCACAAATTATGAACGAAGACTGTATTGTGCTTTTTTATGCAGTGGGAATATGTTGCCGATGTTTGGATCAATCCGAAAAGTCCAATGATTGGGCCTCGATACAAAATATCGTTATCATCTGGGGAAAACTTAAGCTTTCAGGATTAATCAAAAAGCATTACATGACAGGTAATTCCATTCCACGCAATGTCATTCGCAGTATCGCGCAGTGTTAGGTGACGCCACTTCTGTTTGCACAAACACACGTGAAAATATTACGTAATGTTAATTGTCCCAAAAGCTGAAAAACATACGGAAATTTCCTTAAAATTTTGAAAATCCAAATATTTTTTTATACGTATAAAGATGATCCCTAATATCTAAACATATGTCTGTGTGAGCGTGCGCGTGTGTCATCTCAGTCATCTCAGTCAGTCGACCCGTGGCACTTGGGTCTGCCCCGTGACCTCCTGCCAGCGGGCGTTCGACACTTCACGTGGCCTCAAGGTGCACATGGCCTAGCACAAGCGTCGTGGTGACGTCACCGCCACTTAGTGGGGAATGGCGGTTGTTGTTTTGTGTGGGAGGAGCGGTAGTGTAGCAATTAGCGCGCCGCGCTACGAACCTGGAGACCCGAGCTCGATTCCCACTCATGGCCAACACCAGTTGGTGTATAAACATCGCCACTGGGGAGACAAAGGCGGTCGGGCGTGCTGCTGGTCATCAACTTCGTCGTGTGCCGTGCCGGCCTTCATAGGTGCTCGCTAACAGCACTTGCCACAACAGTTTGTTAAGGCTTTACAGGGGATCTTTGTCTGTGTGTGTGTTGACAATACCAGCAGTTCTTTCGATAAAGTCACGTAGAAGGGAAACAATAAAATAATAAAAAATATAAATCAATAAAATTATCACGAAACACAGCAAGAACATTTCTTGCTGTTTTTCACACCTGGTGATGATTGCTTGTTTTGCAGTCGAAACGTCGTGAGAATGTTATTGTTTTTTATTTTTATTATTTTATTGTTTCCCTTCTACGTGACTTTACCGAAAGAACTAAGAATATGAATCCCTGCAGTCACGAAAGCTTTAAATAAAAAAAATACCAGCAGTGTGAAGGAGGCTCGTGAAGGACGCTACTGGGCACTTGGAGGCAGTGGCCCTCCAACAGCAACGGTGGGCAGAGCAGCGACGCTCACGCCAACGAGCGGAGCACCGGGCAGCGACAATGCAGTGAGTTGGCCCAGTGGGGAGCACAGTTGATGCCTTGACCGGTTTCCTAAGTCAGTCAACCCGTAGCACCTGGAGTCTTTTCCGTGACCTCCTGCTGTTGAGCCTTCGAGACTTCACGTAACCTCAAGGTGCACCTCGCCTTGTGCAAGCGTCGTGGTGATGCCACCGCCATTTAGTGATTAATGGCGTTTGATGTTCTCATTTTCAATTCAATTCCTTGCCATGCACTGGTCAATATTGTTCAATATTGTACTCACTGATTCCTCCACCCATGCTGAGAACTCGATCTACCACACTCACCGTTTTGTCTCATCCACATCATGTTCAACCACCACATTGCAGATCACAACACACTCACTCAACCACTCACTCACCCAGCCACTCACTCACCCACTCACTCACCCAGCCACTCACTCACCCACTTACATACTCACTCACCCACTCACTCACCCACTCACTCACTCAGCCACTCACCTAGCCACTCACAGACTCACTCACACACTCACTCACCCAGCCACTCACTCACCCACTTACAGACTCACTCACCCACTCACAGACTCATCCACTCACTCACTCGCCCACTGACTTACCCACTCACTCACCTACTCACTCACCCACTCACTCACCCACTCACCCAGCCACTCACTCACCCACTTACAGACTCACTCACCCACTCACTCACCCAGCCACTGACTAACCCACTCACAGACTCATCCACTCACTCACTCGCCCACTGACTTACCCACTCACTCACCCACTCACTCACTCACTCACCCACTCACTCACCCAGCCACTCACTCACCCACTTAAAGACTCACTCACCCACTCACAGACACATCCACTCACTCACTCGCCCACTGACTTACCCACTCACACAATCACTCACTCACCCAGCCACTTGCTCGCCCACTTACAGACTCACTCACCCACTCACAGACTCACTCATCCACTCACTCGCCCACTGACTCACCCACTCACTCACTCAGCCACTTGCTCGCCCACTCACTCACCCACTCACAGACTCACTCACTCGCCCACTCAGCCACCCACTCACTCACCCGATTAATCAACATATTGCAAGGGGTATGTATCAACATTTCATGGCTTTGTCCTTCACGTCCAAAACAAATAAGTAAACATTACACCTTCCTCTGACTGACCCTCCACATGAAAACAAACGCAGGTACTTATTTACTGTACATGTCACATCATCCACACAGCCTTCTAGGAGTGCATCATGTCAGCAGGATTAATGCAACACAAACCAAAACTTTGGACCGATTTAGACATTTGTGTGACTGATGGGATGTATAAAAATAAGAATTGTGTGGATGGACAGATATGGGAAGGTGCATTGTCCGCATATTTATGCAGTTACTCATATTCTCCACGGGGACACGAATGATTGTGTTGTGTTGTGCTTCATGTTTCTGCCCTGTTAATGAACAGTGATTCGTAGTCGCGCACATTTTTGTCCATAATTTGTACTTTACCAGGTGAACAAAAAACTGATTTTTCTCTTGAAGTGCATTACAGCTGTTGCCATGGCAACGAGGAAAGAACCCCACTGTAAAGCGTTGTTTAGTGTGAATGCTTTCAAAAAATAAAACGCTGTAATGGAATCATTTTTTATAAGGCTTTTCAAATGAAACAGGAAGAGCAATGAGTGTTTCTTGAATTGTGTTTTTGTTTTCTCCAGTAAATAAAAAACTAAAACAATTTGATTTTACCAGGTAAGGCCCACTGACCGATGCAGCTATTTTTCAGAAGCGACCAGGCCACAAATTATAGCGCAATGAAGTAACCCATCACGTGGAAATGTACAGCAGCCAACTACTCCACACGCACGTTGATTCAAAATGTTGAAGGAAAAAAACCGAAGGACCCCGAGAAAAATCCACACAACCACGGAAAGAACATGCAAACTCCAAATATACAGCAGGCATCAGTGTCGAAATCAAACCCACGACCTCCTGCATACCAGGCGAGGTAGTTAACATCTCACCACTGCGGTAACGTCAGTGGCATACTATATCAATCTGACCCCTTAGCCCTCTCTTCACCAACCCGCGCTAACCAGCAAGGTGAATTATGGTCACTAAAAATGCAAGCTACGGTAAGGCAGCAAAAACAAGAACAAAAACTCTCCCAAATCACGCAATCTATTTTCCGATATCCTCTGAAGAGGAAAATAGATTTGTTCTCTGCAAAATGAAAAAAATAAAAAGCGCAACATTTCACATAAAATTAGCGCCCAACCTCAAGGTCAGCCTACCACCGTATCGCCATCTGTCCCTATTATCCCCACATCCTCAAACTAATCCCACGAAGGCGATAATTTGACTTCAAAAGCCGCTTTAAAAATGTGTACAAAACAAACGTACCCACCCCCTCCTTTCGAGGGCACAAGAGGCTGCATCTTTAAAGAGCCCGAGGAGTGAAAGGGAAATTAATTCCTGAGTGCGTCAAGCGGCGCACGGAGGCGTCCCGCCTAACAGCAAATCGACACGTGGACACTGACATTTGATCGCAGCTTCCACCCCCCAGCGTTGAGGCCGGTATGGGACAGACTGCCTACAGAAGAATCAGGGAAAAGGGCAAGACGACTTCAAAGCACGTAAGCCCTATGCGCAGGAACCACGCAGTTGGCGGGGGCCCTTAAGTTCCATGGCGATGACGTTCAACTTGAACTGTGCTTCAACTCCCCACGCAGGTAACGCCGCTGCTCGTTTCACCGTCACCATTCTAGCGCGCGCGTTGCCACCGCTACACCCCGCGAGGTCTGTGCAGCAAGAGGAGCAACAGCAGCAAGAGGGGTAACAGCCCCCTGCCACGGTCAAGTGCCGGTGCAGCGATTCGTGCGCTGCTGCGCGACGTTCTAGGTAGCCGGAGCTCAATTGCTGATGTCAACAAAGCTCTGCATTCGTGCTGTCGAATGCAGGGTGCTTCAAAAAAAATGTGAACACTTATACGGGACTATCGTTTTTAATGGGAAATTAACGGAGAATACACTGTGACGTAATAACAAATTGTATGTTAATAGTTTCAAAAAGTCAGAGTCTCTTCACTTGTTCGCAATCATTGTCAACGCGTGCCTGGAATCTTCTCCAAGTGGTCTCCAGAGCCCAGAGGCACATCTCTCGTGGTGTTCTTGCAAATGCTCAGAAGTGTTAAACACATTTTGAAGCACCCTGTATTTGGAACGGATATTTTGTGTTGTTCTAACTAAACCTCGATTTTATCCGGCGCCATTCGTACAAGGCATCACAACGCTCTGAATTAACCCAACAAAGTATTTAAAAATATATATACAAAAGGCACATAACCTACACAGACGGATAAGCAAGCGAAAACAAACGTGTTTTAAGACGCGGGACCTCAAAGACTCA
This sequence comes from Lampetra planeri, assembly GCF_965212315.1. NCBI lineage: Eukaryota > Metazoa > Chordata > Hyperoartia > Petromyzontiformes > Petromyzontidae > Lampetra > Lampetra planeri. The sequence goes on from NC_136120.1 coordinate 7,458,510, forward strand.
ACCAACTGAGAGTTCCAAATGGTCTGGGGAAGAGTATGGCTCCACACACGTGGGGGAGCCTGGCTTCTAGAGGCTTGGTCGCTCACCGATTGCAGGTTTACATCGGCTAACATTTGCTTCTCCGGAGTTATCTGAAGGGTTTGAGTTCGCCGTAAGCGCTACTCTGGGTGGAAGAAAAAAAATGTTCGCGCCCAGCAGGGATGGGTGTGAATGAGCAAATATAGGTTCTGAAACAACAGGAGCAAGATGCTTGTCGAATAAGATTGTAGTGTGAGAGTTCAGTTTCTAGTTGATTATGCGTGGATATAATCTCGTGTGTAAAGTAACATTGCTCTTTTACTAATAAAATAAACGGGTACAAATATGCAAAAAGGGGAGCCAATATTCCAGAATTTTCCACCATATTTCTCCTGCTTCAGAAACGAATACTGCACTCGTTTCTGAAGCTCACGAAGAAACACACGGGATGACCAAACTCGTCCTTTTCAGGGGGAATCAATATTTTTGGTGCAAATGAAAAACAATGGGTATGTGACCGACCGTCAGCAGCTGTGAGTTACCTGCAACTGCATCACTCCTACTATAGCTGATCGTCGGTCACATTTGCTCAAATCTCTTGTGACGGTGACCGAAGGCAAGGGGGCCGCAGTCCACTTCTTCCCCGACACGGCGATGGTGCTTGCACAAACGCTGGGTGCTTTTACGCATTTTTTTTTGCGTGTAGTTTCAAACGTTACGGCTTTACAGCCTGAGCCCGTTATCACTGATCACACCTGCACGTGCAACCCTCTCAGTCTCGTGTAAGCCAGAGATGAACAATCAGGCGCAAGGCACGTGGTCGCCCCTTGCTGCTGTTGGTGAGCAGCGAATCTCCGTGTGTTGTAAGATCGGTTTCTATCCAGACGGCCACGCGGCCACACTCCAGGTGTCCCTGGGTTTTCTCATCAATTACAGAAAGTGGTGGGATTTTGAGCTACTGGGCAGTGTATACGACACGGTAAGATGCTGAATCGGTTGTTCAGAAATTGATTTGCGCCGTAGAGAGTGGGGGGGGGGGGAGGTTGAATCACGAAGTCACACTTGTCCATCACAGGACAAATCGGTGAATAACTCGGGCCATACAGAAAATGACACCGCACCTGCGTAAGGGAGGCAGTCATTGCGTGGTGATTGCCTGGCCATTACCCATACTCCTTTTCAACTTAGCTTTGATTTAGAAGAAGAAAACGAATCAATAAATCGGTCCAACCAACCAAATCGGACATTCCACAGAGTGACTGAACCGACACTTCAGGCCTCTTGCACAGCTGCTGCATTGACTGTGAACTGGCAATACAATCATGAGGGGCTTTGCTAAATGCATTGAAGTGGAAGGATGTACTGTTAAGGTATGCCCTGAGTATTTCCCACACTGTAATCACCTTCTTTAACACCTGGCCAGGCGGGGATGTGGTTCAAATCCAGACCAGGACACCACCGAAAGCGTATTGTTTTAGTATTACAATAAAATGAGCATCATCATTATCATGAAAAACATAATTGTCAGCCATGGTTAATCCACGGCTCCATGAAGGCCTCTCCGAGCCACCACCATCTCTCAAGACCCTGCCATGTTGTAATCCACCCAGCACATGCCGCACACGAGCTGATTGCATCGCTCCACCTCTTCAGGTTGGAGTTCTCTCGCTCGCGATTCCATTCCTTGGTTGCCACTCCATCATTATTTTTGACATTCGGCTATCATCCCTTCGAGTGAGGCATCCTTCATGATTCCGTAGCCCATGCAATTTCCCGCAACAATTTATACGATATATTTAACCGGTGCGTTGTCTCGAAACCACATTATTCCTCTTCACGTCTCTCGATGCAATCCCGAACGTGCCTCTCTCCAGTTTCTTCGCGCACTTAGGCTGCACACGGATTTCTTTCTACCACCAAATGTGACTGGCAAAATGGAAATGCCTGTATACATGATGGTAGCACATGAGCCTGCATAGATAACAATCGTTTTTTTGTGAGAAACAGACCATATTATTGACTAATAATGCAACTTTGATTGATTGCTATCCGATTTGTTTTCAGGTTGTACCACACATTATTCAGAGCGATGTCCGACGTTTCGCTCCACGTGCTGAGAGCTTCTTCAGGAACTGAATTACCGAACAGCATGCGGTAGAACCAATGACGGAGCCAGGATTTTCAGTTAGAGGGGGCAACCCCTCCAGCAATGAAAAATGATAGAAGAGTTGTTAGTAAGTAAGGACTTGTCCCTTGATTTTAATTCGACGCGTGTGCGGCGATGGCGCAGCCATCGATCGAGGTTCGAATTCGAACCGCGTTGTGTGATCGGCATCGCGCTCGCTGAAGGTGTTTGCCTTCAGGGAAGTCGTGTACTGTATACACAACTGTTCTGTGAGTCACAATTGATGACAATTCTGAGTCACTTATAACTGCTTTGCCGTTACTTATTGCCAATTATGGACTCAGACTATTGTCCTATCATCTCATAGAGTCCCTGGCGCATAATAATATGCTACACATTGGCAGTGGGGGTCGCAAAATGCCGATTTATTACTATTAAACACCAATGATCCGATCGAAATTAGGGATTTCGATCGGCTCATTTGGGGGGCACGTGCCACCCCACCCTCCCCACTGGCTCTGCCAGTGGGTAGAACCCTAACAGCCAACGCAGTCAGATATTTAGCTGTTTTTGTTGACAGCTGGCAAACCCGAATGTTTGAGAATAAAATAATACAGTTATCTTCTTGGTTCTTTCGGTAAAGTCACGTAGAAGGGAAGTAACAAAATAATAAAAATAAAACATAATAAAATAATTCTCACGACGTTTCGGCCACAACGCAAGCAGCCGTCCTCAGGTGAAGAATGAAACACCACCAAGCTTGGAGCGTATATTTAAGCTCACGACGTTTCGGCCACAACGCAAGCAGCCGTCCTCAGGTGAAGAATGAAACACCACCAAGCTTGGAGCGTATATTTAAGCTTAAATACGCTCCAAGCTTGGTAGTGTTTCATTCTTCACCTGATGACGGTTGCTTGCGTTGTGGCCGAAACGTCGTGAGAATTATTTTATTATGTTTTATTTTAATTATTTTATTACTTCCCTTCTACGTGACTTTACCGAAAGAACCAAGAAGATTAATCCCTGCAGTCACGAAAGCTTTAAATCGAAATATAATACAGTTAATTGAACACACACACAGAGACACGTGTAACCATACATTCCATCATTACTATAGGTGTACAACTTGAATTTCATATTATTTTTCAAATTATACTTCACAAGCGAAATGTTATTTCACGTTTTACAACCGGGGTTACAAACATATCCGGAAATGCACAGCAGAATGAAAAAGGATACAACGACCAACACGAGATGACAGCCGAGGTGGAAGTGAAGGCATCTAACACAAGGCTGGGGCAAAGTTCGTGTTCTTAACACGAATGACCTCAGGTTCATGGATGCCTCAACTGCGCACAAGCCTAATAATTTAAACAAAACACAGGAAATGGACTTTCCAATAAACATTGCTTGTGCACATACGTCGTATAACAAACATTGGCACGACAATGCAATGTGAATTCACGTGGTGTTACATTCTGCCTATTTTTTTCAAATGGTTCGGGTACACGTGACCAGCCGAGTGCAAGACCCTAACAATCACCTCGCTACTTACACAAGCAGTTAACCATTCACTATGGCACAATTATAACCACTTTAACATGGAAATTATAGATACTTAGTTGGGTGACTGCAATCCTGACCACTATGATAACAGCACAAGCAATGCATTTCCTTGCAGTGCGAGTGGCTTGTGGCGAATTAAAAACAACGGGGATATAAAAGAGGATTTTAAATGGCATGGAAATGCGAGCTGAAATACAGATAAACTTACAGACGTTGCAGAAAGAACACGTACAATGTATTGTTTGATCAAAATGTCAAGAACAATAAGCGCCATAATTAACTAGCTCCAATGTAAAATGTATTGTTTGAACCAATACCATGAATATTAGCACTTAGACATATATATATATAAACACCACAACAACTGGATTTGTAAAGAATACACGCATTGGCGGTTCAAGATATGCACAAAGTGCCCCGGAGGGATGCCAGATAGCGCACAGATGCCCGTGCCTCGTATCTCGTCGTGTCGCAGACCGCCCCATCGCGACCTGCAGCAGGGCGACGAGTCGGATGGCAGACCACTCGCTGTGACGCCTGCAGTGACAGGCTCAAGCGGGGGGGGGGGCAGTGATGGGAGTGACCTGCCCTACACCCACCCACACCCTTCCCTACCCGAGACTTGGAACTATTTTGAAAGCCTTTTGGCATCTTCTGGTCTAGCACCGTTTGAGACGAATCTCAAAAGAAAGCTGTCTCTGGTGTGGACCAATCAGTTTAAAGGACAATGCATATATTATCAGTGTGTTTTTGTTTGCATTCTGACCACGAGTATTGTGGTTAATGCAGGCATGATTCCTTGTAAAAAAGTTTCAGTTGTGTTGCCAGAAAAAAGGGGAAAAATATATTATTATATATTGTATTGATATTAATCAGTGAATACTGTACATTGAATGTTGTTCATGGGGTGTTTAATGCAATGTCCTATTTATCGCAGGGCCCTATTGAAAAAAATGTCAGAACCGTTCCACCAATGGAAACTACGTATTGTTTTAAATATTTTAACAGGTAAGGCCCAGTGAACTATGCAGCTCCTTTTGAGAAGTCACCTGACCACAAATGATAGCTCAGCGTCACCCATAACGTGGAAAATTTATAGCAGCCGAATACTCTAAACGCATGTTTATAGAAAGTGTAAAGGGGAAAAACCCGCGGGTCGGAATCGGGATAGAACCCACGACCTCCTGCAAAGCAGGCGAGGTCATTAACATCTCGCCACTGTGGCGCCCCTAGGTTTATATATCCACCCCTGAACACCACTTGAGTGCCATCCCCTCTAATATGTGGGTCTTCTAGAGCAACGGCCCCCAACCTTTTTGGCACCAGGGACCGTTTTCGTGGAAGACCATTTTTTCACGGACCGGGGCAGGGAGGGGGAGTCATCATTGGGTCTTTCCCCCTTTTCAAAGCATCTCTCCAGCGACGTTTGTTTTTTACTCATTTTGGCTAGAGTTAGCTCTAGATCCCTCGCATGCGCAGTTGACAGAAGGGTTCGCGCTCCTATGAGAATCTAATGCCGCCGCTGATCTGACAGGAGGCGGAGCTCAGACGGCAATGCGAGCGATGGGGAGCGGCTGTCAATACAGATGATGAAGCTTCATCTGTCAATACAGATGATGAAGCTTCGCTCGCTCGCCCACCGCTCACCTCCTTCTGTGCGGCCCGGTTCCTAACAGGCCACGGACCGGTACCAGTCCGCGGCCCGGGGGTTGGGGACCCCGTTTCATAGAGTACTCCGATTTCCTTCTGTACGTCAAAATGCTAAATAAGGACGAGGCTAATGATGACAGTCCATCTCCCCGGTGAACGTCTGAGAGCATGCCCACCGAGGAGATTTAGTGATGAGATCAGTTCGTGTGCAGGCGCTTGGTGGATTGTTAGATTGCGTGATTGAGAGAAATGGTGATGGCTTGGGGAGGCCTTCATCCAGCAGTGGATTGATCATGGAAAATGGTGAAGGAATGGGCTAAACATGACAAGCAGAGCATGACAAGCAATCTTGAAACTCAATGAGGCATTCTTGGATGTTCAGATCTCAATGAGGCTTCGTGCTCAAATGAGCATCAGTTGCTACTCATCTGATGGTGACCTCGAGTTACTGGCGGGAGTTCTACATTGCTACAGTGGCGGCCAGTGTCTGCAACAGGACTGCTGACGTCTCCTGACTTCCTATAAATTTGTACTTATTTTAATGACCTAGAATTACACCCAACGAGCGATGAGACTTCACATCTGCCGCAGCGGCTCCCATGAGCACAAATTGTATTTAATATAAACAAAACATCCTGGATAATCAAGGAACGGTGATGTACATTACCAGCAAAAATGCAACACGTTAATCAAATAACAGTAATTACTTGGGAGAGGAAAGTTATTTTGTGCGTTGAAAAAAATCTGGGTTCGTCGTTAAATATGTGATCGCCACAACGCTTTTGATTTTGAAGGCGAAAAGGAGGCTCCATTGGCCATCAGCCCTCACTCTGATATTAGAGAGCAATCTATTTCTGCCAGTGGGCCAAGGTTGAGGTTAAAGCCAGACAATTTATTGACGGCGACGACGCAGTTAATTGCCTTGTAAGGATGCTAATTGACAAATGTTAGAGTGTGCTTCTGAAAATCTTGAGCAATGGCTCGGTAATAGTTGTGACTTTTGTTAATACGAAATTGCATGAGTAATGGATGATGATTTTATTCGTGAGATGCCTGCAAATTACCATCAAAATGCGAGCGGAAACAGTTTGACGACTTCTGGTCAAACTAAGGCAGGATACGGATTATTAATATTTCAAATAATCACAGTGATAACAAAAAGAACTATGGCAAAAATGGAATTAAGAGAAGCCATCATCATCAGCCATAACCAATCCGCTGATGAATGAAGGCCTCGCCAAGCCACTACAATCTCTCTTGACCTTTCGATGTAATAATCCGCCCAGCACCCGTTGCACGCGAGTGGATTTCATCGCTCCATCTCCTGGGTTAATATTCTCACAGACACGTTCCATTCCTTGGCTAACACTCCGCCATTATTCTTGACTATCGGCCATCATCATCAGCATCATCCCTTCCCGTTACGTGTCCTGCCCAAGCCCCTCTTAGTTTTTTTGAACAATTTTAATGATCCAATAAACGTACGTATGATCTCTCGTACATGTTTTCCGATCTGTCTCAATGCAGTTGCCAACGCGTATCCTTCCATGTTTCTTTGCGCAATTGTAAATTTTTCCAACATTTTATTTGCTAATTAACATATTTATTACCATATCTATATCATAGCAGGGGGTATTCATTGATTATAAGCATTTTTTTCAGGCGCGCTGGTTTATTACTTTTCAGAAGCTGCTCTCATCCACCTTCAGATATGAGCGATGAGTTAATTAGTTGAGACATTTCTCAGCCCCCGTTTATCAAAATCAGAATATTTATTTAAACTGGAGGAATCTGATGAGCCAAAAAGCTCTTTTTCACAGATGCCTTAGGCATCCACGGTCTGCTGTGCTCTCCAGCCGTACTCCTCCTGTGACCAACAACTCCGATTGAATATCGAACTCGTTCATGATTTTTCTTTTGTTCATATTTATCCTGACCTTACATTGGTATAATGGGCATCGGTAAAATACTGGGCATCTGTGAAAAAGAGCTTCACAGATCATCGGATTCCTCCAGTCTAAATAAATATGATTTCGATTATGTTTTATGCAATTAATTTCCATTGTACATTACCACGGCTTTGTCATTAGACAATCTTAGATGGTTAAAGTTTCACTCCATTTATATTTTATGTATGCGTTTCTCCAGTCCAGTTTTTTGGGAAAATATATTCTGTCACCATGTGTTCTGCCCCATGGCAGGTATGGGGGTGATTATTACACAGGAATGTCCTGATATGGTGTTGAGTTTGGTCACGTGATCAGGAAATTACGATTTAAGTTCCTCTAAGCCATGAGGCAGGGTGTCAGCCATTACACAGAGTACAAAATGGAGGCGCAAATAGCGTCTCAGTGAAGACAAGTGCATCTTTTCATTGTGGGACTTTAAGAAGCATTGTCTGTAAGTTTGTTTATGTCCTTATAATATTGGGAATGCTGTTATAATGTTGGGATTGCCGTTTTAATGCTGTAAATGCCTTTATAATGCTGTTAAATTGTTATGATAAATGAGGCCTAGTTAACAACAAAGCCTGCCCCTTGCATTATTGTGAATGTTACTTGTAATTGAATAAGTCGAGTCAGACTTGTACATATGTAACTTTAATGCCATCTTGAGAGCAAGGATGAAGAAGTATCTCATCCACAGTTCAGTGTTATGTGCAGCGCTGCACATTTAGGCTGTAGTATGGTGATTACGCGATGTGACCTTATTTAACACTCTAGCTTATTTTCTTGTATAGCTATTCAGTGTTAATGTAGGTGCCTAGTCCATCTAGGATCTATTGTTGAGTTTCATGTTATCTAAGACAATGTTATGATGATGCAGTGTTCATTCATCGTATTTATATTCCAAGTAACACATTCCTGCGGAGGGAGCTGGTAGGAACGTTGGGTTGCTCGGTCAATGGCCAGGGTCAACGGCGGCGTGGTCTATTCTGCAAATATGGCCGACTGTGAGGGCGGGCCTAAGCCGGCGTGAGTAGGTTAAACGTTGAGTTTTATAAGGGCACCACGGGGTGACCAGCCCCTCCCCACCTAGCCCCACCCCTCCCACCCCCCACCCAGCCCCACCCTCCCCACCCAACCCCTCCCCACCCTCCCCACCCAGCCCCTCCCTCCCCACCCAGCCCCTCCCTGCACGATGGACGGACACAATAATCCCCTGTGGGCTGGTGTAACCAGGAGGTTTCTACCAGTAACAGATGCTGTATTTTGTGCTGTGTTTTTCCATCAGTTTTACCTCGTGCTATTCATTAAATACGTCGGAGTCGGATGTTCACCCTGGCTCTGAAAGTGGTGCAACGCAGTCCACAGCGAGGCCGAGACACCATGAATAACGTTGGAGAAAGTGTCAACTTACCTGACTCTCCTTTTAATGAGCATTTTTATACCTCGTGTGGTCTTTATGTCGCTGTTACATTTTTGATGGTTTGTATTATTTCTAAACATTTTTTTTACTTTGCCCTTGGGTTGTGAAAGCTTGGATGGCTGCATCTGTTTCCACTGAGTTGAATGCTTTTTCATTGTCTGCAGAGGCCAGGCACAGTGGGAAATGCCATTCATTAGTTTTCCCTACTGAAATAATTCATACTGCAATCATTCGTACTGCAATCATTCACACTGCAACCATTCACACCGCAATCATTTATTTCATACCACAACCATTCACACGGCAATCATTCACATCACATTAATTAATATTGGAATCATTCTTACCACAATCACGAAAGGAAGCCTGGCCTATTTTTATATTCACATTCATACATTTATCAGGACGGTCATTGGGAGGAGCATAACAAAATGTGGTTAAGCCAACCAACCACAGGCACAAGCAGGGTTTAGTAAAGGTTTCTCTACCATGGACCACGTAAATACTATTCATCAGCTTCTCGAAGTGCACCCTCTAAGATCCAATTATAATATAGGCAAATTAAGCAACAACAAAAAAGCTAAAAAACGACTAAAACAAAAACCTAGAACACACAAAACGTAATGTTCAAATCGATTGAATCGTTTCTGTGATTAAGGAAACTAGTGTTACTTTTTGGTTCTTTCGGTAAGCTCCAAATCAAGTTTGAAACTAGTGTCGATTAATTCACTTTACTTCAGTTGATCTCGATACATCGCCTTTTTCACTGAGCAGTGTTCATGCTTGCGAATGCCTGCAATGAAAATAGAAGCATCTCCACAACTTGCACATCTCTAATGTTGCTGCGTTTTAAAGGTAGCACAGTGTTACTGTTGCTCTGGTTGAAGAGACCTAAAACCTCAGCCTGCAAAATATACGTGTCTGTTATCAGACAGAATTCATGACGAAGGTAGTTCGAGTTTATTTTTGGGGCTTGAAAATGAAGAAATGCTAAAGAAGAAGAAAGCCAAACGAAAATCGTAAATTTAATAAAAAAAATTCATCTTGGCGCACATTTTTTTCTCAAGCGAAGCCAAATCCCAACAATTTAAGCCCTCACTTTAAAAGTACCGACTGGCACTCGTGCAGTTGCTTAGCATAAGCGACAGCGCAGGACATGCGCACTCCGAGATGGACAGTGCGAGAGACGTAAAAAAAATCATTTTTATTTGCCGGCATGTCGGAGAGGTTAATATAACGGGCCCTGGCTGGACCGGCACGCTAACGGCGGTGTGCCAAGCACCGCACGATGATGGATTCCCACCAGAAACGATTTTTGCTCCCCACAGCAAACGCTGATGTGGTCTCTCATATTTTTTTTTCTGAAGAATGAATAACAGGGCAATGGGGGGAGGGGCAAGAAGGGCACGCTGGGGGAGGCGGCGGGTGCAGTCTGCGGCAGAGGAAAAGCCTCGCGCTGAATTATGCGGCTGCGATGGAGCGGCAGTGATAATTGTAGCGTTATGGATGACCTGTGATCTGACCCACCCGTGCCTCCGTTCCCTATCCCAACACACATTTCCTCCCAGTTTTTTTTCCGCTTGATGCATACCGTACAGAGCACCATCATTCATCACACTGTGAAGCACCTTAACCCTTGTAGCCCGTCGCGGCCGCGGCAACGTGTGGACGAGGAGCCGGCGCCAGGCTGCGGCAGCGGCAGCGAGCGCTCTGCTCGGTGTGCTACGCCTGGCTCGGTGGAAGACGAATGCGCGGTCACGCCAGCGACCGTGCGGCGGTGCACGTCCGTGACGCGGCACTTTGTGGATCGCGGAAAGATGCCGGTGTTTGTGAAACGTCAAATCTGTAGAGGACTGTGGAGAGCCGGCGTGGACAGCACAGCAAGTTGGTGGCTGACGTAGATGCAGACCGTTTCTTTAGTACTCCTCGTATGCATAGGGTGGTGTTTGTTTCTGGCTACCTGTGGATTATTTCGCAAGCAAAGCACTCAATCAGGAATTGGGAAAAATGTTGGACGAATATTACTCGATCTCTCAGTAAACAGTTCTTCCAGAAATGCATCCTGCAGGCTGTATGATGGCATGCTGTTCATCAGAATGGCATAGCCAAATAATGTGCACAAATCATCATCTCCACTTACAATCTGAGCAAATGGTAACAATGACACCTTCCTAAGGCAGAGATTAGACGTTCAATAGGACAATCTACATTTAATTTCCCGCAAAGTGATACTCATTTTACTCTCCCCAGAGGGATGATAAGCTGAGTTAACTCCTGAACGAGGATTTAAATTAGTAAGCTACCATTAGCCATCTGTGCTAATGCACAGTTTAATGCGTTACTTTAACAATAATCTAAAGGCAAGCGGTAAAGGAGCAGCCCTGCAATTGCTAACGTGCGCCACTGTAGGCAGAAGGAACTCCACTCGAGGGAGCTCTAGAGGACACCCCCTGGAGGTCATCTTTGGTTCCCCTTCATGCTGGTCAGATGTCTTTGTGACGGGTACGCACCCCCGCCGTGACAAGATGCCAGCTACCAGCAAGTCCAGTGCACTCACCGTTGCACTGTGACAGCATACGCCATCATTTCAACGATGGCACCTTGCATGAACTTTAAACCTGGACACACAAACGAAGGCCATCAGGTTAAAAAAATGCATGCTTAGTAGATAGATATTATTTTTCTGGAGTTGCACAGAAATTTTTTTTAAATGCACAACTTTTATATATATATATAAAAAAACAAATTTTGACGGTGCCATTGTTATGTCTTAAATGTGCACACGCGCGCACGCGCTTCACAGGCTTGTAGAGTTGTATTTGTCTGCGAACAAGTTTCGCGTTCGATTTTCAAATTTTAATCCCCATTACTCCTCGACAATGGAAACTTTGGCAGTTAAATTACTGACAGGCATGTCGATATAATTGCATTAATTGCTTAACACCGCCAGAGACTAAATGTTCTCGTGCTCAAATTAGCAACACGGCAGTCCCCATCACCACTGGCAGCCTCTGACACAGCTGCGAGATTCCATAATGGCATGGCGAGGCCCGGTCTCCGCACAGGACAATCACGGCATAATGTCTACAATGTTGACACTCGTTTGACCAAATTCAGAGGGACGATGGGTCGAGCGGACTCCCGACCGGCACACGAACTCACTACCATCTGCCGCAAGCGCCACGTGGCCAAGTTTCTGATACGGCGAAGTCATTGGCGTTGTCTTCTTGGTTCTTTCGGTAAAGTCACGTAGAAGGGAAATAATAATAAAATGATAAAAATAAAACATAATAATTATGTTTTATTTTTATTATTGTATTTATTACTATTTTATTAACATTTTATTATTATTTTATTATTATTTTATTATTTCCCGAAAGATCCAAGAAGATGAATCCCTGCAGCTACGAAAGCTTTAAATAGAAATCATCGGTGTTGATTTCCCGAACTCTTGGCGTCGTATGGGCTGCGTCGGTCTTTGCACGAGGCGCCATGGACTGCGGCCCACAATTCCTCCACCGTGCGCGGTACGGTGATTAAAGGGAAGGACAATGCCATTTGATGTGCTAAGCCCGCGACAAATCTTCAGTGTTTACTCCGAAATTCCACGTCAATTACAGCAACAAAGAAATGAGATTGGCGGGGTTTTGTTGTTGTTGCTGCTGCTGCTCCCATTCACTCGTGAATTGTTGAACTTAAACGGGTTTGTCCTGGATTGTCTCGTGAGGCGACGATTTTCTCCTCGTGATTGGATTTAAGGGCAGCGGGGGTGTTTTTTTTTCTTTTTTTTACCTCAGAAACACATTTGGGACCAACGTTAAATTGTCACTACACACTTGTTGTTTCTTTGGCTATTGCAATGATAAAATGTCATTAGTGGGACCGCCACTTTATGCGCCGTGTCTTGTAAATTGCTCGATGGTCGTAGGGAATGACACATTTGCAAGGGGGGAGAAACTAAATGCAAGGGGGTGTACCTTGCGTTAAGTTTGCAATCACATCGGCCGGATTTGGTGCAGCGCGGAGATCAGAATGGTCTCAGCGAATGGGGCCCACTGACCTGGGCATCCTCACGCGACGCGATCGCCATCAAATCACGCCCTCACTGGGTGATCGGATGTTGTGTTTTTTTTATTTAAGGCTTTCCGACTGAGGTTAACAGGCAACATCGAGGTGATTTCCTGCTCAAATGAGTGGTTTGAGGTGGTGATCTCCGTTTACAGCCCTGAGCCAGCGAGGATAAACAGCACATTCCTAATTGTGTGGGTGGGTCTATCCAGAGGACGAAGTGTGAGTCGTCATCCAACCGGGATTTGAACCCGCAACCTTCCAGTTGCGAGCCGCTCGCTCTACCAAAGAGCCGCATGCACACACAAAAAAACGACTCGACATAGACACGGCGATGACGTAACGTGATGTCGTTAAATATCGCGGCGTAATGGCATGAGGGGTGACTCAATCTCATTTGCGTGTGTGCCTTGCAACCTCACGTTATTATCGCAAGTTAAATATTTCCAGTGACAAACAAACACATAATCCACGCACACGCATGCTTTTTTTTAATTGCTTGTTTATCGAAAATGATCATTAATTTCATCGAAACGTTCCCAGAGTCACACTTCGATTCACGAGCTCGTTCTTGTTAATGATGCATTCACAATTGGAATCGACAGCAGCTGCCGGAGCCGTGATCTGATCAAATAATCGTTGCTTTTCCATGCTTTAGTATCGTTGCTGCCAGTCGTAATTATAGTCCAGAATCGATTCTCAAAATACGCTCTGTAGCTGCAGTGCGCGCCTGTAACCTTGTGATTTTAAAGGCGACAGTTGTTGGATCACGTGGAGAGTTGTGACGCTCCCAAGCTCACTCGGCTTCTAGGCAGCGAGACGATGGCAGTACAGCAAGCAGGCTCATGAACTCATCGGTTCAGACCTTTGGGTGTTATCCCCTCATACGCACGGTGGGGGTTCCCTCAAGATACATCAAGTTTCCACCCACGTGACGCAAAACATGCGATTGATGATAACGGTATTAGCCAAACATCCCAATGCAGGATCCCGCTGAAGGAAAGACCCGTTGAGAAGTTTGTTTTTGTTCGTCTGGATATATAAATGGCATGTGCACTCTTTTTTTTTTAAATCCAAAAGCATTGCATAAAACCAAGGCCGTAACCACGGAGTCAACATTTGGGGGGGACCAAATCTTCCAGGGGTCTGGGGGTCCCCCCCCCCAGAAAAAAAACTAAATTTGAAAACGAATTTCCTGCCATTTCTTGCCTAAAATATAAAAAAAATCCACTAACACATAGGATGTACTTTTTATTTATTTTTTACAAAATGTCTAAAAGTGTATTGTATTACATTGCTCAGTTTTTTATTTTATTTTTTACCTTTTCTTGTTTCATTGTATGTAATGGCAGAGATTAGGGATTAATAAAATACAACCATAACCACAATCATATAACAGAAATCTATTTTATAGCAATATATTGGGGGAGACATTTTGAGCATATTTGAGAATTGGGGGAGATGTGTCCCCCCCAATATTCAAATATATATTATAATTACGGCCTTGCATAAAACTTTTTCTTAAGCAGGTCATTTGGTGACGCTGCATTGGAATTTTGTGCACAATCAACAACGCAACGCACCCATCAGTAACACTGCTTTACAATACAGAATCAATATCGGTGGCATTTTGGGCAATGGGGCATCTTCATAGTTTATTAGTTTACGTGCTTTGGCGAAGGGATATTGCCCGAAACGTTGCGACTTATATTTGGTTATTCTTTTTAAGGCAGCGTTATTGACACGTGTGTTTTTGTTACAGTATTAAGCAACACATGTCAATCCAATCATAATTACCTGGATTGGATATCAGGACAAATGCAAATTGTATTCATAGAATAATGAATCATATGTTGATGTGTTCGTTTTGAAGTCCTCCTTAAATCCCTTTCTTTGTGATAATTAATTACATAATCATACCACACTGTCTCAACAAATACGTGAATCCTGATTGGGAAAGACAGCTTGCTTAAAAATAAAAGACACGTGTAAAACTTGAACGGAAATAAACCCATTGTTGCAGAGAGGTTATTAAATACAGATATGGTTCGACATATTGGTCACCACATTGTGAGTAATTAGCAGCAGTAGACTGGCTACTGCCATGGGAATGTGGCATTTCAATGGCAAGAGACATGAATGCCACCCCAATGCTCATTTGAGCAGCAGGGAGACACTTTGACTGTTCCTATATGCAGTGAGTCAGAAGACGTATGTCTTCTCTTTGGTGACTAATGTCTTCTGAGTCAACACAGAGCAATGAACAGCAGGGACTACAAAATCCTGGCTTTGAATTCCAGGTGGTCACTTTAGATAAATCAGCTTCTTAAGTGCAGTCAGTTGATGTTCTCAGCCCCGTGACCAGTGACTGCACAAAAGCATCGTCGTATAAAGCTTGGCTCTTCGCTTAATATCAGTTTAACACAGCTAAGAGGGCCTTTGAATCAGACAATGGTCACAGGCCAAAACTTCCGTTGAACGCAGAGTGAAATGGAACGCTGTTCAGTGGCCGTGCAAAAGAGATCCATCGGGGACACACACACACGAGTTGTACTGTGGTGTAATCGTCCTTCATGACAATTGGTGTCAGAGGGTAAGTACGGGAAGGATGCCATTCGCAGGACACTCATCTAATGGGACAATTGGGATATAATAGGTGATAAAACCAAAGACCGGAAAATAAACATTAAATCATTGCATCGTTCCTCTGGGGCGGTATCTTAGCCAGCCCATCATCCCTCTGGGGTCAATAAAATTAGTGGCACTTCTCTGGGAGGTGAATAATTGTTTTGTTATGGAGGAAACGGCCTTCACCGTAGAAATGTGGAATTTACACCATGGCCTCGATGCGTTGTACGATACTCGTTTGAGCATGGGGACATCGTGACTTTTATAATAACTGCTCAATGTATATTTATAAATCTGTCATATTTGTCTCTACATGCTGTAGAAAACTTGAAATTTTTTGTCAAGGTATTTTCTCCCCGCCGTTGTTGGACAGTGAGAGCGAAGCCATGGTGCGAGTCGGAGTGAGCCCTGCGTGCTTTGTGGTAGTTCCCGTTTTATTTTTTATGATCATTTTTATTATCAAATCGTTTTATTGTTACCGGACCATCCTGAGTGCGACCTTCTTACAACTACACAAATTAGTAAGGAAGTAAACTTACAATGCAAAGCACGGGGCAATAGTCTGCACGCTGCACTCGGAATCCAGAGATCACCGGTTCTATTTGATCTCCCGGCAGCACGGCGATTGAAACAACAGCGTGGGTTTCTTAGACCCTCCCGCCGCCTCTGTCCACCCATCGACATAAATGGGTCCACTACATTCTCGCCGTTGGGCAGAACGTTGCAGAGCAAAGTGTAAGGTACCAGCCCCCCTCTTCCAACACATTTGGCCAGAGTGTACGAGTAGGCCAAGATACAATCTGAAGCAGGAGGCCCTCAAGAACTCCCTCTGGTAGAGGCACTTCCACCAACAATTGTGTGAGCCAGAAATTGCCTATTCCACATACAGTGTTGCATTCCAAGATCATGGGAAACGGTGATGGCTTGAAGAAGCCTTCATCCAGCAGTGGTTAGATCGTGGCTGATGATGATGCACACTGCGTACAGTCTCACACTAAATATATTAACTCACATCCATTAGTATTCAATCAATGTACCTGAATACTACCTTAAATTGTGCATTGTTTGCACGTAAAAGCATCAAATCACACACAAGGCACAAAAGTAGAGGGCACTTTTAGAGAGCCTAGTACTTGTTTATGAGAAGGAGCTGTTGCGAAACTTTCTGCTTTGAGGTCACCTGATTTGATCAAACTGGGCGTGAGACTCGGGCTCATCTCAACGTGGGTCGTCATCTCACGCCAAGTGCCAGGAAATGTATCCTTTGTCTCCACGTTATTCCAGTCTTTGAGATAAGAAAAGCCTGTTAGGTTCTTTGCAAGTGCGTCATTTGTATTACTCTTCAGTGTGAACTTGGGATTGTTTGTGAATGTTAGATTGATACACCTTCAAGCAAGCATGGTTAAATGATAACCTTTTGATATTTTTTGTGGGACTGTATGTTATTTTAAGGAATAGCTGCTGAGTTTGATAAATTAACGCGATCAAATGAGTTGATGGAATTGTGCAGATGAACCCAATGTGAATTATACCCCTAGGTGGGACAACATTGCCGAATGATGATGTAATGCACATATACCTACATCGCAAACGAACGTCATCAGATCAGCCTTCTGCAGATAGTTTTGATAGAAGCAATATATGCTCCTTTTTGGCTTATTTTTTGCCAATGTTATCCGAATGTGCGGCGTTATGTCATCAAATTAAGCATCCAATCGCATCTCTCGCAGAGCATTGCAACCCATTGTAATGGAAATGTTCCACGGAAGTAGATATCACAGAGCTGTCTCTGAGATCCCTTCAAGTGACCTCTGGTCCATACAGAATGCAGCACTTTCCTATCTGCTCTGCATATGAGATTAACGTGTGTCGTATGACAGTAAAACAAATATGCTTAATTCTAACATCTGGAAATTTCCATTTTAATTTCCGGGCCTAATTTATTGTGATGCTATTTTCGTGCAGTCATCGGTGAGCGGGTTGCCATGATCAACTCACTCTACTCGAGAACCCAGTTTAATCGCAGGCAGTGGCTGAGATCTGGCTTTGAGCCCTGGATCTCAGCAGCGGTGTCGGGCTCAGTGCTCTGACCCCTGAGCCAACAGGCCTCCCCTTGAAATCTGTGCTCCTACCAGAGACCATTGTTTGCAACTGCAGTAGCCAGATTTGCAGAATAACCCACACTTACTACAATTGTAAATGTTTCCATACTTCTGGGGCTATCAGGACAAATGCGGTTGTGCTGATCAATAAAAGAAACCTACTGTGTAAAAATTAAGGCAACCGTAGGATTTCAAACGTTTAATTATTTTACGTATGTATGACACCGCTGGCCAAATAGCACAGTGGTTAAAGTGACCGACTCACACTTGGACGGTTGTGAGCTCAAATCCACGTTGGGGTCAAGCTCAAAGTACCCCTTTGTGGAAAGTCAACAGTGGTTGTTCTTTGGAGGAACCAGTGCTCGTCATGGGAATGTAGACTTTTAATCATCGAGCTCATGGCTCTCACTGGAGGTGAGAGCCACCCCAGTGATCATTTGATCATGGAGTCACTTTGATCCTCACTTTAATAATTTATGAACGATCTCAAAAATCACGTACGTGCGTTTACAGGCTTTAGAGCATGTGCTGTTCGCCGTCACATATTCGGGCCGGCACAGCGCAGCCAACACAGCACTCGGCTGCCAGGGAAGGGGGTGGCAGTGGAGGATTTGGGCTGGAAGAAGTGAGAATAAGTGAGAATTCAAATCAAATAATCGGTATCGTCGGCAAATGCCTTGTAACGTGAGGCTATCATGAAGGCGCTATGTTTCACAGACAAATATAGCATGCTGTAGCGTTATGATAAGCGGAGATATAGTACTGTTTTTCCCCAAATTGAGGAATTTGCAGGTAATTTTTTCCCAACATGGCAAACCCTGGAAGATGACAGCCGACCCTTTCTCAAGTATAGTCACGGGATCTTCAGCACGCCCACCGTAGAGTGGACAGCGCGTGGCAATTCACGGCGAAAACAACACCGCAGTGTCAACCGGGACAACCGCGGCGCTCAAACCACGAACCTCGCGCCACCGCTCAGGCGACGACTCCACCGCTCGGGCGAACGCGCGGGAGGGCGCTCGCGCAATGCGTGAGACTCGAGAGCCCTGCCGCACCACGTGTCCGTGTCACGTGTCCGTGTCGTGACTTGAGTTGACGCAAGAAGGTGCGGAGACAAACCTGCACAGGTGACACACGTGCCGAACCGCGTGCCCCACCGCACACGAAGATCAGCCAAACACACGCACGCTTTCGTGACGTTTATGACAGGAGTCGGTGAGCAAGAGAGTGCGTCATCGTGAGCGGACGTTAAACCATATAACCGATGCAACATTTAATCAAAACTGTCCGGTCCACAATGCACCCTCATGCATAATGTGCTCCTCTTCCTGTTGAAGTGGTTCTGTAAATGCCATCGTGTGCGTGATCAAAATGTAGCAGCGCATGCCATACCCTCCACGTCCTCATAATCCAAAGGATATTTCTCCAGCTGAAGGAGCATCAGAGGTGAACGGCACTCACGTGAAACGATCCACCGGCGCATACCAGTGCACGGAACTTGACAACAGCGTCGAGGGGGTAGAACTCGGGCAATGAACAGCCGGGCGAAAGAACAAAATGTGAGTCGATGCAGAACCAAACAGGTAATGAGGAGGGCACTCGTTTCTATCGCAGGCGCTAAACCGGCGGTGGAATTTCAACATTGCCACGGTGACGGTTGGTACCTCCGTAGGATGGGCCCCTGTTGACTGCTCAAAAAGCTGGTGCTCAGTTTGTCAACGCATTGTGGGATGATTGGCTGATTTGATGAAGCAATAACGTGGGAGGATCATTGATTTTAGTCCACAGTCCAGTGATAGTGAGTCCAGCACTCTTAACCAAACGCAAGCCTGCCTGATAATAATACTACAAATGTTCTTGTCACATGCGCATGGATCTTCCACCATTGACCTGGGGACAACCAAAAGAGATTAAAAAAACTGACCAAAATTATTTTTATAAATTACGACGTATAATAGCTGTCAAGTAAAAAAAATAATGCGATTGATATGATTAGTATCTTTGCACTTTACGTTTTCGAAAAACACCTCTTGAGTGTAAAACAGTGGAATGCTATTAAGTTCATGAAGCAGTGAAATTTAAGCATTTTCACCTGTCGTCTTTCCAGATTACTGAGAAAATTTGATCAGGGAAAAAAAAATCCATCACGAGCTGGAGAACAGCCATTGTCCTGATAGGCGGGCAGCATCGCGAGGGCAAAGATTTCCCCGGTAATGACCCCGGCGCGCTGTGGAGTGTGAAACGCTGATAACTGATAAAGGGCAGCCGAAGCTGAATTATGGCCCCGTCAGAGAGAACGCGGAGGAATCGATGGGGACGGAGAGCCATCGCGAGGCGGCCCACGGCGAGATGGACAGTGACGTCCCGATCCCTAACTCTGATTACACTTACGGACGATCAATGGAGGAAGGGGGGGGGGTCTGCTTCGAGTTACCCATTAATCCGGAGAATGCCACAGTGCCAAGGATGAAATGCAAATTGAAAATTGTGGCAAAGCGTCGGATGAGATATTCCTGTCTCTGCAATGACTCACCCTTCTGCTGGTCAATACAAAAAAATGAATGCAGCTTCATAGGAATTCGACAGCGGCAGTGCCATGAAGAATCTGGGTCCCCTCGACGAAAATGTGGAATTTTCACCACCAAGGGCCACCCAGTGCACCCACGGAGACTGTTGCTGCTTCTTGGGCTCAATTGGGCAGGGAGATGTTTTCACTTTGCCCAAATGGATGAAGTCCCACCGACTGTTTTGTTTTAAGACACAGGCTTTAAGCTTCAAAACTGCAACACAACCATTTTTTCGTTATCTTAATATGAATAAATATGTGGCCACGTTGCACGGATGCCAGAGATGCAATGTGGTGGCACAATTCTCATTGTGTTCAAATTAATTAGTTTAAAATGCAGCGTCGCCAAAGGGGCTTCATGATGGGAACTGCATAGACATATGTCTCCCGATATCGAAGAGGCCATTTAGCCAGACATTGGCCGTTCTGCTTGCAAACGTTAAAGCGTGCACATTGCATAATATTCCAATTTTGATAAGCCACTGGCATGACCACACAGACGTGCGAATAATTGAAAAATATTTTAACCAAAACCATAAACAAAATAGATTACACGCAGTGGCAATGTGCTTTAAACAGTGGTTATGTGGCTGCTGCATTGGCAATGATTATGCATGGAATAAACATTACGTTCCAAATAGGATGACTATCGTTATTAAATGGGACCATTATGAATACTGTAATGGAATAAATGGCCGAGCTGAATTTTAATATTAATGCGAGTTAAAGTGTCTCCATACTCAAATGTCGGGTGTGTTGATTTGCATTGGCGGTGCTGAGCCAAGTGTGAATATTTCACATTCCACATTTCTACGACAATCACTGCTGGAGTCTCACAGAGTGTTACTCATTTTAGGATCCAATATGAATTGTGGGCGAGTCAGTCCTTCTGACATTGCAACTTTCTAATTGTGAGTTTAGCGCTTTAGTATACAGATCCACACAGCTAGACTATAATTAGTGCTGCCTGAAGTCCCAAATACTCATTTGACCTCAATTACAATAACATACTGCAGTGTGTGTATATATAGAGTATTTTCTCCTATAATACGGTAGCTGCGTTCCTGAAGAACACTGTGTTATGGAAAACACGCGTTATAATAAATAATATAGGGGGTAAACCACGGTCCGCGATAACACGTGAGATGTGTACGCAGGCTGAACAAAGACTGAGATGCGTGGGTAGCGTCGAGAAGCATCCAGTAGCATCCCGCTGCCTTGTGCGATGCTACGCTGAGGCAGCCGTACCACCGCTTGTTCCTACTCGCGCGACGTAGATCCGTTCATTCAATCGCGTTACACATCCAATTCGCATCCTCGTTGTGAAAAAATGTGCGTCGTATCCAATTCGCGTCATGAAAACACACGGCGTTATAGGAGAACGGACCGTGTATGTAGTGGAGCAGTGGTGCAGTGTGTAGCACAGCGTACTAAGAACCCAGCAACGTGAGTTTAATTCCTGGCCATGGCTCACAGCGATGAAGAGTGATAGCTAGACTGAGCACGTCCAACCCACATTGACCAGCATAGTGAAGTATGGTCAAACCACCCCGATGACTGACACAGCATGTGGAGGCCTTCATCCACAGTTGCTTGACAAAGGCCTGACAATTGTTTATTTACGTACTATTATGGCTTCACAGAGCCCCCCCCCCCGCCTCCAATGTCATTTTTTTCAGTTCGCAAATTCGGAAACCTCACGGCGAAATTGTTAAAGTCCTAATAACACATGTGGTGTGTCACTGTGAAGGTGATTATCGATGATTATGTGTTGACAATACGGCCTATTTGTATATGAAGTCGATGGTCTGACTCATACGGAAGACTGAATGCACAATCACCATCCCAGCGTGGACGAACAAACCGTCTGAGTACGTCCAAAACTGCAGTATTTTATCAACCATTTCTCCATTATCAAGAAAGGTGGACAAATGTTGCGTAGTTAAATCACACTCGTAATTGGTTGAGATGCTATGCTTAGTAAAAACAAATAGCTAATTTATGATCATGCCAATGGTTACCCACACACTCTTTCAAGTGTCGGAAACGTATGTCCAAAGTTGTGAACATGTCCCTTTCATGCAAAGATGGTCCATTCCTCAAGCTCCTGTATTGAAATTGAAAATCAAAAGTTTCAGATCACAAACAATTTCTACTGCAAACGGAAGCCAAAATGATTACATTTTACTCTCCCTCTTCGGCCGCTTGCAAAATTCAGAACATAAATAATGTATTTTTTCGAAAATATTCTTTGGATTTATAATAACAATAATATTACTTTCATTTGAAATGGCGTCATCAATGCTAATAGCATCCCATAACGATGTACATTAATTTCATATAAGGACCAAATCTCATATACAGCCACCATCAAACAAATGAAAACCCGACTAACAAGCAAAATAAAATAAAAATTAATAAACTAATTAAGAAATGTCACCAAACGATTTCCCAATGGTTGCTACTGCTCACGTCATGATGATAAATTAAACTTTCCATAATGCAATGTCACCACAAGAATGACTTTCATAACCACCTCAACCAAGCCGCTCGTATTTAATTTCCTCTTGTATGAATACATTTTCCTAATTGAAACACATGCACAAGTAACACCGCAATACTGCATTTGTAACTGCTGCAACAATCAACTCGCTACGCTTACCAATCTGTCTTTAATCATGAATGTGCCACACTGCGCAGGCAAATGCTGCACCAGCATGACGAACAAAAACTGATCACATTCGTCAATAACACTGCCTGAAAGAGGAAATAAAAAATTAAATGAGTTGACTTTTCAACATAGATAATAGGCCACGTAACTATGATGTAGGCCAATTTCCCCCCACGTCCCAACCAAAAATATCCACATATTTTATAAATATATGTGTGTGTGTGCTCCTTTTTGCAGGCAGCCTAATTGATGATCTGCTGAGTTTTTGGTTTAATCTGGGACGGTCGCCTGGTCTCCAGCCCGGCGTCTCAGCGGCGCTGATCACGGACCTGACACAGACATTAGCCCCTTGAGCCACACAGCCACCCCTAAGTCGTCACGTAATTGTAAAGCGCTGGGCCAGCCGCTAATCCAAACAGGCAAGCGATAAGACACCGCACGAGTCTGAAAACCGCGTTTTTATAGATTTTTTCTCTCTCTCTCTCTCCCAAAGATTTGTGCTACTTTAATGTGTAGCTTCTGAAGACGGCTCATCCCAGAAGCGAATTCTGGTAGAGTAAATTTGTTCCGTAACAACAACAACAACAGAAAGCTCATCTTTTTTCCTTCCCCTATTCTTCAGAAACTAAGTCAAGGGGCAATTTTCTCTGAGTCATACCAAGCGTGGGCGCGTGTTGGCTCGGAATGGTATTGGCGATCGTACATCAGTTTCGAATCAAATTGACCAAAGTGAATTGAACTAGAAAGCCATGAAATGAGCCACTTTGTGAATTAAATACAGTATTGCAATTATACTATACATTACCACTGCATATATACAACATATATATACACACTGCATGCACGTTTGATACACAACAAATCTACGTTTTGATCGTTACAAAGTCAAAGTGATTTCCTGCTCAAGCAAGCATTGAGGCAATACTGTTTACAGCCCTGAACCACAGGTGAATGAATATTTCTCCTTTCTATGGTAGAGGTGAATATCCCCATAGGATAACCACTGTTGACATTTCCACAAACTGGTATTCGTTTTATCGACCCCCTGAGGGATGATGGATTGCTCTAATAAATATATTTTAATGGCGTAAGTATATCCCTGTTCAAACAGGAAAAAGGCAGGGCTCATGGTCGGTGGTTTTAAAGCAGCTGTGGAAGTTCCACAGTCCTATGGCAGTGACCAGTCCATTCCAATGTTTTACTTGCCACAAAATGGTACTAGATTTGAATCACGCCGCAGAGATGATGACTGGGATTTGATATCCACGCAACAAAACACATCACCCTGCTTATGGAGATTGAATACATCTGGTCATCTTGTTGTGCTCATTCACATTCCAGAGAAAGGTCCCCTTTAAAATTATTGAGCCCAAACAAGTATCCGCTATTCTCTTCACTTGCTAAATAAAATCTCGTTGGGTGTTTACGACGTTTTGAGTCACTATTCTACTTGGGTTTGATTTATACAATTTTGCGTTGGAAGACACTGCGTTGAAGATGCGTGAAATACCTTTTACAGGTATGCAAGAATCATACTTTCTGTACTGCCTCCAATAGATGGATGTTTATTGACATAATTCGCGTTAAACGCTTGCTATTCTATATTAATGCAGTAAGGGAAGATAACTCGAGCACACATGAAATAATAACATTCATAGAAATACACAATTACAACAAGCATATAAAGACATAGTGCCCCCGTCTAGCTTTTAATAGATCGGCAAGTGCTGTTAGCAACCACCTTTGAAGGTCGGCACGGCACACACGGGGGTGGGTGGACGGCACCACGCCAGGCCACCTTCGTCTCCCCAATGCTGATGTGTACACACCACACCATTTAAGGCTCAATCGACCTAGGGGACGCCCAGCACTGCTTTCGAAATTCATCACAGATGTTGGCTCTGAGCGAGAATTGCACTTAGTTCACTTGTTACAAATCATTGCGTGCTAACCACTGCACCACCGCTCCCCCAAAAACCATTAAAATAGCATCCGCAGTACAGCCTATAACAAACTGTTGGGGCGAGTGCTGTTAGCGAGCACCTATGAAGGCCGGCACAGCACACGAGGGGGTGGGTGGCCAGCACCACGCCCGATCACATGTGTCTCCCTCTTGGCGATGTTAACGCATCAAAGCAGGTACTCATTTGAGGCTGAGTCGACCTAGGAGAGGTCCAGGACCGGTTCAGATAATCGCCACTGGTGGTGTATGGCCGTGAGCGGGAATCAAACCCGGGTGGCCAGGTTCGGTGCGAAGCCCGCTGACCACTACACTACCGCTCCCCAAAAACCATACACACACATATATACACCCACACACAAGACAAAGATCCCCCTAATAGCCTTCAACAAACTGTTGGAGCAAGTGCTGTTAGTGAGCACCTATACGTACAAGACAATCGAACGCACACACGCCAGATAACCTGAACACATAGAGCCAGAATACTATCACGTGTAGAGACGAAGCTTCTCTTCGTAGATTTTTCATGATGCTGGAGCAAGTGCTGTTTGCGAGCACCTATGAAGGCGAGGGTGGTGCACATGGAGGACACGTGCTCGCTCAGGAGACACGTGAAACGGCGTGGATATGGTAACGATTCTTGACAAGAACGAACGATTCTTCCAGTGAGGTTACAATGCAGATCCCAAGGCCCACGTTGTAGGCACATTGCAGTAATGTGGTAAGAGTTGTTATGAAGTTATGACTTTCTTATATACGTATTCGATATGGGGCAACGGTTGATGGCATGTGTATTTTCGATATTAGACTGTATTGCTTTTATTTGATCATACTTCACCGTGCTGGTTGGTCAAGCAGGTTGGGGGCATCCTGGACTGGTCTCAGATAAAATTCGCTCCTAATACACTGGTCAACACACTTTTTCTGGCATAAGGTTTTCCAACGGGTTTAAGGTAATTTTGGGGTGCTGATTCCAAATCTGGCATCAGTTTTTGTCTATCACATCAGGTTTTTGAGATATCAAAAATTGCATTTTCGATAAAAAAAACTGCAGAAGAAAAATATTAAATAAATGTGGATATCTACATAAAATTATATTATAAACACACTATCATAAAAATACAGCACCATATTTTAACACTAAAGCAGTCACTGACTCGCAACAACTTGCAATCATAAGTGACAGAGTTAATTTCGGGTAAAATCAATAAAAATGGGGTATGCCGATAGCATAAAATGAAATGTGATAGAGCAAATCTGAGATCAGATTTTGAATCAGCACCCTGAAATTAGTCTAAACCAGCTGCAAAAGTCCAGGCCAGAAAAAAATGTATTTTTTTTGTTGACCAGTGATATTAGACGGAGATAGTCAGGCATCTTCTTAGGTTTTTTCGGTAAAGTCACGTAGGTAAAACATCAAAATGAATGAAAATAAAATAAAATCAAAATTCACGACGTTTCGGAGGCAACACAAGTCTCCGTCATCAGGTGGGACCGTCACAGCCAGATTAGCTGCATCAAGTGAGGCAATGATTCAAGATGTAATCCCTTAAAAGCGAGTTGAGGGGGGGAGGAGAGGGAGGGGGAGCTCATCAGACTATGGTAGCCAATGAATGGAACGTATCGGGAGGGAGGGGGGGGGGCGAGGCCAAAAGGGTGGGCGGCGGCGTGCACGCGATTGTGCGCAAGCGGCTAATTACTGCACACGCCAACACAATGGAGCGATTATGCGCAAGCGGCCGACTGCCGCACACGCCAACACAATGGACAGAGAGGGGGAGGGAAGCTCTAATACACATGATAGACAAAAGAACGAAAATGCCCATGTTTATACCAATGCTGGCTGAACAATGAAGAGAGCACTGCTAAAAAACAACTGGGGATGTTAACACTCGGTAAAGTAAAGTAAAATAGTGCCTGTCAGATAAGATGGTCCAAAGAATTGTAATTAAGTCTTTTTTGCGTGGTTGATAACATCTTTCCAATGATTACTAAGTTTGTACCCATCATCACGGTTGAAATTATGTCTGTGTTTGTATATTTGTATGGCTTCGTGTACAAACCTTTGATGGTAGCCGGGAGGTTTGCAGAGAACCTTGGTCTCGGAAAAGACAATTTCATGAGAGCCCACCGAGTTGTAGCAATGATCGGCAACGGCAGAAGAATCAGTTCTGCCGTGTTTCAGATCTGACTAGAAATAGTCAGGCATACAACTCAGGGTCACTGGTTTCGTATCGCAGTGCGCTAACCGCTGCACCACCGCTCCACCCAATTTGAGTTTAACTATCCAATATTTGCATCTGTTAACGAACCAAACGTTTTCATTGAATGTGGGTTTTTTTGGGGAAATGTCACTTCCAAACGGAAATGCAATCCACGCAGAGACACAGCAGAGAGACAGAGTCGCGCTAACCAGCACCTATTCAGGTGGCTACTGCACAGGAATTGTAGTGCAGTCAGCGCATGTTAAGCAGTCGACATCGCATCTAGTGCACATTTCAAGCAGTCAACCAGAGCAAGTCGAAGACTGACAACTGTCAATCGTGAAATGCATGGCCGGGGAACTGAACCAGCGTCTCCGAGACTCGGTAATGCGATTTTCTTCCGACGGCCACACAACCACTTTCCCTCCGAACCTAAACGCTCACGGGGACATCGACGCGACGGGAGAAGCATTAACATCGTCCCCTGCGCGCTATTAATTTCGCATTAATCCCAGGGGCACGGCGGCTGCTCCTCTTAAAAAGGAGGTTTTTTTTGTGTCCATCCCCAGTCTCGCTGATGTTATTTACATAACAGCGTGGTGTCCTTATCGTGCCGCGTCACGCTTTAGAAGCCCAAATGCACCTTAATTGCTTCTGCACGATTTACTCCAACCGGTATTTAACATTCAGCGCGGTATCACTTCAGCCGAATTGCCCCGTGCACACAGAGCGCATTCATTGCTTTAGAAAGGCCCCGTCCACGGCGAGACATCTCCCTGTTTACAATAATGGTGGGGTGCGTGTGCCAGTGATTTCAGCTGCCCTTTGCGTAGTTACTTCTGATGCACATAGGTGGGCAAATCAGCCGGGCTGTAACCACTGCCAGAAGAATGATGTATCACGTACCGTAATCATATTACTAAAGGCAGGAAACTAGTAATCCTGCACGCTTACTCATTTTCAGTGTGTAATCAGATTGCATTATTTAGAATCGACAGCTTGACTTGTAATTATTTGCAGAGTTTTTTTTTCATGAGAAAATTTATCCTAACGAGGGCTTGCGCTCGTGCAAGGACAGCTGCAGTCGTTGACTAAATAGATACAAGTGCAGCCCTGCAATTGCTTTCCAATGCCACTGCTGATGAGTGAGGGCTCCACGAGAGGGAACACGAGACACGGTGCTTTGACCTACTCTTCTCGACTGGCCAAATATCTCGGAAGAGCTGTGTGCGACTACCCATACTTTACCCTACCATGCAAGACCGACTGATTAGCTGTGGTGCAGCCACTGCGTGCACAGAGGTGGAGGTGAGTTAAGAATCTTGGCCCATTGCTTCAACTGCTGCAACAGTCAATCGAACCGGTGACCTCTGGATTGTAGCAGTGACGTGCGGTGAGGTCAATGGCTGGGGAGGCACTGGCTTGTGTCAGAGCCAGATTCACACACTGAGGGGGGGCGTGGCCTCACGGAAGGGGCGTGGCTTCACTGAGGGGGCGTGTCCTCACTGAGGGGGGCGTGTCTAACACGCCCCCCTCAGTGAGGCAGATGTGAAAGCTGCCTCCCCTGGTGCTTTTTCATTGCAGTTTCATGACGAGACAAGCGAGCCTACATATCTTTATACACATACGTGAAATAAGTTACCTGGAGTACGGAAGGCGAGGATATGAAATGAAGGGGTCTACAAACATTATCTTGGTGACATACTGAGATAGTAACAGGCACGTGCATATTTCCCGCGCTCCATCCAATTACTGAGGGGGTTGCGCAATCAGAGGGGAGGCTGAGCTCGTCGCTGCCTCACCTCTCATCTCTTACTGTATTTGCAGTGGAGCTCCGCAAATGTGGCGATTTTGACTATACAAATGATCGGAATCGTACAGAGAAGACATTTATAACGCAGATCAGTGGAAAAATAGTATTATTTATTTTATTATTCTTTTTTTTACAGCAGCTATTTTCATTGGAGTATGACAGGCGAGGCTCTGCCTCCCCTGCCTCCCCTGACCGCACATCCCTGGATAAGTGGCTCCATTGTGCCAACCATTACACCATGACAACAACCCCTGTTGCACCGAACAAACTACACAACAACCCACAACCATGTCAATGGGCGCTAGTCTAACAAGATTTCTTAATTTATTTTAAAGGTCGAGGTGCAGTCCTATCATCTTTAGCTCACACCACCGCTGGCCAAAGTGCCTCTAGAGGCTATTTTGTTCGACTCCTCCGTGCTATATCTTACTAAAGCTGGGTGGTGGAGGAGCACACCGATAATACAATCCAGCATTGTGGAAGGTGCACGTTGGTGGATCGCACAAATGTTGCGAAATTCCCTTCCTCGGGGCATCGAGATGGCAGACCCTGGCTAGCCAGAAGGCGGAACAGCAAAGTGTGGACTAATATCATCTGCCTCCTCCGTATGGGATAGAGTGTTGCGCCCTTGCGTGTGTGGGTTTTCTCCAGGCGCTCTGGTTTCCACCCACATGTACAAACGCACATTTGCTGAAAACGTCTTCAGGTACAGCAAGAGCACTGGCAGAGCATGGGCAATTTACAGCAGCTGGTTTCACCACCTGGCGAGATGCAATTTGCATGAACCCTTTGATGTTTGAGAAAATCAGCTTACATTGGAACAACTCGATGCAGTTTGTGGCACCACTTTTCCTATGGAATGAGGGTGCCATGTCCCATTCGCGTGGTTGGCTACGTACGGTGCGAAAGAAGTCCAACATAAATGTGATGTACTCACACGTACACACGACACGCTGCTACTCGCCACAGTGTTTACCAGGGCGCCCTCCGGGCTCGAGCTGCGAACCTGTGCAAGCAAAGCGGCAAACGGATTGGCGCTCTACCCTAGCACCCCACACAATAATAAAAGTGATGAAAACTGAACTTGTGGTAGACGTGCCGGTTATTCAAAAACAAACAAAAAACATTTCGAATGTGGCATTACGCACCATGATGAGATGATCAACGGGAGCCTCACTTGTTATGAAACAAACAAAAAAGGACAATCTTGATTTGAAGCTTTCGTGACTGCAGGAATCCATACTTTTTGGTTCTTTCGGTAAAGTCAGGTGGGTAGAAAAAATAAAAAAAAATCACGACGTTTCGGGCACAACACAAGTGTCCGTCATCAGGTGGGAAAGCATGGCCTGCTGCTGATGCAGACTGTTTTAAAACACATTCCTGCGGAAGGAGCTGGTAGGAACGTCGGGTTGCTCGGTCAATGGCCAGATTCAACGGCGGCGTGGTGTATTCCGCAAATATGCCCGACTGTGAGGGCGGACACAAGCCGACGTGAGTAGTTTAAACGTTGAGTTTTATAAGGGCACCACGGGGTGACCAGCCCCTCCCCACCCAGCCCCACCCCTCCCACCCTCCACCCAGCCCCACCCTCCCTACCCAGCCCCTCCCCACACTCACCTCCCCACCCAGCCCCTCCCCACCCTCCCCTCCCCACCCAGCCCCTCCCCACCCTCCCCTCCCCACCCAGCCCCACCCTCCCCACCCAGCCCCTCCCTCCCCACCCAGCCCCTCCCTCCCCACCCAGTCCCTCCCTCCCCACCCAGCCCCTCCCTCCCCACCCAGCCCCTCCCTCCCCACCCAGCCCATCCCCACCCTCCCCTCCCCACCCAGCCCCTCCACACCCAGCCCTTCTCCACCCTCCTCTCCCCACCCAGGCCCTCCCTCCCCACCCAGCCCCTCACTGCACGACGGACGGACACAATAATCCCCTGTGGGCTGGTGTAACCAGGTGGTTCCTACCAGTAAAAGCCACTTAGACTTTGGGTGGACGCGCTGGAGAGAGAGAGAGAGGCTCTCTTTTCTCAGCCAGCGAAAAAAATCGTTGCATTTTTATTCAGAACAGCGCTTGATCCGTATAAAGCTGCTGCTGCTGATGATGATTATCTCCCCAAAGAGGAGGAATCAGGCGGTGTGTAAAGCATGACAATTAAGTCCGCAGCTTGTGAAGGTCTTAGCAGGGAGACGGAGAGAGAAAAACCCCGACTACAAATTCTGCTGGAACCTCCACGGAGCCTCAAGACCCATTCACAGGAGGTTGCCAATCCTGGATGTAATTATCAGCGAAACGTCGTACTACTCAAAAACTGTAAATGTTATGGATCCACTCTTCAACACACCGGTGGGCTAAAGGAGTGAACTATTTGTCTTTTGTCAACGTGACACTTTTTTTGCTGATTGGCCGTGTTGGGTGGTGGAGGTTTACGACACATTTATAAATAACGCGATCTAACCCAAAAACGTTTATTATGAATGCATGTTTATACGAGGCAGATGCTGGCGTGGTTTTAGGCTCAGCACACTGGTCTTGTAATCCAGAGGTCACCGGTTCGACCTCCCGGTGAGTCAGTTGAACAATGCTGAGGCTGATGACACTGATCGACCTCTGTCCACCCAGCAGCATGAATGGGTGCACCCGGTGTAACAGGCCGTAGTATACCCGGGGTTAAACGGCCTAGGCTAGATTATACCCAGGTATATTATGGCCTAGGCCAATTTATGCCCCTCTAGGCCAAATCATAACCCCATGATAGTAAGTGTTGAGCGATATACACATGAATTACTACATTTTTCCAACATTTTATTTAAAACTGTAAACACATAGACTTTGATTGCTTCAACCAGAAAAAAACTTAAAAAATAACCCTAAAAATGCTTCAATTGATCAAATTGAGATTCTTACTTCCATTTAGACGCTTTTAAGATATCGATTTAAGTTAGTTGTCGGCTGTTCTCTGTATGGATAATTGCCTTTGAACTTTCACATGGGGCATATTCTGGCCTGGAGGGGTATGGTCTGGCCCAGTCGAGTTTAAACCCCCTGGGGGTATAGTTCAGCCTAGGACACTTTATCCCCCCGGGCATACTATGGCCTGGGCCAAACTATACCCGGGTTTAATCGGGGCAGGGGTTATTTTAGCCTGTTACACCGGTTAGGTGATGGACAGGTCACGTGCGGTGGGATAACGTGTGGGTAGAGTCGGCTCAAATACTACAACGCCTTATAGAGGGTATCGATACGGCTCCCTTTAGGGTCTAGAGGTCTCTCTGTATTCGAGGCTCTTCCAGCAGCAGCAGCAGCAGAAGTGACGTGGAAAAGTAATCGCAGGGCTGCACTTTCCCCTCCACCTACACTGAGTGAGTACATCCCCCGTATGTACACGTGCCAATAAACAACTCGAATCATAAAAAAAGTGGACGAACAAGCTGTAAAAAATGTTTTTGAAAGGTCCCCCAATTATTTCCATTGAGAAACTGCTTGTCAACAGTATTGTTGGGTTGGTATAAATGTTTTACAAATCAATACCGCAGCTCCGACATTCAGTAGGATCGTGGATTTATATCTGTGTTGATCAGCACTTTGTTAACTAACAGCAGCCAATTAAGCGTGGCCAATTTGACTCGGAGGTTGTTATTCGTGCACGTCCTGGTGCATGGCGCTTGGTGTCATGCCCTCTTCTCGCAGGCTTTCAAAGCAATTTCTGTCACCACTTAAGTGGTGGTCTTTAAAAAAATAAAAGAAACACACACAGCTCATCTGTGCAACCGGAGTGCAAAGGGACAGGAGAAGAGTGTGATTCTACGTGCATCTTGCTGGGTGGTTGCCGAGGTTAGAGCACTCAACTAACGCTCAGAAAGGTTGCGAGCTCGTATCGCGGCCGAGCGCGTCGACCCAGCCCATCATCATGCCGTGGTCGATAAAGTGACAATAACTTTGTGGGAAAGCAGCAGCCAGCAGCAGTTGTTCTGTGGAGGAGACTTGACGCCTGGTTGGCTATACAAGGGTCATCCTGCGTGCTGTATAGCAGTGCCGGACGAAGCTAGTGCGGGGCCCACAGCATATGTTGTAAAGGGGCCCTAAATAAAAAATAAAACGTATTAAAACACAAATGTGTAACTTGGACAGTAAAGTAATTGTATTTTTTCATTTGCTATACAGCCAGATAATACGACAAATCGCTAACCTTAAACACCCTGTCGTTCATTCAAGTTGAAGGCAGTATAGTACTATAGTAAATAGAGCACGTGCAGAATCACTGAACCGGAATCGATAGCTTGAAAGCATTTAGCGCGGAGCCCTTGAAAGTGCAGGGCCCGTAGCTACTACATATGTAGCTACGTTTGCTACGAGGATAAATAATCCGGCACTGCTGCGTCGGTGTTTGAGGTTTGTGCTGTGCAGCTCTCAATTGTGTGTTTTAATTCAGCTCCAGAAGCTCCCAGCATGCCAAGCGAAACGTCGGACGTTGTGCCGAAGAACACGCGGCACAAGTTGAATACCCATCATCGGAGAGCTGCACTGCGTTAAATTAGTAAACAGCCTCAGCACAACACCTGGGCAGTAATGATTTTAAATATCACTGTAATGGTTCATACAGTTCAGATGTGTACCCAACCCTATACATCCCATTTAAGCCCTTGTTAGATTCCACCAATAAAGGATTTTGTAGAACTTAAACTCTGGGTGTATCAGGTTAAAATAAGTTTTATACTGGTAGGAACCACCTGGTTCCACCAGCCCACAGGGGATTATTGTGTCCGTCCGTCCGTCGTGCATCCAAAAATGGGAGGGGTGGGGCTGGGTGCAGAGGGGAGGGTGGGGAGGGGTTGGGTGGGGAGTGGTGGGGCTGGGTGTGGAGGTGAGGGTGGGGAGTGGGAGGGGTGGGGCTGGGTGGGGAGGGGCTGGCCACCCCGTGGTGCCCTTATAAAACTCAACGTTTAACCTACTCACGCCGGCTTTTGCCCGCCCTCACAGTCGGCCATATTTTCGGAATACACCACGCCGTCGTTGACTCTGGCCATTGACCGAGCAACCCAACGTTCCTACCAGCTCCCTCTGCAGGAATGTGTTAAATTAATACATAGCCATTGATCTGCAATGACTATGTATAAATATGATATTCAATGGCTATGTTATATGCCAACAGATGGTCGTTATAAACCACCTCCAACTACAGTATAACACATTTAAATCCATGGCTTCTGTCTTTACGGTAAAAATGCGTGCAAATGTTGGCGCAGTAAGTAGTTGTATAAATTGCTATTATCACCTTAATATGTTTTACAATCAAACTACTGCAATTATGCACTGTTCTAATACCCAACCTGGGAGAAGACGTGATTAGAGTTATACGATTGTGCATGCAAATTATAGTCGATTCAACTAAACCCATAATTCCTCTAGAGTCAATACAATTTGCATTGCTTATGGGAGATCAACACCGATTATTGTTTTGAGACTATTACCATCATAAGAATGTGGAATTTCCACCACTAAACTGACAAAGATGAGCATGAAGACGCATGTCCAAATGTGCAATTCAAAATTGAAGCAACAATGGCTTTAATTTTGAAAATACTGTGTACATCATGTGTTCGCTCGCAATTAAACATACTTGTAATGCAGACAATATACAACCACTTTCATTGTTATAACATGATGATGATGATTAATATTCGGTAATTTTATATTTCACTCAGCTTTTGCAGCTCGGTGTCGCAGTCTTAACGCATCCGAGAGGATATCCAGCAAGCGATGAAGTCAGATCGCGTGGAGGTGCCGCGTGGATTATTACATCCCAGGATTGTGAGAGGTGGCAGCATTACGGAGAGCCCTTCATCCAGCAGTCTTAAGCAATGCCATTATTTTACAATCTACAGCATGTTTGAATCATACTCCTCTTCAGCCTACAGCATTTCTAAATCGCTGCACTTCGGTTTACCTCTCTGCTCCTCGGACAGGCAGGCCCATAGCGAACCTCACCCTTCCTCTGGGTGAGAGGTTGAACCGTGGCCATTCGGTAAGTGCCCCATCATTGCTACCTAATCAAAGGCAGCGTTCAGTGTCACAATGCCACTATATCTCCCCGACACACGCCTTCAATGTACACAAGTGGGAACATTCTCACAAAGGCCACGTAAGGTAGCTCACATTGTGGCGACGACAAGCCTGCGATGCAGTGGTCGACAGAGGAGGGGTTGGTGGGTCACTTTGAGATCGTGTGTGAGAGCCGCCTGCATGCAGAGGGCGGTGAGGTTGGGTCTCTGAACGAGTAGGTGGCTGATCTATCTGACAGGCGTTTGAGTGGTCTTCTTGCAGTCACACTTAAGTGCGTTTTATTTGGCCGCTATGGGTTTCTCCCACGTAAAAGAAAACAACAAAGATACCCCAAGCAAGTATATATTCCTAAAACGTATGAATGTGAGACCCTGTCAAAGTTTTTGTTGTTGTCGTTATAGATACCCAATGGGCTATAGCCATCACGGTATTGTTGTTATTAATATTCAGAATGCATCCTGTTAGTAGGTGGTGCCGTGTTTAAAGCACTTTACTGACAATCACGTAAGGTTGTGAGTTCATATCTCAATGGGGAAATTACTCGGCCTGCTATTACCCTGATGAAATGTCCGATTGTTATTAAAGTACAAACTAATTGTTCACTCTTGGTAATGCAATGCCCAAAAGACAATATCCACTCGGCGTCAATGCAATCACGATCCAACTTCTATCCCTTCGATTATAAAAGCCCGAGGTTCCGTTCTTCTGTCAACTAAATAATGAGAGCCTTTCAGAAGGCTTGAATCAGACAATTATAGAACGTGAACCCTACCCCCGCCCGCCCCAAAAATACATTTTTTTTATTACACACCCTACATAGAATAGTCAGTAGTATCTACTGATTAAATATATGCTTACACATCCTACACACAATAGAGTCAGTAGTATCAGTAGTATCTACTGACTCTATATATGCTTACACATCCTACACACAACAGAGTCAGTAGTATCTACTGATTATATATATGCTTACACAACCTACACACAATAGAGTCAGTAGTATCAGTAGTATCTACTGACTCTATATATGCTTACACATCCTACATATAATAGAGTCAGTAGTATTTGCACACATGGGGGTGGGGGGCATCAGTGGGGGGAACGGGCGAGGCGCAGAGCGCTGAGAAGCCCTCTGCAGTAGCGATAATAAAATTGTCGCTGCGAAAGATGCACACGATACAAAAATAATTGATTTACAAATCTCACTACTGTATGCATATTTATGTAAAGAAAGTTCTTGGAATACATTTCCAAGGTTATATAAGGATTATTAATTAAACTTTTTAAAATATATATCTACAATTATTTTTTGTAAATTTCTGTTTTTAAATAAAACATTTCTGCAGATATCTTCTGATCTTACTGTGAATATTCTTAGTGAGACGTATATCCCTGCCTGACTCCTCTTCCAATTTGGATTTGACCACCAGTCTCGTGCATTAGCCATCTCCGCTTCTCGTGATGTGTTCTGCTCAATCCAACTGAGTTTTTCAGATCACGTGCTGTCTATTGTTTGAATGAACAATTGTTTGTGTGAACTGAAAAAAAAATCTAAATTTCAAGACAATATACTATTGACCACCTATATTCGATCAGATTCTTGAAAATATTCATGAATAGTAGTACGCCTTTTGGCGTCCTCTGGTCTAACACCGTTGAGACGAGGCTCGAAAGAAAGCTGTCTCTGGTGTGGACCAATGAGTTTCAAAGACAATGCATATATTATCAGAGTATGTTTTTTGTTTGCATTCTGACCACAAGTATTGTGGTTAATGCAGACATGATTCCTTGTAAAAGGTTTCAGTTTGGTGTTTTAACATCTTAACACCTGTTTTATTGCCAGAAAAAGGGGGAAACCCCATTCTTGCTCTTGAAGACAAGGAAAGGACAATTTTATACGAAATTTATATGGTACTCCAAGACAAACCAAGGCTTTAATAAGAAATGAATACGAACATATAAAATGCATGTGCCGTATGAAGATGGAAGAGCCACACTGAGGTTGCACGTGAAGTGAGTGACCGGAACGGTGGCTTGGAGAGGCATAGCCCCAAAAACGACGCCCATCGCGGAGGGAGATGGGGCGACGAGATGAGTTGATGTGCGTGACCCAAATGGATCGAGATGGCATGGCAAGGCCATGGGGAGCGGTGATGACGTGGTGAGGGCTTCGTCCAGCAGTGAATAGAACGCGTCTGATCATGGCGGCGACGATGATAATGGCGGTGATAACAAATTATTTCCCGTAAAACAAGCCATGCTCATGAACATGAAACACATTTAAAAAACACGATGTACGTTTTTAAAGACAAAAAAAATGAGCGAAGCGAAACTAAATATCCGCTAAATATTCACTCCTTTGTGATGCGCAATTGTCCCCGGTGACAGGTACAGAATTAACGCAGAGAGACACAATAATCTGGCACAAGAATTACAGAGAAGCCAAATAGCAAAAGTGACATAACAATGATCCAGTGAATGGGATCTCGAGACAGTTGCTCTTTGATTAAAGTGATGTCAGCCAAGATTCTCTTTAACCCTTCCGACAGTAATTCTAAGACTACATTGGCACCATTAGGCAAGTATAAGCCGCGGTTTATTTAATATATTTTTTTCCGGCATATGTTACGCAATTGGCGAGTATGACGCACTTGATACGCGTCCTCTTGGGGGCAGGGTGAACGCACCGCAGAGCAGGGACTGTTGCGTCGGAGTTGAGCGTCGCTGGCATCCAAAAGGCAACGTCTGTGTGGGCGAAATTCGAAACGAGTCGCGAATCAGCTGGCCGACGGCCCGAGGACTTAATTGATGCTAATTTGTTAAAAGTGCGTAAACGGTGTGAACGTGTCTTGCATCGTATTCGCTGATATCGATTCAAGCCTACGACTTTTGTGCTATCAGATTTGACAACGGGGTGAGGGTGTTTAATAAGTGCATGCAGGTGGGGTATTGTTATTGATTGTTATTATATACAGTTTGTTCTCCTGTAACACGTGTTTGCACAACGCGAATTGGATATCACGCGATGAATATATTAGAGAACACATTTAAAATATATATAACGACGGTGCGATTTTTCATATAACGCGTGTGGAGGATGTGTAGGCATACATAGAGTAAGTAGATACTAGTATTGTATGTAGGGTGTGTAGGCATATACAGAGTCAGTAGATACTAGTATTGTATGTAGGATGTGTAGGCATATACAGAGTAAGTAGATACTAGTATTGTATGTAGGGTGTGTAGGCATATACAGAGTAAGTAGATACTAGTATTGTATGTAAGGTGTGTAGGCATATACAGTAAGTAGATACTGTACTAGTGTTGTATGTAGGGTGTGTAGGCATACATAGTCAGTAGAAACTAGTGTTTTATATAAGGTGTATAAGCATATACAGAGTCAGTAGATACTAGTATTGTATGTAGGGTGTATAAGCATATCCAGAGTCAGTAGATACTACCGATACTACTGGCTAACACAAGGCAGGGAGCCTGCTGGATGCTTCGAGACGCTATCCACGCGTCTCAGTCTTTGTTCAGCCTGCGTACGCATCTCACGCGTTACCGTGGACTGTGCTTTACTCGAAGTTATCGATTATAACGCGATGTTCCCGTGTTCTTTAGGAGCGCGACTACCACGTGAGAGGAGAACAGCCGAGGATATGCGTGTCGAAAAACCGTAGCCCTGCAATGGAAAATAAAACACAGACTTTCTAGATTTGAAGTTTTCGTGACTGCAAAGATCCATACTCTTTGGTTCTTTCGGTAAAGTCACGTAGGTGAAAAAAAATAAAAAAATATATATTTAAAAAAATAGTTATTTCAAAATAGTTTTCTTATTTTTTCACCTATGTGACTTTACCGAAAGAACCAACGAGTATACAACACAAACGTCGTTTTCATACTCGTCTCACAATGCTGCACGCGGGGAACCAAAAGCGATCTGCAGTTTTACATCGCAGAATTCCAAGTTTTACATCGCAGAATTCCAAGAATTGTAATGTGTCTTCCATGTTCTAGCATTTAAAGAATATTCTGGTGAAATAATGACATTAGTAGGAGCACGAAAATAAAAGTTAGAGCAATTTGAAATGATTCGCATTAGTCGTCATTATCCGTTCCTCCCACCTCTTCGTTGTCGCTAATATATACTAATTCAATATTTATTTTTTGCATGAAAAAAAAACAATCTAGCCAGTTACTCAGCTATTTTCGGTGGCAAACCGCTCGCAGATACTGACGTTAGAGTTATTATTGGGGTGGAGAATAGCTCAGTCAGCAGCCAGCCAGGAAACTCGCAGCATATATTATTTGGAATTGTGGTATGATATTAAACTATCTTATTCGCTCAAGAAAGCATCACCGAGGCTCGTGACTTTTTCTTTTTTTGCTCGGATAGTCCTGCTCAGGATCTTTGGTGACAAGACCGAGCGTGCGGTGTGTTCGCCGCTTGCTTCAATAATCCGTAAACACGTGCTTCGTCTGCTTCGTAGTGCATGTTAATGTTCATCTGACATTATTTTAAACAAGAATAGGCCATGTGTGCTGGCATGATGGTCAAAAATTCCTTGCAAATTACTCGATTTGGTGAAAAAGCAACGTAACAATATCGCTCCCTACTGGCAGGCGATGCTCATTTGTGGAACAAAGCTCCGTCAGGATGTACCGAATTGTTGTGTTTGTCCACATGGGAGGAATCGAGAGTGCCAAGTGAAAACCCGCGTGTACAAGGTGATAACACTAAATATGAATACACATACAATATACGAGAAAATTATTCATTTGTTAAACAACAACATATATAAATATAGCTGCTTCATTTAGTATCACTCAATTGAAAAGATTTCCATAAAAAATACAGCAAAATAAAATGTTTTAATTCAGAATAAAAATTACGTCACAAATGGCCGCAACTATTGCCTTAATTTGTTGACATTTTCTTCTTTGGATACATTTTACGCGTCTTTTTTGAAGTAACACAACAATGTGCACATTACTTTGAATTAAAATTGCCATAAAAATGCCCATTAAATCCCTAAAGCAGTAATCACTCAGCACCTGTGAACATACTTAACTGCGTGTTTACCACGCATTAAATTGGCGGTGGATAATTTAGAGGTAATTGTACACGCTTGTGTTTTAGCCCTCAAAGCGTGCGAAATAAGTACGGATTCGTAAGTGGCAGTTAGTTAAGCACTCATGCTCATGCACTCACTGCAAATGTATGCTTCTTTAAGACGGATTGTTTGGCGACGCTGCGTTTGGCAGTGGCGCGCAAGCACAGTTAATGAAACAAGTATCTAATAGGCGACGTTTTGGTCATTGCCCGTTCAATGTGCAAGGAAGAAGAGCCATTGCCCAACATGCTGCCTATTTTATTTGTAAATCCTTTAT
Source organism: Lampetra planeri (assembly GCF_965212315.1). Taxonomy (NCBI): domain Eukaryota; kingdom Metazoa; phylum Chordata; class Hyperoartia; order Petromyzontiformes; family Petromyzontidae; genus Lampetra; species Lampetra planeri. The sequence goes on from NC_136120.1 coordinate 7,498,699, forward strand.
ATTAAGTTGACTTGCTTGCTTGCTTGCGCGCTTACGACCGTGCAAATCTTTCGGTCGTTTTTTAACCCACTTCCCGTGATCCAATCGAGCTGACATTTTCCACACAGACTCGTTGTGCGTGACAATTAATTTTCGTGAAATTTTTTTTCTCCAAAATTTTACACTTTTAAAGAAAAAATAAATTATATTTAATTACCAATTGCTTAATGGTGGCAGGCAATCATTTGACCCATAGGTGGCAGCCATCTCAAGCCAGAGGACGAGAGGACTCTAGCCACCACGCATATAAAGAATTTATAGTGAAAAACTTTTTTCACGGGTTAATTTTTTTCATCTGCAGGGTGCCGGTTCAGATGCCAAATTCCACTGGTGTTGCGCAGAGTGTGCAGAACTTGAACCTGGGTCACACACAATGCACTGGCCACTACATCATGACTTCCGCTATTCACGATTATAGACGTTGTGATATGTTAGTAAGTGCACACACGTACGCACACTCTCACACAAGGCCTGTACGTGTGAGTGCCTACAGCCACGCTGCGGTGATCGAGCTCTCAAATCGCAATCAGAAGTTGTGAGTTGAAATTCTGATCAGACATCAACTCAGCCAACATACCTATCGGGGAAAGTAAAATATGTATCACTTTGTGAGAAGTTAATGGTAATTGTAAGAGAGTCAATGTTTCTGGACATCTCTCTTGCTTTGCTGAAGACCCATTTCCAGAAATGTCATTAAAAGGCTTTGTTAATGACAAACGTGGCGTGTGTTTTTCATCATTCCAACAAGACTGTGACAAGGCTGGCCGCCCACCACTGGAATCGATCACGTGGATTTTCCACAAACGGCTCTCGCTTTTCACCTTCACTAGATTGCCCAAACGCAGGAGGAGAAAAAAAAGGACAAACGCGCATCAGAACTCCACTCGAGACACACAAGAGGGCCCAACTCCCAGGGCTCAGAATCTCCGGCTTGGGTTAACGTCGATGATCGCGTCCCCTTTGAGACGCAGCTTGTCCTTCTCGCACTATCGGTGACTTGCACACCCCACCCCGTGCACTGATTATGAACAGTCTGATGACTCCAGCCCCACCCCCCAACACCTCTCAACTGCACACACGAAAGGGTTAACCCCGCGATACGACCACACGCGCAAGCTGCATGCGTCTGCTTATTATGCGGCACGCGGTCATCTCCACTTTGCCGCTCCATCCAAAAAAATCAGAGTGACGGAACAGAGCGCCGTCTCCGCTATCGACACGGATGACTCACACCCGGCGCCTGAGTAATATCCCAATGTGATAGAACATGAAATTACTTTCTTTTTCACCTGTAACAGCCGCACATTGCGACAGCAGCAGCAGCAGTAGCATCATCATCATCATCAGCAGCAGCAGCAGCAGCAGGGGTAGCGAGCACTCACAGTGCCCCGTCTCCCAGCGGAGAAGAGAGACCGCTTGTGTGGGATTTCCACAGACACATCTATTTTTTCACCCGTTATTTCATAAACAACCTTGCATGAGGTGAGCATCACGCATTGTGTCTGTTATCCGCAGAGCAAACTATATGTCTTCGTCAACGAGGCTGTTGCTGTTTGTGTTAAATATGTGTTATCGTGTCCGTCGAGGATGGTCTGTCCAGGTGCGTTGTCGCACGCCCATAATCCAGCGGACGGGCGATAGAGTTGCTCAGTCGTGCAGAGGTCAGAGCCGTGTTACTGTGAAGCAGGTGGGCTGTGGTAGAAAGAATATCGGGCAGACATATGACCGCGACAAATGAAAGGGATTTCGTTTGTTTGTTATTCTTGAATGCTCTGAAGAAGGGGGGCAATTGCACAACATTTTACATCACCGTGATAATCATAATTAAGTGTATCCCTTCATCAACACATTGATAGACGAACTACGCCAGCAATGACGGCCCGTTTGCAATGGATGACGAAAAGCGAAACAATCACCACTGATGCCAGCTGTGGCTGGGAATCCATTTCTGGTCGATGGGGTATAACGACTCAGCGTGCTAATCACTGCACCACCACTCCCTGTGCAGTTTGCATGAAATATTTTTGTATTCTAGATAACGTTGAAGGTAGTGGTGGTGGTGTGGCATTTTGGACCAGCAAGGCAATTCTTCTTTGCTATCATATTCAGAATTTCCTAATCTGTATAACATTTTACTATTATTAAAAAAGCAATGTGATGGAGTGGCTGAACAGGGACGTTGTTAATCGCTGCATTCAACCTATTATGACATACGGATCGGATATGTCTAAACTGATGAAGAGACCAGAACAAGGTCTGAAATGTACACAATTCAGTGTGGAACTGTGCATGGGAATTACATTGGGAGGCAGACAGAGGTACAAATGGATCATTGAACGAACACAAAATTAGAGAAATTACAGTGACTGTTAAGTAGAGGCAATGGGACCTGGGAATGGCAAACAAAGGATGACGGCTGATGAACTGCAGCAAAAACAGCGAACAATGATGATGACCAAGGCACGCTGAGAAGAGCTCATTCGCAGTCGTAGCGAGATGGATTATAGAATCGCAAGTCCAAGAGGGCGATGACGCAGCCCTGCTGGTGGAGCAGCATGCACGACAAAAGTCCAGAGAGCCCCTCCCTGATGGTGATCTTGGCCGATCTCGCCTGCTGGCTGGCTCGACATCTTTTGTATCCTACACTTTACCCCGCCTAACACCACCAGCTGATCTACAAAATGCGGTACCCATTTATACTGCCGGGTGGACAGAGGAGGGGGAACTTTAATAAATGTGCGTTGTTGTTTTGACCGCCTCGCCAGGAGATGGAATCGAACCGTCGACTTCTGGATTTCAAGTCGAGTGTGCTTATTACTACATCACAGCAGGATCCTACCAACAAAGCATTTTAATTAAACTATTTATATATTTTTTACCAGGTAAGGCCCACTGAGCTATATAACTCAGTTTTAGAAGTGATCTGACCACAAATGATAGCCCAATGAAGTGGCTTAACATATAGAAATGTGTATCAGCCAAATACTCTAAACGTATGTTTCAAACTATAGAGGGAACAATCCGACCACGGGGAGAACATGCGAATTTAAAATATACAGGTGTCAGGGTCGGGATCGAACCCACGATTTCCTGTATACCAGACGAGGTAGTTAACATCTTGCCACCATAGCAGAAATTTGCCGTACTTATACAGATATTCCTTACGTTGCTTCATTTACAAGGATGACAATGTCAATTAAGTATACATTGATAACAATTGTGTGCACTGTTCAACATCATCACCATGCACAGTGGCACGTGGAAAGGCAGTTGTTTTTTCCAGAAAGACAACCCAATATTTTTTTAAAATGAAATTACCAAGTCGTTATTTAATGGACAGAAATTTTAATTTTCTTTTCTGAAATGTAAGTATTGATAGGGTTTAATCACTGGTCATTTTGACCACGTATTCCAGGTTATTTCCCATTCACGGAAAGGTATTATGCAATCCAGCATCTCTGCCTCAAGAGTGAATCCACGTGATGCATGGTCGTTGATAATAATGCAATTTCTGTTTTGGTCACTGACAAGGCAGCATTAATTATAATGTCACTCTCGTAAGAGAATGCTGATAATAATAGCATAATAATAACCCCAATCAATATGATGATTAAGCGCTCGTGTTGAAAAGTGCAGTGGCAAGATAATGAGCAATTTTGAAAAAGTGACCAAAGCCGTGGTTGATAGAGCACTACTGCATAGACCTTGTGATGAGGCACTATTTCATACTTTGTGCGCCAACATTGTGAGCATTATTCACAACACTATCTGCCTCGCCACTAAACCGGTCAATGCTTATTATTAAGCACATCATGATAAGGACCATCAGTCGTCGTAGGATAATACTATAAAGTAGCTTGGTTAGAACCATTCTGTGTTTTTAAAATTCAAATGTATATATTTTTTATCGAGGGAAATATGGATAAATAATTCTCTGCCCGTGTGATCCTTCTGCTTCACAGCATGCAAGCCAGTGGAGACAGTTCTCATCTCCACTTGTGGTCCTGAAACTAACGGTGGAAATTCCACATTTCATATGGAAACCACCGTTAAACTTGGCCTCAGACAATAATAATAATAAACAGAATGGTTTCAACCCATACCACTCCGATTGCGAATGATGCGTTCTAACCACCACAACAACTAATACATTCCCAGCAAACGTGGCCCACCGTTGGGCCCACCGTTGGGCCACCGTTGCTTGCTTACTCGGATATTTTGGCATGGAATTTTTCTTTCTTAAACAAAAAACTGAAAACAAAATTAGGCATGGACAATACTTTGGCCACCGCAGAATGTTGTTTTTACGTAATGCAGCAACAACAACAATGCATCGCAAGCACTGACATCACACGTGGTACTATATCCAGTGCAATCTAATCACAATGGAGGGCCACAATTCAGTTAATGACGCTTGCGAGGCCATTCACAATTTAATTCACGATGGTATCCCTCCAAGGCGTGACACACACAATAAACCTCAATCTTAATTACCACTCTAATGGTGACAAAGACCCAATTCAATATGTACTAGTATTGATCTTGGCCCAGCATACAATGCTTTAAAATTCGGCAGCTTTTTTTCACCCTACGCGCAAACGATTTAGTGGAACAATAACATTCATAATGAGGCTGGAGATGTGTTTTTTTTTTATCCCCCCTTCCAATGACTTACCCCAGATAAACACTCGTGCAGAATTATCCCAAAGTTGGCGAGGACGGCAGGGAAATCTCTTCCCTCGTATCTCACGCGCAGGGGTTAAAAGAACGATGCATGGGTGATGGCGTCACGTATTGTAGAGTATAGTAAGTATACTGATGGTGCAATGCAGTTTATACTTTAGTTTTTTTATGTAGTTTATACTTTAGTTTTCTACGTGGTTGTTTAGTAACTGCAGCTACATATCAATAACATTCCTTTCCTTTGTTAATGCTACTCCCTGCACCCCCCCTTGGTGCTGCTGATCCTGCATAATGCATGGGCATAATATGACTTTGAACCCCCCCCCCGCCCACCTCCTACGCATTTTCCATGAATATGCTAAATTCCTTTTCATATGCACATTCTTTTTGTTAAGGCGCTCTTCCACCTCCAACCCAGCTTATATATAAGCTCCTAGCTTGGTAGTGTCTCATTCTTCACCTGAAGACGGCTGCTTGCGTTGTAGCCGAAAAGTCGTGAGAATTATTTCATTTTATTATGTTTTATTTTTATTATTTTATTACTTCCTTTCTACGTGACTTTACCGAAAGAACCAAGAAGAGTGGTCATCCTCTGGAGAGACTTCGTCTCCGCCATGAGCGCATGAAGTGCCTCACCGCTGCACGAATATTTGGCCATCTCGTTTCGGAGAGGGCTTGTGCGGGACACCGACTCGCGTGGAGCAAAAACGAAATGGCACACGGATCGCCCAGCAACCTAAATGCTGTACTGCCTCCGACAGGAACCCCAGGGTACTGCGTATTTTTTCTTGTGGACCGTGTACACCCTATCACGGTGTGATCCACCAACCCTGGGTAATGGCTACAAGTAGCAACACTGGAAGCGCACACAACCACGTGCAGACTGTAATACATGGGGCAAGGTTACTTCAGCTGGCCATCACAGTCATTGCCAGCAATGCGATCACTCCTTGCCACTGCTTCCTCCCTTCTGCCAAACATGTTTGCAAGGTGCTAAGTTGACACCCGACCGCCAGGGTCTGTTGTTACAATATCCCAGAACTCATAATACGTTTTACTGTAAAAAAAACTTTATTCAGCATAAAATGTCAAAACGAGGTAAAGGTGTTATTCTTAGTTACATTAATACAAAATCGGCCATAATTGGCTATTGAAACAATTACAGGATCATCAGAACGTTGGACTATCTAAAATTCTATCCATTGAAATTACGATCCCGTTTTTCATTCAAATGAGCAGTAAGTCACTGTTCATCGCTTCCCAGTGATGGGAATGGCACTTTCCTAAGACAGGGGCAAGTATCCACAGGGCAACCACCATTGACTTCTCCACAAAGGAGTACATGTTTTATCTACACCAGTGGGACGATGGGCTTGGTCTACCACGAAAACCAGGATTTTTGAGCGCGCAACCTTTCAATTGCGAGCCTCTCGCTCTCTCCACCGAGCCACCTGTCCGGATGCTGCATCACTTTTAAAAGAAAACACCCTTCACACGTATAATATTAATAGGTTTTACCCTTTCTGGCAACAAAACATATCTTCTTGGTTCTTTCGGTAAAGTCACGTAGAATGGAAATAATAAAATAATGAAATAAAACATTATAAGATAATTCTCACGACGTTTCGGCTACAACGCAAGCAGCCGTCCTCAGGTGAAGACCAGGTCTGTCGGGGAGACAGCGTCTGAAAGAAACAGCACCATGCTTGGAGCGTATATTTAAGCTGGGTTGGAAGGGGGGGAAGGGCGCCTTGACAAAATAATTTGCATATCAAGAGGAATTTAGCATATTTATGGGAAATGCAGGTATGTAATTAGTACTACTTATGCCCGTGCATTATGCAGGATTATCAGCATCAAAGGGAGGGGATATGAGAAATGCAGGTATGTGATTAGTACTACTTATGCCCGTGCATAATGCAGGATTAGCTAATCACATACCTGCATTTCCCATATCCCCTCCCTTTGATGCTGCTAATCCTGCATAATGCACGGGCATAAGTAGTACTAATCACATACCCCTCCCTTTGATGCTGCAAATCCTTCCAACCCAGCTTAAATATACGCTCCAAGCATGGTGCTGTTTCATTCAGACGCTGTCTCCCCGACAGACCTGGTCCTCACCTGAGGAGGGCTGCTTGCGTTGTGGCCGAAACGTCGTGAGAATGATCTTATTATGATTTATTTCATTATTTTATTATTTCCATTCTACGTGACTTTACCGAAAGAACCAAGAAGATGAATCCCTGCAGTCACGAAAGCTTTACATCGAAACAAAACATATGTTAAGATTTTGATTGAAAGCTTTCGTGACTGCACGGATTCATATTATTGGTTCTTTTGGTAAAGTCACATAGAAGGGAAACAATAAAATAATAAAAATATTAAACAATTACATTATCACGACGTTTCGACAACAACACAAGCAATCATCATCAGGTGTGAAATCCACAGCAAGAAAATTTGAATAAGATGTTAAGATGTTAAAACACCAAACTGAAACCTTTTGCAAGGAATCATGTCTGCAATTAACCGCATATACTTGCGGTGAATATGCAAACAAAAAATATGCTCCGGTGGTACATGTATTTTCCGGAAAGGGTAAAACCTATTCTTATATGTTGATAATAGCAAGGGAGGTCCTATGATCCTTCACACAGTTTATCATATTCCTGAAGGCCTGCAGCTTGCATGAAGCTGAAACATCATTCAGCGGAGAGTGGGTGCCTGTAAAACACAGAACGAATGACTCACTCCTCGTGTAAACTTCTATAAATACCTCTTCCATTCGAGAATTCTGTGATGCATTTTACGGATCATTGATTTTAACGACAGCTTCATTTTATTTCGCATTTTTTTTCCTAGACTTGGAATGGCACATTTAAATATATATATTTTATAGTATACATGCCGATGCTGTTTAGAAAGGTTTATAAACTAACTATGTCTCGGCCTCGCTGTGTGCTGCGTTGCACCGCTATCCGAGTAGCTAACCTCGCATCCCAATAAACCTTCAAAGCCAGGGTGAACATCCGACTCCACACGTAATTTATTGATTTGAACGAGGTAAAACTGATGGAAAAATACAGCACAGATACAATATCTGTTAATACCTGGAAATATCAATACAATGAATGAAAACTACAGCATCATAACATTGTCTTAGATAACCTGAAACTCAACAATAGATCCTGGATGGACCAGGCACCTACATTAGTACTGAACAGCTATACAAGAGAATAAGCTACTGTGTTAAATAAAGGCACATCGTGTAATCATCACACTGTACCCCAAATGTACAGCACTGCATATAACACTGAGCTGTGGATGAGACATTTCGTCATCCTTGCTCTCAAGATCGCAATATAGTTACTTGGGTACAAGTTTCACTCGACTTATTCAATTACAAGTAACATTCACAATAAGGCAAGTTGCAGGCTTCGTTGATAACTAGGCCTCGTATTTATCATAACAATTAACAGCATTATAGAGGCATTTACAGCATTATAAGGGTCGTTCTAACATTATAACAGCATTCCCAGCATTATAAGAACATAAACAAACTTACAAGCAATGCTTCTTAAAGTCCCACAATGGACAGTTAGAGTTGTCTTCACTGGGACGCGATTTGTGCCACCATCTTGAACTCTGTGTAATGGCGGACCCCCAGCCTCGTGGCTGAGAGGCTGTCAAATCGGAACTTCCTGGTCACGTGACCAAACTCAACCTCAAAACAGGAAATTCCTGTATACACACACCCCCACTCCTGCCGTGGAGCAAAACACCTGCCGTGAGGCAGAACACTATATCTTAGCAAAATTATAGTTCTTACTCACTACAACATTCTGCTCAATGTTGTTGGATGACAGACTTGAGAAAAAAAAACATTTTTCTGGGCTATGTGAAGAGAAATACAGACATGCTTCCCCCTCATTAGAGCTCACCAGCGAGCCATTGCTATACACACCTAGAGTCTTGCAGGCCAAGAGACCCAAGCTAAGCCAACTAGACCCTAAAGGAAAGCACATTTCGTTACACCATGGCTCAGCTGTGATCTTCTCGCCGAGAGCAATGCATGGATTAACATTCATTTATTTCCGTACGGTACTTTTATTTTACTATGCATTTTAACTTCCAATTGAAACATACATACAACAGAAAGAGATGACTATTGCACTAAATGCCAGTTAATTGTGTTGCACTGTAATAGCTGTTTAAAAACACAGCATCAGTACACATCATAACTGTGCTGATCACAAACTGCACCGCAGAGGAATCTCCTTCGCTCGACATGTTTTAATTTCACGATATTCACAACAACTATAAAATAGTACATAAGATGATAGTGGTTATAATAAAGTGGGGTTATTAAACGTGGCGGTGTGGTTATGGTGGCAAGAGAACAGGTGGGAGTGGGTAAATAGGGGTTGGGGAGGTGATAGGTGTCGATGCAGTGATTGGGGTAGGGGTTGTGATAGGGGTAGTGATAGGGGTAGTGATTTGGGTTGGGATAGTGATAGGGGTACTGATTGGGGTTGTGATAGGGGTTGGAGTAGTGATAGGGGTAGCAGTAGGGCTTGAGGTAGTGATGGGGTAGTGGTCGAGATTGGGGTAGTGAGACCATCAACTTGATATATATCCGAGAGCCCAGTTCTTTCATGGGTGGCGGCCTGGACTCGAACCCAGGAATCTCGGCAGTGTCGGCGCAGTGCTGTGACATGGCATCAAACTCCGATTAAATCAGCCACCTCCCACTATGTATTGAGGAGGCACTGTGGTAGCCTATGCCACAGTTACTGATTTTATGTTTCACTACAAATTGTTACGCAAGCAATGACAGATTAATAAATGAATACACTCCAACATATATCACAAGCTAATGGGCATGGGCTGCCCTATTATGTTTTGAATATAATATATGCCCATAGCATATAGATTGTATTTAAAATCATTGTCTTCTAAGCAGCACCTCGGATTAGCACGGTGGGCTTCGTACCGTGCGAAAGAAGTTCAACATAAATACATACAGCTCGTTGGGCCTTGTTGAAAATATAATTTCTTCATGAATATCCAATTAAACTCACAGTGCATTCTTGTGTAATTGCACGGCCTGCCAATATGCATAATGATGCTCGCACAATACTTAATGCACATGAATCAACGTGGAAGTGATTGCGATATTAGCAAACCTTTGTTAAGCCTCCGGTTTCAATGCAACAATTATGTTAATTTCACAATACAACAAACCAACAATTACACAAAAATAATATCTCACGTGTAATTAAAGATTTCCATGTTGTCTTGTTCACAAATCTGCATTCATTCTGATAGTTCACGGGACTTGCATGCACATTCTTCCTAAACAAATTAATATTGTAGTGAGAATAAAAATAAAGCAATTTTGTAAGATTTCGCAAGAGACTAGAGAGAGAGAAAACAAATCACAATGGCTCTAATAGCTGCTGTGGAGATAAAGTGTTCATTCGGCTGTGATAATGCATGAAAATAGACTTCACGTAATAAACACACACCAACCCATGGCAATTTTAAAACAACCGGAATTGAACAATGTAAGTAGTTAGGAAGCCCACAGAGAGCTTATTTTTTGTGCATTCATTTCCTGTTACGAATTAGCATCCGTCTAAGTGGATTGATTGAAATTCGGTGAGCCCTTCCAAAACAGTCTAATTTTATTCAGCCAATGATTTAGTTTTGCTGATATAATAAGTTATTTCAAGTATTTACAGTATATACATATGGAGGGGGAGGGGGGGTAAGTTATATTCGTGAATGTTCTCAACTAGAAACAGTATTCAGTCTCACAAATGTTCAGTTGTTCATTTGAAACTCAGAATAATTTTAATTGCTTTTTTTCAAACAGAATTGTGTGTTTAAATGCGTAAATAAACTAATGGTACCATAGCACGTGTACAAGCTCAGTATTTATCACATTTATAATTGGGGGCGTGGTGCCACGGCCGAGCGGCCATGCGTGTGGCCCTTTGGTTACAGAGGTTCGCAGCTTGAGCCCAGAGGGCGCCCTGGTTAGCAGTGCAGGACCCTGCTGAAAAAAACAAAGAGCCATGAGACTTGGCGTCGTTTTCCAGGACGAAGTAACACAATGTCAGCCACAGGCAACGAGGGGATGTACCCCCGTGGAGATGGAGCGATGGGATGAGCTCATGCGCATGGGGCGAGATCAGATTGTGACATTGCAGGACCGCGACGGTGTGGCGACGATGATTTGAATTATAAATTGCTCGCACATTACAGACTTACTCTGGTACAAAAAAAAATCACCCGCCCGACTGGCAGGCTGATGTCCATTTGCAGGCCAGTGTTATGTATAGCTTGCGCCGTATGGGGACAGCTGCTGCTGGGGGTCCCCCTTGGCGAGACTGCAGCAAGGTGAAGGCGTTTAAGTGAGCGCCCTGTGCACGCAAATTCTTATCTAACTTGCGTCACAGAGTCTCCCGGCTGAAACGAGCACGACGCAGTGTTCTTCTCTGTTGGAGACCCTGAGACAGTGATGGTTATTCCAGAATCATATCGTGGTGCCATTCTCTCCTAAGGGGCGTCGACTCATTGTTACAACCCTGGAGGGATGAGCAGAGTTCATTTGACCTCGTGGTTGTTCGATTATCAGTTGAGAACCCTCTCCACATTACACCATGACATAACGCTGATAGTGGACTTGAAATAAACTTGGAGCGCGGGGGGGAGTTAGCCTCCTACAGCCTCCACGTAACAAAAATTATGGCAACCTTGCCATGGAAATGTGGAATTTCCACCACTGCACCACTGGTTAAGAGCTAGCAATTAAGCACGGCAACAATTCTCGTTTTGGGCAGGGAAACACCTTGAGTTTGGTCAATTTTTGTACAGAATATGCACAGTCACTTAGCTGAAGTAGAGACGTCACAGCGTAAAAAAAGTCACATCGGCTTCATGCTGAGTCACAGCACGACAAACCCCAATCTTGAAAACTAGTTTGTTCGATCCAATCAAAACAATGTACTGTTGTGAATTAATTGTCGTGATGAGTAACATTTATAGCATTTAATGATTCTGTGTACACTCTAAGGCACAATTGAATAAGAATGTGCCAATGCATTTGTGTACAAAAGAGGCCTAAATTTAGATTTTTTTTTCTCTTGCATGTTTATATAAAGGCAGAACATTTATGGAAAACAGACACAAACAGAAAACATATCCAAGGTTCTATGCTAGTATCCTTTTTTCACCTCCTTGAAATCACGTACTTCAATCGGTGAGAGAGGCCAAACAGCCAGCTATCGAGACACACATTCACACAAGAAGCAGGGCTTACAGAATCCACCCCTGTGGCAGGCTTACTTAAAATAACCCAGAAGCCATCGCGTCTTCACTGTCCCCTGACAATTTCCCCTGCGTGGGCGTTAATGTGTGCTAAGTAGGGCCAAGGCAGCTGTTAACCCGTCTTAAAAGCGGCAGACCTTTTCAACCTCGCACCGTTAGACTTCTTGGCGAAAGAGATGCCCTTGCATTCGGCGCTTTGCGATTTTTCCTACGTATCATCATCACGATGTTCTCGCACACACGAGATTCAACGCCGCTTGCGACTGTATCCACAGCACCTTTGTTAATTCGCATTGCCCGCCAGTAATCACTTCCCAACGCATCCCAGCGATCGGGTGGTTTTTGCCGCGGAGGGGTTTAAGGGTCACTAACTTGATAAATGCACCAGGAGTGGGAGTAGCGTCACTTGGCAGCTGTGACAGGAGGTGCATTTTCCGCTTGAGCGACTGTGACAATTACGTGCAGCGCTGAGCGCACGGGGAGGCAGACACATCCCTCTTACTTACTCGCGGCAACAGGGGATGAAGACAAAATTGCAACCGTGATTACACCGTTATTTTCTCCGCCTTGGCCGTCAGCTGCAGAGCTGAACAGTCGGGAGATTATTATTATCATAAAAGTAATCAATAATCAGCGAATGCTACGGACGCAAAAATTATAATGTATAAAACGAAAATGCTTTTAGATCAGAGGAAATGAGCGAGGGTTACAAATAATAAGTTTAAAGGATAAAAAAAACACTAAAACTCGAGCGGAAAGGAAAAGCAAATGTGTTGTCTATGAGCATTTGCATTAATCATAAATACGGAATGGCCCTTTGCGTTTTAGGACGTGAAACCGATGCAAGATGAATTGCACGGCTCAGATGCACGCACACGTCGAGAGGCACATTCTGCGTGCGGAGAAGAAGAGGAAGAAAACGCTCCGTACAAGCGAAAAGTTTGTCACGTGTCGTCAGGTCGTCAGACATCCACTGAAAAGGGTCCCCGATGCGCGAATGGCAAGCGAGGGCTTCTCAGCTAAATGAAATAGGATTTGGTACCACATGCCAATTATTGGAAAAGACTCAAATCTGTCCGCGAGGAATCCATGCGGAGTCAACCCCGAACATTAGCGCGTGTGAATCGGGCCACCTTTACAAGGCCTCATCGCGGCCAATGCGCAAACGCACGGAAGCACAAATTGCCTGCGCAACTTAATGAGAGGAGGAAGGCGACCGAGGAGCAGACGAGACAGCCGCGAGCCTCAGTGGACGTGGAGTGAAGCCGCCGTGTGACATTGCCCACGACAAACATGGAGGGAGAGCGGTTGTGGTTTAGCACACGTTTGATGGGATGATAATAGCAATACGGATTTTCATCTGCCTGTTTGTGACGTAAAACGAAATGTGTACAGGCTTAAACGTCAGTGTGCGATGCTGGTCTTGTACTCCAAAGATTTAATTGAATTTCGTTGTTATCGTTTCATAACCCGACATGTTTTTAAATGAAACAGATATTTGCTTCACTGTCAGACAATTAATTTCGTTGCTTTTTTCTTACTTCGTTATTTTCCCAGGCAGCTCGGTGACACCGTGGTCAAAGGGCTTTGTCGAACGGGAGTTAATTCAACCCATTGTATCCCTTCACGGTCGATATAATGAGTAACATTATACGGGGGGGGGGGGGGGGAAGTCAACAGTGGTCGATACAGTTACGTAGGTAAAAAATAACATAAAATAAATGAAAACAACTTAATTTTGATTTAGGTGATTTCATTTAGTTGTTTTCATTTATTTCATTTTATTTTTTACCCACGTGACTTTACCGAAAAAACCAAAGAGTATGAATCCTTGCAGTCACGAAAGCTTCAAATCTAGAATTAAGTGGTCGATACGTGCCGTCGTCGTGTGACGGCCAGCGCTCTGGACTCGCAATCTCCGAGGCCGCCGGTCGCATGCCCCGGCTCCGGTGCTCGTTGTTGTCGATGCTGTTCGTTGCTGGGCCTCGAGCTGCTCACCCTGGGCTGTGTCCGGTGTTGCCAACCTGTCCCGCTTTACCCAAGACTGAAATCTGTTATCGAAGTACACACAGACACCTTGTGAAAGAGCCAACGCAGAAGATCCCTGGGTTCGATTCTTCCACGAAGCTCATTGTCCACCCTGAACCACATCTCAACAAACCATGGCATATGCGGATACCTGATGCACAAAAGGACAATTAAAAACTCTCCAGTAGTCTATCACCGTGGTCATCCAGAACAGACCGATCCACAGATATGAAGGAGACATGACAGCAATACAATCCACTGCTCCTGGTGCAGTTATCTGCGCTTGACCACCTGAATGTGAAATTGTAGTTGTTGCTCTTCCTCTACATCAGCTATACGAAAGAAAAACATTGTGGCGCCACGCCGGGTATGCAGGAGATTGTGGGTTCGATCTCGACCCTGATGCTTGTATATTTGGAGTTTGCATGTTCTCCCCGTGGTCACGTGCATTTTTTTTTCTCCGGCTCCTCCGGTTTTTCCTTCCACATTTAGAAGCACGCGATTCGAGTATTTGGCTGCTATAAATGGTCACGTGGTGAGCCACTTCGTTGAGCAATCATTTGTGGCCAGGTCACTTCTGAAAAAGAGCCGTAGAACTCAGTGGGCATTCGCTGGTAAAATACAAATAGCCAGTTAGTTGGCTAGTTTGGAAGTAGCTCAGCTCATCAAATGCCAGGAAACCACCCATCTCATCGGAACCTTACTCAACAACCGCTGATATCGCGCTCATCAATAGAAAATGAAGATTCCACAATGTGGCCACGGACACCATGGCTCACGTGTTCCGGCACTGTCTGCGACACCGATTCCGGGAAACATCACCCACATCCACAAAGCCTCCACAGAGGCTACTGAATGGCTTAAAAGACTTGATATGAAGACAAATATCTCCCATAAAGCCTCCAACATACTGTTGGGGCAAGTGCTGTTAGCAAGCACCAATGAAGGCCAGAATGGCACACGAGGGGGTGAAAGGCCAACGACGCCCGGCCGCCTTTGTCTCAATAGTGGCAATTTTTACACACTGTACCGGGTACTCATTTGAGGCTAAGTCAACCTAGGGGAAGCCTAGGACCAGTTCAGTTAATCGTCACTGGTGTTGGCCATGAGCGGGAATCGAATTTGGGTCGTTGGGTTCGTAGCGCAGCGCGCTAACCACTACACTATTGCTCCCCACGAACCATCATATAATACACACATACATATACAATGTTGTACATTTCACTTTTCCATAGAACAGAATTATACATTTTATTTGCATCATATATGTGATTAGAGTGATGTTTAATCAATGCATGCCATCTCTGATTTTCATATCAGCATATAGTTAAATAGTAGAAGTTAATAGAAACCAAAAAAAGTGGTGTCCTTTCTAATCTCGGGATAGCATGTTGCGATTAATTATCTATTTAGCAAATTATGGTCCTCAGATGATTACATTTAATGTCATTGCTCATCTCACGAAATAATACGCTGCCGTAATTTATAACAGAAACATTTTCGCCTCGTTAATATCGCGCAATCTACATCCAGCAAACAGTTCACCGTCCCCTTATAAAATACATATAATTAATGATCCATTACTCAAAGAAAACATACTTTCCTATGCTCATAGTTTGCTTTAATGTGCACAAAATGTGCATGCACAAGCAGCGTTGCTTTGAACATGTAATCCATCCCATTACTGATAATTACCTGACGTTTTTGAAGCAACATGACATAGTTCTGTACGTGCATGATAGTTTTTATGTTGTTTGATTGCATTTTGTGAACGGTTACTTTCTTCAAATAAGTCATATAACGCGTTAATTATGACAATAATAACCTACAGTCATTTGTGAATCCGTTGCAGAATGATGGCCACCCCACACTGTCAGTGACGGGAGTTGTTTGACCATACTTCACCACGCTGGATATAGTCCAGGACCAGTTCAGATACCGCTCGCCACTGACGTCAACCGCGGCCGGGAATCCAACTCATGCGATCAGTTTCATAACGCAGTGCACATTACCATTGCACTACCACTCCCCAAATCCTTGAGCACTTGCCATCGTCCCTCTGCCAAAGACCACTTGCTTTTCTCAACAGCCATTATGGTGTCTCGAACTTGCATATCCTCTCCGATCAACGTGCTCCTCTTTCTTGTCGTCCCAGTGGACGTCCAAGCATGCACCTAAATAGATGAGACACGTGGACATGTGCAAACAAAACGTCGTGAGATCTGGAAATGTCCCAAAGAAGCGTGGAGAAGTGCATACAAAGCACGTGGATATAGAAGGTAAAGGTAAAATTCTGGCAGAAGGGCTCCCACTTCAAGAAGCTATAGAGGGTATTTGGCCTTCTCTTCCACACTGGCCAAGCATCTTCGAAGAGTTCACATTCAATTGTATTTCGTTTAACCAAGTAAGAATGTCTAATTTAAAAGAGTGAACTGATAGAGGTGGAAGTACCCACGATATTCCCCGCCATAAGCAGTCTGCCGCTCGACTGCAGTGTACCCATTTACACTCATGGGTGGACAGAGGCAGATGGAATGAATTCGCTTGCACCGTTGCTTCAACTGCCGCACCGGAAGATCGAATTGAACCAGTGGTGATACCCATTAAACCATGGCAGAATCCTCTTTATGCACGTGTAATGTGCGACTTCCGCGACACGTCGAGTAGAGGGTACTTCTTCTTTTATTTCTCACACTGGGCACAACACAGGCCAACTCTTATTCTTCCTCACACTGAGTACAACACGAGATATTAACGTCGAAACTGGCTACACACAGCCGATCACTCGGCGTGGTCCCACCGCCCTCACTTGGCTACGCCGCTGGCTGGCGGCGTGACGATGAAGGCGATGGAAGCCCCGCAGGAGATCTTCCACGTGGCCGGACGACGGAGAGAGATGATGGTGGCGAGCAGCGACGCAGCCAGGACCCAAGACCCCACACACGAGCCCCGAGCCCCGGGTCCGCTCCCCCTTATATCTCCCCAGTCCCCAGGCGTGGCTAGGCCCCGCCTCTGGCCACGCCCTCTCGTGGAACCTTCGAGCAGGTTCCCGGAGCATCTCGGCCAACCCCACCTATTACCTTTGCCCCAGATACCTCTTCGTCTCCAATTGGATGTTATCTTAACCGTACCCGTACCCGTGCTTCCCTTTCCCAGCCAGCAGGTGTCATCATGTCATTACACATGTGCAGTGGCATAGACTAGTAATCTAGCAGCATAGCGCTGGCTGCTGGCAGGGAAGGGGAATTGCGTCTTACGGCAGACCTGACGTCAGCAGGCCAGGTTATACACCAGAGGGGGTCACAGAAGGGGCACACCAAGAACCCGCTGGTAGGTTCTATAAAGGGGGCGTGGCAGGGGGCGGAGCCAGGCCACGCTGACAGTATAAGAAGGGCCCCTGTAGGGGACCTCGCGGCTGTTGATTGTAAGTGGGATCCCTGTCGTGCTGCTCAAGTCCATCGTCGTCGTCGTTACCATTCTTCTCTTAGTTGTCGCAGTTGTCATCGCTTGATATTGCGCTGTTATACAGTTGTTGGCTGTACCGGTCAGCGCCATCGGTGTTAGACGGCTAGTGTTGTATATAGGCAGGGTGTGTGTAGCCTAGGCAACTGTAGGATGTGTGAAGGGAGATTGTGAGCATAATAAAAGTGCCTCCAACAATTACTGTCTCCGAGTTGAACCACTACACATATATAAAAACACGTTTATTGTACCAGGTAAGGCACACTGAACTATGTAGGCTTTTTTTCCAGCAGCTACCTGGCTATCACAAATAAGAGCTAAACGAAGTAGCTTGTCGTGTGGAAATGTATAGCAACCAAATACTCGAAACCTTGAGACATTGATTCTAAATGTGGAGGGAAATGTGAAGGAGGACCCGGAGAAAAATCCACACGACCACGGCGAATACACGCAAACTCCAAATATACAGCAGGTGTCAGGGTCGGGATCGAACCCACAACCTCCTGTATACCAGGCAAGTTAGTTAACATCTTGCCATATGCATAAACATGTCTATTTATATAAAATTAACTTTCAGGATTAACACCCTTCTTTTGTGAGCACAATACGTTTATGCCCTGTGCTCATGACAAAGTTTTCTGCGGAAGGATTGAGACACGTAGAAGCATAAAGAGCACTTGTGGTGAACCATATTAATTTGTCTGCCTAAGTACGGACACATTCAGTGCCTATTTTTAAACGGAAACCCCAATGTGTTTGGAAGAGACTTTTTTACCCCTAGGGCTCGAAATTATTAAATCACTCATGCGGTTACCGAGGCAATTAATTTTTTTGCTCCATAAATAGGAACCACTTACCAACCGGAGCGATGGCCTCCGGTAGCTTTCTGAGAAAATGAGTTTAGATTCTCTAAATATTCTCCCCTGTCCTTGGGCAGTGAACTTTCACATCGGTGGAGAAGGGGGTAATGCACGTAATTAAATATGAACAATTAGATATAAAGAATTCAAACACAATACTCACTCGAGATGTATATGAACACACCACCCACGACTGGCACACGTAAACATGTTTCAATGGGAGGGAGGCAGGGGGGGGTCTTGCAAGCTGCCACACGGCACTGCGCCTTAAGGTGACAGCGATGGTTGATGACTGAAAACTTCACAACTTTTTGTTTGCGTTGCTTGCGAAGAGCGGTGACGCAGAGCCCTTAAGGCGCGTGGGGGGGGGGGGTTCTACACCACGCTGTGACCAACACGGTCTTGTTGTTGTCCTCGGGCATCTCTGAAGGAAATGTCCGGCGCGGTGTGCATCAATCGCGTGGCTTTCCTTCACCTCTGGACATCTGCTCGGCACAGACCGGTGGATAATCTCCTCGCGTCTTTTGTACAAATTAAGTGACGTGAATGAAGCTCCCTCTTAATCGTCGTCAGCATTGAATGATGGAGTTGTGTGCCTTGTAATTGCTTTTTTAATTTTAAGTGGACAAAAAAAATGTTTGCCTGTTGTGATGCCTTCCTAAGTCTGACGTGGACAATCTTTCTTCAAATAGTGGGAGCCAGTTATTTTATACAAGTGAGCCAACTGTTGACGGTTCACACATTCATCATCCTCATCAGCCATGACCTGTCCACTGCTGGATGAAAGCCTAATCAAGTCATCGTCATACGTGGCACAGTCCCACGAGGGGATGGCTCCTGCTGATCTCATCGCTACAACTCCATCGTTTTGGGTGTGTTCCTCTGGCTGGCGCTCCGTTATCAGACCCAACCATTGGCCATCATCGCGGCTACTCTATTAGCAGAGCCACCTCTGGTTAGTTCAGGGGTCGACAACCTGCGGCTCTTTGCGAACTGCTTCGTGACGACGTCATTCATTAAGGAACCACCGTCTCGTGTGCACGTCCATTGCGGCTCTTGAAAAGTTGAGTTGTTTTACCGAATTCGAAAAAAAAATGGCTCTTGTTGTATAAAATTAAATAAATCACGACATTTCGGGTGAAACACAAGCGTCCGTCATCAGGTGGGAAAGCATGGTCTGCTGATGAGGCAGACTGTTTTAAAAGGTTTGAAATGGGTGTAGCCCAAGGGACATAAATAAGTGGGCGGGGCTAGTGATGTTAATGTGAGAAATTAGCATGTTAATGTGAAATCGAAAAGTGGTGCAATCCAAAGCAGCCTCCTCGACGAGGGCACAGAAGTGGCTATGTTAATGTGAGTGATTAGCATGTTTATGTAAAATTGAAGAGTGGTGCAATCAAAAGGCATGAGAGCAACCCAAAGGGTGCAATCCAAAGGACATGTGAGCATGAGAGTGCAATCCAAAGGCATGAGAGTGCAATCCAAAGGACATGTGAGCATGAGAGTGCAATCCAAAGGCATGAGAGTGCAATGCAAAGTACATGTGATCATGAGAGATCTAAAAGAGAGGCATAGAGAGAGAGAGACACATGCATAGAGTCGGAAATAACAGCTGACATAGGCAGGTAGGATGGAAACATCACAGTCAGTTAAGACTTTAACTGGTTAATAACGTCCTTCCAATGATTGCTCAGTTTGTACCCATCCTCTCGGTTGAAGTTGTGTCTGTGTTTATATATCTGGATGGCTTCATGAACAAATCTCTGAAGATAGCCGGTAGGTTTGCAGAGCACCTCTGTCTTGGAAAAATCTATTTCCTGTGAGCCCTCAGCATTAAAACAATGATCGGCAATGGCAGAGGTATTGGTCCTACCGTGTTTCAGATCTGCCTTGTGTTCACGAACGTGGTCTGAGGCATGTCGTTTCGTTTCCCCAATGTAACTGCTGCCACAACCACAACTCAGTTGATAGACACCAGGGTATTGCATGTCAGGAATCACATCCTTTACAGATGGGATTAAATCACGGATTTTGTGTACTGTGTTGAAACGAACCTGGATCTTGTGTTTGTTTAAGATTTTGGAAATATTTTTGGTAACCCCTGCTATGTACGGTAAAGTGATGGTTTTGGTTGGATCCTCAAAAGGTTGTCTCCGCATGGCTGGGGAGACAGCTTTGCGGATTGTACGGTCCGAGAATCCGTTCATCCTGAGGGCATGGTGTTACGTTCTCTAACTCACTGGCTCGGTGGTGCTGGTCGGAGATGCAATGGGCCCTATGGTGTCGTGTTTTGATGAGGGAATTCTTCTGGGCTGGATGGTGGTGGGAGTCAGGCTTTAGATAGGCATCCGTGTGGGTGGCTTTCCTGTAGACCAAATGTCCCAACGAGTCATCAGGTCTCTTCTCGATCAAAACATCCAGGAATGGTAGCTTGCCATACGTTTCCACTTCCATGGTGAATTTGATAGACGGGTGTATGGAATTGATGTAGTTTAGAAATTGGTTCCGTGCTGGCAGGCCATGTGGCCAGATGACGAATGTGTGATCCACGTATCTCTTCCACAAGGAAGACGTAGGATGAATGTCTGGATGGCATCTGTCTCAAATTTCTCCATGAAAACATTCACTACCACTGGCGATAAGGGAAAACCTATTGACGTATCCTCATTTTGCTTGTAGAATGTACCATTCCAAGTGAAGTATGTGTTGGTAAGGCAGTGCCTTACCAAAGTAGGTACATCTGGATTCAGTCCTTGTTGGACCAAGTCTTCAATGATTGCAATGGTGTCAGGTACAGGTACATTGGTGAACAGAGAGACAACATCGACACTTCCTTCTTGGTTCTTTCGGTAAAGTCACGTAGAACGGAAGTAATAAAATAATACAAAATAAAAGATAATAAAATAATTCTCACGACGTTTCGGCCACAACGCAAGCAGCCGAAACGTCGTGAGAATTATTTTATTATGTTTTATTTTTATTATTTTATTACTTCCCTTCTACGTGACTTTACCGAAAGAACCAAGGAGATGAATCCCTGCAGTCACGAAAGCTTTAAATCGAAAAATACATCGAAACTGACAAGCAAATCATCTGGAGACAGTGAGATGTCCTTGATGAGAGAAATCAAGTGAGCTGAGTTAAGTACAGTTTAGGTGGACTTGCCCGTGAAAGGAAGCAGGGTCTCAGAAATAAATCGGGCCAGTTTGTAGGTGGGTCAGTTAATGGTGAAGACGATAGGATGGAGCGTGGTACCTACTTTCTGGATTTTTGGAAGGCCATATAATCTGGGTGATCTAGCAGCTGAAGGTTTCAGGGAACTCTGCTTGGTCTGATCGATTAGTTCTATGTTTGATTGTTCTATTTCAATTAAAACATTTAATAAATACATGTTGGAAGCAATTAATATATTTTAAGTTCTCATCCTTGCATTAGAACATATAGAACAGTTCATATTTTGATGGCATTTTGTGGTAATGCTCCATCACATGTTTTAAATCGATTACACAGTGAATATTGAACTGAAGCTTGACTTAATAAAATGTCCATTTGGAGGACGTCACCTGGTCATGATTATTAATGAGGGGGACTGTTCAATCTGGAATGACGTCCTCTGCTCATGATTATTAATGAGGGGGGTTCTCCATGCGGATTGACGTCACCCATTCATGATTATTAATGAGGGGGGGGGGGGTACATGTGGAGGACGTCACCTGTTCATGATTATTAATGAGGGGGGCTTGTCGACGTGGAGTGACGTCACGCGCGGGACACAGACATTCTTGGCTCATTATAGTAGTAAATCACAATTCATTGTTTTCCTATTTTTACAGTATCAATCCCTTGCCTTCTACGACTTCTGCCACGAGCCGATCCTATGCTGAGCCTACGTCAACACATGGGCATTGGGTCATAAAACTAATTTGACACAGTCAACAAACTCTGGAAAGCGGCAGCTGTAGGTGCCGCAGAATAGGACGGGTGATGGATGTGATATCGATAACCATTAATCAGCTACGGTCAGTGCACTTACCGGTGCGCTGACGTCTGCGAGCGAATGCCATCTCGCTTGGGCACGAGACACCACAACAATGCCTTCATACTGATCTGGTCAAGGAGCATAAACCATCACACAAACTCCGGTCATTCTCGCAGCAACAGCAGCGGAGGCGGCTTTTGGCTGGCCATCGAACACAGAAGGTCACCGCATCGCGCGCTTTCAGATGCAATTCGGCGTCCGTCTTGAACCCCCTTGCTCCCGATGTTAGGAGGCTTCTGGAAGCGATTCACTTTAAAATCATCTCGATTGAAAATTCATTTAATTCGTTTGTTGTCCTCCCCACCCATCTCCGATTAGCACAGTTGGCTACGCACGGTGCAAAAGAATATCAACATACAATATGTACATACAGCAGTGAGTGTGAAGTAGATTGAAAAATAATTTCTTGGAACTGCGTTTCGTGTTGGTTCGTTGTCCTTCACCCGGCACCTCCTATTAGCGCGGTCGGCTACGTACGGTGCGAAAGAATTCCAACACACATACATACACACACACGTGTGTGCAGCAAGGTCGTAGCCATGGAGTCAACATTGGGGGGGACCAAATCTTCCAGAAAAAAAAAATCTAAATTTTTAAACTAAATTCCTGCCTAAAATATTTGAAAAATTCACTAACACATGGGATGGACTTTTAATTTAGTTTTTACAATAATGTTTAATAGTGTAATGTATTACATTGCTCAGTTTTTTTTCTTTTTTTACCTTTTCTTGTTTCATTGTATGTAATGGCAGAGATTAGGGATTAAAATAGTATAACCATAACCACAATCACATAAACAGAAATCTATTTTATAGCAAAAAATTGGGCGGGGGGGGGGGGGACATTTTGAGCATATTTGAATATTGGGGGGGGGGGATGTGTGTCCCCCCCCCTCAATATATATTATAATTACGGCCTTGGTGTGCAGACCCCACCACCGCCTGTCACATCGTCCGCGCGGGCACGCGGTCCGCACGCCACGCCACGTGCACCCGCTCGGCATGTCCGGTGCGATGTTTCTGCTCGGAATGATGAGAGCCGTGGGCAGGTGCAGATTGACAAAACACTGTCATCAGAGATCGGTGGTGGTAGGGGGAGAGGAGGGAATGGGTGGGCGGCGAAAGAAGAGGGGGCAGTCATCGCTGCCCCTGACCCCGTTCGCGGGGAGAATTCGCTGGACACGCTCCGACGGTCGCCCGCGTGATTCAGGCACGGAGATTTCGTCGCTGGCAGGGCAGGCGTCGCGCCGGAGCGACTGGGCGGAGAAGAAGAGGAGGGGATAATGGGATAGTAGCGCCGGTGACAACGCGCACGGGAACCGCGAGTCCTTTGTGATGAGGCCGTCCCTCGCAAAAATATGCGACCCAGAGGTGGCGTGGGCAACGGGGGACCCCGCGATCGCCAATTGCAGGTTACGAACGCCACGCGCGTTCTGAAAAGAAGCATGTCCTCCCCCCGGATATTTTTTTTTCTTTGTATTACGAAAAGTACCGGAGCGTGAACATTAGTGTGAACGATGACAGTGATTGCATAGTGGTAGGATGGCTCCGGTAGCACTCACCTTCTGCTCGCGTTGCTTTTGATTGGCAATCAAAGGGGATTTGTAATTATGTTGCATGCTCTTGAATGGACACCCTGAGTGCACCGGCAGAGACTGTACCGGTGGTTATGCTCGCGGAATTTTAGTTCTACAGCGATGCGCACAATGGAAGCCCGTCTTCATCAGGCAGAAGTCCTTACGAAAATCTCGCCAGGAGTCACTCTGCGAGTGCACTTTTTTATCATTATTATTACTACAAAAAATGTATATCATGGATGTTCAAAAATAACACGTTCAGCCTTAAGCTAATGGATTCTTTGAACAAGCAAAAACATCTACCAATGAGTCAAGTCCTGTTAGAACGAAAATCACCGCTACCTGAGTAAGAATTCCTCAAAGTTCTTAATCACGGCGCATTTGATAGATGACTTCAAGATATAAAATTGAGCATTCGTGGGTTGGACATAAACGAGCACCCTGGAAACAGGGTTGATGAATCGTGCTCATGTCACGTCCGTCAGACACCCACCTGCAGGGTAGCAAGTGGATTTCGTATGCATTCAATCTAGACTGATATAACCTCTTACCACGGAATTTCTCTACCACTTCAGCAAAAACAAATTCTTGCTGTGGTTCACCCACCTGATGATGATTGCTTGTGTTGCAATCGAAACGTCGTGATTTATTTTTATTTTATTTTATACCTACGCGACTTTACCGAAAGAACCAGAGAGTGTCGTATGCATTCATTTCGCATTCTTTCCTCATAGAGGACGCTCTGGTTTCTTCCCACATGCAAAATATTACGAAATATGTCCTCTCTAAATATACAGAGCGGTGAAAAGCCCTGCATTGTGTGTTGGCAGAAAGGCCTTCGCTATATGGAAAATAAAAGAGCCCTCTAGAGGGTATTTGGCCTACTCTTCCATGCTGGCCAGATGTCTTGAAAGCGGTGGGAGAATCGACACTTTACCCCGCTCCACAAACAAAACTGCCCATAAACTAACTGCAGTGCACCCGTTTATACTGCTGCATGGGCTGAGGCGATGGGATATTTTAAAATGAACTTGCATTATTTTTTTCAACTGCCGGGCGATTGAATGGAATTGTTAGTGACCTATGGATTGCAAGTCCAGTGTGCTACCTATGACACAACGACAGCATCCATCACAAGCAGGACCCTCCTGAAAAAAAGTACTAAGGCTCAGTTTATCATGGACCTGTAAATACATTTGCATTATTCTACGTGAAGATAATGAAGATCCTACCCTCGAAGCATCCTATATGAGGTAAATGGCAAATGTTTAATCGCGACAAACGTTTTAACAATAAAAAGCAAATTATAAAAAGTCATTAAACACATGAAGGCCATCCAGCATATAACTTTCATAACCTAAAAAAACAAGAATTCACAAAGGTGAAATTGCTGAGCATAAATAAGCAATGTTAAAGTTTTGGATCATTAACCTTTAGGATAATTCACATCTGTGAATTGCTTGACTCTTATTTGCGTTGTGTTTAGTGAGAATTTCAATGACACTGGCCGAGCGAAATTGTTTCTTTCTCTTTAGCGGCCTGATGGGATTTTTCCTCTAAATGTATGTCGTGTGGTGTGAGATTACATAGTAAAATCAACTTGTTTAATTGAAATGTCAGCCATTCGTGGAAGTTCATGGAGCAAGCCTTCCCATTTCTAAATAAAAGCTTCAACATCTATTCTTTTAAAGTTTAATAATTTATTTTAGAACTGGTGTTTTTGTAGTTTAATTCAACGTGTCATTCTGCTCAAACAAGCATGGGGCATTGTTTTTATCGGTTAGTGGCGCTGAGGCAGCGATGGCATTTCCACATTCCCATGGCAGGAGTCAAATTTTTTTCATCATTTACATAATGCAAACATCAGCATATCAATCATAATTTAAAACAAATCTAGACTGAAAACTAATTTATTTAGAACTACCTCTTGTGTTTAGTTGTCCTTCTCTCGCACCTCCGATTCGCATGGTTGGCTACGTACAGTGCGAAATAAGTTCAACCATACATACATCATCATCGTTGCTATTCGATAGTTCAGTCCAATTGTTCCTTGAAGCCGGTGTGCATTGAAGTTGCGTTCCCAAGCCAGTGATGGAAATTCCACATGCACATGGCAGGTCGCTGTTGTCTTCCCACATTCGGTGCTGCGTTTTTCATCCCAAAGGGACGATGGCCTGAATTGAGCCTTGGCCAGGAATTGATCTTGCAAAACTTCCAACTGTGGCTCAATGTCCCTTATTGTATCTTCACAGAATGTACATAGCGCCTTAATCAAGGCGCTTTACAAAGAATTAAGACCGGTACATATGAATGTAATGGTGGAGATTAGGTGAACGCTATAGATGAGAGGAAGCAATCTGTGATGATGCATGAATGCGGCGAAATTGATGGCAGAAAAATGACGACGAATGGTTTGAATGAATGGGTAATGAGAGATCGCCATCTAATGAGAATATGAAGAGGGAACAGTGCCAGTGGTGGTTATGAAGGGGAGATTAGAGGGGTCGTGGCTTGAGCCGGGTAACAATAAGTGGGCTTTGAGTGCGGAGGGGGGACTTTGTTCCAGTGAAGGTGGGGCGAGAAGAGAGAATGGAAGCGATTTCTGGACGTGTAGAGGTGCAGCGCTGCAATTGCTTGCTCAAGCCACTGCTGGCAGAAGAACCTCCATTTGAGGGAGTGGTAGAGCCCCCCGCCCCCTCTGGAGGGTATTTGGCCTCATCTTCCACTCTGACACAAACGTCTTGTAAGATGTGGGGCTACCCGCACATTACCCCACCTGGAAAACGGTGTCGACACGCCGCTTACCCAATACCGAGATATTCGGGGTCCGCGCGGTCGGACACTTTCCTGTTGATGTGTTCAATCGGTTGGTTGCGCCCCTTTGCTGCGGGGGAAGAAACAAAACATTGGCATGGAGATAGGGGCCTTCCATAAATGACGTCACGCACCTAGGGGGAGGGGGGGTCAGACATTGTGACGATGTGTGACGAGGGGGGGGGGGTAAGAAATGTGACGTCACATCAAAATGTGCAACTTTAAATAAATATAGACAACACGTTATACTTAATTAAATAGACTTTTTAATACATGTTTTCTCCTACAACATCAGAGTGCAGCGTCACATTAAATACGCACTACAATGACAATTGTTTAAAGCGATTTGAAGCGTGTTTTTTTTTTGGGGGGGGGGGGCAGAGCTTTGTGACGTCATATTTGAGGGAGGGGTCTGACTTTTTGTGATGCCGTGTGACGAAGTGGGGGGGGGGGGGTCAAAAATCCTCCAAAACCGCGTGACGTCATTTATGGACGGCCCCATAGCGTGTGCGTCCCCACTGAGTCCGAGCGTGAATCCAGCTCTGCGGGCTGAGTTGTTGTTTATTTTTCTTCAGGAGGCAACTCACACTGGCATCCAATCCACATGCGACGAAATAAACATCGCCGAGGAGGCAAAAGCAACGGGAGGCAAACGGCCAAAAGGGCGACTTACCACTGGCCATGTTGTCCACAACCTGACGGTGCCCATGCTCATGTACGCATCACAAGTCAACGGTCGCTCTCTGCTCACTGCTAAAGCGGTGGTAATCAACTCTTTTATTTGGGGTGCGGGTCTATAAGGCAGCGTTTGGAATTCTACATTCATAGGCCGGGGCTCGTCACAACATTCTCGATGCCCTCCAATGCAAAGCCTTACGAATGGCCACGAATGTTATTGAGCGCAGAGTTATTGATGGGCTGACTCGACTTCCCGGTGGCGTGCTCCATCACCGGTGCCGGTGACGGAGGCGCAATTCCTGTTCCGTGGAAAAAAATACCATTGACGTGCTTCGAACAGGTTGACTCGGCTTCAAATGTGCACTCAGTTCGGCGTGTGAACATCGGAGTGTGAACACGGGCACAGTGGGGAGACAAAGGCTGCAGTGTGTTTCTGCTGGTCACCCATTCCTCCTCCCCCCCCCAGCAGTATTTTGCTTGTGAGCTTCGGCCACTGAGCCTAATCTAAACCTTTAAAATAATTATTTCCTCCTGATGACGATCGCTCGTGTTGTGATCGAAACGTCGTAGTTTTTTTATTTTCTTTGAGCCATCTACGTGAACTTTACCGAAAGACCCAAAGAATACATTAAAATAATATCAATAATTGCGACAAAGTGCCAATCAGGGTACAAGCCCACCCGCGCATAATTATCGGTGAATGATTATATTATCGACGGGAGGGGGGGGGATGAACAGCGAGCTCGTAGCTTTAGTCACAGCCGGGATTAGAAACCCCCATGGACACGTGCGCTTTCCGAGTTGAAGCTCACGGACGCAAACATCGCAAACCGTTTGTTCCCCCCCCCCCCGCACATCAAAATGATTGACTTGTCAGCGTCTCGCCGACCGATGGAATTTACTCAAAGGCAGCCCAGGCACACCTGCTCGAGTGCGATAGCGCCCGGCAGCGCGCCGCAGAAACGAAACAGGCAGCGCGCTTTTCCAACCCCAGCCACATCGCTCCTCCTCCGCATCGCGCCTCTAATTACGCGCGGACTCTGCCCTCCCCCTCCGTAACTCGTGCGTACATTTCCACTAAAAAGAAAAGCGAGTCGTTTAATTGAAATAAAATTCATTCACTTTGGCGCGGGAAGCGGCCGCAGTTTGTGAAAGGGAGGAGCGAGCGGAGCGGGCGGCAGCTTTGTGTGTGACAAGCTGCTTATCGGGGATATTTAATACGTAAACTAGTTCCGATTCTCGAGAACGGGGTGAGAATGCAGCGTCAGTGGATAAGGCGCAAAGTTCTATGCATAAATTACAATTCACATCGGAAAGGAAGCAGGAATAATAATGTATGCAGATTGCATTCAATCGAAGCCCATTCTGTTGCTTTCTCAAACAAAGACAGGCGGTCCTATTTGTGATCCCGAGCATTTAAAACACACACAATGGGAAAATTGGGTATGATAAATGCTCGGCTCTTTTCAAGGGGCCTTATCATTTATAACCAAGGGTGCGCTGCACCATCGCACTGCTAATGAGACTTTTTTTTCTTTCTGTGCAGGCTTTATCTCGAAAACCACACTTAGCTTATATTTGTTCAACATCCAAAGTCCAGGGATATATAAACCTTTTGTTCCGAATGGCAGCGAGGTTTTCTTTATAATTTTGTTCCCACTTTCAAGTTGTTCCGCAGAGTCAACTTGTATTTGCTATCATCATAGCTGAGAATATGAACTTGGCAAAAAATGTGCTTTATAAAAACATATCGTCGTAAATTAAATGTATGCTAATAACAAGAACAAATGGCAGCCCTGACTCGGTCATGGGAGCTGTTGACCATATTTCTCCACGATTCATAATTTAGGTCGTGTCGGTGTCATATCAATTGACCCTCTTCCACCTAACAGAGCCAAACAAATCGAGTAGTCACGTGGAGACTTACACTTCTAATTGACATTACACCTACATGATATAATCCCAAGTAAAACGAATTGTGTATCACAATATATACTCTGATAGCCTAGGTAGGGTGAAAATATAGATCACCGTGATGGTCAGTGTTGATTTGTGAAGGGAGTGCCCCCTTTCTTACCTATGTAATAAAGCTCGTTGAGGCGACTTCTGGAATCCGTCTTTTATTCAACTTATATACAGCTTTTCCTTCACGCTGCTGACAGGCAGCGTGAGAGGGACAGATAGAGAGAGAGACACACTGCCACGTGGCAACCCGAGCCCCACTCCCACGTGGCCCCCTTCCTCTGTTCGTTCCCGTTCTGACCACGTGTCGTTCGTCTCCACCCCTATTTAATACCCGGGTCACGTGGTACGCTTCCACCAATCCTGGTTAGCCTCCATGGAATGGTCCACGCTCCCTCGTAAGCTCCCGGGACCACGCCCCTGACTCATCTCCCCATTGGCTGTGGCCAAAGCCAGCAGAACCAATCCTCTACTTACAGCTGTCACCTTTCCATTACGTCAGGGCTACGCCCCTAGGCTTCCCCCCATTGGCTATGGACCAGGACCGGCAGAGCCAATCAGCGTGACGAGTTGTGATACGTCAACGACCCGGATATAACCTCACATTACACCTATATAACTTCTTTCCACGGCAGCTCTCTAGCCCACTTCAGCAATTTTTTTCTTGCTGTGGTTTCCACACCTGATGAAGATTGCTTGTGTTGCGATCGAAACGTCGTGATTTGTTTTATTTTATTTCTAACTACGTGACTTTACCGAAAGAACCACAGAGTATGAGTGCCCCGTAGTTTGGTCATGGCCAGGAACTGAACTCTCGTATCCGGGTTGAGTGCTAGCAACTGTCTTAGCACTTTACATGTTACGTATAAACAATAACTGAAAATGAGAAAACACTTAAAATGAAGTTGAATATGTTTATATTTTAACTACAAGTTTAAAAACAGAATATATCCCTTTATTATTGTTTAACTGTGCACACATTCACATCCACACATGGATATAGTTGTATCGTATGTAAACATCCAAAAAGTTAAAGTAGCCCATGCTCAATTGACTATGGTGCAGTGATTTTCTCTCGCAGCCCATGACCAGTCGAGGAATTCCATTTCCCACAAAGTGGTAAACATTTTAATGGACCTAGAAGGGAGATAGGCCCAGTTACTCTTCTACAATGATTTGAACTTGTAACAAACAAATTATCAGATGGCTGCTCTGACCACAAACTAATTCACTAACATAATAAAACAAATTAATCAACCTCTGTGACAGATAGGCCTTCAAGATTACCATGGATTATTTTTTCATATCACATTCCCTGCGGAGGTTTTCACGGCTGTTGCCGTATGGCTTCTCAAATGTCTATCCACGTGTTGTTAGGTATGACTCCTGACCCTCAATTCTCCCAGCATGCTGAAAACAAAACTTCGGACAATCACGCCAAACACTCGTTACAGCCTGGAAGCCCATCAAAGCACACAATTGCCATACATTGTAATTGCAAAGTGAAGCTGGCTGTATCCTGCGCACATGAATCACCCTCAACCTGCCAAGTCACGGGTACACATAGTTGTGGGCAGATACATCGGTTAGTTCGACGTCAAGACTAAAAGTTTTGCTGCAGAAACCGCCCATTGTGCAGCCCTCTGCCATAGTCAGACGTCCTTCATCAATGTCACCGCCGCATTCAAGAGCATGCACCTTTCCTACCTACAAATTTCATAACGGCTGTGCGCCGTCGTCCCACCTGTTGGCACCTCTGTTCCCTGACAGTCTGTTGCACGAGTGTAAATACCGAGATGTGTTGTGTTTCTGCGCGCCCTCACCTCGTGGTACGGACAGCAGCACAACAGCACGCAGAGTTGTGGCTCCACCCGAGTGTTGGAACAATTTGGCCAATTTCTATTGCATTTTTGCGTATGGTAATTATGTTCAAGAGCTGAAGTGGCGCAGGCTAGTATTTTACGATATGTATGTAAGTCGAGCTTCTTTCGTACCGTATGTAGCCAACCGCGCTAATCAGAGGTGTGGTGAAGAACAACACACTGTAATAATATGGGTTTTTTCCCCCTTTTTTCTGGCGACAAAACTGAAACTTTTTTTACAAGAAATCATGTGTGCATTAACCACAATACTTGTGGTCAAAATGCAAACAAAAAACACACAGTCTGATAATATATTGGCATTGTCCTTGAAACCGATTGGTCCACACCAGAGACGGCTTTCCCTTGAGTCTCGTCTCAATTGGTGCTAGACCAGAGGACGCCAACAGGCGTACAGCTCAAAGACAATGCACTATCAAAGTAATGAGGGCTCGGGGTAAGCATCTACATCATTAGACCTCCTTGGCCAGTATCAAAATATAATAATAGGGTTTTTTTCCCCCCTTTTTTCTGGAAACAAAACTGAATCCTTTTTACAAGGAATCATGTCTGCATTAACCACAATTATTTTGACCATGATTCCTTGCAAAAAAAGTTTCAGTTTTGTTGCCAGAAAAAAGGGGGGGAGGAAAACCCTATTATTATATTTTGATACTGGCAAAGGAGGTCTAATGAAGGACAACAAACTGGTTTATAGTTTGGCTTGCAGAGCCACCATTGCACAATTGCTTGGCCATGATTTGGCCAATGATGCTATGAATAGGCATCGTCAATTGTACTCTAATTTGATTGCAGCACAACTCATAAATGACACAGCATTAATTGCATCTGTACTTACATGTCAGGAGGAATGCTGCTATGGTGTAATCGTTAGCACGCTGGTTCAAGCTTCCAGCACAGCATTTGAAACAATTTGCTTTCTTAAATCCTCTACCGCCTCTGTCTCCCCAGCATTGTAAACGGGTGCACCAGTTTGTCGATTGGAAGCTCCGGTGCGGTGGAGTAACGGGTGGGTAACCCCACCTCTTCTAAGGCGTCTGGCAAGTGTAGAAGAGCAGGCCAAATAGCAGCTAGGAATGACTCGGGAGCTCTCCCGATATTCGGCGTTGTTATGGTTACAGGTCTGCACCTTCACCTCTACATGGTTATATATTTTTAAAAAGACAACACGCGTATTGACTGTCATGCGCTGGTGGCTTTGTTCAGGCCAAGTGTAGCTGGACCGTCTTGCTTCTCTCCTCCTGTGATCATAACGAATGGAATGGCCGGCTGACCAAGCATTCGGGGACGATTTGCAGATGTTATTCTGCACCGTGTTATTGACTGTCACACAAAAACAACAACGGTACACGAGCGGGTCACGTAACGGAAACACTTTATTCAAAAGTGCTCTTCAGGGTAGCTCTCGTATCTCTGCAAAAAGTGACTAAGAGGCACCACATTGGCACACACGCCACAAACCACCATGTTGCTCACTCCCACAGTTGCCCGCGGATCGATATAAAACACATTCATATTTCAACAACAAAAATACCTACAAAAATATATGTTGAGCCCAAAATTTGCTATTGAAATCCACTGTAATGATACATAAATGAAACACGATTTACTTGTGTAATGACAGGGTGACACCTGCTAGCCTGTTGGAGTAATTACGGTTATAGCTGCATTACATAATGCCTTGTTGTGAAGGGGCGTATCTTGGGTAAAGGTGAAGGGCGGTGTAAGGCGAGAAGCTCCGGAAACCATCCCGAAGGTTTGAAGCTTTCGTGACTGCAAGGATTCATATTCTTAGGTTTTTTCGGTAAAGTCACGTAAGTAAAAAATTAAAATTAATAAAAGTAAAATAAAAATAAAAACAAATCACGACGTTTCGGAGGCAACACAAGCCTCCGTCTTCAGGTGGAACAGTCACAGCACGATAGCTTGATACAGCTATACACAAGCTTCCGTCTTCAGGTGGAACACTCACAGCACTATAGCTGTATCAAGCTATCGTGCTGTGACTGTTCCACCTGAAGACGGAAGCTTGTGTTGCCTCCGAAACGTCGTGATTTTTTTTGATTTTTTTTTATTAATTTAAATTTTTTACCTACGTGACTTTACCGAAAAAACCTAAGAATACCATATCGAAGGGTCTAGAAGGTTCTAGAAAGGGGGCGTGGCCAGAGGGGAATCTTGGTCACGCCAGGCAGATATAAGGAGCACCGAACCAGAGCTTCGGCGCTGTTAGTGTGGGGTCTGGGTCCTGGTTGCGTCACTGCCGTCGTCATCTCTTCGTCTTCGACCACGTGGCTGTTCTTCCGCAAGACCAGCTCCGTCGCCGCCACTGCGCTCGTCAACCAGCCAGCGGAAAGGGGCTGCGTGTTTAGAGCAGCCTAGGTGTAGCCGCGTTACGAAGTGTATCACCCTGTGTGCTCTTAATAAATAAGTAGCTTTCTACTAAGGGGCCGTCCAAAAATGACGTCACGCGATTTTGGACGATTTTTGACCCCCCCCCCCCTTCGTCACACCGCGTCACAAAAAGTCAGACCCCCCCTCAAATATGACGTCACAAAGCTCTGCCCCCCCCCCCCCCCCCAATTTTTTTTTATAAAACATGCTTCAAATCGCTTTAAACTATTGTCATTATAGTGCGTATTTAATGTGGCCCTGCACTCTGATGTTGTTGGAGAAAACATTGATTAAAACGTCTACTTCATTAAGTAGAATGTGTTGTCTATATTTATTTAAAGTTGCGCATTTTGATGTGACGTCACATTTCTCAACCCCCCCCCCCCCCCATCGTCACACATCGTTACAAATGTCTGACCCCCCCCCCCCTAGGTGCGTGACGTCATTATGGACGGCCCTTAAGACGTGTGTCGGAAGTCGCTCACTACACTTGCATAACTCTCTGCTCGCACCCAAACCCAACACTATATCCCGAACTGCATGAAGGTAATTTTGAGCGTTTTAACCATTAACACCGATAAGGTTAATCAAGATCACATGGAGCAAATGTTCCTAATAATGGTCACGATTTTAAATGCAATCACGGAGCCTCGTGGTTAAATTTCGTTTTTTTTCCACTGCGGAAGCTGAGCCACGCCACTGTCATCACACGCAACACATGAGTCGAGTCGTATGTCGATTACGCGATGGCAGCTGTATCATCACAGCGTAATGATTGATGTCATATGCCATACACGCTTCATTAGCCCTGGACCTGCTTAGCCCCGGGGTATCTTGTGAGGCCATCATGCTATTGGTTTGCTCTGGCTCGGCATTGAAAATAGCCAAGACGTAACCAATCACACTGCAAGGGGACCACATTAGCACGGCTCAGATGTTGATCACGTTTCGAGCCAGATGTATCAGTGGAAAAATGGTAGGAGGCTATAACCATTGTGCCACCCATCGAGATGTACTGTCGATGAATAGACACAGGCCGATCATGCAAGTAAACACAATTGCAGCTGAATCGACTTTTGACTGTTTTGGCAATGAATTCTCAAATTGTTGCACCAAGCGTTCAATTCGGCATCAATGAACGTTTGATCAAATAACCCCACTCAGAATGAAAGTCAAAACTTTCGCTTCCATTCACGAAAAGGAATTTGATTTAAACTTTTCTTCACCGCCTTGCAGTTTCTGAAGCAGCAAGCAGTTTATTTTACTCTTAGTGATTTATTGACTCTGCAAGTTTGTTGCTTGTGCTGGGAAACCCTCATACTCATTCACAACCAATGTCCCTGCGAAAAGAAACAAGTAGAACTCCATTCTGTGTTCCGCATAATACATAACAACATATTTTTTTTTCTTACCCATGATGATCCATGGTAACATGCAATGTAGGGCCAGCGTTGTATGTTTACTGGGAAGTCAGCCCGTGGATTTCATGTCGTCACTCTAAATATATTATTGCCCCCCCCCCCCCCAATCATGACCTCAGTAAATATATTGAGATGCACATACGGGAAAACCATTGTTGGTCTTGCTCGGTGTACAGCAGTCTCGAATAGCGTACCTTTATTGCCTCGGTCTGCGTCTTCATTGAGAATCGTGAATTCTATCACGTCACAGTCATCCTTTGGTAGGTCATGTTTCGTAGTCATCGTCACGCTGCACGATGTTTGTGCCCACCCACAGTCATCGTGGCCTCAAATAAAATAGACGCTTTATTGGAGTTTTGTTTTTGTTACTCACTTCTTCAACGAAATTCACTTTGCTTTTAGACCAATCTTTTCCAGCAGCTTCTACTCACGCAGGCAGACCCTGGGCCAGTTTTGACCTGCTGGATTTCATCAGCAGTCAGGTTTGCTGAGTTGCCACGTCATAGGGTATGAGCACTGCATTTTCACAATCGGGTCCATTCGGAACAAAAACAGCAAAGCTATAAAACTTTGCATGCGCTTTGGCAATTGAGACCAATCCAGAGTTTACCTGCTTAAACATATGCTGCCGAGAATCACTGCGTGTCGTAGGCCCATAAGCCGATGTCTGTTCATAAGCCATATTATTTATTTGGTGCTGTGAGAACAGATGGGCCCTTTGGCCATGGCTGATGTCATAACAATCCTGAATACGGCCTAACTCCTCTAATCTGCAATGCTATGACCCATGTCTCCTAATATTCACAGGAAAATTAAGGTCAGTGAAAACTCCTATTATCTGTGATTATCTGCGTGTTTTCCCAACCTGCTTTGTAGAACGGCTCCTATGATCTGCAAATTTCCATGGAGAAGGAGTCACATAGCATATTTATCCTGTTATCCGTGGTTATCCGCAATTGTTGCAAGGGGTGAATTTGTAGATGGAATGGCAGATAATAAGATCTGCGATATTTTATCCAAACATCGATGTGAATAACATGAATTCTCATGTCGGTGGCATAAATGAGCCATGAGGCCGGAGTGACGCATAATGAGATGGTGTTCCCAGAACCACGCTGGCCATCTCTGTCCACGAGGACTTCTTTTTGAGGATGGCAGGTGAGAAAATCAACAGTGTTGAGACGTGTTATATTCGAATGCAATGTTTTGTTCAATCAATCCAAGAAATCAGTCGACACCGTGTGGGATGCAGTAACACCGCCAGTACGTGCGTGGGTGGCGCGTTCGTTGGCGATGTGTTTGATGGTTTGAGCTTCACCGCAGTCGTAATGCGGCGAATCTTTGATCTTCCACGTGCGGAAGGTGGACGCGCATCTCCCATGTCGCGATTGGGCGTGGTTTAGCGAGGTCCATTGTTGTCATGGGAGAGAGAATCCCTGTACTTCCAGCAGTCGGCTCCTCAATGAGGTATTTCTTTTCAACGCCCATAGCCGCCCACAATCCCGTTCCATGAAGGTTTCCAGAATTTCAGCCAATGGCGTGAGGGTCCCTGTAGGTCTCGTTGTGGCGGGAGAGCGATGATGTCCATAATCTCGTGGTTACTCCGGGGTCGTCGCGGCATCGTGCCGGAATGACGGCCAGGGCGATGTTCACCGCTTCTGGAAGCCACGGGAGTGGAGTGGACTTCAGGGCGTGCTGCTGACGATCAGAAGTGCGGTGTTGATTTCGGCATCGACGAGATCTGTGTAAGAGCTGGCACTTCACACTGGGGCACGGTGCTCCGTCCGCGGTGGAGTGGATCAGGGCTTGCGTCGGTATCTTCAACCAGTGGGCTTCATTTTCCCATGTTGTCATCATCAGAATTTGTATTTATTCTGGAGACATCCGATTAGCCATGAAGCTCTTTTTCACACATGTCCAGCAGGGGGGAGTGGGGGGGGGGTGTAACCTGCTCCTGCAAGTTTATGTATAATATTCACTCGTGTTTTTGTTCGAACTGGTGGTGGTTGGTGAGTGCCCGGTTGAGAGGAACTGCTAGGTGCCGGGGGTGTTGGCCGTGTGTTAGCGGTGTTCCACGGGACTTCACAATTAATATTTTCGTGGCTTGGCTGTTGTTCAGGTCAAAGATGGAGATGACGATCTTGGAGGCGTTTGGCTGAAGGCACCAATCCTTTAAACTCAGCAGAGGTTCATATACATTGATGTTGTTTTTAGATGGCAGTAAATGCCGGGTGCACGCTGTTGGGACAAGTGCCGTAAGCAAGAGCCGATGAAGGCCGACACAGCAAATGAGGGGGTGGGGTGGCCAGCACCAGGCCTGGCACCCTTTGTCTCCTCGGTGCTGATGTCTAAACACTGCAATAGGTATCTCGCTTTAGGCCGAGTCGACATAGGGAAGACCCAGGACCGGTTCAGATAATTAGCCGACCGATGTGTGCCATGAGCGGGAATCACTGCGCCACCATTCCCCACTTCGATGGCACCACACACAAGCACATTATTTCCATGAGGAAACAAGATCACAACAACAACAATATCACTTGCAACATTGTGAAAACAATAAAAGAGGGCAAACACAATGCAATGCGAGCTAAGAAAGAAACAAAGCATGAGCCGCGGACACAACGTTAATCCTGAGTGTGCTCACTTCTAGCATTTAAGTATTTGAACCTTATGGCGAGACTCCGGGGTCCCATAGGCCCCCGGCTCTCGCATAAACTGCGTTGCGACGTCATTTTATGTCTGTTGAAGGCGAACGACACGGCGATCTATTCTTCTCGACGAGCTCTACACGATGCGATAATCGAAAGTTTCAAGGTTTTGTTTCCTCTGCGCATTCGTCCTCGCCGCTACGCTTGGACGACACGACAACAGGACGATCTGCGCCAGGCGGGTCGCGGCGTTGATGTGCTTGGTGGGACAAGTCGCCAAAAATAAACGAATTCATAACGATTTCACTTCCGTTTATTCTGGACCCAGGCGTCCCGCCATGAGGTTAATTTACAATTACAGGTAAATAGTATGTCAGTCAACAAATCAATAAACCAAAACCCCTCATGCATGCAGCATAGCTAATATATTATGCTGTGAATAACAGGGTAATGCCATTGAGATGAATGTGGATATATTTATTGTTTGTTATTGATACCACATCATCCGATTCGGTGTTGCCATCATGAGAGTGGTTGCCTCAGAATTGCATGGATGTGAGTTCAAATCCTGATCGCAGATCGACTGAATCGTCCGTCTGGTACCAACGAGCATAATTGCATTGGGAAGTCAACAGTGAATGCCCCATCGCTAAACTAACTACTGCAATGGGAATTAGCGCATTTGCATTGTTGGTTTAGTGCCACTCCACACCGGATGGAGCACAGAGACATTCTTCCTTGACACAGCAGCGTTTATTTCACCCGCGCGGTCATGCTGCTAAAATTGCACCAATTTTTGCCCAGCGAGTAGATGTTTAATACAAGGTGCTGCAGCTTTTTTCTTAGTTTTTCGCTCGTGCTTGGAAATATGACCGCCACGTTTGTCTGGTTCGTGTTCGAAAGGTTCCCAATAATACATTTTGGAAATTCGATTCACGCAACGAGGCCTCTATTGTTACAGTTGGCTATGTACGGTGCAAAAGAAGTTCAAGTTCATACATTGTCGCCGTAAAATATATATATAATTCGCAGCTGCATTGTCGCTAGCACTGTTAGATGTGGCGTGTTACAAGCAAGGAATGGCCCTTGCCATAGAAATGTGGAATTTCCACCATTGACTTAGAACCAACAACTGTATAAAAGGTGCGTGTGCACGTGACGTTAACAGGCAGCGGGAGTTCAGTTGCGTGACATTTTAAAGAGACGCTTATTCTTTTTTGCTGCTGAAAGATGCATTTGCGTTCGTTGCCACGGAAGTTTTTTTTTGCTTTGTTTAAAGACTTACTTTTTCGTGACAAAAGCATCCAAAGGGCAATCGTCTCGGACGACACAATCCGTAAGGTGCCAAGGAGCAAAGAAACAAAAATAGACGACACGCGAAAGAAAGGATTGCGACGGATCACCTCAGGACAAACATTATTCCGTAATCAATTGCACATTGCCGCTGCGTCACACACCTCTCGCAAGGGCGATGACTGTGAACGAGGTAGATTTGCGCGGCTAACAGCAGGACAACATTTGCATCCAGAATTAATCTGTGGCTTGACCCACGCCTGAGAGAGGCCCCCGTGCGCCCTCAAGGTCCAACGTGGGCGCACCGCGTTTTTGCGAATTTTGTGCGGCGGAGGTGCCAATGGAGGTCTTTTCACGAATTTTACAGTCGGGCGAAGTAACAAGAAAACGGGGGGGGGGGAGGTAAAGAGACATCACAAGCCGAAGTAAATGGTGTTCTGAATTCATTGCGAGCCGTGGAGTGGATCAATGGTGGCACACTGGAGAAGAACAGCAGCAGCAAAGAGAGCCGTGCACTCCACCACGGCCGCCCCATCCGTATTCGGTCTCGTTTATCCGTAGCACCACTCATCAGATTTTCACAGCCCCGGTGAAATTGGTCATCGCTATTGACTGGCAGTTTTTTTGGGACAGATCAACAACCTGGTGAGTGAGGGAAACCATTTTCCTAAACACTGCAAATTGCGACATCAGCTAATCTTACATAGGGTTGGAGGCAACCATACAATCGGCCTGACTTCATTTAAGCTCTGCTCGACAAATTGTTTTCCATAAAATGACTGATAGGTCCCCAGAGACCGGGGGTCGGCAAGGAAAATAACAAGAAGAGCCGTTTATTTTTTCATTCGGTAAAAAAAAACACCTCCATTTTTCAAGATCCGCAATTCCAGTTGAATAACGTCATGAACCAGTCTTTAAAGAGCCGCATGAGGCTCCGGCGCTGCAGTTTGCCGACCCCTGCCCCAGACAAACAACATTTCTTGGCTGACGGATTTCGTTTTTTTGTTGGAAATGAATCAGGAAATAAATGTGATGGTACAATAACATATCACACAATGCCTGTCGGTGGCGCAGAGGTTAGCACAATGCGCTATGCAACTGTGCAACCGGAGTTTGATTCCTGGACACAGCCGACATTAGTGAGTAATATCTGAATAATTTATTGAACCCCGGCCCCCCTTCACCAATCGGCAGTGACCCATTTTGATAAGTATGGTCAAAACACATCCATTGTGGACACCACATAGGAATGCTTTCATGCAGCAGGGTACAATGAATTGAAAGCATGACTCTGAAAATCCTACTGACCCACGGATGAAATGTTACAGCCTTCTGACGTCAAAATATCTCCCTGTTCAACTGAGCAATGAGAGAATGCTCATCTCTGGTGACAAATTTACATTAAGAGACAGTCACTGTTAACTTCCTACACAGTGGTACCCAATGTATTGATCCGAGGGACCTGCATTTTCCTGCTGAATTGGATTTTAATTCACAACTATTCAAATCTCCTTGGTTCTTTCGGTAAAGTCACGTAGAAGGGAAATAATAAAATAAAATGAAACATTATAAAATAAAAGTGAGAATTAAATTTTATTGTTTCATTTTTATTATTTTATTATTTCCCTTCTACGTGGCTTTACCGAAAGAACCAGGAAGATGAATCCCTGCAGTCACGAAAGCTTTACATCGAAACTTTTCAAATGCCAGTGCAACCGTCTAGCTCATGGCCACTTGGCGCCGATACAGCTCTTCTCACTGGAGACAATTTATTGTGTCTAATTTAAATTGCCTTCGTTAATCATAAGAACAAAAGGTGTCATTCTCGCAGCGGTCCGGATTATCCCTCCGACGAACTCCTCGCCGTCGCGGTAAAAACCGCCACCAAACCCGCAAAAATGCAACCGCCGATGCATTAATACACGCGAAGGACACGCAGTGGCAAGCCGAAGTCGTTCTGACGGAAAATTGTGTGGAGCGCAAACTGTCGCGGAGTGTGTTGCAATTTTCGCAGGGGGATAATGGCTTGCAGTCGACCTCGCCGAGTGGCTGTGGAAATTGTTCACCGCTGGACGTAATGACCGAGTGGGTCGCCCTGCCGGTAGGCTGTCACTCCTAATGATCTTTTTTTTTCATGTAAATGTGGGCGGACAGTTTAAATGTTTGAAATAAACGAGCATTCGCTCATTGGTGATAAGACGACAGTCGGCTTTTCGAAGGCTCCAAAATTACCTGTCGCTCTGCAACTTGAAAGAGGCACACACACACACACACGTGCACACACACACGTGCACACACGTGCACACACACACACGTGCACACACACACACCACACATGCACACACACACGTGCACACACACACACACGCGTGCACACACACACACACGTGCACACACACACACGCGTGCACACACACACACGTGCACACACACACACGCGTGCACACACACACACGTGCACACACACACGTGCACACACGTGCACACACACACGTGCACACACACACACCACACATGCACACACACACATGCACACACACACACACGCGTGCACACACACACACGTGCACACACACACACGCGTGCACACACACACACGTGCACACACATGCACGCCTGTTATGTTTGCTTTTACGAGTTCATTAACCTTCAGTGAAGTCGCTTGTCGTAAATGTGGCTTGGGGCGGCATTAAATGGAATCTGCTCGGGGCTCTCGCCAATAATGCCGCAAAACTCCCCCGAGTCCAGCATTAAGCAGATCTTCGTAAGCGGACAGCTGTAACATTCAGTTAGGCACGGCTATAAAGGCTCGGGTATTAACTTAATTCTGATTAGAAAAAAAAGTACGAGAGTGGACAGTTCCTAGCAGTGCATTACATTCCGTAAATTAAATGAATTTCCCCACTTTTGAAAGACGTAATGGTAGCATTTTGATTTGAAGGTCCAATACTTATGGTTCTGTTAAAATAATGAAAGTAAAAAAGAAAATGCCAGAGTTCTTTTATATATTCTGTAGAGCTAACTTATCCATCTCTGCTGCGACTGAAAACTACGGCACACTCTCCTGTAAATCCTTAATTTACTAGCCAGAGGCATTAGCACAAAGACTGCGCGGGTTTAGACTGGTGGGACAGGTGGTGGAAATATGCACCTATTGTGGACAGTCGTAGTCAGTGCTTCACTATGCAAGCCCGCCCACATTTGTCTCCTCATTGTTGAAGATAACAGCCATTAGCAGGTATGAAGCAATTCATAATACAGCGACGCTTAAATGAGCGTTTATGCTAATGCTCACGATAGATGTGTCGATTATGCAAAGCACGTGCAATTGTATGCTATTATTACACACAAGCTAATGTGGTGAGCACAATTGTAACCATGAGGTAACATAATCAAGTATTGAATCAAAATTTGGCCTCAAATTGTGACAATTCATTAAATTATTCGGGGAAGTCA
Source organism: Lampetra planeri (assembly GCF_965212315.1). Taxonomy (NCBI): domain Eukaryota; kingdom Metazoa; phylum Chordata; class Hyperoartia; order Petromyzontiformes; family Petromyzontidae; genus Lampetra; species Lampetra planeri. The sequence goes on from NC_136120.1 coordinate 7,541,273, forward strand.
ATTTGTTTAATTTTACTCATAGCCTTTTGCTCGTCCTAGGACGGAAGCTGTAATATTTACGAAAAAGTTGAGCAGGGTATGATTGTATCTTGTGTAAATTTAATGGCAGTGAATCTTGCACGAAAGTATGTTATCAAACACTTAACGGCATTTCACTGTAGCGCTGTATTAATGGCAGTGATTCTTGCACAAAACTACGTCATGAAACAACTAACTTCACGTCACAGTAGCACTGTGTATATATGTGACCATCAATTTGTTAAAATTAACTGCTCTGATACTTTTAACTCTTCTGCTTTCGGTCGCTGGGGTTGAAATTAATTGGAAATCGATCAAATATCTGGAAAATCACCGAGAAATGTCTATTTTACCATAATGTAGAAGGATCAATTAGACTTACATTTTGTCTCAAGTGCTGAAGAAGACACCAAATCCACTTTGTTGCTGCGTAGAATTATTTATTAGATTGACTTTCAATAAAGAAAGGTCAAACTTAAAGCGAATTTGCGAAAAATAATTATTTTCGCTCGACCTTCTGCGTGAGGGTAAAAATCCACCCGCTCATGAATATTCATGACAGGGGGGTGCGGCATGTGGAGTGACGTCACGCGCGTTACACACAAACAGACATTCTTGGCTCATTATAGTATATTTCACTTGCAATATCGCTTGAGATGGAACATCTCGAGTGCAAAGGGTTGTCCAGAGTGTCCCGTTGACACAGAAATAACACAACATGAAAACATATGCTGCAAAATGCTCATTTAGGCTGAGTCAACTGACGGAAGGCCATGCTGGAATTACATTTGCAATCGCGAGCTCACTATATGAAACCCCTAGAAACGGGGCTCACCGGCATTGGAGAGGATTTCATTAACCGCTTGTGCCCATTCACATGCATGCATGCAAGCGTACATGGAGACATGCGGTGCTAATACCCCCCCACTCCCCCTGTGTATCCTTGTAGCAGACGGGAGCCAGTGCGGTTAGCGAGCGCCTCTTTCGGCTAAAGTAGCACACGACGGGGCAGTTTGGCCAAACAAGGGATCGGCAACCGAAATAAGAAGAGCCATTTTTTTCGAATTCCGTAATACCGACCATAATCACCCAGGAAAGTCTGTCCTTAACGCCTGTGACGTCACTTCACATCGACCAGCACCCCTCATTAATTATCATGAACAGGTGACGTCCTCCAAATGGACACCCCCCCCTCCATTAATAATAATTAGCGGCTGACGTCACTCCACATGGGGGGGCGAGGTGCCTCCTCCCCCCTCCTCAGCGTCAACTTACAACCCTCACTACAAAGGTCGAACCCTCACGTCACGTGATCTCCGTAATGCTGTTGAGACATCGAAGTAAAAAGAACGTCATGATGAACAAGGGATTATAACCTTTACATGAAATAAGTCTGTGTCACCGCAGCCTTACAAACGGATGGATGCAATGAATATGACGTCGTGGCCTGCTTTTTGCTTGCAAGTTTCAGATTCACTGCAATGCACCCGTCCTTGGACGGGCAAAAGGCTAGTAAATAAAGAGACACTCCCAAGAGCCGCAATGAAGTGTGGGCAATACGAGACTGGTGGCCCTTTAATGAATAACGTCACGAAGAAACCCTTAAAGAGTTGCACGCGGCTCTGGAGCCGCAGGTTGCTGACCCCTGGGCCGGAGCTGTGCCTAACCACCTTCATCTGACCCGGCGCTGATGTTCACACACTGGCAATTATTCATGTGAGGCTGAGTTAACCTAGGTGAGGTCCAGAATAACTCGAAATGCAACTGGCTTCTGTTGTGCATTTCCATGTATGGCTCAGCGTGATCACACATATGTATATACGCATTTAAAATCACATTTTTTTCTGAACTATACATCGAAGAAAAAAATGCTTTCCTTTACTGTTATTTCTATTTTCCTTAAGTAAAGCCACCTCAATGGGTGGACATCGAGTTTCTCTTTTATGTTCTCAAATTGTCGTTTTTTGTAAAAAAAAAAATTATCTCCAAATCCTACATTTCACATCATATTAATTATAAATATACCACATTAGCAAGTCGATTATATATTTCCCAATTTACTGTAATGAACATTAACGCCCGCTCCCCCCCTTTAAAGCAAACATTCGATTCAATCCCAGACGTGCACCAAGGATTAAGGAAATAAATAATGAAACGAGCCCCCTACGGCTCCCCGCCCCCCACACACCCGCCAACCCTCACTGATCTCTCCATTCAATTATAATCAGCGTCACCTCGAACCACCGATCGGGAATGCTGATGGCTCACACCGGTGGTGCTGGTGCTAGTGGTAGGACTGTGGCAGAGCCTGGCGTATTTATTGCAATTTCGTTACAGCCTTATCTGCCTCTCGCAGACCATAACCAGCGAGCCCTTTCCTATTATTACCCTGCCAGCGACAACAAGAACGGCACCCCCATCAGCCACTCTCCTCGCTTGCCTCTCTCTCTCTCGCCTCCCGCGACAAGCACGGCGCCGCCAGCCAACCACACCCGCATGCAGGCATCCCACCGAATCGGGCGACTTCATCTGTTACAGCCGTAGCAGCAGCAGACACATTAGCAGTCACGGGAGGGTCGTATGCGAGACTCTGAGAGTGAGTGCATTTCGATTTTCATTCAGACAACTTTTTTTCGCCTGGGAGGTGAATACAGGCTTGTGCATCCATTTGCATTTAACTCCGGGCGATTGTGCTCGGCTCCGCGTGTGGCACACTCAGCGCTGCCCACTGACAATGGCGCAGCGGACCTCAATTTTTGTGGCAGAAAATGTGCCCCTTTTTTTGTGTGTGTGTATATAAAGGTACGCTCTCGCTGAGGCTGAGTGCCGAAAGAACGAACTGGGCGTACGAATGCATTTATAGGTGGTAAAAGAATAATGCGCCGTTAACAACACGACATGGCGGTCTTTATGTTTGCACATTTCAATAAGTGCCCTGTTTAAGAATGGAGTCAACTGATGTCTGTCTGTCTGTCGGCCATACAGTGAGGGAAAAAAGTATTTGATCCCCTGCTGATTTTGTACATTTGCCCACTGAAAAAGAAATGATCAGTCTATAATTTAAATGGTAGGTTGATTTGAACAGTGAGAGACAGAATAACAACAACAAAAATCCAGAAAAACGCATGTCAAAAATGTTATAAATTGATTTGCATTTTAATGAGGGAAATAAGTATTTGACGCCCTCTCAATCAGAACGATTTCTGGCTCCCAGGTGTCTTTTATACAGGTAACGAACTGAGATTAGGAGCACACTCTTAAAGGGAGTGCTCCTAATCTCAGCTTGTTACCTGTATAAAAAAACACCTGTTCACAGAAGCAATCAATCAATCAGATTCCAAACTCTCCACCATGGCCAAGACCAAAGAGCTCTCCAAGGATGTCAGGGACAAGATTGTAGACCTACACAAGGCTGGAATGGGCTACAAGACCATCGCTAAGCAGCTTGGTGAGAAGGTGACAACAGTTGGTGCGATTATTCGCAAATGGAAGAAACACAAAAGAATTGTCAATCTCCCTCGGCCTGGGGCTCCATGCAATATCTCACCTCGTGGAGTTGCAATGATCATGAGAACGGTAAGGAATCAGCCCAGAACTACACGGGATGATTCATACTCTTAGTTATTTCGGTAAAGTCACGTAGGTATGAATCCTTGCAGTCACGAAAGCTTCAAATCTAAAATGAAACACGGGAGGATCTTGTCAATGATCTCAAGGCAGCTGGGACCATAGTCACCAAGAAAACAGTTGGTAACACACTACGCCGTGAAGGACTGAAATCCTGCAGCGCCCGCAAGGTCCCCCTGCTCAAGAAAGCACATATACATGCCCGTCTGAAGTTTGCCAATGAACATCTGAATGATTCAGAGGACAACTGGGTGAAAGTGTTGTGGTCAGTTGAGACCAAAATGGAGTTCTTTGGCATCAACTCAACTCGCCGTGTTTGGAGGAGGAGGAATACTGCCTATGACCCCAAGAACACCATTCCCACCGTCAAACATGGAGGTGGAAACATTATGCTTTGGGGGTGTTTTTCTGCTAAGGGGACAGGACAACTTCACCGCATCAAAGGGACGATGGACGGGGCCATGTACCGTCAAATCTTGGGTGAGAACCTCCTTGCCTTAGCCAGGGCATTGAAAATGGGTTGTGGATGGGTATTCCAGCATGACAATGACCAAAACACACACGGCCAAGAAAACAAAGGAGTGGCTCAAGAAGAAGCACATTAAGGTCCTGGAGTGGCCTAGCCAGTCTCCAGACCTTAATCCCATAGAAAAATCTGTGGAGGGAGCTGATGGTTCGAGTTGCCAAACGTCAGCCTCGAATCCTTAATGACTTGGAGAAGATCTGCAAAGAGGAGTGGGACAAAATCTCTCCTGAGATGTGTGCAAATCTGGTGGCCAACTACAAGAAACGTCTGACCTCTGTGATTGCCAACAAGGGTTTTGCCACCAAGTACTAAGTCATGTTTTGCAGAGGGGTCAAATACTTATTTCCCTCATTAAAATGCAAATCAATTTATAACATTGTTGACATGCGTTTTTCTGGATTTTGTTGTTATTCTGTCTCTCACTGTTCAAATAAACCTACCATTAAAATTATAGACTGATCATTTCTTTGTCAGTGGGTAAACGTACAAAATCAGCAGGGGATCAAATACTTTTTTCCCTCACTGTACGTGTCTACAGAAGCGTCGCTTTGTATATTTATACGCGCCACAACGATAGCTCTGCAACAGCCTCACAGCAACACGATGGATTCCTCCGGTACATGGACACAGTGTAGGGACTGAAATGGTTAATGTACTCTATTTTCCAATTTCATGAGAATGAATATAAGAATGTAGACACGGCCGATTGGATTGTAGGAGACGTGTAAAATGAGTATGAAAATGCATATAATGCATGTTTTTTTGCATTTTAAAATAGAGAAAGCGAGAGTGTTCGTCTACCGAACGGAGCAACGGAACAGTGGTCACATCCATTGGTGACCTAGAGTCAGTCGTAGACGATTCCACATTCATGTGACAGGCGTCAGGTTATTCAATGACCACTGATGACTACTAATTCATGTATCGCTGACCAGCCTTTTCATTTTACAAATTCAGTGAAATGTTCTGTAACCAAACTGTGACCCCAAGCCAGGCTGTAAAAAAGACCAAGAAAACGTTTAAAACTCCACCGAAACGCGTTACGTTTTCAAAGCTCACAGAAGTAAATACTGTCTTGGGATAATAACACGTACGCACACATAGACACACATGAGAGTATTATGAATATGGATTTCAAAGGAGAAACAACAGAGAGGGAGGATTCAAGAATGGTTGGATGCTGAAAGAGACCAGACATGTGTCTTAGATCTGTGCATTCATGACCAAAGGCAAAGTCATAAACATGGGAATGCCATTTTATGAAGCAGTGGATGGAGATAGGCATCATTACTTGTATTATCATCAGCTATGATCACTCGACTGCTAGATGAATGCCTCCCCAAGCCATCGCCCACGGAAGTAGACGGACCATACTTCACACGTAAATATGTATTCATAAAATACATTCATATTTACAGCCATCTGTCAATACACTGTTGAATAAAGGCCACCTCCCCCTATCGTGTCGGCTATGGGGATTGCTTGACCACACTTCGACACAATGGCAAGTGTGGGTTGGTGAAGGAAGGGGGCGAGGAGTGGTTCCGACATCGCTCGCCACTGATGGTAGCCGTCGACAGGAGTGAAATTCCGGTTCACCGGGTTCGTGGAACGTCGCGCTAAACCACCGTGCCAAGTTGTTTTTGTTTCACAATATGTGCTTAAATGTGACTTGGATAGCTACTGTGATATATCATTGCATATGTATATTGTAATATATATATACATACATGCATGCATTGAAATGTAGAAATCATGATATGTGATCATATATGTAACAGACAAAAATCTACAAATATAAACACGGCACAAAAATATAAACCGCAAAAACTTGTCATTAAAACAACCTACTTTGCCATTACAATGTATATCACAATGAAATATATTAACTTAAAACTCTACCCATGAAATACAAATAGAAAAATAAAATAAAAATAAGTCACACATTCATGACTATTTTCAAATAACACCATTAAAGCGAATTAATGTATCCCTAAATGATGACATTACTTCATCGCAAATTAACAAAATTAAATGCAAACACACAGTGAAAGCAAACACCAATGTGCAACAAATAGTCTCGCGCCATCGGCTGCCCGGAGAGCAAAACATCCGAGATGTAGCGGCGGATTTGACACAAGCGCAGTGCTCACGTCGTGGTGGTCGCGTTGGATTATCGCTGAAATATGGGAGAAGGTTTACCTACAGGTTTCATTTCCATTATCTCACAAAGTCACTGCAGGTCACGACATTGTGTCAAGATCGCTGAAGTATACAGCGACATCTCTTTCATATCTGATGCCTTTATTTCACGATTTGCTATTGACCGGCAAATAAATTGTGGGTATAAATAAACAGCTGCGTATGGACCACAACGCAGTGTTCCATTGCAAAAGCACGATTGTGCACTGTGGTTCACACCATGTCAATTTCAATTATCCATCGGAAGCGCCCACAATCGCGGGCAGAAATTAGAAGTTTCATGCAATGACCTTCCCACTTCTCACGTGAATTAACCATGACATGAGACCCGAAATCAATTCCAGTGCAGAAAAAAAAAGTATGAAAAAAAGTATGATTTTTTTTTCTTCTTTGAATAGATTTTGTTTTGGTTTGCCATGATTTATTCACGATTCATGCCATGAGTCATCAGATCACTTTTAACTGCTCTGTCCGGGGAGCCCTTTTGGAAGAGCTTTGGGCTCAAAGTCAGAAGGTGTGAAGTACCATTCACGGTTCGACGCAGCCCATCATCATGTCTGTGTAGGTTATAAAATACGCATCACACTTTGACTCAATTTATTAACGTGACAATAATATAAAAATATATAACTGTCCATAATATCCATGAGGGATCCTTCTAAATATATGTAACACTTTTTTTGTTCTGGTTATTATTACAATCACTACACTGACCCTGCAAGATAGGAGAACGAAACGGTCGTTCGAAACGAAATGAAATGTGGCACAAAAGGACCATGCATTTCGATTAAATAATTTACACTCCGATGACTGTGGGAAGAGATTAATGTTGCCTAGATATAAGGTGCTACGAAGCTAATAGAATACTGTATAGTAAATTAGCATACTCATAGATTTTACTTTGGTTATTCCTTTGCAAATCAATGCGAACTATTATTGAACCATCCACGCAATGTCTTGCAGCATATTTGTTTTTCTTGGAGAATGAAAACTATGACAAGTAGCTTGTATCTGTGGCCACTTGAACCGAAGGAAAATGCATGAATGGGTTTTGGAATTGCTAAAGAAATGTCCCCGCTCCAATGAGCATCGAAGGCAGCGATCATCTCTCTGTTCATAGCCTCGAGCCAATGGTGGAAATTCGGCATTCCTACGGCGGGGTGAGTATCTCCACAGGACAAGCGATATTTGACTTTAACCCCCAAAAGTGGTACTCATTTCATCGACTCGACAGGGATGACGGACTGAGTCATCCTCCAAACTGGATTCATACTCGCGACCTTCACCATGACGATCCGCTCACCCTTGCGTTGAGCCACGTGGCCAGGTAGCATTGGTTCTGTTAAGGACATTATACGTGGAGGGTTCCAGGGATATTGTTGACACTCGCACAACCACCTGTGTGTGTATGTGCGCACATGTAAAAATAGATGAAAATGAAGCATCACGACATTTACAAAATTCCATCCGGCGCAAATGTGAATTATTTGTCCATCATATTGCATGGAAATGCTTAATTGCTCTAATGTCAACAGCGGTTGCCCAATGCGTAGAAAGGTCCCCTCTATAGGAATGTGGAATTTCCATCACTGGCTCACGGTGACCAACTGAGATGAGCACTGCTCCCAAGTGCCCTTCGGTGTGTCGCGTGCGTGACGTCTTTGTTGTACCATCAGTGTCACAGTTTCCGAATGTAACGCACCACGTCTATTGTGGTCATACATGTGCAGTGACTGAATCGGAGACATTAAGAGTTTGAGGCACTCTGTTTATTAACACGCACCAACGGGTTAACACTTCCAAATAATACACATATATAATAGCCCAGATCTGTCCTGTGACTGTGATTAACGCCCCCAGATTGGTTGAAGTGCGTCACGTGACCGCGAGCTGCCCACTTCGTGTTGTTGTGGTGCGCCCCGCACCTCGGAGCCCCGAGAAGCAGAAACATCACGGCCACAGCACCGGAGACGCAGCCACGGAAAGCTGACGGTCGATCCACTCACACACGGCTCACTCATACACACAGCTCACTCACACTCACTCACACACAATCGCATGCAGCTCAGAGGAGACGGGTGAGTCAGAGTGAGGCAGAGCCGTGCTCCGTCCACTGCTGCCCTGAGGGAGAGCTGTGCTATGTCCATTACATTAGTACTTGAGTTTGTTTGGTGCTTAAATCCACTGCTGGATGAAGGCCCACCGCACGCTGTGCGAGTGGATCGTAAGGATTTACTTGACCAGTCTGTTGGGGGCCGCCGCACGCTGTGGTTGTTGGGGGGTGCCGCAGGCTGTGGTTGTGAGGGGGCCGGCCTGGCTCTGCTCCCGGCCACGCCCCCTTTATAGAACCTACCCGCGGGTTCCTGGTGTGTCCCTTCTGTGACCTTTCCCCTAGATCCCCCTCTGGTCTATCACGTGACCTGCTGTCAGTCAGGGCTGCTGTAAGCTGCAGATCCCCTTCCTCAAGTTCAAGTGCATTTATTAGGTATGGCCCTGTGAGCCATTCGGCTCTTGAATCGGGTGCAACCGCAACAAACAACAAACAAAAACATGAACAAAAAACATCTTAAAGTGAATATGTGACTGAGTGCAAACAAAAAATCCAATAAAAGACAGCAAAATATTGCAGAACAAGCACCGTACACCAACACTGTGTGCAAAAATCCCAGTGGGATGCAAGTCAAACAACAACAACCACAAGACAACTTAGATTAAGGCCATCAGTCTAAAAATCGTACAAAATCGCGTGACATCATTTACCTCACCAGCAGCCAGCGCTATGCTGCTACATAGATAATTCTATGTCACTACACATGCACTCCATCAATCAATCACGCATACAATAGATCGTAAATTATAATTTTTTGGACGCATAACCAGAACATAAACAGAAAAAGAGAAAAAAAAACGAGAGAGTACGCCCGTGTGAACAATTAACGTGGGTGGCGACATTTCACAAAATGGAACCAGAGTAATTTGGTGAGACTTGGCGCACTTCCAGTTTAATACACAGCGCTGTGTGTGTGTGTGAAATGCTCCGACGCATTACCTTGTTAAATCTTACTGCGTAAATGGAATACTTTTGAAAATGCAGAGTTTTTTTTACCTCTCCCTTCTGGTTAAAAGGACAAAATCTCACAATGCACACCGGCACAGAGAGACGGGCCCTATTTGAGACGTTATTAGTCTTTTTGCAGAGTTTGTGCCCAACGCGTCACTGAGGACGTGGTTTGTTATCTCGGCACACGGGCAACCAGGGGGTGTGCTTTGGGGCCTCACTGTTTGCACTCTCGAGTCACCTGTCCAGAACCGGCCCTAGACCTTTGTGGGCCCTAAGCAAAATTTGGTTGGAGGCCCCTTTGATGTATGATTTTTTTCACCCACTAGCTAGCAGTGACTCTAGGGGGCCCTCTGCTGGCCACGGGGCCCTTTGCAATTGCAAGGGTCGCTTAGTGGCTGGGCCGGCTCTGCACCTGTCCCATGGAATAAGACAACCGGCGGCGAGGAAACCGTGCCACGATGCTGCCGGGAGTCCAAGATTAGGCACTGCAAACAGTGGCACATCGATTTGATTTCGGGGCAGTCCTGGGCTATCCCTAGGTCGACTCAGCCTAAAGTAAGTACCTTGGGGCCGTCCATAAATGATGTCACGCGATTTTGTACGATTTTTGACCCCCCCCCCTTCGTCACACGGCGTCACAAAAAGTCAAACCCCCCCCTCAAATATGACGTCACAAAGCTCTGCCCTCCCCCCCCCCCAAATAAAACATGCTTCAAATCGCGTTAAACTATTGTCGTTGTAGTGCGTATTTAATGTGGCGCTGCACTCTGATGTTGTAGGAGAAAACATTTATTTAAAAGTATATTTAATTAAGTAGAACGCGTTGTCTATATTTATTGAAAGTTGCGCATTTTGATGTGACGTCACATTTCTCAACCCCCCCCCCTCGGCACATATCGTCATAAATGTCTGACCCCCCCCCCCCCCCCAGGTGCGTGACGTCATTTATGGACGGCCCCTTACTTGATGTAGCAGGCTTACTTTGTGCAGTGATTCAGGGCGTTTGAATGTTTACCTTTCACAAACCATTACTCTAGCATTGCCCCCATTGTCAAGACTCATGCTACAAGGCAGGGCTTTCGTGAGACGCATGTCGGTCAACATGTGACCTTACGGGATGCACTCGCTCTGCTGTGCACATGCAAACTCCATTCACACAAGCCTGATGATTGTGTTACTGACATGAGTGTAGTGACCATGATGTGTGCGATGATGATGTCATTGACATGTCATAGACATGACATCAATTCGTTTTCCGGCTCTGGCCTTATTATGTGCTGTGGACAAGGACCATTTCCCGACATTTCGCCGATTATAAACTTTTTTTTTATTTTTAAGGTCACAGTGTTGAAGACGAATGTGTTGAGTGGTTTGTTTCCCCATTAAAACGAGCGTGATGATGATCATGGTGATGCCATTGGTAGATGCAACATCAAATCAACCCCGCAGTGTGACCTTGCATTAAGGGGTAGGGGGGGGGTGCATACCAAAAAACCACAAGGGGCTGCGCGACACTGGCAATGTTAAACAAACTTAAAACACACTATTAACGCGAAACAGAATGAGAAACGATACGATCTGCTTCAGCCTCTAAGGCACTCTTCTCTAGTTCTCACCCCCTGTGTATACGAGGAAAGGCTGCGATGCCCATCAGTTAATTGTATAAACTTTTGCATTTTGTCCGCACCCCCCCCGCAACCCGCTCCCCAGAAATATTGCAGACAGATTGTATAACAAATGAGTTGACTGTGAGGATTTAAGGGGGGTGGGGGGGGCATTCAACAGACGGGAGCTGACACCACACGTGACCTGCCCCTCGCTGTTTGGCTAAACTGGTGTGGTTATGCAACGTCTTCCTCGTGACCAAAGAGCCAGGCAATGCATTGGACAAACAATTCTAGATTTGAAGCTTTCGTGACTGCAAGGATTCATACTCTTAGTTTTTTCGGTAAAGTCACGTAGGTAAAAAAAGTGAAATAAAAATTTTTCATTTTATTTTCATTAATTTTTATTTCATTTTTTTACCTACGTAACTTTACCGAAAAAACTAAGAGTATGGACAAACAATCCCAAGCAGAACACACCTGAAAAAGCGCGCTCGAAACTCATTTGAGGATTGATTTTTGAATGTAAATAATAATTATTTCACGATAACAATAATAATAGTACTTATCCAACCAGACAAGTTATGTGGTGAGACAGTCACAAAGGTGTTTAAGTTGCAGTTCAATTCCTGGCTGCACATCGACTGCATCTCCCATAGAAAATCACTTTGATGTGAAATAAACATTGGGCGCTGCCACGATAATGTGAAATGTATCGCATCGGCTCTGGGCGAGCAATGGGGATGAGTGCTTCTCCACATTTGTTTGACCATTAATACCCTTCGATTTTGTTTGACTATTAGCCTCGTAAAAAATAAACGCACAGACATCGGAGAGCTACCGAATAGCCGCTTACTGTGGTTGTCTCTTTGCGATCGTTTTACTCTGCACACAGAAGTCACACATGATGTATCCAAAATGTCCCAAAGGTCCCCTGCAATGACCAGCCACAAACTAAGTGGGTCGGATAGGTACGGATACACCAAAGCCGTATGCCTTGACATTTATTATATCTCATGAGGGCAATAAGCAGGGCCCATCGTACAAGTTCGGTCGACCGAAGCGGGTGCTCACATTCAGGTTACTCCGTTATTAAATGTTGGTGTGAAGAGAACCATTTTCCACCCTCCACCCTCCAATAATACCATGCCAGTCAATCAGTGACCTGAGTATATCATTGCATGCAACGTAATACCCCGGTTTACGTCGGGGATGCGTTCCTGCAATGTGCGACGACGAATAACGAAACAACGTCAATCAAAGCGATTTACAGAGTCGGTGGAGGCGAGGGATGCGAGAAAGGATGGATGATGATGATGATGCTGCTGCTAACGACGTGCGGGTTAAGGCGACGCAAATCAGGTCGTGGTGTTAATAAAGTAACGACGTATTTGCAAAACGACGTCAAAGGGGGAGACGTAAATCGGGGTATTACTGCATCCAAATTACAGTATCTTATATCGAAAGTCACTATCGGTTTTCATCAGCGCACTGATAATCTGTAATGAATCTTATTTATTAATCTCAGTGTCTTCGTCCATTCGAGTTTACTCATTGTCGTCGTCCGAGCCAAGCTGACGTCTTTGGTGGGTGGCAGCGATGGCCATGGTCTCGCTTCATGACGTTCGCTTTTACGCGTCGATTAAAATAGACAGAAAACGCAAAAAAAGACTTCGTCGATGGTTACTTTCGTCACTAATTTCGTCAATAAAATGAACACCGCGTGGGAGGTCGCTGTTCGCCGTTCTCACGTCTCAGTGGGGTCATTTTCTCGATCGAAACCAATGCATTGCGGTCGACTCAAAAGTGATGTCAGTGGTTTGCTTGCAAGTGGATGTCGCATTCCTGCCATCTACCGGCTGCTTGGGGATGTGGTGTCTGACACGTGACTTGAAAGAAAGTTGCACTTCTTTGTGCCCTCGTTTATCATAGCAGTAGTTTCTGTGGCCGCATTTTGTGAAATAGCCTCGAGACGAATTGCACGAGGTTCAATACCGCGAACGATAACATCGTAGAGTTGGGTTGCTGTTTTTTTTTGTGTAATGGAAGGAAGTGCATTAAAAAGTCATCACCATTCCCAGATATAATGGACGTCCTGAGGCTCAACATAACCTTGACTTCCAGTGCTCACGTATTCAGGTCCCAGTTAAAGGATAAATAAAGATTGCGTTGTAGATGAGTGACTGCACGGTGACATTGAGGTTGAGATCCGTCGCCGTCTGTTGGCGCTGGGCAGTGTGCAACTCCCAGTCAAAGGAAATTAACGGTGTTACACTGCAGTGCTGACACAGTTGAAAATACGAACTTAACATACACTTTGAGAAGAATTAATGCACGTGCAAGGTGCAACAATCCATCTAACTCCTGCACACGAGCTGGATTCATCACTCCGTCTTCGCGGAGGACTTACACTTGTGCGTGTGTCTTGCATTGTATTGTATTTGTAACTTATTTCGCACCGTACGTAGCCAAACCAGCTAACCGGAAGTGTGGGGGTCGGACAACGATCTGCTAAAGAAATTAGTTCTCAATCCAGACATACAATCCAGTGGCTTCCTAAAGGCGGAGCGTTCCGGACGACTGCCGAAGCGCATCTGAAAGCGCGCGATGCGGTCACCACCGTCTTTGCTCGATGGCCAGCCAGAAGTTTCAAGTTTCATTTATTAGGTATAGCCCTGTGAGCCATTCGGCTCTTGAATCGGGTGCAATCGTAATAAACCAAAAAACAAAAACATGAATAAGAAAACAACTTAAAGTGACTATGTGCAAACCGAAAATCTAAGAAAAGACAGCAAAATATTGCAGAAAAAGCACCGTACACCAACACTGTGTGCAAAAATCCCAGTGTGATGCAAGTTAAACAACAACAACAACAACCACAAGACAACTTAGATTAAGGCCATCAGTCTAACTCTGTACTAAAACAAACACACATGGCCAAACGGAAAAAAACTTTTCAAAAATCACCAAAATAAAGCCATAAAAGCAATGAAACAGTGAGCATAGGAACTGTGACAGATTTTTCACAATAAACGACGTAAACAACATGTACCACCAAACTCTGCAGCCATAGCTGGCTGCATGAGTCACTCAGAAGCCGCTGGCGTTAGGATGACCGGAGTTCCCGTGATGGTTTTATGGCGACCACTCCGTCGTTTGTCTCAACCACGGGCCATGATCTCTTCCAGGGACGCGTCCTGCCTAGGCCCACTTACTTTTCTTAAGTCAACACGATTAATCAAACTCGCGTGCTTTATGATCCACGTGTTCCTCTCGGTATAATTGCAGACTTACACCGTTCCTTTAATTTTCAGATTGTGTTCCCTTCCCTTGTCGATGCCATTTTTTATGTCGCATGCCATGGCAAGCGATTTATATTTATTACAATTAAATACTTAATTCGTGGAAATTATGCCTCAATAATTAATACTTTCAACAAAGTTGGTAAACCCGACTTGAAGAAGTACAGACCCATTAGCCTTTTGTTTTATCTTGTGCGTATAAACTCTGATGCAGATCTCTGGGAACAAATAAGTGGAAACCAGTCACAATTAGAAACCAAAAAGTGTCTCGACCATAAACCACTTCCATATTAATCCTAGATTTGAAGCTTTCGTGACTGCAAGGATTCAAACTCTTAGTTTTTTCGGTAAAGTCACGTAGGTAAAAAATGAAATAAAAATTAATAAAAATAAAATAATGAAAATCACGACGTTTCGGAGGCAACACAAGTTTCCGTCATCAGGTGGGACCGTCACAGCCAGATTAGCTGCATCAAGTGAGGGATGGATTCAAGATGTAGGCTCTTAAGTACCAGTTAAGGGAGGGGGGGCTTATCAGAATGTGGTAGCCAATGAATGGAAAGTATCGGGAGGGGGGGGGCTAACGAGGGACGGGGTACTCGTGGTCGAGGTCAACGACGTGTTTATGCGCAAGTCACTGTGGATGTACATAATAGGAAAGGAAAGAAAATGCCCATGTTTAAACCAATGTCGTCAATGATTAACTAATGAAGAGACGAAGCAACATTGAATAGCATTGGGTTCAACCTTTGTAGAGGATCAAATCGCATTTGACTCGGTGGAAATTGTTGCATTTATCTATAGGCCAGTTGTTCTTAACCTTTGCTGCAGCATTTGTTCTCAATCAGTTAAAATATGTATAATGTTGATGAAACAAAGTAGTTGTACTTACGTGCCCGTGCTAAATTTTGATTTACCTTCGAATAAGATCTGCCCAAGTCTCACACACCCCAGAAACATCATCTCGCACCACCAGGGGGTGCGTGCACCCCAGGTAAAGAACCACTGATCTAGGATCAAACAGAACAGTGCTAGAATTTATACTGGTAGGAACCTCCTGGTTACACCAGCCCACAGGGGTATATTCTGTCCGTTCGTCGTACATGCAAAAATGGCAGAGGTGGGGCTGGGTGGAGAAGGGAGGGTGGGGAGGGGCTGGGTGGGGAGGGTGAGGAGGGGCTGTGTGGGGAGGGTGGGACTGGGTGGGGGGTGGGAGGAGTGGGGCTGGGTGGGGAGGGGCTGGTCACCCCGTGGTGCCCTTATAAAACTCAATGTGTAACCTACTCACGCCGGCTTGTGCCCGCCCTCACAGTCGGCCATATTTGCCGAATACACCACGCCGCCGTTGACTCTGGCCATTGACCGAGCAACCCAACCTTCCTACCAGCTCCCTCCGCAGGAATGTGTTTAGAAATTCAATGTGATGTGTTTGTGTCGTTATTGGTGACCTGGCCGAGATTATAGTGTTAACACAGCTGCCTGGACGTGAGCCCATGATCATAGTGGTGTTAGCCGAGTGCTCTGATCTAAGCTACCCGAGCGCTGTTTGGGAAGTTAATTGTCGTCGTTCTATGGATCATTTGAATCCTGCTGGGGGAATGTGAAAGTTCCATCGCTGGCTCAGGGCCCACCAACCTGGCACTTTGCTGCCCCAATGGTCATTTGAGAAGGGAAACAATGAGTATGGAAATACTGGCAGCCTTGATCATATCTCCAATTAATGTTCTTGGTTCTTTCGGTAAAGTCACGTAGAAGGGAAGTAATACAATAATAAAAATAAAACATAATAAAATAATTCTAACGACGTTTCGGCCACAACGCAAGCAGCCGTCCTCAGGTGAAGACCAGGTCTGTCGAGGAGACGGCGTCTGAATGAAACAACACCACGCTTGGAATCAAAAGTATACAGAAATATTGTTTTCCCATTTGATTGCACCTGGAAATTGTTGAAGCTATCATTCTACCACTTTTTGATGGCTGTGACACTACTTTCAAATCAGATACTAATGAACACTAAACAGACGAAACCCGCCATATCATTCTACTCTTTGATTTACAGTGGACGTACAATACAGGACGCAACAATTGTGACATCTACTTACAATCCAATCTCACATCACTTGATGCAAGAATAAAGCGACATTAGGTTCATCCAAAAACATCCTTATTGCCAATCTGTACTATACTAACCTAATTAACCTCATTGTCAATCTCAAGAAACCGAAGACGTCCATCAAATTGCCTTTTAACTATCCCAAGAACAAAGAGATTGATTTTCGATTTAAAGCTTTCGTGACTGCAGGGATTCATCTTCTTGGTTCTTTCGGTAAAGTCACGTAGAAGGGAAATAATAAAATAATAAGGTGCGGTATTTTATTATGTTTTATTTTTATTTTATTATTTCCCTTCTACGTGACTTTACCGAAAGAACCAAGAAGAAAAAAAACAAAGAGATTGGTTGACGAAGGCTTTGCCGTTGCAGCGTCAACGTTTTGGAACAACTTTGTTTCCTCCCTTAGCATCGTAAATCTTCCTTCGAAAAATATCCTGAAGCAGAGGATTCGTGCTGGATACAACTGTACTCTTTGGTTCTTTCGGTAAAGTCACGTAGGTATAAACATTTTTTTATAAAAAAAAAACTTTTTATAAAAAATATAGTTTATACTTACGTGACTTTAGCGAAAGAACCAAAGCGTTTGGATCATTGCAGTCACGAAAACTTCAGATCTAGATTGGATACAACTGCATTTGCAAATATGATTTCATCGCTACTAATGTATCATGAGTAACATTTGGATGTACAATTTTATTGAGGGACTGTGTGTTGTCTTGGCGCGACTGTTCTTGCTGTTGTTTTTCTGCCTTGCCCAAGATTTGAAGTTGGTGTAATATGCAATTTGAACTTATATACTTTATCTATTTTACGTATTTATTTTTAGTTATTTGCTAAAAATACATATATGCGCTCCTATAGTTTTGTTCTATTGTTTGTTATTGTAACTTTCTGACCCACCCATACTGGACATTGTGAAAAAGAGCTTCATAGCTCATCGGATTTCCCCAGGATAAATAAAAATTCTGATTCTGACCTCGACGAACGCGGGAATTGCATTCCTTGGAAAATGCCGTGTTGAACAAAACCGTGTTCGACAAATAATAGACATTATGGTAAACATTGCGTTGCTGCGTCTGAAATGATCACCCCTCTCCATCTTAGGTGAACTAATTCTACGCGATTTCCGCCCTTGTTAAAATGGAAACCTGAGTCGCTTCCCATGTTTTGTTTGTGTACACTCTTTGTTTTTAAATTCCACCTCAACACATACAAAGCCCGTCTCCATGGCCCACTCACGCACAATGCTCGCACCTGACATTGAATTCCCAGCCCACCGTCCCTCTCTTAACACTGTCACTTGGTCGTTTATCATTAACCATCTGGGCATCCAATATGACTAAAGTCCTCAACGAGTGGGCGGCTAGATGCATCCGGAAACATTTACGGTGTGTCAAACCGCGTATCGCCAAAACATCATCACCCCCATTTGCAAACGTCATTAGATCTATAACCGAAACACGCGTTTGATAAAGCCGCGTCGGGCAAGGTTTTCCTGTATAATGAAAAGTTAGTGTTCTGATTGACTATATTGAAACATAGTGACGGCAGGCACAATATGATGTACATGGAAACAAATGATTTGTTTGTGCAGGACGGCAGTCTTTATTCTTAATCTATGGCCCTAAATGTGTAGACTCTATGTTATAAAGTCATGACCAATGTATGGAGAGCAAATACAGTGCATTGGTATTCATTTCAATAACAAAGTCCACCATACGATTAATGTCCTGTATCAGTGATTACACAGTCGTTAAATATTTGTCGTAAACAGCCAACGCGCCCGTGAAATGGGTGTGGAGGGTGGATCGCGTGGTGCGATTCACCCTCCCACGGATGACACGTGGAGTTGGTTTTGCGATTCAATTCACATTTGACGTCCGTAGTCTATTTCCTTATTCAGCACCCGATTCACTCAGGGTGGTCTTGTAAAACTATTTAACGAAAGACATCGGAACCATAAAACACGGATTTCCAGCAGCACGCCACGTTTCCAATCGCTTCTCCAAATACAGCGTGAAAAGATCTCTGTCCCTTGAAACATGACCACGCATGTCATCTCTCTGACAGTTACATCGGTCTCGATTTAGACAGACACAAAGCATCAACATTCACAATAGCAGCAAAATTAGCAAACATGATACAGTAGAAACCAGCAACGTTCATCATTCGAGAGCAGGGATGTCCCACTCAGTCTAACGCGTAGACGTTCGCGACGAATATTAAAAATAAATATCAATGCATCGTTAAATCGGCCATCACCCGACACAGCCAATGGGTAAGATTTGTGATGTAAACGAAACATTCAAACTCGTTACCCGTTCAGCACACCGGCGTGTTGGGAGAGTAAAACCCACAACGTGTACAATTCGAGCATCGCATTTCGCCAGTAATCGCAACCAGCATCATCACGCGACAAGCCAGAATCCTGCTGTTTGGGTCTTAGATCGAGGGGTCAAACTGCGACGCCGTCACTTGTGAGACAATCAGGCGAAAGGCAGGAGGCGGGGTGGGGAGAGAGTGGGGTGGGTGTTGGACGTCGAGGTGTGGGGCATCGAGAGGGGTTAGAAATACTTTAAAACATATGTAAATATCAATCTTGATTTGAAGCTTTCGTTACGGCAGCAATCCATACTCGTTGGTTCTTTCGGTAAAGTCACGTCGGTAGAAAAAAACAACAAGCGACCGTCTTGTTGCGATCGAAACGTCGTGATCTATTATTTTCTCGTCTACCTACGTGACTTTACCGAAAGAACCAACGGAGTATATATATTAAATATCAGTCGTAAAGAATGGAACGTCGTGGCGGAACGCGTCCGGCCTACGATGCCGTATGTTTGACACCCCTGGCCTACAGCGTCTAAAACACGTCTGCCTGGGTATGAATTTTTGAAAAATAAATATCGGTTGTACCCTTCCTGGCAAACCAAAAAAGGGTCTCACTTCTGCCTCCTCAGTTGCAACAGTGTTTAGCAGCAGCACGAGTAGGGCATGCTGCTGCATATCGACGGTGAGGGGAGACTAGGCTTGAAAGAAAGCCGTCTCTGGTGTGGACCAATCAGTTTCAAAGACAGCGCCACATATTATCAGAGGGTGTTTTTTGTTTGCATTCTGACCACAAGCATCGTGGTTAATGCGGACATGATTCCTTGTAAAAGGCTTCAGTTTGGTGTTTTAACATCTTAACACACCTGTTTTGTTGCCAGAAAACAAGGAGAAAACCTATTCTCATACGGTGAGGGGTGCAGTTTTACTCTTTGGTTTTGTCCGTAAAGTCACGTAGACTTTACCGAAATAACCAAAGGGTCATTCCCGCAGTCGCGAGAGCTTCAAATCAAGTTTGGGTGAAGTTTTGTTTCGATGCAGAGGAGCAACGCCACAGTTCAGTGAAATTAGACGGTCCACAAATGTCCCAGCACATTCCCATTTGACATTGAGACCACTTTAACGTCCACTTTTAACTTATTTCTTCAGCTTTGAGTTATGAGACTGCTCAGTTTTACACGTGGTTGTACTATACACATTTGTTCACTCGCAATTTTATTTTATGTTCTCAGGCTTTATGTTCATCCCGCACCTGAAATGTAGTCTATTTCCTTATTCAGCACCCCACTAACTTTGTAGTCAAAGGTGATCACACTCAGCATCGTCTTATAACAGTAAAACACAATTTTCATACCTGTCAACCCATGCGGTTTACCCGTATTCTTGTAAAGGGAAATTGAGTCTTTCAGGTCCACACGGCGTACAGCCGTTTCAGTACGGGCAAAACAAATTGTTTTGTCTATTTGTGTGTTTCTCCCTTGTGATGGGACTATGTAGGATGAACGTTGAGATTTATAAGGGCCACGGGGTGACCAATACGGTCTGAATTGGTCTGTAATAAGGTAAGCACTGATAAGGGGTTGACAGGTATGAGTTTTCCACCAGCTCCATGAATCCATCCAGTCCAGGAAAACAGCTCAGCACCTTTTAACATGACCACATGTCGGTTTTCCACACACGTCTCAACCGTATCACATTTTTGCTTTCTTCTGTACCATCCATACAGTTTAGTCGACACCTTTAGCTCAAGGTAATGGACTATAATTTACCAGAATTGTTAACCAGAGATGGTTAAATGCACAATTCAATGTATCGTGAACGTAATAATTAATGTAAATTGCTAATTTGAATATCGATGCATGCTTAGTTTACCAAAGGCTAATATCTATGCATGCTTCATAATTTGAGAATTTTCTGTGCAATTTGAGTATTTACAAGTTATCAACTAAATATCTCCAAGGTATACAGTACAGCATGAATATGCTAAGAACCTATGGTGGGGTTAGATTTCACCACAGTCTCATAGGCCAACATAGACACTGATACTGAAGCTACACACGATACTAATATTGGACCCTATAAACCAGTGGTTCTTAACCTTTACTGCAGCCTTTGTACCCCTTAGCTTCTCGAAAGTAAAAAAACATGTTAATACATACATAGGGTTTGATGAAATAAAATCGCTGTACTTATTTGCTCGTGCTTAATGTGTCGACGATTTGCCTTCTAAAAAAAAATCTGCCCATGTCTCGCAACCCCGGAAAGGGCATCTCGCACCCCCAGGGGGTGATGTGTGTGTGTGACGACGACCGACACACGTTCTTGCTTTACCACGAGGCTTTGTTGTACACACGAGCACTGTTCTTTAGGCCCGAGCTTCGTCTTCTCTACAACCCTTCCTTCCCCTTGTGCTATCCACTTTTATATCCCTCGAGCCCCCTTTTTCTCGAAGGTTCGCTCACCCCTATTTCCTTAGCCAATCCTCATCCTCCGATTGTCAACAGTTCCTCCGACAGTCAACCCTCGTATCCCGATTTTTACGTTTGAATTTCTCCTCCAAATCAGTTTAATTCCCTGGCCTTAAACAATGATCTTTGGGGCGCCTCCCTGCACCAATCAGTGCACCACAGGTTAACGACCACTGCTATCGACCAATGTATCATCTAGCGATATGCCAACACTGGGTGTGGTTAGAACACTCAAATCGCAAACAGCTGTGAGTTTGAATCCCCATCAGTGGTTGATTTGGCCCATCATTCATCTGGGTCAATAACATAGTACCGTTCTCATGTGGTGCCCACCAAATGAATGTTGAAATTTTGAAAGGCTCATGGCAATCATGACCCATGCGGATAATTGTGGTTATTAAACTATACTTCATAACGCTGGTCAGTGAAGTTTGGTGAAGGCGGTGGGGAGGGATACATTTTGGAACACAGTACAAGCAGGTTTGACGACACTATGCACACAGTGACTGACAAAAGTAATTGAATTGGTAAATCAACTTGAGCTTGAGTTCAGGCTGATGATGTTCAGCGGTTACTCAGCTCCCACTTACAAGAACTAACCAATGAGGATATCGTGGAAGTGGAGGCATAAAAGGTTGCTTAATAATGCTGAAGCTGAGGTCACTCGAGATATTCACGAACAATTGGTTGAAGCTTTGCGGGATTTGGAAGCTGGCTTCGCCATCATTGAGGCACAAGACCCAAACTCATCTAAATTCACCAAAATGTCTGTAGAGTTGCCAATATGATGGCCTGAGTTGCTAGAGATTTATGAACAAAAAGGAGAAGGCCTCTGTCCAAGTTTCCCTTGATAGGTGTTTCAGGAAGGTTGCAAAGGGAGCCACAAACAATCCCATCGAGCTCTTCAGCAACATCTCTAGAATATCCTGAAAATTCCCCATCTCTATCCTCACCTGCATCTCAATCTTCTTCCAATTAATCATCCATCTCTCCTGCATAAGCAAGCCAGATTCAGGATTTTCTTTTCACGTTACTTTATTGTATATCGTTATTTACTATATGGTATTTGTTACTTTATTACCTATTTGCAATATTTATAAGTTTAACAATGATTCCCTGTTTTGTTGAACCGTAACACATTTTATTACGCTGACCGTATGTGCAATAAAATGCATTACACGAGTGTGTTCTAAGATACGGACAAATCAATTTACGAACGACATCCATTCGTAAGTCGGGGACTGCCCGTACAGTACAAAACATAAATTGCTGCACTGCACTCTGCTGCACACAACATAGCGCAGCAACAACCTGTAACACCTGTCTTGTTTGATGGTAACCCATTCATGTAATACCCAGGCTCAAACATTGCTTAGCTTCTGAGACCTGAGTATATTGGGCACATTCTGAAAATGGCCATAGGCAAACCGGAAATAGATGATCACCACAAGGAAACGATTTAACATTTAAATAAATTACAGTCTATTCCGAGCGATATAATTTTATCCATGAGGTTTTTTGGGTTAGATCGCGTAAATATATCAATGTGTCGTTTAAACCCGCCACCACCCGACACAGCCAACTAGTAAGGGTTGTCACGTAAACAGAACATGCCAATTCGTCACTAGTACAGCCACACCGGTGTGTTGGAGAGCCAAGCGGTTGAACCCAAATCAAGAGCCGAATGGCTCACAGGGTAAATCCTAATAAATTAAACTGATATAAAAAAAACTGAAGCCACAACATTTACAATCTTAGTACCGTGACGTTTTGCCAGTAATTGCAACGAGCTTCATCAGGCGACAGTCAGATTAGTGAAGTCTGTTTCGGTCCTCATATAGAGGCGTAGATGTGGTGACCACGCTTCTGCGCTCTTGCGCACAGCGGGGGGATTACTGAGTCAACGTACATTAAGCGTGTTCATTATGCAAGCCCTTTGATCTTGTCCTTCCTGTCTAATGTGTATTAAATCATATTTTTGCAAGCAATGAACTTGGCAGACTTTTTTTTTACTGTACAAGTGGAAGGAAACCCCGTGGCCAAGGAGAAAAACTCGAATTGAAGTCTCAATCGATGAAGCCGTATACAGTTGTGGTCTCTCCGTGCTGATTCAACAAACCAGGCAGTTGGCGGCCACTGTTGGCCCAGTGATCAAGCAGTGTCATTTATGGTCGAGTCAGAGCCCCGGCGACCTGCTTTTCACTCCAGCACCTGACTTCTTAGCTCCTTACTTTCCAACCTCTAAACCTACGAGCAGTAGCTGACACTACATGATATAGAGCACCCAGAGATGGGTGATTTAGTGTTGAGCCAGTTATCAGAGTGTGCAACAACGCTGATCATTGACACACACACACATACCTATATTTAACTGTGGCTTGTAGATCACGGCTCATATTGTTTGTCCACATTCCTGAATCATGCGGTACTCCAAACCACACATTCGTTTGATGAAAGCAATCCATTGTGTTAGCTGTCAGAGGTACAACACCCCACGTTTGTAGCAAGACTAATTCCAAGTGGGCAAGCCAGTATTGAAGTTTTTCTAAAGGAGCACAGCTTTCGAACCCATGAGCATCTCTTTTTGAATTTTAGATAAGATTAATTCAACCAGGTCTCTACGGTCCATACTGTCTAGGGCTCTTGCCAATTCTGTCAGTGTGGCACTTTTTCCTGAATTCTGCTTCCATTTAATGAGAACCATGTACGTCTTGTCCTTAAGGGAATCATGGCTCATCGATATTGTTTCAATGTCGACTTCAGTGATGGATCTGAGGTTTCGCGCCAAACGCTTCCAATCCGAGCCCAGACGTTCTGATACTTGTAAAAAGATATCTGCAAAAAAGAAAACAGAAAAATATATATCCAATAGTGAATGCAATTACGAGCACATTCGCTTGTTCTACCTTACACGTTCGTTCTGCTTAAGGTTTATCGGACATTTATATATTTGTACAGTAAATATATACGTAGCATTAAGCCTGCCCACATTCAAACACCCATAAGGAATGAGAGAGGTGTTGAGTTTGCCTATACAAATAATTGGGATTTGCAGCAGGGCTTGGGGTCTTTCTCCCACTAGTCTTCGTATCGATTTAAAGCTTTCGTGACTGCAGGGATTCATCTTCTTGGTTCTTTCGGTAAAGTCACGTAGAAGGGTAATAATAAAATAATAAACATAAAACATAATAAAATACAATTCTCATGACGTTTCGGCCACAACGCAAGCAGCCGTCCTCAGGTGAAGAACAGGTCTGTCGGAAAGACAGCATTCAGACGCTGTCTTTCTGACAGACCTGTTCTTCACCTGAGGATGGCTGCTTGCGTTGTGGCCGAAACGTCGTGGGAATTGTATCTTATTTTGTTTTATTTTTATTATTTAATTATTTCCCTTCTACATGACTTTACCGAAAGAACCAAGAAGATAGTCTTCGTATCTTCAATAACATGATTTGGTTTGGCTGTCTTTAGCCTTTACAGTGAATTTTAAGAATCATGAACAGTCTTACGTGACTTCGGCAACTTTCAGGAAATCACGGTAATTAAATACACTGGTTACAAAACAAATTTCTTGAGCTAATTCCGATTCATTTCATTATACGCGTTCATATCAGAACTTGCACATGCTGGCTTTCTGCTCGATGTATCTCAGGCTAACCAATCCCCGTGCCATCACGATGGCACTGTTGCAATGCCCCTCTCATCTTTTTTTGTTGCGGTGTAAAAATGGGAAGTGTTTTCAAGTTCTTTGTAAAAAAAAGGCTTTTCTGCCAGTGTTGCGAATTTCTGCACATCGCAACTAGAAGCCAGGCATTTCCATTCCACATCAACATTATAGTTCTAAATAACGTGTGGACATAGAGTTTATAACCATGACAGATATTTTTTTGTATGTACCTACATTATTCTCTCGAATGTTACATGCAATCATTGAAAGCATTAAATATTGTTTAAAGAACTTGATTCTTTTGAACATACCTTTTTCTTCTCTGGATAGCATAGCAGTAAAAATTCTTCTGCGGATGCTTTTGGAAAAATGCAACACCAGACATGCCAGCAGAAGGAGTAATATGACGGCCACAAGGGCGATAATGATATTTCCCTGAGATGCGTAACCAGTGTCCGATGGCTTGGTAGTGTCATATACAGACAAAGAAGAATATTCTGCAACAAATAAAGGAATGGGAAAACATATTAAGTGCATTCACAATTCCAAACATTCACGGATATCCTATTAACACCATCTTGTCATGGCCATATCTTCCTCGTGTTCATTTTCTCACAATGCACCAGGTATCTATATAGATAAAGACCTTAATTCTGTATGTCTCAAAAGCATCGAGGGTACTTCCCGACAACATAGAAAGCAGAAATTGTGTAGATAGGTAGCTTTTAGGACACAAACAACAGGAAAAATAAAAAATCGCGATTTTTAATTTTAAGGCCCCCAAATCTCGATTTTAAGCATCCCATAAACATGTTTGTGCGTGTCATTCAAAAACCGTTCAAAATAAAAGCGGGGGGTGGGGGGTTGAAGCCTCGATAATAATTATTTGTCTACATTGGCCTTCAAATGAGTTAGATAGTTCGGCGGTGGACTGTCTGTTTGCTTAAACACGTTCATATTATCAATCCTTGATCGTTTCTGAATGGATTAAATATCGGCCGTTCTATACGATTTCTTCAAGCGTCCGTACGCAGGTGGGGGTGGGGGGGTGTAAAAAGTCCGCGTGCGTACAGGGAGGGGTCAAGTTTTGACAGATATTTGCATTCGTACTCAATGGATGGCCCCTTACTGGCTGTGTCAGGTGGTGGAGGGTTACAACACATTTGTACTTACGCGATGTAACCGAAAAACCTTCATGAATAGTATTGGTCGCGAAAGCCTACGTGTTAAACTGTCTGATCATAGATACAAATTGTAACAAAAATAATATCAGGTAAATTATTTTATTTATTGAAAGCATTTTTAGCAAAGGCTCTTCTGCATAGCAGAGATAGGGAGTACGTTGCCTGCCATAAGCACAACGCTCGAGTACATTTACTCTATTAAGTTATTCTCATTTAAAATTTTAATTGAATAATCAAAATAAAAACTGACCCCACCTGGTATTTCCCATCACTGTTGGCTCTGAACACTAACTTTAAATGTAATGTTCCTATCGTCCAAATGGATGTTTCTCAATTTTTCAAACAATGCAAGTGTTCTCACATGGCTGGATGTCAACATGCTGGGTGCAGTGTCGGCCCTAGAGGGTCACGGCGTGCGGTGTAGCGACATCGCGGATACCCCAAGGGCGTGGGGTGTGTTGCGCCATAATAAGGCACTGTCGGCAGCTGACCTGCCGCCACGCTTACGGGCCGACAGGGGGCAGCCGAGAGAGAGCGAGGTGGGTAGGGGTCAGAGGTCGCAACCGGGTACCCGATACCCGTACCCTACCCGATACCCGTCTACCCGTACCCAGCCGGGTACGGGTGGCCGTTTGCGACCCTGGTGCGGCCGGGTATGGGTACGGGTAGGCCGTGAGTCACTGGTGAGTAGCCGTTTGTCACTCATTTCGGGTAGGGTACGGGTAAGGAATCAAAACCCGTTTGCGACCTCTGGTAGGGGTTGACCTAAGGTCAAACCCCCGCCCCTCCGTAACCGGAGGTTGACACCCCAGACCCCCCAGGGGCTGAGGGGGATCATGGCCCCCCTCCACGTCACGTAGTAACTAGTGTAGTTATCCTGGTGGTCACCACCATAGGTTGTTATTCTGTTAAGGGGAAAGTTACATCGTGTGTTGGAACTGAATAAATGTGTTGCCTCCAATTCCACGTCTGTGACTCAGTTGAACCCCTTACACAAGCAATGTACATGTACATTCACAGCTGTTTTTGTCAATCCACTGCTGGATGAGGGCCTCCCCTTGCCTTGCGGGCCGCGAGTATTATCTGATCGTCCTTCGGCATGGTCAACGCAGGTTGGTGCAGGTTTGTGAAGGTGCAGAGCAACGCTATGGATGTTGCTGCACTATCCCCTACTGTCCACAAGACCTATCACTCTTTTGTGCACAGTGGTCACACTGTCGTAGGCTCACATTACCAGCTCTGCAATAAACCATGGCCAAAGTGTAACTACTTGCAAAGGTGCTGTGATTCGTACTACAAGGCCCATCTATGCTCTACGTTGCTTAAATTTGATAGTGTCCCTCAAAGGGACGCTGTGAAAATAAACCACTGGCTGCTGGAAACTATGTGGGGCATTACTGGGGTTCCACTACTACAAAGCAGGACAGACAGCTGTTATATTTTCACAATAAGTTTACATATACTCTATTCAACCATACTCAAGAGAAAGGAAACACATTGTGCCTGCTAAGATAAGGTCGACTGCTAAAAGGAAATGAATAGATGTTTCCCACGTAAGCAATGTAAGAAAACAGTCATGCAAATGTTAATATTAAGCTATTAAAAATGTTAAAATATTAATCAAATGAATAAAAAAAAATATGATGAAACAAATACACTATGAACATACTCTTGGGGTATTTCGGTGACTTTACCGAAAGACCCAAAGAGTATGAATTCCTGCAGTCACGAAAGCTTTAAGTCAAGATTTACACTATTAACAATCAAATAATATCTCCTTGCGTGAATGAACACCGACAGTCCTGGGCTTGTCGTGGGGAAATTTTAAATTTGAAAAAATTCTCCACGGCAAAGTCCAGGTTCTGCATTGAGCAGCCACTGTCAACCTCCCACAGAGTGGTGCGGTGTTAACACCCTTGCCTGGTGTGCAGGAGGTCGTGGGATCTATCCCGACCCAGACACCTGTAACTGTATGTTTGGAGTTTGCACGTTATCCCCGTGGTTGCGTGGATTGTTCTCTGGGACCTCTGGGTTTTCCCTTCATATTTATAAACACGCGTTCAGAGTATTTAGGCTGCTATAAATGTCCACGTGATAAGCCACTTCGTGGAGCTAGCATTTGGGGTGGCCAAGTCGCTTTTGAAAAATAACTGCATAGTTCAGGTGGTCCTTACCTGATTTAAATAAAAAAAAAACATGCGTTTAGTTTAAGTGATACTCATTTCAATGACTGCTGTAGGAATGATTGGGCTGAGTTAATTCGAATTGCGCTTTGAAAACAGCTTTCTACTTCAGTGCTGCGTGACGTCATCACCCCCTCCCCTCTCCTCACAAGCTTCTACGTCCCGTGACCCCCCTTCCCCCCCCCAATCTTCCGTGACGTAGGAACTCAACTGCCCAGTTGGCTGAGGTCATCAGCCCCTCCCCTATCAACCACTCCCCCTCCCACCCCACCCAGCGTGGCTAACCACGCCCCCACCGGGTGCGTGAATGACAGGTAGACAAACAGCATTTTATTAATTCTAGATTTTAAGTTTTCGTGACTGCAAGGATTCAAACTCTTTGGTTTTTTCGGTAAAGTCACGTAGGTAAAAAAATCTAAATAAATTAAATCGCGACGTTTCGGGCGCAACACAAGCGCCCTTCTTCAGGTGGCGACAACGTAGCGAAAGCACAACCGCTTAGGTGGTTGTGCTTTCGCTACCGAAAAAAACAAAGAGCATTTTATTACAATGGGAGATTGTAATTATGTCAACGGACGACACTCACGGATTGCGGGGGATACTGTAGTTATGGTTGCGGCGTCAGTTGTGCGCGAGTGGGGTCCACCCGCAGTGCCCATATCCTTGGGCGGCGGCGTGTTGACAGGTGGTGCAGTTGTAGGCACAGGTGCACAGGTGGCATCAGAATAATGGGTGCCAGCACTCTCCAATGTCTGCCCCAAGACACTGCAGTTGGTGTGCGATTGGCAGGTGTCCTGGCCCCGAGATGGGAAGGAGAAGGATCCCGTAGGACACTTGCGGCAATGTTCCCCATCCACGGATTCTGGAAGCAGCAGACAGATGAGCAAAGTTCAGTTGTTTTGATTAAGCGCACACGAAGATCCCATGTCGTTGCTTTACAGATACTGCCGTGCTGTTCGCGAGTGCCTACAAGAGTGATGGTGTGGTCAACACCACACCTGGCAACGGATGTTTTTCACACCACACCAGGTACATACTGTATTCAAAGCTGAGCCTAGCTAGGAAAGGCCCCCTGGACAAATGTAGATACAGGATGCCACGAGCATTGCGCAACACCCATTATTGTTCACGTTGGTGGGACATTTCAAAAGAACACCATATCGGTAAAGTGTTGAAAAGAGGACTTGTACAATCCTTAAACAAAATGTGTTAACTCTGACATCTCTAAATGAAACAATATATTTCTAAATGTCAAGACTGCACTTTGCATGTCTACATTCGAAGACTAATAATCTCGACTTTTACTTGGTGAAACATTAAGTTTTGTTTAATACCTCCTGTACAAATGAATGTGTTAAGGGACGTCTTTAGCCCCACAACAGTTGCACAAAGGTCAGGGGTTATAATAATACTAAAGTGACAAAGTAAATTAATTTTAAACATTCTTATCAAAGCAACTGCAAAGTGAACTTACTAAATGACTGTACGTATATTTTCAAATTTATATAAGACGTTGGTGAATATAAAAAAGGAAGTTACATTGCAGTGGTTCTATCTTAGAAAATTGTAATTGTTAGAAAGCGATTTTCTATTTGACCAGGTAAGGCCCACTGAGCTATATAGCTCTTTTTCAGAGCGACCTGGCCACAAATCACAGCTCAACGAAGTGGCTTACCATGTGGAAATATATAGCTGCCAAATAGTTTAAACGGACATTTCTAAATGTGGAGGAATCAGAGAAAAACCCACTCGACCACGGGGAGAACGTGCAAACTCCAAATATACAGGCATCAGGGTCGTGATCGCATCCACGACCTCTTGTATACCAGGTGAGGTAGTTAACATCTCGCCACTGTAACTTCATGCAGGTTATGCAGGTTAAATCATACTATTTTCGAGTTGTGGTTGCAATTGTCTGTGCATTGCACTATGGACATATCTTATTTACGTATTTTTTAAGGTCATTCATTAAAAAATCTAGGTTTTTGTGAACCACTATAATTATCTGAGAAATCTGCAATTCACGAGCATCTCTGCGACGTATCCCTCGCGAATAACGAGGGAATACTGTTCTGCTAATTCAATGCATTCGTTGCCTTAGGTATAAGAACTCCAGGCATAGCATTGTGCAATTTCTATCACTGGCTGGGGCCGACAACGGAAAAAACTGCCACACACCCATTTTAACCTTTGGACTACGACTTCTGAATGCGATATTACTATTTCGTATGGTCTATGAAGAGCCACTATTAGAGATCCACTTGTGAGTTATTTTGCCTTTCTTTTGCTTATTTCTGAGCATTGGGTGAATTCCAGGTAGACCGCCTTGGGAGTTTATCTTTCGCGCAGTACAGTACAAGGTTCTGTGGTCCATGGTTAGGAGTGAGTGGCGACCAGTCACACACAGGATATGCTTTGGGTTGCCACTCAAGAGTTAATGACACGTCTTTTGGCACAAATTACTGCGTGGCCTAACCAAAGAACAAACAAGGATCGTGGCATTGGCTACAGAAACCTACGTTTTAAGCAGGTTACCTAATTGTTATCGTACAGTGCATTGCTATTATTTCCTAAACAACAATCGTTTGAGGTTTTATGCTGCTTAAGGTTTCAACTGTGCAGTGGTGGTACAGTGTTGCGCAATTAGCCCAGCGATCCGCGTTCGATTTTCAGACATTTCATTGATGTGGTAGATATAAAATGGGTATAACATATTTGGCTTAGGGGCCGTCCATAAAAGACGTCACGCGATTTTGGACGATATTTGACCCCCCCCCTCTTCGTCACACGGCGTCCCAAAAAGTCAGACCCCCTCAAATATGACGTCACAAAGCTCTGTCCACGCCCCCAAACAATAATAAACCTTGCGTCAAATCGCTTTAAACTATTACTATTGTAATTGTAGTGCGCATTTAATGTGGCGCTGCACTCTGATGTTGTAGGAGAAACATTTATTAAAAAGTCTATTTAAATTAAGCAGAACGTGTTGTCAATATTTATTTAAAGTTGCGCATTTTTACGTGACATCACATTTCTCAACCCCCCCCCCTCGTCACACATCGTCACAAATGTCTGACCCCCCCCCCCCCCCTCTAGGTGCGTGACGTTATTTCTGGACGGCCCCTTACGTGATTAGCATTACAAGGATGGGCTTGGCCAGTCACATGAGTGTGAGTCATGGTCATTGTAGTAAAAACTATATTAAAGCACATCCCAGTTTTGCTATTGGCATCCGGTTACCCAGGCAATAAACTACATTAGATTGAAAATTTATTGGAAATTGACATCCTAGTTTTTCAAATAACAGCCTTCCGGAGTTTATTTTACCAGTCTCTGAACGGGGCTATCTTGCCACTGTGTACAAAAGAGTGGTTCCCTCTGTTACCAATGGGAAAGTTTAAATGAAAACAACTAAATAACAGGACCCTGCGGGGTGGGCTGGTAGGAATAATACTAATACCGGTACAGGGATATCGACCGGGTATAGAGGAGTTAAAAAGAAAAAGATTTGTGCATGGGGGGTGAGCGATGACGTCCACACCCCCCTCCCCACTGACTCGCGCGCCCACAGAGCAAGGATTGCAACAGGCGATGTCATTGGCTGCGCCGGATGCGACGGCCATCTTGTTTAGTTCATTTAGTTCACGGATCGCAGGGGGAGCGGGCGGCCATCTTGTCGGACCGACGGACAGTCGGACGGTCCACTTCGTTCCTACCAGTAATATCATTGAGATAAAGGTGCAGCCCTGCAATTGGTTGCTCATGGCACGGCTGGCAGACGGCCCTCCACGATAGCGGTGATCTAGAGGGAATTGCTTCCAAGTTGGCCAGGCTATGATCCAGTGGTAGAAATTTCACATTCCTAAGGTAGGGCCACCCTCTTCATCGGATTTACGATTTTTAACATCCCATTAAATGGTGCTTATTTTGTTGAATTGACAAGCTTCATGGATTTACTCAATCCCCTACCTGGACATTAACCCATGACCTTCAGATTTATAGTTGAGTGAGTGATATGCACACAAATGTACACTGTGCCAAGAAGATGGCATATTAACATCTATTAACAGACTAGATTTAAAACTCAGTACTATCCTAATTGAAAATTTAAATGTTTTGCATGCAACATATAGGGATGATTCGAAAATGTTATGCTTGTCATTGACAAGACAGTGTGACATTGTGTTCCTGTAGAATCATAAATTAGTCAAGACACATATTTGATGCTGTTGTGCTCAAAAAAGTGTGCTGACTTGATGTCATGCAAAATTAAAGCATAATTATCCCCACCCATGCCCTTTCTTGGCCAACAGATTCAGATGTCTTGTGAGATTAGCGCATCATAGTTTTTGTTCTGGAAAATACCCAGTGGGAAAAAAAAACCGTGACAGCCCTGCACTGGCTTGGATGCACCAGTCGAAATGGGTGTGATTGAAATGAGACAAGATGGCATAGCACCTACCTCTCCTTTCGTAGCCAGGGTCACAATGCAGACAGACGTCTCCCTCCTTATACATGCGCCCTTGACAGCGGCACAATGTGTTGCTGTACGGTTTGCAGGGGGCTTCCATGTAGTGGTGGTTGAAGTTGTGGCACGTCGCGCACAAGAGGCACCTCTCCAGGCCATTAGGCATGTCCGTGTAGGTTCCTTTGGGGCAGGCGGCACACTCTGTGCTCTCAGGCACCCCTTCCTTGCAGTGCATGGTCACGTACTCCCCAGCCGTGCAGCTCCAGCAAGGTATGGGGCGGCCGGTGAGGTCGTCATACCACATGTAGTTGTCACCCCTGACTGGCTGACGTCTGTCGTGACGGTGTTCGAGGGGAAGAGCTTGGAAGCCATTGCTGTGCCATACAATGGCCAAGAGGCACAATGCAGCAACCCCTGCCATCTGTAACGAGATGAAAGTTCTCGTGAAAAACGGATTCAGATCAACATGTTAAGAAACGTATCATTGCTGTGAAATTAAAACGTCAGTGGCTCCGCGTTCAAATGCTCAGTGAGGCTATGCGAATAGCAATGGGCGATGCTGAGCCAAAGTGTGAAAAGGGCATCTTGTTATGGCAGGGGCCAATGTATAAATAAGGCCATGGTTGACTTCAAACAAATATAAACAAACAAGGATAAACTACTAATTTCAGGTATTTTGGTGGAATAATGGAACAAGCATCCCTGGATGGGAACTTGCGAGTCAAGCCCTCTGTTAACGCCACCACCACCAGACCACGAACATGCCCTCTAGTCCCAGTGGTTCTCAACATTTCTTTGGGGCTACTTGCATCCGTTTATTGAATGCTGTTTCAACCGAGTAGCCCCTTGTCTGACCTAACATGGTTCTGAGAAATACATATACGAATAATGAACATCAATAGGATAACCTATTGCCAAATATTGTGAGGTATCCTAACTGGTTTGTAACTGCACATTCAACAGACGCTCTGCCCGCATGACGGAACTTATTTGCGCTCTCTGATCAATGAGCTTAGAAAGTTTTTTCTTTAAATATCGTTTTAGGTTACCGTATGGATTAAACATTGCATCGTCGTCATTTCATAGTCGTACACGATGCCTATTCACCAATGACTCTCGTGCATCATATAATTTCGCACATTTGTAAAATCACCTCGCGTACCCCCCAGGGGTTCCCGTGTAACCCCTGGTTGAGAACCACTGCCCTATAACCCTGCAGTACTATATACTAAAAGCAGTTCAGATACTTTTGGAAAAGTTAGCCTAAGTTGTGAAACAAGCTCTCGCTAAGCAGTATTCACCAGCGCATTGGCTGCTGAGATAAGGCATGCGAAGTGGATAGTTTATTTTAATCATTTCCATCATGAACAAACAAACAACGTGAATGGCCCGCTCATTGGGGGCCATAAATCAGTTCAATACAGCACTTCCCGAAAGAACTAGTGAATATTGTCAGGCAGTCCAAGTGTTTTCGAGTGCAACCATCCACAACCACGGTACGCTTATAAGCGCAACGAAATATCGAATACTTGTGTGCACAATCATCATCGGCCATGGTCAATGCACTGCCGGACGAAGTCCTCAAGCACAAACTGAAACCACCACTTGCACAAACTGAAACCACCACAGCAATACGAGATCTGATCTCGTCGTGTCAATACGTCCCTTGAAGCGCCGGGTTGCATCAGCATGCGTACAGCACAAAACGACAGTGACATGGAACAAGTGATGTACGTTAAAGGTAACATATATATTTTTTTTATCATCAACTGTGCTTGTTGTTTGCCATAACACTGGACGTAACAAAACAAGCTGAGCAATAAAGAAGACATGTTTTTAAAAGCAAACGCGATCGCAAAACTGTACCGGGAAGTGGTGGCCCGGTCTTCACGCGAAGGAAGCTGAAACTTCAGTGCCAAAGAAATCCAACTTTGATCAAACTCAACGAGTTCATCCAAAAAAAAAAAACCTACCTCGTCTACGTTCATAAAACCTTCGACACACTTTGTATACTTGACGTGTGAGTTGGAAGCTTCGCGAATGGGAGAGAAAAAAAAGCGCCTTTCGACAGCGCGCAAACGCTGAACAGCGACAGGCGCGCAGGAAATCCCCGTTGCGACTGCGCGCCCAGCCTCCGCATGGGCATATTTAAATAGCCAACATTTAAATGGCACGCCTTGCCGCCACGAGAGACGTCAGACAAAAACAATAACCATTCGTCTCGTTTAGAAAGTATGAGCGTCATGGTTTTGGATCGAACTAGGACCCATATTACTTTGCTTACTAATCCAGAAAAATCCTTGCACTGGGTTTGTGTTGTTGTTCAGTGTACGATGCTTTCAGCAAACGATTGTCTATGCGAGTGGGAGCAAACTGGAGTGTCCAGATAAAGCCCAGGCGCGCAATGGAACCAACAACTGTATCCCCGTACAGATGGAAACAGATGGCGATAATGCAATGATGATGAGCCCAGGCGCGCAATGGAACCAACAACTGTATCCCCGTACAGATGGAAACAGATGGCGATGAGGCAATGATGATGAGTCCAGGCACGCAATGGGATCAACAACTGTGACTCCGTACAGATGGAAACAGATGGCGATGAGGCAATGATGATGAGCCCAGGCGCGCAATGGGATCAACAACTGTGACTCCGTACAGATGGAAACAGATGGCGATGAGGCAATGTCGCTGTACCTCAGCTCTTATGGTGAGGGCATTTCACAAGATTGTTCTGCGATCCACCGACCCCACGAAGAGAGGGGAACTTTGTCTACATCAACATCTGGCAGTTCATCAGCGATGATTGGTTTTAAGCCCGGATCGATTTTTTTTGACAACGCAACGTTGAACCGGTGGAGTGGTTGCTACTGTAACATCAGTGCTTCTGAATGAAACTCGAGGGAACGAAACAGGAGGATTTATCCACAATTCTGGCTGTTTGCCTGATGGTGCTAGTTGTAAATACTGGCGCAAACGTCGTGCTCGGATTAGAAATGTTGTCGATTTGCTCTCCAACACACCGATTAGTGCTGTACTAGTGACGAATTGGCATGATCTTTTTAAGTGACGAACCTTACTAATTGGCTGTGTCGGGTGGTGGCAGGTTTCACGACACATTTATATTTTTACGCGATCCAACCCAAAAAACACCTACATTATGTGATGATATTGGTCGCGAAAGCCTACGTGTTAACCAGAATGAAATTACTCCCAAAAGGCGGGTGTGGCTGATAGCACGTGGAGAGTCATGCATTATACAGAACTTATCTGTGACGATATTAGGGGAAACTAATATTACGGATCCTATTATCCGCCAATTTACTCCCCGTATCCGCGGGGTACCAGATCGCAGAGAACACGATGAATTTGACAAACTCTTTGTGTCCACGGCAAAATTGCGAGTATTTTATCAATCCGTTGGCTATGCATTAAGGGGCCGTCCATAAATGACGTCACGCACCTAGGGGGGGGGGGGGGTCAGACATTTGTGACGATGTGTGACGAGGGGGGTGGGTTTGAGAAATGTGATGTCACGTCAAAATGCGCAACTCTAAATAAATATAGACGACACGTTCTACTTAATGAAATAGACTTTTTAATAAATGTTTTCTCCTACATCAGAGTGCAGCGCCACGTTAAATACGCACTATAATGACAATAGTTGAAAGCGATTTGAAGCATGTTTTAGATATTTATTTTGGGGGGGCAGAGCTTTGTGACGTCATTTTTGAGGGGGGGGGGGTCTGACTTTTTGTGACGCCGTGTGACGAGGGGGTCAAAAATCGTCCAAAATCGCGTGACGTCATTTATGGACGACCCCTAAGGGTAAAATCGGACAATATGAGCTTTCGCGGACCCTTCAGCTGTCGCGGGTAATAGGGCCGCTGACAGAAGTTTATGCTTGTTTATAAACGAATAGGTTAAGAAGCCTATTATACAGCGCCTCGTGTCGTTCCAGCGTCAAATAAAAGCGTTAAGCGCGAGGTGTGGGGTGATGTGTCCCCACGTCATTGTGAAGTGCGTGGGCGGAACTGGTTTGGTCACAATTCCTGCATGCATGCCTTCCATTCTCTTGCATGTTAACAGGCAAAAACTCGTAGAAAGTTAAATAGCGTCGATTCAAAGTAAGATCTGCGTTACACGCGCTGGACACACACACCTGTACACACGTGGAACACGCACGCACATTTTACACACGTGGAGCATGTGCGACGCAGCCAGCGTTCGTTGCTCGGGGCATCACGTAGGACGGGTTTAACAATTGCCATCATCGGGTGCGTTGAGCGTGTAACGAGTTGATTATTATCGATTGAATGGGGAGTGAATTTGATGATCGTGGGGTGGTGACGAGAGTTTTTTTCAAGTTTATAGCCACTACGTTTTATTGGATGTGACTTCCGGCATATTTCACATCTTGTACTGAATTGCTTCATAAATAACTACGGTACTGTAATTTTAATTTCAGCATTTTGCTCGTAATGTCACTGTAATGGTTGTTACTAAAACATATCACTGGATAAAACAATCATAATTAATCTATGTAATCCCTGCCATATTGTCGTGTCAAACATGGCAGTGTTGTGTATATGAGCATGTTTGTTCCCTGTTGACAATCCACTGCTGTAGCAGGGCCTTCCCCCTACGCCGTTGCGGGGTTATTTGACCATACTTCACCACGCTGGTCCTTGCACGTTGGTGAATGTGGGGGAGCATAGACGTTGGAGCAAAGTACAGTGCAATCATTTTGGCCTCACTTCCCTCTGTTGACGACATACCGTCTGTACTGTTCGTGGAGAATGTCACACAGTAACCATGGCGAGCCGGTTGCTGCATACGATTAACATTTGGTTTTGAAAGCTGTAATTACAACACATAACGAAAAAAAAAATCCATTTGCAATGTGATTTTTTTTTGTAATGACTGAGATAAGTTAATGTCCTGGGGGATCCAGCCAATTTGCTACAAAGCCTGCAACATGTCGTGTGTATATAAAATATCGATGGCCCCAGCGCTGAAAATCTGTGGTCATTTGCTTTTCACACATTTGCAACTTGACCACAACCTCGATGTGGCCATAATATAACGTGGCACCTTCTTATTCTTGGTTCTTTGATATTTTTATTATTTCATTATTTTCATTCTACGTGACTTTACTGAAAGAACCAAGAATATGAATCCCTGCAGTAACGAAAGCTTTAAATAAAAATTTAGCACCTTCTTGTTCAGCGATAAACAACAAGTTGCCAAAACGAGCCACCATTAAGCCATTCAAGATCGAGTACAACCCTACAACGCAGTAAGAGTTGTTGCGGCGTGATATCTCAGCACAAGCAATGACTAAATATGCCGTATTTCATAATATGGTCTTGAAGTTGCAACAGTGACGACCGCGAGAAGTAAACATTACCCGCGTCACGAGAACAGGAAGGGGATTTTTTGTTTGACACAGTGAACATTCCTCAACAGAGAATGTGCTCACTGGTTTCATTTCGGGCGTTTACACGGTTATATCGCTGCGTACTTACAGGACAATGCATCACTGTACAGTGTTGAAGTGTGTACATTTTAAAGAAGTTCTGAACTTGAACCTTATTGTTAAAAGTGCTCTACAATAAACATTAAGCGAATTAGCGTGTCAAATGTGCTTTCGTTTTACACCATTTGTAAAAAAAAATGGGGGTGGGCAAAGCAATGTTTTGTTTGCAAATTGAGCACATGGGCTTTTGTGCCCAACGTGATTGATCATTTATTTTTGGGGGTCGGATTACGCAAGTAAAATGTGCGCCGTGCACCCTCAGCCAATTCTTTACGTTGTCACGTGACTCAAACTTGCCACTTTCTTAATGCTTAAGTACTCTGGCTGTATCGGGTAGAGGATGGTCTATTTAACATATGCCATCTGAGCCAATGATACATTATGAGTCGTGCTAATTGTAACGGCATTTGCGAAAAATGTGTTTTAAAGTCAAAACCACTTTTAAAAATCGTATAGTGGACTCTCCCTTTAAGAGATGGGTCCTATTTAACATATGGGCCCTAGTTCGACACGACTTTTTATTCTAAATAACACCAACTACTGTAATCATTTGCATAGTTGTGGAGACTATAAAGAAAAACAATAGATAAACAACAAGTCTCCTTCAGACATTTGTCCCCACATATATATTACACAACTTGCAGGCCACACTGCCTTCTTGGAGTGCATTAGTTCAGCTCCATTGATTCGATGCAAGCAACCTTTGGACCAGTACAGTGTTTCATCAGCAGATTTAGTCACGTTTGAATCATTGCTGATTACTTGCCAGATGTGTTAGGCAATGACGTCCTCGCTTTAAGCTATGGTTGCTAGATCTTGGTATGAAACCTTTGCAGAGTTTGCTTGTACAGTTACAGAATAAATGCTGCTGAAATGATGTACAGTGGTACCCCGGAGATCGAACTTAATTCGTTCCAGAAGGCCATTCGAACACCGATTTGTTCGAACACCAAATTAATTGTCTCCATAATAATTCATGTAAATGACATTAATTGGTTCCAGACACAAGAAATATCTCATTATAAAGCATTTTGCATAAAATCATACAAAAAAACAAGAAACACAATAAATAGATGGAATAAATGAATAAATATATGGAATAAATGAAATAAAGTTGATGGCTTGAGTGGAAGGTGGTGAGGAGGAGGAGGTGGTGGTGTTATTGTTTGGAAGGGGAGTCCCTTTCCATAATAACGTCGGGTGAACTGCCCTTCTTGGGTTCTTTCTCTTTTGTGCCTCTTTTCTGCCACTAACTGTGAGTCACTTGAGCTCTTTCTGACTAAAAACTTATCTAAAGAGGTTTGTTTCTGCCTCCGTTTTAGGATGTTTCGAAAATGACACATTGCATTATCATTAAAAAGATTGCTCACTCGGTTGGCTACCGCCTTATCTGGGTGATAATTTTCTACAAAATTCTGCACCTCAACCCATTTTGCACACATTTATTTTATCACTAAAATAAAGGAAATTAACGAAAAACTTAAGGAACGATGTTTCGCGGGTAACTGCACTGGGTGAGAGCTACGTGTTAACAGAGCCTCTCACACGGTAAACCCTTTGACTG
The DNA here is from genome assembly GCF_965212315.1 of Lampetra planeri. NCBI lineage: Eukaryota > Metazoa > Chordata > Hyperoartia > Petromyzontiformes > Petromyzontidae > Lampetra > Lampetra planeri. The sequence continues at coordinate 7,581,124 of NC_136120.1, forward strand.
GGCAAGCGCCATGCACGCTGGCCATACGCGTCTCAGCCGTACAGGTTCTTTCAAGTCGCGACCTCCGAATTTCGTTCGGTTTCCGGGGCAAAAATATCATTCAAACACCGATTTGTTCGAGTTCTGGTGCGTTCGATCTCCGAGGTTCTATTGTACTCCCAGAAGGCCCGTGAGGCTGTTGGGATTTCCCTGAAAATAATTGTATATATGTTGATGTGGAGAGACAGATACGTGAAGGAAACATGCTTATCTTGTGACTCAAAGAGCACAGTGTCTGAAATGTATGTCTTCACTGCAGACAATAAAAATACAGTTAAAGCCACGTCAGTCTCTATTTAACAAGCAGTACTTCAAACCTCTTACGAATTTAATCACCTGCAATATATATTTGTTATGTATCTTTACAGGATTGTCCTGTGCATTGACAGTAAAACAATGCATTGTCATATTATTTGGGTCTATCGGTAAAGTCACGTAGATAGTTTCAAAGAAAATAACAAAAAAACGTCGACATTTTTGGTTATTTTCTTTGAACCTATCTACGTGACTTTACCTAAAGACCCAAAGAATATGAATCCCTGCAGTCACGAAAGTTTTAAGTCAAGATTGAATGCATTGTCAGTAAAAAAAGTTAAATTTGATAAAGCAGTTCCAAGTGATGGCCTTTAAGCAAAGTTAGCAAATGCAGTCCAACATTGCCATCTAGTGACGCATTTTCAATCGTGCCGAGGCTCACACAAAATCATGAAAAAATAACAATAGGCTTTACCCTTGATATGGCAATAAAACACGAAGATATTCAAACACCAACCATATAATCTTGGGTCTTCTACGTGACTTTACCTAAAGACTCAATAATTTTTATTCCTGCAGTCACGAAAGCTTTAAGTTAAGATTTAACCGAATATTGCAAGGCATCACGTCTGCATTTACCAGGCACTACTTGTAGCAAAAACATGCGAAAAAACATGATCTGATAAGTTTAACGCTGTTGCTTTCCCGGCCAATATTATGTACGCGTTTTGTTTTGGGTTATATCGCGTAAATATGAATGTCGTTAAACCCGCCACCACCCGACACAGCCAATACCGACTACAATCACCCAGGAATGTCTGTCCTTAACGATCGTGACGTCACTCCAAATCGACCAGCCCCCCTCATTAATAATCATGAGCAGGTGACGTCCTTCAAATGAGGTAATGAGACGTCGTGACTTGTGAGCCAATCAGATGCGAATACCAGAGGGGCGTGTTTAATGCAGTCATACCCATTACAATGGATATTACAGTATTTATTGGTGGGCTTATTCACAGTTAATCAACATACATAATGTATGCATATCATTCATGTGGACTATATTTGTGCATTCGGCCGTTTTGATCTGATAATATATGCATTGTCTTTGAAACTGGCCTACACCAGGGACAACCTTTTCCATGGCCTTGTCTCAACAGTACACTGAGCTAACAATTGCACCACAGCGGTATGTGGATTCCTTCTCTCAACTACCACTTCGTCACCTGTGCCTTTTGGGTGTGTACAATGCGAAAGAAATTCAACATGCTTGTGAAGTATTGGAAAATGACGGCAGGAAACTCCTTGACGGGAACACACTTCTTTTATTAAATCTTGACTTGTAACAATACAACGCGTGGCCTCTCTTCTTCACAATGCGCTTCCCTTGACTCTGGATTCTGTGCTGCCGGCTCTCTGTGCCTCGTGTAGACTCCGCGCCTCGGCTACACTCCTCTCTCGCCTCGTGTAGACTCTGCGCCTCTGCTACACTCTCCACTCGCCTCGTGTAGACTTTGCATCTCTCTCTCTGGCTACACCGTATGCATACTCGGCTCGTGTAGACCTTCCTCTCTCTCTGGCTACACCGTATGCATACTCGGCTCGTGTAGACCGTTCTCTCTCGCTGGCTACACACTATACATTACTCAGCTCGTGTAGACCGTTCTCTCTCGCTGGCTACACACTATACATTACTCAGCTCGTGTAGACCGTTCTCTCTCGCTGGCTACACACTATACATTACTCAGCTCGTGTAGACCGTTCTCTCTCGCTGGCTACACACTATACATTACTCAGCTCGTGTAGACCGTTCTCTCTCGCTGGCTACACACTATACATTACTCAGCTCGTGTAGACCGTTCTCTCTCGCTGGCTACACACTTATACCTTACTCTCCTCTACTCTCCATTACTCTCCATTACTCTCCTCTCCGGGCTCTATCTCTGCACCTTCGTCTTCCTTTCTTAGATGGTTCCACTTCTGCCCCTGCTCCTCTGTGCATCACCTTATATACCCCTTCTTCCCGGGAGACGGAGCGGATGCGGACCTCAACGTCGGCACCGCTCCTCAGTTACCCAATCCCCACGCGCTATCCCTACGATCCGGTTCCGCTCAGCGCGTGTTTCCACTCCCCGACCAATCACACCGCGCTGCTACCCGATCACTCCCTCTGGGCGCGTCACCGGCACACAGCCAATCAGCAGCACTACCCCCACCCGCGCACTGACGCCTGCTCCTCCCCGTCAGCGCGCGTCACCACACACACACCCGTACATACGCGCTGGCACACGACATATACACCCAGCGCGTATCACCACTACATCACCCCCTCCCACATAGCTCGCAGCCGGCCCGGCTGCTAACAACAACCAACCGCGACGATAAAACGACAACCAACAAAAAAAAACCCCGTAACCCCCCGAGTGTGCCCCGTAACATAACACAACAACAACAAGAATAACTATGTACAGATTGACAATGAACCCGAAAAGTCAACAATAACACGATACGAGCAAATTCGAAACGAACGCGCCCCACGTCCCTGCGACTACACGCAGTGACGAGGCGCTCCAACTGCCCCGACTCCTCACGAGGCAGGTCATGCAAAGTAGCACGACCTGGCGCGAGTCCGTCTGGCTGGTCCATCGTATGGGGCGGGACACTGACGACCGTCCGGCGGTTCCGGCTGCTCCAGACGGCGCGGAACGGGCCTGAAAGGGCCGGCCCCGCCGCGGAGATCCGGCCGCCGGTGATCGGCAGCTGTCAGTTCCGAGACACCTGGGAGCAGATCAGGCGAAAATACGTGTGGATCAGGCAGAGACATTTCCCCCTCTGGGTCGCCGGTCACGTCACACGCCCGGCCATCACGACACAAGGGGAGGCCATATGGAGGCGAGAACGGTTTCACTCGGGAGGGGTGAACGTACCACCGGCGCTTTCCCCACTTTATCTGAACGCACTGGGGCCGTGCAACGCGCACGACCTCCACGGGTCCCCTCCACGGTCTCAACAATTTAGGCGACGTAGCCAAGGGTGCCTGAGGGCAATGCAGCCAGGCCCTGTCACCTGGTTTCCATTCGTGCATGGACACCTTCCGTGCCCGCAACCGTTCATTAGCAATTTGGCGAGCCCGCGAATTAAGCCGCGCGGCCTCCCTCGCCTCTGTCAGCTTGTGAATATTAAACTTAATATGTTCTGCCAAATTAGAATTAGTTCGTGGAGCGGACAGGCCAAGTTGCGTTTCTATTGGCGGGTCAGCTTCCCGACCGTACATCAAATAGAATGGGGAAAACCCCGTAGCTGCATGGGGGGCCATTCTATACGCGGCAAGGACTCCCGGGACCTGCAGGTCCCAATCTACATGTGCCTCGCACACCTGCTGGCACAGCATGGAAGTCAAGGTTTTGTGGAGTCTCTCCACCATCCCGTCAGTCTGCGGGTGGTACGGGGAGGTACGCACCTTCTTGGTACCCAACAGATCGCACACCTCTTGCAACAATTTACTCGAAAAATTTTTACCTTGGTCGGTCAGCAGGCGTTCGGGAGCCCCCTTGTCCAGGACATAGCCCTGGACGAAGGCATCCGTCACAGCCGCTGCCGACTGGTTAGCGAGAGGCCACGCCATAGGCCATCGGGTAAAGTATTCGACCCCCACTAACAAATATTTATTCCCTCTCGGCGTGACTGGGAAGGGCCCCAAAATATCGAGTGCAACGAGCTCGTTGGTACGCGAGACCTGAATAGATTGCAGCGGTGGATTAGCTGCCACGGCCGGTGGTTTACGCCTGGCGCACTCAACGCACCCCTTCAGAATATGCACCACATCACTTCCCATTCCCGGCCAGTAATAGTCACGCTGAAGCAGGGCAAGCGTCTTGTTAACTCCCAAGTGCAAGAGGCGTTCATGTGCCGCCAAGACAACCCTCCCCCATTAGCGGCGTAAAATGGCACATCCACTGGAAGCAGCGGACGACATTGGACCGGAAGAATATTATAAATGAGGTCCGATATAATAGTTGCCGATGCCCCCGTGTCCACTAACACCCTAATCTCAACCCCATCAATAGATCCCGTAACAACGGACGAACCCGCCGAAGCAGCCACAATTCTATGCCCCAATTCCGCCCATTCAATGTCTCCCTGGTCCCGGCCGAACCCCCCTCGCCGAACCGAATCCCCGAACCTTAACCGGCCCTCCTCCGCCGCAACGCGGCGTCCCATGTGTGCCGAATAAACAGGCCGAGCGTGTGAGGTGCCGCGACTTGCCGGGGATTGTAGAGATGACTTGGGCTCTCGGTCGTCGTCCAGCCGAGCTCCCATGGCGCGCTGCCGCGGAGCGCGGCACCCGGACGCCACGTGGCCCCGGAGGCCGCAGTTATAGCACGTGACGAGGGTCGGAGTAGATCTTGGTTGCTCCGACTTTCGGCCCGATCGCAGAGGCGACCGGGCCCCCGGCCTCCAGTCCCCTGGTCGTCCCGTGGCGAACGCCTCCTCCCGTGGGCTGACGACTTGGGGTTCGGCGACCACCAAACCCGGGGCTGCGACGACAGCAGCGTTGCAACCAACGCCTTGCTTCCGTTGTAGGGCCTCGTGCGCTTGAATACTCGTGGCGACTCTCAAAGAAGAAATATCAATCTCGTCAGCTGTGTTGATAGGGACCCCCAGGTCCTGCGCCAACTTGAGCAGCTGCTCCAAAACCATCGCGTCTTGGCCCTCCTCGTCCATCCGAGGGAACGCAGCATCAGCAAGAGCCAGCAACGCCGTGCGATAGGCCAGCGCGGTCTCCGTGGCCGCTTTCCGTCTTGCGTAGAACTGATGGCGGCACGTAGAGGGAGGCCCGTAGACCCTGGCCAACAAACCCAGCGCATCCTTCAGCGTGGAGCGGTCCGACTTCCGTGCAGCCCTGAAGGCCGCGAGCGCATCGTCGTCCAGCATGGCGGGCAATGCCCGCAGCGCCGTAGCATCGGACCACGCTGACATCTCTTGATGCGCCAAAAACCTTCGCTGAAATTGGCCCCAGTCTCCGCCTTCCGCCTTGAAGGCTGACAACGTGGGCAGGCGCTGCTGAAAAATGAAGTCATCCGCCTCGTGGTTCCTCTCCGCCTGTCCGTCGGTGTCTAAGATGGCGGCTCCAGCAGCAGACGTAAGATGGCGGACCCCCTCGCGCGCTGATGACGTCGATGCGCGCGCTTGGGAACCCACCACCACGTGGCGCTCGCCGTTCCCGCCAAAAGTAGGCCCAGGCGCAATGGCGGAAATCCCCCATTCGTTTTGGCGGGAATCTGCGGGGCGACCTTGTAAAATGTCCCCCACCGTCCCCGCTCCTCCCGACGAGCTGATCTCCGCCAAGATGGACGCGGCGGCGAGCAGCAGCTCCGCCAGTCGGGAGTGCGCCTCACGAAGCCCGGCGTCTGTCCCCGGTCGCTCGGCCGGCACCGTCGACGGACCCTGCAGCGTGGGCAAGTCCTCTTCCTCACCCCCCGCCACCAGCGGCCCCGAGTCGTCCAGGTCTTCCTCGCGGTCAATCCCGTGGGTCCTACGGGTCTTCCTCGTCTCCATACTTGGAAGCCCGTTTCACTTCTGACGCCAGATGAAGTATTGGAAAATTACGGCAGGAAACTCCTTGACGGGAACACACTTCTTTTATTAAATCTTGACTTGTAACAATACAACGCGTGGCCTCTCTTCTTCACAATGCGCTTCCCTTGACTCTGGATTCTGTGCTGCCGGCTCTCTGTGCCTCGTGTAGACTCCGCGCCTCGGCTACACTCCTCTCTCGCCTCGTGTAGACTCTGCGCCTCTGCTACACTCTCCACTCGCCTCGTGTAGACTTTGCATCTCTCTCTCTGGCTACACCGTATGCATACTCGGCTCGTGTAGACCTTCCTCTCTCTCTGGCTACACCGTATGCATACTCGGCTCGTGTAGACCGTTCTCTCTCGCTGGCTACACACTATACATTACTCAGCTCGTGTAGACCGTTCTCTCTCGCTGGCTACACACTATACATTACTCAGCTCGTGTAGACCGTTCTCTCTCGCTGGCTACACACTATACATTACTCAGCTCGTGTAGACCGTTCTCTCTCGCTGGCTACACACTATACATTACTCAGCTCGTGTAGACCGTTCTCTCTCGCTGGCTACACACTATACATTACTCAGCTCGTGTAGACCGTTCTCTCTCGCTGGCTACACACTTATACCTTACTCTCCTCTACTCTCCATTACTCTCCATTACTCTCCTCTCCGGGCTCTATCTCTGCACCTTCGTCTTCCTTTCTTAGATGGTTCCACTTCTGCCCCTGCTCCTCTGTGCATCACCTTATATACCCCTTCTTCCCGGGAGACGGAGCGGATGCGGACCTCAACGTCGGCACCGCTCCTCAGTTACCCAATCCCCACGCGCTATCCCTACGATCCGGTTCCGCTCAGCGCGTGTTTCCACTCCCCGACCAATCACACCGCGCTGCTACCCGATCACTCCCTCTGGGCGCGTCACCGGCACACAGCCAATCAGCAGCACTACCCCCACCCGCGCACTGACGCCTGCTCCTCCCCGTCAGCGCGCGTCACCACACACACACCCGTACATACGCGCTGGCACACGACATATACACCCAGCGCGTATCACCACTACACTTGTATAAAAGAAGTGCCTGCATTCAATTTCCCACTCGGGTGCATTTCTAAGTGGATTAAGTCACAATATGCTGTATAACTTTATAATGCACATACGCACATCAATTGTGTTTATTATAATGGTCAGGGATATCATCTTACACTTCCTAGTGTTGCCCAGCACATTACATTTCCTAAAATTGATGCGCATAGAGCTGTACTGCATGCTTGGCTCATGCATGTGACATGCGACATTTTAACACATGCAGCTTAGCTTTTTTTAAACTTACATGTTTTATGTCTAGGCAGTCTCTTCAGTTTACTCTAAATTCTGGCTTTGCGAGGTTTTACTGTCAGTGAAGAAAATGGATCACTCTGCTCATGAGCATTTGCTCTCATTTATGTCCGTGGCCCTGAGCCAGTGGTGGAAACTCCACATTCCCTTTGCGGAGGTCAATCTCTGCATAGGACAACCGCCGATCCCTGAAGGATGATTATTTGAGTTTATCCTGACACAGTAACATGTTCTACTCATAACCTTCCAATGTGCAGTGGTGGCTCTATCCAGTGCCAAAGGTGGACAAGATAGCACACTATTATTACATGAACAATGTACAATTATTTAATCTTGTTAAACTTGGCTGTGAGGAATATTGGCTTCAAGGTCACGCTGAGCAGGTGTAGACGATCCCAAGGTGCCTGTCGAAATTTAAACACCCCCACCAAGAGTGGTGAGCTCCACTGTTAATCACAAACACGTGTGCGTCCTCGCACAGGGTGTTGCAGGCCGTACAGGTGTGGGGCCGTGATTGTGGAATGTTTCAACCCTCTAGTGGGGGAAGTTGTACCTCTGAACACCTCACGTGGGTGAATGGCTTCTGTCAATTTTAATTAAAAAATATATATGTCATTTGTATACAAAGGTGAGACAAAAAGTGGGCATGAAAAATGTATCCAAACTTTATAATTGGTATGGAATTTTAAAATGAAGCGGCCACTGAGATCATAGCTCTTGGCTGGATGGTGCAGTGACAGAGTGGTTCACTCGCCATCGGAGAGTTCGTTGCGCTTTCAAATATCAGATAGGGCTCCGACAGCTCCTCATCGCAAAATCAATCAATTGGAAATGGGAAGGCTACATCATGATAACAACTGACGAGAGATGAGAGGCAAAATTAACTACTGAGTGCACACAGAGAGAAGACAAGAGAAAGTGAGAAAGGCAGCGGAAGAGATGACGAAATCGCAGAATCCGGAGGCCTACTGCCGGACAAGAACAACTCAGGAAAGGGAGGAATGGAAGACATTGGGGGAGGCTTTTGCCCAGCAGTGGGAAGTTACCGGCTGACAGCAACCACAACACATTATCCACATTCATTGAATATGACTTTTTATGGGAAGCCAAAATTTGTTGTCATATGGAGAGGCTAGCCTCTACCACAGGGATGTGGAATTTATATCACTGACTCAGAGCCACCAATGAGAGATTAATACAACTTAAGCATGGAGAGTTTGTTTTACTTTTTTCAACATTAATGCGAGAATTAAGCAGTGGATACTTGAACTTATTTAACATGAACATTCAACTCCCATTGAGAGAGGCATGACTAAAATATAATTCAGAATTAGATAGGTAGATGGAGTGGAGATTTTATAGGACTTTGCTTCGTAAATTATGACCACAATTGATTTCGTATCAGCTTAGATGAGTTAATGACCTTTAATGGTCTGTGAAAATCAACGGTGGCCAAATCACCGAGCATTGATCCATTCTGGTGGATCTGAACGTGCTCCTCCACGATCCACAAGAAAGTGATGACCAACAACTAACCGGATGGATTTAACCCTCTAATATAGTATAGACACAAGGTGGTAGGGCCATTTATTTATAAAAACATTTATTTTTGCAATCCATGACATTTTCATCGGGGATTTCGATTGCCATCAGCCTTGACGAGAATTGTTGTTTGCGCATGTCTGTTCTGATTTGTCCTGAGATCCAAAAAATATTTTGTGAGCCACGTATCGGCCATCGCTGTTGTAAATAAAAGTAACTGTCTATGACCAAATCACCCGACTGTGAGTGAATTTATTAGATCTCAGCAGCTAAGCAGGTTTGAGCCTAGATAGCGCGTGGATTTGCGACCACATTTCAACACATCTCTGCGGAGGGAGCTGGTAGGAACGTTGGGTTGCTCGGTCAATGGCCAGGGTCAACGGCGGCGTGGTGTATTCCGCAAATATGGCCGACTGTGAGGGAGGGCACAAGCCGGCGTGAGTAGGTTAAACGTTGAGTTTTATAAGGGTACCACGGGGTGACCAGCCCCTCCCCACCCAGCCCCACCCCCCACCCAGCCCCACCCTCCCCATCCAGCCCCTCCCCACCCTCCCCTCTCCACCCAGCCCCACCCCTCCCATTTTTGGATGCACGACGGACGGACACAATAATCCCCTGTGGGCTGGTGTAACCAGGAGGTTCCTACCAGTATAAAACAGATGTCAGCTGCTGCTGTTTGGGGCTACGTGCTCGGCAGGGGGCAGTGCAACAAAATCGATTCATCTGTACAAAGGAAAGGCAAATAACCCCCGTGTAGCCTTCACAAACTGTTGAGCCAAGTGCTGTTAGCGAGCACCTATGAAGGCGTGCACGGCACACGAGGGGGTGGGTGGGTGGCCAGCACAACACCCGACCGCCGTTGTCTCCCCAGTGGCGATGTTTAAACACCGCACAAGGGGCCGTCCATAAATGACGTCACACACCTTTTTTGCGACACTGTGTGACGAAGGGAGGGGGGGGTCAAAAATCGTCCAAAATCGCGTGACGCCATTTATGGACGGCTCCAAGGTACTTACTTTAGGCTGAGTCGACCTAGGGCTAGTCCAGGACCGATTAAGAAAATCGTCAATGGTGTTGGCCGTGAGCGGGAATCGAAGTTTGTAGCTCCCGTTGAACGGTACAATACTCCCAAACCCACTACACTCTTCTTGTTTAAAACAACCTACACTGAGCAGCTTGGTGAGGTTGTTCTACGTTCAAATAACTCCGTGGCGCTGGGAGATGCTCATCCAGCAGTGGATGGACATGGTATCTGTATGAATGCTGTTGCTCAGAAATCGCGCTGGTTGTGGAATTGAGCAGCGTCAACTGGGTCAGAGGGAGAAGGTTCGTCTATCGATCTCGGTGAGGGTCACGGCGGCAGCGTGTTGGGTAGGGCGGTCCACACCTCCCTTTCGCATTACATTATACACTACTATACAATACATTATACACTACTATACAATACATTATACACTACTATACACTACATTATACACTACTATACAATACATTATACACTACTATACATTACATTATACACTACTATACAATACATTATACACACCTTTACAATACATGATACACTACTATACAATACATTATACACTACTATACAATACATTACACACTACTATACAATACATTATACACTCCTATACACTACATTATACACTCTTATACACTACATTATACACTACTTTACATTACATTATACACTACTATACATTACATTATACACTACTATACATTACAACTAGCCTTTTGCCCGTCCAAGCACGGGTGTATTGCAGTAAATCTGAAACTTGCAAGCGAAAAGCAGATCGCGACGTGATATATTCATTGCATCAATTCGTGTGCAATTTGTAAGGCCGCAGTGACACAGACTTTTTTCATTTTAAGGTTATAATCCCTTGTTCATCATGACGTCCTTTTAACTTCGATGTCTCAACAGCGTTACGGAGATCGCGTGACGTGAGGGTTCTGCCTTTGTAGTGAGGGTTGAAAGTTGACGCTGAGGAGGGGGGAGGAGGCGCCTCGCCCCCCATGTGGAGTCACGTCAGCCGCTAATTATTATTAATGAGTGGGGGTTGTCCATTTGGAGGACGTCACCTGCTCATGATTATCAATGAGCGGGGGGCTGGCCGACGTAGAGTGACGTCACGCGCGGGACACACAGACATTCTTGGCTCATTATAGTAGTAAACTATACACTACTACACACTACACTACTATACACAGACTCTCGCTCTCCCTGGGGAATTCCCAGGCGTTCTCAGGCCAGCCGAGCGATATCGTCCCGCCAGCCGGCCCCGGGGTCTTTGCCCATACTTAGAAGGTTGCCCTTTAATATCCCAGTCAGAGGAACTTGATAAGGAGTTACATTAGTTTATGGGATGTCAGCAATGGTGCTGTGGAAACATCATCCTCTGCCATGGTAATGTGGATTGCCTGCCACTGATTCATGCCATCGATGGTTGTTAGTGCAAGGATACGCTTTGTCTTCACTCTTGGCTCTTTGAAAGTATTTTAATTGTGATATATTTAGAAAATAATCAGCTTTGCGACTTTAAAAGTATGCCATCGTTGCAATGTGTAGGTAGTCAAATGCATTTAAAACGAAACAACAAGTTAAAGGTATTCTATCCACATACACCTCTTGATAATGGCTTACCCTTTCATATTTATATTGCCAAATATATATCAGCTTGACCAATAAATGAAGACATTGCTGTATTTGTATCTCACAATAAGCAGTTTCACGGAGAATGAAACCTTGAGGTTGACTTCAAAGACATACTTCAAGTGGCCTCTTTTTCGCACAAGTTGGGAAATCTCCACATGCCCTGAAATGAGTGTTCGTTGCATGATAAACTGATATTGATAGTCCTCAGTGCAAAAATATTTGAGATTTAAAGACAAAGCACAATTTATGTGGTGGGATGTTGTGTGTGCACTCATTATTGAAAGGGCTAAATTATTAAATCATGACACGAGCATTTGAATCCCTGGGTCTTAGCCCCTGAACGACCCCTAACACCACTCATGCCCATTCCCACTAGTACATACCATTCTGACTTTCTGAATGTTCCGTTCTGCCTTACAAAAGCGAAGGTTTTTTTAAAATTAATTTATTTAATTTCCAAGCCCATTCATGATCTATCAGTCAACGAATTTCCACTTAATAACAGGAGTGCTGACACCGACAATGCTGTGCTTTTTTGTGCTTGACCATCGTGAGATTGAGTTTAAAAAATGCACTTACAAAATTCTGTAAATGCATTTATACTTAATTCAATCTCTGTTTAAGTTTTCCTATTCCTTTGGCCACTCAAAGTGGGAAACTCGAGAAAGCGTGAAATTACTTCTGGTCTGAGAAATGTATTAAATATGCCATCGCCTTTTTTGTTGTTGACCCTGTTTGTATGCACTTAGACCAAGGGTTGGCAACCTTCGGCTCTGGAGCCGCGTGCGACTCTTTCAGAACTGTTTCGTGGCGTTATTTATGTATTTATAAACACCGTCTCGTATTCGCGTGTATTGTAGCTCTTCAAATATTCAGTTTTTTTTTACCGAATTCGAAAAAAAATATCTTTTTCTTATTCTTGATTCTTTCGATTTCACACCTGATGATGATTGCTTGTGTTGCAGTCGAAACGTCGTGAGAATTTTTATTGTTATATATATTTATTATTTCATTATTTCCCTTCTACGTGACTTTACCGAAAGAACCAAACATATGAATCCCTGCAGTCACGAAAGCTTTAAATCAACATTTATCTTCTTGTTTTGGTTGTCGACCCCTGACTTCGACCATCGCCTCCTGCATGTCAGACGACTCCCTGGGAGATCTCTCATTTGCCTTTTTTCTCCTACTTTGCAATCTTTATTTATAGTTTTGCAGCCAACACTTGGCACGGCAGTTGCAGAAATATTTGGCGATATTGCGTTTTTGTTGTTTTGGATTTTGTTTTCTGTTGGGGAATATTTGGGCAGCAGTACAGAGTGTAAGATGAGATGGGGAAGCAGGCATTGAGATCTTAAATCTTGAACGTGATAAACGTACGGTAGTTTTTTGTGTTGCTCACTTCTTGCTCATTATTATTATTTTAAACAAACGGTGGAATGAATATTTCCATTGCGCTGCCAAAGTCAGACTCCACTCATATGAGCGTAGGCCTTACCTGGTAAAATAAGAAAAATTGTAAAAACAAACATATGTTTAAGTTAATGTTAATTTACGATCCTGAGCCAATAGTGGAAATTTCACATGTCTTTTGTGGTGGGCAGTCAATCAATGCAAATAATACCGAAATAGTATCACTTTTATTGACCCATGAGGCATGATAGGCTGAGTTGACCCTTGCACGTCAGTTGAATTCACAATATTCTTATTGTGAGGACATCTCTGCCACAGTGGAATTGTATTATAAATTGTTATGTTGGCTGGCTAACCAATTAGTTATTGTACCATTAATACTCATATTGTGCAAATTGGCATAATTTAAATTGAATTCAAAGAACTTGATACTCTTTGCTAGCTATGATGTGGGCTGATTTATAAAAAACTGTTGTACCCACATTCACGGTGCTCTGGTTAGAGCTTTTGACTCACAATTTAAAGGGTGAACATTCAAATCCCATGTGAAAGTCAATGTAGCCATTACTCCTCCTGTGTCTTATAATGAGTACTATTTTTTGTAAAAACAAGAATCATGATTATCCTTGTAAAGATTGATCAATATATTGATTAAAATACATTTCCATGCTCATGATACATGCATTGTATCGTGTGCCTGTAAGAATCGTGTGGAGTATTTCCAACAAATAAAGTATTTTAGGTGGTTAGTTGACGGAAACCCTGCAAATTCATTGACATATTTCAGACAATGGCAAAAAAATAACAAAAATCTATAGCTGAGTTGTAATTAAATCGTGACGAATCGAATTGTGACAAGGAGAATTGTAACACGCCTAGTGGTTGTCCTCTGAAGGGACTTGCATTAACATGGAAATGTGGAATGAAGCTGCAAGCTCAGGACTGCTAACAGAGATGAGCACTACCCAACACCCATTGAGCAGAGAGACACTCTGACTCTACGTCGATGCTGTCAGCTCATGTGTTTTGAGGTAATCGGCTTTCCCTGGCAGAGATTTTTCGTCAATCCCAACACATAAACACCTCTCTTCCATTCTAGATTTGAAGCTTTCGTGACTGCAAGGACTCATACACTTAGTTTTTTCGGTAAAGTCACGTAGGTAAAAAATGAAATTTAAATTAATAAAAGTAAAAGAATAAAAATCACGACGTTTCGGAGGCAACACAAGCTTCCGTCTTCAGGTGAAACCGTCACTTGATACAGAGATTTGCTGTGACGGTTTCACCTGAAGACGGAAGCTTGTGTTGCCTCCGAAACGTCGTGATTTTTATTCTTTTTCTTTTATTAATTTTAATTTCATTTTTTACCTACGTGACTTTTACCTAAAAATCTAAGAGTACCTCTCTTACACCGCACTGCTGAGCCAGGCCGTGAGTTTGCCGAGCCATCCTGGTGCAGCTCAGGGGGCGCCGGGTTATTTTTCCACTGCAGAACCTAAGCCACGCCACTGATGTCACACCCAAGGATGGAGTATATTAACCACTTCTTTAGAACTACTTTTTGTGATAAGTTTGTTGTCCTTCACCCGAACCTGTGATTAGCACAGTTGGCTACGTACGGTGCGAAATAAGTTGAACATACATACATGTCCCTGGCTCTGCATGGCCCCAAGGCAGATTCAAATGCCTCGTCATGCCAGAGTTTCATGATGTTGTTCTGGCTTCGCTTGGCAAATAGCGAGTGGAAAACCACCCCTTTAGGCGAGGGCTCCGCACTGGCGTGGTTCAGGTGTGCTTGTGGAAAACGGGTACAAGGGATGGACGTGGCCCCCGTTCGGATTTGATGCCGTGAATAGTGAGCGCGTTCACGGTGAAGCTGCTGGACCGAGCATCCTTAGACAGCAGGGGCTCAGCAACCTGCGACTCTTTAAGGCAGGGGTGGGGAACATTTTTTCTGCCAAGGTCCATTTGGATATTTATATCATCATTCGCGGGCCATACAAAATCATCAACTTAAAAATTAGCCCTTTGTTATATTTGGTCAAACATTTAATTAACTCACCCCTAATGCGATGGCTGGAACTGTTTCTCTTTGGCGAGGCGTGCGACGTTAGCTGGTATTGATGATGTTGCTACTCGCAACTGCTTTTCCATGTTTGCTCCTAGATTTATTGAATTTCGAGTCCCGCCTGCGGTTGCCTTGGCAGGGCCAGACCAAATGATTTTGCGGGCCTAGTACGGCCCGTGGGCCGGACGTTCCCCGCCCCTGCTTTAAGGACTGCTTAGTGAAGTTATTCACATGCATTGGGGCTCTCGAAATACCGATTTGTTTTCTTTCACCGAATTCGAAAAAAAAAATGTCCTTTTGTTATCTTAGTTGCCGACCCCCTGTAAGGAAGAGCCGTTCCGTTGAGCGCAACCGCTGGGCGTAGCTGCCGGACTGGGGCATCCGAAAGCGTGCATCAGCCGGCGGTTTCAGTGGGGAGCCTCAAGCCTCTGATTGAGCAAACCGTGGAGAGCTGAGGACAAGTGGCAGGACTGGGACTGAACATCGGCCAAGGCGTTTGTTAACACACTGGGCCCTAATTGCCGACGTGGTCTCATTGGCCCCCTATCATTTCGGGCTGGGTCCCAAAAAAAACCTAAAAACAAATGGGGCCGTTGAGTAGGAATCTTTGCGGATGCCGAATATGTTGGGGACCTAACGCCAACGGAGAGCGTAAATAAGCAATGAAGCGTACACATTAGGAGTAATAGAATATTTTAACAACAGTAAAATATACATTTGTTTACTCCGATCACATTTGCAATTTCCTCGCGCAGACCGGCCCACCGGGCATTTGGCGTGTGGACTGCTGCCCTGTGGCCATTCCGGGCCTGCCTGAGAATATTTTGCAACAAGTCCAGAGAGCAGCAGCCAAACAATCGCACACACAATAAGCGTGCAACACACTCACAACCGCAATGATTTGGACACGCACGCGCACACGCACGAACACATGTAGCATGACCGTGGAGACAGAAAATCCCCTGATCCATCCCTAGAAATGTTGGGCTAAGTGCGTTTACGAGTGCCAATGTAAGCTGGTGGAGTGACGTCACGCACCTGGGGGGGGGGGTTGAGAAATGTGACGTCACATAAAAATGCGCAACTTTAAATAAATATAGACAACACGTTCTACTTAATTAAATAGACTTTCTCTCCTACAACATCAGAATGCAGCGCCACACTAAATACGCACTACAATGACAATAGTTTTAAGCGATTTGAAGCATGTTTAATATATATATTTTGGGGGGGCAGAGCTTTGTGACGTCATATTTGAGGGAGGGTCTGACTTTTTGTGACGCCGTGTGACGAAGGGGGGGGGGGGGTCAAAAATCGTCCAAAATCGCGTGACGTCATTTATGGACGACCTTTGTCTTCTTAGTGCTGATTGCACACAGTGGTAGGTGTTAATCACCTGGGGACGGCTTCGTAAATATGCAAATGCGATGTGCCACTGATGTAGAGTTTCCACCTTTTACGCAGACCAGAGCCGGGGCACATTCTCGAACAACCCAAGGTCTATGAGATCTCTTTTACCAGTGCAAAATATGGTAGTAGGTTTTTACCCTTTTAAACTGGTACAAAACTGACACCTTTATTCAAGGCATCATGTTTGCAATAACCACAACACAAGTAGTCAAAAAAGCAAACAAAAAGAAGCAACTCTGATAATGATAATAATATGCACTGTCCTTGAAGTTGACTGGTTCACACCCGAGACGGCTTTCTTTAGAGCCTAGTCCCCATTGGTTTTGGACCAGATGACAGCAGAAGGCGTAAAACTCAAACACAGTGCAATATCAGAGTCTTGAGAGCTCGGGGTAAGCATTTACACTATGAGATCTCTTTTACCAGTGGCAAAATATGGTAGTAGGTTTTTACCCTTTTAAACTGGTACAAAACTGACACCTTTATTCAAGGCATCATGTTTGCAATAACCACAACACAAGTAGTCAAAAAAGCAAACAAAAAGAAGCAACTGTGATAATGATAATAATATGCACTGTCCTTGAAGTTGATTGGTTCACACCCGAGACGGCTTTTTTTAGAGCCTAGTCCCCATTGGTGTTGGACCAGATGACACCAGAAGGCGTAAAACTCAAACACAGTGCAATATTAGAGTCTGGTAAAAGAGATCTCATAGTGTAAATGCTTACCCCGAGCTCTCAAGACTCTGATATTGCACTGTGTTTGAGTTTTACGCCTTCTGGTGTCATCTGGTCCAACACCAATGGGGACTAGGCTCTAAAGAATGCCGTCTCGGGTGTGAACCAATCAACTTCAAGGACTGCATATTATTATCATTATCAGAGTTGCTTCTTTTTGTTTGCTTTTTTGACTACTTGTGTTGTGGTTATTGCAAACATGATGCCTTGAATAAAGGTGTCAGTTTTGTACCAGTTTAAAAGGGTAAAAACCTACAACCCAAGGTCTTTCAAGAGTATGCTGTTATAAAGTGCAACACAATACCGCCAGTTCTTCAAATACATGCATTATTGTCACCGAACACAGATGCTAATTTATTAACTGTTCGGATCAATACCAATACAGGTGGAAACTCTACATTTATGTTATATGTGGTGAGGAAATGAGTGCAGGTTACACACATATGAAAAAAAGACAAAAAATCCCCCATATAGCCTGGACAGACTGTTGGAGAAAGTGCCGTTAGTGAGCGCCTATGAAGGCCGGCACCCCACACGAGGGTGTGGGTGGCCAACACCACACCCGACCACCTTTGTCTCCCCAGTGGTGATGTTTAAATACCACACCAGTACTCATTTAGGGCTGAGTCGATCTAGGGGATGCCGTTGACGGATTCAGATAATCGTTACTTTTGTTGGCCGTGAGCGGGATTCTAACTCGGGTAACTGGTTTGGCAGAGCAACGCGCTAACCGATACACTACGGCTCCCCACACGTGCATGCATCCACACGTAAACAAAGATCCCCTATTTAGCCTTATAGACCATGGTGCGATTGTTTTTATCAAGCACATATTAAGGCCAGAACAGGTCGTGAAGCAGGTACTGTGGCCAGAATCATACTCGGCGGGTTTTGTTTCCCCACTGCTGATGTTTATACATGGGCAACCTGACCCAGTGAAGGATCAGGATAGGTTCAGAAACCAATATCCCACTAATGTGCACAGCTTGCAAATTGAACCAGGGTCACTGAGATATTAGGGCAAGGCGCTAACCACCGTGCCACACATACAATGTGCACACACACACACGGTCACAAGAACACATGCAAACTTAAAAATTGGAAGCACTTGTCTAAGCACACTGCTGACCTTTCAGTAGCTGGCAACGATGGCACATTTGTCTGCAGAGTGAACCGCTACTCGGGGTCACGTTCGTTCAAGCGGGAACGGCGCAGCGTTACGTCAGCACGCTCACGGACACGGTTCACTGAGTGGAGAGGACACAGGGAAGAGCGAGAGAGAGAGAATGAAAGTTTGCCTAGGGCTGCACATAAGCACAGCCAAATGGTATAAAATGAAATGCCTGTTTTCGTGACCAGGTTAGGCGTGACACGGTGAGCATAGCGCTGTAAGTGTCACGAGTTGTCTTGTGGTGTATTAGGGCATGTTGAGTTAAACTCACTCCCGCACAACCGGTACGGTTGTAATTCTTTAGCGGTAGGAAAAAATATAATTCTAAACAAGACAGGGTGCCACATACTTTCTAAGGCTGTCGTCGTGAAGGTTTGCAGCTGTGGAGTTACGCAATATGAAATATGCTTTGGGCAGAGTTGAGCTGCCTGTGTTAAATGGGAAGGAACAAGCAAGTGGCTTCAATAATAAAATAATAATAACTACCAAGGACACCATATTTAAGCTACAATTGTATAATTCACTTCGGATATTTTGAAACTTTACTTTCAGCGGTGAATAAATGCACATTAAATTCTGCCCCTTTTATTAATCGGGGGAATAATAAAGGCACAGCTGCTGCTTCATTGGTGGGAATTACTTTAAATATCGCAAACAAGGGTTACATATTCTTTTTGGAAAATTTAAAATGTTAAAGTTAGACTGTAGCAGGTTTATGCTGCTGATATATGGAATAGTTCTGTTTTACAAGCCCCAGTTGGCTGGAACTGGTATGCATTTGGTAGTACAATCAGCCAATTCATTCATTTGAAAGTGGTTCAGTAAGAGAAAATACATCTGGCTGATGATGGATATTCATGAAATACAACTGCAGTATATTTCAGACGCGTATACATGCACTCTCCTACATTGCAGGATCATGAAAAATAGAGGCCTTCATCCAGCAGTGGATTGACCATGGTTGATGATGATTAAAAATCATACACAACGTCACTCCTTTAGCCTCACGATCTGTTGGGAGAAGTCCTTGTATCAAACATTGGAGGATTCTCTCTTCATATGCAAGTGTTTCTTCAGGTGCTCTGATGAAAAAAAAAGATTTGGCCAACACCGTTATCAGGACTAACCTGTAAAGGTCCTCACACTCGACGAGGATTTCCTGGTGTCATCTATACACCAGGAGTGGAAATTTCACATTGTTGTGGCATAGTCCAGTCTATTTGTAGAATGATTACTGTTGATTTCCTATAGAGTGGTACTTACGCATCAAAGACCAAGGGATGATGGGCTAAGTTAACTCCCCACGAGGCCTTGAGCTCACAAACCATCCAAAAGTGAGTCTCATTGTGAGTTCGGATTATCATCATCATCGTAGTCATGATCATGCCATCATCAGTAGCTCCTATGATATCCATTTCATTGGCCAACACGTGAATTCAGTTTTATGTTTTTGGCATCTAACAAGAATCATTTGAGGCTATCCCTCGCAATCGAGGATGATTGTCTTCCATCGAAAAGTTGGATTATCTGTGGGTCCGAAGATGGCTGAAGAGACCGATCTGTGATGGACAGATTGTGCCGCAGCTCGGGCACCGCGTGTCCAGAAGGAGTAGCGGGTAGAACTGCATCAGTAAGTCGGGCTGCCGCGTGTTGTATACGCCGTTCACGCTTTTGCTCTTCCTGTTTCTGCTATTGAGTTTAAAATATGTTTGGATCCTTGAAATAGAGTCTCTGTGTGTGTGTGTGTCTCCATCGCAGGTGATCCTGCACCAGAGTCTCCCATGAGTTGTTGTCGATGGAGCGCTTCTTCGTGTTGGCCTTGAGGACGACATCTGAGAAGCGCTTTCTCTGCCCGCCTTTTGAACGCACACCCCGACTCAGCTGGGAGTGAAATAGTTGCTCAAGAATAACACAACCTCGATGACAACACTTTTTTTATTTGTGGGTTCATTATGTATTGAGTATTATTCCGACCAAAATGTGTTGAATATTGGCAAATGTTATATTGTTGGAACCAGAATGATTGCCAATGGAAATGGACACTGAAAATGCTGAGTTGATTAATAGACTTAGAAGAAATAAAAATGCATGATATTGTGCCAGTTGAAAGATGACAAATAAGACCTTAATTTCGCACTTACACGTTAGTTTTCACGACGATTTCTGATTCTTAGATGAGCGTTTTTATAGTTGGCGTCACGTACACCATTCCTATATTTACCTTGCATAAACATTTCCCTTGTCCCCCCACCAAAACAAATCTTACATTAAGGTGTCATCACATGGGTGCGCGTGTGTGTGTTATCACTAACAGCACTTGCCCTTCTGCTTCGCAAAGCTAACAGGAACTATTTGTTTTGTTTTCACTCGCCCGTATTTTAACCCATTGCATCTCGATCCGTCCCGGTGGCTGTGGCAGGATTTCAGCCCACATCATCGCAGAGGGCGTCTAGCCTGACACAAATGCCCCGGGGGGCGGTGGGGGGGGCTCCGCCGTCACCTAAATGTTGCAAACGGTGGCTGTTAATCTTCCGCTCCGCGCGCTCCGCGTGTGCACGTTTTGCGCGTGCATGTGCACGCGTGTTGATGCACGTTTCCATGAGTGCCCCATTCGCAGGCGTAGTCGGGGGAGGGGGTGGTGGTGGGGGGGGACAGCGCGGCTGTTAAGCGGGCGGGCGTGAGATCAACCCTGGATCAGTGCCGCTGTTTTCACAGCTGCGGAAACCCGATGCTGAAGTTGCGGCGCTCTGCGACTGAGGTAAGACATTCGCGTTATAAGTTCCAGTGGCCGTGCTCAGCGATTATTAAAGGTCGACCTGGGACCCCCCCCCACCCGTCCCACTGGCTACTCCGAACCCAATGCGTCTGTTTTCAATTAGCAAACGATCTCAAGGAAGATGATGATGATGATTGTATACCACCTGCTGGCTCTCTCATTGTCCGGAGAGGAGTTTGGATGTGGTCTGTGGACTGCTTACAACGGCATGTCGAACACAGCGTCAAGTTAGAGTGGCAGTGAGAAATTATTCCACTTGCACAAAGAGAACAACTGCACAAAACGCGTCATTTGAAAGGTCCGTAATTCATTATTTGGTTGGGCCACGAAACGTTCTGGCCTTCCCCCACCCGATATTGGCGATCGCATTCAGTTGTAACCCGTACGAGCGCCAATTATTGTGTCAGCTCACCGGGAATTTAGCCATCAATTGCCAACCAAATTGATCAATGAAGTGGCCTTAAACCAAAAATCGATTATGAATGACAATATTGGTTGAAAAACCGAAGTTATTGTTTTCTGTTCTTGCTCGCTGTGTATTCATTTATGTTATTTTCAAGGACGTACATATATATATTTTTTATCAATAGTTAAATTACCAAACCTTTTCAGCCAAATCAAAAATTATTATTCAAACTAAAACGTACACTAAAGACACAGCTTGTCTCTCCATGATTAAATGAAGGGTAAGGCACTTAAAACCATTTGTGACCCTGAAACATTTTTGAAAATTCCACATCCCGATGATGGAGGCCAGATTTTCCGTAGGATAACCACGACCATCCTACTATGGCAGTCACATCTCTCCTGTTGATGTTCCTACGTAGACATTGTACATCGCTTAATATTACCAGCGCACAGCTGCAATGTATTTAATGCGTTCTACAGGAAACAATGTACATGCCCATAGTGCTGCTCTTATGATGTATGAGTTGAAACAACACGTGGCAGTTAAAACAATTGAGGGATTCCTTAAATCCCTCCCGCCTCTGTCTGCCCAGCAGTGTAAATGGGTTCAGCAGAGTCGATCGACAGGTCCCGGGTGTTGGGCTAACTTGTCGCTACTCACACATCTTCCAAAATGTCCGGTCCGCATGGAAGAGTAGGCCAAATGCCCTCGACAGGGACTCTGTGGAGGTCCCTCGAGTGGAGGATCTGCCAGCAGCGGTGCGAGCAAGTAATCACACCTTCATCTCTACGAACTAAAATGTAAATGTGATGCAGACTAACCGTGGTGTTGGCACTCGTGTTGCCTTTCACGTGAGATGCAACCAGATATGCAGTTGTATTATTTATCCGGTGTGTATGGAGCGTGTATGCGTGGTATTGCCATACGCTGCATTCCATGCTATAATGATGCAGCATTTATCTCGAATGGTTTATGATACAGGCAGCAGTGGGACACTGGCTATTGCACTGTGCTTTAAAATTAGTGGCAAGTGATATGTAAACTACATGATCCAGCATGGGGAAGTATGGTAAAAACAAAACTTTCACGGTTCAATTGCCTATTTGGCTTGATGATGCTGTGGCTACAGCCCTCATCTCACATTCACAAGTTCAAATCATGCTTGAAGACCAACTTAATTATTCATTAATACTGGTAGGAACCTCCTGGTTACACCAGCCCACAGGGGATTATTGTGTCCGTCCGTCGTGCAGGGAGGGGCTGGGTGGGGAGGGAGGGGAGAGGCTGGGTGGGGAGGGGCTGGGTGGGGAGGGTGGGGAGGGGCTGGGTGGGGAGGTTGGGGAGGGGCTGGGTGGAGAGGGTGGGGCTGCGTGGGGGTGGGAGGGGTGGGGCTGGGTGGGGAGGGGCTGGTCACCTCGTGGTGCCCTTATGAAACTCAACGATTAACCTACTCACGCCGGCTTGTGCCCGCCCTCACAGTCGGGCATATTTGCGGAATACACCACGCCGCCGTTGACCCTGGCCATTGACCGAGCAACCCAACGTTCCTACCAGCTCCCTCCGCAGGAAGGTGTTCACCTCGTTAGGGTTAATGAAAGCACAGCCTCGTGGCAAGTCAACGGTGGTTGTCCTTTGGGATGGCTTGCCTCCACTTTAAGAATGTGGAATGTCCACTCCTGTCTCAAGGCTGCTTAAATAATTGGGTAGCGGCACCGACTCACTTGAAAAGAAAACACAGACCTCTGTCCATTGGCTCAAAGCAAGGCCGTACTTATAATATATATTGGGGGGGATACATCCCAATATTCAAATATGCTTAAAATGTCCCCCCCAATATATTTCTATAAAATAAATTTCTGTTTATATGATTGTGGTTATGGTTGTACTTTATTAATCCCTCATCTCTGCCATTACATACAATGAAACAAGAAAAGGTAATAAAGAAAAAAAAACAGAGCAATGTAATACAATACACTATTAGACATTATTGTAAATAATTAATAAAAAGCCAATCCCGTGTGTTAGTGAATGTTTTAGGCAGGAAATAGCAGGAAATTAGTTTTAAAATTTAGATTTTTTTCTGGGGGGGGGGGACCCCAGACCCCCTGGAAGATTTGGTCCCCCCCAATGTTGACTCCATGGCTACGGCCTTGGCTCAAAGATTATAGAGACGTGTGCACACACCTTGATGTTTGTCGGCAGTGAGTATAGATCACCACAACAGGAGGACTTCTTCGCTATTCTGGCTAATCTCCTAATTAAGCTGGTTTGTAACCACCAGCGAAACGTCGTACTCAACATGTATTTGTTGTGAGTTTACTCTCCGACACACCGGTGTGCTGAAGTAGTAACTCATTTTGATTTAAAGCTTTCGTGACTGCAGGGATTCATATTCTTGGTTCTTTCGGTAAAGTCACGTAGAAGGGAAATAATAAATTAATAAAAATATAAAACAATAAAAATTCTCACGACGTTTCGATTGCAACACAAGCAATCGTCATCAGTTACTAATTGGCACGTTCTGTCTACGTGACCAACCTGACGAATTTACTGTGCCAGGTGGTGGGGGGGGGGGGCTCTCACGACGCATTCATATTGACGCGATCTAACCCAATAAACCTTTTTTAAGTCCTTTATATTAAGTTCACTTGCTTGCGCGCTTACGACCGTGCAAATCTTTCGGTCGTTTTTTAACCCACTTCCCATGATCCAATCGAGCTGACATTTTGCACACAGACTCGTTTTTTTAGGAATTTTTTTTTATATTTAATTACCAATTGCTTAATGGTGGCAGGCAATCATCTAACCCATAGGTGGCAGCCATCTCAAGCCAAAGGACGAGAGGACTCTAGCCGCCACGTATATAAAGGATTTAGAGTGAAAAACTCTGTTTTTACGGGTTAATTTTTTCTGGACAATATTGGTCGCGAAAGTCGCACGCGTTAAAGAGCATAGATCAGTAGCTGCAGGTGTCAATGGGAGAGTCCACGAGAGACCAGGAGAGGGTGCTGTGTAGTCGGCCGGAGCGAGGCGCGTTGGATGAGCAAAGCGGCTGGAGGCAATGCGTGGAGGAGACCCCTTCCCCGTGCCGCCGTGAGCAAACGATCCAGGTGTGAAAGAAATTCTGAACACATTGCTCAATCATTGGCACCTAGACATGAACGTTCTTAACACCTCGGTCCTGGTTAACATTACCCGATTACATAGAACCCCTAAATTCTCAATGTGTAACGAAAGGCAGCAAGAAAAAAAATTCAAACTTTGTGCGCAAACTGTTTGGGAAATTGTGAGCAGTTTTATATTGGTGAACATGCACAATGTGAAGCCTGTTTAGAGTTATTTAGTTTGAATGAAAGTGAGAGCTTGTGAAAATTAGTTTTCGTTGTTGTTTTCACATCAAAGGCACCGTTCTAATGTGCAATGATTCGTGTATTTGTTTTGTATCAACGCGATCTACGAAAACAAATATTATTCGATATGAGGCTGAGATTGCAACTTTTATGAAGTGTGCAAATGAAAAAGGACCCATGAAGTAAAAAAAGGTTACGTTATCTAAACAAATATTATCGATTTCTGATGTCTATGGAAATGAGCAAGCTTGAGCACAGAAGAGCCATTCAAGTAACTCTTGAATTAAGGTTGAAATGATCATTGCATGCTCATTTGATCTCAAGCGAATCCCGTATGAAAGTCTTTTTGCACTATATTGTTTTACATGACAAAATATAACGAGGATATCTGCATCTGAAGGATGCAGCGTGCATTGGGAATGCTGTGTGTTGAGGCTTTTAACAAAACCCGACGGGTGACCATAATTCAACAGCCGTATTCAAAATGAACGGGCGGAACTGTGGAAGAATGTATAACTCGCAATGAGTATGTTGCAAATCCCTCAGAAGTCAATACAATTTGCACAGTGTTATGGTTTATCAACAGTGGTTGCTATGTGGATAGATCGACCGTCGCATTAGGATGGGGAGTTGCCACCACTGGCTCAGGATAGACTCACACTCGTTTGAAGAGGGCGACATGTTTTACTTTTGACTATACTCCTACATGTGGTACATTCACTTAAGCAATTGCAAATGTGGAAATCAATAAATGGACGATACAATCCAAAAGGCACGACCTCTTATCAGTATATGTATCTATTCCAAATCATCATTACTGAGCATTCCCAAAGGCCAAATAGAGCAAGGTTGCAATAACTTAGCAACGAGACGATAGGAGGGAATTCCAAAGTTGAGCAGTGTGAGGAAATACGCGTAATGAGAAGTCTTCTGATTTGCGATGTCGTGGTTGAGCACACTGTGGGTGACATGTCGTGTCTATAAGTGTGCGTATCCTAGGCCTTGTGTCCCGTCACGGATGCTTTCGTGACCTCACTACATTTCCATATTAGAGTGTACGGGAGCACCATCACGGACATGTCATTTGCTTCCCCATAACTTGAAATAATTTTATCCTGCAGAACAAAGCTACCCTGGGCAGCACCGCTCACCCACGCCCAGCCGAAGTACGCATCTACAACAAGAACGCCATTTGTTGCTTCGAGTTGCGTCTTCCTTTAAGCGACGCACAAGTACAGACGATTGTTTATCTTGGTCCTAATTTTCCTGGTAACATCCAAACACAGACACACACACACAGTCAAGCACTATGCAGACCTGTGCAGGGCCCAGAGGTCCCTCCCTGGGGCTATTATGCTTGGCTGATTGTCAAGGGAATGCAAAGGACTGTTTTTCGGCCCCTGAAGTTCAGTACATCATGTGCTCCTGAGCTCTTCCAGATGCCATGTAAGCGCGGAGATATTCCGCAGGCCACTGGGAACGAACGCCGGTGCCTCTCGGTTGCTGTGGCCACATTTTATTTAACTTTTTTGAGGCCCTTGCCGAAGCAGCGAGCAGCGCGCCAACGCTTCACGTTGCCTGCAAGAGCCGAGTGTCTCAAGACAACGACAACAAAACTCGACGAATTCGTCAAAAACACCACCCCAAAAAACTGAAAACAAAAACACACACGCAATGGGTCACGTCTCGGGCAATGGTCCTCCTCCGTAGCACGCCTTGGTATCGTTGTGTCATTGCCGTCACCTAATGCGTATTTTATTTTCATTCCTTTTGCTGCGGTGTTGTTGACGCATGCTTTGACTTTTATTTTGTGAATTGTGTTTGCCTAGAGCAGCATTGCCGAATCATTTATCTCCAGACAGCAGCACATTTTAAAAGGAATGAAAATAATCTATGTGATGCGTAATTGTTGGCAGTGGCCTTGGGTATACCTTCATCCAGCAGTGGATTCGTTATGACTACTGCTGCTGATTGCAGTGATCTGATGCATCTGTGGCTGCCAAATTTGCCGAGTGGTACCGTGGCAGAGCACTTGACTCGCAACCCTGAGCTCTTGAGCTCAGTTCAAATCCTGGTCGGGGGGATTGGTTCAACTCGTCACCCGCTCGGGAGTTGATACAATTAAGTGCTACGTACTTTGATGTGAGGTCAACCAGTGGTTGTTCTATGGAGGTCAGGCTCACAATATTTGGAAGCGGAATTGTTTTACATTGGCTTGGGGCCATCAATCGAGATGAGTACCACTCCACTGTAATTCCAGTGGGGAGACACTCACTGCTGATTGGAGCAGCGAGACTCTTTGAAACTTGAGGGTTTTTTAAAAATACATATTGGCGAATTTGACTGGGTATCATAGTAAATGTGGAATTTCTATTTTCATTGAGCGATGCTTTTGATTTTCACAGCACGCGTGCACCGTTGAGCGTTTATTTGCCCTGACTAGCATTTGACGTAGACGATGAATTTTCAAAACTCCAAGGGTTACTGTGATTTGTAGCCGATGACAGTTTCAACTACACGGTGAGTTCATCCAGCCAAAAAGTGCATTTTAATATGAGGAACACTGCCATTTCCTCGGAAAATTTAAATAGATCACAATGGCAGATGTAAAAAAAAATCATAATAGTAGCTCATAACTGTTCCTAAACAGACTTTTAAAAAATGTGGGAATTCCAGAATTTCCAGTAAACACATTAACTATAAAAATCACGGAATGACAGAGCAAGACACGTGTGTGGGTATGATTCTCAGAGGCCGTAGCTTTCGGTAACAAAACGTTCAAACAACGTTCCCGAAGGCTCCAGTTCTTATCAATCAATCAATCAATCTTTTATATGCCAATATCGCCCTCAATAAAGTCGGCATCAGTGCAGATTACACATATTAATGCTGATTCATATTATGTCTTATTTTACATTGAAGCGAGAAAATCATCACTTGCAGGGGATATTTATATAATTAAAACAATCGATTGATGTTTTGTGGTACATGACTTTGTTTGCTACCCCTACCTGCATGGAATAGAAGTCATCTGCCCTCGTAAGAGTGAGTTTTTCCTGAGAATTCCCACTTGAGAAACAGATGTACAAGAATGGATAGAATAACTTTGAGACACTTTCCTTAATAACTATTTTAAATCAAATGTTAATAGTAACTTCATTATAAGTAGAAATGAATGTCTCCCCAATGCAGATCTCTCCATATTATCCTCGAAGGTCTTGCCAAACAATAGATAAAACTAATTTTTATTTTACCAGGTAAGGCCCACTGAGCTGCATAGCTTTTTGCAGAAGCCACCTGGCCACAAATGATGGCTCAACAAAGTGGCTTATCACGTGGAAATGTAAAGCAGCCAAATACTCTAAACGCATGTTCTTATAAATGTGGAGAAGAAAAACTGGAGGACCCAGAGAAAAATCCATGCAAACTCCTAATATACAGGCGTCGAACCCACGACCTCCTGTATACCAGACGAGGTAGTTAACATCTCGCCACCGTGACACAATCCATCTTGCACCTTCGTATGAGCTGATCTCATTGCTACATCTGCACGGTGGGTGTCCTTTTGGTCGTGTTCCCTGCTCTGCTCGCTGTTCCATCACCGGTATCAAAAAGGAGGAAAGATTCCGTCGCATATCACAGCGTTCAACGCGGCACGAAGTGTGTTTGTATCCCGTGAGAAAACATGACTTCTGTGAGGATGAAATTGAAACATTGTGGTGACTGCAACGTCGGAATCCCATATTCCGAGGAATGCATTCTTGTAAAATTGGAGGTAAAAAAAATAACTCCGAGCACAAATTCACACCACCAGACAGCAGCTGAGGCGCCGTGCAGATGATTCTCACCTACGCTTTATCCTGGAACATCACTGCCACATCGCTGGCGTTTGAAGATCGAGCCAAGACATTTTCTTAAAACCGTTTTTGTGCTCTTTCGGCTCCTGCCGCCGCACATGGAGGCTATTTTGAAGGTGTGTGCACCTGGCGCGCCGTTTGAAGCCATATTCCTAGCAGCGTGCTCAGAAGCTCGGCAGCGGCCTTCCGTCTGAGAGCCTGCGAGCTCTGTCTGCAGTCGGTCTTCGAGGTCTCCTGCTTAAATTGGTGCTGGCAGATTTTCATAACTTGTGTCACGGCCATAATTGGCGCGATGGCTAGGTCACAGCTTGCAGGTGCGTAGCGCCGCAATAAAGCAAAAGGTGACATTCATGCCAAGATGTGTCTTTTTTTGCACTGGGGTTTGGTGCGGGGGGGGGTACAAGTGATTTTTGAGTTCCATGTATGAAGAAAATGGCAATCTGGCAGTTAAAGAAAAATATGTAAATATTTCAATTTTAATTAAATGCGAGCATCCTGCCAAGTGGAACTCTGCCACAGTGCTCAGCTCAACAGTTGGAAAATTTGGAGTTCAAATCCCAGTTGGTGATCAAATTCGCCAGTCCATCATCCCCACAGAGTTGATAAAACAAGTACCATTTTGTGAAAAAGTCAACAGTGACTAAACCATGGATATAATTAATCACACCATGGGAATGTGGAATTTCCAAGACTGGTGCAGGGACACCAATGGTAGTGTGCACAATCCTACTCTCATTTGAGGATGGAGAAACGTCGACTTTATTCAAATTGCAATAGAAACTAAATTGACATGTCGACAGGTTTTGGTAGGACAACAAGAACGATAAAGTTGCAGCTCTGAAATTGCTCGCTCACGCCATTGCTGGCAGAAGGGGCCTCCACTAGAGATAATCTCTGCAGAGCCTCTCTGGAGTATATTTTGTCTTTTATTCCATGCTGGCCAAACGTTCTTGGAACAGGTGGGAGTAACCACACTTTACCCCCACCACATGTGATGTACCCATTGATACTGCTGGATGGATTCAGACTCGTGTGGCAGGGGGTGGATTTAAGAAAATTGCCTTACAATTGGAGGCCTCTGGGTTGCATGTCCAGTGTGGTAACTTTTACACTATTACACTAACTAGTACACTATTACACTAACTATTACACCATTACACTAACTATTACACTATTACACTAACTATTACACTTTTACACCAACTATTACACTATTACACTAACTAATACACTATTACACTAACTATTACACTAACTATACGTGCGACAGCAGAATGTGATTGATAGGGTTGCAGTCCTAGTAACCACAACATGTCCAGTAACATTGCGTTCGCGTAAGCAATGCTGGCATGACGTTATTTTTCAGGATAGTATGAAGTTAGCTGGAAATCAAATGACCGTAACATCTCCACAGAGCGGTGTTTTAACGACTTTACTCTCACACAAAAGACAAAGATCCCCCATATAGCCTTAACGGACTGTAGTAGCAAGTGCTGTTGGCGAGCACCTATGAAGGTCGACACAGCACACGAGTGGGTGGGTGGCCATCGGCACGCCCAGACACCTTTGTCTCCCCTGTGGCGATGTTTACACACTGCACCAGGTACTCATTTGAGGCCCAGGACTGATTCAGATAATCGTCACTGGTGTTGGCCGTGAGCTAACCGCTCCACTACCGTTCCCCACACACGCGCACTCGCACACAGAATACACAAACATGCGTGCACAATTGTAGATGAATGAAGTGCGGTGGAAGACATCGTAGCTGCTTCCCCTGGGAGAAAACGAGAAGCCTAATATCTTCACGGACTTCTGTGCACACACACACACGTGGATTTCGCATTTGCAATTTAAGACCAGAATGTTGCTGTTTACGACCACATCAACCCAGCCAAGCTGATTCACGTTGAAAGGTTTTGGCCAAAAGGCCAAATAAAAGCATTGGATGCAATAAAAATCCGTTTACTGAACACGAAACTTATTTTTTTTTATTCTCAATTATTGTGTTATTTTCAGTCAACGATATTGCTTTCATTTGAATCGCATGCGTGTGCTGCGTACCGGGGAAACGGCGCCCGGTGACACCGTAACGTGTTGTTTGGAAGCAAAAAAAGCAAGCCGCTGCTGCTGTTGCTGCCATGTCAACAGTGCCTGCTCAAACACCAGCGTAACGCGAATTTAATTTGCCCAGTGTGGGCGAGAGTCGCATTAACTTTTGCCCACTCATACCAGATGCTCGGATCAATCCCGGCACTTATGCTCTCTAATATATATATTTTTTTAACCAACAGAATGAGTTGGCTCTCTCGCCGTGATTGATACATATTTTATAGGCGTTATTAAAACCCGCTTTGGATACAACCCAGTAACCGCACATCCAACGTTTAATGCGTTTTATGCACGCAATACAACTTCCCTTGTCCCAACAACAACAACAACAGAAAACCAAGGACGAAATAACCCCCCCCCCACCACCACCACCACAAGTGAACAAGGCAGCCATGTAGGCTGGCTCCGAGAAATGTTTCTCAAACCCGGATGGCGAAGGTGGTGGGCAGTGTTTCTTCCGCAGGAAATACGAGCAACGGGTTTTGCGTCCTCGCACAAGGACAACTGAGCACCCCGCGATGTAGCGCGTGTCTCGTCGCGCTCACTTATTCATTTCGGCCAGCAGCACCAGTGGGGGTTGTTTGCAACATGAAGAGGCGAGAGTTTAAACCTTCGCACGGGAGACATCGAGTCTCAGAGCGGCCGCGTGCGCCGGCGGATGCCAAATCAAACAGCTGCGCGTGTGCGCGTGCATCACCTCCTTAACTTCACAAACACAGCGCCACGTACAGGGATCTGGGAAGCTTGCGGGGATGTGGGGGAACCCACCAAACAAAGGGAAAACAATGAGTCAATGATGAAAAACAGCCCTGCCGCTCGCTAACGGCACGCATTCAGATGATTCAACTTGCTCTTTTTCGTGTTTGCGAATGCATGACGCACTTTTTGGACGATGCTACACAGCGCGATATTAATTTTTTTGAAGATGTGCAAAAAAGAAAGAGCTCTTGGAAATAATTGTTTTCGGTTTGGTTTTCTGACGGCCAACTTCACATTTCCTGTTCATATTTGCAACCAAGGGTCTGAGACCAGCTCGGGTTTTATCCCCCACCCGTCTCGAATGTTTGCGTAGCTCCAGCCAGTAGTTTTAGCTCCAGCGTAGTCATCATCGCTACTGAGAGTCGCTGTCTGTGTGTGCGTCTTCCTGCGGATGCCTCACGTCCGTTAGTGGCTGAATGTACCTCGCTGAGCGAAGTAGCGCAACTGTGCAGGCAGTCTGAGGACAAATCTGGCTGTCGCCTGATGAAGCTGGTTGTAATTACTGGCGAAACGTCGTACTCAGATTGTAAATGTTGCGGCTTGGCGCTCCAACACACCGGTTAGTGTTGTACTAGTGACCTATTTTTCGTTTGTCAACGTGACGCATTTTTTGATGATTGGCCGTGTCGGGTGGTGGAGGGTTACGACACATTTATAAATAACGCGATCTAACCCAAAAGCCTTTATTATGGACACATTTATATATCTACGCGATCTAACCCAAAACAACCCTCTATTATGGATGATATTGGTCGCGAAAGCCTACGTGTTAAACAGGATGAGGTAATGTTCAGTCTGCTTGTCAATCCACTGCTGGATTAAGGCATCTCCACGCTGGGCCTGTCAGTCGTGGGGGTTATTTGACCATTCTTCACCCTCGCTGGTCAGTGCCTGTTGGGTGAAGCCAGAGAACACAGTTGGGGGAGCACAGAATGTACGGTACAACAATCGATTTTGGTGCACTGCCCTCTGCTGCCCACCACATATCCCAAGATAAAATGTCAACGCTAATATAGCAAATCTACAACGCAGCCTCTCTCTGTGTGTGTGTGTCTGTGTGTGTTATGTGTGTGTGGTGTGTGTGTACATCCCTTCCTTCCTCGAGAGTGGATCAAATCAACAGCACTTTGTGAGAGGTCTACAGCCATTGTCTCCGAGCGACAGGTCCATGCCGAGGTAATGTGGAATTTCCATCGTTGGCTCCGGGCTTCCGATGGAGTTGAGCATCGCCCCCAAGTTCGTTCGAGAGTGGAGGCACTTTGACTTGGCGTGAACGTGTTTTCATTCGCAGCTATTCTGTTTAGCCCACGACACGTTTCAAAGAAAGAGTAGATGGATTTGGCGTTGCTCTTATCGGCTTGTTGGCAACAAACAATTAGTGCGACACAGTTAATTGCGAATGAACGCTTCAACTGTTTCCACGATAGGGCGACTGTACGCCGTCAGCGAGGTTACTTCGCTTCATTTCCACGGCGGCGCGTCCCGTAGCTGACAGTCCGAATGAGGCGTAGCCCCGTCGCACTCGCTCGGGCGAGCACTCGGACGCGCGAGCGCTGTTATGCGCGAGCACTGCGGCGGGACAATCCCAAGCGGAATCTCTTGGCACAGTCGCTGCTCTGAGTGTACTACAACAAAAAAAAAGCAAGACACATATTGAAAATGTAACAATAATAGTAATCATTTCCTGCACGTGAGTGCCCTAAAAGCAATCTTCCTGCACCGCGCGTAGATTCTCATCACAAATCGGCCTGCCTGAAATGTCAAAACAAGTTCATTTGAAAAGTATTCCTTACACGTAATTATTATGCCGCTTTATTGAAATCTTGCTCAACATCCATTTCACTTCATTTTGCCGAACAGTTGCGACAGGCTGGGAATTTAACCGTGGGATTTAACGGTGATTGTGTGAGTCATTCTGCCTTTTGTGACTCGCGGCGGCTGACATTCACAACCACACCGATGCTCATGGAGAGATATAAAAAAAAAAACTCACCGCCCGTGTTTTTAAACGCTACTGGCAGAGGTACGCAAGTTGAACGTTGTTTTTGTGTTTGTTGCGAAACATGCCAATAACCACAGAGGTGCTGCTACGCGTGCCTCGCGATTTCAATGCCTGCCCCATTCCTTCCCCACTGCAGTGGTGGCTTTTGGAGACGTTATCAGCAGCAGCTGCGCGTCTGCTCGCAGATGTTCACGGTCCCGAGAGGTGGCCCTATGTGTGCCAATGCCGTTGGCCAAATACAACATCGGCAAAAAAAAACACAATATCCCTCCACACCCATGCAAATCCTTGAAATTAATGTTACAGCACAGCTATGCATTTCCATATCGAGCTGGCAAGCAGATGGAAACAGCACCACCCCTGTTTGCGTGAACTGCGTTCGTTTAGGAAACATTTGCCTATTATATAAGTTAACACAAGCAAGAGCAAACACACCAGGCCAAGAGGTCAAGGTTATATAGATTGTTTTTGTCCCCCCCCCCCTCCTGACGGGGATTGTCGTGCTGTTTTGTATTAGTTATATTAGTTGTATTGGTTGATGTAGTTAAAATAAATCACGACGTTTCGATCGCAACACAACAGCGGTCATCTTGTGTTGTGATGAGGACGTCCGCTTGTGTTGCAATCGAAAAGTCGTGATCTATGATTATTTTCTACCTACGTGACTTTACCGAAAGGACCAAAGAGTATGGATTCCTGCAGTCGCGAACGCTTCAAATCAGAGGTTGTTTTAGTTGTTTGATGTTGAAGTTTATTTTACTTTCGACGGCCGTAGTGACAAAGGTAACGGACGCTGCTGCGGCCCTGCAAATCCTTGCTCACGCTGCTCGCCGCTGGCAGAAGGGCCTCCGCTTGGAGTGAACTCCCCCTTCTAGTGGGTATTTGGCCTACTCTTCCACGCTGGCCACACGTCTTTATTAGCCGCCGAGTCACCCATCTCTCGAGTTGCTGCTCCGGAGACGGTGAGAGCGACGCTCGCTCGCCCCTCTCCTTGACACCACGAGGCGTGCGATCCTGTCGACCGCCTAGCCGGTGCGCCCTTTAGGGGCTGTCCATAAATGACGTCACGCACCTAGGGGGGGGGGGGGTCAGACTTGTGACGTTGTGTGACGAGGGGGGGGGGTTGAGAAATGTGACGTCACATCAAAATGCGCAACTTTAAATAAATATAAGCAACGCGTTCTACTTAATTGAATAGACTTTTTAATAAATGTTTTCTCATACAATATCAGATTGCAGCTCCACATTAAATACGCACTACATTGACAACAGTTTAAATCGATTTGAAGCATGTTAATTTTCAAAAAGGAAATATGTTTTTTTTTTTGGGGGGGGGGGGGCAGAGCTTTGTGACGTCATATTTGAGGGGGGGGGGGGGTCTGACTTTTTCTGACGCCGTGTGACGAGGGCGGAGGGGTCAAAAATCGTCCAAAATCGCGTGACGTAATTTATGGACGGCCCCTTAGTACCGCGAGGTGGACAGAGGCGGAAAGGTTTTACTGGTAGGAACCTCCTGGTTTCACCAGCC
The DNA here is from genome assembly GCF_965212315.1 of Lampetra planeri. NCBI lineage: Eukaryota > Metazoa > Chordata > Hyperoartia > Petromyzontiformes > Petromyzontidae > Lampetra > Lampetra planeri. The sequence continues at coordinate 7,616,129 of NC_136120.1, forward strand.
CACAGGAGATTATTGTGCGTGGGGAGGGTGTGGAGGGGCTGGTGGGGAGGGTGGGGCTGGGTGGGGAGGGGAGGTTGGGGAGGGGCTGGTGGGGAGGGTGGGGCTGGGTGGGGGGTGGGAGGGGTGGGGCTGGGTGGGGAGGGGCTGGTCACCCCATGGTGCCCTTATAAAACTCAACGTTTAACCTACACACGCCGGCTTGTACCCGCCCTCACAGTCGGCCATATTTGCGGAATACACCACGTCGCCGTTGACCCTGGCCATTGACCGAGCAACCCAACGTTCCTACCAGCTCCCTCCGCAGGAATGTGTTTTTGCGTAAATTTGCCGCATTGGGAGATGTGCGTCGAACCGGCATCCTCTGGATGTGCCAGTCCCCGTGTGTGCTGCTCACCACGACACCGCCGTGGCAGAGTGCTGGGTGGAGTGGGCGTCGTGGGGCGTTGGTGCATCGCACAGACATCAAGGCGCGCTGCCAAAACGCTCAAACTCCTGTGACACGCTTCGCCTGTTGGGCTGCAAAGTGGACAGGGGATGAGAGTTTACAGCGAGTAAGATTGGGATCTCTTTGCAGATCGTGAGTGGCATCCTCTCATACGTGTGTGTCTTTTCTCCTGATCCTTTGGTTTCTTCCCAAATGCAGCAACAAAATAAATCCCGATGGTGCTTTCTCCTGAAATGAGAGGCTTGGGACTTATCTTTTTCTGATTTAACAAATATCACGGTATTTAAATGGAATACTGTTAAGTCAATTTAAAGCCAGAGAAATACAAGGATCAGGGAACAAATCAAAATCACAAAGTGACCGTTGAGGAAAGTAATTTGGCTCGGGCAGGACACCCCACTCGAAGGGATGATGACTGATGACGAGACTGATTATGAGACTGATGATGAGAATGACGATGAGGCTGATGATGAGAATGATGATGAGACTGATGGCAGCCAAAGGAGAGACAGGGCCCGAGAGAAGTCCGCCAGGGAAGCGGAGCGATCCAGGTCGCCCCCGGTGCAAGGAGGGAGACGGACTGTGGTGTCGCAGGACCGCAAGGGACAGCGACGCCTGTTGGGAGGCCTTCATGCAGCGGTGGATAGACACTGGCTGATGACGACGACCACGACGATGACTTTCTTTCAGATATCTGCATACACTGCTCCAGTGGCGGCTCCTGAAAAATCTCTCAGGGGGGGCAAATGTCTGGATGATTGATAAGGATAAGGTCCACCCATGCAATGGATAAATTAACAGCTTAAGCATGTAAAGGCAACTTGACTTCTTTAATATTAATGAAAAATAAAGTGACTCTTACAATACATCTTGTTTGTTTATATACTCACTATTAATACAATCCACTCAAGTTTATTTCATTAAAGATTCCACTAGGTGGCGACAAATTATATTGTTGGATGAAACGTGCTTACGTATGATGACGTAAGCACGTTAGTGCGAGCCCTCCCGGAAGCCATAGAGAATGCATTGCAGCGCCCCCCGTTCGAAAAAAAAACATCTTTGAATGTAAGTCTATGGGAACACTCTGGGCGATTCTCAGCCGGAGTTAAATCGCCCAAAAAGAGGCGGTACTCCACAGAACGTGACATGACGCTGATTGGACTATATCCAGAGGCATAGTGACGGCTAGCGTGACTCTGTGGTTGAATGACATTGGTGGTGCGTCGCCCAATCGCCCTAATGAAGAAACCGCCCCTGTACTGCTCGTTGTGTTTACAAAATGATACCCCTATGTATAAATCAGCGCATTGCCCATGTTCCATTACCATGAACACAAAATCCATCCATGTGGAATTTCGTGAAAACTATGTTTCCACTGGCATTGGGAGATAGCACGAACCAGGGGGGGGGGTCTACTCAGCCCTCCATAGCTCGAGAATCGATAACGCGGGCTCCGCCTTGCGTGACGTGAGCAGTGGTCATCCTGTGGAGCAGCGGTCCCCAACCTTTTTGGCACCAGGAACCGGTTTCGTGGAAGACAATTTTTTCACGGACGGTGGGGGGGGTCATCATTGGGTCTTTCCCTCTTTTCAAAGAAGCTCTCCAGCGACGTTTGTTTTTTACTCATTTTGGTTATTAGCTTGTGGGCTTACCAACAGTGTGACTGAGACAAGTGCGCAATGCGGGAAAGAGGCGCGGACGGAAGCGGTAAATAATAAAATAATGGGTGAGGGCCACGCACGGACTCACCGCTCTCACCTCCTGCTGCTGTGCGGCCCGGTTTCTAACAGGCCACGGACCGGTACCGGTCTGCTGCCCGGGGGTTGGGGACCCCTGCTGTGGAGTGACTCAACCTGCGCACACCACCAAGGGTGCCCCTGTGGTGTGAATGGCTGCAGCACTGCGGTTGCTGGTGTGATCAGCTGGTGCGATCAGCTGGTGCAGCCTCTGACAAAGTGGTGCACGTCTCTTAAATATCCTCCCCCTCCCTCTCTGGCCCTCATTTTCAGGAAACTGGGGGTGCCCTTCGACAACAGCAGCTTCGTACATGGGGTGCCTTACCTGGCTAACAAGCGCCATGACCTCGCTAACTTCGCCTGTGCTCAGGCGAAGATGGCGGTGTACAGAACGAGGAAAAAGATGCTGGAAGGTGACATTCAAGGCTGCTCCGTGCTTCCAGTGTTCAGGGGCCTGCTCAAGGCGCGGCTCCGGCTGGAGCACACATACCACACACATGTCGGTGATGTCCACGTCTTCTTCGAACGCTGGGGGGCCGGACAAGCCCCTCTCTGTACCAGCGTGGACGGCACCCTCGTGTTCACCTTCTGAAGCGCTCGCTCGTAGCCGTGGCGTGCGCCATGACCACCATCACCACGTGACTTTCATTTTGTGTTGTGCGCGGCGCATTTAGCGCCACAGCGCGTGGATTTATAGCGTTTATTATTTGTTTGCTGGTGACTTTGTGTATTTCATATCGGAATCGACTCCAGTGCTGTTGCTGCCGGCGGCAATAAAAGTTCTTTAAAAGTCAAAAATCTCTGGCCCTCCACTGTCCACCCAGCAGTGTAAATGGGTTCAACACACCGAGTCAATTAGCATGTCGTGGGGGTCCAGTGTTTAGCCAGCATGCACGATAGAATATCTCCACACGATGACGAGCCACGTCGTTGAGCTATCATTTGTGGCCAGGTCGCTTCTGATAAGCGCTACGTAGGGGCGGTCCATAAATGACGTCACGCGATTTTGGACGATTTTTGACCCCCCCTCCCCTTTGTCACACGGCGTCACAAAAGTCAGACCCCCCCCTCAAATATGACGTCACAAATAAAACATGCTTCAAATCGCTTTTAACTATTGTCATTGTAGTGCGTATTTAATGTGGCGCTGCACTCTGATGTTGTAGGAGAAAACATTTATTAAAACGTCTATTTAATTAAGTAGAACGTGTTGTCTATATTTATTAAAAGTTGCGCATTTTGATGTGACGTCACATTTCTCAACCACCACCCCCTCGTCACACATCGTCACAAATGTCTGACCACCACCCCCCCCCCCCCCAAGTGCGTGACGTCATTTATGGACGGCCCCATAGCTCGGTGGGCCTTATGTGATTAAATAATGAAAACAAAATGGTTGAATAGTTTAATTGAATGCTGAAGGGACAGAACCTGAATGCAACATGGCGGTGGTCATCACTTTGAGGATGCGGTGTCGTGGCGGGAAGCTGCTTCGGGTTTAAACCAGGGGTGGGGAACCTTTCTTTCTGCCAAGGGCAATTTGGATATGTATAACATCATTCGCGGGCCATACAAAATGATAAACTTAGGAATTAGCCTGTTATATTTGATCAAACATTTAATTAACTCACCCCCCTACTGTGATGGCTGGAACTTGTTCTCTTTGGGCGAGGCGTGTGATGTTAGCTGCTATTGATGATGTTGCTGCTACTCGCAACAACTTCTCCAGGTTTGCTCCTAGATTTATTGAATTTCGAGTCCCGCCTGCGGTTGCCTTGGCAGGGCCACACCAAATGATTTCGCGGGCCTCGTACGGCCCACGGGCCTGACGTTCCCCACCCCTGGTTTAAACCCAGGGTCCTCCTCGTGGCGCCGGCTCGAACCTCTGACGCCACCTGACCGCCGCGAATAAAGTAATCACTGAATGAAATGTATTTCAAGAAAGCAGCACGCACGCTCCTGTTTTTAAACGGCATTCAGTTTTTTTGTTTTCACATTTTAAATATCCATGAGCTCACCGAGCTGAGAGCACCAGCGGGGGGGGGGGGGGGTCGGGGTGCGCGGTTCGCTGCCCGATTCAGCCCCGCGTGGCGTGGCCTCGCCGACTAACACTGTTTGCAAATAATCAGAAAGGGGTTTCCGCTCTCTCATTAATCATTCGAGTCACACGACGCAGACAGCTGGCACGGCCATCGATGGGCGTGGGTGGTGCCGCTGGCGGCGGGGAGCGGTAGTGTAGCAGGTAGCGCACCGCGCTACGAGCCCCCGGCCACCCGAGTTCGATTCCCGCTCACGGCTGACGCCGGTGGCGATTATCCGAACCAGTCCTGGGGCCTCGCCTATGTCGACTCAGCCTCAAATGAGCACCTGGTGCAGTGGGTAAACATCACCACTGGGGAGACACAGGCGTTCGGGCGTGGTATTGGTCACCCACCCCCCCCCTTCGTGTGCCGTGCCGGCCTTCATCGGTGCTCGTTAGCAGCACTTGCCCCAACAGTCTGTTACAGGTTATACGGGGGATCTTTTTTATTTATCTTTGGTGCGGCGGTGGTGGTGGTGGTGGCGTGAGTCTTGACAGCAACACGCAGCGCCCTGATTGATGACCGCACCTGCACGGGTCGCGCCAGGTAAATGGCGCAGAGCGCGGCGCTATGCGGGGGAGAGAGGGAGGGAGGGGAGTGAGGGAGGGGAGGGGGTGGAGGGGATGGAGGGGAGGGGAGGGAGGGGAGAGGGGGAAGGAGGGGCCCTTCCCAGCACGGTTCGTTCGCTCGCAGCGTGCGGCACATTCTCATCACGCGCCGGCTGGAAGCGCACACGCCGCCAACCCGCGTAACGCTGACACCGTGGCCCAGAACGCAAAATTAATGAACACTGTTATATAAATATTTGCATATGCATATATGTAGTGGGTGCGTGTGTGTGTGTCGTGTGTGTAGAGCGGTGGTGCAGTGATTAGCGTGCTGCTCTTCGAACCCGACCACCCGAGTTCGATTCCTGCTCACGGCCAATAATAGTGGTGAATATTTGAACCGGTTCTGGACCTCCCCTAGGTCGACTCAGCCTAAAATGAGTGCCTGGTGCAGTGTGTAAACATCGCTACTAAGGAGACAAAGGCGGCCGGGCATGGTGCTGGCTACAAACTCCCTCACTTGCTGTGCGGGCCTTCATAGGTGCTCGCTAACAGCATTTACTCCTACAGCCTGTCAAGGCTATACAGGTGATCTTTGTCGTCATCTGCCGGGAGTCATTTGCCCACATCATTACGGATATCTGGGTTTGAGTCCCAACAATGGATAACATCAGTGGCAAGTGGCGTCCGAAGCTGTTCTAGACCTCTCCTAGGTCAACTCCGTTTAAAAAAAATATGTTTCTGTTATGAACCTCTTCCAAAACATGTGAAAAGTGGAAAATGGAGTCTCTTGAGTTACGTCTCGTGAAAGCACTTCTGCTTATTGTGGCGTGAGAAAGTAATTTCAGGGCTGCACTTTTACCTCTTCGTTACGTGATCTGATGTGTAGACATTTCACTGAGGAGACGAACAAGATACTTTTGCACCCTCATAAACAATGGGCCATCAGCCTCGTGGGCCTTAAGGGCCCATGTTTTCCAGAAGCATTTCAGCAGGCAAAACTCTGAACTGGTTCCAACTTTCTGAGTCTCATCAGCATCGTTTGGACCTTTTCTGTTGCAATTGTGCACAGCCAGTTACTGCATAACGAATGTGATTTACAGGTACATTATTTGGCTGCGTATTCTGCGGAAGAGCAATTGACCGCCCACTGGGAGGGTGTGAGTATGAATCACTGGCGTGGGTTCACTTAATCCATCATCCCTCCTGGGTCAATAAAATAATAGGCCTCAATGGTTCCCTGAGCTGGCAGCGTTGAGGCATAGGTTCGAATCTTGGTTCGAACCACCCGCGATTAAAATGAATTCTCACGAGTAGTGAGTTGAGGGTCTCAGCCTGTTATCCATCATTTTAAATTAGTTTTTTGTTATATAGTTTGGCAAAATTCCAGTTGTAAGAACTAAAGAGTATTGTATTGACTGCCATGCGATGAACAGTTCTCTGAAACAGAGTGTGGGAAAGTGCACCCACTTGTAGTCTACATGAATGATGTCACGTTAAGACATTTCAGAAGTCGTTTTATGATAATTACTTTAGTGGGATCATTTCTAACATGGGGTGATGCACTGCTATGCAACAATCCACAAATGACACCTCTTCATATCTTACAGGTGACACCGATAGCACACTTGGAATGAAAATGGGAAAACTAAAAGTTTATAACAATATCAGTGAAATAATATGGGAAATCAACAGTAGTTGTCCTTAAATGAGTCAGGCTCACCATCACACCCCCACTGTCTCAGTTCTGTCAATATAAATTACCACGACCTAACACTGATTTGAACGCTACTCATGATATTGACCTTGAAGAGACGATGACCTGAGCCAACTCCTAACTGTAACTTGAACTCATAATCCTTCCACTGTGAGCTGAGTGCTCTCATCACACTACCACGTGGCCATATACATATACGTCAATAATGATGTATCATAATGATGTTGATGTATCGTGGCTCTCTATCACACGTTGTCACAAGGCAGCTCCCTCCGCGATCCAAACCTTCAACGTTCCCCCGGTCCAGTTAAACTTCACGCTGTCAAGTTTCAACGTAAAATTGCCCAACTCATCTTCTTGGTTCTTTCGGTAAAGTCACGTAGAATTGAAATAATAAAATAATAAAAATAAAACATAACAAAATAATTCTCACAAAAATATGGAACGCTTCACGAATTTGCGTGTCATCCTTGCGCAGGGGCCGCGCAAATTCGTCAAGCGTTCCATATTTTTGTGATAATTATTTTATTATGTTTTATTTTTATTATTTTATTATTTCCATTCTACGTGACTTTACCGAAAGAACCAAGAAGATGAATCCCTGCAGTCACGAAAGCTTCAAATCGAAATTCAACTGCCCAACTCATATTTCGCTGTCCCTCCACTTGTAAAATTAACGACTCTATTTTTTGTCCGTATATGGCAATTTATTCATCAAAAATTTCCACTGTTAGTGCCAATCTATGAGCGGTGGGTGCACAGCTCGATTTTTTCTCTTCTTTTAAACACATGGATCACCCAGTGGTAGCACTCACAACAGCTTTCTACGTACCGTGTCCAGCAAGCCACGGTGGTTTCGATTTGGCAGCTTTGGTGGGGCATTCGTGAATTGCTCGCAAGCCCTTTGCAAATATTAACTGTTTGTTGACAGGTAACAAGGCGCCCAACATGTGCACATCAACACTCACAGTGGGCTATGGCGGGGGGGGTCACAGGTAATGCACATAATGTCTCCGCGGCTGTCCGCACTCAAGTCGGATGAGAGGGAGGTGAACGAGTATGGCATATGCAACACGCGCACAGATTCAGCCAACTACGCTAGCCTTCGATTAGTTCGGTTGGCTGGGTAAGGTGCGAAAGAAGTTCAACATACATGCAATGTCCCACGGTGGTCTCAACCAGAAGTCGGTGCAGTCCACTTCAAATGACTTTTTTTTTATTGACTAAAAAAACCACTGTGGATGAGTAGAGGGGTCACATGTAGCGTTGAGAGATGGGTGTTTGAGACAGAATTCACGTCTATTAGTTTACAGTGAGAAAGCCAGACTTTAACGAAGCTTATGAAGGATATTGTGGCAACTGCGTGTCAGGGTAGGGTTAAACATATATTTGAAGTTCAGAAAGGAAAGTGGCAAGGAAGTGTTGCAGATATGATCAGGAAGTGGAGGTTTAGTTTGGTGGAGGGGGTCACGTGTTCAGGATGGTGGAGGGCAGGTGACCGAGGCAGGCCATTGGAGTAGAACCCACAGGTCGGTTGACCAATGAAAAGACCGAAAGAACAGAGAGTTAGATGCTGTAAAAGTAGCCTTGGGAAGATGTTCATCAGCAGTGCAACAGCTGCTGGATCTAGCAGAAGGAAGGACGCGATGGTGAGGTGTAATGCTATCAATGGTATAGGTCACGATGAACTATTGACCTTCACCTCAAGTCACATTCACTGATTCATGTGGATGCTCACTGGCAGTAAAGGAATCAACGTTATATAATGAGGAGAGAGGGAAGAGTGAATTGATGTATTCAATAAATGCAGGATTTGTGTCACTCAATTACTCATTAGCAGAGAAAAAGTGTAACTCAATCAAGTGCTCAGCAATGTTGTGAATGCAACTTTACATTGAGAGACGAGACAAAAAATTGAACGTATGGGTCAGGACACAGATACACATCATAGACATCACATTGAGAATCAAGACAAGGAAATATCTGCTTATATTTACCATACTTTGCACTCTTATCGTGTTTTGTTTGTATTGTTTGCTGTTGTAACGTTCTTACCTGACCCTATCGGATATCTGTGGGAAATATAGCTGATCGGATTCCTCCAGTATGACTAAATATTCAGATCATGATTCTGACATCACGAATGGCCGATGGACAAGACACATTCAAGAGGACGTCCAACGCAAAGATGGGGCGAAGAGATATTTTCATGTGCAGGGGTGAGATGGATGGTTGCAGCAATGGACTTCGAGGGGTGGCTATGGCACGGAGAGGCCTTCATCGAGCACTAGGTAGACAATGCCTGGTGGCCACGGTGATGATGATGATGAACGTTAACGCGTGTCTAGCCATGTGTGAATGGCACTCCGTGTCAGCGATATTAGAACTCATTTGTACAAGGCGACTGTGGAATTCCAATGGAGAGACCGGGACCTGACATGGAATCGTGGTATTTCCATTACTGGCATCAGACACACATTATGAGACACAATATCACGAGGGTTGCTTGAAAACGAATGCCTCCTATGTATTTGTGTTCTTACAATGTGTATTAAACGTCCCGTGGTACAGACACGAAATGCAGGCGCACTGCAACAACAGAGCGATGGTTCACGATGACTGCTAGCAGACGGATCAGGGCACAGCCATCGAATTCCTTTGCGGGCGAAGTGGTAAGGCACTGATTGAATTACGCGACTGAACATGTTTTTTGTTTGTTTTACACGGCAAAACCATGCTCCAATATTACTATGCTGAGATGCGGTGGCGCCGGAATAATGAGCGTGGACAATAAGATTAAGGAGGTAATTGAAATGCAGTCTGAGCTCAACGGCGTTTTGCAAGCACACGAGTATGTGTGCACGGCATTCATACAACGGCGAGTGTCTCAGAAGTGATGCACGCATTCCTGCCTTATTACACAAACGGGCAGCGCGCGTCGCTTTCCAGCCCAAGAGCAACACAGGCACGACCTCCCTTAAAACACTAGGGGGTGGCGGAGCACTGACTGGCTGCTGCTGCTGCTGCTTTGCGCCAAACCTCCAATGCACCCCGGGGATGTTCTGGCACGGCCAGCAAGGGAGGGGATGCGAAGGGAGCCAAGGGGAAGGGATTGGCAGGAGGGAATGGGGAGGGCGCGCTGTCGGTGCCAACACGTGTCGGCAATTTCTGTGCGCAAGGGGTCAGTAGCAGCAGCTTCTTGTAGGTCTCAGGGTAGCCTGATGTCGGCCCCGGCCAAAAAGAAAGTCTGGTGTCTCCATCCACACAATGAGTATGGGGCAATGGCCATCTCCGTTGTTGGCCCTGGGAGATGTGCGGTGGTGTAAATTCCACGTTAGTGTGGCAGAGGCGAGTTTATTCTTTGGACGACCGGCGTTGACTTTCCACAAAGTGGCCCATAACCAGAGGCTTTGAACTTGGGACCTTCCGATGAGAAGTTGTGGGGTTTTAGTACTGTGCCCCTTGGACTGATGCATATAAAAAGCCCAGCAAAGAAATTTCCCAAGAAAATCAGGGAATAGATTAAATAAAATTATTATAGAGGCATATTGAATAAAAGCAACAACATCCTTCGGAGAATAAAAAAGTTGTAAATGAATTAAAACTATCACATTATTACGTTTAAAAATATAAATCGACATGTGTTATGAAATAAACGAAAATAACACATTCATAATTATAATATTCTGCCAAACTGTCAAATTGGCTTTCTTCAAATCAAGTTTGGCTTCTTTAATTTCAGCAAATGCCCGAAAATAGAATTTGCACCGACGCAAGAATTACACTACATGTGACACCAAGTTCAAATATGTTCTTCTTCGTATGGCTGGGGAAGCAGGTGCAGTTTGATGTCGAGGTTAGCGATCCATTTAGCAGCTTCAGACGAGGCAGAGTGAGTGGTGACGATGCCACAGGGAACCGATCTCTCATGGCAGGAGTTGAGCACGTGGGCGATTGTCCCATTTCCCTGGCCCTGTGCTCGAGCGGTCGAGGGTTGTCCAGGCTTCTCGTGGAAGGTGGCACCTTGTTGACTAACATGGGATGCTGCGCTGCTCACCTCTGTTGACTTTCCAAAGCAATCGGTGGAAATTTCACTTGTCCAATAAGGTGGCCAGTTTGTCCCTGAGTCCTTGGCCTGAGACGATACAAGGCGCGGTGGTACAAAGCATGGTGAATGTTCAGTCAAAAGCACAACGATTCTGAGAAATCGCCAACATTCATAGCAACCTATTAGTGCTGACATCGTATATGCATGTGCCTATAAAAAGGCACGCACAACAAGTCAAATGCAACTATTGTCACAGAAATGCAACTAGAAACCACTAAAGAATATGTACACCTCGGGACATTGTTAAAAGCATACCGGAATACAAAACGATTGGAATGCAAATACAAATGAAAGTAGAATGGAGTGCTTTTAAAAAACCTGATAGTAAAATAACATCATGCCAAAAGACGAAAGATATCAATCATTGCATATAACCCTCTATGGTTTATGGGTCAGAACCACGCACACTGAAACATGGCGAAGGGCAAGACTGGTGACACAATGCGTGCAGCCTCAGGAAGATGTGCAAGCCTCGGAGCACGACCACAGCAGAGATGGGGGCGATGTGTGTGCAGCAGTGAGACGGATTGCGGCATGGCAAGACGCTGCTGCACGGCGGAGATGTGGTGAGGCCTTCATCCAGCAGCGGATTGTTCACGCGTGATTGTGATGCTGTCGATCGCGTGAACATGGATGGCACGAGTTATCCGTGCAAACATCAGGAACACACACACACTCTGGTTGGAACGCAGAACTCATCGGACGTTGGTCCCAGCGGCTTCCGTTTTATTTCCGCAGCTAAAGAATCAATGAATGGTGCGGACATCAAATGTATTGTGACAATGAAGCAGCCTGGGCTGTGAATGGGTTCTCCTGGGCGGGGAGTAAAGCCTCGAAACGTCGGCCGAGCAAGCGCTTTGCACTTCAAGGAGACCACGTAGACAACAACCCCACGCAGATTCCCAATAGTCATGTTTTTGTACGTGATTTTAGTTCCGCACGATGCCCGACGTTTCGCTCCACGTGCTGGCAGCTTCTAAAGGAAATTAATTAACAAGCTTGCGTTCTCCCTCGACACTGCAGCACAGCGGGTTGCCGCTGGTGTCTGCTGTAGGTCGGCCGAAGTTTCCTACCAGACCGAGCAAATAAACTCCCAGCAGCAGCAGGCAACGCTATACAGCGTGGCCCAAAAGTTAGGACACATCGGGTTATTACAGTTATTTTAACAAATCACATAGGCTTATTTAATACATTTCAACAAACGTTAAAACTCACTTCGATTAATATTAATGCAGGCATTCATTCTCTTTTGAAATTAATTTAGGACTTTTTTAAATGTAAGATCACGCGTGTAATATTTTGAACATTCGTCAATTTATACTCTTAGGTTTTTTTCGGTAAAGTCACGTAGGTAAATAAATACATAATAAAATAAATAATATAAGTAAATAATAATAGAAATAAATAATACATCACGACGATACAGTAATTCTAGCTGTGACGGTCCCACCTGATGACGAAGACTTGTGTTGCCTCCAAAACGTCGTGATTTATTGCTTATTTCTATTATTATGAATATTAGAAATATAAATTGTTAATTATTTATTTACCTACGTGACTTTACCGGAAAAACCTAAGAGTATGAATCCTTGCAGTCACGAAAGCTTCAAATCTAGAATTCGTCAATTTAGTTTCGTCTCAATTCGTTCACAGGATTCTTGGTCAAGTTTTGGAAACGACGAATTTGAGGTGCCCCCACATGAAAAATAGACGTCAGTAACTCCTCGTAGATGACACTAAATATGAACTTAAAAAAGTAAACAATGTCTGAATTCCAGTGTTAAAATATATCTAATAGCCCTCCGTGTCCTGACTTTGGGCCACCCTGTATAATGGCCGTGCAACCGTGGTAGAGCGTGAAATGCCTCCATTCACGGCCTAACGAATCTCCCAGCACAGCCGTGGAAACCCACGCAGTCGTGTTCATTCTAGCCGGCCATTCGTTTTCATGCCTTTTCAATCACCATTCATATAGACAGTATATATATTGTACACTGCACACAGCATATATACGCATACGCACTTACTCTTGCATTGCGTCTACACTGCCGCAGTGCAATGGGGTTGGTAATCCAGGCTTATGAGAGCTGCACTCCCTGTGCCAAAGCAGAGTTCGCATCCAAGTAAGTCGAAGGTTCACCGCCTTGTAACTGAATCCTTTCCCTGGTGCTGGGTTTCCAGCACAGTGGGAACAGTGAGGCCTCTGCGCAGTTGGCTTGAAGGTGCTCCAGATCCCACGGTACTCTTCAAGAGCGAGCCTCTGTGCATTGGTGTGACAGCCAAATAACCCACCACAATCAAAGCCATATTCCCTCCTACTCATTTATCAAAATCAGACAGAATTCGAATTGTCGCCATGCTCAAGCGAGCAATGGGGCATGGTACATCTGTCGGTGGCCCATAGCCAATGGGTTGAATTTCACATTCACGTGGCAGGGCCCGTCTCTCCGTGGGGTAACAGCACATTCGAGTATTTTGTCTTGCGTACGCAGAAATGTGCACTCTGTAACGACAGGTGGCACTATGGTTGGAGTGCTTGATGCACATTCATAAAGCTACGAGTTGAAAGCCATCATCCCCATCAGGGTTCATCCAATGAGTCCCACTATTGTGGAAATTCCACGGTTTCCATCCTATGAAGGAGCTGGCTACTAACGTAGATGTGTGGAAGTTCCACCTTTGAGGTGGACACCACCTCTCATTCATCTTTGCATGGTGCCACTTTCAATTGGCTTTGTACTGTATATGTGCACCCTACCTCTTGACCCTGTGACCACATCACATGGAATGCGCTCAAACCCATCAGACCCCGAAAGAGTCAGCATGTTCCCGTCTGGACAGTGCTTGGATGAGAGACCACGGTGCACAAAGATCCGACGTGGCGTGGGCGTTGTCGGGAGCAGAATCTACTGCTGCTCTGTACTGACCAGCGTGGTGAAGTATGGTCAAAGGACCTTCACGGCCGACACGACGTGAGGAGGCCCTCATCCAGCATTGGATTGACAAATGGGCTGTACGTGTACATCCACGCTCTGTTAATCAACATTTAACCTCGATTGTCACGCTTTGCCAAGAAATTATTGCAGTAAAAAAATCATAATAAACTGGCTTCCCATGTTAAAATGGACTCTTACAAATGGCCCGCTAAGTGCAATCAGCGTGGCATTAATATTTAATTAATCACCGTTCACTCGCAGAGAGAGGGATGGGAGGAGGATGGCTTTTGGGGTTGAAACGTGTGAATGGCTCCAGGCCTTCGTGATTCACAATTGGAGAGACTCCAATGCATTGACATTGCACAGTTGGGCAAGCGAACGATGTGCCCATTGTGCAAATGAAGTAATCACCGCACCCTAAGAACAAAATAGCCTCCGTAAGGCTGTTGGAGTTGCGGTCCAGAAATCCCCGGGTCGATATTCCCGGTGCGAAATTTAAATCGAACAACACGATTCTTAAACCACACTTGTGTGGGTAATTCAACCTCATCCAGATTGAAAACTCAGCCTGGATTGAAAACGCATTTTTTTCGAACTGCTGTTTGCGTTTAGTTTGTTATCCTCCCCCCGCATCTCCGATTAGCTCGGTTGGCTATCTACGGTGCAAAAGAAGTTCAACATACATGGCATCTGGCCAGCATGGAAGAGTAGGCCCACTACCCACCAGAGCGGCTTTCTAGAGCTCCCTCTAGTGGAGGCCCTTCCGCCATCAGTGGCGTGAGCAAGACATTGCAGGCCTGTGCCTTACACGACTGCATGTCGGAGGAAATGAAAATTACCACAACAAAGAATCGACGAAAGAAAAATATCACCCCGATATCTAAACCGGCCCTGGGCATCCACGCACTTCACCGACCCGCACCGATCAAGCCTGGCGAAGTTATGGTCAAATCAACCTCCGCAAACCAATGCTTGGCGCTGGCTGGAGGCTGTCACTCATCGGCGGACCGACAAGACGGCTGTAACATGTACGTTGAGCGTGCGGCACGTTGTCGCTCTTCCACGAACCTGGATACATACACCCACACAACTAATGTTGGACAAACGTCCCGATGCTGAAAACAGTACCTGCAAATTGCTCATTTCGGATCGCACGCAGCAGCTACTGCGGAAACTTGGCAGGACCCTCCTGAAAAAAAAGTCATGAGACTCGGTGATTGCTTTCCTTTATCAGACAGGCGAATTAACAGCGATTATAACACGCTCAACTCCACCGTGCAATTAGATCAGCAACCTACATGCTGCAACTGCCTCCGACCCTAACCGTACACCTCCCATTGGCACGGTTGGCTACGTACGGTGCGAAAGAACTTCAACATAGACACATCATATTCACCCAGTGCTCGCCGAGCTGCATTGGCTTTCAGTTGCCAAACGAATACATTATGAGGTCACACTCGTTCCACGTGAAGTGCGTGCCACAAATGAACCACAATCCCTTGCTGATCTCGTCAAGGAGCATAAACCATCATAGGTGGGACAAAGTCATTGTTATGCAAGTCCAAGTCGAGTCGCAAGTCATCAAATTCATGACTCGAGTCTGACTCGAGTCCAAGTCACATGACTCGAGTCCACATCTCATAGGTGGGACAAAGTCATTGTTATGCAAGTCCAAGTCGAGTCGCAAGTCATCAAATTCATGACTCGAGTCTGACTCGAGTCCAAGTCACATGACTCGAGTCCACATCTCATAAATGGAACAAAGTCATTGTTATGCAAGTCCAAGTCGAGTCGCAAGTCATCAAATTCATGACTCGAGTCTGACTCGAGTTCAAGTCACATGACTCGAGTCCACACCTCTGTAAACCATCACGTGATCTCCCGTCATCCTCGCAGCGGCTTTTGGCGAACCATCGATCAAAAACGACCACCACGTAACGCACTTTCAGATGCCCTTCTGCATCCATCTGGAATGCTCTTCCTTTCGATATTCGGATGCCACTGGAGTTATGCACTTTTAAATCTCGGTTGAAAAACTATTTTCTTTAGATCTGCTTCTTGCGTTTAGTTTGTTGACCTTCCCTCCCACCTCCGATTACCAAGTTTGGCTTATGTACAGTGCAAAATAAGTTCAACATACGTACATAAAACATCACTGCTCTATGCAATTATCTGTTACACACATAAACAAAATCTCTCACGAAAACAAACCATACAGTTTTCTGCATTACAGGAATGTGCCACCACATTTGGCAATCTACCAGTTTCATATGATATTTTTAAAACATGGGCAGGCTTACATAAGCGATGTTTTGGACGCTTTATGTGCAAACAAATGAGCTAGATTCTTATTTGATAACATCCTGACACCAACCGCTCTGGGAGATTATAGAGGTGAACTTTAGTGTTAAGAAATAAGAGTTTGAGGTAAGACCGACATCACTCTTGCCGTATAGCCCAGAGGACTGGACTTCAACAAACATTCGCTGGAAGATACATATCTGGACTTTGAATACAGGTGCACGTGGATGTGCTGTGACATAATGGTAAAATAACACAATCAGTGTGAAAGATTTGAGCATCGTAGAATAGATAAAGGTACAGCCCTGCAATTGCTTCCTCACACAACTGCTGGTAACAGGGCTTCCACTAGCGGTTGAGAGCCGCTCTGAAGGGTTGGTCTACTCTTCCACACTTGCCATAAATCTTCACAGAGGCGTGAATACTCATACGTTACGCTATCAAGCTTGACCTGCCCATCAACAAACTGTGGCACACCCATTCATATTGCTGGGGTGGACAGAGGCGATGGGATTTAAACATAAAAAAACTTGCCAAATGCTTCCATAGCCACGTGGGAAGATTGAACCGGTGACCATTATGCCCTAGCAGTGTCCCATCATCGTAGACGAAATCGGAAGACAGGGGTTGTCATGGGTAAGAGCCGTCTACAAGATGTAGTGGGGGTCACCGGGACGGGCGCTTGATTGGCCATTCACACGTTGGTGAGATAGTGGATCTCAGGTTTCAGCTGTAAAAAACACGTTTCAGGATCTGGCAGAAGGAAGGGAGTGATAGCGAAGTGCGCAATGGCATCATTGACATTGGACCTGCTGCTCTTGATGATCCGTGGGGCAGGGTGAACCCTCTCCTGCACATTAGCACAAACCTGAAGTCTGCTGTGCTCAGCTATGCAATGTGAAAAAAAAATGGGTGAAACATGGGAACTTTCACAAAATCTATTACACTCAAACGGAAAGTGGAACGCCAACCAAAATAATGTCAGTTGGCGTACCACTTCCTTAATTATGTTTCACATCAACAAAACCTTTAAAACATCTATGATGTTGTTTTCAGGATAATTTTTTAAGAAATAGCCTGAAGTGTGAGAGTGTTCCAAAATAGTATGATACATCTTCTTTAGTGAACACAGCCAGCCGCTGGAACATTCTGCCTTGACCATGAAAAGTCCAAGTGCCGGACTGGAATTTTTTTGGGTTTGGCAATATTCCTTTAGTTCTGCTTTTCTTCCTCCGGGGGCCGACCACAGGTGGATTGATAAACATCCATATAAACGCTTGGAAAAATTAAAGACCGACTACTTATGTACATGATTAGTGTTCTGGCTCCATTCTCCGCATACCCCTGTACACATTGCAGAACAACTTCACTCATGTCTATATAAAGGCAATCAGATGCCCTTTCCATGTTACACATCTTCTCTGCCTGCTGTCAACACTTTACTAACATAGCCTCAACATTTCCTTGCTCGGCGCAAATGATTTATATGCTGCAGTTTGCATGAGCGTTATTGAAAAGTAAAAATTTCATTTTATACAATTTCTAGTGTTCACGTGACAGCAATGCAATGTTTAACCCCATTGTTTCGTAAATGCCGTTAACAAAGTTCCAAAGCATTCAAATACATTGCAAAGAAAGCCGAACGAATGCTAAAAAAAATGTCCAAAGAATTACGAAGACACGCGTGCGCAGAACTACGCTGAGTGACGGAGTGACGCAGGAGCGAGATGGATTATGGGCATTGCAGCGCTGTGCGTGGGGTGGAGGAGGGAGGGGGGGGGCGACTTTCATCTAGCAGTGGCTCGACCATGGCTGATGATCGTGATGATAAGAATGATTATTAAATAAATTGATATAGTCTGTCGACTTGTGCATGAACACACAGGACACGCGGACACACACTTAACGCTGTCGTCAAAACGATTGAAACGAATTTATACACAACAACATCATATTACACGGAACACACACTTAACCATTCTATTGCATTGAAAGTGCACCCATGAAGATATTCCTGTGAATATATTTTCTCCAGTAGCAGGAACGCGGAATTTGCATTGCCGTCTCAGAGTAGAGAGCCAACATTGACTTTTCGAATATTAGTCTTACAAAATAGGTCCTATTTACTGTGTATAATTTTCTGATGAAATCTATTGTACTGTAATTTGTTTTCCCTCACGAAGCCTACGACAAATGAAGCAACATATGAAATTCATATAATTGACCAATAACCCTGCATGGCGTTTACAATTTGTTGCAGATTTTCGCGGTTCGAGCCTGGTGGTTGTCCTGGTCAATGCCAACATATGTGTGGCACTCGTGCTACAAGGCGAACCATTCAGATCCCGCGGTGCTGTTCGAAATGAGTAGGCCACGCGTATTAGCGTCACGGTCCAAATTTACAAAATTCTGACATGGCCCACAAATGATATAATTATCTAATTGGGTAAAACCACGTGGCAACTTCGCTCCCTGCTGGCAGACTGTATCCATCCGAGCAACATAGCACTTTCGTGATAGCTTGGCGCTCTAAGAATTAAGAATGATGTTGATGCCAATTGTATTTAATCATCCTTGTTCGTACATTGTGTGTGGTGTCAATCACACAAAATGCAATAGAGTGAATCACAGATGTGTATAGGTTGATGTTAGTATTTTACATTAAACGTGTGCAGTGTTTGTTCGCAAGAACATCTACGTGAAGCCAGGATCATAGCACATAACGTAATCGCATTATACAACATTATCATGAACAGGGGTAATTGAAATGCTGGCAATTGTGCCGTTACCGCTGATATTGAATGGAAAACTGGCCAATGTGCCACTCTTCTCTGCTGATTTGGAACCGTGTACTGGAGGGGTGATTCACTTTGCACGTGTGCCCAGTATTCTGAGCGTGGCGAGTGTTCAAAGAGAAGTCAAATCAGAACATCTCATTCTAGATTTGAAGTTTTCGTGACTGCAAGGATCCATACTCTTTGGTTCTTTCGGTAAAGCCACGTTGGTGAACATCTCCTTCCGCAAACATGGAACGTTTGTCATCCTTCCTCAGCACCTCCCATTTGCACGGTTGGCTATGCACAGTGCAAAATAAGTTCAACATGCATATATTCATAAACCTAAGCCAGTGATGAAATTCCACAATCGCATGACAGGTCTTAACTTTCCATGCGACATCTTCAAATTCACTTTCGACAAAGTGGCGCACATTGAATCTCGAGCAAAAGGATGATAATTCACGTCAACTCACGAGCGAAATTTAAACCCGCAACATTTCGATTTCAAGGCCAGCGTTCTTTAGCATACACAGTGGCGTTAGATTATAGCAAATGCACAGTTTAAATGTACATTACTGCGTGTTGTATATGGGAAACCTGAAATCGTTCAGCCACTGTCGGTCATGCTAAATCGTTGGATTTTTTGGTCTGCGGATAGAGTTTGATGGTAATTTACGGCACATGGGGAGAAACAGAATGAAAAAAATATGCCGTTGATAAGGCTGGGCTATTGCTATTCTGAGAAAAAAAATATTGAAAAGGAATAAAGGAACTGCCAGACAGAACCTGGATTCAGCTGCCACAGATGGGGCTGCAATCTATTACGGATGTGTTCACGCACACGCGCTCGCTATTAACGCATTTGTATTTCAACTCTAAAGTTCAAAACATTATTTAAAAAAATTGTGTTACAAACGCATTGGCCAGGATGATGATCGGTATGTTCTTTTTGTATTCTGGATGAGCTCCGTTTGCCTGGAAAGCCGAGACTTCGTTCAAAACCGTGCCGAATATGAACGGAGGGTGAACTCGGAAAGATGATATCAAGCGCGGACTGTTGTGCATTAGAAGCGGCGAGATCTTGTACAGCGATTCAATTTTTGAACGTGGCTTGTGTGTCGATGTAACCGAGTGCAATGCTCGAGTGCTTGATGATGTTTACATTTCAAACTCGATTCACGTCATGCAGCTTCCAGGTAATCAGTTCTAAAATTGCGACAGACATCTTCCCAATAAATCCCGCAATTTAAAGACGTATTATTCCTCCCGTTTGCATTGTAACGGGCATGCGGGTCATGTGATTTAAGCAGCTGTTATTGGAGAGCATAAACTGTCAGGGAGAGTAAGCGGTGTTCGATGGGGACGCGGGAGGCGATTGATGGCTCATCGTCAAGAATAATCACGGTGGCAGATAAGGAGTGGAATGCATCAGAGAGTACGTCCACTAAGGATGCGGAGGGATGAAATCGGTTCTTGTGCAGTGCTAGGCGGGTTATCACATCGCAGGGTCGTAGAATATTACGGAGGAATTGGGAAAACTTTCATCCAGTGGCAGACCGACCATGGCTGAGGTTGATGATGATGATCTGGCTGTGTGGCGATGTGGATTGTTGTCTGTAAAATAAGTTTTACTTTGTGCGATGGCAACAATTCCGCATTGCCGTGGCATCAGCTGAGCAATGTAGAATTTCCACCACAGGCGCACAGAGTTGATGACACACACGTGCGCTGCCCTATCGTCCGTTCTGCATGACGTGGACGGCGAACACTTTCGAACTTTTCTACGAACAAAAAAAAAATCTGCAACATTCGGGAATAAAAAAAGTCTCAAAGGGAAATCCGCGCCTGGACAGAACGTTTTTCCAACGAAAAGAGACCCTCTATTAATTCAAACGAAATGACGGCGTGCATGGGCAGCACGCGTAAATCAGACAAGCTGACGGATTTGCTGTCATGCGTTCCGCATTACACAAAGCAAAGCCATGTAGGGCGCAGGCGCGCACCACGCGCGCTTCCGTCCATTTGTCACGAGAATCCATCGCCACCGCAGCATTGCTCGTTGCAACTTGGAGTAGGTTAAACGTTGAGTTTTATAAGGGCACCACGGGGTGACCAGCCCCTCCCCACCCAGCCCCACCCCTCCCAACCCCCACCCAGCCCCACCCTCCCCATCCAGCCCCCACCCAGCCCCACCCTCCCCACCCAGCCCCTCCCCACCCTCCCCTCTCCACCCAGCCCCACCCCTCCCATTTTTGGATACACGACGGACGGACGGACACAATAATCCCCTGTGGGCTGGTAGAACTAGGTGGTTCCTACCAGTATTAGTCTATGCTGTACAGTGAATAGAAGAATGTTGCCCGTGACAGTTGGCGCTGCAAAAGTTCATATAATTACAGTGGTGCTTAAAGAAAAATGCAACAAACAAAAAAAGAACAGTCGTTTTCTAGCTTTAAATATATGTACGCTTAGGGAGGATATTAATTACAGGCTGACTGACACAAGTTTCAAGGAATAAAAAAAAAAACTTTAACACATTATTTAAGAAGATTATCTCACAATACTGGAATTGATGATAACTGCGTGTAAATCTATTGTCTTGAGCCTTGCATTAGAACGCATCGAATGAATGGCAGGACTTGCAATGTTTCAATCACAATTACAGGACAGCAGCTCCGTCAACGAGAGGATGGTCCTGGCAAAACCAGTACAAGTGGCAATGCAGGTTCCATGATCACAGCTACAGCACAACGTGCCGTGCATGCAGTGACACTCACACACTAACCTGGGAGCTGGAAGATAGATTTTTAGATGCGGGTTGATTACAATGCATTGATACATTTAAAGGTGCAGCCCTGCAATCGCTTGCTTACGCTACTAGTGGTGGAAGGCCTCCCAATAAGGGAGCTCTCGACGATCCGTCTTGGGGGCATCTTCATCCATGCTTCCAGGCTTGGCCGAGGCGTTTTGGAAGAGATGGAGTAACCACGCTTAGCCCCACCACACGTGATCAACCGATTGACATAACTTGATAAATGCGCTTCCAACGAAGTGTTTTTTTTTATGGGTCATGTTTTCCTTTTATATACGTCACTTGGGTACCAGCTCTAGCTCCGTGCGGGCTAACATGACATTATTTCAGCAATTTCAATTTGAGCATTCACCATGATTAATTGCTGCCACTTTTGCTCATGCGTTAATGCCAGAAATAGCACTGTGTCAACACGGAGTTAGCCTTCACACTTGCTACGAATTAAGCACGATTATTGCCAAAATCCTGCCTATTTTTGTTTAAGATTAAATAGTATTTAGCAGGATTATTATTGGGTGCAGCGATTACCTTTGGGGGGGGGGGAGGCGTTAGGGGCTATAAGCTGGCATGTTTACTGATTCTGGTGCTAAGGGAGCCCTGAGGCTCATTCATCATTCACAGCACCCATTTGAGAGGGCCCACTCTGGGTCTTTTGGAGGTCAAAGTGAAAGTCACAAAGTCTGCCTGCTCAAATTATTACTGCCGTGGAACTCATGCCCATTGACAGCCGTAATCTGGCGATGGGATTCAACATTTCCACAGTGGGTGCAGAGGCCACACAGTGATACTATTTTATCAACCCTGGATAAGCGATGTGCTCAGGTAACCCACTTTTGGGGATTTTAATTAAAAGATTCGAACCATTTAGCTCCGCGGCTGAATGGATGGAAATACAATCTCCACAACATTAGGATACATCCAATATCATCTTGGATATGTATTAATTGCTAGTGAACTGACAAATCTTGTAAGTTAATAATAAAACGAGTAACACAATTTTTGTTCCTGGGTAGTAAGTGTTATTTCGAAATTGCTTATGCCTTAAAAGTATAAAAAAGGCTATTATTCCCCACAAACTTTACTTTTGTAACCAGGACAGTGATATTTTGAATTTTTCCTATTTTCAATGAAAAAACGGGCGAATTTGTGTCAGAAAAAACAACATATGAATAAAAATTAACATGTATTTATACTAAAGTAATACAAAGATGACTACTAAAGATTTAGAAGTGAGTAGTTTTTCGAGATTTACGATTATACTGTAAATCACTTTCATGAATCAGCCCCCAGATGTAGTCTCCCATTATGTTCTCGTTAGACTGTCCTTGGTAGTGGCGTTCAAAGTCCAGTATATCCTGGTGGAAGCGCTCGCCTTGCTCCTCTGAGTGCGCCTTCATGTTCTCCTTGAATTTATCAAGATGAGCATCAAGAATATGGACTTTGAGGGACACCCTACAGCACATTGTGCCGTAGTTTTCCACCAGTCTCAACCAGCTTCACATAGTTATCGACCTTGTAATTGCCCAGGAAGTCACGAACCACTTCGACAAAGCTATCCCAAGCCGCTTTCTCCTTACTAGTGAGCTTCTTGGGGAATTCATTGCACTCCAGTATCTTCTTTATCTGTGGTCCGACGAAGACACCGGCTTTGATCTTTGCCTCAGAGAGCTTAGGGAAGAAGTCTTGAAGGTTATTGAAAGCTGCCGACTCCTTATCTACAGCTTTGACAAATTGTTTATTAAGGCCCAATTTGATGTGCAGTGGTGGCATCAGCACCTTCCGGGGGTCCACCAGTGGCTCCCACTTGACGTTGTTCCTCCCCACAGAGAACTCGGGCCGCTGTGGCCAGTCCCGCCTGTGGTAGTGCGCCTTGGTGTCCCTGCTGTCCCAAAGGCAAAGATAGCAGATAGACTTGGTGAAACCGCCTTGGAGACCGATCAGGAATGCCAGCATTTTGAAGTCTCCGATGACCTCCCAGCCGTACTCATAATACTTCAAGGCGTCCAGCAAGGTCTTGATGCTGTTGTAATCCTCTTTGAGGTGCACCGAGTGAGCCAGGGGAAGATACAGGTACTTGTTACCATGAAGGAGCAGCATGGCTTTGAGGCTCCTGGATGAGATGTCAATGAAGAGGCGCCACTCATTCTGGTTACAGGCGATTCCGATTGCCTCGAATAGACTGGTCACATTGTGGCAGAAGCAGAGCCCATCTTGACGGGTGAAGAAGCTGCAAAAAGGTTAGTGACACTTCTTCTGATCTGCGACTTTCATCCAACAAGTTCCACTGCTTGAGCCGAGACGTCATAAGATCGGCATTGGGCTTGGTAAGACTAAGATCTGTTATCAAATTGCTGAGGTCTTTTTGGTTGGGGTAGTATGGGTTTCTCTCCTCAGCTCCACTGAAATTGTCATCTGGATCTACATCGTCTTCCTCGCTCTCTGACTTGCTGCTCTTCTAAAGATGGCTGCTCTTTCTCCAGAGGAGTAAGTACGGGGAGCTCATGGCAGTGTGGCACTGGGGCGATGGATGAAGAAAGGTCCGGATACGTGATAGCAGGTGCATTCTTGCCAATCCGACGTTTGTAAGGATCCACCATGCAGAAGTATCAGTTGCTTGAGTGGTCAGTGGGTTCCCGCCAAATTTTGGGATAGCGAACTTCATGGCTCTATTTTCCCCTCTGTAACATCCTACAAAAATACATTTATTTCACCCAGGAATAATGTGTAAGAGATTCTCGCAACATTTTTCAAATATGAAAATTGTAAAACATTTAAAAATTCAAAACTTTTACAATTTAACATGTTTTTTCACATTTTATAACATAAAATTCCAAGCAACAATTGTCCATCTTACCTTCCAGAGTTTGTTTGCATTGCTCGCAGGTGAAATGAGGTGCCCAGAGTTTGTATTGATCCCCGACAGGCATGCCGAAATATGCCTTGTAGGCCTCACACATCTTAGCAGATGCTTCCACAGAGTACATTTTCGCTCTTGTCATGATAAATTGGCCGCAGACATAGCAAAATGCGTCTGCCGCATGCTTGCAGCCTCTTGATGCCATCTCAGAAAAATGCAGATATGTATCCACTTAGGCAGCTGGAACTAAACTGGACTGGTGGGCTTAAGGCCCCTGTATTTTCCTACTATTTATATTACTGGAAAGTTCTAGAATGTTCTAGAAGTTAATGCAAGTTGTCTCAGCACTGAATCTATCTGGAATGTTCTGTAAAATAGGTAAATTTCTAAATATCAATATCCTGGTCAAAAAAGCTACGTTTTTGGGGAATAATAGCCATTTTCTGTACTTGGGAGCCATAAGCGATTAGGAAATAACACATACTACCCAGGACCAAAAAAAATAGTTACACAGTGTAATTATTCACATTTATGTTAGTTAAATGAGCAACAGTTATTATTCAGCCCTTTTGAGCACGGAAACATCAAAGGGCTTTCGTAGTTGCGCTGAACCGCTCTCCGATGTGATTTACGGTTGTACCCCATGTTTTGTTGGCACGATGTCCGACGTTCCGCTCCACGTGCCTGGATCTTCTTCAGATACTGAATTCAAGTTACTCTTCAGGAAGTCAGGACAACCGTGAAAGCCGGTGATACGTTAACAAGTTTGTCATTGCTTGAAAGCCTTTGCTTGAAAATACCACTGCTTTAAAACCGGCCTGGATTAATCAATATAAATGAATGAATCAGTGTTTATGAAGTTGTTTTGGACAAGACAATAAACGATTCTGCATGATCCGGTGGTACAAAGGGAAAGTCTATAAGAGGACGCCACGGTGGCGAGATTTTAACTACCTCGCCTGGTATACAGGAGGTATAAAGTTTAGTTTAGTTTAGAGTCACCAATGGATTGCCGGTTTGGGTGTTGTGTGGTAACATGCAGTGGAAGAATTGGGTTGCCAAGTGAACTGCGTGGATCTCTATGTGTCAGCCCATCCATCGGAGTGTGATGGGCTTTTTTTTCTGGATAGTTTAGTTACAACCGATACCCTACGGTTTCACTTTGCCCAACAGCACAATGTAGGGCACACCTGAAAATACGTCTTGAGACTCCGGTGATGCTTTTTTGGATACATAAAGGCCATTTAATAGTTTTACTATTATTAACCAGCGAAGCCAGTAAACTTTAGAACTTCTTGTTCTAATTGAGCCGCTGAATATAAAATTCAACCCACATGCTCGACAAACGGGCATTTATGTACGCTCACGTAACGAGTACACAATTTAATGCCAAATATTTTGGTGAAATTCATACCCTCGTTTTTTGATTGTCATAAAAAAAAATACCCAAAAGTAGCAAAAAAGGTCGCAACTTGTTAAAACATTAAACGTACAAGATTAGATTAGAGGAGCTATAAAAATGCAGTGGAACCAATGCTGTTTGTTCAGATGCCTGCAGAAAGGCTGCGGTATTCCTGCGCGAGCGGGCACGGCTGAAATGAGAGCAGAAAAAGGCACATTTAAAATAGCCCCTTCGCCAGCCATCTGCACAACGCGCTCAGCGCTCTCGGCTATTGCACCACAATCGCGGCTCATCCCTCGTCAGCCGCCACACATCGCGGATCGTGCCTATCGGTTGCCTGCCGCGTTGTGGCACGGACCCAAGACGTTTTTGTTTGTTTTGGTTTTGGGCGAACAAACATCATACGATCTCCTGGAAGACAAGACAATGATATTGTTCTGAGACAACGCCAGCTACAAATAGCAGGCACAAGTACGAGATATTACAAAACCACATGGGATGTTTTTTTTGTTCGTCCTCTTACAACATCTCTTTCTCACACAAAGCTGTGGATACGTTGAACACATTTGTGAATGTAGTCACAAGCGTAGATACAGAAGCTGCATGCGGTGAGGCATGTGGACAGGATTCCGTGGGATGCAAGAGCGTTATGGATGAGGTGGCATATCGCGCATGTAATTGATTTCACTCATAGGATACGCATCTGGTTTTTCACCCACGAGGAATAATACTTTTTTTTTACATTGAGACACATAGGCGTGCACAAATAGATGTACCGTAGACACCGTGCACATGCTAGTGGAGTCCTGGGATGAAGTGAAAAAATAGGAAGGCATTGAGCATAGGTTTGAACAGAGGCAGGGAGTCAACATCACGG
This sequence comes from Lampetra planeri, assembly GCF_965212315.1. Lineage (NCBI taxonomy): Eukaryota > Metazoa > Chordata > Hyperoartia > Petromyzontiformes > Petromyzontidae > Lampetra > Lampetra planeri. Next base: position 7,642,729 of record NC_136120.1, read on the forward strand.
GAGACTGGATAGCAGGGAGGTCCGGACCATGGGGGCAGCAGAAGAGATTGAGCGACCTCCCACTGAGTGGAGATTCATGCCTCTCTATTGAAATTTAATGGGATTCTTTGAGGGCAGCAGCATAACCTCGGATAATCCCCATTCATTCCGATGGCATGAAGCCGGCGGGTTCCTGCGTACCCTTGTTTCACACTAAAACTAAACAATGTTTACATTTTATTTTGCCAGGTAAGGCCACAAATAATAGCTCAACGAAGCGGCTTACCACGTGGACATTGCTAGCAGCCAAATACTCTCAACGCATGTTTCTAAATGTGGATGGAAAAACCGGTGAAAAATCCACGTGACCACAGGGAGAGAGACACTCAAATTCCAAATATGCAAGCATCAAGGGTCGGGATCCAACCCACGATCTCCTGCATACCAGGTGAGGTAGTGGACATCTCGCCACCCTGGCGCTATGTGCTCCGCACAGCCTGGCCATTCATCAAGATTCTGCCAAAACCGTGATTCTAATAGGGATACCATTTGATTCTATAAAATGAATGGTGATTCCTGGAAGGGGCTGTCAGAATCAAGTTGATTATGCAGTGAACCAGTGATGTCATGATTCACCTCTGTGTTTGGGACAGAAGCTTCCCAAAGCTGCTTCTGGCCAGCTGGTGGCAAAATACGCTTATATTTTCACACACATATTTCACTAATATTTGTAAAAAAAAAAAGTTATTTTTATCATTGCATATTCACTCATAGAACAACGCTGTACTGGCACTCAACTGAATCAGAACATTGCAAATTAAAATCACAGTTCGTGATCGACTAAGTCCATTGACTGAGTCCATCGCTCATCCGAGGTCAATAAAATTGTAACTCTGTGGAACGTCAACGGTGCGCGTGATTTGGATAGACTTGCCCACCAAGGGAATTCATCATATCCACCACTGGCTCAGGATCACCAATGGAGAGGTGCGTGCCACCCCAAAATGTTTATTTCAGCAGAAACTCAACACATGTAACTTCAGTACGATTATTATTGTACCTCCCCACTGCTCCCACACTCACACATCAGACTTCCTCTTAAATCTTTCATTTTGGTTCCACCCTGGAATGTGTAACCACTGAGTGTTCTCATTGGACCAAAGGAACTCAATACTTGATCGTTTAAAAGGCCCCCTTTTCCTCTCCCTATTCTGCCGGCGGGCACACGGCTGTTAAAAAAAATGCACCCTCAAAAGATGACTCGCGTAGATGTAGTTACTTGAAAGACAGTAGCCTGCAGAAATGTGCATAACAGGAGCAGCAATGCCTCCCCGTATTCCTCTCCCAGTGAACATTTCCAAAAGCATAACCATTCTCTTTCCAGGGATACATGGCCAGAAGTTGTTAATTTGTCCTACAGAAACCTATTGTTTGAGGTCCTACAATTTTTTAGTTGCCTGGAGCATATGCGAACTGATGGCAAAGCCAAAAGTGGTGAGTAACTCAATCTGCCTTTGAGGGCCCTTTCTCCAAGGCACAAATGTGACCAGCTGAAGCAGGTTACTGCCAACACACCAGAGAGGGCATTGATCCGCGGCTCAGATCGTAATTAGCTAATGCACCAAAACCGTGATGCCAATTAAAGTGCAGATTAAATGTCCAATATTAATTGCTATTCATAATCAATTAAGGTTTTTTTTTTCCTGTTATAAGATAGTTAGAAAAACGTTGTTTTTGGCTCGTCTGGAGAAATATTCGGCGAAACGTACATCTTAACGTCATTTTACGCATGTTCGAGTGCACGCATTTAATTTGAAGGTATTGGCCGTGTGCGGGGAAAACGTTTGGTGTCCGTGACAGTATAATCAAGCTCAGCGCGCTCACAGCCACTGCGAACATGAGTTTCAAAGTTAAGCGCAGCGCGTCTCTTCTTCGAGGCTCGATGCATTACAAGTCGTGCTGTGCAGGGAAATAATTCGATTTGAGAAAGCCTTTATAAAAAGGCTATTATGTTGCAGATTCATCTGATGTGAGCAACTCCTGGAGGCACAAGAAAAGCACGGAGAAAAGGAAAAAAAAACTTTCTACGGCGGCACTGAACAAAGTGGGTTATATGGTATCACAATATAGGGTGCACCTTAAAGCCTGGTAGTCATTTATTTAATATTCGTAAGTATCATATGTTCTCATACACTAAAGGATATTTCATGCATCCAACGACTTGGTCGTGGGAGTCAGTGAAGTGGTGGGGATAGAAAAGAAACCTGCATCCGAATGATCTTTGAATTTTCTTTGGTAAATATGTGAAACGAATATGTACATGCTCAATAAAGACATTTGCCAAAGCTAAAGTTCAGCGATTATTCCATAATGTTGGCTTCTTAACAACTTTGATGGCAAACCTGCTATAAATTAACACAGAACACGTTACAACATATGCAGAAAATAATTATTCTGTATATTATCTTAAGCTCAAGGAAAAAAAAAAGTATTGCCAGACTTCACGGATAGATTGTGGGTAGAAATTCAAGCCTAAAACGAATGTAAAGCAAAATAATGTTCTGCTTCTAATAAATGTTTCCAAGCAATTATTGTTTTTCTCCCTACATCTTATTGCACTGGGGAATTCAAATCGTGTTTTTGCTAAGGTACTAAAGCAGTTGAAATAATCATTGGCACCCATTGGCTGTGGAAGAAGGCATGTGTAAAGCGCTTGCACCGCAAACACAAGAAATCACATGTCCTTTCTATTAGAGTCATTACACAAACTGACTAAAGAGCCATCTCCTGTTATGTATTTGTTCTGGCCACAGCAAGTGTGCTCAGAATACCACCGCCTTACCATTGGATTGCCAGATTCCCCTTGTCTGAACACACATACCGCTTGGCCCATGTCATTCAGATCCTTGCGGACAGTGCTCGGAACGCGTAGCGATTCGCTCTGTGTTGTTGGCCACTGCGTTGTCTTGTAAACAGTACGCTATGGACGATGTGAAGAATGGAAATTGCAGAGGAACGCATCGTCAACGGAAACGTGGACTGTAATTAGTCATGTATAAAAACGCGAAAGTGTCTTCATGCTCAGACGAGTGATGGGGTGGGTGGCACTCACCTGCTCACCTGCATGGGGAGAAAGGGGGGGGATTGACTTCCCACGCAGGTAAGTGTTTTAAAATGTCCAAGCCCACTTGTACACACAGTATATTAACATTCTTTAACATTATGTATTTTCTATCAGCCCATTGGCCTTCTCGACCAATATTTTCCAACAGCATCCGTTTAAGCGAGAAAACGCTCAACCGGTTCCGACACTTTGGGTCTCATCAGCAGATGGATGTGGAGCTTGTGAAGCAAATGCTGCCGGATAGTTGCTTGAAAATACCGGTTTAAATATTCGCTTATACACATGATGTGTCAAGATAAAATGTAAAAAAAACGAAATGGAACGAAACATGAACACTATTCACATTCCCGTACTCCTGTGCTTGTGTTTATTTGTACATTATAGATGTAGCAATAGGTAAAGTTGCAGCCCTGCAACGGCTTCCTGACACTACTGTTGGCTGTAGGGCCTCCACTAGAGAGAGCTCTAGAAGGCCCTCTCTGATGGTATTGGACCTACACTTTAACTCACCAGTCGTGACCTACACCGAGCGACCTATTAACTGGGGTTGACCCATTTGTACAGATGAGTGGACAGACGCGTGCTTTTACTGCCACCGCTGGGAGATCGAAGTCCACTTTGCTCACCACTATACCACAGAAGCGAATGGTATTTTACGTAAACTATTATTGCCAACGTCAATGTGTGTGCGTGGTAAAATGACGGTTTACCTGCACAGTTAGAGCTTTATTCGTGGTGGGAATTCCACATTCCTACAGCAGAGGACAGTCTGCATCAGGCAATAGCCATAACTTCCCCACACAGTCGTACTTATTGTATCTACTCCAGATTAGTTCATGCGTTGAGCTGACTCCAAGCAAAATTTGGACTCCACACCAATTGTCAGTTCGATTTTGCTCTGTCAGCAGCTGGCTGGAAACGTTTCACTAAGTGGATAATGGGAAGTCAACTCACAGAAGCATTTCATTTATCAATATTAAATATTAAACATCTTTGATCATTTCTGTTGGCTTCAGTGCCACCGTTATTCTCGAGCTCAGTGAACTCCTATCAAAGCATTAAAATGTTCTGCTGGTAGGATTAAGTTACGAGGTATTAAGATCCGTGATAAAAAAATATAATCACGTACAAAAGTAACGATGATGTCATTTGAAGACTGTATAAAGTTAAATCATTCACATCACGCAAAAAAATAGAAGGCAATCAGATTTTTAGGAACTACAAAAATTCAGCAAAATGGGTTTGGAAGTGTAGTCGTGGTTAAGAAACAAAGAAAGTCCAAGTGCGTTATGATGTGATCGCTTTAATCATCGCAGCTGTCTTCAAAAATACGTCTACATTTCCAAAGAGTCGAATTAATTTTGGACATTGTTGGTGTTTAATGTATTTTACTTGGCTAGAATACAATGCTAGTCCTATTTTTAATTATATAATCCAGTGAATAACATTATTTTGGACTTTGCCATTGCTCCAAATTTGGTCGTGTTCACATGCTTTAATATATGTGTAGTGAGCTTGTACATTCCAAATCATCACAGTGGCATCGTGTACTTTGAATGGACATAAAACAAAGCAATAGTTTCGATTTAAAGCTTTCGTGACTGCAGGGATTCATCTTCTTGGTTCTTTCGGTAAAGTCACTTAGAAGGGAAATAATAAAATAATAAAAATATAACATAATTAAACATAATAAAATATTTTATTATGTTTAATTTTTATTGTTTTCGGTAAAGTCACGTAAAAGGGAAATAATTAAATAATAAGAATAAAACATAATAAAACGTAATAAAATGTTTTATTATGTTTTATAATAAAAAAATAAATATAAAAAATTAAACATCATAAATATTTTATGAAGTTTTCTTTTTATGATTTTATTATTTCCCTTCTACGTGACTTTACCGAAAGAACCAAGAAGAAAAAAGCAATAGTTTCCAATCGAATCATAGGTTCTTATACAGAAACAAAAATAGGGTAAGAGGTCCAGCAAGGCCAGTGCTCCTGATACCACCACACCTCGCCATTGTTTCCTTTCCTATGCCAGATCCTACAGCTGTTTGCAAAAATTTGAGCTCTTGCTATCTCATCGTCAGCACTATCTGCCTCGAGGTCTTCTCTCTCGCCGTTGACATCTGCTGCTCTGCCGCTTGTCACGGTGACCTGCCCTACTTTCTCGGGACCCTGACGGACACGTATCCTTCCACGCGTGCCTCAAGCATGGCAACCACGATGCTCTCTTGATATGTATGGAGGCCGCTGAAATGCATCTTGCAAGAAAGAGTCCTAGCATTGGTGGGATTTTAAAGTAAATGTGATTATCAGCTTGTCTTCATCTGGGTATCTGTCTTTAAATAAGAACGTTATGACTACCACTGCAAGCGTTCAGCCCAATATATATATCAACTGCTCACAGATCCATCCATCAACTAAGGCAAAAAAAACACATTTTGTCACGTGTGAATAGTCAAGATTCAGTAAGAGTGAAGTCATTCAGTATTTCATGAACTGTAGTTACCACATAACTTGTAACCCTTTGTCCTTCCGCTACGAGATGGAAGCCTCCGAAATCTTTATTGGTCATGGGTATTTCATTGTTAACCATACTTCACCACGCTGGTTAGTGTCGGCTGGTGAAGGGGAAGAGAATGGGGGGGGGGGGAGATAGACGGTTCAGATATCATTCTTGACGTTGGGTATTTGGCTGGGATTCAATCTTTGCCTGCCGGGCGTAGATCTTTTGGTGCCAGGTTCATTGCGCAGTTGCGCTAATGTCAGTATTTTTGTACGCTGAACTTCTTTCGCACCGTACGTAGCCTAATCGGAGGTACGGCTAATCGCTGCGACACTGGTCCCATTCACTTTGTTTAACTAAACATATTTAACGTGTGCAGTTCATTCTTCAGAAATGTGGGGTTGATTTTTTTGTCCATCCAACTCTCTGTCCTTGTTCGTAAAACGCCATGTGATATTAATCTAACATTTCTGTAACAGATTCGTTTATTTTAATAGGAAGCCTTCATATATGCAAAAATGCATGAGAAGAATGTAATATTGACCTGTGTAACTTCACATAATGAACGAGGACCGGTTAATGCATCAGTGTGGCTCGGTTTCTGTGAAATCTGCCACCCAGCGTAAATGTGTTTAAACATAGGAATGGCTGTGGAATCGCGATTGTATGAGCTACCTTCAACACAGAATGAAAGTCGCAATGATGATGATGCTTTACATATGTCGATGGAGAAAGCCTTCAAGTAATTCAACTTTCAAATAAACAGAACGGATTCAAAAGAGTAAACGTATGCCTATGAAAGGTGACAACGCGCATACTAGCTGCAGTTAGAGTGAGCACAGTTACCTAGAAGGTTGTAGGTTCAAATCGCTGATTCGGAGTGGGACCTCGTCTGCCAAACCGGAGCTGGTTGTAAGCAGTGCACTGTTCACGTACGGAAACATCTCCACTCTCTCCGCAACTACCCCATCACTCATGGGGAATTGAGCGAGGAGAGCATTTGATGACATACAATATCCAGGCATGTGCTTTTTGTTTTTGTGAGGCTGATGGTAAGGCCTTCATCTCTTAGTAGCATGCTCCATGTTCAGTAGTAGCGTCTCCAACTTCTCAGAGTTGGGCAGCAATCACCAGATCGTCAGCATACATAACATGGTTAATCCAACAGGGAGCCATCCCTTGACCGAACCCGGATATCGATCACCCTCCCATTATATAATACCAGATGGAAATTTCATCGGTACACACACATAACAAGACAAAGATCTCCCGTATAGCCTTAAGAGACATTTGGGGCAAGAGTTGTCAGCGAGCACTTATGAAGGCCGGCACAGCACATGAGGGGGTATGTGGCCAGCAAGATATACACACACACGCACAACTGTAAATTACAGGTGTGCATCGCAATATGGGAACCATGTTAAAATGTTAAAGTATTTATAATAATTCGGGGAGGACAAAGAAATATACAACTATTTCAAATATGAATAATACATTAGTGTATCCTGTAGGCAACTAACACATAACCTTTAATATATCCAAAAGGAATTAAACAAATATATATTTTATAATTCTAAAAAATCCATTAATTCATCCAGAACTCTATACAACATTTTCCTTTAACCTCACAAGATGGGTCTTTTTCTCTCTCTTCGTAAGAATGTAAATTCTTGATGCCTGATTTCTGCCTTTGCTCCAAAACGTGGAATAAAAAGAACACATTTTGGTGGTGCTGCATATTTTCATTGGCCAAGGTAATCACTTAATTAGCGTCGCGAGGATATGTGGAGTCCCAAAACAACGGGGAAAACCATCCGCTGCAGCGTGCCTCACGATGCTGGAAACGCGAAAATGCATCATTTGTACCGAGGGGGCAAACCCTTTTGTGTTTGTGGTCTAATGTCAAGCACCCTTCTGGCAGAGAAAGCTTGGCAATGGAGGCACGCGTCACTGTGCATCAAATCTGAGGCCAAACATCGCAAAGGTTAAGCGCACGCGCACACACACCGCTGAGATATTAGTGGGGGAAAAAAACCTCTGCATGGCCAATATAGTCAGCTAAATGTGAAAACATTGTAAAAACGATGTTGACAATCGGTATCTTTTATTTCAATATAGCCTCACATGAGATTATAAAATTAATATATTGTTTTAAAGCACTCTGTGTCTCAAAAGAGCCGTCACATTCCCACTGTGAGGGCCAGTTTCATGGATCTTGCAGGAATTATGGCATGAATCCACCAGCTAACAGGATTTGAACTCACCTCTTTCGACTGTGAGTGGAGCACTATAATCGATGTAACAAAAGGTAAAGGTGCAGCCCTACTATTTGCTTTGGCATGGCGTTGCTGGTGGAAGGCCCTCCACAAGAGGGAGCTCTAGAGTGCCCCTCTATTGGGAACTTCAACCGACACTGGCCGGACATTTTGGAAGAGGCCGCCGATCGACTACCGTATTTTCCCGCATATAACCCGCGGGTTATACCACTTTTTACAAACAAAACAAGACCCTGCGGGGTATATGGAGGTGCGGGCTATCTGATTATTTTTTTTACACAAAACGCTATTTTTGCCTGGGTATATGCGTATGCGGGCTATATGCGGGAATATACGGTAACTGTGGTGAAGCAATTTATACGTACTGGGTGGAGGAACGGTGGGAGCTAAGAACTTCTTGCAACTGCCGTGCCAGGAGAATAAATAAAAAATTCGGTGTGCTAACCATGACACCACAGCGGCATCCGCATAACGTGAACAAGAATGCATTGTCGAGTGAACAAATGCATTCGAATGGAATTGTGTATTTGCCTTGCATGGAGGTGTAATTGATTTTATTTCACAAAGCCGGAAGTCTGAATGAATCGTGATTGTTAGCAGCCATGCCAGTCTCCTCGCCAGTGGCCTGTGCGTGGAGCTGAGGAGAATCCAGTGCAAAGTAAGCAATAAGAGACAGCTGCTGACTTAATACGCTATTCATTCTGCTTTACTGTAATCATGCAATTGCGCCGTCCTCAATGAATGATCTGCAACCGAACTGTTAACTATATTCTAGATTTGAAGCTTTCGTGACCGCAATGATTCATACTCAATGGTTTTTTCAGTAAAGTCACGTAGGTAAAAAATAATAATAATAAAATAAATGAAAACAACTAAATTCAATCACGACGTTTCGGGCGTAACACAAGCGTCCTTCTTCAGGTACCTGAAGACGTGTGTTAACTATATTCTTTTAGAGACTGTGCTTTCTCCGTTCAAATAACTTGTACATTTCACTGAAACATTATAGCTTCGATTCAGTAAATATTCGTACGATGGCCACTTATGAGGTGCTGTGGAGACGCCACCATGTTTCGAGTATTTTATACTGACGAGTAAAATGTGTTTCTTGCTCAAATGAGTGTGGCACAGTGGTCGTCTCATATTCAGGCCTGGTAACTGGTAGTGTCGTGTAAATCCCACATTCATATGGGAAATGAGAGTGCAATGCACTTGGTCCAGCAACAATCTAGGCCCTTAATCGCCACCCAGAATCCATCTCTTGTCTGGATTCTTAAACCATTTGTTCACAATGCATATAGTTTAACTGTCATTATAAATCGCTTTGTCCACAAGTGAATCTATGAGTCCGAAAACATCGGAACGAGGTCCTGGCGAGCCTGGAGTTTTATCCATATTGTTTTCATTTATGTTTTTTTCACTTCTTCATCTTTCAGTTAAAACATTCCTGAAAATGTGCTGAAAGTAAACTGTAAAAGGGAGAATGTATATATATATATTTGTTTTATAAAATGTTCAAATCATTGAGAAATGTTTGGTCATTGTAACTTTCTATTATTGATTGAGTACCACCCCTTCCATGTTCAGCCACATACTCTTTGATCATCCATTGCACCTGGTGCATGGACAAAGGTAATTAAACTGCCATATCATTGCGTTATGTTATATATTTATATATAAAACAATCCAGTTACGTTCTTAAAATGTTCCTCATGACTTGCACTTCAAAGTAATCATTGCTCTGAATGCTTTAGATGAGCTACAACTGCTTTATTACCAACAGAAGGGAGACAGGAAATCCATACAATACTACACTGGGGCTTTAAGTCACATCATCTGCGGTGTGATTATTTTATTATTCCTTCTCTTTTGTAAGTTATTTAAAAATTGTATTTTTAGACGTGACTTTCATCAAGGGTTTTTTTTTTCTCTCTCTCTCTCTCGTACATCTACGTGTACAGACCAACGAATGGAGCACATCCGAGTGTCCGTACGCAGGGGAGATGGAGCAATGAAATCAGTTCACGTGCAAGCGCTAGGCTACTTATTACATCGTAGGATCGTGAGAAGTGTCAGCGGATCGCGGAGGCCTTCGTCCAAGGCTGTAGCCATGGAGTCAACATTGGAGGGGGGGGGGGGGATCTTCCAGGGGGTCTGGGGTCCCCCCCCAGAAAAAAAAATCTCAATTTGAAAACTCATTTCCTGCCATTTCCTGCCTAAAATAAAAAAAAATTCACTAACACATAGGATGGACTTTTTATTATTTTTTTTTACAATCATGTCTAATAGTGTATTGTATTACATTGCTCTGTTTTTTCCTTTTCTCGTTTCATTGTATGTAATAGCAGAGATTAGGGATTAATAAAGTACAACCATAACCACAATCATATAAACATACATCTATTTTATAGCAATATATAATGGGGGGGGAACATTTTGAGCATATTTGAATATTGGGGGATGTGTCCCCCCCAATATGTGTCCCCCCTCCAATATATATTATAATTACGGCCTTGCCTTCGTCCATTAGGCGACTGACGACGGCTGATGATGGTGATGATGTGTACACGTGTGGATGCGCAGCTGTGATTTGGCAAAGTGTGGTGCTCCGTTTAGACTGCTCAACTTGCCTGTGGAAGGCTGCGAGAGCTAAAATGCTGGCTGTAGGATTTCGTTCAGCGTGCCATCCCTTCAGAAGGGTTAAAATAGTTACCACTTTGTCAAAAAACAAGAATCCTTGGGAACGTGGAATTGTCACCACTCTTCGATGTGTTTTTGGGTTGCACTGCGTGCTGTTGGGAATGTTCTCTGACATTCTGCTCCGCGTGCTGAGAGCCCCCTTCAGTGACTGGAGTAGCTTCAGAAGTGCTGGTCGCGCAGACACCCCGCCAGACAACATGTGGTACAACAGAGGAACAACATTGGAGAGCTACTCGGCTCAATCGTGAACACCTGCACAGTAGTACTTTCCACCACTATATCAGGGTCATCATCATGCCCCCACTTGTGTATTAACGCCCGCTGACGTATGGCTTTCGGTGAGTGGTAGAGTGGCGGTTATTGAAATGGGCCACAATCCCCGAGAACAAGTTTGATTGTTGGCCATGCACAACAACAAATTATTGTTTAATCCAGACCTTGGCTTCCTCAGGTTGGCTCAGCCTAAAGCCAAAGTCTCGCGTGGTGTGATATCATCAGCACTCTGGGGCAGACAAAGGTGGCCAGGGCTTTGTTTGAGTCACTGCCAAAAAGCTAAACTTGGGGGGGGGTCTTCACGGTTTTCATATGTATATGTATATAGAAATATGATTGCATAGCAGCATTTAAAGTGTAGGTTAAATACCATCCAGAGGGATTATCTAGAGCTCCATCTAGTGGAGTGCCGTTAAACCAGCAATGGCACGGGCGAGCACTTACAGAACTGCACCTTTACCTTGTACATTCAAATGCATCCACATATCTAAAGGAAGTGCGGATATCTTTGAAAAGTGATTAATGAAATAGACAATTTTATTAGCGGGAATTCAATACTTTTCAATTAGATTTCAATTTGTCGAAATCCATGCTTTCTATGTTTATTATGAACTCAATTCCTATTCAATCATTGACTTAACGGTAATAGATAATCATAACGTGACCAAATTATCTGGCAAATCGAATGGCCACGTTTCATTGTTTTAAATAACGTATACAGTGATCCCTCGTTTATCGCGGTTAATGGGGACCGGAACCCCTCGTGATAGGTGAAAATCCGCGAAGTAGGATTGGCCCCCTAGGAATTTCCGTATATGTGTGTGTGGGTACCAGAATGTTTAAAATATGTATATTTATACTTTATATATATATTTTACTTAAATCTATTTAATTATAAAACCTTAATATTATACATTCACTCTCTCTCTCATACGATACGTATTATGGTAATGACGACGACGACGATGACAATGACGATGACAATGACGACGATGACAGACCTGTGCAGTTCGATGAATGTGATGATGAATGATGATGATGATGGTGTTACTGCACAGGTATAATGAGGCCTTTAAATCAGTTCGAAAAATCCGTGATGCACTGAGGCCGCGAAACTTGAACCGCGAAGTGGCGAGGGATTACTGTACAGCATTTTTTTTTTTACAAATACCGTCTCATTGTTACTGATATAAATTACGAACATAATTCCGCGTCAATCGCACTTCTTCGTCTTTGTTTTGAAATGGAAACTTTTAACTTCGCGTCCAAGAATTCACATCCAAGTTCAGAGTCAAAACCAACGTGTTGTACCCTAATGTCATTAGTCTGATAAACAATTGAGAAGGTTAAGCACAAGAATTTTCATTACATCCTTCAAAGGTTAAAACAAATGTTTTCAACGGCAATTTTGCGTGTGTTTGCATAAATATTGTACATATTCCAATAAAAATAACATTTAAATGGAAAAAAAACCCAATGTAGATACATTCCAAATATTTAACTTTCCAGATCGTTTATATATATACAACATTCGATTCGTGATTTTCAAGGTTTGATTAAAATTGTCAGATAAATTGGGAAGTGAGGGACATTCAGTAACATGAGTCACAGGACAAAGGGATATATGTGCAGCATTACAATGCATATTCATCTTGACGTGAGCTCAAAACTTGGATACGAAGAAAATACTTTCAGTCCTTCGAATTCAGCTCAGTCAGGAGAACGCCTCATTACGTCTTAAAATTAAACACGACGAGACGCTAAACACAATGTGCTTTAACTTACCGTGCGTGTTTTTTGTTATTTTTATTTCAATATTAAAACACTATGTACCGTGGTGGTTATTCGGCTAGATTTTATAATGTGTTCAAGCATGTAATTTAACAAACACACACACTGATGTTCCTGCATAACAACAACAACAACGAGGCTACAGCACTTGAATAATATGCCCAAATAACTTGGTAACTCATATATAAAACGTCTGACCAGTGTGGAAGAGTAGGCCAAAAATGCCCACCCGCAGGGCCGCACCTTTGCCAAGCAAACCCACTTGCTCAAGCCACTGCATAGCGCTGCAGGTGGTTGCTACACACAACAACAACAACAACCGTCATTCACCACTCAATGACGGTGGCGTTACCTAATTACACAAAATCGGATTAAATTCCAAAAACAACAAATAGCAGTTTTTTTGTTTAATGCATTAACTAACAATGTAATAACACTTTCAATAATTGTATAATGCCTATGTCGGTTCAATGCTGGATGAAGGCCTATGCATGCTATACGAGTCGCATGCATTTCTTGACCATGTATGTCTGTTGATCCCGCACCTCAGAATAGCACGGTTCTCACTGTACGTGGTCAACCATGCTATTCAGAGGTGCGGGAGAAGTACAGCAAACGAAACGCAAAAAAAGTAGTTCTAAAAGATTGAGTGCTCATCTTCTTGGTTCTTTCAGGAAAGTCACGTAGAAGGAAAATAATAAAATAATGAAAATATAACATAATAAAATACAAATTGTATTTTATTATGTTTTATTTGTGTTTTATTTGTATTATTTTATTATTTCCCTTCTACGTGATTTTACCAAAAGAACCAAAAAGCTGAATCCCTGCAGTCACGAAAGCTTTAAATCCAATGAGTGCTCAATCTAGATTTAAAAGTGCATAGCTCCGTCTTTATTCAACGACTTGCCAAAAGCCACTGCAAGGATGCGCGGAGTCCACATGATGATGGTTCACGCTCCTTGACGAGATCAGCAAGGTCCATTCGTGGCAAGCACTTTGTGTGCGATGAGCACAACCTTGTAACTTATTCGTTCGGCAACCAGAAGCCAATGCAGCTCGGCGAGCACTCGACGGACAGTGGTCGGATCTTGCAGTACCCGTCACGACACGGGCCACAGAATTGGCCATCGGAGAGACTTATATGCTGCGCGACGCTGCTCGAGCGCGCGTCGGTGATGAGGGGGCAGCTGAGGACCGGTTTTGGATGTCCCGTGCCACTCATTAATCCCATGGCCGCCCATCGAACACACAATAGCGCAGTGAGCTGACCACTTGCAACTGTCCCCCTCCCAACAACTGCAGCCAAAACCAAAGACCGCTCTTGCACAGCAAGGCACATTGACTCCCAAATGGAGCGGCATAGATCCATAGGCAAGTTAGGGGTGGACATAGTCAATCATCCTTCTGTGGTCAATTAAAATGAATACCACTTTGTACATATGGATGCTGAACTTCTTTCACACCATTACATCAGCAGTGGGTTTCTTGGTATATAAATGTGAATTTTGATTATACATTTTTTTTAAATGTGCTCACACAACAGGTTAGCACAGTGCAGGTTAGCACAGTGCAGAAAATATCCCCTTCATGTGACATATGTCGTACTGTTCTTGTAAAATCCATTGCCGTGGAATCAAGAAGTTGTTGCTGCATTTCATGCATGTGGCTTCATAGCCTGCACAGTAATTAAAAACACGGTCTGTTGAGGGCAGATGTTCAACCTGCCCCTAACAACTGTCCTCCCGGGCCAAAAGACGACGGTGTGTGTGTGTTGTCGAAGGCAAGCGCACGAGTGGGATTGTGGCTACCGATGCAATCCCCATTGTAAGTCCAATTACAGCCCCCATTACATGACCCTGCTAATGGACGCCGTTCTACATCTGACCGCCGCAGTGGAGCGTGACATGATCGCTCCTCTCTCTCTTTCGCTCGCAGCAGCAACAACCAAACGGGCCCACGGGGGTCTCAGAGGCACAGAGCGGGGAAGCGATTTCTTTTTTTCTTCCCTTGGCTGAGACAGGAGGACGATGTGCTTGCCAGCGCGACGGGTTGCAAAAAAAATAAAAGGGGGGCTCAGAGGTTGTCTGGGGAGTGCAGCGGAGGCAGACTTGTTTGGCCTGCGTGGAATGACCCGGTGAGCGATCGCTCTGCATCATTAAGCCAAGAGCTGCGCCGGCTATGTTTTTCTTTTCGTACATTAGCTTTGTAGCGCGCGGCGGAATCGTATAAGACCAAACAGAGAGTGAATGATTTGGGTATAAACTCAACAGCTGCTTTGAAGTTATGAAAACATGTAGTTTAAACTAAAAAAAAGAGAGAGATGTGCAGCTATTTAAAAGGAAAATATCCTTTCGTGTTTGAATTGTATGTGTATAGGCGTGCATTGTGTATACACAGCCAGACATTAGTCATACGCAGATGTAGCTATAAACACAAGGACCATAACAAGGTAAGAGCAAGTGCTTTTAGCGATCAGTTATAAAGATGCGTATGGCACATGAGGTGCAGCAGTGGCCAGATCCATGCCTGGCCACATTTGTCTCCCCAGTGTTGATATTTACACACCGCATAAAGCACTCATTTGAGGCTGAGTCAACATAGGGGAGTGCCTAAACACACTCAGATTCCATTCGCCATTGATGGACATGGCCAGGAATTGAACCTATGTGACCGGATATGATGGCACTAGTGCACTGATCTCTCTCCAAAAACACACACGTGCATGCATGTATGTATAGGTATACATGGGCAAATTGTAGCCTTTTATATCCTCATTTTAAAGGTCACAGCGATTGTTTTTCAACAGTTACTTTTTCTCACTCCGCATACAAGGACAGGAGGTAATGCTTATATTGAACGATAAATCTTGCATTGCATTACTGGGACCGCTGACCGATAACTTTTATTGTCTATTAGCAGTTTCCTTCCTGTTTCACGAGGAGCTCTGGGGTCACCTTCCCTCCAGCCCCCCCCCCCCCATAGTGTCCCACGGTCCCACCTCGCGACCCACGCCAACAAATCAACTCACGCCCCGCGCAGCGAGGGGCTCGTGGTGCGAGACCCTCCCAGTGAGCCGGCCACGTGAACCGCGCGGCTGCTGCCCTGGGCCACAACGCAACAAAAATGCCGTTCGTGGACGCTGCCGCCACGGGGGGAGGGGGGGTGGGTGTGCAATTTTTTTTGTTTGCGGGCTGGACTTGCTAAACTAAGGATTTATATTTTACAACTTTATTATGTTTTATATACTCTTTTTGTATTTTACCGTGTAAGGCTATGTGGCTTTTTTTCTTCTTTCAAAAACGACCTGGCCACAAATGATAACTCAATGATGTGGATCTGTATCGCAGCCAAACACTCTAAAGCAGTGTTCTTCATCGCATTGCCCCCAGGCCATTGGCGGCCTGTGACGTGCGCACCCTGGCAATTCACAAATGTGAAAACACCCCATTGGGCCGTCCAACCCAATGCTTTCAAATGTGTGGCGGCCCTCACATCGATGTCTTTGCGTTCGGAAGTGGGCCCCCCTCTGAAAATTAGTGAAGAACGCTGCTCTAAACGCGCGTTTCTAAATGTGGAGGAAAAAAATACCGAAGGACCTGCAGGAAATTCCACGTTACCACGGGGAGAGAGACGCAGAAACTACAATTATACAGGCGTCAGGGTCGGGATCGAACGGACGACTACCTGCATACCGGGCGCGGGAGTTAACATAGTGACGTAGATCGTTCCACGTGGCAGTTTAAACAATGGGAACATTTCTTCGATCTTGCTGCCCTCTCCACCCAGCGGAATAAGTGAGTTGACCGCAGTTGATTGGCAGTCTCGGTGGGGTGAAGTGTGGGGACTCCCACCTCTTCCAAGACATCTGGCCTGTGTCGAAAAGTAGGCAAAATCACCATTTAGTGGGGCTCTCTCGGAGAGGCCCTTCCTCCTGCGGTGGCATGGGCAGCGATTGCAGGGTTTGACCTCGATCTCATGTTGTTAATGTGTAATATAATGCACTGGCAACATCACGGGGAAGTTATTATCAGCAGCTTGGGGTAATGCAAGGACAAGCGCAGACAATTCATGAAGATCAGGCTCCTCACAATAGTTTTACTTCTGAGGTAAACAAGAAAAACTGTACGTATTTCACACTTTGATTACATTACTTGTAAGATTCAAATATATTATTGTCCTGCTTGGGTTATAAAACCTCAACTTTTTTTCTACTTTCTTGACACTTCAAATAAGACAATTATGCTCCTTGATACGTAATAATATGCACTTTAAAATGCACCGAGGCCATTATATTGACTACTGCAGCATTGTGAAACATACGTAACAATTTTCAGAACGTTGACAGGAAAATTGGACCCCTGAAAATGCTTTTCCATGTTCAGTCAAATTTACACCCGCAAGAGAAATAACATTGGCTACAAGAAACGTTCCACCTCAGCAAGAACATAAATGTACATTTCGGCAAAGAAAACACTTTAAAACACTTCACTGCACATCTAAAGCATGAGCATAAAATATAGTCAGAAACATTGGAACACCAGCCACCTTAAACATGGCAAAGGTGCAGCCCTGCAATTACTGCTGGCAGGAACCCCTTTAGAGGGTATTTGGCCTACTTTTTCATGCTGACCATACATCTTGGAAGACGTAGGATTAACAACACTTCACCCCTACTACGCATTACCTGCTGATCGACTAACCGCGGCGAATCCATTTAAACAATGCACGTTGGATAGAGGTGATAGGGCGGTGGGCCGGTCATTTGTTAACTTGGCTGTTGTTTCAGCTTCCACGCCGGGAGATTGAACTGTTGACCTCTGAACGTTCAACACCATGGCAGCATTCCACTATTAGAGTACATGTGGATAGGCAGCGCGCTGCGCTACAAACCCGGCAATCCGGGTCCGATTCCCGCTCACGGCCAACATCAGTGGTGATTATTTGAACCGGTTTTGGGCCTCACCTAGGTAGACTCAGCCTCAAACGAGTACGTCGTGCGGTGTGTAAAAACATTGCCGCTGGGGAGACAAGAGCGGCCGGGCGTGGTGGTGCTGGCAACCAAACCCCCTCGTGTGCCGTGCCGACATTCAAAAGTGCTCGCTAACAAGCACTTTCCCAAACAGCCTGCTTATGCTATACGGGGGATCTTTGTTTTAGTATATTATCTCCTGACACAAGCATACAACGCTCGTGATAATTTGTAAAGACCTCGCACAACTATGCTGGGAAATGTCCAGCCTTGATAAGCAATGACTAGGAGATCACATTAAATCGAATTATATCCTTTGCTGGGAGCCAATTCAAATGCTCCACATTCGAAGCTAATAGCTCAGTGGGCTTTACCTAGAAAAATAAAATTAAATAGTTTAGTTTAATTCTTCTATCATTTGAATGCTTTACAGTACCTACCATTCCTATTTTGTGTTATCCTAACATGTTGTTGTGTTGTTTGTTGTTGTGACGTTCCGACCCGCCCCGACTTGACATCTGTGAAAAAAGAGCTTTATAGCTCATCGGATTCCTCCAGTGTACATACAGATGCTGATTGTAATTCTGATAAATAATGCGATTTCTGCGTGGCCACCACCACTCTGAATCCCTCCCCTCTCCTCTAACCTACGAAAACCGGCACTGCTCCTCCATGCGGTGACTTCTGTTTGGTCCTCACTTCTCTCTCAACTTCCCTTCCGATGGTGTGCCACGGGTAAACATGTTTGACATTCACTAAAAAGGTAAAGAATAAACTCTGAAAATATCCATCTCAGGGTTGGGAATAATGACTTGTGTTCACAGCTTTATATGTGTGCATGCAATTACAATATACTGGTAGGAACCTCCTGGTTACACCAGCCTACAGGGGATTATTGTGTCCGTCCGTCCGTCGTGCATCCAAACATGTGAGGGGTGGGGCTGGGTGGAGAGGGGAGGGTGGGGAGCGGAGGGTGGGGAGGGGCTGGGTGGGGAGGGTGGGGCTGGGTGGGGGGTGGGAGGGGTGGGGCTGGGTGGGGAGGGGCTGGTCACCCCGTGGTGCCCTTATAAAACTCAACGTTTAACCTACTCACGCTGGCAAACCGATAGGAGTGCAATATATAGGCAAGCTAAGAAAGTCACTAAATATAAATAAAGTGCACGCGTACAAATCGCATAAGTGCATCCATTTCTAACGATTTTTCAACACAAAATGCAATATTGGGCAAGGCAGTCCCAGACGACGTGAAGACAACACGTGGTCCCCAATATGAGTTCGTGGGAAAACTAAAAGGCAATTGAATGGACGTCTTAGGTGTCTTGGGTTTGACAATGGGCTGAATGAATTAAATAGGCATAGTGCAGATTAACAAATAAGAATTTTATGGATGAGCAGGGGGCAATTTTTCTTAGTTGTGGGTCTGATTTCGAACTGTATTTATTTGTTGGTGATGAATTGCGTTAAATTGAATCCATATTTAATATCGCAGGGTCTGTTTTAGTTGGAATGGATTCTCTCATGCAGTAATGTATAAATGTCTCAAACCAAATAAAACATCTATGAAGCCACACAAAGCTCCAGATTTCAGAAGAAGAAAACATACTATCTTGATGAATACAAAATCACGACAGATGGAAATATAATCTTGCGTAGTTTCCGATTATGCACTACATGCCAATGTCCAGCGCGTGACAAGTACGTTTGTCACAATGGTCGCGATTGACAATATATTGCGACTTTTACATATGTGAAAAAATGCATCTGGTGACAGTGTTCTTCTCTGACAAACACACGTAGTACGTGCAATATGTTTGCATACAGCAATATAAGTCACTGGAAATAATTCATCTGTGCGTTTTTCAGAAATCAGAGCAATGACTCTGAAATCCAAACACAGGTGGTTTAGTCATCTTTGCAGACCATGCAAATAAGCGAATCGTGCGTTTTTGGGTACTGTTGATTTATTCACGTTCTATGGGTCGTTTATTAATACATCATAAATTCTCCAATATAGCAACACATTCCTATCTCCTGCACGTTTGGGAAATATAAACATGACAGCTAATACATGGGAAATGGCTCCCAATGTATTTATCTAAAGTGTGTCGAATGTGCTATGGCTATCTTTTAAAAAGTTAGGTTTAAAGGTTGACAATAAAAAGTCCTTTATATATCCATAAAAAAAATCTTCGCTGAGACTTAAGCAGCGCTCCTGAACCCATGTATCACACTTCCCTGAAAGCCTTTCGTGGATGAGCACAGGCTGTGGCGTGGATGCCGTGCAGGAAAAAAATGTTGGTGGGAAACGTCAGCTCTACATTGCAGTAACAAAAAAACGCATTCATGTGCAACATGAAACTTAAACTAAACTTGTTTTACCAGCTAAGGCCCACTGAGCTGTGTAGCTCTATTTTCAGAAGCAACCTGGCCACAAATGATAGCTCAACGAAGCGTGGAAATGTATCAAGGTCAAATACTCTAAACGCATGATTTTGATTCGAAATGAGGAGGGAAAAACCGGAGGACCCGGAGAAAAATCTATGCGACCACGGGGAGAACACGCAAACTCCAAATGTGCAGGCATCAGGGTCGGGATCGGGATCGGGATCGAACCGACAACCATCCTGTATACCAGGTGAGGGAGTTAACATGTCGCCACCACGGCATCCAAGTTCCTTACTAACATAAAATACACTGGTGCACAAAACAAAACACACAAATACATAACACGAAAAGCATGCCTTGCGAACACCGCATCGACTCGAGGCGTGGACATTGTGTATTGTGGGGAGCTTGGGGGGAGGTGCAGGAACCAGTGGTCTTGACTGACAGGCCACCACACCACAATTTGCGAGACTCATCACAGTCCGAGGTCGATCTTTAAGGAGAGGAACGCATTTGCGACGTTTGGCCAATCCGTGCTTGCAAACTCGACTTTGTAAGTGCAAGGACATCCGAGCACCCCGCAGAAATTATAGGCGTGTGAGAGGCTACCCCTAAAAAAAATATGTACACCACAGGTCAGCAACCTATTTGTTGTACTGCAGATACTGGGCACACTATATTTGCCAATCCTACCTCCAAACCACTGGGTTACAGATTTATGCCTGCAATAGTAATTAGTATCACAAATAATGTATGGCAAAAATAGCACAAATAAATCAGCATTTGTTAAAACAAACACCACTCTGGGCTGGTTTCATAGTGAAGAGAGGAAGGCCTGGTGGTTAACATAAGTCAGAAAAATATATGACAGACTGAAATCTATATTCCGTATGTTGTCGCGATTGTGCTGCATAGCTTTCTGATGTGTTCTCATTTTGTGCTTCAGTTCAGTTCCTGAAGAAGCTCCCAGGATGTGAAGCGAAACATCGGACATCTTGCCGAACGACTCGCATTGCAACACGTAAGCGCACCTGAGAGCTGCATTCATGTTGGAACTAAAACTGGAAGGTGATTTAATGAATGTATTCACCAGCATTTAATACGATTTAGATTATTTAAGATATACAAATCGTTAATGTGATGGATAAATAAAGAGGTCGTCCATAAATGACGTCACGCGATTTTTGACCCCTCCCGCCCGAAATCGTCTCACGGCGTCACAAAAAGTCAGACCCCCCCCTCAAATATGACGCCACAAAGCTCTGCCCCCCCCCCCAAAAAAACATGCTATAATCGCTTTAAACTATTGTCATTGAAGTGCGTATTTAATGTGGCGCTGCACTCTGATGTTGTAAGAGAAAACATTTATCAAAAAGTCTATTTAATTAAGTAGAACGTGTTGTCTATATTTATTTAAAGTTGCGCATTTTGATTTGACGTCACATTTCTCAACCCCCCCCCGTCACAAATATCTGACACCCCCCCCCCCTCCCATAGGTGCGTGACGTCATTTATGGATGGCCCCAAAGTTAAGTTTCAAGATGGTGCCGTATCGAAAACGTGTCTGAAAATTGTACCATATTCCACTCGGGAAACATCATTTGTATCATTCCTCTGTGTTGGTTTCAATGCATATTGTCCTCCTCCTCTACTTAAGAGACGCTTGTTTGTCCCAATTGAGCCGCCCAGCGTGTCTCGTCGTGAACTCCGAGCAGCGTCACGCCCAGCTGGGACGGCTCAGGCCACTGCTAGTGGAACGGCCTCTACTCGGGGGAGCTCGAGGGAGAAAGAGAGAGAGCTCAATGCAGATCCCTCTAGACTCTAGAGTCTAGAGCAAGGGACGGCAACCATAACAACACGAGGAGACTTTTGGGGGGGGAGAATTCGTAAAAAAAATAATCAATGTCTCAAGAGCCGCAATGCACTGTGGGTGAATATGAGTCGTTGGTTCTTGATAAATAACGTCACGCTCTAGAGGGTGTTTTGGCCTACTCTTCCATCCTGTCCAGATGTCTTCAGATGACAAATTAGAAAGTGGCAACATCTAAATCTGGTTTGTGATGGACTCAACTGGGCTTCCATTCTGACAAATGCTTGCACGAAGACTGTGTGATGTAATAAAATAAACTTAAAGCATACAAGCACACCACATCATTGTAACAACGATGCTATCTATACATTAACTTGTAAATGGTTTAGTTCAGGGGTAGGAAACATGCAGCTCTTGAAATATAGATTTTTTTTTTGTACCAAATTCGAAATTTTTTATCTTCTCGTTATTTTGGTTTGCCGCCCCCTGGTTTTAGTTAAATTACACATAGTTGTTAATTTCACAGGCTGTTTGTTATTATTATTATTTTTCCATCTACGTGGCTTTACCGAAAGACCCAAATAATAAAACAGTGGCAAGCTCTTTCCAGCGAGCAGTCCTGAGCCAGAGGAGGCAATTCCACATTCTCATGGCGGGGGCCCAGTTGCTCTCTCAGGATGGCCCCAATTAGTTTCCCATTGCTATCAACCGTGGAGGAAGGGCATCCGGAGTTAACCGATAACTGGGATTGGAACTCACAACCTCCCAATGGCGATTTCAATGATGTAACTGTAGGGCAATTGGCCGTTTTGTATCTCCGTAGGCATTCAGCTACATAAATTAACTCACAAAGTAAAAAAAAATGACGGGCATCACATACCTGCAAAGCAGCATGTCATACCATTTACCCTCAACTCTGACCACCCATTCTGTGGACTGCAAAGTCTGCGAAGAGCCCAGTTGGTGCTTGAACCACACCGCAAACCAAACCTGGGAACACAAACGACCCGCGCACTCTCGCTGGAAGCACACTAAATAATCAGCGCTGCAGAGTGAAGAGAAGGTGCTCCTCCCAGGGTTCTGGCAGAGAGGAACCACCAATGTTTACTCTGCACTAAGAGCGGATCACTGTTGCACACCCGTAAATAACGCATTCCCAGACTTCCCTGCTTAAGTGCCCCCTCCGTTCACTCCCCCACGCAAGCACAGAAGTTATCCTTTTGGGCTTTGGTCACATCACGGTGAGTCCAATTCTGTTTTAAGGGCTTCAGTGCATCAGCATACGCTATCGAGCATCTCTTGTGTACCCACATCTCAGTTTGCCAAAAGTTCCACATCTAAAGCACAACAATTTGTGACTTGTCACAAAATTATACACATATCATGTTTATTGACTTCAGAGGGGTGATTAGTTGAGTTGATCACCAAACTGGTACCCATCTACTCTTGACGCCTACAGACTCATATGTGAATTAAGTTTTGGCTAATAGGATAAAATACTGCATTTGCATGGTATTCAATCATCCTCATCCTAAACAAAAATATTATTCAAGCACACCCATTAAAGGACATGCATACATGGGCCATGACACACGATAATTTACAATATTTAAAATAATATTTGCGAGGTTGCTCAAAATTGGAAGATGCTGTACAATTAGTTACATAAGAGTTGGATGGCGCAGTAGTGCAGCAGGAGTGTGTTTATGTTTCAAGGCATGCTGAACTTACTCGATGCTATCAAGCAACGTATTTTGTGGCCATCCACTCTCCTTCACGCCTGCAGATTATTTGGGAAATATAGGTTGGGCTTCAAAACCAGAAAGCACTGCCCTCCCATGCTGTTCAATCACCCTTCCCATGCCAAACACAAATATTATTCAAGCGGACATGCACAACAGAGAGCCAGGAAGAGGTAGACTCATGCATCGCTAAATTTCCAAGGCTGCCTCCTTAAAAAAAAACATGCCCCTGGGGGAAACAGGTTGACGGCTATCATTTCTATAGTTAGACTTTTCTGTCATGAGCAGAGCCAAGCTGTGTACATGTCTTACGTGTTTTTTTTCTCTCCCCGTGTGTTTTTACTCTTTTCAAATCCATTCGCTCGTCTCGATTTGTGCACAAAAATGCCGTCAGAGCATGCTGCATGCGTGTAATTATTAACAGCTTTGGAAAGTAAAATTAAGAGCTACAGAAACATGCACTATATATAATATTTTTTTTAACTCAGCCTGGCCTTGAAATCTATTTGATTTCTTTTAAGACCAAGATGTTATTATTATACTTCTTTTTTGTTACAACACGAGAGTGTTTTTAAACATATAAATATTGTACTTTTCAAATACATAAATCACCAGCTTGAGAATGGGATAATATCCTGCGATGCTGATTATTGCAGTGTTGTACAATTAACTACATGATATATGTCGCATATCCAAGCCCAGTGCGGTATTTGTGGTGTAACACTCATTTCCTATAGAAGTTCAACTAATCCCACATATGCAAATATCTGTCTATATCTTAGTCCTCAGCGAGTCGGATATACAACGATGTTATACAGGTACAACAACAGTTCCAAACTGCCCACCAGGATTATTTGTCTGTCGTGCATAGCCCCTCCCAAACATGTATGCTCCCGGATTGGTTGAAGTGCGTCACGTGACCGCGAGCTTTCTGTCGTGCACGAATGCGCTGTCCAACCAAGTTCCTACCTGCCCACTCCGAAGGAACGTGTTTATATTTTAAACGTATGAAGTGATATTTTACATTGAAGCAGCCACCGACATATATTCGCTGTGTGGTCCTGCATGCCTGTTAACTCACAATTTAGAGGCGGTGTTGGTGAATCATCCATGTGTTGTCCACCTCCAGGGCTATGATGTGACCAGTAGATAGCTGGAATACTTTTTGAGTTATATCCTCTCAAGACGAATGGGGTTTCCTCTGACACTCGAAATGTCACGTGCTGTGATGGCACAGCGGTTGATTTATACAAACTTCCACCTTCTGACGTACGAGAGTGCAAATTGATATAAAAGTGAGAGAAACACAGACACAGATCACACTGGGCGGCAGCACGTCTGATGAATGTGGCCTCATCGCATTCACTCTCCTCCACAACTTCATGGCACTATTGTTTGAAGATGATGCCCATTTCTAAACTACATTGAACCGATGTGAGATGTGACTCTGGCCTGTAGTAGACGTATCCCACATTGAACCACGTGTATTCAATGCAATTCCTGATCTGAGACGCTGACATCTGGTTGTGTGTGAGGGACTGCAGCTTCAAGGTAACATCTACATTTGAAGAGACTTAACATCCGGAAGATTCAAAAGGAACGCTTTCTGATAGTTTACGGACAAATTTGTTTTCCATATGCAGAAGAAGTAAACATTCAGTGGCTGAGACCTCGGCTTCTGATGGCGCTGATGTGGTCGTCCAACTGGCGCATTTTGGCCTCCAATCGCTTTATCGCGTTGAGATGGCTTGATTGTCATGGCAAACAGAAGAAACGGCAGACGCTCAACAACACGTGGTGTGTGGAGGGCCGCGGATGTGAAGACTTGAGGCGCAATTTCTCTATTGCACATGAGAGAGGCAATGTAGGCAAGTGACATTTCACCAGTCCTGTTCCATCACTGTGCAACTGTCGACGCACACTTTTTGATTGAAAACGAAGCGTCACGCTCCGTGAATGCTGCTTGTCAGTGAGGAACTGGCCAAACATCCCAAAAAGGACTCTCCAGACAGAGATGATTTCCTTCATTGTCGAACAAACAATAACGTGGCGATCAATGTCACCTCCATTTCCATCTCGTCTCCACTGAAGGGCCGCAAGACACGAATTCCAATAGCAGGCGAATATCTCTCCATTGGATGACCACTGTTGACTTCCCATTAAGCGGCACTCACATTATTGCTCCTGGAGGGAAAACAGATTTGGTCGACGCACGGAAGGGATTCTAACTCTTAGCTTTCCGATTGTAAGTCGAGCATTGTAATCACGGCTGGATTCCGGGATAAATTATGCATCTTAAATTATTCAGTGTCAATGTTGCCACGACTAATTTTCGTATGATTTTCCTCCGCATGTTTGTTTTTTTGTTTGTTCCATTCTGCTGCTCGAAACGGGTTCACAGACACGCATTTGGTAGTCGAGGCATGCTGAGTGGACGTGGTGCACAATACCTTTGTATTGATTTGTCTTGACAGTTCACATAACATTCTCGCGAATATGTTCTTCATATCTGCACAGCGCTCGTGGAAAATTCATTCATGCCATGAAATCGCACATTAATGTGTAACTTTTCCTTCCTTTCTCTTTTCACTGTAATGCCACCCCTAGAATTCAAGCGAGTTATTTTTTTTTTATAGAAAAAAGACATCTGTTTTTTATTGCAGCTTTCAAAACCAATACACCATGCAAACGCAAATATTGTGGAAGTGTCATTTTCAGCCATTGACGAGCAATAAAACTGTTTTCTTCAAAGCTAAGAGCTGATGAAGCAAAAGCAGACATTTCTGTCCGCTTGGCCCTATTCGCAACATTTTTTTTTTCACCTTAAAGTGGCTTCAATCGGGAAATTTAGTAGAAGAATGTCTTCTCAACTGCCAAGCCCCATCAAGGCAGATGAGACTTGGTCGCTGTCTACTCAAATATAAAAGCCTTAGATGTAATCTCCAAATATCTGGCAAAGCTGCCCACTAGAAATATGTTGGTGGGATTTTCAGCGCCATGCCCACAGCACGATGCATGAATTGGCACGGTCTGGGCCGAACAAAAAGACCAACGATTCCAAGGGCAATGTTTATTTGCAGAAACGTTACGTAAGTCTGCGAATAACACCTCATGTTTAAAGCAGCGATTATTTAATTTGCATTGTGACGGACAACTGCTCATTGGGTCGTAAAGTCAGAGGTTCAAGGGTCTCCATCCTTCGATGAGTAAGTGGCAGGCGCTCATCTCCTTTGGTATCCCTGATCCACAGTGGATGACTACTGCTGACTTCCACCATCGTGGTGGCCTATTTTATCGATCTCAAAGGGATGACACGACGAGTTGAGTCAAGAACGGGATTTTCCATAGCAAAAGTTCGCATATAAGTAACATGCGCTTACATTCCAATGGTGGGGGAAACGTGAAGGTAAACTTCTGATATAACCACACTTCTTATATAAGCACACCTGTCCTTGTTCCCGCCGGGTATGCCTATTTAAAGATTTAAATGCACCCACAACATGTTTTAAGCACTCAACAGCACAGCTCGTGCATATTCACGGATGCTGCATATACAATGCATCATTACTTATTTCCCTATCTTCCGAAAAAAGAAATTGCAACTCTTGCAGCCTGAACATATCCAGTTTATTCGGAGCCTCCACTTATTTATTCGCAACAAATCCAACTTGAGGGTCATGTTCATTGACGACGTTCCTTTTTTGCTCCAACACTCAGCAGTGCATCACAGTCTGTGCACACAACGTCAGAGAGACAATTGCCGCTTTGCCCGGCGTCAGGCTCAATAATTAAAACGTTGCCATCGCCTCTTCACTGGCGCCTCTTGTGTTCGCGAGCGCGCTCTGTGTCGTCTCACCAATTAGCACCTACCCCCCCCCCATCCCCTTAACTCGTCTGTCAGTGACATCTACACCAAGGGCTCGAGCGAGAGACTTGTGCAAACAAGAGGGTTTCCACGTATCGCAGGCAAACCGGCACCTCAAATAATCGGCGAGCCATCCCTCCCTGGGTCCAACGACATGTGATCCGTGTCCCGGCATGCGAACAACGGGCTGTGTCCAAGAATCCACGGCAAAAGCGCTCTCAAGTTCTCAGGCGTCGTCTCTTTTTCTCCTCTTTTTTCCAGCCGAGCTGAAAACGGTCCAAATGTGCTGCGTTATATCCAGCCTACGAGCCTCTTTCTTACTTATATATTTTAAATTCAGCGCAAGTGTCAAGGGGCTTTGTTTTTTGACAATGCCTGTTGGCAATACATTTTCAACACTGTCCATTGAAGAAGAAACATGTGTAAATGCACACACACACACTGGCACACACCCATACACGAATCCAAGAAATACACGTATTTACCATCAGGCTGTCATGCAATATTACGTGAGTGAGCACCTATTCACTAATTTACACTAGCACTGCAAACAACGTTTTTTTTGCGGTTGCCTGCACAATGGCCAGACATCGCTGACCTCCCAGTGCCGATGTTTACACAGCAGCTGCTACTTATTTTAGGCTGAGTTGACCTAGGCCTGGTTCAGATACCAATTGTCACAGGTCTTCTGAATGGCCAGGAACTTAACCCAGGTTCCTTGGATCACCGCACAGTGTGCTAACCATTATGCCACTGCTCCTCCATCCATCTATATATGTACACAAGCCCCCCCCCCCCACCTTCCATTTTAGCCTTGAAAACCACAGGGACAATTACTGTTAGCGAGCACCTACTTAAGACCCCAAGACACAGGATGTGAGTTCACGCACTACGTCTGGTACTTGGCCACGCGAATTCTGCTTGTTGCAGAGGTTTGCGGTTTCAGCCCAGTAGCTGCCACTGATTAATACCGCGGGGTATATTAACCACGAAATACCACGAGACATTCTGCTTCAGAGTGGAAATTAAAGATCCTGTGATGTTATTTGTTTTTTTAAGTTCAGGGTGTATGTGCCGGAGTTATGGTCAAATTTGCACGCAAGAAACTTTACTTGGGGAAAAAACCCACCGCGGACTAATGCCCGTTTTCAGGCGAGTGATGTGCACACCTTGTCCCACGCAGTGCCATCTGTCACTGGGGCTCTCCTTGTGTAGACTGCAGCAGGGCATTGGAATGGTGGAGACGAGAGATGGTGCATGGTGCTCTGAGTTGTCAAGGCATTTAAGCGCCATGTAGATGTCAGCCTTTGTCCTTGTTGAGGGTGTTAACCTCGGCGAAGTCTGGAATAAGATTACAAATCATTTGCTGCTGCTGAGGTTTATCAATAACCCTGGTCAACACACTTTTTCTGGCATAAGGTATTCCAACGGTTTTAATGTAATTTTGGGGTGCTGATTCCAAATCTGGCATCAGTTATTGTCTATCACATCAGGTTTTTGAGATATCAAATATTGTATTTTCAATAAAAACTGCAGAAGAAAAATATTAAATAAATGTGGATATCTGCATTAAATTATATTATAAACACACTATCCTAAAAATACAGCACCATATTTTAACACTAAATCAGTCACTGACTCGCAACAACTTGCAATCATAAGTGACAGAGTTAATTTCGGGTAAAATCAATGAAAATGGGGTATGCCGATAGCATAAAAATGAGATGTGATAGAGCAAATCTGAGATCAGATTTGGAATCAGCACCCTGAAATTAGTCTAAAACAGCTGCAAAAGTCCAGGCCACAAAAAATGTGTTTTGTTGTTGACCAGTGTAATAGAAGCTGGATCTCCAGGATTGTGGTTTGGTGAGCACACCGCTGTGTGACTCCCTCCCAATACAACCACCAGTGACCACTGCGTCGCCGTGGCTTCTCCCCTGAACGTGTGCGAGGGTAGGAACACTTTGAGGCCACCTGCAATGGCAAATGTTCACTGGCAGGAGATATTGCCACCTCCCTGCAAATACATACACAGTTTCACACGCACAGATATACAAACACACTCATGATTACATATATACTGAAATTATGCTATTGGATACTAATTTTAATCCTTATCAAATGCTGTTACGAATTAATACCATACAAACTGAATTTATATTTATTCGAAAGTGCATATTATTTTCACAAAGGTAACATTCATGACTATTATTTGACATGTATTTGAGTAAAACATGGCTGGTGGTCATTTATTTCTATGTATATATGATTGTTGTTTTACTACACTACTGTAATTCTTTTTTGAAGCGAAAGATTTTGCTTTAAAAAATTGGGCTTTTCACATGTGCCCAAAATGATGAATGTATACAAGCTAATCCTGAGACGTATGCTTTGTTATGATTACAATAGAGCCAGTTGGAACAAGGCAGGAACTAACTATGCCAATGATGGTGGCCTGAATGATCTCAGTAGGCTCTGGATTCATAATAAAAATGGGTGCACAAAACATATACTCAAAATCAGATCATTTTAAAGATTATAAATACAATCTCATCAAATAACACGAACACATGAACAACATACTAACTTAACGACATAATTAAGTTGTGCAGCTTGTTCACCCAAAAAGAATGTCGGCTTAGGGCCTCCAATGGTCTGGCACCACTGCCGTGTACAGTGTCGCAACTGGTGGCCAAAGCTGAGACAATCAACTTTGGAAACTTGGTGTAATTATGGGTGGTGGCAGCCTGTATTGGGACCCGGGCTCTCAGCTACATGGCTCAGTGCTCTGAGCCACCCAGGCACCTCAGAGTTTCATGTTTATGCGGAGGACTGAGCACGAGTTTTGCCAGTAAATTTCCCGTGGGATGCTGCAATCGCAGGCCTGCAGTGTTGGCACGTGCCTCTGCTCTCGGGAGTAAACAAATAAATGCCCGTGGACCAAAGCCAGATTAAGGTATCATAATGAGACACGTGTATAACACGGCTTAATGCTAGGATACAAAACCACCGCCACAAGCATAAATAATGTCGCATTAAATGCAAGGACAACTTCTACATGTGTAATATTATATTTAAAAAAGAAACACATTCATGAAACAGTTCAGGAAGCGTCAACTAGTGCCATGCATCATGGTAGTCAATTCAAAACTGAAGCATTGGATAGCCAAGCCCCTTATCCACCACTCTGCTTCTCTGGAGGACTGTGTGCTGGCAGTGGCTGCTGCTGCTGCTGTTGACCAATATGAATGATGAGGGGAGGGAAAAACCAACATCCCAAGCTATGCGATGAAGCAGGGAAACAGGAAGAGCTTATATTGGACTCATTCAAGCTCTTAACCAAATCCAGGCACCCAAAAAAGCTACTTGAGCAACGGTTACGAAGCCACCAAGGGCCATCTTTCTTTAAAAAGGCCCCCGCAAAAGACAGGGATGAACGATGAGGCTTGAGGCGCATTCTCCCCTTGCTGCAATGAGCGAACTCATTCACACAGCCGCAAAGTTGCACGGACAGCGGCTGCAGTGAATCAACGGAGGGATCGTTCAACAATGTTCCACATTTGCCTTGCTCCTTCCGCCTCCTCGCTAGTGTATATCTTTTAGATTTTTACTTTCTTACAATGATACATTTTACATATGTGCACACCCACCGTTTGGAAACTGTATTTACTACTGCATACAATATGTTTCTAGATTCAATGTATATAGATGTATATAGATGCTTATATACACAACTATATTTATACGAATATATTTATAGATGTATATAGATGCTTATAGTCCTTGTAACGTTTTTTTTTTATTGCGGTTGCTCAAGACGTCGACATCCTGGTGCTGAAAGAAACCCATCTGGATCGTGAGTGCCCCCGCTCAACGATGAGCAGATAACACACTCATCACCACAAGGCAACATCCGAAACATCGCCTTGCAACGTACACAAAGACCGACCTGAAGGACTTGGCCCAGGTTATACCCAATGACCCAACCCCAATACATCGCCATCAAGATCAATGACATAACTGAGGTTAACGTCTACAAGCCTCTAGATGTTGCATTGGCCGTGTCCGGCGCTACCACCACCATAACCACCCTCCCGTTCCCCTTTATCGACTTTAATAGCCAATACACCTTGTGGAGCTACAGCGCCAATGATAAAGCACGGTAGCAACTGACATCAGAAGATCCAGCACCTGCTCTATGACGCAAAATACCAGGGCACGTTCAAGTCAGCACGCTGGAAAAACATTCTGCACGCCTGCTTTGTGGTGTGGGATCAAAATGAAAACCGTCGTTGAATGCTTTCCAAATAGCCAACATAGGCCTGCATTGATCCATATAGGCCGTTAGATCTCACTGATCCGCTCTGTATCAAAATTGTTGCTGGAACCTGAGGAGGGCTTTGTGGCGGAGTTACACCACAGTCATGGAGGAATCTGTTGGAAGGATCCTTCCACGTGTGTTCAACTGGCACCGCTGCAACTGGCCTCATCAAGGCCAACATTGCGAGCGGTTCCAGAAAAGTCTCCACTCCCTGTTGGTCTCAAGAAAGCGGAAAACTCTTCTGGCAATTGAATACAGACCAGAAGCAGAAAACTGCAAAAGGCCTTGCTTGAGTCACTGAACTTGGCAAAAAGACGGAGGTGGTGTGAAACAGTAGACGTGCTGGACTTTACAAAATCGAGCCGTGAAGCTTGGAGCCTCCAAAGGATGCTGGGAGCAGCAGCCATGCCAACTTACAAACCTCCACAAGTCAGCCCTGACAACACTGCCTGCCAGCTAATTAGCAACTCATGAGCACCGATCAATAAAAACACAAGACGGCAAGTTTACAGAGAACTCTGCCACACTCTTGACTGCTGCCAACAAACCGCTGCTTTCTCCAGTTCTTTAACAATTGAGGAAGTAGATGCTAGTATTGCCCAGATGAAAACCGGTCAAACCTTAAGCCTCGATTGTTTTTACCCGGGATTCATCAAGAACTTGGGACCACGAGTGAAAAAATGGCTAGCCATTTTACTCACTGATATCTGCTCCTCAGACGTGGTATCAAAAGAATGGAAAGTGGCTAAGATCATGGCCATTTTTAAACCAAATAAGGATGCATTGGAGGCCAAAAACTACCATCCTATATCCCTCCTCAGCATCTTCTACAAGATAATAGAGCGACTTCTGCTCCAAAGGCTGAGGCCTACGCTGACAAGATAGTCACGAAGGAACAAGCCTGGTCCAAACTGGACAGAATGTATGCAACCAGGTGCTAGTTTTAGCAAGTTACACGGAGACCGGTTTCAAACGTCAGCTCAAAACAGGAGCAGCATTCATCGACCTGTCTTCGACATATGATATCATACCAAGCTTGTGACAGCTGTGCCTTGCCACTGACTCATCACTGGAATGCTGAGCAACTGATGGTTCACCATCCACCTTGAATAATGGACTCCAGCAGGGATATGTTTTTTCCCTCACTGCTGTTCAATCTCTACACCAGCGACATCTTGGTGACATGTGGCACATCCTCTCGTAGGTTTATGTTATGCGGACCACATCACACTGGCAACTCAAGCTCGGACAATAAAGGACACTGGAAAAGGTTCTCGAAAAAGGTCTCAAGGCCTCAGAAGCAAACTTTCACGAAGCCAAACACTTCCAAGAGTATCATCTGCGTCTTCCAACTGAACAACAGGCAAGCCACGAAAATATTAAAAGTCAACTTCTGTGGAACACCACTAACGCACGACCACTACCCCCGGTTCCTAGGAGTTTCCCTTCCAGGGCGCTCAACTTCCGGCACCACCTTGAACAAGCCAGAATGAAAACAAAAGCACGAGTGAATATTATCCGGAAACCCGCGGGAACCCTTTGGGGAAGATACGCCCGCGTGTTGAAGATATCATCGCAGGCCGTGGACCACAGCAGAGTCGTTCTGTGCTCCACTGTGGAGTGCCAGCCCTCACACAAAGGTCGTCGACGTCGAAATCAACACCGCACTTCGTGTCATCAGCGACACCCTGAAGTCCACTCAACTCCCGTGGCTTACTGCGCTGATGAACATCGCTCCAGCGAACATCCAACGTGACGCCGCGACGATCAGGGAGTACAAAAAGATTGTGGGAAAATTCGCCCGACCACTCCACCAAGACATAATGGAACCCCCATTCCTCCCTAGGCTTGAATCCAGGAAGGCTTTTTGAATGCGCGCCTCCGCTCTGGCAGCTGAAAATAAAGACACCGGCACTCGATAGTCCGAATGGTGGGTGACTATGATCGTGGCGAACAAAAAGCATCGGACGCAGGACAGGAGATGTGCGTACACGTCGTTCCATGAATGGTAAATCAAAGAATCGCCAAAGTGCAATTGTGGTGAAGGCCAAACCATCAAACACACCACCGACGAGTGCACCATTCACACACACCCTGGCGGGATCGCTGCAATCCATGTAGCGTCTACTGCCGCCTTGGGTGGCTGAAGGACCTTACAATTCAACTGTGACATCGTCTATACAAACTGTTGCTCCCCCCCCCCCCCAAGTCACATGGAAGAAGAAGAACTGCGGCTGGAGTTAAAGTTACCAAGGTTGTTAATTCCACTGAGGAGACATCAAAGTATCCAGACGTTCACATGCTTGTGACTAACTGTACAATAGGGTAATATTTTGATATCGTTTACATCGTTTTTCAAATTCACAAGCATAATTTCCGACATTCTCCCATGCCCAGATAAAAGCTATCATTTGGTGACATCACAGGCAGTGGCATGGTAAGGCTGACATCACGCGATAACGACTTCAACTGGCATTCATGAGACAAAAGTTCCTTGTCAATAAAGAGGGAAAAAAAACACAAAACCCACAGTGAGACCGTTTCTGCCCCACTAATAAAGCAGGAAATCTAAAAGTCTTAAATAATTCCTCATTCCACACTGTGTTTATTTTCAGTTGTTTAGGGTTTGGAACCCGAAGCGGGGGACGGAGTCTGCAGTGCCGTGCGCTCCCAGCTGTTGCAGGATCCCGAGACACCGCCGCCGTTATAATTCACCAGCAACGGGGCCACATTCATCACTCAAATAGCCGAAAGCCGTGCTCTCCTGTCTCCCCTTAATGCTGTGCCTCGATATATACATGCGTAAAAAAAAACACATTCATGTTGCCCAATGCCGCACTGAATAAGCGTTGCGGTGCCAGAGCTTGTTAAGAGAATAATGCATCTGCCATTTTTTTTACAGACTTTGCAGAAGTGACAAAATGCAATGCACGTGTGTGCGAGCAAGCTAGCACACACACACACACACTTGATTAATTAGCAGATAAATACGTACGCATCGCTTTAACAAGCATTTCCCTTAAATAAGTGCCAATTTCCAACTTAGTTCATGATGTAAACATTTCTAGTTTTTACACATTAAATTGTGTATTTGTTTATTGAAGTTGTTTTTTTGTTGTTGTTTAAAGCCACACGGAGCTCCTGAACTCGTGTGCTCAACCACAAACACCGACACGCATCTTGCCAATTCATCTGCGTCACGCTCCACTAACACGAGCGGTTGAATACACAAACAGATTTAACATAAACGACGTTTCGCTGTTCTGCATTGTTATATAGTACAGCCATGTTTTATTTTATTTCTATTAATATTTCTATAATTTTCTATTTATTTTATTTTTTACATTCGTGACTTTACCGAAAAAACCTAAGAGTATGAATCCTTGCAGTCACGAAAGCTTCAAATCTAGAATAGTACAGCCAATCGCCGTGATGTGACAGGTGCTATCACTACCACACCTGTGTCAGTCGAGGTGTACGTTATGCCACATAATCACGACATGAGACTCTATGAGCTCCAGCCACGTAGCGCGCTCCAAAAGCTGTTGTGATTTGGTCAGGGGGGTGGCAGTGCAGCAAGTGGGTTCATAACTCACCTGTGTGGACGATTACTGAGTGCTATGGCCTCACAATGATAGTGATGATTTACAACAATGTATAAATCCACTGCTGGATGAAAGCGTTCCAACGCTGTGTTGGTTATAGGGGTTGTGTGACCACGTTTCATCACTCTGAATGGGCAAGGGGCCTCGGATGATTCCTGATATTACTCACCATGGATGCTAGCCTTGGGCAGGAATTGAACTGGAGACCCCGGCTCCACAGTGGAGCTCCCTTGCTCCCAACCCCCCGTACGCATGGGATTTCTCCAGATTTTCCGCGCTACACGAATTTGAAATGAATGCGTCAAACATCCTGACACAGAACCCACCAGACAAATAAATAATTTGGTGCTGCTGCATTGGCACAATTAACAAAAATTGGACACATCCGTCAATAACACTGTGGCCTTCAAATAAACGATCTATTTATCAAAATATTGACTTAAAACTTTCGTGACTGCAGGAATTCATATTCTTGGTTCTTTCGGTAAAGTCACGTAGATAGAAAATAAGAAAACAATAATTAAATTAAAAATTATAATAAAATACAAGCAAAAAACCCACGACGTTTCGATCGCAACACAAGCGGTCTTTATCAGGCGTCCAACGTTTGAGGACATGGCCCAGAAAAAAAATGGAGTTCTTCGATTCAGCCAGACGTCCATGTCTTCACGGAGGCCGTTCATTTATTTGCTTCGTGTTCGGTGGTC
This sequence comes from Lampetra planeri, assembly GCF_965212315.1. Classification (NCBI taxonomy): domain Eukaryota; kingdom Metazoa; phylum Chordata; class Hyperoartia; order Petromyzontiformes; family Petromyzontidae; genus Lampetra; species Lampetra planeri. The sequence continues at coordinate 7,678,791 of NC_136120.1, forward strand.
ATGCTGGCGAACATGGCCAAAGCAAAGACCGCTGTATCACAGCAGGAAGGCGAAACAGCCGCCGCTGCCTGCACCCTGGTGCCTCATTAACGTGTTGACTCTGGCACAGCGACGCGAGGAGGTGGGGTGATGGGGCATGGAAATTAAGGAATCGGTAAGAGGCCAATAAAGGGCCTCTGACAAGCAATAGAGATGTTCCAACTCTTCCGTGTTGAAATCTGTCGCTGCGTCTAGACAAGTCGTCTCAGCAACCCCGACACGCCAGACGCAGGCAGGCAGGCAGGCGTGTGCGCAGGGACACTGCGTGGGACGCGTTATTGTTCGTGTGATGTGACTGGAATGAACTGGCTGAAATGCAGTCTCGTTTAACGAAATATAGTTAGGCATTAAAAAAAAAGGGAGCGCACATTTCCGATCCCTGTTTATAAACACGCTTGCTTTCCCACTCGTGCCGTTAGTTTGATTTATTGTGTTATGTTTCAGCCAGCTACGGTATAAAACAACACTAATCTATTATGTTTGGTTATGCTTTATTTAGGTTTATGAGGTCTTTTGGGTTTTTAATTATAACTGTTCCCAAAATGAAACAAAGCAATGCCTTAGACTGTGGAACACATTAAACTGTGTAAACATATTCGCTATTTCAGAACGAGGCATCGGTATTAATTCACATTAAACACTCGCCTGAAGGTTAAACAGTGGTCAAACGTATTCCAATGATAGACACTAACATGCATCCACGCAGTACTGGCGCAAGTGGGACGATAACCCATTGATGTAAAATGCAAGCTTGCTTTGAATTCCAATAACAATTTCCAGACGTTGTGTTCGTTGGCAAAGCTTCATAGACAAGGGACGTGTTTGAGAAAGCGTATACCAAGCATAACAATTTCCATTACAACAGCGTGGTACCAGGGCAAGACAATCATTTTAAAATAATATCTTCCTTCCAAAACACTCCTCTCACCAGGGCTCCCCTCCACAATGCTGCATGTGCACAGCCGCTGGTCAGAGCTTCTGACGAACACAAACACTGGGCCATCATTAGCGCCCATAAGCGGTGCCTTCTGATGTATGTTTGGTCAGGAGCTTTGTGAATATAACCTAGGTCAATGATATTAAATGCGCCAGCTCCCTTTATGATTCCGACATGCAAACAACATGGACTTGGAGCAATCGAGAGATTCGGAGAGGGAATGAAGACCCAAGAAAGATCAAAGTGTCATGTGGAGTTTCAGGTCGATTACAGATGCAGTCGGACGAGTGACAATGATGATTGTATGGGTAGACACTTGTTGAGCAGTTGATAGAGAATGTCCGCTTATAATATTGAAACGTATATTTGCATTTAAGATGTATGTGCATTTGTATAATTGTAGTATACATTGAGTGTCTACATTTGGGCCACCCTTAGGTTGACTTTGCCTTAAATGAGTACCTGATGTGGAGTGTATAAATCAGCACTGGGGAGATCAAGGTGGATCGGTATAACAACACTTGTGGTCTGTAAGACTTAATGAGGAATATATATACAGTACAACCTTGGATTGCGAGCATAATTCGTTCCGGAAACGTGTTTGTAATCCAAAGCACTCGTATATCAGTTGTGAACACGTGACGCTCGGCAGACAAAGCGTATTGCAAGACCTCGCTCGTTTATCAAATTAATATTTATTTAAAAAATTTGCTCGTCTTGCAAAACATTTTCACACCAAGTTACTCGCAATCCAAGGTTTTACTGCATATACTTGTGTCTATATTATACATATACATCCTATAGAGTTGTGAATTAGTGGTTAGTACTCTATGATATGTCATAGCCACCAAGTTCTTAACTTGACTTGATGCTCTCCTCACCTGACTTAGCAGGATCAGGAGCAGAGCAAGACACGGGCATGGCAGGGCAGAGTACATCTCATGCCTTGTGTGCCACACATTAACAGGGGCTCACTAACAAAACTTTCTGCAAGAGATCACAAGGCTACAGGGAATAGTACACTATATATATAATACTGCCTGGAGTTCACTATACTTGAATTATGTAGATCTTTAAAACATATTTTGCCAGTATATTCAGCTATACGATGCAACAACATTTACACGCGCCGTGCGTCCCGGGCTAGTGGGGACAACAGAATCAACATTCCGCCATCGTCGCCCGTCGTATGCGATGGTGCATAACGTATAATTCAAAATGCCGAGCAGAACCTTTTTTTGTGTGTGTGTGCGCGTGGGACAGATGTTTGAGCAAACACTGCAAAGAAACCCCCCCCCTCACTCCATTCAGTGGCTCGTGGTTCACATGACCCCAGGCAGAGTCGCTTGCCCCTGCCTCTACCAGATCTACGCGACAGCCTGAACGAGTGAACGGGCCTCGGCCCGTTGACTGCACACGCTGGGTCTGACGTACAAGATTGGGGGGTGCTGGTCGCGCTAATATATTTTCCTTATTTATCGAGAAATTGTTACGTACATTTGTTTGTGTTCTGGATGTTATCAAGTGAAAGGAAACAGCCGTGCTCAGAGACATCATCTGCACATGAGGGGATAACACGAAAAAAAAATCTCCTTAGATAGGTCAAGAACCCATTTGCTGTCCTGCCATGGTCTGGCCATATCTGGCTCGTGTGGAATTATCGTAGCGTGCTCAACTGGCAATTTGAAGGATGCAAGTTGAACGTCCAGTAAGGGGCCAACTCGGCATCTCATCCATTCAGGATAGATAAAATGAACAGCACTTCAGGGGAAGTCAACAGGGAGCTGTCCATTGGAGCAACTGGCGTCCGTCATCATAGAAGTGTGGAATTTCAAATGGTGTTGGCTCAGAAGCGCTAAAAAAATAAGTGAGCGCCACTCCATTTTCACTCGTTTGAACGTGGGGGCCAACCTGGACTTGACTTTGGCCACCTTCTGGCCCACCCCGCAGCACAGTGAGTCCGACACCCATGCGATCCGCCAACCTCGTCTCGACGGATTGCAGCCGTGCGCCACCACGCGCGCTCTGCTGCGATTAGCACGGCGCTACTCGGAATGGGCTGACATCGGCCCCCTGCCGTCCGCGTCGGAGGAAAGACTGCAGGCCTTCGGAGAATGCGTGCCGCACACCAGTAGAGGCAGAGGTCTCTGGTTAATGCGCCGCCGTAGGTATTTCTGTGTGGCCCAGGGGAGAGGGGGTTACGGCGAGGTGATAAAAGGGGAACGTTGGGCGCGAGAGACGCGCTGCAGGCCGATCAGGTGTTGCCCGCTAAAAGCCTCTTTGACTTCCTTCGGCAGATAAACATCTGTCAGCTCTCGGCGAGTTAAATCACCGAGGGGAGGACTTAACATTTTTTTTAAGTGGTTAAGTGTCGAGATAATACCTGGCCATGATAAAAAAAAGATGACACACTTTTCCCGTTTGCTGTGATTCATGCTATCGCAAATCGCGCCCGAGCAAAAATAAACCGCAGTCATCCATGAGCTAATCTTCTGTCTAGCTATGCCCATTCCATTCCCTACGAATAAAATACTAATTGTTGTAATTTCATTCATATACAGATGTCAAAATATGCGTGCAACGTACAGGGTTGGGTAAAACCCTAATTTACCCACAGAGCATGTTTTAAATCAACTGGACAGGTAACTTACGCTGCACCCTGTACATTGCTAGTTTGCACCATGCCTCCAATTGGGCCATTCCTTTATTTTATTTTTCGATGTGAAATTAGTTCGACGAGGTTAGTGGCTGCCGATAGAGATGAACACCGCACCGAGGAGACATTTGACTTCAAGTGCATCATCCGCTTCTGATGGTACTAATAATGTCAACCTTAACCAAGTTCTTGGAGGATGAATAGCAACACGAGCATGCAGCCTCAGTGAACACATTAAGATGCTAAGTGCGTGTCACATAACAAAATATAATAATATTGTTTTTCCACTTTTTTCTGGCAACAAAACTTAAACCCTTTTACTGTAAAATGAGGTCTAATGATGTAGCTGCTTACCCCGAGCCCTCATTACTTTGATAGTGCATTGTCCTTCAGCTGTACGCCTTTTGGTGGCCTCTGGTCGAGCACCATTGAGACGAGGCTCAAAATAAAGCCGTCTCCGGTGTGGACCAATCAGTTTCAAGGACCATGCATATATTATCAGACTGTGTATTTTTTCCATTTTGACCACAAGTATTGTGGTTAATGATTCCTTGTAAACAGGTTTCAGTTTTGAATCCAGAAAAAAGTAGAAAAACCCTATTATTATATTTTGGTACTGGCAAAGGAGGTCTAATGATGTGTGTCTCTTGTTATGGTGTTGTATGTAAACACACAGCTACTGTGTTTGTTCGACACTAACAGCCCGTATCGTAATCGATGCAACTGCAGGTTTCAGAGGCTCCCCACTCGCATTTGAAACCCAAAGTAGTGGTTGAGCACTGTTAAGATGGTCAACATTGTTGACAACAACACGTGGCCTTTTAGTCAAGATGCAGACAGATTCTAAATGGCGTGCCATTGCTCTCCAAAACACCAATGTGCTGTACTAGTCACGAATTGGCACGTGACAAACCTTACTTATTGGCTGTGTCGGGTGCTGGCGGGTTCAACGAGACATTTATATATTGAAGCGATCTAACTAAAAAAAAAACTATATTATGAAAGAGGGTTTCATGTCGTCAATCTTTTAGACTCATCGAAAACAGCAGTCAAGCGCTCAGTCAAGTGCCTTAAGGTTACTGTGTACTTATGTATGTTGAACTTCTTTCGTAGGCAACCGTGCTAATCGGAAGGACACCAAACTGAACACAAAAGGCAGTTCTAAAGAAATGAGTTTTCAATCTAGATTTAAAAGTGCATCGCTCCAGTGGCTTCTCAATATCGGAAAGAAAATAATTCTAGACGGTCGCAAAAGAGCATCTGAGAGCGTGCGGTGCGGTGACCCTCTTTGTTTGATGGATAGCCAAAAGCCGCTGCGAGGATGACCGGTGTTTGCCTGATGGTTTATGCCACTTGACCAGATCAGCAAGGTATTGTAGTTCATTTGTGGCAAGCATCCTTGTGTGGAATGTGTGTGAACTCGTTACACACAGTTACCCCGCGCCCTCCACCCATTATATTATCAGCTCCGCCAATCAGTGATTCAGGGCACCTTTTAAAATTTACATCTATGCAGCCATTGACCATTGTTAGTCTTTATCAGTGCACTGCAGTCTCGAATTACCTAATCAGTTATCTCAGCCTGCGTCTTCATGCGCACTCGGTAATTTTGTCAAAGTCGGTCGCACTTTCATTGTTGGTATGCAGTCGTAGTCATCGTTGTGTTTGATGATTTTCACGGATTCATAGTCATTGGTGACTCAATTAATTTTCATAAAAGACACTTTGTTGTCAATTAATGTTGTCACTATATCGTCAACAAAATCAACACTAGTTGGAAGCTCATCAGTGGCTAGCTTGACCAGGCCAGATTATATGTGGTTAACTAGCAAGGAGCTGCCTCCCTCCTAGTTAACCACATGTAATCAGCATACACTACACAGCAACTCGTTTATTGCTGAGTGAACCTAGAGGAGGCACAGAGCCATTCAGATAATTAATTCTGATGTTAGCTATGGCTGGGAATACTTGACCAGGTTCTCAGTGCAGTGTGATGACCGCTACGCTACTGCTCCGCCTATGTGTGCATGTATATGTAAATTCATACATAGCGCACACGAATGCACAAACTATATATGTTTGAGTCTGAATGTAAACAAAAGTAATGTCTAAGGTAAATATTATACGCACAAATATACGGAATTGTTCCGAAAGGCGAACACTGAAAATATGACCTGAAAAAAAGGGTGGCCAAGCCAAAGAGCATTCCCATAGAAAATGTCACTCAGCTGTCTGAAATCACTCAAGCCAAAATGCCTTCATGGTCAAGAACCAGACTTCCAAGATACATATTGGATGCAAAGTATGGTCTCTACAACCTCTCCCACAACAAAGTACTCGGACATGTGCAACTCATTGAGATAATCAATCCCTGCGTGTCGGTCTAGGCCCGCTTTTCTCTGAGTTGCAACCCTGGGCAAGTCAACTGCAGGCTCCTCCAGACTTCTTTTATAGGAATGTTACAGTTGATGTGGACACGTGAATTTTATTTGGACAAAGCTTCATGTGAGACGAATTTAAAATAATAATTCATGATTTTCCACATGATGGACACATCACCGCCGAGTTTTAGCTGTTGCTGCACATTTCCTAGCGGCGTGCAATGTGACTGACACGGAGGTGATGAGGATAAGGAGCATTCTTGGAAAACTGCTTCTAGTTCAAATATGATACGGTTGACTCGAATGCTAACCCAAGCCAGAATAGATATTTGCGGTTACCTCTGCAGCAGCTGGGGACATGCGAGTGAAGACTTTCAGACGTTCTATTTATCGGTGTGAATAGCATTTGTTTTGTGGATTTTTACGAATGCTGTAAGAGAGTCAGATTCGTCAGAAGCACAATCGTTTAGAAGCTAATCCGGCACCAAAAATGGCAGATGTTCTTGCACACCAACACTCTGAATGTTGCCGATCTTTGAGATTCCGTGGCATTAACTCGGCGTGTGATATGCGTTGATTGAGTACCACTTATTCACCTCCCCCCACCCCCCTTCCAACTTCCATATTATGAATGTTTAGCACAGATAGTGTCGATAATGGTTCAACATCGCCTGAAATAAAAATAAAACGATCTCGTTACACTTTCATGCATTTTGTGATGTTTGATTGTTTATAGAAAGTTTAAAAAAACTGCTATTTACCTATCAAGTTATGACATTTTAGACTGGGCCATAGGAATGTGATATGTCTTCAACTTCTGGCTCAGGGTCACCAAATGGATTATTTGATGCTTTATTCAGGAGGGTCCTGCATTGAGTTTTTTATTTACAATATTTATATATGTGGGAATAAACTGGAACACCAAGATAAAACCCCACAACAACACTCCTCTAGCCCTGTTCAGATGGAAACAGATGGAGATTGGTCTACTATGCTGTATTAGCTTCTCCTGGCAAGCCGGGGAATGGCACCTTGACACCTACAACATGTGTGATCCACCAACACTCACTTCAACAGTGCTCGACTACAGCACTTAACACGTGTACTATTTAGCAGGAAGTTATCCGTGGACATAGTATGGATAGACTGGCCCCTGCCATGACAATGTAGAATTTTCACCACATGCTCAGGGTAATCAACAAGTATGAGTGTTACCACTTTGCTGGATTGTGCAACGGGACGCCATCTTTAGCTTGACTCTAAATTCACTATTCATGTCATAGAATGCCTCCTCGTTCTCGTGACCATGTCTGTTCAGTGCTGGCAACCACATGATGAATTCTGCTACTATATACTGAGGTCTGGCTACTGCTACCATAAATCAAGTTCAGATTTCACATGTGCATTCTACGACATCATTTATCTCTGTAACCATAAAAATATGGCCCTGTGACACTTGGGATGAAAGTGGTCGACTCAATCGTAAATGTATTTTGCCTTGCATATGGCTGGAAGAAGAGCAACTCATAGGTCTAAGTTCAGATTATTTAGCGTGGAAATGGTTTCAGCTGACGTGTGTTGGATTGTTGAAGTGCCTCCGCTGAATTTTTTAGTTTACATCGGTTCTCGAAAAGGTCGATGATCTGGTTGGTGTTTATGCACTCACACTTAAACTTTTATTTGAATTTCCGTTCGTCAAGGAAGTAACTCAGGGGTGGGTTCCAAGTGGAACTCAAAATGAAGTCGCTGGGTGAAAAAAGAAATCAATGGTGGAATCCCTGGCACAAAAGGCATCATTGACTTAGTATTATAAAGCCAATGTTGAGTGGAATAGCTTATCACACTCGCATCTCATTTCCACAACCAATGGAATCCACGCTAGTGCAGTGTTGGCACTGGGCAGGACCCCAGAGCCCACATTATAGAGCAACCCATCCTTGCTGAACCAATCCTTAGAGCCACACTCCTGTTGTCCTTCTTAAACTCAGCAACTGCAGGCTTTGGGTTGGGCCAACATCCACTTAATCGTTGGAGCGACATATTTGTTAAAACTACAAGCAAAAATAGCGGAGTGTTTTCTTTAAATAAATTTAACCCAACCTATACCAAAGGTAAACATTTGTTATAAAATAGACCTTTTCCTGACTCACACATGGAGGCACGGATGACGGAGGGGGGCATTGGGATGGAGCAGACACAGGCCAAGTCCATGGGGCCTCATTGCAGGAGGTCGTGTTAACTACCTCGCCTGGTATGCAGGAGGTCATGGATTCGACCCCGATGCCTGTATATTTGGAGGTTGCATGTTCTCCCGTGGTTGGGTGGATTTTTCTCTGGGTTCCCCGACTTTTCATTCCACATTATGAATCAACGTGACGCGTTTAGAGTATTTGGCTGCTATAAATTATTCCACGTGATGGTACTCCACTCCGTTGAGCTATTCATTGTTGCAAGATCGTTTATGTAAAATAGCTATATAACTCAGTGGGCCTGACTTGGTAAAGTAAAACGTTTATAGTTCATTTTACAGTTTATGGAGCATGGGGACAAGGAGCCAAACCATGCTGTTGCCCCTGCACCGATCCTGGGTTGACCTGGTTCCGCTGTCATTGGTCACAGAAATGAGGCATCCGTAACTCTTCAATTAAGAGGAGGCCAACAGTGTGACTGCAGTCAGCAATTCTCACACTTTGGACCGACTTGCGGATATTTCAGCATGAGGCTGATCCTGAAGCCGTCCTCTTGCTCACCCACCGACCTCGTCATGGACATGTAAACGTCCTTGAGCAATTCTCCGTCATACAGAGAGGAGGAAGTGGACTCCTCGGTTGGAAGATGGCACTGGGTGCTATGTTCCGCAACAGTGTGTCGTGACCACTGCTGCGAGATATCAAAGATTTTGGATGGTGGCACACGAATCGTTGATAATGCGAAAGGAGAACATCTAAAATTTGACAGGCTCATGACAAGAGTCAGCGATTAACATATGCAGCAGCCTTTGCCATGTGCTTGTAATAAAAGCCATGTTTTACACACTTGCCATTGCAAGCAGATGAGCTACTTCTGCAAGAGGTGCGAAATATGATATTCTATATCGGCCAGATGGGCTGGAGGAGGAAGAGAGCTTCCACTCTTTCCCAAACCACAGCCAATGTTCCAATTGACTTGCGTCAGCGTGGACGCACTAGCAAAGGATTGGCAGAGGTAACGGTGAAGTTATACTGTGCCCATCATCGCCTTGGGCTCATTAAATGAGTACCAAATCGTTGGAAGTCAAATACGGTTCCCTTCAGCAGAGACTGGCTCCTGGTCAATGGCATTGTGGAATTTTACCACTGGCTCAGGGTTCCAGACGGCGATAAGCAACGCCGTTATGTTTGTTCGCAGTGATTAGAACATGGGAACACGTTCGAGCTCCCTCTCGCCTATGATTCATCCTGAATGCGCCAAATCTAAGCATATCTCGGAATTCCGGTGAGTGCTTGGATGTGGGAATGTCAGAAATTATCAGACGTTGCAGGCTCACTGGCAGGAATTGCGTATTTGTGATTAACTCACCTTGTCTGAACACATTTCTGGAATACACGTGAATAGTGTTACATGGAAATTCTCAAATTGAACACCATAGCAGTGCTGTGGTCAGTGCTCCGTGTTAAAAACTCGGTAAACCTGAGTTTGATTCCCGGCTATGGTTAACATCAGTGGTGAAGTAAGGCCAAAACAACCCCCAGGACCGACACAGCACGGCCAATACCATGGCTAAATGCTCAATGAAACTCTATTCATTCTTACCCATTTGTAACACAAAAAACGACCGCGTACCCGAGTTTGATTCCCAGCCATGGCTGACACCAATCGTTGCTTTCATTCCTAGTCGAGGCTTACCAATGGTGGCTACATTTTCCCAAAACTTTTACCCTGGGGGCAAACGGCATGGGGCCATTTGATTGAAGCTGACAATACCCAATGCTAACTTTCCACTTCCTTTTCAGCTTTTGTTTAAGTTACATCGCCACAAATTCGAGGCTACGTTCAATTAAATCAAGCGTGATGGCTGCATTCGACACAACTCTCAAGGCGTGTGGCGGTGTGTGCAGTGGGACACATGCGGCACATACCTTCCGTAGTGTAATTCACCCGCCGTCGATCGGCAGGTCAGGTGCGGTGTGAAAGAGTAGGCCAAATACCCTCAAGTGAGGGGCTCTCCAGTTCTCCCTCTAGTGGAGGCCCCCCCTTCCACCAGCAGTGGCGTGAGATAAAATGAAGTCCCATCAGTTTGTACGAATATGACCAATGGCATAATTCTTACACTGATCCTCAAATTAAACCTCTATCTGAGATGCAATGATAAATAATGATCATCAGCCATTGTCTGTCAACTGCTGAATGAAGGCCTCCCCATACAATTGTTGCCATCCACTCACAGTCTAGCACGAAGATCATGGTCCACCCTAAACCGCATCCCCACAAACCATTAGCAGATGTGGATACCTGATGCACAAATGGAAAGTAAAAAAAAAAACTCCCCAGTAGTGTGACTGTGGCCATACAGAACGATGCAATGCCCGATCGACAAATACGAAAGAGACATCACGGCGATGCACTCCACTGCTTCTGATGCGGTTATCTGGCTTGACCACCTGAATGTAGATTTGAAGCTTTTGCTCTGCATCTACATCAGCCGTACGAAAGAATAATTCCAGCCTCGCCCATCGGTCATCATCTCGTCCAGCCACGTGTGTCCAGCCCAGGCCAATTCACATTTGTTAATTGCCAGGCTGTAAGGTGTTTTCATGAATTCTCTATTCTATGCGTTCCTTTTCCGCACGCAATAGCATCCTAATGCCAATACAAACACTGGCTTCATGGAACAAAAATGAAAACCAAGGGGGACAAATATACAGGTTCACCAAATGACCAAAGCACAACCGCTAGTGTTTTGCCCCATTGCAGCCAATGGAGACATGAACACATTTTGTCCAAACATGAATTCAACCAACATTGTGTATCTGTTAAGTCTAGTATCCCCATGAACATTGCAACGTTGAGCAAACATTGGCATTTGATTGGAACCGATAGCCCAATGTTCATTGTTTACTGGGATCTGGCGATGTACGTCCCCATCAGCCCTGAGCTCTTGCTGGAAATTCCATATTGCAATGCCAGGGGGAGTTAGCCCATAGTACAACCAGTGCTGCCTTCCTTCAACGTGATTTATATCCACCACAGAGCATACAGCAGATTGACTCAACCCCACAAGCAACAGCACCAGGCAGCTCTATTATTGGCAGCATTTTCTTGGTTCTTTCGGTAAAGTCACGTAGAAGGGAAGTAATAAAATAATAATAAAAATAAAACATAATAAAATAATGATTTTATTATGTTTTATTTTTATTATTATAAAAATAATTATTTTATTATGTTTTATTTTCATTGTTATTTAATTACTTCCCTTCAACATGACTTTACCGAAAGAACCAAGAAGATGAATCCCTGCAGTCACGAAAGCTTTATATCGAAAATTGGCAGCATTGTCGTGCGATCTGCATACACTTTTGCCGCTGCTCTCCACTTGAAGAAAAGCCGGCAACATTCACCCTTTACCATTCATCTCAGGATCATTCCCTGAAATATGTTTTGTTCAAGTCAACTTTAAATAACGAATGGATTGCGTGCATGCAGAGTAATCCAATTACACGAGGTAAACCGAAGTAAACCAAATGGGATTACCGTTACCTTCCCTTGGTAATCTGACTAGAGCAATACATCACTCCACGACGCTGGCTGTCTACACAGCCAGGACCTTATTATTACGGCACACAGCAAGTTGTGTCGTTCCGGTGGAGATTCACATGCTGAATGCACAAACACAACGTTTTTTTTTAATCAGCACGGGGACACTTCCATAAACCAGCGCGGTGAACATGCACGCGAGCTGTGGTTTTTTTGTTCGTCTTCTTCCAGGATGGCGTTAGATGCTCAGGAAAAAAAATATGGCTTTTGTTGCTCACGATGGCTGAGTATGGGGGGGGGGGTGGGGGAGAGAGCCCAAGCTCCACTTTGCTTGTCAGCCCTGGCCTACATCGGCCCGGAGCGTGCGCTTGCCAAAACGCTTAAACGACGTTTCTCTTGGATCCTTTCGTTGCTCGTATCCCCTGGTCGAAATGGGAGATAATAAACAGAAGCGGGAGTCAGGTGTTATTTATAGGCTAAGCGGGGGAACGGCGGCCATTTTGTGCCCAGACTTTGCAGGGGGGAGGTGGGTTGGGGGGGGGAGGGGTCCCGGGGGAAGGTGCGAGAAGATCTGTGGCGAGCGAGACGTGGACTGATCTCGTGGTTCCTCGCATTCGAGATCCTGCGCTTCGTCAGATTGGCCAGGCAGTCCGTCGAGAGCGAGGCCCTTCCGGAGTCGGTTGACCCCAATTCGCCACCGACCCCAAATGCGTTCGGCCAAAAGCTGACAACGTTTTATCCTCGAACGGAGTACAATTAGATTGGGGAGGGAAACAAATATAACATTGATTATGAATCAATGAATGAATGCAGCAAGCGTCAACAGTGATAATTCTATGGGGGAGTGAATTTAGTATGAAAGTGATATGTCTGGGAAAATGGGGCTTTTATTGCTTTATTGCATATTCATATGGAAAGATATGCAGGCACTTCGACTCACAAATGCAACTGCTTGCACACAAAAAGAGCATACGATGGTACATGATCCCTTGGCAACTCTCACAGTCCTGCAATGTAGCAATCTATACAGCGCCTGCACACGAGCGCATTTCATTGCTCCACCTCCGTGGAGGAGACCCTCTTGATCGCGTTCGCGGGGAGCAATGGCACATTTGTTGGTGTACCGGCGAATAAGCCCAGCGACCCGAGTTCAATTCCGGACTCTGATCACTATCAGTGGCAAGTGATATCTGAAACAGTCCTGCACCTTCTCCCCCTAAAACTTTCACCAGCCTGCACTGTCATGCATGGAGAAGTATGGTCAAATGACTTCCACGATTTATATGGGGAGGCCTTCATTCGGCAATGGATTGACGAAAGACATAGATTATGTAATAGACAGGAGTGACCTATTTGTCCACACATTTTTTTATTCCGTGGTATTCTATATTGTTTTATGTGTACTTTACATAGCATACCAACATTATCCGTGTCATGTTTAGATGTTTAAAGTTAAAGCCTTGACACGTCCATATACTTAGGTGCACCCAGAAACATTTTACAACTTTACACAATAAACCAGTGGCAAAGGAAGGTCATCGCGACTATTCATAAAGGGCTCCTCACGGTCGGTACGAACATTGGCATTGCCAGTATTATGCTTGCAATGGTTAGGGCAGAATTGGTGGCCAATGCCTAATCAAATACCGCGTCCGCTGCCAAAGGAGATGCTGGATTCAGGATGGAGACGCTTTGACTTTGATTTTTGTACACACGTAAAGCAACGTACAGCATACACAACGATGTTCGTTTGTGATTGTCACAAGCATTTGAATAGTGAATGGAAGTGATGCGATCTTTAACTCGCCCCCGTCGGCGGCCCTCTCCACTGACTACGGTGTTGCTGGCGAGTGGTTGGCGGCAGTGCTGGATAACACAAGTTGCCCACAGCTTCAACTGTCCGCTGAGCTCCACAGATTCCTCCAGTCTCGACAAAGATTCTGATTAATTCTCATTAATAAAGACGGAAGCTTGTGTTGCCTCCGAAACGTCGTGATTTATTATTTTATTTATATTATTTATTATATTATTTATTTTTATTACTTAGTTTTTACCTACGTGACTTTACCGAAAAGACCTAAGAGTATAAAGGTCAGAGTGTATCCGTGCTCAAGCTGACGGTGGTGCGATGCTCATCCCTGTGGGCAATGCACAAGCAGCAGTTGCAATGCCACATCACCATGGCAAGGGGCCAGTCTATGAATAGGATGACTGCTATTGACTTCCACAGAATGGTACTCTTTTTTTAATAGACCCCGAAGGAATAATTGGATGTACTAAACCCTCCCAGGGTTTTAACCAGCAACAAAAATCGCCGCTCGCCACAAAGTGGCGGTGACGTCACTACGGTGCTTGTACCATGCCAGAGGCACTTTGAGACCACGTGACGTGGCTCGCTGGCAGGAGGTCACGGGAGCACCCGAGCGTCAAGGGTCGGCTGGCTGAGGTGACTGGCAGAAACACCAACCGCGTCCCCCCACTGTGCCAACTTGCTGCGTTTTAGCTACCCGGTGCTCTGCTCATTGTTGTGAGCGTCGTTCCCCCACGAACAACTCCCGTATTGAGAATCATTGAGTGAGATTGAAGACAAAATGGCCGTTCACGCACGTTGATACAAACTGCTATTTAATTGTGAGCATGACATGCCATTCTTGGCGACGTAGAAGGCATGGTAATCAAAATAAACTCTCCGTGGAATTGTGTGGGCAATTTCTACTTTAATGGGAAAAGGCGGCGATGCCAAACGCTAAAGTAGGTAACCTTATTTGGCTCTTTCAGATGCTCGCACTGGGATATAGGGCCAGATGTATTGTGCAACAGCATTCATTGTTTGGGTTGTATTCTAGTACAAGTGCTGTAATATGCAACATACATCTGGATAGATGGTGCTAGCTCACAGTACCTGACTGAGTACTGACGAAACTGCAACACAGTCATCAATGACATCGTCCTAAAGTGTAGGAAACGCTACAACATGTAACGCTATGGGCAATGCCCTTTCTTCATAGAGCCTCTCTGATGTGTTCTGCTATATCATTTTTAGAGGAGTGTTTTAGAGGAGCTGTTGGGTCAATGCTTCATGTGCTCATGCACCATTGCCAACGCTGCATCCCACATTATTTTGTTGGACGGACAATTGGATGGTCAAAAGTTCATGTGCATGGGTCAATTCAGCCCATCATTCTCTTCGTGGGGATTGAACAGTGGCCACCATATTGCTCCTGCCATGGGCATGTGGAATTGCCAGAACTGGCTCAAGACAATCAATAGAGAAGAGTGCTACTAACCTGCAAATGTAAATAGACAAACTTTAACTTTGAGAGCAATAAGTTGGTATTTTTTTACATTTCAATATTCGGTTTTGTTCATCAGTAAACTACAATTTTAAACCAGCAGCTAAAACAAGGGCTTTTTTATTCAAAATCTTTCCTGAAGCTTGACAGCACAGTTGCCTTTAATATGCCTCAATACATTTAACAGACTGGCTGATCTTTTTTTACATTCTGCAGTCACTGATGATGCCTTACACTTCCTAGTTTCACGTTAAGTAAGCGCAGGTGGGTACGGGCAAATGAAAGGTATGCAGGGAACACGTGTATGATCACGTTCTTGAGTGTGCAGTTCACAGATATCAAAACGCTCTATAAACTTCAAGTTCTGCAACACGACTATATATATGCGTCTTTTTCATGTATATAAAAAAAAAGGAAAACTTATCTAATTGCCAAATCATAAGCTAAATTCATCACATTACATGCACGAAAATGTACAGTAATTGCTTATTATTGTGCTCAAAAGTAATATGATTGAATTTTTAAAAATCCATGTGGGAATTGAATGTTCCAGGTAGCGACTGACCTTGCCATAGTAAAGTGGAAATTTGGGCCACTGAATCAGATTCACCAATGAAGATGACTTCCTCAATCCAGCAATGTGGTGGCGCTAATCTCTATTGGCTCCCCTGAGCCATTGGTTACATCTCTACTTTCCTATGGCAATAGCTAGTTCCTCATAGTTAAAATCAAAGCATATGCCGGCTTCTCTTAAAGTGTCACACCCATTTTATTGACTTGAAAGGAATTATGGGCCAAGTCAACCTACTACGTAGAACCTACATGTGAGCTCATTAGCTTCTTATGTTGTGCCAACACAACGCCACGGTGCCATTTGGCTCCATTAATTGGATACGTTGTAAATGTTTTATCTGGAAATCCCGAGAGGTTCCGATCACAGCAGGAGGCTATTGAGTGGCATGAGCAATAACAAGATCTATGGTACTTCGTTGGGTCATTTGACAAAGCGCCCAAACCACGAGCAAAGTTTCACAAGCCAAAACTTGATTTTATATAGCGCCATTCACACAACAAGGCCTCATGGCGCATTATACAAAATAACCAATTGCGTAACGGATGAAACTCCTAACAAATACAATAAAAATGAAGAAAACGGGATAAAAGCAATATAAAATGAAAACAAACACGCAAAAAAGACCTACATATATGGATAAGCATGCTAAAAATGTAATACCTGAATTCTGTTTTAATACGGGGTCACCTCAAAGACTCAATCACCTGAGGAGCTCGGGGCTGGATTTCTGTGAAGGTTCAAAGGCACTGACCGCTTTAGGGGCCTTGGAAATCGCTGCGAGGAAGTTCAAGATCAATCAGTCGAGTTAACAATGCCGTGGAAGGGTGACCCTGTGTCCACCTGTATCTCCGTATACACGCACAGCCCGTTTGTCAATCCACTGTTGGATGAGGGCCTCTCTATGCCGCGTGGGTCGTCCCTGTTATTTGACCATACTTCTCCATGCTCTCAGTGCGGGTCGGTGAAGGTGGGTGGGTGCCGAATTGTTAACTAGCTCGCATGGTACACAGGTGGTCGTGGGTTCGATCCCGAACCTGACGCTTATATATATTTGGAGTTTATCATGTTATCCGTGATCACGTGGATTTTTACCCGGGTGCTCCGGTTCGTCCCTCCACATTTAGAAGCATGTGTTTACAGTATTTGGCTGCTATACATTTCCACGTGATAAACCACTTCGTCGAGCTATTATTTGTGGCCAGGTTGCTTCTGAAAAAAAAATATCTATATAGCTCAGTGGGCCTTACCTTGTATTTGTTTGTGTTGTTTAAATAGTAATAGGAGGTACAAAACAACGGAGTTTGTTACACTGCCCTCTGCTGCCTACAATGGCCGCAGTGCCCAGGTGCGTGCGTGCCGGGTAATTGGCAGCGAAATGAAATCCTGCTTCGTGGTAATATTCAACAGCGCTCGTCCTGTGCCCAAACTGGCACTCACCATCGGAATGTGATCTTTGTTTGAACTTTGGGCTCAGAACCACCGATGGAGAATGGGCACAGCCCAATGTAAATCCACCGACGTTTTTTTGAGCATCTATTACATCAAATGCAATTCATGGCCCTAAAAGTAAGTTTTGATTTTTTTGTGGACACCAACCCAGGCCAAATATTCTACAATCATGGTAACATTTTACAGTGCAGCATCTCAACCTGTTGTTTCATGGACAACCCAAAAGTGTTCCTGGCAAAACTACACATTTCATAGTAGTAGAAACATTCCAGGCTGGCCTGCATTGTATTCTTGCTTGCATTCTTGCCGTCCTGTGTTCCAAGCACATTCGCATAGCCATCGCTCGTCAAGTTCCTCTCGTTAGACACTGCATTCTGCTTTTGCCTTCAGCAACGTGGCAACACATTCCTGCGGAGGGAGCTGGTAGGAACGTTGGGTTGCTCGGTCAATGGCCAGGGTCAATAGCGGCGTGGTGTATTCCGCAAATATGGCCGACTGTGAGGGCGGGCACAAGCCGGCGTGAATAGGTTAAACGTTGAGTTTTATAAGGTCACCACGGGGTGACCAGCCCCTACCCACCCAGCCCCACCCCTCCCACCCCCCACCCAGCCCCACCCTCTCCACCCAGCCCCACCCTCCCCTCCCCACCCAGCCCCTCCCCACCCAGACCCTCCCCACCCTCCCCTCTCCACCCAGCCCCACCCCTCCCATTTTTTGATGCACGACGGACGGACACAATAATCCCCTGTGGGCTGGTGTAACCAGGAGGATCCTACCAGTATAATGTTGGAAACGTTGTGAAGGTCGCAAGTGGTGGTGTAACCGTTCGAGTAGCATTTACTTTTCTGCTCCTACAAAGCCAAGAAGGGCAATTAGCAAAGTTAATTTTATATCCGCCTGCCTATTAATTCGCCATTTACTCGGCAACGGAAAAAATAAACAGATCTCTCGTGAAAGGCATGCCTTTAGAAACCGTCATACGCAGAGAAGTTGGCTGAGTGAAACACATTTTTTTCTGTAAATTTTGAGGATGGCATTTGTGGTCACAGCTAGGCTCTACCTTTGCTGAGGTATGATCAAAGCATGTTTGAAGTGCTTCTAAACTTGATTTAAACATCGTGGCATATTCTTGGAATAAGCTCCACATAAATCAAACAATTACGGACGAAGGAACTGAAAAAAAAAACAGGGTTAATGTTTACGTGTATGCCAAATGGACACCATCACGTGTATGGTATCACATGCAAGTATGCCGTTTAAAAATAGATAATAAACATTAAAACTGTGTTAGTGTCTTCATTCCCCTGACAAGCATTTGGAAAAGCTCAATTTCATGAGCGATCCTGAATCAAACTCCGCATTCCCCACTCCCGCGGCAAGGACTGTATATCCATAAGACGTCAATGTTAAAAATAAGCATTTATCATTGTATGAATGCCCTAAGGATGGTGGACAATGCCTGACATATATACGATGAATACATACACACGCGTTATCAGCAAAACTGAAATGGTTAATACTCTCACCGTTTTATCTTCATGGATGCATTGTCAATACGCATTTTCTCGTGTCACTATCAATAGCCTTGGAAATAATTTTCTAAAACAAGCTTGCTCAGATTTGGGAACCAATGGGGAGAGGAATCATATAATGAAACATAATTGAAGGTGTCATGAAAGGCAATGGGAGCATGATAGCAGCAAAGAGTAAGTGAATGATTGGTAAACTAAAACTTGCGTCCCAAAGTGCAAGTTGGAGCCAGAAGGCATGATACAGAATCATAAACCTCTATAGATTATGAGTGGAAAAAGTACATTCACATAGTTCGGGAAGCGAACATTTTTCAGGTGAGCAGGGTGTTCCAGATGTCACATCTGAAGAAGTAATCACTGCCATTTGCAGTATAAACAAAGGGAAATCTCCCGGAAAAGACGGAAAAACTGTGGACATGATCAAAGAAATCAGACCAGCTGTTGGACACAAATTAGCAAAGCTATTCGCTGAATGTTTGTTCTAAATATTAAACACCTCTATAATGGAACAGTGCCTCAATCATTCTTATAATTAAAACATTTGTTTTTACAAAACTGATTTGAACAATTATATATCCATTAAACTCTCATCGCCCAAATGCAATCTGGTCACAGAGATCACAGTGAAACCATGGCCCATTTAGAGGCCATCTAAACACAAGCACCAGATGGTTATGTCGTTTATTAAGTAGAAACGTATACATAACGACATGAATTTGTAAGTTAAAGTTTCTCCGACTTCAAAGTAAGTTGCATCTCCCTTTGGCAGTTTTGAGGCATTGGCAGAGAAAGTCCACATTCCATTGTCATGGACCAGTCTTTCCATGAGACGCGTTGCCCTCCAGCGTACTGTGATGATTATTGTATCGATCCCAGATACATGACAGGCTGTATAGACCACTGTCTGGGATTTCAACTGTCACTCCCCTGGTTATGAGTGGAGCATTCTAACCAGAGCATCACTTGGCCAGACACGCTGCTCTGGATAACATCTACTAGAATGCTTATCTGGCTCTCAGATGTGTTTTCGAGTCGCACCACGTGTTGTTCAGCAGTAACTGAAGCCTCCAGCACACGGGGCTGTACATGAGTACTGCTGCTTCAGCGAATTAAGCTCCCAGGATCTTATCTTATATAGATTATAATATAGCGTCTGATTCCAAGGCGAAATGCATGTGCGTATCACACGGTGTGATCTTCTTCTTTGTATGGCTGATGCTGATGCAGACCAACAACTCTAATTTGACATTTAGGTTGTTGAGCTAGGCAATTGCATCCTTCATGTTTGTGAATCGGGCATTGAGTCTTTCGATGTGCCACGGTCTGTTCTGGGTGACCACGGTCGCGCACCAGAGAGATATTAATTTCCCAACAGTGCGGCAAGCATCTGTGCGGATGCTTTTCGGGATTGTGATCACAAGCTTCATGGAAGATCACATCGCATGCCTGTCAACCCCGTATCAGTGCCAACCTTATTACAGACCAATTCATTCAGACCTTATCGGGTCACCCCGTGCCCTTATACATCTCAACTTTCATCCTACAAAGTCCCATCACAATGGAGAAACGCAAACAAATAAACAAAAACTTTTTTTTGCCATTATTGAAACGGCTGTATGCCGTATGGACCTGAAAACTGTGTTTCTCTGTACAAGAATACAGGTAAACCGTATGGGTTGACAGGTAGAACTGTGCCACCGACTGTCCCTGGGATATCTGAAACTCCACAGGCCCTACATAGCAAGGCCGTAATTGTTATATATATATATTGGGGGGGGGGGGGACACATCCCCCCCATTACATACAATGAAACAAGAAAAGGTAAAAAAGAAAAAAAACAGAGCAATGTAATACAGTACACTATTAGACATTATTGTAAAAACATAACGAAAAAGTCCATCCTATGTGTTAGTGATTTTTTTTTTATATTTTAGGCAGGAAATGGCAGGAAACGAGTTTTAAAATTGAGATTTTTTTTTTCCAGGGGGGGACCTCTAGACCCCCTGGAAGATGTGGTCCCCCCGATGTTGACTCCTTGGCTACGGCCTTGCTACACAGACTTATCTCCAGACTCGTGGGAAACAGTCCAGGGAGTCACGTGGGGCAGCGACGTCACTGTGACCGGCACAGGTCCACGCACTGCCCGTGAATGGACACTAGTCTCAACAAACACACAACAACGGGTTTTACCTCATTCGGGTTTTGTGCAATTCACAATGCGTACGGTTCTTTCTTAAAGCTTCTCAGGAGCATTTAAGTCGTTAAGCGGAAGGTTAAGTTCTGCCCCCCCCAAAAAAAAAACATATTTCCATCTTGAAAATAAAACATGCTTTAAATCGCTAAAAACTATTGTCATTGTAGTGCGTATTTAATGTAGTGCTGCACTCTGATGTTGTAGGAGTGTTGTTATAACAATTAGTGTTGTTATAACAATTCTATATTTATTTAAAGTTGCGCATTTTGATGTGACGTCACATTTCTCAACCCCCCCCCCCCCCCCTAGTCACACATCGTCACAAATGTCTGACCCCCCCCCTCTAGGTGCGTGGCGTCATTTATGGACGGCCCCTAAGGGTTGGATGCACGTGCCACAAAAATATATTTTATCACGAAAACACTTTCGATTTTTTATAATATATATAAATATAAATACAGTAAGACCCCAGTTTACGTCGGGGATGTGTTCCTGAAAGGTGCGAATGATTATCGAAACGAGGTGAATCAAAGCGATTTACAGGTTAGGTGGAGGCTGAGGCGACGGATACGAGAAAGGATGGATGGACGATGCTGGCTGCGACGTATGTTGTGGTTGAGGCTACGCAAATCGGGTAGTGGTACAGGCAGTCATCGAACACCCGACTTACGAACAATTGTCCATTAAATACATTTAAAAAAAATATTGAACTTGAACTTGCAAACTGAACTCTGGAACTCTTTCGTTCAGAGGAGCGATCCTCCGCGAGATGTAATGAGCGGGCCTCGCGCTCGGAGTGTTTGGTTGTGTGTGCGTTGGCGGACACGTGTGTGTGTGTGTGGGGGGAACGGTGGTGTAGCTGCTAGCGCGCTGCACTACGAAAGCGGCGACCCTTGTTCGATTCGCGCTCACGGTCAACACCGGTGACGATTATTTAAACCGGTCCTGTGCCTCCCCTAGGTCGACTCAGCCTCATATGCGTACCTGGTGCGGTGTGTAAATATCGCTAATGGCGAGACAAAGGCGGCCGGGCGTGGTGATGGCCACCCACCCCCTCGTGTGCCGTTCTGGCCTTCATAGGTGCTCGCTAATGGCACTTGCCCCAAAAGTCTGTTACAGGCTATACGGGGGATCTTTGTCTTTTTGCGTGCGTGCCCCGCGTGTGTGCAATTCTGGTGACTCGGTGCCCCCCTTCCGACGAGCAAGCCAGCATCAGGACTCAAAGTAAGTGAAAATAAAAGGTATGTTACTTTAATATATGTTTTATTTACGATACAATACTTTTTTTTACAGTATTACAACAATGAGTTAACAATGCTTAGCTTTTTGTTGAACCGTAACACATTTCATAACACTGACCATATGTTTCGATTTAAAGCTTTCGTGACTGCAGGGATTCATCTTCTTGGTTCTTTCGGTAAAGTCACGTGGAAGGGAAATAATAAAATAATACAAATAAAACATAATAAAATAATTCTCACGACGTTTCGGCCACAACGCAAGCAGCCGTCCTCAGGTGAAGGACAGGTCTATCGGGAAGACAACGTCTGAATGAAATACCCCAGGCTTGGAGCGTATATTTAAGCTGGGTTGGAGGGGGAAGAGCGCCTTGACAAAATAATATGCAAATCAAAAGGATTCATCTTCTTGGTTCTTTCGGTAAAGAAAGAACCAAGAAGATGAATTCCTGCAGTCACGAAAGCTTTAAATCGAAATTTAAATCAAAAGGAATTTAGCATATTTATGGGAAATGCATTTCACAAGTAGTGACTAATCCCATATCTGCATTATTGTGTTCCGACTTAAGAACCCTTTGACTTACGAACGGGTCTCAGGAACGAATTGTGTTCGTAAGCCGAGGACTGTCCGTATTCATAAAGTTAATACGTATTTGCGAAACGACATGATAGTGCGAGACGTAAATGTGGGGTTATTACTGCATAAATATACACTTACAGCTTTAAATGTTTCTCTCACAATAGAATGTCACCAGTTTGAAATAATGCCTCTCTGCACACTTGAGTGTGAGCTGGCACTCATCTCAAATAGTAGCCCTAAGCCAGCGGCACTAAACTCCACATTCCAATAATAGGTGTGTGCCTCTCCGCAAGGCAGATGCAGTAGTTACTTGAACAGCCCATTGGACGTTAAGTACAATCGTGAATATGTAACTGAGGCTACATATGTATTTTGATAAATATGAGTTGTCCTTTTATGTGCTGTGTATAATAATATTAAGTGTATATCGCGTACAATCAGATACTATATAGTGTGCAATTATAGAAATTTAACTGAAAAAGTCACACTGACCATTTTGTGTGCGGGGCGAAATCAGATTATATCCATGTACGTATTGGGATAACACTAAAAAAGCAATACCAATAGTTCAGAATCCCACTTGCTGTACTGCCACATACTGTTCAACATATAGCCCAACAATTTGGGTGTCTCGAGCAAGGCATAATCTCTGCATGATCCATCAATCCACAAATGGGCAATGACGTCGCGTATTGGTAGCGCATGTTCTGCCTCTTGCAGAGGTTTAGCAGTTCGAACCAAAATCTGAATATGTATTGAGACTGGAAAAATCCAATGAGCTATGAAGCTCTTTTTTGACAGATGTCCAGTGGCCGCACTGGTTAATACTGCAAGTATATTAACCATAAATATGCATGCTGTCTGCTTCAGTGGACGTTACAAATCCCTGAGGTCATTCTTAAAAATCGGATATTACTGTCAAAATTTGATAATAACACGAAAATAATCAACAAACTACTTAATTGGGATTACTGTATAGGAACTCCTCTACTTACCAACTTTCATGGATATGAACAAACTTGTCCATATGTCCAGTTGCCTGTTCGGACCGAGAGTCGTAAGTTCAACTGCCGCGCAATAAATGGCGGTGGTGGCATCTACATCTGCAGAACACAAAGGACCAGTGGCATCTACATCTACAGGATATTGTGCAGCTTAGTTTACATGTCGGACAACATGTTTGAAATCGACAGGCATAAAACTGGACTTATGAACAAATCGACTTACAAACAGATCTCTGGAACCTAACTCGTTTGTAATTCGAGGAGTCCCTGTGCACGTATCGATAATTGCCCCCTGCTGGCAAAAGTGTAGTACCGTTGAGGACGCGTGGACACCCGAGTAGAGGCACACGTATTTATTTCACAACAGTCACTGGGGACATACAGTACTGGAGGGGGTATCGGCCCCCTCACCTGGATAGCTGGGAACACACGGCTAGCTACCCCTAGCCTGCCTCCTAATCCTCCAAATACTGGGCTAGGGGAGGCTGTCTGGCCCGACACTGGTCAGTCGGGCTACGGTACCCGGAGTCCCAGAGTCCTGGCTCTGGTTCACGGGACCACGCCGCTGGCTCGGTCCTGCGCGGCCCTGACAAGGGCGGCGTCCCAGGGGAGTCCAGGGCTCTAGCTAGGCAGTCTTCGGTCTTCAAGAGTTTACTTAAACATTCTGCCCCGAGCCCTCTGACACATCCCCCTTTATACTCCACCCCCGCTGAGGGGTGGGGCCCCGGGCTGCCTGTGCGGACGTCGTTGAGAGCACCCCCCCCGTGCACTCACGTAGCCCCGCCCACTGTGTTTGTTTCCCATAAGCTGCCATGCATAACGGCTCTCTCTCTAACACCCCTACACATACAGCTCCTCCGTAACACCCCTACAAAAGTATGCCAATTCGGCAGGGCATGTGCTTTGTCATCTTGTATCCACAGGGGACAGCAGCCACTTGGGGTGCCCTTTTAAATGTGTGAGATGAGATGTCATGTGAAGGGCTCTGAGACGCCCACATACATAGGGTGCTACATCAAATGCAAATTATTATAATTTCAGGCTTTCACTTTCCACCGACAGGTAAAAGTTCCTCTCAATAGCTTGTTTGAGCAGGTCGACACTGACGTTGGACTACGACGTTCATGCAGACATGTGAGAATACACATAATGTGTTAACGCTTGTGATTAAGTAATCAATTCGGTCTGTAATGTCACCGGGGCTTGTTTTAATTCATCGTCTTCATTGTGCGGGAACACAGCGAATATGAAATCATTGTTGGGGATTAAACAAATTTGCCTTTGCGTTGCCAACTAAAAAACTGTGCAAAGTTTTCAGACACAAGTAAGTAACAACTGTATTAAAGGAGGAAGCCACAATCTGATAAAATGTGCTAATATTATGATAACTTTAAGCTCAGCAGTGTTGGCATTTAATTGATTTTTCCGCACGTTAAATTACTGAACGAACTTTGACAACATTAAAGACTGGATTTATTTTCTTAAAAGCATGCTGTTAAATCCTTAAAGAAAACAAGTTGACTTTCTTTGCAAATACATACTTTGTGGTGCACTTTTTGGGAGGAGAATCCCTGACTGTTAGTTATGCAACAGCTTTACACTTAAGTCCGGGGTAAAGCATAATGCCTGGATTTTAACAGAGTTGGGAACCAGAGATCTATATTGGCCTCATAAACCAATGTGAGCTACTTGCAGAGACAGGTAATAAAGCCTCCAACAATATGGAAACTCAGCCAAAGAATACTTGGCCTGGCCAATGATAACGGCTAAATCCTCAGTGGAAGACCCTAATCAAGATCAAATATTAATTTAGACGTTAAACATGAACTGCGCATACGCACAATGGCCAAAATAGCTCACTCTCTAGCAGCGCAGCGTGCGCGTGATTTTGGAAGGCCACGAGTTCAGGTCCCACTTAGACTTTAATTAAAATCAGAATAGGCAGAACTATCAGCAGCAGAATTCCACCTGACATCATCATCCATTGTCATCATAATAATCATCAAAAAAGTTCACGCAAAAACGGAGCAGAACCACCAATGGATGTACGCGTACTGCAAAGACAAATATAAAGATCCCCTGTATAGCCTAAACATACGAAGAGGGCAAGTGCTGTTAGCAAGCACCTTTGAAGGCCGGCACGATACACGGCGCAGTCGGTGGAAAGCACCACGCCCGACCGCCTTTGTCTTCCAAGTGGCGATGTGTACACAGCACACCGGGCACTTATTTGAGGCCAAGTCGACCAAGGGGAGGCCCAAGACCGACTCAGAAATCGTCACTGTTGTTAGCCGGGAAGCGGCAATTGAACTCAGGTCACTGGGTTCGTTGCACAGCGGACTAACCGTGGCACTGCCGCCCCCCACAAGGACTGCACAAACACAGACACAAGTTGACTTGTTCATTGTCGACACTCATGTTACTACATCCAACCAGTTATGCATGAAAAAAACAAAGCGTTGATCTCAAACGAGATGTATTTTTTTTTTTTGTCTGAATTACAGCACCCTGAATTGATTTGATTAGTAAGGGCGTGTATTATTATTATTGAGGTCGCATACGTACTCAGTTGCGGTAGGATGTTCAGTACTGGTCCTAAAACATTGACATTTGATAGGTCGTTATGCCTCGCATGTATGAGTGGTCATGGCACATGCATTGTTGCTTTTAGGGAATGAGAGCATTAGGTAGTGCGAGCGTCATGTTCGGCCTTGGTCAGCTTAATTCGTTGGTTCATGATACGTCAAATTGTAATGCTTTGAAGAGCCACACAATTAGCTATTTGTATTGGATCATAACATATGTTTTTGAAAGTGGTTATTGCAGCATTTTCTGAAAAGCAACGAGCTTTTAAATGTTAGCAGATTTCAAAATAATAACGTTTAAAAATGTGATTGAAAGGCATTTTTCGTTTGGTACAAGACCAAAAGTTCACCGTGGCAATTGCCACTCAAGACACATCTCATCACCAACATTTACTTCCTTCTGCCAGATCTCACAACTGTTGCACAGTCAACACATGACCCACAAGAACCTGCTCTTACTTTTAATCAAACTCATCTACTAGCCATTTGCGAAGTTTCGAATCGAAATATGCATTACACCAATCTACACTGTTGTGCCAATTACTCTGGCTTATAAAGTCGCCCCATGAAGCCCCAGCATTGGCCGTGTAGGAGGCGGTCGGGACAGGATGTGGAATCTTACCAAGCTTAAGCAAATTACATTTTAGTACGAGTGAAAATGTCTCAGTGCTCAAACTGGGAGGGAAAATTGCTCGTTTTTTGCTGGCGGCCGTGTATGTTGAACGTCTGTCGCACCATACGAAGCCAACCCGTGCGAATCGGAGGTGCGGGCCTTGATCCAGTCGTGGACATTCCACGATTCTATGCCAGGATCTGGTAAATCCACGTGACAGATACTGTTGTTTTCTCACAAAGACGTATGTTATCATTCCTAGAGTGGTGATGTGTTTAGTCTACTCCTGACCAGGATTTGAACTCATGAACTTGACAGTAACCTTTTAGATGAAGCACTGCAGTACATCTGTTCCAGGCATTTTGTTGTCATGGGATTGACTTGCAAGCGATCTGCTGAAGTCTGTGTCCATGCTGGATTTTACGCAAGCGTCTCAATGAAATTTGGCGGCCAAACTAAAGGCCTGTTGGTTGGGCATTTATTGATTACTTGCCGGCCCTTAACGGAACACTGCGATTGAAGGAGCCCATCTGACATTTAGTGGTGAAGTGTTCCACACTCTGGTGCTTCTGCGTCTGAACATTCAGTTTCTCTGCTCACTCGTTCAAGCTGGCTCTGCATGTGGCTGCACGGATGGAGTGCTTGCTCTGACATATTAGCCGTGCGCAAACAGCTTCTATTCGAAGAATATCAACGCAAAGTGCAAACAGCTGTTGCCCCGTTACACAATGACCAGATCATTGGATGCACTCACCACCGACCGCATGAGGACTAAAAGAAAATAAAAAGAACAAGTTGAGGTTCTGGGGTTGTTCTCTTCGTGCACCTGCGCTCTGCTACGTAAAATGTTATTTTGGGACAAATTGCCGGGTGCACGCTAAGACCCCATATCTTTGGGCGCTTTTCAACTTAAGGACCAATTTTGTTGACAATTGAGATGGGGCTTTTATCTTAAGATTTAGCACAAGCCGATGTAAGTAAGTGATGGCATATCAGCATTGACTTTTTATTTCAGGGAAACCTTTAACCGTGTTTATTTCACATACAGCTACATTGCATCTTTGTTGAAATGCTCACCTAAGACTTTGAATATACTTACACGATATGCATTCTGAAATATTCACATCTTCCGTGCTTATGAACATATACTTAAACATTTTCGTACATATTTATGTTTTCGTCATGTATAAATACATAGATTTGAAGCTTTCGTGACTGCAAGGATTCATACTTTGTTTTTTTCGGTAAAGTCACGTAGGTAAAAAATTTAATAAAATAGGTGTTTTCATTTATTTTATTTTTATTTTTTTACCTACGTGACTTTACCGAAAAAAACAAAGAGTATAAATACATACTTCACTTCAGACCGATGGGAAAAGTCACTGAAGGTGCTGTATCCAACCAGATACTTATAAATTTAGATTTAAAGCTATCGTGACTGTAGGGATTCATATTCTTGGTTCTTTTGGTAAAGTCACGTAGAAGGGAAATAATAAAATAATAAAAATATTAAACATTTAACATTCTCACGACGCTTCGACTGCAACACAAGCAATCATCATCAGGTGTGAAACCCACAGCAAGAAAATTTGAAAAAAGTGGCGGTTTTTTATAACGTGAAAAACCGCCACTTTAACGTGAAAACCCGCCACTTTTTTTCAAAATTTCATGCTGTGGATTTTACACCTGATGATAATTGCTTGTGTTGCAGTCAAAACGTCGTGAGAATTCTTATTGTTTTATATTTTTATTATTTTATTATTTCCC
This sequence comes from Lampetra planeri, assembly GCF_965212315.1. NCBI lineage: Eukaryota > Metazoa > Chordata > Hyperoartia > Petromyzontiformes > Petromyzontidae > Lampetra > Lampetra planeri. The sequence goes on from NC_136120.1 coordinate 7,707,366, forward strand.
TTCGACGTGACTTTACCGAAAGAACCAAGAATACAGATGCTTATATTTAATTGTTTAGGTTGACTACTTCCCTTCAGTGCATATTGTCTTATCATTCATTCACTTTACCAATCGTGAAGGCATCATCCAATTCATGACAAGGCACGTCATTTCAAATACTTAATTCACTAAATACCATATCAGCATCAGAAACAAAACACAAAGTAACATTGCATTTTCCGAGTGGACCATTTACACCGCGGCATTGTGAGAGGAAGCGGCAGCTTAGGCGGAAGGCCTTCATCCAGCAGTGGATTGACCATGGCTGATGATGATAACGATGATGACTAGATTGCACACGCAGGCACTCTCACACATGCCAGGATCCCCTGTGCATCCGACCGGTCTCTAAGGGCAAGTTGCTCTTGAGCGAGCACCTCTTGAGTCTTGAATAGAACGTGAAGGGGGTGGTGTGCTGAGCGCCACTCGGGGTCACCGCTGTCTCCGCAGTGCCGATGTTTATACGCAGCACCACCTCGTCATCCATGTCTGAGTTGACCTTGGGGATACACGGGAATTAACCCCAACTTTTTCCGGGATCAGAGTGCAATGAATTAGCCATCGGGCCACCTCTCCCTCCCACCCCACCGTGCCACGACCCCCAGCCACCTGGCTTGAATCACCGCCAAGTGGCATCTGAAATTGTCACGGGCTTCCCCCCACCCCCCCTCTGGGTCGACTCAGCCTCAACGTCGGTACCTCGTGCAAGTGTGTTGAGGAGAGAGAGAGAGACAAAGGTGGTCCCGGGGGAATTGCCGCTGGTTGCACGAACCTCTTCGTGTGCCGGCGCTCGCTAATGACCGACTACGATTTCTCGTGATGAAGAGTAAGGGGGCGGGGGGGGGGGCACGTCTCTGTGTCTCGCACGCGCTCGCAAACATCCATTAGCGCGTGTGGTGACGGCCGCACCGGCTGACTGCGGGGAAAACGCGAAACGAAACGTGACGTGGAAAAATAAATCGTCATCAAGCCAAGGGGGGGGGGGGCGGCGGAGCGTGCGGCAAGACTAGGACAGAGCGAGGAAAGAATTCAAAGATTTGGCCCCGAGATGAATAACAACTTCCTTGTTGCACGCATGCTTCAACAGCTCCTAAGAGAGAACATTTTATCAGCGCCTGTCACCCTGCCTTCATTCTCCGCGAAAGAAGAAGAAAAAAAACAGAGGGTTAAGGTGTTTTAGGAGCTAAAATCATCGTAAGCGCATGCACCTGCCCCATCTGACTCCGTGGCATTTAGAGATGAGTACTTTCCGGCAGGTGATCTATTTCAACAGCGGATATGGCAAAGACAGACGCCTCACAACTCCCAGTGCAGATTATAGCAGATAAGGTGGCATTTAGATTCTCCGTGACCCACTATAAACACGCACTGCTTGGGTTTTAATTTATTTTTTTCTCTCTCTTTTGGGTGTGCACGGCGGGGATATTTTATTTTTGTCTGCATGCTGTCAGTCTTTACAACCGCGTGCGGTGCACGTGGTGTGCGCATGGGCGACGTGAGTGAATTCGTGGCCTGGAGATGTAAACGCGCCGCGTATGAACAGCATCGTAAATTAATCCGGAGCCAAATAATTTCAGCCCCCCCCCTCCCCGCAAAAAAAGCACGCACTTTGTGTGCATTCATGCAATATAACATTAAGAGCAAAGCCTCTCTCTGTGCTCAGATGTTGAGCGGTCCTCATTCATAGCTGGCAAGCCCCGCGCCAGTGCGAAAAGCTCTGCAGTTTTATGGCAGGTGTCGTCCTATGCCTATCAGAGCATCACAACAAATACACCCGATCCAAATCCGATCGTGGAAGCTAAGCGCGGTTGTGAGCCTGGATAATGCTTTGGGTGATCACCATTCACGAACGAACAGGTGCTCGCAGGGCTTGCTGTGGGGATACGCTGCCAGCAAGTTCAGCGAAATCTACCCTTGTACTGTATCATGCTCCACGGTCTATGCTCCCATACCTCCCCAACACGCACTGGCCAGGGTGCGGAAGTGTCGTCCGTCAAAGAACTCGCGTGACCCGCACGGCAAGGAGGATACGCTCGCGTGGCGGTGTCAAGGCAGACCGGGATGTGCGTGTGCTTCTCTTTCCAGATGCATGAAGACCAATGTCCGATTCCTGTATTGTGGGGAGCGGTTGGCGCGCTGCGCTGCGAACCTGGCGAACCGAGTTCGATTCCCGCCCATGGCCAACACCAGTGACGATTATCTGAACAGGTCCCTGGCCTCTCCTAGGTCGACTCAGCTTGGCGTGGTGTTAGCAACCCACCCCCTCGTGTGCTGTGCCGACCTTCATAGGTGCTCTCTAACAGCACTTGCCACAACAGTCAGGTAAGGCTACATGGGGAATCACTATCTTTGTGTCCCGTATGATGATGCTCAATTTCGCCAACTGAAAAATAATAATGGGGTCCCTTGACCTCTATTGGAGTTTGACCTCGTAATTTTCCATGCGCGAGTTGAATTTTCTCATCACAGGGCCACCCAGATGGAGGCACAACGCGAGTTCATGCTTCGGGATGGCGATGCAGCCTAATTGAGAGGACTTACGCTGTGAGGTCTTAGCCTTTGATGGAACTGGCTTTTTGTACACGTGTACTTTGTATGGATATGTTTTAGTGTGTTGTGTTCATAAAAGCCACGTGTGTATGCATACCTTCATAAAATGCCCTTAACACAAACTTAAAACAGTAAAGTGAGCCATCTGTTAAGATACACAATGGGGTTGTATCGAAGTGTCAATTCATTGTTAAAAATTTACTATTTGAAATACCGTGGTGTATGCATCAAATCGCATGTTTAAGGAACGATGTTTTTTTTTTATCTCAACAGATGAGATACGGATGTCACATTGTGGCTAATGGCGCCAACAACAATGGACACGGGACGGCAAATGACAAGAAGCAGTACGAACGGTGAAACATGAAACAAAGAACGAAATCGACTCTGGAATCGGACCGTGGTCCCTGAATTGTGACAACGCACAGCGACTTGACAGTTCATACCCTACAACATCTCGAGTGCACTCAACGCAGTTTGACGGCTCGTAGTTATTGTAGATCTTTGGAGCCAGGGTTGGTGGGTTTCCCAAAGATCATCACGTGCTGCAAACCCCCCCCCCCCAACTTGCCGAGGATGAGGGGGGTCGCTAAGAGATGGCAGTACAGCAAGTTGGTGTCTGTCCAATTGCCGCCAACGTTGGAGGGCTGTCCCCGCATGTTCGTGAGCTGCCGCCAATTATCCGCTCCGGTTTCCTCCGACATGCAACCTACTCGTCAGGGAATGAACCAAACGCGCTCACGCGGGACCCATCCTGAATGTAGCTGTGCGACTCGGAGAAGATTGCCTTAATAAATAGGTAGAGATGTTAATAAATATATTAATAGCGTCATGTTTTTATTTTGAAATGCACACAACATAGATTCCGTTTAACACGTAGGCTTTCGCGACCGATATCATCGCGTGAATATTTACGCAATCTAACCCAAAAAACCTCTATTATGCACATAGATTCCGGTTTGCATAGAACTTTAACTCAACTTTAATTGCGTGCAATTTGCAGTGCCTCGTAACATTTCAATCCCAAAAGACGTAGGTTTCAAATGTAACAAAAAACGTTGAAGAGATTTGGTCATCGTTCACATTCTGTGTATCACCAGCACTGTTTTTCCTCTCCCAATGGATACATCCCCAACCGCATCCCACTTCCAAGCTTGCTCCTTCGAATCGTATTCAGGGATTGACTAGCCACCTTTAACGGTGTTGATACAAATTAATAAAATATTTGTTTCAACAGTGGTCATGCTGACGAGGAAGTGGGATAGAAATGTGGAATTTCCACCACTGGCTCAGAGCGAACAACCAAACTGTGAATTTGCTCGTGTTTTGTGATCGGCTGGGGGGCACTTTTTCCTTTGAGCTTAAAGCACAATTAAAAAGGTTAAAATTATATTGTGCGCGAGAGAACATTAAACGTCTAACCGTCCCTGTCAAAACACTCGTCTCTGTAATATAGAGCTGCCATTCTGACAATTTACTTTCTATAAAGGGTTTTTAACTGTTAAACACCAAATGCAGTGGTTTTCAAATTAAATATTTAGTCTGGCCCTACAAGACAACGTCTGCCTAATGGACACGATGTCTAAAATCTCTGCCGCAGAGCCAGATGCGGCCTCACTGCAATGAAAACTGTTTAAGTTATCGTCTTGTTTAAATCGGGTGCTGTATATAACATCTAAACCCATATCAGCAGCTCCAGTGAAGACCAAACGTATCCTGTATATAGTCTGCACTTCTGGGAATCTGTACAGCATGTGTGGCAAAGCTGAATCGGGCCCTCAAATCTGAAAATGTATCAACACACAACAGCAAACCCACACACAGTCACAGCCATAAACACATCACGGTATATATGTGAAAGTGACCTAGCCTGACCTACAATGCAACTGTTAATGGTAGCGATGGATCTCCACCATTAAACCAGCTCTTTAGGACCTCGCATTGCATGCCAAAAAAGTGTTAGTCTCTGTCCTGCCACTTTCATGGGCACACGAATCCTTGTTTAAGACATGTCTGTGTTTGTCTCAGTACAAATGCCTGCACGCGTGCGTTGGTGCGTGTGACAGTTATCTGCATGGCACATGCACAGTGGTGTAGCTGTCTCCCTTCTGTTATGTCCGTGTGCCGTTATCAATTCCCACACCTCTCAAAAATGCTGTCGTCCTTCCACACATCTGTGAGTTTGTCTCACCAGTTCACAGAACACGGAGTGGCGCTCACCGACAATGTCTACGTTGGTGACCAGTTTCTATATGGAACCATTAATCTTGACTTACCACGGATTAGTCATTAGTTTACCAATGTTCGGCTGAGATGATGGGCTGAGTCGAGCCTTTGCTTGGGATTTTCTGTGAGCCGGTTGATCTAACCAGACCACCAACTGGCAAGATATCAACGCATTTATTTATAACCATTCTTTTAAACTTGTTTTTATTTTGTTTACATGACTGAAGTGTTTGTGTTGCCTTATGTCTACAATAATTTTTAAACGTTATTCGATTAAATTACAAATGATAACAAAAATGTATAGCCCTTTATCAAACCACTGCTGGATGAAGCCCTCCATGTGCATTTTTAACAGGGGAGTTTTTTTTTGTACGTGCCATGTTTAACATCTGAGTTTTTTTTGTTATATCCGTTTACTCAAGAAAGCCTCAGTCTCGAGGAGAATCTTGCTAATTCTTTCGCAGTAGAGGACTATGTTGCTATGTGTACTCACCATTGAGTAATATGTTGGACATTTTTCAACAATGGGTTGTTAGGCCAATACCGGTTATATCGTTTTAGTTTGCCATGGAAGGAAAACAAAGAATCTGGAGAAAACCCAAGCAGAGTAGGGGGAAACATGCGATGCACAAACTCCGCACAAAAAAGACAAAGATCCCCCGTATAGCTTTTACAGACTTTGGAGCAAGTGTTGTTAGCGAGCACCTATGAAGGCCGGTGTGGCATACGAGGAGGTGGGTGGCCAGCACCACGCCCGACCGCCTTTGTCTCCCTTCGTGGGGATATTTACACATCGCACCAGGTACTAATTTGAGGCTGCGTCGACCTAGGGGAAGCCCAGGACCGGTTCAGATAATCATCACTGATGTAACCATGAGTGGAAATCGAACTCGGACTACGGGGTTCGTAATGCAGCGTGCTAACCACTACACTACCCTTAGACTACACTTGCACACATACTCGCACAAACTCACTCTCATTGGCACACACACCAACTTTCACATTCACACGCTCACACATTTTGTAGAATACTTTGGCGGACACATAAACTCGACACACAAAGGCACTTCGCCACCATACCGCCTCTGTTTGACCTACACGTCCGCACACGCTGGTCAGTGCAGATTGGTGAACGTTTATATAATGTATTGAAATGCAAGTGCATTTCATCTCATGATTCCGTACTAATGTGGGTAGGACATAAGGTCTGAATATAAAGTGAGTTTATGGCGCAAAAATAACTGAGTTTGCTTCCGCGGATATACCACTGTGGTTAATCTCATTCTGCTGAAGGATGGGTCATTTACATTGCATTCGCTTTTTCGTTGTTACCAGGTAAATTAACAACACGAGCGAGTTACATTCTGGGAAACAGCCAAACATCTACATATTATTGGCAAACTATGAATGGCAGTGATTCGATGTATTTTTTTGTCGAGACATTTTGCACCACAAACAGCACGTGTACTTTTTTGTTATGCGTCGCGGCTCTCTATGATTCAAAGCGACGTATAGAAGGCACTGAGACTTAGAGGACATGTGTTGTGTCCTTCAGCGCTGCTGACCATTCCGGATCATTTCTTTGGCGTCAATATGCAAGCCGTGTTGCCGCTTTTAAATGTAGCTTTGTGACACGTACATCCGATATGTAATTTAATTTTAGTTTGCTCGTCGGAATGTATCGTGCATTATTTCCCAATTGTGTTACTGGAGTCAAGTTATGGGCCGAAAAATGTCCTTCTGGAACTCTTTAGCCAGAAGAGCATCATGTTCTGTCAGAAAACAGCCCTGGAAGATGACACCACTCGACTAATTTTGGAGTAAATTCAAAACGAGACAATGCCGCTTCATGCTATGCAGCCTTCTGGTTTATCACATTTCAGTCATCTGGCAAGTCAACTGCATAGATTTGTACAACTCACGGCGAGGATTGGTGAAGAAGTATGAGAAAAACAAACGTCGGTGATGATGGTGTTTTTTTGAATATATATTAGTAATGTATCTCTGGTCTGAGACCATCAACTCGGACACGCTTGCAAACTACGTTGAATCACAACGCAGGGCCTCAGCGCTGATGACCATACATAGAGCTGCAGCATGACCATCATGGACCCTTTGATCGAGCCACCCACCCACCTCAAGCCTACAATACTCATGACTGCGACGCCTTAACTTTAACTAAGTGGCCGAGCTCTGAAGTTTCAACATCCCGATAAACACGACCAAAAAGAAAACTATGCGTGCGAATGTTCAAAGCCCCGAAGGGACCGCCCCCCCTGGGATCTGTGTTCATTGTATCCTGGAGCAGGTGAAATAAAATGTTTAACTGCCAATTTGTCAAATTGTCTCAAGTGTTAAACACTGCCCCGGTCTGGGCATTTTTCTGTGACAGGTGACGCAAGCCAGACGCAGGCGTTTGCGATCCCACGCGTGGAGCAGTGCAGGTACACGGAGAGCAGCACCTACGACGCTCGCCAAAGGACAAACTCAGTCGCTCCCCATTGGAGCCGCTCAACGTGACAAGGGGACCCGCGCACGCGTGCCCCGTTCACGTAAAACGATATCCGCGAGTAACCATTACGGCCGACTGTCATTTAGTTCACATTTCTCACAAAACGCGATCTCCGCGTGTGCTGGGGGTGGCACGCGCTTTGGTGCCCCAGAGCACACTGTCGCGTTGTGTTCAACGGCCAGATGCGATGGACGTCACGCAGAAAGGGGCCGCTAAATATAGCAGGACTGCTCGGCGGCGGGCGGCGTGCGTCACGTTAGCGCCGCTGCCACGCAAATTCAGTGGCTAAAACTACCTCCGCAATTCACCATTTCATTATGGCGCTGCACTGTAACGCACTTTAGTTCGGGGTTAACAGCTGACCTTCCGAAATGGCAATTTAATGACCCTTTTTAGGCATTTCAGTGCTCTGGACCATTGCGCGGAATTCTTTTGGGCAAAAGTTTTTTTTTTGTTGGGCCGTAAAGGGAACTGGTGGGAGAAAATGCAGACCCGCAACGCATACCGTCCGGCTATGCATCGTCCGCACACCACGTCTGCCACCACCAGAGGTGAAATACGCTGGAAGGTCGACTCACCCGAGGGGCAATTTATGCCCCGTTCGGGAAGGAGGTGGGGTGTGTGCAAGAGTCGAGCTCTTGAACTCCCTTTGCTGGCGAACAAGAAGGGTGGGCAGAGGGGCAGGGGCAGAAGTTTACACTTGGTCTTAAGTCCGGTATGCAACTTGGAGTAAAAAAACATAAGAAAAGGAATACGTACACATGCCCGCACACATACGAACGCAAATGTGTGCGTACGTGCGCATAGATGCCCCCCCACACACACACACACACAAAAATCCATAAGATATTCCCTGTACAAATCAAGTGTTTTGGGGCAAGTGCTGTGAGTGAGAAAAGAGTGCTTTTTAAAATTAAAATATTTGTTTTTATTCCACATCCTCTCTTACATCAGACATTGACGGGTATAGATCAACATTGTGACGTTGTGGGCGGTAGTTCAATGGGCATCGACGGTATCAGGGACACCGGACTCATCAGAGGAGGTGGGGAGGTGGGGGTGGGCCAGTCATTGACGTTCTGGGTTCAGGTGTTGAAGACTGGTCTAATGTTTAGGAATGGACCCCCTTATTCGTGGGTATTGCAATGGTGCCACGGTGTCGAGATGTTTACTACCTTGCCTGGTATACAGAAGGTTCGTGGGTTTAATCCCCGCCCTGACACCTGTATATTTGGAGTTGGCGTTTCCTCCCTGTGATCGCGTGGATTTTTCTCCGGGTTCTTCGGTTTTTCCCTCCACATTTATAAAGACGTGTTCACTGTATTTGGCTGCTATACATTTCCACATGATAAGCCACTACGTTGAGCTATAATTTGTGGCCATGCGACTTCTGAAAAAGAGCTATAGAGCCCAGTGTACCTTACTTGGTAAAATAAAAATGGTTTAGTTTTCTTCTTCATTGTCTCTGAGTTTAGAGCTCAGATGCTGCAGGGCCGAGGTTGGGCCTAATACAGTTAGCCATTAGGTACGGGAGAGGAGTTATTGATTGTTTTATGTACCAAATATATGTATTTTTGGCCACTATATTGAAAGTCCTGAACAAAGCGTTCTGTTCTTCGGTCAGCCCCACTTCTCTCAGTCCCGACAGGCTAGTTTCCACACTGATCTTGACCGATGTATTTGTTTTTTTCAATCTCATTGAAAACCCCTATTATATGTTCATAGAGCTCAGCACCAGTTGCTAGTTGGACGTGATCAGAAAGCATTTCGTAATCACGTAATATTCCTAGGTGGCACGTCGGGCAGTCCAGAGATGAGGCTGCACCAAACTTGGCCCTCCTCTAGTTGGTCGTGTAGGCCCAGTCGAGGAATTTGAGTTCGATAGTTCTCGGTGGGGAGGGATCTGGCCCCCTTGGGAGGTGAATTTCCAAATCTGGGTCCACGTCTGATTGTGGATTGGCCAATTCGCTTTTTTGCTTCCACAACGTCCAATATTCGTCACTGAGAGCAGAAGCCGATATGACTCAGATAATTTATATCTCTCTTTATCTGACGAGAGGCATTTTATTATTGCAGATGGGGGTGCTAACAGATAGCAGAGAGTACCTATTAAGACTGACAGGACACATGCGATGGTGCTGTGGCCAGCACCGTGCATATAGGGCCACTTTTTTGCAGAGGGTAAAAAACATTGGCGAAGTGCGGTGGCATCAATGACCTTGACCACGATGACTTCTTCACCTAGGGTGATGATGTTTATACACTGTACCAAGTACCCATTTAATGCTGAGATGACCATAGTGACGACGACATGTTCAGATGCCACGTGCTGGTTACTGAGTGAGCAAGGCTGTTATTATTTCCCTTCTACGTGACTTTACCGAAAGAACCAAGAAGATGAATCCCTGCAGTCACGAAAGCTTTACATCGAAATTTAAGGCTGTCCAGGTTTGGGCAAGGCCAGAGGCCACTTTTCACCCAGGCAACCAGAGACCACAGACTTACTCTATGGTTCTTTCTCTGTAAAGTCACGTGACTTTACCAAAAGAACCAAAGAGTAATTCCTGCAGTCACGAAAGCTACGAATCTAGTTTGAGCACAGACTTAGTTATTTGTTGACCTATCACGGTAACAAACATTTACACATATATTAAAGAACGCACAATTCCAATTAAGAATACAAATATGCAGTTCAGAATAAGAACTGAAGCAACATTTGTTGAAACTCTACATCGTATCATTGATTCTCATACTTCCAGTGATGTGCATGGCCGGGAATTTAAGCCAGGTGACCGGGATTGCAGTGCAGCACCCGATGTACCACGCTGTCTCTTGTCACCACACGCAACAATCCTGTGTCTGGCCATACAGACTATAGACACTGGTGCTGTTATTGAGCAATTACGACAACTCGCACGGTGCAAGAGGCAGTGGTTTGGACAGCACCACGCGCGTCTCTCCACCAATATCTCCAGAAGCCATTCTGTTGACACAGTGCAGCAAATGCTCATTTTCTAGGGCCGAGTCCACCTGGGCGAGAGACCACGGCTCGGTTCAGATTGCATTTGGCGCCGGTGTCTTGGGACGTTATTGATGTCAAATGCCCATTATTCAACATGACTCAACAGTGAACTCCACTGCTTTATTCACATTATTGACAACCTTCCGAAGCAGATGTAAAAACTTTTGGGACCGCACCCCTTAATATTTCAAGATTTATAAATATGGCACTGCATTATTAACAAAACAAAACTTTCGATGTCCTGCCTCTGGTAAATATCAATAAAATAATGGAATCTTTATAGCATACATTTTATTGTACAAACAATAGTTCACGTGTGATGAAATTATCGTGCTCTGCAACCTGAATATTTCACTTGGGTTGCATCCCTTCAATTTGTATAAATAGTTGTTCCCTTAAAAACGAAATGGAATTGTGATGTATTGTCTGTTAAGCAGGAGGGCGCTGCAGTGTTTTTTGTAGTGGGTGGAACAGTAGTGGAGTAGTTCACGCACTTCACTTATTCAACTGGTGAGCTGAATTCCATTCCTGTCCACACCGTAGCTTCAGCAGCTGGTGACATTTGAACTGGTCCTTTACCAAGCTGCATAGTCACGTGTGGTAAAGTATGATAAAACAATCCCATGCATGGAGGAAGCCTTCATCCACAATTGGATTAACAAATGGGCTGCACTTACGTATAATTGTATTTCCTTTTTATATATGTTTGTTATAGCAAAAAGAAAACAAGTTTCAAATGGTTACAGTTTGTCTATTTGTGTTCCTTCTACCTAGCCATCACAATTTTTTGTCACGTGACACAGAACTCAAGAGACAGCACCAGCGAAAAAATTGCGTTGGTCCAACCATCCACGATGATCCATGATAGCCGCAAGTAAATTCAAGAGGACACAACATTCAATGGCATTGGTGTGGCCAGACGTAGGCCAATGCCTCCTTCCTTCTGCAGGACGCCTCATCTGTGGGACAGTTGACGCCTGACGTCTATCATCCACTCTTACAGTCTTACCTGACTTTTTGCGTCTCACCTTGGGCTCTGAACTCTGCCCACCACTCCAATGCTTTTGTCTTGGTTGCTCGCCCTATTCCATCCTTACACACGTGCCTGCCCAATGCTTCGTCCTCTTCTTCCCCATTGCATCTTTACCACCTTTCCTCCCCAAGTCCTATGCTGACCTTGCACACGTGAACTTATCTTGCACAAAAAAATATTTGCATCCTCTGCAAATATCTATTTGCAAAAAACTATTTTTAAAGATTTGACGTTTATTTGTTTTGTTACTTTAATAAATTCCCTGACAGGTGCTCACTATTGACATTAACCAACATGCTGAAGCAAATAAAAAGATACATTTGGACACGTGAGCTCAATGTGTTAAAACTGTTCCCTCCAAGTAATAACATTTTCACACAGTTCAGCAGCAGCAGCAACGCCACTGCAAAGGTGTCATTTTACCACCACCCTGAAATGAAGCATCTCGTCCCGTCCGCAGAGATCTCCGAGAATGAACAGAGAATCGCACAGCTCACAAATCTCCGCAACAGCCAGTCAAACTCATCACCACACTGAAACAGAAATAACTCCCGAAAAAAAACCAGAACAGGCCAGCCAACTTTACAGCGATAATTAAACCAATACATCAGCGCTCATTCCCTTTTTGAAGCCACAGACACTTCCACTTTAGGGGGTTGCACGTCACGTGCTTTAGGGTTGCTGGAATTCGGGGAGAAAGGAAGCGTTAGGAGATAATCCCAGAAAGCACAAGCGGGAATGGAGTGGCAGCCCACGGGGGGCTACAGGGAGACAAATTGCAGACGGACCCGCGCTAGGCCTTCTGATCTCCAAGGGGCAGGATAACGAGGGAACAGCAGAGGCCCTTGTGTAGAGATCGCATGTTGGGGAGCGATCGCGAGCCGGAGGAAGGAAAAGGAAAACGGATGAGGTTTTGTGGCCGAACATTGTGCCAAAGGGCCCGCTACAGCCTGCGTGCACACTGTATAATTAAAGAAAAAAGAAGAGTTAATTATGGACAAGGCCTAAATGAATGGCTTCAATTGGAGCCACATGTTGCTTGCGTGTGCCTTGTCCCGCCAGCAGGAAGCGGAAAAGTACACAGAGACCAATGTGCTTACTTTGGCCCAAAGGACCAAACCGTGCATCCTGGGCGGCGACGAGCCCTGACTGCGGCGCACCTGCACGGTTCGAGAGGCGCCGTCAGTTGCATCCAAGTTCAGCGACAGCGAGACCAAGGGGATCAACGTAGCCAATGGTTCCCGTGTTTGCCTCGACCGAGGCTTCGGTCAGCGTGGAGTACACGCTAACATCACGTGGCTGCTGGTAGGAAACACAGCTCACAGCTGTAAGGTCGATCGTTCGAATTCCAGTTTAGGGTTGAATCAAACCATCATCCCCCAGTGCTCACGTGGTACAATGCTTTAAATGAGGATTCAACTGTGTCGGTGTATGCGGCTCGTGCGGTACAGCTCTTGATCTCTTCCATTTGTTTTCATGGTTGTGCAGTGCCTCGTCCAGGGGTGATGTCTGATTTTTTTGCTCCACGTGTTGGGAGCTTCTTCAGGCGTTCAATGGAGCAGCTCATGACCTACTCGTACGCACACTTTTTACAAATCTGATACATGAAGATAACGCGAGCCTCTCCGTTCAGTTCCTCAAGATGCCTCAAGCATGTCGAGCTAAACGCCGGACATAATCCCGAGCCACACGCGGTAAGAAGCTGAAAGCACATCGGAAAGCTCATGGAGCGTTCAGTCACCGACAGCGCTCACTCTATTTCGAGACTGGGCCATCTCCATAGGAATGTTGAATTTCCACTACCGACTCAGGGTCGCCAAGTTAAAACAGGTGTTTGCCTCAAAACCTGTTTTGTTTGGCAGACACTTGATGCTTCATGTGTCAAGGTCAACGTCCCACTCCATATTACACGAAATAAAGTGGAGTGCTTCATCATTGAAACGCGTGGGGGCCGGTGCTCGTTTCCACGGTGCGGGTTTATCGCGGCCGTGCTCTGCAGCTACCTTGGTGTCGTAGCAGGTTGGTTGGCACGATGTCCGACGTTTCGTGGCACACGCTGGGAGGTACAACCGTAAAACAAAGAAGTGCTCATTTCTCTCAATAGCGAGGCTCGGTCTATCTATAGATAAGCCACTGTTGGCATTCGACTAAAGTGGTACTAATTTTATTCAAGGAGAAGACGTGATGTGCTGAGCGGACCCCCGAATGCAAATTTCGACTATCAACTCTCGAGTGACAAGTTGAATATTCAGCCACACCATCACGCAGTGGAAGCAGAATAGAACTACATCAGGGATGGATAATCTATCGGTTTGCTTATCAGTGGCTTTGCACAAACAGACTTCACGGCAAGCCAAGGGTTAAGCCCGGGGTATAGTGAACGCCCTCCGTTTCACCCCAGGGTGACAATCCCACAGCACTAATGTGGCTTCTCATCACATGTCCCCGGGTTCGTCAAACATTTATCCAAAGCGTGGCATCCTACGGGCCCCAGGGAGATCCATGGCTCGATTTACAGGAGCGCGTGGATGGATCACCGCACGTCCCACGCACGTCTGCCCAAGGAGGAAATTGTACTCGTGTTTGTGCACCGAACGACGCATGCAACACAACTCGGCTTAATTCAGACAGACGTGTTCAAGGGGTCAGTGTGTCCAGCGAATGCGGCACCCTGCGTGTCATAGTTGCGCAGTCTGCAGCAACCGAGCCGACACGGAGGCTGTAAATATATGGCCAAATCATCTCGGTAAACGCCGGTGATGTTGCAAGCTTCACCTTGTCATACGTAAGAAGAACTCCGCATTGACTGCTTAATGAGCAGTCTTGTGCATTGCATTCACGAGTGTAATTGCATTTCCATTGTGTTTTTTTAACGCAGTTAAAATCAATCACTCCGTGGGAAGTTATGCCCAAGAGATATTACAGCAGGTCTCGACCTAGTTTACAGGTATCATTTTAGATTGTAGACACATTTAGCCACGGCTATGTGTACACGATTAAAATAACGGTTAATTGTTTCGCGTAAAATGTATTCACATGGTCATCCCGACTCGAGAAATCCTCTGCTAGCATAGGTTTTATATACAATGACGACTCATGTGCAGTTGTTAACAGGCTGTTGGCGAGCACCTATGGCATGGCTCACAAGGGGGTGGTATGGTCAGCACCACACCGAGTAACATTTGTCTTCCCAGCGCTGATGAACCCATATGGATTATAGACCGCACTACCAACATAGTATCTCTGTGGTTAAATATGAGACTAGGGCTGCTACGACAGAGAACTCAGAACATTCTGAGTTTACATTCCGGTTGGAGGAACGTCGACTTAGCCCATAATCCCTGTGGGTCTGCTTAAATGTGTACCACTTTGTGGGAGATCAATAATGGTAGTGATGATAATATAGAATAATCGGGCCCTTGCCATTAGAATGTGGAATTGACTCAGGACCACCAATTAATAATTGCCTCCCCAATGCTCAAACATAGACACTCCAATGTGCACTTATTCAAGATCAAATCACATGGCGAGAGCAGTGGTGTAGTGCTTCGTGCATTGTGTCTTGCAGAGTGATGTTTTAACCGGTCTTTCAGTAAACTGCACTGGTAAGCATGATGAAGTATGGTAAAAAAAAACATTACCAACAGAGCGTGGGGAAACCTACATCCAGAAGTAGATGCACAAAATGGCTTTACATTATTATTACAATTAATATGGTACAGCAAATGTTTGATATATTCCTAAAACATGTCTATCATATACAATATACTGTATACAATCAGCACAGTGCAATATTCTTAAAAAATATATTTTACATATAATTCATATAGTATTCACGATCCATATTTAGTATTTGTATATATATTTATAGAATATACAATTTGTACCAACAAAAATATATGTACTTGTGTTTGGTGTGGCAAACCATCATTGGTTGTAGTACAGGCAGAGCCAAAACATTGACATTACATTGAAACTACTATTTTGTATTTGACCAGGTAAGACCTACTGAGCTGTATAGCTCTTTTTCAGAAGCGACCTGGTCACAAATGATAGCTCAACGAAGTGGCCCATCACGTGAACATTTATAGCAGCCATACATTGTGGAGGTTAAAACCACGGGGAGAGACATCCAAACTCCAAATATACAAACGTCAGGGTCGGGATCGAACCCACGACCCCCTGTATACCAAGTGAGGTAGTAAACAACTCATCACAGTAGCGTCCCATAGGCCACACATTGAATGTATGCATATACTGCACACGCGTCTCGATTACAAACTCATAAACACTTCACTTTATTTCACATGAAGTCCGTTGAGCTCGGAAACTATTTACAATGGCGACCCGGCCACAATTGTAAGCATGTTACATGGGAAGGGAGGGTTTAAAGGATCCACATATCACAAAATCAAGGACATTTTACAAGCATGATCAATCTATGATAATCAACAAACCTGAGCTATGTACAATGGAAATACAGTAAGCAATCCAAAATAACGTTATACATGTCACTAGTGAGAGGAGCTCACATATGGCATTAATAACAGAACGAATTGAAATTGCATTTTCTATTTTGAATGAGCAATCTTTCCAAAAACGGCATTTTCAAAGTTGCAGTCACGAATGGGTTCACGAGCAAAGCGTTCCAAACCCAAAACAATTCATTCCCACTCCTGGATGACTACGAGTGTGCATTTTCAACAGAGACGTTTTGTTGTTGTTGTCATTGCTATTATCATCGGCTGTTAGTGCGATCAATGTGCACCGTGTATCAGAAACACCTTGGACATCTCATTGTAGATCCAGTGCAGTTCCACCTCCTGCCCCGGAAGAGGGCGCCATGTCTCTCAGAACATGAACGTCGCATGAGTCGCGCAGGTGCGTCCCTGATGCCACGTGTTACTGTGATACTAAACACGCACACTATGCATGCACTCTCGTATACGGTGGCGAGATGTTAACTACCTCGCCCGGTATACAGGAGGTCGTGGGTTCGATCCAGACCCTGATGCCTGTATACTTGGAGTTTTCGTGTTCTCCCCGTGGCCGTGTGGATTTTTCTCCAGGTCGTCCGGTTGTTCCCTCCACATTTAGAATCAACATCATGCGTTTATAGTATGTTTCTGCGATACATTTCCACGTAATAAGCCACATCGTTGAGCTGTCATTTGTGGCCAGATCGCTTCTGAAAAAGAGCTACATAGCTCAGTGGGCTTTACCTGGTAAAATGAAAAAAAAAAGTTTCATAGTTTAGTTTCATAAGCACATCAAAATTCGATCGCAGTTTAACAGTTGCATACGTTAACAAGAATGCATCTATGCAATGAGTGTATTCTCTAGCATGCAAAATGTTATGAACAGTGGATGTTTACAGTTGTGGCTGTGAACTATGCATTTTTAATGTTTGACATAAAAAACGGACAGTATTAGCTACCAGCTGATATCGCCAACAACACCATACATTACTTTGGTAACACAACGCGTTGCATAATCTACATAGATTTACAAGTACAACACAGCAGGGCAAATATGTTTGCTGGTCCTGAACCAGGAATGGAAATTCCACATTCCTGTAGCAGAACGCAGTTACCTCCATACGACGACGAGTGCTGCTAGCTCGTCTTACTGGCCCCGGATGGGTGATGGATGATCTGCCAGGTCCAGTCCCCGACTCCAATTGAGGGCAAAGATGCCACCTCTGAGGTCCAAGAAAACCGGGATATGTCCTGAGAAAAAGAAGAACTCACAATAGCAGAAGCGGGGGTGCTCCACGTAAATGCATTGGCATGAGTTCACCATTAATATTATTATGTAATGTGACAAAGAACAGGGCGTTTAATGTCCGGGGAGGACTGAGAGATATTCCTCTGAAGCTACCTCAATAATAGGACGATTCTTGGATTTTGGGGACACAAAGAGAGGTGGAAACCTTGGATTGTGAGTCAAGTACAAGACAGTGGCACTGTTTGATGAAGGCAAATTGAAAAGGGCATTTTTCACTTGCAGTCGACAGAACAAAGACTTCGCTACAGTGCAGATTGTCACGTGCTTACGATCAGCCACTTAGGCTCAATGCATGCATTGTGTTTGTGCGGTTACAACTTTTTTTTTCTCAACGAACAATAATTCAAACATCCCTCGTTGACATGCGCACGCGCTACAGTCAGATCTCCACGCTGTAAAAATGCATTACAGGTGCAACATGAATAAGGCGGAGGATGTGCTTCAGCCAAAAGCTTGCGTTTCTTGAAAACAAAGCAGAGAGAACGTGTCTCTCTGTGAGTAAGCGTTCCTGAGGTCACAACCATCACGGACCGTCAAAATTCGCGTCGCACGCGGCTCTTAAGAATATATTCGTTGGCAAAGCGCACATGCAAGTGGGCTAATTTGCGCGCGGCACTGCCGCTGGAAAAGATCATTGCGACACGGATTACGTAAGACGACGACAGCACGAACAAAAAAAATCCGGGCCCCGTATCTCGTTGCAGCCAACATCGCAGCCAAAATGCCCTGCCGCGAATAATTTCAGCGACAAAAAAAAAGCAAATGCGAGTGCAAATAAATAGCGGAGCAGCGATTGTTTACAATCAAATAAATAAGCCCGGCGCCACCGTCATAATTGGCGACGCTGTGGTGTAATCAAATTTGCGCGCGTGTGTACCACAGCGTCACTCGCGTTACAACGTTAATAACGCAACGGGGCTCGGAAGCGGATTGACCGCAGAGCGGTATTGCCACCAAATAACCCTGCAGTGTCACCCCAGAGTTTTGCATCTGTTTGGGTGTCACTGCAAGTGCGTAGGGAGACATCGGCTCGCGATTGAAAAGGGTGCGAGTTCAAATGCTGACTCGGGGGTCAATTCAATCCATCACCCCTCGAGGTTTTAAGGATCCGTAAAATAAGTAGCACTTTGTTGGAAGTTGACCATTTGTTTTCGTTTAGTGCAGAGGGTTAGCCTCCACCATAGGAATGTGGAATTTTAATCCTTGCAGAGGGGCGGTGACGCGGGCCACCGGTAGCGCGCTCGCCGTTCGTCCCAGTGGTTCGAACCCCGCGGCCGCCCTGGTTAACACTGCGGGTGTACTCACCTAAAAGAATACGTGTGCCGTATTGTTATCGTGGGCATTAAAGATCCAGTGACGCCATTCGCAAAGAAAGTAGGTCGTGTGTGACGGGCGTCACAGTCCGATTTTGACAAATTTGAACACCGTAACAAGGATCCCTATTTGCGGATTTTACCCATCTGTGAGAATAAGTGCCTTCGTGAGAATATTTGCATTATAATGTAAATATACTAAAGATAATTGATATTAACATGCTTTAAATAACACTGATACTTGACTACGTATAGGCTACTCAGCATGTATCAGTCATTCCTATTTTATTGAATCGCAAAACAAATTGAGAAAAAAACCAACTACTTAAAAACTATGAAAAGGTCAAATTGTCATCAGATTAGGTGATGTGCGAAAGACAACAGCAGTCAATTGTAGTACAGACCACACCACAACGCCTTCAATAATTGCATATTGCTATTACTTTTGACGTTCCAATACGTTAATAAAAAATAATGTGGTGGGTAAAGGTACAAGTGCAGCCCTGATATTACTTGATTATGCCACTACTGGCCTAAGGACCTGCACTAAAGAGCCCCACCTAGAGAGTACTTGGTCTCTTCTTCCACGGTCGAAAAAATGAGTCGGGTAATTAAAGTATTATTGCGTAGAGATGTTGCGGTACTTTGAGAAAAAAACACACACCAAATAACACATCACGTTACACTGCTTGCAAAACCTCGAGTAATCAACAGAAAATGCCTACTCTCCCAGAATGACCGTCTGTCCGAACGCTGCCCATATGGTGCACAGTGACCAACCCCCCTCCACCCCTGCTTTGTCTTTACTGCCCGCGTGCACACTGCTACCCTTAACGCGGAGAGGTCAAGCACTCGGCACATCTGGCCCTAGTTAGCTCCGGGGGGGGCAGGGGGTGGCGTCATCTTTAAATGAAAGAGATTGATGTAGATGCCTCTAAAATGTGATGTACAGGCAATACAATTCCTCGCGCGTTTGTACCTGCACGACGCACCGAGGCATGAGTGTGAATTATGTCACGGAGACTTTCATGCGCGCACCGTGGAGTCGGCAAGTGGGAGAATCCTGCGACTCCGATGGGTGCGTGGGGCGAGCGGGTAGTGTAGCGGTTAGCGGTGCTGCCCTACGAACCCCGGCCGCCCGAGTTCGATTCCTGCTCACGGTCAACACCCAGTGACGGTTGTCTGAACCGGTCACGGGCCACCCCTAGGTCGATTCAACCTCAAATGAGTACTTGGTGCGATGTGTAAATACCACTGCTGGGGAGATAAAGGCGGCCGGGCGTGGTGTTGGCCAGCCTACCCCCTCGTGCGCCGTGCCGGCCTTCATAGGTGTTCGCTAACAACACTTGCTCCAAAAGTCTGTCCAAAAGTCTGCTATACGGGAGATCTTCATCTTTGGGGAGGGGAGGGGTTAGGGGGAGGGGGGGTGCTGCGGGTGGGAGCGGATGAGCAAAGGTCGGGACGCAGGGTGAGTGAAAGGTGGCAGCAGGGAGGCTACCAAGGGAACATGGTCGGAAGCTCGGCAGTGGATCATGCATTTGCTAAAGCGATCATCGCCAACGGCCCAGCCATTCAATCATCGCGCACATCCTATGCAGCAACGATAAATGCTTGTGAGTCTGTGCCTTGTTTAAAAAATACCTATAACAAAAGGATGAATTGTTTAATAAATTACTCTGGTAGGTTGGGTGGCGCCGTGATTGGAGAGTGACTTATTCGGTAGGTTAGATGTTTATATCCCAGCCGGGGAAGCTCTCAGTCCACCCCTCTGGCACCCCCAGCATTATAAAATATATAACAATTCATGAGAAATTACGGTTTACTGTCCCATACATTAGAAATAGGGCATTTCACTCCTAAACACTGGATCAGGACCACCAACAACAATGGATAATGCTTCATTGTTTGTTTGAGCGGAGGGCACTTTGAGCAGAGGGCACTTTGAGTTGTGTTATAGAGAGATCACATTGAGGTATAAAGAGAGGACAGCCGAAAACAGTCCAACCAGCATGGAGATGAAGCAGCGTGTGGATGACATCATCCATCAGTGGATAAATAACATTTTAATTAATATATGCAGAGCACTCTTGTCTGGCCAAGAGGCACAGACACGCGAACACTCGGCTGACATTCGCAAGGGCTGTGAGTTCAAATCTCGAACCATCTTCCCTCTGGAGTACTAAATCGAGTACGACTTTCTGGCCATACCAACCCTCAGCGCAGGAATGTGGAATGTCCACTGCCGGCGCAGGGCTGCCAGTGGAGGTGAGAGCCACTCCACGCACATCTGAGCGGGTAGACACTTTGACCTTTGACTTGACCCACCCAGAGCAGCCATCACAGGCTTCTGCCAGATCCATTGAACCGTGGCCCCCACCAACATGCGATGAGCTTTGCTTCCTGCTACAATAACTCAGACTCACCCGTCCGCAGACCACAGTCCCCTTTCTCAGCAGTGAGATGTTTAATTTGCACTGGTCTGTCACCGCTCGGCGATTTATGACCGCTCGAGCTACGGCCGACAACGCAGTTTACAATATCCAGCCATTTCCAATCCATGATTTATCCTCGATCTATCTACAGCTGTTATTCTTTAAAATTGCATATGATTTTTTTTTTGGTGAATATGTATGTCATTTTCATGGTTTTTAATGCGATTTTGTTTTTATGTGGTTTGTACATTTCAGTCGCAGGTATAAATGTTTTCATGCCTAAATTAACTCCTGGTCATCGGTGGTCCTAGGCCAGTGGAATAAATTCCTCGTTCACGTAGCAGGGGCTGATTTCTCCTGAGGACAATGATGCCTTTAAGGGTGAACCATAATTTCTTAGCACGTGTTTTTTCGTGAATTATTTAACGTAATATTTTGTTATAAGGACATTTCTATTCACGACGCAGTCGTGCCACGGGTAAAATTGAATTCACGCAATGGTTGGTGAGTTGCGGAATGCTCACTCACAATCAAAAGATCACAAGTTCAAATTTCAAGTGGGGGTCAAATTAGTCCATCAGTCCTATTGGGTCAGTACAACACGCACTGCTTAGCGAGAAATCAAGAGTGGTTTCCCTATGGATAAGACTTGCTCATGCCATAGGCATGTACAATTTGCAGCACTGAATCAGGGCCACCATTGGAGATCAGTGCCACTCCAGGCTCGTTTGAGCCAGAGGTCAATTACTTGTTGGCAGCTTAATAAAGTATATGTTGACATTTTATTTGCTGCTGTACTTTCCTATCCTGCCACCGCATTATGCTGGGCTCCGTGCTACAGACGTTACGTTGTATTATTTAAGTGGCATTCGCTTCGCAGCCTGTGCTGCTATCATTAAAATCGCGTCCAGGTGGCCTAGTGAAACGGGCTTGTTTCAATGTCAAGGGTTTTGCTGGTTGGAATTTAACCTCCACACACTTAATAATGTGCTTTGGGAATATTACCGAGTCTGCTAATTCACATGGACATAAACTATCCTGAGACGTTGTTCGAAGAGAACACTATTGTGTGCTTGTGTCAAGGCCAAATTAGAAGAATTATCCACAATTGATGTTAGGAGATTACCCCCTTCCTGAATGACTGCCATCATTAGGTCCTCCTGTGCTGAGCCTAGGGCATCTTTCTGCGCAGAATTATCTTAAAGATTGGCATGGAGATTGCGTACACAAACGATAAATCATCATTACATATTTACTTAGCAAAGCATCACTGAAAGTTTGTATAATTTTTAGTATTTGTGTTCAAATTCCAGCCATGCATTAACTAATCGTCTCTACGGGGTCATAATAAAGTATGCACACATTTATGGGAAGTCGTGTGTTTGTTCTAGAGATAGACTAGTCCCCATAATCATCATCAGCCATGATCTATATCTACTGCTAGATGAAAGCCTCCGGCAAGCTTTTGACATCTCTGGCGATCGCGTGATACAAACATTAATCCCCATTTAGCTTGTGCACAAAAGTTGTTCTTGTCACTCCATCTCTATGTGAATGCCTTCTTGGCCGTCCGTTAATCTTCATAATCTGAATCGTTTTAGTCAATATATAATGCCGCTAATGTGTGCGTGCTCTCTGATCCACGTGTTCCTCCGATTCACGTCTGTCAGTGTAATTACAAGAATGCACCTCTCCATGCGTCTCCATGCCCTCTCAACCCTTTGTTTAATTTTCTTTGTCAGTGTCCTTATGTCAGAGTAGGTAATGTGCACGGATTTAATATATTTTTTGTTCAGGTAAATGGGAATGCCTGCATTGGCAGTGTTGCATTATCACAATTATCATTTAAAAAAAACTCAACTGACTGGTCAATAACACTTTGGCCTTAAACGAAAATACGTTAATAAAATGTCATATCGTTTTTGTTTAGTCATGGCCATGTTATTGACGAATGTTTTGAGTGTTTCATTCAGTTCAGTTTTCCAAAATCACTTCAACTTGCTGTCATCCACGTGTTTTCAGCCCACATTTCGCCCAGCCCCCTTCAACAACCGTTCTGAGGTGTAATTACTTTGGTTTTCCAGTTGTGTCCCTCCAACATATATTTTTGATTGATTCGTGAACTGGTTGGACGTTGCTATTTTTTTTGCCAACATTTATCCTGAGCTCAACTTTGCAGCCATATTTTGTTTTATTTCCTGTAATTAATGTACATTGGTTGTTATGATGAAAATCAATATAGAGAAGGGCCTCTGATGGCTATGTTATCAGCAAACGCATTTGGATTATTTGGCTGCTATACATTTCCACATGATGAGGCACTTCGTTGACCTATGATTTGTGGCCAGGTCGCTTTTGAAAAAAATAATTAATAGCTCAGTGGGCTTTATCTGGTAAAAAAAAATCGTTTCAGTTTGTTTATGTATTTTTAGCTATTTGCTTATCTTTCCTATACTTTGCACTCTCATCGTTGTTTTTCATTTGGTGGTTGTTGTAACTTGCTGACCCGCTCCTACTGGATATCTGTGAAAAAGAGCTTCACAGCTCATCGGATTTCTACAGCACAAATAAACATTCTGATTCTAAATATGGTTAATATTTTGATTTAAAGCTTTCGTGACTGCAGGGATTCATATTTTTGGTTCTTTCGGTAAAGTCACGTAGAAGGGAAATAATAAAATAATACAAATTTAAAACAATAAAATTCTCACGACGTTTCGACTGCAACACAAGCAATCATCATCAGGTGTGAAATACATAGCAAGAACATTTTCTGTGGATGTCACACCTGATGATGATTGCTTGTGTTGCAGTCGAAACGTCGTGAGAATTTTATTGTTTTAGATTTTTCTTATTTTATTAGTGCCCTTCTACGTAACTTTACCGAAAGAACCAAGAATATGGTTAACATTGTCTCCATTAATGTTTGTTCTTTTGGTTCTCCAAATCCAGTTGTTGGAAGACATCTACTCATTTTCGCTGTGAATAGCTTTAGAGGAAATCTGTCCTTAAATCTGACTCTCGTTCCAATGTCTATGCTGTTACTTTCTTCATGCAATGAGACTATAGCCGTTCCACGATTAGAAACGGTTTTTGGAAAGCTGGGATGACTGCATCAATTCCACCAATCAATCTTAATTCACTCACGTTAATGTGTGTACTCCGTTGGCAGTGGTGCACAAGCACAAACAACAAAAACTCAACATTCGCCAATAACACTGTGGAATCTAAAATACAAAAATAGGATACAAGAGGTGACATTTTAGGGAGTGGCCCTTCTTCGCAGCACATAGAAAGGACAGAGAGGTAGAACATGCATTGATGTAGCACACTTCAAATCAAAACAAAAATCCCAAAGCACTTTACATATCTGTGATAAAGAATACTGAGTCAAATGCCTTGCGTAGTTCACATCCCTATGGTCCCCGCCATAGGAATGTGGAATGTTTCAATTTAAAGCTTTCGTGACTGCAGGGATTCATCTTCTTGGTTCTTTCTGACGTTTCGGCCACAACGCAAGCAGCCGTCCTCAGGTGAAGAACAGGTCTGTCGAGAAGACTGAGTCTGACTCACGTCGTGAGAATTATTTTAGTATGTTTTATTTTTATTACTTTATTATTTCCATTCTACGTGACTTTACCGAAAGAACCAAGAAAATGTGGAATGTGTCATCTAGCCCACGGGTTTAGAGGGCCACCAAGCAATATCAACGCTGCCCCATGCATTGTTTGAGCAGGGGGGCAGCATACACTCTGACTAATACTGCACATTCACTGCGGCCGAGGCGACCCAAGTGAACCCGCTTTCACGAGGGGGGGGGGGGGGGTTGACCTTAATAACACAAACCTGGCCCGTGTGGACAGACCTTTTAGCCATTCCTCTGGTAAGAATGGGGCAACACACGTGGCTGTGGAACGCCGTTGCAGATTCGTTTGGGCCCGTCCTCGGGGAGGTTTCCAAAACACAAAAACACACACCCACCATCCCCGCCCCCCCCACACCAAACGAAGTGGTACATTCCACAGCTAATTACCAAATAAGTGCGGCGGCCCCCGAGAGGACTGCTCCGAGGCGTACAGGTGTACGAAATGGTTACATTCTTTTTTTTTTGCCGGTTCAGTTTTGACCCCCCCTTCTCTCTCTCCCACCCCCTCCCCCGTATACATCTGCCGCCGGAGCCTTCAAGCATATCGCGACGCTGTGACAGCGCGCTGAGAGCCCGTGGCTACAACAACGGCGGACGTCGTTCCTCGCCCCCCCATCGCGAGCACGCGGCTGTGATAAATGTCGTGGCCCCATCGTAAAGTTCAACAATTGAGGCGTGTTCCGAGCGTGGAGTTGTTGTTTGTTGTTGTTTGTGTTCACCAACAATGAAGCGTGTTCGTTCGTGTCCATCAAAGGTAGTTCGAGTTAAAGAGCAAGACGAAGATTTGATGGTCCCCATCACCTTGTTGGGCTACAGCTGTTGAGTGTTGAATGCAAGTGATCAGAGTTCAATGTGTCATCGACGTTTTGTAAAAAAATGTATTTCACTTCAGCGTTACTCGACAGTTATTTACGATTTGAAGCTTTCGTGACTGCAGGAATCCATACTCCTTGGTTCTTTCGGTAAAGTCGGTAAAGTCACGTAGGTAGAAATAAAATAAAATAAATAATGTATTTCTATCTACGTGACTTTACCAAAAGAACCAAAGAGTAAAACTATTTACGAGACAATTTATGATAATTTCTTCGGCTGAGTAGTTTAATTTAAACATTTCTTGTTTACTGTGAACCGGAAAATGTATACGCCTTATTCGTAGTAATTGTATACCATCTTTCATAATTCTTAGTGTGTAGAAATCACGGTTGCTGAGAGCAAAGGCCTAAAGGCTCAAAATACCAAGTGGCCATTATCACACAGCACTTCGAGTTATCATAGATATACGAGTTAATGTCTCTTTAATTGAGAAACGTTCTAAGAACTTGTAACATTGCAAGGGAGGCAGTGTCGCATCAAGGGGTGGGTGGGAAACCTCTCTCCTCGTGAGGTCCTTAAAATTGGCATTTTCGTGATATTCCCCAGAAATAGCACGCTTAATGTTTTTGTTTTCAGTTTGTGTTTATTACTTTAGGGCCCTATTTAAAATGCTTGATATTTCAGGACCGCCACAATCTTGGGAAGTTTTCCCGATCTGCCTCTGGTGGGAAGACGCTGAGAGAGGTGTTTTTACCTGCAGTATGTTGTGCTATGCTATGAAGAAGGGTAATTGCCCTAAATGTTGTATATATTTATTTAAGGCCACATTGCTATTGAGCACAGACCTGACGGGTTGTTGTTGTGTTATTTGTGCTTGGCCAATGCAGCAGCAGCACCAAATAATTAGCAGTATGGTGGTGAAGCTGAATGACACGATTACCTGTACAAAGCACACACGTGCTTACGTTAACACATGCATACACACATGTATGTACTGTATACCTTACCACACGTGAATACATATAAAACCAACACAAATGCAAAGTTCACCAGAGTAAGTCGTTAACAGTGAGTGAGCGGATTAACACCAAACAAAGTTGGTAGATATTCGAGTGGGCGGTTAGATCTGTGTGTCGGTAGGTCGGTATGATCGGTAGGTAACATTGATTTAAAGCAGGTGACAGCACGATGAGACAATGCGCCTGTTGTGACAAGTAGCCTTATGCGTCCTTTGAGCCACTAGAAATACATATATCACTATTCTATTTTGAAAACACACGATTCCATTTATCCGCGCGGCGGGGTCGAAGTTTGGGGGAGGGGGAAGATGTCCAGAAGGCGAGCAGACAGCTGAAGGGGACCCCTTAATGCGGCGATGGCCGGGAACTGCGTGGCCGATCCCACGAGGAAGGATTAATGTCCAGGTGGTTGCGCACTCGCTCGCGAGTCAGTGTTGATACTGCGAGCGCGGCAAACACTCAAGCCGCGTGCGTGTGCGCTTCGTGACTCATGGAGCAGGTGACAGGCACCGGGGGGGGGGGAGGTGGTGGAGGTGATGGGGCTCTCACTGTGTGGTCTCTCTGGCGAGCGCACGCACCTCTTAGGCAAACGGAGCGGGCCCGCGCGAGCTGAAAGCGACCCTAAGCTGCCCATCACGCCGCGTCGTTCTGCCGGGGACAAGGGGCAATTTGTGAATGTCGCACGGAAGCTCTCGAGCAAGCGAACCCATATTTTTTTTTGGGACCGATTTTGTTTGAGCTCGGGGCAGCGCGTGGTCGTCGCCGATCCCGCACGCGTCGTGACGGACGCGGCACCATCGTGGGGGGGGGGGCGCTGGTTTGTCGCACGGCCATGTCCGCACGTGCGATCGTGAGCGTCACGTGCAACGTGCAACCAGAGCTCACGGGCCTGGTGGCAAACGTGACGACGACCCATTGTGTGGATGCGCTCGGCGACACGCGGACAGACAGACGGACAGACAAGACACGCGGACAGACAGACAAAGCACACGGACAGACAAGACACACTGACAGAGAGACGGACAGACAAGACACACAGACAGACAGACGGACAGACAAGACACGCGGAGAGACAGACGGACAGACAAGACAGACGGACATACAGACAGACGGGCAGACACGACACACGGACAGACAGACGGACAGACAAGACACACAGACAGACACACGGACAGACACACGGACAGACAAGGCACACGGACAGACAGACGGACAGACAAGACAGACGGACAGACAGACCGACAGACAGACACACGGACAGACAAGACACACAGACAGACACACGGACAGACACACGAACAGACAAGGCACACGGACAGACAGACAGACAATACACACACAGACGGACAGACAAGGCATACGGACAGACAGACGGACAGAGAGACGGACCGTGTCATCGCACATGGTGCTCCTTGACCCGGGACTAGGTGGTGGGGCCTCAGCGTCTTCCCTTGCAAGACGAGAAGAACGATAACAAATAACCAACGATTACTGAGCGTATACTGTGGCTGATTGTTTATTGTTTTTGTGTGTGTATGATTACTTTAATAAAACAGAGACTTCGACGATATTTAATAGGGAAATATGATGAGTCTTTGTTAAAAATGTGGGCTGATACAAGGACAGAAGCAGACATGGTATATATGTGTGTAAATCATTACAGATGTGTCATCTCGATATCGGGTTCTCCAATATGTTTACAGGTTGTACTTGCACGCTGTTCGGAATGGTGTCTGACGCTTCACTCCATGTCAAGAAGCTCCCACAGCATGTGGTGCAAAACGTCGGACATTGTGTCAAACAACACACGCTACGACCAGACTGCACATCGGAGAGCTACCCAGCACAACGATTTCAATCCAACACTAATATTTATGAGATTAAATAATACAAATAAGGTTAGTAAATAAAGTAATAGCCTATTCAGATGATGTTACTTTGAAAATACCAATTGTAGCCGTGAATTGCATAAGCTCGCATTCTAGTTTTTATTTTTGTCAAATCAACCAATCACCACTCCAGGTTGGGAAGTCAACGACGCTCATCCCACGGACAGATTACACTTCGGTTGCGATTCAATTAAAATCAATATAAACTAAAGTCGTGTAAAACATCTCCCTCGTCCCACTTGCATTAGAGAGCCCTCCCATTCACTAACATCTGTTTCAAAATCCCCAGTGTGGTAGGATAATGGTGTTTATCTGGTATTCTTTGTGCGTGCGCGTACTTCTGTTCACATCAATTAAAGTTGAAAAAAAATCCACCAAAATGTAAATTATTCCAACGACGCCGTGTACCTTGCCATAAGCAGCAATGCGCGGAGTTTCCCAAACGCCGTGTGCACGCACGGAACCATTTATCAGCTACGTGACGTAACCTTTTAGCAATGACTCCGTCAGTGTGGCCCACAGACAGATGCAGGTGAACCTGAAATAACAGGCCACTGAAAGAAAAACGCATCCTTCAGCAGAATGTCACACACGCACACACGGGGGGGGGGGGAAAGATTCCATCAAGGTTAAGCCACTACTCAGAAGCTGACCTCATGGCCCAGCTACAGGGTGCCCTGGTGAGGGCACACAGCTGGGAAGGGAAATCGGCTGCCTGAAAACGAACCGCGTTCTCGTCGCCGTGATGCGTGAGCTCGCGGGCTCACGACGCGGCCTGCCCGGGTGCGTGCGCCCACGCTCCTCGCGCCCACGCCAGCCGGCCTAGCCCTCACCCCATCCACACGAAATGTGTAATACATTTTTCAAAGATAAATAGCTGAGATGTGGTGCACACATGCACGTGTAGGAGTGGGCGCGTGCGCGCCACGCGCACACGATCACGTACACACGATCACGCGTGCGCACGGTCGCGCACGCGTGATCGCACGCACACGTACCCACGCACACGATCGGGTACATGCGCACACACGCGCAACACGATCACGCGCATACACAAAGACAAGGCGGCCCCGCGAGCGGCGAGCCCGCCGCTCGTTGCAAGGGTTTAGCAGTTCGAATCCAACGGCCGCTCTGGTTATCACTGTGGATGTAAAGCCGTGTTTGTGCCAGGCGCCGACTGCAACACAGTTGAAGTTAAATATCGCCGAGGGTAGGCCATTGTGTGCCGGCGTCAGCGTCCAAATACGCTCAATTCGAAAATTGCACCGCAAATTACTGAAAGAGGATTATACAGAGCAGCAATCATCACCCCCTACTGGCAGATAAATGCCCTAGGTCACTCTTGAGAATTAGACATATCCTGTTCCTTGAGTTCTCACCTGGTTAAACAGAATAATACGCTATACAACTAAACTTGAAAGTGTGGGCGGGGGGGGTAAATACTCTTGCAGAAGTATTTCAAGTACACAATTCTTTGGAAAATGTATTTGAAATGCGAAAATAATATCCTATAAATTAAATTTGAAAAAGCATATTTCGAACTCATTTAAATACAACGCGGCTCTGAGTGTTCGTAATTTTGGTTGACATTTTAAAGGTGGCATAACCCACAAGGCAGTGGTGTGGCCAGCACCACGCCTTTGTCTCCCGAGTGCCAATTGCTACAAATCACAGTAGGTATAGCACACACACACGACGACAAAGCTCGCAACAGTCGCCGACACAAAGTGTTGGGGCAAGTGCTGTTATTGATCACGATCTGTGAAGGCCGAGGCAATTGCGTGATAAGCATCATGCATGCCTGATGTTTACAAATAACACCGCATACTAAATTTAATGCAGAATTAACCGAGGCAAGGCACAGAACCGGGTCAAATATTCCCCACTGATGTAAACCATGGCTGGGAATTGAACCTAGCTGGCCAGGCGTTGTAGAACAGGTGTTAACCACTATGCTACCACTTCACCTCATCAACTACATACATACACACACATTCACAGTTGTACAAACACATACACTAAACACACGTGCAGATAGACAAATGAATGCACACACGATTTCACACATGCACAATGCATTTCCTTTGGTTCACAACAGTAAACCAAGGAAATGTATTTAAACCATTTACATCTCATGAGCGTGGTGCAGAAGTGCTACTCAAGCAGAAAGCAAACATGCAGAGTGTGTCCATTCTTTTTTTAACAGGCACTCACTTTAACCGTATAGCCTCTTAGAGTAAGTGCTATTAACAAGGACCTATTCAGGCTGGAATTACAAAGAAGGGGTAGTGTGGCCAGTGTTGCACCAGTCTCCCACCACTGATGTTTACGAACTGCAGAAGCTGTTCATTCAAGGTTGGGTCTTACCTACATATGGTCGATCGAAAGTTAAGATACTGGGCTATTTTTCACATTGTTTGCCATGGCCAGGTATCAAACCCAGGCTTCAAGGATTGCAGGATAATGCGTTAACCGTTATGCTACCGCTCCAAAAGAAAATCTGCATTCTCCATTTAGACTTGTAAGCTGTAGGGACAAGGGCTCTTAGTGAGCACCTGTTCACGCTTTCCCAATCCAAGACGTCTGCAAATTGCGGGGTGGGTCACGTTCACCGCTGAATCTCGGAACGCGCAAGAGGTTTGCGCTCATTTCATTTAGAGAGGCATGGCTCCCGCGGTTTAAAAATACATTGTACTCATCACAGAGAACTGTAGCGATACGACCACAGTATGATAGCTGGCACCAAACGCTGCCACACGCCCTCCCACATGGCCTTTTGGGAGCCTCAGTACATCGTCTGACCTGATGTTCCTCTTCCGATTGCATTCCCATGACGTTCCAATGACGTACACGTACGTACGTCATCCGAACGGAATTGGAAGAATAACTGAAGACGTACATGTACGTCATCGGAATGGGAAAGGGTTAAGGTCAGCATGGCAAACCAGGAGGTGGTGCACATGTGCTTAGAACCACTCTGTACCACCTTTATATCCCCAGTGTTGATGTTTACGCACCATACAAGGTATA
Organism: Lampetra planeri; assembly: GCF_965212315.1. Classification (NCBI taxonomy): domain Eukaryota; kingdom Metazoa; phylum Chordata; class Hyperoartia; order Petromyzontiformes; family Petromyzontidae; genus Lampetra; species Lampetra planeri. The sequence goes on from NC_136120.1 coordinate 7,738,677, forward strand.
CATTTCAGGCTGATTCAACCTAGGAGAGGCTCAAACAAGTTGTGATACCACTCGCCATTGACGTTAGCCACGGTTAGAAAATGAACTCAGGTCACTGGGTTGGTAGCACACTGTGCCACCGCTTCCCTCCGTTGCTAATCTCACGCTCATACTGTTGCCTGTTCATGCCACTGTGGGTGAGAAAGCCCACTGTTGGAGTGAACTCTTGAGGGCATTTGACCTCCTCTTACACGGTGGCCAGAGGTGGGCGAACTCAGTCTGTACCACACCACACGCGACCTGCACCCAGCCGCACACTGGGTAGAAAGAGGCGGGGGGATTTAATAAATCCCCTCATTGATTTAACTTCCACACTGCAATACGGAATAGAAACCGGGAATTTTGGACTGCAAGTCCAGTGTGCTGACCATTCTGGCAGCATCTCAGCTACAATGAACGGTATTAAAATGAAAATTATAAAAATTTAAATAATGTAAACTGTTCCAACAAGCGTTGGGGCAGCCCTCATATGTGGCCCCCCTTAAGTCCAATGTGCGAACCATTGCACCAGGGCAGCTCACACACACACACGTGCATTGAAAATGCGTAATTGGCTCAAATTAATGAATGTCACATAGCAAGGTCATGTGCCGCGATGCAATGTCAAACTACTGTGTGACAAACGTACGCATGCAAACTATTGTCGTCAATGCCAAATTAGAAGAAGAAAAAAATGTACCCGATGATTAAAGAAAACAAAGCCCAGTTGCTCGGGTTAGGAGGCAGGAGCTGCAGTTGTACAGAACAGCAGAACAAAATAAACAGGCGCCGACGATAGCGTGTTCGGCGTAATTCAATTCAGTCCCTGCATTCGGGCAATTATGGGTCGCAGGGTTAAGGTCGTGTGAAAGGGAGGTCCCGGGCACGTGACATCGCGAGGGCAGCCTGCCGCGTGCTCAGCGATGGCAGCCAAAGTAGGTCGCAGGCTACGGGGCAGAGCCTCGGCTGTGAGATGCATTCCCCAGAGACAATTGTCCTGAGCTCATTTTGTCCGCCGTTCTAATCCCCTGGTCACAAACCCAAACCCTCTCAAAGCTGCCAATCAAAGCGACTCCTTTGCTTCTTTTCCTTCTGCCCGGGTGTTGCTTGTGAATGCGAGGGGGCATGAACTATTGCCTTCCCCCCGCACCTCCGATTAGAGCGGTAGGCTACGTAGGGTGTGAAAGAAGTTCAACATACATACGTACAAAGGCAACCCTTTTGCTTAGCGCCTGGACTGTTTAAAGAGAGTGTAAAAGTATGTAAAATAAATCAAGGAAACATTGTCGTACGGCTAATATTGTGGTGCGGCAATGAAACACACACACACAGCCATATCTGATACATTTGCTCGAAAGCCACCGCTCTTTGCGAGTGCTGTAGTAGGGTGAGGACCCTTATATTGCGGAAATGTGAATGTTTCTTGTGTAACGTTGCAAAATGCATTTGCTTGCTTGCACACTTAGGAAGAAACTTTCAAGGCAGTGACAATATGTCCGTGGGTTTTCCCCCTAAAGATGCTTTAACATGTATTTTGCAACTACATCGGGACAAATAACATGATTTTGACTAGACATTCAATTTTAACATTTTTACATTTCAACCGATGGTGGCATATACATTCCACATTGACGATGACAAACACTGCGAGTATTCGGCCCTTGCGGATATGGATGACGAGCAAACAAGAATGAGGTTCACTCTTCACGGCACCCGGCAGAAGCAGCAAATTGCCATCGTAATCCCTAAGAGGCTTACGATAAGAACGTAATTGTGGGGCTTTTAATCACGCTGCACGCTAGGCCCCTTCACGGTGTTGCGACCGTCCGCCACTCGCCCGTTTGGGCTGCCAAAACTGTTATTCTAGCACGAGCGACGGGCGAACCGAGCGCCGGAGGTAAGTGTCCTGTACGCCACGAGCGACTTTCGTCTCCGTGTCAACAACGCCCATTGTAGTGTAGCAATGCAGATGCTTGAAATCACCTCTCGCTCGTCAGTAGCTGCTCACTTTGATGGTTTCTTGCGAGCGACGAATGGCGATAAGTGGATATGGACGTTTTTTTCTTTCTCTTTTAACTAAAACAAAATGTGTATGTGTGTGTGTTTCTGCCTTGGACGTGTTTTGACATGGCCAGGATGGCGCTGTGCAATAAACAGGTCAAGGGTCTGAAAAGAATGAAGACGTACATTATTGCGGTGCTGAAACGGTGTCCCGTTCAACTCAACGCGAGCCTTTTTTTTTATTTAACGCAAAAATAAAGCGAAAAGTATCACGGCTTAGCTTCAGTGTTTATTTTGGAGGCCCGTATTTAAAGAGTGGAATGCATGGCACATTTTTTTTTCGTCGCAGCCAAAACTATGAAACATTAAACAACGATTGGCCGTCAGTTGTGATGTTGCGTCTCATCACGCGACGGCGCTTCACCACTTTGCTATTTCTCGTCTTTGTGAGAACGGGACGACTTATGACAACATTGGACCTTCGATTGCTGCTCCCACACATCGGGCGCTGTCTGCTGTGACTGCCGGTGTGCGCTGCCGCAGTTTCAAACTCACGGCAAAAAAAAGAAAAGTCGCGTGGGAGGGCCTCTCTGGGTACGCATCGGAGTCAGAATCTTGATTCAGACTGCAGGACGAATCAGATGAGCTATGAAGCTCTTTTTTTAACAGATGTCCAGTAAGGGGTGAGTCAGAAAGTTACAACGACAACACGACAACCGATAGGAGAGCAAAGTATGGGGAAAGGTAAGAAAGTCACTAAAAATAAATACGTAAAAATAGAACACATTGCTAAAGTTTCTAAATTCCTGCCGATTTTTCAACAGTAAATGCAAGCTTGGGCAAGGCACCAAAAGAACAACAGTCCCAGACCACAGCATGGCAACACACAGTCCCTCAATAAAAATACACGTTTAAATTGAACTATCGATACACGGGTAAGGATCAAAGTTACAAATCACATGAGCAACTGCGTTCGTTTCCAGCACTAATATTCTGCTTCAGGATATTTTTTTTAAAGGAAGATTTACGATGTTAAGGGAGGAAACAAAGTTGTTTCCAAACTTCGGTGCTTCAGTGGCAAAGCCTTTGTCACCTATTCCGATTCTCGTTTTTGGGATAGGGCAATTAGATTGGCGACTTAGGTTTCTTGGGTTTGGCAATGGGGAAAACTCCAGGCTGGTAATGGAGGTCTATCTCTCCATAGGACGACCATTGGTGACTTCCCACAAAAGTGGTACTCATTTTATAACCACCATGGATTTCCTCCTTTCGTATTTCAGGGGGTTGATCAGACATGTGTATACGTTCATGCCGAGTTGGTGAGTGAGTGGATGGACGGCTTCACGAGTAGCCTGCTGAATATCTGAATTGCTGCCAGGTAATCGTTGACGTTGGCAGTGAGGTTTCTACGCATTGTATGTATGTTGAACTTCTTTCGCACCATACATAGCCAACTTCTTTCGGACCATACGTCGCCAACCGAGTGCTAATCGGCGGTACGTGGTAAGGACAACAAACCAAACGCAAAAAGCAGTTCTAAAGAAATGTTGTTAATCTAGATTTAACAGTGCACATCTCCTGTGGCTTCCCCATGTGTGGTTCACGGTGTAAGATTGGTGACAGCAAGTCACACTGTGGGCTCTTCTTAATCGTCCAACGGTGGCGTGTCGGAGATGGCCACATTTGCCGGTGTTCAAATGACACACCTCACAACCTTCTGATTGTGGGTTGGGCATGCTATCCAATGATTCACCTGGCTGGATGTTTTGTTGAATAAATATTAAATGAAAGTGTGTTTGTTTACCAATATAGTACCAACCAATATAAAATTGCCCGCGTACAATTTGCCTTCAAATTCCCCAATGTTTCAAAGTACAACACAGTAAAATGCTGTCTCTTCACTGCTGCCAATCTGGCTGTCGTCTTTGATAAACGGTCATTGACCAGAATATATTGTTGTGCTGAAAAAGCATTTTACAGATATTTAGTAAAAAAAAGTTTTGAATTGGTTTGTGTTTTTGTAAAAATAGTTTCACTTTGCTCATTTAATGTTTGTATTCCTTGTGTTGTCAAAGTCGTTTGGTAAAATCCACCTCTGCCACTGTGTTCTAGATTCCCCATCGTGGACTCCGTTGTTGTCAGCAGGGCCCACTCTACGTCTCGTTGGACTGCACGCCGTTGTTGAATGAACTTTGTGAAATTATTTTTAAGGAAATCAGCCGACAGCCTGTTTACAATAAGACAAGACTGCGTGGTTATATTTTTCTCTCTCTCTCTCTCTGCTGTGTGCTTTCTTTATTTACTCCCAATGTTTTATTTCCCGTATTGGAGAGGAACATTTTCCCATGGGGAACTCTTGCACTGAGTGGTGCACTACCTTGAAGGAAATAGCAGCTCCCAGAAGATGACACCACGTAACTACTTCAGAAATGACCTCAGTAGGACTCTTATCCACACGATTTGGACACATTTTAAGATGCCCGGAAAAGAATACATTTCTATCAATAATTCCCGTCACGCACCTCTGACTTGTGTTAGCGACTCGCTGCGCGAATATTGTGTGCGTTTTAAATCGGATGTACGGTTCTCAGAGCTAAACTGCGGCGTGTTTAATGAAGTGACAGATCACATCGATCATCATGGCTTTTGCTAGACGTGAATACACCTATCTTCTTGGTTCTTTCGGTAAAGTCACGTAGAAGGGAAGTAATAAAATAATAATAATAATAAAACACAATAAAATAATACAAATAAAACACAATATTTTATTGTGTTTTATTTTCCCTTCTACGTGACTTTACCGAAAGAACCAAGAAGATGAACCCCTGCAGTCACGAAAGCTTTAAATAGTGAATACACCTAATTAAGTGAATAACCAAATCTAATACATTTTTTTGTTGCGTGGTCAATATTGACCAAGTTGAGACCATTGACTCGCTACGCTTGAGAGTTCTGCTTAAGCATAGACGTCTGAAACCTGGATTCGAACCCAGGCCTCTCAGTCGTGCTAGCTCAGCGCTCTGACACAGGCATTAGACTCTTAAGCCGCACGGCCACCTCCCTCCCCTCTCTCTCTCTCTCGCTGCTCTCTCCGCTTCTCCTCTCCCTCTCTCTCTCACCAGTGGGGTCCCTGGCTCCATGAACCAGAGGGGGTGAATGGTTACTTAAGGGATCAGGTTTGTTTTCATACAACCTCGGTGAACTCGCTCCACATGGCGGCCGAAAGGGTGCGTCTCTCGGACGAGGAGGGATTAACGAAGGAGATGGACAAGAGACAAGAGAAATGTACACACGCGACCACACGTGCTCGGCCGGTTGTTTTCTCCATGGTTTCGGATAATCTCTGCGGCTTGGAAGCGCGGACATATGACTTCACGTACCAGGAATTGCCAAAAAGCCGCCCCCCATGTGTTTTTTTTTTATAAATGTTACTTGTTTGTCGCCGTGTGCGGTATAAACGTGCTCACGGCAATGGGCTCGCCGTTTCGGTGGTCGATTATGCAATGTCAAGAGCCGAATGGCTCACATGGCTATACCAAATGAATGAAACTGGGAAAAAAATGAAACTGAAAAACTCTGCACCATCGCAAACATTCTCATCTCCAAAACTACCGTGGGCCAGGCTGATGACAATCAGTGAGTGAGGTGCTTTCAACAATGATGTGACCTTTCAAACGCCCGTCGTATGTATATACCACACTGATTTATGTATATGTGTGTATATCAGTATGCATTGGGGGATACTGTCATGGTGTAATGGTTAGCGCACTGGACTTGCTAAACAAAGCTCACCGTTTCAATCTCCATTTATGGCAGTTGAAACAATGGCCACGTTTATTTAATTCCACCCCCCCCCCCCCCGAACTATGGGTTCACCGCAGATAGTCGACATCTGGCTAGCATGGAAGAGTAGGCCAAATACCTCTACAGAGGGACCCGTAGGCCATTCCACCAACAACGGCGTGAGCGAGGAATTGCACGGGCTGCCCCTTCAGCTTCTTGCCTCCCACGTGTCCAGGAGCACGTGGGTCACAAGTGGCGTCCGTGCACCTTTGCCGGCGTTGCGCGAGGCTCAACAGAAGTCGAGCTGAGACCACAGTAGTCTGCTGCCGAGTGGGGTCTGCGTTTTTATTGTCCAGGCTGACCGTGTGCCCGGGCAGTATGGGAAGTTAGAGGCTAATGAGTGGTTGCGGTTGCAATGCCACCAGTGAGGCAGATAATTTTAATGGAAAACAGATCCTGCAAACTAAACGCTTAAGCATTTTCTTTGCCCTCTGCCACAGCCTGCAGCTGTTTGGGTAAAGCGATGCAAAAAAATAAAGAGGAAGGCAACGGGTAATACGTTCAGTATTGCAAGAATAATGTTTTTGTTAATTGTCTATAAGCAATTTGTTTATGACTACACTGTTAATTCGTGTGTGTGTGTGTGTTGTTATGCGCCTTTTTGGTTTATTTGTGCTCTCGTCCAATTTCAGTGGCAGCTGCATGAAGGCTTGTCCAATGAAAACAGCGCAAAGCTCTAATGCGAGAGACACCCCTATTGGCCTTAAGAAAACTGGAAGAGAAAAACCCAGCGATAAAAACATTGTAAATATCAAAATACTGCAGCTGAACGTCCTGACAAAACACAATAATCGTGCTGGCTGTTGGCAGAACGCTTGACTCACAATCAGAGGTTTACGAGTTCAAATATCAGTCAAGGGTCGAATCTCGATCACATCATCTCTCCGCGGCCAACAAAATAAGTATCACTTCATGAAAAACCTCCAGTGTTTTTGTCCCGTGTAAGAGACTGGCCCCTGTCATAGGAATGTGACATTTCCACCACTGGCTAAAGATTGCCGAGTTGAGAAATGTGCTGCCCCAACGCTCATTGGACCAATCGAGACACTTTTGACTTTTTTGTATGTACAATAAAAAAAATGAATATGAAACACAAACCATAACCAATAAGTAACATAATGCTTAAAAGTACATTGGCAAACGATCCACTTTTCATTATGAGTTGATAAAACAATATACATATTGTTGTTTTTAATATGAATGGATTAGAGTGTGGGCGGGGGAAATAAAGAAATAACTCAAGTCGGTGCTGGGAGGAAGAATAAATCAACGCGCGTCCGGCTTCGTTTCAAACAAACGGAACAGCACGGCCGCACGGCCGCACGTCGCCGTTCCCGCACGCTCCTCGGACGTTCGCAGCAACGTGGCTGCCGTCGCCGCGGGCACCAACGAGCGCACGCTCACGCACGCACGCGCACGCACGCGCGCGCACGCACGCGCGCTCACGCATGCACGCGCGCACGCACGCGCTCGCTCTCTCGCAGGCGTTCGCGCGCGCACGCCGATCGTCGCGAAGCGCCTTTGGAAAGTCTGCCGCAGGAATAAAGGAATGCACGTCCAGAGTGGCGTGCCGCGATAATCTCACAATTATGCACTGTTTGCGCACGCGCGCGTGTACCCGATTCTGGTAGAGCAAGAGACACGACAGCTGCGTAAATAGACTCGGCGCAAAGTGTTCCCCATTATGTGGAGAACGCACGCGGGGTGGACGCTGCGCACACACACGGGCATTAACGCAACCCGAAGGAACATACGGTTAGGCTGGAATGTTCGAAATTAAGTGAAGAAAAATGGTTCAAATATTGCGTTGTACAAATTCTTGGCTCAATGTGTTCCGATGTCGAAGTGAGTGTGGGCTGGTACTAATGCATCCGCCTTTGAAGGCCCTGAGCCTTTGTCGGAAATGCCACGTTACTGAGACACAGACAGAAGAACACATGTATCTGAGAACAAACGCAAGCCAGGCGCATCAAAATTGACGGTTGTTAAGAGAGGTAAAGTGAGCTAGGATGGGGCACGTTCCTAGAAGTGAAGACGGCTGATGGAAAATACTGGGGCTGCAACGGCAGCCAAAGGGTGCAGCAAGTGCCTGAGAGGGTGACCACTGTGACCACTGTGAAGACGGAGCAATGAGAACAGTTCATGAGCAGGAGATATATTGTGGCATCAATATCACGGATGGTGATGGTGGCATGGGAAGGCCTTCAATCAGCAGTGGATCATTAATGGATTATGCTGATGGTAGGAAGCAGTGTCTCCAAAATTTAACCCGTGTTGACTTCCCACAAATTGGTATGTACTTAACTAACCCTGAAGGAATGATGGGTCAGTCGAACCCTGGCATGGAGTTGACCTTCCCAGTAAAAATGCAATGTTTTCCCAAAGTTCCATGTTTACTGGGTTGCAGCTTTACAAATGTCAGTCGAGCAATCTAAGCACGATTCCACCTGATCTTATGACAGTATTGATCCAGTGTGGGCTGTGGAAACATTACTATTGGCTAATAGCACGAGCCCCCACTGCCCTTCATGACCAAATGGGATCTTTTTGGGGTTGTCTATATGTATATACATAAATGCACTGTCACGTGCGTCTTAAACGATACTTGCCCCACTTATAAATATAAAGAGCCCCCATATGGCCTTTAACAGACTGTTGGAGCAAGTGCGACACCTCGCCGCCTTTGTCTCCCCAGTACTCATGTTTACACGTCGCACCACGTACTCATTTGAGGCTCAGTCGACCTTGGAGAGGGACCAGAAGCGGTTCAGATAATCGTCGCTGATGTTAGCCGTGGCCGGGGACCGAACTTGGGTGACGGGGTTTGTACATGAGCCACACACACGCACATCCAAGCTCACACGCTCACCGCACGCATTACGCAAGCTGCGGTGAATATAACGACGTGAGCGTTGGAACTGGAAAAAATAAACAGGCAAGGGTACAGAAATTACTTTCCAAACACCGAGAATTCATTCCAAAACCTTGCTCACGCACAACACGCATTCTTCTCCCAACCCACGCATTTCTTTCCTCTACCGCATGACTTTAATCATGTGGCCTTCCCCCCCTCCCCAAAAAAAAAAAGAAAAAATCAACGATCTCTCTGGTGGCAAATTTTTCAATTAAGTTATTTTAACAGATACGGCCCTCGCGTGTTTGAAATTTTCTGCTGACAGCTTCCTGCAAGCGCTTGGGTCGCGGCGGCGCGTCTCGCGTTACGGGGCGGGCGAGCGAGCGGGCAAGGAGGGCTTTTGTGGAAGGGCAACAGGGCCGGCGAGTCAGCCGGTACCAAAGCACACAGTCGTCAACACCCATCAGCTCTACCCACTCCCCAGCTCCGCACCGCCGTGTCACGTTCAATCTCACGCGTGCGGCGGGTGAAACGTTTGGTTGTTTGTACAAATGCACGGTCGCAGATCAATCTGCGGCATTATTTAAACAAATTAATTGCGTGCTCGGCGCGTAGAAAGAAAACGACGTCGTCCGTTTGTCTCCTTGTTCCCCCCCGCACCCACTCAAGTATTGACCTCTATTACGTGGTTCAAAATAGACAACTTTGACGCTCTGAAGTTCACTGTTTGACAGTTCTAATCAGTGAAAAACAATTGACACCTTTTGCTCATTGGGTTGAAGTCGCGTCCAAGACCATTTGCGTTGCAAAAGCCCTATGTTTGTTTTAAGTTTGCAGACTCCCGTCGAACATCGGTGGCGATTAACTCACTTAAAGTGCCGTGTTGTTTTAATTCGCAACGTGGACGCAGCAAGGGGTTTATTGACCGCTTAGCACCATTAATCCCGCTGCGCCTTGGTTTTTATCCCAACGTTTGACAATGCGTAGGGACATCGGTTCAACGTAAATATGTCGATAAATGTCAAGTGAAAGTTACGAAAGTTCACATTTACACTTACATTACATTTTTATTTACACAAAAAGGTAAACTTTATTGAAAAAACATCGTTGTTTATATTCTGTAGGCAGTACCAGGAATACCTATTAATTATTTACAAGAATCAATCGAGCAAATGCTGTAGTTGTCCGATAATATGCTGCTAAATACTACATGTATGTTTAACATGATTATCCCAGATAATATACACGATTACTTTGTATATCATTGGCTCTTAACAGTCAGCTATAACCCTCTTCTTAGTTCTTTCGGTAAAGTCACGTAGAAGGGAAGTAATACAATAATAAAAATAAAACATAATAAAACAATTCTCACGACGTTTCGGCCACAACGCCAGACGCTGTCGCCTCGACAGATCTGGTTTTCACCTGAGGACGGCTGCTTGCGTTGTGGCCGAAACGTCGTGAGAATTGTTTATTATGTTTTATTTTTATTATTTTATTACGTCCCTTCTACGTGACTTTACCGAAAGAACCAAGAAGATGAATCCCTGCAGTGACGAAAGCTTTAAATCGAAAAAAAAAGTCAGCTATAAATTGGCAGACAAAAAAAAACTATGTCAGCTTCCACTGATAGATATCTACAGCGTGTGAATTGGTTTCACATCTCTCTGGCACATATAAGCCCGATTCACGTGCTTAACTCTGTTCTTATCTCGAGTCTGCTGCCCTGCGCCAGGTTCAAATGGTCCTCCGCCAATATTAAAAGCACATTCTTCACTCAATTTCTATCTTGGTACAAACTCGAATGCGTATCTGAAATGACAGTTCGTTTCGGATCATGTTGTGGTCTGGAATCAGAACAAAAATAAGCACCAATTTTGTTGATGAACAACAACAATAAAATAAATGACAAACAAAGCAATAAAAACGAGGACAAGGCTGTGTCCAACCAAACAGAGAATGTGTGCTGGAAAAAGCTCGTGGTCACTTTTAAAGTGTGACTGCCGTGCAGGCAATTGCACAATTATACGTGAGAAGGTTTTAAATTGAATACGTGATTAGATAAACACGCAACATATGCGGAAAGTGGTCGAGCATTTGCATTATGAACCCCGGTGACTTGGATTCAATTCCTGGCAATGCCCATCGTCTGTAGAAATCGGTATCTGAAGCAGTGCTAGACCTGCCCTACGTGAAGTCGACATTAAAATGAGAAATCGTTTAGATGGCCAACTTTATACCCGTGGTTGTACACGATTGGAAAGGGGAGCAGGATCAATGATATAGTGTGTGGAAGAGAAAATTAAAATAATATTTTTAAAAAAACTTTTTTAAAAACACGCTTTTATGAAATCCACTAGTAATGGAAGAACTCCACGACTCCAAGAAGTGGCCCCGAAGCTTGCCATAACGTAAGGGACCGTGGCCAATTACAGCCAACGTCAGTTGACTGTGGACAATTAGACCCAAGCCGAAACATAACATAAAAAACGTTTAAAAATACATATTGTTTTTTTTATGATAGAATATAGTATTGTCGTCGGTATGACATAAGTATACCAAGTTTACAGTCGATACCACATTGGGAAGTGGGTTAAAATTGAGTTGCAATATTTGAGGATATAACAACAAAGACAACAACAGACAGAGTTGAGTTAAATAAAAGCGCATAAAAATAACTGAGAAAAGGAAAAGAGAAAATAGAAAGAATTGGAAATACGAAAAGAAGGATGTAAAATGAATGGAGAAATGGGAGCGAGAGTCAGAAAAGGCGAGGGCAGGGAGGAAGAGGCTACACAAGGGCCTCGACGCAGCTGCACGGAGCGGCGTCTGTTCTCACAGGGGGCGGGGAGAAAGATTCAGAGTGGGGGTGGCCACACACAAGTCACGTGATTTATGTGAGGCTTGAGCTGAGTTAGATACTTTATATAGATGTGTGAACACCATTGCTATGGAGAGAAATACAATTAGGTGCTGGACACATCACCCCATCCATGTCCTGTGTTGGCCTTTAATATCTTCTTCATAATACACTAACCTCAGTTTAACACGTAGGCTTTCGCGACCAATATTGTTCATAATCAACGATTTTTGGGTTTAGATCGCGTTATTTATAAATGTGTCGTAACCCTCCACCACCCGACACGGCCAATCAGTAAAAAAGTGTCACGTTGACAAAAGACAAATAGTTCACTGCTTTAGCCCACCGGTGTGTTGAAGCGTGAAACCACAACAGTTACAATTTGAGTACGACGTTTCGCTGGTAATTGCATCCAGCATCATCGGGCAATTCGCCAGAATGGTGAGGCTCTGCTGTGTCTCCCGTTCTTATATAGAGCAGCAGCAGGGTGACGTCATCATTAACTCATTAACCTCCACAGCCTATGGCGCTAAATGTCCATATGGATTGTATTTGTTTGGGTAGTCTCCTACACATTGTGTAAGAATGTCATAGCCTAAGATATAAACTCGAGCCTCACACACAACAACATTGACAATTGGAATGAAAGCCTTGCATGTGCCTCAGCCTAAAACGAATACCCGATGCGCTCTTAGTATCCCAACATTATCTCCAGGTGAGAGCTTTTTCTCAGGGGGTGGTACAAGCTAAAGTACCTGCTCCCTTGCAGTGTCGGCCTTAATAGCCGCTCACTGGGCAGCACTCAATGTACAGTCGAAATGGCGAAGCTCTGAGATTGTTGTGAACGCCTACGTATGCACGTATGTGTGTATGTATGTTGAACTACGTAGCCAAATGTGTTCATGGGAGGAGAAGGACAATAAACTAAACACAGAAAAAGCAGTTCGGAAGATATTATCTTTCAATGTAGATTTTAAAGTGCATAGCGGCCGCTGCTTCCTAATATCGGAATGAAGAGTGTTCCAGATAGCCGCTTAAGTGCATCTGAAAGCATACAAAGTCGACATACACTACACAAGAGTCCACATGTACATACACATACCTATGTAACCTAACACACTATGCACAATGCCAATCACACGTGTAGCTTCGTATTTATTTTCGATTTTTAAAAAGCTAGAAGGGGTCACGTATATAAGAGACGCAGGAATAAATTCCTGTGGGCAAGGCTGTCAACGGAGCAGCAGCCAAAAGGAGGGAGCACGCCTGCGAGGACGTCTGCTGCGGAGATGGAGCGGTGAAGTCGGCTCAGCTGCGGGAGATGGGACGGACCGCTGTATCAAAAGACTGCAACGACTTGGGGAGCCCTGTGCCCAGCAGTGGATAGATCACGGCTGATGACGACAAAATAGCAACAAGAAAAACAGCTCCTATCGTCTAATGTTGCAGTCACAGTTCTGTCACACCCCGGTGCCATATTAAATGTTACATTGCACTTGTATTGATGGGAGGCTTGATGGTCGTCAGAAGCCAGTGCTCTGTGATGAAGAGCAGTCCTGGCGTTGGCTGAGTGAGCGGTGAAGGTCGTGGTCATTTAAACGTGGAGGTCAACTACCGAGGTCAATGTCGCCCAGCTCTAATAGGCACCAGGTACTCATTCTGAGTACAGGGCTATACCTAATAAATGCACTTGAACTTGAGTCGAAGTTGACCTTCGAGGAGGCTCAGCGCATGGGTCTCTTACCGCTTTCCACTGACATTACCTCTTGACTGGGAATGAAACCCAGGAATTTCTGGATCATGAGGGCCAATGCGCAACCGACTCTGGCACCCACTCCACACACAAACACCACCCACACAGTACGTTTATGTAACTGTTTATCCAACGAAAGCCTATATTAAAAATGAAAAAAGAAAATCAAAATGTGTGGCATTCCTCCAGCCGGGGGGGAAAGCACTGTTTCTCAGGCCTCAAGTCAATGCATCAACAATCGGGCCACAGAGGGGGTCCCCGTATCTGCGCCTCCTCCTCACACGCTTCGCTTAATAGAAGCAGATGCTGTCCGCACAGTGCCCCACGAGCCGAGAGATTGCGTGTGTCTACACGACATCCCGAACAAATGAATCAACCAAATAGACACTCATTATCTTCAGGCGAAGATCTTTCAACCTCAGCTGGGGGAGGGCCTCCCCAAGACGTCACCGTCTTTTTCAGGGTCTACTGATTCAACAATCCAACTCCTGCTCACGAGCCGATTCCATCAAATTAACTTTATGGCGGTACCCCGGGGTACCATAGTACCCCGGCTCTCGCATAATGTCCGTGATGCAGTCCTTTTTAGCCTATTGATGGTCGGTGATGCGGCAATCGATTAATCTCGACGAGCTGTACACAATGCACTACGGAGCGGACGAGCGTTCAGGGTTTCAGTGCAATCATCCTCGCTGTTTATCGACATCGCGGAGTGGCACCGATTACGGGTTGATTGGTACCCCAGTCGCGGAGTTAAGTACACCCCTGGAAAAAATAGTGTCCCAGAAATAAAACATGTAATTGTCTCGGCCATTTTGTATTATTTGGTACCCCGGGTTTCGCCATGAGGATGAAATCTATCTCTGGAGTGGACTTCCCTTTGGACGTGGATTTTTTCTCCTTTGGCTGTCGCCTCCATCACTTTGTCTCGTATAGCCTGACGTGTTCTGCCCATGGCCACTTGTTTCAGTCAACACGCTCTTTGTGTCCTGCTGGCGCTATCTGATCTATGCTTACTCTTTCTCTCTTTGAGCATAACTCCAAATACTCACCTCTCCTCGGGTCTCTGCACAATTTTTTTCAGCTTTCGCTCCATTATTTTCAATTATCCATTATTATAGCAGGTAATATACTTTGAGTAAACAACATGTTCTTCTTTGGGCCCATCAATATGGTCAGTTTTCCTAGGGCACTCCGACCAGCTCTCTTCCATATTTTAATATCATCATTTTGAAACTTTTCTGCCTTCGACAACCGCTCTGGCTACACATACTCCGCCGTGTGTTCCAGTTATGTCCCTGCAAGACATATTTTCAATTGTTTATACAACTTTTTTTTTCGTGTTTATCTTGAGCGCAAATTTGCAGCCTTCCCTTTTATTGGGTTATTACAATAATTTCACGTAGTTCACATCCATTTGTTGTTATAATGACTGTCATCAGCAAATATGAGACAATGTAATATTTTTCCAAGTTTGGATAGGAAAACAACGAGGTGTAGGGGCTTAGACAGTGGCTCGATAGGGAAGGGAACGTGGCCGGTTTTTTCGCCACATTCAGTCACGAATAGTTACGCGACCTTTTCACGACACTTCGGTTCGATTTCAATTAGGGATGAGCTATATAAAAAAAAAAGACACTGAAACATCGATTAACAGCGATGGTTTGCTTCTGACATGTCCATGTTTTTTTTTACATCGAGGTCGATCTCTCAGACGGCATCGGAACATCGGTGGTTTCCTTTCGATGTGCTTTTTTCACGCAAACAAAACAAAAGGCTGCGCGATACAAAATATGCCGCTGCTTATCCAGCCACCATCTTTTTCAACTATTTTGAATAAAAAAAAGGTAAAAAACTGGCCTCTCTCTCCCAACGTCGTTGACAGGTGTGCATGCTGTAAGATGGATGTAAAATTATAGCACGGTATAATATTCTGTAAAAGGACGTACGTTTGTTTTGTTGCGTGCTGGACCCCGCTACAACGGCTCTGTGCCTTTGAATATGTTTGTATATTACGAGTCATGTAAGTTTTCGACACATTTCTAAAGGTAGACTTAAAATTGCAGTTGAATGCTGACTCTTCCGCAATAGCATTATGCCACTGTATCATTTCTACAAAGTTATTCTCTTTCACGATTGATCATGAATGTTGACCCTGCAATGACAGCTTCCTACCTTAAGATTTGTTGCTATTTTATAATTTTGCTCAATAATAACATTGCTTTTGCATAGTCACGTTGCTTTTTCTTGGACGTAAATAGTAAAACAATTGAAAACATGAAGAAGTAAAAAAAAACATTGATGTCACTATACTTCAATGTTTCCACCAAAAAGATTAAGTATGCAACATATTAATGCTATCCTTTCAATGTCCCATCCCTATATTGGATCATCTTCACGAGTTACTGTGCCCCTGTGGCAGACGGACAGATGGATAGAGCTAAGGCGTTAACCATGTCCACGTGCGTTGGAAACAGTTTAAAGGCACCCGTGCAACAAATGACGTGCTCCTTCATGTTAACTACCTCGCCTGGTATACAGGAGGTCGTGGGTTTCATCGTCACCCTGACGACGCCGGTATATTTGGAGTGTGCATGTTCTCCCCGTGGTCGCGTGGATTTTTCTCCGGGTCCTCCGGTGTCTCCCTCCACGATTAGCAACACGGGTTGAGAGTGTTTTGGCTTGAACACACTTCCACAGGACAAGCCACTTCGTTGAACTATCTACATCTGTGACCAGGTCACTTCTGAGAAGAAGAAGAAGAAGAAGAAAAAAAAAGCCATATAGCTCAGTGGCGTTTTACCCGGTTAAATCAAATACAAATATATGGGACTGAAAATTGTTTGCTACTGCAAGTGTTGTGACGCGTGCTGCGAGGCACGTGCTCTCCGAATGGCGACCGTGAGCTCACAATGAGACGTGAGAACAACATGGACGCGGTGGCGAATCGACGAATGGGCGAGAAGCGATTCCGCATCCGTTCAAAGCTTTCCACCTTTACCGAGTCCGTCTCCTTTTGCCACTTCGACTTGCTGAAGGCGTTTTAATTGTTGCGCTTTGGCCTTTGCATGGATATTTAAGTCAGAATTCTTGGGGGGGGGGGGGGGGGTTCCTTCCGAATCGGCCTCAATTTAGCGGTGACGTTGCGTGACTTTCACCTCTCATCGCGAAAGTTGATACGCTCACCGTTTAAGGCGAGATACTTGGGCACTTCTTAAAGAAAAACATGTATCACGCGTCTTGACAGTAGGGGGAGCAATTGTTTTTTATTTTCTTTAGAAGGTGAAATGTATTGATGTATTATTTCCTTTGCTCCTGGCCAGGGACAAAGAACCCAC
Source organism: Lampetra planeri (assembly GCF_965212315.1). Lineage (NCBI taxonomy): Eukaryota > Metazoa > Chordata > Hyperoartia > Petromyzontiformes > Petromyzontidae > Lampetra > Lampetra planeri. The sequence goes on from NC_136120.1 coordinate 7,755,344, forward strand.
TCGCTCTGAATGAATGTTCCACCTCTTGGAGAATGTGAAGAGAAATTAAAACAAAATAACACGCAAAGCAAATGTTCAAATAGAAAAAAATAATAATACTTCACTTACATATACTGCAAAGCAAACATCGCACTGTCAGTTGTGTTATTCATTGCAATTTAAAAGCCTGACGATTTTCTTTTTAAACAAAGACATGGACTCGCTAAACTTGAGCCAAGGGCTTTTGTCAAAAGCACAAATACCTCTCAAATAACAATTTGCACACAGTCAACATTTAACCGGTACGATCCGTTGTCTAGACAGCGCCCACGAGGAGCTGAAAGCATTCACTGGGCCTTTACTACTGAACAGGAAGGAGACGAAACATAAAGAACGAGAAAGCTGTCATACCAGTCAGGGCATTTTCATTAGGGCCACGTAATCCCATCAGACAGAGAAGAGAGGCACAAGGAGGCTTCACGCTACGCCACACTTGTTTGTCGAGGCTGATAAGAACGCCCTCTTTTCTGTCCACAGGGTTTTGTGAAGCAAGTGTACTTATGACCAACGCTCCCTTTTCTCTACCCACACCCCCCCACGACCACCAGCCCCTCCAGTCTGCTCCCCCATTAAGAACATCGCTTTGTTTTGCCCGCACGCTACAAAAGTGCTAATCCACACCAGGTAATCCCCCCGTGGTTTAAACAATTGCTCTCATCCCCTATTTTTTTTTACTTTCCACAGGTTTTTTCTTTCTTTCTTTCAAGCAATAATGGCTGCATCCGTCAGAAACAGCAATCATTCGACATGTTGTCGTACTGGGTCAGGTGTGTGTGTATATATACATGCGTGTGCCTGTGTGATTTCTCATGCATTCAGTTCATCACCATCTGTCTCTTTTGTTAGCTCATCGGCAACAATAGGGTCAATGAATCCCCCCCCCACCTCCCTCATGATTCTATTTTTTAATCCAGTATCACTGGGTCGTTAAATCTCAATACTTGTATATTGTTATTAAAAATTCATATTTTAAACTGTTATTGCATTTTACTCTCATAATTCACCCGGGCATGGCACACACTTTTGGCATAGACATTTTATTCATCGCTGAATAACAGTTGTAGGTATTTACCAATAAAGCATTTTTGAGGAGTGCATTTCTTGGAATATTGGGCCAATGTCATTAAGGCCAATGATAAATTACATCCGTGTGTCATTTACACTCATGCATGAATGCCGCCCCATACCTTGTTGGTAATGAGCTTGTTTGGCCATACGGTACTTCACACTGGTTAGTATGGGTTGGTGAAGAGTGTGCTACAGTATAGCTCAGATAACACTTTCCACCGATGTTTATTGTGGGAATCAAACTCGGTTCGCTGGGTTCATAGTGAAGTGCACTCACTGCTTTGCTATCACTCTACTCATTTGAGTGTTTATGAACACTACATTATGCGAATGCACCGTGAGAAAGTGTACCCTTAAAAATGTTTACTGATGCAAATGTGGATCAGAGATAGAACGTGGCAGTGATTTATATGCGAACACCTCAATAACCTTTAACCAATTGGGCACAAATTACGGGCAATTGTCACGGATTAAAAATTCTAATTTCCCAAACAAGCTGAAACGAACACGGACCAAGTGCCCACCGCTAGTTTAGCGGCAAGAGGTAGAAATTGGCCGTAGCTATTCCAGGCGAAAGTCTATCCAAATAACTGGCGATGGTTTGGTGATACTGCATTGACAGTGGTGCACAAGGACAAATGAGAAAACCTAAAAAAAAACACTAGTCTGTGCTTCATAGCTCATTAAAATATGTGCTATGAAGCAGGGCCATTGTTTTAAACGTCACCTCTTCACGGCAGTGTTATTGACGAATGTGTTGAGTTTTAGTTTTTCTTTCAAAGAGCTCGTGTCTTTATAATATTACTGTTTGAGTGCACGTGATGTTTTTTTGCTCAGTTACAAAAAAAGCCACCAAACTTCTAGTTCACACTGCCTTAGAATTTCCACGTTATAATGTCAGATAATGATCTTCATCAGAGGTCACAGCGGTTTTCTGCTCAAATTAGCATTCAATCATGAGCACTGATCCGTAATTGTGGCTGAAAGCCAGTGTTGCTCCACCAAAAGTGGTATTATATTTTCATTTGTTCGTGTGCACCACAACCAACAGAGTTCTTTCATTTGTACTGCACTTGGTTGGTAGATTATACGCGGAGTAAGTAACGCGTTTAATTCTCACACTCTGAAGACACCCATTTAATCCTGTGCTGAGAGACTCTGAACCATCTGGGCTATGGACACGAGATAGAAGTACATAACGTGTGTTCATGACGAGATCGTTGAGAGTCATGCCCTCGTAAATGTTGGTTTTCTCTGGTTTACCCCAGTTTCCTCCAGGATAAAAAAACCTTTCTAAATAAGTGTTGGGCCAATCATCCTAATCTAGAACCATCCTGGTCAACAATTGAAACTTCGTCAGGCTGTTCTGGATAAACACATATTCTGGCAGTATGATAAATATGTTAGAGACATTGTTCTGAACACTATTACTATAAACATGTACTCACAGCTGTCGTGGCTGTGACGGTACCACCTGAAGACGGAAGCTTGTGTTGCCTCCAAAACGTCGTGATTTTTATTTTATTTTACTTTTTAATGTTTTTACCTACGTGACTTTACCGAAAAAACCTAAGAATATGTACTCATCTATTCATAAGAATATGCTCTATTTAGTAAGTTGCATTTCATACGTAAGTCCATGTGTATACACATTCATCTCTTCATAGACTATACAACACTAGGCTAATAGTTTACAACTCTGAAGATTAAGACTTCCCTATGTCTTGTCTGTCATGGGGATTGTTTGACCATACTTCACCACACTGCTTAGAGTGGTTTGGTGAAGAGCACAGCCAGGATTGGTTCAGATTTCATTTGCCACTGATATTAACCATGGTCAGGTTCGAACTAAGGTCAGCAGATTCATATCGCAGTTCACAAACCGCAGCACCTCCACACTCCCTATATACTGGGGCCTTTTGGGCAATACTGCATATGAACCACCAACTCCATGCAAACTCCAGTATCACTGGCACCGTAAGGGTTGGTCAATATGAGGGGGTAGCTTGGTTCACACTTAATTGGCATCTTATGCCAACAAAGGGTCCAAGAACAGACACGGATTGACGATTCTTGAGTTTTACTTGCAAGGGGCTGGGGGCTTCAGTCCCAGATAAAGCTGCCCTAAAGCCCTCTCGGTGACGCCACCGATTTCAGGGGCAGTGGGCAGAAACAATTGCAGTGTCGCACGCTGCGCCTCGATCCACAGTGGCTACAGAGACGTGGTAGGGTCGCCCTTTATGTTGTGAATTACCCCAGATCAGCCCATTCACCTCGTGCCACAGATCACGGCAGAACAACCCGCCAGGCCAAGCGTGCTCCCCTGTCGTATTGTGATCGGTCCACCGCATTACTCCCAGTGTGCCGTAATAGCGTCCGAGTAGCGTGAGCAAGTAAATGAATAGTCGATTTAAAGCTTTCGTGACTGCAGGGATTCATCTTCTTGGTTCTTTCGGTAAAGTCACGTAGAAGGAAAATAATGAAATAATAAAAATAAAACATAATAAAATAATTCTCACGACGTTTCGGCCACAACGCAAGCAGTCGTCTTCAGGTGGAGAACAGGTCTGTCGAGAAGGCAGAGTCTGAATGGCACGCCCCAGGGTTCTCGACAGACCTGTTCTCCACCTGAAGACGGCTGCTTGCGTTGTGGCCGAAACGTCGTGAGAATTATTTTATAATGTTTATTTTTATTATTTTATTATTTTCCTTCTACGTGACTTTACCGAAAGAACCAAGAAGATAAATGAATAGTGTATCGGTGAAATGAAAGTGTTGAGAAATAGAAAAAAAAATGAGTGTGTAACACTGGTCAACACACTTTTTCTGGCATAAGGTATTCCAACGGTTTCAAGGTAATTTTGGGGAGCTGATTCCAAATCTGGCATCAGTTTTTGTCTATCACATCAGGTTTTTGAGATATCAAATATTGCATTTTAAATAAAAACTGCAGAAGAAAAATATTCAATAAACGTGGATATCTACATAAAATGATATTATAAACACACTATCCTAAAAATACAGCACCATATTTTAACACTAAAGCAGTCACTGACTCGCAACAACTTTCAATCATAAGTGACAGAGTTAATTTCGGGTAAAATCAATGAAAATGGGGTATGCCGATAGCATAAAAATGAGATGTGATAGAGCAAATCTGAGATCAGATTTGGAATCAGCACCCTGAAATTAGTCTAAAACAGCTGCAAAAGTCCATGCCAGAATAACCTGTGTAATTGTTTCCACTCACAGGTGTGATCCACTCGTGGAAATTTCACATTTATATGACGGCGGATAGTGATTCTATAAGATGATCAATTTTACCTTTCTGGAAATTGGTGATAATTTCATCAATTCCACCAGTGGAATCAAGGGGCAGGTTGGCCCTCATCCACCCGTGAATGGAACTTTTCCTCGCAACCTCGTTACTGCAAGTCAGACACTTTAACAGCAGCATCTCCAGCCAGTTCGAGATTATTTTTGTTTGAAATTATCACAAAGTGCTGCCTCAGCAGACTGTGGCTAATAAAGCGACTAACGGAAACAAAAACATAACGCCATAGCTTTCATTGTCGAAATAAAACAACGTTTAAGTCTATCATCCAGTCAAGCGTGCTCCCCTCCGTGTGGGCTTTTACACGTGGCCTTACATTGGGGACGGCTGCACGGATCACCGCTAACACATCGCAAAACATTCGTGCACACGAGTCGGCAGAGCCTTCGGTCCAGCCTCGAGCAACGCCGACAACGCCAGAGAAAACATTTCGGGAGGCTAGAGGCTGCCTGCTGGGCTTCGCTTGGCGCATCGCATTAAGATTCGACTTGGCCAAAAGGGGTTACGGGGCAAAGATGGGATGGGGCCGAATGCAACTCTTAGTGTGTGGCCCCTTCGGCTTAGGCCGGTTTAAATATCATCCTTGGTGGTTTGAATATATTGCAGAATGTTTAAAAAGTCCAGATGTGCTCTAGAGGTGTTTAAGCGCGCATATTTATGGCAGTGTAATCCAAGCCCCTTCCCCGACAGCACAACAAAGAACGCAGGTGTGGAGGTCTAGACCCCAGTGTGTTCACATGCGTGTGTGTGTGTGTGTGTCACGGAGCATGATTACATTATCGGGAGTGGTGGTGTAGTGGTTAATGTGCTTCCCTACAAACCCATTGATCCGAGTTCAATTCCTGGCTATGCGATGCTACATACGAGGTGTTGAGTTGCACAACCATTGTTTAAATACGTCATTTATTAATTAAATACGCTCTAGTACGTGTACATGTGTGCGCATGGATGGGTTTTATATATGTAGGGAGTAGTAGTTTGGGCACTGGATTGCACTTGTGGTGACTTGAGTCTAAATCACAGCTGTGAAGAAAATCAGTGGTAATTGGAATATGAACCTGACCCGAGCCTGCCATAGATATCGGCTGAGTGTAATACGAGTAGCTATTCCTGCTTTATTGTCGATAACAGCACAGCAAAGACAAAGGGGGGCTGAAGCGTGGTGTTAAGCACACAGTGCCCGTGTGTGGAATAATAGCACCACCGCCACTCAACGCTCACTTGAACCACGGAGACAGTTTCACTCTTTGGAGTGCGCGGTGCAAAAGCTACTCCTTTGTGACTTCAAGGGAAGGGCTTTTGTATGTTGGGCCCATTTACAAGCACCAGCTTGTATTACTCGATGGAGCACAATTCGCCAGGAGAACGTTTTACGATGGGCACTGCAGACGCAAACACAAGCCACGATCGCTTGCGACGTACGTGCAAAACGCAGACGGCACTATTGAATTACAGCTTGAATTGTATTCCGTATTCCACCCACCAGACTTGAATATTACTTTAACAATTCATAATTAAAGTAAAAAATGCCAAACGTTACTTAAGACTGGTCATTATATTGTATTACCAAACACTGGAAATTAAAATAGAAATAACCCAAAAGAATGAGGTTGTCGAGAGATTCTGCGTTTTAGAGAGAGATAATGACAAATGTGTCTCCAATATTAATGACAATAATTTGAGCCATTTGTCAATTCACCTCTGGATGAAGGGTTGACCATGAATGTATCTGTCGTGGGGGCTTTTTGACCATACTTCTCCACACTGCTCAGTGTGGTTTGGTGAAAGGAGCTACCCAGGACGAATTCAGAAGTATCTTGCCAATGGTGTTAGCCAAACAGTTGCAAATGTGTGAGTCGTGCTACTAGCCGCACCGAGAATTTAACTCAAGTGACTGGTTTCGGAGTGCAGTGTTGGTAATCATTCCGTGTCTGTTCCACCTCCTTCTACATTGCCCATAACCCAATACTCCTTCTCCCATGTTATCTACCACTCGGTCTGCCGTGACCACATTTAAAACGTTAATTTAGTCATTCATTTAGAACAGCCTTCTCACCACTCACATTGGCGCATTCCGTTTATCTTAAGATATGCAATTATTCACGGCAATTATTTTGCTAAATTTAGCCCGCATGAAACATATGGTTAATACTTTGTAAGCAATTATACTGAATTCACTTTGGCTTAATGGTTCCTGTATTAAATTTCGCAAATGCCAAGGCTGTTTAGTCGGTGGTGCACGCAGGGCTAAGAAGTCGCTGCTGAAGGCTGCGGTTGGCTCTCGATGCTTGCTACCGTGAAAGTTTGTAATCAAATTAATCACTCACAAAAATCTTTGCTCATGTTTTTTTTTTCCCCCCTTGCAATGAAAACTCTGGACGTTTTTAAAAAAAAGTTAGGTTATCTGTTTTTCACAATTAAGCAACAGGTCAGCGCTCATCTCCAATGTCTGGCCTGCACCATGGGGGTAAAGTGCGTGTTACCATGTACGGGGGACTAGTCTTTCCATAGCATTACCGTAATGACCCCCCCACCCCACTGCCTCACAATGAATTGTAGTAATTTTATCTACCCTGAAGGAAAGATGGGCTGATGAAGTGTGCACCACAATCAACAGAGTTCTTTCATTTGTACTGCATTTGGTTGATAGGTTATACGCGGAGTAAGTAACGCCTTCAATCCTCACACTCTGAAGGCACCCATTTGATCCTGTGCTGAGAGACTCTGAACCATCTGGCCTATTGACACGAGATGGAAGTACATAACGTGTGATCAGAATTTGAACTCACCATTGCCATCCTGCTGGATTAAACATCCATATACATAGACTTCAACGGACAAAGATTCCCCATTCAGCCACATGGACTGCCCGATACAAGAGCTGTTGGTGAGCACCTGTTTACACCAACACAGCACATGGCGGGATGATGATGATGGTGGAGGCCAGTACTGTTCTGATGAATTAATGTATGTGGAACTTTTGTCGCACCGGACCCCACCAGCGTAAATATTGACGAGAAACCCTTTGATATGTTCTGGTTTAAGACCACATATGTTTGATTAAATAGGTTTTCATCATGATATTAAACTAGTTTAAAGTTTAAATTTATTTTATTTTAAATATTGTCCGATAAGTTAACAGTAACGCCTGATGCTTTCAATAATTACTGGCCATTTGTCCAATTTTGGCAGCTTCCCAATAGTGGCTGTTCTATGGATATAACGAATCCTTCAAATCGTAACATTCCGAGTTCATGTCCCAATCGGAGGTGAATTCAGCCCAGCGTATCACTGTGGGGGATAATCAAGTCTCACTAGGAGCCTGGTCCATAACACTGCAATTTGACATTTCCAGCACTGGCTCAACCCTGGCCGTGAGAGAATCGCCCTGCACAATTCTCATTTGAACAATGGGACACGTTCACGTTTGACTCGTGTGTTGGTTGGAATACGAACACAACGTGGGGTTCTCCCCACCCCCCACCTTTCTCACCAACTTTTCAGAAGCACTTGGGGCATCCTATTAAAAATAAAATGTTGGTGGGGGGCGGTGAGGGTTTTGGTGGGGGAGGGGGCAGTGGCGTAGCTAGGATATTTTGCGCCCGGGGACGAACTATAAAATTGGCGCCCCCCCCCCCTCCGTTTAATCACATACCAAAATGTAATTACATGACATGTAGGCTGTGTGTGGCGGGATATATAAACTTTTGGGTTGAGGTGTAGATTTGTGCAGTAGTTTCAGGCTGCCGCGACCGCCGCAATAAGTTATAATGTAACGTTGTAAGCCTCATTTTGGCGCCCCTTTACCTTGGCGCCCGGGGACATATGTACCCCCCTGCCCCCCCCCTAGCTACGCCTCTGGGAGGGGGGGGGTGCAGGAGGTCGGGATGAGCGGGCTTGCATTGGCAGAGATCAGCAGATAGCGCGGCCAGACAGCAGCAGCAGCAGCAAGGACCACCAAAAGGGTGGCTTGAGCTGTCACAACATCCATTTAAGGGCCCCTCCTCCCACCAACCTCTTCCTCACAGCACTGCCTGCTTTTAAAAGCTGACAGCTAAAATGGCCAATGGATAAATAAACAGAGATTGAAAGGCGGGGGGGGGGGTAGGTACTCCGTGGCAAGTTTGACAGCCAAGGTTGGGTTAGTGTGTGTGTGTCTGTGGGCATGAGTGTGTGTCCACAGAGGGAGCGGTAGTGTAGCGGTTAGCGCTACTCTGCGCTACGAACCTGGCGACCCGGGTTCGATTCCCGCTCACGGCCAACACCACGTGACGATTATCTGAACCGGTCCTGGGCCTTCCCTATGTTGGCTCAGCCTTAAATGAGTTTCTGGCTTAGTGCGTAAGTATCAACGCAGGGGAGGCAAAGGCGGCCGGGCATGGTGCTGGCCACCCACCCCCACGTGTGCTCTGCTTGCCTTCATAGGTGCTCGCAAACAGCACTTGCCCCAACAGTCTTCTGAAGGCTATATGGGAGATCTTTATCTCTGTAAATGCACAGGAAAAGAAGGGTTATGTTTGTGTGTGCGTGTGTGTCCGCATGTGCGTACATGGATGTGTGTGGGTGGCTACTGGGTCCAGACACCTTGCCTTAGGCAGGGAATGAGATCACTTCCACTTTGCATCAGCCAATTCAGCAAAGAGAGGCAGTGATTGTAAAAAGTAGAGCATGGCCATTCTAGCATAAACCATCATTGGTCTTTTATTAGTCTCTATATATACACGCACAGCTCGTATTTTAAGCGACACAATTAAACACTTGCTTTATTTTTACTCAAACTGGTTTATAAACAATTTGTCTTGAATACATTGGAGGTAACTGTCATCATAAAACCTGTGTAGACATGTTATATTCATATGCTTTACATATTTTATTAAGTTCTCTTGTGTGTAACGTACTTTAAACATGAACCCTGAAAAAATACAACTGTAATACAGATTGTCAGCTCTTGCAGGATTCTGAATTAAATTTGACAATTTTATGGGATCAGTAGAATAATTAACATATCATATATTATTTAAAAGTCAAACTGTCTCCATACTGATATGAGCATTGGGGCGGCAATCACCTCTGTTGACGCGTCTGAACCAGTGGTTGGAAATTCCCCATTTACATGACATGTATCATAAACTCCCCATAGCACCATCACTGTTGACTGGCCACAAAGCTGTACCTATTTTATCAACCCCAGAGGATTGATGGACTCAGGCAATCCCTGACCGGGATTTGAACCCACGACCTTTTCCGACTGTAGTCGAGCGGCCCTCACAGCTAGCAGCGGCACGTGGCCCCAATTTTAAATTCACAATCAATCGGGTGTCGGAGTGTAAATCGAAAAAAAATAATATTTGTAAAGGCAGTACAAACAAAATTAGCGCCTTTCCAACCCCCGTGTTTGTTTGGTGTCTCCCATGCTTCCAGCGTGACCCAGGCACCGCGGGTGTTTTCACAGAGCGTAGCGCTGTGAGGTAGGGTCTGCCCATCACGCGCTATTCCCCGTGCACCACACCCCACCACTGCCCTGGATACCGTTTCCCGTGCTCACTCACTATTAATTTCCTGCAAGTTTGTCATTTTATTTAGAGTGGGAGTCTCCGGGGATCACGTGTGAGGTAGCGCCGCAGGAGCTCGTGCCCCGCCGCTGTGCCGGCTTCATGTCGTTACTTTTTCACATGAATGCACGATCCGGACGGGCAGCTCTGTGGTTAAGAATGCCCAACTCACGTCGCGGCAGAAGGTTGCGAGTTCAAATCCTGGTCGGGGGTCGATTCCGCCACATCATTCTTCGGGGGCATGATAGAAATAAGCACAGCAGCGGTCATTTTACCAACAAGCATGCCTCGGTCATAATAACTTGGCTGCCAATTCATATGGCCATCCACACTATTGATCATTTGAGTAGGTAGACAATATTTGTTTATGCTACGTATGTATGCGTGAAGTCATACAGTTTAACATGTATTCCATGGAAAGATTGAATGTTCGTTGAGTGCAAGTGCACAAGATGGCCGTGTGCTTTGTTATTCTAACTAAAGCCCATGTCGGTGCATGGAGCCAGGTCCTTCGAGGCCTGAGTTCAATCCCCGGGTTGCTGCATCTGGTAAAAAGGGCCTTGTGTGTAGCAATGTGGATGATGATCTCAGCCCTGTCACCAATGATTGCACGAAATAACACATCCTAAAATTTGGCATTTGCATTTAATTCAACCGAATCGGCAGTAAAACGTGTATAGTTTCCTCTTGTTCAAACATCCACCCCGTTGCTCGCTGGAGCAAGGAGACTTTGACTTTTGACTTGATTAAAGAAAGCCATAGAGGTGGTACTGTCTGCCTTTCCAAAGAATTCTTAAGGACTGAGTTATTCATTTCTCAGATTATGATTAATTGGCTAATGTGTGGATTTACTTGCAAAGAAATATCTCGTTGCATCAATTTCATAAAATATTTTGTTCATAACGTCAGAGCAGTGTTTCAGTATAATGAGCGGCCACTTAAGCAATGTTGGATTATCCACGTTTTTTATGATAGCGGAAAGTCTAACCGTAGAACATCCAAAATGAGTGTATGATGGATGGAATCATGAATAAATATTGATTCTAGAACTCATGATGCATTGATTAAATGACACGTGCAAGAGCGTTGTTGTAAATGTTTACACAGTAAATGTTGTATGCAATGGGTTTGCATGACCCCTTTCAGCCTGTAGAGGGCTGTTACAAATGCCATTTTGTAGAAACAATGAAAGAATCAAATTGTGATCCGAAATGTCGGAGTGGGTTAAACAAACTATAAAACTAAACAAGTTTGTTATACCAGGTAAGGGCCACTGAGCTATATAGCTCATTTTCAGAAGCGACCTGGCCACAAATGATAGCCCAACGAAGTGGCCCATCGCATGGCAAATGTAGAGCAGCCAAATACTCTCAACGCGTGGATTCTAAATGTGGAGGGACAAAACCGAAGGACCTGGAGAAAAAGCCACGCGACCACGGAGAGAACACGCAAAATTGAAATGTACAGGCCAAGGCCGTAGCCATGGAGTCAACATTGGGGGGGGGACCAAATCTTCCAGGGTGTCTGGGGGTCCCAACCCAGAAAAATATCTAAATTTGAAAACTAATTTCCTGCCTAAAATATAAAAAAAAAATCACTAACACATGGGATGGACTTTTTGGTTTTACAATAATGTCTAATAGTGTATTGTATTACATTGCTCTGTTTTTACTTTTTTACCATTTCTTGTTTCATTGTATGAAATGTCAGAGATTAGGGATTAATAAAGTACAACCATAACCACAATCATATAAACATAAATCTATGCATTGATTTATATGAAGACAAGTCCAGATATTGTGGTCAAGGTTTAGCAAATTGTTGTTTTTATTTACATAGCATAGCAAATTTTTTTACAGCAATATATTTGGGGGGACACTTTGAGCATATTTTAATATTGGGGGGGATAATTACGGCCTTGGTACGAGCAACAGGGTTGGGAACGAACCCATGTCCTCCTGCATACCAGGCGAGGTATTTACCATATCGTCACCTAGGTGTCCAAATAGCCAGAAAGAAAAAAAAACTGTAATCGTTTATCAGAATCGATTACTGATTCAGATGGTCAGGAAGCGGTAAATGATTCTAACGGAACGGTCGTAGTGAATGCACCGATTGGGATGGGGGCGCATACAAGCCGTATGGTGGCAGGACTCTGTTATTTACTCTGACACATCAACCACTGTCCTGTGGATTAACCGGGATCTGCCAGATTAATGTAGAATTGATATTACTTCCAGAAACACAAATGAGTGATGGTAATTAGCTCACCATCAACAGCCATGGTCAATCCACTGCTGGATGAAGATATCCCTACATTGGTGCCATTCCTCATGGCTGAATTAAAATGTTCCTATTTCGACGCAATTCATTATCGAATGCAATTTCATAAAGCATTGCAATCTGCTCTCGCTCACCTCTTAACTTCCTCAATTTGATCCTAGCCTACCTTCAATAACTGCATGAGATGTACAAACTCTGGTGTCTTCCAGTTTGACCTTCCAACAATGACTTTCTTTTATTCAGTGAAATTGTATTGCTCCTACAATAAACTATTTTACTATATATTTTATCAGGTAAGGCCCACTGAATGATGGTTGATATATTTGTCATCCAAACATCACGTGGCTGGCTGCCATAGTCTGCGATCTCCGTAGACAAACGGTTGTTCTTCCCCGCATCTCCGATGTTGATCTCCATACCTTCGATTAGCACAGTTGACTTACATATGGTGCGAAATAAGTTCAACATATATGCATGCATGTTTTGTTTTTGAATAGAGCAATTTTTGAGGCACCATTCCACGATTGAGGTGTACTATTTTACGCATACATCCCCCACATTTTAAACAACTCCCAATTATATATCCTCTTTGTGATGCTGCAGGCAGGAGTGGTTGGCAATAACTGCCAATCATGTTTCGTAAGAAAAAAATTGCCAATAACAAATTGAAATACAACATATACGGATGCCGCCGTGCAAAATGTTTGGTCGCCGGTAAAATTTGATCTCCCGGCGCGGCAGTCTAAAACAACAGGGAAAGGTTTCTTAAATCCCCCCAGCCTCTGTTCACCCAGCCGGGTACACACAAAGCAGGTAGTTGATCGCAAGGTGGTTTGTGGTGGGGTAAAGCGTGGATACTCAGGGACACAATGTTGGCGAGATGTTAACTACCTGGGTTCTATCCCAACCCTGACGCCTGCTGTATATTTGGAGTTTGCGTGTCTATCTCTCTCTCCGTGGTCCCGTGGATTTTTCTCCGGGTCCCCCGTTGTTTTCGTCCACATTTAGAAACATGCGTTTAGAGTATTTGTCCGCTATAAATGTCCACGTGATAAGCCACTTCGTTGGGCTATTATGGTGGGCGGAGTTTGCGGTGGGGCAGTAGTTTACAATTAAGATAAAAAAGTGAATTAATTATATGCATCTGCGATTCCTATTGTGAGGGACAAAGTGAACCCTGCCCCAGCCTATGGCAATCATTTGAGGCCAGGTCGCTTCTGAAAAAGGGGCTACATGGCTCAGTGGTCCTTACTTGGCAAAACCAAAAAGTGTATAGTTCACACCTTTGAATTGACACTGACGACTGTCTACTAAGGGACTCTTTATTTTGACACAACCACAATGCTAGGCCCGGGCTTCGTTCTTGCTGTTGAAGCTCGTCCGGTCCCTCGAGCGTCTCCTCTCCTCGTGTTCTCCCCTTTGAACCTTCTCGAACTTTCTTTCACTGGTTTTTTTCCCCTCCCACGGCCAATCCCCCGTCCTTCCACTCCAACGATTCCCAACCGTCGTCGCTCTGTTTCCCGCTTTTTCCCGTTTAAATCTCTCCTCCAATCGCTTCAAAGCCTCGGCCTCCCGACCAATCGTCGTGGAGGCCTTTTTCTGCCAATATGAGACCTTGGCCTACTTTTTTTATTACAGTTTGTAATTGCAGAAGGCATGCGCGATGTAGGGGCGGCACTGAACCAATTTGAAACCTGACCTGTTTTTTTGTACTAAAAACTAAATCATTTTTTTTACATTTTGACCAGGTAAGGCCCACTGAGTTGTATAGCTCTTTTTCAGAAGCGACCTGGCCACAGATGATAGCTGAACGAAGTGGCTTATCATCATGTGTAAATGTATAGCAGCCAAATACTCTAAACGCATGTTGATTCAAAATGTGGAGGGAAAAACTGGAGGACCCGGAGAAAAATCCATGCAACCACGGGGAAAACATGACAACGCCAAATATACAGCATGCGTCAAATTTGGGATCGAACCCACGACCCATGTATACCAGGTGAGGTAGTTGATATCTTGCCACCGCGGCGCATTAACCTCCTCCTGTAGCAATCATTATTCACCCCCCTGCCCCTATTTTTACAAACACCAAACTTCCTTCATTTATTTCTACCACAACCATCTGCACCTGCCCGCAGCATAGAGGAATGCAGTAACAGGAATGTTGAGGAAATTGGGCGTTTTAACATTACATCATGGACGAGGTTTTCCTGCTGAGCATGAGTAAAAGTTGGCGATTGTTTTTGATCGGTGTTCCACTCAGGCCTGCTAGGGCTGTAAGGCGAAGCCAGCTCTGACTAAAACTAGCAACATTTGCCAATCTAGAGTCTACATACGCAGCAACCAAAACCGCTTCGTGTAATCTTCTTGGTTCTTTCGGTAAAGTCACGTAGAATGGAAATAATAAAATAATAAAAATAAAACATAATAAAATTATTCTCACGACGTTTCGGCCACAACGCAAGCAGTCGTCCTCAGGTGGAGAACAGGTCTGTCGAGAAGACAGAGTCTGTCTGGAGAACAGGTCTGTCGAGAAGAACAGGTCTGTCGAGAAGACAGAGTCTGTCTTCTCGACAGACCTGTTCTCCACCTGAGGACGGCTGCTTGCGTTGTGGCCGAAACGTCGTGATAATTATATTATTATGTTTTATTTTTATTATTTTATTATTTCCATTCTACTTGACTTTACCGAAAGAACCAAGAAGATGAATCCCTGCAGTCACGAAAGCTTTAAATCGAAATTTAACAGCTTCGTGTAAACCACCTAAATACCAATCACCAATATAAAGCAACGTCCTAATCAGGTCAAACAGCTGATTTGTATTCGTTGGGCAGGATTACGTCAGAAAACATAAAGCAATTGGCCAGAGAAGAGACGAATACGTTGGTGTTGAGGGATGAGTGCCTGAAGCAGGAGTAATGTCTGCGACTAATATCTGTGATTATAATATCTGTAATATCGTCGACTAATGTTTCTGACTATAATATCTGTAATATCTGTCATATCTGTGTCTGTAATATCTGTGAGTGTAATCTCTGTGTCTGTAAAATATGTATTATGTGTGACTAATATCTATGACTGTAAGGGTTTAACAAAGCGAAAAAAACACACATGTGGCCTTTAATACCGGTGCACCCAGACTGTGCTAGAAATCTCATTACAGAACAGGGTATCATTTTTGGAGGTTTAGAATAAAATTCGGCGCTGGGAGTTTTGTAGTCATACGCATGGAAATGCAATCACAGTTAACAGAGGCTTGTGTGTGTGATGTAGGAGGACATATAACTATGGCTGCGTTAATGCACTAATTTATTGATTGATACTGAATTGTAAATTTCAACTTTAACACGTTGAAAAGCGTGTTATGGGAATCGATTATTGTTTTACACTTGTAAATGCATAAACTCGTCCACCTTACCCCAGCAGTCACTAGGATGCCACCACATTCACCGCAGCGTTACACACTGACAAATCATCATCGTTACTCCCACACAGGTTACATAGATAGGCATTGAAGTAGCATTGAGAGGTGAACAATGAAGGGGGAGGCCCGGAGCCAAATGGTGAGACAATGTGAGAGTGGACCTTGCTGGTTAGATTCGGACTGCTTCACAGCTGCAGGATCTCGCAGAACGCGGTGATGGTGAGGACGAATGGTGGGATTAATAGCATCGGCTGCGATGATCTCTTAATCTGATCCCTCTCGTCAAATGAGCAACGTGATCACCTCTGTTGGTGGTCCTTGTCCGTGGTGTTTGTTTCACGTTAACATAACCATAAAGGTACAATCGCTCTCATTTCAAACTTGACTTTTAAAAAAGCCATACGAAACAAACACGTGTTCTTTCACGAAATCATTTAGAGTCACTCTTAATGTACAAAAGGCATGCAATGTTGAGCACTGTGCAAGGCTACCATTTATGGTGCCAAAATTATTATATGTTCATTTATGTTTGACACGTAATGTTTAACTAACCATGGACAAATGCTGCATACTAAAGTATGTTTAACCTAAACGGTGTAATTTATTGTTGATTTTTATCTTGTGTATTTCTTCATCTGCATATAGTGAGTTTAATAATTATTATCAGCTTTTATTGCATTCCATTAGGAATTTATACTTGGGAATGTCATTTTTTTTGTATAGCTTTGATAATTTCAAAATGAAAGGTGCATCATGAAAATCAATATTATAATTATATATGTATGTTTTACGTTAAAGTAAAATGTATCTCCCTCCTCACAACACACACGGGGCAGTACCTACCATGCTAAATAGATGTTACGTGGGTAGATGGTACCGCAAT
This sequence comes from Lampetra planeri, assembly GCF_965212315.1. NCBI lineage: Eukaryota > Metazoa > Chordata > Hyperoartia > Petromyzontiformes > Petromyzontidae > Lampetra > Lampetra planeri. The sequence goes on from NC_136120.1 coordinate 7,771,928, forward strand.
CCAATAATCCATAGCTGGGGTCAGTATCACCACAACGCAACCAGTGTTTACGTCCGACAAAGTGGTACCAATTTTACTGACCCCAAATAGATGATGGGCTGAGTACCCCCCAAAAGACATTTGAACTTGCACATATCCAAAGGCGACACGATTGCCTTCTTGTCTTCCGACCGGTTGAAGCACAGGACGCAACTGCGCAGTTCATGACGCGTGCAATACGGAGGTTTGCGCGGCCTCGCTGCGTTGTTACGCGATGCGTCGTCGGGTTTTTTCTGCTCACTGTTTCAGGAACTGAATTCAGAACTGAAGAAACTTTCCAGCTCTTGGAGTAAAACGTCGGACATCGTGCCGAGCTGCACACGTTAAGCCTGACACTGCGTTGGAGGCGTGCATTGCATACGCACTCGTGGTGGATTCTACTAAATCGATACACATTATTTGTCAATTTTTTGGCTACATTTTTTCAATGACAAAAAAAAAACATTGACTGAATAGAAAATTTATATTTGAGCGGCAAATCATAAACATTGATGCATAATTGTGTTGGCCGTCAAAGTTCTAGAGACAAAGTGTCTCGTTAAGCAAATGGGCACTGAGGTAGTTTCCATCTCCACATACACAAGCCCTGAGTTGAAAATTCCACATTCCTCTTGCAATGGTCCATTCTTGTTCTGGTGACAGTGTTTTGCAAGAGAATTGTTAACATACCCTTGGTAATATACACATAACATTGGGCTATTTAGAAACAATGCTGTGCTTATGAAGGATTTTTTTAAAGAACCTTTAAAAAAATGTTTATATCCATTCCAGGATGAAGCAGGTGTGACTGCGCCTCGGGTTTGGTGTAGTTCACCACTCCACGTCACACGTCACGCACTCGCATTGTGGATGTTAAGGATGACACCAGTGATCTGCGCACGTGTTCTTGAGTGACCCAATACATCATCATGGATCAAGGATGTGAGAAAACAATTTCTACATGTACACGTATGTTTGTGTGTGCATGCATGTGTGTGTGCGCGGATGTGGGAAGCGCCTGTGTCACGGCTAGCACTACACTACGAACTCAGCGACCCAGGTTCGATTCATGGCCAACATCGGTGATAAATATCCGAACCGGTCCTATGTCTCACCTCGGTTGACTTAGCCCTAAAAGAGCACCTGCTGTGGTGTGTGTTTTACATCAGCACTGGGGACACAAAAGGTGGCCAGGCATGGTGCTGAACGTAAAATTTGCATAATTACCTTTAGGCCACAAATGAGACAACATCCACCCAATGTCTACATTTGAAGCTTTCGTGACTGCAAGGATTCATACTCTTAGTTCTTTCGGTAAAGTGGCTGTGACGGTCCCACCTGATGACGGAGACTTGTGTTGCCTCCGAAACGTCGTGATCTTATTGTTTTATTTTTATAAATTTTCATTTCATTTTTTACCTACGTGACTTTACCGAAAGAACTAAGAGTATGAATCCACCCAATGCTCTTGACATTAGCCAAAGGCTACAGCCCCTGCAATTGCCTACTCACGCCATTGCTGGTGGAACAGCCTCCTCAAGGGGGAGATGAAACAGAGCCCATCTCGAAGAGGTGGGATTACCCACACTTTACCTCACCATGCTCAACAGGCCACTCAACTAACTGTGCTGTCCCCATTCGCACTGCTGGGTGGACAGAGGCGCTGGGATTTAAGAAACTTCCGTCGCTGTTTGAACTTCCACTCCGGGATTGCGAATAGAACCGGAAAACTTATAGATTGCATGTCCAGAGTGCATTACACCACCGCAGCCTATATATATATGTAAACCACGTAAGATAACTCAGTTAATGCATAGCAACTTGTGTGGCAAGGTGCAGTGATTTGCATTGCTTCACTTGTGTTTTGACCACAGACTTGTAAGCTTTATTTTTTTTGTCAAAATAAACACAACTCAGGTGTTACCGTGCCTCCCAGCTCCCTTGCCGTGGTGTCATGTATACATTTCAAAGGGGTAAAAAGGTTTTGGCACACCTGTTCGGGAACATGCAAACCATCTCGGCTGCAAATCCTCAACATCTCACTGACAACAACTAAAGGGAAAAAAAGAAAAATTCTGATGAGACGTGAACATGTGGTGTTAAACGCTCTTGTGCCCACCCGCAAGCTGACAGGATCCAAAGGAAAAAAAAATACCATCAGAAATCAAGTCTGTGGAGGACCTCAAGAGTTGAGATCAAATTTCCATGATTTTAATTAGAGGCATTCCCTGGGCCCCTTAAAGGTTCTTGAGGTGATTGAACATGCCCGGTCACATGAATTGCTGTCATACAAATTATCGTGCTGGTGTGTGTCACTTATTTTTACCCAGAAGTTAAATTCTTACCACCGAAATTACTAAATTATGAAGTTACGTTTTCCCAATGTTTGGTAGGGGTGAGGTTTAACACTATTCCCCCAACCAGTTATATTTCAAAGGTGATATTGTCATCATGTCAAAAAAGAATTTTCCATTCGGAACTTTTGCAGCTAGCAGTGTCAGAGAATGGTCCCCAGAGTTGATGTCAAAGTTCTCCACACTAGTGGCACACATTGTGTAGTATGCCCAGAAAAGAGTATTGATGCCACGTAAATCTGACCGAAAATGCTCATTCCCATCGTGAACATAATTTAAATTTAGCGATAAACCCAGTTTCATACGATGTATTGCAATTCACCTTCATTGTTTGGACTAACCACAGGTGGATGCCCGGATTCGAACCCGGGTTCTCAGCAGTACTGAGCAGAGCTGTAATATTTGGTGTCATCCCCCACTGAGCCACCGGCTCAGCTCATTAGTGAGGTGCTTTTAATTGAAAGTCTACAACACAGGGGACATTGCAAAAATACGATGCAGTGACGTCGCGTCAAAGTGTCCAGGATTGAGATGAAGCTGATCTCAGTTGGAGGCCAGCAGTGAACATTGACGCTCCCATGGCAGGAACCAACTTTTTCCTAACCGCTATTTACTTCCATAACGCAGCAGCAACTCGTGCTATCGACCCCCCAAAGAATAGTCGACTGAGTTGACCCCTTTATCCGGCATTTTAACTCACAGTCTTCGCATTTCGAGGCGAGCACTGCAACTGCAGCACCAACGACCGGGCATGGACGTCTTGGGTTCGGGGCACATTTGCTAAACGATTGCGTACAAGAACGAGTGTCAACTCGCAACGCGCCGCAAGCGTCCAGCTCGCTCTCGACGAGAGAGAACGACTCGGGGGCGGGGGGGCAGGTTGAACCGCGGACGAGCAGGAAGGCGGCAGCCATGCGGCGATGAGCCGGAGCCAATAATTTCCCATTGCTCTGCAGGGCCTCTATGTATCAAGGTGTTATTGTCAAATTCATAATATGTACATAGATATATCCAGTCACGTGGTGCTTTGCCAGAGCACCTGACTCACTGCTGAAGGTTTTGTGAGTTAAAACACTGGCTGGTGCTCCACTCAACCATCGTCTGTCCGGAGTCAATAAAACGAATACCACTTTGTGGGCTTAGTCGGTGATGGTCGTCATACAAATAACAAATAACACCCCCCCCCTCACCCCGACCTCGTCAATGTGGAACACACAGCTGGACGAGGGCCGCTAACGGAGATAATTAAGCACCACCAAATGATAGTTTGTGTGTGCAGACACTTGATTTATAAAGTTGCCCTTAATGTGTTTTGCTAGTTACGTCACGTCTAGCTCAATGCAATTTATAAAATGTCGCTGTGAGATTAGTTTAGCAGGATTTTTTTGTTCTGTGCCAAACGCTAAACGTTCAAATTCCCAGACTCATCATGCAAGGTCAGGTCAAACGCTACCCTTGGAGATGAGACATTCATCCAACTTTATGAAGACAAATTAGTCATTCCAAGGCCACACACTGCCATTGCATCTCGTTTTTTGCTGCTTATTCCCCTGGACCAATTTACCAAAAGCAGCAATCTGTTTTACTATTTTTCACTGTGAAACAAAACATGTGCACACCCACAGACATATATATATAGTCAGTGTTGGTCCTTCGCTCTCTGAAAGCTAATAATCATTCCCAGATTATAGATTAGTTGGTGCTTTATAAATAACGCATTGTGATCTCATATTTTCAAATGTTATTAGATTGCCTGCGTGCTTGCATTGATAAAAAAAAATAGATACAACATTGAATGAATCTAGGAAATAGCAAAGCTAAACTGTGACCTTAGGAAATGTAGCATGATGTATCGTATGCATGAGGAGCGACTGAATTCACATTAACCTAGGCTGCTCACAATAGTGGAAGAAAATATTCAAACTCGACATTCCAAGCAATTGTAATCTGTCTTCTTGGTTCTTTCGGTAAAGTCACGTAGACTTTACCGAAAGAACCAAGAAGATGAATCCCTGCAGTCACGAAAGCTTTAAATCGAAATTGTAATCTGATTGCACACTGACAGCGGAGCAACACGAGGATTACCCGTCGCTACTTGTAGTAATCCGATTACAAGCAGGGCATTACTCCGCATCTTGGCGTGCAGTCTTGTAAAGAAGTCAGTGCCGGATTATCCTAGTAGCAAAAGTAGCTACGGGCCCTATCAAGGGCCCCGCGCTAAATGCTTTCAAGCTATTAATTCCGGTTCAGTGATTCTGCACTTGCTCTATTACTATAGTACTATACTGCCTTCAACTTTTATGATCGACTGGGTGTTTAAGGTTAGCGATTTGTCGTATTTATCTGGCTGTATAGCAAATGACAAAATTACAATTACTTTACTACGCAAGTAAAAAATGTGTGTTTGAATTTTTTTTTATTTAGGTCCCCTTTATAACATATGCCACAGGCCCCGCACTAGCTTAATCGGGCACTGAAATACGTTCCTGTTGTTTGCGACCTCGTATTTGTTCCGCGGACGAGTCTGGCGGCCGCTGCGCCTTGTTTGCACGGTGAGACTCTCCAAGCCGCTTCCACAGAAGTTCTGCTCCACTAATTACCCCAGAGTGACTCCCAACCTTTGGCCCCCTCCCAGTCTGCCTGGCATGTTTGGTTGCACATGTGCAATGCATTAACGAGCAATTAGCACTCCAGTTTCAATTCCACATGTGCGGCAAAATGCTCTAAGTCCCATGTAGAGCATTTAATCTCGTGCCGCGTTTGCGCTTGCGTGATGGATTCAGATTAAAACGATTGTAACAGCAGCGCGGGGTTGTCTTAAATCCCATCGCCTCTGTCCGCTCGGCGGTACAAATGGGTAGACAGCAGTGGGTCGACGGGCAGGCCGCGTGTGTCGGTATAAAGTTGTGGGTGCTTCCACATCTTCCGAGACGTCTATCCAGCGTGGACGAGTAGACCAATGTAAAATCTTTCCAGGACTCCCTCCAGTGGATGCCCTTCTGCAGCAATAGGGTGAGCAAGCAATTGCAGGGCTGCACCTTTAATTCACTACCCTTGCCATATTTTGGATAGTCATTCATAACAACTGTATTTAATCTAGGGCAAATGTGAATATTAAAATAAAATGGCCGTCCTTATACGCTGGATGTTCTCATGTTGCTGTTAGCCACCTCTTAGTATAGGCTCATTCATGAATTGTGGTTCAGGCAGATACATCCCTGGCCACCTTTGTCTCCCCATTGTCAAATTATTTCCCCTCTCATTGCGGTTAGTGCACTTGATGATCAGAAGGTGTCGAGTTAAAGTTCGGGTTGGAAGTTGGCTCGGCTCATAATCTCTCTGGAATTGACAAGCAAATCAAGTGGTTGGAGGAAAATCAACGTTTTTTTATAGACCGCCGACTGCCATACAAATGCGGAATTTCCACCACGCATATCTCACATTTCCCTAAGTTCTCTCTCTGTCATGCAGTCCCTTACTGCATCCACACCTTCTAGATGTCCTTGTCCCACACGTTGGTTGTTTCGTAACAACAAATTGCCGCCCCTCACACTTAATCGCCACGGTGGCTCGGAGATGTTAACTACCTCGCCTGGTATATAGCAGGTCGTGGCTTCGGTCCTCACCCTGACGCCTGTATATTTGGAGTTTGCATGTACTCTCCATAGTCACGTGGACTTTTCTTCTTGTTTTCCGGTTTTCCCTCCACATTTAGAAACAGCTTTTTTTATTTCGATTTAAAGCTTTCGTGACTGCAGGGATTCATCTTCTTGGTTCTTTCGGTAAAGTCACGTAGAAGGGAAGTCTGAATCTTCAGACGCTGTCGCCTCGACAGACCTGGTTTTCACCTGAGGACGGCTACTTGCGTTGTGGCCGAAACGTCGTGAGAATAATTTTATTATGTTTTATTTTTATTATTTTATTACTTCCCTTCTACGTGACTTTACCGAAAGAACCAAGAAGAAAAAAGCTTTTTTTTGTGTTTGACTGCAATACATTTCTGCATAATAAGACAATTATTTGAGCTATTATTTGTAGCCATGCCATTTTTGTAAACGAACTATATAGCTCAGTGGGCCTTGCCTGGTAAAAAAAAAAACAGTTTCGTTTATAGTTTCAGTTAAATCACGGAATCATTGAAACTTGATATTTCTGACTCGGTACACTATTCTGCAACTAAAATCCAAATAGCGCCATCCTCAAACCGATATAACAATGGGCAATTCACACAATGAGCAATTACAATTTCCCATTACTCTGACGTGGTGAATGGACCCTGTCCCCCCCCCCGCCGTGGATGCCCTGGGACTCGTTGGCCCTGCCCTGGCTGCACCGGTTGTGCTCGGGCCTCGCTGTTTGTTGTTGTTGTTATTGCTGCTGCGCCCCTACCCGGTTGCCTTGTCCTGACCTAGGCCGAAGTGCTCCTCCATCTCCTCTCCCCCCCTCCCGTGTTTTCCCTGCTCCCCACTCCCCGACATCGCCCGTCTAGCCTCGCGCAGTTTTTCGTTAATGTAAATCATCTTGAGATGCGATTGCATTTAGACACTGTGGTCATTGTATTTACCGTTGTTCTTGTTGTAACGTATTAAAACAGATTATTTTGTTTTGGCTACTCTGTCGTGAGAAACCATGTTGCGCTTCCTGTGCCACTAATCAGAGCAGGACGGCAGAAATTCCCTCTCGCCGAACTACGATCGATGCGCTCCCGTAAGTAATGCCTGCGGTGAATTTCTCGTCGCCAGAGGTGCAACCTCACCGCCGCCTCCAGATGCCAGCGTCGCAGCCAATTGCGAGACCGGCTTTGGCCACAATGCGGTCGCATCCGGCCTCTGTCGCCGTAGGAAATATTCCGTGGCGGCAGTTGAAGGTGTCCACTCGCAGTGGGCGCTGCTTCTTAAAAACCCGGAGCCGCCGGCGATTGTTGCCCTAATCGAGCGCTCGAAACCCGGGATCGGGTCAATTCAAAGCCCAACCGCCGTAATGTGAACGGACGCGGAAAATGTAACTTTTTCAAGGAAATCTTCGGTGACATTTCCAGGATTAAGAGGTTTTTTTTTGTTTTAAGGCTGCTAACAAAAAAAATATGTTTAGATTAATTAGATTTGTTTTTACCGTCGTCTGTAGTTTCATGTATATTTCAATGAAAGTCAATCGTTTCTCCGTGTGCGATGGTTGTACGGTTATACTTGTGTCTTTTGATAGCCCACAGCCAGTGGTGACAATTCCACATTTCTCTTACGGGTGCCAACATTGACTTTAAACTAAGTGGTGCTAAATTTACAAGGGTGTATAACACGTGCATCAATTCATTAATATATGCACAGAAGCACGTATATAAAATTGACGTTTTAAAATGTATACATTGATAATGGAGTGACTAAAACTGCACATATGATGTGTAAATAAATATATATACAATATAAATAAGACAAAGAAAATGTATTCTTCAATTAAATCACGACCCTGAATCGTAACATCTCTAAAACCCACTGAGTTAAAACGTTTATTTTTTAAGCGACCTGGCAACAAATGATAGCTCAACAAAGTGGCTTATCATGTGGAAATGTATAGCAGCCAAATACTCTATACGCATGTTCACAAATGTGGAGGGAAAAACGGGAGAACCCGTAGAAAAATCCACGCGACCGCCACGGGGAGAATATGCAAACTCCAAATATTTGCTTGGACATGGTCAAAATGGTAAAATAACACACAGCGTCTACCGAAAGGGAACACATACTGATGCCTATCTGAATGCAGATTCGCATCATCACCCAGTACAGAAATCCTCTCTTATCAAGACGCTCATACATCGGGCAAGTCTAAGGAAAGATATTAAACATGTTAAAGAAGCTCTACGCCTGACTGGCTATAATAATGCTCAAATTTACAGAGTATTGAAAGCCAAACCAAGACCGAACAACAATACTAATGAAAGTGATAATATTATCAAACAATTCAAACTACCATATATTTCGGGAGTTACTGACAAATTAGCCCGTGGTTTGCAAAAGCAAAACATTAGAGTGAGATTTGGTATGGTACACAAAATAAAAAAAAAACTAGTGTCGGGTACTAAGATAAATTACCGAAGTAATCAACAGAAGGTGTATATCGGATCAATTGCTTATGTAATGCGGGCGTAAACGACCTTCCGGATGTGACGTCACGGGGGGGAGGAGTTACGTCACGTGGGAGAAGGGTTCGGGTCTTTAAGGGGAGAAACCGGAAGAGGAAGGGAGGTTGTTGGAGACTGGACTAGGGTGAGGCCACGCAGGGCGAAGGCTGGGAGGAGTGGCGAGATCGCCACACACACTCGGAGAGAGGATTGGCACCGTCGGCCAGCGGTGACCAACCCAGGGAGCAGCGGCGAGGCTGCAGCGAGAGCAGCCAGCGAGGCTGCACGAAGAGGCAGCAGTGGGACTGTTCAGAGAGGGAGAGCAGTGGTGGAGCTGCCGCGAGGGCAGCCGGAGAGGCTGCGTGAGGAGATCAGCAGCGAGGCTGCTAGAGGCTGTGGGAGGCTGCGTGAGGAGATCAGCAGCGAGGCTGCTAGAGGCTACGGGAGCGACACGAGAAGATCAGCAGCGAGGCTGCTAGAGGCTACGGGAGCGACACGAGGAGATCAGCAGCGAGGCTGCTAGAGGCTACGGGAGCGACACGAGGAGATCAGCAGCGAGGCTGCTAGAGGCTACGGGAGCGACACGAGGAGATCAGCAGCGAGGCTGCTAGAGGCTACGGGAGCGACACGAGGAGATCAGCAGCGAGGCTGCTAGAGGCTACGGGAGCGACGCGAGGGGATCAACAGCGAGGCTGCTAGAGGCTACGGGAGCGACACGAGGAGATCAGCAGCGAGGCTGCTAGAGGCTACGGGAGCGACACGAGGAGATCAGCAGCGAGGCTGCTAGAGGCTACGGGAGCGACACGAGGAGATCAGCAGCGAGGCTGCTAGAGGCTACGGGAGCGACACGAGGAGATCAGCAGCGGGGCTGCTAGAGGCTATGGGAGCGACACGAGGAGATCAGCAGCGAGGCTGCTAGAGGCTACGGGAGCGACACGAGGAGATCAGCAGCGAGGCTGCTAGAGGCTATGGGAGCGACACGAGGAGATCAGCAGCGAGGCTGCTAGAGGCTACGGGAGCGACACGAGGAGACCAGCAGGAGGCTGCTAGAGGCTACGGGAGCGACACGAGGAGATCAGCAGCGAGGCTGCTAGAGGCTACGGGAGCGACACGAGGAGATCAGCAGCGAGGCTGCTAGAGGCTACGGGAGCAACGCGAGGGGATCAGCAGCGAGGCTGCTAGAGGCTACGGGAGCGACACGAGGAGATCAGCAGCGAGGCTGCTAGAGGCTACGGGAGCGACACGAGGAGATCAGCAGCGGGCCTGCTAGAGGCTACGGGAGCGACACGAGGAGATCAGCAGCGAGGCTGCTAGAGGCTACGGGAGCGACACGAGGAGATCAGCAGCGAGGCTGCTAGAGGCTACGGGAGCGACACGAGGGGATCAGCAGCGAGGCTGCTAGAGGCTGCGGGAGCGACGCGAGGGGATCAGCAGCGAGGCTGCTAGAGGCTACGGGAGCGACACGAGGAGATCAGCAGCAAGGCTGCTAGAGGCTACGGGAGCAACACGAGGAGATCAGCAGCGGGGCTGCTAGAGGCTACGGGAGCAACACGAGGAGATCAGCAGCGAGGCTGCTAGAGGCTACGGGAGCGACACGAGGAGATCAGCAGCGAGGCTGCTAGAGGCTACGGGAGCGACACGAGGGGATCAGCAGCGAGGCTGCTAGAGGCTGCGGGAGCGACGCGAGGGGATCAGCAGCGAGGCTGCTAGAGGCTACGGGAGCGACACGAGGAGATCAGCAGCGAGGCTGCTAGAGGCTACGGGAGCGACACGAGGAGATCAGCAGCGAGGCTGCTAGAGGCTATGGGAGCGACACGAGGAGATCAGCAGCGAGGCTGCTAGAGGCTACGGGAGCGACGCGAGGGGATCAGCAGCGAGGCTGCTAGAGGCTACGGGAGCGACACGAGGGGATCAGCAGCGAGGCTGCTAGAGGCTACGGGAGCGACACGAGGGGATCAGCAGCGAGGCTGCTAGAGGCTACGGGAGCGACAGCAGCGTCGGCGCCGAGCGGAGGGTCTCAGAGGGAGAGAGCCGTGTGGGAAAAGTAGACGAACCCGAATAAAGGACACCAAGCCAGATACCGTGGTCGAGTCTTTTATTACACTTATGTAAGTGTTATATTGGACAGACGGGATGTAACATTAGCGTAAGACTAAAAGAACACCAAAGGAACATAAAATTATCTCAAACACAACTGTCAGCAGTGCCAGAGCATGCTTGCCAACAAGGACATTCAATTGATTTTGATAACGCTGAAGTGTTATGCAGAACTAATTATTACCGGCCAAGACTAGTAAGAGAATCAATCGAAATTGAGAATAATTAAAATAATTTCAACCGTTGTGATAGCTACAGACTCAGCACAGCCTGGAAGCATATTATGAAGTAATACACAACACATTGTAATTCCTTATACAGGTAGGAACAACAGGTTCCACACTGCCCACCAGGGTTTATTTGTCTGTCTGTCGTGGATATTTGTCTTTCCTGCACGAATGCGCTGTCCAACCAAGTTCCTACCTGCCCACTCCGAAGGAACGTGTTAGAGGAGGCACATGCCAAGTGACTGATTACTGATCTATTACATAATTGCAATACCCCCCCACCTCCGCTACTGATCTCGAAATCTGATGGGGTTCAACAATAATGACATCATCCTGCACTATTTAAGACCGGAAGCAGGTGGATGGCTTCACGATGCTGGCAAATCGCCCGGAGATGTTGGATGTAATTTCCACCGAAACGTAGTTCTCAAATTGTAAATGTTGTGGATCCATTCTTCAAAACACCTGTGGGCTAAAGTAGTGAACTATTTGTCTTTTTGGCCGTTTCTAACCCAACAACCTTTTTTATGTACTGGCTTTACTACCCGGCTTCGCTCGGGACTTGGATTATTGTCTTGGATTAATACACGGCCTACGCGGAGGGTGGGGGAGGGATGCGTGACGCTGCCGCATGCGGGTGACATCACAGATGTGACGTCACCGCTCACTTGCGTGCAAAATATATCCATTATTGCGCCCCCCCCTCCCAAAATATGTTATACTTTTTGCATTGTGTACAGTCTAGAAGTATGCTAAACATTTCGAACAGACACACATTCACACATTTCCCTTTAATATATACAGATTAAGAACATTACCACTAAAATGCATTTTGTCAGAGGTTTCTGACTGCTAAGTCAGATTAAAAAGTATACTTGACACGGAGAATTCTGTTGAGATGGAATATCCCGTTTGATCTTGGGATCTCAATTGACGTACACATACATTGACTCCTGCCATCTGCGTCTGGGAGCCTCATACATGGAGAGGGTATGCCTTCGCACTGGGGACCCACTAACGCTGCTTACATCAAATCTGTACATGGATGATTGCACTGTACTGATGAGTCCTAATAAGGGTGAAGCCGTTCTATAATTGTATCGGTTCAGCAGTTCAACTGCTGGTTCATTTTTTCCGCCTGAGGACGATCGTTTGTGTTTCGATTGAAACGTCGTGATATATTATTTTTTTCGATTTAAAGCTTTCGTGACTGCAGGGATTCATCTTCTTGGTTCTTTCGGTAAAGTCACGTAGAAGGAAAATAATAAAATAATAAAAATACACGTCGTGAGAATTATTTTATTATGTTTTATTTTTATTATTTTCCTTCTACGTGACTTTACCGAAAAAACCAAGAAGAAAAATACTATTTTTTATTTTATTTTTCTACTTACGTGACTACCGAGAGAAGCAAAGAGTATGGATTCCTGCAGTCACGAAAGCTTCAAATCAATAGTTGTATCGGTTAATCTGTTGCCTGTCGGTTGGCCACACTTTCTCTCAATTGAATGCGTTTAGTCGTTGAAGACGAAGCTATCCACAATGCAGTTCTTCTGAACCCGCAGTGTCGCATACGACTCAGAGCTTTTGTACGTACAATGCAGATCTCTGTATGCTGTTAAATCCATTTGTTTTCTGGCATGAACTATTTGTTGTACTGTTGTAATGGGTTTTCTCATCATGTAGAGATTTGAAAGTAACGGCGTGAATATATATACTTTATAATCGATAGCTTATCTTCTTGGTTCTTTCGGTAAAGTCACGTAGAAGGGAAGTAATAAAATAATAATAATAAAACATAATAAAATAATTATGACGACGTTTCGGCCACTACGCAAGCAGTCGTCCTCAGGTGAAACCAGGTCTGTCGAGGCGACAGCGTCTGAATGAAACCAGGCCTCGACAGACCTGGTTTCACCTGAGGACGGCTGCTTGCGTTGTGGCCGAAACGTCGTGAGAATTATTTTATTATGTTTTATTTTTATTATTTTATTACTTCCCTTCTACGTGACTTTACCAAAAGATCCAAGAAGATGAATCCCTGCAGTCACGAAAGCTTTAAATCGAAATCGATAGCTTATACAACAAATTATTAACGGACGATTAAACAAATTGCCTCCATCTTTATTGAAAACCACTTGCAATGTAACCGCGCAAGTTCCGGCGATTGTGCTGCTTGGCTCTCATGCTGAGCAACGCACGGAGGAGCATGCCGTAAACACGTCAGGGAGTTGCACTGAACATTTCGTTTGAGATGTATATTGTTACACGTGCAAATACATTGCAGACTTTTTGTCATAAGCGTTGAACAAATTAGGGTGGATATGAAGTTTAAAATGCCAGCAATGGTGACCATGGTCTGTCCAATACTATATTTCGGTCTGTTGCAATAATTGCAGTTTAAACACAGATGCAAAGATCCGTATTCACTCTCCAGACAACAGAGGCCAGTGCTGTTAGCAAACATCTACTCATGATGAAGAAGCGCATGAGTGAGTTGTGTGGCCAAGACCACTCTTACCAACCGGTGCACGCCAGTGCTACTGTTCACATGCCCACACACTCGGTACGCGTTTCAAGCCGAGTCAACCTAGGCGATGCCCAGGGGAGGTTCATATAGTACATCCCACAGCCAGGGATCGAACCAAGGTCACAGTGGGATCACAGCAAGGTGCATGGACCATGGCGCCTCCCCCCCCCCCCGACAAATCGCACACAGAAATAAAATAGTACGTACATTTTAATTAATTAACGTCTTATTTCTACATTTTACTTGAAATGCATATGAGAAGAGAAAAGTTAAAGAAAATGAAGGACATAATCAAATTAGGGTCCAAATTAAACTCAGACATATGGAATGCATTTTGCCTGCTTTTTGGGGCTTTTTCCCAGAGAACACATTATAACCAATGCCAACTTCTTTAATGTGAATTGTGTGGAAAAATGACCAGTCATACAATTAGCGCCATATTGTTGTACACCTGGCAAATACGTGTTTTTTTTTAGTATTAGCGCTAAGCTTGAACCATTTATATTCATACATTTAAATGTGTATATATATGTTAGTTTAGTCATATTTAATAATACCGACATGCATGCCTAAACCAACACTGAATCACAAATGGCAATGCAGAACCAAACAGTTGGACAGCCACCTTCGTAGAGAATCCAGCAACATGTGCCCTGGATAAAGTAACAAAGTACGTGCCTTCATCGGCGATTTGGAATCATTATGTTGGCTTGAATCCAGCCGAATTGAGCTTGGGCTGAGCACTCATCTCACGAGGGGTCGAGTTCAAATCCTGGTCAATGATCGCCGCTACTCACTATTGCTCTGGGGTTGGGTTGTCATGAGTATCCCTTGACTTAAGTCGACAGCGGCTGTCATGTGAAGAGACGGGACCCTACCACAGAAATGTGGAATTTTCATCGATGACTTATGGCCACGAGTGGAGGTGAACACCGCTGACACTTTCACCTGACTCAAGTAGCTTGACTAAGCATGAATGGTCATGGTCATTTGTATGCCACTTTCATCTTTCAGTTTCCATAGAAATGAATAGAACTTTGAGGGGCATTCGTGGAGCTGTTGAATCACACATTGATCTGTAAGCAATATCCACCGGCACGGCCCTGGCATCAGGAGGCAGCATAGACAGCAGGCTTCTGATTAATTTGTTATGATGTTAAATTGTTGTGTGGATATTTTCCAGGCACTCTCATCATAATAATAATCACCTCCCACAAGCCAAAACATCAAAATAAATTTGGCCAAACATTCCGAGTTGGCCCATTATTTAGGCTTTCCTTTGTAAATAAAATAAAAATACTGGCGATTTTGTAATACATACTGTTGGTTTGCACCTCTTAATAATTGCAAGCAGCTCAAACCCAGACAACGAAGCAGTCCTAATTTTTATTCTGTATTTACACAGCAGAAATTGAATTAAACATAAAAATTGGAAAGAAATCATTAGGGCCTTGAAAAAGCAGTCTTTGGATGTGCGGACATGAGCCCAGTGTTCTGCATTTTTGTAACCAAGTGAAACACAATGTGTCAGTAACATGCGTGTGGTTAGTTTTTCCACGCCATCTCAGCAAGTAACGTCCAAGCGTCATGCTCAAATGGGTTATGTTCATCTGCATCGCACGTCCTGACTCAGGAGTAGAAATTAAACATTCATGTGATGGGATCCAGGTAACATGGCATCAGGAGAAGAACCACAATTCACTTGCCTCAAAGTGTCACTTATTTCGACCCCAGAGGGACAACGAACTGAGTCAATCACTGATCACGATTTGAACTTGTGAGCTTCTGATTGTGAGTCAGGCGCTCTAACCGTGGCGCTGAACGGCACGATCAAAGGCAATGCGAAACTTAGAGAGTGACCCTCACTCTGATGATGCACATGTGCGAGCAAAGGCAGACCCCAAGGAAAGTTATCAAACCCAACGTTGGCTTTCAAATTGTTTCCTCGAATTGTCCAATGTGTGGGTGTAAGGGTCAATGCACGCATCTCTGTTACGATTTGTCTATGCAGCGATGTTTTCCTTTAAGACCACAGTGTGTGTGGTCCCAGTCTATCAAGTTAACGGGATTCATGTATAGTTCCTGCTGGCCGTACATGGTTTGTGTCGGCACATTCAGCATTTTTTTTTACACTACAACAGCTGCCCGTGCAGCTTTGCAAGTGATTTCAACATAATGTGCACTCTAAAAAAAATAAAAATCCGAATTTTGTATAATTTATAAAGTGCAAAATGTATTTCTTGTATCTCAAAACTCATTTTTAAAAGGGGCCCTGTGTTGGAAAGTTGGAACATTTTGAGCACTTGTGAATTGGAGGAAACAAGAATATCTGGAGACACCACACACACATATGCAGGGAGAACATACAATGAACAAACATGTACAAGTAAATACCTATTTGTTGTACTACCTCATATTTCTCCAGATGGATGTTACATCTCGGGGGCAAAGACGTTCCATCTATAAATGATCCACCAACGCTGCCTACGAGTCCTTCTATTCCAGGCCTGTCACTTTTCCCGGTCAAAGAATAATTTAACACACATAACCATCCCATTGCGAATGTAAAAATGTGCAATGTTTCAATGCACGTGAGTAAGCTGTACTTCATAATTTGCTCAACTTTCAATGCAGGCGGATCCGTTTATAGATACCCCACTGATTTCTAATGGTCCTGCTTTATTCTCAACAGCTGATTGAACTTAATTCTAGATTTGAAGCTTTCGTGACTGCAAGGATTCATATTCTTAGGTTTTTTCGGTAAAGTCACGTAGGTAAAACATCAAAATTAATGAAAATAAAATAAAACAAAAATCACGACGTTTCGGAGGCAACACAAGTCTCCGTCATCAGGTGGGACGGTCCCACCTGATGACGGACGTTTCGGAGGCAACACAAGTCTCCGTCATCAGGTGGGACGGTCCCACCTGATGACGGAGACTTGTGTTGCCTCCGAAACGTCGTGATTTTTGTTTTATTTTATTTTCATTAATTTTGATGTTTTACCTACGTGACTTTACCGAAAAAACCTAAGAATATGAAGCTGATTGAACATTGCAAAAGTGACAGTTCCATGTCGTATAGGGGAGCGTGGTATCATTAACTCTCTGTACAGTATTTATTTATTGGCCTACACCTAGAAACAGCCTTCTTTATAGCATCAAGGAATGTTTGATTCATGCAGATTTGATTCCTTGCACAAGGTATCGATTTGGTGTTTGAACATCCCAACACCTGTTTTATAGGCAGAAAGGGTAAAACCTATTCTTATATTTCATACTTTGCTATTGGCAAAAAGATCCCACGACAAAGCATTGCAATTAAATGTCGTTTTCTCCATAATGTCGCCTTGTTACTTCAGTGGGGCATCTATGAATGGATCACCATGCATTTCATCGTATCTACAGCAAGAGAGCGTGGAGTGGTGGCACGGTGGTTAGCGCACCGCACTATGAACTTGGCGACGTGAGCCGGATTCTTGGCCATGGCTGACATCATTCGTGAGTGGTGTCTGAACCGTTCCTGCCCCCTCCCTTCCCCCTTCCCCAACACACATTGCCTGACAAGGTGAAGTACGGTCAAACAACTGACATCGGGGACAAGTTGTGGGGATGACTTCATCCAGCAGTGGGTTGACAAAGGGCCGTACATCATCGCAGTACAAAGTTGGACGTTCCACGAGCACGTGGATTGATGTATTCGCGAATAAGCAAACAGGATCAGGTATACCATTGAAACCTCATTTGCCAGTAAAAAACATGATAATTTGTTTTTTACCCTTCTATCTGGCAACAAAACTGACACCTTTTTTTACAAGGAGTCATGTTTGCATAGACCACAATACCTGCAGTCATAATGCAAACAAAAAACATAACTCTGATAATGTGCAGTGCAATGCAGTGCACATTATCAGAGTTATGGATCAGGTATGTGAACATTGAGAAAATGTCGGTTACACCATGCACCAATACTGCACTGGGTTGCGGGCGGGTTAATTGGTAAGGGTGGTCCTGTCGCTTTCGCGGACCTGGCGTTGTCCTCTCTTGCTACCACCTTTTATTTTGTATCCACAGTAAGTCTACACAGAGAAGTGGTCGCCGTTATTAATTTACTCGACTCGCAATCAAAAAGTCTGCGAGTTTAAATCCTGGTCAGGGCTGGCTCGGCCCTTCAATCCCTCGTGAGCGAGTGAAGTGAGTTTCACTTCGTGGGAGATGAACAGCGGTTTTCTTTCTGGATAGACTTGTCCTTGCCGTAGGAGTGTGGAATTTTCACCACGTGATCAATGAAATGAGCACTGCCTCATACTGATCCGAGCAGGGAGACACCGACCTTTGACTTGACAACAACTTAAACACGACGTGCAGAACTACGCTTCGGGGATAATGATGATGGGGTGGCCACCAAGTGGATTGTGTGCAAGAGGAATGCGCCGCCGAGGAGATGGAGCAATGCAATAGGCTCGTGTGCAAGGCGGATTGAGACATCGCGGGATATCGTGAGACATGGCAGCGCTTGGGGTTACCTTCATCCAGCAGTTGATAGACCATGGCTGATGATTGTGATGACACAGCACTCGGTGGTTGCAATACATCAGAGTATGCGCGCATAAATGAAACGCCAAGAGATACCGATGCTCAGAAACAAATTACCACGTGCAGTCGTTTTAGCCGTGCAGCTGCTTTTTAGACAATATAGAAAAGGACCCCAATAAGAAACAGTAGTTTATTTTCTTTTGATAAAAAAAAATGTGGAAAATAGTTCCCGGCACAGTTATTTCAACCTTCAAACCACTCGCGAGGTCTCCTAAGACATTCCTAAAAGCATCAACCGGCAGTTTTTTTCGTTTTTATTTTATATCTCCCTGGTAACTGGGAACACTTTCCAACATTGAAACTTTAGATGAAGCAGATTTTTTTTTATGGATTGCACGCCTCAAAAAAAATGCGAGGTTCTGCATGCAGCTCTCTGCTCTGATT
Source organism: Lampetra planeri (assembly GCF_965212315.1). Taxonomy (NCBI): domain Eukaryota; kingdom Metazoa; phylum Chordata; class Hyperoartia; order Petromyzontiformes; family Petromyzontidae; genus Lampetra; species Lampetra planeri. Next base: position 7,790,251 of record NC_136120.1, read on the forward strand.
AGATTACCATTAGAGAAGCATTTTTTTTTACCTAATACATTCCTTCTGTCAACACATTAGCCTTAATAGGTACGGCATAGCGCTATATAGCTCGCTTCACAACTTTGATATGGTAAAAAAAAACGGATAATGAATCAAATGGGACCCTTTGTCAATACATTCTCAGAAGAAGGCCTCCTCCACTCCATGCCAGTCAAGCAGATTGTTTTGACCATACTTCACTATGCTGGTCAGAGTGGGGTTGGTCCAGGGTGGGTTATCGGGGATGGGGCGAGGGGTAAGGGTCGGTTGCAGCTATAGCTCCCCACTGATGTTAGCCGTGGCAGGGAATTTAACTCAGCTGTCTTGGTTTGTCGTGCAGTGCAGTAACCACAGTTAAATCCATTAATTAATAAATTAATTGACCAATTAATTAATTGCTTAATCAATTTGTGATTAATCAAATAAGTACGTGACAATATGAATTAAGTGAATGAATTCATGGCTTTATTGGCGTACATAAATTGCTTTACCAAGGTTGTTTAAGTGTCTCTAAGCTCGACCTTTTCATTTAGATGATATCCATCTCAAATGCCAATCCTGAAATGTCCACATTCCTATGACAACTACCAGCCTTTAAACGGGACAAATACCCCTGAATCCAAGCACCGAGTGGTTCTCGTTTTATTGTTCCCCGGAGGGAAGATGCATTTAGTTGACCTCAATCTGAGATTTGAATCGTATTTTTAAATCTACGGCTGATGCATAGTGCACAGAATTGGCCCAATTCCACCCAGATTCCGGCGTGGAGGTCAGACAAGACGGGAGGGCCTGTGGGGGCCTGGCCCGCCTCATGAAAGCGCTTTTGAAACGTATGGCCAATGAATCTGTAATAATTTTGAATGGAGATTCTGGTTGAACGTGCCAGCTGGGATTGGGATAGACCGTCAGGATATACGACTGAGACCACCGGGACACACATGACTACAACTGAGACCACAGCGGCCACTGGAACAACCACGCAGACCACTTAGACCACCGCGATTGCCACGGGACCACCAGAAAAACCACCTGTACAGAGCCACCACCTGCACTACCAGAACTGCTATGTATACAAAACAACCACCTGCACTACCAGAACTGCAACTTGGACCACCAGAACTACGACTTGGAACACTGAGACTACTCATTTGAGATTCCCCAGGTCTAACATATAACGTTAATTTATTTTTTGTTTATATAAATTAAATGAATAATTTTGTATTGCGCATTTTTTTTTATGATTGGTTAAACTTTTTACTATTTCAATACTTTTATGTTACTTTGCGACCTGGCCACAAATGATACCTCAACGAAGTGGCTTTTGTGGACATGTATAGCAGCCAAATACTCTAAACGCGTGTTTTTAAATGTGGAGGGAAAAACCGGAGGACCCGGAGAAAAATAGACGCGACCACGAGCAGAACTTGAAAATTCAAAATAAGCAGGCGTTAAGATCGAGCCCACGACCTCATACATACCAGGCAAGATAGTTACCACATCGCTACCATGGCACCCCAATAATTATATAATTTTAAATCAACTTAGAGTAACACATTTTGGAAATTATGAATCAATAGTTACGTCCCATAATTATTTATGAGTATACAGTACGATTTGAATAAATTCATTTTTAAGTTGTGTGGCTGTATTTCAATCAGTGTTAATTTACTCATTTTTTCCTAGTATTAGTACTTAGTATTCATCCCTCTCCTCCCACCTCCCGATCGATGCAATTATATTCTGTGTTTTGTGCACTGCTGATGTTATATAAACCTTTATTACACTATTATAATAGCCATTTCTGTACTTTTGAGGCATAAGCAATTAGGAAATAACACCTATTAGCCAGGAACTAAAATAATTGTTACACAGTGTTATTATTATTATCGCTGGGCTTCGTGTTAGCCGTGTGCCGTGGAGACGCAATGCTGGCTTATGCACAGACGCATAGCAAGCATGCAGAAGCCCCTGTATTAAATCATCAGACTGGCCTCCAACCCCGGATTGAATTCCATCCCCCCTCACCAACTAATCAGTTCCATTGCTCTTCTCAGTAACGCCAGGGAAAGTTTACACCCCTCCCAAGGGTGACTCTGCCGGGTGGGCAAGGTTATGATGTCTCTAAAGCATCTTCTTTTATTTGCCTCGTGCATATTCACGCAAGGCCAATTTCCTACATTTAAAGAGCCATTGCACGGATCGCATTTTTGACAAGCTGTACCACCAGTGTCTGTGCCTGTGGGCTTGTAAGATTTATTTGTGCGTGTGTGGACAGAAATGCATTGCAGTTAGCTACTTAAGTTAATTTACACACTTGTTGTCAAAGCTACGTTAAAATTTTGGTGAGAGATGCAAAGGAAACTAGATGCAATGTTGGTAGCACGTGAAGACACTCAATGGAATCAAACATACTTCAGACTAAACAAACTCGCATGTAAAATGTTTCCAATAACCACTTACTTTTACGTACATATATTTTTTTATGACAAATGTTATTCTAAATGTTTTATTTTTGTAAAGTCACGAGTTGAAGGAATGCACTTCGATAACTCTGTCCGTCAGCAGAGCGTCGCATCATGCCTGGGAATTTTCCTGGAAGATGACACCACGTGTTGTACGTGCATGGATATGGGGAGCAGTGGTGCAGTGGTTTACACACTTGGCTACTCACAGATCTGAATTTGATTCCTATCCATGGGATACATCATTGGCACCTGTTCTAAACCTCCCCTAGGGTGCAGTGTGTGCACATTGATGATGCACATCTGCGTTCTAGCACTGTGATGGCAAGGGTTGGTGGGTCACAATGGGATAGGGGTCAGTGAGTGTCGATTTGTGTAACGTGGGTTGGTGCATCATCATCTTCAGCAGCATTATCATCATCTTTATATATCATCACCTTCAACATGGTTTTATCATCATCGTAATTATCATTCTTGTCATTATGATTACAACAATTACTTTAGTACCATAATATGGTATCCATCTTTGGCTTAGCTCTACAATTCTCTCCCTGCGGGTGAAGTGACTCTCACACACACAAATACGTGTATGCATGTGTGGTTGTGGTCAACAGATGGAGAGCCTGATTGGTCGCCTCAGTTCGTGCGTGGGACGAGGGTGCTGATATCAACGCGCAAGGCCCTCCTTCCCTCACCACCGATTGCCTAGAGGATTGTTTTTTTCTCTCTCACGGAAATGGGACTCCATCCATTCCGCATGGTGAATTGTACCAAGAACTATCGCTCTTGGAAAGGTGGAATTTCCAATTGTTCAGTGTCAATGCTATGACGGTGTCTGGGTGGAAGGCGGGAGTCTAGGGGGTAGGGGGGGGGCTGTGTCCCCCTATTGTTTGTAGCTTGTTGACCCGCCCCCTACTGGACATCTGTGAAAAAGAGCTTCATAGCTCATCGGATTCCTCCAGTCTAATAAAGATTCTGACAGAAAGTATGAATCTTGGCATTGCTGACACCTCACCGTGTCTTCCTTCCTTCCTGCTGCCGGATCTCGCAACAGTTGTACGGGTGACACGTGGACACCAAGTATTGCAATTATCCAACTCCACCCAGGATCCCACCGATGGAGCTTTGACATCGAGGGTGTGGATATTTGTGCGCTCAACAAAAGGCGGCGCCTCTCCCTGGCCCTGTATCATTGAGTCACCAGCGAGGGATGTGCAGAGCACGATTAAATATGCCAACAGGCACGGAGCGTATTTCCTGCCTCTCCACCCAACCGTGGTTGTCATCTTTTGGTGCATGTCGATATTTTACACAAAATGCATTGTTTTCGGTGGTTTTGTTGCATTAGTTTTAGTACCCTCTGCTGGGGTAGCTCATGTGGATAAGATACGGATCTGGCTGACGATACGATGAGTTGTCCTGCGAGATTCATCGACATCTGCAAGTAACGTTTGTGGTGACTCATCTTCCAATGGGCCATCTGGTTCGAGTCTGTGCGTTCTACACGATGAGACCGACCCCCTGCTTCGTGTGTTCCAATCAGAGTGAATGTGCACAACACAAGTGATTTCACTCGACCATGTTGAATAAGCAATGTTAGACACCCGCTCTATTTGCCAAGCAGAGCCGATGGTGGAAATTCCACATTCCCAAGACAAGGACCGGTCTCTCCATGAGGCATAACGACTGGTGAATTCCCACAAACTGTACGCATTTCATTGACCCTCGAGGAATGAGAGAATGAGTCAACCCTTAACTGGGACTGTAAGAAGCAACCGTCCGATGGCAAGTGACACCATCAAACCACACCTTCCAACACATGCTTAAACACAGCCTGCAGTAAAAAAAAACACATTCCTGCGTAGGGAGCTGGTAGGAACGTTGGGTTGCTCGGTCAATGGCCAGGGTCAACGGCGGCGTGGTGTATTCCGCAAATATACCCGACTGTGAGGGCGGGCACAAGCCGGCGTGAGTAGGTTAAACGTTGAGTTTTATAAGGGCACCACGGGGTGACCAGCCCCTCCTCACCCAGCCCCACCCCTCCCACTCCCACCCAGCCCCACCCTCCCCACCTAGCCCCTCCCTCCCCTCCCCACCCAGCCCCTCCCCACCCTCTCCACCCAGCCCCTCCCTCCCCACCCAGCTCCTCCCTGCACGACGGACACAATAATCCCATGTGGGCTGGTGTAACCAGGAGGTTCCTACCAGTAAAAACTATACAGCTGAGTAAGGTGGTTAGTTGTTCGGGAGGTTGAGTGTGGTGGGGTAAAGCGTGAGTACTCTCCACCTCTTCCAAGACATCTGACCAGAATGGAAGAGTCGACCAAATTGCCCTTTCAGAGGGGCGTCTCCAGAGATCCTTCTAGTCGAGGGTCTCCTGTCAATGGTGACGTGAGCAAGCAATTTCAGGGCTTCATCTTCTTGGTTCTTTCGGTAAAGTCACGTAGAAGGGAAATAATACAATAAAAAAAATAAAACATAATTTAAAAAAAATATTCTTTTATTATTTCCCTTCTACGTGACTTTACCGAAAGAACCAAGAAGATGAATCCCTGCAAGTCACGAAAGCTTCAAATCGAAATTCCAGGGCTGTACCATAACCTTACCGTACGGTGGTTAGTTGGGCATGGTGATGTGTGCTTGAAATGTAGCAACTCTCCATGTAGGGTTGGCGGATCACACTGGTATCATGTGCTTGAGACAGCCACTTGCAGGAAAGCAAAGAGGTTTCTATGGAGGCAGTCGAGCATGCAAGTTGTGTTGTTTGTTTTTTTCCAGGCACTCTGATTTCCTCCCGTATCTAATAAACAGCATTGAGAACGGATTGGCCACACGTCTAATGCAGGGATACAGTTTAAACCACACACTGAGGAATGTATGGCTAAGAAAATATAAAATAAATGTTGGATACATACAGACATATATTATGCACCGCAGTTTTTTTTCCAAATTACTTTGATAAAGGGTGTAATTATGGGAATAACTCATCACTTGAAGAGAGATTACGTTTTTTTTCTCTCCAATATTTCCACTGCATGCGTAACTTTAATTTTCCCAATCGTAATAAATGGGGCACATTTTCGCAGTCGAGTTGTCATTGGCAACAGAGTTGGTTTATTGAAAACTTTAATCCAGAGTTCCTCTGCCGGCATTAAATTTGGATTCAGCGGCGATTATTTCTGCTTTTAAAGTATCTGTGGGACAAAGCTCATCTTTCCTGAACGCGTGCCAAACCCGTGTTGGATTTGAACACTTTGCTTAGAATAATAGGCAAAGGTTGGTCATCTAATTCTCACAAAGATTTCTCCTAACTTTCCAGAAATTCCCATCAAATTATGTTTTGCCAAGATTCACTCACTTGATACTTGAAAAAAAATGCAATGTTACAAGCCACCACGGTGCACACAGCACATGTGGTTTTAGTCTCCAACGACCAAAAATACTTCTTTGGAAAACTGCACATGCACATTTAACACTATGACCTGCAAAAGTTGCTTTCATTATTTCACCAAAAAACAGAAGTGTTTTTTTCTTTTCTTATTCTACTACTTGCTTTGCTGGAGCTTGAACAACTGCTGAGCTTTAGAGAGAGATATGTGTTCCAGTTAGGTGTTCTAGCTTATCAGTGGAATTTCCCTTAAAGCTTCACTCCAAATTTAAATGTTGTTATCATTCCCAAAGTGTGGGTAATGAGGCTACAAAGTGTTTGGGCAGAAAAGGGGGTTAGCAGCAAATGACTTGTTTGATAATAACCACCGATAACAGTCGCTGCTGCCTGCAAAATTTCCTCCACACATTCTTTTCTTCTGAGAGAGCGTGTTGTGAATAACGAGAATTCTCAGTTTAATATTTTTTTTCTGTCATTTCACCTCCTTACGAGCTGAAATTTTTGTTTTGTTTTTACCAATACCAGCTGCAGGCTTCTAATCACAAATCAGTACGGAAAACAAACTTACTGGGCCTCCCGAGACATGTTTTGCCAAACGATTGCTCACCACGTCCCTGCGACAGATGGGTGCCGCACGGATTAAAGGATCTGACGTCGCCACGGCGCAGGTTCTTTCCAGTTTTCAATGTCAAGTTGGCCGATAACGTCAGTCTTTAAGCTGTTTACACAATAGACAGGGTGGGCGCTGGTGTAATTGGGCTTTTCCAGTTTAGAAACACGATTACTATCCCCCGTCCTTTCGTCCCAGTACGGCGTGGCACACGCAAGATTGCTCGTCCCACGGGCTCTCGAAGCCGGCCACAGCCAACTGCACCCGACTTGAATTGAATATTTCTTGCAATGCTGAGAGCTATCATATGCTGGCAGACTAATGCTGTAGTCGTAATAAATTATACGAATAATAGTAATCATTTCTAGCTCAGAGTCAATCACTGCTAGACGAAGGCCTCCCCCACACTCGCGGTGGTCGTGTAGGCTGTTTGACCATACTTCACCACGCTGGTTTTAGTGTAGGTTGGTAATGGTCCCAGGACTGGTTCAGATATCACGTGGTACTGATGTTGGGTTTTCCGAGTAAATAGTGATGCGTGTAAACGACCGCGCCACCATTCTCCCATGGTGCGTAAAGCCCAACTTTTTTGTTTATATGTGAAAGTGAAGTGTTTGGCTACCAAAACAAGTCCTGGGTACGGCTATTCTTTCTTTTTAGTCCTTGGTAAGTGGAGGCTCAAATTCCTTTGGTGAGGTTCAATTTGTCCGTTGACAATTACTGTTGACGTCTTACAATGTAATATTCATTTTATTTCACTGCTGAGAGATAATGGGTTGAGTTAACCTCTGACCAAGATTTTAATGCACCACCTTCTGAAGGGTGGTTGAGCACTCTGCTGCACTGCCACTCATATAGTTTGTTGTACTTTGTAATACAATTTAGCTTCAGAAAGTGTAAAAATGCTTTGAAACTGTATTATTATGTCAGGTGAGGTGCGCTTTCTGCTGCCCCGCAGCGACGACCAGGCCGACAACCACCCCTCCACAACACTCCCGTCTGTTCGACTGTCACTGAAACTAAACCACCACTTTGAATGACTCCGTTCTTCATCTCAAACCATGTTTTGTCTCACGTACAATTTTACAATCGCTGTAAAGCACCTTCAAAAAGGCACTCTATAGAGCTCGATAAGATAATCGCTGTACATCTCTCAAGAGAGACAGACACAGGCAACCTTTATACAAGAAAATAACTCATTATTATTCTGTAGAATACAGAATATTCATGGCTATTTCGGCTCTCATGGTCTATGTTGAAATCGACTATCCATGCTCCATCATGGTGCTTTCTGCGTCTTCTGGAGGATTCTCTGCTGTTCATATAGGCCAGTGAGGGAGAGGCAGTGTTTACTTGTGCTAGGACAAGGGCACTTAATGGTTGTGCATCTCATAGGAGCTGTAAGGACACAGCAAAAACATAAACGACCATGATGAACGCAGGAAGAAAGCTGACCTGTTAGGCAATTATATACTGTTGAGACGTGTGCCGTTATAATGCACCGTAAATAATAAATCCATCATCCTAACATAAGACTTCAATATAAATACGGAATGTTGGTGATATTCCCATAAAAAAAAAACAATTCGAATGCCATCATTTTAATTGCACGCTCAGCGCAAGCTGCGCTGCTAAGGGGTATTAATCAATGTTGGCGTGACGCGCGTAGAGGAGAGTGTGTTGTGTCAGTCTGCTGAGTGCTGATGTTTTACACCACAGCAGGAACTCAGTTTGAGGTCAAGTTGACCTAAAGGAGGCTCAAGCAACATTCAGATATAATCTCGACATTGACGTTGCTTCCTGTCCAGAAATCTAACCCTGGGCACAAAGATTAAAATGCATCGCACGCACACACTCACACAGATCCCACGTGTGTCCTCACACGCACACCGTCGAAAGTAGTTTTAAATATATACTATCACCTTTAAGCGCTGCATGGGCTTTTATGGTTGTGTTATATAGCTCTCCAATGTGTTGCCTGGTTGTATTGCCTCGTGATCGGTATGACGTCCGATGATTCGAATCAAGTTCCCGAAGAAGCACAATGGGAGGCACAACAACTTGCTCAACGACATGCGGCACAACCCAAACCACATTGGAGAGCTGTCATCAAGTGTTAATCACTTGGGATTATCTAGTAAACACCTGGGTGCATAGTTAAAGTCAGGTCACCATGACCAGTGCGGTGGGTGATACCTCACATATTACCAGTTTTCTTTCTTACACAGGATACCAAAGCTGTTAAACGACCAATTTCTGAGCTCCGTGGTCAGATCTCGTAGTCGATGCCTCATCCATCTTGAGGACTTCCCCTTTGCCATCGAGTTCTAAGATGGAAATGATAATGTTTGCCTTTGTCAGCCTCTCCTAACTTTCGATTTAAAGCTTTCGTGACTGCATGGATTCATCTTCTTGGTTCTTTCGGTAAAATACAATACAATAGTATTTTATTATGTGAATTTTTTTGTTATTTTATAATTTCCCTTCTACGTGACTTTACCGAAAGAACCAAGAAGATGGACTCTCCTAACTTGTCCATCCCTGCAGTCACTAAAACTTCAAATCTAGAGTGTCCATCTCATCAGTGTAACCGGTGCAAATCTCTACGTATATGTACCTCTGCGAAATCAAAAAGTAATAAATAAGCCAATGTACACATCCCACAGTTTTGTGCCCTTCTCAGTGACGCAGCACCAACATTAATAGACAATCCAAGACAATAATAATATGCATCACAACTACATTTGCAGGCGGTAGGAAGGTTTATAAAATGTGGGGAAAAACACTGCACATGTGAGAATATATCCACATTCATTTATAATTTTCTATACTTTATCTTTTATTGTTTTTGTTTATATTTTGTTCATATTTTCCCCGATAAATAGAAGCCGTAAATTTGTTATCACATCTCGTTGAGAGTGTGTTTAAGCTCAATACTTTCTGCATACTATCTGAACACTTAATGATTCACAAATGTTGATTATGTAAAAGATACCTTGCAGAAAATCTATGTACAATGAGCTTTGTGTGGTGTCACATTACTGCTATGTGTGGGGTATCCCATCTATTGGCGACTGTCTTGACAATAATCCTTACTGAATCCCAAGATTCATTTACAAGAGGGTTCTGCTTCACTATGTTTAGCAACATATATTTGAAGTGCTTTAAAGTTTCCATATGCAATGCATACAATCATCGTCCTCGTCATCATTGTCAGCAAAATCAGAAGAATCATTATCAGCAGAAGAAACTCCTACATTGACCACACAATTTATTTTAATGATGTGAAATTGATCCAGCTATTTCCACCAGACACCTATATTCCTGACAAAGTAGCCTGGCCCCCAGCTCCCAGTGGAGGGCTCATTTGGTCTGTAATCTGGCTTAACTCCTAGGACATAATCACCACCTCCTTTAATTGCCAGCAAATATGCACAAGACTGTTCCAGCTGTTTTAGTGGACAATGAGCTCAAGGGCCCATTCAAACCCCAGGTTGTGAAGTCTTACAGTATTTTGGCACTAGTTGCATCGCAGCATACATTACCAATTGCTAAAGTTGTAAATTTGGTGTCACATTTATTCATTAATTATAATCATGTACAAGACATTATTAATTCACTGCTGGATGAAGGCCTCCACACATCGTTTCACTCATGAGCGTTGGTTGACCATACTTCACCACGCTGGGCAGTACGGGTAAGACTGGTTCAGATGTCACCTGCCACTGATGTTATCCAAGACTGGAAATCAAATTCAGATTTCCAGGTCCATGGCAGATTGTGCTACCCACGATGCCCTTGCTAAACCTTGCCTGGGTGGTACTGCCGTTCGACTGTTGAACTCACAATTATAGCAAGCTGCAAGTTCAATTCAGGTCAAGAGTCAACTATGCCAATCATCATTCTGGGGTATATAAATGTAGTACCACTTTTTGGAATCCTCAGAGGTTGTCTTTTTGATGACTAGAGCCTGCCATGAGTCTGTCAAATTTTGACCCTAGCTCAAGAGATAAGGAGTGCATTAAATTCTCACGTTAACAGACTTAAACTTCGTATACATTTGAAACTTTATACATGTCATTCAAGTTTAGACTGTATATATGAATGTGAGCGAGCACCTATGAGGACAAGCACTTTGATTTCTCGCAACATAGTTCTAATTTTATCGATCACCCAAAACATTATTAAATGAGCCGATCATCAGCTGGGAATTGAACTTGCAACTTTCTGACTGTAAGTGAAGGAATCTTCCACTGTGCTAACTGAGCAAATCACAATGTCATATATTTACGAGTCAGCAGCCTTTCTTCCATTAGACGAAATGCCTTTCCAATGGCTAATTCCAACCTCAGCCTCCCCCGACAGGATTCATAAAGATTGAGTTAACGTGCACATGTTAAACCATTATCTTTAAGATTTGTATTTCAAATTTTGGCAGCAACCTTTTCTACATTAACACAAAAAAGTTTCTACAATTTTCTGTCAAAGGGTTTGTGAAATTATACAAAAAATATGAAAACATATTCTATGGTTATTTCGGTAAAGTCATGTAGATAGAAAAAAAGAACAATAAAATCATGAAAATAAAGTGAATAAAAATATCACGACGTTTTGATCGCAACACAAGCGGTCGTCATCAGGAACAGGGAGGATAGCCTCTGAGGGCAAGCTGTTTATAAAGGTTTGGATATGGACGGGGCAGTTAATGTTAATCTAGGAGAAGGCTCCGACACCGGCAGTAGGTCTACACCAATCAAAGCATTGCACCTCGTTCCACACACCCACACTGCTGACGGTGGAGGTGGACAAGAAAACACAAATCAAGTCATGACCCAAAGTGGTTGATGACATCTTTCCAATGATTGCTGAGTCTATAACCTTCCTTTCGGTTGAAATTGTCTCTGAAATTGAACCATAGAATGTGAATTCCTGCAGTCACGAAAGTTTTAAGTCAAAATATGAAAGCATTGCGTTAGATGGCATGTAATGTGATACGGTTTTGTGTTTACATCAATGGATAAGTTGTGGAGCGACTTGCCCACATCAAGGAAATGTGGAATTTCCACCACTTGCTGTTGGACACGAATAAAAATGAGCACTGTCCAATGCACATTTGAGAATGCAGACAGTTTGACCATTTGACTTTGACTTGTTTTATCGTCGAATTGTAGCGTCTACATCTTAGCCAGGGACATTTAATAACACATTCCAGGTTGTAAAATTAATTTTCCATGGAGCTTAACTTCTGTAGCTCACTGATGCATTGGGTTACAGTTATATATATATAAAAAAAATCTAGCATTATCTCCTGCCAGGAACACTACTGTAAAAAAAGAATTCAGACAACTTACTCTGCATCACTCACCACCAAATACCTGTGCCAACCGCAACGAAAGACGGCATTCGTTTCACGTTTATGTTAATCGACGGCAGCACAACGTGTCCAATAGCTGCTGTTTGAGTTCCAGGAGCACATGGATAAAACCCAGCGGTTTCTAAGGGGTTCCGTGGCGTCCATAAGTAACAAATCAGGTGTCTTTTCACTTCAAGTTCATGTTCATTTATTAGGTATAGCCATGTGAGCCATTCGGCTCTTGAATCGGGTGCAACCGCAACAAACAGAAAACAAAAACATGAACAAGAAAACATCTAAAAAGTGACTATGTGCAAACTGAAAATCCAAAAAAAGACAGCAAACTATTGCAGAAAAAGCACCGTACACCAACACTGTGTGCAAAAATCCCAGTGGGATGCAAGTCAAACAACAACAACCACAAAACCACTTAGATTAAGGCCATCAGTCTAACTCTACTACAACAAACAAACATGGCCAAACCAAACAAGTTTTCAAAAATCACCAAAATAAAGCCATAAAAGCAATCATAGGAACTGTGACAGAATTTTCACAATAAACGACGTAAACAACATATACTACCAAACTCTGCATCCATAGCTGGCTGCATGAGTCACTCCACAACAGCAGGAGCATCAGTCGGTGTATCAACATTTTTCAATGCACCTTTAAGATCAGCACACTAAATCAAAACACAGATCATACTTTGCAGCGATCATTCGGAGCGAAACATTTTATTTTAGGCCACTAAATTGCAGTGGCAGCTGGGGGTGTACACTTGAAAAAAAAATACGAACAATAAAATAAAGCGTTATAAAAATATATATAAGTGAGGCAGCTGGGCTGGGTGGTGCAAGGGTCTAATTCAAGTAACAAAACACGGAGCCAGCGTCTACGTATGCCTAGGATCAATCTTCAGTTTAACACCCACAATAAAAAAAACCTATCCTGATTTACGGCCAATGTCTCTGTCTTACCCCAGTTAATGATGCACTCATTACTCAAATTTAATGGTGTTAATTATTGCTAGTCAGTTTCTGAGCGCATGCCCAAAAATGCCAGCCATCAACAGCAGGACAGCACTATTGAGGTTGTAAAATGCCTTTACAACTGCTTTTTATGTTAAGTTTGTTGTCCATCCCCCCCCCGTACCTCCGATTAACACAGTCGGCTACGTATGGTGCGAACGAAGTTCAACATACATACACACAATACGCGAGAACCAATATTTTATAGAATTATGCAACATTATAAGAACTTTGAAAACATAGAGGGAATTGAAAAGTAAGGAAAGAAGCAGACAGAGAAGAGTGTTGTCTTGCGGTAGGGTGGTTGAACACAGCACGGATGGAATAAAGAGACAGTCCCGTAGACCGAGTTTTCAATATGGAAAAAGTAACCAGGGCAGCGGTAATAAACGAGTGATAAGGAGACGACCGACTGCTGGAGAGTGAGGGACTTGAGTGAATCAGCGAGTGCTGCCATCATCAATGAACCTGACTGTTACATTCAATCATTTGCACTGAGGTAGAAGCCAGACCCTCCAATAACTTCCTATTTTTGATCATGAGTCAATGGTGAACATTCTATATTCTTAGAGTTGTGGCCAGTATATCCATATGATAATTATCACTATAAGACTCCCCATTGGGTGAAAATTCACAGGGCGGTGTCCATTTTACCGACCTTCCAGTGATGTTGATGATGAAGGAAAAAGGTCAACATCGTTGACATTTGAGCTGATGCTAAATGGCTTGATGTCCTGTTTCATTATACCTGATGATGATTGCTTGTGTTGCAATCGAAACGTCGTATTCTATTATTTAATTTAATTTATTATTTTAACTTTAGACGTGACTTAACCGAAAGAAACAAATAATAATTCCTGCAGTCACGAAAGTTCTAAAATTAAGATTGAACCACTTCTACGGGGAAGTTTTAAGCTTATCTTTTCTCTCTCTCTCTGGCGACTTGTTTTCTCTGCCTGTGTCCTCTCTTTAGATTGTTCACACTTAAATTCTAACTTAGCAATCTTTGAAATACGTAATCAACCAGGCTATGCGTTAATTGTGTGTTGACCGACCCTCTGTGTTGTATTACATTACATTTCGATATTTTACTAGGTTATTTAATTTTAGTGTGTCCTTCTCCTGATTTTCAGGCTTGCTTGCCGTGCCATCGCATTCGCAGAACCACGTCTGTTGACCACTCATTGATATGCTAATTTTTTCTCTAACCCTCCTCCCTCTCTCTGCCTCCGCCCCCCCTCTGTCTATTTAAGGCCACCACACAGAGACGATCACCCCTCTCTGTTACCTGTGTTGCTCTCGCTATGTATCTTGGTGATATCTGTCTGCTAATATGTCTGTCTATAGTTTTCTGGTTAGATTTTATGTCGCTATTTCATTATACCTGATGATGATTGCTTGTGTTGCAATCGAAACGTCGTATTCTATTATTTAATTTAATTTATTATTTTAACTTTAGACGTGACTTAACCGAAAGAAACAAATAATGATCCCTTGTATAAAGGTGTCAATTTGATACCAGTTGAAAGGGTAAAAACCTATTACTATATTTTGCCACTGGTAAAGGAGGTCTCATAGTGTAAACTGGGAGTCATTGAGCAATCCTGAGAAGATGCCGGGCTTAGATGAATCCCGACTAGGATTTGAACTCATGCCCCTTTTAATTGTGAGCGGAGTGCTCCACTGCATGGTGCCTGCTGCCCAAATTAACAGAGCGACAGAATATCTCAGCCTGGGTTATATTGCAGTTGATTTTTATCATGAATCAGATTATAAGCATGGAATGCTATACTTGAATTGGGAGACCCCTTGGCTAAAACTGCAAGGGGGAGAGTGGGGGGGGTGGCATTGGAATGGTTGGGATGAGATGTGATGTAAGGTGGTCTGAGCTAGCAAGACATTTAAGTGCCACGTAAAATTCAAATCATTATCCTAAGATTGACATTCAGCCAGCTGAAGTGGAATGAAAAGTGGATGATTTTGTTTGTGCTGGAAGGAGTATTGAGTGTAATGCTAAATTTGAGATTATAATAGGAAGAGCAGATACGACACTGATGTGTAGGAGCCACTGCCCAGTGATGCTAATGGCGTCGAGAGGTCCACATCGTCCAAGACAACATGCGGGTGCATTTCACCGAGTGGAATGCCACAGTTTATAAATGCTGACTGTGCTGAAAAAAAATATTATAATTAATCTTACTGTGAGTAAGTCACTTCCCTCGCAGATGTTTTTTTTAAATGTTATATGTTACAAAATTGATTCTAAATGGCTGGCTCCAAGTCAAGATTTTTATTATTATTATTAAAAACTAATACACTTATTTCGCTGTATTTGTATATTGTGTTTCATGGTAGAATTTCATTTTCCCCTAGGCATGGCTAATGAAACAAAGGCTGTTGTTTAAGTAGGCATACACGTGTGACCTATATATGCTGCATATATATGTGTGTGTGTGTGCACGCTACTCATTGTCTGGAAGTGCATGGGAACTGCTGTAGCAGTTTACACGACTCCTTTTTTTTCATGGTGATGTGGGGGGATGATCATGGTGAATATCATCATCCGTGATGTTGTCAATTCCCAATAATAGGATGACATTTGCTAATGAATTCCACCTACTCAAAATATGTTTGCAGATAATTGGGTCGTATGGAGGTTGGACTTTGTAGCCAACCGTTGCTAAACGGAGGGTCGTGGACAAGAGTTCTACTGTAACTGCCAAATATTTTGGCTCAGTGTGCACAAAAAACACAGATATCACAACTCCAACAGGGAGGTTATTTCATGCTAAAGATAAAGCCAAAGTGCCCCCGTTAACAAAGGTACACTCAGACCACAGCTGGCAAGAGAAATTCCACATTCCTTGTATATGGGCCAGTCTCCTCCATTCGACAATCGCCGCTGAATGCCTACAAAGTGGTACCCCATTTTATCTGCGCTGGAGGGATTATTGTAAGAATCGGCCCACTTACCAGCAGGGGTATTAAACATGCAACTTTGTGACTGTGAGCAAAACACTCGAAACTTAAGGCATGTGAATGAATGTTGAAGGGAGTAAATAATGGCATGGACACAAACCATTGCACTGCACATATCGCTCGTGAAATATCACGTTACAGTATCACAGGGCCTCCAACTTATCCTCCATTAATTCCCCATCAGACCCCCCCCCCCGCCCACGGTGAAGACATCCGTTATATAAAGGAACGTTCTTAAGGCATTGCTCTTTTGTTTTTAAATCATGGCCGTCACTGCGTCAACCAGGTCTTCCTAACTAGTGAGGATGCCAATTCTGGGCTGGTCACAAGGCTGCATGGGGTAGGGAAAGGGTTTGAGGGGATACGGAGGGTTGCCACCTGTACTGGTTTTGCCAGGATTGTCTTTTAATTAGGTAGCCATTTTTGGTAAATCTGCAAACCTTTCTGGGACGTTTAAAGCCTCATTTTGTGTCAGTCGCTTAATAATACACCACACAGGACAATGCATTTACACGTACGTCTCACCTCTCCCGAAATTCTGACATATTCTTCTTCCCATTATATGCTCGATGTACCTCGGATATGGCAATTCTGGGGGTGAGAGTTAGAAGCGAATTGGAGAGGACCGAATGAGGCGTTAGGCCTAGTGATGTTGGGATACGCTGGGTTTTTTTTCAGGACAGGAAGTGCCCTGATTCAACAGCACCGTGTCTCTGGTTTGGTTACAGCACTTAATAAAATAATCTCATAAACGAGTGTTTGTCGTTCTACTTCTTGTATTGATGTTATTCCTGAGGTTAAAACATATATCCCCCAAAAAAACGCCAAATGGTCAGCAAGGGGCCAAAACGATTATAAAACACGCTTATTTCTCAGTTTTAAGAAAGTGTGGTCATAATAAGCATGATCAAGAAATGTGATTGCTTTTGATTGAACATTTCCATACGGAGGATTACCGCACATCGCTTTACTTCTTGAACTTTCAGTTACAAGTAATTAGACGATGATTGCTATTCCAACACGACCCTCGTGACACTGATTACTATTCAAACATAACCCTCACATCACTGGCTGTGCCTTTATCAAATCCTGCATCTTTTTTAACCCAAAGACAAAAAAAATGCAGCTCAAATTCCTCAGTGGCAACAGACTTATCATCAAGAGACTCGGCAGAAGGCCCATGCAAAGCAGCAGCCTGCTGGTATCAATCTCGCTCCCATGATCTGTTGTGTGTCCCACACCGATGACCCTGGGCAAGTGAGCTACTGTTTTGCGCTTCGGCACCAGTGCGGATGTCGCTGCTCGTATTTACAGGACGCGGACCTCAATCAATTTGTGCGGCAGCTGTGCCATCATCACGAATTGTGAAAAAAAGAAAGAAAGACTGCTTGCTCCCTTGCGTTCGCGCTGCAATAAATTTCAGTTGCGCAGCGATGATTAATGACTCTGTATATATATGTTATTTTTTTCTCAAAGCGGCCGTTTTTGCCATAATGATTGTCTCTCGCAGTGCCGATAAAATATTATTGTTTGTCTGTTCGCTTTAGTTTCCTGGCGTGTTCGGCGAACTGAAAGAACAGAATACTGCCCTGCTGAAATGAGCGTTATCAGTGGAGTGCTCCATCGGGTATCTAACTCTGGGGAATGAGATATAGGCAGATATGTGAAAAGGTAGGATATGTGAACATCGATAAAATATGGCACAGCAACTGCTTTAAACATGGGAAATTGGGTAACTGTACTTTAGAAGTGAATGTACAAGAGATTAAGAACGCATTACTGTTCGTGCAACGGTCAGATTTGTGAACATCAAGAGAAATAGACAGTTGCGTGATGCCACACATCGTGCATCGGGTGCGAGTGGTTAATTAGTCAGGGTGAATATGTGACGTTGAAATGTGCTGATATTGCTTATTAACCCTGGGCCAATGATGGAAACGTCCCCATTTTTTCGATGTGGATCGGTCTTTTTTCTACAGACAAATCCTCAAACCTTACTCGTAAATCTTTACGCATTTAGTCAATTCTACTTTCGTGTGGCGTAGGTCGAATCGACTCCCTGAAAGCATCACCTTGCGACTGCCAAATTTTCCGTTGAGCAACTTCTCATAGCCAGCTTGTCAGCAGATACATTTCAGGTGATTTTGAAAGGTGGGCACAAAAGCAACGATAGGAAAATAAACCATTAATACACTTCAGTATGTTCCTTGGTAGACATAGGATATATTATATATCCCTATCCCCAGTGGAGGCCAGCCAAGCAGGCGATGGGGTTTATCTGGATAAAGGGACCCTATTGCATTACTTTTCATTACATGAATAAATGTATGGTAGGAGTATCAACAGAACCGGGTCAAAGTTAAAGTATCCCTCCCTCCACTCAAATTAATATTTGGTGCTGAGTGTTTGAAATCGAAATGTCAGTCTTTGGGCAGAGATCGGTATCTTCTTCATAGGAAAACCACAATCAGATTCACCAAGTGACAATCGTTCTATTGAAATGGATGGAGTGGTGGGTAGAGTCGACTCCCAACTGTGTATTAGACGTGCTACCTGCAGAATGTAAGTCACGTGATCTTCAGATTTCGGAATGAGGCAAAACCACATTTTATGTACTATGAAGAAGGGCCATTGACCGATATGTCACTTATTATATATTTTTTCTTTCTTTAAAGGCAATGCTTTTGATGAATGAGTTGAGTTGTCAACAGGGTGTGTGTGGCACTTTAAGACAATATCACAGTGTCGCCCGATGTTGTGGGCAAACGTCATCCACCAAGATCAGTGGGGGAATCTCTCGGATCACATTCAGCAGTGGTTTTAACACGTAGGCCTTTAGAGACAAATGTTATCCATAACAGAGGGTTGTTTGGTGGCTAGAGCGTGTCAATATAAATGTGTCGTTAAAGCCGCCACCACCCGACACAGCCAATTGGTAAGGTTTGTCACGTAAATAAAACGTGCCAATTCCTTACTAGTTCAGCACACCGGTCCGTTGGAGAATAAACCCACAATTTTTACTGTTAGAGTACGACATTTCGCCGGTAATTACAAACAGCTTCATCAGGCGACAGCCAAAGTTGTGGAGAAATTCTCCTCCTGTTTCGGTCTTAAATAAAAAAAAACTCTAATGTGGATACATCGATTTTCGACATCGCAAAGCTAGCAATGAGCTCCAACACATTGCGTTAAACTTAAAAACACGTGCAATGTACCAGTGGTGCATTCCTCAAGCACCGAGGAGGTTTCAAACAAGGTGTTTTTTTTTAAAGCGAGTCCCAGAGGTCAGGCTGTGATCGTTGGCATTCGTGGGCGCTACATGTGCACTGCTCTCCATTGGTTCTCGAACTTTCTGCAAATGCAGCCCAGCAGCAGGACTGCAAATGTCTTACTGGATAATTACTTTTGCATGCGCACAGAAGTTATGGGAAATGAAAAAAAAGCGTATTCACAAGATCCCAAACCGTGGTTGTCACGTGTTAAAACGCCAATGGTCTTGCAAATATTAACCCTTCTCTCTTTATTCAAAACAAGAAGACCATGTTTCTCAAGAAGGGAAACAATGTTCCAAACGTCCCTTGAAAAAGTCAAAATGATTCAACGCTCAAGCAAGCATGGATGGCTCAGTGCTCCTCTGTTGCGGCCCCTGACACTAGCGGAGGCCAGTTCATCCATGAGTTGCGGGATTTATTTAGTTTGACCAGGTGAGAACTCAAGAAACGAGGATAGCATCACTTGCAAAACGAGACCGAGGTCACTAAAATGGTATAAAAAAAAACAAATCCAACCAACGAAGCAAATAGAAATCAGGACGAACAAATTACATGGCCACTATAAATTTTGATTTAAAGCTATCGTGACTGCACGGATTCATATTATTGGTTTTTTCGGTAAAGTCACGTAGAGAATGGAAACATTAAAAAAATAAAAATATAAATATATATAAAAAATATATATTTTATATGGCCACTGTTGAATTCCCACAAAGTGCTAATCAAAAGTGGTATTTGATCGAGCCACAGACTGGCCACGGTTTTGCTGGCCCCAAAACCCAGATATGAACAAATTTTGATCGCGAGTTGCGGCCTCTTTTGCACAGTATCAGCCAGGCAGATCGTAATCTATCCGGTCTGAACAATATACATGCTGTGCTATTGCAAACGTTAAAACCAACAGTTTCCATATTTAACCAGACGGATCCAGCACTGGCCAGCATTAAAAGTGTTTCTTACAGTCACATAAGACCGAGCAAATAACTTGGCTGACGCAGCAGTCGCGTGCCGCGAGTTGGACTCTACGTAGGGGTCCAGTGATCTCCTCGTCGGGTAACATCCGATGCTGACGTCGGTTATAACTTTGGACTTTGTAAAGCAAGCCAGCACGCTGCACTGTTTGCCGTCATTCGTTCCCTATTACGGCGCATTAGCTTGGTTTACAAACAAAACAGCGAGCGAGCACACGGTATTGTGTTCCCAAACAAGGGCCCGACGGGAGCGTGTCTGTTCGAAATGAGGCGTTGAGACCAGCATTGTGGGTGAGGGGAGGTAGCGTGTTGCACAACGACGGTACGATGAAGGCCATATTCATTACATGGACAGAATGCATGGGGTAAAAACTCACACTCGTGTTCTTGCTTACGTTTTAAACATATTTTGGCAGCACACAACGGAGGTGCTACATCTTGTTTGCGTTGTGTACTTGATAACGACGAGTTTACAAGTCATCAGATAGTTTTGTGTTTATGGTGGTTACCAAAAAAATAACAAAAACAATAAAAAAAAATCATGAAATATGATCCAACCACATGGGAGGGAGGGCTACATTGTACTTGGTTAAAGGGTTAGGCCTTAGCCTGTCTTTCCAGAAGCAGACTGAAAATGTGCACCACACTTATCAGAAGCAGCATTGTGTTTTCATTCATGCGACAATATAGGATCCGTGAATGTTTTATTGTGTTCTCTCTACACATGCACTTAACATGTGATTGCATGGAAAGGGACGACTTAACAGTCGTGGATTTTATCTCAGTCTAGTAACAGGATTTCTCCTACTTTAAATTGAATTGTATCTCGATCAAGGTCTATTATTTTATATTGCACAACACATCTCAAGGTGCCAGTAAAAATAGGTATTTCAGAAAGGTACCCAGTAAGAAAGTTATTACAGACCAAATAACATTTTCTAAGACAACACGGCATAAAAGATATACACAACAAAGAAGAAGAAAAGTCAATTGAAAACTAAAATGTCTTTGAGTCTTTTCTATTTAGTATTATATTCTGTGAGGATTAACCCAACGAATTGAGTGAACAAACCCCTGATGCCATATTTAGAGTTTTACAACAATCAGAATGTCCGAGTGAGAACATTGTAGACCAAAGGTAAAAAAAAAGAAATCTATTTTTGCCTCTTAGTTTGGAAGGGCCCAAAATATATATATAAATGTTTTTTCATATGGTTCAAGTTAAAGCAGAGATTGAACTACATTTGTGCAACATTTCAGAAAATTCTCGCTTTTCTGAAATACCATTAGAATTTCAACCACTCAGTCGCTCACTTACAGCCAACTCTCTCTCTCTTTCTGTTGCAATACGAGTATACGCTAATATATAAGCACACCTTACACGAGCGCAGTCCTCAAATAAGCAACATGTGTTCACATGACACCCGTGGGCGAAATGCAATGGGCAACTTCTGATGCAAGCGCACTGCTACTAATATAAGCACTCCCAGTCTTGCTCCCTCCCAATGGCTGTGGCTATACTGGTAGGAACCTCCTGGTTACACCAGCCCACAGGGGGTTATTGTGTCCGTCCGTCGTACATCCAAAAATGGGAGGGGTGGGGCTGGGTGGGGAGGGGCTGGGTGGAGAGGGTGGGGAGGGGCTGGGTGGGGATGGTGGGGAGGGGCTGGGTGGGCAGGGTGGGGCTGGGTGGGGGGTGGGAGGGGTGGGGCTGGGTGGGTAGGGGCTGGTCAGCCCGTGGTCACCTTATAAAACTCAACGTTTAACCTACTCACGCCGGCTTGTGCCCGCCCTTACAGTCGGCCATATTTGCGGAATACACCACGCTGCCGTTGACCCTGGCCATTGACCGAGCAACCAAACGTTCCTACCAGTTCCCTCCGCAGGAATGTGTTATCCAGGCTCTGCTGTATCACCTCGAGGGAGAGTGTATTTAAGGGTGGCCCCAGTGTGCTCTCTTCACAAGAAATCGGTTGCAAGTTGAAATCCTGGCCTGGGATTGAATAAGCTCAGCACCCGTCCAGGATTATTACAATGCATTGTGGGAAGTGGTACATTGGAGGGACCACCAAAACAACGCTTAGATTTCCACTCTTGCTCCGCGCTGCTAATTGCAGGCTGTAGAAGGCGCAGCACGCAGCAAAGCTACAAGGTGCTCGCGACAGTACGGCAAGTAGGTTGATGACTTACGTGTGCAGATTGTTAAAGCACTCCGCAAATGTGCGCCAAGGAATGTTTCTGGTCACTCCCGCGTTTCCCTGCATTAGACTACTCAATATGCATTGTTACAACAACAACAAGTCAATAGTACAACTGTCTCCACGGTTTAATACGTTTCAAATGCTGCAGATTTTTTTTTTACTATTTTTCCATGGAAGAAAGGCGAGAAGAAAGGTGGGTTGAGTAATGTGGCTGGTGTGCATGCAGTGCGCCTCAGGCACTGCAGCGACATCGCAACGCGCTGACACACGCAGCGCCTTCATTTGCTGGCTGACGAGCAAGAGATGTTTGACACGTGTTGAAAGCTGGTGTAGAACGGGTAATTTGAGCACAATTACAAGCCTCGCCTCTCTCATCAGACAGTCGCACTGCATGGGCAGAGGTGAGACCTGCGGAGGGAGGATTACAATCATTTCCCACAGCAGGTGCACTCGAAACGAGTTACAGAGACTGCATAGTGCGGCACCTTCTGCCATCTTACATAAAGAGTGCACTAATGGAGTTCTGGCGCTGTGCACACCTGCCGAAAAGAACTTGTCAAACTGCAATATTTACCTGTTTCTTCTATAATCAATGCAATGGGGAAATAAGTCATGGATGGCATGGTAGATGGGGCAAGGAACGTGGACGTTGGGAACAGTGGCAGAAAAAATTAACCCGTAAAAACTAAGTTTTTCACTATAAATCCTTCATATGCGTGGCATCGGGGCGGCTAGAGTCCTCTCGTCCTCTGGCTTGAGATGGCTGCCACCTATGGGTCAGATGATTGTCTGGCAGCATTAAGCAATTGGTAATTAAATATTTTAAAAAAATTTCCCTAAACCGTGTAAAATTTAGGAATTTTATTTTTCACGAAAATTAATTGTCACGCACAACGAGTCTGTGTGCAAAATGTCAGCTCGATTGGATCACGGGAAGTGGGTTAAAAAACGGCCGAAAGATTTGCACGGTCCTAAGCAAGCAAGCAAACTTAATATAAAGGATTTAAAAAGAGCTCGAGACGTAATCAGCAATCGATGGTTGCAATGGGTGGCACACGTGGAGGGGGGCAGGTCAAGTGACACGGGCATCGGAGTGGCACATCACGGTTGGCAAGCCAGGTGGGGGGGGGGCTCCTCAAGCGAGTTGTCGAGACACTGTGACAGTGAACTTTGGAGGCCAATAGTTGACGTTACATTGGCTGTGGAGCGAAGCAAAACGAAGCAATGGTGATGTGTGATGGCATCGGTGGCACTATCTATGATTAAACCCCTTGATCTTGACCCTCCTTTGCTCAGCTTGCGTTTGGAACTCCCTTCCTTCACTTGTGTTACCAGACTTTCTCGTATAAAATAATTTGAACTATTTTTTTTTTATTTTACAAGGTAAGGCCCACTAAGCTTTTTAGCGCTTTTACACAAGCGACCTGGCCACAAATGATAGCTCAACGAAGTGGCTCATCACGTTGAGATTCATAGCAGCCAAATACTCCAAACGCATGTTTATAAATGCGGAGGAAAAAACTGGAGGACCCGGAGAAAAATCCACGCGACCACGGGCAGAACATGCAAACTCCAAATATACAGCAGGCGTCAGGGTCTGGATCGAACCCAAAGCATCCTGTATACTAGGTGAGGGAGATAACGTCTCGCCACTTAATGCCAAAGGCTCACCACCTCTCACCCCTTGTTCCTACTCCATCGCTGTTGCTGCCACACGGCAGCATAACCAAATGGCGTGTGTATGCCAACTGTGATGCAAACTATGTTAGGGTCACCTCGATTGAAAGTGCACTGGTATCATGGTTTAAATGACAGGTTGCATCGAGCAGGTGCGGGAATCGTAAAGTGTTATCAACATTCAAGTTCCTACCAGTTTCTGCCAGTAGACAAGCAGATTTATTTTACTTATAATGAGATTGAAATCACTGTGGTGTGCATAGTTGATGCCTAGGCACCAAATAAGGTTACATAAGACGATTAAAGAAACATAAATACATTATTGGGTTGAGGCAGCAGAAGAGGAGTTCACCCAAGCTGAATCTCAGAAATCAGGGGCCTGACTAGAAAAGTGCCTCAAATTTGCCAGGCATGCGGATTGATGTGTGCAACACGTGTGTCCCAGCGAGATCGCAACGCTGGACGCTCAGCAGTGCTCGCTAGGGATTACGTAATCCCCCCCCCCCCGCTACGAATGTGTTGCACTTCTTTCGCACTGTACGTAGTTAACCGTGCTAATCAAGAGTCGCAGGGGAAGGGACAGCCAATCAGCTGCCAGGAAGACCACCCTCACCTAACATGGCAGCAGTGTCGCCCCTGTGCAACATGGCCACATTCAAATTGTAAATGTTGTGGTTTCACGCTTCAACACACCGGTGGGATAAAGCAGTGAACTATTTGTCTTTTGTCAACGTGACACTTTTTTACTGATTGGCCGTGTCGGGTGGTGGAGGGTTACGACACATTTATAAATAACGCGATCTAAACCCAAAAACGTTGATTGTGAATAATATTGGTCGCGAAAGCCTACGTGTTAAACTCACATTCACACAATTGCTCCATACATTCAGCCAGGCTGCGGCAAGCTGAATACTTATATTATACAAACAAGTAAAGTGAGTGATTGTCTTTGAATGTATTTAGGTGAGTGTGCGAGAGTTGAATGTATATCATTGTTCTTACTTTGCATGGTAATATCTTTGCATGTGTGTCTTTTTGTGTGTTTGTGTGCTGTGCCGCCCTTAGTATGTGCTTTACTAACAGTCTGCTTAAAGACTAAATGAGGCATTTTTGTCTTTGTCCATTTATGAAAGTGCGTGTCTGTGTGGGGATAGTGTCTTTATGCAATTGTGCACGCGTGTGGCTTGTGTTTGCGAGAGTGTGTGGCTGAATGCATTTGTGTCTGAGTGTGTTTTTAAGAGGATGTGTATTTTGTGAGCGCTCGCCGTGGGCGGACGTGGGACAATGGTTGACCCAATGGTGGTGTCGAACGCCCCCAGGTTCTCGTGGAATTGACCCAATTTCGCTTGCGGAAATCCAAAATTTCTAAATCTGCGCAGGTCGTCGGGTACTCGGGACTCACGGGATGAATCAAAGAGCGCAGCAGTTCCCTTCGAGAAATTCCTGTGATCGCAGTGGTGGCAGAGAAACGATGAAGGTGACGGATGAACAATGGGGCAGGTGCTGGCATCATCTGTGAGAGTAAACAACACCGATGCACTTAATCCTATCTGGAAGAGCCACGTAGAGAGCTCCATCTGAAAGATCACAGTGCTAGTTCAGCTTCAGTTGGGCTTGTGCAAGTTCCATTTTGGCGAGTGTCTATGACTACCAATGAAGAGATAAGGGAGACAATCTATTATTTTGTATTTACTATTTTCTATTCCACCAGGTTAGGCCCACTGGGCTATAAAGCTCTTTTTCAGAAGCGACCTGGCCACAAATGATAGCTCAACGAAGTGGCTTATCACGTGGAAAGTTCTAGCAGTCGAATACTCTCAACGCATGTCTCTAAACGTGGAGGGAAACCCCGTAAGAATTGCAGAAAAATCCACGCGACCATGGGGATAACGTGTAACATTCAATATAAACAGAAGTCAAGGTCGGGATCGACCCCACGACCTCATGTATACCAGGCGAGGTAGTTAACGTCTCACCACCGTGACCCCACTTTATTCCCCACTTCACTCACGCACGCGAGCACATGGCCGCTATACTTTATTAAATGGAGACTCTGAGAAAGGCTTCCGTTTCCAAGCAACTGTGAAAAAATAAATATATGCAGCATCGTGTTTGGGCAAATGTGGGGAATTGTTCCCTTTGGATTAAAACAGACATGGTTTGCAGATTGTTATTTTTGGGATAATGAGCCCACATTGCTAAAAACACAATGTTGTAAAGATGTCACACAGTGCGGTAAATCTGTACATGGTCGGTGTAGATTTGTAACATTGGCTTATCAATAATGACTTAAATTAGTTACAGTGTTCCGCAGAGCATTGTTTATTTTACATGTTCTTTTTGTTTTCGTTTCAATATTACAGGACGAATGCTAATAACACTGCTTTATTATAAGCACATTATTACGCATTTGTAACTGTCAAGGTCGATGTTATATCAACACCATTTCACCAGGTTACATTTCATTCAGGGAAATAACATGCACGTTTGAAAAACCATTACATATACAATTGATAAAAACATAAATTTGAAAGGAAATTACTTGCATGCTATATCTTGAAATATTTACGTGAACAGCTAGGCACACTAAAAAACACTGTGAGTGTACGGCCGTCCATCGCATAACGTGCAACATGCGTTCCTGAAAAACTGTTCGTAAGTGGAATCACGCTGTATGAAGCCTATTTATTTTAGCCCTGGATATACAAAATAATATTAACAATAATAGTATTAACATTGCAAAATATACTTAAAAAGGAGTTTAACAAGATTAAAAAGATCACCACTTATACGGATTACTTAAGAAGGAGTAACATCAGGGCTCCACTGCTTTTGCCTTTCATCTCGTCACTCATTTTTAAATAATGCTCAGTTCTGGAAGGGGGGGTGTAAAATTACTTTGAAGTTCTTTTTTCGAAAAAAAAGCTAGCAACCAAAGCGTTGCAGCGGCAGCACGGAATGCAAACGAATGCAGATCTAAGGTGGCTATGTCCAGCCAGTGACACCGGGCGCTGCCCTGATGCGGCTACGCTATCAGATTGAGTTTGCGGTTGGTCAATCTGTGAAATATTATTTTGACTTGACATTTTTTTCATCGTTGAATTATTTTTTGTCTACTTTTCTTTTTGTTGTTGTTGTATTTTCTTGAGCGCGTAACTGTGAAACGCATAGTGTGAGTGTGAAACGTCCCTAAAAAGATGAATCGCTTAACTGCGAATTCGCGCTGGGGGGCGGGAGAAGGGGGGGGGGGGGGTTACGCGAGGGACGCCTGTATTGTACAACCATGAAGACAAATAAAGCCCGGTTGGTTACGTACGGTGTGAAAGAAGTTCAACACGCAGAAAGTAATACAGACTGCTGGGGAAAGTGCTGCCAGTGAGTAGCAATTGAGGCCAGAAGAGAAACACAGGGGTGTGGTAGGCACACCATGATGCCTACCTGCCTGCCTTTCTTTCCTCCAGTGCTGAAATTTACGCACCCTGCGCCAGGTATTCATTTCAGGCTTCGTCAACTTATGGAGGGTTCAGGACAGGTTCAGATACCACTTGACACTGACTTGATTCTGGCCAGCAATTGAACTCAGGTCACCAAGTTCATCGCGCCGTGCACTAACCCAATGATATATCGACACAAGCGCGAGCATTTTACTTAACAATTACCGTACATATGTAATTATGACCCTCCGTGTATCAGTATTAACTCTTGACGCAATTAAGTGATGTTAGTGAGCACTTATTAAGGCCAGTTTTGCACACCGAGGCCAGCACCAAGCTCAGCTGGTTTAGTCTCCTCAATGGTGATATTTTCCCGACTGCACTAGGGATGCGATGCGGGCTGGTTTTGTATATAAGGGAGGGCCCTGGCCAGGTGAGGCTGCCAAATGCCGCTTGTGCCGTGCAAACCCAGGAACTGATATTGCAGTGGAATATGCTGCCCGTTGGCAGTGGTAGAAATTACACAATCCCAGAGCAGAGGCCAGTGTATCCAAAGACGGGCTACTGTTGACCTCGTACAAATCAATACACCATTTTATATACATCACAGGGATGATCGGTCGAGTCACCTCCCCTGAGCAGAATTTTGGACGACCTTGAGAGTATGAATCGGGCTCTCTAACCACTTCCAGAAATTCCATTCACACCCGTTAAATACACAAATACTTACACGTATAAGCGCACACACGCACACAACCTCATATCCTCTCCATGATCGAGGTTCTCACACAGTAAATCAAATATTTGGGTACAATTACATAACAACCATTTGGAATTAACAAACGTGGCCATTAAGGGCTAATTGAATAATAAGAAAACAAACGGAAGAAAGTGGACGCAGCACTTTATTTCGCCAACAGCAGCCGTGTTAAATATTTAGCCGGTTCCAGCAGTGGTGAGCTAATGTCCACATGCAATAGAAATCCGCGGAAGCGCCCACCCCTTTTTTTAAGTGACCACGGTCCCCCCGAAACAAGCGGTGATTTGGGGCTTCCCTGCGTTTTCAGCGGCCTTGGTAATGAGCGCTCTTCTGCGCCGGTCCTGCCGGGCAGCACTGTTTATTGTGCGGTGAAGCCTCGGAGGACAAAGCAGTTGATTGAGCGGCATTAAAAGCCACCTCCGGAATGCTGTCCCCGCGCGCAATTACATGAAATGAAGCCGTTATTTGGCCCACATGACATCATCTCTCTCGGCCCCGGCATGCTTGCACCTGGTACAGCCACCTAATTAAAGGGTTTCAAACACTGGTGGCTTTCCAAGACGGGATGCCAATACTGCGGCAGAGCCAATTGGGGGCGCGTGGGGAGCTTTGTTGCAACCTTTCGGGGCTCAGGAGTTGTTTGGTCGGCTGGGGGCAATGGTCCAACTCATTCCTGCAAGATTCGGGGGCACGGAATTTTGGTTCTTTCTGGCCGTGCAGTAGCAAAGAAGTCAGCATGCCACTGTATTCAGATTATCTGTGCCATTTGCCCTACTGCCCTGATCCAACGGTTAATTAATTGCTGCTCGATATACCGGCAATGGAAACTGCATACGCAAATGCACATAGGTATGGGTAGGCATGCATTTCTCACTGAATGTTTTATGAGTCGCTGGTAGAGTTGAGAAGGTACCTGACTAGTCGTAGAGACTGTAGAGACTGGAGAAGCAAATTCTGTTAGCGATGATCTCAGAACAAAAGATGAGCATGGCCACAACGATTCCCTCCGATGCTGATATACTTCTTTAAGACTGGTTGGCACAGGATATGTTCTTATACTGGGTCACTGGGTTTTGCCGTGGAGTCCATTATCAACTCCACTATTGTTTCCCCACACGAAGACACACATACCCACACACGTATACATAAACACATCCACCACCTTTAAATTTCGATTTAAACCTTTCGTGACTGCAGGGATTCATCTTCTTGGTTCTTTCGGTAAAGTCACGTAGAAGGGAAGTAATAAAATAACAAAAATATAATAATTGTTTTATTATGTTTTATTTTTATTATTTTATTACTTCCCTTCTACGTGACTTTACCGAAAGAACCAAGAAGATGACATCCACCACCATTATCCATAACATGGCAAACACCACAATAGCATGTGTGCCAGACCACATGAGTATGTGGGCCCCTTGTAGTGGTAGCAGCTTGCTGACAAGCATAGGGTTCGACTCTGCGCCACCTGCAATTTGCTTTGATTTAGCTGCCCTATGCTCTTCTCGTTGTGAGCATTGCTCCTAGGGTTTGTGTTTTAGCTCGAGAGCAGCTGCTTCAAGCCACCAGCATCTTGTGCAAGCCTCGTCCACAGCTCTTGGCCTCTTGATACCACTGACACCACCCACTCAGCTCCAGGTCATCCCGCACCACGTTCACACATGCCTTCTCTAGCCTTGGCCTCCTCTATCCAGCATGTTATGCCATGACATAGCGAGAAATATAATGCCATAGCATTTGGTGGCTGGGCATGCAGGCTGCATGACCCAGCGAATACGCATCTCCACGTAAAAATATACGTATTTATTACACAACCCATCAGCCCAACTGCACTCTGGGACTGCGTAATTTACCCAAAATAAAATAACGCATAGGATTCACGTCATTGTGCAGAATATAGATGACAAACAAGATAAGCAGACAATAGTTTGCACTTTCCCATGCACCCTGCTATAGATGCCCACTGGATAGCAAACCGTTGTTTTCAATTCTCATAGTTTGAATTTTTGCTAAGTAACATGAAAAACCAACTTTCATATCATGATATTATCAGCGTTCATTGGTGGCTGGGCTGCGACGATCAACTCGCTCCGACTGAGAACCCATTTTGGCTGCGCGCTTGGCTTTGTAATTCAACCCTCAGCGTACAACACGTTCCGTCAACGCGTCTCACAGCGTGCGCAAGAGTGGCTCTGATTCCTCCGTCTCATCAGCTTGTCTTACAGCTTCTTTTTTCCATGCACTCCACAAAAGATGAGCTCATTATCACGGAACACACAACATCCTGCTGAAAATAACAACGAATTCACCCCATTGAGTTTGCTACTTACTCGCTGGATCTGAAAGTCAGCCCAGTGGATTCCTTCTAAAAAATATGCAGTAAGGAAGTGGAAAACATCCCGGTCAAGACCCTTATCAAAACATTGAGCCTTGGACTCTAAACAGGAATGTCCTGGATAGACACCGAACGGTATTGCAATGAATATCATTATTATTATTGTTGTATAAATGATGTGGGTTCTGCCATTGCAGGCCACTCGACTGACAATCACAATGATGCAAGTTCAAATCCTGGATGGGGTTGACTTGACCTATTAGCCTTACTGCTGTCGTATGGATAAACTGATCCCTGCTTCTGGAATGTGGCTTTAGATCGCTTGGTTTAAAGTGAAAAGAGACACATTGATTCAATTCATTTATATTAATGTATATTGCAGGCGCACGTACATACTAACTCAATCGCTATGACAAATATCCCTCATTTACCATTAAAACTGCAATGGCAAGTAGTGTTGGTGAGCAACTATGAAGATGAACACCGCACTAAGGGCACTGGTATGGCCATCACTACACCAGGCTTCCTTCAGTTCCCTGATTTCAACTTGCCACTGGCAGCATCGTGTACCCATTTTAAGCAAAGTCAACCCAGGGGTGCTCCATGCAAGACTCAGATATCAATATTTATATATGTTGCACATAGCCATGCGTGGAACCTTGATGATCAGGAGCATTGCGTGGGTTGCTATCCTACGTGTGGCAGTGCATGCATCGGCACACACGTGCGCGCTTCACAAAGAAGACTTGAGGCTTGCAGGAGTCCTTTTACCCTGTGGGAACAAAGACCTATATTAGGTCACGGGGCAGGTTGACTCCTATCAGTGTTAATCTTTGCCACCACAAGCTCTAGTTTCCTATCTACTGAGACAGACATTGGGTTGAAAGCTGTTGAATGCAATATTTTTCGTGCAATGTTATTTCAACCCTATGCCAACTCAACTTGACACATTCAATTGCATGGGGAATTTATCCTGCTGTTTCACGAATGGGTTGTTGTGAATCACACCGTGGCAAGTCCTTAAAATGTGAACATGAGTAAATAAATCATAACAAGGCAACAGTGCCTTCTTAATGAAAGGCACACTTTTTTAAGGATTTTTTACAATCAAAAGTTTTTGAGCGCAAACAAGTGGTCATCTTTGTCGGCTTATAACTTCATGTTTATAATATCAGTATTGTAATATTTCCCATACCCATTACGGCTTTAAGTGGCTGCTTTCATGGCGAACTTACTTGGTAAAGTTAAAAGGTAAAGGTGCAGTCCTGCAATTGCTTGTTCACAGTCACTGTTGGTAGAAGGGCCTCCTCTACAGGACCTTAAAGCAGCCTCTCTAGAGGATGTATTTGGTCTACTCTTCCACATTAGCCAGACATATTTGAAGAAGTGGGAGTACACACATTTTACCCCGCCACATAACCAGCCGCTCGACGAACTGGGGCAACTGAAGTGGTGGATTTTAAGATAAGTATTATGAATTTATATATATGGAAAAAACCCATCAAATGTATGCATCCAAATGCTACAACTTATCACAGTCCACGTCAATTAAACGCCTCATTGCTCAGGTAATGAGTCAGTCATTATCGCCATTGGCAACCCTGAGCCGGTGGTAGACAATACACATCTTCATGTCGAAGGGCCAGTTCCTATTTGGGATAACTACTGAGTCGCACCTACTGGACCCATACTACTGGACCACTACCTACTGGACCACTCCACCCCCGATCAATGACCTGGCGTTGAGTCAACGCTATTGCGGTCAGAAGCCCACAATGTCTGGGAATTGTGTATTGATAATCGCAATTGTGTGCCGAATGAACGATCAGTTTCTATATCACTCCCCCAGTGATGTTAAGCCATGGCCAGAAATAAAACTCAGGTTACTGGGGTTCACAGTGCAATGCAATGCGTCGAACCACTGCATCATCGCTGCCCCCCCCCCAACTCGAAAAATGTTTTGTTGATATTTAAATATGAATATTGGACTGCACTTACGCTCACACACAAGAATGTGCGCATCATTTGTGAGAAAATCTGCTCGTGTCGGGTGACATGTCCCACAGTCATCTCTGTGTGTGTGTGTGCACGGATCGGCCCTTTCCTGTGTGCGCGCGCGCGCGCGTGCGTGCGTGTGTGTGTGGGGGGAGTGGTGACACAGATTCACACACTTTATTTACAATCACAGCAACATGGGATAGGATCAAAGCCATGGATAACCGTCGTTGCAAAGTGGTGCATCTCCAGCTGTTCTCGGCCTCCCCTAAGTTCACTCAGCCTTGAATTTTTGCCTGGTGCAGTGGGTTAACGTCGACGCTAGAGAGAAGAAAAATCAGACAGGACATGATGCTAACCATACCACCTTTAATAGGTGTTCACTCACAGCACCCCCCCCCCCCCCCCCGCAGTCTATTGGGCTACAATGCGATTCTGTCTCTTTGTGAACTATGCAAAGTTAATGCCAGAGCATCTGACTTTAGTCACACTCAAAAGCAATGTCTTCTTGGTTCTATCGGTAAAGTCACGTAGAAGGGAAGTAATAAAATAATAAAAATAAAACATAATAAAATAAAACATAATGAAATAAAATAATATAATAATATATTATATATTATTACTTCCCTTCTACGTGACTTTACCGAAATAACCAAGAAGATGAATCCCTGCAGTCACGAAAGCTTTAAATCGAAAATCAAAAGCAATGCTTAGCACATCATAGTCAAGAAACCGCAGCAGGTCACATTTTCCTCCTATCAACAACATATGTTTGGAACTAGCCTACTGTCCGGGGTCAGCGCAGGAACTGTGAGAACAAAAATACGCGATTCATTTGTTTCAGGGGTCAACATTTTCCTCTCAAGGGACATTGACAAACATTGCACACTTGCGAAGGAAAACTTCGTTTGTTCCTTTCTTCTTCGCGATCGTCCGTGCATTCGTGTGTAGATGTTGAGACGTTATTGGCTTTCGGTGATAATTGCTGGGTACACATGTATGAATTATGATGCGTAAATTCCGTAGTATGAAGAATTCTCGGGGGGGGGGGGGAGGGGGTGTGTGTAAGGCACCACCACCAGCCCAAAGTTATCCAATTAATCTGGCTGGAAATCTCTGCCGCATACTGAATTCTGAATTAATGATGTAAGTTCGTGGCAACAGAGTGCGCATAAGCGGCCTTCTTATTTCATGAAAGCAATTAAACCCAACACATAAACGATGGTGTCTTCAAGTTAACTTTGTGCAGATGTCGTAAATTATTTTCAACTGACAACCAATCTCATGCCTCTGCCCCATCAGGAATTGCCGATAATTTATTGCAATGCACGCCAGCCGTGTACATTGAAACTAGAATTCCCTACAACCTGCAACAGAATTTATAGCAGAGCTGAGGATTTTTTTTTGTGAGAATCATAAAGAGAGATTGCTCATCTGTGTGTGAATGTGTATTATAATAATGTTGGCAAGAAGGCTTTAAAGTTAGTTTTGTTGCAGTGAAGGCAAGGCAACCGTTTGTATCCGTGTTGTCTCATTACAACCACATAATCAATTTTCACATGTGGGGCATATAACGACCCATCAGTTCACCAAATTAACGCGATTACTGCACTGGCACAATGAATGCACCAAAGCGTACATTTTTACATCTGATTATTTACGACTCGTACAAATTACACGCAGATGACATGCTCTTAGATTTTGACTCCTGATGGTAAGTGATCCTTGAATTTGAATCGTGACCTTAAATTGTCACAATTCATTCAATTGATAACGCGGTTGGGTGTGGGTGGGACAGAATGAATAGATACATTCCTGATAAATATCAATAGTCAGATGTCATACATTATAGCTACAATTTTAATTCATATCGTGTCTATGTGCAACCACTTTCCAAGTATCTCCATGTAAGAATGAAAATATGATTTTTAATGGAAAGAAAGAGACAGTCAGTCATACACAGAGGAAGACAGGGACATTTTAAATGGATGGAACTAATAGTGTCTTCGATGTGACAATAACTGTGTAGTGGAGATCATTTTGGTTATTGGTCATGAGCCAGTTGTGGAAATTCCACACATCTATGACAAGGCCGAGTCGGTTTACAGATCAACCACATGCTTACTCAATTTATAAGCATTATTACAAATGAATTAATACAATTGCCGGCGTGAGATGATTGGCTCAGTGTTCATAGCGCACTGAGCTATGGGCCGGGCAATCTGCGTTTGATTCCCGGCTACAGCTGACGTCATTGGCTCAGCGATATCCGGGTCCTAGATTCCCCTTCACCAAACTCATGCTGGTCAGGGTGGTGAAGTAATGTATTTTCATATATTTTAAAATTAGAATTCAAATCAAGATTGAAGTCCGGCCCATAAACGACTACGATGACACGGCCTCCGGAGGTCTTGATTTACTACAGGATTGACAACAGGACTGTACATATTTATTGCTGTTTGATGTTTTTCTAATATATTTTAAAATTAGAATTCCATTCATGAAGCTCATATTGCGTGTGTTTGTTAGCTTAGGATATACGATATTTATATAT
The DNA here is from genome assembly GCF_965212315.1 of Lampetra planeri. Lineage (NCBI taxonomy): Eukaryota > Metazoa > Chordata > Hyperoartia > Petromyzontiformes > Petromyzontidae > Lampetra > Lampetra planeri. The sequence continues at coordinate 7,825,294 of NC_136120.1, forward strand.
TGGCACATTCACATCCATCATGATTGTGGTTAGTGTGTTGCCAATGAGCCAGTTGCTATGGATTCGAAGGTTCAACTCCCACCACAGCTGCCTGGAAATTTCCGTGTTGCATTGCTAATGTATATCCAAGTATGATGTAATGTTAGCCAATGTTAATAATCCTGTGGTGTCATTCTCATGAGTAGGCCAATAAACGCCTGCATCAAATCCCAAACCCAAAATTTGAAAATTACATAACAAAAAAATGGTTATAAAAGTCAGAAAAATTAAGCACATTTTTCGGCGATGCTGCTGCGTTGGTAACTCTGCACAAGCACAATTTACTTAACAAGTAACACATTAATCAATGACACTGCTTTAAATATATATACAAATAACCAAAAACGTCGCAGTTTTATTTTACAATAAAATTCGGTTAATCTTTGGGTGGAACACTGTCCTCGCATTCTGAAGGTTACAATTTAAAATCCCGTTTGGAGTTGACTCATCCCATCCTGCCACCTTCCGATGTTAATTTTGTATTTTTTTTTTACCCGTGGCTTCGGCTCTCCGATTTCACATTAGCAGGTTGAATTTCTCGCGCCCACGTGGCCACCTACGGACGCCGACCTCGAAGTCGCGGTGGCTCTGCGATCTTACATCAACATGCTAATCTCTCACATTAACATAACTAGCCCCGCCCACTTCGTTTATGACCCGAGGACTACACCCTATAAAACAGTCTGCATTGAGCAGCTTTCCCCCTCTTTCCTCCTGATGACGAGCGCTTGTGTTGTGATCGAAACGTTGTAAGTGTTTTGTTGATTTTCTATATATATATATATTTTTTGTACCTATCTACGTGACTTTACCGAAAGACACAAATAATTTAACTCATCAGCCGTTGTGGGTGGATTCAATAATCATCACTGCGTAAGCATTCAACAGGGCGTTTTAATTTGGATAGACTGGCCCCTGCCATGGGAATGTGGAATTACCACTGTTAGCCCAGAGAGGGAGCACTTCAACTTTTTTACTTTGATCTCTAACATTTTAAAGCCAAAACATTTTGTTCCACCAATTAATTGGCATCACCTTATGCAGCTTGTTAAACGCACATATCCAGAATCATTCACAGATGTGCCCCAAAGTGCAAAAGAAGCAGGAATAAAAGGAGCGGGGGGGAGGTGGAAGTAAAGTTATGTGCTAGGAATTGCAATGCAATGCGGCTGAACATGGAATCATAAATATACAGCTATGCACCTGGCGACTGTGAAACCAGGCAGCTAAGCTTTTCTGGGTGGGTGAAACCTGGGTGGGTTCAGGGTTTCTCTTTTTGCTACCAGATGCAAACGCACGTCTTTTTTCCCACAGCGATTGAAGCATTTTCCTGTTGCGGTGGCGCGCATTCGTCGTCCATCAGTAGGATAGGCAGCGTTGGTCAATCGTTCCGTGTTTATTTTTTATCTTGGTTCTGTGAGGCTCCCAACCCAGTTCAGAAGACGGGCTACCGACCCACCCGGGTGGTCGTTTTGGAGCGGTGCCCCCTCATATCGAAAGAGTTTTCTCTGACTACTCCAGTTTCATTCCTACCTGCGAACACTCACCAAAACACAGTCACGACTCGCATGGTGTGGAAATTATCTGCTCCTCAAGATGTCTGACAAAAAAATCTCGAGACGCCTTACAAAAATGGAGGATGTGTGCATCACGGGCAACCATAGACAACAGGAAGCTATGTGCACTCGTACAATGAGGGGCGCTGCATGGATAGGAGACAGCCATTGGAAAGGCTATGAAGGTGTTGAGGTGGGAGACTTTGAGAAGGGACCAAAAGTCATAATGCAGGACCCTCCAGTAAAGTCTCAAGACTCGGTGAGGTTGTCCTGGATTTTAGCCAAATATTTATATACCGCAAGTGAGCTTTGTTGTGGGACTATCTGAGAAGGCATTCATTCTCTGGGCGAGTGCCACTGAGTCGCCATACGACACTTATCCAACTGTATTCATCAAGTTGGATCACTGGGCACATCACTAGGCGAGAGATAATGATGGCGTGTATAGAAGAGATAGATTACTCTGTTGGATGTTGTGTTGGTGGTGGTTATGGGTGCAGTACATCAGAAAAATGGAGATATCGTCATGGTTATGTCTAAAGAAAATTATAACACGTGTTTGAATGAATATGAACTCATGAATTGACGATTAGCCACCGCGGTGACGCAGTGCTTAGCGCTTTGCCCTACGAACGTGGTGAGTTTGTTTCCCAGCGACAGTTGACTTCAGTGGTGAGTGACGTCACACTAATCCTGGGCCCCCATTCCACCACCCCGTGCTGTCCAGTGTTGTGAAGTACGGTCAAACAACCTCCATGACCAACACAGCATGGAGTCCTTCATCCAGAAGTGGATTAGGGAAGTGATTCAAATGATCTCATTTTTACATTATTATTTTAAATGGACTGACATCTGTTTATGTGTGTATGCCAAGATGGTGAACAAACAGCAGTGCATAAGTTTTGTCTATCGTACTTCAAAGGCACGTAAAATCAGAATCACTTTGTGGAGAATGTGAGAGTGATCCTATGAAGAGACTGTCCCCTTCCATGGGAATGTGGAATTCCTAATTCTGGCCCATGGCCACCAATGGCGATGAGCACCATCAAAATGGTTGTCTAAACATGTTGACTTCACTTTGCTGGGATCACAACACAGTAACGCAATATGCAACCCACTAGGCCATCAATGCGCCCCACGATATACATGCACACATACACTTATCATGGTTATGGAGCAATCTATGTGAGGGAGCATCTTTTAGTGTCTACACAGCACATGAGATGGGTAGTATTGCCAGCATCACTCCTGGCCACGTTTATATCCCCATTAAAATATATTTACCGACTACACAAGGTACTCATTTAAGGATAAATCGTTACCTATAAGTGACCCAGAACAGGTTCACCAGCCAATGGTGACATCGACGGCAGGATTCTGTGATTGCAGCACTGTGCACAAATCACCGTTCTTCAACTCTACACACCAAAAGTGAAATCCTATACACGGAAGACAATGATCCCCCTTACAGGCATAACCACTGGTGTGGCAAGTGCTGTTAGTTGCATAACTATGGAGAGTACATGCAGTGCAACAATGTCAGTCTACGAACAGAATGGAAATCGGACAAAGGACCCCGTTTAATTATTTGCACCAAGGCCCAAACCAACCACGCTACACTACCGTGGTTCGTCATCAGTCCCTCGGGGTTCGAGGATAATGTCCTCTAGGTTTGGTGGTGGCTCTTGAGGTGGTTGAGGAGTCCAATTCAGGATACGCAGATAGTTGGGCATTGGAGGAAACGCGGTCCCAGGTATAAGTGGAATCTGCAGTGCCTGGTTGGCTTCCGTTTCCTTTCTTTGTTGGCGGCGATCCACTTTGGCATCGTAGACGTTGGGTCTCCAAGTCGCCCGCTACCCGGTGGATACAGCAGCGCCATCCTAGGCAGTCGCCAGCCTGCTCTTCACAGTCTTGAAGGCCAATGTTTCCGCGCTTCAAGGAAGACTTGAGGGTGTCCTCGAGCCACTTCCTTTGTCCTCCCCTCACCCACTGCTGCCCAATGGAGAGCTGTGAGAAAAGGATCCGGCGGAGAAGACGGTTCTCAGGCATACGGATGCGTTGGCCAGTCCATCGAAGTTGGTCTTTTAGAAGTACTGCTTCAATGCTAGCGGTGTCGGCTTAGAGGAGGACACTCGCATTGGTGCAGTGAGATATTTCCACTTGATCCCGTTGATTCGGTGGAGGCAGCGCCGATGTAAGCGCTCGAGCGGAGTGACGTGGCACCTGTAAGTTGTCCACGTTTTGCTGCTGTAGATGGATGTCCTACGCGGAGTGAGCCACAACGCAGCAGTCTTCCTGAAACTGCAGGTCGTGAATGTCATTTGTGGTCAGCTTCTTTCTTTGCCCAGAAACATCCGAGGTTTAAGAGCTTCCCGTCCAGACGGTACTGGATGCTGACGCCGGATGGATGGATGGCGACCGTCGACGAGGAAGGTGACCATGACCACAAAGAAGGTGAATTAGGGAGGGGTGATCACTCAGCACTGTTTGACACCCACTCGGATCTGTAAGGCATTCGTTTCAGATCCCCCACTCAGCACGGTGGTCGGTCACGTTATTGTGCATGGAACGCAGGGTGGTCACAAACTTCTCCGGACAGCCAAGGCATTGGATGCCACTCCAAAGTACTTCCCAGTTGATGGAGTCAAACGCCTTGGTTAGTTTTCTGAATGTCAAGATTAGTTCTTGATGCTGCTCCCGACACTTTTGAATCACAAAGCAAACAAATTCCCCGTTGTATACAGGTTGTTGGGACAAGGGCTTTTCGCGAGCACCTTGGAATGCTGGTATGGTGCATGAGTGGGTGGTGCAGCCACCACCCAGGCTGGGCACCTTTGTCTTCCCAGTGCCGATGTTGACACGTGACATCAGGTACTTACTCTTGGGTTCTTTCGGAAAAGTCACGTAGAAAAAGAAAATAGAATACGACGTTTCGATTGCAACACAAGCAATCGTCATCAGGTAGAAAACTAACCTAGTGAACTTAAAAATACAATGCAATCCAACACAAAGAGTCGGCTAACGCAACAAGTCAGCACATTACCTGGTTGAATGTGTTCTTCCAAAGATTGCTAAATTTGAGAGAGAGACAAAACACAGACACGGGGACACACAGACATACACACAAGCAGAGAGAGAGACACAGAGAGAGACAACACAGAGAGAGACACACAACATAGACACACAGAGAGGTACTTATTTCAGGTACGTATTTAAGGCTGAGTTGACCTAGCAGAGTCCCTGTTCTGATATCACTTGCCACTGATATTAGCCGTGGTCAGGAATCAAACTTATAGTTGTGGGCTCACCGTGCAGTGCGCAAACCACGATGCTATTGAAGGTAGCCAGTTGTCTGGGAATTGGCGTCTGTGTTGGCTTGCAGCAATAGATACCGAGATATGGTATCTGCATTGTCTTGAACTGTATTGTAGTACACCGCACAATTTTGATAACATACCTAGCGCTGAATGAGAAACATGTTCTGGGATGGTCTACAGTTGAAATAAGTAATGTAAAAAAAAGTTTTTTAAAACACGCTTTAATGAAATGTACTAGTAATGGAAGAGCTCCACGACTCCAGAAAGTGGCCCCGAAGCTTGCCATAACGTAAGGGACCGTGGCCGATGACAGCCAGCTGTCAGTTGAGCGTGGACAATTAGACCCAAGCCGAAACATAACATATAAAAATAATGTTTAAAATATATATATTTCATTATTTTATGATACAATATAGTATTGTCATCAGTATGACATAAGTACACCAAGTTTGCTGTCGATACCACATTGGGAAGTGGGTTAAAGTTGAGTTACAAGATTTGAGGATACAACAACGACAACAACAACAACAGACAGAGTGAGTTAAATAAAAGCGTGTAATAATAAAAAGGTGGCAACCCGAACGCTACCGCTCCCCACTATTAATCAGACACATAAACCTATAAACACTGCTAACCCATCAACCATCCACCACCACGTGCCCACTCCCTCTCGGTAGGAGTACCACGGCCTGGATATTCGATGAGGGCCCCTGGGGGTTGCAAGTGCAGCGTCTGCTTGGGTGGTACTGTCTCCAGCAGCCTCCCCATAGCAAAAAAAAAACACAAAGGCATCTCCGCCCCATGGGTGCTGTCGGCCCACATGCTGCTGTTTACCGCGCTGGCATTTACTGAGTGTTTTGTTTTCATTTAGCTCGGTTTGTGCTTGCTTGCACATTGCGTGCATGTATATGCCGCGTGCGCGCGTGTGTGGCGGTGCCGGAGTGGGCTAGTGGCATTGTGACTGGTTCGCGCACCGCGCCACAAACTCGGTGTCCCGGGTGGCTGACATCAGTTACAAAAGGTGTCTCTTGAACCTGGTCCTGAGACTTCTCGAGGTCAACTCAGCCATAAATGAGTACCCGCTGCGGGTGTGTAAACGTCAGCACTTGGGAGGCTGCCCGAGCCTGCGGTGCATTCAATGGACCGAGCAATCCAGAGCACTCCAGAATGATGTCCTTTTTTTCTATTGAGAACAACCTGTTAGCCCAGAGCACACCGTAACAGGAGCTCTAACGGTCAGAGGAGCTGTCTCACCGAGCGTTAGGTGGACGTGTCAAAATCCAGCCAAATCGGAGGCAGTGTGCCATCCTGGAAAACCCTCGGCTCACGGGCGCAATTGTGCACGCCCGTTGGCTGAGCGGGTACGTGATGCCACACACCACTGCGAGGTGCTCGGTGTGTGAACAGCGTTCAATAAGAGCTGAGGTTCGCCTCCTAGATGCGGCATGGCAGTGCGCTCTGCCAACGTGACCGCACTCCTGGTTGCTGGCTACATCATTCCCTCTTGAGCGGCGTGACGGCCCGAGAAACAGACGCTTGCTAACAACACTTTCTGCAACATTGCCGATCGTTGTTCAAGGTGCTTTATTTTTCATGTGGGGAGGAGTGGTGCAGCGGTTCATGCACCTACTAGAGAATAATACACTGCTGGATGAAGGTCTCTCTACGCAGAGGGGGTAGTGGGGGTTAATTGACCATACTTCACCATGCTGGTCAGCATAGGTAGCTGAAAGAGGGAAGCATAGATGGATAGTAAAATGATGTTTGTTTCTTAACCGTCTTCCGCATCTCACCACGACCCTGCACTCGACAACTATGATACCTATGTACCAAGCGCTATCCAAGCTAATCATCGTCATCATCATCATCGTCATCACGACCCATGGACAGATAGCCTATAGGTGTCCACTGCGCATTTCGTCATTTGTTTCCACTTTCTTCTGCCTTGTACCAACATGCTCAAGGAGTGCCACGTCTTTCGGGCACCGATTCTCTAATGTCTTCGTCAAGCCATTCTCTGTCCGGTCTTGCTCTCTTTCCGGTTCCTTACATTTTTCCGAACAACACGCTTTTAATTTGACTATTGTTGTCCATCGTACACACGTGTCCAAATAGTGCCAGTTTCCTTCTCATCACTGCCCGCATCATCAGGTTGTCTTCTTCTTTGTGCAACCTTCTCCTTCTACGTCGATCACTCTTTGTGGTCCAGCCTCGATGCAGCAGTATCCTTCTGTAGCAATGCATTTCTAGTGCCAATATCCTACCTCTGCCAGTCCGTTTTAATGTCCAAGTTTCGCAGACATACAAAGCTGTACTGGACACGCATGTTCTTAAGATGTTGAGTTTAGTCTTGTAGCTGATTTGTTTGCTTCTCCATATGTCATTGAATCCTGCCATTACTCATTGGTCCTTTGCGACCCTCACTCTTATGTCTTTCGTACAGTCGTTGTCCCATGTTTGTAGACTCCCCTAATAAACAATTTCCTTCACATTCACAATCGTGTTGCTTTCTATTATTACATATTTCTCCCTTTTGAACACTTTCGTATTTGTCTTTTCCACGTTAACCCTCAGTCCTGCATCCTTTCCTGACTTATTCACCATTTGTACACTTCCCTGCAGTACTGCACAGCTTTCTTCCATCCAGGCTCAGGAAGTGGTTAATGCCGATGACCTGTGTTTAGTCTCCATGCATGAACACCGCCACTAGCAAATGGCGTCTGAATCTATCCCTGGCCCTCCCTAGACAGACTCAGCCTACACTGAATGCTAGATCCTGTGCCACAGCTGTGCTGTGGCATTGATCGGTGTTCAAATGGCACCTGCCTCACCTGTGGCCCTCTTTCATGCCACTCGCCAGAAGGAGGAGGCACTGTCAGTCATGCGGCTTGTTTGACACATTGGTTTACAACGCCAGTCAGCGTGGGTTGGTGAACGGGGAGGCAGGGGGTGGATATGACTGCTTCAGATATAACTCACCAGGATTCACAACTCAGGTCGTCCCGTTCATAGCACAGTGCACGCACCACTACACTCTGCTGCCCCCACCCTAATCAGAGGCTAAGAGGGAGACATTTGTCTCTGTGTTGATGTACTCCGTGTGTGTACGGGGAGTTTTTGAGTTATGGTTTTCACACTGTGCTGTGGATCCCAGTGGCCTAAGTTTGATTTCTGGCCATGCACATTATCAATGCTATTTGAATGTGCTTTGGGCCTCCCTTAGGTTATCTCAGACTTAAAATGAATTTGTAGTATAAACAATAGCAACGGGGAGACTAATTAGGCCTGACGTGGTTCTGGCCACAGCACACTTTTTCATTATACCAATGTAACGTGTATATCAGTGCTCTATAACAAAATTTACTAAACCAGTATCATCATCACCATCATTGTTAGCCATCGGCAATCTAATGCTGGATGAATAACACCCCCAAGAATCCATCATCTGTCCCGATCGTGTGATTCAACAGTCCACCTAGCTCTTGCCCACGAGCTGATTCCATCACTCCATCTCGTTGGCAGACGTCCTCTCTTGGAATGGCTCTATTCTATGGCTGCCACTCCATCACACTCTTGACCAATGGCCATCATTCCTGACAGCGACATGTAATGACCGAGCCCACTTCTCTTAACAGTTTGGGATTATGTTTTTAACTGGGGTATGTTCTCGAATCCATGTGTTCGCCTTTATGTCTCTCAGTTGTAACTCCAAGCGTGCATTTTTCATTGCCGTTGTGAGAAGTTGTCAGTGTTTGTTTAATATGTTTTTTTTTTATGACCACGTTTTTGAACCATGTGCACAGCAGGCAGTGCACACCAATGAATTAAAGAACAAACTACAATGGTGAATACATGCATATTGCAGCACAGCCATGTGTATAAACTGGATGCACAATAAGAATATTACATTTCCACCACTGGCTTCGAGTTACGTTGCGAATTGATCATTGCCTTGTGCTTTCTTATGCAGAGACATACCTTTGTTTAACCTTTTGACTTTCATGTATGCAACGCAATTTACGCATCTATACACACAGCGCACATTTATATCCACACACAACGAGCACTCATATTGTTATAGCACAGCACGAAAGCACTCAGTGCCCACGAATGTTACACTCACTTTGAAAGCTTCTTCCTTTCAAGTGGTGAGAGATGTATGCCTTTTCTCGCGGGTCACCCCATTCTGGCCATGGTTTTGGCAATATGCCCCATTTCTGCAAGGGGAGTCGCGAGGCATTTATTGTTCGTAAGAGCTTAGAGCGGCTCAGCTTAACATCCCTGCAAGAAGAGACGCCTTGAGCGATCCAGTCTGCAAACAGCTTTCCTCTCTAAGCCAACTTCGCTGTGCACCTAATGCCACTGGAGGTGAGGAAGGGTGAGAGAACACGAGCAGAAATGCGTAGTGGTGCGCGTCTCCAAATACGCCTGTGCATTTTTTGTTTCCCTCGCCGCCACCGCCGCCCATTTACCGAAACGAGTCAACAAATTTGTTTTCCAATGTGCCACTGCTGGCTGACCTGGCCGTGGCTTTTCACGAGAAGATGCTGCCAACCGCATTCCATTAAAACGTTGATTTTCTTTAAAGCAAGTTCTAATCTCTCAGACACGCGTATCGCCGCTAAACCCTTGCCTGGTTGCCGTGTGTGGGGTTTATTTTTTCAAGTTCACTGTTCACATGTTACATAAGTCTAAAAATAAATAGCGATACTATGTTGGCAGCGATGCACAAGCAGAATGAACAAAACGTGAACAAAAGTTAACTCAAAGCTTTCGTGACTGCAGGAATTCATATTCGTTGAGTCTTTCGGTAAAGTCACGTAAATAGGTTCAAAGAAAATAACAAAAATTACAAAAAACGACGACGTTTCGTTCACAACACAAGCGATCGTCATCAATGCTAAACGGATCTTTTTCAGAGCTGGCTTAGCCCTGATCTCAGAGAGAATAAGATTGCTCCGATTTGAACTAGATAATTTAGACAAGACTCTCCTGAAATCACACTTAACATTGACGTAAATGTCTACATCTGATTGGGAACATGTAGATAACATCACAGCCTCTTCAGCCGCCTCAATGTCAGCTAAATGCAAAGATAACCTGATTTCCAAGTTCAGCCTCCTTTCCAAGATGAAGCCAGATCCACACGTTAAAAAGTTAGACGTTGACAGATTGTTATTAATCACAGTAACAGTCTAATTTCCGATAGCCTAAAATCGGTTCTAGCTAATGGGCTGAATTTTTGCAGTCATCCCTAAACACATCCCAGTTGATGATATCATTGCCCAGGTTGACGTAGCCCTTAAGGGTTTGGGAGACATGACTGCAGACGTGGCAAGATCGGATATCGCTGCAATCCTCAACAACTCTAAGACAGCTAGTAGCAACATCAGTAAGAATGGGCGCTTTGAGCTTTCCCAATTAAAAAAGAGAGATGACATCGTCATTCTGTCAGCCGACGAGGGCAAGGCCACAGTCATCGTGGACAAAACCACATACAATAACACAATTCAGAACCTACTTAATGATGGTATTCTATGGGTCTTTTGATCGCAACACCAGCAATCGTCTTCACCAATCGTCTTCACCTGAAGACAATTGCTTGTGTTGCGATCGAAACGTCGTGATATTTTTATTATTTTTCTGTCTACTTGGCATTACCGAAAGACTCATAGAATATGTATTCCTGCAGTCATGAAAACTTTAAGTTAAGATGTAATGATGGTAGCCATATAAAATGTAAAGAGATCCCACCAACAGCCTCGTTACGAAAACCAACAACATCATCACCGATTCGACATCTTTATTTGAACAGCAAAGCAGTTATCCTTAAAACCCTCTGCTGCTAGACCACCCAGATTGTATGACTTACCAAAATCCGTAAAGAGGGTACACCCCTTCGTTCTATCGTTTCCACCATTGACTCACCCACCTACAAACTGACCAGATTTCTGTCTGAGACCTTACAACCATTCACTGGTAAGACCACCTCAGCTGTATTTAACTCAGCTCACTTGGTATCGTTAATTAAGGACATCTCACTATCTCCAGGTGATTTGCTCGTTAGTTTCGATGAAGTCTCTTTGTTTACCAAAGTTACTGTGCCTGACACCATTGCAATCATTGAAGACTTGGTCCAACAATGACTGAATGCTGATGTACCCGCCCTGGTGAGACACTACCTCACCAACACTTACTTCACCTGGAATGGAACTTTCTACAAACAAGTTGAAGGTACCCCAATGGGTTCTCCCTTATCTCCAGTTGTAGGCAATGTTTTCATGGAAAAATTTGAGACAGATGCCATTCAGGCATCCACTCTACGTCCGTCCTTGTGGAAGAGGTACGTAGATGACACGTTCGTCATCTGGCCACATGGCCGACCAGCTCTGAACAAAATCTTCAACCACATCAATTCCATAAACCAGCCATCAAATTCACCATGGAGGTGGAAAAGGATGACAACCTACCATTCTTGGATATTTTAATCGAAAAGAGACCAGATGGCTCAATGAGACACTCTGTCTACAGGAAAGCCACCCATACGTCACAATCCATAAAGCTATCACCCCAACCATTGGGAAAGAACCATCTGAGGAACCAGTCAAAACCATCACCTTGCCATACATAGCAGGGGTCACTAAAATATCTCCAAAATCATGAGCAAAAACAAGATCCAGGATCGATTTAACACAATACATAAAATTCGTGATCTGATCCCATCTGTGAAGGATGTGATCCCTGACATGCAATACCACGCCATCTCCAAACTAATCTGTGTCTGCTGCAGTAGTTACAGTGGGGAAACTAAGCGACATGTCTCGGACCGTGTTCGTGAACATAAGGCAGATCTGAAACACGGTAGGACCAATACATTGGCCGTGGCTGATCATTGTTTTAATGCGGTGGGCTCACACGAAATTGATTTTTCTAAGACGAAGGTACTTTGCAAACCCACTGGCTATCATCAAAGATTCGTTCATGAATCCATACACATATACAGACACAGACACAACTTCAATCGAGAAGATGGGTATAAACTTAGCATCATTGGAAGGACGTTATCAACCAGTTTAAGTCATAACTGGCTGTGATGTTCCCATCCTACCACCTTCCGATGTTAGTTGTCATTTTCGGCTCTCTAAATTTCCCACACTAACACAGACACCTCACTTGCCGAGCTCGACGTTGCTGCTCTGCGATCTGCCATTAACATGCTCATCTCTCACAGTAACATAGCCACCTCCGTGCCCTCGTGGAGGCCGCTCTCCGATCTTGCATTAACATGCTAATTTCTCACATTAACATCACTAGCCCCGCCCACTTCGTTTATGACCCTTGGGCTACACCCATTTTAAACCTTTAAAACAGCCTGTTTCAGCAGCTTTCCGCCTCTTTTTCCTCCTGATGACGATCGCTTGTGTTGTGATTGAAACGTCGTAGTTTTTTTTGCTTTTTTCTTTGAACCTATCTACGTGACTTTTCCGAAAGATCCAAAGAATGCGAACAAAAGTGTCAACATCACTGCCTTAAAAGGAAAAAAAACCAAATATGACATGTTGAGCAATGGTACTTCTTCATAGCAGGCAAATGCACACACATACACAAGTATAGTCGTGTGTTTTCTAACGCTAATAACAATGAGAACAAAATAATCAAACATGGACTCACATATACTATGTAGTCAAATAAATTAAAGTGTTTTCCTACACAAATCAGCACTGTGGGAGTGCAAAATTTTGCTGTTTTCATCAGAGGACACCAAGTGTTGACATTGCATCAAGTGATACTCATTGTATTGACCCTGAAGGAATTCTTGGAAGAGTTAAACCCAATCTGTGATTTGAACTTGCTACCATCTAATTATAAGTCTTGTACTCGACATCTGTGAAAAAGAGCTTCATGGCTCATCGGATTTCTCCAGCCTAAATAAAGATTATGATTCTGACGTCAAGTATGCTCACCACTGCACCAGCCAGCTGGATTTGGAATAAGGAAAACCCAAATACATAGAGGCAACATCATCTATGTATAGCGCAGTGTGCTAACCTGCTGTATCACCCTTCCACCCTGCTCATGTTGTTTACCCTCCGGGAAATTAAAGTCCAAGTGTCTCCATGCTCAAATCACTGATAGGCCAGTGATTGTATACATCGGTGTCCAGAGCAGTTGGTGGAAATCTTCTACATTCCAAAGGCGGTGGCCAGGCCGTCCATAGAAAAACTAATTTTGTCACTGATGATCGGCTCACCCTGCTCAAGTGTGGAAGGAAAATGCCTGATGACATGTTTATACGTGTGTGCTGATGATATATATATACACCGAATGACATGCATATATTTCATAAGCACATGGTAAAATTGAAGCATTCCAAGCACATGTTTCACAGACACACTTTAGAAGTATACATCAATGTATGTTGTCTCACTCCACTTGTTTTAATCGTGACATTCTTATTATTTTTAACGAGATTGAAGTCATGCTGAAGAACACTATATGTGTTTGCTTCCACGTCGCATTAATCTGGCGTGCGCTTTTGCCACATCCACAGAAGTGAGCACAAAAGGACACAGATCAGGCCACAATGTGCTTCGATACTTCAAAAAGAAAGGGCCTACCAACGAGATTTTTCAGCTTCTCTTGTCATTTAAACGTCACCACGAGGTCTTCTGGCACTGCGGTTGTGATCGAAGCCTGCAAAGGATCTCCGTAATGGACATAAGCCTTTTCTAAGACATCGAACTAAATGCTTTCAGATGCCTTGCATGTGGAGACGTTGCCAACTTTTCCCCACGCCTTGAGCATAATCTCTGCCTCTGAGCCCTCACGAAGCCAACCGCCTAGAACAAAGACAATCGATCCTGCCAAAGTTGCTCAACAAATGCCACCAGGTAAGGAAGACTCTTTAAAGTAACCTGGAAAGCTGCCAGCAGTTTAACAGAAACAGAAAGACTGTGACGAGCACGTGAGGCCATTGTTAAATGTTTGCTCGAGCGTGATGCGAATCTGACATTAATTTCCAGCCGCTGTGCGGTGGGTCGATGGTCTATCTCTTTTATTTCGGAAAGCAGATGAAAATCATCATCTTTAAAAACCACACTTCACGGTTTGTTCTTTCGCATTTATTTTACATCCTCGGATGCCACTTCCATGAATGGCTCCAGGGATTTGCTTCTTAATTATGGATATCTTACATATTGGGAAAATGCATTCAGCCAGCTTGGGTGTCGCTTTTACCACGGTGCAATCTACTGCAATGGTGTATTTAAAGCACATAACTAGAAATCAGATGTGACTATTAATCTCTCCGCAGCAAGGCACTCATCTTTTCAGAGAATCATTCATAATTGTTTTGCATAAACACACGTGATCTGTAGAATAAACGAAGTATATGTACGCACACTGCTTATACAAGTATATTAAAGTCAATATATATTTCTGGACAAAGAGGCAAGGAGCGGTATTCATCTCTGTAGGAGGCCTTAAGCTCACGGTAGATATCTCACATACAGTGACTATGAATGGGACCTGTCTATATACAGATAACAACTATTATGTATAAGCATAATGTCCAAGTCTCAAACATCTTTCTGACACACTTTCAAACAAGTGCAGGCTAAACGTGGAAATCAAATTAAGATAGTGGCCTAATGGTTAACACACTGCACTATTAATCCAGAGTGTGCTTCTCAGGCATGACTTATATCAGTGATATCTGAACTGGTGCTGGCTCCCACCACTTCACCAACCAGTAGCGACCAGCGTGGGGAAGTATGATCAAACAAACCCTATAACCGACATGGTGCGTAAATTTACAAAGGTCTGAACTTCGCGATAATGAGTGCTAATACATCCATAGCATCTCCATTGTTAATACGGAATAAGGCTATGCAATTATCATGGCTTAATCGCCATTGTACACACACGAAGACAAACAAAGACAAATATGCCCTATGTAGCCTTAACAGACTGTTGGGGAAAGTGCTGTTAGCGAGCAGCACCTATGAAGGTCGGAACCATACACGATGGGGTGGGTGGCTAGCACAACGCTCGACCGCCTTTGTCTCCCTGGTGGCAATATTTACACATTGCACCATGAACTCATTTGAGGCTGAGTCGACCCAGGGGAGGCCCAGGACTAGTTCCGATTATTGTCACCGGTGTTGGCCGTGCACGGTAATCTAACTCGGGTTGTCGGGTTCGTAGCGCAGCGCGCTAACCGCTACACCACCGCTCCCCCATTCAATAGTTGAATTGCCCTTTTACACAACAACAACCGCCATTCTCCACTAAGTGGCGGTGACGTCACCAACACGCTTGTTCCAGGCTATGTGCACCTTGAGGCCCTTTTACACAAATATACATACACACATCCATTACGTTTGTGCTAATCAAAGTGCCTCACACACAACTGAGGGTGGGTTGTGGTGCTCATCTTTATTGGTTATTCTGGGCCAGTGATGGAAATTCGACATTCCTTTGATGGAGACCAATATCACTTTATAGAAAAAGGTAAAAAGGTTTAAGCCGTGTAATTTCTTGCTTACACCACTGCTCGCAGAAGGGCCTTCACTGCAAATGAGCTCCAGAGAGCCTCTCTGAAGGTTACTTTGGCCTACTCTTCTACACTGCCTGGACTTCTTGGAAGAGGTGGGAGTACTTTACCCCACCACACGCTGACCGGCTGTATGACTAACTGTGGTGTTCCCCATGTATTATACTTCCGCGTGGAAAAAGGCGGCGGGATTTAACAAACGTGCCAATTGTTTTAACTGGAGATCGAACCATAGACCTCTGCATTGCAAGCCGAGTCTGCTAATCATTGCACCGTGGCTGCATCACACACACACACAGTATAAATATAGGAATTAATTATCACGGCCTCTCGTATTTGGACAAATCAAAAAGACAGCAGGCACAGCGATCTTGGATATGGTGCCGTCTTAGTTAAGTCATCACGAACGCAAGTGTTTGCAGATGTTGGCAGCAGTGCGTTTTGAAAGCAAGTTATTCTGCTACGCTAATCTATTTTTTCCCCTTGTTTTTACTGGCACGTCTTATTTCCACCACTTAAGCGGAAACAGAGTCGCTGTTTGAGCCCACAACCTGGGAGAAAGTCACCTCCAACGAACGGCGACAGGCTTTGATAAGCTTGGGCAGTGATGCAAAGGGCACCCGGCCATCGTTTCTGGGGCTTGTGCACGAGAGCCACGTGACTTCCAGGCATGCCAACGGATTGCCCGTGGGGCAAAATGTGGAAAACGTGGGGGCAGAGAGGCGTGTGGCCCTTACTCTGCCTGCCACTGCGGTCTCACCGCGTCGGAGTCGGGCAGCGTGGTGTGAGCCCGTTACATCGCAGGCGCCGCTTCGTTCCAGTTGCGAGTCGCGCATCTCTCAGTTGTGTGACTGCATTGTAATGTCCATTTTTACATCAACGTCACTTCAAACTAAAAAAATTAACAATTATACCTCTAATGTGCCGCATGACATTTGTTTTTATCGGTAGGATTTGTCTTATGAAAACATAAGAATAGGTTTTACCCTTTCTGGCAATAAACCAATTGTTAAGAAGTTCGAACACCAAATAGAAACCTTTTGCAAGGAATCATGTCTGCATTAACCACACATACTTGTGGTGAACATGCAGTCAAAATACATTCTCTGATAATATATTCATTGTCTTTGTGAAACTCTTTGGTCTACACTAGAGACTAGTCTCAGCAGTGCCACTGGTGAGACACTGGTGAGACTAGGCCCAAACGAAGGATGTCTGGTGTAGACCAAACAGTTTCGAAGGCAATGCATATGATCCGAGAATGTGTTTTGTTTGCATGTTCACCACAAGTACGTGTGGTTAATGCAGACATGATCCCTTGCAAAAGGTTTCTATTTGGTGTTTGAATATTTTAACACCTGGTTTATTGCCAGAAAGGGTAAAACCTATTCATATTTTTTCATACTTTTATACTGTCAAAAAAGATACCAGGATTAATCTTATCCACGGTGATGTGGAGTCTGAACATTGTGGATCCTATTACCTGCGGAATTGGTAAAACATTTATTCCAATTATTCACAGGAAGAGTTCTGGATTATCGTTGACAATAAGGTAAAACATGGTCAATGATAATAAAACATAATAATAACAGTTTCCGTTGACCATACATTTCCCGCGGATCATTGGAGTCACGTATAGTATAGTAGTACTCTAGTATAGTCACGGGTAACATAGTCACGGGTAATATAGTAACATAGTACAGTAGAACCTCTGGTCACGAATGCTTCTGACCACGACCAAATCGGGTTACGACCAAAAAATTCACAAAATATTTGAATCTGATCACGAAAACAAACTCGGGTGACGATCAAACACGGCCGCAGCCGATTTCCCCTTCCGCGCCATTTTTTTTGTAAGCGCCAAATTTCCTGTTGTTCATGTAATAAAAGACTCGGACGCTTCTCTCTGTCTGGTGTCCTTTATTTGGGTTCGATCTCTTTTCCCTCACGGTACTCCCCTATATACTCTCTGCTCTGCAGCCCCAGGTTGCTGTCGCTCACGTAGCCCAACTCCCTCCTAGCAGACCCGTTGCGGTCACGTCGTGCAGACCCCTGCTGCCCGACTCCTCCCTTGCAGACCCGCTGCTCTCTGCAGCCTCCTCGATGCTCCTGCTGCCCCGGGGTCGGTCACCGTTGGCCGACGGTGCCAATCCTCGTGGCTCGGGTGTGTGGCGACCTCGCCACTCTCTCCTCACCCTTCGCCCTGTGTGGCCTCTCACTTTCCCAGTCCCCGATCACTCCCGACTGCTTCCGGTTACCCCCCTTATAGACCCTTACCCTCTCCCCCACGTGACGTAACTCCTTCCCCCATGACGTCACTTCCGGGAGGTCGTTTACGCCCGCATTACACCACCCTCCCCCGTAGAGAAAATCCAGCCGACCTCGGCTGAACACAACTCCAATAAGCAATGCGAGCGAACACGACCGAATACGAAAAAGGACACAGAACACACCATAATATACCGAAAGAACAAGAACACAACACAATAATTAACGAAATGTGAGGGATTTCGAGCAGGTGCGGGTCGCCGGGCTGTCCCGGACGGTCGGTGGCCCTCCCGCCGAGCGGGAACGTGGCAGGGTTTTAAGAGCGACAGGCTGAAGTTCGTCTGTCGCTATTGGAAGCCTGGCAACGTCCCGGTCCCCTCTTTTCGAAGGCGCAGCATCAGAGGCGTCCCGCAAACGTGTCCGCGGCGGGGTTGGAAGGGCTGCGGGCCTCAAAGGTTCCGCAGCCATGGTAGGCGCACCCCGAGCTGGGTCTTCTTTCCCCTGCCGCGTCACGGCCGGCTCGTCTGTGAAAGGCACGACAGGCACTCTAGCAAAGTCAGCAGGCACAGGCAAGGGCGAGTCGGCAGCAACAGACCCCGGCAAGGCAACCTCAGGAGATGACGCATCCGGTCGAGGGGCCACGTATGGTTTCAACCGAGATGTACGGACGAACCAACGCCGAGAACCAAACCGAACACGCGCCGACTGTGGGTTGGGAACCTCGATGAGGCGAACCGGCCCTTGCCATGGCTTATGTAACTTAGGAGAGGTACCTGGCCGCACCTGTGGACAATGGAGCCAGGCCAGGTCCCCCGTTTTCCAAGGGCATTCCCCTTTTGAACGTCGCGCACACCGCTCGTCCCGAGCCTGGGCTTTGGCCGTAGCCATGCGAGCCTCCACCCGTGCCTCAGTGACTCGGCGAACGGTGTCCTGAATATAATCAGGAAGAGGCTTGACAGGTCCCCTCGCTTCGGTTCCCAACTGTTCATTAATCGGCGGTACGTTTTCACGACCGTACATTAGAAAAAACGGCGAATATCCTGTAGCCGCATGCGGCGTCATCCGGTACGCTGAAAGCACCCCAGGGATATGCAAATCCCAATCCGATTGTTTTTCACTAACCGTATGGCACAACATGGCGGACAGGGTCCGATTAAGCCGTTCCACCATACCATCCGTTTGTGGGTGGTAGGGAGATGTCCGTATTTTTTTTGTACCCAGCGCCGCACACACCTCCCCCAACAATTTCGAGGAAAAATTCCGGCCTTGGTCTGTAAGGAGCCTCTCCGGCGCCCCTTTGTCCATAACATACCCAAATAGAAAGGCGTCTGTGATAGACGCCGCTGACTGGTCGGGCAAAGGCCAGGCCATCGGCCAGCGGGAGAGGTACTCCACCCCTACCAACAAATATGTATTTACCCTAGCGGATGGCGGAAAGGGTCCCAAAATATCTAACGCCACAAACTCATTAACTCGAGACACCTGGATGGATTGTATCGGCGGCACATATGGATGTTTAGGTGGCTTACGGCGGGCACAATCGGGACACGCACGAACGTGCCCGACGACATCCGTCGTCATGCCGTGCCAATAGTAGTCTCGCTGCAGCGTCAATAGCGTCTTCTGCACCCCCAGATGTAAAAGCGTGTCACAATGCAGAGTCCTAATCAATTCGTACCGCAATGATGCCGGTACAACTAGACGCCAGCGTTCCTGCATCCCTTCCCTCCACATCAGCAAGCCATCACGGAGAGCGGTTTCCGGCACGCCTCCCGCACAGAGTCGCCCACTCCCCTTCACAGGCCGCTTACGTAACGTTACCAAGGAATCATCCAACATCTGTTCCCGAATCCACACAGACCTCGGGAGATGTAGAATGCCATCAGCCGGTCCCTCATCAGCTGACCCCGCATCAGCCGGCCCCGGCTCAAGCGGAGCTTCCGGCACTTCGACTGCCAGCGCGACAGGCGGAGGGGGGTGCTGAATCGGGCCACACCTATGCGTCCCCGACGCACACGTGCAAGGGGATCGCTGCGGCTGCCTGGAAAGTGCGTCCGCATTAGCGTGACGCACTCCCTTCCGATGGTGAATTTGGAAGGAAAATTATTGCAGCGTGTCCAACCATCGCGCCAGCTGGCCGGATGGTTGGTCCATTTTAAGAGCATACTGCAAGGCCACATGATCCGTGCGAACAATAAACGAACGACCGTACAGATACGGTCGAAATTGGCGGAGAAAAAAAACAATAGCCAAAAGTTCCCTGCGAGTGACACAGTAGCGGGTTTCAGCGGGAGACAAAACCCGGCTACCATACGTGACCACGCGTTCTACACCACCTTTGGACTGAGATAACACCGCCCCAATGCCCGTGTCACTCGCGTCCGTATCCAGAATGAAGGGATGTGCAAAATCCGGATAATCCAACGTCGGTGCCATAGCCAATAGATCGCGTAGGCCTCGAAACGCCGCCTCCTCTGGCGGTCCCCAAGCAAATTTGTGTCCTTTACCCGTCAGGAGATGCAAAGTCCTCGCGATCGTAGCAAAATTTGGAACAAACCTCCGATAATATGAGGCGAACCCCAAAAACCGACGCACATCCCCCACCGTGGCAGGGGTTGGCCAGTCACGGACGCACGCAGTTTTGTCCGGATCTGTGGCCACCCCGTCCGCACTGACGATGTGCCCCAAATAACACACGGAGTGTTGCAGCAGGTGACATTTCTTGGGCTTAAATTTCAAATTAGCAGAACGCATCCTGGTGAACACGGCCTCCAACCGCGATAAATGCTCGTCAAATGTGCGGCTGAAAACGATAATATCGTCCAAATATATAAGATATGTCTCCCACTGCAACCCCGTTAATACCAACTCCATCAACCTCTGAAAAGTGGCAGGGGCCGCATTCAGCCCCATCGGAAGACAGTTCAATTGAAATAACCCCTGCGGCGTACGGAAAGCAATCTTTTCTCGCGAGGACTCGTCGAGGGGAAGCTGCCAGAAGCCCGAAGAGAGATCTAGTGTTGAAAAGAACTTCGCCCCCGACAAGGCATCGAGAGAGTCGTCCATACGCGGCAGGGGATACGCATCTGCTACCGACACCTTATTTAGTTTACGAAAGTCTACACAAAATCGCAATTTGCCATCTTTTTTCTCGACCAAAACAACAGGTGCGCCCCATGGGCTGTTAGATGGAGATATTATGTCCGCAGCCAACATGTCATCCACTGCCCCTCGAACATGCTCTCGCTCAGCCGGACTCATCCGATGCGAGTTCAACCGAATAGGGGCAGCGTCCCCTGTGTCAATATGATGGTAAAGCAACGAGGTGCATCCTAAGTCCAAATCATCGGAGCTAAACACATCAGAATAGCTCGATAATAATTTACGAATCGCACAACGTTGTTCTCCGGAAAGAGCTGAATTCTCCCCACACAATTCAGCAATCCAGCGGTCATCTACATCTCCGGGGCCCGAAACACCTCCAACAAACCCCCGGCCGGACAGATCATCATGAGCTGTAAACGCAGTAGTGGCATGTGCCACAACGGTACCAGCCGGCACACACATGCTTTCGGCACTCGCGTTAAGCACCTGCAAAAACGGCTGCTGGTCTGGCCGAACAATAGTTTGTGCCCCAACCAGCGCCGATCCACCCGTGATGGTGGCGGACGGCGACAACAAAACCCCAATCGCTCCTTGACGACCAGGTACAGGCTTCCGATAACGCAACGGAATGAGAATCTGTGAGCCAGGTGGAATATCAACAGACACTTCGGACAACGCCTGCACCTGGGCGACAGGAGCAGGTCGCCCCTAGGGCGACGGCAAAAAGGCAATTTTACGGCCTTCCGGTAATTGAATGCAGTTCTCATTAATTCTAATTAGAATGGGCATTTTGGCCAGAAAATCGGTCCCTAATGAACAAGGAACCGCAAGAGACCTCGAAATTAACACAATTCCCGAGGCCGACACTCCCCCGATAGTGATTGTAGCGTACACCTGGCCCACAATGCCCATGCTACCCCCGTTCGCGGCGACGCAGGAAGCGTAAGCCGGACTCACGGCCTCTGGTGGGATGTTCAAGAGATGGAATATTACATGTGAAATAATGGTCGCGGACGCTCCGGAATCTACCAAAATCCGTACGTCCACCCCTTGTATCGACTCAGGTACGGTGGACGAACCGGTAGCGGCCGCGACGACCCGCCGAGCCAACTTACGCCACTGCGTTACCGAACGACAAGGCGCAGTCAATGGTGTCGCGTTATTAAAAACACCCGGATCGCATGACAATGGTGATGAGTGAGGTGTCAAGCCTTGCCGGGTGTCTGGTGCGCACCGACTTGCCTGTGCTGGCAAATCCTTCCTTGGAGCGGCCGCTGTCGAGGCCTCCTGCTGGGGCGGACCCGGGACGCGGGCCCAGCAGTCCCTGGCATAATGGCCCTTACGCCCGCAGCGGAAACAGTCGATGTTGTTGCGCCTTGCTGCGGGCGCCCCGTCCCGACGCGGCCGTGTCGGCGGCGCAGCCCGCGGCTCCGGCCACGGAGCAGCGGCAGCCGACAGCTCCTGCGGGCTCCTGTCGTCCGGCACATAAACTGCTTTCTTGGGGTCCCAACCCACGGCTCCCCCTTCGACGATGGGCCCACCCGTCCACGCCGTAACTTACTTCCACCGGCGCAGGTTGAACTGGGCGTCCAGACACTTAGCCGCAGCCCGGGATGTGAGCTTCTCATGACCGCACACCGGCATGGGAATGCCGAGATCCCGGGACAACTCCAACATCTTCCCCAGGATGAGAGGTTCCAACAGGTCAGGCTCCATCTCCGGGTATGCGGCCATTGCCAGCTCCAGTACCGCGCCCCTATATGCCACCGGAGACTCCTCGGGTGCGCGTTGTCGTTGCACAAACCGGCGATGAGCATCATCCGGCGGCTCGTAAGCGTCTGCCATTTCGTCGAACACACCACGCAATGTTTTCTTCTTCGCGGCTTTTATAGAGCGAAAGAATCTAACGGACTCGTCATCAAGGAGAGTCGGAAGAACTTCTAATGCCTCGGCGTCAGTCCACCTCGCCGAGCGTACCGCTGCCAAAAATCTGCAGGCGAACGCACTCCAATCGCCCCCGATAGAGAATTCCTTGACAGTCGTTAGGTGACGACTGCGACGCCTTGGCGCATTCCCTCCAGCCGCTGACTCTTCCGGTGGCATGTTCAACATGGCGTCGCAGCGTGGTGTCGACAAGATGGCGGCCTTCCGTCGCGGAGGGCCCAAAATGGCGGCTTCCTGCCTTGCGTCATGCGCCACGCCCAAGATGGCGTCTTCATGCCGCGTGGCTGATGGCGTCGACATTGAAGACAACCCGTGCTCCTGCGGACCACCAACATCGCCTTCCGACGCCGTCCTCGGCGCAACGAGCTCACACAGCTGTGCAAGTACGTTCTTGAGAGTTTCAAGTTGCTCCGCCATCTGACTCCATCTCAAATCTGCGTCCTTTGGTGCAGACTGGTCCGCCGACGCGGCGACATCTTGGACCCCTGGACCCGCCCTCGTCCCAGCATGGATCTCCTCATCTGCCGGAGTCGGGTCCACCGCAGGAGGAAGGTCATCGTCGTCGGAAGATGAAGCCAATGCCGGAGACAGAATATTCTTTTTTCTCAGTTGTTTAGCCAGACCGTTACACTTTTGACAACAGTGTAATAAAAGACTCGGACGCTTCTCTCTGTCCGGTGTCCTTTATTTGGGTTCGATCTCTTTTCCCTCACGGTACTCCCCTATATACTCTCTGCTCTGCAGCCCCAGGCTGCTGTCGCTCACGTAGCCCAACTCCCTCCTAGCAGACCCGCTGCGGTCACGTCGTGCAGACCCCTGCTGCCCGACTCCTCCCTTGCAGACCCGCTGCTCTCTGCAGCCTCCTCGCTGCTCCTGCTGCCCCGGGGTCGGTCACCGTTGGCCGACGGTGCCAATCCTCGTGGCTCGGGTGTGTGGCGACCTCGCCACTCTCTCCTCACCCTTCGCCCTGCGTGGCCTCTCACTTTCCCAGTCCCCGATCACTCCCGACTGCTTCCGGTTACCCCCCTTATAGACCCTTACCCTCTCCCCCACGTGACGTAACTCCTCCCCCCATGACGTCACTTCCGGGAGGTCGTTTACGCCCGCATTACATTTACAACAAACAACACAAAGCGTAACAGTTATATATATAACTTTTGTTATATAAAATTCCTAGTAAGATTTTAATTTTGTGAGTGTAGTCATACCCTTCCCCCCTCATTCATGCCGTAATCTAGAGAGTGAAAGCGCTGAGTACGTAAATCGCTAACATAAGAACCCGTTAATCTTTTCTCGCATCATTCATACAATGATGCGGTGAAGTAAACGTTCATACGATGTTACGGTGAATGCTTCCAAAAACAATACTGTACCCAAATATTACTGTTAACTTACTATCAATAGAAACATGAATTACTCATACGAATATTCTCTCTCTCTCTCAGAATCGACCGACTGATGTAGCAGACGAAACAATCATCTCGTTGAACGATTCTAAACCTTGACGCGGCAATGTTAGTTTTCTCTGTTGTTCAAGGTTTTCTCAGTGTTAGTCAATGTTTTTACATTTAGTTTACTATTACACTGTGAATTCTATGGCATAATTAACTCTTTTTGTGCTTAAAAATCTTTAAAAAACAATATTTATATACAGTTTGTAGAAGTCTGGAACGGATTAATCGTATTTACATACAATCCAATGGGGAAATTAGGTTCGAGTCACGACCAAATCGGGTTGCGACCAAAGTTATGGAACGAATTATGGTCATGACCAGAGGTTAAACTGTATAGTCACAGAGAGTATAGTAGTGTAATAAATGACTTGACCACGATCTCTGGCTTAGTGTCCTTTATTCGGTCCGTACTGCGTTCCCACACGGCTGTCTCTCTTATTCTCTCAGTGCTGGTTCCGATGTCACTCCAGTCACCATCAGCAGCCCCGCTGCTGTTCTTGTCGCTCTTGCAGCCCCACAGCAGCTCCGCTGCTGTACTCTCACACAGCTCCCTTGGCTGTTCCTGCTGCAGCTCTGACAGCCTCGTGCTGTCTCGCCTTCTCGTCGCTCCTGCGACTCTTGGCAGCCACCCCGCTGCCACTCTCACACAGCCTTACTGCCTATCTCTATCTGCAGCTTTACACCTCCCAGTAGCTCCCTACTGTTCCCGGGGTTGGCCCCCGCTTCGACGGTGCCCCCTCGGCTCGTACGCCCGCGTGGCCCCACACCTTTCCATTCACACCCCGACTGCCTTCTCCTTCCGGTTTACCCGCTTAAGGACCCCCTACCTTTCACCCACGTCACCTGGCTCCGCCTCCTCGTGACGTCACATCCGGAAGGTCGCTTTCGCCCGCATTACAGTAGTATAGCATAGTCATGGGTAGCATAGTCACGAGTAGTATAGCAGTATAGCATAGTCACGATAAGTATCGTAACATAGTATAGTAGTGTAGTGTTTTTAAATGGGTCACTATGGCGCATAGCGCCAACGCCAAGTGCCGTAGAAATGGGCACAGAGGTTTGCACATCGTGCAGTACCATCCAGTGGGCCACTAGCGGCATGGTACTGAGTGCTAGCAGAAGGAAGCCTGATGAGTCCTACCAGCCTCCTCCAGCGCCGCAGGTAATCGCCACAGAGTCGGTCACTGGGGGAGTGTGGTGTAGGGGACTGGCGGTAGGGGAGGGCATGTGATGACGAGTCACCCCAGCACCGGGTTAAGCATGTGATGGCCCGAGGTGAGGAATGTGGGCCAAGAGTGAACGCGGGGACACGGGAAGAGTAGCAGAGAAACGTCTGGAGAATTCCCGAAGTGGGTGTGGTTAAGGGTGGAGCCAGAGAGGGAACAGGTGCGGTGTAGCCTGGAGTCGAGGGTGGAGCCAGGCCACGCCGGGAAGGAATAAAGGGAAGCTCCCATCACATATCGGGGCTGTCTGCAGGTAAAGTGGAGCCCAAGTGCTACGTCTTCATCGCCATCTTTGACATCGTGGGTCAGACAGCACATTGTCTGCTCTGACCCGGTTAAAGTTATCCCGTATGCGAGAGGATTATGGTCCCGTGTATTTAGTCCCATGAGTAATGGTGTTACGTAAATGTAGAATAAACGTTGTTGCCTCCTAAATAGTGTCTCTGAATTATTCACTACAGTAGTACTATAGTATAGTATAGTCACTGGTAGTATAGTAGTATCGTAAAGACATGGGTAGTGTAGTTCCGGGTAGTATAGTAGTACTAGCCTTTTGCCTGTCCAAGGACGAGTGTACTTCAGTAAATCTGAAACTTGCAAGCAAAAAGCAGACTGTGATATATTCATTGCATCAATTTGTTTTTAATCCCTTGTTCATCATGACATCCTTTTTACTTCTATGTCTCAATAGCGTTACGGAGATCACGTGACATGAGGGTTCTGCCATTGTAGTGAGGGTTGTAAGTTGACGCTGAGGAGGGGGGAAGAGGCGCCTCGCCCCCCCCCCCATGTGGAGTGGCGTCACCTGCTAATTATTATTAATGGAGGGGGGGGGGGTGTTCATTTGGAAGACATCACCGCTTAATGATTATGAATGAGGGGGGTTGTTGGATGTGGAGTGACATCACCTGTTCATGATTATTAATGAGGGGGGGGTTGCTACATGTGGAGTGACATCACCCGCTCATGATTATTAATGAGGGGGGGGATCCATGTGGAGTACGTCACCTGTTGATGATTATTAATGAGGGGGGCTGGCCGACGTTGAGTGACGTCACGCGTGGGACACAGACATTCTTCGCTCATTATAGTGGTAAATAGTATAGTCACGTGTAGTATAGTAATATAGTGTCGTCACGAGTGATATAGTCGCAGAGAAGAGGAGTTATACTGCATTGCACAGGTGGAGCGGTGGTACAGTGGTTACCGTATTTTCCCACATATAACCCGCGGGGTAAACCACTTTTTACAAACAAAACAAGACCCCGCGGGGTATATGGAGGTGCGGGCTATCCCAATTTTATTTACACGTGTGACATGTCATAAATCGTTTAATTTTTTCATGGTAGGACTGTCCACTATGCAACACTTACGTACCTTTGACTAAAGCACTGCTGAATAAACCACTCACACTAAAATTGTGCTTGTTCTCACGTTTAAAATTATTCGAATTGTTTGTACAATGAAACGACATTGTTTGAAGTGGGCGCACTTTGTTTACCGTAATGCTTTCAGTGGCTGTAGGGGGTTGAGAAAGTTCCAGCTGAGGCTATGGATTGCACAATGGGAAGGGCCTTAACAAGCGTCTTCCAGACGCGAAATCATAATTGCTGAGTCCCTTAGGCCGCTGCTATTGGCTGAGCACTATACAGTCGCGACCATGAGCTTTGATTCAAACTTCCAATGGCTTTGATGCCAGGAGGCAATGGCGTTACCGTAGCGCCTCTATTGTCTGCGCAGTGTGCAATCTACCAGTGCTAAAACTGTACAGGGGTAACTACCGGTCCAGTAGCTGGCATATGATGAGGTCGAATGCTGGTAAGCCTAACAGCACGCTTACATGCTTACCTACCAGTTATATTTTGCTTATTTATTGGATATTTACTTTTGTTACTTATTTACTGTTTTAAGTTCACTTGTTCTGTCTCACGGCAGGAGTTTTGCTGCACGGCAGATGGGGGGGGGCGTATGTACACAGGAATTTCCTGTTTTTGATGCTAATTTTGGTCACGTGACCAGGAAGCTGCGATTTTAGATTTCCACTGAACCACGCGGGCGTCGGCCATTACACAGATAATTCAAGATGGCGGCACACATCGCGTCTCAGTGAAGCCAGACGCAGTTGTCCATCGTGGGACTTTGAGAAGCATTGTCTGTAAGTTTGTTTATATTCTTATAATATTGGCAATGCTGTTGTAATGTTGGAATGGCCGTTATAGTGATGTAAATGCCTTTATGGTGCCGTTAAGTTGTTGTGGTAAATTCGAGGCCTAGTTAGCAACGAAGCCTGCAACTTTCCTTATTGTGGATGTTACTTGTGATTTAGTAGGTCGAGTCAGACTTGTGCCCAGGTGGCTATGTTGCGATCCTGAGAGCAAAGATGACGAAGTATCTCATCCACAGTTTAGTGTTATGTGTAATGCTGTACATTTGGGGTGCAGTGGGATGAATACACGATGTGCCTTTATGCAACGCACCGGCTTGTGCTCTTGTATAGTTGTTCAGTGGTAATGTAGGGGCCTGGTCCGTCCATGATCTATTGTTATCTAAGACAATGTTCTGATGCTGTGGTGTTCATTGTGTTGGTGTTTCCGGGTTATAACAGATGCTGTATCTGTGTTTTCTCACCAGTTTTACCTTGTTAAAATCAATAACTGACGATTGGAGTCGGACGTTCATCCTGGCTCCGAGGGTTTATTGAACGCAAGGTTATCTACTCGACTAGCGGTGCAACGCAGCGCACAGCGAGGCCGAGACATCACTCTTTTCCAGTTAGTTTATTTTCTTTGCGCACGTTATGATTTTAATGTTAACAATTGATAGTGGAATGTATTACAAATGTAAACTTTGTATTAATATGATGGAATTAAGCTGCGGTAACAACGTTAAAGATATGAATGCATGTGGGGTATATGGAGGTGTGCGCTATCTGAAATTAGTTTTACACAAAACGCTATTTTTGCAGGGTATTTGCGTATGCGGGCTATATGCGGAAAAATACGGTAGTTCACTCCACTACGACCCCAGATACCTGAGTTTGATTCCCAGCCATAGCTAACACAGTGCTGCATTTCCCTCCTTTCTCCCACTTATTTAAATGCTTGCAACAATGAGTGTGATGAAGCATCGTCAAATAACCCCCACAACCAACGCGGCGTGGAGAGGCATACATTCAGCAGTGGATTGATAAAGGAGTATATGTTATAATTGTTTACGCAGTTCTCATTGAAGCAACACATTCTTACATCACACAGGTGGAAGGAAGGCAAAGGGCATCTTCACATACAAGCACACCACTTGGGATATACGCACAGCTGGCCTTGCTCCCACGGGGTGTGTGCTCATATCCAGCAATTACTGCATTAATAATCCAGTGGTCATTCAATGGGAGAAGTTGTCTCTGTTGTAGTAACGTGGTATGCGTATCGCTAGAGATGGGCGCTGTCCATTGATAATTTGAGCAAGGCAGCACATTTACTTTTTGACGACATAAATGTGACAACACACACACGGACATGTAATGTACATATTCAAAACACTGAATGCATTTAAGCAGCTGTCTGGAGGACTTAAGGGGCCTCCTTCTACCTGTGTTAGAGCATTGAGCCAGCTCCGCTGAGATCCTGGGGTTTAATCGAAGCGCTCACTCGCAAGTACTTCTGCTTGTCAAGTATAGAGTAGGTGGTTACAACCTGGTCACAAATCACCGCACAATACACACACATTACGGCACTCTATATGAATTTCATTTTTCACTTTTTGGCATAAGCCATCTCCTGAGAGGTAAAAATTCTCAATAATGCACAAAGGATGATTGATATGCTATTTAATGATAGACTGTCACCATAGGAATGTGGAATTTTCACGTTTGGCTTAGGCCGATATACAGGAGATGAGCAATGCCTCACACTTGTATAAGCAGGGAGTCACTTAACATATTTTACATGGAGTCATCAACTCTATACGGATCATGAAGGAGCTGTTCATGAATTTGTAAGAGAGGTCTATCAAACGTATTCAAGTAGTGGTCGTGTCTTCTTCTTGGGTCTGTCCTTGACATGCGCTGCTGCGTTGACTGAGGGAGTTCTGGTAAGACAATAATGTGCTCATTTTCAGCTTCTACTTATAGCATTAAACCAAATAAACTACTTATTGATTCGATGTTAATTTAAATAACGCTCTTTTATTCAAGGTTCAAAATACAAGACCTCTGATATCGAAAAAAAACTCCAGCAAAAAATAAGAACACCACAACCCTGTGAAGAGCCTAGAGGTATTAAATGCACATGTGGGTAGCAGCTACAAATGCAACATGGCAATGCATGGCATCCTTCAGCCGCTTTAAAAAACGGCCTTAGAGATCCCAAGGTGCCCCTTATGCCGGTACAGGAGGACATTACGGCCAAATTAGCCATACAGGCTGTAAAGTCTGCACTCCAGCAGGACTTTAACAATATCTGTAAGTGCTTATAAGTGGGTCATTTTCTCCCCAAAGAAAGCTAAAGCAAACCCCTTCGCTATTTATCTTCAGGGGCAAACGTTGTTTGTTTTTAGTGCTATTGTGCATGTGCGTGTGTGCACGCGAACCTTTGTGTGTGTGTGTAGCAGTGGCACAGTAGTCAACACTCTACGATCTCAGAGACCTGGGTTTCTACCATTTCCATGAATCTGAACTTGTTCTGGGCCTCCTCTACATTAACTCAACCTTAAATTAATTCCTGATGTGGCGTGCCATTATATTTATCCGCACTGCGAAGACGAATGCAACCATGCATGATGATGTTAACACCATCCCAATGTCAGCCTTAATAGGAGCTCACTAACAGCACACATCCCTACGTCCTACGAGGCTAAACAGATCTTTGTATGTTCTGTTTGTGCACCTCAGTGGGCGCCCATTGGCAAGTGTGTGCGGTAGTGCAGCGGTTAGCGCGCTGAGCTAGAAACCCGGCCGCTCAAGTTCAATTCCCGTTCACGGCCAACACCAGTGACGATTGTTTGAACCGGTCCTGGGCCTCTCCTAGGGCGACTCAGCTTCAAATAAGAAACTAGTGCGGTGTGTAAAGATCGCCACTAGGGAGACAAAGGCGACCGGGCTTGGTGTTGGACACCCACTCCCTCGCGTGCCATTCACAGCACTTGCCATAACAGTATGTCAAAGGCTATATGGGGGACCTTTGTCTTTGTGTATATATTAGTGGGGAGCAGTAGTGTAGTGGTTAGTTCACTGAGCAATGAACCCAGGAACTAGTGTTCGAATCCAGCTCACAGCCAACATCGTGGCAAATATCTGATCTGATCTTGGGCCTTCCCTAGGTCGACTCAGCATTAATTAAGTACCTGGTGCAGTGTGTAAACCTTAGTACTGATGTTGGCCATCCACCCTCATGTGTGCTCTGCCGGCCTTCATGGGTGCTTGCTTACAGAGCTTGCCCCAACAGTTTGTTAAAGGCTATACGGGGGATCTTTATATTCCTACCACAGCACAAAATCCATCTCGAGTATAGAGTAGATTTGTTTTTGTTAAATGCAGGTTTGTTTGTACATTTGCTATGTGCAATTTCAATTTAGGCCATCTGGCTATGTAAATTTTTTTAAATATTTACTCATCACTGAACATTAAGGGAAACGCTACAGTGTACTCAATGTAATTAAACAGATTGAGCTGAATCTCACAACGTGAGCCACAGAGTCTGCTCCAAAGGTCAATGTCACTGCACAGGAATCAGGAGGTCACATTTGTTCTTTTGTTATGGTGGCCTAAAACAAGCAGAGCACAATGAATTTCTTTCGGAAATACTGGATGGTTTTTGCATCATGCACAAAGGCTAAGTGCGTTTTGGACATGTCTGCCTTTGTCTTTACTTATGGATTTCTGGCCTACACGATTTTTCCTGTTATCATGGAGTTTCTCATAAGTAACAGATTTGATTGTGGAAATCTCGGTATTATGTACGACAAGAGGTGAAAACCCGATTATCCATTTCTAGATGTAAAAATTTTGAAGGAATGCACCCAGTAAAGTCAGTGTCTCCATTTTTAATAAAGTCTTAGGAAGTGCTCATCTCTGTTATTAATTTTGAGCCAGAGGTGAAAATTCCACACTACTATGGCAGAGATTAGCTTATGCATAAGATAATCAGGTGCAATGAAAACTCCCTTTCGTGCATTTAATATTGAAAAGAATGCCTTAGCTGTTACAAATGAAGCGTGCATTTTAAATTAAGATCTTCGTTTAAACGCATGAACCTGATGTTACCGCAAATAAGTGAACACATATATTACACACACAAATACATTCTCAATAAACATTACTGTTGGCTCGGAAATATGGCAAGCCACTTTTTGAAACCATTCCACTCCTTTTTTAATGTGGCCAAGAGGATTTAGATAATTGGTGGACTCGGAGAAGTGAGAAGACATATGTTTCTTACCCTTGGGAGTCATCAGCATTGTGTAGCCAATACTTCTAATTGAGGTATTTTTCCATGTACACATCACACGTGTCACTTTAGCTTCTATTAACAGAATGTACAACTCCATTCGGCCTTTTTTTCTGTTCAAATGGCAATGCACGTCCATTGCGCAGTCGTTCATCAAAGCGACTCGCCTGCTCAAATTAAAGCAAGACAGCGTTAATCTATCTTCATCGGTGACCAGGAGCCAGTGGTGGAAATTCCATATTATTCCATTGGGGGGGTGGGGGGTGGGCACCAACCCTCTCCATAGGCAAAACCGCTATTGACTTGCGAGCTTCAAAAATACGCATTGAAGCGTACACAGAGGATACAACTTGGGCAGCAAACACTGGCTCCCTAAGTAGAATTCAGTCTCCGGCAGCTTCGAGAGTGGCCCTTGTCCCAGAGCCGACAGCAGCGCAGCATGAGTAGGAAGAGGCATGAGTAGGAAGAGGCATATCCTGCCATCGGCCTGGCTGATGGATGAGTTTGGCAGGTGTTACTGATCAAAAAAGCTTTTGCCTTTTTTTTTTTGGTACAAGTGGACCTTGGGGACCGTGCATTTTAAAACTAAGAGTGCACCTTTTTTTTGTATTGGGACGCAGAGGAGGAATTAGCGTTCGCCCTCCCATTCCAAATTCCCCGCTCCGCTGTTGCAGCGAAACTGCACCGCTGCAATGCTGATTTTTTTTTGTTCGTTGTCGTGGGATGTTTTGATTATGATAAAGTGGTTCCATTGTAAAGTGATGAATCTATTGTGCTCACATACCGGCGCGTGGTGCCGTCAGGCCGGCACGGGATGCCTCAAATTATATGTAAACATCTTACAACAATATGATTTTCAACCGCCAGCATCGTCATCGTGAAATATCATTCAAGTGTACATCTTCGCGGCAAAGAAGTACAATTTAAGAGAGCAGAAAATGTGCCTCAAAGGAAGATTCCTCTTGACATCATTGTGAAATGTTGCAAGGAATGAGAAAGTTATCGAAATCCCCAATGCATGTGTTGTGCACTTGTAAAGTAGATATATATTTTAAGTTTTTTTTCACGATTGAGTCCTCGCATTTGATGGTGTTCATCTCGTGTTGATGGCGCAGTACCATTGGTGGAAATTCCATGGTCCTACGACATGGACCAGTATATTCATAAGACAACCACTCTTAACTTCTCACAAACTGGTACCCATTTTGTAAGTGCCCGAGGGGGTGATGAGCTGGGATATTTACAGTTGTGAGTTTAGCACTCTGCTGCGGCACCACTCGTCCAAAATGTTTAAATGCAACACTTTATGATGATAATGTAGGCACTGTGTCAATCCACTGCTGTACGAAGGCCTCCCATGCAGTGTTATTCACGCGGGCTGTTTGACCATACTTCACAATGCTGGTCAGTGCCCGTTGGTTGAAGCGAAGATGGGGGATCCATTCAGATGGCGCTCGCTACTGAAGTTCGCCTTGAGTGAGAATCGAACTCAGGTTGTATCATTCATAGCGCAGTGTGTTAACGAAAGGTGGCACTACTCCTCAGCAGGACAGTATACTGCGTATAATATTCTCATGTTTTGGTACTGGCAAAGGAGGTTCCATGATGTAGACCAGATTGTTTGAATTTCAGTACGTGGAGAAAAACGTCGATTATCGTGCCGAACAGCACACGGTAAAAACTGTAAGCATGTGTATGTATGTTGGACTTCTTTTGCGCCGTACGTAACCAACCGTGTTAATTGGAGGTGTGGAATCTACATTGGAGAAGCTATGCAGCACAACGGTGAAAACCTATGCAGTAAGTAATAATCAAACGGACATTTTAAGGACCTCCTCTCGAAGGGGGAGCCTAGAGTGTGGCTAGCGTCTGCTCACTCCTCACTGCCAAACCGGCACATTTTCTTCAAATGCCCCAGTGCGCAAAACAACGGCAGGCACGGACGACGGAGAAATAATTTAGCGTTCCTTCGCAAGGAAATGTGCCACACCTGGGAGGCATTCCAGAGACGACCCGTCGACCCCCAGTTCCAGAAAAACCCAGCGTCCCCGAGCAAGAAAAAGAAGCGAGAGGGAAGACAGAAAGAGAGAAATGAGAAGTTTCCTTGCAGCTTATGACACTGGCGGAATAACTGCACACTTGGCCGCTTCCGCAGGTAATTAGTTTAGCTCTGCAGGTGCCAGGCAATCCGCATGACCCCTTTCCCCACACGTGTTTGCAAGCTGGACACTGCAAGCCCACACGGCTTCAAGGGCTATCGCATTTCCTCACACTTAAGTGCTATCAAAAGTGCCTGCATGTGGGCGCAATGCACACCGCTCGCGATGACTGCTGCACACTCGCTACTGACTTCACCCAAAAAAAAAAATCCAAAACAGCGGCGAGGGGCAGAGGGGACACGCATATTTGCATGTAAACTGATCCCCGAGAATTTTGCTTTACAATGGTGAAAAGATCCCCGCTTGGCCAAGGAAGAGGCGCGTTCGACTTTTCCCCTATAAAATCTCGTGTAATGTACAGCGTGCTTCATTTAACGGTGTGTCTTGAGGACCACTTTAATAAGCGAGGCATGGAAATTAACGAAAGTTGTGAGTCATAACAGTGCACAATAAAAGCAAAATGTTCTTTTAATGCGTGTGCGCTATTTTTGAACAAAAGGGCTATTTAATCAAATTTGGAGGATTTTTGTTTGTTTTACAAAATACGCAGACCACAGCACTAATTGTAAAGAAGCGATTGATTGTATTATGACATTAGCCTGATTATTCAAATATGCAGCAGCAGTGGCACGCAAGAAGGGCGTCGCACGAACGAGGGACACAAATAAAAAAATAAAACCGCAAGTGGATGGGAAGCAATGCTGTAAGGGTGCAAGAATCCATCTCAAGTAACGTAATTGTTTCCAAATCACACACATGGCGCAAATGCATGTGGGCAGCGTGGTCTTTGATGTCGGGAGACATCGGCGGCTCCTTCCACGGGGTTGTCCACCCCGGGGGGATGTCAGGATGCAAGAAGGCCCCGTTTGCAGCCAGCGACAGGGCAGCGCTTGTTAAAACTTCGTGCAACATTTCAGGTGCACTGGAGGTACTGTGCACCTCGCTTTTTCACAGCTTTGCAGCACTTAAAGTCTTTAGTTCCGCTTGTAAAAGTGATACTGCTTCAGCGCTGCTCCCAGTAGTGCAGAGCGACTCACTCACAAAAACCTAGATGCTGTGAAATGACAACCACATGCCACGGATTTTGCCTGAACAACCAGAAACTGGCATCGAAAGCATCGGTGACTTTTAATGGCATGCGTCCAGCCACAGATAGCCACTGACTGGTGCACTCTAATTACAATTCAGTGTTTTATAGCGTGCTTATCTGGGAAGTTAATTTAGCCTCGCATTGCTCTGTGCTACTTTCTGTAATGTGGGGTTGAGAGAAATAATGTCCACAACAGTTACATTTTATGAGTTGTATAACTCACGTGTAATTCTCTTTGAAATGGAAGCCAAATTTGGTGCAAAAAAACTCTTAGTTGTAAAAATCATGAATAAATATATCAAAAAAAGGAAAGCATATATTTTTATTGATGATTTTTAAAGGTGTATTCCCCAGAAAATGTTTAAAGTATTTTTCAAGAAGGTCCCAATGCAACTTTATCCAAATTGTAAAAATATGATAGGCGTTCCAAAATTGACAACTCATTTCGACACAAGGCCCAAGCTGAAAATGGACAATAACATAAAAAGTTACAGTCTAAATCAAAAGCCACAGTCAGAGGTAAGATGCAGCCAAGAATTGCTAACAGCATAAGAGTTTCAGCAGTCTTGATTCAATCCAGATAGCTCCGCATAAAATGAAAAATAATTGAGCCCAGCTTTGTGCACTGTAAATAAAAGAAGCCATTTCTTATAACCGCTCTTTTATTCAACAATCGCAGCAAAAATGTCTGCGTGTACAAGGGAACGTTGGTTAGTGCTCATCACCATTGAGCGGGTGTTGGAAATTCCACATTCTCATGGTGCAATCCAGTCTTCCCAAATGAGAAGTAAATTGTTAACTTCCCATAAATAATAAAAATACATTACGTTATCTAATTATTAGTCGTTTTACTATTCCTCCAATATTTTGTAACATTAGCCTTTCATCTTTATATGTGCATGGTGAGATCATTACTCAGATACATGTTCGTCTTAAGCCTCAGTCACTTTATTGCATGGAGTATGCTGACTGATAGCTACTGGGAGGGTAATTTGCGTATCGTAGTGGAACTTATGGTCCAAGGATGGCTCATACTCAGTTAATGTTGGTGAAGCTCGCTGGGAAAAGAAACACATTTGGGAAAAACTACTTAAACTATAAAACTATATTTTATTTTACCAGGTACGGCCCACTGCGCAATACAGCTCTTTTTCAGAAGCGACCTGGCCACAGAGGACCCGAAGAAAAATCGACGCGACCATGGAGAGAACACGCAAGCTCCAAATTTACAGGTGTCGTGGTCGAGATCGAACCCACGACCTGTATACCAAGTGAGGTCTGCAATGGGCAGTTGAGTTCTAGGATTCAGCTAGGGCATATGACAGATTAATAAGTGGGCACTAGCATTAATCACTCACTCAATATTTCCTACAATACTGTTAGGCTGGCTAGGAGTAAGAACTATTGGCATAAGGTACTCGAGTGTGAAGTTCACTTATCCACACTAATTCGAAATTATTGGCGGGATGGAAATAGTGTGCCAAAACGCATCCACCTTGACAAAACAAGACAAGATGTTTGTAGTGTGCTAAATAATTCCTGCTTGTTTACGATAATTTATGCTTGTGATGTTAACGGGTTCGGGAAGAGATATAATTGTTTTTCTAATGTCTGAAATCAAACGCAGCCGATGACTAATTTACCCAGAATGCACTCATTCTCATCGCATCATGAAAGCTAATCAGGTATTCAACCTGGATTGCGCTTGCATTAGTGATAGTCGTACATAGCAGACAGGTGTAGCAGGCATGTTTGGCAGTGGAAGGCAATACAAAAATACACTGGCAGTACAGGCAGTACAGATCATACACTGCAGTACAGACAGTACAGATCATACACTGTCAGTACTGGCAGTACAGAAACTACACTGCTCTGCACATCCCGCCCCCACCACCCCCATATTCACCAATCGCCACTGACCAATGTGGTGAAGTATAGACTGACGAAGATGGCCTCATACGTGGACACTCAATTGCATTCAATAAGTCACACATATTGTAAAGGATTTGTTTTAACGCTTCTCACTGTTTAAATGACTATTGATTTGCACTTGTCCGCATCTTTTCCTCTGAGCCAGTGATGGAAGTCCCACATTCCTTTGGCTAGGGTCAGTCTGCCATTGGGAAGCAGCTGACTTCCCAAAAGTGACATTTGTTGCATTGGTTTCATCGGGATCATGGGATGGGTTAACCCCAGCCAGGATTTGAACTGACCAATTGCAGGTTATGAGTAAATGTGCCATGTTACAGTGCTCGTGACCTGCTAGAATAAAGTATTCAACGCTGTAACTGGCGACCACTGTGATATCGTGAAATGGCTCTCAACATCGTAACTGTCTATCGTTAAAGAGCTTTCGGAAATTTTGAGCGTCGCGATCGTGAGTGCCTTCGGCAAAGAAAACAAAACACTTTTTCCTTGCAGCTGTTTTGAATGCAAAGACGAAGAGACGACGTCACCGCGCAAAACGACACAAAAAAACCCGTATAACGCGCGTGGGGGCCTTACAAAGCAAACGATAAATCAAGCGGAACAATAAAATGTGAACTTGCGGGAGAAAACAAGTGGAAACAATGGTTCGCAGTGAAAGGGTTTATTTGCCCCAGCGCCCGGCGCGAGACAAATGAATCCTGCTCGAAGTGTTTCTAATTATGGGCGCGCAGATGTGGCCAGAGGTGTACATGGGCGAGCGGCTTTTTATAACGCCAAATAAAAGTGGGCTCTCTATCAGTAGTGGCTGGACTGCTGCAGAGCCGGCACATGTATAAGGGCATATGTGTCAAACATCTGGAATTGTAAATATATAAATGCTTTTCAGAAAGCTACCAAGCTGAGGATTGATCCTCATTATTTTCGTACGAGTGGCAGATGTGACACGGACCACTACTACAAGACTTTATCATTGCAACAATACGAGCGATGAAGCTAATCACAGCATATGCACAACATCAATAAGTAGACAATCTATCTTCACATACTCGTCTATCCACGAAAAGTACTAGACATGATCTGTTACACAATCTGTCAGCCGCACGGGTTTCTGGGAGTGCGCAATTGCAGCAGCATTGTCTCAAGAAAAGCAAACTCTGGACTCGTTTCGACAAACATTGTCTCATCGGCAGAGTCAGGCTTGCTTCAATGAATGTTGCTGACCTGCAGACCTTATCCTCTCTTTACGATGTGGGGTCCTGGTTCGATGTGAAATGCAATAATACATGACTCAAAATAATCATAAGTGTCGTTGTGGAGAATATAAATGTATTTTTACATATACAAAATATATTTGTGTTCTGCATCAATATGTTTTACATTCTCCACAATGACACAAATTATTACTTTGAATAATATAAACAAATTGGGGAGCTGATATCCTCTATGATTACTGTTAATTAGCACATACCAGTTGATTACCATTCATGACAACAGTACAAGGTCAATGTGCCAGCAGATTGGATCAAGCTAAATAAAGCTACTTAGGCTTTAATGGGCTTATTACTCAAGATAATAACTAAACATAAAGTATTAATTTTAATGAGGTAACTGAAGTAGTCATAAATTAATGTAAACAATATCCGAGTACTTTTTTTACACGATCAATTGTATATATATATGAAAATTATAATCCAAACCAAGGGCACGTCACGGCCAGAGGAAGATGATTTCCAGTGGTCCTGAGTACAATGATGGAGTGGTAATCAATGAATGAAACGCATCCAAGAGAGAACGTCCAACAGGGAGACGGAGTCCTGGAATCAGCATGTGGGCAGGTGCTCGGTGGATTGGTACATTGCAGGATCATGAGAGATAGCTAAGGCTTCGGTCGGTAAATGTCCAACAGTGGATTGATCACGGCTGATGGCGTTGATGATGACATTAACAGTAATACCATTAGACCTCCTTTTTCAGTACCAAAATATAATAACAGGGGTTTTAACCTTTTTTTCTGGCAACAAAACTGAAACCTTTTAACAGCGAATCATGTCTGCATTAACCACAATACTTGTGGTCAAAATACAAACAAAAAACACACTCTGATAATATATTTACATTGTCCTTGAAACGTATTTTTTGGCGTCCTCTGGTCGAGCACCAATTGAGACGAGGCTCAAAAGAAAGCCGTCTCTGGTGTGGACCAATCCGATTCAAGGACAATGCCAATATATTATCAGAGTGTGTCTTTGGTTTGCATTTTGACCACAACCATTGTGGTTAATGCACACGTGATTCCTTGTAAAAAGGTTTCAGTTCTGTTGCCAGAAAAAAGGGGAAAAAACCCTATTATTATTAACAGTAATAAGCAACTCATGAACGTGGTCAAACAAACCCACGGTCCACACAGAGTGAGGAGGCACTCATCCCGCAGCGGATTGAGAAATAATTCTGCAAAACAATAGATGTATAATAAAAATGCTAATATCCCATAGTATTCTATGAGACTCAACAATTAACAAAGTGATGATGAACAGCAAGTGGTTACCTTGACATTTACGCATAAACAAGGCGAGTAGACGCCAGTCCGTGTTTCCACGTAGCTCCCATGAT
This sequence comes from Lampetra planeri, assembly GCF_965212315.1. Lineage (NCBI taxonomy): Eukaryota > Metazoa > Chordata > Hyperoartia > Petromyzontiformes > Petromyzontidae > Lampetra > Lampetra planeri. The sequence goes on from NC_136120.1 coordinate 7,864,986, forward strand.
GCTCACTCGGCATTAAGCTTAAATCATATTTAATTACAGAAATTAACTTACAAGACTTTTCCACCAATGGCCGCATACATACACACAATCAATCAAACACGAGAGAAGACAAAGTCACATGGAATACCGTTATCCCTGGCTTTAGTCAATGATTCATTGGATAACAGAAGCAGTCTCTTCCAAGTACTCACAAACTAAAATCCTGAATAAAATCAAAATGTTGACGTTATCAAACCCATGTACGAAGGAGCCGCTACGATGGCCTTGCACGAGGGAAGGGGTGGGGGATAAACCACAAATCAGGAGAGGATTGAGAGAGGGAGACACTCCCTCACCAACGATGTTTACAGCAATGTCACGAGGCGACTTCCAAATGTTTGATCGGATAAATTGAGGCTTTGACAAAAAGTGGAGAAAATTGTATCCACGTCATATTTGTTGACGGCATAGTCATGTAACAGGTAACGGACGTTGAATTGCAAGAAACAAAATACTTGGTGATGACCTCAACTACTGACAGTATCGATACAGAATTGCACACTAATATTTCCTGAGTAAAGGTAAAACCCATTTATTTGTTTTACATCTAATGCTCAGGTTAGGTTAATCCATGAACATTAGTAAAATTAGTTGTTCTATAACTGTCCCGTAGATTAAATAATAGTTCCGAAAGGAATGCGGAATGTCCATGATAAGCTCGTATTTTGACTTACAGAGGATGACTCGAGGGGAGCCCTGGGTAGAGCCCTTTCTATGGGGGATGTTTTGGCCTACTCTTTTATGCAGGTCAGATGTCTTGGAAGAGGTGGAAGTACCCGCAGTTTACCCCACCCACCACAAGTAACATACAGGGAGACTGACTGAGGTGTGCCCGTTTACACGGCTTGGCGGACAGTTTGGGGGAAGGGATTTAAATAAACGCGCACAATTGTGTCACTTTGCCACGCTGGGATGTTGAATTGGAGACCCCCCCCCCCACATCACACCACAGCGGCGTCGAGCGTGATAATATCTGCTGCGCGAAATGTATTCTTGTAAAAATAAACACACATTCAAATTGTGCCGACAAGTGATCGCGAGCTTGTCAGGACTCAGGGATTAAACTGGTTCCCCTGCATAGTTCCGATGAGGCTCTGCATCGACATCAAGAGGCTCATTGGGGCAGCCGTCACGAGCAGCGCAGATATCGCCCTGCCGTGGAAGCCAGGTCATGGAACAAACCAACCAACCAACCAACCCAAACGTGGTCTTCATTGCTCGAATAAAATTTTTATCATCTTCTCATTATGTCACATCGCCTTGGCAGCTGAACAACGACCGGGGGTTGAAGAAATACAGTAACTGTCAAAGAGGAGGGAGGGGGGGGGGAAGCCAACACATTTCTCCATGTGCTTAACGTTTAGCCGGGAGACAGCTGTTACGCCTTTTGTTTTGTGTTTCACAGCCATCAGGAGCTTCTCCCAACTTGTTGCACTTTTGTGTGTGTGTGAATAAGTTGCTGCTGCAGGAAATGCATCACTTGTGGCGAGCATTCGGCCGAGGCATGCGCTGTAGTGGATCCGCACCGCACTGCGAACCTGGCCTCCCGAGTTCAAGTCCCGCTCACGACTCGTGCCGGTGACGAACGCTGCACGTGAACTGGCCTGGGCCTCCCCTAGATAGACTCGGCCGTAAATTAGTACCAGGTGTGGTGTGCGAATATCGACACTTGGGAGACGGAGGTGGCGTGATTTAAAAGGTTAATGGGGATATTCCTGAACACCGTCACAGTACCAAGACTTGCAATCCCTTTTTAACCTCGCAAGGAATCACTGTCCAGAGTATCTCTAAATCGCATCACTCACTTTGCAATCACACTCGCCCACAACATGTGTGACCATTAATCGTCAGAGATCTTGAACAATGTAAACTGAGGGATACAATCAACGTCCTTATACCTCACTCAGTTTAAATTCTTACATGGTGGAACAAGCCTAGGTTGAAACTGGTCCATACTTTATTTGCTTTAAAATGTTGCTGGAGAACACGGGTCTGCAAAGCCAATAGACCACCAGACTGTTTTTTTCCCCCCAAATGTTAATATTCTATACGTACGTGAATATTTGGAGACAAATGTAATCATCTTCTTGGTTCTTTCGGTAAAGTCACGTAGAATTGAAATAATAAAATAATTAAAATAAAACATACTTAAATAATTCTCACGACGTGAGAACGGCTACTTGCGTTGTGGCCGAAACGTCGTGAGAATTATTTTATTATGTTTTATTTGTATTATTTTATTATTTCAATTCTACGTGACTTTACCGAAAGAACCAAGAAGATGAATCCCTCCAGTCACGAAAGCTTTAAATCGAAAAAACAAATGTAATCCTCACACCCTATCTACCAAACACGTCTCATGGCGGAGAACCACAGTGCTGCAGCAAACACCCTCGTGACTCGGGTTCACTTCCTGGCCATAAACAGCATTAGTGGCATGCGGAATCTGTTTTATTGTCCTCCCCTCTAGATTTGAAGCTTCCGTGACTGCAAGGATTCATATTCTTAGGTTTTCGGTAAAGTCACGTAGGTAAAAATTTAAAATTAATAAAAGTAAAATAAAAATAAAATAAATATCACGACGTTTCGGAGGCAACACAAGCTTCCGTCTTCATGTGGAACCGACACATCATGCTCATTTACTTGATATAGCAAGCGTGCTGTGACGGTTCCACCTGAAGATGGAAGCTTGTGTTGCCTCCGAAACGTCGTGATTTCTATTTTATTTTTATTTGACTTTTATAAAAATTTTATGTTTACTTTTTACCTACGTGACTTTACCGAAAACCTAAGAATATGTCCTCCCCTCGTTGCTCATCGACATCGATGGCTCATAGTGAATCGTGGACGTGCCACGCTACGATGGTAGGGGGCAGTTTATTCATCAGTGAGTGAATACAAAGTAAAGCGATTCATTTTATTTTTTTAAATCAGCCATTCTCAAATCCACCGACGGATGGATGCACCGTCTCGCTGCCGTGTCAGTCGTGGAGGTATTTATTGTCACCATACTTCGGCGTACTGGACAGTGCGGTTTGATGAAGGGGGGGAGGAGGGGGAAGTGGGGTGGAGAGGACAGGACCGGTTCTGATATCACTCACCACCGATGTCAGCCGTGGCCTGGAATTGAAATCGGAGCACTGGGTGCATAGCCTAGTGCCATCACCATTTCGCCACCGCTCCAGCGACCAAATAGTTATTTAACACAATTTCTTTTTTTTACAAATAAGAATATAATTTGGTAATACGATTTCCCGGCAAATAACATACTGGAATGAAATGTCTCGATTATATGATCCAGAATGTTCCAATTAGTGCCGGATTATCCTGGTGGCAAAAGTATCTACGTATGATCCGGGCCCCGCACTTTCAAGGGACCCGCGCTAAATGCTTTCAAGCTATAGATTCCAGTTCAGTGATTCTGCTCTTGCTCTATTATTGTAGTACTATACTACCTTCAACGTTTATGAACGACTGGGTGTTTAAGGTGAGCGATTTGTCGTATTATCGGGCTGTATAGCAAATGAAAATTACAATTACTCTACTATGCAAGTTAAAACATTGTGTTTTAATATGTAAGTGTTGTTTTTATTTAGGACCCCTTTATAGCATATGCTACAGGCCCTGCACTCGCTCGCTTAACCCAGCACTGGTTGCAATGCAATGCGATCATCCTTTGAGTAGTAGCCGTGCGTCCTGGGAATCACTTGTGAGCTTGACACATCTTGTTTCCCTGGAGAAGTCTGATGGCAAAATAATTTTCACGGGAATGTGCATGTCCTTGAGCCGGAGAGTCTGGAGAAGAAGGCACCTTGAAGTGTGGCCAGTTCTAGACGCATCACGTTTCTGTAAAAAAAAACACTACTTCAGAAAAACATATTTTAAGTATTGAATGGCAATTGTAAGCAAGTGCACAGGAGTCAATTTAAATACAACCACTGGTGCCCGATGAACAACACGAATAAGAGGTGTATAAAATATAATGAACAATTTGGCTCAGCTCATGGCATGGACTATGTTGCAAGGAACTACAATGTCCCCATCCTACCAAGTTCAACTTTTCCCATGACGAGTCTGATCCTTGCCATAGGAATGTCGAATTTCCAGCACTGCCTTAGGATACCGATGACCAAGAGCATTGCAACACACTCATTTCAGAATAGCAACTTTGAAATAGCATTAAACATTTCGGCGTTTACTTTTAAAAGTACTGAAATGTAACGTGTACAAAAACACACATTTACCACGTATTTATGACCTAGAATTGAATTAAGTAAGAATTTTTTTACAGAAGACTAAGACATGATGCAGTGTGGAATGGGTTTACGAAAGAAGGTTTAAATACAATAAAGCAATGGACCGAATTTGTCAGAATAATACTGGTAGGAACCTCCTGGTTACACCAGCTCACAGGGGATTATTGTGTCCGTCCGTCGTGCAGGGAGGGGCTGGGTGGGGAGGGAGGGGCTGGGTGGGGAGGGAGGGGCTGGGTGGGGAGGGGAGGGTGGAGAGGGGCTGGGTGGGGAGGGTGAGGCTGGGTGGAGAGGGGCAGGTGGGGAGGGGCTGGGTGGGGAGGGTGGGGAGGGGCTGGTCACCCCGTGGTGCCCTTATAAAACTCAACGTTTAACCTACTCACGCCGGCTTGTGCCCGCCCTCACAGTCGTGCATATTTGCGGAATACACCACGCCGCTGTTGACCCTGGCCATTGACCGAGCAACCCAACGTTACTACCAGCTCCCTCCGCAGGAATGTGTTTAATACTGTCCATCCCTTCACGCTACTAATCCTATACACATCACACTCAAAGGGTCCCCATGCTCGCACAGACATTGGGGTAGTGGGCATCTCCATCGGCAGGACTTCACCAATCGTGTAAATTCCACATTCCGATGGTGGGAAGGGGTATACACACCTAAATATACACATTTTATCCACGTGTACTGTCACTGTAATAAACTAAAGGACCACAATGCACAGACCCCAATACCCGTGCAAGTTAAAGAGTTAAATCGACTTCCATAAAACCCTCCACACACTCGTCAATTGCCCCTCACAATAGCACAGACACAGAGAGGCAAGAGAGATGGTGTTCATAAAGGTTGGAGACTGCACGATGGCATTGTGCCAGCAACGTTTTATAAATGTACTATCGCAAATTAGTTTATAAATAATTTTGATTGCTAAAGGCTTTGCCTGCTATGCAAACCTTTAGGTAACCATTCATAACCCAATAAAACAAACTAGTCATCAGAAAACATTTCAAATTTAAATGTTCATCAGGCCTCATTGTATTCAGTGCAGTCTCCAATCCTTATCAACGTTCTAACTCTGGCCTCTCTGTAGATGCGCTATGAAGATGGACCATTGTTGCATTATGCATTTTTGTTTCTTTTCAGGCTGCAGTGTTGTTGATGGACTGTGATGTTTTATGTTGTTAATTGTGCTTGTACACCACTGCCAATGCAGCATCACTCAATAATTTATCTACAAAAAACCTCTGCAAGTTACTCACGAATTTGAACTTGCCACGTCTTGATCATCAACCAACGTATGAGACATTATATACAAGTAACAATCAACAGCTCCTGTCTGTGAATTATTCCCATATCGGCATTTACTCCGTAATTACCATTGTCCCCATACCATTCGATACAATTGTATTCAAATTAAGTGATGTCATTGGATAGACCACCCCCACCAGAAGCTAGAACAAAGCTGATAATCAGAGCTTTGACACTCATTGTTGATCGGGTTACGTGCATATGCAACCTCACCAGTTTAACACGTAGGGTTTCGCGACCAATATCATCCATAATATCGTTTTTTGGGTTATGCAGTTTGTTCTGCATCCAACCGAACCGATATAACACCACTTCGCACATATCTAAAACTCAACACATTTTGTGCTCAAACCAAATGCACCCATCGTAGTCTGAGCATGCATCTGGATTGCGAGCAAAATCTCTCATATTCCCTGCAGTCGTGATACTAGAGTTCAGTGGTGATACATGCATGGAAACAGCCCTGTATCCAATAAACAGTCTCCCTATGCCGAGAGCTTAGGAGAGCCACAGTCACGACACTCATACATATAAGCAATCGCATGCCTGACGTTAACCCATTCTATGATCCTTTTCTTTAGATAGGAACCTTTTCCAAATGTCCACCAATGTATAAGCTATCAACCGAATCGAGTCGGGAGAGAATCCCTTATTATTGACAGCACTGACATCGTGAAACTGAAACAACTATCCCCACGATCACTAAACAATTGGGCGGTGCTCATCTCAATTGGCAGCCCTGAAACAGGAGTGAACATGTTGCTTTCCTTTGGTGAGAGTCACACACAAACAAACAATTGAATCCATATTTTAACTGTCAAGGAGGTTTTTTTTTTTATTTCATGCACAAACTATGCTGATCTTTAATCGGTGTAGCGCGGAATCGGCCAACATATAGACCTATATTCGGTATTTGAGGGTGGAGTGGTGGCATTGTGGCTAGCGCACTGCTCGATGACTTCGATTGCTCTCTAAACAGGTGCTAGGCTTTCTCTTCACCGACCCACACTCGCCAGCATGGCGAAGTATGGTCAACCACCTTACACTATCAACAGGCGTGGGAAAGCCATCCCACCAAAAAAGCATTACGGGCTGTAATTGGTATTTATCTCGTCGGTATGGCCATATTGCCAATGCGAAAAAAAGTACTTGCTGGGTTATTCCAGCTGTTGCTAAAGCCACACCATGATGGCCAACATTCAAAAATGTGCCCTCAAGCCAGTTACATTCCATCAGAATGAAACTCACTTTATTGGGCGTGAGTGTAACCAACTCCATTATCCATACCGGATCCTATAGATATGAGGTCTGCCATAAATGGAATCCACCCACCTGTCCAGTGCCTTCCCACTCAGACGAGCAATTAAGGAGCGCTAATATTCACTTGGAGGTTGTTAGGCAGTGATACATATTCACTTTTTCCATGGCAGGGACCACGCCTTTTTCCAATCAGTCATGGCAGATTGCACGTAGAGTGGCACTCATCGTTTGGGCGCCGGCGGGACAAGAAGCGGAATCAAACCACCAACTACAATTATAAGAAGAAACATTTAAAATTGAGAATTCATATGTCTGCTACAGTTGCACTTGGTGAATTCAAATAAAAATAACTAGCGATTGTAAATTTCAAAGAAAAGTTTTTTATCACTTCTAACATGGCAGTACAAGCAGAATGGAATGCTTATTGGCATCAAGCGGTTGTCCATGGTACATAAAAAATGCATATATTTTTGTTATATTGAATCCATTATAACGCACGCTGTTAAAATACAGCGTGTACAAATGATGTGTCAATAAAGATAGCGTTCCGTGAAATTGAAACCTAATGCCTAAAGGCGGTCAAGATCACCTCTGTACACGCATGTTGGCATGTTGGCGAATGTCCACTTCCGCCGGGTTTTTTTGGCAGCAAAAAAACAACCAACTGCCCACCATCGCCAGCAGCGGCGCAAATCGCCAAGGTGTCGTTTTCCCGCAGTTTCATCAAGATACGAGTCTGGCACTTAAAAATGTCTTCCAAGATAGACGCACACTACACAGAGTTTTTTTTTTAAACTTTCTTTCTGTAAACCGGCACTTTCAGGCAAATGGGAAGAAAAAGAAGATTCAACACTAGCAATCGGATAAGATATCAGGATAGATACATTTTTATTTTACTTTAACCAAATGTTTACGATTCGTAAAACACACAGCACATTGTGAGCCCGTCAGCATTTATTAAACACTTATGGGGGGGGTTTAATATAAAATATCGTATCGTGGCTTCGAGCCACAGATGTTCGTCGCCAAAAAAAAAAGTTTCCTTTTGGAGATCTGCGGTGAACACGTTGGAAAGGCTCGCCTTACACGTATGACTTCATGTTACAAGATACAGGGACCCTGCAGCTGCAAGGCAGTCAGTCGCCTCCCACACAAAACGCAGCACGGAAAAATATGCTCAGCCCCTCGGCTGCAGGGACAAGCGACTGAAATCAATATATCTCGCTGTCACAAGCACCCAGAGAAACACTGTGACTCCCATCCCTCACCGCATGTTTTTATTTGACAAACGCCGAGCTATAACAAATACTTCTTCAGTGAAAAGTTTTTCTCGTTTTTTTCACGCTCTACCCACTTTTTTACATTTTTTTTTATAAACAGACCATGGTTAAAGACCGGAAACAGTAAACAACTGTTGAAAAGTGTGTTTGTTTAATTGACGCACGCACACACACACACACAAGACAAATGTCCCCCGTATGGCCTTGACAGACTCTTGGGGCAAGTGCAGTTAGCGAGCAGCTTTGAAGGGCGGCACGGCACACGAGGGCGTGGATGACCAACACCACGCTTCGACCGCCCTTTCTTTCCCCTAATGGCGACATTTACACACCACACCGGGTGCTCATTTGAGGCTGAGTCGACCTAGGGGAGGCCCATGACCGGGTTAGATAATCGTCACCGGTGTTGGCGGTGAGCGGGAATCGAACTCGGGTCGCCGGCTTTGTAGCGCAGCGCACTAGCTGCTACACCACCGCCTGCCCACACACGCACACACACGCACACACACGCACACACGCAAACACACACACACACATGCATCAAGTTCAGTTGCTCAGCTTTGATCGCTGAAGATGTTTGTTTTTGCTTGAGTAAATAAACACACGCAAAGATCCTACATTTTGCCAAATCAACTGTTGGGAGTAAGTGTTGTTGGTCAGCTCCTGGTTATCTTTTTTTGGTCCTTTAAAAAAAAACATTTTGTACAAATAGTCCATTCGACATTCTCACAGAGAAGTAAAATACCCCGCGTTAGACAATGGCTTGCAGAAGGTGACAGTCCTGCACTACCTCTGAGACCCCTTCATGAACCTCGTATGCACGTTTTCGGTGCTGCACTGTCACTTGCCATGCTTATTAAGTAAAACATATATATATATAACGATTTGTGGGCAGTCATTGTTGGTAAGCAATTTCAGATAATCAACTCACAACATTTGAAAATTTGGTTTCACTTAGGGTGGCTGAACCCCGGATTCGAACCCAGACTCTCATTGGTTCTGGCTCTGACCTCTGATCCACCCTGCCACATCAAGTGCTATGAAGACTGGCATGGCATGGCACATGAATGAATGGTGGGGCTGGCAGTTTAATTTATATTTTACACACCATGCCAGATAAGCATTTAAGGCTGAATCGATGCACGTGACACCCAGGAACGGTCCAGATACCACTCGGTGTGCATGGCAGTGAATTCAATCCATGTCATTCGCATTGTAGCACAGTGGGATAGCCACTGATGTGCATGCATGAACAAATACAGATACAAAGATTGTGTAGCCTTTAACAAACTGTTGGGGCAAGTGCTGTCGGCAACCGTCTATGAAGGGCTGGCATGGCACATGAGGGGTAGGTGGCCAAAACCAAAGCTGGCTGTCTGTGTCTCCTCAGTGCTGAGGTTTACACATTACAGAAAGTACTTATTTAAGGCTAAGTCAACCTAGGGGAGGCACAGGACTGGTTCAAATATTCACCACTGCTATTGGTCACGAGCCTGGATCGAATTTTGGGCGACGGTTTCTTAGCACAGTGTACTAACCACTGCACGGATGCTATGCTCGTGCATGATCACAGACACACAGACAAACACAGACTCGTATTTATCGTAAATGTCTTGCTCGTGAAGCCTTAGTAGATGAATTACCAATAGCACATTTTATCATGTGGGAGAATACCAAAGCGTGTTGCCTGTATAAAACACGTACATTTTTGCGGTCACCGTCACGCGGCACTGGCGTTTCGTTTTGCATCCTACGTTCTGCTTTACATTTTGATTTGCATCTTCATCACGATCCCTCTCCCAGGCATTCAGAAATGTTCGGGCGCATTCCTCCTCATCTGCGAGTAGCCTAGGTTACACGGTGCAGCTGCTTGGCATACGTCCGTTGAAACAAAAAAATGCATATACACGCGAGAGGTGGTCAAATTTAGTTTGTATGCGTCCACATATACACGCCGGGATGCTACCACAGTCCTGTAAACGGTCAGCACACTGGACTTGCAACCCAGAGGTCGCCGGTAAGATCTTCGACGGGGCAGTTGAGATGATGGGGAAAGTGCATTAACCCCCCCCCCCAGCACTGCCCCTGTCCACTCAGCGCTATTAATGGGCACACCCCCAGTTAGTCGATCGCTGGGTCATGGGCCGTCCATAAATTACGTCACGCACAGGGGGGGGGGGGGTCAGACATTTGTGACGATGTGTGACGATGGGGGGGGGGGGGGGTTGAGAAATGTGACGTCACGTCAAAATGCGCAACTTTAAATAATTATAGACAACACGTTCTACTTAATTAAATAGACTTTTTAATCAATGTTTTCTCCTACAACATCAGAGTGCAGCGCCACATTAAATACGCACTACAATGACGATAGTTTAAATCGATTTGAAGCATGTTTTATTTTGTTTTGGGGGGGAGGCAGAGCTTTGTGACGTCATATTTGAAGGGGGTCTGACATTTTGCGACACCGTGTGACGAAGGAGGGGGGGTGGTCAAAAATCGTCCAAAATTGCGTGACGTCATTTATGGACGGCCCCTCACGTGCGGTGTGGTAAAGTGTGGGAATCCCCCACCTTTTTCAAGACGTCTGAATTGTATGGAAGAGTAGGCCAAATACCCTATCGTGGAGTGCCCTTTTGCCAGCAGTGGCGTGAGCAAAAAAATGCCTTGCTGCACCTTTACCTTTTTTACCTTGACATATGCTACATGCAGGTCAGATATTTTTGTGTGTGCATATAATTAATGTAAAATCCACGGTGGTTTTGCCAAAGAGCACTCTATACATGATTCAAAGTCTGTGGGTTAAAACTCCGGTCAAGGGTCAACTCGGCCAATCAACTTTCAGGGGCATATGAAAGAGTGCCAACACTGTGGCCATTTAACGGTGGCTATTTCACAGAGATGGGACTGTGCCCGAGAAATGTAGACGTTTTCGAACTGGCTCAGGACAGCCAACGGAAGTGAACACCGCTCCATACTAGTTTGAGCACGAAGACACCGATTTGATTCGTGAACAATATGCGTGTTCCGTTCAAGCTCAAACCTCATGAGAAAGGGATACTCAACAACAAGGCCCTCATAGCTGGCTGACCTTGAAGTCTCATTTTAAATGGTGATTACACAATATAATCGGTACCTGAATTTTGCGCTTTATTAAACTTAATCAACTTACTAAATTCAAAGATAAAGAAGTGTTGCCAGTTCACAATGAGTAGAAATGATATACGTTTCACTTGATTCATGCGAGTTCGATTTGTGCTATTTTGTGTATATGCGGCTTTGTTGGTTCTACCCAAAATTCGATGTACAGTATACGGTTTGAACTACAGTAACTCAGAATGCGGCTATGCGGTCGGACGTGGGACAACGTTGTGTGTGTACTGTGTGTGTACTGTGTATGTACTGTATGTACTATGTGTGTACGGTGTGTATACTGTATGTACTATGTGTGTACTGTGTGTATACTGTGTGTGCACTGTGTGTATACTGTGTGTGTACTGGTGTGTACTGTGTGTATACTGTTTGTGTACTGTGTGTGTACTGTGTGTATACTGTGTGTTCTGTGTGTACTATGTGTGTACTGTGTGTTCTGTGTGTACTCTGTGTATGCTGTGTTCTGTGTGTGTGTTCTGTGTGTACTGTGTGTGTACTGTATGTTATGTGTGTACTCTGCATACTGTGTGTTCTGTGTGTACTGTGTGTGTCCTGTGTGTACTTTGTGTGTACTGTGTGTGTTCTGTGTGTACTGTGTGTGTACTGTGTGTGTTCTGTGTGTACTGTGTGTGTACTGTGTGTTGTGTGTGTACTGTGTGTTATGTGTGTACTGTGTGTGTACTGTGTGTGCACTATGTGTACTGTGTGTGCACTGTGTGTATACTGTGTGCACTGTGTGTGTATTGTGTGTACTGTGTGTGTACTGTGTGTACTGGGTGTGTACTGTGTGTACGGTGTGTATACTGTGTGTGTACTGTGTGTGTACTGTGTGTAATCTGTGTGTGTACTTTGTGTGTACTGTGTGTGTTATGTGTGTATACTGTGTGCACTGTGTGTGTACTGTGTGCGTTATGTGTGTACTGTGTGTGTACTGTGTGTGTACTGTGTGTGTTCTGTGTCTGTCCTGCATCTGCTCCTCGGCAGGCAGGTGTCTCGTGCGATTTCACTTTGTGCGACATTTTTTTTCGGAACGCATCTACTACTAGCGCATACACCGAGGGAAACCCGTACCACAATGTGACAAGACACACATCCCAAAATATAAATATAGATTATTGGTGCAACAGTGTTACCGGGTGCATATGAATGCTAACATATAACACAACAAGGTTGGACGTTTCCAGAACCACGTCCAGTGCTGGTATTTGCATACCACACCAGATACTAGGGGTGGGGGGGTAGGGGGGCACAAGCCAGGTTCAGATTACATTTGCTACTGGTGCTGTGCAAGGTCACGCAGCATCAAACCCTCTGTCTACCTTCATATAAAAAAAAACATGCAAGTGTGTATGCACAAAGACAAAGATCCCCCACGCGGGGGTGGGTGGCCAGCACCATGCCAGGCCGCCTTTGTCTCCCCTGTGGTGATATTTACACATTGCACCAGGTACTCATTTGAGGCTGAGTCTACTTAGGGGAGGCCTAGGACCGGTTCAGATAATCGTCACTGGTGTTGGCCGTGAGCTGGAATCGAACTCGGTCCACTGGATTCATAGTGCAGCGCGTGAACCACCACGTACACGCACGCACATACATACACACAGTCACCAACCCTCACGTTCACGGTGTCACGTCCGAGAGATTGAAACAACTGGAGGAGCTGCAGCTCTGTTTACACAACGGACGTCCAGCAGAAGTGACATTGATGTCACCGACTCTCGTGTTGATGTCAGGTCGCTCGACTCCAGTTTCGCCGCACTGTTTTGGCAGGGGCGCCCCCATCTCCAGTACACGTGCTGTCCATTGATTGCCCGTGCCTATCAACAGCCTTAAGATCAAGATCACGAGGTCACCACGGCCATTGCCATCGATGCTGCCACGTCTCGAAAGTGACCCTTTCTCTCCAGCGGATCCCCGCAGCGGTTGCACATTCGACGCCCGACCTCAAGATCTGCTGCTGGAGCTTTCTGCCACCAAGATCTGCTGTTTGAGCTTTCTTCCACCAAAATTACCGCCTGACTTTAGGTTGTCCCCTTGGCTGCCAATCTTTGGGTGGCACTCCACTTGCCTGTGCCGGTAACCTCCCCTCCCCTATCCCCGAGTGCACTCACGCTCCACATGAAATGGGATTAAAATCAATTAACTTGCCGAACTTCAACAGCCACTTCTTACGAGCACCATGGCTGGGGAACGCGGAATCTTGAAAACGAATCCATCCTTCCCTGTTTACAACTCGTCACAGAACTGGCCGTGCTGGTTGTAAAGGAGCGAAGGGGGTGGATTACGCGGATGGTGGTGGTGGTGGTAGTGGGCTCAAAAGTGCCACAGTTGCTGTCAGCACATGGCTGTCACCGTGGCTTTCATCAGACAAAGAGAACCCATCTGTCACCGTGCGACTCACAGCACCAACGCTGTAACCAAACAAGCTCCGGTTTTTTTGGCACCGCAGCCACCAGGTCAATGACACACAGTGGCCGGTTCCTAAGTGAGCAGTGGACATTTCTTAAAGGGATCCGCTTTGGGCCACAGTTGGCCACTTATGATTACATTCGACTGGTCATAGCCACGTTGTGACAGAACGGCCATGATACATCACCTTGTTGATTGTACCCCAGTGTCAGCACAGTGGCGCGACATTTCCTAAAAAAAAGGAAGAAAAAAAAGACTTTAGCCAAGACAAGAGCCAGGCCCTACACAGTTTCAGTGCAGTGCGGCATTTGTTATTGTGATGGCAATGTATGAATCCGTGCATACATCGACGCACGCATTAACGCATCCCAACAACAACAAAATTACGTTTCGGCCAAAAGCCTTTCTTCATAGCAGAGAGAATGGCCATTAAATAAACGATTATTCTATTATATATATGTCCTTTTAGGTTAGTGTTGTTGGCACAGTGGTGAGTTTAAATTATTTATACTTAAGCACCACTCTCAATGCAGTATTACAAACACTTAATGTTTAATGTTTCTCTGTAAGTCACTTCCTTCGCATCACTTTGGTTCACAACTTATCTCGGCAATTTAACAAACATAATCCTTATCAATAATAACATTATTCGCGTGGTATTTTGGCTGGCCGCTTAACGAGTTGGGTTTTTGGGCCTGTGGCCAGCAACTCGTGTTTAAAACAAGAGGGCTGCAGACCACTTTGACTTTACATTATTTGTCTGCCCAATTAACACTCCCAATGTGCGAATAGCAACATGTTCTAATTGTACAGAGAAATGTTACTTCAGAACTCCCGCAGTGAGCAGTGCATCACCCAGTGTGTACAGTCCGGGACATGATGTTAGTGAACGCTTTTTAAAGAAGACCCCTTTTACTTTTGTGAAAGTATGTATGTCGGGCTTCTTTCGCACCATACGTAGCTGATCGTGCTAATTGGAGGTGCGTTCGAAAGGACAACAAACTAAACACAAAAAGCAGTTCTAATGAAATGCTAATCAATCAATCAGTGGCTTTCAAAGTGGTACCTTTTTTATTGGGCCCCAGAGGGATGATAGGCTGAGTCAACCTCCAACCAGGATGTGAAGGAGCAAGTTTCTGATTATGAGCGGCTCGCTCTATCGTTGAGCCACCTGTCAACATTAACTTGTAGAGCAGCAGTGTCAAGTTTAGAGTACAGTGCTACAACCGTGGTGACCGTGGTTCAATTTCTGTATTATTTTAACAACTATTTTTTATTTTACTGGATAAGGCCCACTGAGTTACAGTATATAGCTATTTTTCAGAAGCGACCTGGCCACAAATGATAGCTCAACAAAGTGGCTTATTACGTGGACATTTATATCATCCAAATGATCTCAACGCATATTTATACACGCGCAGCGAAACTTCAGAGGAACCGGAGAAAAATCCACGCGGGGAAAACATGCCAACTCCAAATATACAGGCGTCAAGGTCGGGATCACACCCAAGGCCTCTCGTACGCCAGGTGAGTTAATTAACATCTCGCCACCATGGTGAGATGTTAACTACACCAGGGGTAGATGGCCTAGGTTTACGCTACCTAAATGAGTAGTGTTTGTGAAGATCACTGCTGAGAAAAATGACTGGGCCTGTATGTGATTAAACCACTGCTCTGGTGTTGACCATGAGCGTGAATCGAACCTGGGTCGCCAGGTGCATAGAGCAGTGCGCTAACCACTACACGACCGCTCCCCATGTGTGCGCGCGCGCGCGCACACACACACAGATGCAAACACCATGCAGAATGTAATATCTACTGGCACAACAGGGCCCATGCCACGCAAGGCATCACAGTATTCAATAAGTTTTGCAAAACAAAACATGGTCGCTGGCATCCGTGCCATTTTTGAGAACTTCATAGTTGTTACAAATATGCGCAGACCCCCCCCAGGCATCAAATAAAACCGAGGCATCCAAATTAAGTGTGTGCTTTGGAATAAAATGTCGTGTTATTCGAGTACCCTTAATGGTAAACAACTGTTTGGAAAATGTCCTCATCGGTTTGAAATGCTGTTTTTTGTTACCACAATTGCAAGCCAAAGCACGTCACGGTTCAACACTCGCCGAGAGAAAGCGAAGCCCTTCGACGCTAACACACAGCACGTTGTGTTTTTCTCAAAGCTACAAAACGAGAGACAGCATTGGCATGTTCACAGCAATTCCTGCTCTGCTATGCAGAGTAATAATATGACAGATGTGAGTGTACATAGCAAAGAAATGGAGTTTACACAGATGTCAACATGCCATGCGAGAACAATGCGTGACCTGTCACATTTTTGGACGTGTATTGATTTCAAAAATGACCAACACCTCATCCATTCGTTCGTTTGCAGATGACCAAATGTGGTCAAGAAACCGCAACATTTACAAACATCATCTTCAAGACGGACTGTATTTGGAACCCCTATGACTAAATGGTCATGCCATGTGAAATCAAAACAGCCACTTCTCCATCCCCTTTTGAATTTGATCCGATTGCCAGAATGGAAAGTCTACTGAGCAACCCTTTGCATCAAATGCCATCTCGATTGATACAAAAAAAACATTTACCTTAACAGCACCGTACACGATTGGTTTGTTTAAACGTTGGTCCAAGTTACAATTCAGTAAACAAAAATTCTAGGGGAGATTTGGTCTTTTTTGGTTCACTTAAGAATAAGAATTGTGACCACTGGAAAAAAAAGAATAGACCAACAATGAAACTGTTGCATCAATCTTTATTCCCTCAATAAAGTAGGCATCGGTGCACATTACTAGAGAACTGGAATGATACAGGAGGATGGAGCCTTAAGAAAGATAATAAACAAAAACTCGTCACGACCTCAGTGGCTAACACCGACTGAGCAAAATAAATTTCAACCCCCGTCGCAAAATAAAGTGAAAACGCTCGCTACAAATATGTATCATAAGAAATGTTGGTGATGAATCAAATGTATAATACGGAGAGAAGCCGTTTTTGTTTTAGTATTCCATGAGAAGGCAAGTCAGAAGATCCTTCTCAGTGGGCTCTGTGTCATCGCCTCATCCATAACAATCTGAGAGGATAGGGGGGGACGTTTAATTTGTTTCTGTGTTAATTTCACGTGAAATTACAATACGAAATTTCACATATGGTACAGTTTTACAGGCTGTATATATAGAGAGATGGTAGGGTAATACATTAAAGTACAGTCATCTTGATTAAGCCCTTTAAGATCTGGAAACATTCTTATTTGAATAAATAATGAGCTAATTTGCAAGCAGAAAATGAGCATTTAACAAACTATATGTCACCTACATTTTCACTAACAACAAAAATACAGCATACTCTTAGGTTTTTTCGGTAAAGTCACGTAGGTAAAAATAAGAATACATAATAAAAATAACAGAAATCATAATAGAAATAAAATAATAAATCACGACGTTTCGGAGGCAACACAAGTCTCCGTCATCAGATGGGACCGTCACAGCTAAATTTACTGTATCAAGTGAGGAAAAATCCAAGAGACAAGTTCTTAAATACAAGTTAAGGGGGAGGGGGGGAGGGGCTTATCTGAATGTGGTAGCCAGGGAATGGAACGGTGGGGGGGGTGGGCTACAGGAGAACAATTGGTGCACCTCAACTCGGGGTTTCGGCCGGTGTTGGCTGACGATACAAAAACCAAAACGCAGTACTGTTAAACGCTGGGGATGTCAACACTCGGTAAGTAGAATAGTACCTGTCAAATAAAGTCACCTACGTGACTTTACCGAAAAAACTTAAGAGTATGAATCCTTGCAGTCACGAAATCCTCAAATCTAGAAAAAATATAGCATGCCTATACACCATCATATTTGCACCGTATTTTACATGGTCGCTATTTTTATTACATGTTCATATTATATATTTTTTAACTCGACATCAATTTAACTGTGAGGAAGTCACATATTGTAAAAAAATAAAAGAATAAAAACGTTAGTTCACTGCAGGATGAAGGCCTTTCCACACCGAAACTAGTCATGTGGGTAGTTTGACCACACTTCATAATTATGGTGAGTGTGGGCTTGCGAATGGTGTTGGGTTTTGGGGGTGTAGAGGCTCAGATATTCAATTGCCACTGATGTTAACCGTGTCAGGGAATCACACCAAGGTGGCTGGGTTAATAGTGTCTTACAACAACCTACTTCCCCCGACGGCTCCACTCAGTGAAGATCGCAGCTTCATAAAACCACCTGGACTGCTGCAGTGCAATACGTGCAACGGTGAGTCCATTAGAGGTAACGTGGCAATTGTAACTGCACGAGGTGGGGCAAAGTTCAGGTGTCATCACTTAAAGGGCACTAACTCCTAGCAAGCGCATACAGAGCGCACGGCCAATGTTTGTAAATCTGTTACGCCTGTTAAACACGTAGGCTTGCCTGTTTACATTAACACTAAATGAGAGAAACAGCCAGTTCCCACTGCTTACACAATCCCATAAAGTAGCGGCATATACTGAAATTACAAAATAAGTCAGTGACCACATTATCAATTTGGCTAAATGTCATGACAGAAGGCAGAGCATGGGTTTATAAATGGACTTTAAAATACATTTGCTGAATTTAATGGTTATATATGTGTTAACTCTCAACAATACATGTTGCATTGGAATTAATCAGTCTATGAGGGATGGTCAAAAATAAAAACAGTAGTCCCACTTAGTGGGGAAGTCAATGTGCTTGTCCCTGGGACTCATTCCTGCCATAGGAATGAGGAGTTTCCACCGCTGACTCAGGGGCATAAACAGGTGAGCACCACTTTGCATTTGTTTTGCTAAATTCAGGACCACAAAACTTGCATCCAAACACAATGAAAATATAAAAACAACATATATACGTATTTATGTGGTTCCCTTCCCACCGTAGAGGTACGTGTTTAATTAATGATATTTTGCTGCAAGCTCAAATTATTTTTTCCAATGTGCATTAATTTTATTTCCTTACATGCGCAGACCGTATTCCCCAACGCTCACAATACATATTCCCCTTGTTCGACAACAGCTTTACATTTTTATTTCAAAACAGCATGTTTATTTCTGCCCATAAATTTTCCGTGATTTTTTTTCACGATTTCAACCCACATTTTCCATTTGCTCTACAGTAGCTTGATGAAGCAGTAACGGTCACAAAATAGCACGGCTCTAATGACCAAGATTTACAGCCAGAATACGAGAAAATAATAACGAGAATGGCAAAAAGGCTCCCTTTGCAATGTTAATCACACGAGAACAAAGCCAAGTTAGTGAATCATAACACAGGTGGCCCATTGGAGTCATTCAAAGTTTAAATAAACAGCATGCTGAAATGTTCACCAAACAGTATACACAATACTGGCACTCAGGGTGCAAATCTGTTTAAAAGTGAAAGCAAACAGATACGTCACAGAAAGCTCTTTGAGGTGCACATGTTTACCTGAACTAAACCCACTTCTTCAACGCCCATCGTTTATGCCATTTTTTTGGGGTTGGTCCTCCGCCCGATCGCTCACTGCCGGCGGCGGGCGCTCGTGCTAATTTCGTCTCCCGTGTGGGCGCCACGCACAAGCCTTGGTCAAACATGCCCCGGCGGCTTTGGCGACACCTCTCTCTCTCTCTGCCCGGGGCCAGACACGTCGCTCCTCCTCTGTCAGAGGGGAACGGGGGGGGGGTTGTCTGTATTGCAGGGTTACACAATGGAGCATTTCCCGCTCCGGCTTCTGATTCCCGCTCCTGCTTGATCTCAATTGTACCGCCACACCTCCGCCTCCTGCCTTCCTCGTGCTGGTCAGTCCGGCTGGCTTGGGTGGGTGGAGTGGTGTCACAAGCTCACTCACTCACGTGCACTGGACCTTTGCACAACTACAATGGACGGACACTACACGTGGCAGAGTTGAGCAGACAGTCCCGTATTGAATCTCGTTTAAGCCAAACCGTCTCTCTCGGCTCAAATTTTGAAGGCAGTAACAAAATAAGCAGACAATAGCATCCCCATCTCATATTAGTTTTTCCACATTATATGTTTTATAAGTATTTTCTTTACACAACCCATTGGCTTCATGGCCTTCTGGGAGTGCATTTTTTCAGCAGCAATAGTTTATTACAAGAAAACTATTTTGACATTAATGGTCTCATCAGCGGAGTCAGGCCTGGTTTAAATGAATCAATACTGGTGAAATTCCAGATGCTTAGAGGCAAGATATGAGTCATATTGTGACGCAACTCTATATACAGTGATACACGACACGAAATGATCATTGGCGTCGTTGTTTATCACGGAATAAATAAGTGGGCACCGGGCCTCTTCACCACGCCAGTGATGACACTGCGAGTGCAGGCCATGGAAGTCGCGTGTCAACTTGTGACAGCGGTTGCATGATTGGGCAGGATTAGTGAAGCAAGAAGCAGTGTGCAGGGCGTGGCACCATCGGCACTAAGATTGCATTGGCCACGACGACCTTTTTTTTATCTTGACCGAGCCCGCAAGCGAAGCCCGCAGCCACCTCCGTGAGCGGATGAGAAGGGGGGCAACACTTTAGACGGTTGAAGTCAGTCGTGCCGCGGTGCTGCCGGATTATTCCGCCCCGCCCGGCGTTTGCGGCGTTGCTAATCCGCACGCGAAGGGTCGGCGCGGGGCGAACCGCACGCGCCCCTCCGGCGATTCGTCGCAGAGCGCTGCGCCGTGCCCCAGAGTGTGGGATCGTGCGGCCGGTGCACGGCGACAATTTGGGCGGCATTCGACGCAGCTCGTGCAGCCGACGACAAACACCGAAGCGACCCCGCGCGGCTCGCCGGCTCGCGCTTTACTTCCCGTTAGCGCGCGCGGTGCTAGGATCTGACATTGTGATGCATTTATTGCCCAGGGCAGCTGCGTGGCTCGTGGGCGGCGATGGCAGGGGATTTCTCCCCTATTTTTTTGTGCTTGTTGTTCTGGTTGCCCCACTTATATGCTGCATACCGATGTGAGTCATACACGGCGCTCTGTTGGAAAATGCACAAATTGTTGCCTTTGTGTTAAATGCAGGTGGGCGGGTATTCGACTGGAAATTGAAGTTTAATCCCCTAAACACACAGCTATAGTATTACATTACACTGCGGCATTTCTGTCTTCATGGGGGTGGGGGGAGCAACGAAGATAGATTTTGTCACGACATTTGTTTGAGAAATAAGGTGATTTCCCACTAAACAAGTAAGAGTTATAAAGGCAACATAATACGTAATGTAGAATTGTCTTGATTTGAAGTTTTCGTGACTGCAGGGATCCATACTCTTTGGTTCTTTCGGTAAAGTCACGTAGGTATAAAATTAAATAATTTATTTCGTAGAATTTTCTTCACAGCCCTTTGCAAATCCACGATTAGATGAGGGCCCTCACACAACTTGTCCTTTATGGGGGGGAGGGGGGGGTGTTTTACCATAACTTCATCATGCTGGTCAGTGTGGGCAGGGAGTTGGGTCTCGCAGGACTGGTGCCGATACCAGATATCACTTGCAACTAATGTTAGCCATGGCCAGGGATATAGCTCAAGATGCCAGGTTCATAGTGCAGTGTGCTAACCACTGAACCTCTAACACAAGTCCCACATAAATGCGTAAGTGTGTCCCTGTTTAAGAGAGCATTTCTGTTGGTGGAACTGCACTTGTGGAAATACCACGTTCCCAGTGTGGAGAGAAAGTTCATCAGCAAGATAACCACTGTTGACTTCCCACAAAGTGGTAATAATTGTAAGAAAATATATGTACGTTTGACCTGTGAACCGTTTAAATTCATGGTACCAGTGGCGTTAAAATTACGAAAATCTGGACCGGTTTTTACTTCACTGGCTCATCGGCAAGGCAACGGCTCATGAACCAATGTGCAAAAAATAAATATTGGTTCAAGTTATAAAAAAAAAAGTCTGCAATAATGTCAGTAACTCGTCTATGCGTGGACTGGTAACCGCCATAGGAATGAGAAATTTCCACCGTTAACTCGGAATCGCCACTCGAGATGCCCAACAGTCAGTTGAACGTGGTGGGGACACTTCGCCTCTGACGCCCCTTTGCTCTCAACAGCAGGCAACAGCACGGTGGAGGAAGAAGGAGGGACGTGAGTTCGATCCCAACCCTGACACCTGCATATTTGGAGTATCCACGTTATTCCCGTTGGTCGCGTGGATTTTGTCTCCCGGTCCTCTGATTTTTTCCCTCCACATTCACAAACATGCGTTTACATTGTTTAGATTAATCGGGTGCGATATATTTCCACATGTTAAGCCACTTCGTTCTGCTATCATTTGTGCCAAGGTCGCTTCTGAAAAATAAGCTAATAGCTCAGTGGGCTTTACCTGGTAAAATAAAAATAGTTTAACTTCATTTTTATTTTACTTTATCTTCATTTTCATTTATTTGTGATTTGCTTACATTTCCTATACTTTGCACTCCTATTGTCTTCCTGTATTGTTTGTTGCGGTCATTTTCTGACCTGCCCTTTACTGGACATAGTTTATCGGATACCTCCAGTGCAAATGCATATTTTGATTCTGATTGTACATTCACCCCCAACACCTGATTTGAGATGCATTCATGAGACTTAAGTGTCAAGGCTGAAAACAAATTTCCATCTGTAAACAGCGCACAAATAATAATAATAGGTCTACAGCCGCTCAATTAAGCAGCAGGGAGAGGGCGGCGGTGGGGGGGGGCACTCTCCAGCACTTGTGGAATGCAAACTGAAGCCCAGGGAGTTAAACATGTTGAGCAAACATAACTTCACTTATTTTTTTTCCATAATTAATCAACACTTTGCCCAACAGGCAACGGCCAGCCAAGACCCACTACATTATTTGTTCGTTTTTAGACTTGTTAATAGCGGAATCAAATTTTTTTCTTCAGTTTCTTTGTTTATTTAAATAAACCAACTTTAGCCTTCGACGTAAAATAAATGTAATGGCACTTAGCACTTTCAAAACAGTTGCGATAATTTGTTATTATTATTTTTTTGTTAAATAAATCAACATTATCATCCAGAGCCTTGGCTTGGAAAACGCTGTATGCAATACTTGGGCTTCAAAAAAAAAGTTAACGGAAAATTAAGCCAACACATGAAGGCTGCAGAAAGCAACTTTGGAAATAATTTTCAGGAAATGCTAAATTAATGAAAGCGCTTTAAAGGGCTCCTATGCGAGAAATGTCGAAAGCCCACCATAATTCCAGCAGAGTAACTCTGGTATTTCCCTAATTGTCTGGAGACTGAAGCAGGTGGGTTTATTTTTTTGTGATTTATATATGTGTGTGTGCTACGATTTGCCTTGCACGGTGCCTCCCAAGGAAAAGCCTCCACAACACGGGGCTCGCGTTACATATCTCACACCGAGATTGATCGCCCATGGACACGATGCCCTCGCAGGCGAATCTTGCAGTCTCGCCCCAACTATCCACAAATCTCGGTTTATTTGCCGAGCACATTTAAGGCACCTGTGCTAAGTGTCAAAAAAGTGTCTGTGCGACGACATTACTTTTTTTTGCGCGTAACTCTTTACATTAAATATTCAATAACTCTCTCCATGCTCAAACAGGCACGGAGCAGTGCCCATCTCCATTGGTGGTCTCGCGACATGGGGTGGCTATCGCTCAAGCCTATGACGGGAACTGGTCTTAGAAGAAGCCAACCACCGACGTCATCATCTGAGTAGGCTCCTGACTGGGATTGGAGCTCTACCTGAAATGCTCCTCCAGCTGGATAGTAATTAATCCCGTGCTTGTGAATCCAAAGCCATCCTAGATGGCACCATTTCTGGGGTGGGGGGAGGTAATTCGGAAGAAAGGGAGCACGGAGAAGATTTTGCTTCAGAACGTCAGAGGGCTGCTGGCCAGGCTTGAACCACAACCGGTGCATCTGTGAGGGCCAGGACCGAGCAAGGTGGAAGGGACATCATGACCAGAGCTGCCAACGCAGTGTCCCAACGACCTCCTTCCTCATCGTAGACCGGTCACGGGCATCAGACGGATTAATGTTTATTCACCTGCTGTTATTTTTTTTTCAGTTCATTAAACCATAATAAGGGTAATTATAATAACAAAAATAAGCACCTGTGAAATAACGTGGCCGATAATGAAGGGGGAGAAATGGCTTAATAGATGCGCGCGGGGCAGAGACTTCCGCATGCGGTAGAGCAGCAGGTACCAGGTCCGCGCGACCTGGTACCTGACGTTAAACGTCACTGAATCAACAAGGTCGTGTGTCTCAATGTCACTTCTCTTCTGCACCCGTGTGTGTCTGTACGTCTTTGCGGGGTCGGAGCGGTAGTGTAGCGGTTAGCGTGCTGCACGATGACCCCTGCGACCCGAGTGCAATTCATGGTCAACACCAGTGGCGATTATCTGAACCGGTCCTGGGCCTCCCCTAGGAATACTCAGCCTCAAATGAGTACCCGGTGCGTAATATAAACAACGTCACGTGGGAGACAAAGGCGGACCGGCGTGGTGCTGGTCACCCACCCCCTTGTGTGCTGTGCCAGCATTCATAGGTGCTGCTCGCTAACAGCACTTGCCCCAACAGTCTGTTACAGGCTATTGAGCTGCCTTGTCTTTATCTTTGAGGGGTGCTGTAACTTTAGTACAAGATGGGGTGATATGATCATGTTTAAGAGGATTGCAAGGGTTACGTTTGAAGAATAATCAATCAACGATTACTGACTTTTGCTCAAGTAACGTTTCATTATCTTGTATGATGGATATTTTATCATCAAAATGTAATTAGAATAGTTTTGCTTTCCCAGAACTGTCCAGGTGGCTCAGCAGAAAGTTGCGAGTTCATCATCCCTATGAGGTCGATACAATCACTCCCAAATTTGTGATGAAATCATCAGTGGGTGTCCTATGAATATACTCGCCCTCGCCATAGGAATGGGGGATATCCACCACTGGGTCACAGCTGCAAACAAAGATGTGCACCGCCATAGATGGTCATTTGAGAAGAAAATCACTTTTACTTTCTTTAAGCTTAACAATGTATTATTGCTATTATACAAATTGCAAAACACTCCACAGCATGGGTGTCAATTCGCTGCTGGGTGACGGCCTCCCCTTACCATGTCGGTTATGGAGGTTGACTGACCATACTTCACCACACTGGTCAATGTGGGTTAGTGAAGCCGAGGGTCTACGACTGGTTCAGATACCACTCGACACGAATGGCCTCAGGTTATTGGCTTCAATGTGCAGTGATCTAACCCCTGGGTCACTTCTTCACCCCAATATTACAATACAAATACCTTAATACATCATTGTAGCCTAACCCTAAATCTTCTTCAACTTAACGTCCATTCGGTGTTCATTATAAGTGCAGAAATAACAGCCCTGTGCCCTGCTTGGAGGAGTTGTGGTGACATCTGTACGCATTGGCTGCTGCTGTCCTTGCTATGACGCAAACTGCTGACAAGATTGTTGCACTTGGAAGTTTAAGTATTTAACAATGTAAATAATTAGAACAAAAATGATCAAGGGGTCGACGTTCAGTAATAGTAATTGGATTAGACCATGAAAACAGTAATGGATACGACTTTAAGAGGCTTGGATAATCTGATTAAAATAGCGTGTTACTCACCAACACTATTTATTCACCACCATTAAGACGGAATAATTATTTAAAAAAAAAGAGCTGGTAAAGGTGCAGCCCTGCAATTGCCCGCCCACACCACTGCTGGTGGAAGCGCCTCCACTCGAGTGAGCTCTCGAGAGCCCCTGATAGAGGGTGCTTGGTCTACTCTTTCGCACTGGCCAGATGTCCTGGAAGAGGTGGAAATACCCACACTTTACCCCACCACACGTGACCTGCCACATCAACTCACTGCATGTTTACGACACCCTCTCTCTCTCTCTCTGTACCACGTCCTCTCTCAAATATATTGGCGATCGCGGCCTTCCTGCCATTAGCTCTGTCCATAATAATTGCTCGTAAACTTTGCACTTGATTCTCTCAGTTGAATACAATTGTTCGCATTGCTGATGCACTTAATTAGCTGTCTTCCCCAGGTTCTCGTACCTGCATGACATATACGTATATAAATATATCAAATATGTTTTTAATGAACACTACCTGCACATTGATTGGCCGAATGGAGTCTCGAAGCACATAGCTCAACTGATGATAGGTCATGCAGTTCTTGCTCCAACAGCTGCCATCACTGTCTCTTCATCATCTCTACTCCATCCACTTGCCATGTATATTACTCGTCAAGTCAAATCTCATTTCCCCGATACCAACATCGCAAGTAACGCATCCACACTGCGAACCGTGCGTCGTTTATCACTGCTGACGGTTCAATAGAGCACGCGTATTCTGATGGAACAAACTCCACTCAGACAAGATGTCTGGCCGGCGTGAAAGTGTAGGCCAAGCAAGCAACTTCTGGGAGGGGCTCGAGCTCTCTGGCTGAGATTATTCCACAAGCAGTGGCATGAGATAGACCATTGCGGTGCTGCACCTTTACCTTTTTACGGTCTAAAGTAAAGTAATGATAAGAAACAAAATCGAGTCAAAATTACTCCCCGTTCATACAAGTCATGAGCCAATGGTGAAAATTACACATTGCTATGGCCGAGTTTTCCCAAAAAGTTGACCGCTGTTGACTTCGCAAAGTGGTAATTATTTGACCAAGCCTGAGGTTTAGCCCCAACCATGAATTCACCTCTCAACCTCGGCATGATCGCAAAAGAGTGCGCTCTCAACCGCATTGCTACCGGGCCGGGCTTGGTAACATTATCTTATTATTATGTGCAGTTTGTAACAATTATGTACACTTCGTAACGTGAAAAAAAAAGTGAAGGTATTTTGCGCTGGCAAAAAAGGGGGGTGGGGGGGATGTCGTTTGGATAGGTTTTCACGACTTCCAGGAATGCACCAAAGGAGAAGAGAAAGCATGTGGTAAACAGCTGACACGCGTTGACCGTGGCGTGACTTATGTAGATGCAGCAGCTCGCTGGCAAAACCACCAAGCCATGTTCTCAGCCAATTACCGACACCTTGACCCGCTGCACAATGCTCTATTCTCCCGCCGTGCTCCCACTCGTAGTGAAACGTCAGCCAAGAAGAAACTTAGTCCAAGAACCACCCGCCCCTGCTCCTCCCCCACTCCCTCCCTCCCTCCCTCCATCCACACCAATTCTGAAGTTACCCTCTGGGAAGGCAGTATCAAGTGATTCCCCAGAGCTGATTAAGCCCAACCCAAAATGAGAGGCCATGCAGCTGTGGCAATACAAGTGGATTTACATTCATTACAGAACCGTGCAGTGCTCACCTTATATACAGTGTGTGGTGCATGTATGAATGACAAAAAAAAAACTCAGTTTCGATTTCGTTGCTTTCCCCCTGTTGGGTGAGATTCTCGCAGGGATGTCTGTTCTTTGTCAGCTTGTAGCAGCAGTCATTTCTGAAAATGGAATAAAGGCATTTGCGAAGGTGACCATTAATTCGATATATCCTTGTGTAACATTGCTTGTCAAGCGCAAAATGTCTTCATGCTCGCGCGAGCATCGCGACTCGCTCTAAACCCGACTGGAAATCCCACGAGCGAACAATGGAGATTCCACATTTCCATGGCAGGAACGAGCACCTGATCCGTCGGAATTTATATGAAGCGATGCTCACTTTGTCGTCCACAGAGCGATGATTGGTATCGTTGACCCTTAACTGGGATTTCGGGTCGCAGCCCTCTGATTGCGAGCCAAGGGATACGTGTGTTGCTCAAGCGTTAAAAGCTGGATTGTAAGTACATCTCACTGGCTTGACCCATTGAAATGTGCAATGTCCACCAAGCGAATCAAGGCCACCAACAGAGATGAGCGCGACTCAATTCATAACCTGAGCAGAAACGCCACGAAGCATTTACTGGAAGGTTTTAGGCAAACTTTATTCACAACAGGCGAGAGTCTATAGTTGAGACAATGAGTTGATTTTGGCAAGGAAGACCTGGGAACAATGCATGTATAAATATGCGAGTAAACAAAATGACGTCGAGAGGTAGAATGGGGAACGCATCAATTAGTTTAAACTGTCTGGGGAACTAAACGGGGCTTTTGAAGGACACATTGCCGCCAGAAGGGGTGATGACCGATAGTCAATAATAAACAAAACTATGTAAAGCTGAATTATATATTTTTTATTTTACCAGGTAAGGCCCACTGAGCTAGAAAGCTCTTTTTCTGAAGCGACCTGTCCACTAATGATAGCTGAACGAAGTGGCTTATCGCGTGGAAATGTATAGCCTCCAAATACTAAATGTGGAGGGGAAAAAAACCAGAGGAACTGGAGAAAAATGCACGCGACCATGGGGAGAGATACATGCAAACTCCAAATATCCAGGCATCAGGGTCGAGAATCGAACCCACAACCTCCTGTATACCAGGCGAGGGAGTTAACATCTCACCACCGTGGTGCCGCAATTGTGGTGTGGCAGCGAAGGAGTGGAACGTGTCGGAGAGGATAACTACCGTGGGAATGGAGCGATGAAATCAACTTGTGTTCAGGAGAGCGAGACATGAAGACAACATTCACAGGCCTTCATTCGGCAGTAGTTTGCTCGTGGCTGACAATGACGACAAATGAACAATATATTAACATAATGTACATAAAACATAACACGTATTATGACACCTGCACAATGCATAATAATAAAACATGCAAATACTTTAAAATTGTAAAAATTTATGTGAATGTAATGTACTTTGGATTTTTATATCCTAGCTTAAATATGTGTTTGCAATTAAATGATAATGTTTTACCAGTTAAAATTAACATCTAATTAAAATGTACACTAAATATTTTTACGATTATGGAAGATGCTGCAGATAGCATCACTTCACCAATGTAAAGTCAAATCACCGTGTTATGCAAATCAGTGCACAAAGTCCTCATCCATAATGGTGGCCCTGAAACTGTTGTGGAAATTCCACATTCCTATGTTCTTGGCGACTTTTTTCTTTTTTTTACCAATTTGTTGACGGTCAAATCTTCAGCGACCATGCCAGGTGAACGTTTCACTGAGAGAGCACTACGACGTGCGTCGGATTGTCCCGCATGTTCTTCTGTACGATGATCAAACAAGTTCCCAGAAGCCCCTTGGCACGTGGAGCGAAACGTCGAACATCGTGCCGAACAATACTCCGTACATCCGGAAAACACATCGGAGAGCTGTGCAAAGGACCCACAACAGTGGAATCGCTTCACGGATGAAGAGGGAACACGTCATTGAAAAAGTGAAAACTCCCCACTCAACCAAGCATGAGGCAGCTACCATCTCTGCTTGACAGCCCTTCAGCAGCAGTTGGAATGAAACGTTTCCAAAGCGGGAGGCATTCCGTGCAAGGAGCAAACCTTACTGCTCGCAAAATTGTACCTATTTTATCAACCCGGGTGGTCTGATGACAGGCGATGACAACTTTCGACCGGAATTTCAGCTTGCCACTTTGCGATTCCAACGTCGGGGGTGCTCGAACCGCAGGCACCACCCCGGTCGGATTAAACAAATCATGCAAATGACAGTAGTTCCGATTCCCTGCGGGAGAAACCATACTCGTGACCCCTTCCCACTTGATTCTGTCAAGTTCAGGGAGCAGCTGGCCGGCCTCATGCCACGTCCCGCAGATACAGACACATTCCTGTGATGAGTCCAGTGGCAGGGTGGGGCATCCCCGACTGCCCGGCCTCGCCTAATGAGGCGGCTGTCGGGTCGGGGGTGGGTGGTGGGCAGCAACGCGACCAGCGGTGGAACTAGGGCGGCACATACCACCGCTCCTAATGGCATGCGCGCGTCTAATCTCCTCTGGGCTGCCATTTCATTTTATTCGAGCGCAGCTGGGAGCGAGGTGTCTCCTTGAGAAATGCTTTAAAGTGCAAGGGAAGAGAGCGTTTCTCACCGTTATCATATTTTGAGCTGCTAAGAGGCATATCCAGCTGCAACTCTAATGGATGGGTCTTCGTGCCTCCGAGCGGACCACACGCACACACAAGGCGATCATGTTTGCGGTGCGCAGAGGATTCGTCGGTGTTCGGGTCACTTTTTCAACAGATGTGTGTATAGTTGAATGCACTACGTATACACGATCTGGCGAGGTGGAGCTGTCGGTAGGAGTTGGGAGTTCAAATACCTGGCAGATTGTTGACTATGCCCCATCCCTTTCATCATCATTATCAGTCACGTATATCCACTGATGGATCTACATCCTTCACGGCATCACGTTGCAACGTCTCCATGGTGGTCTCCCCTCTTGGGCATGCTCCCTTCTTTGGCTGCCACACCAACCTTGGCCTTGCCCATCAGCTATCATCCCCTCGAGCGATATGCCTTGTACAAGCCCACTCTACTTCACTTAACAGTCAATTGTGCCTCGAAATCGCATGTCTTCTTAGGTAGGTGCATTCCTCTTTTGTCTTTCATTGCAATTCAAAACATGCTTCTTTCGCACAGGTTTTCGATTTCCATCCATTTGCTTTTGGCAGTATCGTAATGGGACAAAGAGAGGAAGCTCCGTCATGAGATGGAATAACTTTGGACAATCATATCAGCTTAACCAATCGTGTTAACTTAATTAGCAGGGCCTTACAGTACGCAGTAAACATACAATGATCTGCTTTGATATGGGAGGGGCATATGAACGTGGATCCGAAAATCCTTGGCGCACCATGTAGGTTATTTATATAATCTTCAAAAATAATTCACGCCGGCGCCGGGTGCCGAGGATTGTGGGAGGAGCGACCGTCGCAATTTCACTCGTCCTCGAATTATGTGCGGATTACAGGGGGAAGCGTGGCACGTGACTCGCGGTAAATTTAATGCACCAAAACTTTGCAGATTACGAGTTGTTCTGAAACCCAAATGGTACAAATGTGCTATGTGGGTCTATGGTAAACGATTTATAATTTTTTTTGGCATCCAAGTTAAATAAATAATCGATAAAATACGTTAATACCAATCAAATATTTTTTTTGAAATTGCTATTTTTTTTTTATTTTACCTCCACGTGGCCATGCATGTCCGCTCCTACAGCTCTGCCTTGGCCTCGCCCACTGCCACGGATCACGGTTTGCGGTCCGCGATGCGCTTTCAATCCGCCGCGGTGTGCAGCGGATTCCGGGAGCAGTCGCAAACTGCCAACAAACCACAAATTACAGGGATTCTCGGGTGTTTAGATCGCGGATGAATGGATGTCGACTGGACATGTGTGAAAAATAGCTTAATATCTCACTGTATTCTTCCACTGGATAAAAGATAAAAAGGAATTTGATGTGTGTTGAACTTCTTTCACACCGTACGTAGCCAACCATGCTCATCGGAGGTGAGGAGCACCTCATTCATTCACACAGGAGTGAAACACCTCAATTGTGGAGAGATGCTAAATAGATGATAAAATAAATACCACTTTGCGGGAATTCAACAGTCGTTGTATGATCGAAAGGCTGGCCCCCCACTATGGAAATGTGGAATTTCTAAAAACGTACATGGGCACCACATATTGATTCTATGTTTACGAGGAAACTAGTCAATGTTCTATATCTATAACAGTAAGCCTATCCAAGTCTGGGAAACATTAATGAAAATCAAGTATTCAATGCAGAAATTTGAATCTTTTGACTCGATACCCAGATGCTGAGGGTTAATGTTGTAATTTTAGAAGTTGGTTAGGGGCCATGCATTTTCATAAGTTTTGCAAAGTATTCTGAGCTTAAACAAATCATGGGGCAATGCTCATGTCCTTTAATGGCTCTGAGTCAATGGTGAGAATTCTGCTTTTCCATGGCAAGGGCCAGTCGTTCTATGCAGCAACCATTACAGCAGCTACAAAGCCAAGGCCAAAAAGGTGGTTTAAACAAATGTCGTAATTTATTGCTGGAGAAATAAAAAAATAACAGTCCTGTAACTGCATTCGTTAATTGTCCAAAGGGAAATATCGACGAACAAAATCTTAGTAATCAAACGTAATACATTGCAGAAGGGGCAACAAAAATCTTTGAGTCATATCCTCAAGCAATTAGTCTGGGTTGCAACATTGTCAACACCCAAGGCACTTTACACAATTGGACATTTGTGCAGGTAATGTTGCCACAAAAGCTTTTATGTGAGCAATTTCTTCTCCAATTTAGCCTTACACGATGCAGGTCCTACAACTGCGAAAGATGTATGTACAGTACCATAGTGTATTGTGGCATGGCTCGTAATTTGTAGTGTTAAGGATTAATGGATTGCAGGTAATGCGATCCTGTAACCACATTATCAAAGGCAGAAAGTGGTAATCAGTATCACTACTCTGGTTTCAGCCTGTAATCAGATTATCATTACTTAGTGTCCAGTGGCTTATTCGTTCTCTTGATTATTTTCGTTTTGAACAATTCATATTTATTAAAACAAATATATGAATGGGGTAATGATCATATGAACAGCTTTGGTTAATGCAAGGATAGTGGCTGCAAATGCTTGTAGATCACAACGTAAAAAGTCAAGGTGCAGTCCTGAATTAATTGCTCACGCCATTGCTAGCAGAAACACCTCCAAGAGAGGGAGCGCCAGAGAGTCCTTATGAAGGGCATTTGGTCTACTCTTCCACACTGGTCAAACGCCTGGGAAGAGGTGGTGGCACTCACAATTTACCCCACCACACGTGACCTACAGATCGACTAACTGTGACGTAACGATCGATTTATAATGCTGGACAGGCAGGGCCAATGGGGGTGAATGGGGGTGATTTATGAAAATTACACCATTATGTAAACTGCCACGCCAGGAGATCAAACCATACGACCCATGGATTATTCATCCAATGAGCTACCCAATACAGCATGGCAGAACCCTCGATCGCACTGGAAAAAGAACGCCGTTTAGTCGTATATTTTAGGTTAAATCAACAACATTTAGATTAATTGAAAGCAACTGATCATGAAGACATTCAAGTAACCTGATTACGTTACGTCATTATCAACATGGCAATGCATTAAGTTGCTTTCATAACCTCAGGCACACACAGGCTGAACACTTTTCAGCAGTAGCTTTATCAACGCTGATAAAGCCAACATTTATTTCAGTTTCCATCGCCACGACACGCCGTAATGAGCACCACTCAGATTCACCAGCAAAGAATATAGGCGAGTCAAACAAAGCAAGCGTGTTCATTTGACTGCACGTGACACAATTTCATCGTGGAGACGTTAACCAGACATTGTGCGGGCGTAAATTGTGGGGATTTCCGTCAACCCCTGGACTGTACCTCTGGCAAGGCGATAACATTTCCAAGCACTTATGCAAACTCATTTTGAACAAAAATTCTAACCTCACCACATTACAGCCCAAGGTAAATGAAATTAAGTATTTAAAGCACTGCCGACGTACTTAGCTCGACAATCATGTGTCAACCGTTGCAAATTCATTTTGTTTTACCATCATCATCAGCAGCAGCAGTCATATTATCAATCCACTTGCTTGATGAAGGCCTCCCAAAGCAGGCCCTCATAAACCCGGGATGCTGCAAACCACCCAGCAGCCGCAACACGAGCCGACTTCGTCATTGCACCCACGTAGTGGACGTCCTCTCAGAGGTATTCCATCCCTTTGATTGCCAAGTCGATCGGTGGTGTCGACCATCGGCCATCATCGAATGTTCAACTAATGTTTCCCCTGCCTCACGATGGCATTCCATGTGTGCGCATTTTTTGGTGGGTTCACGCTTCTTTGCACGAATTTAAAAAATGTCGTGAAATTTTCTTCCTCAATGTTCGTGTTTACATTTTTTTTTCATAGTGTGCGGAAATTCCTTGCTATTTTTCATTTTTAAGGGAGCCAATGAGCTTCGAATTTCTGTGCCAAGAAATATTGTGTCTGTTCGTCTCTCCGTATAAGGACACTTAAAATGTGTTCAGGAAAACTATTAAACCTCCAAAGAAATCATGACTAAACTTACCAAAAATATGAATTCCTTGATTATTACATCTTTTTTAGGGGGGGGGGGGCAAGATTGCCAAATAAGTGCTTTCAGAGAAGTGTTTTTGGACACATCAGTGATGTGCTGTGTACCATAATAACTGGCGGTTGCTTGCTTTAGAGGTTCACTCACTTTAAGGGAGGGTTGGTGGTTCGTACAGGGATGGGGCAATCACGTGCAAACAACAGAGTTAGTACAGAAAGTTATATGTCTGTCCGAACTGTATGCAGTTTGAACATTCTACCATCATATACATTTCTCACACACGTGATGAGAACAAGAGCCGAGGAGACAAACGTCCAAAGAACATTTTTTTCCAAGAAGAAAAGTGTCGAGACTCGGCAGTCAAGGATTGTGAAGGTAAGAGCATTGGTCAAAGAATTTAAAGTGTATCCACACTCACGTAAGCATTGCGTGATGCTCATCTCCTTTCACCCTGCCGAACCGGTGATGGAAATGTGACATTCCTCAATCAGAGATCGTCCCTCCATCGGACACTACTTGACTTCCTACGGAGAAAAAATTCTACGTATTCACTCCGCCACTTATGATGGGTAAAATAATAAAAATTTAAAAAGAGCAATTGCTTGCTCATGCCACTGCTGGTGTTCGGGATTCCCCTAGAGCGAGCTCTAAACAAACACTCTATAGAGGGTATTTGGCCTATTCTAGCTAAGATGTTTTGAACAAGGGCGGTGGTGTCCACACTTTACTTCACCACACATGAGATCACATTTAAGAGATCAAATTTAAGCGGATTACAAGTCCAGTGTCCTAACTAATGCACCACAACAGCCAACATGGACTTCAATTTTACAATACATTAAACAAATTTCATATGACATTAAAATATGGCCTTTGATTCAATTGTGTACATGCAAACACATTGCACGATGCTCTGGTTTCACTGAAAGCAGGTGTCCCTGTGTTCACGCAGACATGTTTATTCCTTTACTAGAGTGAGCTGCTTTTCCGTGATTATGAACTTTAACATAATGGACTTTTGTTGAAAATAATAATTATAAAACGTTAAATCACACAAATTCTTACTGAACATGATACTCTTCTCAATCCTAACCGCATGTGACAAATATTTATTACTTTGCGCTGGCTGTGTAATTTATTTACACAGTCCAATATTTCCAGAATCTGAAACATGGCAAATTAATAAATAGCAGAAATAAATGGGGGCAGAGAACGGAAGGAGGGAAATGAATACAAAATTGAAGGAGAGTTTTTTTTTTTTACAAGTGCTGTTGTGAATGTTACATTTCTCCCGAGATCAGTTTTAATTCGAAATAGGAATGCAAGTGATTTGATAGGGATTTCCAGCCCTTAATTGCAAGACTAAAGAGGGAATATTTGTTTCTATTGGGGCAGATATTTGGGAGAGGGGGGAAGAGCCCCAAAAAAAGCAACTATTGTGGATTTTAGGTGTAAGCTGAAGGTCGGGCAGTCTTGCAATGGGACGTTTATATGTAGAGCCGCAGAGTGATTGTGAAATGTTTTTTTTTTATTTCTGGCAGGGAATGATAATTTATTTTAGTACGGGAGTCTTTGCTGCCGCAGTATAAGCAAGCCCACGTTTGAGAATAGTAAACGGTAAGAGGCAGCAGAGCTAAATTACATCCACCTTTGGAGCTGTGAATAATTGAAGGGGAAAAAATTCACAGCATGTGCACACACGCGCGCACACACACAACAAAGATTGCTTGGTTGAGCCTTGTGGGCTGCAGGGGGCAGGTGCTATTAGTGAGCTTCTATTAAAGGCGGCGTTGCACATGAGGGGGTGGTTTAGCCAGGGCCATGCCCAACCGCCTTTGTTTCCACAGTGCTGATGTTGGATAGCTTTTCCTGCCAACATATTCCACCAAGCACACGTGAGAATAATCCTCATAAAAATGAAATGCATGTGAGACAATATAAAACACGTATGTGAGATACAGGGACAAAGCTAAACTTCCTGAAGACACTTTGAACGTACAACACACGATCACACTTCAACAAATGTAGGCAAGCGGGACACATCTGAATTAAGTCTTACAAAACAATGTTTTAGTGGGTACCAAGTCATGTAGGGTATACACAAGGAATGTTACTAAAACCTGGTGTTTACACACTGGGACAGGTTAAGATAATTTGTACTAGGAATAGGTTTTTGAATTCGTGTTTTTTTATATTGTATTTTTAGGCCAGATTTCAGATTTCAATATTAATACGTAATTGTTTTTTCATGGAATATCTTTGATTTTGTATGCTCTACATTTCCTTAATGTTCATAATTGTAACTGTTTGTAATTCAATTGTAATATGAACGAAAGTGGCAATACATATACTCAAAATAATGTCACGTGATGGCACCTTTGTAGAAAAGGCACGGAAAAGATGTCGGAGAAGTGACATCACTTCCTTTCACGTCATATTTCACATAAACCCCCCCAAATGATGTCTTGGGATGACGCGGAATTTCATACCTTAGGCCCGATTTTCAAATGCACCCCTGTTATCTACTGAGCTGATATGCAGTGGATATAAATTAAACTGGGCCTTTGGTATCACAGAGCAGCGCATTAACTCCTGTACCGAGGTCGCTCCTATAAACATAAACTCTGCAATGTGCAGATCAGTGGATGTTAAACTGCGCCAAGAATCCAGTGACCACATTAAATTCTTGGCCATGCATAGTAACTTTGATAACTGTTATCTGAATCTGGCTCCTCTTGGCAAACTGGAGCCTCGTAACTTTATACTGGGTAGTGCTGGGGTTACCGGTGCAAGATAATGCCACTTTTGAAACTCCACAATGAGTGATGAGGAAATGTGAATACCGCAAACACCGCTACTCGTTCAGTCGATCATGGAGATGCTGACATTTTAACCTTTTGTCTTAATAGTCAATCACGGGGTGACACTCATTTTGATCAATAATAAATGTTTGGATGAGGCCAATTATGATTCACAATATCGGCTATGAAACCCTACGTGTTATAAGTACAATTTTGGCAATTTACTAAGTTAATTTGTTTTAATTCAAATTACATTAAACTCAACTCTAAACATACAGTCATGAACTATTGCATTTACAATCAGCATGCTCACGGTGAGTAATGTGCTCCATCATTACGTTGAGATTCAATGGCTGCTAATCGCACCCCCACACTCAGCCCCTCTTCAATGGAGTATACCTATCTGATGTACGATTTTGAAATGGGGCTTCTGTCACGCATGGGGCTCCTGTAAATAGTACATGGCATTGTCAATCTATAGGTTAAGGGTCAAACTAGTTTCGTGATTTCAATATCATAGTCGTAAACATTTACATTATTTCCAAATAATATGCTTTCAATGTTCGTAAAAGTTGGTGGGGCAGTCTAGGAGGAGTTTTCTGGTAACATACGTACACATTAGTCATTCATGTAAGAAGACAGTTATTTTCTGGATGAAAATGATGATGAACTTTGTGCACACAGCATGCACCAATTACCAAATTAGAAACACTCCCGCACAGTCTGCATTCTGCCGTGGTGTAACAGTGAGCACACTGGCCTTGCAATCCAGACGTTGCCGGTTTTATTCTATCTCCGGGTGCGGCAGTTGAAACAATGGTGCAAGTTTCTTAACCACCCCCGCCTCCGCCACCATCACTGCCTCTGTCCACCCAGCGAAGTTAGTCGATTGGCAAGTCGCGCGTGATGGGTCAAAGTGTGTATACTTCCATTTCTTCTAGGACGTCTGGCTAGTTTAGAAGAGGAGGCCAAAATACCCTTCCAGAGCGGGGGTGGGGGGGGGGGTCTCCATAGATCCCCCTGATGGTGGCACTTCCGCCTGAAGAGACTTGAGGCAACTATTGGAGGGTTGCACCTTTACTCACAAGCTGATGGCTTGGGCCATTGTCAAAGGAATAACATTTTGAAATTTCATTACCATTTGCAACTTTAAGGCATCCAAAACACACCATTGCCAAGCCAATACCCAGAAGGTTAAAAACAACGTGCGTAAATCAAACCACTTTTACAAAATGGAATACACCGCAGTGTGAAAATATCACAAATCTTCAGGCAGTAAAGTGAACGTTAAATGTCGATGCGATATTCCGAATCAAACACGCATTATACAAGAACAAAATTTCCTCATACTTGGACCGATTATGTATGCAACACCTCGCAGTGTTTTAAATAACAATAATTTAGCACATTGATGGTCCGCATATAAAATAAAAGGCAAATTTATAACTGAGGGGTGGGATCGACGGCAAGAAAAATGTAGCGGAGGAAAAAATACCAGCCCCAAAGTAAACCCTTGGGAATGAAGAATAATAGAGGGACATTGCCAAATGACACAATTAATTAGGAGCTCCAAGACGTGGAAAAAGAGTCCAGCTCAGCCAAGTGACACAAGGTTCACCTGTTCGGCTTGCACTCGATACTCGCCAGGCAAGCCAGCCAGTTTAGCGAGCCTCGTGAATTCATGGCTTGAAGTTTAAACAACGTATACACCTATTGTTTAGCGTTCCTGCACATCATTCTGGAAATTAAGAGTGCTACAGTGAATTTGCCGTTGAAGAGACTCGCCCCAATCGGGGAAATGTAGAATTTCCATCAATTTGGACAAGGGTGAAAACAAAACAAAAAATGGAGTTTACAAGATTGCAGAGGAAATTGTGCAATAATGCAATGCCCTTCGAAAAAATGTGCCTTGAGACTTGGTGAGCATTTTTAGACGAGGATTGTTAAAAGTACGAATTTATAAATATAGCCATGTGGTGCAGTGCTCAATTCACCATTAGCCGATGTCAGTCCTCTGCTGGATGAAGACCCCCAAAGCTGTCACCATCCCTCATGAGCCTGCGATGTAATAATCCAACCAGGACCTGCACCACGAGCTGATTTCATGTCGTCTAACAATTCGTTGAAATCCCAGTTGGGGGTGAACTGAATTTAGGATCCAACTTGGTACACAGAACGAGCATCACTCTCAGAGCAGTGAACAATGATTGCTTTACAGGGAGACTAGCTCCTGCCATAGTAATGCTCATGTTTCAGACAATGGTTCAGGGCTGACATCAAATGTGAGCATCAGCCAATGCTCGTTTGAGCACGGAGGCACCAACTTAACCTCACCTTTAAATCCCCCCTTCACCCAAAAAAAAACAAGGGCTTAAAAAAAATGAATTTCAAGACGCAGACTCTCACGAGTGAAACCCCCTCCCCCCAAAAGAATCATCATAGTTATTATTGTAAAAAGACACTGTGGTCAAAAGGTAAAAAGGGATTCCCATGACACCGGTTCCGAGAAAGAGTTGGAATATCAGAGGGTTGAGCAAATGAGCATTGCACACAGCACAGTGGGTTGAATTGTAAACGGATTTCGTGAACTGCAGACAGAGCCCAACAAGCTTCCAATGGCGGTACCCTGCAGCATAGCTTTCAACAAGATCGCAGCCTTCCAAGCTTATGTCAAAATCAAAAACTACACATAACACAATAGCGCACTGTGATCGCGTATAAACATTTCGGCCGTATCGCTTAACGATAGAGCTGGGAACGATTCCGTGTAAATGCCGAGCTGAAGTTTATGCTGATGAAATATAACATTAGGATTTAATTGCCGTTACCATCGCGTCAATTTATTTAAATATGTTATTAAACAGAAATAAGAATCTGTATATATTGCGCTGCTGTTTTGAAACACGAGTTGGTAAGTAAAATACACTTAACAACATAGTTTGTTTAATTAAAAAAACAATTAAATATAGACACACACATGGATAAATGACATATTTTAAAACGTCCACTTTTTAAAAATGAACGAATTACAACATTATTTAGCTTTTCGATTTAAAGCTTTCGTGACTGCAGGGATTCATCTTCTTGGTTCTGTACGTGACTTTACCGAAAGAACCAAGAAGATTATTTAGCTTGTTTAACACGTAGGTTTTCGCGACCAATATCATCCATAATGGAGGTGTTTGGGTTAGATCGCGTAAATATATAAATGAGTCGTTAAAACCCGCCACCACCCGACACAGCCAACTCGTAAGGTTTGTCATCAGAGAAATATTAAATTCTCCAAAATACAA
Organism: Lampetra planeri; assembly: GCF_965212315.1. Lineage (NCBI taxonomy): Eukaryota > Metazoa > Chordata > Hyperoartia > Petromyzontiformes > Petromyzontidae > Lampetra > Lampetra planeri. The sequence goes on from NC_136120.1 coordinate 7,904,752, forward strand.
CTGTCAGCAGTAGCAGAACACGCGTGCCAACAAGGGACACTCAATTGGTTTTGATAATGTTGAAGTTTTTGTGCAAAACTAGCCACTATTGGTCAAGACTAATTAGATAATCTATCGAAATTGAAAGAAATCAAATTACTTTAACCGTTCGGATAGCTACCGCCTTAGTGCTGCGTGGAAGCGAATCATCAAATAATACATTATTTAAATGCATGCTTACAAAGGGCAGCTTACTTCAATAGGAATTACCGTTGGTAGGGCTATTTTATTAAACACATTAGACAGGAAGGACAAGTTCAAAGGGCTCGCATAATGCACATGCATCATGTACGTTGCCTCAGTAATCCCCCCCCCCCCACATTGTGCAAGAGCGCAGAAGGGTGGTCAACACATCTACGCCTCTATATAAGGAACTAAACAGTAAGACTTCTCCACAAATCTGTCTGTCGCCTGATGAAGCTAGTTGTAATTACTGGCGAAACGTCGTACTCAGATTGTAAATGTTGTCGCTTGGCTCTCCAACACACCGGTTAGTGCTGTACTAGTACACTACACTATACACTACATTACTCTACACTATACACTACACACTAGTGCTGTACTAGTGACGAATTGCCACATTCTGTTGACGTGACAACCCTTACTAGTTGGCTGTGTAGGGTGGTTGTGGGTTTTAACGACACATTTATATATCTACGCAATCTAACCCAAAAAACCTCTATTATGGATTGTTTAGCTTCTTAATTGTGCCCATGTGATAACAAGAAGCGTAATTTTATCTTGCCGCAGTTCCAGAGAGTGCTGTGTGTTCTTGTTGGATCGTAAATACATCAGGCAGAAGCGGTGGTCCGCATTGTTCCAGGGATACTGTGAGACTCATCTTAGAAATTTTAAAAAATGAATGAAAGCAAAAGTGCAGTCCTGCAATTGCTCGCTCACACCACTGCTGGAGGATGGGCCTCCACGAACGGGGTACTCTAGACAACCCCCCGATAAGCTTTTTTGGTCTACTCTTCCACCCTGGCCAGACATCTTAGAAGAGCTAGACATACCCACAATTTACCCCACCGCTTGCGACTTGTCGATCGACTAACTGTGGTGCACCCATGTATTTCACTGCTGGATGGATGAGGGCGGTGGGGATGAATAAACTTGTGCCATTGGTTCAACTGCCACACCGACAGATTGAAATCGAACCGGCGACCTCTGGTTTGCAAGTCCCGTGTGCTGTCCATTACACCACCAAGGCAACTCCCTAGGAACTGAAACAGATGCAGGATGAGTTATGCCACGTGGTCCACTGCAATGGACCCAGTTGCCAGAAAACCTACAGCTAACGTCATCATAATCATGCAGCTAAACACGTGCAGATCGCAGTAGATGTGTGTGTGTGCTGGAATGTGTAGGGAGCACAGGTGGTGAATCTACCAGGAAAACTCAGTCAGTTAACCCATGGCACCTGGGTCTGTTTCGTGACCTGCTGCCACCGAGCTGTCGAAAGTTCACGTGGCTTCAAAGTGCACCTAGCCTGGCTCAAGCCCGGTGGTGACGTCAAAACCACTTAGTGGCAAATGGCGGTTGTTGTTGGGTTTTAAAGGATCCTCCATACTAACCCTGCTTATATATATAAAAGTGGGGTGAGTTTCTAAAATCCCCCCGCCCCCCTACCTCCGTCCACCCAGCAGTATAAAACGCGTGTGGGGGGGGGGGGTAAAGTGTGGGTGCTCCCATCTCTTCCAAGACATCTGGCCAGTGTGGAGGATTTGATATAAAAAAAACTGCCCTCTAAAGAGGCTCTCTAGAGCTCCATCAAGTGGAGGCTCTTTGGCCAGCAGTGGTATGAGCCAGTAATTGTAGGGCACCTTAGAGTAACTCTAACTTAACCATTTTACATATAAGTATATCGTGATATATATAACCAATTTGTCGATGCTGAGGCGGGAGTTTGGGACTCAAACAAGTAGGTTGCAAGTAAAAAATCTGGATGGAGATCGACAGCCATTCATCGCTATGGGGTGTATAAAATAGGCGCCACTACATGGAAAGTCAACAGAGCTCATCCGGTGAAGAGAGTTGCCTATTCCAGAGGAAGGCCACCACACAGAGACGATCACCCCTCTCTGTTACCTGTGTTACTCTCGCTATGTATCTTGGTAATATCTGTCTGATAATATGTCTGTCTATAGTTTTCTGGTTAGATTTTATGTCGCTATTTCATTATACCTGATGATGATTGCTTGTGTTGCAATCGAAACGTCGTATTCTATTATTTAATTTCATTTATTATTTTATCTTTAGACGTGACTTAACCGAAAGAACCACATAATAATTCCTGCAGTCACGAAAGTTCTAAAAATTAAGATTGAACCACTTCTACGGGGAAGTTTTAAGCTTATCTTTTTTCTCTCTCTCTCTGGCGACTTGTTTTCTCTGCCTGTGTCCTCTTTAGAATGTTCACACTCAAATTCTAACTTTACAATCTTTGAAATGCGTGATCAACCAGGCTATGCGTTAATTGTGTGTTGACCGACCCTCTGTGTTGTATTACATTACATTTCGATATTTTACTAGGTTATTTAATTTTAGTGTGTCTTTCTCCTGATTTTCAGGCTTGCTTGCCGTGTAATCGTTCTTGCAGCACCAATTGATATGCTAATTTTTTCTCTACCCCCCTCCCTCTCTCTGCCTCCGCCCCCCCCCCTCTGTCTATTTAAGGCCACCACACAGAGACGATCACCCCTCTCTGTTACCTGTGTTACTCTCGCTATGTATCTTGGTAATATCTGTCTGCTAATATGTCTGTCTATAGTTTTCTAGTTAGATTTTATGTCGCTATTTCATTATACCTGATGATGATTGCTTGTGTTGCAATCGAAACGTCGTATTCTATTATTTAATTTAATTTATTATTTTATCTTTAGACGTGACTTAACCGAAAGAACCAAATAATAATGGCTCAAGACATCACTCCGAATGCCAGAGGTGGGACAAAGTCATTGTTATGCAAGTCCAAGTCGAGTCGCAAGTCATCAAATTCATGACTCGAGTCTGACTCGAGTCCAAGTCACATGACTCGAGTCCACATCTCATAGGTGGGACAAAGTCATTGTTATGCAAGTCCAAGTCGAGTCGCAAGTCATCAAATTCATGACTCGAGTCTGACTCGAGTCCAAGTCACATGACTCGAGTCCACACCTCTGCCGAATGCTAGTGTAAGCAGAGACAGCGACTTTGGGGAAATCTTCCATAGCGATGAAAAAATAAGTGATACAAAATATATAATAAGAGCTTACAGTGCTTTTGGATGAAGCCCCCTCCACGCCATATCAATCATTGGGGTCTATGGACCTTCCTACGTTAGAATGCTGGTCAGTGCGGGTTGCTGACGGCAGGGCCCAGGAGCGGTACAAAAATCACTCTGCCACTCATGTGAGCCATGACTGGGAAGATAATTCAGGTATCTGGGTTCATAACCACCGTGTCACCATCGCCCCCCCCCCCAGTCCATTACAGTGATGAGTTATTGCACCCCTATGCTGTATTCATTAGCGCAGATATCAAGTATTGGATTAGCTGTATCACTCAGAACTCTTTAAACCAACACCCTGAATATTCCTCTTGCCCATTAATTAGCACGATATATATATATATATTTAAAAAAACGAGTAGCCTACACAGGATGTTAGAGCAAGTCCTGTTTGCGAGCAACTATGATGGGCAGCACAGTGCGCGAGATTGTGGTGTGGTCAGTACCATGCTCAGCCTCCTTTGTCTCCCCAATTCTGATATCTCTTTTTTATACAAAACACCAGGTACTCAATTTAGACTGAGTCAAAAATAGAGGCATCCACGGACTGCTTCAGATAATATAATCACCACTGATGCTAGCCATTGGAAGGAATTATCTCAGGTCGCAATGACCACCCTACCACCACTCCACCTTATTTGCCACATCAATAACAACGTTGTTCTGTATTGACTTTAACAGACTATCGCAGCAAATGCTGTTAGTGAGCAACTATGAATGCTGGAACATGACACGAAGAGGTGGGTGGCCAGATTAACATCCGGCCGCTTCGTTCACCTCCTTGCTGATATTTACACACTGCACCAGGTACTCTTTTAAGGCCGAGTCAACCGAGGGGATGCCAAGGACCGGTTGAGATAATTGTCACTGGTGTTGGTGGCCACGAGCGAGAATCGAACTCAGGACCGGTGGATTCGTCGTGCAGTGCGCTAACCACTCTGCAATCCGGGGCCGTGACCTCGCTTTAGCAAAATGCCACCCCGCTGAACCACGGCCCGTCCTTGCAGCGCGAGGTGCAGAACGGCTGCCGCACGCTTTCAACGCGAAGACCTCCGACTGCCCCGGCCGCGAGAGTCAACATTCCGGCTGTCGGGAGTTGTGGGCAGGGGAAATGAGTGTGGTCCATCTGGGCCATCAGACTTCTCGCGTCAATCAGGCCACGAGCCTGCCTCAAAGAGAAGGGGAGATAACTGATTTATCCCGACTCGCCTCCCACCTACGCGCATTTAGTCTGCAGTGGCTCACAAAGGGCTTTTTGCTCCAAAGCCCCATATACCACCAAACCACGATTTAAACATTTAATTAAGCTTGTGCCGGAGGCCCAAGCTTAAACAGGCGTCTATGACGTCTCCTGGCCAAACCCCATTTGGTGGAGCCGGGAGACTGAATCCTTACCCTCAGGGCTCCTCCAGAAACAACAAAAACCACTACAGGTGGCCACGTGGAATGTTTAAATGCTCACTGCGGAGGAGAGGCTGCCACTCCTCTGTCGAGAGCTGGACCGGTACCCGCCTGGATCTATGTGGTATTCCGGAGGTCTGGTGGACTGGCTCTGGCTCCTGCCACCATGAGGAGTGGACAGTCCTCTACTCGGGGCAGGAGAATGGCAAACAACAGGGAGTGTCTCTTCTTCTGCTCAATAGAATGAAGGGGGCGTGGGAGTGTGGCGGTGAGGTGTGAGAAGCTGTAAGCCCCAGACTACTTTGGGCTCGCCTTTCCATCAACCAGAGGTGAGCAGTGTTGGTCGTGGTTACTTATGCCCCCACCGAATGTGAACATCCGTGGAGGGATGCAGGCAAGGCCGATGAGTCAGATGCCTTCGATGACTTCCTGTCACAGGTGCTAGCTAAAGTGGCCCCTCGGGATAGAGTCATCTTGTTGGGTGACTTCAATGCTCAAGTTGGGCATGATGCTGGCACCTGGTCTGGAGTGATTGTAAGGTATAGGCCAGATCAGTTTAATAACAACGGGAGGAGGCTGTTATATTTTTGTGCAGCCCATGAGCCTGTAATTACCAACATACTGTTCCGGCATCGGCGCAGTACTGAAGGCGATCCGGAGTCTGAGATCAGGAAAGGCACCGGGCAGAGATGATCTCCCAAGCGAAATGCTGAGGGAGGGTGGCGTTTGTGCAAAGACTGCCCTACATGACATCATAACAACAGTCTGGACCACTGGACGGGTTCTGCAGGATTGGAATGATGCCCTGGTGGTCCCCCTCTTTAAGAAGGGGGACCGCACAGACTGTAACAACTACAGGGGCATCTCACTCCTCAGTGTGCCGGGAAGGGTCCTGGCAAGGATTATTCAACATCGCCTTGCCAGGCACGCTGGGGAGAGGTTTGCAGAGCCCCAATGCGGTTTCAGGAAAGGGCGGTCCTGCACAGATGCAGTATTTTCTGTCTGTCTGCTACAGCAAAGGTGTAGGGAATTCCAAGAAGACCTACATCTCTGCTTTATTGACCTGTTCAAGGCCTATGATACCATTAGTAGGCCTGGGCTCTGGGTTGTTCTTCGTGCTTTCGGAGTCCCTGACCATCTGCTCATGGTCATTAAGGACCTTCATGATGGTGAGCCGGCCCGGGTAAAACTAGGTGGCCGGAAGTCAGAGCCATTCCCTGTTCACCTTGGGGTGCGACAGGGATGTCCTCTGGCTCCCACATTATTTAACATCTATTTCAACCACATAGTTTATGAAGCCTTCAATAGCTGTACCGGTGGAATTTCCATCTGGTACAGATACAAGGCTGATCAATGCCCAGGGGGGAGTCAAAGGATGGCTCCCTATTGCTCAACGATGTTCTGTATGCTGATGATCTGATAATTGCTGCTCACTCAGGAGGAGTTGGAGGTGCTGGTGCTGAGCCTGGAGCTTGCCACTAAGAGGTGGGGCCTTACCATCAGCCCCACCAAAACTAAGCACCTGCCTGGGTATTTTGTACCATCACACACTCTACCCCCACAACTCCCAATTGGTGATAGGGCAGTTGTGGAGAGAGTGGAGAGTTTCCCATACCTTGGCAGTGTGCTCATTACCGGCTCCAGTTTTACAGCAGAGGTCTCACTCTAAATCAGTGGAGCGGCATTATATTTTAATCGGTTGCATAACGCTGTGTGGAAGCTACCTGGTCTGTTACTCCGCACAAAGCTTCAGGTCTTCTCGGCCACAGTCATTCCCTCACTTCTCTACGCTTGCGAAACGTGGACCCCCCTAATAGAACATCTTCGCCAGTTAGAAACATTTAGGATGGCTTGCCGACAATCAATCCTGGGTTTAATTGGGCTGGATTGTGTGAGGAGCTCACAAATCCTTGAAAGATCTGGACAAAGTCCCATCGGTGAGCTCCTCCGGCAGGCAAGGCTGCGTTGGCTGGGTCATGTAGCCCGCATGCCCAGACACAGCATGCCTAAACAGCTTTTGTTTGGCCAGATCGAGGGGGCTAAATGGGCACGGCACGGGCTAGAAAAGAGATGGAGTGATGTGGTTTAAGAGGATGTGGAGCTGAGTGGACTTGCCGATGACTGGTACCAGCGGTGTCAAGATTGGGCGCTGTGGAGGAGGCTCGTGAAGGAAGCTACTGGGCAGTTGGAGGCAGTCGCCCTCCACCAACAATAGAGGGCGGAGGAATGACGCTCACAACAACGAGCGGAGCGCCGGGTGTCTAAAGCACAGCAAGTTGTCACAGTAGGGGGCACAGTTGCGCCAGTTAGTCGACCCGTGGCACCTGGTTCTGCACCGTGACGTCGTGCTCGCGGGCGTTCGACACTTCACGTGGCCTCAACGTGCACATAGCCTGGCAAAAGCGTCGTGGTGACGTCACCGCCACTTAGTGTTGTTGTGCTCCATATAAAAGGAGCGCAATTACAATTTACAGGTAAAGCCAGAATTAAACTGGGGTTCTGGTTCAGCAGGAAATTGGGGGAACTGTAACATTTCAAATGTATGTCAGAGACTTGATACATTGTTGGGGAACGGGTGAACATGCAATCTGTAATTGGTTTATGACTCGTGTTAAAGTATGCTCTAGTTTGGGTTGATAATACTAGGGGAGGGGGGTATAAAACACACACCAAACCCCAGGTTTCTTTTTGAAAGAGGCATTTATATAAGCCAACAATGCCACGAAATAATTTAAACTCCCGTGCGTGATATGAATCTAGCACTTGTCACTGGTACCGATTGTGGAATAGTGCGTTTGTAATATCGTCTCAACATTTTTTACGTGCAAGCGTTAACACAGTAGAAACACAGACATGTGCCATTGGAAATAATGAGTCTTAAGTAAAAACAGACCTCCGCCAACAGTCCCCTGTATAAAATGTTAAGGAATTAAGCATATGTACCGTTACAAAAAGATATAACCACCACCGCCATGACAACTTTAGTCATGTTTTAGTCTTTTACAATAACACTATTAGTTCCAGGTATTATAATATGATGTATGAAAGAACAGAATACATTTTCCATAATGATGGGAGCCTACAGACGCATTTCGTGGAACATTATGACAAAATGCTTAATGAGCAGTTGCACATATTTATTTAACCGTTAAAAGTGATGTGGTAATGACATCTATCTTGGCTGGTATTTAAAGAAAAATGTCGTTGAAAATTAGACTTAAACGACATCAACAGCATCAGCAGATCGAGTCACCCTGGGTGTGGCTTGTTTAGGGGTTGCCTGCCTTCGGAAGGTAGGATGTCATGATGGCCGCCATTTATAAAGGGGCCAGAGTAATGTATTGACTTGATTGGCATATCAACTTAGCTCAATTGTAATATAAAAAATTTTTTGCGACAAGGCTCTAAAATGCGACCTCTTTCAATGAACAGTTTATCTACAAGTTGTTTTTATGAAACAGTCAGCTATAATGATCGTTTTCAAACTGTCACATTTGTGTTACCATTCGTGTTGTAGTTTATTATATATATTTTTTACAAATCAGTAAACAAATACACAATTATGTCCAACAAATGTCGAGATGAATAATACCTAGGCATACGCAAACCAAATAGTAACTTGTTTACGAAACACGTGAAGCCACTGTTTGCCGTTTCACACTGACAGGGCACGTGCTTCTGCTCGTGGTCCCTCGTTAAGGCTGGCTCAGCACAAGAGGGGGTAGCGCACCATGCCTTTCGCCCATCCACATACAGGACCGGCTATTCACTTAAAGCCGAGCTAACCCAAGTGGGATGCTGTCAATTTTTAATGGTTAGAACAGCTGGATTTGCAACCCGGGGGTCGCCGGTTCGATCTCCCGACGTGGTCGGTGAAAACAATGGGGCTCGTTTTGTGAAATCCCCACCGCCTATGTCCACCCAGCAGCAGCGTGAATGGGTGCACCACGGTAGGTTGGCAGGTTGCGTGCCGTTGGTAACGTGTGGGTACTCACAACTCTTCTCAGATAGCTGGCCAGCTTGGAAGAGTAGGCCAAAATCTCGCTAGGTGCGCTTTCTAGAGTTCCCTATCGTAATTGCAGGGCTGCACTTTTACCAAATTTACCTGACCTAAGCGAGACCAAAGATACTAACTGCAACTGTCCAGAGCCATATATTGCCGCGCAGCGTGCAACAACAAATATGCCACCACGACACACAATGTACACCGTACACTTGGAATTTGGATGATTACGAAACATATTAACGTGGACTGTGTCGCTTACATGTAAAGATTGAACACATTTAGCATGCTTGCATTGTGATAACATTTGCATATACCATACCTACAAACAGTGGCGTCAATAGGGGGGTGCGGGGGGGGTGCGGACCGCACCGGGTGACACCATCAGAGGGGGTGACACGAAAATTACTGTCTATAACAATTTTTGTGCAGTGTATCAGCAGAAATATATATTTTTAAAAAGTTACACAAAAATACCCCTGTAGTTAGTTATAACAAAAACAATTTTCGTAAGCCCAGCTGACATGTACTGTATCAATATACCTACAAGGCTAAAATTCTGTGCTAATTTACTTTTTGAACCTGCGAATTAGAGCTGTCGTTGTTACCCAACTACAGTGAGGTTTCGAGTCACGTGGTTTCGTCTGCACGCGCTACGAGCACTCGCTCTTGTTATTGTTGCTGCTCGTGTTTTTATCGTCGCTGATTTTGTCAAATTTTGTGGTGTTTTAGTAATTAAAGGAAATATTGTAATTTAAAGGTGTCATTTTAATTTTGCTAGTTGTTTACGTCACTACTATTGCCATTACATTCAGTGATATACGGGAATTACGATTTACGAGTAACATTAGTACAAAAAACATTACTAAGGATTATGTATGGTCTGGTACGGGCGGAGGTCCATGAGGGGTGACACCATGAATTACCACACTGGGTGACACCAACCCTAGTGACGCCACTGCCTACAAAACTAAGCATTGATGAGAATATTTTCGTGACTGCAGGAATCCATACTCTTTGATTATTTTCGGTAAAGTCACGTAAGTAGAAAAATAATAGATCACGACGTTTTGATCGCAACACAAGCAATCGTCATCAGGTGGGATAACCACAGCAAGAAAAAACTGCTACTTCAGCTGTGGTTGTCCCACCTGATGACGATTGCTTGTGTTACGATCGAAACGTCGTGATCTATTATTTGTCAACTTATCGGGGGTACTTTTACATAAAAACAATCTTGGCTGGCTAGTACTTCTGTATTTATACTTTGAGGATATATTGCTAACAGGCTGCAATTACAAGGTACTGTGATATTATTATCATTGCAAACATCTTTAAAAAAACAAGTTTGTATAATTTATAACACTAAACACTCATTTGCACAGCTCACAGTAAATTAATTCAGCTGTTTGAGATAACATTAACATTCTGGGGTTCATAAAATTAATGCCACAATTTGAGAATTACTAGAGGTTGTCGCTTTGATATACTAGCCCTGCCATATGAATGTGGAATTTTCAACTCTGGCACTGTTCCATGCTTACTTGAGCGTACATTTAAAAGTTATGTGCTCTTATATCATGCTTTGAATATCTGCAAATGTCCAAGAGGTGACAAATATGTTTTGGAAGTCACTCAGTGTATCATGTACAGATTATTGACTTAATTCGTGACAATTATTTTAGAGGAAAAGGCCTTTACCATACAAGGCTAAAAAATGCTACCAAACAAGGAAATCCCACTTCACTGTTTCACTGACAAAATAAACCAACTGACTTGTTCCACACATGGCACAATTCCAGAGTATTAACTTTACAAAGCAGAGAAAACCTCCACAGCTTTTCGGTAGTGTATATTTATGCAATTCAATTATTTCCTATACTTTCACAGATATTTACACAGGTGCAATTGCTAATATGAAAATGATTAGCAACAATTAATCTTCGCGAAAATTAATGTTTTCGGCCTCAATTTACTCAAAGCGTCTCAGAGCGGCGTGTTTGTGTTCAGCCGTAAAACATGCCTGCATTTGTACACAGTCGTTTTTCCCTGCAAGGACAAATTGATTGGAAGAAAACCTGCGAAGGATTACCAATTATTATCACAAGGCATTTGGCACTGGTCTTAAAGCAGCAAACTCCAAGCAATGTGAAAGAGCCATACGTAAAAAAACCACGCACATTCATATGAGTGGTAGATGCAAGGATCGACCTAATGGTGGGTGGTTGAATTTTCAGGTGGACAATTGTTGAAGCTGCAGGACGAAGGGATTGACGACTGGGGGAGTGCTGTGGAAAGTCGACACGCAAACCTCCAACTCGCAATGGCTCATAGATTGCACCCTTGTGCTAGCGGTGAGAAATACGTGTACTTTGACACTTCAAATTGAATAATGACCGGTTGTGACGAGGTCTCGTCGGTATACCAAGTTCCCCTTTTGGGCCTATGCCTCCCAACAATGTTGTCAAACGATTGCCTTAATAGAGGTTTGGTGGGTTAGATCGCATAAACATAAATGTGCAGTTAAACCCACCACCACCCAACACAGCCGATTCGTAAGCTTTGTCACGTCAACAAAACAGGCCAATTCCTTATTAGTACAGCACACTGGTGTGTTGGAAAGTAACCCACAACATTTACAATTCGAATCGGACGGGTTGCCGGGAATTACAACAGCCAGAATTTTCAAGCGACAGCGAAAATTCTGGCTGAGGCTGGTTGTATGAGGCTGGTTGTAATTATCCGGTGAAACGTCACAGTGCTCGAATTCTAAATTTTGTGGGTTTACTCCCCAACACACCGGTGTGCTGAACTAGAAACTAAATGGCATATTTGGTTGATGTGACAAACCTTACGAATTGGCTGTGTCGGGTGGTGGCGGGTTTGACGACACATTTATATTAATGCGATCTAAACAATAACAACCCTCTATTATGGATAATATTGGTCGAGAAGCCTTACCACGTGTTAAACAAACGATTGTCTGTCGTAAAAGTTGTTCTCCCGTGCTTAGAAACGTGAGCATTGGTGCCAGCGGTGGAATTTCACATTTGCATGGAAAAGGTCAGTCCATCCACTTGACGAGAGTGGCACTCAGTGTGCCGAATATTGTGTACCGATAGGCTGCGTTTTCGCCTCATTGGGATTTGAACTCATAACCTTACTAAAGGTGGGGCCCTAAAAAAAAATGCACCCAAAAGTTACAGCCAAACTTTGCATGAAAATAAATCACCAAATGGCCCTTCTAAAAAAAGTTCCGAGATCAAACGCCCTTATATTTAGTTGGTATGCATACCATATTCGTGAGCAGCGATGCAACTATCGTAAATATGTCCTGTAGTTTGGGTTGATAATACTTTGATAAAAAAAAAATAATTTGTTTAATATCAAATATCATGAGATGATTATGGTGAATATGGCTTATGTCACCACACATCACTATCACTTTCCTCTGCCAGATCCTGGTATTCTGACACGGATGGTACCCAACTTTCAAGGTCTACTCTTAAAACCACCCCACCATCTGGCATTAGTGCTTCAATGTGGTTGCAACCATTGGTTTCCTCACCAATGCCTGTCTCAGTAATCTACCCTCACCCATCCTGTACAGTTACCGCACCCATAGTAATCTCCTCATCCAGATTACGTCTAAATTGCTTTCGGACACGCTCTCCTGGCTTATCCTGTCCTGTCATGAAATCCTGAGCTTCTGTTGTATGAACCCACAGTCAAAGGCTTTTATTATTTAGTTGCTTTTGGTAAAAAAAAATATCTCTATGATCCACTGGGTGCCGCTTAGATGCCTGTCAATTTCCACAAAAACCCAGTAGTTTCTCATCGCTCTCTGATTTTATAGACACACGGCATTGTGGTTAGAGCACTTGACTCGCAACTGGTTGACAATGCAGGATAGCTTGGCCTGCTAATATCTCGAGGGTTGACAAATTAGTCCCATTTTGTGCTAATCGATCAGTCATTCTGTGGAGAAACACCCCCCCCCCCCACCTTTCCCGCCATGGAAATATGGAATTTCCACCATTGACTCAGGACTGCTGACAGATATAGCTGCCATCGCCTTGCTTATGAGGCAAAAAGGCACCTTGGCAGTACATTTGACCCACGATTGAAATGTTCGTAGTTATTTATTTTTGTTTATTTTCTTTTGGCAAGTGGCTTAATTAAGCAGACTCACCCTCTAGTGGGGAAGGAAGGTAATTGTGGATTGATTTGTGGAGACAGATTTGGCCAGAGCCCACAACGCTTCCTTGTGATTTCATCCACACGTCTGGTGCATCACATTAGGCTGAGCCTCTGAATCGTTATCTAAAGTGATGCGAATTAACGTGGGGAGCGGTGGGAGGAATGTTGTTTTCAATTAAAATGTAGACAATACAAGATTCACATGCGTTTTCGTGATCTGATCTGCATTACCCTTTCACATCTTCCCATTAAAAAATTGCTACGATCTAAATGATTGAACTAACTTCAACTCGATGCTGCTCCAATTCAATTCCGTGAATGGACAAATTTCCTTGCCGCTCTGTGATTGGTCAATTAACATTTTACAGCGCTAGCTCCACCCACTGCAGGAAATATCTCCCCCGTCACGTGAGAACTTTTTTTTTTACATTAACTGTGAATATACATATATATGTTTACTATTTATATTGTTTTTTTTTTACCATGTATGACCCACTTGCGCTATATCGGCTCTTTTTCAGAAGCGACCTGACCACAAACGACAGCTCAACGAGGTTTCTTATCATGTGGAAATGTATTGCAGCCACATACTCTCAAAGCGTGCTTCACTCATGAGCAGTGGTTCTCACCCTTCGCTCTGAACCAGGCGACAATTCCTGGCTTTGGGAAGCATCAGCGGCGAGGGAGGAACTGAACAGGGCCCGAGTTCTCCATTCACCAACCACACAACGACCAGCGTTATGAGTTGTTGTCAAGCAAACGGTCCAAACAACCCTCGTGACCTTCCCGGTGTGGTGGAGGCCTTCATACAACAGTACATTGACAAACCCTTTAAATTTATATAAAGTGTTATTTCTGTCACTCATCTGATTATGTCAGATTAACACGTAGGCTTTTGCGACCAAAGTTAATAATACAGTTTTTTGGGTTAGATCTCATAAACATAAATTTGTATTTAAACCTGCCACCACCCGACACAACCAAGTAGTAAGGTTTGTCATGTAAACAGAACATGCCAATTCGTTACCAGTACAGCACACCGGTGTGTTGGAGAGCAAATCCACAATATTTATAATCTGAGCACGAGGTTTCTCCAGTAATTACAACTAGCATCATCAGGCGGGCAGCCATATTTGTGGAGAAATCCTCCTGTCCCTTCAATAGAGGGATTGATATGACGTCACTGAATATGTCATACGCACTCGTCTTTCCATATGTGGGGATGCGAAACTAGATTGTGTTACTGAAGCTAAAACATTTCAATGAAACATTCCATGTGGAGGCTTCTAGAGAGCCAATTGCAATCATCTGGTTTTCATTTGCAATGCAAATTATTCATAATAATTAACGTCACAAACCCTTGTGGAGAGAATCAAGCAGTTTCCAATACAACATCAAACAAACAAAAAATCCAATTCCCGTGATTATTGCGAAATGCAAAAGTCGGATGATGCATTGCCACCGGTACACGGTGACCTTCTCTCGCGTGTGTCCACGCAATCTCTCGAGCTGACGAGTGGCAGGCGAGACGGCCTCACGAAGGACGGCGCAACACAACGATAACGTTCCCGCAACTCTATCAGGCTGGCTGAGAAGGGGACCTTCACGGAAGATGTGGACCTTGGATGTGGAAACACACAAAGACAAAGATCGCCCGTATAGCTTGTAACAGACTGTTGGGGCACTCGCCGTTCGTGAGTAGCACCCATGAAGGCCGGAATGGCACACGGGGGGGAGGGGGGGGGGTTGCCAGCACCACGCCCGGTCGCCTTTGTCTCCCCAGTGGTGATGTTTGCACACCACAGGAGGTACTCATTTGAGACTGAGTCGTCCCAGGAATGGTTCAGATTATCGCCATTGGTGTTGGTCGTGAGCGGGAATCGAACTCTGGTCCCCGTGTGCGAATGGAAACATAGTGGGTGTTTTTCATTTGCTTAAGCAAGCCACTGCAATTATTTTCACAAACCAGAATGCAATGCATCATGTCACGGTACTAAAAGGGGAAAGTGTTACAATGCTTAAATGAGCTGAATACATCGTGGGAATTCCAAATTCCTATGATAGGGGCCAGTCTATCCACAGTACAAGCACAGTTGACGATCCACAAAGTGCACACGACAAATCATCAAACGAGTACTCATTTGTGTACTGATGTCAAGAGTCCCCATCATGCTGCAATGAACATTGACTGATGCTGGGCTACGGTGGAGCTAGTTACAAGAATAGTGTGACCGCTGAACGCATTTGGAATTTCAACTTGCAACAACCTTCTATTCACGAGTCAACCCCTCAAACCACAGCACCACCCGGCCAAGTAATGGAGCAACAGGACAAAGCAAAGATCGCTCCGGAAAAAAAATACTAAATCAACATAAAAAATGCATTCCAATGTTATAATGGTGATAAATGGGACCCAAAAACATTGCAGGGATGTGGTGGCATTACCGTGCAATGAATGGCGTTACCACAAAACAAATGAAGCTTCAGGAGAGTTGTGAAAGACACACATTGCTCACATGCAGAATTTTCCCACCTCAAGCCAATTTTGAGCAACTTAAGATTTATTATGGAAATACATACTTTATTTATCTCCAATAACCGAGCATTAAATCTTGGGGATTTCACCGGGTTTTTATGACTCAAGTAGGAAACCCTCCAAGATGCTGATGATATTGAAATGATGTAAAGCAGATGTCTGGCCTCATCAGTACCACACCTACACTGATGTAGAATTTGGTTTAACGATTGTTTGTAATTATGGAGAAAGGTGGAAATTCATCAATGAAGGCAAATTTCTCCAAACTAATGCGCCATTGTGGGCCCAATTCACCATGGAACAGGGGCAGGAGACAACCAATGAGATGGAATAGGCTCTAGAAGGGAGGGGAATGGCATTTAATCTTCTGCACCATAGGGTTAGATGATTGCCCGACATTGGAGGACTGCTCCTGGAAGTTTAGTGGCTTCTGTGAAAGGGGCTGGACAGACAAAAGAAGAACCAATGAGAGAAGCCCCCTTCCACTCAACACCTCAATGCCAATACGCATCTGGGGGAGTGCCTAGAGAAATCATGGCTGAGGTTGATGATGTCATCACGCTCAGCCCTCTTCCTTACGAGCCAACCAATAAGGCTCCTCAAATAAATAAAGATTTTCCCATGTAAGGATTTCACGACCAATATCATCCATTAAACAGGTTTGTTGGGTTAGATCCAGGAAACATATGGAATGAATACCCCCCACTTCACTCAAGAAGGGCCAACAAGTGACGCCATCACATCCACCCCTCTATTTAAGGAACGAAACTGGATTTCTATACAAATCTGGCTGCCGCCTGATGATGCCGGTTGTAATTACTGGTGAAATGTCGTACTCAGATTATAAATGTTGTGGCTTTGCTCGTCAAGACACCGGTGTGCTGTACTAGTAACGAATTGGCACGTATTGTTTACGTGACAAACCTTACCAATTGGCTGTGTTGGGTGGTGGCGGGTTTAACGACACAATCATGTATTTACGCAATCCAATCCAAAGAACCTACATTACGTGAAGATCTTCCCGTATAGCCTTACAGACTGTAGTGGGCAAGTGCTGTTAGTGTGCACCTATGAAGGTCAACATAGCACACGATTGGGTGGGGTGGCCAGAATTGCATACAGATAAGATGCCTTTGTCTCCCCCAGCGCTGGTGTTTACACACTCTACTAGGTACTCATCTAAGGCTGAGTCGACCTAGGGGAGGTTGAGGACCAGTTCAGATATTCGTCACCAATGTTGGCCTTGAGCAGGAAATGGAACTCGGGTTCGTAGCGCAGTGCACCAACCACTCCGCCACTTCTCCCCTTGTGTGCTGCTCCACCCTTCACCAAGACACACAATTGTAGAATTTTGTCAAAGACGACTTAGTGCTACTTAAAAATATTGATGACTATTTTGAAGATAATTACAATGATGATGACTACAATAATGATGACGATGTCAATGATGGTAATATGATGGTGATTTTGACTACAGCAATGTTATGGGACCTTTTTTCCAGTGTCAAATTCTGAAAAATAAGAATAGGTTTTACCCTTTCTGGCAATAAAACAGGTGTTAAGATTTTTAAACACTAAATATATACATTTTGCAACAAGTCTGCCTTAACCATATGCATGTTCAACACAAGTACGTGTGGTTAATGCAGATTCAATTCCTTGAAAAAGGTACATTTTTGGTATTTGAACATTTTAACACCTTATGTTTGATTGCCAGAAAGGGTAAAACGTGGTCTTATTTTTTATACGGCAATGTCGTTGATAATAATAATAATAATGATGTTGCTGTATTTGATGATCCAGCAACCTCCATCTCGTGGCAGAGCCAATGGCCAGTGGACATATCACCACCACATATTATCCGTGGTGAGAAATCAAACCAAAATCGCCGAGTTGAAAGTGCCGTGCGTTAACGACTGCACCATTGATCCACCCCACTTCTAACGTTGGGACATCACTCTGGATGAGAGATTATTTGTGAGCTATGTACGGCATCATCCCTCTCATCCACACGGCAAGTGTGAAGTCAAGAGGTTGTGCTTAGCTATAGAGGCTGTTTGAGGATGTCTGGCAAAAACTTTCCAGGTTCCCCCAATATGATGTGTCATTTTGACAAGGGAAGTAATATTTATCGGCAGATCTAGAGCATAATTCAAATAGCATGCACAGAGATCAAATAAAAGTGGAAAAGAACGTTTATAAAATGTGGTTTAGCCGGCATGACAGTTGAAACAACTGTGCAAATTTCTCAAATCCCCCCCCACCCTATGTCCACCCAGGAATAGACGTGGATTCACCACAGTGAGTTGATCGGCAGATCTCGTGTGGCGAGGTAAGATGTGGGTACTCCCACCTCTTCCAATTCATCTGGCTAGCTTGGAAGTGCAGCCAAATTGCCTTCTAAAGAAGGGCTTCCTAGTCACCCCCCCCCCCCCCTCTAGTGGAGGCCCTTCTTCCAGCAGTGACATGGGCAAGCTGTTTCAGGGCTGCGCCTTTGCCTTTACCTAGCCCAGTAGAATTAGGAACATCAAGGCAGTCAAGCTTTTATGCACGGTGATTAATCGCAAAGTCCCCCACTGCGCATTTTCACTCGACATTTATTTGGTGTGGATCTGCACAGATGCTGACACTCACGAAATTTAAGCCACTGCCTGTGATAAAAGGGGGCTTTTTGTATTCCACACATATATCGCTCCAAAAGATAAAGTTTCCCAATACCCCGCCCCTCCCCCCCTTTCAAGGATTTGGAAGTGCTGATCTGCATTTTCAGCACTGAGATATGCAGAGAAAAGTCCCACATTTTTAAGGTAGGGACCAGTTTATCCATACAAAATAAAACTACGTCTAATGAGTGTCACTGATCCTCATTTCATAGTCACTCGAGTCATCTACGCAGCTGGGTGGTACGGCGGTTCAGAGATTTGGCTCAACACTAGAAGTTTGCAAGTTCAAACCCCGGTGTGGAATCAACTTGACCGGTCATCCTTTGTGGGAATTCCGCAGCGCTCTCCCTATGGAGTGACTGGCACCCATTTTAAGAATGTGGAATTTTCCACTGAGGGCCGCTACCCAATATCAAGCACTGCACTGTGCTCGCTTGCACCGAGAGACAAGCTGACGTCTTGCCTCTGCATTGATTTATGTTTGTGCAATGCTGTTGATACAAATAATTTGCCTATTAAAAGATCTCCAGTTCACTTTGAAGATATATTCTTTTCCGGTGCATATATGTGTGTGAAAGTCAACTTACGTTCTGGTTATGCTTGAAATTATATTTGTTTTAATCTTTATTCATTATACTTGAACAGCTTAGTTTCAGTTACAATAATACACCAATCATTGTGATCTTTCACAGAAGTGAAAAAAAGCAATGTTGCCGCTCTTTCCCATAATTCTTTTTTTGAAGTCTTCTAATCAAAGTTCCACAGCACAAAAAAAATCCAACAGAAGCACTGGCCACTGTGGTTTTCCTTCTGGCAGTTCTTATGAATTCTTTTGGAACATCAATTGCACCACAATAAACACATACGTAATTATATAATTCATAGTTCAAACAAATTGGAGTATTTTAAATGTTCGTTTATAACCCTTAAAAAATTGGGTGGGGTAAAAAAAAGTTTATCTAAAATCTGTGCTCAAAATATGAATCTACTTTTGTGAATGTTTACAGAAATAAATCAGGCTATATATGTGTATAAACCTCGCTATCTTTTTTCACCATTGGCCCTAACGAAAAACACTCGAGTCCATTTTTCTTGGATTGATACAACGGTAGCCACAGCAGCTATGCTACTGTAGATCATTTATCATCACGATTTAAACTTTGGTCTTTAAAAAAAAGCTGGGTGCTCCTACGATGAAGAGGGAGGGGAAAAATAGTATGCATGCCATCCATCACGCAGGCCATCCATTTCATGTTATCCATTTGCTCAGCATGAACCTTTCTTGTGGCCAAAGAAAAAAATGCCTTCATGAATGGTAGCAATAATAAACGCAAAACAAACTGCACGAAAAAAAATCAAACCTTAAAACAATCGGCGAGGAGCGCTGAAGTTGTCAGTTGATCCTGACTTGTGGCACCCGGCGTCGCCACAGCTGACATGGCCAACGCGAGCGAGCCGTCGCGAGTGCCATCTGCGTTCTGTTTAAAGAATCATCGTGGAAGAATTGCACGTGCCAATGTGTTCAGCCAAATCTTGGTTGATGCCCATTGCAGAAGTTGAACTTCAAAGTTCCGTTGCTCTGCCGCGACCCTTGCGGTGGGATCAATACGCACACGCGCGGCTTGTGCCTTGGTCGCTTGATAGATCATCAGGCTGAGGTGTATTCCATCACTGCTATGCGCATCAACACTTGCATGCGCATTTCTCTGGCCGTAAAAAGAAAGAAAGAGGCAAATGCTTAATAGCGGGCGGCTCGCCGTGGCAGAACGATCGCTCAGTCGCCATGCCGGTCCCGTCACTCGTTGAGTGCCAAAAAACAAAGCACGCACGCACTGCCATCCATGGCGTCGACAATATTCGCATTTTTTAAACATTCAAACGCGACGCTTTGCATCTTTCCCAGCGTGTTCAACCTTATGGAAGATAAAGTGCCGCTACTGTAACCTTACCCCTCACTTAATTCCTTCCCTTTTGCCATTCGTCTTGCGTGCGCCTTTGTAGTCAAGCGCTCGATGACAGGCAACAATGAATTACCCCGTGCGTCTGCTGGAGCGGTTAATTTGAACCATACTCCACCTAGCTACAGGTATCCGAGCACCCGCCGTTTTTACTGGACTAAAGAAACTTCACTTTCCACCCCCCCCCCCCCCCCACAGAAAAAAAAATCCGCAGGTTGGAGATGTCACGCGGGCTTCCTGAGAATAGCGTACGGCTTGGATGGATACCAAACGCAATACTCGCCGTAAGATACGGCCAAATGCGGCCGTTATTTTAAGTTGCAAACCACTTCCACAAGGCTCCCTTTTGTTAAACCTGTTACGTTAATAATCGATGCAGCTGCAATCGGAGTGCTCCACTTATGAACCGTAGGTGAAACCCCATTTCCTACATTTGCGGTGACCTCGGGACCACATTGGGTGTTCACCAGTGACTTATGGCAACGACTTGCCAGCAGGAATGGGTCGGTGGAAAACTCCTTGAGTCTGTGTTCCTCTTGTAATCCATACGCTCAGCCCGATTCGCAAAACACCACATTGTTTAGAAACATTTACCTAATTCGTCAATAACGTGGTACTCAAGAGGAAAATGTATATTTACGTAAGCTGCAACATTTTGGTCAATGGTCCTTCGCCGCAGCAGAGAGATATCACGTGTGCACGGCTGCCATTGTAGCATCACACATTTTACAGATGGGCTCTCCTTATTATCTAGATCATGGAAAGCGTGTGGACATACTATTGATAAAGTCCATCGTATATTAATGGCCTCAATGTCCATTACTTTAAAGCGAATGCGGAATTTTGCTGCAAATTCATTCTCGTTTCTGCAGTTCACACATGGTGTGTTTTATTTTTACGGGAGACATCACTCCTGAGACTGTGTGGAGCGAGCGCAAAGCCACATTTTCACCCTTGGCAGACAATTCTCATGCATGCCAACTGACAAACACCCAACAAGTTCGCAAGTAACACTGCGGCCTTGAAAGGAAAAAATATAAAAAAAACAGACGACTTTTGGGTGATGATCCTTCTTTACCGCACAGAGAGGCCACTGAGATAGATGGATTCTCTATTAAGGCAGTATTATTGATGAATGTGTTGCATTTGTTGGTGTTATTTTGTGCTCATGCACTACAGCCAATGCAGGAGTATTACCAAATAATGTCATACAAGCCAAAGGTCATCAGGCTTAGCTCATTCATTTGAGCTAATTGGCCTAATATGATTGGCTACAATTGTAAAAAAACGTATAGTCACGATAACAAAACAGATAATGGAACGACATCACTGGTATCTATTTTTCAATGGGAGTTGTGTTACATATGCATCGTATCATCATCAATATCGTTGGATAACGTGATGAAAACTCCACTCAAGTATGCTCATCTACTATAATGTTCGCCCAGTTAATGATGGCTTACAAGCATTTCACGGCAGTAACTCATTCAATGTAATATCAAAGTAATCAGAAAATGTAATGTTTGGTTTTCATCCAACATTCATGTTTAGCACTTAACGTGAGACTTTTTTTCTTTCTTTTGTTCATCCATTGGCATGCATTTTTTTTAAAGCATGTCTGCCAGAATTTGATTATACTTAGTGTCGACCCAGACAAACTGTACCCATGCAAAACATATATAAGCAAAATTTCATTCTGTGTTTCCAAATAAATATAAATACGTTTTATCCATCGGACTATTCGCTGTCCATACTAATAATATGAAAACATAGAATATGTTCGAGTAAGCACACTTTGAACCAGTTTCAACCTACTGGATCTCACCAGTCATCAAGCTTGTTTAAAACGCGTTATTAGCAAGAGCACGTCATATAAGCTCTCGGATCATACATATATGGTTTAATTCATAATGCTCCACGCCCGTGCATGCAATTAATGCGTGTGCACACCATTCAAAGCTACCCCCCATAATAGAGTTTTTTTTGTATCCCGTAAATATTTATTTACGCGATCTAATCCAAATATCTACGCGATCTAATCCAAAAAATCTCTATAATGGATGATGTTTAACAAAGCTACCCTACGTTGACACTTGTTTTATACGGAGGCAGTCCGATTGGTCAGGCTGTGGCTGATAATTGTGTCGCATATCACAATCATTCGCAGACCATCTTCAGGATGTACGGAATGGTATGCTACCTTGAGAGACTTTACATTTTTAGGTAGTCCATTGTATCTCTCTTCGCTCCACCACAGCAACAACCTCCCCCTCCTCCCTACACCAAAGACCAGGACCGTGGTCACTGCCGGCTGTCATATCTCCGTGGCAGTCCCCACCTTCTGGAACGCAGCCGTTATCGCCCTCCTGCTGCTGCTTTACATTCGCAGTAGCAGCAGCAGCGTTCACCATACACGGAAATTTAAGAGACGCTTAGAGGCGGCCTCACCTCTGTGTTAAAGGCCCCACCTCTTTCGCCCGACTTTTGAACGACACTGAAACTAAACCATGAACTATTTTACCGCTCAGATATATATATCATTTTTTTCAGAAGCGACAAAGCAACAAATGATATCCCAACGAAGTGGCTTATCATGCGGAAATGTATAGCAGCCAAAATTTCTGAACGCGTGTTTCTACTTGTGGAGGAGAAAAATCAGAGGACCTGGAGAAAATTCCACGTGACCATGGGGGGAAAATGCAAACTCCAAATATAAAGGCATCAGGGTCAGGATAGAACCCACAACCTCCTGTATACTAGACGGGGTAGTTAACATCTCACCACCGTGAATTATTGAGCACTTTACGATTATATGATTGTTAGAATTCTAGCATATGGCAAAATGTTCAGGAGGTAAATGCCAATGTTGAGGTCTGCTAGCCACGTGAGGGTTTCACACATTCCGATTTAATGAAACTATATTTGCAACACATGGAATATTCAGCCAATCAATCATCACCTCAGTCTGCCTGGTTTATTAGGCAGCAGGTGCCAGTGACTAACTTCAACTGGAGGCATGTCTATCTTAGTCACAGATAATAGTGCAATGAGTCACGTTAAATCAAGGTTTGCGATGCGGTGGCAGAGATGATAAACATCCTGAAACAACTTTTTCCGCTGTTGGAGAACAACCAGTAAAACTGTAGCAACATGAGTGACTTCTTTTTGACGTTTCTCAATAAATCAAGAACTAATTCAGTGATAGTTTTTCAGCGATACCCAATGTAAACTATCACTTCATTCAACTAAGCCGAGATTAATTGTCATTTTTAAATGCACTTAACCAGTTATTATGTTTACCAGCCAAAGATTACTAGTATTATTATCATTATTCGTGTTATATTTTAATCCAAAGGGGTCATTGCTTACAATTCGGTTTGATGCAACGTCACAAATAGTTTTTACTCTTCTGCCAGATCCGACATTTGGCTGTCCTACAGAGCCTGCTTTCCCAGCATCCCATCACCACCGCGACGTTTACCAGTCGCATGCTCCGTTGCATGCCATTTTTCACGAATCCCAAAATGTTGCCCAATTTTAACGTGTTCGACATTATTCGTGTGACTGTCCACCCACCCCGGTCATTCGTTGAATGTTCACAATTAAGAGCGACCACGCAAGCCCTTCCACTGGTTGATTGCCCCCCTGCCCCTCCACGCCTATCAATCTAAACACGTCGAGTTCATCGGCCTAGCGGATATTCGCATTCGGGTGTTTTTAAATCCTTTATACTAAGTTTGCTTGCTTGCTTACGACCGTGCAAATCTTTCGGTCGTTTTTTAACCCACTTCCCGTGATCCAATCGAGCTGACATTTTGCACACAGACTCGTTGTGCGTGACAATTAATGTTCGTGAAAAAAAATTCCTAAATTTTACACTTTTTAGGAAATTAAATTATATTTAATTACCAATTGCTTAATGGTGGCAGGCAATCATCTGACCCATAGGTGGCAGCCGTCTCAAGCCAGAGGACGAGAGGACTCTAGCCGCCACGCATATATACGGGTTATACTTGTTATTGTTTTATTTTATCAGCCGAAATCTGACTAAATTTTCTTTTTTTAGAAAGAGCCACCATGCAAGGATACATATTTTGGCTTTTGTTTCACCATCTCCTGAAGTGAAAAATAATCATTCTTGCAATTTAGATCTACCCAGGGTCATTTGGAGAGGGGTGCACCCCGAATAAAGCAAAAGAAACAGGGATAATGCGAAACACGCATATTGGGGGTTGTGGGGGTGTGATGATTTCGAATCTACCGCCTATTATCTGTCGCTTCTTACAGTAATCGGCTGACGTGCATTCGTGCTCACGTGGGCACCGAGTTAGTGACCCTCAACGAGTGAGGAGCAGCTGATAATTAAACCAGCGCACTTCTAATGATGTAGTTTTTTTTTAAATAAATGTGCCGTTAATCTACAACCTGGATCATGTGTTCAACTATAAGACAGTTAACTGGACTGTGAACCATAACCATCAATGCTGTATTGTAAAAATTAATGCATCAAGACACCCCGATTAAAAATTGCAACCTCGATTGTGTCTGTTGTGTAACTCTATTGCACATTAAATTTTGACTTATTCCCGAGATATTCTCTATACTATTGATACATGCCAAGGTAAGCCCACGAGCCAACTCATGCCTTCTGACCTATGTGCCCCAGCCCAAAATGTCAAGCGACCCGGAGATTTTAATGCAAGTGGGTCCACGCTAATGAAGACCACGATGTAAATGATGAAATTACAATTATAAATTAAAAGAAAGAAAACCCAAAGCCACACCCTTACCATTGCTTGCTCATGCCCCCGCCACAGGGAGCTCTGGAGAGCCTCTTCGAGAGGTTATTTTGCCTACTCTTCCACGATACGTGTGCCTTAAATAAGCCCAACTTAAATGCTACAACAGGGTGACAAGCTATTTCTGCAAACAACGCAACTGTATTGCAGAAAATGTGCATCCTGTAACTTCATCGTCAGGGGGGCAGCACTGGTGCAACGATTAGCAACACTGTGATATGAACCTAGTAACTGCGTTTGATTCCTGGCCATGGCTTGCATCAGTGGCGGGTGATGTATGAACCTGTCCCAAACCCGCATTGGCCATCACGGTGAAGTATGGTCGAGAAATCTCCATGGTCAACATACGAGTCAACAAGCAACGTGGGGCCAACGTTGGCATATGGTGGTTCCGTTGGACAAATGTTGACCTGACGTCGGCCCAACGTTCCGGGTTTACCGGGATGGTGTGGGGGATGTCTTCATCCGGCAATAGATCGACACAGGGCTGCAAATGATCAAAATAGTAATGCTAATTATCGCGTGCCGTACAACAGTGTTGAACGTTCGCGAATGCACGCCTGGTGTGTTTGCGAACCGCACAAGAATGCGTGCTGCTAACACAACAAACCTTACCAATTGGCCGCGTCGGATGGTGGCGGGTTTAGCGACACATTTATATTTACGCGATCTAATCCACAAAAAAGCAAAAAAAAACATCTTGCAGACAACAAGCTGCAGAGAGACTTTGTTTCCAAAAATCTAAGTGGGGGTTCGTACCCTGCAGCCGGCCTTTGCATCCTGGATAACCGAGCGAAAGGGGGGGGGGAGTCACTTAATCCGATATCCCCCCAACGCCACAGAGCCCTATCTCGGCCGGGCTTGTTCTCATGCCGCGCGGCTGGGAGTTCCTGCTAATGTAGATTAAGCTGTCTGCCAAACCCCCCCTTACTCCACCAGAAAAAAAAGTGACCGAAACCATTTGCTTCAACCAAGAGCGAAACATCCAGAACCCCTCCGACTATCGCAGTGTTATGGTCGCCTATCTGTTCGCCACGTATTTATGGGAATGACACCGACACGCTGCGCGGAAGGCATATTTACACCTAAGCTGTATCTTCCGAGCGAGCTCGCCGATAGCGCAACGCTTTTGCCCTCTCGGCCCAGTGTATGTGGGGCTCTATTGCGCATGTAAATTCACCGGGGTGAGAGTATGACGCATTTAGAAATGCCAAGTCTCGTGCGTTAAGAGACAACGAATGGCATTTTTGCACGTTGAGTTTAAAAGTAAATAAAAAAAAATCGAATTGTCTCCTCGCTCGCGGTAATAATTGGAGTAGAGCGGTGTGCACAGTGGTTGGCACGCTGAGTTCTAAACCTCGTGGCCGGAGTTCTATTACTGGCCATGGTGATTGTTATATGAACCAGCCACCGTACCCTCCGTACCCTCCGTCACCAACTCGCAGCGACTAGCGTCAAACAGCCACCGAGACTACTATGGTGTGGGGGAGGCCTTCATCAGCAAGAGCCTGACAAAGGGATTTGCATTTTTTCCTCATCTCCATTGGTCGTCCTCTACCAGTTGTGTAAACTCCACATTTCTATGGTCGGGGAAAATTATCCCCATGGGAAATCACCTGTAGTTTGCCACAAAATAGTATGGAACGTTTTATTGACGACAGCAAAATGATGGGCTGAGTGGATCTAATAGGTACACAGACAAACGATACACACATGGTAAACTATTTAATATGTTACAGTAGGAAAACGTGTATTGAAATGTAACACTTCTCAGGATCATTAATTCGTGTTTTGAACGCATGTAAAGATGGGTCATGCATATGAGATGCAACTAAACTGACTGATTTGACTGCGATAAATATCAGTCAACATTTCAGTTGACGTGCCTCCAGGAAGATTATTCAGCAGTTGGGAGCATGGGAGAAACAGATGTCCGCGTTTTTTGCACTGCTAAGCCACGGGGCTCTTAAAGTTGCACTTTACAGAACTGGCAGTTGAGTTCGCCAGTGCTGTTTAAGCGAGGCTTAAACACTCACCTCTAGCTCCCAACATGCAACTGCTCCTCGCCATTTTTGTTTTATAGCGTCTTGGTGATGCAGTCAATCTTACATTTTTTAACTCTCTATAGATACGAATCGGATCGTATTTTGCAGTCATTATTCACTCCGGGACAGTAGCTGCCCCGCATGTACCACCAAGTGCAACCAAGTTAGTCTTCATGCGGCGGGGGCCGCGCGGTTGACAAAGTGCAGAAATTGCTCCGTGTGCGTCACTTAATCTCCATCCGCGCTTGGGCGATGACTGCAGCTGCTGGCCCCGAGCACCAAGTGCCCTTATCTTGGCCGGGCGATGATGCCAGAACGTGTGGGGGAGCGGGGTCGCGGTATAGGTGGCGTGGCCCACCAACTCCCGAAACAGCCACGTTGCGAGCGAGCGAGACAACACTCGTCCCAACGCTCTCAAGGGCAACGGCAGTGGCTGCTTAGACGCCGTGATAGTGGGAAGAGACAGGCGGGAGTGGCAAGGATGGAGCTGGCGAATCAGTGAAGGCAAGCGCAATAAACGATGATACTGGGACTACCTTGATGAGTCCAAGAAGGTGTCAGAGTATGATTAATCAGAGAGCATTCCTTTCACTGTATACTGTACACCCCTAGTACATTGATACATTTTCATCGTGTACGTATATTATGAGCTGGTTGCCTTTGAGTATGTCACCCTTGAAAATGTAATATTAATTAATAATTCTAGATTTGAAGCTTTCGTGACTGCAAGGAATCATATTCTTAGGTTTTTTCGGTAAAGTCACGTAGGTAAAACATGAAAATTAATGTTGTTTTTTGTTGTTGTTTTTTTGTGTTTTTTTTGTTTTTGTTTTTTTTTTGTGTTTTTTTTTCATTTTCATTAATTTTGATGTTTTACCTACGTGACTTTACCGAAAAAACCTAAGAATATTAATTCATAATTTAATTTACAATGCCGGTCTGGCTCTTTCGTGCTGGGCTATTGACAAGAGACCCTTATAAGCATAAATGAGAACTCAAAAATTGTCGTTGTTAACCAGACATAGAAACCCTGAGCTTGTGCTTCGAGCAGATTTGGATTGTGTCCTTCAAGGGTGCATTTTTTGATAACTAAAGTGATTTTAAAAATTTGTGTGTGTGTTATCAATTGATAGCTCAGGTGTGGGACTGAAGATCAGCATCACCCAACTGTCGTTCAAACGAAACTATTTGTATTTTACCAGGTAAGGCCCACTGAGCGACACAGTTATTTTTTCAGAAGCGACCTGGCCACAAATGACAGCTCAACGAGGTGGTCTATAATGTGGAAATGTATCGCAGCCAAATACTCTAAACGCGTTTCCAAACGTGGAGGGAAAAACCGGAGAACCCGGAGAAAAAGCCATGCAATCACGGGGACAACATGCAAACTCCAAATATACAGGCATCAGCGTTGTGATTGAACCCACGTGCCCCTGCATACCAGGGCGAGGTAATTAACAACTTGCCATCTTGACACCCTTTGATCGTGGGTAAACTTTTGTTATTGTATCATAACAAAAACAAAAAAACGTAGCACGCGCATATTTCACAAACGACAACTCGGAGGCACGCGACCAGAAATGTTCCATGAAGGTGGATGGTGCTCAGATGATGCGTGCGAGCCGTGGGAGAGAGGTCGCACACGGCTGGTGCAGTTGGTCGGCACTGGGGTGAAGTGTGGGCACTTCCACCTCTTACAAAGACGCCTGGCCAGCATAGAAGGGTAGACCAGTGGAGACACTTCTGTCAGCAGTGGTGGTTCGAGCAAGCAATCGCAGGGATGCACCTTTCCTTTTTATAATAATATACAATTGTACACATTAAGTGTTTGTCACAACACTGTTGTCCATGGTCCTACGATACTGGTGGAGCCCCTAAGCTGGGGCAGGATATCACAGGAGCCTTGCGTGGGCCTTGCGTGGGCCCTGTGAGTATATCGGAGCAGTGCAATGGGACACGGAGGAGTAAGGGGGTGGGGGGGGGTTACAGGAGGAGGTGCCCTTCCGCCATGTCAGTCTCTCAGCGCTGCGCAGAAAACTACATCTGGCCTCGCTCTTGGACCTCCTCCAAGCGCGGCTCACTTGGACGATTTACAGTGCGACTCCACAGCAGGCCTGACCCCAGGCCCCTTTCCCAAGATCCGTCCGTGGCTTCCCCACGCACGGCCGAGACCGGCCAGCTGTCGAGAGCGCCGACGTTTATCTCCTTGTTTTTTTTGCTCCCATTCCCATTAATGGGGACTGCTCGGCGTATTACACACACCAGGATGTCTCTCGTAATGAATGAGCAGTCAGTGTAATGTATTGCCTTGGAGTGTCTCTGACGTAACTCGCGCTAATGGCATTTTAGGTTTAAGGCTGTTTTTCTCTCCAAATGGGTGTTTTAAATATTGCGATTGGCATTGTGCAGTGCTGCAATGACTTGTCACAGATAATGTATGTAACTCGCAAGCATCGCTTTTATAGGATTTGGTGGGGCCAGTGTTATTAGCAAGTGCATATTAACACATCGTTTGCCTGATTTAGCTTCTCCAGCGTTAATGTACACACATGACACCGGCCACAATATCATTGATCTGTTTAATGAATAGGTGACCAGGAGAAGCCTGTATCGGTATGATATACCAGTGTGACCGATGTTGTGCACAATATTCACGAGGTCAAACTGTGTGTCTGGGATTGTAGCACAATGCACTCACAACACAAACAAATACTGCATTTCATAGCTTTTCAAATTAGTAAATATAATATTAATTTCAAAAATATTTTTTTAATCAAAGTTGATGGCGTCATTATGCAAAACGGCAAAGTTATTTTTTTCTGCTCAAAGGAGTGTGGGGCATTGCCCTGCTGATGTTCATTGGCAGCGCTAAGCCAGTGGTGGAAATTCCGCATTTTTTCGGCAGTTACCAGTCGATCAATAGGTCATATTTATGGTGTTGCCATGTATTTACACAGGTCACCCTCGTAAGAGATAAATGCAGTTCCATTGGGCTCCCACTTGGAACTATCCAACGGACCAACCTATTTTACTTTCCAAAAAGCGATACTCAAATTATCAACCTCTAAGGGATAATAACCATATTTGCAACCCATTGGGGATTTTCAATTGCACCCTTCTGCTTGGGAGTCAAGTGCTCAATCCACAGCGCCACCAGGCACAGAAACACGAGAGCACACAAAGTTACTCGAAAGGCTCCTACCACGACAGCAGGGTGATATGCGAGCCCCAGCATGAGACAGACTGTGCATCATTCAGAGAATCCAATTGCGGTCCTCTGTTATTGCACTAAATCAAGAAACCGACCTTAGTCAAGAAACCGACCCTAACCGAGCTCCATGCACGGCGAGACAATCTAGAAGTGGCAGTTGCACCTGCAACATCCACTGTCGGCGAGCGTTTTGTCTCTTGCGACAAACGCTCACGAGGGATTCATTGGCTTGAGGCCCCTCTGGTAGCCATCAAAGCTGAGCTCTGCTAAGGATCACAGCTCTGCCCTGACCTGCCAAGGGGCCTTCCAGAGCACAGAGAGCCATCTGTCAGTGTGGAGATTAAATCAATGTACCACTGGATCTGTTTAACCCCCCCCCCCGTCCCCTTATTTTTTGCTGCCCCGTTCCCACTTGCTAAAAACCGGCTAGTTCGGCCACAAAGCTCACCGAAAGCTGCATCACCTCACTCGGACACGGTTTTTCCCTCGCCATTTTTTCTTAAAAGCGACCCAATATTTGCACATCAAATTAACATTGCACTTCGGAGGAATGCACCGAAAGTTTTTTTTCACCCTTTTGAACTACCCTTTTTTTGCAAACTGTAAGGAATGTGCGGTGCATATTTTACAAAAAGGCCATTATAAAAAGGCTAACGCTTTTTGTTACGAACAATTCTATATTAATACTGCCCAATAACTGGCAATTCCAGCACCGTGTCAGAAAGCTCAATTCACAATCAGAAAGCTGCAAACTCAAATCCTGGTTGGCGTTGACTCAGCCCATCATACTCTTTGGGTTCCACCACTCTTTGGGTTCCACCAAAGAGTACCACTTTGTTAGAAGTGAACAGCGGCTCTTTCCTAGAGCTGCCTCCACCATCGGAGTGTGGAATAATCGCGAGTGGTCATGGTTTAAAAGGTAGGCTCATAACAAAGGTGTTTTGTGTTAGATCGTGTAACTAGTTTTACGAATGATTAAGGTCATGGTTGTAACACTGGTGACTAATGTCCCAATGCTCATTTGAGCATGGGGACAATGTTACTTAACGTGAACATTACTGAATTCACCTGTTAATACTTACGTTATATTGTCCTGATTTGTGATATATTATGTCATGGGATATATTTCAATTACAAGTAGCTTATAAGTAGTGATGACATTGGACATGTATTCTCAGGCATATGTCAAAAGCTTAGACCATTGGGTTGTACGGAAAGGAACTTTATTAATTCAAGTGCGTAGTCTCTTGACATTCATACATCAAATTAAATGAGCTGCAACATAAATTTACGGTCCAATTCGCGTGCTGGCGGAAAGGCAGTTTTCACCAATAATGGGCTGATCAACGGCCAATTCACTCAGATTTCTGCCGGCTTGTCGGCGTGTGCCAAAAACAATTTTCCACCAACAAAGCTGATCAGCCACACAACATTGCACAAATCAACCTGCACTCGCAAATGGCTTGGTGTGGCGCTCATCTGATGGCGACCCCTCAGCCAGCAACGTATATCCCCGCGCGCAAACGACGGACACCAGTCCACAGGGCACAACCACCGATTGTTGACTTCCCCCGAAGTAGCGCTGAATTTATTCGCCCCGAATGAATTGACCGCATCAATGCTTCGCGAAAATGTTAACTTGCAACCAACAGATTTACGATAGTGCTCGATACCACCAGCACCACGTCACCATCCAAAACAACACTTATAAATTATTGCAACGGTTTTTTATTTTTTAAAAACAATACAGATGCTCATTCTGTGTCCTTTTTTGGACGGATCCAGAATAAACACACTGAACTTGATAACCAGAGGATGCCAGTTCAAACTGGCCACATTGTTTCACACTGAAGTTCAAATAATGGGGCCAGTTTCTTAAATGTTCCCCCTCCCACCTTTGTCCACCCAACAGTATCAAGGAAAACATCACAGTACCTGGTGCGGTGTGTAAAGATCGCCACTGGGGAGACAAAGGCGGCCGGGCGTGGTGCGAGCCTTCATTGGTGCTCGCCAATCTCACTTGTCCCAAAAGTCCGTTAAGGATACACGGGGGATCTTTGTATTTGGAGAAGCCGGGGCCGTTCTCCCCCCATCCCCCCGACACCTCCCACAGTACCCCCACCCGTTGCTTACATTCTTACCTCGTGCCCCTGCATGGCGGTGCCCGCTGACTTGACAGCCACACTTAACGGGTAGCGTGACCTGTGTGGGTCGGAAGGGCACCGCCGCACATTGCTTTAACATCCAACAAGCTGGGCCTCGGATGCCACAAACATTAATGTTTCAAATAATCTCCCACACCCTTCGCTTTCTAAAAGAAAAACAAAGGAAAGTGGCTCATTTGCGCGCCTGTTTTTGAAATACTTGTACATCCGCGCTCATTTATGCAAATCCGTACAATATTTATCATAGGACCCTGGTTACTTTTGTTTAGTTTACACAAACGTGTAACTCGGCCTATCGTCCCGTTGCGAGCTTGTGCCGTGCCGGCCTTCATTGGGTGCTCGCTAACAGCACTTGCTCCAACAGTCTGTGAAGGCTTTCCGGAGGAAATCGTTGCCTTCAGGTCTCCACGTGCACGCTTCTTTGCACAGTAAACCCCGGAGTGTAACCCTCTTAGCACGGTTTGAGGAATGGACTTGTTCACAGAGAAGTATCAGTGTAGAGACAATGGTCAACATTTTATGCAAAATAAATAAGCGGGCAAATATGCATCTGTCGCTCCACATAAAAACAAGGATTTGTTACACAACTCATCAGTAGCACGGCCTTTCGGGAGTGCGTAACTTCAGCAGCATTGTTTCAAGGGAAGCAAAATCCACAACGACACGAATAATTAGTGTAAACATAAAATGCACCTGTTTGTGGTGGTGGTGGATTTGCTTGCAATTTATAACGTAGGAGGTGGGGGCTGTTGGCTCGTACAGAAGAAGTCACGACGTACGATTTAGCCACCTATTTGTCCAGGATATGTGCCTGGACACAGTAGAGAAAGTAGGATATTGATCCGTGTAGAGTTTGATTGTCCTGCAAACTGTGTGGGGTTTTTTTTGGCCTCACGCACAAAATACTAAATTGGCCAAACAACCCGAGCAGGACCCTCCTTAAAAATAGTAACTTGAGACTCAGCAAGGCTCTCCTAGGCATTACAAAAAAAGATTCCAGTTGCCGAACATTTGACCTGTGGTTTCGCAAAAACTAAAAAAAACACCGTCCTAACTTGTTGCGGCCACAATAGATTGGTTGTTAGGAATACAAATATTGACAACAGCGATCAAGAGTCCACAAGCTCATTTTATTCACCGATGCACGCGCAAATCCTCCTCCTCCTCTTCACAATGTGTTTGTTCTCTTTTGATCTTCAAAAATGACGCGCCATTCCACGCGGGCAGGGCCGTGCATTCCTCTTGCCAGTGCAGCATCGTGCGAGCACGCGCTGCGCTCGTAACTTAATTGAAGTGAAAAGTACAACTGGTCACTGTGGAACAGGAGTTCATGCCACTTCAGAGCACAGAGCAGTTACTGATACAATACCACTGAGTTCTTTAGCTTCAACTCTGGGCGGCCATCCGAGATTACATTAAGTCCTCAAGTGTGGCGAGTTTGATGGTCTCTGCCTGGTCACTGATGACTGCACGAAAGAATAGTTGTTTTCACGTGAGATTTTTTCGCTAAATTCAGGCATGTTGGAGTTGTGAGGTGTGAAAGTGTTGGTTCATTGCTACCTGATGAACATTCTGCATAGGACGTACGAACGTGTGCACCGCTCAATGTGGGTGATAACTATTGAAGTGACAACTTCACTGTCGTCACTTGATTTCATTTTCGGAGCTCAATCTCTTGCAGGGTAGTGCACTGCTCTCTGCGAGAGCTGATGCCAGAGACGTGTTTTGTTAACAAGACTCCGAGAGAGTGCACAAGTAGAAATGCAACCAAATGAGAAAAAAAAAAGTTTTCTTGAAAAGAAGAAAAATGCAGAAGGGAAAGCTTAAGTTACATAATTGAATTCAATGGAATATAATTGAAATAGTCGTGCAGGCCAGAGGTCATGCATACTTGCCTCTGTCCCAGGCTCATAAGCCTGAATGTTTCATTCTGCTTCAGCCCCTCAGGATGATAATTATGGGGCCAGATCTTAGCAGCATTTGGTAATGCTACTTTTTTACCAACACAATGATTAGATCACTAACATTGAACGCCCTACCAATAACACAATCTTCAGATGGCACTCTGGCAGAGGTCTAAACTCGCAATCCAAAAAAGGAGTCATGTTAGCCTTTTATTCTCTTGTGGTTGAGCATTGTGGGAAGTGGACAGTGCTTGTTCTTGCGAAGAAACTGTCCCCAACATAAAAACGTGGAATGAACCCCCACCCCACACCTGTTTAAGCATTGACAAACGGACCTCACCTTTTTTTTTAAGCATTCAATGTTATCCAAATCATCCTGTCGTTAGATGCAAGTGTAAATCGCACAATTTTACATTGGATCTTTATTGCCAATGATAAACATCGAACATAATAGACATGAGTTTTTTTTTCGTGTCATTCGTTAAAGCACAGCTCCGAATGACACAATTTCAAAAGACATTTTCTGTGGAGGATGAAAAGCAGCAAACGTTATTCACAGAGCACAGTCTTCGAGCTTTGGGAGAAGAGATGGTTACTGATGTGAATAGATATTTCCGTGCTTTTGTATTCCCAGGTCCTTCCAACATACGTTGCCCTGCTGACTGAAGCAACGCCAAACAGATTATTCACCTCACGGCATCACTGACAGCCTAACGTGATATAATACGATAAAAATCCAAAGTTAAAGGAGATTAAGCTGTTGTTATCGAACACTCACTTTATCAATGTTCGCAAGAGAAAAGCGCAGAGTATTCGGAAATAATTACTTCCTTACCCAAGAAAGCAACTCAGGCCGAAGACATTTTTCAAGGTGAGTTCCGAATCATTCACAATCGCTGAGGAACCACAGACCATCCGGAAGGCTGCCAGGTGGTGAGCCAGCACCAACAATTGCTCTGCAGTTCTCTATGTATTAAGATGTTTTCGGCCAATTCGAGAGTGTTTATTGTACATGTGGGATGAAACCGGAGCACTCTGCTACATTGGGATGTTTGGGCGCACACCAATGCCATTGTGTGGTATGTTTAACCCATTGCAGGAGACTGGTAAACCTGGAGAAAACTCACGCAGAACAGGGGGAGAACAAATTAAAAAAAATAACTATATATTTTTTTATTTTACCAGGGAAGGCCCACTGAGCTACAATATATAGCTCTTTTTCAGAAGCGACCTCACCACAAATGATAGCCCAACGAAGTGGCTTATCGTGTGGACATTTATCGCAGCCAATTATTCTAAAAGCACGACTCTAAATGCGGAGGGAAAAACTGGAGGATCCGGAGAAAAATCCACATGACCATGGCGAAAACACGCAAACTCCAAATATATAGGCATCGTCAGGGTCGGTATCGAACCCACGACCTCCTGTATACAAGGCGAGGTAGTTAACATCACGCCACCCTGGTGTCCATACAAGCTTGACGAAGAAAGGTGCTCAAGCTAGGAATCAAATCCAGGCCCTTCTTGATGCGATGCGCAAGCATTGCAACTGCACCATCCTGCCACTGTAGCAAGTCTGCGGCAGAGACCTCATGCACATTGCAATGGTTTAAAGCCAATTCATATAAATAAAAAATGGGTTAATGCCTTGACAAAAAAATGTAGTCTCTCCATAAAAAATCAGTACGTGAATTACTCTTCAGCCAATGTACTAAACTATATTATGTATTCAATTTCACTGTCCATTTGGCAAAATTGTAAAATAATAAAATAAGACTGTAATTAATTTTAAAAACATATACGAACACAAAGGTGTCATTCAGCTCCAGAAACGTGACACTGCAATTCCACCATTACGCATTATTAAACACGTTTGCAATATCCTGAAACTTGCGCACCTTGCAAAGCGCAGCTGAGAAAACCCCCACCAGGTGCATATCGAAGCAAGTCACTGCTGTATGCCCTCACGCCGATAACCACGCTCGCTTAAACCTCTTGCGCTGCCACACAAGCGCGGAGCGGCGGTGCGACTGCGCGATGGAAACCCCGTCGCCCAAGTTCAATTCCCCACCGTGGTTAACATCGTTGGGCGAGTGACAGTTGTGTCGCACACCCGCCACCGCCAATACCCCTACCCACCCTGTCGTCCACCAACTTGCATTGGACCAGCATGGTGCAGTATGGTCAAACGACAACGCCCGTGACCGACACAGCGTGGGGAGTCCTTCGTTCGGCTAGGGCTTGACAAAGTGCTCGAACTTATCACTTGACGCTGCTGAAGATAGCATTGCTTCATGACATTATTCTATTCCTATAATATAGGTGATGTATATATTCTTCAAGTCAAACAAATGAGGCTAGAATTAGATCTTAACCTGAATACACTATTCAGAACCTTCACAATCGACGATGCATTGAATCATGTTAGACTGGCCCATACCTGTCAACCTATATGGGTTACCCGTATTCTTGCACAGGCAAATTTAGTTTTCAGGTCCCTGCGGTGCACAGCCGTTTCAATACGGGCTTTGTCGGATGAACGTTGAGATTTATAATGGAACGGGGTGACCAATACGGTTTGAATTGGCCTGTAATTAGGTAGGCACTGATGAAGGGTTGACACGTATGCTGGCCTCTCGAAAATAGGATGACTTACTCAACAAGTCATTAAATAGGCCCATTTTACATACGACACAATGTACAGCAATGTTCTGAAAGCTGTTCCATATCCCATTTAAACCCGGAATATGCCGAACTGAAAAGTCAAATAGCTCAGAAGGTGAGTTTTTTTTGTTAATGCAGCCTGGTTTTTTTTTCCAACAACATGCCACTCTCGACTCCCTGATGGAGTCGTCATGGGTGTCGGCCCAGACCGGATCCAGGGCAGTGCCGGCTTCTGTCTCTCGGGACACGGACATGAGCCATGATACTCCCACACTCCTCGATTCATTCCTATTCGTGATTCATTATAATGAACACACTCGTGTACGGTTAGAGTAACCCGAAACTGAAACTTGTTCTGTTTTTTTTCTTCCAATTATATATGACGGAGTTATTTGAAATCACCGGTGAGCAAGCCGAAACATTGAACACGCTGAACGAGACCACTTTTACCACCTGCGGTGGCTCGGGGCATGAACCGAAAACCTGCGATGGTTTCACACTCTACACCAACATCGACTTTATTCCCTTGAGCCACAAAGCCACCTTGGCCTGGCCCAACCTTGATTAACTTGTTTTGTTACCTGGGTGGTCAGGTTGTGGATACCTATCCTTTCCCCATGTGCACGTGTGTGTGTATGCATATTTACAATATACGGCCCACTGCGTATACTTATGCACCTATTCAGGGGAATTGGGGCTCTATGCGCAGGTGTAAGCGTTGAGGCGTTGACGTTGCGTGAAAACAGACTTCGTCAAACCACATGGGGATTAGCGGCAGCTCCCAGAGTAATGAACCAACAGGCGCACTTCTGTTGGAGAAGTAATTAAAACGAAGGATTCCAAAAGTTATTAAAAACCCCAAATGTTCTGCCACCATTGTGAAAAGTTTGGAAACTGTTTAATTTAGTTTTGCCTCCACCGAAGCTCTAGGGCATGGGGGGAGGGGATGCTTCTGTGTGGTACGAGTCGCAAGATTTCTCTGCAGGCTCTGAGCGATGGGATATTATTTAAATGAAGCCACTGACAAAACACACAATTACTTGACTGCACATGCAGTATTTGTAATACATGACGGACAGAATTAATTTAAATACGCCACAGTACATATTACATATTGACTTAAAGCTTTCAAGACTACAGGAATACATATTGTATGGGTCTTTCGGTAAAGCCCCGTAGATAGAAAAATAATTAAAATATTAAGACGAGTGCTTGTGTTGCGATCGAAACGTCGTGATATTTTTATTATTTTTCTATCTACGTGGCTTTACCAAAAGACCCATAGAATATACATATTACATGTTAAGCTTAAACTGTGAAATACGTATGTTTATTTATTGTAAAAAATCGCTAGTGGAATTGTGCCAACGTAGTCGAAAAACTTAACGGTTAAGGAGGGTGATATTTAAAGAGAAATGTTGACGTAAAATTCAACAATACTAGTTCAGCGAGAAGTTAATTATGTTTTAGAACCATACCATCACTGTTCATTGTGCAAAAGATGTGGAAGTTTAAGAACAATATTACTTCAAATAAAAAAGTGAAGTCAAAATATCTCACTGCTCAAAGCAACATTGGTGTGACTCGTCTGAGCTGCCCTGGTGGCCCTGAGCCGGAACTGGAAATTCCACATTCCTATGACAACCCATAAAGTGGTACCTATTTTATTTACCCTGGGAGAATGTATAACGAAGTAGACAACCCACCTCTCGCGTCCTCCAACCGACCGCGACTTGAACTCGGAACTTTCAGCTTGAGAATCAAGCATCCTAACCACAGCGCCACCCAGACTGATTCTGGTGACACGTAATTATCTTGTACAAACATAGGCGCTGTGAAGGGCAGCATACCAGCCCACACGCACACTTTATACAGATGTTGTTTTGTGCCAAGCGAATCCACCGCTTCGCTCTTGCTACATGTTTTATTCGACGCGAGATCCTGCCAATGAAACTTCACGGTTCGATTCCCCCCTAACTCCAAGCGCTTCTTCCCCAGCTCCAACGTCCTTGCCAAATCAACACATCGTCATTATCACAACATTGCTTTACCTCCCCCAAGAGCATGGCTGCTTGCAATGTTTTATTAATCACACTAAAGCATTGTATTGCTTATTTTTTTCCAGTTAGAACGTATTATGTATATTTAAAAAATCCAATCAGAGATGAATGAATGATGAATGAAGGGACACATTTCTTTATGTGAAGTCAAGTTAAACAGTCTCCCTGGCTCCAAGGAGCAGAGCCATTGCTCGTCTCGGTGGCTTTGAGTCGGTAGCAGAAATCCCACATTTTCGCGGCTTCGACAAAGTTTCACTCACTTTATCGACCACGAGTGATGATGGGCCGAGTCAACCCCTGATCAGGATTGAACTGGCAACCTTTCAAGCGAACCAAGTGTCGAGAGGTCCAGAGGCGAAGTGCCACCTGTGGCTTTTAATTGTATTTTTATCCCCTTCACAAATGCTTTATGCTCATTCAGTATGAATGCAATTTAACTTTCACACCAGAAAAAGGCGAAATTACACCGAAATAAACATTTTGCACGACCTTATATTTTGCAGTCATCGGTAACCGGGCTGAGACCATAACCACAACACTTAATGACCGACTCTTCGCAGTGTTGCCCCCCAATACAGCCATTGAGTTTCCAAGTAAATGTGGTTAATTGATCGTCAATATCGATGTTTACCATGTGGTTTTGTTATCGCTTTTTTTAGGTCCTTATTTTCTCTTAATTATGCTGTTCCTCCACCTCTATTTATGATATAAAGTGTTATAGGTCATACCCTGTGAAAACTGGTGTAAAAAAATTATAATTCACGTAACTTATCTAAATCGATATCCGACTGGATGGCAACGTGGTCAGACATCTCAGTTCACAATTATAAAGCTGATAATTGTTTTTTTACCCTTTTATCTGGCAACAAAACTGACACCTTTTTTTACGAGAAGTCATGTTTGCATAGACCACAATACCTGCAGTCATGATGCAAACAAAAAACATAACTCTGATAATGTGCACTGTCCTTGAAGTTGATTGGTCCACACCCGAGACAGCTTTCCTTAGAGCCTAGTCTCACATGGGTTGGACCAGATGACGCCAAAAGGCGCACAAAAGCTGTCTCGGGTGTGGACCAATCAACTTCTAGGACAGTGCATACATTATCAGAGTTATGTTTTTTGTTTGCATTATGACTGCAGGTATTGTGGTCTATGCAAACATGACTCCTCGTAAAAAAAGGTGTCAGTTTTGTTTCCAGATAAAAGGGTAAAAAACCAATTATCATATGTTTTACTGGCAAATGAGGTACCAATGGAATTATAAAGCTCATAAATAATACAAGGTTGTAAAACAGTGCCAAGATGGTGAAAGTGAAAAGTGGTTGTACTGTGGGGTAAATTTCACCTGTCATAAGAATATGGAATTTCCAACACCGACTCAGATATGGCAACGTGAGTTTAGCCCTGCCCAATACTGAACTGCGCATGGAGTCTCTCTTTCAAGTTATTATTTTCGTGGATTCATTCACTTAAACGCAATTTTATTATTTTTTGCACAAATATATAAATCCGCACCTGAAACCATGGCAGGCAATTGTTGTAGATCAGGGGTGGCCAACCTGTATCAGAGCCAAGTTTTTATAATATTACATCATACAACTTAAATTCATGATTTATTGCGACTTTGAGAGTATGTTCTACGTTATGCCCCTTCGATAGAGCAGCATGTGGTGGATTAAAGAGCCCCATGAGGCTCGGAAGACGCCGGTTGGCGACCGCTGTAATGTAGATGAAAGGTCGCACAAGTTTGCAGAATGGAGGAGGACCAGTTACCGAGCCAAGCCTTGGAATGGTCTCCACGACTCTGGTGACCAAGCGGCAGACCACGTGGCGAGATACTGCTCAGGCAGATCTTGGAGGTCGCACACTGTCTTCTACTGTGCAGCAGCAGCAGGATCTGGCACAATGTAGGACGCGCTGGCAAGACATGGCAGCATCAATGACTTTGGCCACGGTGACGTCTTGATGTTGACAGAGGCTGAGTAAGCCATTCGTTTAATTGGTGGTATCCCAGCGTGGTGTCAGCGCGTGGAGCGAGCAGCAACAGCCAGCACCGAGGAGCCCATTCACCGTTGCCCACGACCTCAAGGAAACTATTGGAAAAGGGAGCGCGTTCACTTCCCAATGCTGGCGCCGCTACAACTGCCCATGTGTGGAAAAAACCCGATTTTTTCCAGCGGCAGGCATCGGGTTTTTTTTTTAATACAATTAAACCCGATTTTGGGGATTTAAAACCTGGTTTAATGAATACGAAACTCTGATAGGCTTAGGCTGCTTCCTCATCGGTGCTGCTATCGTACTCGGGGCCGTCGGGCACGGGGTAGTCGTAGAATGCGGCGGGCAGGTTGGTCTTGATGAACACGAGCTTCTCCACAATCGTGGGCGCTAGTGAGTTCCTTAGCTTGGAATGGATGAAGCCCATCGTTGCGAAGTGCGGTTCTGCAATTAGAACCAATTAAACCACATTTCTCCCAATCTCAGATGATCGGGTTTAATATAAAAAGACGATTAAACCCGATTATAAAAAACCCGACTGTGCCACCCTTGCAACTGCCCAATACGCCAGCACGAAGCTGCTGTGATGTGAACACCACGGC
Organism: Lampetra planeri; assembly: GCF_965212315.1. Classification (NCBI taxonomy): domain Eukaryota; kingdom Metazoa; phylum Chordata; class Hyperoartia; order Petromyzontiformes; family Petromyzontidae; genus Lampetra; species Lampetra planeri. The sequence continues at coordinate 7,946,268 of NC_136120.1, forward strand.
TAATACCTCTGAAGTCGAGGAGGACAGCATTCCCTATGATGTCCGTTTGTCCTAAAGGGAGATGCTTATCCTGCAGGTTGGCTAGCGTTCACTCGAACTGGCATCACGGGATAACGACCTTGCTGCACATTATAAATGCAGCAAATTATGTACAGTGATCCATCTATAGTTACCTCACCAATTTCTAATGACCGCTCTGCTTCATCTCAACGTGCGATTGAACAGTGCGAAACTAATAGCTTCGTATCTTGCAAAGGAGATGTGTTAAAATATTTAATGTGTAAGGAGATTGGGGGGGGGGGGGGGTTACACGAAGAGGCATTGCAATAAGACGTTATTTTCCTCTTTTATTATTTTAGTGGGGTATCTGTAAATGGATCACCCTGTCCAAATGCCTGGGTGATGCGATGGCTGAAAATCGCTTTGGATATGCCACCTAATGACAATTCGGATAAGGGGTCTCCTCCGGAGTGAGTACAATGAGTACCATCTTTGAGAAAACTGCCTGGTATTGTCCTACGGTGGCCACCTGTTGCTTCCATAAGAATTTGGCTTTTCCACTATAGGCTCTAGGAAACAAATTAAGGCAAGCACTGCCCTACACGTTTTTCAAACGGTGCCACCACGGCTACCATATTATCTCAGCGGCAAGTGATGTTGAGTTTGAATCTAGGGCACGGCTCACCTCATCAGCGGCAAGCGATGTTGAGTTTCAATCTAGGCCATGGCTAACATCATCAGCAGCAAATTATGTTGAGTTTTAATCGAGGCTACGGCTCACATCATCAGCGACAATTGATATCTAAACCAGTCTTGGGCACCCCCCCCCTCCCTCTTCAGCAAACATGAACTGACTATGATGGTGAAGTATGGTAAGAAAATGCACACATGACAAACATGGCCTTCATTGCTTGGTGGATGGAGAACAGTGGCAATGATTTTATTGCATTCAACCCCCATAAGACAAGCGACTCAATACTTACCCACCATAATGAGGGCATCCTATTGGCTTCCCATTAGCTTGAGCAGAAGCGGAAACTACTCAAGAGCGTACAGCTTGATAGGCTGGCTGCTCGACTAATGAAGCCCATAGACAGTTTTCACTTAGGGCTGTGGACTTCTCAATGGGTGACTGGATACCGAAGCATTATCTGGTAAAGGGAGCAGCCCTCTTTTTGATGGGGGTAGGGGTGGGCTGCCTGGCTGGGCTCCAATTTTCCAAACTTGCCAGTTCCGCCAATCTAACAGCTTAGCTATTGATTTTAAATAAAAATTGCTACATACCGATTTGAAGAAGAGAGGTGGCATTTTTGTTCTTAGTATATTTTTCAGAAAGCCGTACATGTAGCTTTGAAAAGTGGTGTGCAGTAAAAAGGGTTTAGAAGGGAAATCAGCAGCTACCGCTTAATGCGCGAGGGTTGGCAAGTATGATATACATGTGTAGTGACATATGACGTCAATACTGTGTTGGCTCTGTACGGGTACTGTAGGCGGGGTGTCACTGAGGTCGCGTCAGGCCGTGACACTCTGCGTGAACCCGACAGGACACGTGACCGGACAAAGGGGAGCTTGGTGGTCACGTGGTAAGGGGCCCGTACCTTCCCGAAGGATCAGGAAGGGGGGCGTGGCCGAGGGCGGGGCCGGCCCCGCCACGGCAGTTATAAGTGAGGTGTGTATGGAGAGCTGGGATGTTTGACCCCGGGATGAAGACACCACCAGCGGTCGTCGAGTCCCCCATCTTCGTCCGTGACCAGGCAACCTGTTAACCCGCCCTGGTCACGCTATGTAGTATTTAATCTGAGTGTTAGTTAAATTAGGAGCGGTGGTCACCATCTTATGTATCGTGTTCAAGTTGGTTGTTACATGTTAATAAATAGTGTTGCCTCCAAGTTGAGTGTGCACTTCAATGGAAACCATTAAACATGCCACCACCACCACGCGTGAGTTAGAAGGCCGTCCTGATTCCAGGTGTTCCTTTCGTGTTAAATCTTCTACTCAGCTGCATCACATCAGCAATGATGTTGTCAAAGTGTTTAATCCCTCACGTATTTGTGAGATCATTTTTTTTTAAAGTGGCCTGTTCTGTCCACTTCATTATTCTTGTACGATAATTGGGCAGGGTTAACGTGCACTTTTTTGTTCGAGACAATTGTAACCGAATGACGGATTCCTCGTCAGAGCTTGCGCAGTGGCAGTATAGTGGCAACTCCTGTGTAAGTCTCAAGGGACATCACGGCGGTGCAAAGCAGGCTGGGTATTTCCAAGAAGGCAGCATTGTTCTGGCATAGCAATTGAATTCACTTTCACGTTTCCTGTAAAAGGGCAGGTTAACGTTAAACTACCTTCAGACAAATGCATTGCAAAGTGGACAGCAATCAAGCTATTGTTGCATTACTTTCAAGTTCGAATATTCACGAGTACTCAGTTGACGTGGTCAGAGGGGTAGAGAAAGCCCTGGCCCACACCAACAGCAGGAGAGACTAACTCACTCGAAAGCAGCAGAGCCTGGATCGTGCTCGGATGGGTGGCCACCATCGGCTGAAGACGTGTAAATAGGTGGTGCTGTTGGCAACGCAGCAAAAGCCAATGTTCCGCATTTTCCCTCAAACATCACAGACCCCACACTGACCGTCGTGGTGAGGTATGGCCCAACATCCCTCGCAGCCCGCAAGGTGTGACGAGGCCCTCATCCAGCAGTGGATTGACATCAACAAAGGGCGCTGACAATTGACATCATACCGAAGGGTTATTGTGCAGTAGTAGAAAGCAAGTGCATGCATGCATGGGTGGGAATAGGGACACACCGAGGCTCCAACTGTTAATACACAACACTGATAATGTGTCTACTTTAGGTCACAAAAAAACCGTTGTAATCTGAACACGAGGAGAATAACACAACTCAATGAATATATTCGACAACAAGAGCTGCTGTAAAACAAAACGATTGCCGATGATTGGGCTTTGCAATGAGCAGATGTGTGAGTGGAGGTTCGACTAATTGGCGTGGCTTTAAATCCGAACTTTTGTAAATGTGAAATCCTCAACATGGAAAAAGAAAAAAAAGGTAATTTTTTGAAAAGGCATTAAGGAGAATAAAAACTGTGTTACGGAGTCACTGGAGCATCGCGCTTTTAAATCGAGATTTAAAACTCATTCCTTTAAAACTTTTTTTTGCGTTTAGTTCGTTGTCCTTCCCCTGCAACCTCCGATTAACGCAGTTGGCTGCGAATGGTGGGGAAGAAGTTTAACACACACACACACATACAAAGCTGTGCCGCATGCCTAAAGTGACGACGCTGTTCAAAGCTGAGCGCTGTAATCCCACAACCCCCTTTGTTTGTCTTCAGCCCCCCTCGTACAAGTGGCACTTTTTGTCATTAAATCCCACAACACCCTGTTAGCCTTCTTCACCGAGGGTGATTTTTATTTCTGGTACTACATGTTATGCAGGGCAATCGTGAATCCCCTCCCCATGGTTGATAGGTAAAATGTATCTTCACGGCAATGTTTCATGTTGAGGCCCACCTTAAACATGTCGGACAAATAAAAATGTACGCACCATCATCCCTCGTTTGTTCACACTCTTGCAGACTTAAAACAAACTTGATTCTTGACAGATGCAATTTGGTGTAATCCGTCTGTGCTTTTAAAACAAATACTTTTAAATCTTGCATATATAAATAATAATACATCTTCATACATCTCTCTATATATAAAACAATACAAACATATACTTTAACACAACCCTTCAGACTCACGACCAGTGGGTTGTGTAGAATGTGTTAAATGGAAGGATCCTCTCTTCAACATATGGGTCCTAGTTCAACGCAAAGTGATATAATACAAATCCCAATCGTTTGCATTGAACTCTGACCCATATCTGAAAGAGCGGGGGGCATTGGCTATGTAACATCTGGCACTGCACGTTAAAGCTGGTCCACAGTTTGCTGCTACCAACTCATTGCTGCTGCAGGAATGATGCCCTCCCCCAAGGTTGTAGGGCTGACGGTTTGTAAAAAACAATACTTTTATTTGTGGATAGACGGATTCATTGATGAGACGTATTATCTGCGAATCGACTTTGTTTCATCCTCCACAACTGTGTCCGTGGTTATTGCGCTACTTTACAGCTGCGTGAAAGCTCTGTACAGGTTACCAAATGTGTAATCATTCTCCTCGATGAAAACGGATATTGAATTGGTGCCTCTTTCTCAGAGGTGTGGACTCGAGTCATGTGACTTGGACTCGAGTCAGACTCGAGTCATGAATTTGATGACTTGCGACTCGACTTGGACTTGCATAACAATGACTTTGTCCCACCTATGAGATGTGGACTCGAGTCATGTGACTTGGACTCGAGTCAGACTCGAGTCATGAATTTGATGACTTGCGACTCGACTTGGACTTGCATAACAATGACTTTGTCCCACCTCTGCTCTTTCTATTGGGCATTGTGAACTACAACGGTGGAAATTTTACATCGTCAGGGTCCACATTGTTTGTAGGGACTTCACCGTCTCTAAAATTCCACTATAAAATCACTGCACTCTGTATAAAATATTCCAAAGTGTCTCCTGGTCAAAAAACGCATGGCACCGATCTCAGCTCTGTTGGTGGTCCCAAGGCCAGTGGTGGAAATAACACACACACCTACATCAGGGACCTATAAATATTCTAATTAGAGTTAAATGTATTTTGAGGGGCCGATGTTTTTGCATTAGTATTCATGTCTGCAACTCATCACGCCGCAAAATGTTCCATTTCGGCGACTCGGTGCCGCGTTGGACTGAGCTCGAAGCGGCGGGTGGCGATAGCGGCGGAGGAGGTTTTGAGAAAGTTTCGACTTTTTGGTTACACAGTGTCAACAGCTCCAAACACAAGGGAGTGGTGTCCACATCACAGGCAGGAGCCACTCGACACAGCAGAGGCTGTCCCACCCCCACCCCATACAACAACATTATCGTCGACGCAGATCGCCCATTTCCCTCCCATCGCCTCCACCCCCCGCGTGCCGCGCGCGTTATCTGCTCCTCCGCGCGCCATCCTAAAGGGCCACTTTAACCGCTGCTTGGGATGAGGAGCAGTCGTCACAAACACCAAGACGTGCTGAGGAAAATTGCGACCCGGCTCTTAAGTAAACAACTCGCTGACACTTTGATAGAGGAGCGAAAACAAACAGCAGGCCGCTTGCCACGGTGCAACACAAATAAGCCCCATGCAGACAGGGCAATCAGCAGCGAGGCGAGATAAGCCAGAGCGATTCCAAAATCACTTAATTGTGGACAATGATGAAGCCCTTCGGGTCAGGGAGCCACTCCTGTTTAGTGGGGCGCCGCAGCCACGCTGAGGACGCGAAATCAATTTTCTAGTCAGCGCGGTTCTAGAACGACCGATTAGAATCGATTGCCAATCACGTGGCCACACTTTTCCGGGAGGGGGAAAGTTAATTAAAAGTGTAGTCATGCCCTAACGAGCATCGGGGAGTACACGTTCTCATCAGTTGCAAGCACTGAACCAGTGGAAATCGGATTTCTGACGGCAGGGACCATTCTATCCATACACGATCATGGTTACTTTCTTCTAACAAATTAGTTTTTTTTTATAGATTGGAGATGAATCAGGGGCTAAAAAGAGTCCCAATAAATGTGCAAACAAATTCAAAACACTTAAAATTACATATCCTCATTAAACATATCGTTTTACCAAATAAAAGAGTAATTTGACACACCATAAAACCGGAACCTTCTTTGGATTGAGCCATGTTTGCTTTTGGCTCGTATAACTAAAATCTTGGAGACGGTGGAAATCTCGTCGGGTGGTGGAGGGGTGATTAAATTAATTCTGGTATAAAACTACCCCACGTGGCCCAGCTAAAAAACAAATACAGATCATTGCACTGGCTCAAAAAAAAACCTACGCTTTAAGTCGTTAGATTGTTTGATGATTTTTTTTCCTCATAAAATGAAACTACTAATAATATTCTTTTTACGTTCATCTTTTTTTGGTGCCAGAACGTATGTTAAATCGCTCGTCAACATCTGAAAAGTGCATTACATTTTATTGCAATGTATCATCCACGCGTACGCTCGATTACGGACTTTTTACAAAGACGCTGGGGAAGATTGAATTGCAACCCCAAGCTCAACAAGCGATGTGCCAAATGAATGTAAAAGGCATTGTAAACAGCAATCTAATACACGCGGAGTAACTGTTTAATCCCATAACCCTCATTGACATAGAGGATGAGGTCCAACATTAAAGTTTCTTCATGCTCATACAGGACTGTGCTCATCATTCCCATTGACATCCCTTGCCAGTCATGAGACATTTCCGAATTCGCATGGCAGGGGTCAGCTTTTACATGTTTCTGACACAATGTAATATACTATTTACTATATATATATTGTTTTACCAGGTAAGGCCCATTGAACTATACAGCTCTTTTCAGAAGCGATCTGGCCACAAATGACAGCTCAACAAAGTGGCTTATCGTGTGGAAATTTACAGCAGCCAAACACTCGAAACGCTTGTATCTAAATGTGGAGGGAAAACCCCGAGGACTCAGAGAAAATCCATGCAACCATAGGACGAACAAACATGCAAACTCCAAATATAAAGGCGTCAGGGTCGGGATCGAACCCACAACCTCCTCCATACCAGGTGATGGTAGTTAGCATCTCGCTACCGCGGCACCCCTATACTTTCATTGGTACAGCGACCGAGATCCCAGTAGTAAAATCCTGAATTTTAAACCAGTGTCATCATTGTCATCATTGTCACCTCCACAAACACTACCACCGCCACCACTATCCTGCATGACCGGTACAGTCACCAATAATTATCGAAAAACAAAAAATGAGCGCCACCCAATAATGCTTCGCAGCTTTGTGGAAAGTAATTAACCACGGTCGTTCAATTTGGGGAGAACAGGTCCCCGCCATAGCAACATGGATTTTTATTTATTTATTCGGCAACTGACTCAGAATCGCCAACGACGTGAAGGACGACGCTCCGTTGGCGTCCGCGGCTGTGCTCTGGGTTTTGTCGTTGCGCCGTTGCGCCGACCGACCCAAGTTGCGCTCCCAGCGCGTGGAATACATCGGCAGCATCACCCCGTCCTGAAAACAGACGAGTTGAGCACCACACATTCACATTGTGTTTCAGGGGTGAGCAAAAAGGACTGTATTTGTCACAATAACTACAAAAATTAGGCTAGATTTTATATCATGTACGATAGACATACACATACGCACACTCGAACGATAAACAATGTACATGAAAGCCAACAAAAAAGCATTGTATTTGCTTTGTCTCGTGATGGGGCTCAGTCGTGCGCAAGCGCTTGCGAATTTAAGATGCAACAGTGCACTGCAAGCTATACTTCACTGGCGCATGACCATTTCACTTCAAAGACAACCACTTATACGACGGGGATTTACTACCGGCTAAGAAGGGGCTGGCCAGGACACGGGGGAGGGAAGCCGAGCTGCGATGCCTGAAGACGTGGCATCCTCCCACCCCAGTTACTCACCGCTCCGCTAGGAAAATATTGTCTAACCCTTGGCTTGGCCTGGGCTCCTCCTGTTGCCTCTCGTGCAATGCGCGGCGCGCCAGACACTGCTGTGACCCGAGCTAAGAAAAACAAGCGTCCAAACCATCCTGCTGCCTCCACAGACATCCCTGGCACCCGCCCTGCCTCGCCGCCACCTCCCACCTCTCTGCGACCTCCCCCACCCCGCCGCCACCACTTGCAGAGGGAAACTGCCAAGCCCAAGACAATCAAACAAACAAATAAAAAACACAAGACACGTCGCGGAGACGACCTCTGTTTGCGAGTCTCCTCGCTTGCGCTTGCTGCGAGGATGTGGCTTCAGACTCGCTGGACCGTGGAGCATGATGACATGGGTTTATTACCCCAGGGGGTTGTGTGAGAGTGACACCTCAGCGCAGGGGGGAAGCTGCCCTGGTTAGCTGCAGATTCTCCCTCGGTTACATCCCAGCGCGTGAAAACAAGCTCCCTGATGTGGTGAACATTCTGCCAGCAAATAACCGCAGAGGCATGCATGCTGTAGAGGAGTTTACAAATTGTTCATGACAACAACCACCTACCCATCGTCAACCAAGACATCAACAATGTTCGTCGATGCCAACGCAAGCCCGGATCCCCCTTCTAGAATCGCGTTGTCACCATACCAGAATCGCACCCACATTTCGGCAGAACGCTGGTGAACAGAGTGGAACGATGCGGACGTTCAGAAGAAAAAAAAAACCCCAGCTCATTCGGGAGCCAATCAAAAACATCGCACCTCCCTCTTTTGGAATTCCTAAAATACTCTGGTTTCTCATCAACAATTGCGTCAGCGCATCAACAAGCCGACGCACACGTTGCCTTTAATAATTGGAAAATTAAAGACAAGCCACAGTGCGATTGTGACTATGCAAGCCCCAAACTATGGGACATAATCAACAGAGTAGCGACACACCACGATCTTTCTGCTGACCACCACCACCACGTGACTTTTCTTTCGTGTTGTTGCGCGGTGCTTTTAGTGCCACAGCAAGTGGATTTGTGTCGTTCATTTTCATTTCTTTGCTGGTGACTGTATTTCATATCGAAATCGCCTGCAATGTTTTTGCTGCTGGCGGCAATAAAGGTTGTTTAAAAGTCAAAAGTCTCTCCTGAAACTCCTATCTCAAAGTGGCGAGCAGACCTCACCATTCGCATTTAACTCTTGAACAAATGGGCCCTCCATAAATTACGTCACGCACCTATGGGGGCGGGGGGTCAGACATTTGTGACGATGTGTGACGACGGGAGGGTGGGGGGTTGCGAAATGTGACGTTACGTAAAAATGCGCGCCTTTTAATAAATATAGACAACACGTTCTACTTAATTAAATAGACTTTTTAATAAATGTTTTCTCCTACAACATCAGAGTGCAGCGCCACATTACATACGCACTACAATGACAATAGTTTAAAGCGATTTGAAGCATGTTTTATTTGTTGGGGGGGGGCAGAGCTTTATGACGTCATATTTGAGGGGGGGGTCTGCATTTTCGTGACGCCGTGTGACTAGGGGGGGGGGGGCGGGGTCAAAAATCGTCCAAAATCGCGTGACGTCATTTATGGACGGCCCCATATTGCCATATCCAACAATAGAATGCGGAAGTAACGACTGCATATTCATTGTATTCAACAACCCACGTTTCACACTACAGTAAGTGGTACAGGTGCTGCCCTGCATTTTCCTTCTCATGCCACTACGCCTCCACACTGGCCAGATGTCTTGGAGGAGGTGGGACTAAGAGATTCCTTCCTGCTAACGCTCTCCTGTAAGAAGTCAAAAACACCGGTGTCCCTTTGTTGAGCATTCTGACAGTATTCGTCACCATTGCTGGTCCTAATGCAACGGTTGAAGATTCCGCGTTCTCGTGGCCAGGGCATTTCTAACAACTACCAAGTTCCCTGGAGTGGTTAGGGGGCATTCTATCCATACTGGCAAGTCAAATTCTGATGGGAAGTACGATTATGGTTGGTTTGGTTTATGACTCTACTGCAATATTCCATTTGCGTGTGAAACCCATAACTCATTTGCAAAGACTTCATAATATTCATAATAAACTTGCAAAGACTTGTCTCTCTGGACTCTCAGTCATAAAGGATCTTCAAAGTTTTTTTTTTTATCCCAAAAGCAATTTTATTGTACACTCGTTGTAAAGTTCAAATGTTGTAAAACAAACGAGCAATTGGTTGATTAAAGAAACACAAAACATATAAAACCTTTGAAAGAAACATGACGATTTAAGAGAGAAAATGTTGTTAATCAAGCTGCTGAATTTAACAGGGGTCATTATGCAATTATTCCATTTTTATTACATTCCAAAGTTTTTATAATCCCCGTAAAACGCATCAATAATCATGCAAAATTGTCTACAACATTCCTACTCTTTCAGTGTGTCTCGAGAAGAAACATGTTACATGTGTTTAACGTTAACAAAGTGCTCATTTAGAAACATTACAAAAAAGTGTGTATTTGAATCGTTGGTTGAGGAAATCGAGACGTTCTCCGAGTACACATTGTTTCTTCCTTGTCAACTCAAAACTTTAACCATTTGAAACAAGTGTTCAGGTGAGTTCACCGTCTTTACAACTGAACAACGCTATGCGCACAAAGATGGCTTCTGGCAAAGACGTAAATAAAAGCACGTTGTCAAACGCTTTGTGTTTTAGTTTATATTTCGCCACACTGCACGCCGCTGGAATGCTTTCAATTCCTCATAATTGAACTGTACTAATGGTGACTTTGAATAAACACGTTTGTCGTTAATCACGGTGAATATATGCCTCCAAAATGGAACATAAACAGTTTGTCTGCTCGCAAATTACTTTGCTGGAAGCGACAGTTCGTTGATGGATAAATCAAAAGCGGCATTTTCATTGAGCGCTTTGTAGAACAAATATAGAGCAGCCACACTCCGAATCTAGACTCAAAATGGCAATTTAGCTTCGTTTGCGGGGAATATAACCTAAAAGTGGCTGGTTCGATCTCCAGCCACGGCAGTTGAAGCAATGAGTGTGCTCCATTGGTGGCTTGTAGCATGCGATTGGCATTAACACATTCATATGGCAAAGATGATTTAACTATTGGACAATTACAGTTAGCTGCCGGAACAATTGCACACTGTATTTGATATCAACAACGCCACACGTATGATTGGTTGACTCAACATCATGCAAAGTGGTGTGATCAAGGAATTGCAGGGCTGCACTTCTATCAAAGACAAAGATCCCCCGTGTAGCCTTTAACCGACTGTTGGGGCAAGTGCTGTTGGCGAGCACCTATGAAAGACTGCACCACGCCGGGCCGCATTTGTGTCGTCAGTAGCAATGCTTACAGGCCACCGCAAGTACTCGTGTGAAGCTGATTCGACCTCTAGGAGGCCGAGGACCGGTTCAGATAATCATCACTGATGGTGGCCGTGAGCGGGAATCGAACACACGCTCACTCAAAAAGCGCTGAGACACGTGGAGTAGAATTGACCATTCAGTTCTAATCAGTCACTATTATTAATGCTGCGTTAAAAGAGCACTTGTTATGTTCTAGCTGTGTGAATTGTAATGGTTTGTTATATTGCTGTCCAGTGTACACATCCGTGTGATGTAGGAGCTGGGTTCAACTCTCGACCACGCACAGCTTCGGTGGCAAGTGGTCTCTGAAACTGTCCAGGACCTCCCGCCCACCCCAGCTAGGGCCACTCGGCCTCAAATACAACCGCCTCCTAAGGTACGACATTGTTAACAAACTCTTTGGTTCTTTCGGCAAAGTCACGAAGGTAGAACATTCAAAATTATCTAATCACGACGTTTCGATTGCAACACATCAGGTGTGAAAACTACGGTATTTTTTTTATTAGCCGTAGTTTTCACACCTGATGATGATTGCTTGTGCTGCAATCGAAACGTCGTTATTTAATTTATTTTATATTTTATACCTACGTGACTTTACCGAAAGAACCAAAGAGTATGGATCCCTGCAGTCACGAAAACTTCAAATCTAGACATTGTTAACGCTTGGCGATTATTTGAGCAGGCGGGCGGGTAGGTATGATGCACTTGGAGGAGACAGAGGCGGCTTGGCCACGCTCGCCACAACCTCGTGGGCTGCGGCAGCCCTGAGCGGCCAGACAGAGAGGTAACAAAAGTGCAGCCCTCCAATAGTTTGCCCACAGTACTGCTGGTGGAAGGGCCTACACTAGGGGGAGTTCAAGAGTGCCCCTCCTCCCGCACACTTCGATGAGGATCCTCTGACTCTGCGCGTGTATCCTCTAAAAATTAAGGATATTTGTAACATCACCACCACCACCGTTAAAATACATCTCATTTTAATCGTTTTATTTTTTTAACTCTGTGCGTGACTCTTCGAATAGGCTAGACGTCTTCTGACCCAGAGGATCGCGGTGGGCTCGCGTCCCCGCACCTCCGATTAGCACGGTTGGCTACGTACGGTGCAGAAGAAGTTCAACGCACATCCATACACGAGATGCAATTTGGGAGACTTTCACGCTGGCCTGATGTCTCAGAAGGTGACCCACACTTTACGCTACCGCACGTAAACGGCCTCTTAACCGACTGTGGTGCACCCATCCAGAGGCAGTGGGGGGGGTTAAGAAAACGTGCGTCATTGTTTCAACTGTCGCGCCAAGAGACGTCATCGAATCGGCAACTTCTGAACTGCAAGTCCAGTGAGCTTACCTAATAACCACTTGGCCCCAAAATCAATAATGATGCACGGGGGATGTTTATCTTGGTGCGTGGTTATAGGAATAAAGGGTCCTCAGCTCAAAGGTTAAAGCCAGAAAGCCCGATTCAGTAAGCTATAAATGTACATTAAATCATTTGAAGGCATTATAAAGCTGCCTATTGACTTCAAATCGTGCGACACTGTGAAGCACCTCCGATTAGCGCGGTTGGCTACGTACAGTGCAAACGAAGTTCAACATACACAAGGGGCTTTGTTGTAATCCTCAAGAGTTGGAAAGATAACCCCAACCAGTCACCCCTCGGATGTCTAAAGTCAACCAAATCCCATAGCCTTCCGGCCAGCAGTTCTGATGCCTTTAAGATTGCATTCGTAAACATGTTGGCCTTTTTTTTGTTAGAGAACAAACGTGCACACAGACGCTTTGCAAACGTGGACGGAAAAAAAAACCACCTCCATTCATCGTTTGAAAGCAATTGTAATTCATTTGTGGAGTATAACAACTTGTGCGCCACTTCTCAAATTACAGAGATTGTTCCCCGCGTAGCCTTTAACAGACTGTTGGGGCAAGTGCTATGAGCAAGCACCATTAAAGGCCGGCACGGCACATGAGCGGGGTGGGTGTTCAACACCACGGCACGGCTGCACTTACCTCCCCGGTGCTGATGTTCATACACCGCATCAGGTACTCACTTAAGGCCGATTCGACCGAGCTGAAGCCCAGCACTGGTTAAAATATGTGCCACTGTTATTGGTCATTGAGGAGTATAGTGTTGTACTGCGCTAACCGCTGCAATACAAAACCACTGCGCGGCTGTTTACCAGTACCACTTCTCGCAAGCATTGTATTTCACGCACACACTTGATTATGTAATGGCAAAAAATGGTCACGAGTGTTTGAAGCGTGTATTTCCGTACGTCGTGCGCGTCTATTGATGCTGTTAACGTGTGTTTATTGGACCTGGCAGTGAAACAATCGGGTTCATGTCTTGTTAATTATCATATTATCTTTTTTTATTGCATGATGAAAGTTTTCCAAGTCTTGGGCATTTCCACTCAATTCCAAGAACAATAAAAATTAAATACTTACCATAAATACGTAACCATTGGACTTTGCTAGCCATCAATGAAGTAGAATTGGTCCAATACCTTTTTTGCAGATGCACAGGTTACAATTAACATAAATATCCGTGCCTACAAATCGATAGTAACATTTTTGGATAAATCAAGGACGATTGGTTGATTCAACTTGTGACTGGAATTCTTACGGGTAGCACCTATGAAGGCCAGCGTGGCACGCGAGGGCGTGAGTGGTCAGCACCACGCCTGGCCACCTTTGTCTCCCTAGTTGCAATGTTTGCACACCGCGCCAGGTACTCGTTTGAGGCGGAGCTGACCTAGGGGAGGCCCAAAACGAGTCACTGATGTTAGCTGTGAGTAGGAATCAAACTCAGGTTGCCGGGCTTGTAACTTAGTGTGCTAACCGCTGCGCCACCGCTCCCCACCATCGACACTAAGACAAAGATCCCCCGTATAGCCTATAACAGACTGTTGGGGCATGTGCTGTTCGCGAGCACTCATGAAGGCCGGAACGACACACGAGAAGGATGGGTGGCCAACACCACGCCTGGCCTGCCTTTGTCTCCCCAGTGGTGATGTTTACACATCACACCAGGTACTCATTTGAGGCTGAGTCGAACGAGGTGAGAACCAGGACCGGTTCAGATTATCGGCAATGGTGTTGGTTGTGAGCGGGAATCGAACTCGGGTCGCCAGATTCGTAGCACAGTGCGCTAACCATGACACTACCGCTACCCACATCGACACGCATACATACACGCATACCCAGTTATGATAAACACCAAGTAAAATAAAAACAACTGTGTTTTTTACTGACAATGGGAAGATAGAGTTTTTGGTCCATTAGCTTTCTTCAGTGCGTTAAAAAAAACCTGTTTCAGTATTCGTTGGGCAAGTTGGCTGTGGCAGAAAGTTTCTACACCGCAGCTATTTGCATACAGACAATTGGCACAATCAAACGCTCCTTCAAGCACCTTACATCGTCGCTGTACGCATCCGACAACCTATCAGATCGATCGCATGATGACATATGACAGCGTGCGATTATCCCTCATATGAGTTTCACTCGCGACGTACGAATTAACAAGAGTTCATTCTCGCAAGAGCGGGCTGCCTCGTTATCCGCGTTGCACTTCTGCTCTGAACTTCAAAAAGGAGCTTGCTTTGCGTTCGTCTTCAAAGTCTGTCATGAATGTTTTTTTTTGGTTGGTGGTCGAACACATAAACACATGAAATTGTGGCAGAGCTACGCAAACATTATGCAAGGTATCCCACCCAAAGTTTGGGGACTTTTAAATGCGGACTTTTAAATGCCATCTGCCCCCTCAATTCCTTTACAGGCTTTCATAATTACACGTCTGAAGAAATGATTGCACATGGCAAACTATCGGTGGGGTAACTACAGAGTATCATTGATGAGTAGTCAGAGACGTTCTAGCGAATGCTCGGACAGCATTGCAACGCTCCACTGCTTTATGCGCTGTCGTTTTAAGCAACGATGAAAACACAACTGGTAACAAACCCACTTTAAAACAGGGGCACCACACACGCCCACGAGTATTACACACGCGAAAAAAGGTCCTCCGTAATGCGCCACCAAAGCCTCGTTTCGAGTCAAACATCAAAACGTGGCTCATTTATGGGCGATGTTTTTTTTCAATCAGAGATCAAATTCATGAGAAATGTGTATGGGTGGGGTTTGTGTGCGGTTCGTGGATGAACACGGCGCCTGTGATGAATTTGCATCACCGGCAGTCGTGAGAGATACACGAAGAATGGGCATTACACCTTGAGAGCGCCTTTACCTTGAACCTAGCAGTTAAAGGTTCAGTCCTGAAAATACTTGCTCACACCACAGCTGACAGAAGGTCCTCCACTAACAGCACCAAAGCCTCCCCCCTACTTTTCCAACACGCTCTTGCTTGCAAATGCCCCTGCACGCTGGACTTGCAATCCACACGTTACACATTTGCATTATCCCTCTAAATGTGCGTTGTACATGTGATTCGATGTTACATAACGTGCTCACATAAAGCTTTTGTTTGCATTGCCTGGGTGTGACAACTGTGATCTCACGCGAACCACAATAATAATCGGCTTGCATGAAGTAAGCGTGTCTCGATGTCTAAACGAGAGGGTGGCACGATTGGTAATAACCCTCTCCTGGCTTTCCTGAAGCAGTGACGAAAATATCCACATTCGTGCAACGGAGGACCTTGTTTCTATCAACGAACTCCCTCTTCAAAACATGACAACGAATCCCTCTGAAAACGCCCTGGAATATCTTCAACCTTAAAACAACATTTTCTGGGAAATAGCAAAATCCAAGGGCAATGGATAGAGAGAAACTTGAAAGATCTGCAGGTAACAATTTATTTGGGAGTGGATCTTTAAAGTAATAACTTTTTGAGAGAGAGAGGGGGAGAAAACAACGTTTTTTCGAAAATAAATTAAATAATAGAATACGACGTTTCGATTGCAACACAAGCAACCATCATCAGGTAGAACAACATTTGGGTCTCTGTGTGTCTATGTTGTGTCTCTCTCTGTGTGCCTCTGTGTTGTCTATCTCTTTCTCTGCTTGTCTGTGTGTCTCTGTGTCTGTGTTTTGTCTCTCTCTCAAACGTAGTTCTACCTGATGACAATTGCATGAGTTGCAATCGAAACGCCGTACTCTATTATTTATTTTATTTTATTTCTACGTGACTTTACCGAAAAAAACAAAAGAGTCATTCCTGCAGTCACGAAAGCTTCAAATCAAAGTTTGAACGTTATTTCGGTGCCACTTCGTCATCTTCACAAGCTGTCCGTGTTTTGGTCAAGCGGTCGTGGTGAGCGCGCCCGTCCGCCGTGGCTGCCCGCGGAGTTGTTTACTCACGGGTCGAGGCGGGGGTTGGTGGGTGGGTGGAGAGTGCCACCCCGCAGGGGGCCGCACGCGACCGCTCTTGACGCGGCCACCCTGACAGCGACTCGAACGCGGCCGTCCCATTGAGATTGGATCCGCGGCAGAGCGCTCCAAGGTCGCGAGTTCAATTGCAAAGTCGGGGGATGGGGGGGTTGGGTCGACTGCTGCTGCCATCGACTTTTCGCCTAGATGAGTTAAATACGTTGTGGGGGGTGGAGGTGGGACACATCGTGCTCTACGATGTACTTGACACATATAACGATTGATCATATATAACGATTGGCGAAATACTTTCGTGTAAATATGACATTGGGGTGGAGCGGTTGGTAACGTGACGAGTGCACAATCGGTCTTGCCCTCCCCTCCATGCCCCTGGGCTGACCAGCGTGGCAACGCACGGCTAAAGAACCCCCTGGCCGACACGGTGATGGATTGAGGAGGCCTTTCGTCTATTTGGTGGATTGAAAATTATTGCGGAAAATAGACATTATAATGTATACAGGACGACTGCGGGATGTTAAAAGGGGTTGTTCTATGGAATAGACCGTCCCCCTCCATAGAAATGTGGAATGTATAGCACTGGCTTAGGGCCACCGATTGAAAGGAAAAGTTCCCAGCACTCGCTTGACCAAGGGCACACTAATCCCCCACACCCCACCACTACATTTAAACAAAACAATTTAT
Organism: Lampetra planeri; assembly: GCF_965212315.1. NCBI lineage: Eukaryota > Metazoa > Chordata > Hyperoartia > Petromyzontiformes > Petromyzontidae > Lampetra > Lampetra planeri. The sequence goes on from NC_136120.1 coordinate 7,963,199, forward strand.
CAATAGCATTGCTTTTTTTTTAAACAAGAGTAAACTTGGAATGACACCCCAATTTTTAAATGAGCAATGGCATAATCGTGTGCACCGCATCGTAGGTTTTCACCGTCGTGCCGTGTCGCTCTCTTCCGGTGAGTTTTCGGGTTGTACCGCGTGTTGATTGGCACGATGTCCGACGTTTCGCAGCATGCGCTGGGTGCTTCATCAGTAACTAAACGGATGGGAAAAAAACTCCCGAAACGTGAATAAAAAGTCCCCATCCCACACTTTCCCCGCCCCCATTCATGGGAATAAAAACAAATAAAGCAGGAAGACTTTGTTTGGCTATCAAAAGGAGACATCTGCGGTTAACTGTAAGAATGGAAGTCTAAAAGACACTTGTAAAATGATTGCATAAAAGGGCCTTTTTTAATTTGTCTCCAGTGGCTAAGCCTCAAACCATAATAATAATAATGACGCCTCCCTCGTTGTTGTGCGCCAGAGCACGAAGCTTCTCTGCCGAGACAGGTTTCTCTTGCTGAGAGAGCGCAGTTTCCACCGCCAGGCGTGGTGACTCACAAACAAAAACAAAGATCCCCTGTATAGCCTGAACAGACTGTTGGGGCAAGTGCCCTTAGCGAGCACCTATAAAGGCCGGAACGGCACACGAGAGGGGAGGGTGGGGACCAACACCACGCCCAGGCGCCTTTGTCTCCATATTTGAGGCTGAGTCGACCTAGGGGAGGCCCGGGACCGGTTCAGATAATCGTCACTGGGTGTTGGCCGTGAGCGGGAATCGAACTCGGGCCGCCGGGATCGTAGCGCAGCGCGCTAACCGCTACACCACCGCTCCCCACGACTGCACACCCACACACATCAGCACATGGGGGGCGGGGGGTGGTGGTGGATCGTACTCAGAGGAGACATCAGGTGCACAAGACACGCAGTGGCTAGCTATTGATGTGCGCTTCCAGTCGGGAGGAGAGCAAGCGGGTTGGTCATCTTTCTGTGTGTACATGGTTTTGCCCCCCCCCTCGACCCCCCCCCCCCCTAAATGTAAAGCCCGAATAAAAAAAAAGGTATTTGGCAAACAATACGGTCCACGAGAGAATCCATCTCAAGACTCAATGAATCCTTCCTGGGGGGGGGGGACCCAAAACAAAACAAATAAACACCAAAGTCTAAATAAACTCTTTTTCTTCAAGCTCATTTGTGGCCATGCGCCTGTGACAAATCCCACATATCCTTTGGTAGGGTCTATTTATATCTACATTGAGACAACCATTGTCAACCTTCCAACGCGTTGCTCTTTTCATCTATTGATGAAACGGGCACCACGGTGGCGAGATGTGAACTACCTCGCCTTGTCTACAAGAGGTCGTGGGTGCGATCCCGACCCTAACGCCTGCTGCTGTATATTTGTAGTTTGCACGTTTTCCCCGTGGTCGCGTGAATTTTCCTCCGGGTTTTCCGGGTTTCCCTCCACATAAAAAAAATAGCATTTGAGTATTTGGCCGCTATAAATTTCCACGCGATAAGCCACTTCATTGGGTTATCATTTGTGGCCAGGTCGCTTCTGAAAAAGAGCTGTTTAGCTCAGTGGGCCTTACCTAGTAAACAAAATAAAATCTCGAACAAAATGTACCGTAATTGATTTTAGCCGTTTAACAGCTGTGTTTTAAGAATTGACTCACGGGCGATAAATGAATTAATTTACTTTAAAGAGGAAAACAATTACACGTGAGCAAGACCGGTCACGCCGTGTAAAGCACGCAACTTTGTCCACAGCCTTTCTCAAAGAGCTGAAAACAAACCGTGCTCTCGAAGGAGAGAGGATGGGCTGACACTCGTCTGCATGACATGTTGATGATGAAGGCTGACAGTGCTAATGTCCTTCCCACCCACCCACTGCTCGGGGCTATGCAGCCACCCACTCAGTGCCGGATTAAGCGAGTGCGGGGCCTGTAGCATATGTTATAAATGGGCCCTAAATAAATAAATAAAACACGTAAATATTAAAACCCTAATGTTTTACTTGCATAGTAAGAAGATTGTATTTTTTAAAAAATGCTATACAGCCAGATAATACGACAAATCGCTAGCCGTAAACAACCAGTCGTTCATAAAAGTTGAAGGCAGTATAGTACTATAGTAATAGAGCAAATGCAGAATCACTGAACCGGAATTGATAGCTTGAACGCATTTAGCGCGGGGCCCTTGAAAGTGCGGGGCCCGTAGCATTTGATACTTTTGCTACTAAGTATAATCCGGCACTGCACCAACTCCGTGTTAAACCGTGCCTACAGATCCACACACAACCCAAAACGAAGATGTCGTCGTTTTTATTACGCTGATTTTCTTTGTGTGACCAACAACAATAGTTGACGGTTAATTAAAAACGAGGCCGGAGAAGACCGTCCCATTGCGGTCAGCCGCAAAATCTGCTGAGCAATGAAATGTCCGCACAGAAGAACGCAAACGCACCGACCGACCAATGTACGATCCTGGCGTTGGAGAGAGTGACAGATGCACACGTGCCCATTGTGTTGGCATACAGCGCAACCGAGCAATGTTGTCGCTACGTATATAAATACTTGTTTGAAATCATTTCGTTGCCGGTCTTTCTCAAACTATACCGATCTGGGTACGAGTAGCAAATAAGCATTTTTTTCTATTAGATTCTCTCTTTTTTATCATTACAACGTTAAGTCTCCTTTAACAGAGAAAGACATAGATCGCCCATATAGCCTTTAGACTGTTGAGCCAAGTGCAGCATGTGCCCCTATGAAGGCTGGCACGGCACACGATGGGTTGGGCGGACATAACCACGCCCGGCCGCCTTTGTATCCCCAGTGCTGATGTTCACACACCGCACCCGGTAATCATTTAAGGCCAAGTCAACCTATAGGCCAGTTCAGACATTCATCACTGATATCGGTCGCAAGCAAGAATCAAGCTCGGGTCGCCGGGTTCATAGCGCAGTGAGCTAATCACTACACTGCCGCTCCCCACTAGACGGACATGATAATGACAGACAAAATGACAAGCTAATGAATGGGCATAGCTATTAAGTAGCCGATAATCCGCATCAATGTTGAATCCACTGCTGGACTAAGCCCTCCAAGCAGCCGCCATCTCTCACGATCCTGCAAAGTAATAACGTAGCCGATGTGGTTCCCTTTAAAATATACAAACAAAAAAATGGACAAACATTCGTTGACATAAAGGGTAGCCACGAAGCACTGAGAATGAAGAGAATGTGAACAATGCCAAACTTTATTGTCCATCACTCTACAGCTACACATCAGATGTGCATTGTTTTTTTAAAGTGCCTAATTGTGCCAAGATTTTTTTTTAAATTAACTTTCTAAACTTATCATCCTCTTGCAGCCTGAATAAATGGGCTATGGACTACAGTTAAACTCGACTGCACCAGGCAGCGAGATTTCACGAAAAATATTGCAGAGGAGTAATAAAGCAGTAATAAGGCACGCGCTCGTTGATCATCGCATATACGAAGTATTAATCCTTAAAATGCATTCATACTAAGATGGTATAATTTTAGCATTAACGGACATTATTTTACCACCAGCAGTGAGGTAAAAAAATCAATAGCAACTCGCTCAAAATGCCAGTGCAATTTACACGCGATTTACTGTCAACGAACAAAATAAAGGCAACGTTTGTGCCATTTAACTCCAGGGGTGTTTTTTTTCACACTGACACACAGTGTCATCGTGTTCTAACAATTCACTGCGAAACGCCGAGACGAAGACCTTCGCCCGAACAATGTGTCAAAAAAAAAGTGATATCCATCAAGAATTCAATGTGGGAAAGCTTCTCAAAATAACAAAAGCACACTTCCCTGCACGCAGCGATTTGCGGACATGAAAAAAAAATGTGCTTCTATATCTCCTGCTAACTTTCTTGGTATTTGGTGTTTACACAAACCTGTCTCACTTCTGTCTCTGTGTTGTTTTGTATGGCAACTCCATCTTTTTGTCAATTCTCCGTTCGGTTGTCCCATTGGGGTATAGCTTACATTGGCCCTCAAAAGGCCTTAGGCGATTTCCATTGAATTCTAAGAATCGTAAGCCCTGGGCACAGAGCCAGCTCGGAGAATAATAGAGGTCGGTTACAGCTGTGGTTAGAAAACCACCACGTCCGCACGAGAACACACACAGCTCAACCCACACAATCATACACACAGCTATTACACACACACATACATATCTACACGCCAGAGAGAGAGAGTCGAAGCAAAATACAATCAAAGGTTCCCTTATTAAGATCCGGGTAACAGATAGCAGAAGCTATGAGAGAGTAAGATTAACCCATAACTTAAACCTATTGCGTATTTCCTCCGAAAAGGAACAACTTGATAAAAAGCCGTGTCCATTACAAATTAGATTTTGACAATTGGGGTACCCCTGCAGCGATAGGCACTGACTACAAGACACTTATCATTGGATACCTCATTATCTAGGCATCTAGTGTGAACCAATAGACAATTGACTCAGCCTAAATTCTGCTATATTCGATACAATCAATGACACGAATATAAAAACACACGAGGGTGTATTTTTTTTACTTCAGTTATCGGGTGTAGTACTACAGGTGTCAGGCGTTACTGTGAAACAAGGTGCATCAGCAGAACTCAATGTTCGTGTGTGTACACACACATATATCATACATTTTACTACCCAAACTAACGTCGTATAGGCTTTGAATGGCAAACGAATCATTTCGGTTTTGCTTGCTTCATCACAGAATGCAAAGTATATCGGACGCCTCGTATTGTAAAGGCTGTGGACCGCATTGAATCGACTTAGTGACATTTATAAAATGAACTAGGTAGTCCTCTACTTACGATGGAGATGCGTTACGACATCCCCATCGTAAGTCAAAAATATCGTAAGTCGAAGATGGCCTAGCCTACCCAGGAGTCTTAAAAAATGGTGATAATTTAGGAAAACAGAGCAATTTACAGTACCGTACTGTATAAACGATGTATTTATTAATTACAATACTGTATTGCACGGGAAAATGTAAAGTAAAAAAAACCAAGGTCAATTCTTAGCCTACCTATATGAACTGCAATTTAATAGAAATAGAAATATTTTTCAGGAAACAATCCTATCTGCTATAAAAACTTTTAACATGCATTGATCGTGTCGCAAAGTATCATATTGTATTGTACTCACCAAGATTCTGTCCATCGTCTGCATACTTGAACGATGTTAGGTTGTTGATGGCAATTTTGTCGTATCGCCATCGTAAGATCGAAATATCGTAAGTCGGACCATCGTAACTCGGGGACTACCTGTACTCTTTTTTACGCGTCCAGTGCTGACACGTGGCAACGTGTCACGAATACGCAAAGGCTAAACCACCGCGAGGAATCAGACTCCCGAGTCTCTGTACTGCCTAAACCAACGCCCCGAGTCAAGCACTTTGTCAACTCACAGTCCCGGGGACATTCATTTCCCTCTAATTGTTCGTGACGTCGCGCGGCACTCTTGAACACATTTCCAGTGGTGCCTCGAGCATTAGCATCAGTGAATACCCCAATACAAAATTATCCGGATAATAAGACGCACGCCCCCCCCCCCCCCCCCCCGCAATTCAAAGCAACGGTTGTAAGGGGTGCGTCTTATAGTCCAAAAGCTGCGTGCGAGAGCTAGGTTCATACATGTCAACCCCTTATCAGTGCTAACCTTATTGCATACCAACTCAGACCGTATTGGTCACCCCGTGCCCTTATAAATCTCAACGTTTACCCTGCAAAGTGCCATCACAAGGGCAGAAACACAAACAAATAGACAACAACAAAAACTTGCCCGTATTCAAACGTCTGTACGCCTTATGGACCTGAAAACTCAATTTCATTGTGCAAGAATACGGGGTAAACCGCATGGGTTGACAAGTAATGAAGTTTGTTGTGGGGGGGGGATGCAGATTTTTTTTCCGGAACGTCTCATAATAACCAGGTGGCTACGATTAGACCGTCTGTGCGCGTCTTGCCGTGCATTGAATGTTAGGGCCATAGAACCCGGAGCCGAGTTCCTTGCAACTGCCGAGGGTCGCACTCCCCACCACCCTCGAGTCGCCGTGAACTTCAAGGTCGCATTGCCACGCAACGGAATGCAATTGCCTCTCGTTCTGTGGGTTAATATACCCGCGCTACCGGGCATTTTCTCTCAGTTGTTAATGCTTTCCAAGGCTGAAGCAACTCGAAAGGTGTTTTTTTTGTGTGTGTTTGCCGAGGGTAGAGGGCATGATACATAGAGGCTGTGGTGGCGAGATGTTAACTACCGCGCCTTGTATGCAGGAGGTCGTGGGTTGATCCCGACCCTGGCGCCTGCTGTATGTTTGGAGTTTGCATGTGGCGTGGGTTTTTCTCTGGGTCCACCGGTTTTTCCCCTCCACGTTTAGAAACACGCGTTTAGAGTATTTAGCTGCTATAAATTACCACGTGATAAGCCAACTTCGTCGAGCTATCATTTTTGTCCAGGTCGCTTCTGAAAAATAACTATATGGCTCAGTGGGCCTGACCAGCTAATATTAATATAAACCACAGAGTTTTTATCGTAAATAGAACTCCAGTAAAGAAGGAGGACCAATGCGACAAAACTTTTGTGTGAAAAACATTGTGTTGCTGCGGTAACACCAGCGCTACAAGTACACCAACAGAGGCAAAATCCGAGGCCCATTCGTCTCATCACAAGCACAGAAAAAAAAATCATCAACATGTGCCTCTCACAAGAGAACAATATAATAATCGGCGACGTTTCGGGCAATGGACCTTCTTCATAGGAGATATCTCTGTCGATTACATTCCGTTTTGTTTTCCTACTCGGGGCAGTGCAATTGACCATTGTAGAGAAGTATCGGGCACGTGTGCCCTACAAACTTCCTTGAGAACGTCTTCGTCATAATGACCTCGATGGGCACACGCAGTACTTGGCGGCAGTGCCCCCAGCGCCTGCCACAAGGGGCGGCAGGCTGCAGTGCCGGTACCCAGCGGGCAATACCAGGAATGCGCCACGGGCTCCATCCCGCATTGCATGAATGCATGTTGGACTTCTTTCGCACCGCACGTAGCCGACCGTACAACTGAACACAATTAGTAGTTCCAAAGAAAAGAGTGCGTCAAGCTAGGTGATGTAAAAGTCAGTGCCGGATTAAGCTAGTGCGGGGCCTGTAGCATATGTTTAAAAGGGACGCTAAATATTAAAAAACACGTAAATATTAAAATACAATGTTTTAACTTGCATAGTAAAGTAATTGTATTTTTTTTCTATTTGCTATACAGCCAGATAATACGACAAATCGCTAACCTTAAACACGCAGTCGTTCGTAAAAGTCGAAGGTGGTATAGTACTATAGTAATAGAGCAAGTGCAGAGTCACTGAACCGGAATTGATAGCTTGAAAGCATTTTGCGCGGCGCCCTTGAAAGTGACGGGCCCGTAGCATATGTAGCTACTTTTGCTACGAGGATAATCCGGCACTGGCTCCAGTAGCTTCGGAATATCGGAAGGAAGAGCGTTCCAGATGGCCACAAAAGCATATCTGAAAGCGCGCGATGCGGTTACCGATTTTCTTCGATGGTTATTAGTTTTGTTGATGGAAAATTAATGTTTTTGGAACTGTTTTTTTGTGTTTAGTTTGTGGTCCTTCCCCCGCACCTGCGACGAGCATGATTGGCTACGTACGGTGCGAAAGAAGATCAACACACAAACATTACCATCTATAAGCCAGTATCGCCATGGCACGACCACCCGCTCTATATATATTTATAATTTGGGGGCGGTAACGTAGTGGTTATCGCACGACGCTAACAAACCTAGCTTCAATTGTGAGCAGTTGCGGTGTTGACGAGTGATATCTAAATCTGTCCTGTGCCTCTCCCAGGGTGGCTTGTAAACATTAACATTGGGGAGACAAAAGCGTCCGGGTGTGGTGCTGGCTACTCCATCCCCTCTCCCTCGACCTGCCGTGACGGCATTAACACGTGCGCACTAACATCACGTTCTAGATTTGCAGCTTTTGTGACTGCAAGGATTAATACTCTTTGTTTTTTTCGGTAAAGTAACGTAGGTAAAACAATAAATAAAATAAAATTAATGAAAACAACTAAATTAAATACAACTTAGTTGTTTACATTTATTTTATTTATTGTTTTACCTACGTGACTTTACCGAAAAAAACCAAAGAGTATACCAACATCACGTTCCTCAATAGTTTGTTCAAGGATGTACAGGGGATGTTTGTCTTTCGCTGTAGGATCGCCTTTATCACCAGGTCAGAGCCCATTTACACCACGTATATCAATATTTGTAATAGATATTTGGTCCATAAAAGATGTACACCGCGATTAACGAATGCATGGCAAACATTAACGTCTTGATGCATGGACATGCGGCACGCAAATAACGTGGCCACATTCTATCGCTGCTGCTCGACAACGTGCAGGCCTTAGAACCGATTCAAAGTATCGGGCGATTTCCTAAAGAAGGACATTTGCGCAATGCGTATGATGGTCCGGCGGCCAAGACTAATGACTGAGTGGCAGCTAAACGAGGGAAACTCGCGCATTCGAGGAGCTACGCGATGACACGCGGTCTTCTCACGTGCAAGGTGACGGATGCGTGTCAACTACGTCTCGTGCGGCCGTGCGAGACACGGCGCGGGCTTGGGAAGGGGTTTCATCCAGCAGTGCGTAGAGCGTGACCGACGGCGACTACAGAACCTGCGACGGGGGCACAATAGTTAGGGGAGGTGATGAAGCGACCACGTCTCAGACGGTGGCTCAAGCTGCGACTCCGCGTCAACCGGTAGCGCTCAAATCCCCCCGAAGTGGCGCCAGCGCCTCCATCCAAAGACGCAGCAGTAGCAAGCAGCAGTAGACAAGCAGCAGCAGTAGCAAGCAGCAGCAGTAGACAAGCAGCAGCAGTAACAAGCAGCAGTAGACAAGCAGCAGCAGTAACAAGCAGCAGTAGCAGTAACAAGCAGCAGAAACAAGCAGCAACAGTAACAAGCAGCAGTAGACAAGCAGCAGCAGTAGCAAGCAGCAGTAGACAAGCAGCAGCAGTAACAAGCAGCAGTAGCAGTAACAAGCAGCAACAGTAACAAGCAGCAGCAGTAGACAAGCAGAAGCAGCAGTAGCAGCAGCAGTAGCAAGCAGCAATAGACAAGCAGCAGCAGTAACACGCAGCAATAGACAAGCAGCAGCAGTAACACGCAGCAATAGACAAGCAGCAGCAGTAACACGCAGCAACAGCAACAAGCTGCAGCAGTAGACAAGCAGAAGCAGTAGCAAGCAGCAGCAGTAGACAAGCAGCAGCAGCAGTAGCAGCAGCAGTAGCAAGCAGCAGCAGAAAACAAGCAGCAGCAGTAGACAAGCAGCAGCAGTAGACAAGCAGCAGCAGCAGTAACAAGCAGCAGCAGTAGCAAGCAGCAGCAGTAACAAGCAGCAGCAGTAGGCAAGCAGCAGCAGTAGCAAGCAGCAGCAGTTGACAAGCAGCAACAGTAACAAGCAGCAGCAGTAGGCAAGCAGCAGCAGTAGCAAGCAGCAGCAGTTGACAAGCAGCAGCAGTAGGCAAGCAGCAGCAGTAGCAAGCAGCAACAGTAACAAGCAGCAGCAGTAGGCAAGCAGCAGCAGTAGCAAGCAGCAACAGTTGACAAGCAGCAGCAGTAGGCAAGCAGCAGCAGTAGCAAGCAGCAACAGTAACAAGCAGCAGCAGTAGGCAAGCAGCAGCAGTAGCAAGCAGCAGCAGTAGACAAGCAGCAGCAGTAGCAAGCAGCAGCAGTAACAAGCAGCAGCAGTTGACAAGCAGCAGCAGTAGCAAGCAGCAGCAGTTGACAAGCAGCAGCAGTAGCAAGCAGCAGCAGTAGACAAGCAGCAGCAGTAGCAAGCAGCAGCAGTAACAAGCAGCAGCAGCAGCAGTACCAGCAGCAGTAGCAAGCAGCAGCAGTAAACAAGCAGCAGCAGTAAACAAGCAGCAGCAGTAGACAAGCAGCAGCAGTAGCAAGCAGCAGTAGTAGCAGCAGCAGTAGCAAGCAGCAGCAGTAGACAAGCAGCAGCAGTAGGCAAGCAGCAGCAGTAGACAAGCAGCAGCAGTAGCAAGCAGCAGCAGTTGACAAGCAGCAGCAGTAGCAAGCAGCAGCAGTAGACAAGCAGCAGCAGTAGCAAGCAGCAGCAGTAAACAAGCAGCAGCAGTAAACAAGCAGCAGCAGTAGACAAGCAGCAGCAGTAGCAAGCAGCAGTAGTAGCAGCAGCAGTAGCAAGCAGCAGCAGTAGACAAGCAGCAGCAGTAGGCAAGCAGCAGCAGTAGGCAAGCAGCAACAGTAGCAGCAGCAGTAGCAAGCAGCAGCAGTAGATAAGCAGCAGCAGTAGGCAAGCAGCAGCAGTAGATAAGCAGCAGCAGTAGGCAAGCATTGCGGGTGGTACCCTCATCATCATTATTATTAATAGGCGCTTGCATCCTTCCAACGTGTGGGTGCGCCGCGCATTACTTTTAGCGTTGCTATTTTTGATAACCGCTCACAGACAATGAGGAGCCTCCCAGCCTCTCGTCGCGAGGACATCACGGAAGCCGGACATCTGTTACACGCGAAGGGTCATTGCAATTAGCGCTGTCGAAAGTACATATCTGCTGCTCTCCAATTATGCTCTGCTCGCTGACACTTTATATTTTTGGTGAGGGGCGGGTAGGGGGGTGTGGTTACCACTTTGGCAGTGATCCACACGCACAAACAACAACACCCTACCACAATCGCCAATGATACTGCCCTATTGACCGAAACGTTGAACGAGTGCGTTTCACGCTATGTTGATTTTTCTACTCGTGTGCACTTTAGGGGCCCGAATCAAGAGACAGTGCGAACCATAGGGGGAGTTTGACTTCTATATTTGGGGGGGGGGGGGGGGGCAGGGGTTCGCTTTGTCCCTCACATTAGGAATCGCGGGTGTGTATGATTTTTTTCATCCTTATTATAAACGAAATAAAAAAAAAAGATGACCTGTACGGCTGATTAAATGTTTTTTTTTACAAGTACTGTACCATGTTTTGCCCCTACAATTAAAGTAAACTGCAAACTATTTCTATTTTACCAGGTAAGGCCCATCGAGATATATAGCGCTTTGTTATTAGCCAACTAGCCACAAATGATAGTTCAACGAATTGGCGAACGATGTGGAAATGTATAGCAGCCAAATACTCTCTAAACGCGTTACCAATCATCATCAGGAGGAAAAGATTATGATGTTGCGATCGAAACGTCGCAGTTTTTCTAATTTTTTTTTTGTTCTACGTGACTTTACCGAAAAACTCAAGACCCAAAGAATATAGACAGACCGTATCGTTCACACTCATATTCGACCAACTCGCGTTGATTAACACCGGGTGTCATCTGCGCTCCCCTGCGCCCCGAATACACTACAGAAGCCGAGGTTGTCCTGCTGCTGGTTCCTACGAACGCTGCGTGTTGTTGAACTTCTTTCGCACCTGACGTATTCAAACCTGGCCAGATTACCGATCGTATCGGCAAAGTTCTCCCCCAGAAACTTCGTCACGAGCAATAATTATATTGAACAGATGCAACTCCGGACTCTTTAGCCGAGCCCGTGCCTCGCTCCGCATGTAAAGGTTTCCGTCGCCAGCTCCAACAGAATGCAGGTTCCAATCGGCGTGTAATACCAGCCGTGTGACACGTGGTTCAGCAGAAACATGGTGGTTCACCGACTGAACAGTGCACACCGGAGCATGGGGAGATGAATGCTTGGAATTACATTCGGAGGACACGAAAGAGGAACACGTTGATAAGACGACACACGGAGGGTTCAAATGACATCATCCTCCGAACTACGAGGAAAAGTTGATTGGCTTGGGCAGAACACGCCACGGCTAAAGTGGACGATGGTTGATGGTCGAGAATAATTCCAGACGTTCTAGGAGTTCTAGACAATAATACAGATCTCAAATATCGCCGGGGTGGAAGCAGCAAAACGGATCGCAGGATCGTGACAGTTGACGGCGGCTTGGGGAGGCCATCATCCACGTGTGCATTGACCTTGGGCTGACAATGATTATGATGAAGGGTGACAAAACGCGGATACCAAAAAAAAGACCAATTTGTCAAAAAAAAGGTGCGTTGCCGTCTCGGAGCCATATCTACAAACCGCTGGTGGCGTCCGCATAACCCGCGACGCACGCAGCTCCGGCGCTTTGAACCATTGCGCCTCCGAACGAATCCTGCTCGCTTTGCTTACTTGTGAGAGATTCCGAGGCGGTGGCTGAGAGGGGAGGGAGGGGATGATGAGGCGCGCGTGCTTTCCCGCTAAGCTGCGCCTTAAGCGACGCTCTGATGTCGGGGTCACCTGCACGGAGCGATGGGGGTACTACAGACAATGTCTTGCACGCGGCTCCCTCGCGGTACAACAACAGGGCAGGCGCAGAGCGGGCACTTGCACATCAATACATCAATACCGGAGCGTGTGCTTAGCCCGTGTCCCGGCAGATGGGTGGCAATTTGCGAGTTATTGATTACAATTAAAACACAGACTTCGTACGCGCACGTGTTTCATTTTTGCATTACTGTTTACACTACTATTTTTATTAAATCAAATGGCACGCGAAAAGCAACAATGACAGGCGGCCGCGGCTCGACTGTGCGCTCTCCCCGCAATGAGATGCGTCCACAGAAAACGACCCATTCGCGTGCACACACACGCTCACACACACACGCTCACACACACACGCGCACACACACACGCTCACACACGCTCACACACACACGCGCACACACACACGCTCGCACACACACGCTCAAACACACACGCGCACACATACGCGCACACACACGCGCACACACACACGCACACACACGCGCACACACACACGCGCACACGCGCACACGCGCGCACAAACACGCACACGCGCACACAGGCGCACACACACACGCACACACACGCATACACACACGCACACACGCGCACACACACAAACACACAAGCGCACACACACACGCGCACACACACACGCACACACACACGCACACACACACACGCGCGCGCACACACACACATACACACGCACACGCGCGCACACACGCGCACAAACATGCGCACACACACACGCACACGCGCGCACACACACGCACACACGCGCGCGCGCACGTGCTCGTGTTTTAGTTCCGTGACAGCCACGGGCTAGATTGTCACATATACATATGTTGTGGGGTCTGTCCCGAGACCTCGTGTCAGCGAGCCTTCGCACTTCACGTGGCCTCAAAGTGCACCTGGCCTGGCACAGGCCCCGTGGTGACGTCGCCGTCACCCAAGTGGCGAAGGGCGGCGTGTCGGGCTGTACGGTCGTTGAGTGAGGTGGGCGAGCGACACAGAGACGTCTCCGTTGTTTCTCACGCGCTGTTGAGCGGTGATTGAAGGCAATGCTTTGGCAGGTTTTGCGGGGGGTGGGTTTGTGCGTTCTGGCACACGCACGCGTTGACTGTTTCCACAGTCGGCACTAAATAACCGGTCTGACAGGTGAACAGAATCTCTTTTTTTTCCCTCTTGTACCCGCCTGTGATGGGCAGAGTGCTGCATTCACTTGGCGTTTTTGGTACTGCACGCTGTGATAGTTTCTGTGTGTGTGCGTGTGTTGTATGTGTGTGTTGTATGTGTGTGTTGTATGTGTGTGTTGTGTGTGTGTGTGTGGTATGTATGTGTGTTGTGTGTGTGTGTTGTATGTGTGTGTGTGTTGTATGTGTGTGTGTGTATTGCAGAGGTGTGGACTCGAGTCATGTGACTTGGACTCGAGTCAGACTCGAGTCATGAATTTGATGACTTGCGACTCGACTTGGACTTGCATAACAATGACTTTGTCCCACCTATGAGATGTGGACTCGAGTCATGTGACTTGGACTCGAGTCAGACTCGAGTCATGAATTTGATGACTTGCGACTCGACTTGGACTTGCATAACAATGACTTTGTCCCACCTCTGGTGTATTGTATGTGTGTGTTGTAAGTGTTTGTGTTGTATGTTTGTGTGTGTTGTATGTGTGTGTGTTGTATGCATACTCTTTGGTTCTTTCGGTAAAGTTACGTATAGGTAGAAAAAATCGATTGCCACACAAGCAATCGTCTGCATTTGTCGTCCCACCTGAAGACTATTGCCTGTGTGGTCCCCCTTAGGACGGCTCAACCTCGCATGAGCAACTGACGCGTTATATAAACAGCAGGACCGGGGAGACAAAGGCGGTCGGGCGTGGTGTTGGCCACCCACCTCTTCGTGCCGGCCTTCATAGGTGCTCCCTAATGGCACTTGTCCCAACGGTCTGTGAAGGCTATACGGGTAACCCTGTTCTATGTCTTTGCACCCCGACCATACAGCAGAACGTCAGTGGCCAGTGGTGTTATTATACCTCATTTGTGCCTCCCCTAGGTTGGCTCAACCTTAAATGGGGAGACCGTAATGCCAAGGGGTAGACCATCGGCGCTGGGCAGACGAATACCGTGGGGCGTGGTGCTAGACATGTCATCCTTTGTCTGTATGCGTGTGGAACTTGTTTGCACCATACGGAGCCAACCGTGCTGATCGGAACACGCCTTCCTGAATAGTTGCTCGCTAAGAACGATGCTATTTGATTTATACCGGAGGAATCCGATGAGCAACAAATGTATTTTTATTCACAAATGTATATTTTTTTCCATCAGTACTTGCCTCCCAACAGTCTCTACATGTTGCATTGGACCTCTCATTAATCGCGAGAGCGGTTGGCTCTCTATGAATGAGTGTGGGCTCATGATGCAGCAGTGGATTGACCATGGCTGACGATAATGATAACTATATCATAAATCTTCGTAAGCGCTATTATCACCCCATCTCCCTCTCCCACCTCCACTCACTGCGCACGCATATAACGTGAGCAACATCCACTGGCAAATTAAGACAATTTATACGGATGGCTGTGACAATCGTCATTCCGTGGATTTTCATCCTTTTCAAAATGTCCAAATCAGATAAGCACGGTTGCGAAATAAGTTATATTATGTTACATTTTGGATTACTAAAGCGCCTTTCGCCAAGGCGCTGCATACATTTATCATATTTTGACTCCAGCGTAATTTAATTAACGTTATTATCGAGATAAAAGCGCAGTCCTTTAGCATTAAAAAAACATCAAATGCCATTACTTGCGTCACTGATTAGGAGCATCGATCGATGTTTGTAATCGTTTCCCACGAAACGTCATGCGATGTTGACCTTTAGGCTGCGTGATCTTACCTCGTGAGAAACGAATCAATCAATCTCCGCGCCGTAACGCATGAGGGCTCCCAAATGAGAAGAAGTAAGAGTGTTCTTATTGGTCTACTTATAAGCGCATACTCGTCTGTCTATTTAACACGTAGGCTTTCGCGACCAATGTTATTCATAAGTAATCAAATTGTAAATGTTGTGGCTTCAACACACCGGTGGGCTAAAGCAGTGAACTATTTGTCCTTTGTCAACGTGACACATTTTTACTGATTGGCCGTGTCGGGTGGTGGACGGTTACGACACATTTATAAATAACGCGATCTAAACCCCAAAAACGTTGATTATGAATCGTCTGTCTATATTCGTGGCAAATACGATCGATACATATCTAAAGATAAAATAATAAATTAAATAATAACATACGACGTTTCGATTGCAACACAAGCAATCATCATCAGGTATAAATTAAATAGCAACACAAATTTTAACCAGAAAACTATAGACAGACATATAAGCAGACAGATATCACCAAGATACATAGAGAGAGAGAGTAACACAGGCACAGAGAGGGAGATTGTCTCTGTAGCGAGGCCTTAAATAGACAGAGGGGGCGGTGTCAGAGAGAGTTGGAGGGGTTAGAGAAAAAATTAACATGCAATGTCTGCTTATATATCTATTTCATTTATACCTGATGATGATTGCTTGTGTTGCAATCAAAACGTCGTATGTTCTTATTTAATTAATTATTTTATCTTTAGACGTGACTTTACCGAAAGAACCATAGAGTAATTCCTGCAGTCACGAAAGCTCCAAATTCAAGAACGATCGATACAGCCTTTCTGAAACTCGTATTCGCTTCAAATCAGTCACGATCGTCACATTTGCATTCCACAATTTGCTGTGTGCGGCGATGTGATTTTCGAGTAAGAGTTGAATATTAAACTCCACGCGCTTGTGTTCTTGCCGTGACTCAACCCGCCGCTTGTCATCCCTGCACTCACGTAGCGATTTCCGCACGCATCGACGTAGCAGGAATCTGGAGGAACACGCCGTTTTACATCGCCGCGCCATGCAGTGACGCTCATCGCCGCTGCGAGAATGTCAAGAGACACAGGCACCTCAGTGCGTCACGCCTCCCACGTGTGCGTTCCTGCGTTGTAACGATATAGCCCGACAGACGGTGGGTGCACGCGCACCACGTGGGTGCACGATCGGTGGCGCAATGGTCAGCGCGTTGCGCTATGAAACCCGGCAAACCACCGGAGTTGCATCGTGAGGAACGGTCAACATATCATAACCGGTCCTGTCATCGCCTACTACCTAACACCAACCCGCACTGACCAGCGTGGTGAAGTATGATCAGGATCCCCCCCCTCCACCCATAAAGCAGGTCATCCACCTTTTCAACAGCGCGTGCGTGGGTACAAATGGATCAGAGTAACCCAGCCGCGTCCCGTGTGCTCGGTTATGCAATAGTTTATTCGATCGTCATAAAATATTAACCGCAGCAAATTACACGTCCATTTGCTCGTATGTATACCCATCCATCATGCACAGACGCTTGGGTCAACCCAATCTCTTGCCCATAACAACACCACGAATCAATTGGCAAGTAGACCTTCATATATCGCCCGTCTGTTATTGCACTCAAGTATGCGCTGTGTGTTCTGCGACGCTAAATAGCCAGTGTGACTGCGAGGATGATATTAATCCTCTCATGCAAATCACATGAAACATTTTCAACTAATATCTGCGGTTTAACTGCCGAAAGAACATTTACACCAAAAATAAAAAAAATAAACCTCAACACGTTCGTCAATAATACAGTGGACGTAAAAAAAAAACACAAACAATAATAATAGGTGACGTTTCAGGCAATGGTCCTTCTTTATTGATTTAGGTTCCCATGAAGAAGGGCCATTACCCAAATCATCGCCGATTACGTACATTTGAATTCAAAGACAGTGTTATTTACGAATGCATGGATATGTTTTTATTTGTTTAATTGTGCTTGTGCACCACTGTCAATGCAACAGCAGCAGCATCACCACAATAAAAAAAATTACACGAATAATTAACCGTAATAATAGTAATAATCGATGGATGAAATGGTTAACTTCGCGTGTGTAGATTATTCTTTATTGCCATATACACGTATGCCCGTGCCTTCCCTTTGATATAAAACATATATACACAACAAACAACGATGTATTGCAGTCACAATCATTCGTGCGTCAGTTGATTGCAGCTCGCTTTGCATACGAGGCTCTCGATAAGCCCGAACGACCCGGACAGCTGGACTTTGGCACCCTGCTTGGCAGGAAGTTTATTAAGAAAGAGATGTCCCGAGTCAAAGATAGGCTTTGCTGTAGAGGGAAATAGCCACAGTCGCCGTTCACGATATCAAAACAAAAACCGTCTGGCACAGCTGTGCACAGTTCTTAGAGCTGCGCGAAAAAAAACTCGAACAAGGCACGCGTGTTGCATTGGCACAAATCGTCACCGAGACACGCGTTTGACGATGCGCTTGCAGTGTTCGTCCTTGCGTGTTCAGCGGCAACCTGGGGTTCTCTGTTCCCGGCCACGCACAGCACCGGCGGCACGCGGTACCTGAACTTTTCCTGGGCGTGCACCTAGCCTGGCACAACAAGGGCCGTGGTGACGTCACTGCCAATTTCGCGGCGAATTGCGGCGGTTGTTGTTGTTGTTGTTGGTCAACAACACCTTTACATGAAGTACCCGGGGTGTGGTGAAGAAACAGGTGGGAGAGACAGACGTGGCCGAGGTGATGTATGTACGTTGAACTTGTTTTGCGCATGCAATGTCACACCCCGATAAATGTTCGCTAACGGTACAAGAGTTCCTACAGTCCTACACGACCGCTTGGGGAATGTGTGTGTGTTTGTCTCGCTGTGTAGGTCGACTCAGTCTCAAATGAGTACCTGGTGCGGTGTGTAAACATCGCCACTGGGGAGACAAACGAGGCCCTTGCGTGGTGATGATTACCCACCACCTCGTGTGCCGAACCCGGCGACCCAAGTTCGATTCCAGCTTACGGCCAAAACCAGTGACGATTATCTGAATTTGTCCATGGGCCTCCCTGATGTCGACTCAGCCTCAAATGAGTGCCTGGTACGGTGTATAAAGATCGCCACGTGTACCGTGCTGGCCTCCAAATGTGCTCGCTAAGAGCACTTGCACAGTCTGTTAAGGCTGTAGGGAAATCTCCGTGTTTACGTGTAAATATGGCATTTCGGTTTGCCCAATTACAGCACAAAGTACTCAACTCGCAAGTTCAATCTATACGAGTGATCTGCGTCTGTGTATGTGTGTATGTGTGCATGCGTAAATATGTTATTATTTTAAATGCAAACTGTTCAAATTCCCAATCGAGATCCACACACGCACACGTTTGATGTCAACACCAACCTCGTATTGGGTCCACGGCCCAGCCAGGAACATGTATCGTGATGACTGTTGTCCATTCGAGAAATCATGCAACTGTTTCCATTATTGAGCAAGGCACTTGTTTTTTTTTGTTTGTTAGCAATGCAGTACTGCATGTTAGCACTGTCACCAATCATCCGTCGCTGCTGTTCTTGTTATTATTGTTGACATGTGGCACGCAGGCATATCCGATGTTAAGATTGACAAGGCAAGTGGAAACTTGTTATTGGCACTGTGATGATACACACAACACACTCATTAGACCGATCGTGACTACCCACTTTACCCGATCTAAACAGTTTAACATTCATTTGTATCTGCTTTTTAATATTTCACAATGTTTGTCAAAGAATTAACATTAAAAAAATGTGTATTGGCGATGTATATATATGTAGCACAGTAAAACAAAATGTAAGTTAATTTGTCTTAACAGGGCGTGCAGGTACACAGTACTCACAATGCCACTTCACAATTTAAACTCAATGACGGCATCTGATCGACAAGATTTTAGTCAACAAAAAATATACAGTAGAAAAAAAAAATCAATCAACGATGCACTGAATCCTCTCGTTCCATAATTGTGAGGCCTTTCAAAAATAAAAAAGCACGAGAGATCACAGTTCCCGAAGTCAAAATTGCGAGCTCTTCTTTGACACATCGTCCTCGTCATCAGCGGCGTTCTCCCATAAGCGCCTTTTGCATATAAAACAGAACTTGGAAACATTCCTTGGAACTGCTTGTTTAGCTTCTATTTTTTTGTAAAAATATATATAATTAGTATAAAAAGGTAGCATTTAGCTGTAAGACGCTTTCGGTGGCTGAGTGCACATTTTTTCTGCTTATGCACGCTGGCTCTGTGCCAGGGTACCTATGGCTTGCGATGAAGCACTGATGATGGCTTTGGAGTCCACGAGCAAGCACTCGGAAACCGGCGAGCGGTAAGGCACATTGCATTGTAGAGGTCTACCATGGACGCAAATCTTCCTCCGTCTGGCACCGTCCACGAATGTAACGTCTTGGATTCTTCTTCGTCGTCATCATCATCATAATCATCATCCTCCTTCCCGAAAAAGAAAGTGGCGAGGCCCCTCTCTGACAAGGGGGCACTGCGGGAGAACGCACGCACCCACGTACCTCCAACTTCTTCCTCACCGTGCTCTTTGCTTCGAGCGGGGAGCGCACAAACAGCCGCGTCGCACGGCGGGCGCCAATGCGGGCTTGGCCTGATCGTGGTTGCGTTGTGAAGGTGTTAGGAGCCACGCGAGCTGGTGGGGGGGGGGGGTGATGGGGGCATGCCAGGCTGCTGTCTGCAACCTTCTTCAGAAGACGTCTCGCAGGCTGTGCGTGAGACTGTGCCGCCGCAGGTCGCAGTTGCGTCGAAACACCTTTCCGCAGTGCTCGCAGTTGTAGGGTTTGATGTCCGTGTGTGTCAGAAGGTGAGTCTTCAGGTTGCTGCGCTGGTTGAACGTCCTCGCACACGTGGGGCACTTGTGTGGCGATTCCTGCGGGGGATTGCGCATGCGCACACCGCCACAATGATCAAAGACAAAGATCCCCCCAGTCGTATGGCCTGAACAGACCTTTGGGGCAAGTGCTGTTAGCGAGCACTTGTGAAGGCCGGCACAGCAAACGAGGGGGTGGGTGGCCAAAACCACCCCCGGACGCCTTTGTCTCCCCAGTGATGACATTTACAAACCACACCAGGTACTCATTTGAGGCTGAGTCCACCTAGGGGAAGCCCATGACCGGTTCAAATAAATCGAACTCGGGCAGCTGGGTTCATCGCGCAGCGGGCTAATTGCTACACTGTCGCTCCCCACGCAACGCGCGGCACACACGTGCACACACACACAAACACACGCGCACACGCGCGCACACACACACACACGCGCACACGCACATTCTCACACACACGCGCACACACGCGCACACACACGCGCACACGCACGGCCACACACACGCGCACACGCACGTACAGACACGCGCAGGACGCGCACGCACGTACACAAGCGCATGCAGACGCACACACACTCGCAACACACCACCCGCACGTGCAAACAGAAGGACAACACGTCAGTCAATTGCTGTCCAGATGTACTGTGCTCTTAAATGAGCGCGCGTTTACGTGTGTAATTGTCGTGTTAGTATTTAGCAAAGTGTGCGCAAACATAAATTCGCACTAACGTCCACGAGGCTAAACACGAGATACGTGTCTTGTGTGTCGTTGCAGGCTTTAATAGGTGCTCAATAATTGCACTCACTCCAGCAGTCTAAACGTGAGATGTTTTGTTTTGTTCGATCGAGTCTGTGTCACTCCGCTCCGATCATTGTCGACCTGTGTTCTATTCCCGGCCATACGAAACATTCGAAGCAAGTGGCACGTGACGCTGCACTGCCCTCCCCTAAGTTGGCTCAGCCTCAAATGAGTAACTGTTACGATGTGTTGACATCGTCAGTGCAGTGGCGTTCTTAATTCGGTGCTTTGCGCATGCCACTTGTTCAGTGTCAGATTCCCTATCGTCTAATCGTGCCTTTTTGTTTGTCACGTGAACAGCAAATATGTGCACAACGTGTGTCTCAAGTCGCTTGAACTAGTTAACGTGTGTTTGATGTGGATGACAATGGTGCATGGGCTATGCGCATGCTATGGTTGCGTAATAAAGGCAACTAGATCAACCCATAACGCAATCCACGGTGAAATGGTTTGTGGATGCGAAAGCGGTTAAAAAACAGCTACTGTGTATGTATATGCACAGGTTATTGCAATGCACTCAACTCAACAATAAGCGCGTGTCTATGCTGTCGTGTTAATAATAATAAATTAAACATCAAACGCACGACTGCTGTACGTACAATAATAGCCTCCACATACACTGCACAGCTGCATATTCATGTGAATGTATATAGCGCGAACGAAGCCTACGCTGAATTAAAGTTTCACAGTTGTGTTCTATCGGTAGCTACATTTAACACGAGCAAAAAAAAACACATTAACTGCGCGTGGCGGTACGTTTGCGAAACTTTTATTAACCAGATATTATATAAAGTCCCACACTATGTATATACTGGAAAGGCTATTCATGGGCGAGCGGTCGCTTAGTGCTGGGCATAGTGCGGCTATTAACTCGGCGATTGAGGTTCAATTAACGGCTGTCAGCTGACATCAGGGGCGAGTAAAACCTGGACCGATCCTCCTCTTTCCCTCCTCCACTTCACCAACCCGCACTGACCAGCGTGGTGAAGTATGGGCAAACATCCCCACCCCATTACCAACGGAGCAGTAGATTGATAACGGGGTCTGACATTTAAGATTGTGTCTATCCAATGTCAAAGTTCAAAATAGAATGCGGTACGGTGCTGAAATCCATTGGTGACTGGATAATGTGATGTAAAATTCCACATTCCCACGACGAGGATCTTTTTATAACAGGAAAGAATGATTTCTACACTGATAACGTTCAACAAACTAGGATGTGCTTTATCGACCTTGGAAAGTTGATGATGTGCTTGGTCGACAACCCACCGGTATTTTAACTCAAAGCCCCCGTCTATTGTGGTTCACCGTCTAATATATAAGGTGTAAAAAATATATGCAAATTGAAGTTACATTATACGGATTTGTAATCACTTAGCCATTAAATGCAACTGGATCAGTGGAAATGGCGTTGTGTTCACGCATGGCGTTGCATCGCGATCGTTAGGCAAAGTGTGCAGCGTTTGGGAATGAATCCAATATGTGTTCGTGCAGATAAATGATTCGCAAGGCATAATAAACACATTTTTGTTTTTTTTTTGTTGCAACAACTTACTGGGAAATCATATGACAGCGTCTTCCTTTAGTCTTTTACCTGCATGTGCAACGTTTTATGGACTGCCAGAGTCCGAGACTGGCAAAACCCCTTGCCACATTCTTGGCACTTGAAAGGCTTTTCTTTAGAATGTATGTACCTGTCAGTTGAAACAACAAGGGGGAATATTTATAAGGTGCTTGCTGGAGCAATTGCCGTAACTCATATCAATAATATATTTTATATAAATGTGTCCGTGCGTTAAAGTGTAAACAAGACACATTAATGCAATTTAAGCATGCAAAAAAACGTTGCAAATAACGAAGAATGTATGGTGTGCCTAGGATTGCATCAACACAAGTGTACACGTGCACGGGCGGCACAATGAGACTATGAGTTGCGGCCGTTACGTCCGCAAATTTGCGCGCGTTATAAATTGCATTATTATTATTATCTCAACGCTATAATGCGGTTTAGAATGTACATTCTAGGAATGCACGATACGCAGTGATTCATGGCTGTACACATTGGCCAAAACGGAACGTGTCTCCCTGCTCAAACGAGGAACCGGGCAGCAACTCATCTCAGTTGCACGGCCCTAAGTCAGTGCTGAGATATCCCCATTGCTGTGACGAGGGGTCAGTTTACTCCCGAGACGACCACGGTTTGACATCCGTCGCACACAGCGAGGTACCTGATTTATCGACCCCGGAAGAATTAGAGATCAATCAACTCTTGAACGGAGATCTGTTCTTGCAACCGTTACTGTCTCATTATTGATCATATGTTGGGTCAGATTGCGTAAATAAAACGTGTGTCGTACACCCTCCTCCAGACGACACAGTCGATTCACAAAGTCGTCGCGTGCACGTGCCAATGCATTGCCGCTTCAGTACAGAGGAGCGCAAGCCACACAGTCTAACAATCGGCTACGGCGTTTCACGTCTACGTCGTTTAGATGGAAGTGGACCGACTGTTAACAACAACAGCAACAACAACAGCAGCAATTGCAAATCAGTGGTGGTGTTGGCGCACCTGTGGTCCCTGAGATGGTCTTGCCTCCTGAACGCCTTGTGGCAAATGTCGCACGTGTACGGCCTCTCGTCCGTGTGCGTCCTCTCGTGTATAAGGAGATTGTACGACTTGGTGAAGTGGCGGCCGCAGAATTTACAGATAAACTCCTTCCTCGTCTTCACGGGCAGGCGGCCTCGACTCGGCCTGGCTCTGCCGTCCCCAGCCGCGGCCGCGGGCGGGTACCCATGGTCGCCCCCGCCGCGGCTCTGATCGGAGGCGCGCGGCACTCCTTTGCTCGGGAACGGGTCTTCCTGCGTGGCGGCGAGTGCCAGGTTCGCGAAGTCGAACCGGGGCCGCTCCTTCTTCACGCCGAGCGCCTTGCAGCCGTGGAACGCCTGGGGCGACAGCGGCATCCCCGGCAGCGGGAGGCGACACACGTCGAGGAACCCGCCGGGCGACGGCGGGAGGTCGCCCCCGCGCAGAGCGGCGAGCTGCTGGTAGCCCAGCGTCCACTGGTTCACCTGCATGGCCTGCAGGGCGCTGAAGCTGCCGTAGAAGCCCTGCAGCTGGTCGAGCGCGCACGGGAAGGCGTTCACCGCCTGCATGAAGGAGTAGTTGGTGATCTGCAGCGACGGGTGGATGGGAATGGGCGCCGGAAGAGCTTTGCTGCCCATGGCTGGGCACGGTCCGAGCGGCGTGGGCGGCGGAGTGGGCAGCTGGCTGTAGCTGGCCCTGAACCCCGGATCTACGCACAGACGCACGTGTGGTGGTGGTGGTCTCGTTAGTTCAAGTTAACGATGGCAGGACGCGCACCCCCACCCACCCTGCACACCCCCCCCGCACCCAGACCCCCATTGCTCAAGGCAGCTCCTACGCGAATCGTGGCCCTGGGCCAGCGGAGGAATTGTCACATTCCTACGGCGTGGAGGTCAACCGCTGTTGGAGCGCTCACAAGTAGGTCCGTTATTTTATCGACCCCTCCTGCACGGCTGATGAGCTGAGACGACCCGCCGAATGGGATTCGAACTCGCAGGCTTGCAACTGTGAAGTCGAGCCTAACGCTAACAGCGCCACTCGGCCGGATTGACAAGTTAATGAAGCTACGCGACTGTCAGTAAATGCACAACTAATGCTATACAAGGTAGGTCAAGTGGTACGTACACATCATTGCATACATAGTCAACTCTCCCCCCGTTTAAACGACACTAACCGTATGAGCAAGTGATGTTAGCGAGCACCTGTTTAAGGGCGACACGGCGGGCACATGGTGAGGTTCGTGTGGCCAAAATCGAGCGCACGCAATCGATGTTACCATACCGCCAGTTTCCTCTCGTTTAATGCTCGGTGGCGGGAGGACTCTAACTCAGATCGCCGGGATCACAGGATATAACGAAGCACAACAACCGCCGTATCCGAACACACGGTGACGATCGTACATACCTGCGAACATAAATTATGTTAAATCCCCATGACATACACCACGTGATAGTTTTAAAGAGCGGAACTCTCTCTATATATATCCCGATATATCATACTAAGTTATTTCCTCTCGCTTAGAGCAATGGTCATTAATTCATCATACATGAATGCGGTCATGTAGTTTATCATTTTTAGAACGTGCAATATACACACACATAACAAACTGACAATAATAGACGAACGTTGTTTTTTTTTTCTCGGTAAAAAGGAATCCACGTACAGCACTTGCAAACACCAATATTAAATTAGGTTAGCAATTACACCACCTTTGTCTCGTGCTGGGTGATGTACGCACAACTAGTCATCCACCACCTGTGTTAACGGCAGAGTGGACAGAGGGGAGGCTCTGGGCAGGTGATTATGATACCACTTGGCGCCAGTGATGCTCTGCCCCACGTGTATGGAATTGAACCCAGATAACGGGGGTTCATATCGCCAAGCACTGGCAACTTCGGCAGTGCCCCTCCCCCAATCCCTCCCCCATCCCTCCCCTCCCTCCCTTCACACCCACGCACGTCATCTCACACAACAACAGCAGCAGCCAGTGACGTTCCCAAAGGGTCATCGCGGTTGCGTGTGCCAAGCTCGATGGTGCCCTCAAGGTGCACGTAGCCTGGGCACAAGCGCCGTGGTGGCGTCACCACCCACTTAAGTGGCGGATGGCGATTGTCGCGGATGCAACTTTGAAGCTGCGTGGATTGTCGAAGGCTGGATGGCAGGAGGTCACGGGATGGACCCCAGGTGTTATGGGTGCACAGACTGCGATGATTGTCAGATGCACCACCCGTGCTGACGATTCTGCCCCCACACGTACAAAGATGACCCCAATAGCCGGCGTGAGGCTGTTGGGCCAAGCGCTGTTAGTGAGCATCTAACACACACACTCACGTCTAGCCTTAACAGACTGTTGGGGAAAGTGCTGTTAGCGAGCACCTATGAAGGCCGGCAAGGCACACGAGGGGGGTGGTTGGCCAACACCACGCCCGGCCGCCTTTGTCTCCCTAATGGCAATGCTCACACATCACAGCAGGTACTCATTTGAGGCTGAGTCGATCTAGGGGAGGCACAGGACCAGTTCAGATAATCGTCACTGGTGTTGGCCGTGAGCTGGAATCGAACGCGAGTCGAAAGGTTCGTAGCGTAGTGCGCTAACCGCTATGCCCTCTGACACACACACACGGGGACAGATGCACAACACTTGCACACATCACGCTGTACTCCGTATTGGACTGCAAGTAACCTACACAAGCGACCTACCCGCACCTCCGATTAGCACAGTTGGCTACGTACGGTGCGAAAGAAGGTCAACATGCGTACGCATTTCATTACATTGCACACTCGCAATTGTGACAATCGGAGTCTCTTTGGAACCGGAATGACCGTAACAAAAAATAAGGGGCAATGGCGCGGGTTGGCGAATCAAAGGCATTCGAGGAACACACGCAAAGAGGAAACTGCGTCGAGTTGAGCGAATTCAAGGTGTTAAAGACAAGTCCTTGTGGCGCACGCAACGGGGTTACCACCTGCAGCTCCATCAGCGTATTAGCGCTAATGTAAGACGTTAATTAGCCACTCGGTTTACATTAGAGCTGACTCTTTCCCGTCGTGGGACCGACTTCCTAAAGTAAAAAAAAAACACAAAGACGAGAATAAATATAAAATAAGCGGCATCGCGGACGCCATCTGGAAAATTTCACACTTCACACACAAGGCGAGCCGAGGGAGAGGGGGAGACGACCGAGCTCTCCCTCTATCCCGGATCCCGGGAAGTCTTTGCGCGGCGATCCATCGCTGCCCTCTCATCCGTAAGAGCAACAAACAAGGCCAAGCGATGTTAGGTGGTGCGGGGGGTGGGTGAGGTACAGGAGGAGGTGGCGCTCCCTCCCGGGCAGGGGGGGGGTAGGAAGGGTAGGGGGGCTCCCTAGGAACCCCCAACTCCACTCGCCTCGCGGACACGGCTTAGTTGTAGCGTTGTGGCCGATTTTGATCGACGCGCCTGTGCAAACTTGTACGCGGCCTTGAGGTCTGAGCGCATTTTAAAGTAACGTAGCGAAGAAAAAAATGTTTAAAAAAAAATCTATCAGCAGGAAATAGTATAAGGTTAAAGTGTTTCCTGGGACATTTATCCAGCTGTCAGCCGGGAATTTTATTTTCCTAGTGCAAATTTGCGTGAAAGCGTGTAAAACAATAAACCTTACATTCGTAACACAATTATACGTATTAACACGAAGCAACGGAGGAGAGGGCTTTTTTTTGGAGCGAGATTCATTTGCGCTTCCATCGGTTCTGGGGTTCGCAAATAATTGTTCAAAATATCCCTTCATTTTCTTTTCCCAACGCAAACGACATAGGAATGATACATTGAAGTGAAACTCTTTCAACAACGATTGCTTGTGTTGCGACATGAACGTCGCCTGATGACGATTGCTTGTGTTGCGATCGAAACGTCGTGATATTGTTATTTATTTTTTATTATTTTTTCTATCTACGTGGCTTTACCAAAAGACCCAAAGAATATAAATTCCTGCAGTCACGAAGCTTTAAGTCAAGATTTAACAAAAATCTTCTCTTTCAAATCGACCAAACGACGCTTTGCAAGAGCCTCAAGCCGTCCTTCTGCAAAAGCGGAATTAATTACGCCACCTTGGGAAACGGAACGACGTCGATTGCGGTTGTGTGTGATATTGTACATTCATGTTTTGGCCCAAAGAACAATCGAGCTCGTTGGGGTTGCCCCCATCGAGTGTAATTAATGACGCATTTGCCGACCGCCGCTCGGGGTCTTTGCTCATTTCGTCTCGCGATGTTTGCGTTAACTCCAACCCAAACATACCCGCGCCGTGACGTTCTGTTATGTTCTCCAAAAAAAAAGGTAGTTATGACCTGCGGAGACTTGTGTATGCGCCCTGATGAATATCAATGCGCGGCTCTGCTCCCGCAATGATTTGCTGGGCGCTATGCCCGCCGCGGCGCGCGCGAGCCACGTGTTTAAATTGTGTACGGCGTCAATAGTTTCTCTCTCTCGCTCGGATAAATAACGTGTTGCCCCCCCCCCATCTCCACCCCCCCCCCCCCCCATGCATGTTTTCGTGTACGAAGGCCGGCACCGATCGTAAGGTATTACCCGTGGCGGTGCGTGTTATATAATGAGCGGAGGCGTTAAAAATAGGCGAAGGGTTTCCCTTGCCCCGCGCGGGTCCATTTGTCTTGCTGGAGAAATGTTTTGAAACAAGCGCCCCCGACAATGGGCTTATTCTTAAAATCAAAGTCGATTTGTATTACAGCCATATTTATAAAAAAAAAAATTACCCCGCAGGTCTGCGCGCACGTAGAACACGGAGGTGGGGGGTGAATCGCAATTTAAACAGCCACGAGCGGTAGTGCAGTGGCTAGCGCATTACGCTTTGAACCTGGTAACGTCAGTGATGAAGGATATCTGAACCGAACCTCGGTCCCCCTCCCGCTCACACCCCGTCCACCAAGCTGTAACCATGGTCAAACGCAAGGCTGTAGCCATGGAGTCAACATTTGGGGGGGACCAAATCTTCTAGGGGATCTGGGGGGTCCATCCCCCAGAAAAATATCTAAATTTGGAAACTAATTTCCTGCCATTTCCTGCCTAAAATATTAAAAAATTCACTAACACATGGGATGGACTTTTTATTTATTTTTTACAATAATGTCTAATAGTGTATTGTATTACATTGTTCTGTTTTTTTCTTTTTTACCTATTCTTGTTTCCTTGTATGAAATGGCAGAGATTAGGAATTAATAAAGTACAACCATAACCACAATCATACAAACAGAAATATATTTTATAGCGATATATTGGGGGGGGGACATTTTGAGCATATTTGAATATTGGGGGGGGGTATGTGTGTGTCCCCCAATATATATTATAATTACGGCATTGGTCAAACTACCTACAAGCTTCACACGACGTGGTGCGGCCTTCCTGAAGCAAGTGCATTGGCGCGTGCCTGCGACTGATCCGATTACTCACTGCGCGTGTGACTGCACGGGAGCGCTATCACGATCCTCATCGGTGTCGTGCCGTGCAAGTTTAAATCGTCACAGGCAGGTAGGGCAATCATCGTGTGCTCGCCGTGCAGATGTTGAGGTCGCGCGTAATAATCGTTGTGTACCCACACGATGACAGCGCTTTGAGTCGTCGCTTAAACGGGCTTTGCGGTTGAGGTGCACGTTACGTCGCTGCGGTGCGGGTGCGTAAGCCGCTCCCGAGGGACGCGGTGTCGATGTTGATTAGCGGCGGCGCCACGCAATCGTGCGGGCGAGCGAGCGAGCGCGCGCGCGCGCGTCGTGCCCACCGCCTTGCGCCGCAGGGGCCTCAGCTCTGAATATCGCAGGGATTTGGCCTGCACCCCTTGCGGTCACCAGGCCGGGTCGTGTTCTAAAATAGATCTCCGTCACTCGTAGCGCGCGCGCGTGTGTGTGTGTGGCGCAGACCACAAAGGCTAAGACAACGATCCCCCGTGTAGCCTTTAACAGACTGTTGGAGCAAGTGGTGTTAGCCGTGCAGCACCGATGAAGGCACGGCACACGAGGGTGCAAGGGTGGCCACCACTACGACCGTCCGTCTTTGTCTCCCCCAATGCTGATGTTTACACATCACATTGCGTACTCGTTTAAGGTTGAGTCGACATAGCGGGAGTCCCCGGGACCGGTTTTAGATATTCGTCACTGATGTTGGTCACGAGCGAGAATGGATCGTGGCTCCCCGGTGTTCGTTGCGCAGCGCGCTAACCACTACGCCACCGCTCCTCACCGGTGTGTGGTCAGCACCCGCACACAGACTCGTGGCCGTCGGTGCTCGCAAACGGCACTCGTCCCCAGGGTCTTTGAAGTTAAGGGAGGGATGTTTATATTTTGGGGGTATGTTTTAAAATAACAAAAATTTTGCCAAGGGGTTGTGTGTGTGTGTCTACTTTCTGTAGGGAATTTTTTTTTTCTAACAGATGTTTGTTTCAGCGGTAGGTGTATCTGTATATATCCGTCTAAATAAATATTCTGATTCCGATAAATCAAATGAGCGCATTGCGTGTTGTGTACAGCATATTTCGTTCACATTAATTCTTTCGTTTTATAATGCTGCGTTGAGCAAATACTCTGCATTATACATTGAATTATCAATTAATTAAAATTATTTTAAATACCTTAACTGTCATTTCCTATGTAAATAGAATTAATTTACTTGACAAATATTTTATTTTTACCCATTTCACTGCTCCAATATCGTATTACATATCCCACACTAAAAACAACCCTTGTTAATTAATGTGTCATAAAAAAAGAACTATCCAATATGCAAACAGAGTGTATACACAGAGATGTAGCCAGTCTGTAGGTGATTAATACCAATTCAACACGTGGGTAAATCCTCGCTGAACGAACGTTGTTGACAGTGCCTATCATGAGTTATCACTCATTGGTTGCGTAGACTGCTTCTACACCACACTCAACAAGGCGCGCGCGCGCTACATCAACACGTTATAAATAATGACTGAGAAACCTTCAGGCGTGCGCGGCGATCGACACGGGACTTAGATCAGCAAGCAATTGTTGTTCTTTAATTCGTTGCAGCGGCTCGCTTATTAAGAGCGGCAGCTCGCACTCAGGCGTCGTGTCATCTGCTGCCGCTGCGTTGACAGTGATGCACACACGCGCCATGAAGACGACGTCCAACACACTTGCCTACAACACTGCCTTAAAGGGAACAAATGCAGGATATACGGATATAATCGGCGACGTTTTGTGATAATGGCCTTTCTTCATAGCCCAGAGCATAGCAAACAAACGGTATCTACAGTGATTTGAAGCTTTCGTGACTGCAGAAATTACTCTTTGGTTCTTTCGGTAAAGTCACGTCGAAAGAAAATACGTAAAATAATTGAATACGACGTTTCGATTGCAACACAAGCAAGCGTCATCAGGTAGAACTTGTTTTGTCTCTCTCTCAAATTTACCTGATGACGGTTGCTTGTGTTGCAATCGAAACTTCTTTATTCTATTATTTATTTTATTTTATTTCTGCGTGACTTTACCGAAAGAATCAAAGAGGTATCTACAGTATCTCAATGCGGCTAATTTACAAATATGTCTATACGTGTAATCTGCAAATGTGTCTTCTTGTGTATGACCTGCAATGGTGTCGATTGAAATCGTTGCGTGCTGCGCGTTAGCGACACGTGTACGTAGCAAACCTAGGTAGAAATGATATCGATAAGTCTACAGGTGTAGAACTTACCTACGCAGAAGACACCACGTATATATATAGCACGCGCCCAAGATATCTCACGAAGCCATTGGCTCTCCTAAGCACGCCAACGCATGCATCGCTCAGTCTCGCGCTGCCTTCTCTCGTCCAACTTATGTTTGGAGCGAAACAATTCGACAGTGTGCCGTGCTGAGACGTTTCTGCTTGCACCGTGTATTCATACTCTTTGGTTTTTTCGGTAAAGTCACGTCCCCTGCTCCCCACGAGTGTCGGCGTGAGGTGCCCGCGACAATGCTGCTACTCATCACGATACAATGTACAGCGCTCACCGCCGCAGTGGCAGAGCCAGGGCTTAGCACACGTCTTCACAGGGATCTCGGCGTGCCTCCATTGCCCTGCGGCAGCTTTTTATCCCTGAGCGAAATCACAAAATCACAGCTCCTTGGCACATCGGCTCCGCGGTTGAATGAAAGTCGTGTCCACGGGCACGACGGGGAATCGAACGTATACCGCCCCTGTCGCAACCAACTCTTGCTGATTATATTTATTGCGTTGGGCAGTCGTGCACAAGCACAATTGGCAACACAGAATCGACTCAACACGTTCGTAAATAATCACACCGCCAATAACACTTCCCCATATATATACATAATTATTATTTTGATTTTAAGGACCATTTTCTTTCTCTCCGACGAATGCGTTGAGTTTGTGTTCGGTGCGCGCTGCAGTTACTCCACTAAACATTCGTACTGCTGCGTAACTCTTGATGACAAACGCCGGGCTGCTGTACGCGCAACGCAGCAGCGGCCCGAGTCGCATCGCTGTACCCACGGCGTCTCAATGTCAAGCACGGGCGAGACCCCGAGGCACGGAGCATCACGGCAAAATGCGATGCGTGCGAAATCAAAGGAGGGCGCAAAATCAACTCGCATTGGAGGTCGCTTCCTCAGCGACGTTTGAAGCCCGCCGAAGTATTTACGATTCGCTTCATAATGATAAGATAACCAGATAAAGTTTATGCTACTTAGAGACATATTACCCGCAGCATGCTAAAGTGCACGCGGCATCGGCTGCGTCTCGGTAGCCACGGCAGTTTGCCGGTGTCGCGTGAGTCGTCTAGAATTGACACAGCGGAGACACGATCAGACGACGGAACACACAGGGCGGTCCTTGCGTGTGCGTGCGTGTATGTGTGTGCGTGTGTGTGTGTGCGTGTGTGTGTGTGTGCGTGTGTGTGGGGAGCGGTAGTGTACCGGTTAGCGCGCTCATGGCCAACATCGGAGACAATTATCTGAACCCGTCCTGTGCCTCTCCGAGGTCGACTCAGCCACAAATGATTATCTGGCGCGGTGTGTAAACACCGCCACTGGGGAGACAAAGGCGGTCGGGCGTTGTGCTGGCCACCCACTCCCTCGTGTGCCGTGCCGGCCTTCATCGGTGATACTCGCTCAAAAGCACTTTACCCAACAGTCTGTTAAGGCTATACGGGGGGGGGGGGATCTTTGTCTCTGTGTGTTTTGTGTGTGTGTGTGCACAGGACAAGGTGAGCAATCATTCTCCTCGCTGGCTCTCTCCGCACCCCGTAACCGCGCCGCGACGGCGGCTCGGAGCCCGGCAGCTCGGAGAGTCGCTTGTTCGTGCGGATCATAAAGGGCACCGTGCTCGCGCCGTGTGTGTTTGCGGGGGCAACGATCAAAAGTTCACGACTCGGTTGGCGGCGCGCTCCATGCAAAAAGCCGCCGACAGCCGCGGCCCCTTAAACAGCGCCGCCAGAGATAACTTAGCCCGGAGCACGGGAGGCTGTAAACCACTCCAGCGGAGCAAAGTGCGCGTCTGATCGACCACTGCGACGCGGCTAAAGGACCCCATCCATCATCATCACCATCATCATCCGATCATTCGAGAGAGCATATCTGATAGCCGATAACAAGCTAAACAAGCTCGACATTAACACTGTTGCCTCGAAACGAAAGAGCATGATTGGCGACGTTTCGGACAAAGGCCCCTTCTCCGTAGCACATAAATGAGCGATAACACCTGCAACATTAATCGATTCCACCCTTAAGCGGACTCACTCTTTCCGGATGCTACCTTGGGCCCATATGGGCCGCGCAAATGAAATGCGCGCACGTGGTAAGCAGGCGTTGTAGATGGATGATAAACGACCGCGCATTCGGAAATGCGATGCGCCTGTCGTCTCTCTGTACTTTGTCAAAGTCACACCGCGTCCCCATACTCAGACGAGCGAAGGGACGCCGATGTGTAATGTCTATGAACAGCGATATAAACGGGCAGCGAATTGAAACAAAAACACCCCTACGTGCTGCAATGGACAATCATCTTCAAAACATTACCCTGACGCTCGGGATGACGAATGGACCGCATTCAGTAAAACATGTCCACATAAGCCGAACACGCATTCTCAAGCGGTATTCATCTCCACTGGCGGCCCTGGGCAAGTGGTGTCAATTCCACATTACAATGACGGGGGGGGGGGGCTGGGGACTTGTGTTACAATCTACTCACACAGACCACAGCGTTGACTGCACCTCAACAAGCGGAGTAGGTGGGTGGGTGGGGGAAATCAACAGTGGAAACTCACCGGAGGCAGTGACGGAGCCGTCCTGCAGGGCGGCTGCGGCGCAGGGCGGCAACTGCGTTGCGTGCGCGTGACGCTTGAGCTGGAGCGGGGAGGACGGCTTCGACATGCTCCTCCTCGGCCGGGCGAGCCCTCCTCACCGCTCCGATCGGCGGGGAGCGCTGCGAGCCAGCCGGCCAGTCGAGCCAGCGAGGTTTGTTTCGTTAATTAAGAAGCGAAACGCACGCGCGGAACACACGCGCGCGCACTGCGGATGTGCGCGCGCGCGCGCGCAGCACAGCACTCGCGCGGGCGGGCGCACGATCTCTCTGAAACACGCGGAGTTCAAACGTGAGGCTGTTGCGGTGTGTGCAAGCTCGGCGCACTGCGGAGAGCCGTGGGTTCAGAGGCAGGCGTGTTACAGAGCAATGCACGTATAGGCAGCGATCGGCGTCCTTTATTGTTGCAAAGTGCTGCTTCGGATCTGTCTCGTTTAACGAGGAGCGATGCGCGCGTGGCTTTCACTTTGTGATTGTGAATGGCGCTGTTCGCTCGCTCGCCTATGCTGTTCTACAGATACCACCCCCACTCCTCCACACCCCCCCCCAACCCTCAATCCCTGCTCCGCCCCGCCTGCCCGTATCTCCAGGCGGGGTTGTGCGTTTTGAATGGGGTGGGCAAGCGGGTGGCCCGGACACGCATGCGCTGAGCGCGAAGTGTCGCCTCGTCCCTCTCTGCCTTTTCTGACAGGCGACAAACTCGCGGCGTCGATTGTCACTCGGATGGGGCCGTTGTCACCCACCACACGAGGGCCATGCTCCGACGGACGGGGGGGAGGGGGGGGCTTTAGCCTGCGCGTGGTGCTGTAGACGCACTGCCCGGGTGCGCGTCGTGTGATTGTGAGCACTCTGCTGCCAATAAAAGGCAGCGCAGTTCACGCGCGGGTACATTTAAGTCCGATATTATATGTGCTTGGCTCTCTCCGTCATGCAATGGTCATCGTCGCTATCTCCCTCATCTCTTAAGATTAGCCCACGGCAAGCAACGTCGCGTTCGCACTGTTCAGATGGAGTTGTATCGACGCGCCGAATGCACGATTTAAAGATGCGTTTTAATTGCTATACACCTGCACACACACACATATATATATCCATGAAAAACTGTTTAGTTCACCAAGTGGTTGATTAAACAACCACGATGCCGCGCAGGTTGTGGGGGCTGTTTGACCACAATTCAGCACTCTGGTCAGTGCGAGTTTGTTGGGGAACAGCCCACTACGTAGCACCCGCGACCCCCGATAACACCTGGTGGTTGTTGTTGTTGTTGTTGACTACTACATCATTATCAACGACGTCATTATTTCCCCTTACCTCGTGGTAAACGATAAAAAAGTATCATGTTTCATATCGATCTCCTTCGATACGAAGAGTTCACAATGTGTTTATATGTCGGGAAAGAGTTCGTTCAAAATAGACGTGCATACGAATTGCATACTAACCAGTGACGTATATCACAAAGTGGTACATGCTTTATCGACCCCCCCCCCCAAAACTCATCAAATCCGCCTCCGCGACGAGAACATCTTTATTGAACACCGCCTTGAGAGAGATAACCGCTCATCGCCACCATCACCATTATCATCGAACCTCGCCATCAGGGGACCATCATTATCAAGATGCGGAGGGTTAAAGAGGCGCTTGATTTTGTTTGTTGGTATTTGTACCAGTTGAAAGGGTAAAAACCTATTACTATATTTTGCCACTGGCAAAATATAGTAATAGATCGTATAAGCGCGCAGCCGTCAACCACGCACACAGTAACAAAGACCCCCCGTGTAGCCTTAACAGACTGTTGGGGCAAGTGCTGTTAGCGAGTAGCACCTATGAAGGCCGTCACGGCACACGAGGGAATATGGTGGCCAGCACCACGCATTCACAAAGACAAAGATCCCCTGTATAGCCTGAGCAGACTGTTGGGGCAAGTGCTGTTAGTGAGCACCTATACAGGCCGGTACAGCACACGATGGGGTGCGTGGCCAACACCACGCCCGGCCGCCTTTGTCTCCCTTGTGGCAATATGTTTACACACCGCGCCAGGTACTCATTTGAGGCTGAGTTGACCTAGTGGATGCCCAGGATCGATTCGGATAATCGTCACTGGTGTTGGCCGAAAGCGGAAATCGAACTCGGACCGCCGGGTTCGTAGCGCAGCGCACGAACCACTGCACTACCGCTCCCCATGACACACACACGCACAAAAAATATACAAAGAACCCCCGTATAGCCTAGACATGCATTTGTGGCAAGTGCTGTTAGACAGCACAGATGAAGGCCAACACGCCACACTTAGGGCGTGTATTGGCCAACACCACGCACACACACGCACGTACACACGTACACACACACTTATGCACACGGACACAGACTCTGGCCTGCAGGACTAATGTTGTTTTGTTCCCTGGGCGATTGAGTATTTGTTTAAAACGTAGAGACAGTAGCGAAGGATAAACAGGCTCCAAATAATAAAACATTATGTAGTGTGTTTAGATATCACGCGCCATATTAAATGTGTAAGTCCTTTGTGTGTGATGGTGATATGTTAACAATACAAAGGTGTTTGTAAAGTGGCGCGTCGGTGCTGTATTTTATGTGTGCACGTGTGTATCGTACTGCAGCTTTAAAAAAAAAAAAAACTTTAAAAAAAATACATATAATTTTTCATTTCGTTTTACGATTTGAGATATTTTTTCGTATTAAAGCAATCATGATTTTTGTTATATTGAATGGCCAAGCGAGAGGGAATTTGTCGTTGATATTATTGTCACTGTAATGTAAACGATACACCGAGCTGACGCTGGAATTTATTCCATTTACCTCAAATGCCTAGCTCTGGAGTACAGAAATAGTCGCAATTATTAATATTATTAGTACATATCCCGTGGTCTGGATACGGGTATGGATATTCACTTGCGTACAATCCTGAGGCTGTCACGCAACGCCACGTTAGTTACCTTAACACGTTTAGGAAAAATAACAGAGATTGCACAAAGCGAAGAGTACCGTTGCCTTTAATTTACACACGTGACAATGTAATGCTGTAGAGTCGTGTACATCGGTGCATTAATCGTCGAATTGCAATGTAAAGTCGGTCAGGAGGGACATGTAGATGCATGCATGCATATATATGCATGCTAGCGGGCGTTCGACACTTCACGTGGCCTCAAGGTGCACATAGCCTGGCACAAGTGTCGTGGTGACGTCACCGCCACTTAGTGGCGAATGGCGGTTGTTGTTGTATGCAGAGATCGGGCGCCGCGGTGGTGAGATGTTAACTTCCTCTCCTGGTATACGGGAGGTCGTGGTTTCGATCCACGACGCTTGTATATTTGGAGTTTGCGTGTTTTCCTCGTGGTCGTGTGGATTTTTTTCTCCGGGTCCTCCGGCTTTTCCCTCCACACCTAGAAACGTGCGTTTAGGGTATTGGGCTGCTATGCATTTCCACATGGTGAGCCACTTCGTTGAGCTCTTATTTGTGGCCAGGTCGCTTCTGAAAAATAGCTATATAGCTCAATGGGCATTACCTGGTAAAAATAACTAAATCATAGTTCAGTTTAGAATGGAGTTATGCTAATACTTGCTCGTAAATACGGCGCAACACTATCTCAAAGCGGTGCAATACACGGGCACAGATGCATAGGTGGACACATACACACATACGAACGTGCGTACATGCGTACGTGCGACCATGGCCACAAACACAAACCATATGTAATTACATACGCAAGCCTACGCGCGTACCAAAGCACTCGTGAATGGACAGCCCCCACGAAAATAGCTTTTAAGACTCAGTGGAGCTTTCTTGAATGATTAAAGGGCTGTCATCATCGTGAGTGTTATGTATATACGAAACTACCGAAACGAATGTATCCTGTTAATACAAATAAGTAATTTCGTCTCTGTCAAGCACAAACATAAATACGGTCACGGCAGAGGAAGTGCTACTGTTAGCCAGCACATTTGACGTGTATACACGTAAACTCTGGATATGTACACATACATGCAAGCACAAGGTCTCAATTGTCACATTGCAACAATACCCCCAACACTCTAACACATTCCTGTGGAGGGAGCTGGTAGGAACGTTGGGTTGCTCGGTCAATGGCCAGGGTCAATAGCGGCGTGGTGTATTCCGCAAATATGCCCGACTGTGAGGGCGGGCACAAGCCGGCGTGAGTAGGTTAAACGTTGAGTTTTATAAGGGCACCACGGGTGACCAGCCCCTTTCCACCCAGCCCCAACCCTCCCACCCGCCACCCAGCCCCACCCTTTCCACCCAGCCTCTCCCCACCCTCCCCTCCCCACCCAGACCCTCCCCACCCTCTCCACCCAGCCCCTCTCCACCCTCCACCCAGCCCCACCCCTCCCATTTTTGGATGCACGACAGACAGACGGACACAATAATCCCATGTGGGCTGGTGTAACCCGGAGGTTCCTACCAGTATAATGGATGTTAACTACCTCGCCTGGTATGCAGGAGGATCTTGGGTTTGATCCAGATCCCGACCCTGACACGTGTATATTTGAAGTGTGCATGTTCTCCTCGTTGTCGTGTGGATTTTTGGTCTGGGTACTCCGGGATTTACTTGCATTTAGAAACACGCGTTCAGAGTATGTGGCTGCGATACATTGCCACGTTATGAGCATCTTCGTGTGGCCAGGGCGCTTCTCAAAATATCTATATAGCTCAAAATAAAATATATATAATGCATGCATCCTGTTAATGAGCCTCAACATTACAGCGGACATATAATTTTGCAACTATGCGTATGTTGTAATGTACACACTGCATATGTTTGACATACATGGGTCGGGGATGACAGCATAGCAAATCGTTTTTTTTTTCTTTGTTCCCTATCAACTTGTGGAGAGCGTCGATGTGGTTATCGCCTCGCATGCGTGGGTTTTCTTCAATCAAAGTTTTCACTCTTAAGACGTCTGTGGATACATGCAGAAATGGCAATAGTTATCGCGCTGGCGAATCTGAGTTCGTTTCCAGGCCACGGCTGACATTAGTGGCAAGTGTCATCATAACCGTGCCCTGGGCGACCAGCCACATGAAACCGCACTAACCAAGGTGGTGAAGTATGGT
The DNA here is from genome assembly GCF_965212315.1 of Lampetra planeri. Lineage (NCBI taxonomy): Eukaryota > Metazoa > Chordata > Hyperoartia > Petromyzontiformes > Petromyzontidae > Lampetra > Lampetra planeri. Next base: position 8,002,131 of record NC_136120.1, read on the forward strand.
CAAACAATTCTCGTGACCAACACGGCAGTGGAGAGGCCTTAAATCCAACAGTGGGTTGAGAAAGGGCCATACATGAGTATACGATAGCAGACATACGAGTAACGAAACACTCAGCCTTTGCACAATGCATCATACGTGTTTACATACACATGACATGCATACACTGACTCCCATAGCACGTCATACATGTGTTTTACAAACACACCACTAAACAAATATCTCCCGCATAGCAATTACAGACTTTTGGAGCAAGGTCGACACGGCACACGACGGGGTGGGTGGCCAGCACCACGCCCGGCCGCCTTTGTCTCCCTCGTGGCAATGTTTTATACATCGTTCCAGGAACTAATTTGAGACTGAGTCGACGTAGGGGAGGCCCAGGACCGGTTTAGATAATCGTCACTGGTGTTTTGCCTGTGAGCGGCAATTCATCTAACTCGGGTCTCCGGGTTCGTAGCGCAGCGAGCAAATCGCGACACAACCGCTCCCCACACACACGCACTGACTCATGCGGGAAATATAGACCGCTGACACTAATGAGCTGTGACGGCATTAATTCGCGGAGAGACCCGAGCAGTGACCGGCTTGTTGTCCCCTCGGCATGGCTGCCACACAGATCGAAGTCTACCCCTAACCCCCTCTCTTCCCCCGCCCTCCCCCTCTCCTACCCCCCACACCCCCTCCCCAACCGAGCTGGCTTCTAGTAGCCCCTCATCACCCGGGAGGAGGGAGCATCGGCCTGCCAGTTGTGTCCCACCGTGAACTTTTCACCTCGGAGTCACTCACGGCCCCACGGATGCTGCAGCGAAATGAGGGCGACCAGGGTCCCCGTGTCCGTGCGCGATGGCGATGATGATGGTGATGATGACGACGATGGCGATGATAATGGTGATGATGATGATGATACGCAGAGCAACGCTGTGCTGGGCCAGTGGGTGGCCCAGGGCCGGTTCAGATATCGCTCGCCGCTGCCGGGAATAGAACTCTGGTGGCCGGCCTCGGAACGCACTGCGTTGACTGCACCAACGCTCCAAAGACAAAGACCCCCCCCCCGGCGCCCCCCGTCTACATTTAACGAACTGTTGGGTCAAGTGCTGTTAGCGACCACCTATGAAAGCCGGCACTGCACACGAGGGGGTGGGGGTAGCTGGTGGCCTGAGCTACGCCCGACCGTCTTTGTCTCCCCAGTGCTGATGTTTACCCGCCACCGCCGCCACACACACGCATAGACGCACGCGCACACGCGCGCACATTATTCTTCAACGCGTTTCCTCCAAGCCTCGCCATCGTGGCGCGTTTATTTGCACATCCATAGCGAGGAGATGCAATGCATTGCACGTGATCAATAGGGGTGCATATTAATTACAGATGTGAGACGCATACGGAGCGCGTGAAAAGAGGTTATTACAGTGCTCGTAAATAACAAGCCGTGCCGGTACACGGCACAGCTTGATGCGTTATATTAAACGCGTATTACACGATTCAGCGGAGCAAATGTTCATAAATTAACGTGGCGAGGCACAGCGGAGAGACGCGCGAAGTCGCGCGCCCTGAGCGAGGCAGCCGAGAGCCTCTTTCTCATAGCACGCGGGGGGCGGGGGGGGGGTCACCTTCAAGCGCTCGCTGCGACTATTTCTCGTCAATAGCACCGCGGCCTCATACTTATAGGTGGCGCTTCAAAACAATGTTGACACTTCTGAGAATGTGCAACAATGCCACGTGAAATGTGCCCCTGGGCTCTGGAGACCACCTGGAGAAGATTCCAGCACGCGTTGACAATGATGGCGAACAAGTGGGAGACTCTTTGACTTTTTGAATCTATTAACATACAATTTGTTATCATGTTACAGAGTGTATTAGCCGTTCGTTTTCCATTTAAAACGATAGTCCCATGTAAGTGTTCACATTTTCTTGAAGGGTCCTGTATTCATCTATAATAGGCGACGTTTAGGGGAAATACTCCTTCTTCATATCATCCTACAAAATGAGCACGTAAAAATGTGAACTAGGGGCATTGTCTGAAACGTCGCATATTATATATGCTTTAATTGTACTTAAGACCTCTATTTAAGACCGAAACAGGAGGATTTCTCCACAAATCTGGCTGCCGCATGATGATGTTGGTTGTAATTGCTGGCGAATCGTCGTGCTAGAAATGTAAATGTCGTGGGTTTACTTTCCAACACACCGGTGTTGCTGTACTAGTAACGAATTGGCACGTTTTGTTACCGTTACAACCCTGACTAATTGGCTGTCTCTGATGGTGGCGGGTTCAACTACATTGTTATATTTACGTGATCCCACCCCTATATTCTGGATCACTGCGCCAAAGCAGCATCATCACGAAATGATTTGTTCAGCTATTGCTGTTGCTGCTGTTGCTGCTGTTGTTTTATTTGACACGAGGTGATAGCAATTTGAAGTCGAGTACTTAATGAGGATGTCCGGCCAGCGTGGGAGAGTGTAGGCCACACCAGCGGCTGGAAGGGGCTCTGTATATGGCGAGATGTTATCTCCCTCACCTGGTATGCAGGATGTCGTGGGTTCGATCCCAACCCTGACCTATGTAAATTTCATGTTTGTATGCTCCTCCCACCACACACACATTTTGAATCACCTTGCGTTGAGAGTATTTGGTGGCTATAAATGCCCACACGGTAAGCAACTTCGTTGAGCTATCATGCGTGGCCAGGTCGCTTCTGCAAAAGAGATGATAGCTCAGTGGGCTTTGCCTGGTAAATACAAGTTGAGTTTAAAGTTGAGTATATCGCTCCCGAGTGGAAGCCCTTCTGCCACCAGTGGTGTACTTGGACATTTCGCCGTTTAATGTCATACTAATCGAGTGTGTATCGTGTGGAGTGTTGGTGTGCACTATTCGAATATGATTTATATATATTGTTAATGTGGAACAGACCGATTGTGATAGAGCCCTACCGGGCGATAGTTGTTGTAATGAAAACGTATTTTCAATCTACCAGTTGATGTGATAGCATGAAGTCAATACCTGCTGTGGGTGTGACAGGCGTAGGGATCTACCGTTCTTTCTCGTACACACTTGGAGCACGTGCTCTTCGTGGTGCCCGCTTATTAGGACACGCGCTCGCGCTACATGGCTTACGGTAACGTGAGATGTGATGACAAGTCTTGATAGCTCACGCGGACATCTGAGACATTTTTTTAAAACTGAAAACTGGTATTTGGTTCTCGAAAGAAAACTCCCAGAACGTGGAGCAAAACGTCGGACATCACGCCGAAACACACGGGGTACGACCTGAAAAACACATCAGAGTGCCGGTAGAAGATGTGACCAAACCTGCATTATGTGGATACATATTAAATGATTCCTTACATATGTATGTACAAAGGATGAATCACATAGTTGGTCATAGTATGAGTCTCGTAGTACATCGCGTCGCATAGAACTGTTCGCTCGCCGCTCAATGGAAGTGCCCAGCGGAGTTTAACATCAGAGTTAAGATGGGGCAGGGTTAGGATGGGGCAGGGTTAGGATGGGGTAGTCGTCTCATTAAAGGCGCGTATCGGATTACCGGCACACGCGTTGCTCATATTAATCGTTTTATTTTTCAGCAGAGCATGCTGGGATTACCTGCGCGAAACTTCCTCACAAAAGCCGATTCTGTTCAAACGTGCATTTTTTTTCATAATCATGTTCTTTTAACATTTCCACTCTGACTCTCAGTCTTCAAGGTAAATTTGGAATTTATTCCAATGATCTCTTCTCCCACATTCGTATAACCTTACTCAATTCAAAAACAATGCATTTACTCTTAGATTTCACATCTTAATGAGTGCTGCTTGTTACTGGCCCCTGGGCGTCCTGCGCCTCTGGGTCTGTCCTCGGCAAGTCGTGATTTATAATGTTATATATTACAAACTAACATACAGGAAGTACATTACGAGAACATATGTATGTAGGCTACACAAACAAACGCACGTGTCGACGTGCAGACTTCTACTGCTACATAAATACTCGAGCCATTAACAAAGTCGTTTATTTTACGACCAAAATTACAGTCGAAAGGTTACAAGACAGTGCACTCGTTTGCTTGACCGTAACGCTTCGAGAAGAAATAACACAACTTCTGCTCTCCGTGACAATGCTACCCCTATCCCCTCCCTTTGATGCTGCTAATCCTGCATAATGCACGGGCATAATATGACTTTGAAACCCCCCGCCCACCTCCTACGCATTTCACAAGTAGTACTAATCACATACCTGCATTTCCCATAAATATGCTAAATTCCTCTTGATATGCAAATTATTTTGTCAAGGCGCCTTTCCCCCCTTCCAACCCAGCTTAAATATACGCTCCAAGCGTGGTGGTGTTTCATTCAGACGCTGTCTCCCCGACAGACCTGGTCTTCACCTGAGGACGGCTGCTTGCGTTGTGGCCGAAACGTCGTGAGAATTATTTTATTATTTTATTATTTTTATTATTTTATTACTTCCCTTCTACGTGACTTTACCGAAAGAACCAAGAAGATGAATCCCTGCAGTCACGAAAAGCTTTAAATCGAAATGCACGGAGGCTCAACAATTTCAGTTAAATCAGCAACAACCTCCGATGCTCTCCAAGCGTCGGTTATGAAGTCAATCCTCAGATTATTTTTCGCACTCCGTTGCTGCTGCTCGCTTTGCCGTGCCGTAGTTGCCGTTCCACATGCTGGCCCTGGCTTGTAGGAAGGCTCCAGCCACAGAGTCGAGTGTTACCTCGCTAATATATGAGCGGTGGAGTTGCGCTCATCGCTTCAGGTTGGCGATCGAACTTGAGCCGGTGTAAATTCCACATTCTATCCGGTAAACAGGCAACGTTGGTCGAACGTTGGTTGATGCTGGACCAAGGTTGGTCCAACATTTGCGTTTTTACTGAGCACAGTCGTCTTTTCATATAATAGTAATACTAATTACAGCTTAAATGACACCTTGCACCAGACAATTTCATGGCGTTTCACATCAATGACAATGGGAGGTGTGCTTTGTGAAAGAGTAATACTTTTAATGCGGGGCTTGAAGGTCCCAACCGAGCCGGGATCCTTTAACAGCCTTTAGCAGAGAGTTCCAGAGTCCAGGTGCCAGGGACTATATGACAATGCACCATTGGAACCTCATTTGCCAGAAGAAAAAATATGATAATTGTTTTTTTACCCTTTTATCTGGCAACAAAACTGACACCTTTTTTTTACAGGAAGTCATGTTTGTATAGACCACAATACCTGCAGTCGTAATGCAAACAAAAAACATAACTCTGATAATGCATGCACTGTCCTTGAAGTTGATTGGTCCACACCCGAGACAGCTTTCCTTAGAGCCTAGTCTCACATGGTGTCATTTGGTCCAACACCATGTGAAACTAGGCTCTAAGGAAAGCTGTCTCGGGTGTGGACCAATCAACTTCAAGGACAGTGCATACATTATCAGAGTTATGTTTTTTGTTTGCATTACGACTGCAGGTATTGTGGTCTATGCAAACATGACTCCTTGTAAAAAAAGGTGTCAGTTTTGTTGCCAGATAAAAGGGTAAAAAAACAATTATCATATATGACAATGGTTTTGTTTGCGATACAGCTTATACCTAAATACTATGGATGTGAAACTGCAATACATAGAGAGAGATACGGAGCGTAATTACTGAAGAAAATGCAAAGCTTAGATTTCCAACCGAACTCGTGGCCGGAAATCGAACTCAGGTCGTCAGGTTCATTGGGCAGTGTCCTAACCACTGCGCCACCACTCGCCATTACGTTGATTTCTGGAATTGTTTCTGGGAAATACCGCCACCTAAATAAACACGTGTTGAACGCAGTTTGCCTGCATAAATATGTCACAGGCAGCGCGCACGTGTGTGTGTGTGTGCCAAGGCGGTTGGTCGGTACCACCTGGGGTGACAAATGCTATCAGTGTTGCAACGTGAGAAATATCCACCACGAGGAGAAATATCAGCGTATCTACTGTTCGTTTGATCGACACACCACCTATTAATTTTCAACTTCCGTAAAAAGTGTCATATCACGCTCAGTTTTTGTTCGCCCCCCCCCCCCCAAAGAATATCACCTCTCAAACTACGATAACTCTTCCTTGACACCAATTTTATCATTGCAAACCTACCACGGCCAACGTGCTACCATGCGTATTTGTCATCTGGAGACAGCACGTGGCAATACACTAATTGGTAGCACTTGCCACCGTGGGGGGGGGGGGGTAACCTCTGAGCCAACGTTTGTGTGTCGGTAGACTGTAGTCAAGGGGGGGATCATGCGCACCTTCGTTTGGACGAGCGAGCCGGGATATTTGGGAGTCGGTGGCTGCTCCCACAGAGAGAGAGAGAGCAGCCTCCTGCACATAAACGCCGCGCTGCCGTAGCCCGACACAAGCACAAGCTGTTCCGCGTCTGGCATCACGCTTGCAATAATATTGATGCATAACCATAACAGGCGTACAAGTAACGTATTTACCGTTATTAATTTAATAGTCACGAAAGAGGAACGATTGAGAAGAAAACACACGGCCCTGTAGTTTATTAAACGAATCGTAAGTTAAATTGAGCAGTCGTGTATCATAATAATCCTGCAATAAAAATGCTTATACAATGGGTAATGCACCAAAGTTAAGAGTATCGTTGGATAGAATGTGCATTTCTGTTGGCAGACATGGGTCCAGCGGTGGTAATTACACATTAATGTGGCCAGTCCATCCCACGGGAAGGACGACCTGTGCAGTAGATATAAACACCTGTACTGGATACTTTTCAAAGTAAGTTTTCAGAAATCTGTTCATATTGGCAAACGTCTTTTTTTTCTATTCTGCCAGTTCTTATTTTTAATACACAATAATTGCAATTTGCCCAGATTGTATTGTATTATAAAACGTAGCGTGTTTATTTAGTTTTACCTTCTATGCCTATGGAAAGGCTGTCCGTAAGTACATATGGATTTATATTAGCAGGTATGCAACACGTACATTAAAAACATAGAAACCCACATTAATACCCCAGCGCATGCATTTACGCGCGCACACACGGTGCACGCTGCACGTGAATTCGCAATGACACGTACAAGACACTCCAGTCCTCATACATTTGTCAGCGTAAAACATTTTTACTTTGCTAACCACAAACACAATTTCTGCCTGGGCCCTCACATATTCGTATGAAGAGTGGCTTTGGACCAGATGTGGGCTTCTAAGCGCGGGGATCCAGGTTGGCAAAGTGGCGGCTTCGTGCATTCTTCCCGGAGCTCTCGGGCAGAAGGGGGAGGCATGCGCTGCCGCTTGCCACGTGCTCGTGCACGTTTAAAACATCACGCGGTGAGCGCTGTGTCATACAACACATATGACCGTGATGGATTCGAGTTTCTGTGCGTCGCCGCTATGTTACCGCTCCCCCATCCCACTCCCCATTTTGCCTTACGAAGTGTAAGGTCCAGCGCTGTTAGCGAGCACCTATTTACCGCACGCGATGGGTGAAAGAAGTGGCTAGAACTGCAGAGGGCCTGCCTACTGCATGCCCGACCGCATATTCTCCCAAGTGTGAATATTGACAACACCGCCCCAGGTAGGGAACTCACTTTAGGCCGAGTAAACCAAGTGGAGTCCCAGACAACTCACAGTAGGTGCTGCGAATTGATCGCCCGTTGAAAAAACAAAACGAATTTCACTTCTAATTGTTGTTTTTAATAACGTTAACGAGCTATCTCTGTTAGTTTATTTTTTACTGTTTATAGGTTCACTTGATACTTAATATCTGCTCAATTTGAATATATTCGCAGCTGTCTCTAAACTCACCATGCTCCGTTGGTTGGGGTGCTGGGGGTGGTGGCACCCCCTGTGACCCGCAGAGTTCAACTCCGAGTCAAGTCACAGGTAGTTATTTTGAACAGGGAGAGGCTATTTCGCATGCTTTGTCCAAACGCAGCGGCAGCTCAAACGGCGATGTTCATCGCGTGTTTGCCGGCGGTGCACTCGTACAAAACACAGCGAGGCGAATTCAATTCAATCGCACGTGTGTTTGATGGAAAAAAAAAGCTGATATGAATTAACATTTTGCTTAAGAACAATAACGGTGACGTCGAAACTAAATCATTACAGATCAGAGGCGTCCAGTACTGTATTAAGAACATTCCAATTCAGATCCTGCATATCGACTTTGGTGCATCGCTCGTAAGAACACACTACTTCCTATTATAAGGTATTTAAGTCAAGATTTATTTAACAGTGGTTTCTTATGCAAGAAAATATAGCTCCCGCCATAGCAAAGTGGAAACTACATCACTGGTTCACAGCTGCCAATGAATGAGAAATCGCGTGACGCCCATTCGGCTTCGCAAATATTGCTTTCCTTTAACGTAGACGCAGAGCTTGACAATAAAGTAAGATTGCATTGTATCGCATAGGTTCAAAATATAAATGATCTTCAATTCGACTTTAAAACACGCTGTATTTGCCTACCGAAGTGTCACCATCGCAGCGGCTTTCGGTTGGCATGTCGAACAAAGACGGTCACTACATTGCGTGCTTTCAGTTGCGCTTCCGCGGCCGTCTGGAACGCTCTTCCTCCCGATATTAGGAAGCCACTGGAGCTATGAACGTTTAAATGTAAGTTGAAAACTTATTTTTGTCTTTAGTTTGGTGTTATTTCCGTGCACCTCCGATTAGTTGGTTACACACGGTGCGACAGAAGAAGAAGCTAAACATACGTCCCTTGTGAGCCACATGCCTTAGCCATGACTACCGCACAGTACTTTCACGTGAAAAATACTGAAAATAATATTATTTTATTATGTTTTATTTATATTTTTATTATTTTTAATATTTAAAAAATTTAACATAATAAAATAATATTATTTTATCATGCTTATTTTTATTATTTTATTATTTCCCTTCTACGTGACTTTATCGAAAGAACCTAGAATATTAATCCCTGCAGTCACGAAAGCTTTAAATCGAAATGAAATACTTTGCCATTACTTTCATCGATTAGAGATGTGTCCGACGTTTCAGCGCAAAGGGCCGTCTCGAGGAGGAGGTATCATCAGGGCGAAAAAGTGTCCGCACGAACGTTGCAAACGGGGGGGGGGGGGGCGTTGATTGCCGTTCGGGGCGAGAGTTGAGGACGCTACCTGAGCACCGCCAGTTACTTGCGACGCCTCGTCTCTTCCTACAATCGCTTAACAAGCGCTGGGCCCCCACAGGACTCGCGGGGTGGGGGCCAGGGTCAAGAGGGGTGAACGCGCCGCTTGGGTCACGTTGACGGCGAAGGAGGGGGGGCGGTGGGTGCCCTGGTGCGTCGGCACGGGCGCGCGCGCGTGCATTCCTATGGGGATGAATGTTTTTGCTATTTTACAAAATAAAACAAATGCAGTCATGCAAAAAAAAAATTATTGGCTCTTTTTGGAGACCTCATTCCGACCTGGACACGCAAGTTTCATCAAACTCCGACAGTCGGTCCCCCCAAAAAATTTACCACATTTATTCGAGAAAATACCCAAAAAATGCCGCGAAATTTGACATCCCGGGAAGTCTGCGACGCCAAATGTTCACTACGGTGAGAGGCTGGCGCTCCGGATGGTGGATTCTCGTCGATCCCAGAGCAAAGAGGCGGGTGGAGGCGTTACGCGTGAAAACAGCTCCCCCGTGTGGTTAATATTAAAGTTTTGTTTTTGGAGGGTGGGGCGATTAGATCGCGTAAATATTCACGTGTCGTTAAACCCACCACCACCCGACACAGCCAATGTATAAGGTCTGTGTCGGGTGGTGATGGGTTAACGACACATCTATATGTACGCGATCTAACTCCCCCCCCCAAAAAAATCTCTATTACGAATAATATTGGTCGCGAAAGCCCCGTGTGGAACACAAAGACAACACAAAGATCCCCCTCATAGCCTTAGCAGACTGTTGGGGCAAGTGCTGTTAGCGAGCACCTATAAAAGGTCAACGCGGCACAAGAAGGGGTGGGTGGCCAGCAACACGGCCGGCCGCCTTTGTTTCCCCAATGGCGATGTTTACACACCGCACCGTGTTCTCATCTGCGGCTGAGTCGACCTCGGAGAGGCACAGGACGGGCTCAGATAATCGTCACCGATGTTGGTCGTGAGTGGGAATCAAATTCGGGTCGCCGGGTTCGTAGCGCGGTGCGCTAACCGCTACACCAGCATTCGTTATTATTATTTTATCCAGTAAGAAATAAACTACATGCAACTCACAGTGTCTAACCGCTTAAGTGATTGCAGGATCAGTGCGTTTCTTAACTCACAGGCCAGAGCAAGTGGTGAAAATTCCACATTCCTATGGCAAGCGTCAGTCTCTCCATGTGACTACTGCTCTTGGTGCATCCAGAGAGTATGCTACATGTTGTATCGATCCTGGAGGGTTGAGAGACTAATAACAAATGATCGAACCCTAGCTAGAGATTAAACTCACACGTATCCAATTGTGAGTCAAGTGCTTTTAACCCAAGAGTTGTGAAGTCAAATGTTAAACATATAAGACCACGTTGAATTATGGGGGGAAAATATGTATATATATCAGTCAAATAATAAAATCATCTGAATTATTTTCATATTGAGACTGTGAAATGTCCAGCACTGGTGAAGAGAGCTTCAGAAGATTTTGGCCCAGATTTACACAATGGGTGAAACACACGTGACTTCGATCATTTCCCCCATTGTTGGCGACATATATCGGCACACATCTTTCAAATAATAATAGTAATCATCTGTAGTAATAATCATAATAATGTAGTGCATTTAGTCAATCCACTGATGGATGAAGGCCTCCCCACGACTTATTGGCCATGGAGATTGTTTGACCAGACTTCACCGCGCTGGTCAGTGCGAGTTGGCAAAGCAGGGAGGAGCCAAGGAAGATTTTCAAATGTCGCGAGCAATCCATGTCAGCTTTGGGTAGCTTGGGTTCACGTTGCGGTTGGTTAATCCCTGCACCAACGCTTCAACTCCTGTGCCACATATCCGCTGTGAAAATGACATTAATCACGATGTTAATTTTGCCGTTTTGACCGATACATCGAAAGACGAAACAACACGTCAAACAGCAGAAGTAAGAAAGTGCGTGCACTGTATAGTGTGCGCCTTACATGCTTACCTGCAGGTTTTACTTATTCACAGCGAATGTAAATTAACTTCACTTCAATTTGAGGAACAAAAATGTAAGCTGAAAGCTATTTCCATGACAATTCTGATTTCTTACAATGAATGATGAACATTTATCAGTATTTGAATACAAATGTCGCGGGCGTTTGTTTCGTATCATCATAATTACATGCCTTTTTGGGGGGGAGTGGGGGGGAATGATAGAGCTGTTAGGTGATCACTATTATTGCATTTATGCCAGTTGTCTTTCGAACGCACAAACGGGCGCACGTATTTTCTGTACACTGACCCCAGATTGCCAATCTCGGGAGACGTCCGTATCTCGGTGGACTCTTACCTGATTAAATGCCCGATATTTATCTTTGTATCTATTGCCTATGGGGACATCTGGTGAACCTCATTTCAAGGGGCATCGAGTGAACCTTATCTCAGGACCCTTTTATGGCCACGTTCACCTCTGTGGCAAACATCTGAAGCACGCCTAACCTCAAATTGACGCGTGGAGTATCTGTAGGCAAAGTCGCCGTGGCCCATGCAACTAGAGGTGCCACACCTTGGCCATCACTTCCTTCCTTCTGCCAGATTTCACAACTCATCGATAGCCATCCCCTTGCTTGGTGACCTCTTGGTGCCACTCCGGTGTTCGTTTCACGTCAAACTAAAACTGACTGACTTATTTAGTCCTCTGCCTCATGGCAGTGAATTCCTTATGAATAAAAAAAGAATGATAATCATGAAAGTATAGACCATGGGGCACTGGGAGGTTGTGGGTTCGATCGCGACCCTAACGCCGTTATATTTGGAGTTTGCATGTTCTTCCCGTGGTCGTGTGGATTTTTCTCCAGGTCCTCTGATTTTTTCCCACCACATTTAGAAACATGCGTTTAGAGTATTTGGCTGCTATACATACCCCCGTGATATGCCATTCAATTGAGCTATTATTACGTGTGGCCAAGTTGCTTCTGAAAAAGAGCTATATAGCTCAGTGGGCCTTACCTGGTAAAATATATATATATTTAAATAGATTAATAGTTTAAAAGCCTGGTATAGGGGATGTAGATTTTTACATTTGGAGCAAGGTATAATTGATTGATTAATTAAATATACGTATTGGTAAATGTGGTGGAGTGGTTTTGTAATTTTGGTGATACATGTCACTATTGGTTAAACAAATGCAGTTGAAATCTAAACCAGTGGTTAGTTGACTTATCCCGGTGACCTCAGTTCTAATCCCAGCCATGGCCAACATCGGTGGCGAGTGACATCTGAGCCAGTACTGCACCCGCCTCCTTGACTAACCCACATTGACCAGCGTGGTGAAGTATGGTCGCCAGTCTCTGTGACCCAAACAGCATGGGGAAGCCTTCATCCAGCAGTGGATTGACACTAGGATGTACATTATTTATACATATTAAACTCGTGAATACACATAAGTCATTGTTGGCACTGTCACAGCGTGATTCACTCACAATGGGAAGCTTCCAAGTTCCAATCCCAATCGGTGTTCAACCCGCATCATCTTCCTTATGGGGTCAATAAAATAAGTACCGAATAGTGGGAAGTCAACAGCACGTAACTTACTACTAAACCTCCCCTCATCATTGAAATGTGAAATGTCCTCTACAGACAAGAGCCACCTGAGTAGGGAAACACCTTGCCTTCGTCCTGATTATCTATCTGTGTGTATTTGCAGGTTATTTGCATTTTAAATAACCTTAGCCTGGAGTGTGACATCACCTTATATTTGCACCACCTGGCGATGGCATAATCTAGATTTGGCCATCATTGTCATTTGTTTTGGAGAGATTGGTCCATGCCAACGAATGTAAGAAAGACACTGACACCGGCAACTCACGGCTGCCACCAATTGAGATAAGAACAGCCCGATGACTGTTTGAGCCGGGATACACTTTGAATTTGACTCGAGTTACACAAGCAATCACTGTATTTCCCACAGCTGGAACAGGACATTTGAAAATCCCGGCAATGGATCAACGTGTGCCTTATAAACCAGAGAATGGCCGAGGTTATGGTTATCATTGGCTCCAAGCCAGGACTATATTATGAGCCCTCGTTGCATGCCTATGGGTCTGCTATCACTCACTCCCCCAATGCGAGCCAGTCCTACGGGCAACAGCTTGCTTTGACATGCCTGGCAATGGGAGAACATTCATTTGCCGTATAACGTCTTAATAGGAGCACAATCGTGACGTTGAATTTTGACAACTTAACTCCACGATGTCCCTGAATTATAACTCCGCAAGGCAGAAGCGACCGTGAATTGGAAACGCTGGCTCGAGTTAAACTGTTTACATTTGCGACTGGTGACGGGCATACAGTGCTGCCCTTTATCAACATAACCCCGGGAGTAGCGTCAAAGTTGTGTTGTCTCAAGAAAAGGGCTGGGAGTCAGGCTACATAACCTTTGGATTCAGAAGCCAATAATCCCTTTTATGTTTCAACCGCAAACCTCTTTGTTGATAACGCAATGCTTCGCTGTTTGTCACCGCGAAAGGCTTCCTTGCAATCAGGATGTCCCTTAACCACAGAATGGTCACAGTCAGTATCGCTGGTGCTAAATTCGGGTTGATGTTCACTTTAAACTGCAGTGACTCTATTTTGACACTAATGGTTGGCAATGCTCGTACAGTCAAGAAGATGTTCACTGTTTATTTGTGGTACACTTTTTCCCAAAACTGAACATATGATGGGCGGCGTTACTGTGACTAGGATTTGAATGTGAAGCCTTTCAATTGTGAGTCAAGCGATCCACCATGGCACCATCCAGCTGGCTTGAGAACAAACAAAATGTTTGGAACACGTAACCCAAGAAAAGCAACAACACCAACAGCAATAGCAGTGCAGTTATGTTTAATAGACACCTCGTATCACAAGGGGTTGTCCAAGAAAAAGTTTGCAGATTCATTGATGACAATGAAATATTACCGAAAGTCACAGTCACGTGGCTGTATGTTGCTTCATCGCCATAATAATCGTGTCCATTTAGTAAAATCACAGGTGCATTGAAGTCCTCTCACCCAGTGGCGTCGAGTGGTTGCTATCGGCCCATATGCAAGGAAACAAATGGGATCCCTATGTCCAATATCCCCCCACACTCCCCCGCCTCTCCATGGCTCAGCACCCGGGCCACTCATTTTTCAGAGTCCCGGTGGAATTGCACCGTCTGCACACTCGATAGCCATGGCTGGCCATCAAACATAGGTGCTCACTGCATCGCGCGCTTTTGGATGCGCTTCTGCGGCCGTCTGGAACGCTCTTCCTTTCGATAGCAGGAAGCCACCGAAGCTGTGTACTTTAAAATCGTCTAGATTGAAAACTCATTTCTTTAAAACTGCATTTCATGTGTTATTATGTTGTCCTTCCCCGGCACCTCGGGATTAGCACGGCTGGCTTCGTACGGTGCGAAATATGTTCAACATACACACGCACATATCAGCAATCAGCAGCCACTCTGGCGACAACGTGAAATACGGAGCAAGGAGGGAGCCACCCCACGTTGGTCTTCGGAAACCCATCGAGCGAGCGGCACGTTGGAAAATTCATGAAAGCTCTTTACCACCCTATGACGAGGAGTTGGGATTTCATACGTTAAATTGCTGTTGTGTTTTTTTTTTAATTATTATTTACAGATGAAGACTTGAACTGCTGCATTGCAATGGCACGATATTGTTTGACAAAGGGAACACATCACACCGGTTCGTTATTTTCTGAGCTGTTTCATCTCTAAGCCAAACATTACAATGTAGTGCATTTTAAAGGAATGAGCAAATACGGTAGGTAGGTAGGTAGAGCTAAAAACAAGCAGTAGCAGACAAGAAGCATTGACCCACAGAATCTAACCTTCAGAAGAAGGGAGGCTTCAGATGTGGGAGTCGGCACACTGAGGTTGTCTCTGGTTTAGCTCCGAGTGAAAAATGTGCGGAACTTTAAAGAGATTTTGATAATAATAATAATAATAAGTTTTACACACCAATGAGATCAGAAGAAAATGAGATCAGAGTTGAGAAGAGGTGCAATGATTATTATGCAATTATTTTCATTCTGCCCCCTCCAAGGCGACGGGGTGTGGTGGGATATCTGAATGGGGTTGGTTGTATGTTCCTGTCGGACTACGTGGGGCTGCGTTTGACCCTTTGCTGTTAATGATAATGGTAATTAGAGATGGCCCATGCCTCGTGGGGCTCTCAATGCAATGATCATATCTGAGCATTGGAGGCAGTTTTAATCCGGACAGCAACACTGTGATTAAACTACGATCAGCAGTTGACGATTTGAGGGTGATCACCATATAATTTGCACAAGTGTATATTGAAATGAAGCCCTGTGCATAGGAATATAATTAGATATCAAAAAATTATCATATCTAATTTGGCCTGTACAAGTTACGGGGGCTAAAGTTTAAACCAAATTTATTGGGTAAATGAAATGTGGCAATTCCACTGTTAACAGAGACTGAAGTTGCGGCTTTGAAAAAAATCCGATTGTGGGGAGCAATGGCGATTGAAGTGACCTCAAAAGTAATTGTGACATCATCTTCTGAGGCAATTGTCTGACACGGGGAGCATTCTGACTGGGATCGTTTCTGTCTTCATGCCGTGACACTAATAACACGATTGGAATGCAATTGAGAGTGAAAAAAGGTGAAATATAACGTATTGAACGAGTTGCGGTTTCTAGTGTCTGGTGACAGAAGCCTCTTGAATTTACATTTGGTCGTTACGTGGTGTAATATTCTGAATCAATTTCATGATACAATATAGTGTTCTGCTGGACTAATGTTTTTGCATATAATATCTATAGAAATCTGCTTTCTGAAGGTATGTATTCACCTTATAACTTGATTCAGTAACTCTCACATATCCCAGCACATCTGGCCAGCATGGAAGAGTTGATCATGGGAAATAGCTGGCATGGAAACCCATAACAGTCATATTTGATAGCATTAAAATAAAGTCAAATATATATCCATAATAGAGGTTTAATTTGGGTTAAATCGCACAAAGCCTACGTGTTAAACTCAAATATATATATATTTTTTTAAATGTTGAACATATTATTGGGGGGTGGTTGTCTACAAATACAACAAGAAGGAAAAATATCTACATCGATGGCCCTGATCTGATGCCGGAAATTCCACATGTGAATGACGAGGAACAGCATTCCCAATTGACAAATTATATTACCTTACCACAAAGCGGTGTGCAAATAGTATTATTGACTTCGAGAAAAAAATATGGCCAGAATATACACCCGAAATGGTATTTAAAAGTCACAAGCGTCTCATTGCTAGCATACAGGACTACTAAAAAGCATGGAGCCACAGGAAACCATAGACAGGTGGGAAGGCATCTCGGAATGGCACGGATATTTGTCCAAGTTCTGTGATCCTACATTGGGATATCTGGCCAACACCATTCATGAGCCTTTATACACGTGGGAGGAAACTGGGAGTAGCTAGAGAAAACCCACGCATGATAATGAATGACCAAATGAATGAATGGTGAATTCCACGTAAAGAAAGCATAGTGTTTCCATTGCCGTGCGATGACGTTTTTCAAGAGGGAGTGCAGACGCTTGGCATTTGCCCTCGTCTGGGTTCCAAGGTCTCCTGCAAATTCATCTCCCGGCCCTTTTTTTCCCCTTGGCAGGACACGCGCAGGAGGTTTAGAAAGGCCTGCACAGGGCGGAAAGATTAGTAGCTTCCCTTTTAAATCATGTGCCCTCTGTGATACACGTGACACTTCAAGGGCCCTATGGAATTTTAATGCTATTTTTATTCTGCAAAAACAGGAAAGGGGAGAGATATGCTGCCGGCTCTGGCCCGAGGGCTCCTTTCATAAATTTGAGGGCACGGAGTCCAGGAATGGCGCGCTTTGCTTTCAAATACTTCCACCTGCCTGCTCGGCTTGCATCAACGTCAGGAGCAGGAGGCGTTAGTGGAGGGCTGGGGAGGGGGGGGGCACCACGTGCTGCTTATCGCTGTGTTTAACGTCACCGGCGGTGTTCTCACGTGTCGGCTCATGTCAGACGGTCTTTAATGAGCCGGCTCTTGCAAGTATCCCAATTAAATTCGAAAGAAAGCGAATGTTTATTTAACCCACGCTGCTTCTGGATACACCGAATTCAATCGATCGGCAGGTCGCGTGCGGTGGGGCAAAGTGCGGCTACTCCCACCTCTTCCAAGACTGCTGGCCAGCGTGCAAGAATAGGACAAAAATAACCTCTATCTATATCTCACACTTTTTCCCACCACACGTAACCTGCTGGGGGGACAGAGGCATTGGGGGGGGGGGGGTAGAAGCGAACACCTTCTTTTTTGAACTTCTGCGCCTGGAGATTGAACCGGTGACCTCTGGATTGCGAGTCAACTATTCTAACCATCACACCACGGCGGTAACATTGCAATTATTCCGGATTTTGTTTTGAACAAACAAATGTAATTTCGTTACCCTTGCGACGGAGATACCTGTGGAAAACTGCAATGCATTACACAGATCCAGCAATTGTACAGGGCACACTCACAATCTCCCCTTCGGACAAATGTAAGGAACCGAAAAGAGGGGAAGAGTTAACAGAGAATCGCTGCCAGAAAGACGTGGCACCACTTGAGCATGTTGGTACAAGAGAGATGAAAGTGGAAACAAATGACGAAATGTGCAGTGGACACCTACCCCATGGATCGTGATGATGAGGATGACACTCTCAATACAGTGGCCTGCATAAACAAACTCCTCTTCAGAGTACCGTTTATTTGTAGCTGATCTGCCTGTGCCAAGTGGTCACTTTAAACACTCAAGCACACGGGCAGCTTGCTAGCAACTGGTATTAACCGAAAGCAGTCGATTGTTATTACTAGCGTCAATATTTTTTAATTACTTTGTTATATATTTCAAGAGCTATAACCGGCACAGTGTGGTAAGCTATGCGCAATGAAATCGCTTTACTTTAGTGAATAGTACTCGGGTCTAAATTCACCATTCAACAAAAACATATAATTTCGAATATTTTAAATCCTGTAAAAGTGAATTTGTTAAAACTGTCATTGGTCGGTGTTTAATACTTGTGGTGGAATTGTGCCAGCCGTGGAAATTCCACATTCCTATAATGGGAACGACTCTCTCCAAACAGATAACCTCATCTCCGATTAGCACGGTCGGTTACGTACGGTGCGAAATAAATTCAACATGCATATCTACATGCTTAACTGAACATGTTTAACTACCCAGAAAGAGAATGGACTGAGCTCATCCCCAATCATGATTAAAACACTCAGCCAAGATTGTTTTCATTATTAGACGCAGGTAATGATTAGTATTACTGTCTTTGAATACGGATGAAAACATCAGCACACAAACAGCAGTATCCAACACGGAATGCCCCATGATCATTAATGCTGTAAGAGAGCCACACTAAGATCGCCCGATGCAATCGCTGTTCAAATGTTCAGTGGTCAACCAGATCCGCAGAATTATCAGTTTCCCAAACATTAGAACGTTTCATACGCGTCTGTTCTAAGACTGTGCCGATGATGTCAGTGACGAGTTGTGTTTGTACACCACAACCAACACAGTCCGTTTTTATATGAATCCGACCAAAGTAACATTTATTTTCATTTTTTCCGATTTTGCAAACAGAAACAAGAAACACGCGCGCACATTTCGTCACCCCCCCCCCCCCCACCTTTGCATCCCCGCAGTTAAACACGCAGAGTCCAGAGGCAATCGGTCGAAGCGTAAATAACATGCATCACACGTGTTCTGTTTACACGTGCTCATTACCGACTAATTCATCACTGGGACAAGCGCAGACCGCAACTGCCGTTCGGCGCAACAACAACAAAAACGAACGGGACGCTCCGGGGAAATTGCGTTTGCTCAGCTCGGAGCTACGGCGCGCGGCTCCGCGTCTCACGCCGCTGTTTGTCGCTGAACTCCGCGCCGGCAAGCGGGGCGAGGGGCTCGCCACGCTTTGGCAGTCGCAAACGCTGACGCGAGGTGGCCAAAGCATCCGACAATCACCCTCCGTGTTAAAATTCCACCCGAGCGAGTCCTAATGGCAAGGCTGCGCACGAGTGCCCACAGTATATGGTTTTACCAATTGCGATGTAAAAGTGTGTGGGGGGGCGGGATGCAGGGAGGGCGGCTCGACTCGCTGGCTTGGAGGTTGAAGAACGACGTTGCCCATCGCCTCTCCGGGGTTCGTCAAACGCGTGCCGCGGGAGATTTAACGCCGTCCCAAATGTCCACCGCTGCTTTGAGATACCCCGATGGAGATGGGCAACCACCCCGACGCGCGATTGAAGATGGAGAGGCGGCTCTGAACTTGGCATGCTGATCGCACGAGTTTTCATTTCGCAAATTGAAAGATGCATTCCCCACCAGTTTGTCTGTGCGCACAATGGACTGCCTTCCTTGAAATCGTGTTCATGCCTGGTGTTGAGGGATGCGTAGCTGTAATCCGGGATGCTCACCAGTTGGGCCACAATGTGACCAATAGATGGTAGTGCAGCAAGTAGGCTGTTGTCCAATTTGTGTGCTCATATTTGTGATTGATGCCCCTCGTATTTGTCTGTGGTAAGGTTTTCTCCTGCATGTAAAACACTCCTTAAAGAAATGGGCAACATCTCAACCAGGACCTTCGCAAAATGACCCTTGAGTGAGGATTTTATTGTCTATATTGATGAGCAATGATCCATGGGTTCTGAGTGGGGAAAACCTCCGTTAAGCATCTGAACCCAGTGGTGGAAATGTAATATTCCTCTTGTGGTGACTAGTCTCTACATAGGACAACCACTATTCACTTTCCACAATACAAACGCACGATGCCAGATCTTACGAAAAACCCATTTGGGTTTGTTGAGTTAGAGGTGGCTTGGAAACTCAGGGAGTAGAGCCCTACTGAGGAGACTGAGCCAGTATCTCTGAGATCCTTGGTTTTGAGCCCACAAATGAAAAATGGCTTTGCCTCTTTGGTCATAAAGGTTCTTCAGTGTAGCTTGGTCTAACTTCGAAGCTGGTGGCTCATGACTGCATGAAATAATAACTAATGTGTTGATGACTTACGGTTGGAACTTGGTTTGGCCGTTCTCAGCCTCGCAAGCATGCAACAACTACAGGCGCAGATTTGTAATGATCTTGGGCACACGTTCAGCCGAGGCACGTTGGGTTGCCGGTTCAGGTGCGTGGAAAGGGTTCTGCTCTGCACACATCGCTCAATGATTGGCACAATTGCGGCAACATTTTTTTTTTATATTTAAAATTAAGTATAAAAAATTGGCTCCTTAAATTGCGATCTGAAATTCTACCCTGCGCGATTATTGACAGACTCCCCGAATTCGTCATTCATCAATGCTAATTAGGTCATGCGTAGATTGTGCATTCATAAGCCAAAATCATGCCTCGTGAAGGTGGTTTTGACTGCAGGAATGTGGCTCCCGGCTTCGCGAGACTCCATTGCCACGGTTCAACCAGACCTATGCTGAAGTTAAACGAGTGGTGCTTACTTTGTCGAGGCTTGTTTGAAATGTGCTCGACGATTATTTATTTTTCTTGTCAATTTCTTTTCCCTCCACAAAAATATTTATTTCATTCATAATGAATTAATCAAGGTCAATAGGTCATCACGGCCGATTAAGTCAATGCCACTACACTTTGGTATTACTTCCTTTCCTCTACTAGATTCCGCAGTTGCTGACTGCCGACGTCCAGGGGCTGAGTTTACAGTCTCCCACCATCTGGCTTTAGGACGTCGCATCGTGGTTTCTGACCCCCTGGGTGCCATTCCATTGCCTATCTCAGTAACCCGTCCTCCTCCACCCTGCACACATGCTCTAGCCAATGTGCCCTCCTCTCAGTGATTTGCCGAGATTTATGAATGACACGGTAGTTGGTGTTCGCATGGCATCCTTCAATGGCACAATCTCTCGACTAATCTCTAGCTGTAGTATCGACTGAGTGGCTCACTCCATGCCCACCTTTTGCAATAATCTATTTGCCTGCTTAGCATTGTTGGGCAGTGTATGTATGTATCTTGATCTTCTTTCACACCATCCATAGCCAACTGTGCTAATGGCAGCTCTACGTGGAATTTAGACCTTCCTATGGCGCTGCAAAGTATGATCTTGAGTTTTGATTATAGTTTGCTGATCTTTAAATGTGCATTGAAGATGTTTGATACTACTGCTGTTATGGAGTGACTCATGCTGCCAGCTATGGCTGCAAAGTTTGGTCGTACATGTTTTGTTTATCGTTTATTGTTACATTTGAACCACAGTTTCATGGTCACTGTTACATTGTTTTATAGCTTTATTTTGGTGTTTTCGAAAACATTTTGGTTTAGCCATATTTGTTTGTTGTAGTACAGAGTTAGACTGATAACTTTAATCTAAATTGCCTTATGGTTGTTATTGGTTGACTTGCATCCCACTGGGATTTTTGCACACAGCATTGATATACGGTGCTTTTTCTGGAAGACTTTGCTGTTTTTTCCTGGATTTTTCTGTTCCGCGTAGTCACTTTAAGATTTCGATTTAAAGATGTTCCTTGTTATTATTTGGTTCTTTCGGTTAAGTCACGTCTAAAGATAAAATAATAAATTAAATTAAATAATAGAATACGACGTTTCGATTGCAACACAAGCAATCATCATCAGGTATAATGAAATAGCGACATAATATCTAACAGACATATTAGCAGACAGATATCACAAGATACATACATAGCGAGAGCAACACAGGTGACAGAGAGGGGTGATCGTCTCTGTGGGGTGGCCTTAAATAGACAGAGGGGGGGCGGAGGCAGAGAGAGGGAGGGGGGTTAGAAAAAATTAGCATATCAATGAGTGGTCCAAAAGAAAACGTGGTGCTGCGAGTACGATGGCACAGCCAGCAAGCCTGAAAATCAGGAGAAAGACACACTAAAATTAAATAACCTAGTAAAATATCGAAATGTAATGTAATACAACACAGAGGGTCGGTCAACACACAATTAACGCATAGCCTGGTTGATTACGTATTTCAAAGATTGCTAAGTTAGAATTTAAGTGTGAACATTCTAAAGAGGACACAGGCAGATAAAACAAGTCGCCAGAGAGAGAGAAAAAAGATAAGCTTAAAACTTCCCCGTAGAAGTGGTTCAATCTTAATTTTAGAACTTTCGTGACTGCAGGAATTATTATTTGAATTATTATTTGGTTCTTTCGGTTAAGTCATTTGGTTCTTTCGGTTAAGTCACGTCTAAAGATAAAATAATAAATTAAATTAAATAATAGAATACGACGTTTCGATTGCAACACACCTGTGTTGCTCTCGCTATGTATGTATCTTGTGATATCTGTCTGCTAATATGTCTGTTAGATATTATGTCGCTATTTCATTATACCTGATGATGATTGCTTGTGTTGCAATCGAAACGTCGTATTCTATTATTTAATTTAATTTATTATTTTATCTTTAGACGTGACTTAACCGAAAGAACCAAATAATAATTCCTGCAGTCACGAAAGTTCTAAAATTAAGATTGAACCACTTCTACGGGGAAGTTTTAAGCTTATCTTTTTTCTCTCTCTCTGGCGACTTGTTTTATCTGCCTGTGTCCTCTTTAGAATGTTCACACTTAAATTCTAACTTAGCAATCTTTGAAATACGTAATCAACCAGGCTATGCGTTAATTGTGTGTTGACCGACCCTCTGTGTTGTATTACATTACATTTCGATATTTTACTAGGTTATTTAATTTTAGTGTGTCTTTCTCCTGATTTTCAGGCTTGCTTGCTGTGCCATCGTACTCGCAGCACCACGTTTTCTTTTGGACCACTCATTGATATGCTAATTTTTTCTAACCCCCCTCCCTCTCTCTGCCTCCGCCCCCCCTCTGTCTATTTAAGGCCACCCCACAGAGACGATCACCCCTCTCTGTCACCTGTGTTGCTCTCGCTATGTATGTATCTTGTGATATCTGTCTGCTAATATGTCTGTTAGATATTATGTCGCTATTTCATTATACCTGATGATGATTGCTTGTGTTGCAATCGAAACGTCGTATTCTATTATTTAATTTAATTTATTATTTTATCTTTAGACGTGACTTAACCGAAAGAACCAAATAATAATTCCTGCAGTCACGAAAGTTCTAAAATTAAGAATGTTCCTTGTTCATGTTTTTGTTTGTTGCGGTTGCACCCGATTCAAGAGCCGAATGGCTCACAGGGCTATACCAATAAATCAGCTGAAATAAACAAATGAACTGCACTATCCAGCAAAAATGACCACTGTTAACGTCTCACAATGAGGTACTTATTGTGTCTATCCTGGTGGAGTGCAGCGTTGAGTCGACTTCCTACTGACACTTGATCTGGCAGCTTCCAATTATGAGCCAAACGAGTTAACTGCCCGCAGGTACCGAAAATTGGCCAAAACCTGAAAAAACCTACACATGGCCATGGAGAGGAGGGGAAAACAGCTTGCAGATGCAGCACACCAGCCAACCAAATGCTAGATCTACCACAAATCATAACTAGCTAGCCAATCAGTGGCTAGCTAGTTATGATTTGTACATCACTCTCACTGGCTCCAGCCTTTCTCATGACCTCAGTTGTGCCATCGTGCGTGGGCCTCTTTTTACAAGCTGTTCACTTCCTGACGATGGTGTCCTCCACATCACTACCTGTCCGCAGCTGACAAAAGGCAAACTCCATTCTAAAACCAACTTTATATCGTGTTTTTATCGCACAGTCAGTGGTGGTGACCAGGCTCTGCCCATACAACTCACTGCACTCGATCATCTTTATTTATCTACGGTGCCTAAACGAATAGAAAATAAGGATTTGAGCAATGTGGCTCGGCGTTCTTATAGAGCACTAGGCACCAGGAATGAGATGGAGTAAAAAAAATAGCACATTGTGGGGAAAGGAGAATGTATTTCCATTTACTGTTGAAGACTGAACATGGACTCAACACTCCATTGGCACTCCAACACTGATTTACACTGCAGTATTTACAATAGCCAGGCTGGAACGTATGTCACCATTGAACAAACTACTCTCAGTATGATGATTGATTGAATCATATAAAGAAAGGAGCATTGTTGCAGATGCCTAAGCCTAGCGAAAAGGACAAGGGCAACTTGACGATCAATCATTATTTGCAACTGACAATTGTACACAAAATGACACTGTGAAGTAGCTTATGAGGGTCAGTCAAAGGGTTTTGAAAGGTTACCGGTAGCACAGAATCATGGAATACAAGTGACTGCAGCGGCTTTTGGCTAGCCATCGAACAAAGATGGCCCCCGCATCGCGCTATCAGATGCACTTCTGCGGCCGTCTGGAACGTTCTTCCTTCTCATATCAGGAAGTCACTGGAGCTATGCACTTTTAAATCATCAAGATTGAAAATTCATTTCTTTAGAACTGCCCTCAGTGTTTAGTTTGTTGTTCTTCTCCGGCACATAGCCAAACTGAACACGGCTAGGTGCAGAATGAGGCAGATAAATAAAAATAAAAAGGTACAGCTGTGCAACTGCTAGCTCATGTCGCCGCTGGCAGAAGGGGTATCCACTAGAGTGAGTTCTATATAAGCCCTTTTACGCTGGCCAGATGTCTTAGAAGAGGTTGCAGGACCCACACTTTACCCCACCGCATGTAATCTGCCGATTGACGAACTGTTTGGTACCCATATATATGAGACCGTTTTTCTCGTATCAAAAATGATGGGGAAAAAAATAATTGGTTTTACCCTTTCTGGCAATAAAACCGGTGTTAAGATGGTCGATATCCTTTGGTTCTTTCGGTAAAGTCACGTAGGTATAAAATAAAATAAATCACGACGTTTCGGGCGCAACACAAGCGTCCATCATCAGGTGGGATGATGGACGCTTGTGTTGCAAGCGTCGTGATTTATTTTATTTTATACCTACGTGACTTTACCGAAAGAACGCTTGTGTTGCGCTCGAAACGTCGTGATTTTTTTTTATTTTATACCTACGTGACTTTACCGAAAGAACCAAAGAGTATGGATTCCTGCAGTCACGAAAACTTCAAATCAAGAATGGTCTACATCTCCGTGGTGTACCCCTGGAAACTTCTGGGCAGATAGATGAGGAGGAATTTAAGAAGGTGGCATCGCTGTTTCTACTGCGCTCCGGGAGGTTGGACCGGCACCATCATTGGCAATTGCCTCATGGCAGCAATAACTCAAATCGGTGAGAGATCAAATAGACCCATCACAGCCAAGCAATAGATCTAACAACACAAAATGGCGTGCTGTGCATGGACTGGTTGGGTTGGCCACATTTTATCAAGCCCCCCCTGAGTTGGCAATCTGAATGACAAATTGGCCACACACTCAGCTCGTCTGTGGCGGTGGGGTCTTGATGAGGCTGAGAGATTTTGGCGTGTGCTACGCGCACACTTTAGCTGTTGCTCAATCTGTTTGTCCAAAGTAACGTTGAAAAAAATAGTCGTCTTGATAAATTTTCTCGTATAATCATCTTAATTAAATACACATTTTAAACTATCCATAGACTGAAGCTATTGGCGTTTAAAATGACCAACAGACCCATCCATTAAAATAATTAAACAAACGCTACACATTTTGCAAGAACACTCTGGCCTTAAAAGGGAGACTGTATATATATAGTAGGCGACGTTTCCCACAATGGACGTTTGTAATTACACGCTAATGTCCTTTAAAGATGTGTTGTTATGTTGATATATGTGGTGTTATGTTGATATATGTGCTATTATGTTGATAGATGTGCTATTATGTTGCTATATGTTTTATTATGATGCTATTGCGTGCTATGAAAATCGCCTGTCTTTGAAAACGTCACCTATTCGAGATGTTTTACACAGTGTTATCGACGACGGTGTTGAGTGAATGTATCTCTGTTGAGTGAATGTATTTAAATAATGACATCTCAATGAGATCGATGTGCAGCAACTGTTGCAGTCTCCTGCACAACAACTCAGAAAACATCTGTTTTGAGAATTTATAAACAGACATCGAATACTTTTATTGCAATTTGATTGAGTTGGCTGACATGCCATACGAAGCACTGATGTTATATAATTCCATGCAGATGAAACACTATACTGCGTTTCTCTCGTGTTTACAACCAACAAAACTTTGCTCTTCTCGTTCTGCCCACAGAAAATCACAATACGTCACATCGTTATTGTTAACAGTTAACCCACTGCTGGATCAATGCCTCCCCCACGCCGTGTCAATTGTAGGGGTTATTTGACCATACTTTGCTGTGCTGGTCAGTGCGGGTTGGTGAAGGGGGATAAGTCGATATCACTTCGCTTTTGATGTTAGCTGTGACCAGGTATTGAACTCTGGTGACTGGGTTCAGAGGACAGTACGTCAACTCCCGCTCAACCGCTCCCCCCTTATACATCGTGTGTATCATTCGCAAAGCTCTTTCATTCAAATTTCATGTTGACTGAGACCGAACATTAGCTATTTGCCCTCGGATTCTTGTTTCATAATGAGTAAAAAAACTGTTCCCTCTGTTGTGTAGTTCAACTTTGAAGTGCGCAAACTAAAAGGCAATAATCCACGGTATATTTACTGAACAAAGAGGGTCTATCAACATCACAGTGGCCGAGACGGAAAATCACAACCAAAATTCATCATCGTCTGAAGGAAGCTGTGGGCAAGGGCATGTTGACTCTATCACTGTGAGCAAGTGGAAAAATCATTTTCTCTCCCAGTACAAGAGGTCACTGGCCCACAACCTGTTGACTGCATCGTAAACGCAGCCGGGTGGCACTCTGGTCAGTGCGCCTGACTAGCAATCAGAAGCTTCCGAGTTTAAATCCTGGTCACGGGGTAAACTCAGGTCATCGTCTTGCTCGCATTTCCGAAGCTAAGCTAAGGTTTGGCGCCTGGAAACTTTGATGATCGTTTCCACCAGGGCTTGCCAGGTGTTGTAGGCGCGGGCCTGTGAGGTGGTTCAGAGATGGCACTTGCCTGCTGTGGGTTTTCTCCGGATTCTCCGGTTGTCTAACCCAGGGCAATCACGGCAGTCTTTCATGAAATTACTGGCTAAAG
Organism: Lampetra planeri; assembly: GCF_965212315.1. Lineage (NCBI taxonomy): Eukaryota > Metazoa > Chordata > Hyperoartia > Petromyzontiformes > Petromyzontidae > Lampetra > Lampetra planeri. Next base: position 8,029,333 of record NC_136120.1, read on the forward strand.
TGTTCCAATTGCAGGACCCTCCGATAAAAAAACAAATGAGTCTAGAAAGTCAGTGAGGTTATTGTGGTTAAGTTGCGTGGTCCATAGCCACGAATAAAGGTGAACACGATTCCAACACTTGGATGAGCATTGATACATGGTGACGGCATATGTCCATCCCCTGGTTATTCTGTCGGCGATGTCCTTTGTTGATACAGAATCGTTACGTGCTCCCGATTCAGCTCTTTAAAAAAAAAACAAGTCAGGATATGAATTCAAATTGCGGTGAGAAAATCTTCAAAGAGACACCCTAAACGCACACTTAACTTAACAATGAATGTAAAGCATTCACATTTACATACACAGGATCTTGCCGCAGCGGTGCAATGAGCAGCGCACTGGACTTGCACTCCAGAGGTCGCCAGAGGTCAATTTCCCGGCGCGTCCGTTGAAACAATGGGACAAGTTTCTTAAATCCCCCCAGCCTCTGTTCACCCAATAGTACAAATGGGCGCGTCACAATTGTTCACACGGCAGATCGAGTGTGGTGGGGTGAAGTGTATTGTACTTCTTGCACCTCTTCGAAGACATCTGTCCGGCATGGAAGAGTAGACCAACAACACTCTTTCGAGGCGATTCTCTCGAGCGACTTCTTGTAGAGACCCCTTCTGGTGGCAGTAAAATAAGCGAGCAATTGTAGGGATGCACCTTTGTGTTATGTATCGCCTGTTGTTGGAGCAGGCTGGGTATTTATTTTACCATTGCAAAGGCAATGCAATACGAAAGCATTTTTTTCCAACTGTCAACCTCACTATCTCCAAAGTTGCGTCTTCCCATACTTGCTGTCCACGCATGTGCGTACAGTTATGTAATGATACACTCCGCGCATCTGTCAAGCGGTGAAAAAAGTATAATAGGGGTCTGGGCCATGGGGTAATGCAAAGCCTGGGTTTGTGAACCGCCGCTCTGCAGTGCAAGCGCCGTGGATTTACGCCGCCTCGAACGCGCGCCTTCGGCGTTCAGAGAGCACATCTGCGCCCGGTCTCTTATCGCGTTTAACTCGCGCCACATGCGGTCACTTTCGCTGGGCCAAGACGAGACGAACTGAAGGCCTCGCCTCAAAGCGTGCTTAAAATTGTTTGGCTCTGCGCACCGGCCCTCAACATTTGATCCAGATGAGACACAATCAAAGAACATAATCATCCTCGTTTGGTTTTTTCCTGCTCTTCTTCTTCCTTCTTTCGTCTGCTCGTTTGCTGTGCGTCAGGACCAATTAGCAATTAGAGACGACGACGCAATAGTTTGCGGTGGAATTTGCTTTAAAGTGATTCGCCCGTCAAAATGTTGGGACAGATGAACGTTCGGCTGGATGACTGTGCTGTGGTCACACAGCTCGACTCACAGGTGGAAGGGTAGTGGGTTCGAATCCTGGTCAAAGGTTGACGACTACAGTTCACTTCATCAACAAAATAAGCACCATGTGGTGTCAATGATTTAGTGGTTGGAAGGTGAGCGGTGGCACAGTGCATAATAGAGTTGTTGGGGGGGGGGGGGGTTACAGTGGTCTGTGACCCAAATTCAATTCCAAACCATGTCTCAATTGGCAGAGTCATATCTGCACCAGTCCTGGGCACCTTCTCCCCTTCACCAACCCACACCGACGTGGGTAGGGAAGTTTGCTCAAAGAGTCCCTATCGCCGACCTGGTGTGTAGGGGCCCTCGTGCACGAGTGGACTAACAAAGGGCTGTCAGTTTTTATAGTGGCTCACCCCTTATATATTGATAAACTGGCTGCCCAGGCCATAAAAATGTGGAATTTCTACCTGGGTCAGGGTAACTAAAGGAGGATGTGCCTGATTAGTTAGGGAGACGCTGACTTAATTACCATTTTTGTCACAAACATTCGCCAAGCACTGTGTTAATCAAATCAGTGTTGCCCAGATATTGCAATCATATCTCTCATCACAATCAGCAATGAGCTCTGACAAGGGTTCCTGTGAATTTACTGAAAATATTCTCGCCCCCCACCCTTCACTAATTTCGCCAAGATACTTGCATGCGTCAGAGCATTACAACTTTACGATGGGAGAATTTTGCGCAATCGTAGCATATGATGCCCCCCCCCCCATTTTAAATAAGTAGATTCTAGTCAATCATCGTCATCATAGTAAAGCATGTTTTGGGGCGAACTTCCTTACTCATCTATATTGTTGGCCCTAAGCTGTTGGTGGAAATTCCACATGTTTTTATGGTGGGGACAAATCTCTACATACGATAGCTACCGTTTCATTCTCAGAAAATGGCACTAATTGTATCAACATCGGAGGAATGATGGGCCCAGTTAATCTCTGACCATAGTTTGAACTCAGGATCTTCCAATTGTGAATTGAATGCTGTAACTACATTGCCACATGGTCAACTACTTCAAGGAAGGGATAACTCAACGACAAGTGCGTGCTATGAAGTTGAGACAATCCCTGGTTGAACATCTTGAGCCATCCAACACACAAGTTAGGAACATCAATGATGAATGAAGAGAGTGCCCTTTGAAAAGAAGAATTGAAAGGTTAGCAGGGCCTCCATTGTAAACTCACTGCGGATCACGGAGACACAAATTATTTATTAAAATGCAGGAAACCTCTGAGTAAAAATTAGAGAAAACAACACTCATGACAAGTTCACAATCTTGGCCTAACGGCTGTTATTGCACCAAGCATCCTGCTCATGACTTAAAAAAACACTCAGTAAGTGTAAAATTATTCAGAATTATGCCCATTATGAATTTTAAGAGGCGATTTGTCCCCACCATCATTTTCACACACAAACATTACTCTTGAAGGTTGAAACGACTGCGCCACATCAACGCATACATGGGGATTGCGAAATTCGTTGAGACTGGCTTAAATAGTTTCATTCCAATCTTAATTTGGAGCTTTCGTGACTGCAGGAATTACTCTTTGGTTCTTTCGGTAAAGTCACGTAAAAAGATAAAATAATAAATTAAATAATAGCATACAATTATTTTATCTTTATACGTGACTTTACCGAAAGAACCAAAGAATAGTTTCATTCTAACTTCAACGAACGCCGACCAAACAACAAACATCCGCAGCCCCTATCTCGCAGGCACGTGGAGTGCGTCCCAGGCTGCACAACATCAGCTTAAGAAGAATACTTGAGAGTTATGACCAGGTTCTCCAACGTGGCATATAAGCAACGTCGCTGCGGTTGTGCATCACAGAGCAAGGTCGCAATGCCAGACCGTCACCTGTATGCATGTCTGTTGAACTTCTTTCGCACCGTACAGAGCCAACCATACTCACATTGACCAAATAAGTGCCTGCACGGTGTTACCGTCATTTTCCATAAATGTTCACACATCTGACCTTTTCACACTCAGTAATGCAATCCAAATTCCACGTGCCTTCGCTGACTTCTAGCAAGTGTAGGAACGTATGTTTTGTTTGTTTGTTTTTGTTCGGCAAACGATGTGTGCCCAGTGCGACTGTCAACTTACTTTGGCGTTCACGAATCCGATCTTTTCACGCGTCCGCCAATGCAGCAGTCCCCGGCGAGTGGGATATGTGGCTATCTACCGCAAAGGTAAGAACACGTGGGGAGCGAATAGGACAGCGATATCACTGGAGTGTCATAATAAGGAGCCCTAAATAGGCTTCACAGTCTTTGGTCCGGTGCCGGAGAGCCTGGGACATGCGCCCTTGAGACGTATCCAAAAGTCGAGAGTAATTATTTAGGGATTCCCACCTCCTCGTATTGTCACATATTTAAGCGAAAAAAAAAAGAGAAAGGAAGACCAAAATAATAAAACGTCTGTAACGCATATCTGTGACATCAATTCCTTGAAAATGTTCTACAGCTACAAAAGATTTAGGCACAAGAGTATTTTATTAAACAGTGACCTGCTGTGAGCCCAACTTTATGGTGGATACTATATCACATTCTATATGGCAGATACATATGTATATATATACACACACAGGCTCAGTACATGTGATTAACGCAAGATGTTCATCGCGCACACACGCGCGCGCGCGCGCTATTGACCGTATCGCAGTGTGTACCACGCAGTATGATTTGACTACATGAAGCTATTAAACTACAGCGTCGCGTACATGACTCACGAATGGAAGTTCGCAAGTTCAAATCCCGGCGGGGGTTCATTCCGACGGGGTAATGAATTGGTTATCGCTTAGAACAGCGGCAGTCTTGGGCCCTCTCCAGCCCCTGCCACTGGCTACATGCCGCCGAGTAGAAATGGATAGACCGCCCCAGTGGCTCGTTTGCGCAGAGAGATGTTTTGCTGACTCTATGAACAACATTTACCACCATCGTCAGCCATGAACTGTGCACCGCTGGACGAAGGGTTGCTCAGGCCGCTGACATATCTCACTGACTCACATTGCCGCAGCGTTTGTAGCTCCCGTGCACGAGCCCCTTTCATCGCTCCAGCTCCACGCTGGGGGTCCCCCCTCGGTTGTGTTTCCTCGTCGTCTGGCCGCCACTCCACGGCTAGCCTCGACCACCGGTCACCAACCCTTCTCGAGACGCGTCCGCCCCACGCCCACTACTTACTTTGTCCACCAATCAATGTGATATGTATATACATAGTAAAGTTTTTTGGGTTAGATCGCGTAAGTATAAATCTGTCCTAATCCTCCACCACCCCACACGGCCAGTAAGGTTTGTCACGTAAACAACGCGTTGTTTACGTGATCTAACCCAAAAACCTTTATCATGAATAATATTGGTCGCGAAAGCCTACGTGTAGAGTGATATTTATAAACTGCGCACGTTCTTTCATCCTTAGATGTGACTCCGATTCGCACGGTTGGCTATGTAAGGTGCGAAAGAAGTATAACCCGCTGTTCACCTGCACGTGAACTGCTTTCATCGCTCCATCTCTTCGAAGGAGGAGTTATCCAGCAGTGGATTGACCATGGCTTAGCGACACAGGTCCTGCAAATCGTTCTGGAGTCGCGCGACGGGAATTTTCTTTTTGATGGCCGAAAGGGGCATCAGCGATCGGTGGCACGGACTCTGGCTGGTCTCGGGCGCGTCCAGGATTTACAAACAATTTAAAGCGCGATGCAGGAATTAACTGCCCTCAGCCTGTGTGAGGGGGTGGTGGGGTGGGGGCCGGCAACTGGGCCGCGCTTAATTGCGATCGAACAACGCGCACGGCAGCTGTGGCTATTTCCTTCACAAATCTAAGACGAAAGAGCCACCATGTTGTGAATGTGGTGAAATGTATTATTTGGGACTTTCGGTAAAGCCACGTAGATAAAAAAAATAATTCTAAAAAAATAAAATATCACGACGCTTCGATCGCAACACAAGCAATCGTCATCAGGTGAAAAAAAATGTTCCTGCCTCATCAGCTCTCCCACTATACTTTTTTTCACCTGATGACGATTGCTTGGGTTGCGATCGAAACGTCGTGATATTTTTTAATTGTTATTTTTCTATCTACGTGGCTTTACCGAAAGACCCCAAAAGTATGAATTCCTGCAGTCACGGAAGCTTTAAGTCATGGTGAAATGTAATCTGTTCAAAATATAACCGAGAACGTGCCCATCGTACGCGTACACTGGAGGTTAAGGACTGTGTGCGTCAAGCAACTCCTGATGCCACTGAATGGGTTACCAGACTCAACACGCGGCCAGAGTGGGTTTTTTTTGCCGTACGAAAGAAAGAGAGTGTAACAATTGAAGACATCTGCTGGAGGGACACAACTGGAGAACACTTCAAAGCGTGTGTAGCTAGGGCAGCTAATGAAGGCAGGCCGAGATCAAAATGATGAAACAAATAGGAGACTCGAGCAGGCTACAGTGATTGTAAAAAGTTGAACGTGATACTCAAAAGTGGCTTAGCAATGTGACTAACATATTTGAAAAATGCTTTTAATGAGTGTATATCACCTCCTGCTGAGGCACATGGTTCATAAACAGGTATTTTGACAAATAAATTGAATGAAATCTGAAAAGTGTGCAGAACCACATGGAGAGATGCATCCTTGGAGTTATACCGCGGTGAAAAAAATATAACAAGCCTGATTCATATTTAATTCATGTTGGATTAGATCATGTACATATATGAACATGTTTAATTAATATTACAACCCTTCACCACCCAACGAAGGCGCGCTCTGCCGCGTGTTAGAGGGTTACAGTTGAAAAACTGACATACCTACACAGTGATCTCACCCAAAAAAAAAACTAATTGTGAACTATAATATTGCTTGTGAAAGCCTACGTATGAATGTTAACAAGTCAGCATGCATTTACTTTAATGTCTGATAAGCTTTTCATCATTTACAGAAAGTGGCAGAATGAGTCAATCACTCAACCAGTCAGGCGTTGCAATAAAATGTCACAACTCATGGCTGCGATTCAATCATTGATTCTTGTTCACACAACATCCATCATCTCATAAATGTTGTTGATGTTTTCTGTCTCATTTGTACACTTTTGGTTGCTCCATTAAGAATATAATGTGCACGCATCAAAGCCATCCGTTCTCACATTCGCGATTCAATGCGCATATGATGAGGCTTCACGATCGATGTTAATCGATGGCGATCTGCACTGTGTTATACCCCCATTGACGAGATCTTTAGACTGCTCTATCTATGCCCCTGTGCCTTTTCCATTTTGCTGTAATGTGCACCGATGCCTACTTTATTGAGGGCGATATTGGCACTTAAATATAAAGACTGATTAATTGATCGTCTTCACGTTGAGTAAGCACATGCACGTGCCCAGCCTCTTGTCCATCTGCCGTGGATGAAGGTCTCAACCATGCCGTAGGTTTATTTCAAGTTTCTTTTTTTTGTTTCACCAGGTGATAACTCAAGAGACCAAGGATAGAATATCGTTTGCAAGAGTGGTCTGGGGTTGCCGATATGACAAAGCAAATGAAATGCGAGTCAAAACAAGAATAAAAAGCAACTGGATATACCGCATGAGGAATTTAAAATACATATCGCCAAACATAATTTCCTGCAGCGCAAATCAGGTTTTTGGGTTAGATCGCGTAAATATATAAATGTGTTGTTAAAACTCGCCACCACCCGACACAGCCAACTAGTAAGGCCCACAACGCTGTATAGCTCTTATTCAGAAGCGACTACAAATGAGAACTCAACGAAATAGTTAATAATTTGGAAATGTATAGCATCCACATTCTCTAAATGCACGTTGATTCTAAATGTGGAGGGAAAACCCGAAGGACCTGGGTGAAAATTCACGCGACCACAGGGAAAACATTCAAATTGCAAATATACAGCAGGCGTCAGGGTCGAGATCGAACCCACAACCTCCTGTATACCAGGCGAGGTAGTTAACATCTCGCCACCGTGGCGCCCTCTCTCGATGGAGGCATAAATGATCCAACTAAACTGCAGACACAGTAACATTAAACAGACATCAGGTGACTCCAGTACTAAACTCTAAATAAACAAGGATAAATCCCAAACGCAACTGCAAGTGAGGTTATATTTAACCATAATTCACCACGGTGGTGAAGCCGAGGAGCCTAGATAGGAGTGCAGAGGAGTACAGTACAACAATACATTTTCCTGTACAGGTATTAACCTCTGTTGCCCCCAATCTAACCTCGCAGCCTATAACACCTGTTATGCGTGATAGTCGCCCATCTAAGAGCTATCCAGGCGTAAGCCTGCTTTGTTCGCGAGGTCTGACGGGATCGGGCACATTCAGGGTGATTTTGTCAAAGGCGTTTTGTAATAGACGTTTTATTTAGATGCTGCATACCTCAAGCAGCCAGTGTCGGGCATCATGTGTTAGTTTTCAACTGCTAAATTATACATTGCAATATTAATAAAGAGTTAATACCATAATTGATTGGGCGACTGTCAATCACCAATATGCAAAGGTCTCACATTGACAGTTTGAGAGCCGTGTTGGTTTAAGCAGCGGATGACTTGAGTCATGTACCGCACGATATTCTTGTGAACAGCACGCGTCTGCCAAGAGCAATTGCAAACAGCCATCGTCAGAGCGTCTCCCCGCTCAAACAAGCATGCGGCCGGACTCAGAATTGAATGGTGGTAATTCCACATTCCTATGGTGGGGGTTCAGTCTGTTCATAGGAAACCCACTGTTAACCATGACAATCACCATCATTGTGTTGTTTGTTATTATTAATAGTATGACGAGGATCTCAATAACGTCCCTCACCACCACCGCCGCTTGAAGTCACGCGAAGCCCTTTTGGACCCACGCACTTTGCCTTCAATGCAATTTCGACACCGATGACGATGCCGGCTTACAAATTACCTAAGTGGCCGCCGATCACGCACTCTCTTTTGTGATATTCAATCGTCCTCACGAAACATTTATTCAGGAGTACCACAAGGTTCCATAATATTCCCAGCGCTGTTCAACGCCTACCTACACGATCTACCAACTCCTTCAAAAGGAGTACAAGTAGTCAGATATGCTGACGACATCACAGTTTACACTTCTAATCAAAATATACCAAAAATAGAAAACTCCATCAACTCCTATCTAAAACGGCTTAGCACTTTCCTAGCCAATAGATCGCTTCAACTCTCAACATCCAAATCAACAGTCACCCTTTTCACACCTGATCCTCATCAAGGCAACTTACATCCCAACGTCATAATAAACAACCAACGCCTCCCACGAGCAAAAACCCCCAAAATTATAGGTGTAACATTTGACACCATGTTCAGCTTCGCTCAACACTGCAGAAACGTCGATGCAAAAGTTAACAAATGAAATAACATCTTACGAGCTTTAGCCGGCACATCTTGGGGTCAACAAAAGGAGACTTTACTCCTAACCTGCAAAGCCATTGGACGTCCCATCATAAATTATGCCAGTCCCATTTGGTGCCCAAACCTCTCCTCTACAGGTTACAAAAAGCTCCAAACCGCCCAAAACCAAGCACTTCGCCTAGCCACAGGATGCCACCTCATGGCGCCCATTGACCATCTTCACCAAGAAACCAAAGTTCTTCCAATTCAAGAACACTGCAAGCTTCTCACCGATCAATATCTGGCTTCATGCCACTCGACAACGCATCCTTGCTACTCAATGCCCCTGCACCTGCTAGGAAAATGAAATCCACCTTGCTTTCCTTCAGCTCTGCCAACGTGCAATCTACTTTAAACGCTCTTCCACCAAATAGGACCACCCAATCAATGTTGAAACACTTGCACACCGCTGCCACCATGCACTGCCTGAACGCCTACAAGCCCAATGTCGTGCTAGGGGGTTGGCCCCCACCCATAGCAGATGACAAAAAATCCCTGACCCGGGCAACTCGCACAAAACTGGCTCAACTCCGTTCAGGTTACTGCTCCATGCTAGCCGATTACCATATCGAATCGACCCAAACGCCCTAAACTGCTGCCCTTTCTGCCAAGCGACGCCAGGAGACGTCTCCCATTTTCTCAGTTGCCCAAAACGCGGACCAAAAATTAAATCGATTGATCTCTGGCTCAACCCATCCAAAGTGGCGACAAAACGCCACCTATAAACAGAAAGTGCGAGGAAAACAACAACATGCCGGGGAAGCCAAAAAGGAGTTCACCAAAAAGGTTATGGACAAACGCATCCTCGTGTGAGAGACCCGACGCAGAAGATCCCTGGTTTTTGATCTGCTGCGAATCCTCTGGGCCACAACCCCTGAACCGCATCCGCCACACAAACCATGGCGTCAGACTTGATGCGCAAAGGGAAAATGTAAAAGTCTCCAGTGTGTGCGGCTGTGTTCACCCAGAACAGAGTAGCGAGAAGCTGACGGCGCAGTGCTCGATTCACAAACACGACGGAGGCATCACGGTGACACACTCTACTACTCCTGATGCAAAAGTTATATGGTTCAACCAACCCAATCTGAAGTTATAGTTGTTGCTCTACATCAGCAATACGAATATGAAGAAGATTATTACAATGAAATCGTTAACTCACTGCACAATGAACAGTGTGACCCATGTTTAATTCCTGATTTTAGATAATTCCAGCAGGAAGTGATATCTTAACATGTCCTGGACTCCCGCTGAAGTAGTAACTATTTGGCGTTTTGTTTACGTGACAAATCCCTTACTGATTGGCCGTGTAACCCAAAAAAATCCTCTATTATGAATAATATTGGTCGCGAAAGCCTACGTGTCAATCTGAAATGTGCTCGATAGGTGACGGCTGTCACTGTGTGGTCACGTCGCCCCCCATCTCGATGCGCAAACTCCGGCAGAAAATTGTGCACTTCAGTTGGCGGTTGACGTTCGAAGCGGACTGCGACCCTCAAAGGAATGGCGCCTCCCCCCATGCCCCCCCCCCCTCCCCCCGTGCCCCCCCCCCCTCCCCCCGTGATCCGTGGATAAAAAAAAATGACTCGAGACCTCGGTGGGTGGCAGCAAGAGCAGTTGACGGGAGCGCTGTCGCAAGAGGTCACGCGTTTTGGCGCAACGCTCCGTTGCTGACTCTGCGTGATGATTAAATGAATGAATATGTATAATTACCTTGTTATTGTATGAAGGAATCGTCTTTAGAACGTTTAAGTTTCTCGTTATATTTTTTTTTTACTGGACTTGCCTCTGTATCCCAAGTTCCCCTGACTACAATTAATTGACATTTTTTTTTAAACTGGTTGGTCAGGAAACGTAATGGCGACAATGACGAATGCCTAACAACAGCTAACGAGTTGCAAATAATAATTTTTTGAAATCTGACATTCTGGCCGAGATATTATATTTCCAATGATCCGAAAAAAGTTGTTCTTTTGGGTTGACCAGAGAGCATGACGAGTAATGACGTCACATCGTGCTCCACTCGAGTGCTCTGCCCGCCAAGAGCAAAGTACGGCGTGACATTTGGCCACGTCGTAATTCTGTGAGCACGCGGGCTCGGTCAATTAATCGCATCATGTAAATGAACCAAAAAATCAGGCAATGTCGACAAAGTCACCAACGTCGTCCTTTCGACAAACAATCAGTGCGAAAATTCTCAAATCCAACATTTCTCAAATACAAAACTCATCCGTAGTACAAAAAAGGCGCTCACGCAGTGATTTAAAATGCAGCCGGGGCGGTGGCGGCGTGACATGGAGAGTCCGCGCGGCTCCCAGTCGGGGGTCGGATCCGGCGAGAAAGTCAACTCGGCCCAGAACCCGCCGGAGGTCACCAAAAACCAGGTCACCAGTGAGTGGCCACTGGAGAGACTGGCTTCCACGTGGTAATGTGGAATTTCCCACAAACTGGCTCGAGTCCAACAGACACGGGAAGACAACCCAAGAAACGGCTCCGACTTGACTCCCGAGTGATGGCAAAACATACTCTCAGTGGCCCCCTGTGATTGGCCGATGAGGCGTTGTTGCTAAGTGCGTGCATCGTCAACAATAACACAGACAACCTCTGCGCTCTTTCACGTTGCTTGGAACCTGGGAAACCACGAGAGAGCAGCCAGTCAAGTACTGCTCCGATGAGTCGGATGGCTCCGCAGATGGCTGTCTGCATTATTATTTCTCCTGCAAATCAAATTAATTCCCAGGTCCCACTTGTATTCTTTCAAATTAATACTTTAACCTCATAGATTTCCTAAGCAGAGAAAGAAAATAAGGGGAATGAACACTGTAATTTGTCTTTTCAGTCATGTTGTCATGGTGTATTCAGAATATAGAACTAAACATAGTCCACGTGCTTCCTCCGACTTGAGAAGCAGATATCAAACCTCCACCCAGTGTCAGCTTTCCGGTGCAAAACATGCCCTCTCCAGATGGATCTTTATTATACGTAGTCACTAACGAGCTACAGCATCGCTACTTCAAAGAGGCAAAGTAAGATGTTCTCCCGACTCCAGTGAGTGTTGTGCATGCTGATCTCCCTTTAAAGCCCTCATCCATTGGTATACCTTCCATATTCCAATTGCAGTTGCTAGTTACCCCATCGATAACCATCATTGTGGATGTCCTATCACTTGGTACATGTTAGGATGAACCATATTTTGAATTCGCAATCGCCCAATATTCTGTCATTCCTTCTATCCCAGAGTAGCAGCCAATAATTTTAAATAAATAATGTTTTTTAATATTGTTTAACCTTATTAAACAATATAGTTTTCATTTAAAAACAACCCTTGCCTCGGTGAACTATGAATTTCAGTTTATAACAATCCTACAGTGGCTGTACTGTTGAGAACTGGGTTACCACCTGTCTGTGATTGACCCGGACAGTCTGGGAATTGGTATTCGTGTTTGAAATTGTACCCAGATATGCTACCAGCGTCGTGTTGAACTTTACTTCAGTAAACTGCATGGTTTTAAAAGACCTAGGGTGACATGAAAAATGGGTTTGACCTGTGGAATCGGTGAGAGCCATAATTGAGAAAGTGCCCCGCCCATAGAAATGTGGAATTTTCACCAAAAGCTCGGCACTGCCGACCGAGTTAGCACCACCCCAGACTCGATCGACCGACGGAAACGAAACTCTCTCACTTTGAACGGAGCGACGTGGAACAACAGCAACGATGCTTTGAAGTTCCCCGCTTGGTAGGGATGAAGCTGACACGACAACACCGCATGCGGATCTCAGATTTCCCGCTGACCGGCAGTGGGCAGCGTTTGTTTGGAGGGGGGGGGGGGCTCTCGCGCGCTCCGCCCGCACAGGCCCTGCTATTTAGTCTATCCCACAGTCCCCGTGGCAGCACTGACCGCACAACCACAGCCAACAATAACACCGAAGCAGGAGCGTCTGCTGCTGCTGCGCGAAACACTAGACAGAAGCGTCGCGCGGTGTCGTCGTGTCTGAGAATGCTCAAGTCGAAGGCAAAAATGTTCCGCGCTATATTATTATTATTAGCCCAGCTTATAGAGGATGGCGGCCGTAGAGCAATAATAGTAGAACGTCAATGCGAATTCATACGGCGTTTACGGTTAGGACAACGTTCCCTGAACCGCGAAGACCTGAGTTTGATTCCCGGCCCTCTGCTTGACATCAGTGTCGGAGTGATTGTCCGAGCTGGGCTGCCCTGTCCTCACTAACTCGCACTGGTGAAGTATGGTCAAACAATCCCCATTGCTGACACGGCTTCGCACGTACCCGTGGATTGACACAAAGTTGTACACACGCGCTTACAACAGTTGTTGCATTCCTTCGTGCAGGTTTTCACGGCTGTGCTGTACAGCTCTCCGATGTGTTTTCAGGTTGTGCTGCGGTGCAACCAGAAACCCCCATCAAAGAGCTGCTTTTACTTTCTTTATCCTTAGTTTATGAGACAGCAGCTTGGACGTTTTGTTCACAATCTTTTATACTGGTAGGAACCTCCTGATTACACCAGCCCACAGGGGATTATTGTGTCCGTTCGTCGTGCATCCAAAAATGGGAGGGGTGGGGCTGGGTGGACAGGGGAGAGTGGGGAGGGGCTGGGTGGGGGGTGGGAGGGGTGCGGCTGGGTGGGAAGGGGCTAGTCACCCCGTGGTGTCCTTATAAAACTCAACGTTTAACCTACTCACGCCGGCTTGTGCCCGCCCTCACAGTCGGCCATCTTTGCGGAATACACCACGCCGCCGTTGACCCTGGCCATTGACCGAGCAACCCAACGTTCCTACCAGCTCCCTCCGCAGGAATGTGTTCAACTGCACTGATGGATTGGCACTGTGGCAAGTGCACGCGCGTCACACTCAAAAGGCTGCAAGTTTTAATTCCAATCGGAGGTTGATTCAATCCAATATATATCCGGAGTTGATGACATTTTTTGGGAGGCCCATGAAATAAACTCACCCCTGCCATGGAAATGAGTAATTCACCGCTTGCAAATGAGTTGAGTGCTGCAGCAGAACTGATTTGAGCAGGGAAACACGATGACTTAAAGTTCTAATGTGCTGTATTTTAGCTTAATGAGAGCACATGACAGATGTAATAATTTAGGCGTAATACAGTATATCTCTTAAACAAAGCATAGGCAGGGACTGTCATTCAAATGTTTTATTTTAATGCTGTACAATTGGGAGCGATGGCACAGCGGCGGACTGCACTGTGAACCTCGTGACCTGAGTTCGATGCCAAGCCACGGGCACAATCCGTGGCGAGCGGTCTGAAACTAGGCTCAGGTCTCCACCACTTCGCCCATCAGCATTGACCAGCGTGGTCAAGCAACGTTCAAAAATAAAACGACCATGACTGACGCAGCACCGAAGGGCTTCGTCCAGCAGTAGATTGGCAAGGGGCTGTTCAAAATTTGCATGTTTACTTTTAAGTGACAGAAGTAGCACAAATAATGTTGAATATAAATAGTTCATTGAATTTGTATACACCCAGAAAAGCTTAAATCTGAAGAAAAAAACAGATCAGGATTGTTTGCTTGGATTGTTTTTTCAACTCTGATTTTAACATTTTTTAAAATATTTTCCTTACCTCAGTGTCACATCATGAGACGAATCATTAATTGGATCTCTTGAAGAGCAGTGTAGCCCGCTGTGTTAGAGAGAGGACACCACAAGCGGATGCCGCAGAGCTAACTCTGACATATCTTCAAGTATACTACTGGTCCGCACAGCAGGCAGCAACACTTTCCCAGCTGCTCTGTCATCACAAAATTATTGTTTTTAATTCTCAGAGTGGGAAAGTAGCCAAATTAAGTGCAGATCCAAATTCAATGTGATGGGATTTGGTGTGCATGTGTGCAGTCATTAATGACCTGGCTTAGACCATCAACTCGCTACACTTGAGAACTCGGTTTAATCACAGGCGGCTGCCTGGATCCAAACCCAACTTCTCAGGGGTGCAGGCTGAGTAGCCAGACCTCTGAGCCACCTGGTGATTGGCCAATCCTTTTTATTATTTTTCCCACGTGAAAAAAATAAACCAGAATGCCCTGGGAAAACCACACACATCAGAGAACACTCAAACTCTGAATAAAGGCCAGTAACCTATTTGCTGTACTGCCTTCTACCGGCATCTCATTGCTCAGACGTTATATGTCTCACACGAATCAAATAAACAGCTCTGTCTGATCCACAGACCCCAATTGGATTACAGGAATGTCGCACTACTGCCAGAAGGTTGTATAACATGTATAAGACTTAGGTAAAGTCTCAATGCATACATGGATACCTGCAATATTTCATCCAAACATCAGCTCAAAATATTCATACTAGCATTGGACAGTGAAAATGATAATGATCATTTATCTTGACAATCTTGAACTCGTGGGTGCAAACTCCACATTCCTAAGGCTGCACATTGAACAACTACCATTAACCTCTCAAAAAGTTGAATTATTTTATTGGCCCCAGCAAGGATGATGAGTCAAGTAGCTCTAACTACAGCACTGCGTGACAGAACTGCAACATCTTGAGATGCAGGTGTATGTAGAGACGCAGGTCTCTCTAGAAAAGAGGTAAATACAAACTGCACGAGAGGAAACACAAGTTAATGGTTCATACGCCACCTTGTATTGAACATATGCATTAAACTCCCACCAGAGAAGCCATATCTAGTTTTCAATGTCTCGAATAAGTTGAGCATTGTTAAGCAAGAGAAATGCTACATCTATTCTTATTCAAAACAAAATAACGTGTGTAGCTGAGGGTCTTTTTTATGGGATTGTATAACTCCACCAACCTTGTGTACGGCACGGATTAGACACGTTATGTACATATTTTTTCAAGCTGTGAAGGCTCCACTGTTGATATGTCATGGGGAGATTGTTTATTTGTTAATGGTAATGCTGGGAGCCATTCCTGACAGTTTGTGTATGTAAAAAAATATGTGTGTGCCTAACCATGTCATCTGCATTTTATGGCTTTGTAAAAGCAACAGTTTTGCCCCGAACTCACGGCACGCATTTCTTGTTTTCTTTTCAGCTGAATTGAGTAGTTGGAAAATTGGATCTGGAATGCGTCAAGCGAAATATGAAAAGCGAAATCTGCTACCATAAAATTGCTCTCAGATTAATTTCTATATATATGGAGAAAGTCAGAATATATGGAACATTTTTGTTGAGTTTGAGCAAACAAGAGCAGAGAACGTTGAAACGCAATATGTGCTGCAGGAATGACATTACGGGGATACTTAATGTAATTGCAGCATTCCACTGTGCATGGTGTTCATCACGCAGAGTCAAGGCGGAGTGTCTTAATGTTGAAACAAGCACGAGGGCAGTTCTCACCTCAGCCCGCTGCTCCAACCAGCGGCGCCCAATTCCAAGTGCCATCATGTGGGGGGAGCCTGTCTCCCCACGGGACAACCGCCGATGACTTCCCACAAAGTGGCACTCTTGGCACCCGGAAGGGCGGGGCGATGATGAGGCGAGTCGACCCATTGCTGGGATTCAAAATCGTCATGGGGAACGAATGCGAGCCCAGCGTTCTATCAAAGCACCACCGCCACCCTGGAGGACGCTCTACATCGACATTGGCTTTTTTTCTTCCAAATCGCTTCTTGTGCGCTGCTAAAATGCGTGAGCATGACGAAAGTTGTGCGAACGGGGGGGGGGGGGACTGCGAGGAGCTGACATATTTAACGCTCAACAGTTCGTAGCGCTCAGAAACAAATGCCGTGATGTTTTAAGCACCAGGAAATGCTTTTAAGATACGATAACGTGTAACCCACTCATGCCTGCTCCAGGTTCTTTATATGCCTTTTGTACTCTGGTTATTTTTGTCCACGCGTACTCATTCTATACTGCGCCTCCTTCCCTCGTCACAAGCACTGTCCTCATATTCTCACTCCACCACAGCCTTCCATCCCGCGTGGCTCCCTCGGTCTCCTCATACCCCACAGGGTCATCACGGTAGCCTTTCCATCTCAATCTTCTTGGTCTCTTCTCTATCATCATCATCATCATCACGATCTAGAGTGAGGGAAAAGAGTATTTGATCCCCTGCTGATTTTGTACGTTTGCCCACTGACAAATAAATTATCAGTCTAAATTTTTTATTGTAAGTTTATTTGAACAATGAGAGACAGAATAACAACAACAAAATCCCGAAAAACGCATGTCAAAAATGTTATAAATTGATTTGCATTTTAATAAGGGAAATAGGTATTTGACCCCTCTGCAAAACATGACTTAGTACTTGGTGGCAAAACCCTTGTTGGCAATCACAGAGGTCAGACGTTTTTTGTAGTTGGCCACCAGGTTTGCACACATCTCAGGAGGGATTTTGTCCCACTCCTCTTTGCAGATCTTCTCCAAGTCATTAAGGTTTCGAGGCTGACGTTTGGCAACTCGAACCTTCAGCTCCCTCCACAGATTTTCTATGGAATTAAGGTCTGGAGACTGGCTAGCCCACTCCAGGGCCTTAATGTGCTTCTTCTTGAGCCACTCCTTTGCTGCCTTGGCCGTGTGTTTTGGGTCATTGTCATGCTGGAATTCCCAATCCACGACTCATTTTCAATGCCCTGGCTGAGGGAAGGAGGTTCTCACCCAAGATTTGACGGTACATGGCCCCGTCCATCGTCCCTTTGATGCGGTAAAGTTTTCCTGTCCCCTTAGCAGAAAAACACTCCCAACGTATAATGTTTCCACCTCCATGTTTGACGGTGGGGATGGTGTTCTTGGGGTCATAGGCAGCATTCCTCCTCCAAACACGGTGAGTTGAGTTATTGCCAAATAGCTCTATTTTGGTCTCATCTGACCACAACACTTTCACCCAGCTGTCCTCTGAATCATTCAGATGTTCTTTGGCAAACTTCAGACGGGCATGTATATGTGCTTTTTGAGCAGGGGGACCTTGCGGGCGCTGCAGGATTTCAGTCCTTTACGGCGTAGTGTGTTACCAACTGTTTTCTTGGTGACTATGGTCCCAGCTGCCTTCAGATCATTGACAAGATCCTCCCGTGTAGTTCTGGGCTGATTCCTCACCGTTCTCATGATCATTGCAACTCCACGAGGTGAGATCTTGCATGGAGCCCCAGGCCGAGGGAAATTGACAGTTATTTTGTGTTTCTTCCATTTGCGAATAATCGCACCAACTGTTGTCACCTACTCACCAAGCTGCTTGGCGAAGGTCTTGTAGCCCATTCCAGCCTTGTGTAGGTCTACAATCTTGTCCATGACATCCTTGGAGAGCTCTTTGGTCTTGGCCATGGTGGAGAGTTTGGAATCTGATTGATTGATTGCTTCTGTGAACAGGTGTCTTTTATACAGGTAACAAGCTAAGATTAGGAGCACTCCCTTTAAGAGTGTGCTCCTAATCCCAGCTCGTTACCTGTATTAAAAACACCTGGGAGCCAGAAATCTTTCTGATTGAGAGGGGGTCAAATACTTATTTCCCTCATTAAAATGCAAATCAATTTATAAAAAAAAATTGACATTCGTTTTTCTGGATTTTGTTGTTGTTATTCTGTCTCTCACTGTTCAAACAACCTACCATTAAAATTATAGACTGATCATTTGTTTGTCAGTGGGCAAACGTACAAAATCAGGAGGGGATCAAATACTGTTTTCCCTCACTGTATGGCCAGATAGCTCGTGGTTGTCCACTGCACAGCCAGCAGCTCTTCATTCTTCTGTTTATGTACACCTGTAGTGACATAGAATGGGTCACTACGGCGCGTAGCGCTGGTTACTGATAGAGAGCAGGATCGTGAGTGTAATAGCCTGGTCTACCAGCAGGGCAGGTGTAGCGCCGGTTGCTGGCAGTGAAGGGCATTTGAGGATACAGCGGCCAGTCTGCCAGTAGGGCACGTGATAGGCATGGATATAGGGTAAAGGGGACATGTGGGGCAGAGCCCAAAGCCGTCTGGTAGGTTCCAGCAGGGGACGTAGCCGAGGGCGGAGCCAGGCCACGCAGGGAGGATAAAAGGGAGATGCCGACGCTGGATGGGGCTGCTGCGGTTTGGGAATGGAACCCATCGTCCACGAAGTCTTCGTCTTCCTTGTTGGTGTTGGGTCAGGCAGTGTGCCGGCTGTCCTGACCCGTATATAGTTATCCCCTATACTGTGGAAAGTGTCGAATAAACGTGTATGCCTCCTACTATTAGTGTCTCTGAAGTGACTCGCTACACATGTAATAATAATAATTAACTAAAACTATGTGCAGAATAATACAGCAGGGGCCTCGCCTTCAAATCTCACTTCACAGAGATTATCAACAAGAATGTAACACAAGACGAAGGATTAGGTTTAACTGCTCTGTGTCGGGGTGTTGGCAGTGGCTTGTAAAGGAAATACATCACGAATAATGCTTCCCTGCGTGATTAATGCCCTGCTCCTGCGAGCGATTTCAGATAATTATTTATACTGGTAGGAACATCCTGGTTACACCAGCCCACAGGGGATTATTGTGTCCGTCTGTCGTGCAGGGAGGGGCTGGGTGGGAAGGGAGGGGCTGGGGGGAGGGGAGGGTAGGGAGGGGCTGGGTGGGGAAGGTGGGGCGGGGCTGGGTGGGGAGGGTGGGGCTGGGTGGGGAGGGTAGGGCTGGGTGGGGGGTGGGTGGGGTGGGGTGGGGCTTGGTGGGAGGGGCTGGTCACCCCGTGGTGCCCATATAAAACTCAACGTTTAACCTACTCACGCCGGCTTGTGCCCGCCCACACAGTCGGGCATATTTGCGGAAGATACCACGCTGCCGTTGACCCTGGCCATTGACCGAGCAACCCAACGTTCCTACCAGCTCCCTCCGCAGGAATGTGTTTGTGGAACACTGCATTGTTTCATAAGAGGGCACTCCCATTCACCAAACTCCATCTGCATAAGCCACTGATTGGTGACAGGCAAGTGAACGATCCTGTGCGTTACCGGTCATGGAGGAGGTTTTACCCAAGCGGTTGAATGCATACAACGAATATCGAAGAGCAAACCGGTTGAGTGTATTGCAGCCTAAGCTAACAAACACAGCGCGCCTCTACACTGAAATGTGCATCGGGGTGGAAATTCCACATTCCTATGGTGGGGACCAGCTTTTTATGTAGGCTCACTGTTGGCAAAGTGCTATTCAATGTATTCACCTCAGATGGCTGATGGGAATGGTTGTGTGAACTCCCGAATGGAATTTGAAAGCGAGGCTTTTTAATTGCGTGGCAAGCACCCTGCCACAGTGCTGCCACGGCCAGACAAAATTGTTTAAATTCCTGCCCAAAATGGTGTAGAGCCAGAACTGGTTTTGCTATGTTTCGTGTACGTCGTGACATGAATGTAAGTATTTATTTACTCACTTCCAAAAAAAAACACATTTTTACCATAGCTTCAGAGGTAGCACAGGTAGGCTGCATGCACGACACAACGTGTCTCACAACACGTCTCACAACACGTCGTGTCAAATGTGAGCAAATGTGCTGCACGCCTGTGTAGTTTTAACAAAAAGCAGAAACGCTTTCATATGTTACAGAGCAGCAAAAACAGAGAGAGAAAGAGATTAATATTTCGCGAAATTACTTCGAGGCTAAGCTATAGAAATGCCTAAACCAATTTATGTTCTGCCCACCAGGTCTCTTGACAAATCGCATCGCTCCACAAATGCGAACCGCGTGTGTGCTAGAGCGCCGAATGTGTCACGAAGAGAGAGAGAGATTTCAACGCACGCACGGCGTCCGGCCACGGGTGCCAGTGGCGTGGGCGATGAGCGAGCGCTCGGAAAGTGGCACGTGGGGGGAGGCTCTTTGCAGCGCTCGCATCATCCCGCGTCCCCCCCCGGCCCGTTGAGATCTCGCGCTGATATTCGCGAGTGAGCTCTGCTCACCGCAACAATTTTGCGGTGTTGGTTTGGGAGAGTGCGGGGGCTGTTTTCGTCTGGTCTGCATATCACTTCACTTCCTTAGCAACTTGCACAACAACAACAAAACAGGGTAGGCGATGCTTTTCTTTCTTTCTGTCTGTTTAATTTCATGAAGATATTTCTTTAAAAAAAAAGAAAGCAGAAAAGACCTGAAGTTAAAAAAAAGTGATTAAGTCCTGAAACTCTTTTCGAACAATCTCATGAGGCTGAGATGAATTGAGCAGTCAATCCAAGGTGCAGAGAAGATGGATCAATAATGTCAATCAATGCCTGTGAAACGTTACAGGTCTATTGCACTGCTCTATAATTGCACCCATTGGACCGAGCAGGGCGCATGTTTAATGTACAGTCAAACTAGCGTTCAGTAACCTTACAGGAGAACATTACTTTCTTTTCCATTTACAATTAAGGCAATGCATTATTACTTTTATGTCGGGAATAAAAAAAAACTTTATTAAATTTTAGTTAAATTCTCTAAACAGCAGCTTAACTTGTGATTTACGTTATGAAACACAACCCTGACAAAATTGGAACCTTCATCCAATTTGGTCTTATCTGTTTTTTGTAAGCGGTGATTTCTACGGTATACCCACAAGACTAATTGCTCCAATTTTGTAATATACGAACTACGTCTCCCGGACTTAAATCAAAGCAACATTCACCAGACTTGGCCCTGACAATGTAATTTTTTTTGTCCTATCCCACCCATTGCCAGCAATCTAAAGGTTTGGATCATGTTGTAATATGAGTGGAATATGTCCGAAGCCAAAAAAACATTCGCAGAGTAAGTTCTCACTTTTTAGATGACTGATTACTACTCTTATTAATGCAGCATATTGCATCGGAGACCTTGACTCGAAACCAAAGGGGGTTTCCTCAGCCGATGATTCCTCCCGAGTTGATAAGATGAGCACCTTTCTGAGAAAAGTCAAAAGTGGTTGTCCCACGTAGAGACTGGTCCCCATCAACCACTGTAATGTGGAATGTTGTCCATATTCAGAGCGCTGCCCGCGGATATGAGCACCACTTCATGTGAGTTTAATTAGGAAGATGCTGTGACCTGGCTATTTTTTTTACATTCGAAAATTTGGCTTTATTAAACACACATATATATAACACTATGAGAATATTAAAACTATTTTGACATAAAAACACAATTTTTCTGGCATTTATAATTTTTTCATATATTTCAATCATTTTGGCATGAACAGAAAAAATGTATTGCAGCAAATGAATGAGCCATAGCACCAAAAAAAAACAAATTTGCTGTAGTTGCCAGTAAATATATACTTTGACACATATATCTCATGACACTTAATTCCAAAGAGATTACGGAAAAGTATATATGTTGAATAAGCAACACACGTTAAGCAAATTGTCTTAAAAATATCATTAATAAATTGTTATGACACTGTTAGAAAATACCGTGTTGAAAACATTACCACACGCACATTTAGATAACGTGTGAGAGCCAGAAAGAGGAACACATGGATCGTAGAACAAACGCAAAGTAGAGATAATATTGCGATAAGGGAAAGAAAGTGGGCGCGGGTCGGACACATCACTCGCAGAGATGATGCCCGATGTACGAGACTGGTGATGGACTAGCAAGCCTAAGGAGGGAACGTGCCTGAGAGGACGACCACCAGGGGGATGTAGCGATGAAATCAGCGCGTGTCCTGGAGTGGGTTGGGCTGTGGCAACGGAGGATCACGGAGGCACAGTGCCAGTGTGGGGAGGCATTCGTTCAGCAGTGGAGAGACTGTGGCTCATAATGATGGCCAGTTTACCATTGTGTTTATTTATTTCCAAACTAATTAAAATAACAAGCCTTACATTGTGTTATTGTCTCAATAACATCCCAGAGAATAATACGAAACAATCAAATACACACTGAAAATAAATAGCAACACGTTGTGGCTTTAGTCCATTGTGAAATACGGCTAAACTTAGTGCCAGCCTATTTGTAACTCGATAACTGCTGTCGTTGCCAGCATGGAACTTGCCACTGCTGGGCAAATTCCCCCCCACCCCAATCTCTTCCATTCCTTCCCTTCCTTTGTTAATCGAATGCATCTCGTCATCTGTTCCACTGTCTCCGCATCATTTTCCCCCTCTCGGTATCCGCTCCGTAATTAACGTCGCCCACCTCTCTTCCATTGTTCTCATTAGACGCCCCGCAATGTTTCCATTGTCGAGCGAGCATTGCGCAGTGCTCGTCACCATTGGCAATCCGCATTCCTGTGGCAGGAAGCAATCTTTGGTAGAAAATCGAATTATTCGGTGGCCTTACTTTGCACCAGGTGAGAAGCCATTGAGACGATGTGTTTCAGAAATGTAATTAAGGAATCACAGACGCGTCCACACGTTCTTACAGCTCTTTGAGTTTGTTTTAAATAGAAACAAGACCTCTGTAATTTGCGCAATGTGCAATTAACTCCAACAAAGTAAAAAATCTGGAGTGCCTTCTGGAAATATGGAGAGGGCTCAATGGGGGTGGCCGGTAATTTTTTGTTCGACTCTCCCAACTCCAATGTGTATCCCATTATCACTACTGCAATGATCAGCAAGCAATCACACACTGGCTCCGATCGTAACAATGCATAGCACGCCTGCGGCACTTTGCGGTTTGCCTTTTTAACCAGACCATCAAATGGACTGCGCTCTAAAACTAACGATGTCATTCTTTTTGCTGACGGCGGGGTTATTGCCAGAGCACATTTTGCCAGTGGCCTCCATTGGCATCGCCTGTGTCAACTTTCAGCAACACTTTATGTCCTTTACATATACAGGAAACATTTCAGTGAGTCACAAGACTCTTGAAACCCAGAGCGATGGTGGTAAAGCACTCGTGGAAATCAGAGGATAACATATCACATATCAAGACAACACTCAACAACTTGTCAATAACACTACTTAGTTTAAAAATATTAAATATGTGACATTTTGGGCAATGACACTTTTTTTACAGCACAGATCATTTACGTGCTATGAATGAGGTGTTTAAGTTAATTATGCTTGTACACCACTGCCAACGCAGCAGCAGCAGCAGCAGGGTCACCAAATAATGTAACATTCCATAGTTTGTTGAATAACCCACTTGCTGTACTACCATCTCTTGATAAACCTTACTCTATTATCACTCCAGCGTATGTGTCATACACACACACACACGCTGATCACATCACGATCCACCAACGCTCACCTACAAAGAGCGGTATTGCGAGTGTGCAATTCTTGCGCATCGCACCCTTGAAACCGCGCGTTCAAACTGGAATCAATGGCTGACCGCCTCTCTGTGTGTGGCGCAGCAGTGCACGGTAGGTTTCTTTTTTTCCTTCCCTGACCGCTGTTTGTTATGAGTGCACGGCACCATTATACAACCAACTGGACGGCTGATGACATTTCGTCGTAAATGGAGCTTTAAAAACGGAAACGATATTTCCTATTCAAATGAACCTAACACTTCCTACGTGTGCTGCTGCTGCTGCTACCTTCAGCAGGATTTTTTTTGTTATCGAACCCACATCTATAGAGGCCGTCGCTTAACAATATGCCATTCTATGGGCCCCGTTCGGCAGCCTGTCAGAGCCAACTTTCGTCAACGTTGCTGCACCTCAGGTTTTCGAGAGCACATTCTTTTCAGTTTACACAAAGTGTCATTGCTATTACCTGATGAACCCGGCATAGTATAAATAAGCTTTTCTTCGCGTAACACTTGGCTGTCTAATATTTTGACTTTTCGCGAGTAAAACTGTGCTCTATATTTTCAGCCTTTTTTTTGCAATACATTTTAAAAGGAAGAGTTTACTTTTGCAAAGAGGTTATAGGTGCAGTCCTGCAATTGCTGGTAGAAGGACCTCCACCAACGCTGATCGACTAATTGTGGTGCACCCATCTGTACTTTACAGTATTCGGCTGCTGCTATACATGTCCACGTGATAAGCCACTTTTGTTGAGCTATCACTTGTGAGAGCCCAGGTTGCTTCTGAAAAAGAGCTCCATAGCTAAGTGGGCCTCACCCGTTGAACTATAAATTGTTGTTCAGTTTATAGTGTCTACTGGTGGGTGGGCAGAGGCCGCGGGTCATTTAAGACACTCTCCTTTTGCTTTACCTGCCCCACCGGGAGATAGAACCGGCGTCCTCTGGATCGCAAGTGATGTGTGCTGACCCTTACATGATGGCAGCTTTCCCCTATTTCACAAGAAGAAACCAATACTGTCACTCCTGAAGAATGGAATACAGGTACATGTCATTTCTACAAATAGATTTAACAGCAGAGTACACATACTGATTTCTATGCACACTAAAAAGATCCCATTTTGCCAGTAAAAAGTGATGTTGAGAAAACACCAATTAAGGCAGACGCACCACGTGAGAGGTTGGGGCAGAAAACAATTCACCACAGTTAATTGTTTTTCTCCCTTAGGTTCAGTTTTACATTTGGAGGCTGAGTCAACCTAGAAGAGGACCAGACCAGGTTCACATTTGCACTGGCGTTGTGTGTGAAATGGAATACGCACAGTTTTGTATCGCCCAGCGCTTTGGCCACAAGGGATCTAACTCTGCACCCCTGTGTGATGCAATGAGTTAATGTTTCGACTCAGGGAAGTGATTCAATTGATGAATCATATTTTGTTTTCATTGTAACGAATGCAGTGGCTTCTAGTGGCTAGAAGGGGACAGCCAATTACATGCTATACGTTTCACCTACTCGCTCTGTCAATGCCCGTGTGCCGCACCCATATGTCATAGCAGGAGTTATACTGCACACTGACGATACCGTTCTTCGTTGTGCACGTTGGTGTGTTGCTTTCCGTTACGAAGACAACGAACGAAAATTACGACGCACAAACACGGAACAGAAATAAATTGGCGCAAAAACCACGAAGCTCGGATTGAAGAATGGAGAGGTGCGTGCACGGTATGATGCTGAGTGGCAGGAAGAGGAGCACTTGGATCAGACAACAAACACTACGGTAGAGATATCATCTGGACAGTTCACGAAACTGGGCTTGGGCAGGACACTAGACATGGCGATGGCGAATGGAACACCATCGTCTCGCGTGGCAGCCAAAGGCGGGAACACGCGCCCGGGAGTATGTCCAACACGAAGATGGAGCGATACAAATCAGCTTGCATCGCAGGACTATTAGAAATGGTGACAGCTTTTGGGGGAAGCCTTCATCCAGCCGTGGATTGCTCGTGAAGGATGACGATGATGATGATATACATGTAAGCTTTAGCGACCAATGTTGTTCCTAATAACGGTGTTTGGGTGAGTATAAATGCGTCGTAACCCACCACCACCCGACACAGTAACTAATTGGAACGTTTTATTTAAGTGACAAATCTCACTGGTTGGCTGTTTCGGGTGGTGGAGGGTTATGATACATTTATACTTACGTGATCTAAACCAAAAAACTTTTACTATGGATGATGATATACTCATTGAGAATCATCAATTCTTAAGTAGGTGCGATTCAATGTACGTATCCGTATCGTGAGCTTTACAATGAACCTTGTCGATGAATCAATGCATCATTACCTCCCTATTGTTAGCTTCCAATTGTTACCTCGTCGTTAGCTCGTTACCTTCCCATCATGGTGTTCCCATCGGCCATCACGACGCCCACCCTTGCACACAGGCTACAGTACGGTCAGAAATGTCCAGATATACAAACTCAACGTGAAATAAAATCTCACTTCTGTAAATAATTGTGCTGTAAGTTATATTGGCCAGACATCGACCTCATTTTTTATTTTATTTCAGTGACCCAGACAACACTCAAGCAGCATGTTTAGTGGCTATGGCCCATTGGCAACATTGTTACAATAACCATGTTCCCAAATGGGCTTATCTTATACACATAAGATGCACCTAATATGAGGTAAGTGCAACGATGTCTGGTATCTTGTTCTCAAAAGTTTTGACTGCCCACGGTAAACACTCTTATCTGTATATATGTAACACATCCAGAGCTTCACCCGTGAATATCATACGTGAGGACACTCAGCACAGCGGCAGTCCGTAGCCCACACAGGCAGGCTGATGCCAAGAGTTTGCATTTTCAAGGGCAATGCCCAGGATGCTGATGATACAATATCTATTCCACATAGGAGCACATGCTCAATATTTGTGTAATGAAGTAATATTTACTTCATTACTTTTTGGTTAGTTTATATTCACGATTGAGCTCCATGTTTTTGATGCATGTTTTCTTTTTCAACATCGTAAACAGTTCAAAGCAGGCCCCTAATAGCTTGGCTACAGCTCTAGCTCCTGCCCAGCTGAAGTAAATTATTCGGGATAGGCAATTCGGCAAAAAAGGGGAGGAAGAGATAGCGTCTAGTCCTATCCTAACCCTAACCAGAAATGTGAATTTCCAGGATCATGACAGTGTCATGGACACGGTCAAGTTTATACAACCATTACTGTGTAAATAAACCTGTTGTTTGGCTTATTGTATTGTTTTCATCAAATACTACATTGCAGGTTTGTTCCCTCTTGTCGATCAATGCAGCAATTGCTCTTTCTCACATGCTAGTTGCAGCAGCATTCGCAAGCAGACAATTCGCCACGTATTAAACATGGTGACCTGACACAGATTCCTTATTGCATACTGAGGCATGCTTTCTAAATCTGCATAATGTCCTTGCCCCAAGAAAGTTGCTACCCAGTAAACATGCCAACATTGGCATGTTTTATCTCCGTCCAATGGGGTAGATTTGTTGCTAATGACACTTTTGGCAAATTTAGTTTCTCGGGAAACCCCCCAAAAAAGAGATCTTGAGAACGAGCAACAGAATCACGAAGTTGTCAACCTCCGCGGATCAGAAGCGCGCTGTAACAGGATAAAATGAATCCGCGACAGAATTATAAATAATGTTCATACTTTAGGCCCATATGTGGAGTAATGGAGTGTGGTTTTTGCCCATATAAGGAATTTTGGAATGGGAATCCATGTTTGTTTAATCGATGTAATGCTCGATTAAACGGTAATTGGCCTGGATCAAGCATGGATCAAGCATGGTTATTCGAGTCACGTGGCTTCTGGATCCGAAGAGACAATTTGTTGATCGAAAAAAGTCCACATTAGACCACCCCCTTGACGCTGATTGGCTTCCTTATGCATGAACATGATGCCTCTCATTCATTCTGTCATGGAATTGGAGTTCGTCTCGGTTACAGCGCGCGCTCGGAGGCAGCGGGCGCACGAGTAAACCAAACGGCGAGGTTGGTCGCCGTTTCCAAAAAATGGCTGCCACGCGTTCGGTTACCGTGGGGAAACCACATTGTGGCAGCCAAGCACAATGGATCAGCCAGGCTGAAGGTTTATTTACCTTGAGCGTTTGCTAAAGGGGTTCCAGGAAAACAAAAGTGAAGAAACATCAACATTTGGATTAGACCACGAGCTCTGCTAAGTCGTCCTTGTCCTCAGGCCAGACTGGTTGCGGAGCACGTCGATAAATGACTTCAATTCCTTTCCAATGCCCGTAGTTTACATTAGAGCTGTTTGCATGATGCTAACATGGGTTTCAGTAGAGCTCTGACGTTTGCTTGTATGGATATCAGAGTAATGACCCAATCTTGAATCCCAAGGTGCAGGATAGTTTGAACTAAACGACCCAAGGAACTGTAGTACTGTACAAGATTTTGCATTGCAAACAGGACACTATATAAACGTGCTGCCTATCACTCGATCACCGAGAATACACCTGGCCTCTTCAGATCTCAGAAACTCAGCAGGAGTTTAGCCTGGATATAGCTTAAAGGGGTGACCATCACGCATGTAAAGTTGCCACGGGCAATTGAGGGGCTGTGTTACGTAGTGTCAGGAAGGGGTGGTGCACCAAAACCAATTTCTGTAATGCACTTCTATGTTCCCACGTGTATCTATGCTTCCCACCTTCACCAACATGCACTGAGAAGCCGAGTTAAGTACGGTCTAATTAATCCCCATGATCTGCCATCATCAAGCAGTGGATTGACAAAAGGGCTGCACGTGCAGATGTGCATCAACTTACGAACATCTGGCTGAAAGTCTGAAGATTGTAATGTAATTCGTGTAGATCGTGCATAAGTTGCCAGTTAGTTGCACTTAAATACACGCCTCTCTTGAAAAAGAGACGTCTGGTCTCGATGGGGCCCTTCCCAAGTACATGCCAACGTTAGCATGTGCCAACATTGGCTCAATTCAGCAGAGGGACACGATCAATTTCCTCAAATATTTTAATTGTAATCCGTTAGGCCGTGCTCACAAATGTTCACAAATCGACACAACATTGATGAGCAATTGTTATTTTCAAACATCAAATGTAATTGTTACAAACCAGGCCATGACGTTGCTCGAACGTACACATATGTCAATGCACTTTTTCCCTCCAAAAAAAGTTTTCTTTATATAACAGGTGCGTTGCGGTCGGATCGTTACCTTTGAATTTGAGCTCTGTAGGGCCATTTGAAGGGCTATATAAAAGGACAATGTCCCAAGCTGATAAGTCTTACGTTCATCCATGGTCACCCAAAATTTAGGGGCAAAACACCCACGCACGGTTGTATTTTTACGGCTAAAGATAATTTTCCTGGTTGTCATGACCTATACAAAAATACTCTTGCAAGTTGGACCCGAGTGCTCCTCTCCTGAGTTATCACAACAGTGACACAGAAGCCCCGGAAGGGCAGCGACTCATGCCAATCACCTTAAAACACCTCACCAGTACTTCACGTCATTTGCCAGATCCCACAACTTTTGCACAGATTACACTCAACCTCCAAGGTTCGTTCCCATCTGGTTGGTGTTAGGACTTCCCCCTTGGGTGACGATGGCGAGAGCCTCACAACTCTGCCTTGCGTCAGTCCGTGACCGCTACTTTATAACCGATTTGTCTTTTCTCCCTCTCGCCTCGTTTCAACGTCGATAAACGGCGCTTTCGTGCCAGAGACAAACGATGGCCCGGGCCCCTCTCGCTTCGCAGAGGGCAAAGCCCCGCGTGCGCACGCCGCATGGATACGGCGAGAGTTTTAAAGAAAAATAATCATAAACTCTTGCACCCGTACAAGAACCCGGAGCCACTCAGCTTGTATTTCATGCTGCACAGACTGCACATTACGTGCTGCAGTTGCCCCACAGTGAGAACCCGCCGTAGCAAAGCCATGCTGTTTATTACAAGAACACAAATTGTTCTGCATAAGCAAAGTTGTGACGTACGTTTTCTGTGTATAACATGTCGATGCGAAATTGCATGAAGACTGAAGACGAGGTTGTTACCATCGCGTGCAATTTTTTTGTATGTTTGGAAGTTCTGTAACTATTTTCAGCTTTTATGATTATTCATTCCTGTCCTATTCTCTGGGTCTTTCGGTAAAGCCACGTCCATAAACAAAAAATAATAATAATAATAATAATATCACGACGTTTCGTTCGCAACACAAGCAATCGTCATCAGGTATTAGGACTTCCCCTCTTTTTCACCTGATGACGATTGCTTGTGTTGCGATCGAAACGTCGTGATATTGTTATTATTGTTTCTATCTACGTGGCTTTACCGAAAGACCCAAGGAATATGAATTCCTGCAGTCACGAAAGCTTTAAGTCAAGATGTAATTCCTGTCCTGTTTGTTTAAAACATACAATTATTGCTGTTGTTTTAAGTACAGTGATAGGCTTGTTGGTGAAATTGTGTTATGGATGGATAGCTTTATACTTCCTTCATGTGAATACCAGCCAAAGTCCTCTTAAAATCCAGGCTGTGTACATACAGAGTGGCTTACTTAAGTGCATTGTTTCTACACAAAGTCATATGTAATTCACCACAGGATTTCAGACACGATAACATTTGCCCAGTGCAGCTTAAAGCGCTGCAAAACATTATTTGGTAACCATCTGCATTGGCTTAAATGTCTTGGGCCAATTCCGCGGAGATGTGTTTCATTTAGTTATTTAAAACACACTCGGAAGATCAATTGGGATGCATACATCCTGTTTACAGAGTTGCCAAGCCCTCGGTTACTAGAAAAAGGCTCACGTCGATATTAACTAAATGTGGAGAATATTGGTTATGTCAGATACATTAGTGGTAGACCAAACGTTGGTCCAAAGCCCCACGAACTTTAGGTAATGATTTCTGCTCATACGTCTCTTTGAAACAATACAATTCATATGCACTGTTTTAAGTTTTGAACGAACACACAAAATCTGATTAAATATAATGAAAATCACAAGTATGGGACATTGTGTATTTCTGCCAGAATAATGTAACATCTTGGTTGTCAAGTAAATGCCTTGTTCTCGACTGCTCTACAGAGGACAGTATTTGGCTTTAATTATCTGCTCTCATAGCTGATATTGCACGACGGCTGGCTTTTTCCAGTATGTCATTCTGATTGTGAAACTGATAGAGTCATGGGAATAATGTCCACCAGATGCACATTCTGCTTCTAAATCCTCCGGCACACTCAGCCAAAACCTGATATCAGAATTTAAGAGAGAGACGGGAGAAGGAAAAGTGAAAATGTCAAGAATATGGTTTTTACTGCCAAAAGATGACACTCGCAATATAAGCTTTCTTGAAAATTGCATCCGTATGATCCCACCAGCTTTGAGTGACATGATTGCCATTCCACCGAGGTAAGAACAAATCCAGCAACAAAGGGACGTAATTAAAGCCGAAGTTTAAAACTGCGGACCTATGGAAAAGATTTCCAACATTTTATTGGCATCTGGCAGTTTTGGAAAGTGTTCAGTCATCAATTATCTATACCCTGTTTTTCTTACGCGGTGGAAGCGATGTACAATGTACAACTGTTCTGCTTTTTCTCAAAACATGCACAATGGCCATCATAATGCTAGATACACACTGCCTCCCCGTGGACAGTCTACACATCGACAAGGTCTCAACGTATTTGTCGCGTGTTTTATATATATATCAGCACGTATTTGAATGCTTTTAATGTAGCAAGGTAAAATGGTCTCACTGCTCAAACGAGCAATGGGGCAGTACTCAACTGTAATGGCAGCCCTAATCCAGCAGTAGACATTTCACATTCTCGTGGTCGGGGCTGGGGGCGGGTGCAGTCTGTCAACAGGCTGTTGAATGGATGTGGAACTTGAACTTCTTCTTTCGCACCGTACGTAGCCAGCCGTGCTAATCGGGAGGCGCGACAAATGAATGAAGCAATAGACTGGTGTCATCAACAGTCTACTTCCGGGCTATGTAAGATCACGATAGTCCTTGAACAATTCAACAGTTCCACGAGTATTCACAGCCAGGTGTAATCCAAGTGCAGTTGTCCACGGGAATGTTTGGTAAAAGCTAGAGAGAGGACTTTCTCAGCACTAAACTGAAACTATTCAACTATTTTTCTTTTGCCACATAAGGCCCACGGAGCTCTATAGCTCTTTTTCAGAAGCGACCTGGCCTCAAATGATAGCTCAACGAAGTGGCTTATCACGTGGAAATGTATAGAAGCCAAATACTCTAAATGCACGTTGATTCTAAATGTGGAGGGAAAAAACGGAGGACCCGGAGAAAAATCCACACGACCACGGGGAAAACATGCAAACTCCAAATATGCAGGCATCAGGGTCGGGATTGAACCACATGATCTCCTGTTAACCAGGCGAGGTAGTTAACATCTTGCCACCACATCCAGCCCAGCTTGGAAAACCACACTAGGATTGCATTATAAACTGTTGAATTAATACCATACAAGCTATTCCAATCCCTGTGCATAGCTATATTGGCTTTCATGATTACTATGAAGTAAGTTTAGAATGGCATTTCATTATAAGCCACTCAGGAGAAAGATCACATTGATCTGCTCCATGGCCTCCAGATTCCCCACCAGATAATGCTCAGTAAATCCAATTCAGCTGAGGTGTCTCCGTGGTTAGGAGCGCTTCACTCACGTTCTGAAGACCGTGAGCTCTATTCCTGGTTATATGGTCGACTTAGCTCATCATCTCTCTGGAATTGCTCAAATGGGTGTAGTTTTGTTGGAAATCGACTGCGGTTGCCACATGGAGAGACTAACCCTTTCAACAATATTGAGGCGTTTCCGACATTGAGTCAGAGCAGTGAGCAAATGTGAACGCTACTGCGTGCTCATTTTGAAATGTAGAGTTTTGACTTGCGAATTCTCAAAACGATTACATTGATTGTAGGACCATAGCTTTACTTTGCTGTAGTGAAGCTTGGCATGTTAAGTTCGTCCCGCCTTAATTCTAGATTTGAAGCTTTCGTGACTGCAAGGATTCATACTCTTTGGTTTTTCGGTAAAGTCACGTAGGTAAAAAAAATCTAATAAAATAAATGAAAACAACTCAATTAAATCACGACGTTTCGGGCGCAGCACAAGCATCCTTCTTCAGGTGGGGACAACGCCTTTTAAAATTGTGAAATATTAATTTGGTTAACGGTTGCTCGTTCACTTCTGTATTGAGTTGACATTTGAGATGAATTAAAAAATACAATCTCTCCCGTGCGAAACCAGGTGAGACTGCATTGAGGCAGCGAGTATATTTTGCTGAGGAGATCGAGCGGCGCTGCCCTTTCGCTCAAAAGCACCGCGAATGAATAGATGACAAAAGAATCGCTCAGTGGGGGTGTTAGAGTCAAAGGTCACAAAGTCAGTGTCCCCCTTTGTGCAGATAAGAGTTTGGCAATGCTCAAATTATCTGCTGGCAATCTGCCAGCCTTGACTCTGGAGCCAATGGTGAAAATCACACGTTCCCATCGCGAAGACCGGGTGTCTCCATTGGTCAACCACCGATGTAGACCCACCAAAAGGTGCAGTTTCATCAGGTGGAGCCCATTTTATCAACCCATGAGAGATGACGGGTTGAGTAGACTCCGGATGGGATTTAAACTCGCACTCTTATTGTGCCCTCTGCATCTTGGCCAACTAAGCTATATGCTAATTCATGTCCTCGTAGCGAGAAAAGAAGACCAACCTAAGTGCAAACATATGACAATCTGTTGCCACTATTTTCTGAAAGTTTCCATAAAGAGCAGGAAACAAATTAATGTATTGTTTGTTTTAAGCAATGATGAATCGTTGAAAAGTTTTGACCAGAAAAGGAGAAACGCTACAAGAAAGACTGAACGTGACTTAAATGAACGTTACCTTTCAGTAGGACCTCCAACTTTCATAGCAATATGCAGGGTAATCCATTTGTAGATACACCCACTAAAATAATTGGGAAATTGTATACAATCAGAGATTGTGATTGAAGGCTGATACGCATAGCGTCACGTGCATTGAAACACAACTCGCCACCGTTCTCTTCCTGTAGTTTTTCCTCTTATTCTTATTTATATTCATAAAATAATCTGCGTCATAGGATTTGTTGTGTAATTCGTAAATTCAGCCGTTTCCCTTTGTGG
Organism: Lampetra planeri; assembly: GCF_965212315.1. Classification (NCBI taxonomy): domain Eukaryota; kingdom Metazoa; phylum Chordata; class Hyperoartia; order Petromyzontiformes; family Petromyzontidae; genus Lampetra; species Lampetra planeri. Next base: position 8,063,426 of record NC_136120.1, read on the forward strand.
TGGGGCATTCCGAAATATACGCTGTCTGTGTGTGTAGAGTGAGCCACAGATTTGTGGAATTCCATCCGTGTAACCACCGTCCTCTACTCCTCTGTAAGATGCGGAGCCATAACTTTCACAAAGTTTAATCGCCTGTAGAGCAGAACGTAAAATTGCCATTAGAAACCAGCAGGGTGTCTATAAACGGATCTACAAAATGTTTTACTGTTACTTGAAGTCAGAGTTTTTACAACTTACAAATCGAAGTCACAACCTCTGACCTGCCATCGCTGCCATTCATGATGCCCAATTGGAATTGGTTGATCGCTCTTTATTCTCACCAGATTTTCCTTTGAGCAATGTCCACGTTTCCAGGTGCAGGGAAAGCCATTGCCAAGTGACACTGAAGTGACATCTTCTGTGAATGAGAATTCTTCTGGATGCGGATTAGAGCCTTGGAACATGGATAGACAGAGTATTCTTGCACTTCAAGGGGACCAACTAGAAAACACCATAGTTTCATTCAGGTCACTAATTGTTCTCTATGTCAGGCTATAGGATTTTCCACCAGGTCTCCATACGTGTCTTTTGTCCACTTGACACTATTCCAAATGTCCAAACCACCACCCTCTCAATCAGCCCTCACCCACACGTGTTACACCGTAGCCTCCAAGTCAAATTATATGGCAAAAGGTAGCCTGAGCTTTGCAAACATTAACCTTAAAGTGTACCAATATAGCGCATCATAAAGTGGCGGCATGGGTGGTTTGTATTCGTAGTGACGCACTGAGCCGCTTTCTATAAACTCAGCAAGTGACCTTCAGTACAGCGACATGGGTACCAGCCAGAGGGCTCGCTTTTACAGGACCATTCAATTGTCTATTGTGTTCAAAGGTATTCCTGTTTAGATAACTGCCTCAAAGAGTTAATGAGTAAGCAAGGATGACTGTCCAAAAAAATCGAATTGTGTTTATCATATTTGCAAAGCATAATTTACTCTGCAGGGTAGCCAAAAAGTCAGGGCACAACGTGTTATTTATTTATTTTTACATTACCATTGGAACAGTTTAATAATTTCTTCTTAAAATTTATATTTCATCTATTGTCACTGTTAATATCTATTTTATAGATGAAATTTACAATACTCGAACAAGAATTCAGACAAAAGATGGTTGATGCTCAAAGATAACACCTGTAATCTTTTGTAAAAAATCCTAAATTCATTTAAAAAGAGAATTCATGCAAGCATTAATGTGAATGGACGTCAGTTTGAACATTTGCGAAAATAAATATAATGACCCTGTGTGTCCTGACTTCTGGGCCACCCTGGATACACGGTTTTGCCTATGGCCACATCACCCGAAATGTGCTCGATCTCAATAGACTTCGGAAGCGAAGCAGTGTTGAGCTTGAATAGTGTAAGGATGGGCGACCGTGTCTTGTAGGCTAATGTGGGGCTACGCTGTGAACAGGGGGCAGTACAACAATGACCACTGTTGTATTGTACTATACTCCAACGTCTATGCTCCCCTCTTAACAAGCACACAGACTAGTGTGGTGAAGTATGGTGAAATTACCCTCAGGACCCACGTGGCATGGGGAGACCCTCGTCTGCACATTATATATTACAAGTGTTTACTTAATAGGGACATTTGTTCATAGTAATTGTCATTATTTCTTTTTTTACAATATAGTCATACAAATAACAATTAAAAGAGGCTGCTTATACACTGAAAATAATTAACATTTCATCCGGAGTTTGAACATTCTTCGATTTACTATTATCAATAATGCACCAGTACTATTGTATGTAAGAGTGGTAGATGTACAGTGTCAAGCTCACTGCACCCTGAGTTCAATTCCCAGCCAGAATTAACATCAGTGGCAAATGTTATCTGAACCAGTCATGGATCACCACTCCTCACTGACCAGTGTGGTGATGTATGGCAAGACACCCCCTCGATTGATACTGTGTGGTGTAGCCTTCATTGAGCAGCGGATTGAAAAAAGGTTGCAAATGTGTCATATCATCACTGATAATATTATTATAAAATAAACGATCGTGTTGAATCCACAATTAGATTCTGGATAAAAACACACGCGTTCTGTATTCATGGGCCTTTTATTTTGTACAACGACAAACACTGGCCCCGCTTCACGCTGTTTTGGTTCGAGTGCTCTAATTGCACTGTTTTACATTCACTCGAGTCTCGCCATCAGCGTTAATGGTGTTTATACATCGCGTGTATGTGCGCGTGTTTTCCTTTTCAGTGTTACTTTTTCCATAGCAAAATCAGCCCTAGGCCTGGGAGCGGCGAAGCCACGCCGCTGACAGGGTTTACATTCGTTAAACCCGTTTGGTTTCTGAGCAAGCGACACCGTAGAGCAGGGAGAACGTCATGCAAATATTCGCAAATCATGAGTTCATGCCGTACCAAATCATAGTTCAACACACGCCAGCGTAAGCCCCCTTTGTGGGGATTTATTTGTGTCGTACCATAAACACGCTGCGTGCATTCGAAGGCCGGCTTTAAAAAAATGCACTGCAACGAAAATGGGATCGAATGGTCAGGGGCAGGACACGTGACGAGAACGACTGACGAGAGACGAGAGACAAAATGAACCACGGAGTGGAGACCGAGAGACTGGTAGAACAGCAGAGGGACACAGTGGAAATCGTAGAATTCAGAGGCTGCTACTGGACAGAAGCCACGAAGGAGAGGAGGGAATGGAAGATAATGGGGGAGACCTTTGCTCAGAAAGTGGAAAGTTACCCGCCGAGAACAACAACGAATGTGGGTGTTTTTTCCAGTGGGGAGGAGTTCAGTGATTATAACGCTGGACTCACATTCGTTACGTTGTGAGATGTTCTACTGGACATATGTGAAAAATATATTTACAACTCACCGGATTCCTCCTCCTGTCTAAATAAAGATTCTGATTCTGAGCTAAGATTTTAGGCTGGGCTTGACTCAACCCATCACCGCAGTGTATAAAAATGAGTACTGTTGTCAAATGCACTTTTTAACATTTTAACGTGCTATATTCCTGTTCTCATATTTTAAAATAACGGTTAGCGTGCTGTATGGGAAATTGCTCCAACTAATGTGGAGGTTTAAAAGGTTCACATGCAGGAATTTCAGAAGTTGTTCTTTGTTGATGTCACTCCCGCGGCCCGTTCTCGAACACACGGCGAGATGCACGGCTCTGCGAATCTTCCGGATGGACACTTCGTTTCATGGCAGTGATAGCGCAACATAAATAACATGAACACAAAGAGTCAAACTAAAGTACCACTGTCAGGAAAAGCCAATGAGGACATCCATAATAGATGTATTTTTTGGTTAGATCGCGCAAATATATAAATGTGTCGTTAAAACCCGCCACCACCCGACACAGCCAACTAGTAAGGGTTGTCACGTGAACAGAACGTGCCAATTCGTCACTAGTACAGCCACACCGGTGTGTTTGAGAGCCAAGCCACAACATTTACAATCTGAGTACGACGTTTCGCCAGTAATTACAACCAGCTTCATCAATGAGGACAATGGTCCGAATCAAAGAAATGTAGAATGGTATCCATTGCCGTGTGACTGCAAAATCAGATGATGACCGCAACTTGACATTTCACCTGTACCAGCGTGGTGAAAACCCATTTAGCGATTGCCGTATGTGGATCAGTTCAGCCAGCAGTGGTGACCAATCCACCAAGCACTGTGATGATCCAGTCTGGTGGATCTCAACGGGAGCCTCCGCGATCCACCAGAAAGCAACGACCGACAATAACCCGCATGGATTTAACCCAGCAATTACACAGCAAACCCTTTCCCTCTCGCAGGTTTAGCTATCGCGATTCTGTGATTACGTGCAAAATTCATTGAGGTACAGTTCGCCAATTGAGGCATAGTTCGCTCTGGGACCCGACCATTTGCGGTTGACCGCGAGATTTCTGCATTCGCCGTAACCGCACTGCTCGCGACGATGATGCTGCTGCCGCGGAAGAGCGAGCACCTTGTCTCCTTCTCTTCTCCGTCTTGTCTCGCAAGCGGCCCATCGCCGCTCCCAGCTCACGCGGTGTTCCCAGCCTCCAGTGAGGAGGCAGTGAGGTTCAGCCACACGAGGTTCCTACCTGTAGTGTACACTACTGTGCACGAATACTCGTTCAGCATCGTATGCTGCGTAATTAGTTTTCATTCTGTACGTTTTACCGCACAATTTATATTTATCACGGGAAAATATTCATGATAATTTACGTTGAAAATGCTTCCTGTTTAGTGTTTGAGTTGTTGTAGGGGAAACATGAAACAAAAGGGGGGTTGGGTGTCGTATTATGAACTGTGAACCAAACCCGAGTTTTCCCATTTGCCTTTGAGTTTGCCGATCGCGGATTTTGCCGACTGCGACTGTTTTCAAGAGCGTAGCACGCGCGAGGAGCAATGGTTTAGCGTACTAAAGTACTAGCGCCATCTATTATTGGTAGACGTTCTTATTTTTAACTTATGAATTCGGGATTATAAATATTTTTTTTGCCATCATCCGTAATTGAAAGTGATCTGCGCTAGTGCCGGTGTTAATTCTGATCAGACCCCGAGATCCACAACAAACGATTCCGTGATCCACCTGCGGATTGGTCACCACTCCACTTCAGGGCAATACGGGATGGATACTCAGTGCCGAATTATCCTAGGAGCAAAAGTAGCTACATATGATTTGAAGCTTTCGTGACTGCAGGAATTACTCTTTGGATATCAGGCCACGACACAGAGGCATTGGGTCTCTGTGTGTCCATGTCGTGTGCTTCTCTCTGTGTCTCTCTATGTTGTCTCTCTCAGCTTGTGTGTCTGTCTGTGTGTCTCTATGTCTGTGTTTTGTCTCTCTCTTAAATTTAGTTCTACCTGATGACGACTGCTTGTGTTGCAATCGAAACGTCGTATTCTATTTAATTAATATTCTTTCTACGTGACTTTACCGAAATAACCAAAGAGTAGCTACATATGCTACGGGGCCCCTCACTTTCAAGGGCACCGCGCTAAATGATTTCAAGCTATCATTTCCGGTTCAGTGATTCTGCACTTGCTCTATCACTATAGTACTATACTGCCTTCAACTTTTATGAACGACTGGGTGTTTAAGGTTAGCGATTTGCCATATTATCTGGCTGTATAGCAAATGAAAAAATACAATTACTTTTCTATGCAAGTAAAAAACTTGTGTTTTAACAGTTACGTGTTTTGTATGTATTCATGGCTCCTTTAAAACAAATGCTACAGGCCCGGCACTAGCTTCATCCGGCACTGTGGATACTGCGACAAGGCAAACGAAGCAGAGAAAGACAGCGGAGGAGATGGTGAGATGAAGTAGAACATCCCAAGGAATTGGTGATCCGCTCCTGAGGGGAAAGCGTGTGAGGATGCCTGTACAAATCGCTTTTCAAAGGGAATGGAAAGCCCTTAACTGGTTACCATAAAAACACAGGCTGCATGATATATTTCATTTGATACAAAACTGACGATAATTAGATATATTATGTAAAAACTCACAAAGGAAAAAAAAAATTGTGTTTACGGTTATGATAATATATATATAACACTATTACCGATTTAAAACAGCGATTATAATGCAAAATGTTAACATTCCGTGGTGGCTGAAAATAACCAAATGAGCTGAATACAGTAAAACGATACGTTATTGCGTGATTCGTACACAGTAAGACCATTCTAAAAATGACAACTTAATATTCAACTACCTGTTTAATTATGCTAAACGTTCAATAACACTGACAATGATATACTTTAACTTTTAAATGTATGTATATTGAACATATTTTGCACCGTAGGTAGCCAATCATGCTAAATGTAATTAATAACTCCTTATAAGTCTTCTTCTTCTTGGTTCTTTCGGTAAAGTCATGTAGAAGGGAAGTAATAAAATAATAAAAATAAAACATAATAAAATAAGGCTCTCTTCCTCCTCCCTCACAGCTTAAATATACACTCCAAGCCTAAGACGTGTCATTTAGACTCTGTCTTATCGACAGACATGTTCTTCACCTGAGGACGGCTGCTTGCGTTGTGGCCGAAACGTCGTGAGAATGATGTTATTATTTTTTATTTTTATTATTTTATTACTTCCCTTCTACGTGACTTTACCGAAAGAACCAAGAAGATGAATCCCTGCAGTCACGAAAGCTTTAAATCGAAAAATTAAATCCTTATAAGTCTGTAATTTTGTTCCGTAATGTATTTGATCTTATTTTGCAATCTTGTATGTTTTTTTGCATAATTGTGGCATTTAAAATATGCTTTGCGCACAATGTGCGCGCATGCATCTCCATGTCTGAGTATCTCACAGCCTCCCCTCTGGCTCCCATGTGTCTCCACGGGTTCTCGTGTGGCTAAGAGCAAGTTCAATAATCGCACAGTATAATATTTCACGCGATTTTCTGTACTCGTGGGACTTTCAAGGGGCGCCTAAGTATTTTGACTTAAATTTCCCATAAAATGGCTTTATGTGTCACTTTATCGCTTGGAGTACGCTTTACAAACACGTAAAGTAAAATATATCAAGCACGCCTTAGGAATCCTCTTAGGTTGTTTACATCTCAGGGTTTCTATGCGAAATGTTTAATAATGCCCTTGAGTGAGCTTAGGGGAGCATTCGCTTCGGCTGTTTCGTTCTACTGAGCAAAGTTTATATCCGCACGTGTCTTGCCTTGACACTCTTCACCAGACAGTCGTTGCAGGCTGATTCAACCTAAAGACTAACCATTAGATATCGTAATTGTATATATATATAAACCATCATCGTCATTAGACATGATCTATCTGCTGCTGGAACAGCTCTCCAAATTTTCACCATCCTTCAATGGTCTGTTGATGAGTTTGCCAAGGACACCGCGACACCACTGCCACCATGGGGCCGCTGCCGTGGTGAGATGTTAGCCACCTCGCCTTGTATACAGCATGTTCGTGGGTTCGATCCCGACCCCTGACATCTCTATATTTGGCGTTTGTGTGTCTCTCTCCCCGTGGTCGCATGGATTTTCTTTTCCGAGTCCTCCCGTTTTCCCTCCACATTTAGAGTCAACATCACGTGTTTAGAATATTTGGCTGCTCTACATTTCCACATGATAAGCCACTTCGTTGAGCTATCATTTGTGATATCCAGGTCGCTTCTGAAAAAAATATCTATATAGCTCAGTGGGCCTGACCTGGTAAAATAAAAAAGTGGATTTTTAATAGCTATAGGCAATATTTGATAATATGCAGGTTGTATGTGAGAATCCAGTCAATTATGTTTCGAATCACTTCATCTGGGCTCCTCCGTGTCCATATTCTAGACACCTTTTTGAGAAAGGCGTTCGTTATCTGAATGTCCCTGCTGGCTCTACGTTGTAATATACGTTCTCCTCTCTCATTCTTTACCTCTGATGCAAAATGTTAAATCATCCTCTCATCTCTACACCTTTTACTGACTGTAGCACTTAACTTAACAATTTCAATGTTGCGAGGCTGTGTTTTGCCCTCATTTAAAAGTTTATTAATACCTTCATACATTTGGTCTACTTCTTCACGGCTTATTGTTGAAGCATTAACTTGAAATAGCTTAAAGTTATCCAGGCAACTCTCTCTGTAGAAAAACTTTAATTCTAAAATCCTATTGCTCTTGGAGATGAGCCACCATATGCCACTGATGCACATGACCAGCAATTGAACCTAGGTCACCATGACCATTGAACAGGACAGACACCCCTAAACCACCACCTATCTCCCCTGTATACTGTGTTGCGAAGTGCTGTTAAAATACCTATTTTTACAAATAAGACACTCCAGGCCGTTCAACCATCCCTGGACGCAGCTATCTCTCCAGAAACATAAACGCCCACTGTGCCAGGAGTCCGACTGCACAAGAGTGCTCACCACTGCGATTGTCATTGACGTAGAGACCACGAATTGAACCCATATGCTCTTGTATTAGGTGTCATAACTCCGAAGGCCGTAAAGACACGTACACCAACGGTGCTGAAACGAACAGGCAAATATCGCCCCCCCACCCCTCACGTAGTCTTCAAAGACTATTGCGGCAAGCGGTATTAGGGGGGTGGTGTGGCTCATTGCCACGCCCGTCCGCCTTTATCTCCTGGGCGTTTGTGTCTACACGCCGCAAGACGTACTGACTCAATTAAAGCCAAGTCGACCTCGAGGGAGGCCGAGGACGAGTTCAGACATTCGTCACTTGCGTTGACCATGAGTGTGGGATTTGAACTCGAGCTGTCGGGATCGTCGTGAAGTGTGCGAGCCGTTATGCAACAGCAGCTGCTGTCCATCACTAAGTGGCGGCGACGTCACCACGGCGCTTGTGCCAGGTTAGGTACACCTTTAGGCAAGGCCGTAATTATAATATATATTGGGGGGGGGACATCCACCCCAATATTCAAATATGCTCAAAATGTTCCCTCCAATATATTTCTATAAAAAAATTGCTATGCTATGTAAATAAAACAACAATTTGCTATTCCTTGGCCACAATATCTGGACTTGTCTTCATATAAATCAATGCATAGATTTCTGTTCACATGATTGTGGTTATGGTTGTACTTTATTAATCCATAATCTCTGTCATTACGTGCAATGAAACAAGAAATGGTAAAAAAGTAAAAACAGAGCAATGTAATCCAATACACTATTAGACATTATTGTAAAACATATATGAAAAGTCCATCCCATGTGTTAGTGAATTTTTTTATATTTTAGGCAGGAAATAAGTTTTAAAATGTAGATATTTTTTTGGGTTGGGACCCCCAGACACCCTGGAAGATTTGGTCCCCCCCAATGTTGACTCCATGACAACGGCCTTGCCTTGAGGCCACGTGAAAAGTCGTAAGTATCGCTGCGAGGAGGTCATAGGACAAAACCCAGGTGCCACGGGTCGACCGACTGAGATCACTGGAGATGCACCACGTTTTAGCCGCCCGGCGCTCCACCTTTTGTGTTGCTGGAGGGCGAATGCCTCCAACTGCCCAGTAGCCTCCTTCACGAGCCTCCTCCATCAAAGTTGATCTTGACACCACTGGTACCGGTCATCAGCAAGTCCACTCAGCTCCACAATCCTCCTATACCGCGTCAATCCATCACTTCTATAGCCTGCGCCACGCCCATTTAGCCCCCTCTATCCAACCAAACAGAAGCTAATTCTAGATTTGAAGCTTTCGTGACTGCAAGGATTCATACTCTTAGGCTTTTTAGGTAAAGTCACGTAGGTAAAAATAAATAATAAAAGATAAATAATAAATATAATAGAAGAAAAAATAGGAATAATTATATTATTATGTTATTATTTATATTTTATTATTTATTTTTACCTACGTGACTTTACCGAAAAAACCTAAGAGTACAAACAGAAGCTGCTTGGGCACACTACACGAACACACAATGATGTATGAGACTGCGTATTGCAGCCATGTCATTGAGTATGCATAATATGTAGACAGTTACTGAAAGCATTTCAACAATGCACAGTCAAGATTCCCCATCTGGATGTTGGAACTGTTGGGTAAATGCTGTTAGCAAGGAGTTATTAGCGAGGCACAGCTGACGGAGGAGTGGTGAGTGTGGCTGGAGCCTCCGTCTCCACAGTAATGACGTTCACACACCCACACTGAGCACATGTAGGGCTCATTTGACCTCTTGGAGGCTCTGGACTAAACATGCCAATTGAGTTGTTCTTGGCCGGGAATTTAACACACTCAAAATGTACGCAGTGAACACACGCATGCATGCAAACGCACATTACATATCATACATGAGTATTATTAAGAAAGGGTTTGATGGCATCTGCTGTCACATAGTAAAGGCACATCATCATTAGAACTTATAACGTGCACCATTGTCGCTGCACGATGCTCGAGACTCTTTCCAGACATTTCACCAGTTCAGTAGAAAATGCAAGACATAACTGTCTAATAGAGCTTCACAATGTGTGAATATTGCGCACCCATGATAACCCAGGTTATGAGATTTGAGCATTTGTAAATGTACTTATCTCGTACATAACAAGTGGAGACCACTTTTTTTTGCTGTAGCACTGCCTTCTCCCGGTGAGCCAGCGTATAGCACTTTGATACCCACGCGAAGGATGTTTCACAACATTGGTGTAATCCATCAACCCTCGCCTCCCAAATTTTAATGCTACAGGGTCGCCTTTTCGAGTATAACTTTATGGAGCACTCTTTGGACTATGACCTGAGCATCGTGACAAGAGTCAAAGTGAAAATTTTCACGCCAAAAAACCTTGCAAGTTAGCTTTCACCCACACAAAAAATACAGAATCATCGACAGACAGTGCATAACGTTGTATAATTGCCGATGGCTCAGTGACTCGAGGTCTAACACTTGCGTCACACCACTGGGCTGGCAACAATTAGAACAGGAGTTCAAATCTGGGCAGCCACCCACACTTAAATCAAGTGCAACAAGGTCATGGTCTCAGCCCAATAACTAAGAACCAACAATTACGGTGTAATCATTGGCTTCGTCTCCTAGTTTGGCTGCCGAGCACCGCTCTGAGTGATACAACTTATGAGCGTGTACCGGGTTCTTGCAGTGATCGCTGAAGACATCGCACGACGGAGCTTCCCCCGTCGTGAGATGTTGTATGTGCAAGGCCTCCTGGTGGAACTTTCCAAAGCCTTGCCTGAAATGATACGAACTGAAGGAGTTATGTATATATATGTTTTGTTAAAAACGTGTATTTCAAGAATGTGACTGCATTAGCAGAGTTGAAAATAGCACGTTAAGTACATTTGGTATTTTTACCATTATTATAGCACACAGGTTATCACAAAAGTTATGCTTTGTGAGCTTTTACGGAACATTTCCATTTTGAAACGACTGCAGAACTGGCTGACAGTGACAAATCGCAAATGGCTGCTAATAACATTTAAAGAAATATATAAACATACATTTGCATCCGGTCGTAATAAATCTGTCTGAGTGGCATTGCGGTTAGAGCACTGGATTGCACGGTTAACAGCGTAAATTCCAATTGGGGGTTTACTCATCTCACGCAACAAACATCCTTCTGGGTTCTCATTTTGGGAAGTCATCCTTGGCCATCCTGCAGGTAAACATTCTTATACAGTATATCCCTCTATAGGAATGTGTAATTTCGTTTGCTGGTTGTAGATCGTCAACAAAGATACTGGGCAGCATACTGTTAAAGAATGTTTCGGCAGTGACACGCGTTGACTGTGATGTAGAGTAATGGTCCATGATATATTCTGGTGAAGTTGACCGTTTCTCAAGACCGTGTCTCAAGACTTGTTTTCATCAGATCCTGCAATGGGATATTTGGCCAGAAAAAAACACCCAATATGTATGACTCGATCTCACTAAAATTCACAGAAAGGTCACGAACCCATCCCCTGCCTACTACATAGTCTGCTGCATTGGGTGGGCATCTCTAAGTCCACGATGATCTCTGCAATCCACAAACCACCCTTGCAAAGCGCAGGAACACAGTTTTTCACCACCACACTTTTGCAACAAAACTGTGAAGGAATACAATGAGGACTGCGATTTTTGTTCTTATCTGGGAAACACGATCAGCAAAATTGTGGCCACACGGATATATATAAGGTGGTGTGACTTATAGCCTTTGTAGGAAACAATGTAGACGATGCTCATGCCAACCCTCTCTTCATGATGCTGCACTGAAAGCAGGATATTTCATATGGCTAATTGGAGTTAAATACATTCCTTGTGTGCAATATTACCGAGTTCACATTCACATGAGTAGTACTCATTGGGTGTGTCATTCTGTTAAGAGAGTGATGAGTTATGTTGATTTTTGTTGGCCACAAATGTTCTTCCATTAATCCAACTTTACCGCATGGAGATGTGGACCGATGTGAAGGATAAACAATCTGCCTGGGTGGCTCAGAGGTCAGATTGCTTAGCTGGCACTGGCTTAGATTCTAGGTTTGAGTACTGGCAGTTGCCTATGACTAAACTGAGTTCTCAAGTGTTGCACGTTGATGGTCTAACCCTGGCCAACAATGACTGCACGCACAAAACACCACATTTAATTTAAACCACCACATTAGTTTGGCTGAAAATAAAAAAATATGTTTGACTGTCATGTGATGAACGTGACTCAGAGTGGCAGGGTGAATGATAAAGTGCTACCCCTCTACACTGTCGTCTGGATGTGACTTGAAGGGATCTCAAGAGTAGCTCTGTGATCTCCACTTCTGCCGTCTAATCTCTAACACTGAGGGTGACGCTGCATTGTCAGAGATCGGAATGGATACTTTAGTTTCATAACACTACCACAATCGGGATACATTTTGTTAAGTTATGGTTAGCTTTGACTTACACCGAGAAGGTTGTGAATTTAAATAACAATTTGATCACATGAACAAATTCAGTTAAGAGGATTTACAACACAAATTTTACTTACACGATCTCACCCAAACATCAATCAAGCGTCTCATTCAAGTTCACTTAAATGCATCCGGATTAAAAAAAAGCACAATTACCACTGAGATACATGCTGCACACATATAAGCGTTATATCTTAATCGACTTGCGTTCATTTGTTTGAATGACAGATATGCATTAAATACTGGTAATGTGATTTACAGTAAATCTTGTGTTGCGGCTGAAGACCAGAGAGATCGTATTATCGTGGATTTTATTTTAAATGTGGTATTTTTTGCAAGTGGATGGGGAAATTGTGTCAGAGCGAGTGGTGGTGGCCCGTTGAGCTGCAGGATTAACGCACGGCGCCCCCTTGTGGCTCCTGCCTTCGCTGCGTTGTGACCGTTTTGCAATGCAAATAGTGGAGCATTCATTGCGTTGAGTGCCATACATTTTATGTGATTTTCCCAAGCTCATGGCTAGTGGATTGATGTGCAATGTAGTAAGTGTGCGGCCACTGGAGCTATGCACTCTTCAATCTAGATTGAACACTCATTCCTTCAGAAATGCGTTTTGCGTTTAGTTTGTTGTCCTTTCGCCATACCTCCGATTAACACGGTTAGCTACGTACGGTGCGAAATAAGTTCAACGTACATCAATTATTGACGAATATATTGTGTTTTTTGTTTGTTAACTGGGCATGCGCACCACTGCCAATGCCGTATCAGCACGTAACATGGTTACCTTTGAGAAATCACTAATATACTTCGTGCGACAGGCACCCTGTTGCCTCAGCAGCAGTAGAGGCAGGCTTGCTTGAATCAATGCAATGTGCAAGAATGACGGGACACATTCCTGGTACATGTCAACTGGCTCAATGTGTCCTCCTTGCTGGGCGTGAGATGACACTCGTCTACAAATGGTGACCTTCAGACAGTGGTGGAAATTCCACATTCTCATTACGGAGGCCAGACAATCTATGCAATTGCAACTGCTCACTTCTCATGAAGCGGTGGTAACGTCAGTCGCACTAACTTTACTGGTACCGCAAACGAATGCGAAGCCGAATCAAACCGCCGACCAGGAATGTAACTTATACCCTTCTGATTGTGGGTCAAGCACTCTTAAGTACAGCGCCTCCTGGCCGGATTTTACACAGTGTCTAGCCAGTGCCGGATTAAGCTCGTGCGGGGCCTGTACCATATGTTATAAAGGGGCCCTAAATAAATAAATAAACGTAAATATTAAAACACATTTTTCTTTTTTACTTGCATAGTAAGGTAATTTTATTTGTTCATTTACTATACAGCCAGGTAATATGACAAATCGCTAACCTTAAACACCCAGTCGTTCATAAAAGTTAAAGGCAGTACAGTACTATAGTAATACAGCAAGTGCAGAATCACTGAACCGGAATTTATAGCTTCAAAGCATTTAGCGCGGTGCCCTTGAAAGTGCTGGGCCCGTAGCATATGCTACTTTTGCTCCTAGGATAATCCGGCACTGTGTCTATCCATTCTGACTCCACGTGACAGGTTACCCACATCGCTTGTCTTCTTGTCTCAATGGGGCTCCATCCATTCCACAAGGGAAAGTGAGACAAAACTGCGACTTAGACGGAACATCTGGCAAACACCGTAGAATCGTGAGAAAAAAAGAAACTCAACACGAATCGGCCCGTAATGTGTGAAGATCTGGTTCCTACACATGCGATTCTCTGCACCACCATAAGAGGGCCCACTTTAACCAGAGCACTCACGTTGACACGATTCGCTGCGACAGTGGCGCGCCGTGGGTTACGCATTTGCTTCACAGCAAAACAAATACCTGAGTTCGATTCCCGGATACGACGCACTTCTACGTGGAATTAGTATGTTTCCCCCGCAATTCTGCATGGGCGTCATCCAGCTACCCGAGTGTTCTGCCATAGCTAAAACAAACATACGCAATGTAACTGGTGCTGTATTGGCAAAACATCCCAATGCTGAAAAAAATACGTAGAAATTACTCAATTTAGATCACACAGCAGCAGCATCGCCTCATCTTGCAAAAACATTGTCAGGAACCTCTTAACAAGGTGTTGATACTTTCCTATGGAAACATGCAATGTAATATGATGCGAAGCTAGACGTAAAATATTCATTATGAAGACAGTGGCGAGATGTTAACTGCGTCGCCTGGTGTACAGGAGGCCGTGGCTTCGATCCCGACCCCTGACGCCTGTATATTTTGAGTTTGCATGTTCTCTCTGTGGTCGCGTGGATTTTTCTCTGGGTCCCTCCAGTTTTTCCCTCCACATTGAGAATCAACACGCGTTTAGAGTATTTGGCTGCCCTACATTTCCACGTGATAGAGCCATTTCGTTGAGCTATCATTTGTGGCCAGGTCGCTTCTGAAAAGAGCTATATAGCTAAGTGGGACTTACCTGGTAAAATAAAAAATTGTTTAGTTTAGTTTTAGACTGTCACCTTGTGCCGTCAGGTCGAAATGACATCTGACGACATCCACGACCAAACTCCACCATCCACACTCTCGCTGCCTCTCGTAGCTGGGTTAGGGTAAGGCCAGTAGTGGTCTTGATGTCGTCCATCCGCCTCCTCCGAGGTCGACCTCTGCCCCTGCTACCTTCTCCATTCCCAAGCAAAACCGATTCCTCTAGTCCAGAGGTGCTCACAACGTGTCCACAGTATGTCCATTTTTCCTTCAAGAATATGGCCTCGAGTGAAAAAGTGGGACCGATGTCTCTCAGGACGGACGTGTTTGATATTTCGGCTGGCCATGGTATACGTAGCATTCTTCTCCAGCACCACATCTCAAATGCGCTGATCCTTTTGCGCTCAGTCGATCTCGGCATCCACGACTCACATCCACACAGGGCAACAGGGAATACCAGAGCTTTGACAATAATCGTCTTGGCGTTTATGGCAATGCCCTTGTGTCTCCATATCTTATTGAGCTGTGACATGGCTATTCAACCGAGAACTAGCCGCCTTCCGATCTCGGGGCAACACTCCCCGTCTTTAGAAATCAAGGAGCCCATGAATACAAAGTTTTTCACAACTTCAATTGGTTCATTTTCCAGACTAAATGAGTTTAGTGTTCTGTCGCCATCACATTGGTCTTTTGGAGATTGAGACAGAGTTCAGCCTTCTCATTTAGTTACTCTAATTCACACGAGGTCACTGCAGCATTATGATACCCGATCCACGCTTCTTCCACCATAATAATTCCACAATCCAGATTGTTGACGTATTCCAAGGCTATACCTGCTCCCCGTCAAACCTTATCTCAACGTATAGCTTAATTAGTGCACATTATTCACACCTGTTGTAATTTACACTCAAAATCTCTAAATCTCATGCAGTGGAATCACAAGCCTCCACATAGGAACCACGGGCCCTTGGCGGTGGCTTCTAGAGCAATGTGAAACACTTTACCTCTGCTCCCCACACACAGACGTAATAAGCAATAGCCCGCGATTAATATGATTAATTCACTTATTTTCCCAGTAACGCCTGTACCAAATGTGCTTCAGAAGGGACCTGCCCAGTTTTCGCAGTAGGGGGCGATGTTGCTATGTGAATACTATTAATTAACACAATCCACTCGTCTTCGTGATACATTCGAAGGTCAAATTGTAAATAAAATAGGAAGAGAGAGTAATGAACCACGAAGCGGATTATGATCATGGTTTAATTGACCTCAAAGCAACAATCAAACCCATAATGCAATGTGCCAAAGACACTTTATAGCTTTGCTTTTAATAAAAACGAGTTTATTGAGTAATATATGGTTATTGAATGGTTTATCTTTTGTTACTCAATAGGTGCTAATATGTAACTATCCATATGCAAAATTAAAGATTGTTCATCAAGAAACATTTTAAAATTCGAATTAAAAATAAACTTTTTTTTATTTGACCAAGTAAGGCCCACTCACCTAAATAGCTCTTTTTCAGAAGTGACCTGGCCACAAATGATAGCCTAATGAAGTTGCTTATCATGTAGATATTTATAGCAGCAGCCGAATACTCTAAAGTTTTGATGGGTGTACCATAATTAAAACAGCCAAATACTCTAAACGCATGCTTCTAATGTGGAGGAAAAACCGGAGGACCCAGAGAGAAATCCATGCGACCACTGGGAGAACATGCGAACTCCAAATATACAGGCATCAGGGTCGGGGTTGGGAACGAACCCACGACCTCCTGCATACCAGGCGAGGGAGTTAACATCTCGCTACCATGGCACCCTTGAAGGAAGAGGGCAAAGCAACATCCCTTCCAGGTCAACACTGTTGAACATTCATGCTATACCCAATACCCCCGGAATGCCCCCCTTACCAACCACACAAACTTCTGCATACCAGACGAGGTAACTAACATCTCGCTAACCCAGCACCGCTTATTATTAGGCCCCATGGTGAAAAGTGCAGTCTAAAAATATTAGTATCGACTAAATCTCTTTAGCTTCTCTATTTGGCTGTCTGTCTGTCCATCTGTCTGAGTGTGGCCAACACCTACAAGGAATTTGGCTCGCGAACCGTGGAGTTGACGTTTAAAAAAGTACCCAGGTAGAACGGCATAAGCCCCGTGGTGAGCCAGCGCTATTCCGATTTCACGTCCGTCACCTTTAAAGCACTTTAATTCGCGAATTGGTACAGTTTTTTGTTATTTATTTATAATTTGCACTTACCAGCGCGCCAATGCTAGCATCTGCACATGGACGCCCCCTGGCGACGCACACGCGTTCGGCGGGGGATGAGATTCTCAATCGCGTTAAAAATGCAACAAAAAAACACACAAGACTGAGGTACATTCTTCAAAGTGTGATTTCCCCTTCTCCCCCCCCCCCGACTCCAATCTGTGCAATTACTACTATAGGGTCGGTAGATACTAATATTATAGAGCGGGGGATGGTGGGGGGGTAGTGGCCCAGCACCAGCCTGCCATGGTGCCATCGGGGGCTCTGCACGGGACTAGGCCTCACCACTTTCGCTAAACTCACGTAGATAGAAAACTTAAAAACTAAAATTAAGTTAGGAAATATTAAAATAATCGTGTGTGTGTAGACAACTAATATTTAAGAATTAAGGAGGTAAATATTAAAATAATAATGTGTGTGTCTAAGTCCATGTGTGTTTGTAAGTATATGTGGGTGAGTTGATGTGTGTGTCGATGTGTGTGTGGGTGAGTCCATTTCTTCGTGTGTGTGTAGGTCCATGTATGTGTGTAAGTGAAACAAAATGTGTGTGCGCGTGTAAGTCGATGTGTGTGTGTGAGTCGCAGAGGTGGGACAAAGTCATTGTTATGCAAGTCCAAGTCGAGTCGCAAGTCATCAAATTCATGACTCGAGTCTGACTCGAGTCCAAGTCACATGACTCGAGTCCACATCTCATAGGTGGGACAAAGTCATTGTTATGCAAGTCCAAGTCGAGTCGCAAGTCATCAAATTCATGACTCGAGTCTGACTCGAGTCCAAGTCACATGACTCGAGTCCACATCTCATAGGTGGGACAAAGTCATTGTTATGCAAGTCCAAGTCGAGTCGCAAGTCATCAAATTCATGACTCGAGTCTGACTCGAGTCCAAGTCACATGACTCGAGTCCACACCTCTGGTGAGTCGCTGTGTGTTTGTAAGTCGATATGTGTGTGCGTGTAAGTCGATGTATGTGTGTGGGTCGATGTGTGTGTGTAAGTAAACTGTTAATAAAATAATTGGGCTTGGGCAGGACTCATCACTCCAAAGGATAAACTAAAACTAAACTATAAAATATTTCTTTTATTTTTCCAGGCAAGGCCCACTGAGCTATTTAGCTCTTTTTCAGAAGCGACCTGGCTAAAAATGATAGCTCAACGGAGTGGCTTATCACGTGGAAATTTGAAGCTGCCAAATACTCGAAGTGCGTGTTTCTAAATTTGGAGGGAAAAACTTGAGGACTCGGAGAAAAATCCACTAGACTACGGCGAGAACATGCAAACTCCAAATATACAGCAGGCGTCAGGGTCGGGATTGAAACCACGACCTCCTGTATATGAGGCGAGGTAGTTAACATCTCACCCCAATGGTCAAGACATATGACGGAATGGCAGCCAAAAAATGTAACTTGCTAACCCGCCCCTACTGTGAAATAGAGCGTAATAGCTCACCAGATTCATCCAGTCTAAATACATATTCTGATTCTAATTACACCACTGAAGATATGGAGCAATTCAATCAGGTTGCGTGCAGGTTGTAGGTTGATAATTACATATGGAGGCAGTGTGGGGAGTCTTCCATCCAGCAATGGATTGACCGTGTCTGATGATGATGAATGCTATAACATTTGGGAAGGTATCCTTTATGCGTCTAATGTTGGGTTGAGGCCCGTCTTTTGAAGAGACTCCACAATTAGCCATGTGATGGTATATTGTTGGGCCCTGTGAGTCACAGGAGATTGTCACTGGTTGGACAAATTGTATTAGAAAAGCATAAACTTGCAAAGCAATCCAAAGTGCTAGCCCATTGATGACGTATCTGGCTGTTGCAGTAATGGAATTAAAGTGCTCCTATTTGTTACCGTCTTCAGACTGTAATGGGGATATACTACACTTAAGGACCATTATATTATATGCCCTCTTCCCATTTTGTTAATTGTTATCTATTGGTGGATCTATGTTATACATCACCCAATTAAATGTGTTTTTTTTATAGTTAGATTATGCAAGTCTAAATATTTCCCTTCTTATAAATCATCGTGGTGGGCAGTGTCTGTCTATGTGAGCTTGAAGCATTGCTGAAACATCAACGTCATTATTCCAATTACAAGAGTCATTCTCTCCATGGAAGAACCAATGTTAACTTGCCACAAAGTTGAACTAACTGTACTGATCTGAATCAATCCCTTATCATGAATATAAACATTCAACTTTCTAAA
The DNA here is from genome assembly GCF_965212315.1 of Lampetra planeri. Classification (NCBI taxonomy): domain Eukaryota; kingdom Metazoa; phylum Chordata; class Hyperoartia; order Petromyzontiformes; family Petromyzontidae; genus Lampetra; species Lampetra planeri. Next base: position 8,082,740 of record NC_136120.1, read on the forward strand.
TGCGATGCAAGCACTCCGTTTGGAGTGCCGCCCTGCCATAGTATTATATAAGTGGAAGTGGGGCAGGGGGGAAATGATGTTATGGATATTTTGTGTTGCCAATCCATCTTTGATTATGGCAGATTTGATGAAACAAAGTATTTTAACATTTTTCAATTCTGCTATGTTGACAAACGAATTGGGACTTGCACGTTTGCCAAAGATAGTGATGGATTTCAAAACAAGTACTGACAATTGACAGCACTCTTAGACGGGAAAAACAACATTGCTTTTTTATATATGTAGTTAAAATTTACGACTTTAGTATTACACGTCAGGAACTCTACGGTGCACTCTGACCATCTAACTCTTGAATGTCACAGGCGCTACTTTATCGATGCCACATTCAAGGTTCGTGTGTAATATGAGAAAGAACAGGGGCAACTTATTTGTTAGCTTGCCCATGGAAGTGACAAATTAAAAGCGCTTTGATTTAGGATGATGTTGCGTTGAGACTATGACATACAACTATTTTATGCATTCTACATGTCTGTGTGTGGGAGTGGGGGGCAGTGGCGCAATGATTGGCACACATTACCATATGCTACTAGCAACCTAGGTTTGATTCCTAAATATGCATACCAGCAGTGGTAAATAGTAATGGCACCTGTCCTGGCGCTCTCCCAAGTCAACTTAGCTTCAAAATGAGTAGGCGGTGTGGTGAGGAAACAGCAGTGATGAGGAAACAACAGTTGTGGTTGGACATTGTGTGCCGTTCTGGATTTGATAGGTGCTTGCTAACAGCACTCGCCCCTGCAGCCTACAAGGAATGGGGGGCTCTTTGTCTTCAGTTGTATTTGTCTGACAAACGGTAGCTTCGGTGGTAAGCACACGCTACTGTGGGTCACGCTCAGGCCATGACTGGCCATAGGGCAGCAGTCCATAGGGCAAATTTCCGGTGGGCTGGTCCATTCCGAGGGCCGGTGGGCCGGTCTGTGTGGGGTAATTGCAAATGTGATTAGAAAAAACACCCTATATATGTTGTTATTAAAATATTTTATTACTGCGGTGTACGCTTCATTGCTTATTTACGCTCTTAGTTGGCATTAAGTCCCCACCTTATTCAGCAGCCCCAAGGATTCTTCCTCACCGGCCCCATTTGTTTTTTTTTGACCAACCCGATAGGCCAATGAGATGGCACGGAAATTTGGGTCCAGTTTGTTTACAAATGCCTGGGCCTTTTTTGTCGCAGTCCATTACCGGTCATACCTTGTGATGCACGCCATTGCACTCAGTAATTTACTTCTACAACTAACTTCACGCCCCCCCCACGCCTAAGTTGACTCAGCCTTAAATTGGGATCGGAGGCAGTGGTATGATAAACACAAACAACTGGCTCGACACAATCGAAGGGTGAATGCATAAAACAACGTTCATCACACCCTCGTGTGCCATAATAACCATGTAGGCACTCGCTAACAGCACTCGCCCTGACATTCATTACATGCAGCTAAACGTGTGGGGGGGGAGGGGGTACGGAAGGGGGATATTTGTCTTGTTTGTGTTGTAACAATTGGCAATTATTGAAGGGTCCTCCCATTTGCAAAGCACGCTGCCCTGTTGGTAGAATCACCGAGGTTTGTTATGCACGTGGTGTACAGGGTTGTGTGGGTTGTGTACTCGTTTCCTTAGCCGCTCCACAACTGATGATACCCAGGCGGTAGGATGAATGCATTTTGCGTTGCTGTTTCGGGTAATAAAAAAATTGACGTGCAGACATGTACAAAACAACACTCGCTAATTACCATTGCCTGAAATGTCATTGTTAATTATCTCAATTGGATGCAGCGATTGACTGGCCCAGGTCATGGGAATGGGACATTTCCACATATAGCTCAATAGAAATGACTGCCACAGCCATAACTGTCCAGATAAATGTAGGATCTCGGTACTAAATGTTGGCTGGGTGCTCCCATTCCGTCTCATGTAAAACATAAATATGAGTTGGGGGGGGGGGGGTGCGGGGAGGTGGTAAGTTTGGGGACCTGGTACCATCATACCCCATTTCCTCTTCTCTCGTCAGGCCTGGCCAAAGCAATACTCGTTCAATTAATTGGAACGTTTTGCTGTGGAACAATTGCAATTGTCGAACCGGGGTGATATGGTACGCCCATCGCTTTGCTGGCTTGCACTTCGCAAAACTTGCACGTGCAGCCTTTGCCCTTCATAATAGAATCCGTTAATATGTTGCTCATGCCAGTGGACCGCTATCCCCCCCCCCCCCCCCGCGATTAGCATAACAGCTAAAGGAGGTTTTATCGACATGAATGGATCAATGTGGTGGTGCTTGAGCTAAATCAATGGAAAGGAGACTTGGGAATCGGCAGAGAGGGGACTGCATTGTGAAGATGGCAGTGCGTGCGGCGCGTGGGAAGGGCATTCTTCACGGATGAGAAGGCCACCGTTACGTTACTGGGGGGGGGGGGGGAATTCAAGAGCCTAACATTCAAAGGCAAGTTATCTCACATTTATGCCACGTAAATATAGCAAGAATTTGCATTCTAAGATTTAACCTGGTTTGCGAGGGGGTGTTTTTTTTTCATCGCCACACTCAAATGTCATTTGGAAGGAAAAAAAAAGAATTGTCGTGAACTATTGACGTGTCAATCACTGGTTAGAAAGTAAATAGAAAATTCTTTAGTGTCAACCTATGTTTTGTTTACTTTTGAAGCAACAATTTAAGCACACGTAACATCATTTGTGATGCGTTCAAAAAAAATGTATGCAAAAACAACAAATTCACGTGGTATATTCCATTTTGCAGCCAGATTAACACGTGTTTTTGCTCATACATACAAATACATCCCCTCGTAGTGATTTTGTTTTATTCCCGTACATTTAGTTTTTTTGTACATAACATCTTTGGGAATTGGCATATCTTTATTTAAAGGTGTATACAACCAAACTATATGGTGCTTTCCTCCTAGAGACTGTTCTCGGACTGCACGGCATTTCATCAGCACCAAGTAATTTCCTTTGAACGATTATGAGTCGTGACGGGCCAAATTAGCAGAGGTGGGACAAAGTCATTGTTATGCAAGTCCAAGTCGAGTCGCAAGTCATCAAATTCATGACTCGAGTCTGACTCGAGTCCAAGTCACATGACTCGAGTCCACATCTCATAGGTGGGACAAAGTCATTGTTATGCAAGTCCAAGTCGAGTCGCAAGTCATCAAATTCATGACTCGAGTCTGACTCGAGTCCAAGTCACATGACTCGAGTCCACACCTCTGCAAATTAGTAAATGGAAACATCTTGCCTGGGCACGTTCAATACAAATTGGTGCAATTGTTGGATCTGTCCGTATAACGATTGCACCAACGTGGTTGCCAATTTTACTCGGCCATGAAAGGATGATGGAATTAGTCCCCCCCCCCTCGACTGCGCTTTGAGCTCGGAATCTTCCAATTACGAGTTAAGCACTCTGTGACCGTGCCACCAATTACCAATGTAAATAAACTCATTTTATACATTACTTATAATGTACATCCCTTTGTCACCCTCCACTGTTGGATGAAGGCCTCCCTATGCTGTGTTGGTCACGGGAGTTGTTTGATAATATTTGTGTAATGCGGGCGTAAACGGCCTTGCGGATATGACGTAACTGGGGGAGGGGTTAGGTCACGTGGGGGGAGAAGGGAAAGCTCTTAAGGGCGGGAACCAGAAGAGACGGGAAGAGAGTGTAAGAATAAAGACGGGAGGAGGCCACGCAGGGCAGAGGGTGGAGAGTGGCGCGATCGCCACCGTACGGGACTCGGCACCGTTGGCCAGCGGTGTCCGGGCACGGGGGAACCAGAGAGCAGCGGTGGGGCTGCAGAGAGAGCAGCTGAGAGACTGCATAAAGGCGGAGAGGCTGAGAGGAGAGCCAGCAGCGGAGCTGCATCGGGAGCGAGGAGAAAAGGCTACGTGAGCGACGGCAGCTGCCACGCTGCCAAGCGGGAGGCGGAGAAGGCTCTGAGCGAGGGCCGTGTGGGGCAAAGTTGTAAGAACCCAAATAAAGGACAACGGAGACAGACACAGTGAAAGAGTCCTTTATTACACTGGTATCAGAAGTTAAACGGCATGTCAAAACAGCTCAGAAGAAAGAATATTCCTGCACCATCGTCTGCTACATCATCCGACGACGACGACCTTCCTCAGGCAGTGGACCTGCCTACGATGGAGGAGGAGATCCGAGCGGGAACGAGTACGGGTCCGGGAGTTCAATATGTCGCCGCGTCGGTGGACCCGTCCGCACCGGAGGACGCTGACTTACGATGGAGGCAGATGGTGGAGCAGCTGGAGACCTTGAAAACCGTACTGGCGCAACTGTGCGACCTCGTCACGCCGGCGACGGCGTCGGGGAGGCCCGGGGGTGATCGGCAGGTCGCGGTCTTGCCTGCGCTGCCAGCGCCATCTGCCACGCGGCACAAAGACGCCATCTTGGGCGTGGCAGGGGAAGAACAGCGGGAAGCCGCCATCTTGCGCCCTCCGCGGCGGGGGGCCGCCATCTTGGACACGTTGCGGTGCGACGCCATCTTGAATATGCCACGCGACGAGTCACCTGCGGAAGACGGCGCAGCAAGGAGTCGCAGCCGTCACTTGACAACTGTAAAATAATTCTCCATCGGTGGCGACTGGAGTGCTTTCGCCTGCAGATTTTTGGCGGCGGTGCGCTCCGCCAGGTGGACTGACGCAGAGGCTTTGGAAGTTCTGCCAACTCTTCTCGATGACGAGTCGGTGCGATTCTTCCGTTCTATAAAGGCCGAAAAAAAGAAGACCTTGAGAGGAGTTTTTGACGAGATGGCGGATGCGTACGAGCCGCTGGATGATGCTCACCGCCGGTTCGTTCAACGCCAGCGGGCACCCAAAGAATCGCCGGTGGCATACAGGGGTGCTGTCTTGGAGTTAGCCATGGCCGCATACCCGGAGACGGAGCCTGACCTACTCGAACCCCTCATTTTGGGCAAGATGCTCGAGCTGTCCAGGGATTTGGGGATCCCTATGCCGGTGTGTGGCCATGAAAAGCTGACATACCGGGCGGCCGCAAAGTGTCTTGATGCCCAATTTAATCTACGCCGCTGGAAGCAAGTCACGGCATGGACGAGGGGGCCCATCGTCGAGGGAGGTGCCTTGGGGTGGGATCCCAAGAAGGCGGTGTACATTCGTGACGGGGGGGGGGGCCCGCAGGAGCTGACAGCCGCCTCTGCACAGTGGTCGGCCCGCGGTGGACCGGGGCCGTGATCTGCGCCGCCGACGTGGGAGCGTCGGGATGGGGGGCCTGCGGTGCGGCGCAACGACATCGAGTGCTTCCGCTGCGGTCGTAAGGGCCATTACGCCAGGGACTGCTGGGCCCGTATCCCAGGACCGCCCCAGCAGGAGGCCTCGACAGCTGACGTGCCGCGGAAGGACCCTCCTGGAAAGGCAAGTCGGTGCGCACCAGATACCCCGCAAGGCTTGACCCCTCATTCATCACCATTGCCGCGCGATCCGGGTGTTGTTAATAACGGGAGGCCATCGACTGGGCCATGTCGCTCAGTAACGCAGTGGCGTAAATTGGCACGGCGGGTTGTCGCGGCCGCTACTGGTTCGTCCGCTGTATCGGGTAACATACAGGGGGTTGACGTGCGCATTTTAGTGGACTCCGGTGCGTCCGCGACCATTATATCGGATGTCATTTTTAATCTGTTGGGCATCCCACCAGAGGCCGTGCGTCCGGTTTACGATTCCTGCGTTGCGGCGAACGGGGGTAGCATGGGCATTGTGGGCCAGGTGGACGCCAATATATCTATCGGGGGAGTGTGGGCCTCGGGAATTGTGTGGCCAAAATGCCCATTCTAATTAGAGTTAATCAAAACTGTATCGAATTACCGGGGGGTCGAAAAATTACATTTCTG